>NC_135579.1:67335253-69835253 GCF_965152235.1 Eretmochelys imbricata | reverse complement strand
TCCATGCTGCGACTATATTAATATAATGCATGGATTCAATCCTCCACCCACTAAAACCAAATGGAGTTTTGCAATGGGGCAGGATTAAGCCCTGTATCTTGCTTTGGATTCGAAGTCTAAGCAGCATCAAGCTTCTGTGAAGCCAGAATAAATGATATAGCTGCACACCTTGTAGTGCTATTTCACTTAACATTTGTATTGACTAAAAATGCTAAACAATTATCACAACTAAAATAGGTCATGCTTCACATTTTCCTTTAGCCTAATGTCCTAGAAGCCTGTGAGAAGCCTCTAAAAGCCAAGAGCCAGAAGCAGTTTTTAGAAATCAGTCCCCTTTATCCTAAGCTGTGTGCACTCATCAGACTGGCAGCTTGAAATTGGCATGATTCCAGAGAAGTAGGTCTTTTCAGGAAGGATGGCATTACAGCAACATGACAATCCCCCTCCCTTCTCACCCTCTTGCCCCCCAGATATTAGAGTGGTTGAGGATGTTGTGGGAAAACCCGTGCATTTTTGTGTCTCTATAGACCTTACCACAGTGCTTCTGGTCTATTAGGAAGTATTTGCACTTTGACACCTGTACATATTAATGAAAAGTAAACTCTCATGGCATTTATTTATAATACAAATAATAATCCAAACTAAAACCATAGCACTTCTAAAATATATGCTAAGCATCACCACTTAATCCCATTGCTTTTGCCACTTCCCCTTCCTTCTCCTGTGTTTGTGTGTCTGTTTACCCTCTGAATCCATAGAGAATGTATATTCATTAGGAAAATAATCTTATCTTTATATCTTTCTATAAGGTGTGTAATACATTATTGTTGTAATGCTAATACCAAGTAGCTCACTGCCGTGTGAAATCTCCTCATTTCAAAAGGTAAATATCTCAGTTTCCCTGCTCTCCACCTCCCACTGCCCAGCAAAACATCATGTTATGGAGTTAAACTGTTAGGACCTTTTGATCCCAGAGTATTTATTTGTTTGTTTATTATTTCATTTACCAAATTATGGTACCAACCAAATTAACCCTAGTCCAATCCTGATTCAATTGAAGTCAATAGCAAAACTCCCCTTAATTGTAATGGAAGCAGGATCTGGCCCTACAAAACCTTGGCGGAGAAAGAGATGTTCATGATGAAAATGCTATCCAGCACAGAACTCAGCAGGGCTACTAAAGCAGATGGACAGGTGCCCTTTTTAGCTCATGTGTATAGATCTAAAAATATAAAATAAATTAATGGCTGGAAGATTAGGTCCCTATTTTGTGAGACAGATGCCAAAAGTAAGTAAAAAGAAAAGGAGTACTTGTGGCACCTTAGAGACTAACCAATTTATTTGAGCATGAGCTTTCGTGAGCTACAGCTCACAAGCTCATGCTCAAATAAATTCGTTAGTCTCTAAGGTGCCACAAGTACTCCTTTTCTTTTTGCGAATACAGACTAACACGGCTGTTACTCTGAAAAAAGTAAGTAAGTAGCCTCATTGAATCAAGTGAGTGATCTCAGGACCAGCAACTGTGGTGTGCCTGACTCCTGGTCTGAGGAAGAACTGAAATACTGTTTTCTCTTTTTAGCAGTCCCTATGGACATGTGCAAAGTCTGACTGAATTTTGTACTAATCTGGCCCAGTCACTGAGAACCTTTCAGAGTAAAAGCTTCTAAACTATTAAGCAAATGTTTTTTTTTTTTTAAGTGTAAGCTAATATAAACGTAGTTTGTGTTTATGGCTAAACTCCAAAGAGTAACTGCTTTAACATTTGTGTGTGACATTTTTACAAAAAAGAAATTTATCTTTAGGAAGAGTGGTATTTTATCGCTGAATAAATTCACTTACAGTGGCAGAATATAAGAATGTATTATGCAGAAGTTTATACCTACATTTTGTCTCAGCTGCACAATAATATTGGAGAGTTAATGCAGCAGGATAGAGAAATATTTATATGCCCATCATACAAGAAAGTAAATTGAGATTCTAATCTCAACAGCAGCATCCATACAAAAAAAAAAGTGAAAATGTCTCTATTATTCTATCATATTTTGTTTTGATGATTCAGCCTCCTTCAGATCCTAATGAGGCCTGATCCTGCATGGTGCTGTGCATCTCCTCTAAATTGCTGAGTTCCCCACTGATTTCTCCATGTATTCCAAAGGCCCTGTGTGCTCAGTGTTTTCACTTTATTAAAATCAACAGGAGTTGAAGCTGATCAGCACCTTGCAAGGGGCGTGTAGGGCTTGATCTGTTTCGAGTGAAGTCAATGGGAGATTCTGTATTTCAATAGTACTTGGCTTGTGTCCTTGGCATTTTACAGAATCAGGCTGTAGCACTGCTGTTGAATGTGAATGCTTTCATGTGAGTTAAGAGTGGATCAGGCCCAAACTTGATTGCTGTTTGAAATGACCTCGAGACTATCACAAATCTCTTTTTGCTTCACAATACTAGTAAGAAAACATGAAAGAAAGAAAGAAAGAAAGAAAAATATATTAAATGCATAGCACTAAATTAAAATGATATTTAGTTTGAGATGCAGACTGACAGAAATCTGGCAGTTCAGTTACTAATGTCATTCTGTGTGCTAGAGAAGATGATTTAGGCAGCTATTTTTAAAGCTGCCTAAGTGAACACCCAAGTCAACCAACCTGCACCTTGCACCCAAAATTTAACATTTAAAAATACCTGGTGATTATCTCTTTTGAAAACCAGGTATGCTGGCAAAGGGACAGTAAGGAATTTCAAAAGGAGTTTTGAATAGTCCATTTAGCCCCTTCCCTCCTGTGATATCTGGTGTCGTATAAGGAAACGGGAGCCTAGGAAATGGGTATCCATTGCATAATACTAAATTGGTTCCCTAGCTGGTGTAGCTAAAATGCTGGAAAATTATCTATCTATTCTCAGAGGATTTTACTGGACTGGCTGCCTCAGAAAGTTACCTCTTCTGTGAATTCATTTTGGATGTTGCTCCTAACTTAATTGCAGAGCTGGTAAACAAAAAATAATTATTTTCACCCAAAAAGTTAACAAGAGATTTGCCCCATTTTTTGTTATTTTTTCCCCCAGACTTTTCCAACTGGTTCTATTAATTGTCTAATATATGAGTTCCTGTTCTGTTCTAGTTTATCAAAGTACTTATGACACATGCATCATTGTTGTATCTGAGTTGCACATTAGATCTGTTTGTTCCTCTAGAATCCTTGAATCTCTGCTATCTGTCTATGTAACTAGTGATATCAGCTGGAGATGTGTGTGGCCTTCAGAGCTTGCAAATTGTACACATTTGCCTTTTCCAAAGCTGAAGTTTAGAAGAAAGGGTTAAGGTTGGCACTGTTATGATCTACTGCATAGAGAAAGAAAAACCTGCAGTGGGAAGAGTGGGATTTCCAAGCAGACTGTATTCATTTATTCCTCCTGAATAATGATGTGGTCAATTATGGAACAGAAGCTAATGATAAAAGTTCTCCATGTTTCTGCCTTCATTTGTGCTAGAAGACACAGGAAATATCTAATCAATATATTTTTTATTCTCCCATAAATCCAAACGGTTGCTCAAAGTTAAATTTACAGGACATTTACATGGAGACATTTGTCTTGCTAAAAGTAAGGAAAAGGCTCCAGAAATATAAAAAAGACTAATTCACCTTCAATATGGAAAGTGTTTTATTTTTCAGATGAATACATTACATTAAAAATATTAGCAATATGTCAAAATAAGAAGATAGTGTAATACTAAATACTTTTTTTCTTGATTGCTGTTTCAAAGTGAAGCTTAGTGATGTCTATAGTGTTCCCATAGAAACCTTATAATGGAATAGAAAACAGCAATTCAGCTTTGTAATGATCTTTACCTTCTTCCGATAAAAATCTGCTGCATATTCCAATCAAAATGCTGGCATGGAGTTATAATGTAATATCAGGGCTGAATTTACAGAAGTTCCGAGGCGAACATGTCAGGATAGTTAGAACAGCACTGCACGGATGTTATGATTTAATACCCTTTGCCAGTGGGAATTCCTGGAGCTCAAAGTAATAATGTCTTCTGCATTAATGTGCAGTGAAGTGAATGTAGCATTAATCTTCATAGAAAGTTCAATTCTCCCGAGACTGAAGAAATACAATATAAGCCACATTAATTAATAGACGGAAAGAACCAGGTAACATTAGATCACTTTAATATATTTTTAATCTGATTAAAGGCAGTCTTAATATTTTGTATCTTTGCAATTTGTCAGAATCAAGTTTTCAAGATGAAAGATAGTAAATGTCATGATATTGTGAGCATGTGTATATATATGGACCATGCATCTTACTTGATTTTGCCACTTCTAAGGCCCAATTCATAAAGAAGCATTTTAGAAACGACTATAACATCACCATTCATGCTATTGTACCTAAGGATCTATCCACATTTGTATTATAAATGCCCTACTTTCTGGAGACTACCAGTCAGCTATAAATATGTGCCCTTGGCTGAATCTTAAGTTGCAGTGTTGCCACCTTGGAGCAAATTATTTTACAGTGCTACAGAAGTCTGTTTGTCTGGGTAAGAGGGTCTTTTCATGTTGGGGTTTACTCAGAAATAGAGTGTACAGAAATAAATATATTTGACCAGGATGTTTTGTTGTTTCCTTTGCAGTTATTGAAGCCTTTCTCAATGGATAGTCAGTCCAATGTCTCCTTCTTAAGAGAAATCATGATCCTCTCACTTTGACGTCATAATCGGTTCCTAGTGAAATGACTGTGATCTAATTTTATCCTATGGCTTCACTTCGTGGTCAGATAGGGATTTGGCTGTGAATGAGCAAGCATCTTTGAGCTTCATCTAGCAAGAGTGCAACACTGAACAAGCAGCAGAGATGCTGAACATGGCTTTTGGTTATAACAATCCAATAATGGGATCAAGGGAATTGGGCGTTGGTAGTTGATGGACTGGTATGAGTCCTGTGACCAGCATAGATCATGCAGTTTGGGCAATGGGCAGTGAGAGCAATTTTTCATGGGAAGTGTCAGAAGAAGCATGGCTGGACCTTATGACAGCCTCTGCTCTCACTTTCTGTTAAGTTCAGCTGTTCTGGACACTTGGGCAAGCAGTACTCCAGGGTGGCAAAAGGAATATGATGACAAAGGCTGTTGTAAACATCATGTGTATGCACTAGATTGCATTTAAACCACTGTGTCCATACTATGCCCTGGCTCTGCCCTGCAGTATGTCTACTGTCCTCCTGCTCATTTCAGTGAAGACGTAAGAGTTGATTTGCATTACTGAGCACTATGTGCACTTCCCTCCCTCCCTTTCCCCCCCACCCCACACTCCATGGAAGGCTCTCTGACAACCAAGCACCACCACTTTACCTTCCCACACATCCTTCATCTCCTCTCAGGTGCCTGCAGAATCAGACTCTTTGTTCATAATTGTTAGAGACATGAGAGGAAGTGCTGGTTAGATCAGGTGGACTGTGAGTCGGCAGTTCTGTTGTGAATCTGTGGTTCTTTGTACAATGAAACTCCTATTGACATCAGTGGGAGTAGGATTAGACCTATCACCACTTTGTGCCTAAGTGTACACATCCAAAAGTGAATATAGGAATAGTTAACAAACAGTAGCCTCGTGAGGCTTAGTTAATGGATGTTTGTAAAGTGCTTTGAGATACTATGAAAATATGCCAGGATATGCAAAGTATATTGCAGTTACCCTTGTTAGGGCCCCAGTCCTGCAAACCCACTCTCATATGAGCAGGCCTGACTCCTGAATATAGTCCCATTTAAGTCAATAGAACTATTTTGCTGAATAAGGGTTTGCTGGACAAAGCCCTTAATTCTATGATTGCAGTGAACATTTATGAAATCCCTTTACCTTTGCCTTTCAGATGCTATTGAGGTTTTTAGTCACATATATTTGAAAGTTTTCTCCAGTTTGAAAACTGTCATTTCAATGATACAGGTGTGAAAGAACACAGAATAAAAACTGGTGAACTTCTTTTAATATATTAATCTCACCACCAATGTTCTTCTTCAGTTACAATCACTTAATATGTAATCATGCTCTGATGGTACATTTTCTCTGTATATTTTTAGAAATCTGTTTTTACTTTTTTTGCAATATGTGTCATAACTCGTGCTGAAGAATCATTTTCATATATCCATGTTAAAGATGCCAGAGTCACTGTGTAAACATTGAAGAAATTTACACAGCAAAAACTTCCTCAAGCTACCACTTAAAAGCTGAGAGCAACCCATAAAAAAGACTGTGATTTCCAAACATGCCTAAATTAGCATCGAAGTCAAACAACCTACACCCATTTTGGTGTGTGCTGTCCTGCAGATGAATGTTAAAAGGACCCGGGGTCTGTTTCTTTTGGGAACTAGGTGTCCTGGCAAAAGGGAGATGCCCAGGCCTTATCCCAATAGCAGATCCTCATGGGTCCATTCATAACATTATCCTGCTGTAGTTGTTATGTATTTGCAAGGAGAGTTAGTGCCTTTACTTTTGTAGATTTGTTTCAGATACTTATTTTACTGTTAAAAGAAAAGGAGGACTTGTGGCACCTTAGAGACTAACACATTTATTTGAGCATAAGCTTTCGTGAGCTACAGCTTAGTTTCTAAGGTGCCACAAGTCCTCCTTTTCTTTTTGTGGATACAGACTAACACGGCTGCTACTCTGAAACCTTATTTTACTGTTGTATGTGTTATTGGCTATGCAGATGCCATGATATACTTGTCTACATAAAAACATGCCCGTATTACTGTTACCTCATCCTCCCAAGTCACACCGGTTCATCCACCTTTTGCATTCTGTCATCAACCAAGAATGCTTAAGCTCTTTGGAGCAGAGGCTGTTTTTTTTTCTATATGTTTGTACAATGCACCCCTATCCATATAGTGATTATAGCCCCTTTCATCCCTGCTAGGGCTCAGCACAACAGTGTTTTCATTGCTAATTAGCACTTTTAAATAATATGAGTACTACTACTAAGTATGCCTGATACTAGCAAATGATGTTGTAATTTAAACGGAAAAATAATGTAAAATCCAGTTTCCAGTGGCTCACTGAAGTGTCTTGTGTTGCAATTCTTGCACAATGAAAATGCCCATCAACTTAAATAGGTGGTTTGGGATTGCACGAATTACATGACTGGGCCCTTATTTTCTTTCATCTTAAATGATACTTTACTCTTCTGAAAAGAGCCTGGAAAAAGGGCCATTCCAAGTTCCAATGTATACGAAGTACAGGTGCTCAATAATTAAAATGAAACAAACAACTCCTTTTTTTAAATGAAAGAGATTAACTACTGTTGCCTCAGGCAGCCATAATTTATATTTAGCAGTTTGAATGCTTTATTGACTTCATTATTCAATGAAAAAAATCCATATTTGTTATAGCAGCCACTGTATCAATAGGTACTCTAGGTATTTCTAAGACACAGAGAATCAATGCAGGATTTCATGTGAATTTCTGAATACTTTTCAATATGTATTACTAAAAACTCCTAATGGGGCCATATCTACTGTATATGCACAATATGCATCTTCGCAATCGATCTCTGTACTGGAGTTTTGAACACCAAGGCTGTATTGCAAGGTTACTGGGAAAGAGGAGAGTCCCAGTGCTGTGTATGCTCAGAATTTTCAAGAGCTTTAAATTCATTCATAACTTTTCAATCCTACTTTTTAAATAATGAAGTTCAGGGAAAGAAGAGTTGAGATGGTGCAGGAGGTTAATGTTCAGCCTGTTCTGTTCTATAGACTAAACATACCATTAGAGGTCACCGGTTACAGTGAAGATGGCGGTGGTCAAATAGGATTGCCAGCTTTCCAGGATTGTCCTGGAGTCTGCAAGGATTAAAGATTAATCCTTAAATAAAGATTGTCATGTGATGAAACCTCCCGGAATACATCCAGTCAAAATCGCCAACCCTACGGTCCATGTAGACCAAATTCGTCCCAAGTGTAACTCCATTCCTTTAAAGAGTTACACTGGGGATTAATTTAGCCCTGTGTGTAACCAACAGACAATTTTCCTGATTTAGAATAACTGAGAATCTTTGCTGAACAGAGGCTGGAAATGAAGCTTTTATTCAGCAAGCCATCCCTATTCAGGAAAGTGGATAAACGGTGCTTAACTTTAGGCACATGCTTAAATCCCATTCTTTCAGTGGGACTTAAACAGATTATTAACTTTAGGCATGTGCTTAAGTGTTTTGCTTAACAGTAATAGGCTTAATAATTTGCTTACATGCCTTCCAGAATTGGGGGCCTGTAGGAGCAGGGATATTTCTGGTTACTGCTGACGTACAGTGGCAGATCTGTGTGGAGAACTTTGCAGTGTTTGCTTGCACTTTACGCTTGATTCTTGCGAATGCTAATCTTTGTTCAGTTGCATGAGTATTCCCTTCACTTACAAAAAATGTAGGCAAAATGGATAAGCCATTTAGAAATTAAAATAGTTTATATGAAATATAAATCAACAGTGTAGATATTTCCATTTGAATGTATTTCAGTATTTTCTGTCCAATATTTGCTTATAGTTAAGTTAAAAATTCTGCTTGAGAACTTATTAGAGTTTGGTATGACTGTGTATTTTGACATATGATACTGACCATTTGTGTTTTAGTGGTTATAAAACTTTCTTTTTGAATCTCAATGTCTACTGCCATTAAACAATTTTCTGACTCCCATCATTGCCTAGCCCCTGATATTTTTCTACAACTGTGAAAATTCAAACGGAAAAAAGGGGAGAAAAAAGCTTAAAAATTAACATTGACATTATCTTTAAAAAAAACCCTAACCCTATTAACATTATCCAGTTGCTAAAGAATTTTAGTCAAACTAGACACTTCATAAATTATAGTGCACTGTATCTGTAAAAATATTTTTTGAAATTCCCCTCAGAATCAGAATCCCCCACCATCACCAAATACCATTCTTCAACCCAAGGTGGTCAGGCCAGAATTTGTACCCATTCAAAGGCCTATCTGTGAAGTAGAGGACACTCATTAGGATTATTTGATTTCCTTCTATTATCAAGCTGTTCATGGAATGGAATGGAAGGAAATTAACTAGGATGTTCCTGTCCTAGCCTCTTAGAGGTTCTACAGTCTAAACTTTTTTCTTTCAAGGGTAGAATTTATTATACCAGAAAGAACGTAGAATAAAACACTGACTAGAATTTTAGTCCATGTCCCTCCCTAGGTAAACTATATCACCACACATCAATGATAAAAGACAGAACAAGGAAGAGAAAATATAAAATTATGGCAGAAATTAAAAAAGACATATAAAATACAATAAGGAAGTTGAAAACAAAGAAAGGAAAGAAATAGAGAGGATGATAAGGAGACAGAAACAAACAAAGATGCACCACACAATTTTTTGCATTCGGTATTGTGGTGCTTCCTGTGATTCACTGCTGCCCCCAGGGCAAAAGATTCTGGTCCATGTTTGTGTGTGAGGTGATACTACCAAATTCCTCTTCACCTATTGTGGAAATGCACCGAGAGCCAACCACAGAGAGACTGGCCCCACAAAGACAAAAGTGTTCAGGGGGTTCCAAATGTGGTTTTCCATCTAACCACCACCTATAGAATTGTTTTCTTAGTGAGGACGTGCTTCCAGAGTGACACAGAAGAGCCCTGCTGATACACAAGTGGTACTGGAATACTCTCATGACATCTTATTTTAATCACTTTTGTTTTCAAATGATCATTGTATTTCATGCTCTATTGTTTTAATGATCTTTGCGCTCTGCATTTTCCAGCTAAGTATCAAATTCCACTCTCAGAAAGTGAACAATGACTACATGTTAAGTTAACGTGCAG
The DNA here is from genome assembly GCF_965152235.1 of Eretmochelys imbricata. Lineage (NCBI taxonomy): Eukaryota > Metazoa > Chordata > Testudines > Cheloniidae > Eretmochelys > Eretmochelys imbricata. Next base: position 69,825,438 of record NC_135579.1, on the reverse strand, counting down.
TTTAGAATAATATGGAGTTTAACAATCTTGTTGTGTGGGAAAAACAGTAAATATTTAGATTTGAAACACTCCTGTAAAAGCCATTGTGTACAATAAAAAAAACGAGGAGTACTTGTGGCACCTTAGAGACTAACAAATGTATTTGGGCATAAGCTTTCATGGGCTAAAACCCACTTCATCGGATGCATGCAGTGGAAAATACAGTAGCAAGATGTATATACACAGAGAACATGAAAAAATGGGTGTTGCCATACCAACTGTAATGAGACTACTCAATTAAGGTGGGCTATTATCAGCAGGAGAAAAAAACAACTTTTGCAGTGATAATCAGGATGGCCCATTTCAAACAGTTGACAAGAAAGTGTGAGTAACAGCAGGGGGAAAATTAGCATGGGGAAGTTGTTTTTACTTTGTGTAATGACCCATCCACTCCCAGTCTTTATTCAAGCCTAATTTAATGGTGTCCAGTTTGCAAATTAATTCCTGTTCTGCAGTTTCTCATTGGAGTCTGTTTTTGAAGGTTTTTTTTGTTGGAGAATTGTGACTTTTAGGTCTGAAATTGAGTGACCAGGGAAGTTGAAGTGTTCTCTGACTGGTTTTTGAATGTTATAATCCTTGACATCTGATTTGTGTCCATTTATTCTTTTGCGTAGAGATTGTCCGGTTTGGCCAATGTACATGGCAGAGGGGCATTGCTGGCACATGATGGCATAATCACATTGGTAGATGTTCAGGTGAATGAGCCTCTTATGGTGTGGCTGATGTGATTAGGTCCTATGATGGTGTCCCTTGAATAGATATGTGGACAGAGTTGGCAATGGGCTTTGTTGCAAGGATAGATTCCTGGGTTAGTGTTTTTGTTGTGTGATGTGTGGTTGCTGGTGAGTATTTGCTTCAGGTTGGGGGGCTGTCTGTAAGCGAGGACTGGCCTGTCTCCCAAGATCTGTGAGAGTGAGGGATCGTTCTTCAGGATAGGTTGTAGATCCTTGATGATGTGCTGGAGAAGTTTTAGTTCTTTGTCAACATGAATTAATGAAGTAACATTTCAAACTAAGATCTTTGATAATTAGTGCTGAAAATGGGAAATTCTACAAACGGAATTAAAAGCCAGTACTAAGTGGCTTCCTCGTAACTAGTATGGTGGGCTAATGCCAGCAGCTTTTGATACCTTCCAAATGTTTTTGGACCCCATTCAATCAGACTTCAGACCTTGATATGCCTTGGAAACAGGCATAGGTTTATAGTAGATATGCTCAGGGCACTGGACAGAGATCAGATGCCAATGACAGCACTATTAAATCCATCAGCAGCCTTCAACAATATTGATCATGAGGTGTTGCTGACTCATCTGCAGATCTGGCAGCCTAGACAGAGGTACTTTGGATTGGTTGTCTTATTTCTCTCTGAAAAAATCTGACGTGCAGAACAATATAATTACTCTTCTTCCCCAAGAGCTTTCAATTGTGGAAGCCTACAGTCTTCAGCCTTGTTACTACTTTTATTGAACAGCGATATAAAATTACTGGGAAAGTTTGTCAGTTAGAATGGGCTAAATGTTATCATGTGTTGATGTGTATCTCCTTTTAATCCAGCTCTGGAAGTACTTTCCCCTGCTCTCCTTGGCTTAGATGCTCACAGGTATTCAGGTGCCTAACTCCCATAAATACCTTTGAGGATCTGGGTGCTAATACTAGGCTGAAATAGGGACCTGCATGAAAGCTAGTTGGTTTAGGCTCAGTCTAAGGCTGTGAGTGGACTTTCAGCAGAGGGTGCCTGATTACTGATTGTCAACTTGAGGCTTGATCCTGCACTGCTAAAGTCATGGAAGCGTTGCTATTGACATCAATGGGTGCCAAATAAGATAGATGGATAATAGTATGGAGTTTGATTTTCGTGGACTCAGCTCTGCTCCTACACACTGAAAGAGTAGCAGCAGCTGGAAATGTTGTATTCCTTAGCTGACCAAGGGATGTTTTTCCTCTGAGATGGTACTAACCCTGGAGATCACTCAGTATTTTCATATCATGATCATTTTTTAGTAGGGTAAAATGATAAAACATAATACATGTAAGCTCCATAATCTGTACTGGTTACCAAGATGACCACCAAAGCAATCACATTTAAGATAGCAAGATGGATTGTTTAGCTCCTATTTCAGAACAGAACGCAGTGCAGCAATTTATGTATGTATGAGGCATGCTAAAGTGATAGGTGCATTAGACATTTATGTGGCTAATTATATTCAGAACCAACTCTCCCTTATGAACTGTCATGCCACTTGTGTTTACCAAAAATATTTTGAATTGTTGTCCTCAGTCTGATGAGCCCTAGACTTGAGAGTTCACTCTTACCAGAGCTTGAACTTAGCCACATTCAGGGGTACATTTCCAAAAGTACCTGAAACAGGAATTTCAGCCTTTTGCGAACAGTGATGTGATCATTCACATGCAGGTGCATACTGTTTTCAAGTGCAAACACCTGTTCACACACATGAAAAATTCTAAAGCCTGCATATCCCCTTAAGGGCTTGATTCCATTGATATTTTCCATTGATTTCATAGGGAGCAAGATCAGGCCTAAAATGACCAACACCAGTGTTAGAATTCGCACTGGGTTCATGCCAGGTTTAGACTATTAAAAGTATTTGTGCTGAGTTTGCTACTTCACAGTGTGAGTGCTTGCAGGTGAGTGCAGAAAACTATACCAATGTACACACAAAGGACAGAGTCTGAAAATATGTGCCTTAGAGTGTGGTGCAAGATGCATTTTCGGTTTAGGCTTTATAGTAACTGTTGGAATCTTCTTTAAAGGGAAATCAGCTACTCTGGTGATGGCCACTTTATAAATGAATATATTAATAAAGTTATAAGCGTACTCCAAAAAAGTTATAGTTACTTTGTTAATAATTAGAAGCCTTACATAAAATGAAAGTAGTTTAACACTAGAACAAAAATAAGGGAGCTCTTTCTGAGTGAGTTTGTTTTCTCCAAATCCTTAATGAGTGAACAATTGGTCAGATCAGTGAAGTTCAAGTCACAACCGGCAATACAGCCCTTTGTGATGTCAAAGAAAATGCATGAGAAGCCTTTGCAGAGATTTAAAAATCCCAAAAGTAATATTCAGGCAAGTGGTTATTTTATAGACGACATCCAGGTTTTCAGACATAGTGCTTCCAGGCAGAAGGATTAAATGTCATCTTGCTCCCTTTTTCTCTCTTTCCCTTATTGGTTACAATTATAGTTGCAAGGGGAAACCTGGAAAAAGGAATTATTATTTTTTGCAATTTTATGAGTAAATACTCATAGTAAAGTGATCAAAAATAGGTTTGCTTATATCTTGTTATATGAATACAAAAGAGGACTGGCTAAAAATTAATGCTAGATCATCTATGCTGCTACAAAACACAGCTTTAAAATAAAGGGAACAGAGTGGGGGAAAAAAGAACAGTAGCTCTGAAAGGTGTAGTGTATAAATGTGACAAGCTGCTGGGGATATGCAGAGCTGTGAGACACTATGCTACCCATCTCAGTCACAGCAAGTGGGAGCTTTGCTGCAGCTAAGCTGTGTGACCACTCCCTGAAACACCAGCTTGTCTGCCATGTCAGCAAACTCCCCAGGTCTCTCCCAGCCCAAACCTTGCCTACCAGCCGACAATCAGTGAACTGCAGCCCCTGAGTTCCTCAGAGATGTCTCTCTGCAACGCATAGCCTCTTTCCTTGTACTTTCAGAGAAGATATTAAGTTTGCTGCTCCTTTAAAGAGACAGAAACAGCAGCTTGTTATCAATTCAATCAAAGCACTGGGTTGGTTTTAGATAATAAGTAAAACAAGTTTATTTAACCAAAAAGAGAGGTTTGAAGTGAGTTCAGGTATAAGGGATAAAGATAGACAAGGTTACAAACAAAGAAAAATAAAAATACACTTTCTAATGGCTAAGACCTAACTTAAGCTACAGTCTTTGTACAAAGAACGAAGAGTACTTGTGGCACCTTAGAGACTAACAAATATTTGAGCATAAGCTTTCGTGGGTTAAAGCCCACTTCATCAGATGCATGCAGTGGAAAATACAGTAGGAAGATAGATAGATAGATAGATAGATACAGAGAACATGAAAAAATGGGTGTTGCCATACCAACTCTAACGAGACTCATTGATTAAGGTGGGGTAGTGAGTTATTGGTTTTCCAATCTGAAATAGTGGGTTTTTTACCCACGAAATCTTACGCCCAAATAAATCTGATTGTCTTTAAGGTGCCACCAGACTCCTTGTTCTTTTAGATACAGATTATAACAATAGTGAGTTGGGGATACACTGAGCTAGTCAGGCTGAAACTCACAGCTAGATACAAGGCACAGGAATCCTTTTAGGGTCACAATAAGTATGTATGATCCTAATCCAAAGCTTAATGAAGTTGTGTCTTTCCATTGACTACCACATGCTTGAATCAGGTTCTATGCTCAGACTATCACCAGAACTGATACTATTTCAGTTTAATCACCTAAATTTCAAAACACCACTTTAACCTTAATTTAGGCAAACCCCTCCAGTTTAAACTTATAAACAAAGTGATTTTTTTTCAATAGCAATATAGTGAAACTGTTTCTTGTAACACTAAAATATTAGAGTAGCCATGTGTGACAGCGTCACCCACCCCTTTAGGGACTAGTGCCTAGTGGTCAGCTCATCTGCATCATGTGGCATGGCCCTTTTAAGCATTTGGGGTGGTCTGATGTACAAAAGCCAAGGAAATATGGGGAGAGAAGAAATGGCCCCAGGAATAAGTAGTGCTTGGAAGAAATCCCATTATTGTATCTTTAAGATTCCAGAATCAGAGGCCAAGCAGAGTGGTGGGGCAGGGCTTCTCTCTCCCAATCAGTTGAGATGAGCTTTAGAAAGGGAACCAGCATGTATGCTCCTTGCTTCCTTATCACAAGACAGCCACCAGCAGGAGAAGTCTGGCTTTTAAACTCTCCAACCTGAAGAACTAAAAAAAGAGGCCCTGCTGAAAGTGAAGCTGGCTAAAGCCCTGTAGCTGACCTGAACCACAGTCCCAGCTCCACAAAGGAGAGCTGGGCACAGGAGGGATTCATGATCTGAGTAACAAGGTTACTGCCTGACCCTGGGCTCATGAAGCAGGGCTAGAGAGGCTCCTATCTGAAGGAGGGATACACTGCCAGCTGACTCCCAGCTCCAGCGGAAGGAGAGGGAGAACTTCTGCTTGAAAGAGTAGGTTATTAGTGGCCCAAACCCTAACCTGATCTCTAGAAAGACAGCTGTGGGAAACTCTTGCCTTATGGAGGGAAACTATAAGAACAGTTTGGAAGAGAGCTCAGTGTGTGCCAGAGAAGCTGAGGAGCAACTAAGAGCCAGGGCTTGCAGTTACTTACTGTGAGAAGTTTCCCACAAAACCTAGACCTCAGGGGAGTGGATAATAGAGCTGCACAAGAAGAACAATCCACAGGGTGAACATGGTAGGCAGCAAGCCAAGGAAACACTAAAGGACTGGGGAAGAGATTAGCACCAACCAGTTATGCGGGTCCCTGGTCTAGAATCTAGAGAGTGGGTGGGCCTTGATTCCCCTACCAAACACAACAAGAGAACTTTAAGTCCTTGAGCAAATGAACAACACTTAAGGGGAATCTGGACTCTAAGGACCCTCAGCTCGGGTGACTGACTTTCTCAGTCACTGAACTCTTTAATACCCCAAAAAGGGGAAAGGCCTATCAATAACTCAGCTGGCCATCTGAGAACAGGACAAAAAACTAATAAGCAAATTAGAGAGTGAGGGGCTAATCAGATGAGGGAAAATGAGGCAGGCTTGCTGTGATGTGTGGTTTTGCTGTAGGAGAGCACCCAAGACAGAAGCTGACCAGTTAACGCCATTCTAATATGATCTAATCATAATAACAATGATTATAGGTAAGGTTGCAAAACAACTTCCATTTTAACCCCATTTTCACATAATTATAACTTTCTGGAGACATTTCCTTTGGGACTTGAATTTTGCAGAGAGAATGTATGCAAGAACATTTTTAAAGAAAGTTTGAGCAAAATCACACATTTTATACTAAGGAATACAACAAAACATGTTGTTTGAAACAGAGGTACTCCTCAGTGAGGACTAGCACCTTTATTTAGAAAAGAAAATGGTATGTTTTTGACAAAGATAGAAGAATGTTTAAAATTATGATTTTCTGAGGATACCTAAACACTGATATTGGAGCATAACTTCAAACAACCAAGTTTGACATTTTTAACCAATTTAAACATCATATCTAATGTCTTGGATACATCAGTTTTTCAAAAAAGGAAGTAATATCAAGTCAGAGCAACACTCCAGTAGTAAGTGTCAAGAGAATTTTAGAAAACAACTATGAGCCCAGCTACAAGAAGCACTGACCATTATCCATATGAGGACAACTTCATGATAGCAAAGGCAGTCCAGATAAGATAGGAATGGTCTCTCTTCTCCACACCCCACGCCCTCCCCCCACACACAGGAAAATACTTGTGATGAAATCCTTTGAGCGGCAGCATTACACTAAACTCATGTAAAAGAGATAATGATAGTTTGTATTCTGTACACTGTTTCTAGCTGTTCACAGTGATTTGCAATGTTGAAGGATGATACAACTCTTGTAGGACAATCTTCTTAAAAATATATTGAAAGCAGCTCAGATTCGTCTAATCCAATAGTATTTAAAACCAAACTTTTGTTTTTTTAAATGTATCTTTATGACTCTGGAATAAAAAAAAACCCCTCTGTCAGAAATGTGTCCAGAGAAGTGGAATTAACTATACCAGGAGTAGGTAACTTCCCCCACTGTCCCTCATCCCTGCTTCAGTTTGAACATTGAGCATTTACTATAGTAGGATATATGGTGAACCTCTGTACTCTTTGCCACCTTCCACTGTATATTAAAAATGATTTTAAAAGAAAGTAACAAAAGTATGCGTCATAAATATAAAGGGAAGGGTAAACCCCTTTAAAATCCCTCCTGGCCAGAGGAAAAATCCTCTCACCTGTAAAGGGTTAAGAAGCTAAAGGTAACCTCGCTGGCACCTGACCAAAATGACCAATGAGGAGACAAGATACTTTCAAAAGCTGGGAGGAGGGAGAGAAACAAAGGGTCTGTGTCTGTTGGTATGCTGCTTTTGCTGGGGATAGACCAGGAATGGAGTCTTAGAACTTTAGTAAGTAATCTAGCTAGGTATGTGTTAGATTATGATTTCTTTAAATGGCTGAGAAAAGAATTGTGCTGGATAGAATGACTATTCCTGTCTGTGTGTCTTTTTTGTAGCTTAAGGTTTTGCCTAGAGGGATTCTCTATGTTTTGAATCTAATTACCCTGTAAGGTATCTACCATCCTGATTTTACAGAGGTGGTTCCTTTATTTCTATTTACTTCTACTTCTATTAAAAGTCGTCTTGTAAGAAAACTGAATGCTTTTTCATTGTTCTCAGATCCAAGGGTTTGGGTCTGTGGTCACCTATGCAAATTGGGGAGGATTTTTTACCAAACCTTTCCCAGGAAGTGGGGTGCAAGGGTTGGGAGGATTTGGGGGGGAAAGACGTGTCCAAACTACGTTTCCCAGTAAACCCAGTTAGAGTTTGGTGGTGGCAGTGGATATTCCAAGGACAAAGGATAAAATTAATTTGTACCTTGGGGAAGTTTTAACCTAAGCTGGTAAAAGTAAGCTTAGGAGGTTTTCATGCAGGTCCCCACATCTGTACCCTAGAGGAGGAACCTTGACAGTATGAAATATCAAAGACAAGCCACTGAAGTTACACAAGATCCAGCAGGATTTGGAATGAGCAATCACATGCATTAAGTACAGAAGAGAGAGTACTTGTGGCACCTTAGTACTCCTGTTCTTTTTGCGGATACAGACTAACATGGCTGCTACTCTGAAAGACGAGAGAGTGTAGGCCTATTTGCATGACATCTTTAACATACTAAGAAAGTGAAGAACAAGTTGGGGAAGGTAAATGCCTAGTTGCCTAGCAATAATATGATGGAAGTAACCATCGTGGATTAGTAAGCCAAGGCCTCTCTGTCTGACTAACCTCTTCAACTGTTTTGGTAGAAGTTAATGTGATGCATAACCACAGTGCATATGAAATAAGTTCTTCTGACTTCCTGGAAGCCTTTGATGAAGTTCCACATGACAGGATGATGAATAAGCTAAAAGCTACAGGGATTCTAGGCATTCACATTGGAATGAATAAAACTATCTAAAAATAGATAATGGATAGTACTTTTAAATAGCTTTATGTCCAGTTTCTGGGTAAGTGTTAAAAGTAGTTCCAGAGGGATTGTCACCTTGAACTCTGTTGCTTTTAAGTAATGGAAATCATTCAATAGACTTCATTTCACCAAACTGCTTGTGCTCTTAAATGTTAGCGATAACATGAAATACCATGCACTAGCAGTATTCATTTACTATGACTTCTATTGACAAAAGAAGTAGACAATAAATAGTGTCAGTATAAAAGCTGGGATGAGCTTAATACATCTATGTTCAGTATGATGCTCTACTTATCCCGCTCCTCCTCAATAGAAGCACCACTAATGATTCCTAAATGGAAAATGATCAATAGCCCCTAATGTCAGCAGAAGAGGATAAGCTTGGTTTTCATTTCATTTCCCTTTTTCACAAATCATAACTACCTCCTCAGTGTATGGGAGGGAGAGATGGAGGAAAAAACTGAAAAAGCATCAATGGCCTAAAGAGGGAAGTTCTTCCTTACTCAGCAGCTCCATCTATTCACAGACATGCTGCATCCTCTGAAGGGAAAGGGTGACCTGATTTGGGTTTGAAAAAACGTTCAGTGGCAGAAGACCTACCCTTCCTGCATCTGCTTGGTGCAATGCTACACCTGCTCTAGAGGATGAACAAGAGAAGAAACAAGCTGCCCTCTACAGTGGATCAGATGTAGAAAAGGTAGCAATAAAGGTGTAAATTAAACCTCTCTGTGTCAGCTAAGCTCCGTGTTTTGGTGTTGGGTAGTAGTTTGGGGGAGGAATTCACCCAGTGAGGGACAGGTGGTGTTACTGCTGCATCTATCCTTTGGGTTTAGACTGTGAGACATGAGGGAGCTAGTTAGCTTTAGTTGATGCTGGAGCTTCATAAGATCTCTGCCAGTTGGAACTGTTGAGTGCAGGCTCTGAACAATGCACATCTTGGCTATGCCCTTTCCAGCCAGTACCACCAGCCTTCTGATCTGCGCTGGCCCTTGTGTGCCACTCAATGTAACTGAGGTCATAGCTGCTTTGCACCTTTGCCCCCTAGTTAATTATCCACCACTGGGTTCATGTCAGTGTAAGCAAATTTATGTCTGGATTGTATCTAGCCTTCTGAGTATGCTTTTAGTAGTCTTTGGGTTATTGATTGTTACTGAAATGAATACACAACTTTTTGAATCTATTTGGCAGGAGCTGCAAGTCGCAAGAACAAGCAAGAAAAGAAAGAGGTGAAGCATATAATAAGGATCATGCAGAATAACTTGTTAATCACTAACTATCACAGATTCATCTGAAACAGAAATGGAAGACAAAGTGCTTCAAAAGTTGTGTGCTTGGAGGTTCCATTGAGCTTTAATCCAAAAAACACTTTAGCTCAAAACCTGCTCTCTTTTTTTATTCATTTCAGTAAGGTGAGCTTACTTAACTTGAGTAAGGTGAGCAGGATTTGGTTCTCAATTTATTGTGGCATGCGTGACATCCTAGTCTATTTAACTTGATATTAGGTCAAAATGTTTTTAAATATATGAAACACAATGCCCTTAAAAATAAGGGTAGTTAGTGATATATTTAATTAAAAAAAGTGGAGTAAATATGTTTGTAGAAATATATTCTCTCTATATATTTTTTTAAAAATATATGGAAAATATATGGAAAAATGTTTCTGGGATTAAATATGACAGGACATTGTTTCAAAATGGGACAAACTTGTCCTGGATCCAGTTTCAAGTTTGCTGAACTATCAGGCAATGTTCTGTGAACTCACGGAAGTCTTGGAGTGGGGACAGACTTGGGTAAAATGCATACACGTTGAAAAGCACTACTCGCACTGATAGCAGTCTGAAAATAAGTAACAGTAATAATAAAATTAGGATCAGGGCCTCAGAAAACTAGAAGTGGACGAACACTCTCAAATCTCTGATGATATGTGGAGAAACAGGGCTTTAGTTCACTTCCCTTTTGTAAATCTAATCTCCTCAAAGAAAATTTGATTTGAGAGTTTCAAGCAAGAGTTGTCAAATACCCCTTTGAGTCATATTTCAGGGATAGGGTAGGACTTGGTTAGGACTTCCTGGACTAGAGACTCCAAGATACTTTTATTTCAAGACAAATGAAACAAAACTTGCCAGAAGATCCTTGAGATCCAGTTTCATATGTCTGAATTCCTTTGGACAAGTTTGTCTTTGATACATAGTGGGTGGCAATGACAATAGATGTAAATGGTATATTTCCCAGTGTCAAGGAACTAACTCTTCAAATGACCTTTCTTGTTATTTATACTGGATATGTTCACAATGGTGTAGATGTAAGACAAGGAGGGTTCATCAAGTCAATTTGAATAATGTAACCGTCCTTTCATCAGTAGCAAGTCATACTTCCAAGAAATATAATTATTTTTGCTTCCTGAGGCTTTTACCATACCTGTTCTCATTTCAAGTAAGGGTATAGTTTCCTCATCCCCACCATGAGGAATACCTCGTGACATGGGAGGTTGGGAAGAACAGCTTTTTGTTGTCATTCTTGGTTTAGTCAGTGATTTATTCATAGACATAAACCCACAGGAATCACCCTCTACCGTTAAACTGGTTCTAACTGTTCAATCATTTTTTTAGGAATGTATTTTCCCCCTTTTCTCAATTTTTTGGGGGGTGGGGGTCTGATCTTGGGGTCTTTGAAGTAAATGGGAGTTTTGTCATTGACTCTTATGGAAGAAAGTTCCAAACCATGTTTTTTGATTAGGACTGCTTTAGAGCCAAAACAAAAATTCATTACAATTAACTTATTAATGTACCCCAATTTTCCATGCATAGAATATCAGACAACAGATTTCCTTGAGGTTATGTCTTATTTGAAATGATACTTTTTTTTGCAAATTATTTGGTGTATGGATTGATCACAAACTATCATCTGTGAGCACTAATTTGTTTAAAAAAACGGTTTTGCTTATTCATGATAGGTCAAAACAAAACAAAAAAATCCTGATGGTATTGTTTCTGTTCCCTGCTGTTCCGCCTGTTCCGTGCTGACTGCATCAGAATGCTACCATGTTCCTGTGCCCAGGTGGATTTAAAATTCAATTTTCACGAGTAGAGACAACCATAACTTTGAAACATGTTCTCTGTGGACTTTCACACCAGTAAAACTTGATTGCATTAATGTTCACAGAAATGAGCAAAAAGCCATACTGAAGAGTGGATGAAATGAATCCAAAGGGATGTTCAAACGAAAACATTCCACACCATTTATGCAGCTGTAGTCTGCAACTTCAAGACTTTTTGTTTTTGATTTTCCTCTTTTAGGAATCTAACAAGTAAACACTGCATTTGCGACTCTAAGGACTTGTCTACATTATGCATTAGTGTGTACTATAGGGGTGCATACTAGGGGGGTCACACTAATTGGCCTGTGTGGACCCTGCAGGCACACACTAGAAGTTCATTAGTGCATGCTAATCAATACCTGCACTGGCCAACTGCTAAAATGTGACATCTTGAACCTTGCATCCTGACCTACCCCTTGAGTCCCTGAGCTGCTGAGGGGAAAGCGTGGAAGACATGCCGTCTGTGTATACATGCATAACCATTACTCCTTTTTTCCCCAATATGACAGGATGGGTCAACTTATTAGATTGGGTCCAGCAAAGCAAGAGTTCTATATATTTCAGACGCTATTCAATAAAAGCTGGTTCCTCCCTGGTTCCTGCTACAATATGTTAACTGCAGTTCCTCTCTGGTAGTGAGTCAGGCTAAAGTCAAGGTGCAAGAGAGCCAACTAACCAGAAGTAAAACTCCAGTGGGGGCCCATTGTTGGCTGGTATCAACTTTAAAAGTTGATTAGTCCAGTTTGGGAGGGTCTGATTGAGCATTTCTCCAGTGAGGCTCCTGTGGAACTCTAATAAGGATTTAAAAGCAGCCTTCCACTAGAGTGAATTTCCTCTAAATTTGCACAGGCACATAAAATATAAAATCTACCCTATTTTGTCTGTGGGGATGAATCTTTTGCACTATATGAGCACTAAAAAGTCTCTATTTTTTAACTTATATCTGTCTTTGATACGCTGGATTGCGAGCATGCTTATCACTCAGTGAAAACCTTGGAACACTTGGTTTTTAGCACCTCTTATCCATTTGAGTTCCGCCCATTGTTATGTCTTTCATGTGGACTACATGTATTTCCACATAGTGGCTTACAGAGGGAGAGAGAGAAAAAAAGAGAAAAAAAAGTTCTTGATCTGAGGATTTGTAACATTTATAGGAGTGTTCTTAAAATATATATATGTAGATTTTTTTTCCCATTTGGCTCTGTGGTTATATACAAAACAAAGAGCAATAAATAGAAATTCTGTAATTACATTGCTCATAAAAATAAAATTTAATTTGGATGTGACATTTAATGGTTTCTCTTCTTCCACTGCTTATGAAACATACAGAGAGTGAGAAAATATATGTAACAACATATCAAGCTTTCTTAACAGCTTGGTTTAGTCTACAACACATTTCACTGTGATAGCAGAAAGATCTCTTGGATGGATCTTTTTCACTGGTCTGACCCATCAATTCTTCTCTGACAGTATGGACAACAGTTATGGTGGGGCACCAGGAGCTCATAATCCTCTGAATGAAACATCTGAAAGCATGTTGGACACATGGTAATGGAAGCATCTGGTAGAAAGGACCAGAAGTACTGCCATTGTAATGGCTTTGGCCAGCATTTAATCAGGAAGACCCTCCGGCTCATTGACCAGAGAACTGCACAATTCACTATCACAGGAACAAATGCTGAGCCTCCTTACTCAAAGTTCAGTTTTGCTGTAAAGGGATCATTTTTTCCAAACAAAGAGAGCCAGGCTATGAAAAGCTTATAAGTAAAAACAGGAAGACACTCAGAGATGCAGTAGCTTACTAAATAGGCCTTTCACCTGTGGAATCCTCAATTCAAATCCTAGGGTATGTTCAAATACATTGATACTAATGGCCTAATCCTTCCTTGTGCACATCAGAGAAAACGCACACAATCTGACAAATGATTATCAGTCTCCAGCCCAAGAATTCCAGGACTGGAAAAGCAGTGGTGTTGGATTGCAGAGAAATGGGAAGGCTCTAGTAAGTAAAATCAGTTCATTCCTTTACAGAGCCACACAGCTAAGTTGTTTTGATTTCATTATTTCTTGTAGACACACAAACATGAATTCACCACTTATCACTTAATTATATGTATTCTTCAGATTCTTTCATAGAAAGGGGGAAGTGAAAGAAATGCATCTTTAATGTACATATATATTTTAAAACTATACATATTTCTTGCCACAACATTTAACAGAATACTTTATGCTATAAAATACATGAGTGCTATATTTTATCAATATGTTTGATTTTTTTCCTTGTAGGCAGTAACTTATTGTAACGCATTTTAGTAGTACTATAATATTTACAAATGCATTTTCAGTAGCTTTGGTAAATAGTAAAAAATAGTTTAATTCAAGAAATGTAGGTCAATAAATCTTGTTCTCTAAAAGAGACACTGAAATGGTAAAATTTCCTTTAAGATTTACTTAGTTAAAAATAATAATTGTGGTAATATGCTTAGTACTTTGATGGCTGCTGAAAGGGATACCTCCCCCTTAGCAGTCCTAGGAAGATATGCTGCTAAACCAGAAGGATGTACCTGAGATTGTTCTTTTAACACCCAGCAAAGGTTCAGAGTAAGTTTGGAGAGGCATATCCTGCTGGAGCTAATTAGGTGCAGCTGAGCCTAGTTTGGCTCAGTAAGTTAAAAAGGGACTCCTGAGGGTATGTCTACACTATGAAATTAAGTCAAATTTATAGAAGTCAATTTTTTAGAAAGCGATTTTATACAGTCGATTGTGTGTGTCCCCACACTAATGCACTAAGCACATTAAGTTGCTGGAGTGCATCCACAGTACAGAGGCTAGTGTCGACTTTCGGAGCATTGCACTGTGGGTAGCTATCCTGCAGCCTCTGCCGCCCATTGGAATTCTGGGTTAAGCTCCCAATGCCTGATGGGGCAAAAACGGGGGTGGTTTTGGGTATGTGTCATCAGTCGTCCCTCCCTCCGTGAAAGCAATGGCAGACAATCATTTTGCACCTTTTTTTCATATGGGCACCATACTGCTTTCAGCAGATGGTGCATTAGGACTGCTAACCTTCGTTGTCATCCACTGCTTCCACTGGCACTCTGCTCTTTTGTTCTCCTGATCGTCTCGCAGGGCCACTTCCGCTGCAGCTCTGCTCAGCTGCTCTTGTCTCGCCATACCACGGCAAGCGTGCAGCCCACTCAGCTGTTGTGTCCTGGCAGCAGACAGTGCAGTAGGTCTACAAAACTGGTCATCCAACCACCGCTTCCCCTGCAACTCTGCTCTCCTGCAGACGCCATACCATGGCAAGCATGGAGCCCCCTCAGATCACCATGGCAGTTATGAGCATTGTAAACACCTCGCACATTATCATGCAGTATATGGAGAACCAGAACCTGCAAAAGCAGGGCAGGAGGCGATGGCAGTGCGGTGATGAGAGTGATGAGGACATGGACACAGACTTCTCTCAAAGCACGGGCCCTGGCAATTTGGCCATCCTGGTGGCAGTGGGGCAGGCTCATGCCATGGAACGCCGATTCTGGGCCCGTGAAACAAGCACAGACTGGTGGGACCACATAATGTTGCAGGTCTGGGATGATTCCCAGTGGCTGCAGAACTTTCACATGCGTAAGGGCGCTTTCATGGAACTTTGTGACTTGCTTTCCCCTGCCCTGAAGTGCAAGAGTACCAAGATGAGAGCAGCCCTCACAGTTCATAAGTAAGTGGAGATAGCCCTCTGGAAGCTTGCAACGCCAGACAGCTATTGGTCAGTCGGGAATCAATTTGGAGTGGGCAAATCTACTGTGGTGGCTGCTGTGATCCAAGTAGCCAATGCAATCACTGAGCTGCTGCTATCAAGGGTAGTGACTCTGGGAAATGTGCAGGTCATAGTGGATGGCTTTGTTGCAATGGGATTCCCTAACTGTGGTGGGGCGATAGACCAAACTCATATCCCTGTCTTGGGACCGGACCACCAGGGCAGCCAGTACATAAACTGAAAGGGGCACTTTTCAATGGTGCTGCAAGCACGGCTGGATCACAAGGGATGTTTCACCAACATCAACGTGGGATGGCCGGGAAAAGTTCATGATGCTCGCATCTTCACAAACTCTGGTCTATTTGAACAGCTGCAGCAAGGGACTTACTTTCCAGACCAGAAAGTAACATTGGGGATGTTGAAATGCCTATATGTATTGGGGATGTTGAAATGCCTATATGTATCCTTGGGGATCCAGCCTACTCCTTAATGTCTCATGAAGCCATACACAGGCACCCTGGACAGTAGGCAGGAGCTGTTCAACTACAGGCTGAGCAAGTGCAGAATGGTGGTAGAATGTGCATTTGGACATTTAAAAGCGCGCTGGTGCAGTTTCCTGACTCGGTTAGACCTCAGCGAAACCAATATTCCCATTGTTATTGCTACTTGCTGTGCACTCCACAATATCTGTGAGAGTAAGGGGGAGACGTTTATGGCGGGGTGGGAGGTTAAGGCAAATCGCCTGGCCGCTGGTTACGTGCAGCCAGACACCAGGTCAGTTAGAGGAGCACAGCAGGGTGCGCTGCGCATCAGAGATGCTTTGAAAACCAGTTTCATGGCTGACCAGGCTACGGTGTGGCAGTTCTGTTTGTTTCTCCTTGATGAAAACCTGCTCCCTTGGTTCACTCTACTTTCCTGTAAGCCACCCGCCCTCCCCTTCCCCGTTCAATCACTGCTTGCAGAGGCAATGAAGTCATCGTTGCTTTAAATTCATGCATTCTTTATTAATTCATCACACAAATAGGGGGATAACTGCCAAGGTAGCCCGGAAGGGGTGGGGAAGGATGGAAGGACAAGGCCACACTGCACTCCAAAACTTATTGAATGCCAGCCTTCTGTTGCTTGGGCAGTCCTCTGGGGTGGAGTGGTTGGGTGCCTGGAGCCCCCACCCCTGCATTCTTGGGTGTCTGGGTGAGGAGGCTATGGAACTTGGGGAGGAGGGCAGTTGGTTACACAGGGGATGCAGTGGCAGTCTGTGCCTTTTCTGCACCTCAACCATACGCCAGAGCATATCAGAGTTTGATCCTCCAGTGGCCTCAGAATTGCATCCTGCCTCCTCTCATCATGTTGTTACCATCTTTCCTCTTGATCCCGCCACCTGTCCTCTCGTGCATCCCTCCTGTCCTCGCATTCATTTTGTGCTTTCCTGGACTCTGCTACTGTCTGCCTCCATGTGTTCTGCTGGGCTCTTTCAATTTGGGTGGACTGCATGAGCTCAGAGACCATTTCATCCCAAGTGCATTTTTTCACCTTCGTATCTGCGCTAGCCTCTGGGACAGAGATGCTAGTGCCAGCGTTGAAACATTTGCAGCTGCAGGAGGAAAAAAGGGAGAGTAAAATCGAAAAAGACACATTGGTCATTTAAAAGGAGGGGCTGATGTTTTCGGGTTAACGTGCAACACAAACCCAACTAAACCCCCCTCCCCCACCCAATTCTCTGGGATGATCACTTCACCCTTCCCCCCACCGTGTGGCTAACTGTGGGGAGGATTTCTTTTCAGCCACATGCAAACAGACCAGTAGGAACAGCCATCTCTGAATGTCCCCTTAATTAAATTCCCCTATTTCAACCAGGTGACCATGAATGATATCACTCTCCTGAGGATAACACAGAGAGATAAAGAACGGATGTTGCTTGAATGCCAGCAAACACCGGGACCACATGCTGCCATGCTTTTTTATGCAATGTTTCCAGACTACGTGCTGCTGGCCTGGCGTGGTAAAGTGCCCTACCATGGAGGGCGCAATAAGGCTGCCCTCCCCAGAAACCTTTTGCAAAGGCTTTGGGAGTACCTCCAGGACAGCTTCATTGAGATGTCCCTGGAGGATTTCCGCTCCATCCCCAGACATGTTAACAGACTTTTCCAGTAGCTGTACTGGCCACGAATGCATCCCAAGTCTTCATGGCAAATTAATCATTAAACACGCTTGTTTTTAAACTGTGTATTATATTCACAAAGGTACACTCACCAGAGGTGCCTTCTCTGCCTTCAAGGTCCGGGAGCCCGGGTTGGGAGGGTACTGTTTCCAGGGTGATGCACAGATCCTGGCTGTTGGGGAGAACGGTTTCTTCGCTTGCCTGGTGTGCACTACCTTCAATCTTCCCCTCCTCCTCATCTTCCTCGTCCACAAAATCCTCATCCCTGTTGCATGAGACTCCCTTGCAAGAGTCCACCTACAGGTGTGGAGTAGTTGTAGGGCACCCCTTGAATTGCATGCAGCTCAGCATAGAAGCGGCATGTCTGGGGCTCTGACCCCAAGCGGGCGTTTGCCTCTTGGGTATTTTGGTAGGCTTGCCTGAGCTCCTTAAGTTTCACACGGCACTGCTGCAGGTCCCTGTGTAGCCTCTGTCTTTCATGCCCTTGGGGATTTTTTCAAATATTTTGGCATTTCATCTTTTGGAACAGAGTTCTGATAGCACGGATTCATCTCCCCATACTGCAATCAGATCCAGTACCTCCCATTTGGTCCATGCTGGAGCTCTTTTGCGATTCTGGGACTCCATGGTCACCTGTGCTGATCAGCTTGCCACGCTGGCCAAACACAAAATGAAATTCAAAAGTTTGCGGGGCTTTTCCTGTCTACCTGGCCAGTGCATCTGAGAATGCTGTCCAGAACGGTCACAATGGAGCATAGTGGGATAGCTCCCGGAGGCCAATTCTGTCAAATTGCATCCACACTAACCCAAATTTGATCCGGCGATGTCAATTTCAGCGCTAATCCCCTCACTGGGGAGGACTACAGAAATAGTTTTTAAGAGTCCTTTAAGTCAACAAAAATGGCTTCATTTTGTGGATGGGTGCAGGGTTAAATCGATCTAATGCTGCTAAATTCGACCTAAACTCATAGTGCAGACCAGGGCTGAGTCTCCTATGAACTCTTTCTAGTTTCTCAGACCCTGTCCCTGACACACAATTAATAATATGATGCACTTATTATTTCAAAGTTGTTACTAAAAATAACTTTGAATTAGAATTGAGAATAAACTCTTCTTACGCGAATACCCTCAGTAATCTAAAAAGGATTGTTTTTGTGGTAGGTGTGACAGATCTTAACCTCTCAATTGATAGTTGATATAGTGGTGACAAACTTTAACTTTTCAATATTTCATATCTGATACAGAGCAGAAATGAAGTTAAGAGGGAACTGTAAGAAAGTAGGAGCTCTGTATTTTTAAAGGCAATCAGTGAGCTGGATTCAGATTAATCATTCTTAGTGGAGCAAAGTGCTAAATCATGGTTCTGGATTAATACAAAGAGTTGACAATCCTTGGAATAGGGATGCTTATCTGGAAAGATAAGAACCCAAATAGTTTATCTAAAGTAGCAGATATAATCCTGAGTGAATCTGGAAAACATACAATGAGTATTGCGTAATGACTGATGGTTATAATCTCCTCAGAGGAGATATCTTTTTAAATACCTTTGAGAGGCTGGAGGAGGAGGATGGGTGGCATCTTAAACTAATCTGGAAAGTATGACTGGGGAAATCCAGGAAGATGCAAAAGAGACAGATGACACAAAAGCCTGATACCAAAGGGTAAGGAACCGAATTTTGGATTAGTGGATGCTGTGACATTCCACCCTGCCAAAAAATCAGGGAAGGAAAGGAGGGTGGACATTCTAAAAGCAAAACATATCGGTGTTGAAGTTTCCCATACTGTACCTGTCTAGGTTAGCTTTTGCATATGTTAAGACTAGTTATCTTATGCATTCTATATCTTTTATTTCATTACAATTATCTTGATAAATTCTTAATAAATCTTTTATTACAGCCCAGGTGGCTTTAGATTGTTACTCGGACACATGCAGACTGTTCTGGGGCAGGTGAAACAACTGTTAACCCTAAGAAGAAGTAGTGAAGTTAGGGTGTATGGCATCTACTGAGCTTGGGAATTTGGATCAAAAGGGCATAAACTCAAGGCTCATCTCCCATAAAATGTGTCAATGTCAGAGTTATCAATCTCATGGCTTGTGGTACTCAAGGCACAAGAAATACTAATGATTATGAGAACAGAATTAAAGGGGGATAGGGTGACAATATTGTATGAGGCTCACTTAATGCTGTATCTAACTACAGAGCTTTCAAAAATGTGGAGGAAATGTACCTGCCATTATAAAAAATTGTTATGCTCTGGTTTTCATTGAACTGACCACTGTAGGAGCTATGAGACATACCAAATCAAAGGCCTTCCTGATTAGCCCTCCTGGGAGTATGATTTTTTTAAAACAGTGAACTGCCATCAGATTGACTGCATTGCTAACCATGTCTCATACTTTCTACTCTGACTTGCAAGGACTGGGGTAGTGAAAGTAGAGAGCTCTTGGAATGGGTTTCACTGTTTGTGGCCTATTGTACTGTCAATATATGTGAGTAATTTCCATTAATAATAATGCGAGATTACCTGTACATAGTGAAGGTAGAATACATGCTTTAAAGTAAGCTAAATTTAAAAGAAGGATAGTAGTGAAATTGCACTCTTTTGCTACGGCTTATTGAAGTAGGAGTGTACTGTTTCACATGGGAAATAGGCATAGTTCATGCATACAAATGTATATAGTGATCAGAAAATAATGAATAAGTATGCAAATCAATACATAAAGAGATCAGAAATGCTGGGACTCAGGCCGCATTCCTTAATACTTCCTAGAAAGGGATGGCTGAGGTTTACGACACTATTTTTATCCTATTGATAACACATTAGAACCCACTGTGCGTAAGTTGTGGCATGGCTTGATCTAGTTAACTTTTTTTCCCAGTTACAGCACCAGTAAACAAATTGTGAGCCTAAATATAAGATGTAGGATTTATTATTTTGAATTACTTATTTAAATTAAATAAATACATTATGGAATGAAATTAATTAATGTATAAAACATTTAAAGAAGCACAAAGTAAGAAAACCTAAAGTATCAAGTAGGCTAATTAAACACCTAATCATGATTCATGTGTAACCTAAAGACAAGGACAAAACTGATACACAAGATGTAACTGAATGTGACCAAAAAAGTCAAAATATACAATACAATACTTGTGCTGCTTGTGCTGTGGGACATCAACACCCAGAGCACTGAGGAGATGGCAGGCATGGTGCACCACATCTATCGGGAGATCTCCGAGGAGGTGGCCAGAGGTGAAGGCAGTGGGAAAACCCGTGCCTCATTCCCTGGCTGAGCGGTGGAGGTGGCCCCTCATCCTGGGCTCGTGATAGCTGTTTGTCAGCCAGTGATAGCGGCAGCGAAGGTGGGTGTGTGTGTGTGTGGGGGGGGTAGCCCCAGCTGCCTCTCTGCAAACTTAGAGAGACTCCATTGGGTGGCTGAACTTGCTGGCTTGTGTTTGGCGAGGTGCTGCAGCCCTGGGGGAGGAAATCTGGTAGTGCAGAGGGAGCTTGTTCCTCTTTAAAGTCTCCCTGTCCTCAGCCCCGCAGCCAGAGAGCCAGCCAGCCAGGCACAGCAGCTCCCGAGCAGCCAGAGGAGGCAGCAAGCTCTGGGGTTCCCAGGCTGCTGTTGCTGACGTTCTGCCAGACCAGCAGGGTGCAGCAGCGCCCTGCAAAAGTGTTACTGATACAATAAGGGACAGGTTTCAGAATAACAGCCGTGTTAGTCTATATTCGCAAAAAGAAAAGGAGTACTTGTGGCACCTTAGAGACTAACCAATTTAAGTGCTCTGTACAGAGCTGCTGCAGCAGCAGGAAATGGTTTTCTTTCTTTTCTTAAATTGTAATTTTTATTAAAAAACACATATCTACCCCATCCGTCTGGGCTCTTTTAAATCGCTGGGCCCCTGGGCAATTGATCCCTTCGCCCCCCTCCCTCTATCAGTGGGCTTGTATATTTAAATATGTGATGGTCTGTTAAGAACAAAAACTGAAAAATCAGAACTTGGCTCATTGTAAGGAGCACTGCTTTAATATGATTATTGATTACTATGTGTTTAATCTCTCTAACATCAAGAACTATTTTATAATATGTTGCAGTTATCCAAAGAACTTTTTTTTACATGTTTTAATTCTCCGGGAAGAAAAGAACACAAATGAAAAGACTTAGTCATCTGGGTAGCCTTGAGAAATTAAATAATAAAAATAACCATTGCTGATACAATATTAACACTATGTCTTTTAGTTCTGTCGCTCTACACAAAAAGAAATTTTAAAATAATAAATGGCTCAGAACATGACAGTTTCCTCCCAGTGGGGAACTGGGTTATCTCAGTAGTCTGTGCTGACCAACAGAGATGACTTGAGTTTATAATAAGTTCTTCACTCAGTTGGTGGGGTTGGAGAGAAAACAAGCAGGCTTTTTTTTTTTTTTTAAAAAAAAGAGGGGTGTCAGGAATTGGGGTGTTGGCGATCAGGCCTAGTGATTGGAGCAGGCGTCAGGAGCATGGAAACAGAACCAATGGTCAGAACCAGGTTATCTGGAGTCAGGGAAGGCAGGAACAGAGCTAGGAATGAGGTTGGGACAAGGCTGGAACAATGTGAGGAAACAGGGACCAGGAATCAGGAACAATGTGAGGAAGTAGGAACAAGGCAGGATCTGTCTCAGCAGCAGGTCAGGGTTTTACCTTGTTGCACAGACATCATCCAGGTGTTTCCCCTAGGTCTTAAATAACATGCTTGGGCTAATCAGGGAATGCAGTACATTCCACAAGTCAGGGATTCTGTAAGCAGGATGTCCAGAGCTGCTTGGCCCCATAAGGCTCATAGTCCATTGATCTCTGCCTTTTCAGAGCTATAGGGAAGCAGCGTGGATATGGCAATCACCAGGTACCTGCAGACTCAGGCTCTAGCCCTATGGATCCTCTTGAGGGGAAGACAAAGAGAACAGTGATAAATTACATAAATGTATAGAATGACTAAACAATAAGAATAAACAACAGATATTAATGATATTAGGACTTGTGGCTGGCTCCGTGCTCAACCATTTTATTGTAATCTACACCTAACAGAGAGTCTATCTGAAGAGAAAAGCTTGCAGTGTCTCATAAAGTCATCCACAAAGTCATGCAGATAAGTATATACAGAAGTCAAATACTTAGACATAACATTTCACCACCATCTTTCCAGTAGCCATTACTCTTTTCAGTAGTCTTATTTGTTCCAAGTTAATGGGTTATGCAATGTAAATGACCTGTTACGCATCTTAAAATCTGTTTTAATTTTATCATAATTTATTATGGCATATGGAAGAAGTGAAGGATTTTCTCAGGAAGCTCTTAATCTAAGCATTAGGTTGTGAAATTTAGGGGAGAAAAATAACCTATTTGTGGCTAATGCAATGAGGAAATTATTCAGGTCTATAAACGTATGACCTTGCAAGAATCCCAAGGTCATTGCCTAAAGTATATGCTCATGTACCAGTACATTGGTGTATACTGAGAGTAACTCCACAGAAGTCAATTGAATGATTCCTGATTTCCATAATAACGTCCACAGAATATGGCCCAGTGAGAGCTACTGGTGATTAACAGTACTTTTCCAGCATTTATCTGTAACTTTAACATGTGCATATAGTTTTTCAAGAGTAGGTATATCTTGCTCCCTTGTGGAAGTTCATTTCCAACATTTTCATACTCTGGATGATGCCAGTTGTAGAGCGATATGGGCTATAAAAGTATCTAGATAGATAGACAAAGAGATGATTGTTAGCATCAGTGCAATACTTGGAGAACTTGCCATCACCATAGAACTAGATTTGGAAAGAATTGTGGACAGCTTGTGACTGGCAGTAGGTGAGAAATAGCAAGACTGGTGTTCAGTTACAGGACCCGTAAAAATGTGTTTGATGGGGGGATATAATAAACTGACTCTCAGGAGTGCTGATAAGCAAGGGAACTTTATTTCCTGACCACAGTCAGCTGAACTATGTCAAAGGTCAACATTCTTGTCCTAGTCACCTATTCCAATGTTTACTGTTTCAGAGGGATGGGTGAATGAGGGCAATTCATTGAAGATGAGTGAAATGTTTATGAAATATAAGATGTTCTAGATACTTCTTTCTCTTGAAATATTTGAGATTCTAAAATGTTCACTTACATTTTTCCATTATTTTTCAAATTTTTTGCTCACTTCCTCACTTCTGATCAGGATGGAACATACAGAAATATAACCCAATTCCTGAGGCATTTCCAGCTGAACTAATTGCAAAAAATCACACCAGAGGGCATGTTCTCATGACGCTTGAAGTCTAATTCAGCAGATTCAAGAAGATGAGAAGGTTTGAATACACTTTGTTTAAGCATTAGAACTGCTAAATGATACAATCCGTGTGTGAATAGTGACATTCCTGAGGTTTATCCATGCCCATTCTGTGTGTCTGAGTGCCCACTGTACTTTCAATATTCTTACACTAGAGTAGGATTTAAAAAGCAACAAATCTCAATCTTCAGGAAGGATTGTTTTCTAGTATGAGGTCACAATGCTGGCATTTCCTGTTAATGAGAATACGCCATTCTTTACATTCAAGCTTATAAATTTCAGAGGGAGTATTTTTTATTTGAATAATCATTTACCCAGGGAACAGATTGCTGATAATTATTTACAGCTCATTCACCACAGAATGAAAGCTGAACATATGACATTGTAACAATAATTGATACAGTATCTCATCCCAATGGCAGTGCCTTGCTTCCCAAGAGATTAACATTTTTAATAGTGACAGACCATGGAATGAAGTATAGACCTAAATCATTTAGGACTAAAAATAAAACATGGTATCTTTTTTACCTAATATTACGAATGAAATATGTGACTCAGTAACTACTGCTAGAAGCAAGAGAAAATACAGAGGTTCTAATTGTTTGAACTAATCACAATTTCCTTACAGGTATTAGGAGACATAATTTAAGACAGTACTGAAAGGAAAGATTTAAAGATCTTGAAGAAAGACAGACAAGGAAATCTAGTGTACATATCAATTTGACAGTGCTGATGCCTACAAGATATAATGCTCAGATATTATGAAGTCTTTAAGAGGGCATGAAAGAGAAAAATATCACCTGAATAACTGCAGGCTACAGAGTGGAGATATCACAGCTATTGTAATGGGGAGAGAGGAGGCAATGTCAACTTGTATTAAAAATGGAGGTAGACAAAAATAGAACAGGTGTAGAGATCACTGGATAATATTTTAATTAAATATATACTGTTAGTACTAGACAGGACAAAAAAGTTTATGTATGAGAGTATAAAAGAATCACACGATTTTGCATGGTATCTGTCATTGCTTCAGTTTCAGTGGTCCAACACATTTGTCTCCCCCCCCCCGCCCCACCCCCTGAAAACACGTATCAATCATGTGAACAGCAGTGCTAGGAAAATTAACATATTTTAGTTCCTGTCACTGTTTTTTATATAAATCTTTAGCTCTAGCTTCTGACCATTCGGAAAGACATTTTTCATTTATTATCTGTGTTTTCTGAGCTATTCAAGGTATGGGGGTAACTTTTCTAGGAAATGCTATGTTCAGCAGCTGCTCATCTTTGTTAAGGTCACTCACATGCATTGTTTATAGTGTTTCTTTTACCTCAAAAAAGACCACGTTAAGAGTCCACCTACTTGCCCAATGTGAGATTAAAAACTCTGAAAACTAGGGAACATATACCTGGTGAGCAAAATGAGATTATTTTCCCTCAAATTCCTTAGGCACATGGGCAACAAATAGGAAGAGCTTGAGGGGATGCTACAAGAATGAAGACCTATCAACAAGGTGTTAGGCTAAATCAGATTCTATATTTGACATAGTGTTTCAATGTTTCTGAATATTCTTTTCAGAATTTCACAGAAAATTTTGACATTTTGTTCCAAAAATAATAGAAACAAATTTCAAAATTTTGGAATTTCCCACAGAATCAAAATTCTGTTTTCCAACCAACTCTAAGTATAATAAAACTACTTTTGGCCCAAGATGAGGTAGAGAAAAAAGTATTTTATTTTACATACATTTTAAGAGATAATTAAGGGAATTATTACAGTAACAACTGGAATAAAAAGGGTAAACAATAGACTGACATAAGCAACAGGTACCTGCTACAGAAGCCTAAATCAGGATGAAGGAGTTGATATTTTTTGTTTATTTGTATAACAGATGAAAGATGAGAATGAAATTAGAGAGGAATCAATGTTGAATTGAATATTGACTATTGAGGAGATCATCAGAAACATAGAGGGTAGGGGAACCAAAGTCAAGTGACCATAAATTAATTGTATTCACAAGGCCAAATTGATTCCTAGCATAAAACATTAATATCCAACCCTGGTAGCTAATGAATAAGAACAGTATTAAATCCAAGAGATAATAACTGCTGTCTAAGGCCCCAGTTCAGGAAAACACCTGGTCATGTACTTAGGTCCAATCCTGTTCAAAACACCAGTTAAGCACATGTATAAGTGTCATTTGACCAATGGGACTTAGGCACATACTTAAAGTTAAACATGTGTTTAACTGCTGTCCTAAACTGTGGCCTAAGCTATAGTAAAGCTGTGCTTTGTTCACTATTTTAGGCTGTTAAAAAAAGGGGGGAGGGTGGTATCTATCAAACAGAATAGAAACTGTTGAGATGTGCCCATCACTTCATCATAGCAAAATTAATAGCAGGCTTCATTATGTGCATAATTGATTCTAGCATCCTGCCAAATAAAAAATTATAACTTGAATAATAATGAAAAATTAGCTAATTTGCAAGTAGCCAAAGCAGATCTTAGGGGAAGTTAAGAAAATTAAAACTATTAAAAGAAAATTAAAACACGTGCTTAACATATTCTACTTAAAGAAAAGGGCAACAATTGCCCTGAGAGGGAAGGATAACTACGTCAAAGTTTTTGCAACCTTTCTAGGTAAATCACAGGAACCAGCTAATTTGTTACTAAAATGTAGACACAAGCCTGGCAGCCCCTTTGTATTTAGGAGTACAGAATGTTCTTTTACCATTTTAATTTTTTTTAAAGAGTATTGGGAATATGGACTAGTACACCAATATTGAGAAGCAGCCTTTTCATACAATAAACATAGAAATATAGGTCCTTTTGTACATGTGGAGTGAGGTTGATTTTTTTGTTTTAACTGTATACCTTTTTCCACGTTCACAGTGTTTGCGCCTTAATTTGCTATGATTGGCATTTGATGCAGTGCAACCATCAAACTTTATGTTCCCAATATGTACAGAGTTTTCCTCCTATCTATTTTCTTGACAGCAGCTGCTTAGTAACTGGGCTGTACTATTAAAAAGATTCACAAGTTTTATACATCATTACATCTAATGTGAAGATCTTGACTCTGGGATTGGCTTTAGTTTTGCAGTGTAACTCATCTAATTTGCGGTGCTTTTATTTTTGAGTTCTATTCTCTCTCTATGCCTCCAGCCCCATCCTGCCCTACCCCCAGTCCTTTTATTGGGGCCTGATCTTACCAGTAGCTCAGGAACTCACTGTGATAAGGTATGGAAAAAGAGGGTGCTCACCAGCTCTCAGAAGGCACTTGTACACACAAGTCTGCTATAAACATCAAAGGGAATCATGTACATGTGAGGAACTGCAGGACCAGTTCCTAATTTTGTTGGTGGCTGCTTAGTTAGATAAAACCCCCATTAGTTAGATAAAACCCCAATTCATTCTGAGTTCTCTCAATTCCCATTGAAGTAAATGGGAAGAGATGGCAGACACTCTGCATCTCATGGGATCAGGCGGCCCTGTAGAGAAGAGAGAGAGGTATTTCAAGAATTTTCCAGCAATAAACTATGAGATTTGTTTTACCTGTAGAAGTTATGTGAAGTTAGGTTGTTAAGAGGACAGCTTTGGTAGTATGATAAGATGATGGAATCTGCTGCTCTGTTTATACCTCAAGGGTGAAAAGTAAATGTATCTAGATTCCTTTTGAAAAAATTTGTCTTGAGGCTCAACTGTCTTTATAATTAGTCATTGCTTTTCATCAGTTTTATACAAAGCAGATTTCATGGAAGGACTTGTAAACGAAAGGTTGCAAGAAAGGTTGGAGGCCAGGTTTCCATCTTGAGACTAGACGAGAAAGACGTCCTTTCTTTGTAGCTATTTCTGCTGAGAGAACCCCACACTATAAAGTTTCCTGATTATTAGCCTGATGAATGAAGAACTATTGCACTGGATTCCATTCTCAGCACAGTAATCTGTTGAAGGGAAATGAGATTATATTATAAATGAAGCAGAAGAGGTTTTCAAATAGGCAGTGGTGTTCTGTTAGAAGAGCGGACAAATAGGGATTCATTTAACAGGATATATAACAGCACTTCCATGTCAGAATTAGCATGACATTAATCCATTTGGGACTTTAGTGTCACTGTTTACTATTCCATCTTATTTTCCGGACAGTAGTTCAGCTTCACTTTCTGTCCAGTGAAGGTGACCAATTTTCCTTTTACAAATATGGCAGGATATTACATCTTAGCTGCACATTAACTGTTTGTTAAGATTGGAGATGAGCTTCAACCAAAAACATTGATCAAAATTCTGAATTATGGGGACATTCACATCTATATTGGACCCCCAACTTTGTGTGTGCCCCCTCTCTATCCATAACGGGGTGTTAAATTAACTTTTATAGGCTGTGAATCCATTTTATGTGGGACTTCTTACCAGACTCATCTTCTTGTACTACTATAGAAATAATGCATCCTGATCTCTTTAAAGACCTGAAACGGTTATTCATAAGAATATACTGGGTCAGACCAATGGTTCATCTAGCCCAGTATCCTGTCTTCCAGCAGTGGCCAGTGCCAGATGAAATGAACAGAAAAGGGCAATTATCAAGTGATCCACCCCTATCGCCCACTCCCAGCTTCTGGCAATCAGAGGCCAGGGACTCCCAGAGTTTTAGGTTGTTTCTCTGATCATCTTGGCTAATAGCCATTGATGGACCTATCCCCCATGACCTTATCTAATTCATTTTTTAACCCAGTTATACTTTTGAACTTTGCAATATCCCCGTCAACAATGCATAATGCGAAGAAGTACTTTTTTGTTTATTTTAAACCTGCTGCCTATTAATTTCATTGGGTGATCCCCGTTTCCTGTGTTATGTATAGGGGTAAATGACACTTCCTTATTCACTTTCTCCACACCATTCATGATTTTATAGACCTCTATAATATTCCCATCTTCGCTGCCTCTTTTCCAAGTTGAATGGTCCCAGTGTTTTTAATTTATCTACATATGGAAACTGTTCCATACCCTGTAATATTTTTTTTGCCCTTCTCTGTACCTTTTTTCAATTCTAATATATCAATTTTTTTTAAGATGGGGTGACCAGAACTATTGCATTATTCAAAGTGCGGGTATACCATGGATTTATACTGTGGTATTACAATATTTACTGTCTTATCATATATCCCTTTCCTAATGGTTCCTAACTTTCTGCTAGCTTTTTTGACTGGCGCTGTACATTGAGCGGTTGTTTTCAGAGAACTATCTACAATGACTCCATGATCTGTTCCTTTAGTGTCAACAGCTAATTAGACCCCATCATTTTGTATGTGTAGCTGGGATTATCTTTTTCAATGTGCATTATTTTGTATTTATCAACATTGAATTTAATCTGCTATTTTGTTGCCCAGTCACCCAGTTTTGAGAGATCCCTTTCTAACTCTTCACAGTATGCTTTGGACTTAACTATCTTGAGTAATTTTGTATCATCTGCAAACTTTGCCACCTCGCAGTATACCCTTTTTCCAGATCATTTATGAATATTTTGAACAGTACTGGTCCCACTACAGATCCCTGGGGCACTCTGCCATTTATGTCTCTCCATTCTGAAAACTGACCATATATTTCTACCCTTTGTTTTCTTTCTTTTAACCAATTACTGATACAAGGCCTTCCCTCTTATCTCATGACTGTTTACTTTGCTTAAGACCTTTTAATAAGGAATCTTGTCAAAGGCTTTCTGGAAGTCCAAGTACCCTCATCAACTGGGTTATCCTTATCCACATTTGTTGAAGTCCTCAACAAATTCTGATAGATTGATGAGGCATGGTTTTCCTTAACAAAAGCTGTGTTTACTCTGCCCCAACAAATGGTGTTCCTCTATGTGTCTGACAATTCTGTTTTTATTATAGTTTCAACCACTTTGTTTGGCACTGAAGTTAGATTTACCTGCTTGCAATTGCCAGGATTGCCTCTGAAGCCTTTTTTAAAAATTGGTGTTACATTAGCTATCCTTGAGTTATCTGGTACAGAAGCTGATTTAACCAATAGGTTATGTACCACAATTCGTAGTTCTGCAATTTCATATTTGAGTTCCTTCAGAACTCTTGGGTGTCTACCAGCTGCTCCTGGTGACTCGTTACTGTTTCATTCACCAATTTGTTCCAAAACCTCCTCTATCAACACCTTAATCTGGCATAATTCCCCAGATCTGTCACTTAAAAAGAATGGCTCAGGTGTGAGAATCTCCCTCAGATCAATGGAAAGAATTCATTTAGCTTCTGCATAATGGCCTTGTCTTCCTTGACTGCTGCTTTAGCACCTTAGTCATCCAGTGGCCCCACTGATCATTTTGCTGGCTTCCTGCTCCTGATGTACTTAAAAAAATTGCTATTAGTTTTTGTGTCTTTTGCTAGTTGCTCTTCAAATTCCTTTTGGGGCTATCTAATTCTACTTTTACACTTGACTTGCCAGAGTTTATGCTTCTATCTGTTTTTTGACAATATTATTTGACTTACTATTCCTAAAGGATGCCTTTTTGCTGCTAACTGCCTCTGTTGTTTAGCTCTGGTGGGATTTTTTGGTCCTCTTATTAATTTTTTTATTTGGAGTATAATTTAATAATAATTTATAATTTAATTTGAGCCTCATTATGTATTTTTTTAAAGTTTCCATGCAACTCGCAGTCATTTTTGTGACTGTTCCTTTTAATTTCAATTTAACTACCTTCCTCATCAAGCTGGAGACAGGCTTTAAAAGGGAGAACAAAGCAGCTCAGAGGCAGGCAGTGGAATGGAGTAGATGGCTGCTCTGAGGGCCAAGTATTGCCTAGGAGTTGATTGTCTGGGACCTAAAACCATAGGCCGTGTAAACCCACAAGGGAAAAGCAGGCGACAGAGTGTTTGGGTCAGAGACTTTATTGGAGTGGTTTACTGTGAGAAGCTGAAGGAGGTTGAGTTAGGAAGTGGTCTGAGGAGGGGCAGCGTCTTAGTTCCAAGGAGTTGGGTATAACTGCCCACCATTGGGCCCTGAACCGGAGCCCGGTGGAGAAGGCAGGCCTGGGGTCCCATACTCACTCCCAGAGGAGTGAGCCCTCTCCTCTGGGGAAAGGCCTCCTGGAAACGACTGTGGAGCTAAGGGCTCCTCCCTCAAAGACTCTGTGCTAAAGGAGAGGACTGGAAACCCCTGGGATGGGACTCTGAGGGACAAGACTGTGCTTCAACAGTGAGACATTTTGCAAACCACTGCCTGACCACTAGGCAGCACTGTCGGTGATTGTGCACCTTCAACAGTGCCCAGCTTTGGAGCTAAATGTTGCTCTTTTTAGACTTTTATCATCAATCATAAGGATAACGTTTTATGCAAAAATGCTACCACAAAATCTTAGTATGAATTCTTTTACTTTTTACATCATTCATCATTTTAAAACCAATCCTATTTTATGCTATTCTCCCTTCTTTTCTACAATGAATACTGTATTTAAAAATATGTTATGGATGCTATTATTGCCGAGCTTTTAAATGATCAGTGGTTTGTGGCTTTGAAAAAGTATTTCTCTGCTGCATTTTCAAGTCTTTAAAGTTTTTTTTTATAATCCTTATTGACCCAAAAAAAAAAGCATTCTGTGTATAAATTTTGTTATTTCAGTTGAGACTATTCTGATTAATATCTCAGTTTGCTTATTTCATATTAATCAAATCAAAGTAAAGTGTCATGGCTTAAGGGAAGAACATAAACTTTCATCTAAGCAAGTGCAATAAATAGCCTTAAAATATTTGTATTTAAAATATATTATTATGGATATTTACAATATATTATTTTTGCTTTTCACAGCAAGCTAAAAGTCATAACTAAAACATTCCAAGGAAAGGAGAATTAATTTCCAAATCAAAATATAAAATAGTACTTTGTAAAGCCATTTCTCTTTCTGGAGGTAGTTACATATTATTGTAGACCTCTGTTAGCTTCAATTATCTTTCAGTACTTACAGCAAATTTCTCTTGAAAAACAGTTTCTTGGACATCCAGCTGCACTTCGACTGAAGTAAGATAAATCGTGTTTGATATCACAAGTGACACTTTGTGTATCTGTAATATTGTCAAAAAGCAGCACCTTTAATCTGTAGCGTTGGCATGATGAAATAGCAGCAAAGCAGGTTTTAATAGCACAGGGACCTAACACTTGTCGAAACAAGTGCAACAATGTACTATGACAGCTTCTGATTAAAAATATTGATTAATCCTGTCTCTCACTTTCAGTGCTGGAGAATTATGGAAATTTGCTGAGACCCCTCACACATTTCTTGTTTGTAATTTATCAAGGCAGCAACAGCATCCTGAAAACATAAGCCAATGTAACTGTAGCTATGGATGAATTTAGGCTCAGTTTTCTTTATACCTTTTGAATTTATTTATACTACAAGTCTTAGAAAAGCTGTTTAGGTTTGTTCCTATAATATATAGAATTCCAATTTCAATAAGAATAATTATGTACCCTCTACAATACCTGTTGGTGTTGCAGGTACACTATTTGCATATACTAGTGTTTCTCAGTTCCTATAATCTATATGCAAGGATGCTTTTTTTCCATCAGTAGAGATGTTAGCCACCATAAAGTATGCATCTGGAAAGTGAGACGTGGCTATATGAACAAAGTCCAAGAGTGACTGAATTCAAACATTTTCAAAGGCCCAAATAGGCATTAGGCTTCTAATTTTCAATTCCTTTTAATGGGAGTTCAGTACCTAGCTGACCTCTGTGACTTTGAAAATCTCCCCATAAAGGTCAAAGTGACTTGTACTCTTAAATCACGTAGAAACTTTTGAAAAGGCACTCTAGAAGACTCGATATGAATATAGGGCCCTAGCTTTAGGCATTCATTTTTTAAAATCTTAATTAGTCATCAGCTGAGTAGTTCTTGTTCTCTAGATACTTTTAAAATTGATTTTCTCCCCTCAAAGTTCTTGTAAAGAAAAAAATCCCCTAATTCGAATGGCAAAAAATTGTCACTAGTATTTTGGTAGGAAAATTGTGATGGAAACTGAAAATGCAGCTGTTTGTTAGTTTTATGTATTTGGTTTTATTCCTGTAATTTACAGAAGAGCAATGAAAATCACTATTCATAGAGATCTTTTTGAGAAATGCCAATGTTAATTAAGAATAATCTTTTGTGAATTGTGAGCTATTTGTAGAAAGGCTTTGAGAATTAACAATGTAAAATGCCCAGGGAAACTTTTTGAAGTGTATGTCCTTAGTTTATGCACTAGTATATATTTTTAAAGAGTATTTAATTATGAACTAGAACACAGTGTTTCTTCAGTGCAAGTAGTCATGTGGAGAGACCATTATACTTGTTCTGGTGTAAGTGAATGTTGAATAGCAGTTGCCAGTCATATCAAGGGAGTGTTATAGTCTTGATAGCACAATTGAACCACTGGGAAAATGAGCCACTTTGATTTGAGAATGACTTAAAATGTGAATTATCATTTGTCTCCCTTTCTTCTGTCTCTTTAGCTTGACATGTTACTTTTGGAAAACTAAGGGCTATTGGAGGAATAATTCTAAAGTAGGGAAGTTAGAGGAGCTTAATCATGAAGAGGTTTGTGAGAACAGAATAGGTGAGTCGATTACTGATTGTAATGAATGTAAAAGTCACCTAGGATTCCTGATGAGTGTCTTAAACTCAGATTATATTTCACTTTCTACCATTTATAAATGAGAATTGTGGTGATTACTTAAAATTTGTGTTTTTGTGGAAAAGTACTGCAATTGGATAACTTTGTACTAGAAGGTAGAATAAAAGGACTATGCTGACCATATTCAGACAGCATATTCTAAAATTTTGTTATAATTTTTGACGGAAGAAGGATTTTGCAAATACAATACCATATGTGAATATAAAACCCATAGCTACCTTATTGTAACACTGAATTAATATTGTATTTGAAAATTTATTTTTAATTTCAAGATTATAGATCAATAGAGCAATTACTGAAAAACCGACAGTCTTATTTCTCAAGTGTTCAAGGCAATAACAGTACAAGTAAAATAAATATAAGAACATCACAAAACTCTGAAAACATTTCGGATAATATATTTTAAGTAGAAATGCTAATAATTAGAAAGAATGTCGTTTCAGTTCATGAATACAGAACCAAGCCATAACTTCATTTTTATTAATCAAATTCTAGCTAAGGTAGATCTGGTTATTTAATTTGCAAAACTTTCAAGATTAAAATTGAGTCTCCTTAATAAGAGAGGATGTGAATGCAGATATATTACATTTAAAATCATAGCATTTTAATAAAAATAAATAAATAAGAAGCTATATAAAACTCTGTTTTGTTTTCATCAGATTATTCAGTAGAAAAGCCATTGGAATTAGGCCCCTGTTGATATAAGTAAACGCAACATATTACTTTCCAGATCACCAAATATTTATACAAAAATCCATTAAAAAACCCCTGAAATATTGTCAGAACTGCTTTTTCTGTCAATCATACTCCAGTTAAATTAGACCAACATTTATTCAGTAAGAGAGCCTACAGGATTAGGCTCTTATTGATGCATTGTGAATATATGAAAATATGTAGTTTTCACAGAGAGTCAAACACAAGTAAACTTACATGAGAAATTTCCTCTCAGGATACCATCAGTGCAGGATTCTCACATGCCTCCAGTGTAAGTCATGTGGGAAACTCACTTCAGCTCTTAAGGCTTTTTACCCTTTGAGACATCTAAACTGGTGCTAGGGCTCAGCCCCACTAAGCATGCCCAAACTCAGGCACCTCAGATACCGTAGAGCATTCCATCCTATTTCTTTCTCATTGTCAGTGACAGAGCTCCCACCCCTGAGCTGCCCACTGATTCTTGGCATCATGGTTCCAGCTCTTACTGATACAATTTTCCTAAATCCAAGTGGCCACATCTTTTTGGCTGTGTGTATCACTCTCAAAATTAATATTATTTGTGTGTGTGCCTTTTTCTTTGGGTTCAGATAGCTCCAATCAAAGAAGTCACTAATTTTCCAGGGTAGGCTCTGAGAAGAAAACTGATGAGACACCTCATGTTGCATGTCCTAATGTTGCATGGTAATAAGCCTTCCAGCCTCCCAGGTGCTCCATGGCTTTGGTTTGGCAAGAACAGAAGTTCTGGTGTGAGTACCTCCTGTTCCTCAATGCACTACATTATTGCAACCAGATAGGTGGCACTCAGCATTTTTGGCATATTGAAGTGACCTTAGCATAGGTGTTATTGGAATGTGGCCTTCCAGCAATCTTTGAATGAAGTTGCTTCAAAACATGTGAGCAGCTCAGGGCTTTAGAATATTTCCTGATGTTCCCAAGGGTTGGTGCTGTCATGAACATCAGAACAGGGGAGCATCTAGAACTCTTCCTCATGCCTTCCCTGTTCAGCACATGGAGCTCTCCTGGCAGTGCTTACATATGCTGCAACATGGGAATCCCACCTGCACTTCCTATTCCCTTTACCTCCTAAGGTAAGGACCATCAGTGCCAAAGGAATGGCATCTTAGCAAGTTCTTTGTTACTCATGTGACTCAATACATCAGACTAGATGATCATAATGGTCCCTTCTGACCTTAGTATCTATGAATCAACATCGGAGGACAGAGTTGGTGCAGAAAGGGTCCTCCTTGCCTCCTAATTTGTAGGTTTTAGCATCAGGAGACTAATTTAATGATTGGAAATCTTGCCTTGGATCTTCTGTGAGTTAATGGAATACAAAGACTACGAGCCTCAGATTCTCTCTCCACAGGTCCTGAGACTTCTAATTTTCAGCGTTACCTCCTATGACTCAGCATTACTGGTGTGCTGAAGCGTGAGCTTCAGATTCTAGTGAATGGTCTGCCTTATAGAAAGATAAGGTGATTCCATGAGCTCACCAGAGATTTCCTTTTCAAGATGGCAACATGGTTCCATGTTTGAGCTTGTCATCCTGCAAACTTTCTCATGCTATTGAAAGCTAATCTTCAGAAGCTAACACAGTAAAATCAAATTAATTAATTCTTATAAAGCTAGCAATATGAGATCCTTAGATGGAAGGCCCTATAGAAATGCAAATGATTACCATGATTGTTTATTATTTCCAGGGTAGGCACAGTTAGGTTTTCTCATTTGTGTTTGCCATACATAACATCTAGAATTATGACTTTATTTTCATTTGTCAATGCAGGAACTAATTAATTATTGTGCATGGCATATGCTTCTGCAAAATGGCCTTCTTTGCTTTTAGCTCACTTTGTCTGAATGAAGCCAACAATAGAGTTAGACATAATTAGTACTGATGAGCAAACTTCCTATCATTTTTGGGACATGTCTGCAGCAACATATATTGCATTTGTGTATTAATGTGTTTTTTATTTGCCTCGCTACTGAGTTGTTTGCAATCTGCTTCAGGTATGAGGCTTAGGATGATAACATATTCCTAGCATGCAACGGACATGTCATGTATTATATTGTTTTACATTCTGTTAATGATGTTATAATCTTTTGTGTTAGCTTTTAAAAGAGAAAGGAGCAAAAGTTTGCCATCGGTAGATTCCTAACATGATATTACTCACATGTGGCATAGCAGCACTGTTCAGATGAAAATGACATTCCTTCGGGATGGGGGTGATTAAAACACACAACAGATCAACCAGAAGAACCAAGATTTCAAAGGATCTAGTAATGAAAAGATGCATTCATGAGATTCAGGAAGAATCTGAACCTTGTGAGCCATAGCAAAGTGGACATAGTGAGGCAGACTCCAAGATCAAAGCAAGACAAAGGAACCAAGTATTGCTTCATTGTTGTATGAATAAATAAAATAATAATGAGAACTTCATTAGAGTTCAATCCAATTCCTACTGAAATCAATAGAAATCGTTTCCATTGCCTCAGTATGAACCATATACATCCTCTAGGCCAGTGGTCCTCAAACTTTTGTGCTGGTGACCCCTTTCACATAGCAAGCCTCTGAGTGCGCCCCCCGCTTATAAATTAAAAACACTTTTTTATATATTTAACACCATTATAAATGCTGGAGGCAAAGCAGGCTTTAGGGTGGAGGCTGACAGCTTGCAACCCCCCATGTAATAACCTTGCGACCCCCGAGGGGTCCCGACCCCCAGTTTGAGAACACCTGCTCTAGGCAGGCCATGAGAAGTCAAAAGGTTCAATTCCTAGAGCAATTAATAATTAAGAGCTACAGGAGGTACATAAAAGTAAAAGGGAAATGTACCTGAATTCTTTGATCAGTAGGAAAAATTCAGTAAAGAATTTACAAAAGCAGGAAAAATAAACCCTTGGAAAATAATAAATGTAATAGTAATTGCAAGATAATCAAACAAAATAGTAAAATAAAGCACAGACTGGTGATTTCATATATAGAAGACTATCCACTACAATCAGTATATGCTTTGCACTGTGTTCTCCATAAGACATATTGTGTAGAAGGCGAAACTGAATTTAGAAAAATCTTTAACCTCAGAAAAGCTTATTTAATTATTTTATTGTGATAACTTGTCTTTCCTGTCTGTTTCCTGCCATCGGGGCTCTCTAGTCCTCTTGACTGAGTATAGCATAATCAGTAAAATTGTATAGCAAACTCTATTTAGATTTAAAAAAAACAACTAGGCAGGCATTTGATTAAAGAAATTATATGTTAGTCTTCAAACCCAAGAGAACATCAAAATAAGAGATCAGAAGAAATAACCAATCTTTCACCAAGCCAGCTGCAGTGGTTCTTCTCTAAAAGAATTCCACCTGTGCTATGCAATTTCCCTTAGTATGGAGATCAAAGTCTAATCTGTCCTGTTGGTATGTACTTTCCTGTTTTACACAATGTGCATTAAATATAAACTAAAAGGCTGGTTGAAAAATTTACCTTAAAACGCTTTTTCAGTGGAAAATTGGCTTTTCGGTTTAAAGAAAATTTCCACATAAAGTGTCTGCTTTCCACAGAAAATTTTCCTTTCCTTTTTTTTTTTAAAAAAGGACCCACCTACCCACCCCCCAAAAAAGGTTCTGTTTTTTGCTGTTTTGATGAAAAGTTAAAATTTCTGTGGAAGACAAAATCATTTTTCTACCTGATTTCTGACCTATATAGTTACGTTACACACCTCCTGCCAACTCATCTGATCTTACACATCTGTAATTTAATTGGGAGATTTTGAAGGCAGTGTGTTCTCAATGAGGTGTTCTGACATGGAATTTTCCTCCTGCTTCAGTTTCCCAGAACCCAATTCTACTGAACTTTAGCTCACATTGCAGGGCCTGTTTGTTGTTCCAAGGTTTTCTGGTAGGACTAGACTGGTGAAAGAATATAGATGATTGAGTGGGATGAGGAGAATCGTCATAGTGTGGTTTGTTTCATTTTAAATACATGCCTCTGTCATAGACTTTTTGTGTGACCTTGGGCAAGTCACTTAATTTTCCTGTGACTCAGTTCCCCATCTGTAAAATGAGGTGTGATGTTATTGACATGAACTGTGACTGTATAGATCATTGTTGCAACCAAGGTCCTATAGTTTCATCTAATCTTGTACAAACGAGGTCCAGTAAGGTGTCTGTGGTTATGATTTTCTGGTTATGATTATGCTATCTGTATGTGTGTATCATTTTTGTAGCTGAAGTTATGAATATTGGCTATGTACTTGTATCTCAATGTGTTTTGATTCTAAGTAGCCTCAGTGAAGCATTTGGTCAGCTTCTTGAAAAAGGACTATTCTCAGTAAGAAAAGGAGTACTTGTGGCACCTTAGAGACTAACGAATTTATTTGAGCATGAGCTTTCGTGAGCTACAGCTCACTTCATCAGATGCATACCGTGGAAACTGCAGCAGACTCTATATATACACAGAGAATATGAAACAATACCTCCTCCCACCCCACTGTCCTGCTGGTAATAGCTTAGGGTGTAAAGAGTTGTCACTTTGGATGGGCTATCACCAGCAGGAGAGTGAATTTGTGTGGGGGGGTGGAGGGTGAGAAAACCTGGATTTGTGCTGGAAATGGCTTTTAGATAAGCTATTACCAGCAGGACAGTGGGGTGGGAGGAGGTATTGTTTCATATTCTCTGTGTATATATAGAGTCTGCTGCAGTTTCCACGGTATGCATCTGATGAAGTGAGCTGTAGCTCACGAAAGCTCATGCTCAAATAAATTCGTTAGTCTCTAAGGTGCCACAAGTACTCCTTTTCTTTCTGCGAATACAGACTAACACGGCTGTTACTCTGAAACCTATTCTCAGTAAGTGCCCAATCAAGAAACACTTAACTAACAATTAACTAACAATGAACTTTGGGAGATGCCAATTCACATCTGAGCTTTCCTGGGAACATTCAAACTGACATGTAAACAATTGTGTCTGACTGTAAAGAACTGAGTCATAGATGGACATGTGACTTGGCCTTATGACTCCAAACTGCATCTTGTTGCTGTGATTTTACACAGGAGTACCAAGGGGTTTCCACGCACAAGAATATAAAAGGCCCTGGAAACCCCTCCATTTTGTCTTCAATCCTGCTTCTTACTTCTGGGGGAACCTTGCTGCAAACTGAAGCTCTGAAAAAAGGACTGAATAACCCATCCCAGCTGTGGATGTACTCCAGAGATTTGATTTGAACCTGCAGTTAATTCTATCACTGCTACAAGCCTGAACCAAAACTTTGCCATTACTGAATGTAATTGATTCCATTTAACCAATTCTAACTCTCCTCTATATTTCTTTCTTTTTATAAATAAACCTTTAGATATTAGATTCTAAAGGATTGGCAACACCCTGATTTGTGGGTAAGATCTGATTTGTATATTGACCTTGGTCTGGGGCTTGGTCCTTTGGGATCGAGAGAACCTTTTTTCTTTTACTGGGGTATTGGTTTTCATAACCATTCATCCCCATAACGAGTGGCACTGGTGGTCATACTGGGAAACTGGAGTGTCTAAAGGAGTTGCTTGTACAACTTATGGTTAGCCAGTGGGGTGAGACTGAAGTCTTCTCTGTTTGGCTGGTTTGGTGTGCCTTAGAAGTGGAGAACCACCAGCCTGGGGCTGTGACTGCTGTACTCTAAGCAATTTGTCCTGAATTGATACTCTCAGTTGTGTCCCACCAAAGCCAGCATTGTTACATGAGGTTAGTAATTTCCCCATAACTCCCAGGGATATTGTGAAGATTAATACATAAATACTTGAGGTGATCAGATACAATGATGAGGATGGCCACATAAGTACCTACATGGTAGGTTCAGGTCAAGGGACACCTCCTTTCCTTGGTATCATCTTTTTCCAAACCCAGAGAACTCACCCACATACACTAATTCTGACACTGTCATCCTCTTACACAGACTCCTGCTTCATACTCTCAACT
Organism: Eretmochelys imbricata; assembly: GCF_965152235.1. NCBI lineage: Eukaryota > Metazoa > Chordata > Testudines > Cheloniidae > Eretmochelys > Eretmochelys imbricata. Next base: position 69,785,528 of record NC_135579.1, on the reverse strand, counting down.
GTTGCCTACCCAAAGGGATGTAGGCAGAGAGACAATGGGGAGCATGGCTGCTAATTGAGAAGCTGCCATCAAAATGGAATGGAATGTAAGCCTTCCTGTAACTGCACAGTCTTTCTGTGTCTATTCCAGGATTGCCCCCTGGATTTTAGGAAATCTGCAAATAAGGATGGTAACTCGTCTTCAGGGGAGCAACCTTGCTATTGTCAATGGCATGATTTGGAGAAGCTTCAATAGTTGAAATCTGTGAAGTTTCCTTGTCCTGACATAAACTTTTTCAGAGGAGTGAATTACTCTACTCTATATTTAAAATTTTGGGACCAAATTCACTTCTCACTGACCTGTCTGCAGCCTTCCTATAATCTATGGGATTGCACAGATGTAACTGAACTAAATATTGTGATGATTCAAGTAATATTTTTAACTATGCTATCTAGCTAAGGGAGAGTTCTTCCTTGGAGAATTTGTTTCTAAACTTTTATCTCAAGCTGATTAACAAAGTGAATAGCCTATGTTCACTTTTCAACATGTCTTTTATATAGATCATTTCATGTTAGGATACAGAAGAATGAAGGTATGAAGGGAAAAAAAATCTATTGGGGACATTTTATATTCTTACACAAACACCAAAATATTTTTAAAACAAAAATCAGACTCATGCAGGACATACATTATTTTCCATTCTTGTTCCAGTATTTATCTGATTAAGGTATTATTTTCATGGAATTGAGGCGTCTCTCCTTTTTTGGGTTGGTTCTGCCTTTTTTCTGAAAACTCATTGCCGTCTATCTATTTACCCATAATTATACTGGTCCAGTTGGGGAGTGGTTCCCAGGAATAGGTACATACTGCAGTATGAAATTTAGATAGGCACAACAGCTTATCGGGAATTAATAAATGAAGCATTCTGATAATCCAGTGAGGTTATTAATTTCATAACACAATACACTGAACATCTTGCTGTACAGACACTGTCACTGTGGTATTATGGGATTAAATTGATCTGGTTTATTGATTGATTTAACCAGGTTCTATATATTGCTCTAATGTGAATTTATGTATTCATTCCAAGCAGCAAATGATTTCCTAAAGTACCTTTAGAGGCCTAACTGTGTTTGACTGATATGCCATTATGATAGAAATATATCTTCTTTATTTAGGAAACTGGGGATTGTTTTTTAAAGAAATATTCCTGAAATAAGTTTAAAATTATTATGTATTTGTGTTATGGCATCACCTTGGGCCCTGTTTTGCTAGGCACTGTACAAATACATAATAAGAAACCGTCTTTGTCCTGAAGAGCTTAGAATTGAAACAGACAAGACAGAAGAAGAGCAGTAGGGGCGAGGGGGGAGAACAGGCACACAGAGAGATGGATTGACTCGTATGCAGTCACACAGTAGAGTCAAGATTAGAATAATTTTTTTCTAGAATTGTGACCCGAGAGCCTCTTAATGACAACTGGCAAAGGGATACAGAAATGTCCTGATTCTGGTCTGTCATTCTGGTTCACCATAGAATATCATGTGAGGTCTGAAATGAAAGCCAGGATCATGCTGGTAATTAATATTTTTTTGAAATGTATATACATGTGCTATCTAATGAGTTATTTGTATATATATTGAAAATATGTTATTAGATTAAGTACAAAGTTATGAGTCACCAGCAGAAATGGGTTTTCTGTTCGCAAGAGATGTTTATTCACTTTTCTTTCTGACCAATGTAAATTAAGCATTGTAAGCTAGCACAATGAATATTTATTTACATACAAAGTCAGCAGAGATGAGAAGTCAACAGGGAAGGAGCACTTAGGAAAAACACACCATGCATTGTTATACTGTCTCTGAGTACAGACAATGAACCTTGGGGATATAAGTAGAAGACAATGAAGACACCCTATCATCCTGCAGTTAGGAGGTAAACAGTGCATTTACATTCACAAAAACAGTATCTCAGTCAATCCTGGTTGAAAATGCTGCAGAGAACTTTGGGGGTTAAATAAACTTTGTTAGACAGGAGGTTAACCCTGCTAGTTATATTTAATCTCTAGTAAGCATGTTATGATTCTGTTTTATTTTTAACCTTTTGTTTCCAATATTCTTACTCACCATCTCCTGAATCTTGAATCTTTGGTAATAATCATATCCTTGTTTTCACTATAAATATTATCTACGTGCTGTGATATTAAGTTAGGTGCTGATCCTTAGCTGACTCGTACAAGCTGGTGTGCACACTATTTCTTTGGGGACAGCAGATCTGGTATTTCTGTGAGTGTCCAGTGGATAGGTGGCTGGACATTATAGGGGAACACTTCAAAGGGAACTTGGAAGCTGGAGTGCACCTGTTGTTAACCTGCAAGACAAAATAAGGACTGGCATAGCCCAGAGGAGATTTTTTGGGTGACTAACAGGCTGGAGGTGTCAGTGAGCTGACACCCAGTTAAGTACAAGTAAGTCTTCCTAGAGGCCGTGGGGTAGCAAAGTGACTCACAGTCCTGGGTACCCCAAGAACTGTCACATGAGTCCCACTGCATTGCTCTATCCACTGTTCCATGTTGCCTCCCAGTAAAAGATTATTAACCATTTTAGATGAGAGGTGATTCTCTGGGAAGAAGGTGGAAATTAATCACATCTAACAATACACTGAAAATCTTCTCCTGAGACCTCTAGCTCCATGTAAATGCTAACATTTTTATTTTGAGAGGATATTGCACACTATTTCCAAGTTTGTCTTGTAACTTGGAATACTGGTACATGTGTTCAGTCTCATAGTTTGAAATTCACCCTGGTCAGAGGGCCTATAAAGAGCCTTATGCCCTGCAGTAAGAGGCTGAATAGGGAGAGTTCTGGTCTTCACATGAGGACTCCATATTCCCCAGTGACTTAATCTGGTGGTGGTTGTGTGGGTGTGGGCTACCAGGTCTTCAGAGATGTGATTCCAGTAGTCCTAACAGCTGTTGGCACTACTCCAGCTGGTAGCAGTTGGAAAGGATGAGTTGAGAAGCTGCTTTGCTGACCTGGCCTCCAATTTTGTGGTAGATTTTGATCTCCAGTCCCCTGAGCACTTTATTTATGCAAAGTACAATCGCTTGGATTCTGTGTGGCAGAAGTGAATTTCACCCTTAGATATCTGTTTAGATGTTTTCATGTACATTGAGATTTGAACTGGAGATGCGCACTGCTACTTGAGAAATTATTCATTATTATTTCCATCAAAATTCAGAGAACTACTTGATTTAAGTTTGCTTGAGAGACTGTCTGTGTGGCCATTGTTTCTTTTTAAACTGTAGAAACCATTCCTGAGAGAAAAAAGAACCCACTTCAGGGTAAAGGCACAAAAGCTGAAGATGTTTATGCTGCCAGTTGATGCTGGTCAGGTTATATTTTTTTATTAAGAGTACAGCTGTGTTTCAAAGCCTGAGTGACAAATGAATAACGACTGAGAACAAAAATTGGAAATTTGATTACATGTGCAGAATATATACAAAGAAATTAACCAATTTATTTGTCCTTAGTTGATCTTCTTAGGAAAACTTTAACTGAAGGGGAAGAAATATCTCTATGCTTGTGAATGCAAAACTGATCTCTTTTGACTTTTGACTTTACCCCAGTATGGCACACACATGCTCTATTATGGAGTGACAACACATGTTGAAACCTTAAAAATTGCTATGAAACACAATTTTCATTCTCCAGTCAGCTCTATTTTATATCTCATAGCATAAGAGTAGGGGTTTGCTCAAATGGTGTTGAATAAAACTCCTCTCCCTCGCATGATTGTGCAGGGTGTTGTTGTCTGCCTACCATCTGATCTCCAATGCTGAAGTGGTTGCATTTTTGTGGTGCTGTTCGAATTAGAAGAAGGTGAAATATTCTTCAAGAAATTTGCAAGTATTTCAGAATGTTTCATTGAAAATTTATCGAGGATTTGAAATCCCACATTTTGAAAAACTGTCATATTAAATCATGCCCATTTTAATTAAAAATAGGCCTAGTTGGGCCTACTTCTGCTCATACTTACACCAGTGTGAAGAGCTTGATTCTCATCTTACATTACTTTTATAATGGTGTAACTTCTCTGACTTGAGTTGAGTTACTCCTGATTTACACCAGTGCACTGAGAAAAAACTTGAATAGGCCGTATTCTGTTAGATGTAACTTTGGCTTAGATGGGATCAACGTTTTTCAAACAAAATATTTCTTCTTTATAAAAAAAGAGCTTCTCTCATTGACATAGCTACCACCACTCATTGGAGGTGGTTTAATTATGTTGGTGGGAGCACTCTCTCCCATTGGCATGGAGCGGCTACATGAGAGATCTTACAGCAGTGCAGCTGCATCAGTACAGCTATGCCACTGTAAGGTCTCCAGTGTAGATGCAGCCTAAAGAAAATTCACAACAAACTTAACAATAACAACAACAATATCAAAAATTGGTCTGTTTTGAACACAATGAAATAAAACCAATTTCAAATTTGTCTACAAAGATAGGCTTTCACTTTTTGACAAGCTCTATTGAGATGCTGAGAGAATAGAATAGAGCACAGTAAACCTATGCAAATCTTAACTACTAGATGTCGGGTTTACCTCTCTGATCTGTGTGCAGAAGGCACACATGGATGAAAACTTTTGATGAAATGTGTTGTGGAGGTAAGGTCTGCCCAATGGAGTTTATAGTGGAAAATCCCTTTATAAGAGGGATTGTGGGCAAAAGGTAGCTGGAGCCATAGAGAGAGATGGGGAAAACTATGTCTCTAAAATTGTGTTGCAAAAACTGTGACACGCAAATTTCATTTTTTTTCTTTGGCAATGTTAAGTGAAATATAGTTTTACACAAGGTGAAGGTCTTTGCCCCCTAGTCTTTGCATAAACGTATGAAAAAACTCAAATTCACATCATTCACTTTCATATGGAGAAACCTTTGTGCTTCTCTAGTAATAGTTTCCAACAAGTGAAGATCTGTGTATGTCAAGGTTCCTCCCCCACTCTGAATTCTAGGGTACAGATGTGGGGACCTGCATGAAAACCTCCTAAGCTTACTTTTACCAGCTTAGGTCAAAACTTCCCCAAGGTACAAATTAATTTTATCCTTTGTCCTTGGAATATCTACTGCCACCACCAAACTCTAACTGGGTTTACTGGGAAACGTAGTTTGGACACGTCTTTCCCCCCAAAATCCTCCCAACCCTTGCACCCCACTTCCTGGGAAAGGTTTGGTAAAAATCCTCACCAATTTGCATAGGTGACCACAGACCCAAACCCTTGGATCTGAGAACAATCAAAAGCATTCAGTTTTCTTACAAGAAGACTTTTAATAGAAATAGAAGTAAATAGAAGTAAAGGAATCACCCCTGTAAAATCAGGATGGTAGATACCTTACAGGGTAATTAGATTCAAAACATAGAGAATCCCTCTAGGCAAAACCTTAAGCTACAAAAAAGACACACAGACAGGAATAGTCATTCTATTCAGCACAATTCTTTTCTCAGCCATTTAAAGAAATCATAATCTAACACATACCTAGCTAGATTATTTACTAAAGTTCTAAGACTCCATTCCTGGTCTATCCCCAGCAAAAGCAGCATACCGACAGACACAGACCCTTTGTTTCTCTCCCTCCTCCCAGCTTTTGAAAGTATCTTGTCTCCTCATTGGTCATTTTGGTCAGGTGCCAGCGAGGTTACCTTTAGCTTCTTAACCCTTTACAGGTGAGAGGATTTTTCCTCTGGCCAGGAGGGATTTTAAATGGGTTTACCCTTCCCTTTATATTTATGACAGTGTACAATATGCCTTGGTTATCTTGTATTTTCCTTTCATTGAACACTACTTCCTGCTGTTGTTCTAATAAGGTTTGAAGAGGAAACCAGCCTACTAACCTAGCAAAATTTTACACCTGCTGGGACTGGAGACTTTTAAAGTGACACTGTCACCTTAAAAATTGCACTTGTATCTGAAAACTTTTTTATCTTCTACTGTTAAAAGTAACACCTATCATTACTATTACTAAGATTTTTTTCTCTTTTTTTCCAGTTAAATTTACTTTGTGTTTGACAGAACTCTCTGCATATTCACTTCATTTCCACCCTGTATAATCATCAGTCAGCACTTCCTATTTGTGTGGATCTTTCACACAGCAACGGGGGGGGGGGGGGAAAGTGTTGTTTTAAAAGAGGAAAATCATAGAAATTAGTGCTAAAAGGCACTTTGAGGAGTCATCAAGTCCTGCCCACTGTGCTGTGGGAGAACCAAGTAAACCTAGGCCATCCCTGATAGGTGTTTGTCCAACCTGCTTTTAAAAATCTCTAATAATGGGGATTCCACAACCTCCCTTGGAAACCTGTTCCAGAGCTTAACAAGTTGGAAAGTTTTTCCTAATATCTAACCTAAATCTCCCTGGGTACAGGTTAATCCCGTTGCTTCTTGTCCTACCCTCAATGAAAATGGAGAATATTTGATCACCGTCCTCTTTATAACAGCCTTAACCTATTGGAAGACTTATCAGTCTTCTTTTCTTAAGACTAAACACGCCCAGTTTTTTTTAACCTTTCCTCACAGGTCAGATTTTCTAAACTTTTATATTCTTTGTTGTTGTCCTCTGGACTCTCTCCAGTTTGTCTGCATCTTTCCTGAAGTGTGGCACCCAGAATTGGACACAGAGCTCCAGCTGAGGCTTCTACCTAACCAGAGCGGGACAGTTACCTCCTGTGTCTTACATATGACATTCCTGTTAATACACCCCAGAATGACAGCATCATATATTGACTCAGACTCAATTTCTGCTCCACTATAACCCCCAGATCCATTTTAGCAGGACTGTGCCTAGCTAGCTATTCCCCAAGTTGTAGTTGTGCATTTGACTTTTCTTTCCTAAGTGAAGTAATTTGTTCTTGTCTGTATTTGAACTGTAAGATGTGATTGTAAAAGTATAAACATCAGCAGGAGACTTGAGAGCGGGGGTAGAACTTGAAGCTACTTTTCTAACTCAATTTTGATATTGACTAGATTTCAATCAATGGTATCTTTAAGGTTCAAGGATATGGTCTATGTAGTTAGTATTTGTTGTGATTTCTTTTTCTCTGTGCTGCACCTTTAAATGGAGAGACCTCCACCTTCTTACATTAACATTGCCACTGGTGTTACAGCCAGACTGTGAAAAGGAAAACAATTTTATTTCTTAGGTGATCAGTGCCACTTCCTATTCTTGTTTCTATTAGTTAATTACAACTGCTCAGTATGTTTCTTTGTCATTCACTAATTACCTAAATCAGGTATACCATTTGTCTCAATACTTTACGTACTGACCCCTCCCTCAGGCACCTCTCCCACTTCATTTCTCCCCAGTAATTTTGAATCACTATGCTTTTATTTGAACATAAAAGACTGGGATGCGTATGTTGTGAATTTCTTGCTGTGCTTCATTTAGTTCTATTGCTAAATTTGGTCTAAGCAAATCCAATTAAATTCTGAACTGAGTTCAATAGTTTTACTCAAGCTTTCTGAGAGATGATCTTAAGTGACTTATAACATTTTAAGAAAGTTTGAAATATAATTTTGCATTGTTCTGGCCTCTTTTTTTTTCCTTAATGCCCCTTTAGATGTCTATAGAAAGTGTTCTGCAAACTCATTTGAGTGCAATGTCTGAGGTAGTGAGTTTTACCAGAATTTTTCTTAAGGAAAATTTGAATGTTCTCAAAAACAAATTGAGCACCAGTATTCAAAATAATCTGTGCCAAAAATGTTTTACAATGTTGAAGTAGTCTGAGCAGCAGAAGTATTTGTCAAATGGACCACTGTGGGCCATCTGGAAAAAAAAGTACACTTTCTCATTCTTTTTGGCAAAATCCACGTGTAGTTTTTGCCAAGGCTCAATAGTTCATGACCATGGATAGCATGAAATTACTGCATGCAGATCTGGTCACCCCATCTCAAAAAAGATACATTGGAATTGGAAAAGGTTCAGAAAAGGGCAACAAAAATGATTAGGGGTATGGAACGGCTTCCGTGTGAGGAGAGAGTAATAAGACTGGGACTTTTCAGCTTGGAAAAGAGACAATTAATGGGGGATATGATTGAGGTCTGTAAAATCATGACTGGTGTGAAGAAAATAAATAAGGAATACTCCTTCTCATAACACCCAAACTAGGGGTCACCAAATGAAATTAATAAGCAGCAGGTTTAAAACAAACAAAAGGAAGTATTTCTTCATACAACACACAGTCAACCTGTGGAACTCTTTGCCAGAGGATGTTGTGAAGGCCAACACTATAACAGGTTAAAAAAAGAACTAGATGAGTTCACGGAGGATAGGTCCATCAATGACTATGAGCCAGAATAGGCAGGGATGATGACCCTAACCTCTGTTTCTCAGGAGCTGGGAATGGGAGACAGGTATGGATCACTTGATGATTACCTGTTCTGTTCATTCTCTCTGGGGCACCTGACATTGGCCATTGTTGGGAGACAGGTTACTGGGCTAGATGGACCTTTGGTCTGACCCACTATGGCCTTTCTTTTGTTCTTATGAAGTGGTTTCTGGCATCTTTTGATGACTACTATAGAATGATTAACTAATTTTTTCTTTCAGTGTCTTGGTTGATGTCTGCCAACCAAAAATAACTACCCCAGCATTCCATTTTCACTGTGCTTGGTGAGATAACTAGAACTGGACAAAGCCCTACCAAATATGTAAGAAAGAAAGATGCTTAGTACTGCTGATTGCTGATAGCCAATCATCTTACATTATGACTTGTTTGCTCAGACAAGAATAAAAGGAGCAATTTAGCCAGTGGGAATAAAAAACGTACTATGCCAAAATCTTTCAGAAAAATTCATGAAAATTCAGTTATAAGAAAAGAGATGCGCTGAAAAGAACAGAAGGAACTAAAGGCCAATTAGGTGATTGAATGTAGACTTCAAATTTTTAACCAGAGCTTTAATAACTGAATGTAATTAGTTTAGTTATCCACTAGAATAAAATATAGAAGATTTCTGGGAAGTCAGTCTCTTATAATAAAGCTTTGATTTACTATTTTTTTGTTTTGGGCAACAGAAAGGAAATACTTTTATGCATCATCTTAAATCAAGGTTAAATCATGATCAAGCCTTTGGTCTTAAGGGTCACACTTTGCTGAAAGAAGTTTTAGTGAATGTATGTCTGGACTAATTTAAATGTTTAAACCATGAAGCTATGCATACAACTGTACAATTAGGGAAAACCAGAGTCTGACCAACTTTAGAATAAGCTGAAAAACCACCCTCTCTGAAAAAGCTTTTTCATCACAGCAAGAATGCCATTCACAGCACTGACACCCAGCTCTCCCTTCAATATCCACACCAAAAAATCTGTAAGAAACAAAGTCCACATGTTCACACAGAATTCTTACCCCCAAAAGAGAAAAAAAGAGACAAAACCAAATGGAGAGACAAGGTGAGTGAGGTGATATCTTTTATTGGACCAATTTCTGTGAGAGAGACAAGACCAACATGGCTACAGCTACATTACACAAAACCCCAGGAAGTCCATTAGGAACTTTACTATTGCTATTGATTTTACATAGACGTGCACAGATCTGAGGGTTTTATAGTGCCCCCAAACACCATAAAATGGAGGTATGGATAGATTAGGTGTCTATTCGGGTTATTTAACCTTCTCATATAATATTTATTCTCTCTTTTCTTCACTTTCTCCATTGTTTATTGCTTTTCTTATATTTCATCCTCTATCTTACTGACATCTATACATGTGCGTCAATTTAAGGATGGTGAGTAATCCCACTTTACACAATGGGACTACTCACAGTGTGTAAAATTCAGCATATATGCAAAATTTTGCAGTGTAGGAGCCTAGATTGCAAGGTTGTCTTTCTTATTTGTGAAGAACAAAACAATTCTTTAATTTCTGGAAAAAAGAAAAGAAAAAGATCTTAACTGATTCAGCTGCAAAACTTCAGATATGTAACAGGGTTCCCTTCAATGGCTGAGTGGTTGTGCAGAGTGATTATTTCTATAATTTGTTGAATTTAAATTATTTTCATTTCATAACCTCTTCATTTAGTTAGTGTTTTAAAAGGCTCAGTATTGTCCAAAACTAGAGCTGTTTGGAAAATGAGATTGTTTTCCACATAAAATTTTGATGAAAAATTAAAAAATAAATTAATTCCAACATTTCTTAATGACAATTTCAGGATTTGGGAGAGGGGCAGAGAAAGTGGGGTTATTTACATTTCTCTTCTGTTTTTGACCCTTTAGGGTTCATGTTTCCTAGAGGGTGAGAAATTTTGCTTTTTAAATGGAAGTTGAGTGTCTTATATTAATCACATGACTCCAGCAGCTGAGGCTTTAAGAAACACCCCAAATATCATGAGACTTGTAAAATAATCATGTGAGTTGGTGACACTGCAATTTCATTCTCAACATTAATTATTTCATTGCTGATTATTTTAGCAGAAACATGAAGCTAGTATGTGTGTTTTTTGATTTTGTTGGATATGGTGATAGATACTGTGAAGGTGCAAATGGGAGGATGGCCAGGTTAGAAAACAAAGTACTACTATCCCCATTCACTGAATTTAAAGTCTCTTCTGCCTAAATGTAGGAGGGAAACATGAGGTGCATTTCCTTCCCACATGTAAAGATTTCAAATTAATTCTACATGTCAATAACCAAAGCCACCTTCCATGTTTTCCTAGATGCCAGGAGCTCTGAATGTCTGTCTGTTAATCAGCTGTCACAATCTCAATCTTTCCTCTGACTCCTTCTACAGTACAATTATTTATTGTGAATACAAAAGTCTGCAGGACACTGAAAAATTAAAATTCAGGGTCAGTGTAAAATCAATGGAATTTAATATCAAAATAAATAAACAGAATCATAGAATATCAGGGTTGGAAGGGACCTCAGGAGGTCATCTAGTCCAACCCCCTGCTCAAAAGCAGGACCCATACCCAATTAAATCATCCCAGCCACGGCTTTGTCAAGCCTGACCTTAAAAACTTCTAAGGAAGGAGATTCCACCACCTCCCTAGGCAACGCATTCCAGTGTTTCACCACCCTCCTAGTGAAAAAGTTTTTCCTAATATCCAACCTAAACCTCCCCCACTGCAACTTGAATATTTGTGCTAATTGAACTAGATTGGGGAGAGTTCTTGTGGGGGTCAGTGCAGCAAATTTCCCAGATCCCTGCTGCATAATTCAGATCTAATGTGCAACAGTAGATACGAGGATGTTGATTAAAGACAGCTCACTATAGTTTAAATGTTAGAACAGTGCGTATACATGGGAACTTGATTCCAGAGACAGAGGGATATCATATTTTTGCTCATTTGGCACATAAGGGCAGTCCATCCATCAAAAATGATTTGTTCATGACAAATGAACCCTGCTATTTTCAGCTCTGAAGTCTTTTATCTGACCTACTCTAATATCAGCTTACCCTCAGGAAACTGAATATATGGAACAAAGTTGAGTCTTATTTACACTAATATAAATCCATTGTGGATCACTGAAGCTAAGTGATTATTCTGGATTTACATCAATTTAACTGAGTTCAGAATCTGACCCACAATATTCTGGTTTTGGGCTTACATATATGCAAAAAGCTGTAATTTCATCTTTCTTTCAACATGCCTTTCTGTTTGCTACACAATAGAATGAAAGAATACATACATTTATCTTGATATGCAGGCCCAAATTCTGCTCAGTTCTCACTAAATGAAGTCCGTGGAATTGCACCAGTGTAAGTCAGAGCAGACTTTGGCCAATAACATTGAACAAACATGTTTCCATTTGTAAATCCTACATACTTTAATATCTGATCTTCTGCAGTAAATTTATAGTGAATTAGCCTGGCAGGAAATAGAATAAGAACATAAGAACAGCCATAGTGGGATACATTAAAAGTCCGTCTAGCCCAGTAACCTGACTTCCGACAGTGGCCAATGCCAGGTGCTTCAGAGGGAATGAACAGAACAGGTGATCATCAAGTGATCCATCTACTGTCACTCATTCCCAGCTTCTGTGAATGAGGTTTAAATTAATCATCTTTTTCGGGGAACCTCCCCCACTTCTGTTCATTTCATATCTTTTGTAGCTGGAATTTATTGAATAGCACCTAACCTAACTGAGCTAAATAATTATTACTGATTGCTTACATTTTATACTGAAGTGTAAATGATTTTCAGTTTAGAAGTCAAGCAAATAATTGCCAGACAAAGGTGTCTTGTGAATTCACAGATTTCAGGGAGTTACAGTTTCACCAAAAAATAGAGATGGACCAAGAAAATCAGGTTTTAGTGTGGCTTGAGATCTGTGTTCCAGATTGTCTGATCCTGCAGAGCTTGTATAGTTTCTTTTCAAAAATTTTGGTCGTGTTTCCATTTTGATAATGGATCAACTGGAATGATTCTTCTGATATGGATCAAACCATCAATGTTTTATCTGAGCCTAAGGATAAGAATGTAGGTACCTAAATTGTGACTTAAAAAAAACCCCAGTGTAACAGTGTTTTGGTATTACACTTATATAAAAATTTCCCTCTTGGTTTTTTTTTGTTTAATTGATTTTTATAGATTTTTTTTAATACTTGTTTTTTGAGAAATACTGTAAAAAACAAAAGTACATTGATTATTTTTCCTTTTGTGTTCTACATTGATTTCAAAACACATGGAACATTTAGTATATAATTTTCAAACATGGGCAGTGTTGGCCTAATTCTTCTGCTGCTTAAATAAACGATGAAACTCACATTGAATTCAATGGGAATAAAGTTAGTTGAATGTTGAGGCCTAGATTCTCAAAGTGGTTTAGGTGTTTAACTACCACTGAAATCAATGGGAGTTAGACACCTAAATACCTTTGAGGATCTGGGCCCGAGTACTTTTGAAAATCCCACTCTTTATTTGTATGTGGTAGCTCAGCCAAATATTAGGCAGCTCATTTTTAGTGGGTTTTTTTTGTGCTTGTGTTACAATTCTGTTAAAAGCTGTTACATTTCAAAATGTAATTTCTTGGTTGATGCCATATCTTGCTATTAGCATACCTGTAGCATATCGTTGTTACTTCCATTAAATACAAATTTATTTGAAGTGAATAGATGGGAAATAATTATAGTGACAACATAATAAATGGGTAAAGTATGAAAGATACAGAGCTTTTTATGGTAAAAGTAAAAACTATAATACAAGCGGTACTAAAATATTAGATAATTTGTGAATTATTGGATTAAATAGATTACAGATAATTAGAGTGATAATAAGAAAAAAAATACTTCGTGTGATAGTTCCTTATTTGTGAACCAAGACACTAAAACTAAACACTGAGACTGGTATGCATGATTGCTTTTCAGTTTAGCAGATCAGCTGTGAAGGTGCTTAGCTGACACAGATTGGTATAGCTCAAATATCAGACTGATTGCCACAGTCTTCATGTCAATTTGCATAAATTATCCATAATGCTTTCATATTTTACTTTTAAAATGATGTTTGCCAGTATTCATAAGCTAATTAAGTGAAAATATAGTAATGGTTTCACTTGATTGCATCTTTCTAATATGTAGTATCTCAATTCTATATTAAAATGAAAGACAGTAATTCTAGTTATTTTCAAATTTTTCTTTCTGCTCTACTTTGAGTTATATCCAAAGTGAATTCTGTTCTCTTCTTTATTCTCGAATATACTAGTGTATATTTAAAAGCCTTAGAAGCTTTCTTCTCTTCTGTTCTCTTCTCTCAGTTTGCAATACCTACATCACAAATGAAAAACTTGGCAACGTCAAAAGGCTAAAATTAATTCTTTAGAGTAGACACATAACAATAAAAAGCAATGTGTCTCATTCAATCCATGTAGTTCATTTTAATGTTAATTAATGTAAAAAATAAACAGAAAATTACAGCATTGAATTAGCCATTCTGTAATGAGCATGAGACATGATAGATTAAAACCTATTTCATGAAATGTTTTTTTATGTTAATTGGACAAACTGAAGTGTGGAAATCAGATGATTTTGGATTTAAATTCTTAGATGACAAATAATGACAATCTTCATTTCTTTAAAAAACAAAGAACTCTTAATCTATGAAATCCAGACATCAGTGATAGTCAACAATGGAATTGAAGAGCATGTAGCATGCTCACTGCTCAACTGCTACAAAATAATTTTCATCCAGAAACTTTAGGATAGGTAGCATAATTTTAGTGTTTGGAAAACACGTACCTAAAGTATAACTGAGTCTTATGACCTGTATATAACACAAAGAGTTGATAATAATCCACAAAATGTGTAAAAACTCAGGCAAGATCAAGATAAGTCACAGTTTAGGAAAGTAATTGATCACATGCTTAATGTAATTTTGTTTATCTTGGTAATCCAGATCTCCATGTCTTGTTCTAATAATTGTCCTCAGGTCTGAAACTACAGAACAGTTTTAAATGTACCCTATAGTCTAGCTATTCTATATATTGGATAGGCAATACAATTATGGGCTCTACTCTGTTTTTGGAGTTATTTAGGAAGATCTACTGACACTACATCTTATCCTTCTTCATTCTGTTGAGCTGATAATTCTCTGAAAATTTGTTTCCATTATACCCATAGTAGTCATTAAAGAAATGGTCTCCCAAAAGATAAAACACATCTTTTTGCAAAAACTATTTAAGAGCCTGGGTCTGTTGAAGTTCCTATGGGATAACTCCTCATTATATCTTTTAGTAGTATACTTTCTCAATTCTAAATAAAAATATGAAATTAACTTGCATTGCTGTGATAATTCATCTTCAAGAATGACTTTGCCGTATTCATTAGGATTCCTCCTTGTGATAACTACAAGTGGTATACCATAAGTTCAATTAGTGCTAAGTGGTTTAAGTACTAAGAGGAGGAGAAAACAATATCCTAATTCCAGAATGGAGATAGGAAAGATAGTTCCCATTTGACGAGAACCATTCATATTTTTGTATTACTCACTAGACAGTAGCTACCAGCTAATGTAATTCTAGAAAAGGTAACACTTAATCAAAATGAACATTTTGTTTCTTTTTTACTGCTGAATATAGAGATGGGGAAAACATCCCTGCATAGATTTATCCATTAAAGATTAACAAAGTCCTCTGCTGTCTACAGTGCATCTACCATACAAAGAAGCTGTTTATGTAAGTATGTGCTTCCAGTTACAGATTTATTCTTATTGTGCATTTTCTAGTAATGTTTTTATTTTAGTAAACAACAGTAACTGTTAAAATAA
The DNA here is from genome assembly GCF_965152235.1 of Eretmochelys imbricata. Classification (NCBI taxonomy): domain Eukaryota; kingdom Metazoa; phylum Chordata; order Testudines; family Cheloniidae; genus Eretmochelys; species Eretmochelys imbricata. The sequence continues at coordinate 69,770,296 of NC_135579.1, read as the reverse complement.
TATCACAGGTGATTTGGAGATATCCTCTTAGACACATACAAACACGTATCTGTTATATTTCCTAACCTTTCATTACATTTTATAAATTTCCAACTATGTGATCAAATATCTGTTGTTTGTCCTTTCAGTGGATACCTCACATTTTGCTAATTCAGACATCCATTAACTATTGTCTATTGCATTGCTAAAATTATTTGTTACTTAACAATTCTTAAGAAAATATTGCAAGGTTATCATATCTGTTGCCAGTAATTCTAGGAAAGGAGTATTATTTCTTCTTAGCATGACTGCAAAGTGTCACTGGAGTCTGACTCACAGGCTCATGTCAGAAGGCCTTAAAAATGTTTTGCCTATAAACCAACAGTTCCATTCACGGTGAGGAATTCTCTGCTGGCCATTTGCAACCAGAATCCAACCCTTATATGCCACATGAACTAAAATGGAACTGGACTGCTGGCATGTAAAATTTAAAAAGGATTTTTAAAAGAGGATTTTTTTAAACTAAGGGCTGGGGGGAAGCTTCAGAGGAGCATTGGGTTCAGGCAGAGACATCCCTTAGGGATGAGTTTATTATAGGGGGAACCGTATATCTTAGTAAAGAGGACAGGAAAGAAGTTGGTAAAATACAGGTAGGAGCTAGTGAGGACCAGTCAAATGTAAATCTGTCCCATTTAAATATAGACCATGAAGGAAAGCAATTGGATATTGACAAAATGTACAAGTGCTTATATACAAATACTAGAAGTCTAAATACTAAGATGGGTGAACAAGAATGTCTGGAATTAAATGAGTATGTTGATATAATTGGCATCACAGAAACTTGGTGGAATGAGGGAAATCAATGGCACACAGTAAATACCAAGGTAAAAAATGTATAGGAATTACAGAGTAGATCATGTTTCAGAGTAGCAGCTGTGTTAGTCTGTATTCGCAAAAAGAAAAGGAGGACTTGTGGCACCTTAGAGAGATCATGCTGCTGAGAAAGTGGGAATTTATGTGAAAGAAAGCATAGAATCAAATAAAGTAAAAAAATTTAAATGAATTCAACTGTACCTTAGAATCAGTATGGATAGAAATTCCATGCTTGAACAATAAGAGTATAGCAGTAGGAATATACTCCTGAACAGGATGGTAAAAGTGTAAAATACTCAAAGAGATTAGAGAGGCTACAAAGGCAGAAAACACAAAAAATAATGGGGGATTGCAACTATCCTCATATTGACTGGGTACATGTCACCTCAGGAGAGGATACAGAGATAAAACTTCTAGGCTGCTACTTGGAGCAGTTTGTCCTGGAACCCACAAGGGGAGAGGAAATTCTTAATTTAGTTCTAAGTGGGCCGTAGGATCTGGTCCAAGAGGTGAATATACCTGAATCACTTGGTCACAGAGACCTTAATGTAATTAAATTTAACGTTTTGTAGGTGGAAAAATGCCAGAGAAACCTGCCACAGTAGCACTTAACTTTAAAAAAGGGAACTTCACAAAAATGAGGACACTAATTAAATGAAAATTAAAAGGAAAAGTCATAAGGATGAAATGCCTGCAAGCTGCATGGAGACTATTTAGCAGCACAATAATGGAGGATCAAACTAAATGTTCACACCAAATTAAAAAAAAAAAGTAAGAGAAACAAAGAAATGACATTGTGGCTAAACAGCAGAGAAATCATCAGTTAAAGGCTAAAAAACATTCTTTAGAACGCAGGGGATGGAATTAGGGGTGCTGGGGGCACTGCAGCATCCCGTCTTGACGTGGTTTCCATCGTACACAAGGTTTACAGTTTGGTTCAATGGCTCTCAGAACCCCCACTGTACAAATTGTTCCAGCACCACTGCTTTAGAAATTGGAAGTCAAGTCCTAATGAGGAAAAAAGAAAGGAGCATAAACTCTGGCAAGTCAAGTGTAAAAGTATAATAAGGCAGGCCAAGAAAGAATTTGAAGAGCAACGAGGTAAAAACATAAAAATGAACAGATTTTATTTTTTGAGTACAGCAGAAGCAGTAAGCCTGCCTAACAGTTAGTGGGGCTATTGGATGATTGAGGTGCTAAAAAAAGCATTCAGAGATGACAAGGTCATTGAGGAGAAGCTAAATGAATTCTTTGCATCAGTCTTCATTGTAGAGGATGCTCGGGAGATTCTCATACCCAAGCCATTTTTGTTAAGTGAAAATCAGAGGAGCTGTCCTAGATTGAGGTGTCAATACAAGAGGTTTAGAAAAAACTGATAAATTAAACAGTAATAAGTCACCAGGACCAAATGCTATTCACCCAAGAATTCTTAAGGAATTCAGATATGAAATTGCAGAACTACAAAATGTGATATGTAACCTAAAGCTTTAATCAGCCTCTGTTCCAAACAACTGTAGGATAGCTAATGTAATGTTCATTTTTTAAAAAAAGGCTCCAAAGGGGAGACTGGCAATTACAGGCTGGTAAGTCTAACTTCAGTACCAGGCAAATTGGTTGAAGCTATAGTAAAGAACAGAATTATCAGATACATAGATAAACATAATATGTTGGGGAAGAATCAACATAGCTTTTTAAAAGGGGAATCATGCCTCACCAATCTATTAGAATTCTTTGGGGACAAGGGTGATCCATTCAATATAGTGTTCTTGGACTTTCAGAAAGCCATTGGAAAGGTTCCTCACTAAAGGCTCTTAAGTCAAGTAAGGAATCATGGAATAAGAGAGAAGGTCTTCTCATGGATCAGCAACTGGTTAAAAGAGAATAAACAAAGGGTAGGAATAAATGGTCAGTTTTTATAATAGTGAAAGATAATTAGCATGATCAACCAACAATCTGTATTGGGACCCCTGCAGTTGAATATATTCATAAATAATCTGGAAAAGGGGGTAAACAGTGAAGAGACAAAATTAGCTGATGATATAAAAATACTCAAGATCATTAAGCCCAAAGTTCACAGCAAAACATTACAAAGAAATCTCACTAAATTGGGTGACAAAATGTCAGAAAATGTGGATAAGTGCAAAGTAATGCACACTGGGAAAATAATCTCCACAATACATCACAAAATAATGAGGTCTAAATTAGTTATTACCACTCAAGAAAGAGATCTTGGAGTCATTGTGCATAGTTCTCTGAAAACATTTACTCAATGTGCAGCAGAAGTCAAAAAAGCTAACAATGTTAGGAACTTTTAGGAAAGGGATAGATAATAAAACAGAAATATTATTTATCATAATAAGAAAAGGAGTACTTGTGGCACCTTATAGACTAACCAATTTATTTGAGCATAAGCTTTCGTGAGCTACAGCTCACTTCATTGGTTAGTCTCTAAGGTGGCACAAGTACTCCTTTTCTTTTTGCGAATACAGACTAACACGGCTGTTACTCTGAAATTTATCATAATGACATTATATCAATTCATGACACATCCTGAACAATGCATACAGTTCTGGTCATTCCTGCTCAGAAAAGATGTATTAGAATTGGAAAAGGTTCAGAGAGGGGCAACAAAAATGCTGAGGGTATGGAACAGATTCCATACAATGAGAGATTAAAAAGACTGGGACTGTTCAGTTTAGAAAAGAGACTATGGAGGGATTTAAAAGAAGTCAATAAAATCATGAATGGTGTGGAGGAAGTGAGTAAGGAAGTGTTATTTACCCCTTCATGTAACACAAGAACTAGGGGTCACCCAACAGAATTAATAGGTAGACCAAGTTTGAATCAAACATAAGGAAGTATTTCTTCACACAATGCACAGTCAACCTGGGGAACTCATTGCCAGGGGTGCTGTAAAGGCCAAAAGTATTTGAAAAAAGAATTAGATAAGTTCATGGAGGATAGGTCCATCAATGGCGATTTGCCAAGATGGTCAGGGACACAACCCCTTGCTCCAGGTGTCCCTAAACCTCCAACAGCCAGAAGCTGGAAAACATGGGATGATCACTCAAAATTTCCCCATTCAATTCATTCCCTCTGGTGCATCTGGCACTGGCCACTGTCAGAAGATAGGATACAGGGCTAGATGGACCACTACTCTGACTCAGTATGGCCATTCTTATATTCTTATGAATAAAGCAAAGGGGCCAGAGGGGAGAAAAGAATCTAGTTTTAGACATCCTAATTTCCAGTCCTGTGGCTTAACTATGGATACGTTTCCTATAATGAACAAGGAAATGTTTATGAACAGTGAATTGTAGCTGCACATGTAGCATCTGTATCTTTCAGAAACACACTAGTACAATATATTTTCCATATTTCTCTTTCAAGGTTCTGTCTGACTGGCAGGTCAAATCTGCTGGGACAGAGTTTGATCAGGAAAGACAAGTGATGGACAAATTGAAACTTGAGATTCATATTGCCAAATCTAAACCTGCTCTATGCCCTTTGCTCCAGGTCAGATCAAAAGCTGGAAATGGTCTGTTCTACCTTTGGTTTAGATCAGTGGTTTCCAAACTGTGGTTCACACAATATTACAGGGGGTTTGCCAGAAAAATTTCCAGAGGACCCCAGGCATGGGAGGCAGCAGGTGGGATCTGGTTGTGGAGCAGACAGCCCGAGCCTCGTGGAGCGCTGAGCAGGCAGCTGAGTCCCAGTCAGTGGAGGCGCTGGCAGCCCAAGCCCCATGGAGTGCTGAGCCCGTAGCCCAGACCCTGGCATGGGGCCAGCAGCCTGAGCCCTGTGGCAGGTAGGGAGGCAGCTGGGACCCCAGGTGAGCAGGTGGCAGCTTGGACCCCTGTCCTTGGCAGACAGGGGAAGTTGAGTGGCATGAGAGGCAGAGTGAGCGGGGGGGCCACACTGTAGGTGGGGGGTGGTCCAGGCTAATTTGTCCCTCACGGGGCACCCCCCAGGGATGGCCCTGGTGGCAGAAGAAAAGGTGTTTGCGCGCCAAACCATCCGGAACCACGTTGTAGTCAATGTAGCAGCGTTAAGGTGCCTCAGTAATTTGAACCTAAGTAATTTTCTCTGGAGTGCTGTTTTGCTTCAGTGAGAGGTGAGTTAATCTTCTCATTTTCTAGTTTGTTGGTTGTTAGCATCACACTGAGGAGATTTAAACGTAAATCCCCAGAAATATTCATTTTTTAGGAGTGGGTTCATGAGATTTCACATTCTAATGAAAGGGCTTCATGGGTTTTTAAAGTTTGGGAACCACTGGTTTAGATGGAACCAAAATCTCATGAGATTTCTGCCCCAAGTGGTGGAACAAACATCAGAATGGCTGAGCTTGCAAGACTTTCACTGTTCAAGTTAGCAGAAAGCTCACGTATTTAACTGATCTAATAATATTTCTATCATTTGGGGCCAAATTATCACAAGAACCGTTGGTGTTTTTGAATTGGAAGCCAAACCTTAATCCTAGCTCCAATTCAGAATTGAGCCAAAACTTCAGGAACTGACCTCTATCTATATCCAAATCTGGATAAAAACAGCGTCTCCTTTGGCTACATCTAAAACCATAGATAGGATAGTTATAGGAGTAGGTAGAAGGAAATTGAAAGCAGCAAAGAAAGCAAAATGTTATACAACCATTTAACTTAATTATGAAGCTTTAGCAGACTTAGTAGAGGCCAGTGGAAGAAAGAAATTATAGAAAGATATATACTAAAAGAGAGTTACAAGGAACGAAAATTGGTGGTTCAGTAAAGAGGATAGTCAGTTATATCCCATATGAAAGAAAGAAGGAAAACTACCTCCTGGATACCAGGATAAAAGAGATGACAAAAATCCTTCTTCAAAAGGATATCCTGAGAGTGCTGAGGAATCCACTTGGAACCAGTAAAATGAGTCAAGGGAAATATGATAACATCAAGGATAGTTTTAGGAATCTGGAAAGTGATCTGAAAAGGCAAGCAATGTGTTTGTATATACCTTCATAGAGAAATGTGAGAGATGAAAGGAGAAGATTAAAACTGAGACCTATTGTTGGAAGCACAAAGAATTGGATATGTATCCAAACTGAACAAAATGTCTCAACATGATGAAGTTCTTCCAATCACTACTACTACTAATTCAGAGTAAATACCTGGGGCAGAATTAGCTCCAATAAGGTGGTACAAAGCAACCTTAAAGTTAGCCTATGTCTAGTGTCCTACTGGGATTTCCAACGTAGTATAGAGTCAGATTTACATCACCCCCTTTTCATTTCCTGGGGTAGGGGAAATTACCCATGGTGTACTGGGGAGTGGCATGGAAGTAGAGCACTGATCTCTGGTTATATTCAGGTGCTGCAACAGTCCTTAAAGAGTTCAGACACAACTGAGAATCGAACCCTTTGCCTTTATATAGAACCTTACAAGTTCTTCAGACAGTGGACCATATTCAAAGCTGCTGTAACTCTGTTGACGTACACAGGGGTAGAATCTAACCTATTAACTATTCAAGGAAAAATAGTTTAATTAGCTGATACTTTTATAAGTATTTTTTTGGAAAGTACATTCTATCAAATACAGAGTAGGCTAACAATCTTTTCGAGGTCTTCAGTGTAGGCATAGGATAAAAGTAACAAATGTACACACCTCTGCAGCCAGAGGGGTCGCATGCCCCCCCAGACTGGCTGCTTGGCTTGTACTGAGCATGCTTAGAGTAACATCTGCCAAAGCCACTGCCCTCACTCTACCCCACAGCAATATCCACACGTATGGGTCTTGTCACTGTCTGCAGCTATTAAAGAAATGTGAAATAAACTCAAAGGTCTTCCTAAGTAAATCAAAAGGTAGACCCTATTATGTGGGATATTATACAAAGTTACATCAGTTGAAGAAATATATATAGAAATATAGTACATGCAGCCACATGGGTGTGAGGTGGGGAGAGAAAGAGGGAGAATCAAATTTGTTAGTTGGACAGGTAGGTGTCATTCCTGCCTTCTTTCTTATGTCAGCAATCCCACCAAAGTCATTAGGATAACTTGCTTGGGAAAGAATTACACACAAGAGTAAAGGGTTGCTAGATTTGGCACTTTGGACCAAATTTTAAAAACTATTTAGGCCCCTAAAGATGCAGATTGGTGTCTAAATGGAATTCTCAGAAGTGAGTAGCCATCTAGTACCCATTGTAATCAATGGGAGTTAGGCACCTAGGCACTACTAAAAATCTCACCAAGTGCCTATCTGCATCTTTAGGGCCCTAAATACCTTTTAAAATCTGGTCCTTCATGACTATATAGGATATGATATTCTATATAGATCTAGATTAAATGTTTTAGATGAAACTTTTTTTGAAAAATGCAAATTTAAATCAACTGAAACGGTTTGTGAATTCATGTCAGATTCACCAAATGGTTTTGATCAGAAAACAAAACAAAAAATTCTGAAAGAAATCAAAATATTTCATTTTCAAACATTTTTGAATTCAAAATGATGTTTCATTTCGATATTTAATTCTGTTTTTTTTTAAACCGAACATCAAACATGAAATGTTTTGGTATGAGTTAAACAAAATGTTTTGTTTGACCCATGAGGTTTTTTTTTTTGGGGGGGGGAGGGGGAGTTGATTGGTTTGGCCAGCAAACAAACAATGAATTATTCACAGAGCTCTTATCCTGTAGTAAATACTGATTGTTTCTATACATCTCAGAAAGAAGGTAGTAATACATATTTTTGGAATCCATATTTATTAAACTCAACATTTATTTCCCAGTGTTTCTGGCACTTTATCCAAAATGGCTGGAGATATCGATCGATATAGATATATAATATTTCATCTTAGTCTTTAAGCCAAGAAGTCTTGCATAAATTTCACATGCATACTGCATTCTTCATTAAAAATAAAGGTTGCTTAATTATAATAAGCAGTTATCAACATTACTATTGTATCCCGTTTTATACAAATATGAATGATTGGATCAGTAGAAATACAGATGCCAAGAGAATTAATATGAAAGGAAATATTGAAGAGATTGATTGATAGTCCCCTATATAATTTTATTACTTGATGGAATCATATTGAGCTGAAAAAAGAGAAATAAAATATTTATGACAGACCAAAGTATGAAAAAGTTGTGAGTGCTCAAGGGTCAGATTTTTTCCCCTTGCATTCTGTGTGAACCATAACAGGAGCTCTGAAGTTCTTGATACACTAAAAGGACTTACAGCGTGTATACAGTATGTCAGTTTACATTAGGAGATAGATACTGTCACCAATGAGACATCAAAGGACAGCACGAAAAGCTTCTTTTTCGTGTATGTTGTGTGAATGGTTCATTTTGGTAGGTAAAATAGGATTACAGGATAATATATTAAACTAATATGCTTAATGGCAATACAGTCTAGCCTGTCGATGCCAGGGTTTTGGATTTACTTGTATGCTTATATTAAATATATATCCCAGGAGTGGGCAAACTTTTTGGCCTGAGGGCCACATCTGGGTGGGGAAATTGCACGCAGGGCCCTGCATGTAGGGCTGAGGCAGGGCGTTGGGGTGTGAGAGGGGCTGCGATTTGCAGGAAGGGGCTCAGGGCAAGGGGTTGGGGCAGAGGAGGGGTGCGGGATGCAGGAGAGGGCTCAGGGAGGGGGTTGGGGTGCAAGAGGGGTGTTGGGTTTGGCAAGGCGCTCAGGGCAGGGAGTTGGGGTGCGGATTGCAGGAGGGTGCTCAGGATAGGGGGTTGGGGTGCAAGAGGGGTATTGGGTGTGGCAAGGGGCTCAGGGCTGGGAGTTGGGGTGCGGGGTGCAGGAGGGGTTTGCGGTGCGGGCTCCAGCTCGGCACTGCTTACCTGGAGAGGCTTCGGGGTGGCAGCAGCACGCACAGGGGCCAGGGCAGACTCTCTGCCCGCCTGCCGCGGCCCCGACCTCGCTCCAGGAAGCGGCCAGCACCACATCCCTGCGGCCCCTGGGGGAGGAGGGCCGGAGCGCTGAAGGCACTGCCCTTGCCTGTGGGTACCTCTCCCAAAGCTCCCATTGCCTGGAAACGGGGGTGTCAATCCTGTGGGCCGGATCCAAAGCCCTGAGGGGCTAGATCTGGCCCACAGGCCATAGTTTGCCCACCCCTGATATATCCAATAGAAGTCGGACAAGATATGCAGTAATGCTAGTATCATTATCCTGGAACTGATATCCAGTGGTCCCAAGTTCTATTAACTACTTTCAAAGTCAAGGGCTCTGAATCTCCTCTCACTTATAGTGGTGTAAACTGGGAATGACTCTAGTGAGGTCAGTGAAGTTACGCTGGTATGTGAAACAAACATCAGACCCATGGTTCTCAAAAACACTAGTCTGAAATAAAATTTTGAATTTGCTTTCTGAATTTTTATCCTTCAATTAGATTAAAGGTACTACTTTAATTTTTGCTGTTCGTTGCACATTGTGTGATGAGGACTCTCAACTGCACAGACTAGAAGTAAAATGATAGACGTCCTCTGCAGTACTTAAAATTCTCAGTTACTCGACTTTGGGATAGTTCAGAATGTTTCTATTCAACAACAATCACCCTTGCTATTGCCCTTGCTCTTTGTTTCCTGTGAGCTATTATGGAGCAGCTGTTAAAAGAAAAGAATAACTGACTAATTTAGATATGTGAAGCATAGAGGTAATAACCTTCTAATGATTTCAGCCTACAGTTCACCCTGATTTATCAAGAGTTAGACTAAGAGAAGGGACCTTTGCTTAATAATAATTTGCTGTTATTGCAGCAGAACTGATAACATTTGTGCAGGGATCGCATATGTTTAGTAAGGGACTATTTTTGAAGTCCTTACCCAGCGTGCTCTTCATGCATTATGCTCCAATTTGCAAACTACTTAAGCACATGCCTAACTTTAACCATATGTCAATGGGAACATTGACTTCCTTGCTGGAATGAGGGAGTTTCCCCTGTGACTTCAGTAGGACTTCTCAGGTGTTTGAAATTAGGCATGAGTTTAACTACCTTGCTGAACTGGGGCTTAAAGGAGCAGATTTACTACAAGAGGATTTACCTAATCCACTGCTAACTAATCCATGTTGGTGGTAGGAATGTCTGCTTCCTGCCTCCCTCCTCATGGGAGGGCGGGGCCTAGATCGCCCAGCCCCCCTCACCAGAAGTACCAGGGCATGGCCGGTAGTATAAAAGGCAGGCCCTTCAGCATAGTTGGGGCAGAGCCTGTGGAGGAAAAGGATGCTCCACCTGTTCTGCAACGTCCCAGAGGGGAACCTATGCCTGGATAGTCCCGATCCCCTGTTACCAATGAGGAATGGCCCGAAGTGCCTGCCACTTGTACCTGAGGAGCCGGAAGAGGTCTGGAGGCCACAGGTACCAAACTCCAGAAAGGCAGAAAGTGGCCCGGGGCAGCCACGGAGCAGCTGGCTGAAAAGCCAGGTGTGGCTCAGTCGGCGTGTTGAGGCTGGATTCCTGGCAACTCAGGGGCAGTCAATCCTGCCCCTGACAGGGCCTTAATAATTATACACGGAGTAAGTTTTGCTGAAATGCAAGAAGCCTATCGGCCTGTATCCGGTAAGATCCGCTAAATAGCTAAAAGTATAATCAGTTAACAGTAAATCAGCATAAAAGCTGGCAACCTTTGGCACAGATAGAAATGGCCCCTGAACTTTGGGGAACCAAAGGGAGGAACTACACACAACACTGAACAGGTTTATTCGGCATCTGCAATCAGCTGGTAACGGCAGGGTATACCACAAACCTGGAAGTCACCAAGAAAGCGTAGGTTGGCAGTTTTTGGAGTAAAATAATCCTTATTAATATGTAGAAAGTAAGTGTCATAATCCACTAATCTATAGGATAAGGGTACCCTTAAATTTCTTCAGGGTACAGAAATAAGTTTTGGGTATAGTAGTTTGGGCTGAATTACATAGCATCAGGATCTTATAAAATACCATGTAAGGATATCTTAGGGAGTTCTTTCTTTTCTTTGTTCTTCTATAGAATATAGGAGATCTTTTTATCTACCTATCATTCTATCTTCTATCATGCTATCAGTTCAGCTTGTGTAGTATAGTATAACTACTCAACATTCCTAACTATTGGGGAAGCCAGAACCATCATGTTATCGGCCATGCCAGGAGTAAGGCTGGTCCTTCACCTCCTATTACCGGGTCCTCAAGGAAGGGTGTGAGTATGTTAGATTAATGTACTGTGACAAAGTTCCTGCTCTACCTTGGTGGGTCTCGAGCTTATTGGCGGATTTGCTCGCCTTGGAGCTTCACGGCAGCCCTCAGCTTGGCCGTTTTTCTGAACCCACAGTCCAGGTCGACTCCTCCTTTATCTGACCAAGAGTTGGGAGGATTTGTGGGGAACCCAGGCCCGCCCTCTACTCCAGGTTCCAGCCCAGGGCCCTGTGGAATGCAGCTGTCTAGAGTGCCTCCTGGAACAGCTGTCCAACAGCTACAATTCCTTAGGCTACTTCCCCATGGCCCCATCCCTACACCTTCTTTATCCTCACCATAGGACCTTCCTCCTGGTGTCTGATAATGCTTGTACACCTCAGTCCTCCAATAGTCCACGTTCTCACTCTCAGCTCCTAGTGCCTCTTGCTCCCAGCTGCTCACATGCACACCACAAACTGAAGTGAGCTCCTTTTTAAAACCCAGGTGCCCTGATTAGCCTGCCTTAATTGATTCTAGCAGCTTCTTGATTGGCTGCAAGTGTTCTAATCAGCCTGTCTTAATTGTCTCCAGAAGGTTCCTGATTGTTCTGGAACCTTCCCTGTTACCTTACCCAAGGAAAAGGGACCTACTTAGCCTGGGGCTAATATATCTGCCTTCTATTACTCTCCTGTAGCCATCTGGCCTGACCCTCTCACAGTACTTATAATAGGAATGTTACCACCTGGAGTTTTGGAATACTTTTGCTGTTTTGCAGTCATAAGTTTCATAGCATTTATTATTCTTTTATTAATCTCAATAAAGCTTTTATCAATTTGCTGTTGTCCTCAGTGAAAGTGTTTTTGCCAAGCATCCTAAGTGTCCTCTCCCAATATAGAACTCTCTGAGTTCTCGGACACTGTAGTCTGAATTGGACAAGAACCTATAAATCTTCTGGTTGGATGCGATCAGTGGCGAGCCATAACAACTAACCCATAAAATTCAGGTCAACAGGTTGGAGAGCCTTGGGAAAAAGCATACTCATATACTTCACATTCGGCCCAATAAGTTGAGTTAGCGGCGGTGGCTTGTGTACTAGAGTACTGTGTACAGGCCTCCCTTAAAACCTTGTACCAGTGAATTGGTCTGTTTTCAGACTCTGCTTGGGTGTGGAGTTCTCTCACTGAGTTCCCTACCCTGTTGGAAAACAAATGGGTTTACATCATCTGATGGGTCCCCAATCAAGTATGCATCACTGTTAAGGTACATCCATGACATGATGTTAAAAATCACTATCTCAGGATGGCCAGTCATGGTGAAAAAGGTCAAGGACCATTCCAAATCCAAACCCTATGTGATCAAGAATGGAAAGGCCGATAGGCTAGCCAGAGAGGGAGCTCAATCAGGGGAACCTTGGAAAGCAAAGGACTTTGGACATTCCTTCATAACCCTTGTTTCTAAGTGTTCAATTGCTGCTGCCAAGACGGTAGAAACAGACATTCCCGATTTAAAGGAGATGCAAGCATTAGACAAATATATAGTGGAGATAATTCGAGAACTCTCCAAGACTGAAGGAGAATGGTCACCTATATTGAACTCTGTATATGGGAGGTACAGACAATTTCTACAGGTGGTGGATAAAATCTTCATGTATATTGGAGGCCTTTTTCCAGTGCGAGTAGTTCCAACCTCCCTTTTAAGAAGGGAAATGATATACATGGTCCATGATACTCCAACAGGGGGACATCAGGGATTAGACATCTCTTAACCAACATCTCTTAACCATGGGACGGTGGCCTCTTCTTAGATTAGATGTACAACAGTACTGTAACAACTGTTTGATTTGTGCCCAAGTCAACCCAATTCCTTCCAAATTTAATGCACCATTACAATCTCAGGTGTATGAAGGTCCATGGATGGTTTTGCAGATTGATTTCATAGGCCCTCTATGTGAACCCAAAGAGGCAACCAATACCTCTTGGTGGTTGTTGATCCTTTCTCAAAATGGGTGGAGGTCTTTCCTTTCACACCAATACTGCAAAGACCACAGCCAAGGTCCTGGTAGAACAAGTCTTCTCTCATTGGGGGATCCATGCAAAAGTGGAATCAGATCAGGGATCACATTTCACAGGGCAGTTCTTCAAAGAATGTCTTAAACTAATGTAAGTCCCACAGAGACTACACATCCCATACACACCGCAGTCATCTGGGATGGTGGAACATACAAATCAGACCATAAAGGTAATGTTGAGGAAACTGGTAGATGCCAATGGATGCAACTGGGATTCCCTCATGCCTCTAATTCTCATGGCACTAAGGGCAACTCCTGCAGTGTCTACCATAAGACACCCTTTGAAGTAATGACAGGCCGAAGTATGAGATTTCCAGAAAACATAATTTGGCACACCAGTGGCACTCAATTGGAGGATACCTACCTGAAAAATCTGAAGGAACATTTAAATCAGGTCCATCTGCAGGTAGCCACTAAACTGAGGAAATCAAAACATAAGGCTAAGGCCTACTTTGATAAAACCCAAAGAGAAAATACGTGGGAGGTTGGTGATCTAGTAATGCTGTTATCCTACAAAGCATCAGAGCACAGGCTGTGTAATCAGTGGATCAGACCTTTCCGAATCATTGATAAACTCAGTTCAGCAGTGTACAAGATTAGAGTAACAAGAGGCAAGTGTACTAAAGATAAAATCTACCACGCTAACCAGTTAAAGTTGTATTGATCATCCAGGTCCCAGGAGCAGCTTGCTTGCAAGGAGCTAGCTGAATCATCTCCTGAAAACCCACAGTAGTCGGAGTTCAGAGGATTGCAGTCATGAAATGGACATTGAGATTTCTGATCTGCTACTCCTTCATCTTTGCCCTGAGGGTAGGACGAAGACAAAATCAAAACTTTGGGACTAGACTCCTGCATGAAGTACACCAAGTGCCCAGGACCATAATACCCGACGACGCCTCCACACTCAGGTGTTTGAACATTTAAAACATATCACACTGCCAAAGGAGACTGAACGAATCATTATCACCAATCAAGGCAATGAACTTACTTTAAAGCTAAATGCCAATTTGCTGGCAAATGGCTCTAAGGACTCATTTCCACATCTTGTAAACATCTTAAGTGTTGATGGAATGGTGAATATTGTTTGGGGTTGGAAAGAGGAGACTAAGGCTAAATCTTCACCTTCATGTGATTCAAAGTCAGAAGGATATGAGGTAAACATAAGTTGGCAAACTATCTGCCTAGACTAATGACACAATATTAAAAATACACAATGTACCCGCATATATGTCTGGCAGGTATAGAGCAGGAATTTGTACAATTCTCCAACCATTGCCTAATAATTGCGTTTGGTGGAGCCATACTAAATTAATTGTTTGACCACCTCATGTAAATGGGTTTCCAGAAATTGTAAATTTGGATCCCCATCCTGAATTCATCAACCATCCAATCCAACATGTGACAGGAATTAGAGGGGAAGAAGTCACCTTTAAGTATCAATTAACAGGGGTGACATCACTGCCATCAAGTGGTTTGAAAAAAATTTGACCATTAGATAAGGATTCAAAGAGGGGAGGATGTAACACCTATACCTCCTCACTAACCAATTCCACGTCCCTCAGACATGGAATTCCCTATAGGGATTGGAAACACAAGGCCAATTGTGAAAACTCTGTAACCAGAGGAAGTCTAACCTTACACAAGGTAGAATATGAAAATGAAGGGCTGTATGAAGTCTGTCTCATAGCTACCTTTCAGACTAAATTAGGAGATAAAAAAATACATAGTGAATGTGACTTTTGAACTTAAGGTTCTCAACCCAATCATTGACTATGACAACACCATGGGTGATATTTTGATTTGTTCCATAACAAACCCAGGACCAGCCAGTGGTCTCACCACAGCACCCATGTTTGGTGTATTGATTAATCAAGTTGGATTTATTCATATTCCTGTGGTGTTAAACTTATCCAACTGGCATCAGGGGGAGTTTGAATACTGCAGACACCCAAAGTAGCGTCCTTCTTCCCAGTACTCCTTGTGGATAAGATAACTTATCAGCAACAAGTATGAGGCTTGTCAATGTTGGAGGCAGATAACAAAACGAAATTATATACTTCCAGGCAAAAACATAGCTTGGATCCATTTGCAGTTCTGGGATCCACATCAGGACTATTTGGTTCAGGGATGTCAATTTGGAACCATATAGATGTTTGGAAAATCCACAAGCACGTAAATTATGTGTTACAAGAGGAAGCTAATCAAATGATGAATCCAATCTCACAAGGCATACAAGGGCTATAATAGGAGGAACATTTTACCATTTATAATATGTATGACATAGCACGACTATTCAATGACACTCAATCCAAACGTAACCAGCTAATAGCTCATAATAATGATCGGCAAAAGGACAGTCATTAGGAAAGGAAATTATTTGCTCTGCATATAGGGACTATGTGATTAACACTATCACTGAGGCATTACAATCCCTAGAATTGGAAAGGATCCCCAATCTAATCAAAGATGAGCAATTATTAAATTGGTATTACCCTAAATGTTTTCAAAGGCCTGAAGGGGAGAGATCTGTATGTTTGAATGCATGTCCGCATGTATTCATCGGAATTATGAGACAAATGGGGTCTGTGGCACCACATCCCAGCTGAGACAGTTGTGTATTTTCTCAAAATTGTGTTGTCGCACGATCCTTGTATGTTTCATTCACAGTCTCTTTATCCATGTTTGATTCAGACAAGGATATGTATAAGCGGTTGTCTACAGTACAGTCCATAGGTCACCTTGAAGACGGCAGCTACATGGATTGTGTCAATGTGTCGCCCTTTGTAGTCTATCACAATCCAGCCCAAACATGGAAAGTTCAGCAGATATACTGAGGTCCCTTTTTAGAGCAACAGGCCATCTGGAGATGTAATGTGTTTGAGGCAAATACTATCTTGTGTGGACTGCAGGGAGAACTCCAGAATCAATCATTGTTAGAGTGTATGGTCCAACTGACCAGATGGAAGACCTCCTACGGAGAGGGTGACCTATGCTGTAAATAGCCATTTTTGCGAAATAACCAAGCAGGAAAGGTTCTTATATGGTTCCTTGGAATGTCAGGTCAAAGATCCAAACTTCTGTTTTACTTCTAAGCAGTTTACCTCAATTGGAAATCAAGTGATTTCCCCTATTCCTGCCTTTGAAAACACAACTGTTGTTCAATCTGATACCTCCTATCAGGATTTGACTATCCAATATACCCCGTGTCCCCCTGCCACCCACCCCGGGTGGCCAACTCCCTACACTGTGCAGAGAAGCCCCAGCTCTGAAGAAGGAGCTTCCCTTATCATCTCCCTTGTAGACTATTGCTTTGCTGGCTGCCTGAGCTCCGCCCAGACTAAAGCCAGCCCTGAGACTGTTTTGTTGCTGGCTGCCTGAGCCTCCTCAAGCCCAGACCCCAGCTCAGCTATAGACTCTGTTTAAGGACTGGCAGCTTGAGCCGCCCAAGTCTAAGCTAAAGCCTGACAGTTACTGCTGGTCGCCTAGCCCTATTGTGGGCTCTTGAACTGTCCTATGGACTCTGGTCCTGGCCAGACAGGACCAGACTGAGTGGCCTCCCTCCTCACGGGAGAGGGAGGGACCATTACACTCCCCTAATTCCCACATTCTGTGCAGCATGACAGTAAGCTGCCACTTGTTGGACCCCACCAAGTGCCTGCCAGTGCATACTCCATGGTGTTCTGCTCAGGGCAGCAGTCAATTTTAATGCACATGGTGTTGTGTCACAATGCCCTGAAACAGGAGAATGTTGGCTAAAATGTCTGTCTTCCTCCCCATGACACTCCCACTTACCCCTCCCCGCCACCGTGGAAATGAGATTTTGCATTATAGGTGTAGGAAGCTATGTGGTGTGGGAGAATTCTACAGCATAGCTCTTTATCCTTAATACATTCCCTACCCCATACTGAAATAATATAAGCTATGATTTTGCTTCCCTTCATACCATTCAGTGGAGGGTTGTATGTGTCTCTTACTTCTTATTCAGGCAAAACTCCCATTGATTTCTGAGTAAGTACTTTAGGATTGGGTTCATGTGAGATGGGGTCCTACTAGCGGAACATATGCGGTATATGTTCGTGCACCAGAGCATTCAGACTCTAGCTTCAAAAGTATGTGGCTCATCAAGAACTCCATCAGTTTCTCAGAGCCCAAATCCCCTAAGAAACAGTGAAAGGAAAAAAGGAACAAATTGCCTTATTTACTGTTTGGCTCCAGTCATCTCAGCAACAATTAAAGGAGCTGTTTTCTCCTCATTTGCACTCCTCTTTAGAGGATTTTGCTGGCTGTAGGCAAATAATAGTTTGATGGTGGTGGCTTTTCCTTTTGAACATATCTGATGATTGGTGCGACTGGAATAGCTTTCTGGTGCAACCATAAACTCAGAAACACATTTGCAGTGCTGAAGAAGAACATAGCCTCATGACAAGCGAGAATTGTTTTCTGAGCATCTTCCTTGGTGCTGGCCATACGACTGAGTGCATCAGGAGTTGAAAAAGTGGCCATTTAAATCCCACTTATGTCACCTCCTGATTGAGAGTGCCGGTGTTGTGGTAACTGTGTCGGTCCCAGGATGTGAGAGAGATAAGACAGGTGAGGTAATCTTTTACTGGACAGAAGTTGGTCCAATAAAAGATATTACTTCAGGTGATCTGAAGAAGAACTTTGTGCAAGCTTGAAAGGTTGTCTCCCTCCCCAAGAGAAGCTGGTCCAGTAAAAGATATTACCTCATCCACCTTATCTCTCTAACTTTTCCCAGATATACAACCTTCTGGCATGATACAAGAGCCACCCCTTTTGTCTCCCCACACAAGTCAAATTTAACTGTTCAGAGGGGTCTTCCTTTTGCTTTCCATTTAAGTTTTCCATTTAAGCCTTCCATTGAACCAGCTCCATGTTATTTTGGTAAAACTACTGTCCATTGGAGGCTGAAGAGTCAAAGGAAACAGCATTGGCTCTTCACCGTGTTGGAATGATAGCAGGGGACTGGAAGACTAAGCTGTGGTAGTTCAAGAAGGAGCCCTGGCCCTGCTCATGACATATCAGTCTAGTTAGTGCTGTCAGTTAAATTCCCGCAATCGATCTGTGAGTAGGAACTAGTTACATCACTCAACATCTTAAAAAACGTAATAACAATAATAGGCCAAATCCTGAGAGTTCCTGCAAAGCGGAAAAGCAAGCATTAGATTATGCAACATTATGTTATAGCACCTTCCTCTGCCACACATCCATCCTTTCCCTAGTCTTCTTCCCCAAACACAAAAAGGCAAATTGTTGACAAGACCTGCATCCTGCTGGAACCTACCATACTTTCAGGAAGTCCAGCACCATCCCTCTGGAGGAAAACAAAACTCTCCCTCCACCAAAACCACACAACTAAGAAATCTTATCCCCTGATGAAAACTGCCACCTTAGACTGTGTCCCTACAGAAGAGAGAGTGAGTACTCCAGTATTATGTATATAAAGGGTGGCGGGGTGTGTGTGTGTGTGTGTGCACACGTGTGCTGCATGACTGAATGCTTTGTGACCGTTCATTTTATTCTGGGTTATTCACATGACAGTGAAAATGATTTCTGTAATTATTTTTAGGCATAAGATCCTAAGTCAGTTCTATTAATGCATATACTTCAACTGTTTGACATAAAATACATGCAGATATTTCATATACATCCCTCTGGTAAAAGAATTAGAAATCAGAAGCGATTGAGTGCATGAGCTGCTACTGTATTGCTTCCAGGCTAGGAATAAGGCAAATACAACTGGCTGATTTAATCTGAGACATCTCATTTGTAGTGCAATTTCATCCAAGGTCTTACATAACCAGGCTTGCTTCTCTTGTAGCTAAATCAGTTCTTGTTTTAGTTCTAAGTTAAACCCAGATCATTGCTCTCGTTCACTAAGGAGTGGAATAAAATTGTAATATGCACTTGCAATAGAGGTGAAATGTATATTAACCCTAATAGTGTTACAAGATTATCTGTCATCATGAATCTTTAAGACTCCATGTGATTAGAAATTAACAGTGTAGATGATTAGATATACTGCTGGGAAACACTCCGTTCATAATCATTACTATAATTATTATATGAAAGATACATGAGAGAGTTTCACATGTAGAAAAATACGTCCCGTGTTAGCAATTAACAAAATGTATTAAATATGTATTTACCTTCAAAAGCCCAGGTATGCAATATATTCATAGGGAATTTTAAAACGACTGGTATTTATGCCTTTTTAAAGAAAATTAGGTATTTCTTATGAAAACGTTCATGCAGTGAAAATTCTGTTGATGTTTGTGTCTACGTTGTTTCACTCTTTGGATTTCCAATGTGACTTTTTGCCATGCATTTTCAAGTTTTTAGCTGGGTTGGTTTGATTTCATTCCATGACTGCAGTCACATGGTATTATTTCAGGATCACTCAATGGCTGAACCTACCCCTAAGGTAACTGGGGTCTCCACAGCAGCAATTTGCTGTAATGTGGGTATATAAGAAAGAAGGAGTATGTCCACAAAAATGACAGAGGATGCCATCCATCAAAAAATGTCAGCGCAGCCACTGGTTTTCTCTTTCAAGACAGCATGAAGGAGGCAGGAGATCCAGCATGAAAGGAAAATTTTAATTGGTGCTTTATGGGAAAATTAAAAATTGACTCATTTCTACAAGGAGAGTTAATTTGTCTGAGGCACATAAGAAGCTGCATGAAAAATATTGGGGAACACCAGTGACATCAGTGACGTTACGCTAGGGATGTATTTGGCCACTATGTTTGATAATTCTGTGTATCGCTCTTGACAGGGTTACAGTGAGGAAACACTAGAGAGGGGAGATTTCTGTTTCTGAACAAAATGTGCCTTGTAGTTACCTAAAAGATGTATTTTTTGGCAGGGTCTATCTTTGTTCAGACACTATATGGGCATGCCAGAATGATGGATGACACACACAGCACAGTCCACATGCTTCAGACTGGAAAAGCACTGAGGCTTTGGGGTTGGTTTAGATGTTACAGAAACCTGAGCTCTCAAGAAAAAGTACACATATTTCATATAACAGTCATCATTAGGCCCCTCTGAGAACCTTAAAAAATGCCCATTTTGTAGTGGAGGTTTATTTGTCAGTTATGTGGCATATCACACTCTGCCTTTCTATTAAAATAGTCGTGAGCAGACAGTGTTTTGAAATGTACACGCTTTCTCAAAGCAGACAGGCAAAGTCAAGTGCAACTCTACATGCACACTGCAGAAGCAGTGTCTACGATCTGGCAGAAAGCCAGAATGCTAGATTAGTTATTGTGGTGTCAGAAGCATAGATAGAAACTTAACTGTAGGAATCAGACAGGTTTTCTGGAATCAAGAGAACATTTGTTTATGAGTGTACACCATTATTGAGGTAGGGGCCTATCAACTGTAACATCATCACTTTCATACTTAACTTTATAGCCCATCACTACATTGTTTTGAAGTGGCCAAAAGTGGCATGGTTTGCATGGACTTGCTATGCTTTGGCATTTGGATAGGGTTGGATAAAATAGGGCCTGGACTCAAAGCATCCCATTATCTTAGTATTGAAAATCAAAAACCTGGCAGATGAGGTATTCCAAAACCAAAAGTGTGTGCGGTTTTCCACATCTCTAATATTTGTTTGACCAGCTGGTGTGTTGCTTTAAAGTTTGTAGGTGAATTGAGTGTCTGTGACAGGTGCTAGATTCACAGCCCTGGAGATCAGACTGAAAGATTGGCAGCCCTCCAAACGCGTCCACAGCAGGGAAGCAGGAACATTGCAAGCTGTTGTGCCTCATCCCACCGGAGTTCCACCTCATACCTGGAGGGATTGTTCCATGGGTCAAACAACACTTCACTTTCTATAGCCTTTAAATGCATGGTTTCTCTACTGAGAGTGACATTAGGGTTATCAGCTAGCGCGAATTGTGATGGCATTTTTCTGATGCGGACATGTGTCCACTGACAACTGGACTGAAAATGCTAGTTTATTTCACACAGAGCACTGAACAGCCATCATATAAATATTATTGTTTAGTTTCTGTTGACCTCAGTCAGGTTAGAAATGATGACCTAGAGACATTGTAATGGGACTTGAGGAGTTTGTATTATAAACAGAGAGTCACAAAGAAAATTTAGCTTTTAGTGTCATTTTCCCTTCTCTGTTTTCAGTTATGTTTCTGTAGCCTGCAAAATGCTTTCCTCCTTTTGAAAGACAAGGACTCTGGTGACAGAAGAATGATTGTCCAATTTCAGTTTTACAATCTTTTCCCTCCAAAATTATTGGAAAACAGCTCAGAACAATTACACCCAAATTTAATCCATAAAACTTCTATAATCCTAGACAGGATTGTTTTTTCATCTATTTTCCTCTAAAACTCTAGTTTAATTGAGTTTGCAGATCAAATATTTAATAATATAAAATCAAAATGTGCTTTTTGTAGCCTTTTTTGGATTTTAAGAAAGATCATGATCATGAGAAGCATGTCATAAAATATATTCATTGGCTGGCAAGCTAGCATTCTTGTTTCATTTCCTTCCTATTTACAGCATAAGATTACTAGAACATGGAGAAAACTAATATCGGATTTATTGATCTTTCTATTTCTCTGATCCTCTTGGCCTTTATCCATTATAGAACGGTAATGATTTTCTTTTAGAAAATAATAACTGTGGATACATATTGTTTACTATATATGATAGATGTATAGTCCTCCTTACTTTTTATTCTTTCTAGAGACAATGTATAATAATACATTAATTTTTGTGTGTATATAATATATCATTCATGAGGAGAGGGGGCTATATAATTTGGATTGCCTCCACCTCTGCAGAAAAGGGGAACCAATTTTCTCAGCGACAGGCTGGCTAGAGGAGTCAGGAGGGCATTAAACTAGTAACAAAAATGGAGGATAAAAAGAGGGAAGATGTGGATGCTTAGCACAAAGTTGAGATGTTAAGTACAAAATTAATCAGGAAACCAAAGGACATAAAGAAAAGAAATTCATAAAAATTGCCTATATACCAGTGCTAGGAGCCTGGGCAACAAACAAGAGGAACTGGAATTGCTCATTTATTAGCATAAATTTGATCTACTTGGTGTTTTACTGAAACCTGATGGGATGATTCTCATGATTAGAATGTTTAAATCCATTGTTATAACCTAGTTAGGAAGGATCAAATGGGCAAAAGGGGAGGAGGAGTGGCACTCTGTCAAAAATTGCATTACCTGTTTCTGAGTCACTAATAACTCAAAAGAAAATGATCTTGAACACTTATGGATCAATGTCCTCAGAGATAAAGCACAGGATGGGGTATTAGTTGGTATTTCCTACAGACTACCATATCTCACTAGGGAACAGGATAGCTGGGTTCATATGTACCTATCCCATTATGTATAGGATGATCATAGGGGAACTTCAATTTGAATGACACTTAATGGAGATCTCATGCTGCCAGTACTAAAATATCTTTTGGAATTTCCAAATATTATATATGTCAATTTCCTAATTCCAAAAGTGTTGCATCCTGCACAGGGGATTTCTATATTAGATCTCCTCTTAACAGATAAAGAGTAACTGAGCACAGAACTAAAAATTAATGTTAACTTAAATACAAGTGAACAAGATTTGATCAAATTTATATGGGGAAACGGAATACAGTCCAAACCAGTGATATATAGATACACACACACACACACAGGTACACCTTCTTGGTGCTTTAAAAAGGCCAGTTTCACAAATCTGAAAACAATTATGAGCCAAATCAGCTAGGATGAAGAATTTAATCAGAAAAAAATGTAAATTAGTAAAGTGTTCTTAAACAATTCCCAAGTATAGATTCCCCAAAAGCCACAGTCAAGGAAGAAGGCCACATTGGTTAAAAAAACTGATTTAGAGAAGAGGTGAAGGGAGCTATAATGTACTTATACAAAGAATCATAGCAATGGTACTGGAGCATTACTAGATGGAAATGGTAGAATTATAAAATAATAACGTAGAAAAGGCAGAAGTGTTCAATAAATACTTCTGTTCTGTATTTTGGGCGGGGGGAATGATACATTCATATCATATGATAACACTTTTTCCATTCCACTAATATCTCTGGAGATTGTTAAACAGATGCTACTAAAGTTAGCGATTTTAAAATCAGCAGTTCTAGATAACTTGCATCAAGGAAGTTTTAAAAGAGTTGGCTGAGGATCTTGCTGGACTGTTAATGATGATTTTCAATAAGTCTTGCAACACTGGGAAACTTCCAGAAGACTAAAAGAAAGCTAATGTGTCAATATTTAAGAATGGTAAATGGGATGACCCAGGTAATTATAAGTCTGTCAGTTTGACATTGATCCCAGGCAAGATAATGGTGTGGCTGATATGGGACTCAATTAATATAGAATTAAAGGAGGTTAATATAATGCCAGTCAATAGTATACCATTTTAATAAGTTTGTTTGATAAAGGTAATAGTGTAGACCAGTGGTTCCCAAACTTGTTCCGCCACTTGTGCAGGGAAAGCCACTGGCGGGCCACGCCAGTTTGTTTACCTGCCGCATCTGCAGGTTCGGCCGATCGCAGCTCCCAGTGGCCGCGGTTCGCTCTCCAGGCCAATGGGAGCTGCTGGAAGCAGGGGCCAATATGTCCCTCGGCCTGTGCCGCTTCCAGCAGCTCCCATTGGCCTGGAGCAGCGAACCACGGCCACTGGGAGCCACGATCGGCCGAACCTGCAGATGCGGCAGGTAAACAAACCGGCCCGGCCTGCCAGGGGCTTTCCCTGCACAAGCGGCGGAACAAGTTTGGGAACCACTGGTGAAGATGTAATATCCTTTGACTTGGTACCATATGACATTTTGATTAAAAAACGAGACAGATATAAAATTAAATATGGCACACGTTAAATGGATTAAAAGCTGGCTAATTGATGGGTCTGAAATTGCAACTGTGAACAGGGAATCATCTTCAGATGAGTGTGTTTATAGTAGGGTCCCTTTGGGATCAGCCTTATGCTATTTAAAATTTTTATTAATGAACAGGAAGAAAACATGAAATCATCACTGACAAAGTTTGCAGATGACCTCAAAATTGGGAGGGGGTAAGAATGTAAGCCATTCTTACATGATGGGGGGCTTTATCCTGAAAAGTAGTGACTCTGAAAAAGATTTGGGAGTTGTGGTAGATAATCAGCTGAACAAGAGCTCCCAGTGCAATGGCGTGGTCAAAACGGCTAATGCAACCTTTGGGGACTTTTAACTAGAAGCGGAGAAGTTATTTTACCTCTGTGTTTGGCACTAGTATGACCACTCCTGGAACGCTGTGTCCGGTTCTGGTGCCCACAATCCAAGAAGGATGTTGATAAATTGTAGAGGGTTCAGAGAAGAGCTACAAAAAATATTAAAGGATTAGAAAACCTGCCGTATAGTGATAGACTCAAGGAGCTCAATCTAATTTAACAAAGAAAAGGTTAAGGGACTTGATTACAGTCTATAAGTCCCTAAATGAGGAACAAATATTTAATAATGGGCTCTTCAATTTAGAAGAGAAAGGTATAACACAATCCAGTGGCTTGAAGTTGAGGCTAGAAATAAGGTGTAAAATTTTAACTGTGAGGGTAATTAACTACTGGAACAGTTTACCAAGGATGGTGGTGGATTCTCTATTACTGACAATTTTAAAATCAAGTCTAGATTTTTTTTAAAAAAAATCCCAAACACAGGCTCAATGCATTATTTTGGGGAAGGTTAGTGGCCTGTGTTATGCTGGAGATCAGACTAGGATGGTCACAGTGGAACCTTCTGGTCACAATGGAACCTTCTGGCCTTGGAATCTACGAATAATTCCATATAAATTCAAATTGTTAATCAACAAGACCCACACAGATTGGATCCCATATATATACTCCAGTTCCTAGAGCTTTATAAACACAAAATTAATGTGACTGATATGTAAAACTTTCCTATGGAAAAACCCATGAAAGGTGATTAAAGGGTACAGGAAACACCCTTTGGAGTTTTCTTAAATGTTCCTCTCTACAGGAGGAGTTGGGTGGACCATGGAGAGGCATGGGAGCCTCCAGACTCTACAAAGCTCTAAGGTCCTGTGGAGGAATTGCCTTTTAAAAGTGCTGCCTTCCGCTTCTCCTCCATGGTATCAAAGCTTCTGTGGGAGTCATGCTCCCATTTTTTTCCAAGCCTGCACCTAACTAACTGCCTTCTCCAAGAAGGATACAGGCACAGTGTGGGAGTTAATGCTGCTCCAGGTAGTGTAATCTCCCACATATATATCCACACTGTTAGTAGGGAGGTATACTACAGAGAGCAGCTGCTCTTCACTCTGAGTCTACCTGCTTGCCTAGCAGGATCTCTGTAAAATCCCCATCCTTCAGAGTGGCAATACAGGAGTTTTCCTGGGATCAGGAGGAGAGAGAAGCATGATGTAGATATTGTTATTCTTTTTGATGGCCCTCCCAGTTTTACTGTGCTTTGCTCCTCCCTGCTCACATTAGTGGATGGGGAGCACATGAGCCATGATTACAAAATATTCAGGGTTTGATTTCATTTCCTATAGGCAAGGGAATACATTAATTGTTGTTACAGCTCCAGTTAAGTTCCACCTGCCAGACTGCTGTGAGGGGGATCTGTGACTGGATCCCCATGTTTTTTAAGCCTCTGCAGTCAGAACAGAGCCCATGTACTCCTCCTATCTTAGGACCTGTAGGCACAACATCAGGATGCAAATCGTCTATCTAGCACTCCCTCCTGAGAGCAAAAAGAAAAGGAGTACTTGTGGCACCTTAGAGACTAACAAATTTATTTGAGCATAAGCTTTCCTGAGCTACAGCTCGCTTGAGCAGTAACCACATGGTTCCCTGCCCTGCCCTGGAATCAGGGCTGACCGCTCAGATTCCTCCCATAGTTTAAATGTAACCTTCTCCAGAACTCCAATCATGTTAAATATGTAAAAATATACAGTGCAGTTAGGAAGCCTTTTGATCATCAAAATGTTACTGTCTCCTCCCTTCCCTTCCCACCATTAATGTTCTATACATTTAAATGATCTGTGGTGCTGTACACATTCTGTCATTCACTGACATACTGATGAGACCACTGTCTTCCCCTCATCATTGCTTCTCCAGGTCCCACAAGATTCACTAGTGCAGATTGTCAAATGTGCACATCTTATATGGACCCCCCCCCTCCCCAAGATTCATTGTCTCTTCTTTTATCCTGAGATGGGGGGGAACAAATGGCCTCTTGTTTCCTCCCCACAAAAGTATTGAACTCTCCAGTCAGGACCAAACTCTTCCTCTCTTTGAGCCCATCTCCTAAAAGTGAAATTGTGGTGCATGTTTCTCTACTTATAGACCATTGTGGCTACTATTTTTATGAATCAATCTACCAGCTACTACTATTTTACTACTACTGGAAAGTGCGCTTTGAATCCAGCTTGCTTAACTGAAATTTATTTTGGTGGCTTGTGAAGGGCTCATCCTTGTTTTATTTAAGGAAGAAAAACAATTAATTCTTTCTCCTAGTCATGGATGAAATGTCTAAAGTCTCCAGAAATTAGATGTCACTATCAGTTACTGTAAATATGGATTGCATTCAGTCCTGTTATTTTGCAGGAGTCTATAGCTCTCAGTTTTCAGAATTATAGGGTCTTATTCTGTATCAATACACAGAAATGAATGTTAAATTTTGTGATACAGTAATTTCACTGATGGAAAATAGTGCTTAAGTTGTGAAAGTCATCTTCAAAACTGAATTTTGATGCAAGAAGTCATATTTTACGATAAGTGCTTGAAGATTTTATGCATATTTTATATATTCAAAATTCATGAGTGTATTTGAAAGGTGAATTGCCTTATCTTTCTATCTTCCTCTAGGCTTATAAAAGAGCATATAATTTTAATTCTATAAAAGATCACAAAGACAGCAATAAAGGAGCAAAGTGAATTATAGATTAAGAAGTATTTTGTAGTGAGTAAATCCAGGGTTTTAGATGGTTATCTCCATCCACCCACTGTAGATTTGTGTGGCAGATCCTTTCACTCCTGTGGGGAAAAGGGTTTTTGGAGCTGTGTGAAGATTTAGGAGTTTCATTTTGCAAAAATGTTATTGCAAAACTGAAATATTTGTTAATGTTTCACTAATTTAGCAAAGAAAGTACATTTAGTGCACAGAAGATTTTCCAGTTTTATCAACATTCATAGATTGGGAAACACTCTTACATCAAACATTTGATTTTTAAAATATTTTGGACTAGTGAAATATTTCTAATTTCAGATAATGAAATGACTAGAGACATGATTTTGTTTTTGTAAGTCAGAATGTAGCTCTTAAGCTGATGTGCAAAGGAAAATGAAAATTAAATTAACCACAGATATGTGTGCTGAATGCTTAGGGATATTCAGCACATAAAATATTGAGCTCCCTTTCACAAAAAAATCATTTACTGTCTGTCACAGATTCTTTTCCTAGATGCCTAAGTTATATGTCTATTGAATGCCTCCCAAATTCTGTGTCCATTCAGTGAAGTAATTCAGACCTATGCTCTAAGGAGCGTGATTCTCTAGGAGCTTGATCCAACTCTCACTGAAGTCAATGGGAAATCTTTGCACTGGGCCACAGTAGTGTAGCATCTCTGCTATGTCATGGAATGAGAGAATGTTTTCACTATATGCTATGATTCAAATGTCTGTCCAGCCAATAGAGTTAGAATATCTCTGTACTTAATAGACTGAATCACTCTTCAGTAACATACCTCCACTCCAAATCTCTGATTCAGGAGAACACATGCTTGTTGTCCAGAATATGGACAGCACTGTAGTTCCTGAATTGTAACCCGAGAGATGCTTTAAGAAGGTACAACCTTAAAGGCAAAGCACTCACAAAAACCAAAAAATAGCAAATGGCTGTATTTATTAACAGTGATAAAATCATAGATCACAAAAATATAACACAAACATTACTACTAGCAACAATATAGTTCTGTAGATCAGTTTATGATATTGGCAAGCTTTCTATGGAGAAACATATGTTTAATAAGGCTTTAACATCTAAAGTGACCATATAATCTTATCCCTTAGTATGAGACTGAGTGGTACCAGTCCATTATGATTCCTTTGGTCTCAGCTGTATTAACTCATGCCTGACCCTCTCTTCATTTAAATGTGCAACTTTTATGCATGCAGTGACAGTCAGTAAATGCATGTATTTGGAATATTATGTCATCTCCTCTAGCTGGTGGGACATTTCATCTTATTAAGGGAGATGTCACCCTTTTCAATTTTCCCATACCCATGCAGATGCCATAGCACAGCAAGCATGGACTCAGCTCAGCTGTACACTGTCGTTGTGTGCATTACAAACACCTCGCACCTTAACCTGTAGTATTTGCTCAACTGAAACAGTAGCCACTGCATGGAACAATGTGATGCTATGCAAGCAGCCCAGTTGGAAGCCATGGAGTGGACCAATTTATAGATGCTGGTGACAGTCAAACATCACCTTGACATGGTGGAGTGCTGCTTCTGGGCCCAGGAAACAAGCAGTGACTGGTGGGACCGCATAGTTATGCGGCTATGGGATGACAAGCCGTGACTGCAGAACTTTCAAATGCATAAGGCCACTTTTATGGAACTGTGCAAAAAGCTTTCCCCAGCCCTGAAGAGCAGCAATACTAAAAGGAAAGCTGCTCTGATAGTTGAGAAGCAAGTGGCGATATCTCTGTGGAAGCTTGCAACACCAGACTGCTACCAGTCAGTGGGAAATCAATTGAGAGTGGGTGAATCTACCCTGGGGTCTGCTGTGATCCAAGTTGCCAGGGCAATCAATAGACTTCTGCTAAGAAGGGTAGTGACTTGGAAATGTGCAGGACATAGTGGATGGTTTTGCCGCAATGGGATACCCTAACTCCAGTGGGGTGAGGGACTGAATACTTATCCCTATCTTGACACCAGACCATCTTGTCAAAGAGTACATAAACTGAAAGGAGTACTTCTCAATGGTGTTGCAAGTCCTGGTGGATCACAGGGGCTGTTTCACCAACATAAATGTGGGATGGCTGGGAAAGGTGCATGATGCTAGCATCTTCAGGAACTCTGGTCTGTTCAGAAAGCTGCAAGCAGGAACTTTCTTTCCAGACTGCAAAATAACCATTGTTGATGTTGAAGTGCCAGTCATGGGAGACCCAGCCTACCCCTGGCTCCTATGGCTCATGAAGCAATACGCAGGCAGCCTGGACAGCAGTAAGGAGTAGTTCAACCATAGGCTGAGCAAGTGCAGAATGGTGGTGGAATGTGCCTTTGGATGTTTAAAAGCTCACTGGTATAGTTTGCTTACAAGGTTAGACCTCAGTGAAAGCAATATCCCCATTGTTGCTGCCTGCTGTGTGCTCCATAATATCTGTGAAACAAAGGGAGAGAAGTTTCCAGCTGGGTGCAGGGTTAAGGCAGATCACCTGGCAGCCAATTTTTGAGCAGCCAGACACCCGGGCAATAAGAAGAGCACATCAAGGCACACTGCATCTCCGTGAGGCTTTGAAAACTAGTTTTATCAATGACCCACAGTAATGTGACACTTGTGTATTGTTCCTTACCAAGCTGTCCCGTTCATTGCATGTACTCCCCTGTAAACTCCACCCTCGCTAACCACAGTGTGCTGAATGAATAAAGAGCCTTTTTTTCCCTCAATCCATTAAGTTTTATTATGCTCCCAAACACTGAGACACAACAAATAAAAGATAGATAACCTGGGGCAAAGAGGCTGATAACATGGTGGCGGGGGAGAACAAGGAAAGCTTGCTTACAATTGCACTGCAATATCAAAGGTGTGGGAATGGGCACCTTCTGTTCCTTGTACCCTCCCCTGGAGTAGAGTGCAAGGGATACCGGACTCCCCCCACTTCCACATCCTAGGACGCCTGAGAGAGGAGGATGTGGAACTTGGTGACAATGGCAGCAGGTTCAGCATAGGCTGCAGTGGGTCTCTAGCATCCAGCTGCCTTTCTTGAACCTCAACTAGACACCTCAGCATGTCTGTTTGCTCTCTCATAATCTGCACCATCTCATCCTGCATGTTACGCTTGTGCTCCCTGCCTGCTCTTCCGTCCTCATGGTCATTGTTCAGGCTGTTGGACAGTGCAATCCTCCATGCCCTGAGCTCTGTCTTGTCACTCTCGGACGCATGCATTAACTCACTGAACATGTCCTCCCGTGTCTTCTGTTTCCGCCTTTTAATCTGGTGGAATCTCTGTCCCCGTGTGGAGGATGCGCCTAGAGACAAGGTTTCAGCTGCAAAGAATATAAAGCACAAGGGTAGCATTGACAGTGCATACGTTGTTTCTGGTGCAAGGTTAAATATTTTTAGAAAGAAACACCCCTCAATGCACTTCCCTGCAAGCCACCACGTAATCACAACCGCTGGCTACTGCAAGTGTCTGTTTGCTGCTGCAGCCATGGTGAGTAAGGCCACAAAGGCATGGGCAGGAGGTCTTGTGCTGCAGCTTTTGTGAAGACACCCTTGGTATCAATGGTGCCAACCTCAGCGCAGCCCCCCTTCCCATAGCAACCTGGATGGTGCTTGAGAACAGGCAGCAGTGAAAAGCCCCACAAATAGTTTGATTGTTACAAAAGCAGCAACGGCTTGGGGTAGAAGGGAAACAAACAAGAAGCGTCATGCTGCCCCCCCCTCCCGTTTAAATGCTGGCTGCAATACAGGGTGATCCCTTCCAACCATAACCAGGGCACGCTCAGGAAAGTGTGATTGTGTGACCCAGAATTCACCAAACAGGCAATTACTTTTCAAGTTGTTTGCAGTTTAAGAGTTAACATTTCAAACTTCCCCTGTTTCCCCTAGGTGACCATAGGCAATATCAGACTCTTGAGGGTAACAGAGGCAGAAAGGGAACAGATGCTTCAAGTGTCTAGGTACAGACCTGGTCCTTATGCTGCAATGCTATGTGCCACAATGATGCCAGAAGAGTTAATACTGGAGTGGCGCGGGAAAGTGTCCTGCCGTGGTGGACAAAATAAGGCAGCCCTTCCAGAAACCTTCTGCAAAGGATTGCAGACTACCTCCATGAAAGCTTCCTAGAGATCTCTGTGGAGGATTCCAGGGCCATCCCCAGGTACATAAACAGTCTTTTTCCGAGAGCATCCTCTGAGTATTTGGAGTGGCCACTGATAACCACTATCCCAATTTTTTAATTCAGGTTCAACATTAAAAAGAATAGCATGTAACTCCTACAGTTTGATTGGAAATATGTACTCACCAGTGGTGACTTCCCTAGCATCATGCTCCACCGACAATTAGTCCTGTGAGCGGATGGGCTCCAGAGTTTAAAAAAAGTTCTTAGCTGTCGGGGAGAATGGATCCTCCGCTTACCTGCCACACAGTCTCCTCCTCTTCCTCGTCAACAATGGCCTCCTCATTGTTGCCCCAGGTAGCCCAGGGCTCCTGGGTGGTATCCACAGAGCATTTTGGGGTAGTGATGGGGTTGCTGCCTAGAATCACATGCAGCTTCTCATAGTAGCAGCATGTCTGTGGCTCAGAACCAGAGCGACTGTTCTCCTCCCTTATCTTCTGTTACGCTTGCCGAAGCTCCTTTATTTTCATGTGGTACCGCTGTGTGTCCCTGGTGTAGCCTTCCTCCCCTATGCCCCACGCGATTTTGGCATCAATATTAGCTTTTCTTTTTCTGGTTCAGAGCTCTGCCTGCACAGACTCTTCTCCCCACACAGCAATAAGATCCACCACCCCCTGTGTGCCTCATGCTGGAGTGTGTTTGCAGCTTTGAGCATCAATGGTCAGGTGCGTTGATGAGCTCTCCATGCTGATCAAACAGGAAATGAAAATACAAAAAGTCCTGGGGCTTTACCGGGGGGCAGCTGTTTCCTGGGTACCTGGCTGAAGTGCAATGGAGTTGAAAGTGCTCTCCAGAGAGGTGACAGCAGAGCACTGTGGGACACCTCCTGCAGGCCAATTAATTCAAATTACACAATGCAGTGTCTACACTATCCCCATGTCGACTCAAGCACTACGCGTCTCATGGAGGTGGAGTACAGAAGTCATCTTTACAGGCCCTTTAGGTCGGTGAATGGGACTCGGTAGCGTGGACACATACATTATTAACTCAATCTCAGGTGGCTTATGTTGACCTAACTTTGTAGTTTAGACCACACCTTACAGTCTGATAATATTCTCTTTTTTAGTTAAAGAGCACACTAAAATACTTTGAATAGGAGAAAATAATCCTGTTATATCTATAGTTGGATGGCTGTCAGTTCATCAGTTAAATATCATGGCTGGATCATGCTAGATATTTTATATCATATTCCCACTCTGACAGCGCTAAGTAAAACTTTTAGTTCTTGTATGCTCTACAAAAATAATTCTGTAGATTAAATTAAAATTAATTAATTAATTACTGGACATGGATGAAAAGGTAGCCTAATATATTACCTGGACAAGACTTTGTTCAGGCAAATTTCAGTTAGTAAGTAGGCTGAGTTTGTTTAGTGGAATAAAGGGAAATGCATTCATCTGAAGAATTATTCAGCTTGCCTGATAATGGATTTTATAACTGATATAATACTTTATTGGCTCTCTTAATACTTGCACAGAAAGAATATGAAGGCCAGTGAGGGTTCCCTACTTTAATCATTCTGAAGTAGTATGCATATAGA
The DNA here is from genome assembly GCF_965152235.1 of Eretmochelys imbricata. Lineage (NCBI taxonomy): Eukaryota > Metazoa > Chordata > Testudines > Cheloniidae > Eretmochelys > Eretmochelys imbricata. The sequence goes on along the minus strand of NC_135579.1, from coordinate 69,737,561 downwards.
TAGCAGGAAAGAAATTGTGATATGATGTGGCAGCAATTTCAGACCAGTCCAATATACACCTAGACACATTCACATGGACAGATTATTGAAACAGTTTCAAAGGAGAAAAACTGATTAAAACCAATCTCCTTACTGTGAATACAGTGTTTATAAGGAAAAAGTAACCTGCACATCTAAGAGAAAGTTAAGCTAACAAGAAAATCCCCAGACCAAAGATCTTTATTGACTAAAGCGATTTTGATTTTTTTCTCTGTTAAGGCAAATGTACATATTCCTCAAAAAGAAAAGGAGTATTGTGGTACCTTAGAGACTAACAAACGTATCTGAGCATAAGCTTTCGTGAGCTACAGCTCACTTCATCAGCTCCTGACTGGCAGCTATGTGGGGTTGTGATCAAGCTGCTTGCTTGTAAACAGGAGAGACTGCACCCCCCTTTATGGGGTCTATAGACTGTGACATTGCACCCTATAATGCTTTATAGAAATATGCATATGAGTGTAAATATGACATGACTGGAATATGTTTTATGCTAGATATTCCATGTAACATATTGTTGCAAAAGTTATGATCTACTGGATATATTCACCCCATCTACATGCATGTTTCATTTTTGTATTCAAAGTTATGAATATTGGCTATGTACTTGTTTGATTTTAAGTAGCCACAGTAAAGCATTTGGTCAGCTTCTTGAGAAAAGACTATTCTCAGTAAGTGCCCAATCAAGAAACACTTAAGCTAACAATGAACTTTGAGAGATGCCAATCCACATCTGGGCTTTCCTGGGAATGTGGCGTCGGCTGGTAAAGTTCTGAGTCGTGCATGGATATGTGACTTGCCCATGTGACTCAAACTCCATCTTGCAGCTGGATTTTGCATAGGAGAGGAGAAGGGGTTTCCACCCACAAGAGAAAGTTTATTTAAGCCCCTGGAAACGCCTCCATTTTGTCTTCAGCTGGCTCAAGAGGTAGCCTATCCACACCCAAAGGATAGCCGAAAGAAACTGGAACAGTATGAGGGTGTGAGTGATTGCTGCACCCAGACTAGAAGGAGACTAATCTGTAAAAGAAGCTTACTGGAACATCTCCGAGAATGAGATTTCATCTGTAATCACTTTCTTACTGTATTAGGCTTAGACTTGCATGTTTTATTTTATTTTGCTTGGTGATTCACTTTGTTTTGTCTGTTATTACTTGGAACCACTTAAATCCTACTTTTTGTATTTATAAAATCACCTTTACTTATTAATTTACCCAGAATATGTATTAATACCTGGGGTGGGGGGACAACTGTGCATATCTCTATCAGTGTTATAGAGGGTGAACAATTTATGAGTTTATCCTCTATAAGCTTTATATGGGGTAAAACAGATTTATTTGGGGTTTGGACCCCATTGGGAGTTGGTTATCTGAGTTCTGGAGACAGGAGCACTTCTTAAACCGTTTTCAGTTAAGCCTGCAGTTTTTGGGGGATGTGGTTCAGACCTGGGTCTGTGTTTGTAGCAGGCTAGCATGTCTGGCACAACAAGGCAGAGCATTGAAATCCCAAGCTGGCAGGGAAAACAGGCTCAGAGGGACTGCACATCAGGTGGCAATCCCCAAGGGGGTTTCTGTGATCCAACCCGTCACAGACTCCATTACACAGCCAGATTTTTTACGTGCTTTTATGTTCACCTATGACTATATGAAACTACATAAGCAACATTGGTTCAGCATGAGAAAACAATGTGTGCAAAAAGTATTTGTTTACCTTATTGTATATTGGTGTTGGTTCAGAATAACTGCTTTATTTGCACCATAAAGCGATCTTGTGTAACCATCTATCTATAATATATATGCACAATCAATAAATGCTTTGGGAGCTTTCCAGGAGAGAAATGTTATATAAATATAAAGTAGCATCATTATTCCCATAATTTGTCCCATGGGATGTGGCATTAAACACTCCATTGTTGACTAGTTATGCCCCTTTCAGTGTTCGCTGCAAGTAAATGCATGATATTTATCATGCTTTATTGAATTCATTCCTCTGTAGATCACTTCCCCACAACATCATGATATTTCCACACAGAATGCTTGTAAGCAGTACTTTTCTTTTCTAGTACATTTAAATCAAACAGCTCAAGAGATCTTCATATTTGCTTGGCATTGGTGCCCATAGTGAAAAGGTCCAAGCAACTTTTTACTGAACATATTGCCAGCTAACAGATGGACATGATTACTGACAGCTGAGAGACCTTGTAAAGTATGGATATTGACTGCCTTTGATAGAGACACAATTTTCAGTTACAAACAAACATCAAGACAAACCTTCATCTGGATAGGTTAACTAAGAATGGAAAGTTCTGTGATCCATTTATATGGAGTGAATAACACTGTAGTAACTTAATAACTAGAGATTAAAAGTGATGAGGAAAAGGAGATTGTTTCAAAAAATGAATTATGGTACAGTTATAGATCAAAAAAAGTAGGGGGGGACCTTGTGGTTATGCCCCTGTGCAGACTTGAGTTCAAATGAACATATGTCCAGTCTGCTCTAAATGGTGTCTTCCACCCAGTGAGCTTTAAAAACATTACTTTAAGTTTTACAGCAGCCCTATAAGTATTATTACCATGCCTATCTCACAGGCCAGTGGTTCCCAAACTTGTTCCGCCGCTTGTGCGGGGAAAGCCCCTGGCGGGCCCGGCCGTCTTGTTTACCTGTCGCGTCTGCAGGTTCGGCCGATCGCGGCTCCCAGTGGCTGCAGTTCACTGCTCAGGCCAATGGGAGCTGCTGGAAGCAGGGGCCAATACGTCCCTCTACCTGTGGGCTGTTGAAAGTATGGAGTACCCAGCAACTCCCACAACCATGCTGGTGCCTACCATTTTTGAAAAACAGGCCTTTTATTTAGCACCCTGAATAAGGACTTAGGGTGGGATTTTCAGAAGTGCCTTAAGGTGTGCAAACAAACTGCACAGCAACTAAAATGATGTAATTCCATCCATGATCAAATAAAATTGCATCATTTGAAATTAACATGTTCTAAAGGCTTGTCTAGCCATTTTAAAGTGTAAAACAAATGCTTCTACTTAGTATTTGAAATTAACATGTATGAGAACAAAACTTATTTTTTACTGAGCTGGTTTCATTTCAGACTCTGTTATACTCTGAAATCTGATAGACTATTAATAGAGACTGACAAGCCTTTAGAGAGCAAGCAGAAATGTCATTTATAGCAGGCAGTTCCAAAGCCTCATCAAAAATGTGCTGAGATGATAACAGTGAATGTGTATTAGGAATTTAATGTAACTTTCTAGTGAATTGTTAGTGATCTTGATCTTAAAGTTCAAGTAGCCTCTGAGTTTGCACTTCTTCTGACCCTGAAGCATACTTAAGTCTTAGACCTGCTGTCCTTATGATTACATGAATATCTATAGTGACAAAACTCTGTCCTTGCCTCTGTAGGTCCCATGTTTCCTGGCATATTTCACTAGCCTCAGGGGCTCACTGTGACCCTCCACATAACCCTTCTCTCTCTAGAGAGAAGGGTCAGTCTACTGAAGCATTTTCATTATAAGCCAGTGAGGGAGGTGAGGAGAAGTTATCCTTCCTTGCATAGTCTCTGTTGTTTCCCAGTCTCAGTGATTAATCAGGGAGCATGGGGGGAGCCCAGGCCCACCCTCTACTCTGGCTCCAGCCCAGGGACCCTAATAATATCAGCTATGGTAGCTGACCTTTTAGAAACATGACATGTACAATTCCCTGGGCTACTTCCCCCACAGCAGCCCTCAATTCCTCAAGCTCCACTTCACCCTTACCTCAGGGCCTCCTTCCTTGTGCCTGATATGGTGTGTACTACTCAGTCTGCCCAACAGCACAACTCCTGACATGTACACCCACCTGACTAACTGGGAGGCTTTTAACTAGTTTCAGCCAGCCCCTGATTGGCTTCAGGTGTCCCAATCAACCTAGCATTCTCCCTGCCTCTGGAAAGTTCTTAATTGGCCCCAGGTGTCTTAATTGACCTGGAGTGGCTGCCATTTCACTTATCCTGGTACCAGGGATTTGTTTAGCCTGGAGCTAATATATCTATCTCCCACTACTTTTCTATAGTCATCTGGCCTTGCCCCGTCACTATATATATATATATATATGTATTATAGGGTCATTCATAATTCAGAGTCTCACATTCTAAAAACACTGTCAAGTCAAAATCTTCACATTTTATAACATATTAATCAGAAAAGACATAAATACTCTGAGAATTTCATTTTAACTCATTTCATTTTATGCTTTGCTTATCCTGAAATCAGCTAAGTGTCTTAGCACCAAACATTAAATTCTATTTTGTATAAAGCTTTGCATGACAGCCTATATTCAGCATTTTTATAAAACAATCATATATGAATTAACAATAGTTACTATGGGCAGATTCCGTCAGCTGGTGTAATTTGGCCAAATGCTATTAAAATCAATGGAGCTACAAAGAGTTATACCAGCTGAGGTTCCAGCCTAGTGTATAGAACATGCAGGTCATACCCATACTTACAAATGTATTTTAAATCCTTATTTTTGAAATGTTTGCTATGTTATGTTCTATGTGATGAATCATGAAGTCACAAAATTGTAAATCATGTTTCTTTCTGTGAATATAGACCAAATTCCTTTAAATTAACGATAACATTATCAGAACTGCAATATTTGCATACCTTCACTTCTCTACTGTGCTGCTAGTCAATAGCACTCTCCTTTCCTGCAAATGCAATTCCATTGGTCAAAGGGAGATGTTTCCATAGGGCCACATACTTTGCTGACTTAAGAGCTGGCTGGCTATAAAGGCTGGATGAATATATATGTATGGTAGCTTCCTCTTTCCTCCTTTAGCTAGCAAAGAACTTCCCTTCCCACAAATCCTTCCCCACATAGTTCAAGTGTGTTATTATTAGAGTTTGTCTGAAAATGGAGACTTTTTCCGTGACAAAAATTAGAGTTTTTGGTGAAAAAAGTATTTAGTTATTTGGCCAAAATATTTTAAAATTACAGTAAAATTGCAGCCTGGCCCAACCTTAAAAACTATTACTCCAGGTCCTCACTTTATGTGTGCAAAAACATTTGCAGCAACAAATAACAGATAAAGACATATTTTTATTTCCATTTTACAGGTAGGAAAACTAATGCAGAAAAGATGTTTGACTTGGTTAAAGCCAGAGAATGTTAGTAGGAGAGATGTGATTAGAAAGCAGGGGAGTCCATGGCTCTTTGTTGGTTCTCATGATTATTATCTCTGTAGACCACACTGCTTCTCACACTATAGAGCTATGCCTCCTTGTTGTCAAAGGCCATACTCGCTGATCAGCTCAGGCAGCTGGCTGGTGAATAGGATGGCATATTTAACAATCCTGGGGCCCTCAGTAGCAGCTTGGATAGAATTCTCCCTTCCATCCCCTCCCTCCCCACACACACACACTCACAAAATTGGGTCTGAGGTTTCCTGAGGAACTGATGACAATGAATTTCAAGGAATCCAAATACAATCCCAGGGTGTTTTTGAGGAAGAATAACTGTGAGAAAGGATCAGCCTCAATGATCAGTTTTCCTTCGGCTTCCTTAATCATAGGTTGCTGTACCGGGAAGAAGAACTGCTAAGACAATGTAGATGTCTTCAAGTCACCAAGGCCTGATGAAATACATCCTAGAATATTCAAGGAGGTGATTGAGGATATATCTGAGCCATTAGCAATTATCTTCAAAATGTCATGGAAGATGGGAGAGAGATTCCAGAGGACTGGAAAATATAGTGCCAATCTATAAAAAAGGGAAATAAGGACAACCTGGGGAATTACAGCCAGTCAACTTAATTTCAGTGCCCGGAAAGATAATGGAGCAAATACTTAAGCAATCAATTTGAAAACACCTACAAGATAATAAGGTAATAAATAACAGTCAGCCTGGATTTGTCAAGAACAAATCATGTCAAACCAACCTAATAGCTTTCTTTGACAGGGTAACAAGCCTTGTGGACAAGGGGAACCACTAGATAAGGTATATCTTGACTTTAGTAAGCCTTTTGATACTGTTAAGCATGACTTTCTTATAAACAAACTAGGGAAACACAACCTAGATGGAGTTACTATAAAGTGGGTGCATAACTGGTTGGGAACCATTCCCAGCTAGTAGTTATCAATGGTTCAGAGTCAAGCTGGAAGGGTATATCTAGTGGGGTCCTTCAGGGATCTGTTCTGGGTCTGATTCTGTTCAATATCATCAATTATTTAAGTAATGGCATAGAGAGTACACTTATAAAGTTTGCAGATGACACCAAGCTGGGAGGAGTTGCAAGGGCTTTGGAAGATAAGATTAATATTCAAAATGGTCTGAAGTGAATAAGATGAAATTCAATAAGGACAAATGCAAAGTACTCCATTTAGGAAGGAAAAATCAGTTGCACACACACAAAATGGGAAATGACTTCCCAGGAAGGAGAACTGCAGAAAAGGATCTGGGGGTCATAAGCGGACCACAAGCTAAATATGAGACAGCAGTGTAACACTGTTGCAAAAAAAGCAAACATCAGTCTGGGATATATTAGCAGAAGTGTTGTAAGCGAGACACAAGAAGTAATTCTTCCACTCCATTTCATGTTGATTAGGCCTCAACTCAAGTATTGCGTCCAGATCTGGGCACCACATTTCAGGAAAGTAAAAAAAAAAATGATTAAAGGTCTAGAAAACATGACCTATGAGAGAAGATGGGGGGGGTAAATGGGTTTGTTTAGTCTGGAAAAGAGAAGGCATGAAGAGAAGAAAAGAGAGGACATGATAATTTTCAAATACATAAAAGGTTGGTACAAGGAGGAAGGGAAAATTGTTCTCCTTAACCTCTGAGGATAGGAAAAGAAACAATAGGCTTAAACTGCAGCAAGGACGGTTTAGGCTGGACATTAGGAAAAACATCCTAATATCAGCGTAGTTAAGCCCTGGAGTAAATTGCCTAGGGAGGCTGTGGAATCTCTACAGTTTGATATTTTTAAATGCAGGTTAGATGAACACCTGTTAGAGATAGTCTAGCAAATATTTAGTCCTGCCATGAGTGCAGGGAATTGAACTAGACCTCTTGAGGTCCCTTCCAGTCCTTCGATTCTATGATTTTCCAGGCTCTCTACAATGTAAAGATTAGATATTTACTTTTACTTTAATTCAAAACTGAGATTAGTATGGAGACAGTTTCAAAAATCAAGGATTTCTGTGACTTGAAGACTCAATGAGTGCTAAGGTCGCTTCTGCAATTGTAGACAATCAGGTATTCTCCTGAAGCTTAAGGAAAAAGTCAAACTGTTTTCTAGATTTTCTATACTTTTTCACTCACAAGCAATTTCTGAAGAAGCCTTCCTAGACAAAACACCACAGCTGAGATTTTTCATTACAACTGTGTGTTGGGTATTGTGCACATTCTCTTTAACTGAACCATGGTTGCTTGCTCAAATCCTGCATGCTCCCTGAGTGCATCTGTGTATTTTCTTACAAGGAAAACAAACTGAAAGAAAATTTAGACATATCTTGCTACTTTTTTTCCTTTGGAAGTGGCAAAGCAATTTGTCAACATTTTGTGTGCCTCTAAGGAGCCCAGATGGAGCTGAAAGAGAATTTCATTTTCTCTGTAACAGAATATAATTCTGCATCTGAAACAGAAGCTCATTTTGTTGCTTTTTACAAAGTAAAAGTTTCCTAAAAATGGGCTCCAGCAGAAAACATTTAGTGGCTTTTAAAAAGTATTTAGCTGTGGACGTTCAAAGTTAGGTGCACCTTAAATTCACATCTGTGCAGAGGGCTAGCAGGAGGCCTCTGCACTACTTAAATTCTATCAAAATAGTGCTTAAGTGGGACTTAGGTGGTGCAAAGGCCTCCTGCACAGGACTGGATTTTACCAATAATTGTACATATGCAAATTAGAATGTGCACATGACATGACCAGTCAGATGCTTCCTAACCATGAGACTAACTATGCACAAATTGCTGATTTGCATATTTACATAAATTAGGCACATACAAATGTCTGTGCACAACTATACTGGCCTAATTTTATCAGTAGTTTTTTCATAATGAGTATTTTTTAGTAGTCAGTCCTAGTAGTATGCAGTACATACAATAAAGGTTGATACATACATAGATGAAAACTAAAGAAATGAGAGAGAGAAGGTAGGGACTATTGCTTTTATTCCATTCTGAAGTGAAGCTTCCTGCTTTTTAAGATCCCAGTTCAGCAGATCACTTAAGTGTTTGGTTAAATTTAATCAAATGAGTAGTCCCATGGATTTCAATTTATTCACATGAATAAAGCTAAGCACATGCGTAAGTGCTCGCAAGATCGAGGTATGAAAACGTAGGCACGGTGCAAATGCTTTTATATTCTCATCCTTGCTTATCCCCTAAAACTGAGTATTGTCCAGTTCCAAATGAAATAACAGACACCACCAGCATGTCAGCGATAACCATTTCTAATTCTCAGTTTCCCTCTAGGATTTAAATTAGAATCTGTTTTGCAGATAGTCAGTTCAGAGAAATCCTAAGGCAAGTACAGTCCTGCAGTAATTGCATTGGCTCTGATTTGTTTTCCTAAATCACCTGTCACTCTAGCTGCGTTTATTTTAGGAAATAAAGCTTATGTCAGAAAGGAAATAATCTGAAATCTTATGAAAGGTTTTCTGTAAGTGCTTAGGTCACACAGACAAATGAACAAGAATACATAAAATCATGCACAACATGAGGAAAGGTGATAACATAGTTATGTTGAGCTAGACTTTTAAATTGATTAAAAAGACTGTCATATTTTAAAAAAAGTAGAGGTTTTGTCTGATTGTTGTCAACTACCTTTACATGTTAATCTTTTACATTATTTGCTAAATATTTTAATACATTAAGGGCAGATAGATATCCCTGTCTGTTTATGCACCACCAGCTGATGTTATTGGGAGTTCTGTTACATATTACAATTTTCCTTTGTTATGATGCTTAAAAAAATGTGACAATGGCTAGGCAGCAGGTGTGCTGAGATTATTGTCTTAGTATGTTGACCAATATTGTCTCTTTGTTTCCTTGCACTCCCCCTTCTGTCAGTTTCCAACTGTCATTTCTCATACTGTACTAAGATTGTAAGCTCTCTGGGTCAGGGACTGTCTTTTTGGTTTTGTGTTTGTACAGCTCCTAGTACAATCTGTGACTGGGGCTCATTGATGCTACCATCAAGGTCAACAACAACAAAAATATTGGGGGCAATATGTTCCTATGGTATTCAAAACAATATGTAATTAGATACTTATTTAGGACTTGATCTTGATGCCACTGAAATCAGAGAGTTCTGCCTTTAACTTCAGTGGGGACAGAAAAAAGCACACCACCACTTACTTCAGCTATTTTAGAGACATCTGCAGTTCAATAATCTCTGCAGGTGTGGTGTACATATATCATTCTTATTTTGTCATTGCCGTGTGCTTTGGTGTTTATGTGAACATTAATTAGAATTAGAAGTTATCACTTTCCTCCTCTAAATCGCTCCTTTTATTTTTATTTTTATTTTTTAAAACCCAACAATGAGCTAATTAAGAATAATGCTAATAGTGTTGTGGTATTGGCTTTTGATCAAGACAGCAAAGCATGCTGGTTATTTATTAACTAATTGACAAATGAAAGAAAGAATTTCAAAAATTTAAAATGCAAGCCCTATACCTATTTTAAGTTGCTCATCAATGTTTACTTGCTGGACACGGGGTTAGCAAATACAGTGCTAACATTGTCAGTGGGGAAGTTGGGACTAGTAATGTCTACTAATAACTTACTGTATTTATGGCAGATCCATTAACTTAATACAGTGGTTCTCATCCTTTTTCAAGCCAACACTTCCAGCCCTTTTCCATACTGCTTCCCTCCCACTACGACCCCAGAACCTCCCTCTGATGTAGCTGATGTCCCCTCCATCCCAGCTACCCAGCAACACAGGAAGGGTAAGATGGTCCCTCCTCCCCTGCCATTAATATTCACACCATCCTCCCTTGGCGTGGAGCATCACAACTTGAAGGTGAAAAGCTGTGCCCTGATCAATTGATCCAATGGTAGACAGGGAATGACAGGGAAGTGGGTGTCTCTTCTACTGTGTAGGTTTTTTTAAAAAGCTATTAATAATAATATTTAGCATTTGAATGTTCATGTATTGTACAAACACTAAAAAATCTCTTATGCAGTGTGTCCTGTTTGCATCTCTGAATGTGGGTCAAAAGAACTTTTATACATTCCAGTCGCTTTAATAAAAATCTCCTAAAAAGGAACTATTCCTATTGAGAGATCAAATTATTTTTTACCACCTTTCAGGACTCATTTTCCTACTATAGTAGGAAAAATTGGCACATATAGTCATTCTAAGGAAAAAATGAGCTTGCTTCATTTTTGCCTGGTATGTCATGCTTGGAAATATGTTCCTGATGGCCTCAGTGGCCTTTGGCTTGGTCTATAAATTGTTGTGTATGTCACTTTCACTGCTGTTGGCTGGGTGCAAACTCTGTGGCTGAGGTCAGCAAGGACACAAGGCAGTAAAGCTATGTATTCCATTCTTCATGTCCAGTCAATCTTTGTCCTGTCTAGTGAGACTGTCAATAAATATGCTAGTCCATGCTGCAGCTGGTTGACATTTTTAAACACTTTTTTCAAAATTAGAATTTTTTCCATTTTTTTGTTTTTCCAAAATTTTGTAATTTTTTACAAAATTGGAAAAATTAAAACTATAGCCATGTTTTCAACTTTCATTTCCCCTGTATTTCCCCTCTTCAACCCACCAACCCAACTCTTCCATGACAAAATGGAAAAATGGAAGGGGACTGTAAGAAGAAAAGGGAGAGGGGAGGAAAAAAAGAGGGGAAATAAGAAAAACAAATGAAAATGTTCATAAACCGAACATTTTAAATAAAAATGTTCACGACAAAATGTATTTCTTTGCAAAACAAATGGAATTAGAATCTTTGCCCTGGACTACACTGGGGGCGGAGATCGATCTAAGTTACGCAACTTCAGCTATGTGAATAACGTAGCTGAAGTCGACATACTTAGATTGACTTACTGTGGTGTCTTCTTCACAGTGAGTTGACTGCTGCTGCTCCCCCGTCGACTCCATCTGTGCCTCTCACGGTGCTGGAGTACAGGAGTCAACGAGAGAGCGCTCGGGGGTCAATTTATCGCGTCTAGACTAGACGTGATAAATCAACCCGGCTGGATTGATTGCTACCTGCCGATCCGGCAGGTAGTGTAGACATACCCTTTGAATTTTTTGATGAATTACACACTCTTCCTTCCCTCCCTCCTCCCCCATTTTTGAAAAACTCTAGTTATTGGTGGTAACTGTGAGCAAGGCCAATTCCAGCAACTCAATGCTACTATAGCAAAAGCCATTCAATGACATCCTTAAGTGGGGCATATGCTTTGTGCTGGATCTCTGTACAGGTGTGAATTTCACCCAAAGTGAGCTATTTTTCTCTATATCAACTGCAACCAGCACATTTATTTCAGGATAAGAGCAAAGTTAGGAGCTCATGGCTTTGACTATCTGTACAGTATTTGAAACTTTTGAAACTATACTGTACAGTATTTTGAAACTAAAGATTTTAGTTTAAACTTTCCAGGGACTGAGCGACTTAAGGGATATGGATCAGTCACCTTGATCATAATTTAGATCTGGCTCAGGTCAGTAACATCCCATTGTCACTATCTGACTGCTATTCTGTTGCCTATGTGAAATGAATTAGTCGTCTCAGTCCAATTCTTAGTGATTGCTTGCTGAGGATCTAGTGCTGCAGGACGTGGAGAAGAAGCTGCTCTGTGCTGACAGAGCTCTAAGGGATTAAGAGGAGCATAGGCTTGTCCAGGACCTTTGCACAGGAATGAAGTTCACACTGAATGAACATACAAATGATATTCAAAAAGAAAAAGAGAAAACCCCTTTTCATCTCATGAAGTCTTCAACCAAATTACTAAATCATAATTTATTATTGCTTCACTTAATAGAAAATACATTACAAATGGCTTCTGAAGCTGGAGAACTTTTCCAGAAACATGTAGGTTTGTGGGTTAACAAATGTTTAATATAATACACACTGAAGAATATTCTTTCTAAATTAAAAGGCTGCTAATGATTATTTTACCAATAATTTAGTGATTTTGACTTTGGGAAAGTAAATCTTTAAAATCCTGCAGCTATTAGGACTATTATTTTATTTGGTTTTTAGTCTACATTTTTACTATCATGATTATAAAATATATTTTTGTGTTTACAGTATGTATTGTAACACTGCATGTGAAGCTATAATGAGAAGTGGCATTTATGTGATCACCTTGGAGAGTGGAGGAGGTGAATACACAATGGTATGTCAAGCAGAAGAGAGTTTAGTAAGCATGCATTATGTATAACCACTTATGGCAACTGGTCTAAAAGGTTACCATTACAATGAACCAGATATATACCTTTTTTTTTTTTTTGGTAGCCCTTGCTTTGTGATCTATCTTATCCACTGGAGTGCTTGTGCCTTATACAAAGGGTCCTGCCACTCCCTTTGCCTCTTCCTATACTGATTCGAAACCCCTAGTAGCAGTGTCTCTTGCCAGTCATTGGGATGAATCATGATGGCAGTAACTGGCCAGAAAGCAGAAAGCTTTTCCCCAAACTCACTCCATAGCAGACCACATGGAACTAACTGGAATCTTGGAAGGGGTACCATCCTTAGGTTATTTTGCATATTTGTGGCTTCATCAGTTCCATGATACCTCTGACCCCAGCCAGTAGCCTGTTTCATAGAATCATAGATACTAAGGTCAGAAGGGACCATTATGATCATCTAGTCCGACCTCCTGCACAACGCAGGCCACAGAATCTCATCCACCCACTCCTGCGAAAAACCTCTCACCTATGTCTGAACTATTAAAGTCCTCAAATCGTGGTTTAAAGATTTCAAGGAGAAGAGAATCCTCCAGCAAGTGACCCATGCCCCATGCTGCAGAGGAAGGCGAAAAAACTCCAGGGCATCTTCCAATCTTCCCTGGAGGAAAATTCCTTCCCGACCCCAAATATGGCGATCAGCGAAACCCTGAGCATATGGGCAAGATTCACCAGCCAGATACCCAGGAAAGAATTTTTTGTAGTAACTCAGATCCCACCCCATCTAACATCCCATCACAGGCCACTGGGCCTATTTACCATGAATATTTAAAGATCAATTAATTACCAAAATCATGTTATCCCATCATACCATCTCCTCCATAAACTTACCGAGTTTAATCTTAAAGCCAGATAAGTCTTTTGCCCCCACTGCTTCCCTTGGAAGGCTATTCCAAAAGTTTCCTCCTCTGATGGTTAGAAATCTTCGTCTAATTTCAAGTCTAAATTTCCCAATGACCAGTTTATATCCATTTGTTCTTGTGTCCACATTGGTACTGAGCTTAAGTAATTCCTCTCCCTCTCCAGTATTTATCCCTCTGATATAATTATAGAGAGCAATGATATCTCCCCTCAACCTTCTTTTAGTTTGGCTAAACAAGCCAAGCTCCTTGAGTCTCTTTTCATAAAACAGGTTTTCCATTCCTCGGATCATCCTAGTAGCCCTTCTCTGTTCCAGTTTGAATTCATCCTTCTTAAACATAGGAGACCAGAACTGCACACAGTATTCCAGGTGAGGTCTCACCAGTGCCTTGTATAATGGTACTAAAACTCCCTGATCTCTACTGGAAATACCTTGCCTGATGCATCCCAAGACCGCATTAGCTTTTTTCACGGCCATATCACATTGGCGGCTCATAGTCATCCTATGATCAACCGATACCCCAAGGTCCTTCTCCTCCTCCGTTACTTCTAACTGATGCATCCCCAGCTTATAACTGAAATTCTTGTTATTAATCCCTAAATGCATAACCTTACACTTCTCATTGTTAAATTTCATCCTATTACTATTATTCCAGTTTACAAGGTCATCCAAATCTTCCTGTATGATTAGCCGGTCCTTCTCTAAATTGGCAATACCTCCCAGCTTTGTATCATCTGCAAACTTTATTAGCACACTCCCACTTTTTGTTCCGAGGTCAGTAATAAAAAGATTAAATAAGATTGGTCCCCAAACTGATCCCTGAGGAACTCCACTGGGAACTCCCTCCAGCCTGACAGTTCACCTTTCAGTAGGACCCGCTGTAGTCTCCCTGGTAACCAATTCCTTATCCACCTTTCAATTTTCATATTGATCCCCATCTTTTCCAATTTAACTAATAATTCCCCATGTGGCACGGTATCAAACGGCTTACTGAAATCTAGGAAAATTAGATCCACTGCGTTTCCTTTGTCTAAAAATTCTGTTACTTTCTCAAAGAAGGAGATCGGGTTGGTTTGGCACAATCTACCTTTTGTAAAACCATGTTGTATTTTGTCCCATTTACCATTGACCTCAATGTCCTTAACTACTTTCTCCTTCAAAATTTTTTCCAAGACCTTGCATACTACAGATGTCAAACTAACAGGCCTGTAGTTACCCGGATCACTTTTTTCCCCCTTTCTTAAAAATAGGAACTATGTTAGCAATTCTCCAATCATACGGTACAACCCCTGAGTTTATAGATTCATTAAAAATTCTTGCTAACGGGCTTGCAATTTCATGTGCCAATTCCTTTAATATTCTTGGATGAAGATTATCTGGGCCCCCCGATTTAGTCCCATTAAGCTGTTTGAGCTTCACTTCTACCTCAGATATGGTAATATCTACCTCCATATCCTCATTCCCATTTGTCATGCTATCATTATCCCTAAGATCCTCTTTAGCCTTATTAAAGCCTGAGGCAAAGTGTTTGTTTAGATATTGGGCCATGCCTAGATTATCCTTGACCTCCACTCCATCCTCAGTGTTTAGCGGTCCCACTTCTTCTTTCTTTGTTTTCTTCTTATTTATATGGCTATAGAAACTTTTACTATTGGTTTTAATTCCCTTTGCAAGGTCCAACTCTACTTGACTTTTAGCCTGTCTCACTTTATCCCTACATGTTCTCACCTCAATGCGGTAGCTTTCCTTGCTGATCCCTCCCATCTTCCACTCCCTGTATGCTTTCTGCTTTTTCTTAATCACCTCTCTGAGATGCTTGCTCATCCAGTTTGGTCTACAACTCCTGCCTATGAACTTTTTCCCTTTTCTTGGGATGCAGGCTTCCGATAGCTTCTGCAGCTTTGACTTGAAGTAATCCCAGGCCTCCTCTGCCTTTAGATCCATAAGTTCTTCAGTCCAATCCACTTCCCTAACTAATTTCCTTAATTTTTTTTGAAAGTCAGCCCTTTTCAAATAAAAAACCCTAGTTTCAGATTTATTTTTGTTAATCCTTCCGTTCAGTTTGAACTGAATTAGCGGCCTAAGAGATTCAGTTAGTATTCTTCACTATTAGCCCTTCATTATGTCAAAAGCCTGTTGGGAATGAGGGTGAGAGAGTCACAGTTCCATTTCTCACTCGCTTAATGAGGTTAGTGATAGACTCTAAAAGAGATCAGTTGACTGATTTCTTGGCAAGCAGCCATGGCAATATTCCTCATTAAAGTGTCTTTCAATCTCTCCTAAATTAAGGTGATCAAAGTTTCAGATGAAACGGCCAAAGCAGGTCTAAGAATGAAGGGCAGAAAGATCGACTTGTGATTTTGTTTTGTTTATGGGAGATGAAAATCAATGAGTTTAGTGAAGGGGAGGGATACATTCCCAAACCAGATCAGCATAATACTAGTCCAGCAACCATGGTGAAGAGTGCTAGTTGGATCAGTAATGTTTTCTTGCTGCACGTAAAGCATACACACATTTTCTAGAGCATTATGGAAAGGGGAATTAGGAATAGCCATCCCTAGTTGGGATAAAATAAGAACCAACACAAAGCTTTGTTGAATCAAATACTTTTAAAAAAATGTCTGGTCAACTTATTTTTACATTTGATTTTATTTTCACCCTCCTGTATACCGTATAATTCTCACTGGGGCTAAAAGCAGAGGATTGAAATACCAGAAAATGGCATAACATTGCATTGCTTTTCTGTTTGCTACTTGTCTGCAAATATATCGAGGTGTGTTTTTTTTCAAATATAGTCATCATTGAAAATTATTAGCTGAATGCTTTGTGCAAATAGGTCTAGACCTGTAGCTCATTTGTGAGAAATTAGTTACAAGATTTAAAAGTGAAGCTGTATGACTGATCACCTAGTTCATGCAGATGTTTTTATTCTCTCACTGGAGAAGCATAAGTCATAGAATCAGGTTTCCAGTGTGAATGTTTGCAAAAAGATTTACTCCTGAGGGAATTCTGCACCAAAAAAAAATAAAAATTCTGCACATAATATTTTAATATTCTGCACATTATATTAGTCAAATAAATGTGGAGACTCCAGCATGGCATTGTGGAGCACAGAGGCAGGAGATCACTGTGCAGCTCCCACCCAGGACACAGACTCAGCAGTGAGGGGCTGCACCCAACCCTGCCCCAGTGCAAGGATGGGGCCTGCCCCTCCCTGCCAGGCACAAAAAGTGTGGACAGGCAGGCTCAGCAAGGCAGGATCCAAGTGTGGAGGGGCTTAGTGTGGGGGGATCCAGGTGTGGGTTGAGAGGGTTCTGTGTAGGGCAATGTGGGTGTGGACAGTTAAGTGGTGGATCTGGGTGCGGTAGGGGGCGATCTGGATGCACAGGGATTTGTTGGGGGGGGGGTTCTGAGTGCAATGGTAATTGGATTCTTCAGGGGGGTCCAGGTGAATATTAGTTGGGACTTGGTGGGGGGGGTCTGGGTGTGGGGGGATAGAGCTGGTAGGGGGTTCTGGGTGTGGGGTGCTCCAGATGCTGCGGGAGTGAGGCTCAGTGGTATGGTGATCCAGGTGCGGTTGGTTGGAGCTCGGTAGGGTTGGGATCTGGGTGCAGGTGACACATCAGGGTGGTCCAGGTGCAGGGAAAGTGGGGCTCATCAGGGGAGTTCTGAGTGCGGGGGAGGGGTGAGGGTTGGTGGGAGGGTCTGGGTTTGAAGGTTGGGCACAGGGGTGGGCGGATGGGGGAGCAGCTCCTGGTACAGTGACCCTTCCCCCTACAGCGGAGGAGCAATGGGTGCAGGAAGTGCGGGAAGGTGAAGTTTGCAGCTTGCTGCAGCTGGGGGAGAAATCTGGAGGTGGGTCTGACATGGCCTTAGATGCCCTGTAGGGGAAGAGGAAGTCCTTTCCTCCCCAGTCCAGCCAGGATTAGCAGCTGAGCCTGGTGCAGGGTAGGAGCCACCAGCTGGGTCTTCCTCAGTCCTGCCCCCTTCCCCACAGTGATTTACCTCTCTGCTCTCTGTCAGAAAGTCATTTTTCTTCAGGGAAACAAAGAAATCTACGGGGGACATAAATTCTGTGCATGCGCAGTGGTGCAGAATTCCGCCAGGAGTAAAGATGGTAAGCTCTTTCTGACTACTCTAAATGGTAAAGCTACTACTGATTTTAGTGGGGTCAGAGTTTCACCCACAGTCTTCATGAGCATTCCTCTCACTAAGCTTCTCCACTAGAATATACACACAAAACACATATAAACAAGAAATGAATATGGGCCATAGAAAATCAAAACACAGTTGTAATTCCTCTGTCATCAAATATAATGGTGGGGACCTTCTTGTGTTGTTTTAATAGATTTTAATTGTTTCTTAAAATAATATTTTAATAACTTTATTAGGAGATACAGTATATAAAGCATATGCCAGGAAAGAATCTTGGTGCTATGTGAAGGAGGGAGAAAGTGGAGGTGTGCTGACCTTTTTAAATAACCTAGAGTGTTACAAGCAGCATCCAGTGAAGCAAAAACATTTAAGTAGGATTATCTTTCAATTCTCTTGCTAGTTTCATTCTTGAAGTTATCATTTGAATGATCTGTTTGATCTCATATAAAGAGTAACAAAAACAATCAAAACAAGTCTGTCATAATATGTATCTCCAGAGCATGCAGCAGAAAAAGGAAAGATACCATGTCTAAAAAGAAACAGATTACGTACTATTTTTCTGCTTTATCTCTCTAAATCTGTCACATTTATAGTATTGGTACACCCAAAGGACACCAGCACTTCTCAGCGGCTCTGTAGCACCTTCCATGGAGGCAGTTGCTTGGGTCAGATATAATTGTTTTTTGACTTATGACTCACAGTTTAGACCAACTAGCTCTTCAAATACTGTTGTTTGAATACCCAGAAGGGAACTGAGTATCCCTCTATTAGGTAAATATGCCTTGACTGAAAGACATAACATTTTATCTGAGCTTTTGATATTATTTTCTGATTTCTTCAGTGTTTCTTATGACTATCCAGAATCACTGCAAAATATGTTATGCTAGTATTAATACATGATGTTCATATCAATCTGCAGCATTTTTAGAGACAGTCTTGGCATGATATGCTATGCGTTTAAGCATTCTTTTAACAACATGCCATATAATGTTAGAGGTTTTTTTCTTTTCTTAATGTCTCCCTCTCACATCTCTCTCTCTCATCAACTTTGGTGATCAATTAAAAACTTACTGTTGCAAGGCAAACTTGCAGTCCTTGTCAGTCTTTGCTGAAGATCCAAAGAGCTTATCTCAGAAAGGAACTTTCTTCTTTCCCTGCCCACTCCAAACTAAACAAGAGTTCAGACAGCAGATCAAACAAGCAAGCTTGTATAGCCAGAAATCGAAAAGGTCCCATGCTCTGACTTACTTTTCAGTATCCTTCAGGAGAATCAGTTCTAATACAAGCATATGTCCACTCGAAATTGAAAATCAAATCCATCAAGAATGCTGAGTGGGGCCACTCCACTCAATGACACCACTTGGTAATGCATGATACACTAACATTCTCAGGATTGTTTGTTTTTGCAGCTTTGTGGCAATTTTGCAATTCTTTGTATATTATGCTAATTTTAAAGCTAACAGATTTATCCAAAGTACAGCATAAGATATAAATTACACCACAAATTACAGTGAAACAGGAAAACAGTCAGTATGTGAACATGTAATTGAAGACTGTATTATAATGCATACGCACAAGAGGGCCAAATTAAGGTTGACCGGGCAACCTTTGGGAAAGTTTTGTGGTCTGTGTTACACAGGAAATCAGATTAAGTGATCCAATGGTCCTTCTAGCCTTGGAATCTGTGCATTTATTAACTTTATTACTGGCATTTCCTAATTTTTGAGTGTTTGACTTTGCAATCTTAATATTCTTGTAATATTGTTTTTTTGTTGTTCATTTGGGAGTGTGTGTGTGTAATTATTTATATTGTAGTACTGCCTAAAGTCCACAACCAGATTGGGTCTCATTGTGCTAAGCACTGAACAAACATATAAATTACAGTCCTGCCCCAACAAGCTTATGATCTAAACATCTTTACTATATATATTAATGAAATAATGGCCAAACACTGAAATCAACAGCTATACTCAAATGCAGAGGGCTCAAGATTTTGACCCTAAAAGCTTTGCTTCGCAAACATGGGGTTTTAGTTTATATTACTTTCCTACTTTCTTTTAATATTGTGTTTTATATGTTCTGTTTATGTGAAGCTGCTTTAATCAAGAATAGATGTCAATGGGATGTTGGATCTTTTCCCGTCCATTACTTTTTACTATTTTATGAGAGAATAAAAAGATTAAAGTATTTCCCTCAGTTGGAGGAGGGAGATTCTGATCCATGGCTAATTCTTCAATGGGTGTGTGTTGATGTCTCAGGTGCTTCACATAGACATTTACTTGCTCTGGAAAGCACTATAGTCCCTAAGTAGGTGAATAATATTTTCAAAGAGTTTTCTTTTGGGTATGCATCAGCTCTGGTCCTATCAGAGTAAAGATTTTAGCTATTTAGGATCTGAAGCTTTAGTTGAAGAATAAGACATTGCTCAAGGTTGCTCTGTGCTCTATTGTCTTCCTTTGATATCACTGTTGTCTAAAACCCAGCTGTGAAAATGAACAATACAATTACATTTCTGGTACAGGTTCCTTCTTTTATGTTATGATGAGATGCGAGAAGGTCAAGCTTTATATAAGAGCTATGTAATTCATAACTTTGGCCTTTGATTTTTATTGACAACTGAAGTGGCAATAACCACTGACAGCCATTTCAAATTATTTTATTCACTGAAAAGTAACTTAAATATTCTGTCATTTAAGGTCAGGAAAAAAACCCCAACAAATTCAGAGTAAAAATGAAAACTCTAGTAATCACTTTAATCCTGAATCGGGTCTTATGACACAAAGGCCCAAATACTTCCCTGATATCAGGAGGTTAATCTCCTGGTAACCTCAGTGGAGTTACACGTACAGAATTGATTTTGGCCCACGTTGTGTCACATTATCTGTCTCTTTGAGAACCCTGCAATATCAGTGCATAACAGATTGAACTGCAGTTTCAACCCTAAATGTACTTGCTTTGAGAATGACACAGTACTTTTAATAACCAAACCAAAACAAACAAAAAAACCCAATCCCTCCTCCCTTCTAGTATTTAAATAATATTAGCATCAGATTGCAGCTTGGTGGGTTAGAGCTCTGTAAAATGCATTAGCCTGGTCCCCTAAACGTTCATAGTTGTGCATTAGACTAGAACCTGAATAATGTGAATGAGTTGAACTACTTACAGTGGTTTAACATTAATTCTACAGCAGAAATATTGGTTCTGCTTACGCTCAGATTTGCTCCTGAATTTTCTAATAGCTGTTTGTTTGACAAGCAGGGAAAGGAGATACTAATTACTGGTTATATCACAACTGCATCCTAGAAATGGCTTCTCCAGGTGGTTTTTCTGTAGGATTTCATTCAATGAGAAAGTTTTTTCTTGGGGAAACACATCTCTACCATATGTACAATATACCTGCACACAGACGGTATTAGTATGTTTCTGTTTTGGAGCTTCAGTTCTTGTGAAGTTAAGAAAGATAAATGAATCTCGTAACAGCTTTATTCTACATTATATTTCCCACTGACTTAAGGAACAAACTCATGCCCAGAGAAACTCTATTTAAGATAGTTTGCAGCAACCGTGAATTTGACCCTGAAACTGTAAAGAAAACCTTGCAACATGTTTCCCCTTAGGATCTTCCTTTTTAACACAGTGGCAGATAATTACAAATGCCATAATCACTCCCAATCACATTATTATTCAGTTTCACAATCTGCTTCCTGGTCTTTCATTTGTAATACATTGCATTTTTGTTTAAGGTTGGTGTTCAACTGCTTATTACTTCCATTACACATATTTATTATTATTACACTTACTTACCTCTTCTGAAGGTTGAATTCTTAATACAGCAATTACGACCTAAAAATGAATCAGTGTAGCACATTTTTCAACAAGATATTCCTCAACTCTTCATTTTCTGAATTTAATAGTAAACGGAGTTGCCAATTTAGATTGAACTGCAATTTGTTCCATGACTAAGGTGACTGTTCCCCCATCATTTGGAGCATGTAATTAACTGAGAATAAAAACAATGGAATGTCCAAACAGTCCAATATCCTGGAGATCTATCTATCAGGTATTGTCATCTTGATGGTCATGGAACAAACTCATCAGTATAGCTGATTTACAACAACCAAGTCAGTATTTTTTCACACTTTACAACTGTACAGTATGATGATGATTTCTTTTTGATCGAAAATCACTATGGCAATTTTTAATTCTGACACAATGTTTCATGGTTCCAGACAGCTCTACTTCGACTTTCATGTACATCATATTCACATACACAATAATAATGTAAAATCCTAAATATTTATAATCAAAATAATTCCCCAATGTTTTTCCCTAGAATTTGAGGATTATTTTGAAGCTGAGAAATAACATTCACTAAAATACTTTGAGCTATATTCTCTATTTTGTGTATGGAGTGCGGGGGGGAACAGAGCAGCCCTCATCTTCAAAGGAGAGTAGAAAAGGGCTATTTAAAGAGGGAAAGTAGGTATGTGGTATATTTCCCCCACCACATAACAGCCTTTCCTTACCTCAGTCTCTAAGCATGAGGTCTCCTGTAAATAGTGTGTTTGCGCCTCAGATTATTAGAACTCATAATAGTCTACTCTACATAATAAGTAAGGCTACGATTTAGTCACGGAGGTCATGGGCAGTCATGGATTCTGTGACTTTGCTAGACCTCTGTGACTTCTAGGGCTTCAGGAGGAGGACAGGGGACTGTGTGCCACTGCTCTGCAACTGGGGTTGGCTGGAACCAGGACCCTGCAGCCCCAGCCACGTGGCTTCCCCCGGGACGTCCTGGCTTGGCGGGACATGGTGTCCTGGCTTGGTTGGGGGCCTTGCGCCCCACCCCTGTGGCATCCCAGGCTTCACAGAACTGCAGCCGGGGTCACACACCTCATCCCCATGGTATCCAGGGCTTCGCAGGGGCTGCACGCTCAAGCCCCAGGGCTTCTGCTGGAGGCTGCAGCCAGGGCCAGGCGCCACAGCCCTGCGGCGTCCCAGCCTTGGTGGGGGCCGTGTGCCCCAGCCCCATGGCTTTCACTGGAGGCTGCAGCTGGGACCACGCGCCCCCCTTGTGGCTTCCCAGGGCCATGTGCCTCTCCCCCATACCCAATGGCAGGGCTTGGCTGGGGCTGCAGTTGGGCCGCACACCCCTGTCACGCAGCTGGGCCAACTCTGGAGCAAGGGCTGTGTGTCCTGCGCCCCCTGCTGCAGCCACTGGAGTCAGGGCTGTGCCCCCTGCCATGGTGGGGGGCTCGGCCTTTCAGTTTCTCTCCAACCCCTATGGGACTCCATTCCTTCCCCCTACCTCGCCCTGCCCCTGGTTATTTTTAGTAAAGTACGGAACAAGTCACAGGGTCCCTGAATTTTTGTTTATTGCCCTTGACCTGTTCCTGACTTTTACTAAAAATAACTGTGAAAAAAATCTTAGCCTTAATCATAGGCAACTGTTACCCTGATCAGCAGTAACTTTCTTTCTGTGCATTTCAGAAAGGAAGAGGGTTGAGTGCTCAGTTGGTAGGTCCTGCCAATGCTGTTGCAGAAATGGAAGCCAGAGTGGTTGTACTCCACATATAACTTAGCATCAGTGGGGACTTCTGTGTGTATTACATTTGGACCCATTGCTAGAAATCCAATCCTCTCCATTAGTGGGCCTTTCAGTCTCTCCTGGTTTTTAGAGCTGGCTTGGCTAGAAATACCAAGAACCAGCTTGATCTCTCCACAGTGAATGTAAAGAAAAGTTCCTGCTCACTTTACTCAGGGAATTTGAAGGTCTAGACAATGGCTGAATTCTACACCCCAGACTCCTTCCCTGAGACCAATTCCACCCCTTGAATTAGTGTTCCTTGTCCCACAGGTATTTTACAGAAAAGCCTAAGATAGGATATTACTGACCCAGAATAATGTTCCTCTGTGATGGGGTGTACCAGGTCTTTGTGGGCCCCTTCTGGAGGCCCTGCTGCTGTGCTACACCCTGTCCCAGGAAGCAGTGAAGTTGGAGGAAAAGAGCAGCAAAAGTGGGTCCTCTAGGCCTGCCTAGAAAGGCCTCACTGGAGCAGCCATCTTGAAAGCTCAAGAGACCTAGTCCTCCAAGGGCTCAAGGGGCTAATGACCGCCAATCAGAGTCCAGCAGGCTCCGATAAAAGGAGCTCCAAGGACTTAGCAGGTCAGTTCCTGGCTGGGAATCAGAAGAGTAAGGAAGTATGCTCCCATCTGGCCAAAGCAGCCTGACAGTTAGCATGTAGCTAGGAGTGTAGAGAGAGAAAGGCCTGAAGACCTTGGCCCTAAGCTAGGGCTAGAGATAAAAGGGCCTGGTAGGAAGAGGCCCAGTGAAAGAGCAGTGATTTATTGAAGTTAAACAGTGCGTGGCTGCTGTGCATGGGGTACCTGCATTTGAACCTGGAGTAGTGGGTAAGTCCAGGCTCTCCTATCGCCACAGATAAAGTGGTCTAAATCCCCAAAGGGGACAGAGTTGAACAACTGGCTGAATTTAAAGGGCCCAGAACTGGGCTGAAGACCCTAGTGAGGGCAAAGAGACTATTTATTTCCTGGAATCATTCATACCCTGGAAGGGATTCATTCAGACTTTGTGACTGTGGTAAAAGGCTAAGCCATTGAAGACCCACCAAGTTCAGTTGGCAGCCTGCAGGGGACATCAGGGGCAAGAAAAGGGCTGTGATATTGCACCCAGCCACTAGGAAGTGCACAAGAGATGAATGTCCACATTACACACTCATAAGCCCCAACGTAAACTGTTACGCTATTAAGCATACATATGTATTCTCCTTTCCAAAGGATTGTGTATAGGAAGCATGGAGGCTATAGAGTGTATGGCTTCATAACCCTGCAGATCCTGACCATTTTTGAGAGTACTGTGCTCCATTTGAATGGATCCCTTGATCACCTTCAGGGAGGGCCTGTCTCTCCAAATCCTGCTTTGCATCAGGCAGAGCATGGACTTGAACCTGGGTCCCCTATATTCCAAGGAAGTAGCCTACCCATCCAGAGAGCATGAGAGAGACTCGCTGTCTCTCTTACTTTCTGTGAAAATGTTCAAATAGTTTTTCTTCTAATGTGGAATGAAAACACATTTCAAAACCTTGAAAGTTGCTGTGAAATCGAGTTGTCGTGCTGCTACTTTACAATGCAAACATTGGAAAAGAAATAAATGTTCAGATTTAACTAGTGTATTACAATATAAATATTTAGTTTTCACATTTAATTGAAAACAAAACTAATCCTCCATCCAGTCACCACCCACTGAAGAAATTCTGCAGACTGTAGATGAACTATCCCCTCTCCTAGAAATGTTGTGTGTCTTTGGACTAGTCTTGTCTGGCAGACACAGGTAAGTGATGTCTTCTCTTTATGCAAAGCACCAATGTGCTACTCTTGGAATGATTCATTCTCACAAAAGCTTTCAGTTTACTTTTGATTCTCTTTTATGTATTCCTGGAAGACCTCTGAGTACCCGCAGGAGTACACATGCCCCTGGCTTGTCTTTTCAGATATTTATTTTTAAAGCCTAAATATAAATGAAGGAAATAATTAGAACAGGAGAAAGGATGGGACACTATGCACATGTGATGTTCTGTAATTGCAATATTCATTGTGCTAGTGGTAATTATTCATGCCAGATCACACAGCCTAATAGATAGCTTTCTCCTTGCAGTTAATATATTGCTCTTTCTATTTTACAAGTCATTTTAAAGAATTAACAATAGTGGGTTTTTTTTTTTTTTGTTAATATGAAATTCAGAAAACATAAGTAATTCTGCTGAGTAGATAATTAATTCTGCTGGAATAATATACTAGCTAGAAGGTTTTGTTCATAGATTTAAAGGTAGAATTAATATTCTGTCTCTATTAAGCTCTCAAGGAGCAAAGTTGCAATACCACCACTATTATTTTTCACATAAAAATCTATATATAGTTATAGAAATTGTTTACAATTTTAACACAGATACTGTAATTTGATGGACAAAAGCACAATATTTCATACTGCTGATAAAAAACAATATAGCTGAAAGATGCATGGTTAATAACAAAAGACATTATGGCTCTGAACAAAATAGGCACAGCCATTCCAGATTACGCCAATGGTCTAAAAGCAGAGATTGCTATCGTATCTACTGATGATGCTCCCGTCTTCTCCCCAACTCTAGAAATACTTAAGATAGTAAGATGAATACATAGTCTAACATTCTGCCTCTTGCTGTGGCTAGCATCAGATGCTACAGGGTGGTTGTAAAACTCCCATAATAGATTAGTATGTACTTATTTAGGTTTATACAAAGAATTAAAAAGGGTACCCATCTAGGGGTCTATATCCCCCTGCCATAAATTATTAAAAAAAACAAACCCAAAATTAAACCACGCACCCAACACCAAACTCTCCTTCACCCTACAAATCAGCTGTCTCTCAAAAGCTTATTTCCACAGCAGTTTATTTTTACATTATCATGTGTACAGTCAAATAGTAGAGATGGCTGGAAAATGGTAAATATTTTTTCATGAACTACTTCAAACATTTGGAAATAATTGAGGGTGAGAGTAATAGGACCAAAAAGGATGGGATTTCCAAAGTGCTCAGTATTGTCTTAACTCTATTCCTACTGAAGTCACTAGTAAAATTCCCATCAACTTCAGTAGGAGCATGTTAGAAAATCTGCCTCAGGGTTGCATATTATTATTCTTATTAGCTTAATTTACAATTTAGAGACTATACAGTTAGTTTTTAAATAAGATAAGTGTGCAAAAGCTATGAATTGATCACTAACACTACTTAGATTGTAAGCTCCTCAGGGCAGGAGCTAACTTTGTATCATGTGCCTAGGCTTGTACAGTGGGGACTTGGTCTCTTTGGGGCCCCTATGTGCTACTACAATATAAATAAATAACAGGCCACGTGTCTCTTCTTCCCTGTTTGTTTTCTCTTCTGTGAGACCCTGTCATATTCTCTCTTCTTCTCCGGAACTTGCATTTTTAAAATGATTTCTTGTTTGTTTCCTATACTGCATGACTGGCCAGTGAGCCTGGGAAATAATGTGGGTGCAACATCTTTGCAGAGAAAATTTACAATAATTTTGGTTTAAATAGGCCCATTCTCATTTTATTTCAGAAGAGCAAGAAAACTTGTACAGATTTGGTACATTGTTGAGAGAGATAAAAATGGGTTGTGTTCCTTTTGTTGACTCTGCAGCTATAGTTAACTAACAAGTTCCTGGAGCTCTGGTGACATCAATTGAGGATACGTGTGTGCAACAGTGGTTTTGACATGATAGATTGCTATACGTAAGGTGAAAGGGTTCATTTTGTTGGGAACCAAAAAGAGCCACATCAATTTCAATTCCAGTGAAAATGCGGAAAAACCTAGTGTTTTCTAAATACAAAAGGACAAAACCAGCAGGGAGTGAGGGTATTCATGCAGACAGCTGTAGCGGCACAGGAGCTAGCAAACAGCTGTAAACGGGGGAGTTTCAGCGGGAGTTTCTAAAGGGAGTTTGTCTTGTGGTGCTTGTTTGAGGTTTGTTTTTGCTGTGGGTGGTGGTGTTTTGGTGTGGTTTGTGTTTCCCACATTAACAGGATTTAGGTGGGAAGGCTATGACAGATACAGAGGCAGCAGTGGGAGTGACTCATGTTGTGGAAGACACAATGAAGACGACTGGATGTGGAAGCTGCAGTGTGTACATGGTCCTGGAGGGGGTACCTGGTAAGAGTTTTGTCTGCATGAAATGCCATCTGATACAGCTGATGGAGGAAAAGATCCGAGGTTTGGAAATGCAGGTGGAAAGTCTGGTTGAGTTTAGGAAGGGGTTTGAGCAGATCATGGAGCAAAGACATGAGGTATCTGAAGGGAAAAGCTCAGACTTGCAGATGGAAGCAGGACTGGGGAATTCTGAGGTGAGACTGGGTGAGGAAAGTGGTCAGTGGAAGCATGTGACTAAAAGAACAAGGCAGAGGAAAAGAGGGGCTAGTGAAGGAGAAATAGAGCTCAAGAACAGGTTTGCAGAGTTGGAAAATGAAGAAGGGGCTCAGCAGGTAGTCACTGAAGGTGGAAGGGCAAGGAAGAAGAGAAGAGCGGCTAGTCCTATAGGAGAATGGGAAGAGTCAATGGAGACTACATCAAATATGAGCCCCTGGAGGATACAGGATGGGTTGAAGAGGATTACAAGGGAGAATAGGAATGGAAAGAACTTGCAGCCAGAGGGAACAGGGGATAGACTGGAGAATAGCACCGTCACCAGGAAAAGGCAGGTCTCTGTGATTGGAGACACTTTACTGAGGAGAACAGACAGGCCTGTAACCAGAGCTGATCCAGAGAATAGAAGGGTGTGCTGTCTTCCAGGTGCTAAGATACGGGATGTAGACCTGAGGTTGAAAAGGATCCTAAAGGGAGCAGGAAAGAATCCCCTAATTATCCTTCAGGTGGGAACAAATGATACGGCTAGATTCTCGCTGGAAAGTAGTAAGGGAGACTATGCTAGGCTGGGGAAGATGCTTAAGGAAATGAAGGCTCAGGTGATCTTTAGTGGGATTATGCCTCTTCCTAGAGAAGAGCAACAAAAGTGTGACAAGATTATGACTATCAACAGATGGCTTAGGCAGTGGTGCTATAAGGAGGGCTTTGGGATGCATGGCCACTGGGAGGCATTCATGGACAGAGGACAGTTCTCTCGGGATGGACTTCATCTGAGTAGGGAAGGAAATAGACTTCTAGGATGGAGGCTGGCACAACTGATTAAGAGAGCTTTAAACTAGGAATTTGGGGGAGATGGTTGGGAGATGTCCGGGTAATCTCCATGCCGGATTTTAGCATTGAGAGGGACGAAAACGAAGTAAGAAAGGATACAGCCGCGGGTAGGAGAATGTATATAAGGAGGAAGGGCAGTGTGGATTTCAGTCTAATAGGTAATACTGGCTGTAGAATGACCATGCCAAATAGGGTACAGAATGTGAGTGTGGCCAAACTGCAAAAATTAAGATGTTTGTACACCAATGCGAGGAGCCTAGGTAACAAAATGGAGGAACTAGAGCTACTGGTGCAGGAAGTGAAATCAGATATTATAGGGATAACAGAAAGATGGTGGAATAGTAGTCATGACTGAACTACAGCTATTGAAGGTATGTGCTGTTTAGGAAAGATAGATAAAGGTAAAGGTGGTTAAGTAGCATTGTATATCAATGATGAGGTAGAATGTAAAGAAATAAGAAGTGATGGAATGGATAAGACAGAGTCCGCCTGGGGAAAAATTACATTGGGGAAGAAAACTACTAGAGCCTCCCCTGGGATAGTGCTTGGAGTGTGCTATAGACCGCCGGGATCCAATTTGAATATGGATAGAGCCCTCTTTAATGTTTTTAATGAAGTAAATACTAATGGAAACTGCGTGATCATGGGAGACTTTAAGTTCCCAGATATAGACTGGAGGACAAGTGCTAGCAATAACTATAGGGCTCAGATTTTCCTAGATACAATAGCTGATGGATTCCTTCATCAAGTAGTTGCTGAACCAACTAGAGGGGATGCCATTTTAGATTTGGTTTTGGTGAGTAGTGAGGACCACATAGAAGAAATGGTTGTAGGGGACAATCTTGGTTCAAGTGATCATGAGCTAATTCAGTTCAAACTGAATGGAAGGATTAACAAAAATAAATCTGCAACTAGGGTTTTTGATTTCAAAAGGGCTGACTTTCAAAAATTAAGGAAATCAGTTAGGGAAGTGGATTGGACTAAAGAACTTATGGATCTAAAGGCAGAGGAGACCTGGGATTACTTTAAATCAAAGCTGCAGAAGCTATCAGAAGCCTGCATCCCAAGAAAGGGGAAAAAATTCATAGGCAGAAGTTGTAGACCAAGCTGGATGAGCAAGCATCTCAGAGAGGTGATTAAGAAAAAGCAGAAAGCATACAGGGAGTGGAAGAAGGGAGGGATCAGCAAGGAAAGCTACCGCATTGAGGTGAGAACATGTAGGGATAAAGTGAGACAGGCTAAAAGTCATGTAGAGTTGGATCTTGCAAAGGGAATTAAAACCAATAGTAAAAGGTACTATAGCCATATAAATAAGAAGAAAACAAAGAAAGACGAAGTGGGACCTCTAAACACTGAGGATGGAGTGGAGGTCAAGGATAATCTAGGCATGGCCCAATATCTAAACAAATACTTTGCCTCAGGCTTTAATAAGGCTAAAGAGGATCTTAGGGATAATGATAGCATGACAAATGGGAATGAGGACATGGAGGTAGATATTACCATATCTGAGGTAGAAGTGAAACCCAAACAGCTTAATGGGACTAAATAGGGGGGCCCAGATAATCTTCATCCAAGAATATTAAAGGAATTGGCACATGAAATTGCAAGCCCGTTAGCAAGAATTTTTAATGAATCTGTAAACTCAAGGGTTGTACCGTATGATTGGAGAATTGCTAACATAGTTCCTATTTTTAAGAAAGGGAAAAAAAAGTGATCCGGGTAACTACAGGCCTGTTAGTTTGACATCTGTAGTATGCAAGGTCTTGGAAAAAATTTTGAAGGAGAAAGTAGTTAAGGACATTGAGGTCAATGGTAAATGGGACAAAATACAACATGGTTTTACAAAAGGTAGATTGTGCCAAACCAACCCGATCTCCTTCTTTGAGAAAGTAACAGAATTTTTAGACAAAGGAAACGCAGTGGATCTAATTTACCTAGATTTCAGTAAGGCGTTTGATACTGTGCCACATGGGGAATTATTAGTTAAATTGGAAAAGATGGGGATCAATATGAAAATTGAAAGGTGGATAAGGAATTGGTTACCAGGGAGACTACAGCGGGTCCTACTGAAAGGTAAACTGTCAGGCTGGAGGGAGTTACCAGTGGAGTTCCTCAGGGATCAGTTTGGGGACCAATCTTATTTAATCTTTTTATTACTGACCTCGGAACAAAAAGTGGGAGTGTGCTAATAAAGTTTGCAGATGATACAAAGCTGGGAGGTATTGCCAATTTAGAGAAGGATCGGCTAAACATACAGGAAGATTTGGATGACCTTGTAAACTGGAATAATAGTAATAGGATGAAATTTAACAATGAGAAGTGTAAGGTTATGCATTTAGGGATTAATAACAAGAATTGTAGTTATAAGCTGGGGATGCATCAGTTAGAAGTAATGGAGGAGGAGAAGGACCTTGGGGTATCGGTTGATCATAGGATGACTATGAGCCGCCAATGTGATATGGCTGTGAAAAAAGCTAATGCGGCCTTGGGATGCATCAGGCAAGGTATTTCCAGTAGAGATCAGGGGGTTTTAGTACCATTATACAAGGCACTGGTGAGACCTCACCTGGAATATTGTGTGCAGTTCTGGTCTCCTATGTTTAAGAAGGATGAATTCAAACTGGAACAGATACAGAGAAGGGCTACTAGGATGATCCGAGGAATGGAAAACCTGTTTTATGAAAGGAGACTCAAGGAGCTTGGCTTGTTTAGCCTAACTAAAAGAAGGTTGAGGGGAGATATCATTGCTCTCTATAAATATATCAGAGGGATAAATACTGGAGAGGGAGAGGAATTATTTAAGCTCAGTACCAATGTGGACACAAGAACAAATGGCTGGAGGATTCTCTGCTCATTGAAGTCTTTAAACCACGATTTGAGGACTTCAGTAGCTCAGACATAGGTGAGAGGTTTTTCACAGGAGTGGGTGGGTGAGATTCTGTGTCCTGTGTTGTGCAGGAGGTCGGACTAGATGATCATAATGGTCCCTTCTGACCTTAGTATCTATGAATCTATAAGGGCCTGATCCTGGGAGGTTTCAAGCACCTTTGATTCCTGCAAAAGTGTATGTGTAAATGTTTATTTAAAAATGTTCAATTGCCTTTCATAAAAAAAAGGAGCAACTCTTAGATCCGAGAATAAGTGGCAGCCCAAAGAGCAAGTGAAAAATATGAGCCAAAATTAAAGTTTTTTTTAAAAAAAATGCCTATAAGAGATTTTCTTAACTGCTATTAATAACAGGCAGCAGGAAACTAAAATGTAACCCAGCAATGGAGGTGTTCATGATATCAGGGCAAGGGTTTTATCAGCAATGACTAGGTAATGGCACCTGCCTATAGCACAGTGGTTCTCAACCAAGGGCACGTGTACTCCTGCGGGTACTCAGAGGTCTTTCCAAGGGGGTACATCAGCTCATCTAGATATCTGCCTAGTTTTAAAACAGGATAGATAAAAAGCCCTAGCAAAGTCAGTACAAACTAAAATTTCATAGACAATGATTTGTTTATTTTGCTCTATATACTATATACTGAAATATAAGTACAGTATTTATATTCCAATTGATTTATTTTATAATTATATGATACAGATTAGAACATAAGCAATTTTTCACTAATAGTGAACTGTGACACTTTTGAGTTTTTAAGTGAGATGAAACTTGGGAGTACACAAGACAAATCAGACTCTTGAAAGGTGTACAGTAGTCTGGAATGGTTGAGAGCCACTGCTCTAGCACATACAAAGGTAGTTGTTCCAAAGGAAAAAAAATCTGATAACAGACAATCAAATAACTACAGTTCCAACAGATCAAAGAGTATCTAGTAGATGGGAAATGCATTTGTTGGGCTCCTCCATTAATATGAGGACAAATGAAAAGAACAAATACTAGAACAAGTAAAACAAAATCTTTGAAATTTTGAAATTGCAGTTTCTGTTGAAAAGTTCATTAACTCATTAGTAATAACACCAGGGACAACCAAATATATTTGGGTGGGGGGGCGGGAGGAGAAGCTGGGAAGAATGTAAACAAGTGTGTTTAAAAAAGAAAAGGAGTACTTGTGGCACCTTAGAGACTAACCAATTTATTTGAGCATGAGCTTTCGTGAGCTACATCTCACTTCATCAGATGCATACCGTGGAAACTGCAGCAGACTTTATATATACACAGAGAATATGAAACAATACCTCCTCCCACTCCACTGTCCTGCTGGTAATAGCTTATCTAAAGTAATCGTCAGGTTAGGCCATTTCCAGCACAAATCCAGGTTTTCTCACCCTCCACCCCCCCACACAAATTCACTCTCCTGCTGGTGATAGCCCATCCAAAGTGACAAATGGCCTAACCTGACGATTACTTTAGATAAGCTATTACCAGCAGGACAGTGGGGTGGGAGGAGGTATTGTTTCATATTCTCTGTGTATATATAAAGTCTGCTGCAGTTTCCACGGTATGCATCTGATGAAGTGAGCTGTAGCTCACGAAAGCTCATGCTCAAATAAATTGGTTAGTCTCTAAGGTGCCACAAGTACTCCTTTTCTTTTTGCGAATACAGACTAACACGGCTGTTACTCTGAAACCTGTGTTTAAAAAGAAACCCACAAGTTTGAGTTCACTTGTTCCATTCGCTGCCTCAACTTTAAAATACTTTTCATTTTTATTGTTTTTCTCATACCATAAAGTGGTATGTTCTCTTTATACCATTCTAGGAATACAATGCTTGTAACCACTGACTTTCCTGTCTCATTACCTACAAAGGTTTTAGTGTGAAAACCGAATGCTTGGTGTGTTATGTAATTCACAAATGCAGAATGAGTCATATTGTCATTGCCTTTTACAGTGCAAAGCACGGGAACTGCTTCCCATATGAGATGACTATAATATATGAGTTTCAAAATTACTAGAAGAAATGGTGATTTATATTATCCCTTTTATAATAAATTGCCACATCTACTAGGAATGGGCAAAAGAAGACTGAATAAAAAGAGTCAACCTAGGGGTTAGACTTGCAAAGGTATTTAAGTGAGTAAAGAAGATAAGTTGGATTTTCACAGTGTGTAGGTGCCTAATTCACATTTAAATCAATAAGAAAAGGAGTACTCGTGGCACCTTAGAGACTAACCAATTTATTTGAGCATGAGCTTTCATGAGCTACAGCTCACATGCTCAAATAAATTGGTTAGTCTCTAAGGTGCCACAAGTACTCCTTTTCTTTTTGCGAATACAGACTAACTCGGCTGTTACTCTGAAACCTGTCATTTAAATCAATGGGAGTTAGGCACATAGTCATTTCTGAAAATCCCATTAGGTGCCCATCTGCATCTATGGTCACACAAATACCTTTTGTGCTCTGCTCTAATTTTTTTTCTTTAAGTAAAATCAAACCATAAAGAAGGCAGGAAAAGTTCAATTAACCTTCTTTTAATTGTCCAAAGCTTGGCCTTTTATTCAGGGAAAATTCCCGTTTAATTCAATAGGAGTCTTGAGGATTTTATTCCATTTTTGTTCACTTTTTACTACTGGCCAAGGTCCTAAGACATGCTGACATACAGTCAGAAGATTTGCAGCTGAATTTATTAGGTTCAGAGATTCTGAATAATTTTCTACAAATTCTTTGGTGCTTATCTGCACCCCTGAAACTTTGGTCAGAAAATTGAAAAATTGGATTTTGGGGAAGGTTTGGGGCATATTGCTAAAGGTGGTGTGAGTATGGATGAGTATATGTGAGTGGGCAGTGGTAGTGGTGGAAAGGAGCTTTTCTATTGCTTTGATTTACTGGTTTGCTTAGTTAATACTTTCTTTACACTTCAGCATGAAGAGAGTAGTGTCCATGTGATATAATCCTCAACATAAATCTAAATTCAATAAATTTATGAATTCTTGGATAAATTGGTAATAAATTATTGAAAGTTTTCAAATTATGCTATTTGGGAGAATAACTTTCGGGAAAATTGTTCAGTGTTTTTCAACCAGGTCACAGAATGGCCAATTTTTTCCTGAAAAATTCATATTTCAATGAAAAAAATCACTAACAATTGTTGACAATATTTCTATGTATTTTTACAACTTTTAGTTAGTATTTTCTATAACTTGCACATTCTCGGGTGGACTAGACACACCATGATCATCTGAAAGACAGTCCTCCGCTATCTCTGACACACTGCTATAAAACTCCAAAAAATGACTGTCAATTATATTTGGCAATTTCTCTGATTTGTAAAAAGCCATATTTCATTTAAATGAATTATTTAGATGCCTCCAGTTCCATTGGATGATCTGCATGAAAATTATTAAGTGCAAATCAATCTGAAAGTAGAACACAAGTTATGTGCTGTGCAGGATGTTTGTACTTTATAATGTTCTCTGCATACTGCGTGCTGTGTCCTGAACATTTAAAAAAATACATTGATTTGGACTCTGTCAACTATAGAATGGAATTTATCACCTATTTCTATCGTATGTATGTAGCCAGATACCTCTGGCCAATTCTGTAAATAAACATGCCTTTAGTCCTTAAAAAAATTACTTTCCTAGTGCTGCCTTTCTGAGCTTGCTGCCTTTATGCTTGTAAATAGTAAGTTAAACATTGCAGAATTGGGTCTCTAATTGTCTTCATTGTAGACATGTTATCTAGCCGTTAATCAGGTATCAATGATAGAAATAGTCATGGTGGATATATCATGCACCTCAGAGCCTATGCCACCTCTTTGTTAGCTTTTGCTCTAAAATGTTAGCATATATTTCATACATCTAGTGGCATCTACAGATTTTATCTGGGGTCAATCCCAAATCTTCTTAACAGAAATATGTATGTTAATTTGATTCCTACTGGGAATCTCAGAACCCTCAGATTGAATTTCTTGTTGCTTTCCTATGGATTTATATTTGGAGCATCATGGCCTATTGTCTTCAGTGATTGTATTTCATGTTTTCACCTAACTATCCTGGGTATCTGTCTTTCATCCTGAATTCTTTTATTCTGGTCAACCACCTTTCTACAGATGGTGCCTGGTTTTGCAACCATTGTAGTCTTGGGAACTATGTGGGTGCAGTGGGAAAAGAAAGGAGAATAAAAAGCAAATAGAGAACATGAGGAGAAAGTAAATAGAGGAGAAAAAATAAAATTGAAATGTTATAAATGGTGCTTTTATTGTTAATATTTTGCTCTGGTAGATGCTTTTCCACAGTGATGCATCAGGTTACATATCAAACTTTTTGTTACTCATCTAATTGTATGTGAAATGATCTAGCAGAGCACATTTCTACAATTTGAAAATAATCTGTTTGCAAGCCAGGTTTTATAAGAACGTAGTTTTGTGTCTCAGTAGCAAGAACAACAATAACAAAACACCTAGGGTATTGCTGTTACAGAAACTTAGATTGCATAACCCCAAACTTCAGCACTTATTGGATATGGTATTATTTTCCCTTTGGATCAATTGAGACAGACAGCTTATAAACATTTGCACGTATTATATGATTACTTTACAATGCATTTGGTGCTGCAAAATTCAGTTTTTTCCTACCCGCCCCCCCCCCCCCCAGATGTTCTTGTTAAACCCTGGATTTGTGCTGGAAATGGCCCACCTTGATTATCATACACATTGTAAGGAGAGTGATCACTTTAGATAAGCTATTACCAACAGGAGAGTGGGGTGGGGGGAGAGAAAACCTTTTGTAGTGGAAAACACCCATTTTTTCATGCTTTGTGTGTATAAAAAGATCTTCTATACTTTCCACAGTATGCATCCGATGAAGTGAGCTGTAGCTCACGAAAGCTTATGCTCAAATAAATTGGTTAGTCTCCAAGGTGCCACAAGTACTCCTTTGCTTTTTGAAAATTCAGAAGGAGTAAAAAGATTATGATGCACAGGAGGTTGATATTCTGCCCCAGCCAGAACCCTACAACTATTGCCACAAATTCGGCTTGCCAACGTTTTCCCCAAACTCTTGCTCTCACCCCTAATTACTGTCATGGAGAGTATTTAAAAGCTAATACAGCAGATCTCAGTATACCTGGAATGTAGTGTTGATTCTCCATTGTCACTTCCAGGTTATCATTAATTAAGCATTTACTATACCTCTGTTATAAACAGTCATGCCTGTCTATTCCTGACTGCACCATAACACCACCTGGAGCTTGAGTCTCCCCTGACTTGCTCCAATGAGAATTAACATCATTGAAATCAAGGTCTGAGGAGAAAAAAAAACAAGGTCCACAGCATCAGAACTGGCTTGATTCCCCCTCCAGACACACAAGGAAAAGAATAAAAGAGGAGAGAGTAAATATAACTCCTCGGCAGTAAAGGGAGGGCTTTTCCTAATTTGGGAGCATGCCCCCAGAACAGGCTGTGCTGCCTGGACAAAACTGAAAGAGAAAACGAGAGTGCTAAATGCTCTTAGAAGGGCTGTGGAGCAGGAAAGACAAAGAAAAAAGCAGGGCAGCGAACAATAAACTCCATTCTTCAGAGAGGAAAGTGAAGAGGAGGCTTTGCTGAAAAACTGGGCAGCAGGCCCAAAACACAGCAGCTTTAGCAAGGAGGCCATGAGCCCACAACAACACAAAGGAAGGAGGCCATTATTGTAGGAGCAATTAGAGGGGGAACAATAAAACAGTGTTTGTAAAAGAACCAAAGACTACCCTCCCCACCTCAAAACCAGCATAGTGGAGTTCATATTTCCCATTATTCCTCCAAAAAGTTCTCACATTGCTGATAAAGTCATTGGTTTATTCCATTTGGGCCTCATTCTGAGCAGTGTCATGCTGCGTGCACCCTAAAAGTAAATTCCCGCATATACATCATGAGGTGAACATCATACTCATGACCTCAGGTCTAACTCCTCATCAGAATGATGTGTATGAAAAAGTGAAAACACTTTTAACATTAAGTCAGGTTTGGTGATTGATTTAATTAAAAAAGTTGTTTTTTGGTCAAATTTTTGAAAAGTGTACAAGTTCTAATTATGTGATGATAGGGAACAGGACTCAGCAGCCACAGACGGGACTCACTTCCAGTTTGTATTGTGTTCCGAAAAGCTCATATTCATCTGCAGGGATCAGGAATGGATCCTTCCATCCCGCCCCACTAGTGTCTTTTTCTTTTCCCAGATCTCCTTCCTCTGAAGCATCTGGGATGACCACAGCTGGAGATGGGACAGTGGATGGAGTAGATCAGGGCTCTAAGCATTCTCTCTCTTTCTGGTGCTTGGCTGGCTGGTTTTTGTTCAGGGTGTAAATGATCATCACATGTGGGGTTGGGAAGGAATCTCCCGCTGGTCAGATTGGCTGGGAATTTGGTGGGGGTTTACACCTTCCTCTGAAGTGTATGGGTCACTTGCCAGGATTGCCTGTATATCTTAATAATTTCCCTGCCATTGTGGGAGGAATAATTATGACAATTATTAGCACTGGTGTACCTCAGTCCCTCCCATTCTCTGCTTGTGGCACATTGTCTAAACAGCCTGTGGGCTGTTGATACTTTGGTCTAATTTTGGTTGTTGGGTTTAGTGTGCGAGGGCAGGTCTGTGATACACAGCAGGTCAGACTAGATAATCTGGTGGCCCCTTGTGGCCTTAAAATCTGTGACTTTATGAACACAGAAGCTTGAGGAACGTCTATAAAATACTGAAGGCAGGATATGAAGATGCACATTTAAGAGTAGTGAGGTGCAGTAGAAAAGCTTACTGAGAAACACAAAGAAAAAAACCTGATCAGTTCAAAAAGTGTGTGGAAATAAGTAACAAAGAAGAGAAAACTAAGTGTTTGAAGATGTGGCAGGAAATCCCAGTACTCGTGGAAAATGTACCCAGCTTGAAAAACAGAAATGCTACAAATGTCATGAAGTGGACGCTAAAAGGCATCATGCAGATTTCAATGCAGAAGGAGATGAAGGTGGTAAAAAAGACCCAGAGTAAGAGGTGATGGCCACAGCAATAGAAACTACTAATGGGACTACTAATATGTGAGTGAGACAGTGCTTAGAAAGAAGTACCACATCTTGCCGCCCGACGGTCGCAAGGAGAAGTTTATGGAAACTTGTAATCAGCTCAATAGCAGATTCAACAGCAAATATAACAGATGAGCAGCAGGGCCGGATTAAGACCTTTAGAGGCCCTAAGCACTGAAAAGATTATGCTGCCCCCCCATATGTAATTCAAAATAAAAACAATACTATACTGTAAAATAACATTTTATTTTTCGAAATGACAAAACTTACATGTATGCAGAAATTAAAATAGCTTCTTTCTAGATTTTCTGACTGCAAAATTGTGGATAAGTTCATTATACTGACTCAACGAAGCATGTCCGCTTCCATACACAATAGGGAAAGTGAATCAAGTCTGTCTGGACACATTGTTGTTCTCTGAGGGTTTTTTATTCTTTTCAGCTGAGAAAAAGAGCGTTCTGCGGAGCAGTTAGTAATCATCAATGTTAGAAAAATATGTAGTGCAATCTCTACATTTGGCAATACACGTTGTATTCTGTCTTTCAATATTGTGTCATGAAGATCAATGTGACTGAATTTCATTTTTCCTGTTTCATTAAACTTTGCGCGCATATTACAGTGGAACTGCTGTACTTCTCCACAGAGATTCATGTTCAAGTCAACTAGCTTTGGGAACCTTGTGAATATTGTTAGCCAGAGAAGTCCATATCATTTAGAAAACAAAATCTACTTGATACTACTTTGTACACTTCACGTCTCCTCTTCATATGAGCTTCAAGTGTATCAATTATAGTGTAGTAAGTAGATATGCGAAATTTGTCTCTAGGATTCAATGCTGTTTCTGTTGCACTGCTATCATTTGCTTGTTTTTTTCCTGATTTGCTTGTGGGACTGGGCTTCTTTGTAGTTAATATCAGGCAAGATATCTTTTGATATGTCTTCAAATCTTTCGAAATCATTCCTCAAAGTGTGTAAGTGGTCTGCTAATGATTGATAGAGGTCTGCACATGTTTTCAAATCCAATTCTTTTTCTTGGAGAGCTTGACTTGTGTGGTAAAAGTGTTGTAAAATTTCATTCCACATGGTCAACATGAATACAAACTCTAGTTCTTGCATCTTGTTTGCAATGTTTTCTCGTATAGTTTTTCCTTTTGTGATTGGTCTTCAGCTATACTTTCTTATGCATCCACAATCTTTGAGTAGGATTCCAGAATTGCACTTGTTGCCACTGCATGTGCCTGCCAGCAAATATTAGAAAGAGATTTCAACACACGATCATTGCCCAAATATGTTTTAAGAACTGCCCATCGGTTGAGGCAGAGAAAAACCTATAAAGAAACTGGACTGTTGAGAAAAAACTTACTGCCACCGGACAACAATCAACAGCACTGTGGCCAACAAGATTGAGAGAGTGTGCGGCACATGGTATGAAAATGGCATATTTGTTCTGTTCTAAAAGCTTCTTCTTCATTCCTTGATAATGCCCTGACATGCTGGCAGCGTTGTCATAAGATTGTCCTCTGCACTTTGAGAAATCTGTTTTGCAAATTTGGCACAGATAATGCGGTACTTGATTTGTCATTTCTTCACCAGTGTGGCTTTTCAAATTGAGGAATGTTATAAATTGTTCAACTGGTTTTCCATCTGTGGGAGACACATATCTTAGTACAATACTCAATTGATCAATATGTGAAAGATCAGGTGTAGAGTCGATAGATAAACTGAAGTACCCAGCAGTACTTATTTCATCCACAATAGCTGAACGAACTTCGTCATTCATTAGACCAATGAGTTCATCACATATTTTCTCAGATAAGTATGATGACTACTTTGATGCTTTTTTTGAAATATCAAATATCACATTTTTTCCAAAAAAATCTCATTTTTTTGGTGCCCCCTGCTTTGCTGGTACCCTAAGCACGTGCTTAGTCTGCCTATTGGGTAATCCAGCCCTGATCAGCAGATAAATACACATCGATTCAAAAACTGGATCTGAAAGCGTCAGAGAACATGGAATTTGTAGCAGAGAAAAGTTGAGAAGTCAGCTCATTGGGTGAGAAAATTGAAGTCTCCCACCAAATATTTTGGTCCTTTTGGGGGTTTAAATAAGTTCACCTCACTGGAGAGCTTGCAGACTGCTGTAATAAAAGTCAATACCCATGAGCTTCCTTTTTCAAAAAAACCCTGGCTCATATGGTGCCTGGGCCAGGCCATCAAGAGAGCTTTAGAGTTTCCGCTGACAAATCTTATGATGGACCTGATGGAAGAGGATGCTGTGCCTGCTCACGCTGGTAAATAAACTAGGAATTATGAATCATTCCTTCAGCTAGAGGAAGCAAAGGTAAAGGAAGACCCCCCCCAAAAAATAAGGCACAGATTAGAGCTGAAAGGGAAAAGGTAAAACCTAAAATCAAAAAGAGGAGAGAGGCCAAATGTCATAAGGTCAATGTGAAGAAAAAGGGCAAGCCTAAAGTCAAAGAGAAGAGAGACGCACATATATTAAGCTGACTTTCTAGTAATACAAGACAAAATAATTCACTCGGCTGATTTGGAGGTTCAGCTACTCTACCCTGTCTTCCTGTTAAAGTTAGGTCTTGTTGGACTTTCAGTATGACTATATTGCTGAAGGTGAAATAGGGGAGATTTGCTGAAAGCACTTAGAGCTAGTGTTGTGAGATTCAGTATACCTGAAAGCATTGTTGACTCTCTCTGTTACTTTCCAGTAGTTTCTAATAAAGTACTTCTCTGTGAGCACATGAGCCTCTCTGTGCTGCTTGCTCCCGCCTGCATCACAACATGACAATTATCAGCAAGAACCTGATGCC
Source organism: Eretmochelys imbricata (assembly GCF_965152235.1). Classification (NCBI taxonomy): domain Eukaryota; kingdom Metazoa; phylum Chordata; order Testudines; family Cheloniidae; genus Eretmochelys; species Eretmochelys imbricata. The sequence continues at coordinate 69,696,577 of NC_135579.1, read as the reverse complement.
CTAGAAGGTAGAACCAGTGAATAGAAGAAGGAAAGAAATAAACCAGGGTGAAATCTTAGTTCCATTGAAGTGAATGGCAAAGCTCTCCTTGTCTTCCATGGGACCAAGATTTCACCGGGGAAGTAGGAAGAGAGCTGGGAGAGTGTATTTGGAGACCAGATGGCTGTTCTCTTTCACTTGTGCAATTGTTTTCTTCTAAACAAAAGGAAATTCTAATCCCCTCCCACTCTTTTTATATAGCATTGTGGATGCAAAATAAAAATATTTAACATTTGCATACTGCCTTAAAAACACCTTAACTTTTATGCTGATGATTAATGTGGTTGTGCAGATTCTTGTATTCCAGGAAACAGTCTACACTGATCTGCCCATTACTACGTGAGGAAATATTTCTTGCTTTTGTGGGTGTTTGATTTTAGGTTATGAATAGTTACAAAGACAATTGGCCCTATTTTTCTTATAATTCAGCCAGATGTGTGCAATATCTGATGCTACAGAATTTGAATATGAAATTATAGAGCTAGCCATTAACTTAAGGCTCTCAAATTCTCTGGCAGATTGGATGCAATGAGTGCCAAAATACCCATGCACTTCCTAATAACAATGATCAAATAATACTATGAATACTGTTCGTTTAGGGATTACCATTTTTACTTCAGTTTTCCCATAAAGGGTGACAAGACCAGGGGAAGGAATTCACATTTTAAGCACATTTGCAATATCAATTGCAAATGAACTCAAATGCCAATAACTGACCCAGCTATATGACCTCATATTCAAAGTAGCTATGTTGTTATTCTCCATTCTAGGACATCCATATTTTAATGCCATTCGTAGAGTAATGCGGTGACAAAATGTCATTTTTATCAAAGTGCTTGTACAATACAAAACTGGCTGATCAATTGATGTCACTGCTAGAAATATAACTTTTGAGGATTCTGTGAGTAAATTTTTCACTTACCATTTTTTCTTGCAATGGAGCTGTTGTGATACTTCTACTTCTAGTGGAACAATAATCCACAATAATCAGCCAGGACATATTTATAGGTAGCAGTGATGTGTTAGCTTTCCCACTTGGGAGGTATCAAATCTCAGATGGCAACACCTATTGGGAAAGCAAAATCCTTTGAACTCTGAGATCTGTACAAGCCAATACTCTCCGAGTTGAAACTGATCATCTCTGGTGCTAGGTGCTTCCATCTGATACTACTAGATGATTCACCACTTTAACTTATAGTAAACAAATTTCAGTAGCTTTGTTGTACTATTGCCTCTCACCGCCCTTTGTTAATGGTACTCTTTTTAGCATCTTAATAGATATGCCTGCTTTAAATGTTTCGAAAGCCAGTGATAAAAACAAGTATAGTGCATAGTATTCTGTACTGTATATGCACCTTAGAATGTAACTGTGAATACAGAACTGTCAGTTCACCCCTTCCAATCACATCTTACACTGTTCCTCCTGTGCATGCTTTATGTTTGTGGCAATGTTTCTGGTTATGTCATATGACAAGAGAATAGATCTGAATCTATTATTTAGGTTTTAGTTTTAAATATTATTTTGTATTGACTTTCCACATAGGGAGAGTGAAATCCTGGCTCCACAAAATTCAGTGGTAAAACGCCCAGTGACTTTAATGGGCCAGGATTTCACTCAGAAAATTTGACTATAAAGCATTAGATAGACACAAATGTAGAGATGAGTATATACAATATAAATACTCCACTTCTATTTAGTTATATTTGTTATACACAACTCTTTCAATGACCACTGATCCATTGGGAATTGGTCAGTATATCCACTGAGTTCCACAGAATATTACACTAGCCCACTTCTTTCCCGTAGCCTTCCAAAACTGATTTTTATGCTGACCTTGTCCCCTCATCTTACTGTGGTAGAATTGCTATCCTGTTTTATCTGAATTAGATTATATTTGTCTTTCTGAATTGGATTGTAAGCTTTTTGGGGATAAGTTATATATCTCTTGTGTAATGAATATTTGCTGCATATATATGACTTACTTCATAAATATTAAATGTTAACATGGATGTATTTAGGACATTATGAACTGTGCTGTATTTTTATTAGTATGTGGTATGATCACTGTATATTAATTTGATATTATCAACTAACACAAGCTTTGGTTAATTATAGAACAATCTGCCACATAGAAAATTGGAGGTCTTCTTTGAATACGTTAAATTTAATTCCAAACCAATATAATAAATCGTTTTCATGTGCTGCTTCTGAATAAGATTTGGGCACTAAATAAATGTAAATTTTGGATTCCAGGAGGTTGGCTGTATGAAAATAAGCAAAGAAAAATATTTAAATTGCCTGAGTATAGTGTTTAAAAGTACACCTGGAGTTCAAACCCTTCCAACTTTGGTTTAATAAATGTTTGAAAATATCTTGTGCTCAGAAGTTGCATACATGGGTTCACAGGACCTGAAATTGGAAATGTTTGTTTGTCTCCTAATGATCCTGGTTTTCCCATTGTTAAACGTATTGTGAACCCACAGGCAAGGTTGAAGTTCATGCATATTTGCACAAGTTTGCCTTGGTCAATCAAAGACAGTTGCTGTATTGGAAAATACAACATGATCTTTCCCAGCTTTGACTCTGAAATGCACTAGTCAAGAGGCCCCCTTAAAATGTTTACAAATATCCAGCAAAAACATTCACATCCAGCTTTGACAAAATTCAGTCAAATTCTTGCTTGTTCCAGAAGAAACTTCAACCAAGTTTGTTTTAAGTGACTGCATTTTATGTTCAAGTTGAAATGCTTTGCACGGCTTCTAGTGGATGGGCACTATTGTTTCCTCAGGGTTTTTAATGTGCTTGTTTGAATGGTCACATGTTTTTGAGGGGTTGTTCATTCAAAGAAGCAAAGAAATGAATGGTTAAATTGTTATGTTTGCAGCAGGTGTAGTATGCTTTCAGGCTAAGTATAATCACATATTAGCAAGTCAAAAGTGAAAGGATTTTTTTTTTGTAAAGAATAAAAAGGCATATATAAAAATGACTGCTTAGATGATAATTAAGGCATCACTGAATCAGGTCTCAGTAATGTTTGTTCAATGCTAAAGGAGAGCCTGAGCAATGATCTAGTATCTGTTTCACATGGTTACCATTGCCACGGAAACCACTTCTCTTTTCTCTTAAAGTTCAGTTGAGCTGCCTTGTTTGAAGTTTGATTCTTAGACATGCTAGATTGCACCATGTAATGAATAACTGTGGAGAGGGTAAAAAACCACAAATACTAAAATGAAATAAAAATAATGCAGGAAAATAATTGGCCAGGGTTTTAAATTCTTTGACTAGACCTATGGAACCTTGCATATTTACCCTCCAAAAATGTGGATAACACTATTAGGAGAGGCTCTTTTCTTTTGTGCAATCAATATCTATTTAACTTCAGTGTACATTTGAAGCTCAGAAACAGTCGATCAGAATCAGATAGCCATCCTCAAAATACAGGCTATTCTGAGCCATAGTACCTTAGACAAATGGAGCCAACATCTGATAACCCTAGCTATATTTTCTCCTTTTCATCATGCCTTGTCACCATAGGGATTTTTTTGTGTGTAAGAATTATATGGTGAAATTATATATCTTGGGGAATTACTGCTTCAGCTAAGGGGTTGTTTATAAATACATGTTCTGTGTTTTATTGTCAAAAGAAGCTTTGAGAACTTATAGCAGCTTCCCTTTCATGATCTCAATAATTTCAGAGGATGGAGCCATCGAACAGGAATCGGATAAACAGAATTAAGAAAACGTGTGTTGCATGATTTATTAAAAAAAAAAAAGAGGTGAAAGTTTTTGGAAAATTTCAGTCCAGCTTCTCTGGTACAGCTCAGGGATGCAGCAAGGTAGGGATAGGCTAGTATACTAATTCTCTTCTGGCATAAAGGTCCCTTAGGGACTCTTCAACTGCTCTAATTAATATTGAAGTTGGGCTGGTGCTGAATCAGAGAGCTGTAACTGAGACCTTAGCTGCCAGGGAGAATTGAGCTTTTCATTTAAAAAATATATTTAGCAATGATAGCCTGCTTAACACTGGAGAAATGCCTTTGGAATTTCTTGCTTCTCATTGTCTTGCACAATATTCATAATCTATTTCACACTGATATGAGCAATAATGTCCTTAACATCCTCCCTCTCTTTAGCATTTTCATATTCTTCTCTTCCAGCCCCTCTTCATAAAGCCTATTCACTGAATAGCAGTCATCAATATCTATTAAGAGTCTGGTTTTCTAGTCTGATATTTTACCCAATGTCAATTAGTTCTTATAATCTCAACATCTGTGATTCATTTTGATTAAATAAATCCTTTTGTCTTGTATCCCCTTGAAATACTGGACATTGAGCATTCATGTTTCTTTGAGCATTTGATAGCTTCTGTTCACTTATCTTTGTAGGCAGCCAGCCCTTTGCTCCATAGATAACTGCTGGGAGACAAAATTGAGACATGGATGATATCTTAGATTTACCAGATGTTCCCTACCATATTTTTATTCTGTGATTTACTTCCTGTGGCTTTTAATCATTTCACTAGCATCCCTGAATACATATCTGCACATGCTGCATTTTTTACTTTCCTCCCACGTGGATCAATTATGGGATATTTCCGTTTTTGCCTTCTTTAGTTTTGTCAACAATCTACACTTCCCCACCCCTGCCCCCCACCCCCACTTTAGACCTTTTCCATTAGGCATCAGTGCTCCTAGGTTTTCTAAAGTAAGTGAAACATAATCTGTTGATATCAAATGGTTAAATCTGACTCCAGTTACATATTCATGCTTTTGTCACTTTCAATTTGGTTTATAGGAAATCTCTTTCATACAAGCTATAAACAATTCAAATGATTTTGTAGAGCCTCATTTTATCCTTTTTCCTTATGTGTAATTTATAGCCATTGGCAATTAATCTGTAAATAACTGGGTTTTAAATACTTTATGCTTTCCAGTTACTTTGTTTGAAGGCCCCAGTGTGTGTTTGTTTCAGTTTTAGCAAGCCCCCGTTCACAGTGAACTCTGTATTTACAGTAGTGCTTTAATTTGCTTATGCAGTATACACAGATTTCTCATGGGTTTTGTAAATTATTGTTATACAGAAATTGAGAGATGAAGGGAAAATGAGATACAGGAGGAAATATGAGAAGACAAAGGCCATGTTGAAATGCAGCCATTACTTTGCACTGTCATAGCACCTTTCATCTGAGGAACTCCCAAAATGCTTTACACATCCCATGAGGGAGCCTATACATATTGTATACTCAAGCAACCCATATTGCTATTATAATTCATCACTCATAACATCCCTGTGAGGTAGGTAAAATTGGTTCAGGCTAAGGTTAAGGCTAATGATCATCACCACTGCAGATGTAAGCAGGGGAATAGTCCTGCTCTTGTGGGGAACTTTCCTGGCTTCTGCACTACCCTAGTGAAGTGGGCTAGCGAAAGGATCTGAGTCCTCGCTCCCACTTCTTTTACCCAGTGGCCTCCCTGCCCTTGAGGACTCCCCTTCCACTGTCCTGTCTGGCAGAGTCCTTGTAACCCCAACAAGGCTGGGCCCAGGATTCCTGGGGGCCTCGACCCCCAACCCTGCTGCAGTCACCTAGGACGGGGGCTAGGGTGTCCCCCTCCGGGGTACTCTCTCTGCACTGGGCACTTCTCTGACCCAATGACCATTACATACAAGTTAAAACAAATGCAAGTTATTTAATCAACAATTAATTTTAAAAAGAATAAGGAAAAATGGGAAAGGTTAAAGGAAACACATCAACCCGCTCTGTGGCAGGGAACATCACAAGTAGTGTCTCTGGAATGTCAGGGCAGTTCACAGTCTGTTCCTTGTAAGGCCCAGGCCTCCTTCTCAGGCCCTGGCTGTGCTGCAGGGATGCTGTGGGTTGGACACTCGCTCTGGTGGTGGCCACACGCTCTCAGGCTCTAAGTGGTAGGACCCTTCTGCCCAGTGTCGCCCCCACCCTGTCGGGGTTATGATCCAAGCCTGGCCTGCAGAGCCTCTTGGCTGAAGCGTCTCCCTGTGCTGGGCCTGCTTCCCAGGGTCCCTCTCGCTCTCTCCAGCTGCTCCAGCCCCAGCTGCACCACTCTGTCTCTGCACTGCTGCTGCTCTGCCTCCAGCTCCTGGGCTGCTTCTTTGGCCCCTCTGCCTCTGGTTGCTGCAGCTCTGCTCCCAGGACAGGTCTGCTCTGCAGGCTGCTTCTGTGACTCTGCTCCCAGCACTGACCTGCTTCCTGGGCTGCTTTTCTGGCCCCTCTGGCTCTGGTTGCTGCAGCTCTGCTCCCAGGGCAAGTCTGCTCTCTCTGGGTTGTGCTTCTGGCTTTGGGGCTGCAGCTCTGCTCCCAGGACAGGGTCTGCTCTTTCTGGGCTGCTTTTCTGGTCCCTCTGGATCTGGCACAGCTCTGCTCCCCAGCTCAGCTCGGGCCCCTGCTTTCTCCTTAGCTCGGCCCTACTCTGTCTGACCCAGGCAAATCCAGCTCACATGGAGGACAGCACCTCCCTGGCCTGCTGACTCCCTGATTAGCCTGCCTGTCCTGTCATTCAGGCTGACCTGGAGCATTGGCCTCTCCCCATTGTTCCTGGGGGCTGTCAGTCTCAGGGTCCTGATTCGCCATCGACCCTTCCCCCTTTTAGTACTGGGAGCTAGCAACCAAAACACCCCCACTGAATGTTAGTAAGGGGGCAACAGTCCCCTTACACAGACTATGTACTCCGGATGGTGTTCCTCAGACAGTACAACCACAGTGATAGATACTCAATCTAGATTGAAATATCAGAGGCAGTCTTGGAATTATAGAACATCCCTCATCAGAACCAATGTTGACTATAATAATACTTAGATGCATATACATTCTGGTTTAAAAATACATTTTATAACAACTTTTCTGACTTTCCTTTCAGACGTAGCAGGGTACTGAGGTTCAGAATAGCAAGATAAGCACTTGAGTAACTTTAAGCACATGTGCTTTACCTCACAGAACTAGGGTCTTGGATTGCTTATTCTATAGCAGATCTTCCAGGGCCTCTTGAAAGAAAACCTTTCAAAGACCCAGGTCTACTGTTCTGGACTACATGAATATGAAAATTTGAACCAGGTCTGTATACGCAAAGAACATAATACACAAAGGTATTAAAAGTAATTGGAGATTCATTACAAAGTTCAAGTATCTTTGGTTATTCAGTGTTTCCACTGATGACACCAAACACAATTGTTACTTAGATAAAGTCCATTTAATGTATTGCAAAAATTTGTAGTCTAAAGTGCAAGATTTAGTGAAAATGTACACCCTGTATAGAAAACATTGAATAAGATACTGATATTTTTTAAAAAGAAAATCCTTATTTTTTCATGAATAAGTGCAGAGAAAATGACACGAAGACATCACCACTATAAGAAAATTTTCACCCTGCTGAATTTTTCATTGAAACCTCAACTGCTTAAAATAAATTATGTCCATTCAAATGCAAGCAGAAAATGAAAAATAAAAGTTCAGGCATATCTAAAGCTCAGATCTGTTAGAGTTTATTATAAAGTTACTAAGTCACTGTCATGTCATGCGAAAAATCCATGTAGGATATACCAAATAAGTACTTCATGTTCCAAAACACTTCAACTGAATACAAAAATTCATCCTTACTCTGTAAAACCAACATTTATTTTTTGGCAATAATAGTGGAAAAGGAATGTCTGATCTTCTTGGCTACACATTTTATACAGATGGTCCCAAGCCAAAATTCTGGATCTTAACATGCCCAAACGTTGTGAAAGTCTAGATTGGGATTCATACTCAGAACACTTCCACTTGGGAGCCTCTCAATATTTTTTTGCATCTGATCTCTGTTGTCTGAGTGGCTAGCCTTTTCTCCTTAAATTTCCCACTATTGCTATCAGTGGTGGAGTTCTGAAAGGATCAGCAGGAGCTCTGGTATAGAAAAGGCTCCCACAGACCTAGCATGTCACTAATACTAATGCTCCCAATTTCGTTCTTAAGGGGAGCTAACCTGGTATTCGCAATAATGATAGATTATTAAAAGACAATGAAACGGCTAATGAGACCTTATAATCTGCTTTGTGGTGGTGAGCAGGAATCTTTCCAGGCAAGCGCCATCAACTTCTGCAGAATTTGAATTTTCATGTTTTTTTAAAAAAGGCTAAATTGCAACCCTTCATGGTGTGAAGAAAACTTCTCAGTTGCACATGAGCAGATGCAATGTCACCTTCCCAAGTCAGCAGGTGCCTCTGCTGTTACTCAGAATTTTCATCACTCTGTACTAGAGGTATATTGACTCAAGTCTTCTCAGTTTTAACTGATGCTGTTCCGAACTTTGAGGGCCAGCAGGTCATTTCTGTTACTGCTTGGCGGGGGATGGGGAGTTCTGAGCAGGAGCAGAGGCAATGGAGAGGAGAGCTCTAACATAGGAACTGGCATTAGACTAGCAGAGGCATTTTTCTTCTTGCTGGGAGGTGCAGAAACGCAGACACACACACACGGACCCAGATCACAGCAGGTAGGAGGCTGAGCGAAGGGCAGAGCAGAGGAAAACCCCAACACCCTCCTTGCAGCAGTGAAGACGCTGTAGAGTGGGAATGCACTACAAAAAATAGTAGAATGCTCCTTCCCCCTTTCAGAACCCAGACAGAGTTTTGGAAACTGTTGTGAATTTATCAGACAGTCCTCTGTGTGGTGGAGTTGAGATGGAAATGTTGATTTGGGGTTATGTGGACCTCAGAGAGCACATGGGAGAGAGAGAGAAAAGGTAACTGATAGAATAAGTTAGAAAAATAAAAGTACAGAAAAATATTATATGTAGGGGAAGAGATAGAGAACACAAAGAAAAACATGGCATGAACTAATGGAGGGGTGTGGGAGAGAAAATGTTGTGGGGTGGGATGTGAGAGAAGGAAGAACAAAAAGCAGGAGACATGAAAAGTTCATTGAAAATGTGTTAAATTGAGAGGTGATTAACTTATAAACAGCTCTCAATAAAGAGCACTAACCGCCTTATTCCATTAAATTGTGGACAGATGTGGCAGTTCAGGGTTTTTTTCTTACACTAGGGTTTGGCATCCTTTGAGAAGTGGTGTACCAAGTCTTCATTTATTTACTGTAATTTAAGGTTTTGCGTGCCAGGGGCCGGTGGCCGGAACCCCAGATTGGCAGCGGATTGGCAGGGGCCAGCGGCCAGAACCCCGGCTGGCAGGAGCCGGCGGATGGAACCCCAGACTGGCAGTGGGTCCAGCAGACGGAACCCCAAACTGGCAGCAGACTGAGCTGCTCAGCCCGCTGCCGGCCCTGGGTTCCATCCATCCAGGCTGGCAGCAGAGTGCCACTAAAAATCAGCTCGCGTGCTGCCGGTTGCCAACCCCTGTCCTACACAGTACTTTATGAAGGTTTAATTCAGTTCAAAAATCAGTGTTTAAAAATGTGTCCAAGTAATTCTTGGAAAATGTGATATGAACAATTCCAAAGTAATCCACATTTTTGCTGCAACTCCTCCAATTCTTGCAGATACTACAGGTTTCAAATCATGTTAATTTTACATCATTTTTTCTTACTTACACTAATGGGAACAGAGGAGCCAGACCTTTCTGATGTTGCTTGAACTCTCTCATTATTGCAGCTACTGCCCTTTGGCTGTTTGAGATAACTTACGAATTTTTGGATTAGAATATTAATGCCCCATTTTTAGGAATGGTTAGGAATCATTTGGTTGTACAGGAAAGTGATATGATCAATATTAACTAGTTTCCATGAAATTGTTTCCAGTGACAAATGTCTGATATCAGTGGGAATTATGACATTAATTTTCTTTTTGAAACATGTAACATAAGAACATAAGAATGGCCATACTGGGTCAGACCAAAAGTCCATCTAGCTCAGCATCCTGTCTTCCAATAGTGGCCAATGCCAGGTGCCCCAGAGGGAATTGACAGAACAGGTAATCATCAAGTGATCCATCCCCTGTGGCCCATTCCCAGCTTCTGGCAAAATATGTATCAGATAATATCACCATAATAAATATTATTCTGTCATTTCAGTTATTTTGGAGTCCAAAGTAATGGTTTAGAGCCACTTTAATGTCACTATTACTGTAGAGGACCAGTTTCCAATGAGAGGAAGGCACTACATCATCTGTCTTTCTTACCTTGCCTACATACTCGTGCATACCATTTTGCTATTTCATGAATCTCTGGAGTAGAGCATAAACTGAGATTTAATTACTTGAAATCTGCTGTTTCAACTGATATTTTTCTGGCCTGCAGTACCGTATACAAAACTTTTTTTTTATCCTTCACAGAAAGTGGCTAAATTGGCAGCAGACTTTGCATGCCATCTTAACATATTTTGCATTGCAGAGGTTTTCCAGTAAGATATTGGTGATGTGCATAGTTGAGAGAGTACATGACAAGAAGATAGTCCTGTTTATTTATCATAATTCCATGTATTTGTACTTTTGCAGTACGAACTATGAGGTTAAAACATGGAGGTAAGTCATAGCCATAGCGCTGTACCATGTTTATTAGGAGAGATGTGTCTTTGCTAGGAACTCACTGCACATTTCCATCAACAATATGTCTTGAAGGAGGAAATACCTGCCTTTTACAGACCAATTTGTTTTTATTATAGCCACATTAACTTTGGCCACTCATTGACAAGCAAGTGTTGTAGCAAAGTGCTTTCATATCAACTCTCAGTGCCTTTGAATAAAGAACCCTTATCGGGTTGTGTCCTTATCGGTTGTGTAATTAGGCTGGTTGTTGCAACAGCAGGGAATACAACGCTAACCCCTTTTTAAAATAAATAAGCTATTTTGAAACCATCATAATTTCTCAGTAAAAGCAGCTCACTATCTAGGCAGAATAAGGGCAAAACTAAGAGGTAGTTTCTCACTTCCTTTTGCGTTGTAATTCTCTCTTTCCCACCCCCACCCCCACCCCTCCATTAATGTATAAAATACTTCAGCTGATTTTGCCTAGGCAAAGGGGCTGGAAGTACAGGGTTAGTTTGTGGATTCCAATAAAACTTATAAGGATTTCTGAAATATTCTGGGTGCTTAGTTGAATCTTTTTATGAGACGAAAGAGGGAACACTGGTTAGGGCACTAGCCTGTGTTCAGTTCCCAGCTTTGCCCCAAACTTCCTGTGTGACCTTGGAAAAATCACTTAGTCCAGAGGTGGGCAAATTTACGGCCTGTGGGCCACATCTGGCCTGCGGGACCATTCTTCCCAGCCCCTGAGCTCCCGGCCTGAGAGGCTAGCCTCCAGCCCCTTCCCTGCTGTGACCCCCTCCCCCGCAGCCTCAGTTCACGGTGCCGCCAGCGCTCTGGCCTGCCACTCCTGCCAGGCAGCGTGGTGGCTTGGCTGGCTCCAGTGGCTGGTAAGAGGGCAGGGAGTGGTGTGTTGGATAAGGGGCAGGGGATCCTGGGGAGCAGTCAGGGGACAGGGAGCAGGGGGTGGTTGGATGGGGTGGAGGGTTGGGGGGGCAGTCAGGGGATGGGGAACGGGGAGGATGGATAGGCGTGGGAGTCCCAGGGACAGGCTGTGAGGGGGCGGGGGTGTGGATAGGGGTCAGGGCAGTCAGGGTACAGGGAGTGGGGCAGGTTGGATAGGGGGTGGGGTCCCAGGGGGCAGTTAGGGGTGGGGGATCCCAGAGGGGGCAGTCAGGGGTCAAGAAGCACGGGGGTTGGATGGGTTGGGGGTTCTGAGGGGGCGGGAAGTGGGAGGGGGTAGACAGGGGGCGGGGGTCAAGCTGTTTGGGGAGGCACAGCCTTCCCTATCCGGCCCTCCATACAGTTGTGCAACCCCGATATGGCCCTCGGGCCAAAAAGTTTGCCCACCTTTGACTTAGTCTCTCTGCGCCTCAAGTCGCCATCTGTAAAATGGGTTTGGTAATACTTCCCTGCCTCACAGGGATCTTGTAAGGATAAATACATAAAAGATTGTGGGTCAGTCATGCAATTATAATGAGCTGTATAAGTATGATAGATATATAGGTGCTCTGTAAATGTTAGGATTCAGCATTCTCTTCAGTAAGCAAATGACTAGATTTTTAAAAATGTTTCTTAAGCATAAATGGTCTATACAATTTTATTCAAAGGGACTAACAGATTTGTAGTCTGTAGCATATCTTACCTTTTTCTATTGACAGTAGCATTATTAGTACTAATTGTTTGCGTTGCGGGTAGAGGGGAAGACAGGAGACTGAAACTAGCTATCATGTTAAAAACACTTTATGGACAAGTTTCTGCATTTATCTGTATTCTAGAACTACCCTTTATAAAAACAAAACTAAACCAAAACACCCTCATCCAGTATTAGAAGAAACCACTAGATGTAATACAAATTTGAACTTAAAGACTAATTGAGAAATCAGTTTTATTCTACTTTCTAAAGCAACCAGCAGGAATGATAACTCTCTTGTTAGTTTTCCTATTCATGCAGCAGTGTCTGCAGATTGTAGAAAATAAATTACTCGGTCCTAAAATTGCAAACTCTAGGTCTGTTTACATACATAGGTACCACTTCAATTTTGATTAAAAGTAGAGGGAAATATACAACATACAAGAATTCCAATACTTAGGTTATTTCAGAAATAGTGCCAGGATTTTAAGTATCTTTGACATCTGTGTTCACCTTGTGGCATCATGTTTAGCTTCAAAGCAGTGGTGCTTGCAGCCGTAAACATTACAGAGGGTGCATACCGGAAGCAGGGATGGGGCTGCCAAGGGGAGGGATAGGGTAGAAGGGGCATTTTGCTGTGGGTCCCCCATTTGGAAGTTATGTTGCAACCTGGCACATGGCGCCACAGCACCATTCACTGAAATTTGGCCCAGTGACCCCCTTATTCCTGCCAGAGGGTGGCGCTGCAACCCCTAAAATGAGAGTGGTTCAGTTGTGCATACCATATGAAAAATTATTGGGGGTGCCCCAATTTGAAATCAGAGGAGTGTTCTGCTTAAAAAATAGATGGCATGCTATGACTGATAAATAAGATATTGATGTGCGATCTCTGACTATGCCATTAACATTTAATAATTAAAAATTAATAACTCAGAGAAGCAGAATCAAAACAGTATATTTGGCTTTAATTGATGGACCCAATCATGGTAATCTGTAAACATCAGAATACATATTTTTTTAAAATGATCAATTAGCATATTTTTTCTTTTACTAATATTTGATAACCAAATAACTTCTTAGGTCCTCTTTGAGTTATATTTCATTCAAAATTTTTCCCTGCAACCAGAGTATTTTAGAAATATAAGGACATTTATTTCCTGTGTAGTGTACTTTTCAGCAGAAACTGGACATTGGCTTTTGAGCTGGAAAGCCTGTGACTGCCAGAGACTTGCACAGATTTTTCTCACATGACAAACGACTCAGTAGTAAGTCTGGCTGGACAATGGAATTGCATTTGCAGGTGCTTACTACAGATTGGGATTGGAAATTTAATTTAAAATTAGACTCTCCATGCATAGTACTCTTGGACAAAATCAAAAGGCCAAAAATTGAAAGCATGGATGCTACAGTATTTTTTAAAAACTAATAAACCTCAAAGCTGGATTAACTCTGCTTCTCTAAACCATGGATATTTTTTAGATTGCCTGTGTCAGATTGACAAAAGCCTCAGTAATTTTTAAATATATTAGGTCAAGACTTCATCTTTGCCACTGTAATATATTCTCTTACCTCCCCAAAGCAGTCAGTGAAACCTAAGTATTTTTTTCCTTTGTTTGCCTTTAAATTCTTACAGGCTAAACACAGAGGCAGATTGTGGGGTCCTGGGCCAGAGCAAGTGGGGGCCAGGGCCAGAGCAAGGCAGATTGTGGGGTCCTGGGCCAGAGCCCCCCCACCCCTTCCACCTGCAGTCTCTACTCCCCCCCACCCCAGCACTCCTGCTGGGGAAATGGGGTCGGGGCACGGGGGCTTGCCATGCCCGCCCGGCGCTCCTGCAGGCTTCTCTGCTCCCTGGCAGGAGCACCTGGCGGGTGCAGTGGGGAAAGCCCCCGCACCTCAACCCCGCTCTCTGGTAGGAGTGCTCGGCGGGTGGAGCGGAGCGAGGCAAGACTCTGCACCACAGCCCACTCCCTGGCAGGAACGCAGGGTGGAACGAGGTTGGGACACAGTAGTGCCCATTTTTCCGGGGCCCCCCATTTGGCTTGGGCCTCTGGGCATGGGCCCCATTGATCCAATGGCTTATCCACCATCATTGTACCAGCTTATCAAAGAAAATAAAAATAAGAAGAAAATTTCCTTACATCAAATTTGCTTTCTATATAAAAATCATTTAAAAACTGACTCCATATTAAAATCCATGCAACAGCAAGGAGAACACACAACATTTCACTTGACTCCAAGGTTCTGTCCTTGTGGCATCTGTTATAGAAAGCTGAAGACTGACCTTTCTGCAAGGCTTTGGGGGAGGTAGGGCTGATGGAGAAAATGTGACCTCATTCATAGTTACTAGTGCATGATGGGGTGAAACACCATGACAGAATCTAGCCCAGTTAATCTATATAAAGGAATATGGGCACTGTTTTATTCCATGAAAATAAATAGTTTGTATTATTTAATAAATTATTTAGGGCTTGACTCTGAGACTTAGGTCCAGCCTAGATAGGGGTGACAGAGTTAACTGTCACATGGAGGAGGGGAATAAAAAAGAAAAACTTCCAAACATCTGATTTCAATTAACCAATTCTCTCAGAGTCTGCTGAGAATGGGAGAGGTCTGGGTTAATATAAGCCAGGGCCAGCCCATCCTGGTGGAAGAGGAGATAACACATAGGAAGACTGAAGGAGTAGCCAAGTAAAAACACCTCCTGAAAGAGGCAGGAGGTGAGGTAATCACCTCAGGAAAAGGATACTATGTTTTGGGAGTGTGGGCCAGCCTCCATAGCAAACCTGGGACTTGCCTAAGAGGTAAGAGAACTTATGGGGGAAATGGGACTAAAGACTTTGAGTGTAGATGATACACTCTTTTATACATACACTTATGCTCTCTCTGGCTACCTTTTTCTCCTCAGCCCTATTGTTTCTGAGGTGGTCAGGTCATCCTGGCCCACCAGGCAATAGCTTGGTGACAAGGGAGTAGTGTGAAGCCATACAACATATAAGCGTTCAGGGAAAGAGTGAGTGGAACTTTCTAAAGTGCCTGCATGACCTAGAAGTCCCATTGAAAGTCAATGTGGTTGTGACTTGCTTTCACTTAGCTGCTTTTTCAAAATCCTACCTACTGAGTCTCCACCAGCTCTTAGTGCTCATTGGGCTTAGTGCTGCCTACATGGGATCAGCCTGCTCTAAGCCTCTTTGAAGCAACTTGGAGCCAGAGGTGTTGATGCCACGATTGTCTGCGCATGTGGCGGGAGAAGCTCCCTTTGCCCTTGTCATCTCACCTCATTTACACAAGGACCAGCATCCACTCACCCATAGCAAAGACACAAGTTTCTTCTACTCTGTGTAGAATCCTTTCATTTTCTGAAGCAATTTTTTCATATTTATTCAAAAAATGGTCTACAGATAACTCCAATAGCTCAGGACTAGTTTGAATAGAATGTTAAAACAATAAAGTCATACATAAAGCAGTCCATAGAAATTACTTGTAATCTTTCAATGGAATTATAGATGCAACCATGTTAGATTACTTCTCTGTGACCAGAATGGGACAATTATTGGGTATGCAAATCCATTGCAATTTGTTGCACTCTGTGGGGGGTGGGGAAATAAATAATGGCTCTTGCCACTTATTTTACTCTTATGCAAGAAAATCAAAATGAAATGATTTAAAAAGTGTTGTTTATGCCTGACTATTAACAGCTCTACATAGAATACAGCAGGTGACAATCATGGGCATCATATTTTTATAGAAGTTATGGAAAGTGCAGCATGCTCTCATCTTCTGAAACTCCAGACAGTTGAATGAAATAGCCTTGATGTCAGTAAGCAGATGTTTATTTCAGTTAGCTGTAGAAAACATTACTTCATAAATGTAGCAAACAAAGAGAAGAGGAGGAGTTATAGCTGCATGAAGAATTTGTTGGTAAACTACTATGAGAAAACAAAGTAATTCACAGGCAAACGTCTGTCTTTCAAACACACCCAAGATGTTGAGCTTTTCATTCCATTTTAAAAACAATACAAATTAGTCACTTTGAAAGTGTATATGGTGCCTCTTCCTCCCCTGCATTAGGAAGAAACTTGATAGCATTGGTCTTCCTGAGCAGTGCTAGTACTTTCTAGTAATGGATCCTATTGCTGCACTAATGCTGCTCAGCTCAATACCCCAGCCAAGCTAAACTATATATTTCTCTGTATGAGGTGACAGAACAGCACCTTCTGTGGCACAGAGTTCTCATGAGGTCTGTGACCTGCTGGATTTGGAACAGCTGAAGCTGCCCCACACCATGAGAGGGAAGTATAGTAGGCAGAGCACTGGCAAGATCACCTACTCCCTTTCCCATTCTTAGGGCTGAGTTTGTGACTTTGCTCCACTAACTTGCTCTCCATGGGAATTAGGCACTAGGGAATGATATCAGGGGGTGCAATACATAAAAATTGTTAATGTTGCTTTCTCAACATTGTCTTTAGTCATAAACAGGATCCCCTCCTGCTGTTTTTCTTCCTGTGAGTTTCCTCTCTTGAAGATTTTACAATCTCTTGATTAGCATTTGGGTCAGTATGTAAACAGGCATCCTCTGGGAGACATACAATACCCAGTACACTCAGGACCAGAGAGAAAGAAGCATCTGTTACCTCCAGCTTGAAAGGAACCTGTCAGACACCATGTCACCTGCTGTATCATATTGACAAAAGCCTCAGTAACTTTTAAATATATTTAGGTTAAGACTTCATCTTTGCCTGCCTGCCGTAAGAACAGAATTTTCAGTACAGACACACAACTCCTTAAATATTATTTGTACATATATTTCAGTAAAAAGAAAAGGAGTACTTGTGGCACCTTAGAGACTAACAAATTTATGCTCAAATAAATTGGTTAGTCTCTAAGGTGCCACAGGTACACCTTTTCTTTTTGCGAATACAGACTAACACAGCTGCTACTCTGAAACCATATGTTTCAGTGATTGTGATGACTAGTGGGCAACTGGCTCTAAGTAGAGCACTCATTTGCCAACAATAATTTGTGTTATGAAACTATTTCCCACAATGAAAGCACACACTCTTTGAGTGTTATGCATGTTGTACTTTCTGCTTCACCCCCAATTTATTTGATGCACTGTTTTCATTGCTACCCTCTGACTTCTTTGGTTAGCAGCTGCTCCCTATTGAAGCAGCATTTTCTAGTTCATATTTACGGTCAAATGTACTTCAATTGATTAGCTGGTTGTGGGTAGCTTCGTTTTGCATAATATACATTAAATGACCTTTTAAGTCTCTTCCAAACTGATTATGCCCCATTCGTTTATTTAATCATGTTACATGTAAAGGAATTGTTTCAATTTTTCTTTTCCATTCCGTCTGTAAAAGTGGAATGTTGTGCAATCACTGATAGTTTTGGGAATGATGATTTTAGAATTTCCACAATCTCAGAAAATATTTTGTCTTCTGGTTTAGCAGAAGCTGGTAGGTTGTGAAGCAAGTTGTAAATTTAGCTCTCATTACACCCAGTAAAACCGCCACCTTTTCCTTATCACTGATCTCATTAGCTATTACACACTATTATAGTCTCTCAATATAGATGGCCCCATCCTCTACTGAGCTCTCAGAAAGTCCATTTTTTACAGACAGACATTTTTAACTCTTTCTTTCTATATGAGCAGGTTACTCACAGTCCCAGTGGCTGCAGGTGCATTTTTAGTTTTGCTTTCCTTTGTCTTCTGCAGTTGCTGTATAGTTCACTGTATGATAGGACCCCAGCTTCATTGCAGCTGTTGTCTTTGCTTTCTGTATAACATTAAGAAGATGGGTAAACTACACAGGCACAGTTGCATTCAAAATAACTGTGTTTATTAACTATGTGCAAACATACAGAGCTTAGCTATCTATGTCCTCTGCAGCTTTGGCTTTGGTTTCTGATGGCTTCAACACTTGAGGGGTCCCAACTGCTTAAATGGGATACCCACCCAATTCCTGTATGCTACAATAATATCTACAGTGCCTACCTGGCATCCCAGCAGTGGTTTGTTTCCTTGACTGACTTGAGAGGCTGATAGGGATAGAGACTTTAAAGGGATCACTTTCCCAGAGACAGTACCATGACTCACAGTAACACACCAGGAAGAAGGAAATGTTTCATATTGAGCTGAAGGTTTCCTTCCCACAGGGCAACTAGGATGCAACCTTCTATATCTTCTGTTTTCTTTTACTCTTTTCTGGCATTGTCTATAGTTCTGTCTATATTCAGCAGTTCCAATCAATGGACCATGTTCTCTACTACCTTGCATTTTCATCGACACCTCCATGAAGCATAGGTGTTACGTGTATTTCTCAGATTTATTTATCATTCTACATTTACTTTGTACAGTTGTAATGGCCACACAAGGTGGAAAGCAATGGAAAATTAGGTTTTAGTGGTTAAAGCACCTAAGTCAAATGGGTGCTTTTGAAAAATTTACCCTAAGCCCCTAAATCACACAGGAGGTTTTGCAAATTTCACTCCAGAATTTTCTATTTTAGTTGAAGCAAAACTCTCCTTCCAGGTCAGATTTGCAGCTTTCCAATCTTGTATTTTGATCCCTTGATGTGTCGATTAATGAAAGCATGCTCATAATCTACACATGACTGCATAGATTAATGAAAACATGAAAAGGTAGTTAAAATATGACTGTTTAATTGTCGCTGCCATTCCCCACTTGGTTTGTGATAAAGAAAATACAAAACCCACAAATGCAACTTATCTTGACCTTCACCAAGGTCATTAATAAATAACTTCTGGAAGAAATGCTATTACTGTTGAAATCAATGGGACTAAAACATATGCTTAAAGTTAAACACGCTTAAGTGCTGTCCTAAACTTAAATGGATTTTAACACATACTTAAGTGCTTTCCTCAGCTGGCACCTAGAAGCAGTGTAGATACTTAAATCCAAGAAAGTAAACTTCCAAGAATGACAAGGTGGGTGAGACAATATCTTTTATTGGACCAACTTCTGTTGGTGAGAGACTTCTCTAGGAAGTGTGTCTCTCTCACCAACAGAAGTTGGTCCAATAAAAGATACTAAATCACCCGCGCCTATCTAATATTCTGTGACCAATACAGCTACAACAACACTGCATGAAACTTTCAAGAATGAAAGATGCTCTGCCTTCCCTGGTTGTAATCTATAATAATAGGATTGGTGGGCAAAACACACTAGAGAAAAATGGTTACAGCTACTTATTAAGCAGCATGAAATAATCTTTCACTAATGCAAGTCCCACTTTCTCTGCTTCAAAGATTTTATTAAGATTTCCAAAAGGTAAAATTATAGCCAGTCTGCTTGGCCACCACCTGGTGATGAATCATACTAAAACAGAATGAGGTACAATTTCTGTTGGAGTCCTTTTTCTCTCTTCAGTAACAGATGCTGTTAAATTTGAACCCCTCTATTCTCTTAGTCTTTTCTAGGTTAGGGTCACATTAATTAACCCGAATGTAACCCAGTATCAAAAATCTTTCAGAAACATGTAGTCACTGCCAGGATTAGGTAATATTATTTAAAAAGCATCCTGAAATATGATCATTAACATGGAGATAAAACAGCAGCTACTTGTAGCTCTTCTCATTTGAAATTTGCATATGTTAATTAGTCAACATCTCATTCAATTCATCATCATCAACACAGTAGGGAGTATTTACAGTTTCTAATGTTATTACCATATGATCACTTATATAAGTTTTAGCAGGGGTTGGGGTAAGGTGATTTGTTAATTTATGTCTCTCAATCTGAAAGGGATGTTTTGCTGAACTGGCTTTTTGGGATCCATGAAATGCATGACCGGGGGAAATTTCAGAGTGTCCCTCTCCCCTTTCCCTCCAGCACCTGGGGGAGTAGAATAAGTAGAGGAAAGGAGATAGAGAAAAGAAGGCAAGGCTGTAGAGTTTGACTGGAATTGTGTAGGATGAGAGAGACTTTATGATTGGGCTCTCAGGGTCTCATTCAAAACCCACTGAAGTCTATAGAGTTTTCCCAATGGCTTTAGTATGCTTTGGATCAGATCCTCTGGGAATAAACTTGCTGGACACTTCCAAAACCCTTCAGCCAACCTGCTAGCTAGAGTCCACATACACAAGTTAAAAGTCGCTCAGATTAACTCCCTTCCCTTTTCCCCACATATGGCTTCTCAGAATCTGCCCCAGCTACTCTTGCGGGGCTAAGATAAACATTTGGTCCTATTGAACAACACAGTAGTTAAATAATCAAAGTTAAATCCAAATTGAAAAAAGAATGAACAAAGTACACTTTGTCATGCACAGTCCTTGATATTTTATTTCATAATTGTTCCGTGATGTATTTTAGAAATATTGAAGTCTTCATATTATGACCTCTGATTAAAGCTCTCTGCTAAGTCTAACTGAGAAGTGGCAAGATTTTGTCAGTTTTTGTGTGATTTGTAAAGGGACATTATCACCAAGGGTTTTTTTTCTGCTAACATTATAAGCCAGTTCCTATTTATCTATTAATAAAATAAGATTTAAAATGTATTGTGACAGGGTCAGGACAAGTGGCTACAGGAGATTGATAGAAGACAGATATTAGCCCCAGGTTAAGCTGGTCCCTTTTCCCTGGGTAAGGTAACAGGGAAGGTTCCAGAACAATCAGGAACTTTCTGGAAACAAGACAGACAGGCTGATTAGAACACCTGCAGCCAATCAAGAAGCTTCTAGAATCAATTAAGGCAGGCTAATCAAGGCACCTGGGTTTAAAAAGGAGCTCACTCGAGTTTGTGGTGCACGTGTGAGGAGCTGGGAGCAAGAGGCACTAGGAGCTGAGAGTGAGAAGGTGTACTGCTGGAGAACCGAGGAGTACAAGCATTATCAGACACCAGGAGGAAGGTCCTATGGTGAGGATAAAGAAGGTGTTGGGAGGAGGCCATGGGGAAGTAGCCCAGGGAGTTGTAGCTGTCGCACAGCTGTTCCAGGAGGCACTCTAGACAGCTGCATTCCAAAGGGCCCTGGGCTGGAACCTGGAGTAGAGGCGGGCCCGGGTTCCCCCCAAACCTCCCAACTCCTGATCAAACACAGGAGGAGTTGACCTGGACTGTGGGTTCATGAAAACGGCCAAACTGAGGGCTGCCGTGAATCTCTGAGGTGAGCAAATCCGCCAATAAGCGCAAGACCCACCAAAGTAGAGGAGGAACTTTGTCACAGTCTGTACAGAATTACAAAGTGCTGCACAAAAACTAACTGACACTTCTTTGGTTAAAATATTTTTGAATAGGAGCCAGTTCCTTAATGTACAGCATGGCACAATATAATTCTCCCTTCTGCTTGCATAACACACTATTATTGTGTGTTAATAGTAATCAACAACAATGGCACCATTGCTATGCCTACAAAAACACTTAATCTTATGCATATGAGTAGTCAAAGTGACATCTATGGGACTACTTGCATGCACAGATTTAACCCACATCCATATTTGTGGTATAATTTTGTATCCCATGAGCATATATCTTGTGATAACTCATGAACTAGTGGCGTTCTAACTAGGCTGTTTCAGGACTTTGTCACCTAGGTACAGGTACACAACTCAGGAAAAAATAGCATGAAAAACATTTTTCTGTATAAAAAAAATGAGGGGTACAAATGTACCCCAAGCATGCTACACTGTTATCCTGTATTTTTAGTGATTCTATGTACACGTTTGATTCTAGTGAAATTATCTCATATGGAAATAGTGATACCTATGTGTCCCTCACTAAATAAGCAATGTGGGGAATGCAGTGAATGTGTATGTGCTGACCACTCCATATTGATGCTGATGTGTGAAAATTGCATATAGGCTCATTGAATGAGACTTCTGCTAGTTCTTTCAATTTTCTAACTAAATAAAGCTTTTTTCTTCGAAAGCATTATTGTTCTTATTTTCTGAATGCATTTGGGGTACACACATCCCCCCATGACACAGTTAATGTAACTTTTTTTCTCGACACTTAAGCATGTATGGAAGTGTTTGCAAGATCGGCATCTAAAACAGTGATTTACAGTTTCTGCTTCAGGAAACGTGAGTGAAACATAACATTGTGCAAAAGGCTAAGGCCACCTCCAGTGTAACTTTCATCTATAAAACTCAGAGTTTAGCCCATATCACATATAAGACTTGTTTTACTGAATGGAATTAGGAACATAGAAATAGCCATACTGGATTAGGATACTGAACTTGATGGACTACTGCATAGTGGTCAGCATCAGGTGTTTTAGAAGAAGCTTCAAGAAACCCCACAGCAAGCCAATGTGAGATAATTTGCCTCCAGGGAATGCTTCTCTGAACCCCTAATAATTAGAGATTGGCATTACCCCAGAAGCACTAAAGATTTATATACATTTTAAAACTCCCTTTTTAAACTGTATCCAAAAGTCACTGTTGTAACTCTGGATATTCGTGTAATCTGTGCAAAATCCAGTTCCTTTAAAACTTGATAAATTCTTAGCTTTGATTACATCATGTGGCAATGAATTCTGCCATCAATTTATGTGCTATAATAGTGGAAATATATTTTCTTGGTTTTGAATTTTCTGCCTTTCCATTTCATGTCCCCTTGGTTGTCTGAGACAGGGACAACAGAAGCTAAAATCTACCTTCTGAACCATTCATTATTTGCAGTGCTCTCGTGTCCTTTCTTGTTCATCTCCTCTCTAAGATAAGCAATCCCAACCTTTTCATTCTCTACATTTGAAAGCTCTTCTGTGTCCCTAATAATTTTTCTTGCTCGTCTCTGAATTGAACTCTAATTCTGTGATATCCTTTTAGAAATGGGGTTATCGGTACTGAATGCAACATTACAAATGAGGGTGAACCACTAATGTTTGTAACGACACTGTAATATTTTTTCATATCATTCTACATTCCATTCTTCTTGCAACCTTATATTTTGTTCTGTTTGTTTTTTTGTTTTTTTTTTACCACAGCTGCACATTGAACAGAGGCCTTTATTGAGCTGCAAGCAATGAAGTCAAGTTAAACAATAGGTATATCCTATTGTGTTATAGGCTGACTTGACTTGTACAATAATCCCTTTGTTTTCATTTTATGTTCCTGTACTAAAATGTTTTCCTTTATCAGGTTCCTTCATTAACACATTTGGTTCTAGACACAGCTGCATTTTTAAAGAAAATCTTAAGTATTTTCTTTTGCCTTAAAAAGTGCCCCTTTATGTGCAAAATGGAGAATGCATCATTTCTAATATAGAAGGAATATACATAGGCTTGGCAGAATTTGAAGTTAAAGCTTTACAACCATTAAAACACAAAATTATTAACATCACATATCAAAATATACAAGGTAAATACCCTTAAATTACACTCTAAGTTCTCAAACAGCATTTTTCTTTCTTTTGCCTATCTGTAAATTTAGGTTATTAATGATGGAAATATTGTTTTGTTGGTGTATGTGCGTGGTGAAACGAACATGTACTGACATTTACCAGTTAAAAGCCGAATCCTTCCAAACCTAAATATACTGTATTTACTTGTCATTTTGATTCAATTTAAAATGGAAAATTTGATTCAGTATTCTGTTTTTTTAAATCAGCTCAATTAATATATATCAATCATCCCTGCTAAAGAACAATATTTGTTTCACAGAAGAGAAGTCATTACAATGTACAAATTAATTGTCCATGACCCAAATTCATACAGTGTCCCAGCTGGCGTGATAAATGCTATAGCTTGCAAACAATCTTTTCATTGTTATAAACCTTTATAACACAAGACATATTACCCAAGTTTTATTGATTACAGCCGGTCAACAATGCCAACTATTGTATATTGCAGCAAGAAAGAATTATCTGTAGCATCATTAATCCCCAGCAATCAAACAGAAGCATATACATTTACACCAATGCCTCTTAAAACACAATTAATTTGTTCATGTTTTCCTAAGAGCAATTAACAGCAGGCAGGAGTTTTAATGAAATAAAGTTGATTCCCAGAGGGACTGTTTGTAATGAACTTTACAACTTTGTAAACTATTTACTTTAAGACATTATTAATAACAAAGCTATTAAATCACACTATAGCGCCAAGTTAAGGGATACTGGTAATTAAGCAATCATATTTGTTTGTATATGCCCTACCTAATTAGCTCTTTTTACATCTCTTAAACTCTTCTATCAGGACATATAGAATCCAACTGACTTCAGCAAAATAAACACATACTTTTCTGCGATATCGGTTTCCAATAAAAGTGGGTTTGTTTTGAAACACTTAGAAAATTCAATCAGAATAAGTGACTATTCTGAAAACTACTTAGGGCTATACAAATTAGCTCTTAAGGGAATTAATTAACATTTCAGGTTGGGGTTAAGCATGACTGTAAAACATCCCAGCCCAAATTAAGCTTGGAAAGATTTTATAAAACTTGGCGAAAGTTTAACAATCAGAAAATTAATTTCTGCATGATTGACTATTGACTCAAGCTTATTTATTAGATTTTTTTTCTCTCATGATCCTATAAGAGTAATTTAGCAAATACAGACACTGTTGAGTTTGGGCTAAAAGAAACCTGACAGAGGATTGTTCTGTCAGCACTATTCACAGTCATGATAGACAGATCTGCCTTATAGACAATTTTTTTTTCTAAGATCATTTTTTTTTTGTTTGGGGGTGGGAAGAGAAGGAAGACAAAAACAAAACAAAAAAACGTTGAGCCATTTTGAAACCACTATATGAATTTTCATATCAAACATTAGACCTGATTTTCATCTTGATTCCAAGTATCACTATTCAGTTAATTCAAGCACTAAGAGTGCATTATTCTGTGATCTGTCACTCTAATATTTTGTGATCTATTAGAAATTATTAAATATTTATTTCTAATATTTTTAGACCTCTTGTGAGCAATGTGCAAAATAAACTACATTATTTCACATGGTCACAGCTATCAGGTATTTCAATGGGTGCTGATATGGGAGTGACGTAACGAAATGCTTTGGGGCTCTTTGGAAGGAACAGTTATCCAAAACGTTAAAACCATTTCATATATTGATGTCACAGAGGAAGAATTTCCAAAATGCGTAAGTGACTTGAAGCACAAGTACTATTTAAAGTTAGTGGGACGTGTGTTCCTAAGTCATTCAGGCACTCATAAAAATTGCATATGTTCACTGGATATTAAAAAGCAACAGCAGCACTGTGCCTCAGGAAGCTTTTCTAGAAATGCAAATAGTATTGGGTGACGTAGGCTAATGAATTAATTTTATTTGCTCACTCGACTCTTACTTGTGTGTAAATTAGATTGCTTTCAAATTTTGGTGCAATTAAAATTTGACAATTTATTTTTCACTATCCCCAAACCAGATGTTACCTTTTTGAATGATAGTTCATTTGTATTTCACCGTTACTTTACTATGTTGTTCAGAATGCATAATATTTTCATAGGTTTCAGAGTAGCAGCCGTGTTAGTCTGTATCCACAAAAAGAAAAGGAGTACTTGTGGCACCTTAGAGATTAACTAATTTATTTGAGCATAAGCTTTCGTGAGCTACAGCTCACTTCATCAGATGCATTCATTGTTGCATCTCCTGTGGCAAGTTTGAAATCAGACACATATGGGCTGTTATCTATTCTCTTTAGTAAACTGAACATACTGTTTGATTATATTCTGTCATTCCAGTTGAATCTCCTTTTAAAGGTGTGTTAATTCTAGTAAAGAAATGTATTGCTTTCATTATGAAATCCCAAAGATCAACCTAATCATGTACTAATTAACATTTGCATAAGGTGACCCTTTCCCAATCATATTTTATATTTTATTTGGAATGTGTTCATGTATAGCATTATATAGGGGAGGCAAATCAATTTTACTAAACTTTGAGTGCTATTCTATTAGATATGCTATGTGTTCTTATACTTTTAGGGTGTTTGACTTTTAATATTACATAATATAAACTAAGTATTTGTGTTGTGCACCTAATCTGTAAAGACCAAGTATTTTGGCCATGATTCTGCAATGCATTTAAGCATATGCATAATTGAGAGTATTGCAAATGCCCACTTTTGTCTAATGGCTGGCTCACCAAACCAAGTGTGAGGGAAGTGCATTCTCCTTCCAACTGAACCCAGATGGGAGATTGCTGATTCCTAACTCTGCTGTGCATATCAGCACTGCTGTATAATCTCACAGGACTTCTCCACAGGCTTTGTAATGTGAGCATTCAAGCATAACAACTGAGAATTTGTGCTAAACTCTGGATGAACAAAGTGACTTTGTGAATGGAGTAAAATACCTTAAACAGGAAGGAAAACATGTTATTTAGCTAAAAATAAAATAAATCAAAGATGAATACATGTGAACCTGAAAAACACGGCAGTGCTTTGAGTATCTGCTTGGATGAAGACATGATTCTGAAGACCTCCGTTTTACAGTTGATATCTACTCAGCCAATAAAGGGCTTTGGAGGTCCCATAGATCAACCTATGACAGCATTCCTTCTAGGAGAGAGGAAGCACAATAGGCTGGCCAGCTGAGACCGGCTGGAATTTACCGAAGCACCCTTAGAGATGATGTACCAACCAAATTACATAAAACTGGAAACTACATTTTCATGGTGACACTGAAATTCAAAGCATTTTTAACACACAAGCCTCTGCACCACTTTTGGAAATTGCTATTCCAAAACGGTTAGCTTGTTCCACAAAGTATAAGTCTTTGTATTTTAGACATTGAGAGATTGTGCCATTTACAATACTTGAATAGCAATGTCCAGTCGTCATTCATCACCATAAATCAAAAAATGTGAATTTTTTTGGATGCAGATGTGGCAACATGACTTTTTCTTCATTTCATGTTATTCTTTTTCATCTTTATTAGACATTTCAAAATGCTCCTGAAGAGACTGGGTTAAATTATGAACATTAAAATTAACATATATATTAAAATATTTAAAGCATCATTTGCAATGAACCAATGTCAATGTAATTAAGTACAAAGACTCTGCAAATCATAAATCTGTTTTTTATTAACATCACATTCTCCAAAAGCCTTAGCACATCTGTTGCTCTATTTTAAATTTGCTATTTATAAAATTCAGGAAAACTGCATGTCTTCTGATTGCTCCATTTCCATTATATACATATTCACCCACATAATTATGGCAGTTCAGAAGTATACTATACAGTGCACCATTAAATACAAGACAGGTTTTAATTAGAAATATGGATATTAAAGGTTTTAAAATTGTTCTACTTGCAACTGTCCATGAATATAGCCATAACAGCTACCTTCCTGTAATAATTTGACTTTGACAAAAGTTAGTGTTTTTTGGAAAAGACATGGTAGTGTTGTTCTTGGAAGTTGTTACTGTCTGCGGGTGGTCTAAATAAATGGCAATAGAAATGTGGCAATCTTGCCACAAAGTTGTGGGTTTTGAATAACTTTCAACCCATGTTTTAATGATGATCTTGAATATTTATATATTCATGATGGTAATTGCAAATTCCTGGTGTGAGGGGTTTTATTTCTTTTAATTTTTTTTACAGGGGAATTTGTTTAGCCATTGTAACCCATTAAAGCTGTTCAAAATATGGAAAAACTATTTTGAAAAAGAAAAATAAAGTGTTTCCATTTTGAAGGGTTCAAAACAAGGTTTCATTGTTCAAAAAATGTTAAATCTTTTCAAAGTTTTGGTATTTTGAACATTTGAATTTGGTTCTCCATTTCCTCCTCTCCCCCACCTTTTTGCTACTAAAAGCAATAAAATAAATTATGTTCAAGATTTTTTATTTTATTTTTTTATCTTGTTCTTTTTGCTTGCTCTTTAGCTTTTTTTAACTTTGGAAAAGTTCCAGAGTGGCGAAAAGAAAAATGAAGGTCTGTAACTCTGACACCATCTTTTCAAAAGTTGAAATTGGATTTTGTTTTCTCGTCTAAGTAACTTGAGGTGAGGGGGCTGTTGGAGGAATTTTCAAAATATATTTGCCACTTATTTTTTCTTCTACATTAGATAAAATAAAAAGTTTGTTCCAATCTCCTCAGATTTAGACAAAACATCATCCCATAGCCACACACCAAACAATCAAGATTTGAAGTGGAAATAATCCCCCACTTTTAAAAAAAAAAAAAAAATTCTTAGGGAGGAGGAAGTTGAGCTTATAATGAAAATCAAGTTTCTATCTTAGCCATGTATATTCTCACCATATTATGTCAGAACAACAAGTGATTCTCTTTCATGTCTAGCTCTAGTTACTTGCAATAACTAGAAATGCCTCAATAAGATACGACATCAAGCTTTTAAATCAGCTTGTTAAGAGTGCATGACACACAGGCATTGGGACTGAAGACCGTTTCTCACTGATGTAATAAGAATGACCCAAATATTTCTTAATCAGAATACTATACTTTCAGAGTACTGATGTGATGCATTCCTTGCTGACATACCATTACAGACATTATTGAAGTGATGTAAAATATAATACAATAATTTTATATTGTGACTGAAAAGGAACAGTTGGCACTATTGTGATATCAGATTCCCCAACATTTGTGCTTTGTTGCACTCTTTCTAGAAAACTCTCCAGTTTTACTTTCTGGATGAGAAAAGACAGGTCCTGAGTGATCTTTTACTTTTTTTAAAAAAATATTTTTACATTTTTAAGAAAACATTTTGGTTAAACTTTGTATTATAGGTACATTTATAGTTAATCATTAACCCTTTATAAACTAATAAGTGGCTTAATTAATTGTTCTAGAACTGTACATATTTATGCAAGGAAGCATCAGCAAAATCCACACTCACTTCTTCACCTGTTTTTTTAAACATTCACATTGCAACAATCTGCATCAGCTGTTGATCCTTTTCCATTCAATTATATAGAAATTATCTTCCACTTCGTTCCACATTTATTTCCAGAAATCTCAGCTGTTCACAGCTTTTGATTGAGCCAGGTTCTCTTTGGCTTCTGGCTATCTAATGAAGGGTTTGGCTAGAACCTTGCCATACTTAGCCAATGAAAATTTTGTAAGGCTGTTGAACCGTAAAGCTAACCACTTACCTTCTCATCAGATCTGAGTCTGACAAGGGCTGTTGTCAGCATCAGTCACATTCTTTATCAGATGTATTGCCCCTGAACAACTTATTAGGAAAAGGGATTTCTTTTCTAAACTGTGTCTTGAGAATATATTATTAATCTACAGGTACTTCCTCCCACATACAAATAGGATTTATCAAGTCTTGAGTGGAAATTCTTTAGCTTCTGCAGATAGAATTGTTTTATCTTACATTACATTAATATTCAGGCATATCAGGCCAATTCTGTCTTTCAGAGTCCGTTATCTCCATTGACTCAGGCTCATTTATTCTCGCTGAGGAACTGGCCCAATATTCCAGGTATGGCCATACCATGGATTTATATAAAGGCGTTATCATATTTTTCACTATTCTTGTCTACCTTGTTTTGTATGCACCTTAATGTTTTCTTTGCTTGAGTGCACCATACATTGAGCAAAGAACTTCACTGATTTGTCCACAGTAACCGTTCTTTTTTCTGATTGGTTACAATTACTTTTAGAACACAGCAATGTGTATGAGTAATACTTATTATTTTCAACATTGTTGTAGTTGTGTTGATCCCAGGATACTAGAGAGACAATATCCTTTTAGAGAGACAATAAATAAGGTAATATCTTTAATTGGACCAATGTCTGTTGGTGAAAGAGGCAAACTTTCTGTGTAAGCTCAAAAGCTTATCTCTTTGGCCAACAGAAGTTAGTCCAATTAAAGATATTGCCGTATTTACCTTGTCTCTCTAAAATTTATTATTCCTTTCAATGTGAATTACACTGCATCTGACTGGACAGCATGATGGCAAATTAAAGTCAGTACTTTCACCAAGCTTTGCCAGTTTCATCTGAAGTTCTTCACAGACTTCTTTAGTTTTCACAGGCCTAACTATCAGACTCTACATTTTCTTTCATTCTTATGGGAGCATTGATTCGGGTATCTAATCTCTACTTAAAACTTTCTGTGGGTAATTTTGGGATAATCCATCAAAATTGTAACCTGCAGCTATCAAGTATGGTAGTTTTATAGAATCTAATGAATAACTCTACTGCATAAGTATTTACATACATAAGAAAATTCAATAGTGTTTAAACCTTTAAAATACTTTCTTCAGCAGCTACTGGATAATTCAGAAACGAAGAAGCCAAGTTTTTTGGGGTTTGTGTGCTCACAATAATTAAGGCAGAACAAAAGTCTGCTTAGGGAATGTAGTTGGTTCTGACATTTTGTCTCTAATGTGACAAGTGAATGCTTATATTCTAAATGAATGTATTCCCATACAGTTAGCTTTTCCATTTGAACTTCTGTGAGTTGACTAAAGCTTTGTTATAAGTCCCTTTGGAGAGCACTGACACACTCTCAGGTTGCTGACAGGAAAACCCTGTAGACTGCCTAAGGGCCTTTCTGCATCACTTCAGCTACAGCTATGATCAGGTTTTGAAATTTCTCCTTGAAGTTTGGCTGTAATTTCTTGAAAGGCAAACACTTCTGAAAGCACCCTTGCCAGATATGAAAAAACTTCCAGAAAATCCAGTTGATATCCTGGATCGAGGACAAAAGGTGAAGTATTTGAATCAAGCTTAAAGCACCTATTAAAAGTTAGGCAGTGCCTCAATAGAAAGAGCATATAAAGTGATACCTTGGATCAATTTTTTCTATCAGTTACAATGACAATATTATTTTCTAACACAAAGGAAAGTATATCTGAAGTTATTCTCTGCCTAGAGGTTTGGCCAACAAAGACAGCTCATGAGGTACTTGGCAAACATATTTTGATTAAACTCCCATAGAGTTAAGTGGGAGATATTTCAAATCTACAAAGGACAAATTAGATATACATCTCCTAATGAATTTCAAATCCTTTGAAACTCCAGCCCAAACAATCATTTTTAGAGGGTTTTCTCTCTTTTTTTTTTTTTTTTTTTTGCAGTTTTATAATCTAACTTTTCCACTCATTTCTCACAGATGTTTAGAACTAGTGGATATAGGGCCTGATCCAAAGCCGTATGGAAAGACATCCATTGAGTTCAAGGCTTTTAGTTTAGACTTTTCTAAACTTCTGTATTTCTTTCCCCTCTCCTCTGACTTTGACTGATCATGAATAATTCCCCATATCCACTGTTAAATAAATGTATGGTGATGTTTTCTGGGAGGATTAATTGAGCAATAACAATTCAGATTATCCATTGGCCCCCGATTATCTATTGCTGTGCACATGGTTCTGCTTCAAAAATGTTATTACCAATTAAGCAGATGTAATTTATAATATAAGGTCATTAAATGACTTGGGTATCTTTATGACTAATCCTGAGAATAGTTCTGTATGTTTGCTTCAATAGGAGTTACACATATGATATATATCTCAACATCAAGCTATGTATGTAGAAGCCAAAATTAACCACATTTCAAGAATCAGACACTTAGATCTAGTCCCAGATTTAGGGTTAGTTTAGCCATGGGTTAAATACCAACTAACATGCAGACTGATGAAAGGCCCCCTTCTCATACACACATCCGCTCTAGGAAATCCTCACTTCTCAAAGGGCACAAATTACCCCATGAAACCTGCCCTGTGTGCATGAAGACATGTTCCCAAAGGGTTTGATCACATACAGTTTCATTCAAAAGAGAAGCATTTGTCCCTAATGGCCTTACTAGTAAATTGTACATTGGTAATAGGGAGTCCCTAAATTCTAGGCTCCATTGTGGCTTTGGCACAGACCCTGTGTAAGAGTCAGCACATATTTGCACTGATTGAGGAGCAGCCAGGAAGCAAAATGTGATTCAGAGAAAATCGGCCTCCCATTCACCACACCAGACCTACATCAACATCCATCACCCAGAGTGCCTAACAGCTGTACTGGCTGGCACTTGTAGGGTATAACCAATCACCTTCCCTGGCCATCTTGTCCAGGTCTGTAGGTAGAAAGTAGCAACCTGGCAAAGACTTCTCTCGCACCCTTTGCAGTTATGGTATGATATGGGTGGCTGGCATAGAGGAATACGTGGGTGTATTACATCTCTGTACTCCACTGTGTAGGTGTGCAGGGTTGACTTTTTATAATTCCATGGCCACAGAGTTTGTACTGGGTTCTGCTGCTTTTTCTGGGAAGTCTTCCACTTAGCTGTGGAAAATGTGCTTATCTGGAATATTTCAGGCAATTTAAGATGGTATTTTGTGCTCCTTACCTGCCACTGTTATCTTCTTGCTGCCTGCCTGTTCCTGCCCCACAATGAGTTCTAGGACACTGAGCCTGAACCTCGTAGGGCAAACCTCTTGCTCCCTCCAAGATAATAATAATAATAATAAAAAAATCTTCCTGGAAGCTGTATTTGCTAAAAAACAGTTGACATGCCTTCTGTATCCTTCTGATCAACCTTCACTGGCCAGTCACCTTCCCTCCTGCCACTGAGTTCTCACATGTCCTTGTGCTTATGTCCATTCCTTTCCTTATCACTTCCACTTACTGCTGCCTTCACGGCTGATTCTCCACTCTGGCACTTTGAGTGCAGAAGGTGGGGGCCCGCAAGGAATCTAAAAATTAATACTGGCCACTCCAGGCTTGTATTAAACTCCCAAGGTACAGCTTTTCTCTGACCTTGGATTGGTAGATGCTGCCACCACCCAAGTGCAGAACCCCTTTGAGAGCCCAGGAAGGCACACTTGGGAATTCCTTCCTTTGGGGTACCCTCAAGCCCTTTCACACCACCTCCAGGGAAGAGCTGAGAAGGGGGGGTGGAGAAAATCAGCTGTTGCCACCAGCTAATTAAACAACATGTGCACAAACCTCTTAAGAAACAAAAATTCAATTCTGTTCTTAAAAAAGGTAAATTTTATTAATAAAAAAAGAGAAAGAAAATACATCTGGGAACTCGGGCTATTGCTAGATTCTAAAAGAGAAACTATACAGATTAAGCACCAAGAATAGCTTTCTTGAGGTCCATTTTAAAGGTTACAAGCAAAACAAAAGCACCTGGGGTTAGCACAGAGGAATCCACAAGCCATTACAAAATAAAAGGGATAAACCTAATTGCGTCTTCCTAGACATTTCCTCATCTACTTACATATCTGGGGTTTTAGATGAGTAGTTTCTAGGTATGATACTGATGATTTTTCATCAAGCTTTCATTTTTCAAGCTTCTTACAGCATAGCTGTTACCCTGTCTGCCTCTCCCCAGGAGAACAGCAACAGACAGACAAAAGGGGAGTCTTTTTTTTTTATTTTAAAAAGTTCTAGCCTTCCCATTGGCTCTTTTGGCCAGGTGCCCACTCACTTCCTTTTGCCTATGCATAGCAATGAGACTTTTTAACCCTTTACAGGTAGAGCAATTAAAGAACAGCTACTAAGAGGGATTTTATAGATACTGGCTGGCTGGGTGTCCATAAAAAGGCACTGCCCTCCCTCCCCTCCCTCCATTTATCACATGTGCCTTCTGTATCCTTTCTGATCAACCTCCATTGGCCAGTCCCCTTCCCTCCTGCCACGGAGTTCTCACATGTCCTTGTGCTTCTGTCCATTCCTTTCCCTGTCACTTCCACTTACTGCTGCCTTCACCTCATCTCAGCAACCAAAAGGAGCAGGGGGTAGAGCATTTCATCTCCTTCAAGCAGCCAGGTGGAAGGGGCCCTAAATTGGGTGACACACTGACTCTTAATTCAGCATCAAGATCCCCTGATTTGGCAGACATTGGATCCCATGTAGAGTTGAAACACTAGATGGCAGCCTGGGATATGTATGCAAAATCTTCAATAAGAAATGATTATTACATCAACAAAATCAGTGCTGTGACATAGCATTCCTTTTTAAATCTTTCCCCCTGGCTGTTTGGTATGCCTTTCACCCGACCCTTGAATTTCCAGTTTGCTGGAACATTGAGTACCATTGTGCCACAGAAGTTGTTGGATCTTTGCCACAGAATACAGCTCTAGTATGGTGCAGAGAACACTGGTGCTGCTTATGTTTAAAATGATGAACTGACCAGATGGCACAATACTGCTGCCATCTTTACAATTGCCAGAAGAGTGTAACTGAAAAAAGGATCTATTGTTCTATTAATTTTATTTATTTGGGTTTTATTTTAAAATGAAAAAAATCCCATGTAATTCACTGTTACCAGAATAAATATTATAGTAATTTAGAATAGGGACTAAAAAGAATATTTAGAATACATAGAACTGAGCAACAGCCTGCGTCTAAACACCTCTAGGCTTTGAGTTATGGGTTGAATTGAAACCCAGAGCCAAAGCTGAGTTTTGTGGCTGGTCACTGTCATTAAAATGTGTTCAGAGAAGAACCTGGAACTAAGCACCCCTGTATTTGGGGGATTAGGGGTGATTCAAAATCTAGATCTGATTTCTGAAACTTGGGGCCATCTTGAAATTCAGTGTTTTGCTTAAGTCATAACTTCTGTTTTCACAGTAAAATGTAACACATGCTGCGGGCATTTTCTGCCACTATTACTCACACAGAGTAGTACCTCTTCTGTGAGCAGTCCCATTGATTTCAATGGACTGATGTGAGGAGTAAGGCACTATGCAGTGCGAGTAA
Source organism: Eretmochelys imbricata (assembly GCF_965152235.1). Classification (NCBI taxonomy): domain Eukaryota; kingdom Metazoa; phylum Chordata; order Testudines; family Cheloniidae; genus Eretmochelys; species Eretmochelys imbricata. The sequence continues at coordinate 69,661,841 of NC_135579.1, read as the reverse complement.
GCATGGCAGAACCTGGCCTGCTATTATAGAAGAGATTCTGAACTATGGATAGAATGGGAGGTTTCTAACTGGTCCTCTGTGCTGTTGTAAATGTGTCTATAATGCCCAGTAAATCCACAGGTCTAAAGATTTCCTTTGAATCAATTCTGCAGCCCTTAAAGGGCTACTTTAAGCTTTTAGAGCCTGCTTCAGTTCCCACTGAAGTCAATGAGTCACATTGACTCATTGAAATTTGCAGGGAGAGCGGTCGTGCTGCTACATCTCTGTACAAGGTGCTGCTCACCATGCCAGTCCGGCTTCATGGGATGGGAAGCGGATGGGGACATGGCCTCTGAACCTTGTCTGGATACGACCCTGCTTCCTTTAAGGTGCCGGGTGCCCCAAGGAGTGTAGATGGTACATTAGTACTTGTTTTCCCTGGACTGAATTGGTAGGTATAATTGTTATCTCTTATTGGTGTGTGTGGGGTTGGAAATGTCCTTGTTCTTTCTCCCACCAGATAGATTCTGGCCCTCAGTTCTTAGTCAAGCAAACCTCCCACTGAAATGTACACTTCCCTGTCTAAAATCTATTTCATAATAGGAATAAGATAAAATCTGGGAATTTTGGCCTAAATTTGCATTTATTAGATGGTTCTAGAGGGTGAAAGTAAAAGGCCAAATCTCTTGATATAATCAGATACATGTTGTCACGAACCCCAAATGCTTTGTCTATTGTCTTTTTATAATGTCTGCCATATTCTGTAAAATATACTGTATGTGTAGTAGTAATCTGTTGCTTTATTTAAAAAATCACAAATTTAAAGGAGAGTACAGTATGCTGATTGTAGAAGAGCTGCAGCAAACCAAGTTTTACTTATACTTTGGAAAAATCTTCCTCAATCAGGTTTTGCTTTGGACAAAGCAAAGCTAGAGAAAGGTATGACTGAGGATCCATTTTAAGCAAGCCACCAAAGTTTGGGGTTGGGAAAAGTATGATTGAATAAAAAGTTGTAGTTTGAGTTCACCTTTACTCCCAGGAGAAGGAGTAGTACAGATTATTCAAGGAATAAGATATTATTCAGTGTGAAAAAGGGTGGTAGAATCTATCCTATATAATATTTATATAGATGGAGCTGGTTATTTATTCTTAATGGGAAGTGTCAGGCAATCCTATAGGATCCTGTTTTCAGTGGCTTATAACTGTCAAACTTTAACTGTTTGGCTTGAAGTTTCCCACGATGGGGCTCTGCATCAGGTGAATTTTGTTTTGGAAAACCTGATCCAGGATCTCAAGTCAGGCAACCAGGAAATGAGGAACACATGATTAGTGACCAGCTGTGAAAAGTCAGTTTAAGTGACATGCCTAGCATCACATAGGAACTCTGTGGCAAATACAGTGATAGAAGCCAGTTCTCCAGGGAATGGATCCCAATAAAAATGCTATTCTACATTAAAATCATATGTCAGTTTCTCATAAAGTGCCCAGGCTAGTTATTCTGCATAGTGGGTACATGTTTTTTGTTTGTTTTTGGCCTTTTTGTTTGTTTGTTTTTTGGTCAGGGTATTAAGTTCCCTTGTGAGATACAAGAAGGAAAACAAAATAAATCTTCTTCAATGGAAAGAGGAGCCATCTGTCCCTGTTGAAAAGTATTGTACACCATGGGGATTTCATCAGTTTTTTTTATACCAATGACAGATTGTGCAAAGTGCAGGTGCCCAGTAAATCAAAGAAATGCCAACATTTCTGATTCACAGAGCTTTTTAAAAACCTCAAATCTGACTGAGTGGATATCACTTGGCCCAAACAATTTTAGAAAACAATTTATGTAGCTCCTTTCAAAACAAACAATATGAACATTTTAACTGATGTGGTTTGAAATAAAAATAAATATTTGGGCAGAATTACTATTTTAAGACAATGTGTTCCTTTTATAGTGGTAGTCACTGGTAATCTCTGAGGGACTATTTTTTATTTTTTAAGTGGATCTGTTGGTTGATACCTCTTTCATTTTCGGGACATACCAAATGCTTTGTATTATTTTATTCATACCTAAGGGCTTTGCTCTTCTATATTTAAAACTTCTGTGGTTTAACTGGGAGCTATATTCAAATAAAAGTATTCAGTTAAGCAAGACTAAGTGACAAGCAGGTGTCTGTGATTTACATCTGAAATGGGAGAGCAGATGTTCCAAGCTGGAGTCAGAGTGTGAAATCCTGGCCCCTTTAAAGTCAAAGAACCATGACCAATGGGAGCTGCGGGAGTGGTGCCTGTAGGTGAGAGAGGGGAGCATGCGGAGCCTCCCTGGCTGCCCATGCGCCTAGGGGTTGCAGTGACCTGGCAGCTGCTTCCTGGGAGCCGCAGTAAGCGCTGCTGGGACCCCGCACCACCTCTCTCACCCCACCCTCTGCCCCAGGCCTGATCCCCTTCCTGCACCCCAAACTCTTCATCCCCGGCCCCACCCAGCCAGAGCCCTCACCCCCCACGTGCACCCCAATCCCCTGCCCCAGCCTAGAGTCCCCTCCTTCATCCCAAACCCCTCATCCCCGGCCCAACCCACAGAGCCCACACCCCCAGCCAGAGCTCGGACCCCCTCCTGTACTCTGAACCCCTTGGCTCCAGTCCAGAACCCCTCCTTCACCCCAAACTCCTCATCCCTAGCCCCACCCCAGATCCTGCATCCTCAGCTGGAGTCCTCGACACCCCCTGCACCCCAACACCCTGCCCCAGCCCAGAGCCCTCTCCCACACCTCAAACCCCTCATTCCTGCCCCCACCCCAGAACCCGCACCCCCACCCATAGCCCTCAGCCCCTCCCACACCCCAACCCTCTGCCCCAGCCTGGTGAAAGTGAGTGAGGGTGGGGGATAGCAAGTGACAGAGGGAGGGGGGATGGAGCTAGCAGGGGTGGGGCCTCAGAGAAGGGGCAGGGATGAGGGGAAGGGGCGGGGCATGGGGTGTGGCTGGGTTTTGGTTTTGTGCGATTAGAAAGTTGGCAACCCTACTTTTGGTGCCCTTTACAATGCTTTGCTGCTGCAGTTTCCTGCCTGGATTGCTCACAAACTGTCTTCAGCATGCAAGACACTTCCAGTTATGTGTATCTGTGTGTACTGCAAACTGCTAGCCACACCTTGGCTCTTACATAGAATCATAATACCAGGGTTGGAAGGGACCTCAGGAGGTCATCTAGTCCAACCTTCTGCTCAAAGCAGGACCAATCCCCAACTAAATTATCCCAGCCAGGGCTTTGTCAAGCCTGACCTTAAAAATCTCTGAGGAAGGAGATTCCACCATCTCCCTAGGTAACCCATTCCAGTGCTTCACCACCCCATTCCAGTGCTTCACTGGAAGAAGAGAAGAAGAAGAGTAGATGATATCACTTGTTCCTAAAAGAAGAAATGAGGATTGTCTTGTAGTTAAATTGCATGCATCGGAGTCAAAAGACTTGGGTTCTATTTCTGGTTCTGCCGTAGACTTCTTGTGTCATCTTGCCTAGTCATTAATATCCTCATGATAAAAAACGGTCTCTTATTTTGTATTTTGGGCACCTCAGTTTTGGGGTGCCTGGTTTGAGATTCCCAGGTGTTACCAAGATCAGGTTCATATATATGGGAGTGTGTGTGTGTGTGTGTGTAGAGAGCGACAGAGAGTATGTCCCTGCCTGCAAAATCTTATAATCTAAATAGACAAGAGAGACTAAATGTGGGAGAAAGGAAGTACTATCTGCATTGACAGTTGGGAAACTGAGGCACAAAGATGAAATGGCCTGTGTAAAATCACACAGGAAGTCTGTGGCAGTGTTGAGACGTGAACTCAAATCTCCTGGTTCACAGTACAGTGCCTTAAGTAAAACAGCATCCACTGTCTCACATGACAAATAGCAAAGAGGACACTATTAACACATTCTTTGGTATGGCTGAGCTGTGTGTGGTGTAGGACCAGAATGAGAGCTGGGGTAGAGATGGCTTTAAACTCATCCAAGTGTCAGTCCACTTGTGATGGCTGCACTAATATATGCCTGGGTGCTCATGACCCCAAAGGGTTATTCCAGCAGCTGGGAATCAGCCAGTTACAGCGGCATCCTAGCTATGCCTCATTTTACCCAACTGGAAGGGGGGTTGGCATAGGAGCTGCTTTGCTAGCCTTATCCCGGGGAGTCCTCTTTGGGCAAGTTAAGCTGGCTTTAAGGTTACTTTTTACCACTGGAATGGTGGAAAAGCAGCCTTAACAGACCAGAGAATTTGGCCAATATTAATCACAATAGATAAACGTCTTCATTCTGTGTTATTGTAGTCAAAGTATCTGGGGTAAAGTTGTACCCTTCTGCATTATAACATATGAACATAGAGAAACTGTTCCACAATTTTCATGGCTTAAAAACCTCCAAAAACCAGAGCCACGTTCCATTTCGTGGGGTCAGGTAGAAACAGTGAGGAAGTGGCAAAGGACTTGATTGTCAACCATATGGATCCTGAGGATGATCTAATAGGAATGCCTGTGTCAACCCTGCAGATATCTGAGCATCTGCATAGAGCAGAAATCCTTCATAACTTCTCTTGGCAAAGCTTCCTCAGCCTGGAAGCAAGGCTAGCTTGTTGGTATTTCTACCATTAGTCCCTTTGTTTTATGTGCCCCTTCAATAAAGTTCCTGGAGTCTTAGGCCAAAGTGGATGCCTTTATCAGCAGAAAATTCACTTGATGTGGAGATAGGAGCATGTCATACAGAGTGGCTGATTCCTGGCTCTTCCCCTTTCAACCTATGATATCTCTTATTAGCCCACGGAGCCTCATCTTGTAGTCTTTTGGGGACTCAGGAGAGAGATGGCAGCATGGAGAACAGACACTGCTTTGGCAGAGTATGATTTTAAGGGTACTTTCTGCCACAAGTTTTGCTCATTTGCTCCTCTCACTGGTACAGACTTGGACTTTTGAAGAACTGCAACACACAGCATAGTAAATAAGAAATATTAGCCTGATTTACACTGTAGGGTGCCCTGATACACTCCTAGTTCCAGATTTTCCCCCAAAAATGTATGTTCTGAACTGCACAATGTATATAGGTTCATTATTTCATCAATGGAAATAATGTGCACACATTTTGTTACTCCAAATGGAATTTCACAAACACTTCAATTTAAACACACTGGGTTAGATAGAACAATAAAACAAGTTTACCAACTGTAAAGAGAGATTTTCAGTGAATACAAGTCATGAGGCACAAAAATCAGAAATGGTTACAAGACAAATAAATAATGCGTAATTTAAAAAAATATGTTCAAAGCAAAGTTTCTCTCATCACATGCCCTCAGAATCTTACTGGCCCAAAAATTAAGCCAGAACCCCTTCTTATGTTTAATGGCTGTTTCCTTTGTCCCTTCTCATGCAGCAAATTGAGGAGGGGTGCCTTGGGGTGCTTGCCACTTCTTTTAATAGTCCTGTCCCCCAGTTTGAGAAGCATTTTATCTGGAAGTAAAGGCAACAGGCAATCTGTGTGGAAAGGAACTCCATCCTGTTTCTTTGCTAAGGCTATGTCTACACTAGCATTTTTGTTGGTAAAACTTTTGTCAGGCAGGGGTGTGAAAAAATACCCTCCTGACTGACAAAAGTTTCACTGACAGAAGCACCAGTGTGGACAGGGCTATGTTGATGGGAGATGCTCAGCCCCCTTTTCTGCCAAAGAATGGCCACTTAACAAATAATGACCCATCAGCCTTGTTTACACCTGGCTGAGGCATCTGCTTACCGTTTGTCTCCATTTCTGGTTGATGATTCTGCTTACCGCTTAAATGCAAATTAAGCAGAGCATATTCTTTTGTTTGAGACAGACCTGTATGATGTTTCACTCCATATTCTTTATGAAAATATGCTTATGATATGAATATGACATAACTGAGAAGTACTTTATGCAAGATGGGTCTTGTAAGGTATCATTGGAAAGGTTATGATTCACTGAATGTGATTATCCAATTTGTATGCCTGCATCATTTCAGTATCTGAAATTAGGAATATTAACTATGTATCTGTATTTCAAATGTGTTACTTTGGGTGTCCCACACGAACCAGTGCTTCAGGTACAACAATGGAAAAGCCGGACAGGCCTAATGAGCCGTTAGCAGAGACAATGGACTATGAAAGAGCTTAGTCTTCTTGTGGACCATGGAGACAGCCTACGAGTAATGGCTGCCACAGTCCTGCAGAGACATGGGTCTTGTCACCTGATACTAAACATTACCTGGGACTTCTTGTAACTTTCCTCTGGAAGGGAAGGGAGGTCAAGTATGGGAAATAAAGGATTCCTGTCTTATGTAAATCCTATTTAAGGGTGGGGAGGAAGGCAAATGGCACTACTCCTCTCCATGGCTGTCTGCCCAAGAAGAAAGACTGCTAAAGACACCTGAAGGGAAGGCAAAGGGGAGTCCAGACTGAGACAGGGATCCAGTCTGAAAAGGAATATAACTGGAACTCTGAATCACAGAAACTTTGCATTCTGCCTGAAATAACATTTAGGGTGAGAATTTATATTTTGTAACCTGTTTGTTATGTATATTGAACTTAGCTTGCATATTTTGCTTTTATTTGGTCAGTAATCTGCTTTGTCTGTCTGTTATCTCTTATATTTACTTAAAATTCACCTTTTGGTAGTTAACAAACGTATTGCTTGTTTATAATATAACCCAGTTTATGTAATTTCTAACTGCAGGGGAGGCAAGAAGTTGTGCATACCTCCCTCCACATTGTCTCTCTCTGCAGCTGGGGCCGGCCCTGCCTGTGTGCTTGGCTGGAAGATGCCTATGAGCCGAACCCAGCAAGGTCAGGTAAAGGGGACCCAGGCTGGCAGAATAGGCTGATTGAGCAGGGGAGGCCCAGTTAAACCTCAGCACATCAGGTGACACCCCAAAGGGTCCAACCCCATCACAACCTGTTTGCCAACTTCTGTTTCTGCAGGGCTATGATTTGCAACATGTGCTAATACCACCATACAGAGACATCTTATAACTTCACATACAATGTTGCCACACATATTTTACCAGGACATCAATGACCAGCAAATTATGAGTTTTCAAATGATAGCTCACTAGGAATACTTTGTACAAAGATTATTATAATAGTGGTCACGGGTATATTCTGTCACAGTAATCAATACCCAAGAAATATCTTTGCCAAAGTTTCTGATTAAATTATAGAAGTAATCAAAATATAGAAAATGTTTTTTATTAAATTATCACCAAAATATGTTTTTCTCTATTTTTCATCAATATTCATTTCAATTGAAGCTTTCCAACCAATTCTGTTACATTATATTTTTTGTAATATTTTAAAGAACAGATTAACTATCTTTCTGCAGTGCCAAAACATCACAAGAAGGATAAATTTGAAACTTTGCTGCAGACAAGCAAATATATTCAAATATTATGTCAGGTTTAAAATAAAATTGATAGTGTTTCTGTTCATAATTCATCTGCATGTACATATCTTACATACTCACACCACTGCACTAACACATACGGTGTGTTTTTAAAAACGCATAATGAACCAGAAGGTCAATTTTTAAACACCCAGTCAAGAAATCCTCTTTTTTCAGCAAAATGCTTATTTTCTTTCAGTTAATAATGAATGGTTTACTCCCACATAAGGCACAGCAAACTGTTCATTTGCTTTTTAAAAGGCTAGAAGTAGAGAATATGGCAATACTTGAAGCTAAGTGAGGTCAGACACTGCATTTTCTTTTACATTTACTTTTCTCATGAAATTTCTATTTCTGAAATGTTTCCTATGACTGTTTATTTCTCAGTGTCTCTTCTTTTCCAGCTTATATCTCTACCTGTGTCAGGTCAAAAGCTGCTCCAAATTAACTGAAAGTAATTCCAGCTGTTGGCATACATATCTGTGAGTTCAGAGTAGCAGAAATAAAGTGTTAATAATGATGCAAAATGCCTACGAAAAAAGAAGGGTCGAGGAGGGGGGGAGAACATCTTTCTTTGTTGCTGGAAAATTAAAAATATTCTCTTCATAGTGGTGCCCATTATATTCAGAGCTGTGAATTGCATTTCTTTACACTTAAACAATGTGGTTTTCTCAGAGCCCACCTTGCAAATATTGAGAGCTGCACTGTGCCTGTTAAATACAGCCTTTTGTAAGAGGCAGCACAGAGATGAACCACCCCTGGGCAAGCACTGAGCAGCATCATGCTTCTGGGAGCCACTATCCCTGCTGGAACTCCCTGGTTGTGTTAAGAGGAGGTAATTTGCTCAATCTCTTTAAAGGATCCTACATCTTTCCTCTCCTGAGTACAGTAATACCAACCAGTTCTGTTGGCCAGTGTGTCGGTGGGCAGGAGTACCCTGGCTACTATTACTCTTGGGTCCTCCTTTCCATCTTTGTGGCCAGTTGATCTCTTAGTGCACTCAACCCTGCACTCCTCACCCCACGGGCTGCTCTTCTGACTGGCCTTTATTCAGGCTTTAGAAGTGGGAGCCCCTGAATGGTCACATTAGGGCTCGCCACAATCTAGCTCCTACCAGGAGTAATCCAAATAAAGTCAATACCGACATAAGGTAGGGTCCTGCAAATGCTTACTACCAGGAGAAATGCTTGCTACTGTGGATAATCTCATTGATATCAATAGTTCTACTTAAGTATGGTAAGCACTATCTCAGATACTAAGCTACCACACCTGGCAGTGGGTATTTTCAGGCTGAGCTCTAAGAACATGCATCACACCAGCCTCTGTTTCTATTGATGTCTAGTGTTTCTCAGTCAGAGCTGATTTTGCCTCTACTTCCCAGCACGAAGTCTCCTGATATAGTCTGATGCACAGAAAATGCATTTCATCATTTAAATGCATGAGAAAGGAATCATTCAAAGTTGTTGAAAAGTAAGTTCAGTTATTTTAACAGTGCTGATCATTCACAAAACTTGGTGAGAGCTATAATATATTAACCTTTTGTAGAGAGGGATGGGTTATGTTAAAGTAACTGACAAGTCTGAGCTCTTAAACATTTTACAAAAATGAATAATGTCTTAACTGCTTCTAATTCAATGACCCACCTCTCAGCAGTCATTCTTTCTCTATGTTAGACCCATGCTCTATGATTTGCACTGGCTGCTTATTGCTTTCTGGCCTGATTTTAAGATATTTTTTGTTTACCTATGGAACCCTAAATGGCTTGATCCTGCCTAATTAAAAGACTGTCTCTCTGTCCATGACATACAGCTAGAGCTGTGATTAGCAAAAAACCCTAAGTTGAAGCCCCATTGGTATAAGAGGGAGAGGCAGCTGGTAGGGTGTTCTCCACTAAGTTGTGCGACCTTTAGAACTTACTTACTTCTTTTGGTCCATAACAACCCAAGGCTCTTATCCTGCAAACACCCATGCATGTTGTACTTAACTTTACTACCATGAGTGCCCAGTAAATTGCATGGAAGTCAGCTGACCCACATCAGAAATATGAAAAACAGAAACAAAAAACCATATTGGCATTGGAGAGATGCAAACCTATTATTTCTTTAAGTTTAGATTTGTAAGGTTGGATCATGCAAAACTGAAACCAATGGATGGAGAATCAAACCCTTAGAACATGATGCTTACACCGCTAAACCTCTCTCTTCAGTCAAGCTGAACTTCCTGTGTCTCAGACTATCAGCTTCCCACTCAGTCACATTTAACATTAAAGGCCAGGTCCTGTATGTCCCTATAACACATTCTAAGGTGAAATCCAGACCACTAAGCAGTTGTGTCACCACTTACCCTCTAGCCCTGGGTGCCTTACAATGCTTTGCTGCTGTAACTCAGTCTGGGATGCTCACAGCAAACCCATAAGCGTGAAGGTCACACCCTGAGAGTCTGTATGCTAGACAGCCCTGCTTCAGCAGCTCTCACCCCAACAGCCAGTCTACAGCCCCACTCTGGTTTCCACCAACCTTGGTTACAACCAGAGAGGTAAGCCCAACACCCCCAGTCCAAAATTTCCCCAAAACCATGTGCCCTGAAGTGTTCAGCCCTCTCTTGGACAGCTCAGAGAAATAAAAATGTTAATTTCTCCTTTAAAGAGACAAAATCACATTACAGCTACAAATAAATACATCCCTCCCTTCAAACACAGCACTGAGTTGGTTTATAGTAAAAATAAAACAAATGTATTAAAAACAGGACATAGGTTCAGTTATGCCAAATAAAGGAAATAGTTATTTGTTTGTAACTCTTTCAAAGTCAAAACACACATCTAAAAGTCTAAAATTAATCTAGCAAAGTACAGACTTTGTTCAAGATGGTTTCTCATACCAGTCTTTCTTCTTCCGAGTCGTGGCTGGCTTTCCTTCAGGCAGGACCTTCCATAGAAGTACAAGGCGCTGGCTTCCCTTATCTTTTCTAGGTTAAAGATCTTTTCCTAAGCAGGTTTCTAACCTACATTTGATTCTTGGAGACTTCAAGCCCCCCTTGTTTGAAGGGCCAATCTTTTTCAGCTTGCAAGAGTTCCCTTGTTTCTGTCTGGTGGTGAATGCCAAATATGGCTACTGTCTTTGCTTATATCTTCCAAAGTTCAATGACCTTGTTTCAAGATTAGGATGACCTCATGCTATTCTTCCCTTCCTGTGGGCTTCCCATCCTCCTGTGTGTAAATGGAATCTCCACTGTATTGATTGTCCATGCTCCCCGTGGAAGGAAAAGGCCTGGGTAGACACCATCGAATCGTGGAAGTCAACGAATGGCTACGCAGGTGGTGTCAGAGAGAAGGCTTTGGATTATTTGACCATGGGATGGTGTTCCAAGAAGGAGTGCTAGGCAGAGACGGGCTCCACCTAACGAAGAAAGGGAAGAGCATCTTCACAAGCAGGCTGGCTAACCTAGTGAGAAGGGCTTTAAACTAGGTTCACCGGGGGAAGGAGACCAAAGCCCTGAGGTAAGTGGGGAAGTGGGATACCGGGAGGAGGCACGAGCAGGAGCGCGTGAGAGGGGAGGGCTCCTGCCTCATACTGAGAAAGAGGGGCGATCAGCAGGTTACCTCAAGTGCCTATATACAAATGCACAAAGCCTGGGAAGCAAGCAGGGAGAACTGGAAGTCCTGGCACAGTCAAGGAATTATGATGTGATTGGAATAACAGAGACTTAGTGGGATAACTCACATGACTGGAGTACTGTCATGGATGGATATAAGCTGTTCAGGAAGGACAGGAAGGGCAGAAAAGGTGGGGGAGTTGAACTGTATGTAAGGGAGCAGTATGACTGCTCAGAGCTCAAGTATGAAACTGCAGAAAAACCTGAGAGTCTCTGGATTGAGTTTAGAAGTGTGAGCAACAAGGGTGATGTCGTGGTGGGAGCCTACTATAGACCAGCAGACCAGGCGGATGAGGTGGACGAGGCTTTCTTCCGACAACTTGCAGAAGTTACTAGATTGCAGGCCCTGGTTCTCATGGGAGACTTCAATCACCCTGATATCTGCTGGGAGAGTAATACAGCGGTGCACAGGCAATCCAGGAAGTTTTCAAAAAGTGTAGGGGACAATTTCCTGGTGCAAGTGCTGGAGGAACCAACTAGGGGCAGAGCTCTTCTTGACCTGCTGCTCACAAACCGGGAAGAATTAGCAGAGGAAGCAAAAGTGGATGGGAACCTGGGAGGCAGTGACCATGAAATGGTTGAGTTCAGGATCCTAACACAAGGAAGAAAAGAGAGCAGCAGAATACAGACCCTGGACTTCAGAAAAGCAGACTTTGACTCCCTCAGGGAACTGATGGGCAAGATCCCCTGGGAGAATAACATGAGGGGGAAAGGAGTCCAGGAGAGCTGGCTGTGTTTTAAAGAATCCTTATTGAGGTTACAGGGACAAACCATCCCGATGTGTAGAAAGAATAGTAAATATGGCAGGCGACCAGCTTAGCTTAACAGTGAAATCCTTGCTGCTCTTAAATACAAAAAAGAAGCTTACAAGAAGTGGAAGATTGGACAAATGACCAGGGATGAGTATAAAAATATTACTCGGGCTTGCAGGAGTGAAATCAGGAAGGCCAAATCACATCTGGAGTTGCAGCTGGCAAGAGATATTAAGAGTAACAAGAAGGGTTTCTTCAGGTATGTTAGCAACAAGAAGAAAGTCAAGGAAAGTGTGTGCCCCTCACTGAATGAGGGAGGCAACCTCGTGACAGAGGATGTGGAAAAAGCTAATGTACTCAATGCTTTTTTTGCCTCTGTCTTCATGAACAAGGTCAGCCCCATGCTGGGCAGCACAGCATGCGGAGGAGGTGACCAGTCCTCTGTGGAGAAAGAAGTGGTTCGGGACTATTTAGAAAAGCTGGACGAGCACAAGTCCATGGGGCCGGATGCGTTGCATCCGAGAGTGCTAAAGGAGTTGGCGGATGTGATTGCAGAGCCATTGGCCATTATCTTTGAAAACTCATGGCGATCAGGGGAGGTCCCAGATGACCGGAAAAAGGCTGATGTAGTGCCCATCTTTAAAAAAGGGAAGAAGGAGGATCCTGGGAACTACAGGCCAATCAGCCTCACCCCAGTCCCTGGGAAAATCATGGAGCAGGTCCTCAAGGAATCAATTCTGAAGCACTTAGAGGAGAGGAAAGTGATCAGGAACAGTCAGCAAGGATTCACCAAGGGCAAGTCATGCCTGACTAATCTAATTGCCTTCTATGACGAGATAACTGGCTCTGTGGATGAAGGGAAAGCAGTGGACGTGTTGTTCCTTGACTTTAGCAAAGCTTTTGACACGGTCTCCCACAGTATTCTTGCCAGCAAGTTAAAGAAGTATGGGCTGGATGAATGGACTATAAGGTGGACAGAAGGCTGGCTAGATTGTCAGGCTCAATGGGTAGTGATCAATGGCTCCATGTCTAGTTGGCAGCCAGTATCAAGTGGAGTGCCCCAGGGGTCGGTCCTGGGGCCGGTTTTGTTCAATATCTTCATAAATGATCTGGAGGATGGTGTGGATTGCACCCTCAGCAAGTTTGCAGATGACACTAAACTGGGAGGAGTGGTAGATACGCTGGAGGGTAGGGATAGGATACAGAGGGACCTAGACAAATTGGAGGATTGGGCCAAAAGAAATCTGATGAGGTTCAACAAGGACAAGTGCAGAGTCCTGCACTTAGGACGGAAGAATCCAATGCACCGCTACAGACTAGGGACCGAATGGCTAGGCAGCAGTTCTGCAGAAAAGGACCTAGGGGTTGCAGTGGACGAGAAGTTGGATATGAGTCAACAGTGTGCCCTTGTTGCCAAGAAGGCCAATGGCATTTTGGGATATATAAGTAGGGGCATTGCCAGCAGATCGAGAGACGTGTTCGTTCACCTCTATTCGACATTGGTGAGGCCTCATCTGGAGTACTGTGTCCAGTTTTGGGCCCCACACTACAAGAAGGATGTGGAAAAATTGGAAAGAGTCCAGCGGAGGGCAACAAAAATGATTAGGGGACTGGAACACATGACTTATGAGGATAGGTTGAGGGAACTGGGGATGTTTAGTCTTCAGAAGAGAAGAATGAGGCGGGATTTGATAGCTGCTTTCAACTACCTCAAAGGGGGTTCCAAAGAGGATGGCTCTAGACTGTTCTCAGTGGTAGCAGATGACAGAACAAGGAGTAATGGTCTCAAGTTGCAGTGGGGGAGGTTTAGGTTGGATATTAGGAAAAACTTTTTCACTACGAGGGTGGTGAAACACTGGAATGCGTTACCTAGGGAGGTGGTGGAATCTCCTTCCCTAGAAGTTTTTAAGGTCAGGCTTGACAGAGCCCTGGCTGGGATGATTTAATTGGGGATTGGTCCTGCTTTGAGAAGGGGGTTGGACTAGATGACCTCCTGAGGTCCCTTCCAACCCTGATATTCTATGATTCTATGATTCCACTATGCTTAATTTACACAGGAGACAGGTAAGTAGCTGTGAGGTCCAGGAGAGACCTGTTTCTCTCTTTGTTTGAACACAGACTGTAAAGCCTAATGTTAATGAGTATTCCTTAGACAGTGTTAATACATATATGTTCTGATGATATTAATCACCAGTGTGTCATAGCCTTCCATAAAATACCTCATTTGATAAAATTTTATAATACAGTAATATTGTATATAATCAGTTGATTCAGTTGCTTATCACTTGAGGATCACCCCCCTCCCCCCCATCTTTATAGCCCATATAGTTTCTCTCTGCTGCTTCTTAGCTTGATAGCTTTGTTTACTTAATATGTAAAGGTACCTTCATTGTCTCTGCAATGGGGTTACACGGGTATAACTGAGGATGGAAATTGGCTCTGCAATTTGAACTCAGGTGTAAACTCAGTAGGTGTAAATCATCTAACCTCAATGGAGCTGTGCTGATTTATTCCACCCAAGGATTTGCCACAGTTTACACTTCTAGCTGTGATCCTTGAGATAGAAGAAAAACTTTCCCACTCTCTCACAGCTGTATAGGCTCTTCAAGGCTAACACAATAAAAAGTGATAAAAGCTTATTGTTTTGCTCACTAAAATAAACAGTTGAGACTTGGAATACACACAAGGAGCAGAGCATTTGAATAAGAAGGTGACATTTTAGCATAATCACTTTTCCCCGTGGATCTGTGCTTGCATTTGTGATAAATTATGATCTAAAATAGGTGACTAGAGTTATGAATTTAGGTTGAAGACACTCTGTTTGCATAGACTCTGAGTAATTATACTGCATGCATATAGATTATGGAAGAGAGTCAGGTGGAGTTGAAATTCATCTGTTATCTAGATGCCATCATGCAGAACTGCAGACTAGTTTCTAGGCTGAAGTAGCTGCCACTGCCTTTCTGCAGCAGTTGAATGTAGTGCTGCATAAACACAAATACTGTGTTACCTCTCCTCTTCCACGACCCCCCTCTATTAGCTTTCTGTGCTGGTCTTTATTTACATAGTGCAGAGACCTTCACAGCATGCAGGTCACCCTGTACAGCTGCTCTAGTCAGTTGGATTTGTGACCATCTTCTTGACAATAGCTAAGGAGATTGTCCCAGTGAAAGTTATATTTGTGACATTATAACTGTAACTTCAATTATGAGAGTAGCTTGGCAAAAGACAATGATTGGGGAAGCTACGTTGTAAAGGCACAGACATGTTCAATTCTTGCTTGTGCACAGCTTCTATGCTCAGGTTAGAACAGGCTTGGTGAAATGGACAAGAGCAGTACATTAGCATTGACTTGAACTTTGTAGTCATAGTGAAAATTAAGAACACACTATGCCGTCAGGAATAAACATGTGCCACTCTAGAGATTTAATAGGAGAGCATGGTATGATAATGGAAAAATTCACTGACTCTTTTGTGGTGAAAGTACCAGCTTCCTTATGATACTAAAAGTTGGTAGGGAGGAGCTGAACCTGAATTTCACCTTAAATTTGTTGTGACAGAGAACAGGTTGGGAAGCAAGCTAAGAATGACTGCAGTCAAAGATATCAATGCACAAAAGCACAATTGATCTACAGTAGTCTAGGGGAAGCCCTATAGAAAATAAAAAAAGTTTATGGCAGCAAGGAACACAAGAGAAGCAGGAATAGCAGGTCAGTCTAGAGAGATGTTGCCTATTCAAGGTCATTGTCTGACTTTAAAGAGTTGGACGATGACTAAGAAACAAAGTGAGATCTAAGGACAGCTTTGGGAAAGGAAGCCCATTTGAAATGTGAGATGAGACATACCCAGGAAGAGCACTGGGAAAAGAAGGCACCAAAATCAAAGAGAGAAATATAGTAAGTGAGCTGACTGCAAGTGGATGCATGGGGTTTTTAATATAAACTCAGCAGAATGCAGATGAAAGATTAATGAATTTAAACCACTAGGTAGCAAGGACAGAAGAGAGGAGTATGAAAATGAAGGTTTCCCCATCTGCAGAAGGAATAGAAGGAAGCACTTGAAGAAGGGAACATCAGTTAATTCTTAAGAAAGTATGAAGCAGATCCTCAGCTGGTGTAAATTGTCAGAGCTCCATTAACTTCAGTTTCAATGGAACTGACGATCTTTACTAGCTAAATAGCTGCCCTTATGACTTTCATCATAAAATGAGAAAGAAGTTACTTTACAAAGTTTATAACCTTTGCAGTTATACTTTTATATAGGCAGCAAACATTCACAGGCAACCTTGGGACCTGATCCTGTAATCAGATACTACTACTAGGAGACCCTGTACCTGTGAAGAGTCTTATTGAGTTCAGTGAGCCTTCACAAAGCACAGGGGTCCATGCTAGCAGGTCCAGCTGCAAGACTGGTACCTTCCGCTTTACCCATGTGCCTAATTTCATGTTTGGAACCAGTTACTTTCTATTTACGTTCATGACTTCCCCCCCCACAGACACACCTATACAAGCTTGTTAAGGGGTTTATCTTGTGAGCTGCTGAACCCCTCCTGTAAAGTGCTAAGTGCCCTCAACTCTCATTGAGTGCTCTCCACTCGCATTACATTCAACACCTCAGAAGGCATCCAGCACCTCAGAGAGTCAGACCCTAAACAAACAAAACTGAGATTACAAAGGACCCCAAGGAAATTAGGTACCCAATTCCCAGTGAGTTTCCACAGGATTTCTTTTTTACACTCACAAGGTTTACAAAGGCCCAATTGTTTTTAAAATGGGGGAAGGGGAGTGTGTCCCAAGCTGAGATCTTGTGCCAACTTCTGAGTTTATGTTCATAGCAAATGTTTCACCTGAACATAAGAACATAATATAAGAGCATAAGAACAGCCATACTGGGTCAGAACAATGGTCCACCTAGCCCAGTATCCTGTCTTCTGACAATGGCCAATACCAGGTGCTTCAGAGGGAATGAATAGAACAGACATTGTTGAGTGATCCATCACCCATCATCCACTCCCAGCTTCTGGCAAACAGAGGCTAGGGACACTCAAAGCATGGTGCTGCATCCCTGATCACCCTGGCTAATACCATTGATAGACCTCCATGAGCTTATTTAGCTGTTTTTTTTTTAACTGTTATAGTTTTGGTCTTCACAACATCCCCTGGCAATGAGTACCACAGGTGTGAAGAAGTACTTCCATTTGTTTGTTTTAAACCTGCTGCCCATTAATTTTATTAAGTGACCCCTACTTCTTGTGTTGTGTTAAGAAGTACTAACGTTCTTTATTCACTTTCTCCACACCAGTCAAGATTTTATAGACCTTTAACATATCCCTCCTTAGTCGTCTCTTTTCCAAGCTGAAAAGTCCTAGTCTTTTTACTGTCTCCTCATACAGAATCTGTTGCATACCCCTAATCGTTTTTGTTGCCCTTTTCCAATTCTAATGCATCTCTTTAGGGATGGGGCAACCACATCTGCTCGCAGTATTCAGGATGTTGGCTTACCATGGATTTATATAGAGTCATTATGATATTTTCTGTCCTATTATCTATCCCTTTCCTAATGGTTCCTAACATTCTTTTCGCTTTTTTGACTGCTGTGGCATGTTGAGCGGCTGTTTTCAGAGAAAAAATAAAAGGAGTACTTGTGGAACCTTAGAGACTAACCAATTTATTTGAGCATAAGCTTTCGTGAGCTACAGCTCACTTCATCGGATGCATACTGTGGAAACTGCAGAAGACATTATATACACAGAGACCAGGAAACAATACCTCCTCCCACCCCACTCTCCTGCTGGTAATAGCTTATCTAAAGTGATCACTCTCCTTACAATGTGTATGATAATCAAGCTGGGCCATTTCCAGCACAAATCCAGGTTTTCTCACCCTCCACCCCCCATCCCCCCCACAAACTCACTCTCCTGCTGGTAATAGCCCATCCAAAGTGAACACTCTCTTTACAATGTGTATGATAATCAAGGTGGGCCATTTCCAGCACAAATCCAGGTTTTCTCACCCCCCCCCCTTTTTTCAAAAAACCACACACACAAACTCACTCTCCTGCTGGTAATAATTCATCCAAAGTGACCATTCTCCCTACAATGTGCATGATAATCAAGGTGGGCCATTTCCAGCACAAATCCAAGTTCAACCAGAACGTCTCGGGGGGGGAGTAGGAAAAAACAAGGGAAAATAGGCTACCTTGCATACCTTGTGCTTTTTCAGGAAGTTTCTTGAGCAAATGCTGTAGTTACTTTTGGTAACTCTCAGTGGGATCATAGGGTAATGGCTTCTAGAAAGTGGTGTTGGAGAGCTGCCGAGCAGCCTCTTGTTCATATTCTGACCTATTCATGATGACAACAGCACCTCCTTTGTCAGCTTTTTTGATTATGATGTCAGAGTTGTTTCTGAGGCTGTGGATGGCATTGTGTTCTGCATGGCTGAGGTTATGGGGCAAGTGATGCTTCTTTTCCACAATTTCAGCCCGTGCACGTCGGCGGAAGCATTCTATGTAGAAGTCCAGTCTGCTGTTTCGACCTTCAGGAGGAGTCCACCTAGAATCCTTCTTTTTGTAATGTTGGTAGGGAGGCCTCTGTGCATTAGTATGTTGTTCAGAGGTATTTTGGAAATATTCCTTGAGTCGGAGATGTCAAAAATAGGATTCTAGGTCACCACAGAACTGTATCATGTTCGTGGGGGTGGAGGGGCAGAAGGAGAGGCCCCAAGATAGGACAGCTTCTTCTGCTGGGCTGAGAGTATAGTTGGATAGGTTAACAATATTGCTGGGTGGGTTGAGGAAACCATTGCTGTGGCCCCTTGTAGCATGTAGTAGTTTAGAAAGTTTAGTGTCCTTTTTCTTTTGTAGAGAAGCAAAGTGTGCGTTGTAAATGGCTTGTCTAGTTTTAGTAAATTCCAGCCACGAGGAAGTTTGTGTGGAAGGTTGGTCTGGCTATGTAGACTCCCTCCTCAGGCCCTACGCTACCAGCACTCCCAGCTACCTTCGAGACACCAGTGACTTCCTGAGGAAACTACAATCCATCGGTGATCTTCCTGATAACACCATCCTGGCCACTATGGATGTAGAAGCCCTCTACACCAACATTCCACACAAAGATGAACTACAAGCCGTCAAGAACACTATCCCCGGTAATGTCACGGCTAACCTGGTGGCTGAACTTTGTGACTTTGTCCTTACCCATAACTATTTTACATTTGGGGACAATGTATACCTTCAGATCAGCGGCACTGCTATGGGTACCCTCATGGCCCCACAGTATGCCAACATTTTTATGGCTGATTTAGAACAACATTTCCTCAGCTCTCGTCCCCTAACGCCCCTACTCTACTTGCACTATATTGATGACATCTTCATCATCTGGACCCATGGAAAAGAAGCCCTTGAGGAATTCCATCATGATTTCAACAATTTCCATCCCACCATCAACCTCAGCCTGGTCTAGTCCACACAAGAGATCCACTTCCTGGACACTACAGTGCTTATAAAAAATGGTCACATAAACACCACCCTATACCGGAAACCTACTGACGGCTATTCCTACCTACATGCCTCCAGCTTTCACCCTGACCACACCACACGATCCATCGTCTACAGCCAAGCTCTGCGATACAACCGCATTTGCTCCAACCCCTCAGACAGAGACAAACACCTACAAGATCTCTATCAAGCATTCTTACAACTACAATACCCACCTGTGGAAGTGAAGAAACAGATTGATAGAGCCAGAAGAGTTCCCAGAAGTCACCTACTACAGGACAGGCCTAACAAAGAAAATAACAGAACGCCACTAGCCGTCACCTTCAGCCCCCAACTAAAATCCCTCCAATGCATTATTAAGGATCTACAACCTATCCTGAAGGATGACCCAACACTCTCACAATCTTGGGAGACAGGCCAGTCCTTGCCTAAAGACAGCCCCCCAACCTGAAGCAAATACTCACCAACAACCACATACCACACAACAGAACCACTAACCCAGGAACCTATCCTTGCAACAAAGCCCGTTGCCAACTGTGCCCACATATCTATTCAGGGGACACCATCACAGGGCCTAATAACATCAGCCACACTATCAGAGGCTCGTTCACCTGCACATCCACCAATGTGATATATGCCATCATGTGCCAGCAATGCCCCTCTGCCATGTACATTGGTCAAACTGGACAGTCTCTACGTAAAAGAATAAATGGACACAAATCAGATATCAAGAATTATAACATTCATAAACCAGTCGGAGAACACTTCAATCTCTCTGGTCACGCAATTACAGACATGAAGGTCGCTATCTTAAAACAAAAAAACTTCAAATCCAGACTCCAGCAAGAAACTGCTGAATTGGAATTCATTTGCAAATTGGATACTATTAATTTAGGCTTAAATAGAGACTGGGAGTGGCTAAGTCATTATGCAAGGTAGCCTATTTTCCCTTGTTTTTTCCTACCCTTCGCCCCCACCCCCCCCAGACGTTCTGGTTAAACTTGGATTTGTGCTGGAAATGGCCCACCTTGATTATCATACACATTGTAAAGAGAGTGGTCACTTTGGATGGGCTATTACCAGCAGGAGAGTGGGGTGGGAGGAGGTATTGTTTCATGGTCTCTGTGTATATAATGTCTTCTGCAGTTTCCACAGTATGCATCCGATGAAGTGAGCTGTAGCTCACAAAAGCTTATGCTCAAATAAATTGGTTAGTCTCTAAGGTGCCACAAGTACTCCTTTTCTTTTTGCGAATACAGACTAACACGGCTGTTACTCTGAAACCTGTTTTCAGAGAGCTAACCACAATGATGCCAAGCTCTCTTGAGTGCTAATAGCTAATTTAGACCCCATCATTTTGTGTGTACAGTTGGGATTATGTTTTGCACTGTGCGTTACTTTGCATTTATCAACACTGAATTCATCTGCCATTTTGTTGCCCAGTCACCCAGTTTAGTGATATCCCTCTGTAACTCTGCACAGCCTGCTTTGGACTTAACTATCCTGAGTAATTTTGTATCATCTGCAAATTTTGCCACCTCACTGTTTACCCCTTTTTTCCGGATAATGTATTAATATGTTGAGCAGTACTGGTCCCAATACAGACCCCTGGGGACCACCACTGGTTAGCTCTCTCCATTCTGAAAACTGACATGGTTTATATCAGTGTCTGAAAATAAAAAAAAATCAAAGAACACCAAAGGGACAAATTTAAATATGATGCCAAATGTGGTAGAAAATTCCTGAAACAGTTCAGAGAAGAAATTACTATAAAAATGTGAAATTGGAAATTGGTGAGATTATGATATATTCCATATAGTGCTATTTTTATTTTGATAAATAATAAGTAGCTTTTAATGGATTGAGCATCATCCAAAGCAACACATTTAACAGATAATCTATCAAAAACTGCACTGCTATACAACATTCCTTTTAGATGTACTGTAAGCTCCCTACCTCTCCCTGAAATCACATATAAATTATGCATGTTGTTACATTTTTGTCTGGCCATCATAATATTAGGAAAGGAGGCACTGAAATCTAATCCTAAGGGGAAAACAAAGAAGTCAAAGTGCAACCTTCATTAGAATTCTTTCAGTCCTCAATTAGAATTAGCATTTGCTTTCCATTCAATAAGCTTTATTCCACTTCTTCGTTTTATTCTGAGGAACTGGTTGTCACTGTGAAAGAAGGTTTCCCTCATTCTAAATACAGGACAGAATATTTTATTTTTATTTTTGTTTCAATTATCCATATTGTACAGTTTTCAGTGTCTTCCATTACTACTATATTTTTCTTCTAATATAAAGTAATTTTGTTACCTTGACACTTTCAGACAGTCAAGAAATCAAAGGCTGACTCTCAGATGTAGCAGACGATGACACTTGGAATGTAGGCTACTGAAGCTGCAGCGTAATTTATTCTGAATTTCACGTGCAGAGATATGGTGGTAATGCTGAAATCTATTCCTAGAGACTCAGTAATTATGACTATGCAATGTCCTATGGACCAGAAGTGTTTTCCATCCTCTGACAAAGAATTTCATTTGTGTCTGTCACACAATGCCTCAGTAATAACTGGAATGCATAAATATCCTGATCCTACAAAGTGCTGAGCAATTCCCGCAAGCTATAAAGGGCTTCAAGCTCTCTTTAAGTCAAGGGAAATGAGTTGTCCCCTTTCCAGAGGGTCTCATCACTTGACAGGATTGAGCCTCTCTGAGGCTGTATAGCAGATTGCCAGCTCAGGCTAGAGCAGTAGGGCAGTTGTCAAGGAATGTCAAAGAAATGCCAGAAGATCATAGTGTGTTCAAGCCAATTCACTTGTTAGAATAGATCAAAAGGAGATGTTGATTGTATTGTTTTCACCAATCTGTATTCTGTTGTCTGCTATCACATTACACATTGTTACCCTGTGATATCCTGTAATTACCTAATCCTAAATCAAAGGTGTGTTAGTATTCGGATGAGAATTTACTTAATGTGTAAAACTTCATAAAAGCAAATGATGTTTGTGGCTATCATGTCGTGTTTACATTACGTTTGCCCATCACATGAGCTTGGAGCCTTGGAACTGTAAAAGATTGCTAACTTCAAAGCATGAATCATTGTGTTTGACAATGAAAGCTCACAAATTTACTTTGTATTTAGTCAACAAAGGAGGAGTCTTGCTGTGAATGAAAACACTGGCCTATATTGCCTTCTGTGGAAGAAGCTATAATAATGAATACAGAGATTGATCCTGTATCTCTGAGCTGTCTTGGACTCTACAGGGAGAGTTCCAGATGCAAAGGCAGAGATCCCCAAAATTATTTTGGGTAACCCTGAGGGACTTATGGAAAACTAGCAGATTGCTACATATCTGCTCTCATTTTGGACTTACAAACTTTAACTCAACTTTTCATGTATTTTACCTTCTTTAACCTCTCAATAACTGACATATCTTTTTCTTAACTAATAAACCTTTAGTTAGTTTACTAGAGAAATTGGCTTCAGCATTGTCTTTGATGAGATCCAGAGTACCAGTCTGACCTGAGGTAAGTGATTGGCCCTTTGGGGTTGAGAGGAACCTAATATGATGTGATATTTGGTAAAGTGAACACTATCAGAAAGTCCAGTTTGTCTGGGTGGCAAGATAGGCTGGAGAGCCTAAGGGGCTCCTTAGGTTTGTGACTCCATGATAAGACTAATATAGTAATCCAGAAGTGCACATGTGTAACTGGTTGGTGAAATCTAATTACAGGATATACTAGCTATTTGGGGTATCTGCCCTGTTTTCTGACAATCTGACCTGAGATTGGCACTCTCAGTTGTGAGCCACTTCAGACAGCATGATAGCCCCTTTCTCCACTTAGAATCTTTTTTGTATTTTCTAAATTGATTTAAATTTTTCATATGATTTTGAAGTTTTGAAAAGTGCTGGATTGGCAGCCTGGGAGAGACAGGTGTTCTATGTATTCACAGGAACAGCTATAATATGTATAGCTGCAGTGGAAGCTTTTATGAGATTCATAGTGTTAATTTAGAGGAGTGTCAATAGGCTCATAATTAAACCAGATGAAATTCACTAAGAGTCTCTGGGTTGTTGATATCAGTAGGTTCAATTGTTTTATTGATAAATTGTCAGATAAGTCAGCTCAGTTTGCTAATCAAAGATAGATCAGCACAATACAGATAGTTTATGCATTCTGGGAAGCAGGCTTGCAGTTTACATCTTCATTTTGTTTCAAAGTGATTGCAAAATCCTGCTTGTTTTATACCCTATTCGTTTAGTTATTGATACAGACCTCATTTTTCCTTTCTCTTACCAAATGAGCTGGCAGGGAACCAGGCAGGTTTTCCAAACCTTTCCTTGGGTTCAGCAAAAGTCCGTTAAACTCCACTAGCTTTTGTGAGAAATTGTGGTTTCAGTGAACCAGTATTGTCTGTTTCCTCAGAATTTCCAACCAGCTCTAATTAAAATAGCGGCTGCAAAAGAAATCCTCACAAACACCAGCTACTTGATCATGCACCCATCAACTAACTCCAAGAATAGCGTTGGAGACATCATGACAGATGTCCCATTTTTCTTGATAGCAAAGCAATTTACAGAATTGTCCCTTTTTATTGTTAGGGGACAGGTTACAGTGGTTCATCTCTGGAAGTGGGGGGCGTGGATCTGCGTTCATGTTGCAGTCCCCGTAAGTTCTCAGCCTGGGCTGGGGAAGCTAATGATCCACCCAGCAGATCAAATTCAGTGATTAATCCTAGTCACGTGCCACCTGAGACACATTGCACATACGCTAAGAATATCTCTGGAAGTTTCCACCTTGGGTAGAGAGTTAAGTTAAAGCTAGTGTAACATATGAAAACTTCAAGTTTATCCTAGAAAGGTGCTCATATGCTCTATTTCTCCCATTTTTCTACACTGCCTGCGTGCCTCAGATCTGGCCTGTAGAAGTATCTTTAATATTGATAATGGACATAAGTAATGAACAATTTTATGACAGGTTTCAGAGTAACAGCTGTGTTAGTCTGTATTCGCAAAAAGGTGCCACAAGTACTCCTTTTCTTTTTGCGAACAATTTTATGTTGCTGATGCCAGCTGCTGAGACTCCAATAAGGGCTCTAGTTAGTGTCAGTTTACAGTGATGTTTCTCTGTGATGGGAGCTAGACTGAGACCATCAAACTCATTTCATGTAGGTCACCAAACAATCAGCAGATGGGTACTTTTTTGGACCTTGGTCACCAAAAGTCTGGTGTGGGTCTGAACTGACAGCCTCGAAGGGAAAGGTGCTATATTCCATCTTTTCTGTATTTATATCAGTTTCAAAATTGTATTTCCTGTGGAAACTTATAACACACATAGAAATTTAATTTTAAGAAGTTCAAGTAGATTTGATCTTCCAGACATACAATGATCATTGTGAGTTAGTCTGACTAAACCTGAAAATGACCTCTTCAGGGTTTGATTTCTATAGGTTACCTGAATTGGAACCTCCAGTGATGTTCAAAAAACCTCCTGATGGTTTACTTGGAGGTCCTGGATTATACTAAAAAGGGGAATTATTTATTCTCTTCTGTGTATTCCAGGAGTGAAGTCAGAACTATTTCCTTGCTCTTGATGCCTTATGAGATGGCAAGTATTGTAAGGCCATTAATATATTTTGAATTCGCAGTGTCCTGTCCAATCACCAAGAAGATCAGAAGATCAGTCACCAAGACACTTTGAAGTTTCTATGATCAAATATCATCATGGTATGATTAGACAGGATCCCTTGGGCTTTTGGGAGGCAACAGGTTGGAGAGTTGCTGATATTGTAGTCCCAGAGCTTGTGCAGAGACAGAGGGCTTCTGTGCAGATGACCCAGCCTACCAGAGAATCCTCCAAGATTAGACCTCTTTTCTGCAATTGACTTCACATGGGCACCTGAAGAGCCCCTTCAGAATGGGTGGGGCTCCACATGGCTACATGAGTGCACCTATACTGCAGGATCTCTGCTTTAGGGAATCTGCACATTTTTGAAGCCAAACCTGGAAGAGAGGCTGTAATATGTGTGGAATGACAATGAGTGATGCAGGATTATATGTCAGTAGGGTACTGGCTGGAGAGACTTTAACTGTTCATTTCCTGATTGAGCTTCTAAAGAGTAGAGCCCTTTTTTGAACTCTACTTTCAACTCTTATTTTCTGTCTGGGAATAATTATAAGAAAGCATCATAGATTAATTATTTCCATGATGATTGCCTTGCTTATATAATGCTTCCAAAGAAGTCTCTGGTGACTCAGATTTCTCAGATACTGAAATGGGAAGGTATAGATTCTGAAGTGAATTTATGGGGTGCCAAGCAGTGACTTCAGATGCTACTTTTCTTTAAGGCCATGATCCCTCCACTATAAAAAAGGCTCAGTAAACAGAATTCCTTGATTAGATTAAAACATTTCTTATTTCAAAGAAATGGATAGCACAGAAAAATGATAAAATACAAACGTAATTTTCAAAAGTGATTCAGAGAGGTTGTTCTATGTTTAGATGATGGATAAGCACTGTTTTGTTTATATAATAGTATAACAATAGCCCAATAATTCCTAAAGATCAGGTATGTCAGTGTTAAGCACAAGAATTGATCTGTTCAAGTAAGTAACACTCTACAAACCATCTTAGATGTCCACCACGGCGTCCATAGAACAGTCCTTTGAAATGTTGTGTAGGTGAAACATCACATCACACTCTGAGTAGAAAATCAATATGAAGAAGGCCTTTTACCATAAATCTTCCACTAGAAGTGGCAGTGTATGTGTGTGTGTGAGAGAGAGAGAGAGAGAGAGTAGCAGCACTAATCAAGGGGACCTGCAGCACGGATCAAGGGGATCTTAATGTCCCAGGTATTATAACCTGACTGTTCTTGTCAGTGCCTTCTGTAGCATCCAAGGATTGAATATATTTATTTTCATGCATCAGCATTTCACTAAAATTGAAAGTGAGGATGAGAAACAGAGAGGAGCTTCCAAAAGGGTGAATTATTTGAATCATCTAGCAGAAGCTTCCCTGAGGGAACTATGGGGATTATCAGGTTTGATGCTGCATGAAGGTAGAAGGGCTATAGGGGCCCAAGGACAGATGCAAGAGAGACAGAGGGACATAGAGATTCAAGATGACCTATTTTGTCCTGGGCCTTGTACATTCTGGCTGAAGCCCTGGCAAGAATTTCCAGAGTAGGCTTGTGTAAAAAGAGCAGTTGACATAGTGGTAAGGCACTGAGCCTAATTAATTCAGTTAATGGTATGGGGGGGTACTCAGAATAAAATCTTTTAGACAAGAAAAACACATTTGGAAGTTTCCACCAGAGAACGAGAACAAAGAATTCCAGAAGAGGGCAATCTAACTTTGTCTGTTCTGGCAAGTAATCTGGCAAGTGATACCTTTCAGAAGAAGATAGATATTGTGGTAGATTCAACAGAATTAATGCATAAACGGTAAGTGCAGACACCACTACTAGCATAATAATGGAGAGATGAAATGGGACTTTTTGCAGTCTCTGGTCACATTTGGTTCAAGGCAGGAATGTTTGATTATATTACAAAAATCAAGGACTCATAGGCCTTGTCTACACTACGAAATTAGGTCGAATTTATAGAAGTTGGTTTTGTAGAAAGCGTTTTTATACAGTCAATTGTGTGTGTCCCCACACAAATGCTCTAAGTGCATGTAGTCAGCGGAGTGTGTCTACAGTACCGAGGCAACCGTCGACTTCCGGAGCGTTGCACTGTGGGTAGCTATCCCACAGTTCCCGCAGTCTCCGCCGCCCATCTGAATTCTGGGTAGAAATCCCAGTGCCTGATGGGGCTAAAACATTGTTAATAGTCTGAAAATATGTATGGGAAAAGCCAGCTTTGGCATAAGTAGGAGTTTTTTTTCATCGTATAGTTGTATTAAGGTTTTCTTATTATTATTTCTTATTTCTGTATTAAGTTGTATTATAGCTTTCTATGATATAGTCTCATTCCTTTACCTCTGCTGTTACAAATATATCTCTGACAGTTTGTTGGAAGCTTTTGGAATAAAGATGGTACAACCAAGAAAGGAATGTTTAATCCATAATCCCCCCACTTTAGCTGGTGCTCCTCTTTGTGTCTCTCCAACGTGCCGCTTCTGGGTGACACAGAGATAAGTGACCTTCCCAAGCTCACACAGAAGACCAGGAGTCTGAGTCCCAATTTAGTGCCATATCCACTGGATAACACTGCCTCTCAGAAGTGAATTAATCAGATATAGTAGGATCTGTGTGGTGGTACAGAAGGAAAAGGTAGCCACATGGCACACTCCCATTCATGCATAGCTGTTAACAGCATTTCTGCACTAAGCCCATGTGTCCTGGGAAGCACACAGTTAATGAGGGATGGAGCACTGGGGCAGAAGCTTTCAGCTGGGTATGGGGCATAATTGATGGCGTAAATTAATACTGAAGATTTCATAAGTACATGCTGGGTTCTACAGATCAATGGATGGTCAGATGTGACTGGGGATCCAGGGGCCACAGATCTAGTGAACAAGCCACACTGTCATTGTTGGTGAGTGGGCAGAGTCAGAGAAGAGCATGTAGGGGTGAATGTTACATATAGATTCCCCAAGACCAATGGGTTGGGACCAGAGTTTCCAATGGATGTTTGGGCTCCAAATTATCAGCAGGCCATACCCTCTCCCAGTTCTCAAGTTGCTCCTCACAGAGGGAAGCATGTTGCAGGTCCCTGCAGATGATCGTGGGTAAGCTCCTCCTTCTACACATCCTGATGCAGGAATAGGAGTATATTGGCCATAAACTTTAGAAAGTCTTTTAAAGTCTAATACTGCATTGTACTGTTGCGAGTTGCTCAAGGATCTAAACTACTATGAGGTGCTCTTGGTAGGTTCTCTGAAAAAATAATGCCCATTGGAACCCAGCCCTGCAGTCCTTACACAGGAAACTCTTCTCTTGAAGTCTATAGGAATTTTTCTTGACTAAAGTACCACTGCATTGGGCCCCCACTACACTGTGATGCATAGGTTCCTGAATCTAACCATTGGCAATATGACCTGAATGACATCAAGACTTTCCATGAGACATTTCCCTGCTCTTCATGAAATATGCTTCTGATTTGATGAGATAGCAAACCATTAAAAAGTAGTAGATTGCTGAGAAGTGCACTCTGTTCATATCACACTAGTTGTATATAAGTCATTTTTTTAAAAAAATAGGAATTTCTTCAATACTAAAACATTTACTCTGTTTTATTAATGTTCTGATCACATTAGATCAAGAGAGAGAAACCACTTTTGACTACATTAGTAGTATAGGACTCTGCATGGTTTGGGGTTTAAGGATAATCTTATATTAAACTGATATTTGTTGTATGAAGTGTTTTAGCTGTGTTGGTTCCAGGATATAAAAGAGACAAAGTGGGGGAGGAAACAGGGGGGCTGGAACAATTTTTATAGTAGGGGTGCTGAGAGCTATTGAACCAAACTGTAAACCCTGTGTATAATGGAAACCACTTTAAGCCAGGGGGTGCAGCAGCACCCCCAACACTCCTAGTCCCAGCGCCTGTGTGAGGAAATATATTTTATTGGACCATCTTCTGTTTGTGAGGGAGACAAGTTTTTGAACTTACACACAGTTTTTCTTCTGACCTGAAGAAGAGCTCTTTGTAAGCTCAAAAGATTGTCTTTCTCTCCAACAGAAGTTGGTCCAATAGAAGATATTATCGTATCCACCTTGTCTCTCTGTTAAACTGATAGGCATTTTTAGAAGCATTAAGCAAATGGTACAATTTTAATCATTGGTTATATTAAGATTATTGGTATCTTGATACCTGTTTGGTGATTTTTGTTATATGAGTGAATTCTGAAAAAGTTCTTCTCTAAAATGTAAAATCCACTGGGCCATATACCTGAATGGCTTAGATAGATCATCTAAGTCAGTGTTTCCCAAACTTGGGATGCCACTTGTTCAGGGAAAGCCCCTGGTGGGCCGGGCCGCTTTATTTACCTGCCGCATTCACAGGTTTGGCCGATCGTGGCTCCCACTGGCCGCGGTTCGCTGTGCCCAGCCAATGGGGGCTGCGGGAAGTGGCGCGGGCCAAGGGACGTACTGGCCACCACTTCCTGCAGCCCCCATTGGCTGGGCACAGCGAACCGTGGCCAGTGGAGCCGCGATTGGCAGAAACCTGTGGACGGGGCAGGTAAACAAACCGGCCGGGCCCGCCAGGGGCTTTCCCTGAACAAGCAGAGTCCCAAGTTTGGAAAACACTGATCTAAGTGATTGCACAGAGGCAAATTGTCCAAACTGTAGGTGATTAATCAAATATGAAAAGGAGAAAGAATCAGTGTAGTAGCCATTGTGAATCACTCCAAACCTCTCTAACATTAATAGGCGAGTCCAAGCACTGGATGTGTAAAAGTGAAATTGGTCATTTTTGGAGGGGTGGGATGTTTGTAACAGACCATGGCTTAAGCATTTTAGCAATTACACATATTTTGAACACGAAAAAAGTCTGAATATCCAGAACCTGGTCTGTGTAACTTAATTTGTCCTATGGACAGACTGGTTTTAATTGCCTCCAGAAACTCCAGAAGTAAAGGAGCAAGTAGGACGTAGTCAGAAAATCACTGTGGAGACCCAGGAAGAAAATGGAATTCTTTTGTAACTGAGAAAAAACATTCAATACCCAAAAGCCAACTGGTATCTGCTGTGCGTGGAAAACCATTCAGATTCCCATACAGTGTTCATTGACACTAACAATTTATGACTAACAGGATCTGGGGAATCAGAAATACATTTTATCAGACTTCTATGGCCATCACAGATTAAATCTCCCTCCAGAAAGCAAATAAAAGAATATCCAGTGGTAAGAATTCAGGTCAGGAAGGCCTAGCAAACTAGTTTTCAAACCAAGTCCATGAGCTGGTGAGAACTACATAAAGAAAACAACAAGAACATGTGAAATATCACACAGCCAGAGTCTCAAAATCCTGCTACTACAAGCATATCCAAACAGCCAATAAAATTGCATTAAACTACTAGTCCTCATACTTGGTCACCAAAAATAATCCATTCTACCACAATCAATAGTAGAAATAAGGCCTATTACACATAAGAGAAAGGCTTTGAGTGGGAGTCAGAAGACTTGGTTCTATTTCTCAGTGTGCCACAGAAATGTGCGTGACCTGGGGCAAGTCACTTAGGCCAGTATTTTAAACCTATGTGTCTAGGTACCCACATGCATATTTAGGAATCTAAAGTAAGTGCCCTGATTTTCAGAGGTGCTGAGCAGCCATAGCTCCTCAAGTTCAGTTTGCCAGAAGTTAGGAATGGGCAACAGGGGATGGATCATTTGATGATTACCTGTTCTGTTCATTCTCCCTGGGGCACCTGGCATTGGCCACTCCCAGAAGACAGGATACTAGGCTAGATGGACTTTTGTTCTGACTCAGTATGGCTGTTCTAATGTAAGTTAACTTCAGTGAAGCACTTTGAAAATGAGGCTGGCTAGTTGGGTGTCTAATTGTCTATTGTGGTGCCTAACTTTACAGCACACACGTTTGAAAATGTTGGCTTTGGCGTATTTGTAGCTCGGCTTCTTTCTTAGTGAAAATGGGAGCAATAGTGTTCACTTTTCCACTTTATAAGGGTGATGCAAGACTTTACTGCATAGTAGTTCTGCTCCTATAGACTTAATTGGGCTTTGGATGAGGTCCTTAATGCCCCCCATTTTGGCTAAATATTGCAGTTGTCATTGAAAACTCTGCCTTGAATCGGTGAATACTCATATATTTAAATTCTGAGCCTCTTTTGAGTGAAGTCTTTCAATTATGCCACATAATATTTTGAATTTTTGTGATGAGCAAATGTTTATCAGGCACTGAGATGAGAGTGTCAAACTCAAACATATATAACCATCAGACTAATGCCAGCATAAATTCAGAATTGATCCATATTTAATACCTTCTGGAGCAATCAAATGTACAAATGGCAATATATGCCTTGCAACATGCCTGGAAACTTGTTTGAATCAGAGTCTAGCAGACCATTAGGAGGAAAAGCATTCCAAAGGCAATGATTCTTTAGTCAGAGACACCTGCCACTAGGAGGTACAGGGTGAAAAAGCAGATAACAGGATTCTAAACCTATGGTATTTTCTGAGTCTGGCCTCATATGCATAGTCCCTGTATATGACAATGCATTGAAAAACTAATGCATTTTAATTTCTGAGGGACTAGAAGACAGTAACCATTTCCAACCGTTACTGCCCTTGTACTCAGCCCCTGTGTGACTTATTTAGATACAAGATTGGGTGGTTTCAGAGTAACAGCCGTGTTAGTCTGTATTCGCAAAAAGAAAAGGAGTACTTGTGGCACCTTAGAGACTAACCAATTTATTTGAGCATGAGCTTTCGTGAGCTACAGCTCACTTCATCTGATGAAGTGAGCTGTAGCTCACGAAAGCTCATGCTCAAATAAATTGGTTAGTCTCTAAGGTGCCACAAGTACTCCTTTTCTTTTTGAAGATTGGGTGGGAATCTGAGCTAAATTAATTCAAATAGAAACTGAATTATGCCAGAATAGAACGAGGAATAAGGAAGACAGATAAGGTGACTAACAGAGCTGAAAGTAATCATCTTTACTACAAAACAGTAAGCAACATCAAAACAAAAAAGGTCTCTGTTAATAAGTGATAACTCGAAAATGTTTGGAAAAACTCCTTGTGGAGTCAGGGGTAAGAGGAGGTGTTATGTGTTTGCTTTATAATCTTCTTAAGAAAAGACTTGGTGTCTGAGTTAAAAGCTCACAGCCAACTTAGGTACTATTTTTATGAATCAGTCTCCTATCATCTAAATTAGTTGCTTTATACTTTCCTCTCCTGTTGGAGAATGGAATACTAAATATATTTTATACCTCCTCTTCAATGATTTATTTCTGAATAGCTCACCAGAAGCCTTCAGAAATTACCCTTCAGTGCTATAAAATAGGCTTTAGAATGATTTGACAGGAGACATCTCGATTCAAGGCAACAACTCCAGTAATGATATCCCACTTTGAATTTGTTTTCGCAGAATGGGTTTGTTTTGTAAACTAGATGACAGGCTCTTAAAGATCAGGTAAACCTGATGAATAAATTATTTTTCAGTAAAACTCAGGGAGGATGTTAAGTTTTTCAAACAAAATAAGTGGATTGATTTTATAATCATAGTCATAGAAATGTAGGACTGGAAGGGACCTCAGTATATTATCTAGTTCAGTCCCCTGCACTGAGGCAGGACTAAAGATTATCTAGACCAGTGGTTCTCAATCAGGGGTACACATACTCAAAGGTCTTCCAGGGGGTACATCAACTCATCTAAATATTTGCCCAGTTTTACAACAGGCTACATAAAGAGCCCTAACAAAGTCAGTACAAAGTAAAATTTCATACAGACAATGATTTGTTTATACTGCTCTGTATGCTATACACTGAAATGTAAGTACAATATTTATTTTCCAATTCATTTATTTTATAATTATATGGTAAAAATGAGAAAATAAGCAATTTTTCAGTAATAGTGAACTGTGACATTTTTTCTTATTTTTATGTCTGATTTTGTAAGCAAGTAGTTTTAAAGTGAGCTGAAACATAGGGATATTCAAGACAAATCAGATTTCTGAAAGGGCTATAGTAGACTGGAAAGATTGTGAGACACTGATCTAAACCGATCTAAACCGACAGGTGTTTGTCGAATCTGTTTTAAAACCTCCAATTATGGAGATTCCACAACCTCACTAAGTAATTTCTTCCAGAACTTAACCATAAAGTGATCAGATGACTAACATAGTAAACATCAGTGTAAATGGGGTAGGATCTCAGGCTAAAAGAGGGAAAGAACAAGCTAAGAATTTCTTTAAAAATTACATCCTAGAATATTTAAGGAAGAGAACTCTAAGCCATTAGCGATTTTCTCTGAGAAGTCAGGAGAGATCCCAGAGGATTAAAAAGGGGCAAATATAGTACCTATCTGTAAAAAGGGGTATAAAGAAAGTGCTGGGAATTATAGATCAGTCAGCTTAACTTTGGTACCCAGAAAGATAATGGAACAACTAATCAAGCAATCAATTTGTAAATACCTAGAAGATAATAAGGTAAAAAGTAACAGTCAACAGGGATTTGTCAAAAACAAATCATGGCAAACCAACCACATAGCCTTCTTTGACAGGATAGCAAGCCTTGTGCATGGGGGAGGACCTGTAGCTGTGATATAGCTTGACTTTAGTAAGGCTTTTGATACTTTTGTCTCACATGACCTTCTTATACCCAAACTAGGGAAATACAGCCTAGGTGAACCTACTGTAAGGTGGGTGCAGAACTGGTTGGAAAATCATACTCGAAGAGTCATTATCAATGGTTTACAGTCATGCTGGAATGCCATATTGAGTGGGGTCCCATAGGGATCTGTCCTGGGTCTGGTTCTATGTAATATCTTCATAAATGATTTGGAAAATGGCACAGAGAGTACACTTATAAAGTTTGCGGATGATGTCAACTGGGAGGGGTTTCAAGAACTTTGGAGGACAGGATTAGAATTCAAAATGATCTTGACAAAATGGAGAAATAGTCTGAATTAAATAGGATGAAATTCAATAAGGACGAATACAAAGTAGTTCAATTAGGAAGGAACAATCAATTGCGCAAATACAAAATGGGAAATGACTGGCTAGGAAGGAGTATTGCAGAAAAGGATGTGACAGTGATAGTGGATCACAAACTACATATGAGCCAATGGTGTAACTAAATACAAAAAAAAAAAAAGTTAAAACTACACTGTTATATTTGAGAATGTTAGACTATTAAAAAGTTAAAGATTCCTGTAGCACTGTTAATTTGGCTACACCAGAAATATATGCTATTATTGTATTATTTAGAGGCAAATTATACAGCCCTTATTCTCCTTGATTAGAACTTGCACAAGGAGTCCCATTGTTTTCATCACTTCAAGGGTTGCACAATCAAGTCCTAAATGTGTAGTGTAATATCTTTCTCTTTGTGTTGTTATAGCTGGATATTTCAAAGGAATTTATGGGAGTTGGTGACCAAATCCCATTGAATTTTAATGAGTTGTGTGGCCATCTCCCTTAGGAGCCTTTTGAAAATAAACAGTCTATGTAATGTGGTCAAATTAATATTGGCATAGAAATCTTAATGTTTTCATTTTGTGAGTTAAAAAAAAAGTGAATATGGCTTTCAGCATTTCATTTCTTTATTTTTAAAGGAAAGAATAATTTTAAAAATGACCCATGCTTAATAATATTAACATTTAAGTATCCCCAGTTGGAATCTGAATTTCACTCTGAATTGTGATGAATGGAGAGCAGAGGTCAGTCCATTAGGAGTGACATCCTAGACTTACTGTGATGTGATTTTTTCCCCATTCACTTCAGTGTAATCCGGATTTGCTTCTTGTATAAAATGAAGGAGTTCCCACTTTTGTTCCTGCAGCTGGTTGACAGGAGATAGTTTTCTGCTCAGCTGGGTGAATTAACATGGTAGTAGCAGGTCTGTTTACATTGAGGTGACTGTATTGTGGCACGAGAAGATGACAGAATCTTATTTTTTCAATCTTACAATTTTTGGAGAACTGTAGAACACAGAAAAATTGTCTTGAGCTCCTAATATGTGCATTTTTTTCTTATCTACAATTTCTTTCTTGCTCTTAATGTTCAAGAGTTTTGTTTGTTTGTTTTTTGGCTTTCAGTAGGCTGTTCCAGTAAAACACTACACCTGCAAGCTGTACCAGTTACAGTTCCTAGCCCCTTGATGTTATGCATGTAATTTTGTGTTTCATGTTTAGGTCTGGTCTAACACATGCATTAAAAAACCCCTCAAGATAAATTATTTGATAAATATTCTCATTAGTTATTGAGGTTCAAATTGTGCTTCCTTACACCGAGTTGCCCCATGTTAGGGTCAACTGAAGTCAAAGGGATTATTTGTGGGAAAAGGTACTTCCCATTTTGAATGAGGCTATCACAATCTAGTCCTGAATAACATAAATTGTTTATCAACAGTATTCAGCCAGCTGGAGACCACAGAGCTATGTACCCGCCATAAAAAACTAACCACCAAAGGAGAGCAGTAGTCACTGGATTATGTATTCAATGAATAATATTTGATCAGGTCAAGTGCTTATGTACATACAAATAGAAGTTTTAAAAATGTGAACCTCTGTGACCCAGCAAGAAAAGTTATGAATTTAATTCTTAAATAGTATGAGGGAAAGGAAGCTAGAGGTTTGGGGCATAGTTGTCCAAATGCTATTTCAAGTCTCATCTCCTTTTTCTTGTTGCTGCTTTTCTAACTAAGTAATTTGGGTATTCAGAGAGTTCATCTGCTTGAAACTGCTGCCTGCCAAATATTTCTTTCCATGACCTTTTATTTAAGAAGTCTGCATTCATTTATGTGCCTTGCAAGGTGAGGTGGTAGATAGAGAGTCACAAGTCAGTACTTTGACATATTCTCTCTCGGCACCTTTCAAGCTAGTCTATTTCCAGCTTCCGATAAATAATGTGCACTCTTATATTATGCCATATTACAAAGCACGAAGGCTGTAGAATAAAGTTGTAGTGAAGCAAGGAATATTCTCATTGACAACCACTTTAATTCTACGCGTCTTTTTTTCTGTTGTAAACTCTTTTTCCTCCACCGTGCCATGAAAGTTGAGTAAGTATTTTGCATTTAAACCTCTTTAATTACAGCCCTTGCCTTACTGTGTTTTTCAGTGGGACTACCCCGGTAACAGATACTGTGCAGGTAGAGTTTGCAGGCTATTCAATGCTTGATGTTATCAATTAAGGCTAGTACTTACAAAAGGCCTGTCAAGATTTACAAAAGAATTCTGTCAAATTCTTATAACATTAACGTTTATATTCAGTCAGGTCTATTGTGAAACATGGTCAAATAGAAATTCTTAGGTGATTTTTATGGCATTGTGGGGAGAGAATTTATATTAAAAACCAAGCATCTAGCATTCTAGCCATTGTGGAGGATGTGGTTTCTTGCTGGATGGTGTAATACTACAGCCTTTATATTTTATAATATGGCATAACACAATGTAAGTTTGAGCTTAATGGTACTAATCATGGTAGAGAGCATTTTGCTGTGTAGTAAGCATTTGAAGGATTAGGTTCTTTGTCCATCTGCTTTTCTGCAAATGCAAACTGTCATTCTCCCTGATGAACTAGGCCCAAATTCTGTTCACCTTATTCACTCTAGTGGTCCTACCAAAATCAATGGGGTTACTTCCATAAATAAGGTGAGCAGTTAGTAAATATGGTGACCTTTAAGAAACAAATGGCCTGATCCAAAGTCACTGAAGTCAATTAAAAGAAACCCATAGATGTCACCGTTTTTTGAATTTAAGCCCAGAATTAACATCCTATTGAGGTGATGTGTATAACTTCACAACTCCCTTGGTGGTATTATTTCTGTACTTAGGGCTGCAAGACTAAAGTATACAGTAGTTTACATTGTGAAGGACAACTATTAAAAGAGAAGGACTTAGACCTCTTGTAATATTGAGAAACATTGGGATGGGACAATAGGAGGAGTCACAGTAGTGCTCTAGTGGAGGTCACTATATTCATTATTATAGGCATTGTGCCTTATGTACTATGGGATAGTGTGGTGAGATACACTCATTAAATCAATTCAATCAGTCTTTATTGGCATGACAAGTTATCCAAGTTTATCCAGCTGTAGAAAAAAGACAAGTCTGCTGGTTCCTGTCTAAGGTAGGTAAGGTTTACCCAGGATAGGCCTACAGGTTTGATCCCCTGTGTCCACTTGTCATTAATGTCTGTAACTGATCAAGTAGAAGATTGCTACATAGCATGATGCCATCTCAGGCATCCCTCTCTTTTCTCCCAGGGTTCAGCACTACTTTTCATCTTTAATTTGTTTTGCTTCTTGAAAAACACTCCAAACCACATTAGCTCCATTGGTTTAGCCAGTGCGGGGCATAGCTATGGTAGTCCCATTCATTACTCAGACTCACTGTTTCTGGAGGCATTAGTGCTGTATGCAGTCTAGCAATGTACAGTGCTTGGGTCTTGATTTACTTCCCTTTTATGCAGATGCATTAGGGAGTAGTCAGGGGGAATGCCCCAGGTACCATAATTCTGTTTCCATTGACACAGACGATGGCTATGAGCACAACAAATGAGCTTTGACATTGAGAATGCTCCACTGTTTTTTGGCATTGAGTTCCCAGATGTCCTATTGTGGGGGTGGATTCTTTTATAGCTGACAGGAAAAGTCCTTTCCTGATATAAGTCAGAAAGTCCTGAATATATTAGATCTTTCCATTTGTATTATTGATAGGCTCCAGGTGGGTACTTATAATTGATATGTGGGGGTCTGATTTTTGCATTCCAGGTGGTGGAAGAACGGTTCAGCTTAATTAAATTATAATTGCCCTCCCTGAACCATATAATTATATGAGAGGTAGCCATGAGCCTGCAGAGGCATGACCCAGATGTTTTAACTACTTTAAACACTGTGGTAACTGAAGACATAAAGAACAGGAAGAAATGTCAAAAGGAAGAAGTTTAAACCTATTTCAGAATGGCTGTTTCTCATCTAGACCCTCAGCATTCTGAATTTTTTTAAAAAGTGTGGTTTAGTCAAATACCATTTAACTGTAATACACTTTTTCTACAATTCTTTTTAATCAGTGCCACTTGCCATACCAGGGATAATAGAACTATACAGTAAATTTTGGGAAAATATGTACAAATTTTCCCCAAAATTGTAGGAATAGGAATGATTTTCATTTTTTATTCTATGTATGACTTTGTGGTAGTAAAATCCTGTAAAGCACAGTAATGTAAATGCCACTTTTACAATAATATTTAAAGACAATAGCAATCATCTCAATCATTCCAATAGTTAAAAGCATATTTAAGAGAATATTTGGAAATCTGTGTATTCAGAATTCTCAGATTTATTCCCAAGAATTATTCTTCCTAGTGAATAATAAAAATAAATAACAAGGCTATAACAGAGTTGGTCCTGATTCAGAAAAGCGTTCTCATTCAGGAAGAGTGCTTAAGCTCCATTGAAGGCAATTGGACTTAATCATGTATTAAAGTAAAGCATGTGCTTAAGTGTCCTCCCAAATAGGAATGGACATAAGCATATACTTAAGGTTTTTTTCCTGAGCTAGATCTGAATAATAAAATTAATAACACTTAATTAGACGAAAGTTTCTAACCACTATAGGAGTGATGTTCTGGGACAGCCTTCTAAGGGGCTTCAAGGCTTCAAGACACAGCTTGATACATTTATGGAGGGGATTGTATAATGAGACTGCCTATGATGCCATATGGCTCATTCATGACTGCTAGTAGCAAAAATCCACAACTTCTGGAGATGGGACACTAGATGGGGAGGGCTCTGAGTTACTACAGAGAATTATTTTCCAAGTATCTGCCTGGTGGGTCTTGCTCCCATGCTCATGGTCTAACTGATGCCATATTTGGGATCAGGAAAGAATTTTCTCCCAGGTCAGATTGGCAGAGTCCCTGGGGGTTTTTCGCCTTCCTCTGCAGCATGGGGCATGGGTCACTTGCAGGTTTAAACTAGTGTAAATGGTGAATTCTCTGTAACTTCAAGTCTTTAAACCATGATATGAGGACTTCAGTAACTCAGCCAGAGGTTAGGGGTCTATTTCAAGGAGTGGGTGAGGTTCTGTGGCCTGCAATGTGCAGGAAGTCAGACCAGATGATCACAATGGTCTCTTCTGACCTTAAAGTCTATAGGGCAGGACTTCACTACCCGCCAGATCTGCGGGTAGTGATCAATCCATCGGGGATCAATTTCTCGCGTTTTGTCTAGACGCGATAAATCGGTCCCCGAAAGCACTCCCCGTCGACTCAGGAACTCCAGCTCGCGAGAGACAGAAGTGGAGTCAACGGGAGAGCAGCAGCGGTCGACTCACTGCCGTCCTCACGGCCAGGTAAGTCAACCTAAGATACGCTGATTTCAGCTACGCTATTCGCATAGCTGAAGTTGCATATCTTAGGTTGCCGCCCCCCCCCCTCCAGTGTAGACCAGGGCTTAAAGTGTACTCATATAACACTCTTCATCTCTAGATCTCATTTGAAATGTAATAGCAGGACAAGTATATCCCATCACACTGGAGGAGCACATTTGGCCACATCTAGAACTGGTGTAAAGTGGTATAGCTTCATTAAAATCAATAGAGCTATGGCAATTCACACCAGCTGAAGATCTGACCCTTTAGCCACATGTTATTGATACAAAAATCATAGGGAAATGGTCAGCACTGTTTTTATTTAAGTGGTTTTAATGTAAATGCACCATTGTGAAGATAGCAAGTCAACACGCTTCAGGGTATGTATCCACAAACTTTAAAACGCATCCATTTAAATTGTGGCAGGCAAGGCCATTTTGCTATCTTCCAAGTCAGAAGGGCTAGATGATTTTTTAAAAAAGAAGCTAGTGACACAAGTGCTGAAGAATGCAGCAAAATCTTAGAAAATTTTTCAGTTAAAATTCATGGATTTTTCTGATGCTACAGATTTCTCTTCTTTCAGCCAATTGCCATGATTTGTATTTAAAAAGAAGCTTTTCTTTTTTGTAATCAACCCATTAAAGGCAATTTTAAGGCTGCTGCAACATGCTGAAATTTGGTAAACACAAACTGCTCCATAATGGAATCCTATCCGAAACACATTAAACAAGCATAAGAAAAATGGGACATGTTAATCTCTGCTTTATTACTGTAAAGCAAATCTTTTTTTTTAATGGGGGAGGAGTAAATCAAATTATTCCAGTCAACCTGAACAATCCATTTATACTACCTACTTAGAAAGATTTGTTTTCTGTTGCCTATTAAAGTCTTTTCTCTTTATGTAATGTGCATCAACATTGACACCCAGTGGCCAGATTTATCTCATAATATTATTCAGTAGTATGGACTTCACTTCCTTTATATCTTAGATTGTCTCATATCAAATAGGAACCTAAATTCAGTCTAATGCAGGGGGTGAGTGGTAGGGAAGGGGGCGGAAAGAGAGAGAGACAGTGGCATTATCCACCTAAAGTATAGTTGTTACTAAATAGGGAGATTTTCAAAGACACAATTGCAATTAGGCAGCTAACTCCTTTTGAGTTGTAACACGAGTTAGCCCCCTCACTGACATTTATGCCTTTGAAAATCTCCTCCTTATATAATTTCCTTGTCTAATTGCAGTAATTAATTCTAATGAAAATTCTTAAGCCTTGTAAATACATTGATATATTTTCTTCAGAAAATTGTTCGCAGAATTCCTAGCTGAACTATCAAAAGACTGCTAAACCTCATTACAGCAGCATAAACATAGTGTATTTATCTTCTAGGTACTATTTCAAACAATAACCAAATTAGCATGTATAGGACCACATTTAGTATGAGTGATATTCCCTTACTGCTATTTTTGATCACTAACAACATTGTCATTGAATGAAATATGTAGATGGCTTTGTATACTAAAGCTGGGGAAATGGTTGGGTGGGATTTTCCTAAATATCAAGGAAAAAAAGATAGCAGTATTTTGGATTTGTGGGATACAAAGTGGGCATCAGGTAGAATAGAGAGAAGAAGTTTGTAGAAGTATACTTGTGAGATTGTTGGACCTCAGAGAGGTTGTGGTAGCAAGGATGGAGAAAAAGAGACAGATCTGGATACATTTTGTTCAAGTTTTGCATAATTAGCAGTACCAGGGAGCTGAAAATTAAATCCTTCCAGAGTGGAAGTGTCAATGGGAAAGACTGTCTAAATAAATGCAGAAGTCCATCATTGTTCCTGCATCCTTGCCCACTTGATAATAGACCCTAGACCAGGCTCAACAGGCTACTCTTTGTCTCGTCCTCAACTATGCACTGGCTTGGCCTGGTTTCTTCCTCATGAACAAGAAGTAGGACTGAGTGGACTTGTAGGCTCTAAAGTTTTATATTGTTTTGTTTTTGAATACAGTTATTTTTTACATTTGTATTAGGTGAATTGAAAAATACTATTTATTTTGTTTTTTACAGTGCAAATATTTGTAATATTTGTACTACAAAATAAAGTGAGCACAGTACACTTTCTATACTGTGTTATAATTAAAATCAATATATTTGGAAATGTAGAATACATCCAAAAATGTTGCCCGCCAGTAGCTGAGGGTATCATTGCAGTACAGTAAATTAATTGCTTTTATGTGGATGTGCATGTTAGTTAGGGTATACTGTATCTTTCAGAAATGAAAACTCAAATGCATACTTTTACTGCTTAGATGCCTTGCGATCATCTCTTTCCCAGTGCAGCCAGGAACCAGTTGCCTCAATATGCAGAGCCTTCAATAAACATCTATCAGTCTATTGCTAAAAGCTCAAGACTCTGGATCAGATATTTAGAGCCCTGCATGGATAGAAATTTATACGCGCAGATGTGTATATCCATAGATATGAACTGGTATCTGCGGAACCTCAGGGCTCCCCTGGAAACCGCAGCGCCAAAAGGAGCAGAACGAGGGGCCCCTGCTCCCAGGAGCCAGCACCCTGCACCGGCAGCTCCTCCGGCACAGCTGTACAGCCCCCAGCCCTGCCCACTGGGGCAGGCACTAGACTCACCGGTAGCTGTCCTTGGTCATGCTCTTGTATTCAGGCAGCACACATGCCCCCAGACAAGAGACACAGACAGCTGAGTGGAAGGGACTAGGGCAGGGCTGGGGGTGGTATAGCTGTACTGGAGGAGCTGCTGACATGGGGCGCTGGCTCCTGGGAGCAGCAGCCCCATGTTCTACTCTTTTTACCACTGCAGTTCCTGGGAGAGCCCTGTGGTTCTTCGGATACCAATTTATATCTGTGAATATGCCCATCTGCAGGTATAAATTTGTATCCATGCAGGGCTTTATCGATATTAATCCATTCCCCCACCCCCACCGCTACCCCTTCTCCACAGCTAGTGGCCGATTAGCCACTGGGCCTACAGGACCATGGCCCCTGCCAACTGGTGGCCCCTGAAACCTTGAGTGGGCAGGGAAAGCCGCCCTCATGCCCTGACCCGGGCAGCAGTGCCAGGCAGGCAGGGTGGGGTGGCAGTGGGGGAAGCACTCCACACCCCCATCCCCATTCCCCAGTGGCTGCACTGGGCACAGCAACGGGGGAAACCCCCGTGACCCCAGACCCGTTCCCCGGCAGCTGCACTGGGCACAGTGGCAGGGGAAGCACCAGCCCCCAGCAGCAGCCAGAGGGCAGCAGGGGAAGCTCCCAGTACCCCCGCAATCCCAGCAGAAGCCAGTTGGTCGCAGGGGAAGCCTCCAGTGCCCCCTGACCCTGTCCCTGACAGAAGCCAAGGGGCAGCAAGAGAAGCCTCCAGCACTCCCTCAACCTGTCCCCAGCAGAAGCTGGGCGACATCAGGGAAAGCTCCCAGCGCTCCCAACTCCATCCCTGGCAGAAGTGAGGGGGGCAACAGGGGAAGCTCAAGCACCAAGACCCTTTCTGTGCCCCAGGACTGGAGGAGCTCTCACTACCTGCTGTGACCTTCAGGGGCGGGGGAGCTCTCACTCCCCACTGTGGCCTGGGGCTGTGGCAGGGGGACAGAGCTTCTTCAATCTTGGGGCTGCAGTGAGGGGACACTATGGGGCGACCCCAGGTGGAACAGGGGCAGGGCTCCAGGAAGGGACGGAAAGGGGTGGGGCTGTAGGCGAGGTCACATGTGGAGGGGGTGGAATGGGGGCAGGGCCATAGTTGGAAGGGGTGGACGAGTGCTCTGGCCCAGGGCCCCAGGAAACCTTAATCCGCCTCTGTCCACAGCCATAGATAACCCTCACCCAATAAGAGTGGTGGAGTCATATGTGGAAAGAGTGAGATAGACTATGGGGACCTCAAACAGGAATATGCATTCCCAGCACGGTATAGGTGTCTGTTGATGCACGGGATCCCTATACCTCATTGTTCAGCAAGTTGAGAGGATAAAATATGTTGAGTAGAGGTGGGAATGGTGGATCTACAAATATTGGATCTCTAACGTCAGCTCCTAGGAGCAATTAAAATGTAAAGAGAGAATTATTTCTTAATAATTAAGACCACTTGAACAAAAGTTCTTGTCAATAATTACAACAGTGTCAAGTGAAATGGCTCTCCTTTCAGGGCAAAATAGGTGTATTCAAAGCCTGCTACTGGGAATCTCAAGAAGAAGCAGAAAAGAAAAATAGTGGAAAGAAATCTATGTGCAATGGTAGCTTCTTTGAAGAAAGCTGTTTGGGAGTGAGAGGAAACCAGCTTCTCTCTCTCTGGCTTTGGGATGAGTCATAGAAAAGTCAAGTTAGATCAACTAGTCTATCTCAACTGTCTCCCAATGCAGGATAATTCCCTAATTACAAATTTACTAGTGCTTTGTCCTATCTAATTTAAATACTTTGAGGCCTGGAGCTTTTATTACTTCTCTTCTGAGCCTAAACACTCTCACTTTCTGGACTTTTTCCAGACAATCACTCTAGTTTTCCCCTTTCTTAATTTCCAATATATTTAACGTATTCAATTTCAATGTATTATTCCTAGGTAGGTCCCCCTCCTACTACTATAAATAAGCCTTGTCCTTGAGGTATTGAGTTAGCCCAGATGTCTTCTTTTTTTCTTCTCTTTTTTGATTGCTTAGGCAGACTGAGGAGGTAAAGAAGATCTTAGTATAACTGAGATACTACAGGACTGTCAACATGCTGGAACACAGAAGGAAAAATAATGTCACTTTTATTATAAAACAGGTTGTGTTTATGTATATATTTACCTGGCTACCTAAACCATAGGGTAAGGTTCTACACTACTGCTGATTACTGGAATGTATATTTGGATAG
Source organism: Eretmochelys imbricata (assembly GCF_965152235.1). Taxonomy (NCBI): domain Eukaryota; kingdom Metazoa; phylum Chordata; order Testudines; family Cheloniidae; genus Eretmochelys; species Eretmochelys imbricata. Next base: position 69,617,680 of record NC_135579.1, on the reverse strand, counting down.
ATGGGCATGACCTTAAAGTTTTGGTGAGCTTTGCATATCATGTGCATCAAATGTATTTCTTAAATTCATGAAACCCATTTGAGAACATTACAACACCTGGTCAAGAGGATATGCCATAACTGATCCTGCTGTAAGCTGCATTAACTCTGAAAAATAATAAATGATTTTTGTGGATGTTCAAGGAGAATATTTGTCCTAGCTCTGTCAGGCAGGGTGTAAAGTAATTGCAGAATTATTCTAATTAAGTCTTCTGTCACTGTTTTAGCTTCCTATCTGAAAGAGGCTCTCATAGAATAGACCAACTATAAATCTTGTAGCTATGCTGATTTTACTATGAACAGGTCAGCCAGATGCAAGGAAATACATGTAGAATAGATTCCCAAATAGTAAATGAGCATACTGAATGCTTCAAATGACATTCATGGATTACCTGCTTAACATGAATACAATAACCCATACATTTTTCAGTACTGGATAAAATGTTATTCCTACCCATTAATCATTTGTCTTGGAGATCTAATGAGCCCTTAGGAAAAAGACATTTCAGTTAGCCAGCATAAGCTGCATGACTAAAAAATGCTTAGAGTGAGAGTTAGTTATTATGTTTTAAGCCAAATGAAGTATAACTACTCATTAACATGTTCCTGCAGTAGGAGAGAAATGAGCTTGCCTGCATTAAGAATTTATTGTAAAAAGTGAAGTGAAAAAACGTATTTATATTAAAGTAATGTAAATTAGGGTTCAGAGGAACTAGAACTTTTAAAAGATCAGGTTATATATTCCTCTTCGTAAAAAGAGAATGTCTGTGTTAAAAAGTTATATATTTTCAGTGCAAATCACTAGAGAAATGAAAATAAACATTTGAATGCAAACTGAATTCTAAGTGTTGGCAATACCTCCTGAACTTACTAGTGTATATTCATTACTGCTTATATGTAAAACAAAACAGCTAGAATTGTTGAAGGAGATGTGATAAGTAGGTGCCAGGCAGAGAATGTCCAAGGAAGAAAATGAAAATGCATCTGTCAAATAAGGAACAAAAGAAGACACTTGTTACATCCATCCTATTATTAGTTAATCCAAAATAAAGTTCAGTACTTTTCAAAAATTGAGTTACCCGATGATCACAACACTTAGAATATATAAATTATGCAGAGAGATACTGTGTGTTTTATATTTCCATTACAAATAATGAGTTCAGCCCACATTTATGACACACACAAAAAACCCCCACATTACTGCACAAAGCTCTGTCCTGCACTTTATACGTACATATATATATATATATTATACACACACATAAAAATAGCTTAAGTCCTTTCTTTTGTTCATATACCGTAAAATGGGGGAGATTTAGGTTGGATATTAGGAAAAACTTTTCACTAGAAGGGTGGTGAAACACTGGAATGCGTTACCTAGGGAGGTGGTGGAATCTCTTTCCTTAGAAGTTTTTAAGGTCAGGCTTGACAAAGCCCTGACTGGGATGATTTAATTGGGGATCCGTCCTGCTTTGAGCAAGGAGTTGGACTAGATGACCTCCTGAGGTCCCTTCCAACCCTGATATTCTATGATTCATCATTGGTTACAGTTCATACAGTTTGCAGACTCGGATTGATTTTTTAAAGTGCCGCTGGGCTATATAGCATTTAGGACTGTCAAGCAATTAAAAAAGTTAATCATGATTAATCGCATGATTAACTGCACTGTTAAACAATAGAATACCATTTATGTATATATTTTTGGATGTTTTCTACATTTTCAGATATTGATTTCAATTACAACACAGAATACAAAGTGTACAATGCTCACTTTATATTATTATTTTTGATTACAAATATTTGTACTGTAAAATGATAATAGTATTTTTCAATTCACCTAATACAAGTACTGTAGTGCAATCTCTTTATAACGAAAGTTGAACTTACAAATGTAGAATTATATACAAAAAATAACTGCACTCAAAAACAAAACAATGTAAAACTTTAGAGCCTACCTGTCCACTCAGTCCTACTTCAGCCAATCACTCAGACAAACAAGTTTGGTTACAATTTGCAGGAGATAATGCTGCCACATCTTGTTTACAATGTCACCTGAAAGTGAGAACAGGCGTTTGCATGGCACTGTTGTAGCCGGCATCGCAAGATATTTACGTGCCAGATGTCATATGTCCATTCATGCTTCAACCACCATTCTGGTATGCATGCGTCAATACTGATGATGGGTTCTGCTTGATAACAATCCAAAGCAGAGCGGACCAATGCATGTTCATTTTCATCATCTGAGTCAGATGCCACCAGCAGAAGGTTGATTTTCTTCTTTGGTGGTTCGGGTTCTGTAGTTTTCGCATTGGAGTGTTTCTCTTTTAAGACTTCTGAAAGCATTTTCCACACCTCGTCCCTCTCAGATTTTGGAAGGCACTTCAGATTCTTAAACCATGGGTTGAGTGCTGTATCTATCCTTAGAAATTTCACATTGGTACCTTCTTTGCGTTTGGTCAAATCTGCCGTGAAAGTGTTCTTAAAATGAACATGTGCTGGGTCATCATCAGAGACTGCTATAACATGAAATATGTGGCAGAATGTGGGTAAAACAGAACAGGAGACATACAATTCTCCCACAAGGAGTTCAGTCACAAATTTAATTAACACATTATTTTTTTAAATAAGCATCATCAGCATGGAAGCATGTCCTCTGGATGGTGGCCAAAGCATGAAGAGGTGTATGAATGTTTAGCATATCTGGCATGTAAATACCTTGTAACGCCAGCTACAAAAGTGCCAGGTGAATGCCTGTTCTCACTTTCAGGTGACATTGTAAATAAGAAGCAGTCAGCCGTATCTCCCGTAAATGTAAACAAACTTGTTTGTCTTGGCAATTGGCTGAAGTAGGACTGAGTAGACTGGTAGGCTCTAAAGTTTTACATTGTTTTGTTTTTGAGTGCAGTTATTTTTTGTACATAATTCTACATTTGTAAGTTCAACTTTCATTACAAAGAGATTGCACTGCAGCACTTGGATTAGGTGAATTGAAAAATACTATTTAATTTGTTTATCATTTTACAATGTAAATATTTGTAATAAAAATATAAAGTGAGCACTGTACACTTTATCTGTGTTGTAATAGAAATCAATATATTTGAAAATGTAGAAAACATTCAAAAATATTTAATAAATTTCAATTGGTATTCTATTGTTTAACAGTGTGATTAATTGCAGTTGATTTTTTTGAGTTAATCGCGTGAGTTAACTGCGATTAATCGACAACCCTAATATCAATCCAAGCTGGAAGGAAATTGATAATTTCATTTCAGTAGTTTTGAAGTCATGCACTTAAAGATAAATGTCTCAGGTTTGCTGATGGCCCCAAAGTTTGAGATAGCTTCATGTTCTAAGCCACTGGCAAGTTGAAACTCTTGCTGAGATTTAAAAATCAAATAATTGCTACTCTGTATCTTGCTCCTTATTTTCTTTTTAAATCAGCTTCTCTATCCAGAAGTAAAGCATCTCCCAATCCTTACCTAAATAAATCCTCACCTCTCTATATCCCTCACCACATTCCTCATTAATTTAAATACCCTAACATTCTTCCTTCCCTTCCACTGCCTGTGAAAGGCAGTACAGCTAGGATAGAGAGAAAGATGTTCATTCACATTTCTGCAATGCTGCAGTTTCCTCCCTCCCCCAATCTACTGAAGGCACCAAATACTTGTATGTGTCAGATCTTTCCATTTTTAAAGCAATGCAATTCCTGTCCAAGTTTCCTCCCCAGCAGCTAACCCAGTTGGTGATCTCACATATATCCAGTGGTCTGTGTCCGTGGTCTGATAACACGTGCACATATTTGTTGTCAGGTCCATATGTCTCCCCAAATAAACAAATGATAATGCCAATACCTAGAGCATGCTTGGCTTAACCACTCAGGACTGCTAGAATCATAGTAGCTGTGTTCACAACTTGCGATACCCTTCTTCCGGTTTCCTGTGGTGTCAGAAAAAAACAAACCCTGCGTTTATTTCTCTAATGCTTCTAGACTTGCACTTGGCAAACATATTCCCGTGTCTGTAGAGTTCTGCAGTTGCTTAGCTCCACCTTATGGGAGAAATGCAAGCCTGGCATTCTTGAATTGAGAATCTTCAAATATATGAAGGATGGTCCCATCACCTCCCTTAAAAATCAGAGTCAGTCCCGAAGTCTTGATTCAAACATTAGACAGGCAAAACTCCCATTAACTTCAAGTTTCCCGTTTTTACCTAGTACATGTGGGATGATTTGGTTGAGATTAATGTAAGCTATGTCTCAAAATTTGTTTAGGAGTTTCTCGGTTTAGGATGCATCCGATGAAGGGAGCTGTAGCTCACGAAAGCTTATGCTCAAATAAATTGGTTAGTCTCTAAGGTGCCACAAGTACTCCTTTTCTTTTAGTTTTAGGAAATCTTCCATGATGATCTTATTACATTAATTCATGTCCCTCCAGGTGTCATACAAGATCTTCCATCAAAATACAACCCATTGTTTAGTTGTCATTCTCCACACCATCAGTTATTTCAGAATTCTGACACAGGACCACTAAGAAAAATAATGAAAAGATCTCTCCCCACTCACTGGAATTATTAATTGAATTATTTGGGGGAAGTTCTATGGCCTGTGTTTTTTAGGAAGTCACACTAGATGTTCACAGTGGTCCTTAGAATCTCTGAATCTACTTCATAATTTCTTAGATCATCACCAAAAAATATAGTTTCCTGAGGAGCACTAACATCTGATACCATGCACCATGAATGGTGTGTATTCATTACATACATCAGAGAAACTATCTCTGTTCCACGTCTGCTACTAACTGGCATAGGGAAGAGATACTGATCACCTCACTGCTTGCATCTCTACTCCCAGTTCCCCCCACAAGGTGAATTACTATCAGATTCTGCACCTGTTATTTCTTCAACAGGGTGGGAAATTGTTTCGGCAGTAAGTCAGTGAGCACAAATGCTATGATGCTCAGTGCCTCTGTGTATAATGCCTGTTAGGTCTTTAGTTTTTGTTTGTTAGAACATATTTTAGATTCTTTCACAGTTGGGCTGTTTCGTTCAGCAGTAACTACTGTAGTTTCTTAATTAGACAACGAACAGTGACAGCAAGCTGTTCTTCAAAAGTATTCATTTAACGGCATACGTGCTCCAGTGCTGTTGAATATAAGAACAGCCACAACAACAGTAAGAAAAGAAAATCCACAGCATGATGCAGCCATGGAATCCCACAACACACAGGTTTAAATGCCCCTTTCCTGGCCAAAAATGCATATTTTTGTATGAAAAGTCTAGATCGACAGCTTTAGAGACTAATTTTTGCATGGAAAGTTGCCTTCCAATGTTCTGAGAATGTGTCTCAACTCTGACCTTCAGGGACTATCACTAGTAGTGAGAAGGTGGTGCCGTTTTCATTTCAGGAAGTTCTTGACTTTTCATACTAGTTAGTCCAGCATGGTGACAATCAGTATCTGTTCGGATAATGATGAAAGCAACACACAAACCCTGCTGTAACAAATATACAGAGCTGTATAATATGTATAACTGCTGTGAAAGCTGCAGAACATCCAGTACTTGAGTACTGCAGATTTATTATGGGGAGTTGCAAAATGGGTCCACAGCACAGTTGAAAAAGCTGCATTTTTTTTTCTTGTGTGCCAGGTTCCCTCACATTCCATTTGAGTTTGGGGAAAACTACCAGAACAGAGTAAAGCCTCCATAAGAGAGCATGGTGCACGGGTGTATCTCTTCAATCACAGTACAGCAACTGAGAACAAAACAACTGCTGAACTCTGCTCATAAAAAGAGTTATTATCAATGTAGAGGTGCAGTACATATAGGACTCAGGCATGACAGTTACATAGCTAGTCACTCAGGCTTTCCATGCTTTCAAAAACTATGTTGGCTTTATTAAAAGTCATTTAAACTTTTTTAACTAGCAGTAATATTTTGTTTTTAAAAAGTAAACGGTCTTTCTCAAGTAAACCCAATTTACATAGTAATGCAAAACAGTGTCCTACAAAATGGCTTCAGTCTACCCTTCCGTCCTCAGTGTCTTTCCCTAGTTTACATTTGGTTTACTTGATATTTGTTTTACCATTATGGCTATAAGAAAAACAAAACAAAACAAAAAACACGCTTTTTGCTCAAATTATTCTGGCAAACAAAAAAATCTAGATGAAGCTATATGAGAGCATAAGAAACTCATCTTTATCATGTTGACTAATTTTCAAAACATTCAGCTATAACAAAACTAAGTACCATCAATCATTGTCTGGTGGATAAATCTTCTATCTGTCTAATTTCAAATGAAACCTGGCTAATTTCTCTTTCCTACCACTTGAATGCTCTTATTGCCATGACAACTAAGAAGAGCTCTAACTTTAGGTCAAGGTTGATTGAGCAAAGACATTGTTTTCAACCAGCTGATGTGCTTCCCAAACAGACTAAGTGGAGGTTTTCTATCTTGTTAATGATACATGCATTCATTATCCAATATATAGTGATATTAGTTAATGAAAGAATACAGTGCAATCAATTAAAGGTGCATCAAAATGAGTAATTATTAATGTAGATCTTTAGGTTTAGTTTTTGCTATAATGAGTTAATGAATCAGATTCACTTCTGTCAAAGTAAATCCTGCCCATGACCCCTAGTGGTGGAAAAATCTAGCAGTGGAGAAGTTATGGTGGAACAGGGTGGCTGTAACCTCCACTGTAACTGGGGTCCACAGGTAGTATGTGCCGCTCAAAAAGTGGGATGCTCTGGCTGGGCAGAAGTCTTATTTAGGGCAACAGATGATGAACAGATTCAGAATATTACCAATGCCGCATCCAGCATTGGGGCTGCAATGGAACTCCCAATAGACAGTAAGGTCCTGTAACAGGTTGTGCTCACCACCGCGGCGCCTCTTGCTGGTTGTTCTGGGAATTAGCTCTGTCCAGCTCTGGAGCAGTCTCTGCAGGTGGTGTTTCAACTGTTGTTTGCTCTGCTGTTTCCTCTGTCTGTGGGGGCCTGCGTCTCTCCCAGACCGCAGCATCCTCTTCATGGCACGGCCCTACGGCTGTGCCCCAACTCCACTGTCTCCCCCCTTCCAGGGGAACTGGCAGCCCTTCGCCCAGCTTCTCACTGCAGTGGCAAGCTAGAGCCAGTAGTCCAGCCCCTTGCTCAGGGCGAGCTGCAGTCCTTTGGCTCTAGCCTGCACTCATGTGGAGCTGCAAATAGTCAATTAGGCTAGGCTCTGGTTCAGAGCAGGGCAGTAAGCAAAGACTCTCAGTTCCACCTGTGCTCAGGTGGAGCTGGAAATATTTAACAGGCGCAGGCTCTGGTTCATATTTACGTTTGCAGGGGAATAACTTACGACTGATTCAGAGCTGGGTAGGAAACAAAGTCACTTAGCTTGGGCCTGTACCCAAAGTCAGTTACCTCAGGCTTTCCTTCAGCTAGCCCGAGGGAGGAGGAGATTGCTCCCCACTGCTTGGGTTGTGGGGGACGCAGGCCCTACCACTCCCAGGGTACCTACTGGTCTGGTGAGGTAAGGTGATCTGCAGGGGCCTCAGTTGCCAGCAGAAGGTCTGCCGGGGTTGGGCCAGTTGGTGGTCTAGGCCAGTCATCTGCTTCCTCTGAGGCTGGGTCATCCAGGAGTCCGTGTGGCCCGGGCCAGTCATCTGCTCCTGCCAGTGTCAGGTCAGTCCAGGGTTCGGGTCAGTCATCTGCACTCTGCGGCTCTGCTACCATCTCCCAGTGTGAGAGCTCAGGGGAAGCATCTGTCCCCTACAGTAACTGGCTGCCCACGGAGCTTCCAGGTCCTGTCTTTATACTCCTCGCTCCCCAGCTTGGCTTCTGGAGGGTGGAGCTATGAGGTAGAGCTCCGCCCATGAGGGGGTAGAGTCGCCCTCTTCCTCTGTGTCTGGGGAGGGTCAGTCCACCTCACTACAGGTCCTGATTCTCACCTTCAGCTATCTTCCCAAACATGATGAAGGGATATCAGTGAAAACACAATCTGCCTTCTCCACTGGTGAGTCTCACCTAAAAAGTGTAGGCACCTAGTGATCTCAGGAGAGTTCAATTCCCAAATTCCTGGGCTTTAGGGTGAACCCAGCCCTTTACAACATACAGTAATCATGACATGTTTTTAACTTCCTAAGAAAACGCAATGTATATCAGGTATTCCCAATTTCTCCTTCAAAATCTCATTGTCTGTTGTGAAGTATAGCTAGGGATCATTTTTATGTTCTGCAGCTTAAGAGCTAAAGAAGTAAGGGGAATGGGATGGCAGATGAATGGTCTGGTCCCACCGACAGAAACTTTTCAGTTTAGCAGAGCTTGCCGGGCCCATACAAAAACTGCAGTGAAATGCCAACTATAACAAATCCAAAAGCAGATGCAAATCACGATTGAACCAGAACATAAAAAGCTGCAAGTAAGATGCATAGACGCTGAAGTCTGCTCGAGCTACAAAAAAATCAGGTTGAGCGTGTCACCCAAATTAACTACCCAATTGTATTTGGACTCGTTGCTGGAAGTAATTTTTATAGCTCCCAAACCAAAATCAAAGGGATTCCAAAGAAGAATACTGTGGCCTTGCAAATGGAAGTAGGAAACATTTCTAATCTCAGCAACACAGCTATATTCAGGAATGACTTGTACCTTCCAAAAGCGCCGGTCCTATGAGTGCCCTTGGGCATTTGTAGTTGCCAAGAATTTGGTGCTGATGTTCTGGGGGTGTGAAAGAACACTGCGAGGTACCCCACAAGTTCTCTTCTTGGTACTCAGCGCCTGCTTTGCCCGGGAGTGGAGCTGCTGGACCAGATCCAAGGAACAAGAAATAGAGGGGAAGAGACAGAGGAATGAAAGAGATGGGAGGAAATCTATACTGCCAGAAACATCAGGAGGTTTAGATTGGATATTAGGAAAAACTTTTTCACTAAGAGGGTGGTGAAACACTGGAATGCGTTGCCTAGGGAGGTGGTGGAATCTCCTTCCTTGGAAGTTTTTAAGGTCAGGCTTGACAAAGCCCTGGCTGGGATGATTTAACTGGGAATTGGTCCTGCTTCGAGCAGGGGGTTGGACTAGATGACCTTCAGGGGTCCCTTCCAACCCTGATATTCTATGATTCTATGATTCTATGATCACAGAATGGCATTTTAAAAGGGAAATATGGCCATTAGGCACCTAAGTCCAACATTTTAGGTACCACCGGCATTCATAAACCCCCATTCAGCTAGTGTCAAACCTTCTAGTGCCTAAAGACTCAAAGTGTCTGTTTCCATCAGTAAAGACCCTGAGGCACCTACATTTCAGTGGCTGAGTATGGGCACAGTCTTGAAACTAACCAGCAGTATACCACCTAACTCACTCCTAAGCCCCTGTGGAATTCAGAAAAATAGGCACACTCTGAGTACCCCTACTGGATCAGCCCCAGAAGGCAAGATAGGGGTACTCAGAGCATGTCTAAATCTGTACTAAAGACACCAGAAGAAAGATTGGAACTTCTACTCCAGTGGTTAAAGGTCTCACTGAAGTTCAATTCTCCCCTATGACGTGGTTCAGGGATTTGAACTTGAGTCTCCTACATCCTATGAGCATATCCTAAACAGCAGACCATAGAGTCATTTTCAGCTTTGCCCAGGCCTAATGAATATTTCAATATTTATACAGAGTTGAACAGCTTCGACTGGAGAAATTGAGAACATTCTGCTTTAGAATACACCATATCCTAGTGGTTAGGACATGCTGGTGGGACACTTAAGGTAAAATCTTCCTTACTCAGAGAGGACAATTGAACCCAGTGCTTCCATAGTCTAGGTGAATGCTTGACCCACAGCACTGAAGGTTATTGGAGGGAAGCACCCATTGTGAATTCTACCCCTCCCCACTTTTTTTGAGTTATAGGCAGGAGACATGGGAAATTAAATCACAGCCTAAGCTAGAACAAATGGTAAGGAACTGAAAATAAAGAGAGGAAGCATGTCAGTATGTCATATTTCCTTTAGCATCAAATACTTAGAGGTTGTTAAGTTTTGATGCAGGAACAGACACCATGTTAATATCTCCTTAGCTTTACAATCATGGATAGCTTCTTGGAATGCAAAGCTTGGTCAAAAGGTAAGACTCAGTCTTAATGTGTACACAGTGTAAGAATAACATGATAAAAGCCTGAAACTTACATGGGCTTTGTTTTGTTGGGTTGTGGAATGGTTTAATCAAAGATGAATTTCTGGCCTACATTTATTTCTGGTTATAGATGTCTAGTTCTTAAGGCATTGACAGAGAAGAAGTTAGCACTCTTCTTTTGGCTACAGGAAATACTCACAGCTGCCTGCTCTGAGCACAGGGATTTGCCAGCTAGTAGGGTGAGGTCAGCTGCAGAGAATTAATTAATTTTCACAGCACACTATAAGAAGGATGTGCTGTAGGAAGCTGTGGGGCTTGCTCTAGCAGTGAGAACAAGGGGATAGGCCTGTAGGAATTGAGATAGAGTGGTTCTCTGTCGTTAGCTGAAATTAGCCAGACTTTATACAGTTATGCTTTGATTTCTGGCAAAGGGAAGTCCTGTTGTACTGATATTTGGACTTTAAGGTGGATAGGATTTTCTGCACATTTACCATTTAGTTTTACAGTGAAGCATACAACAAATTTGTTTAAAATACAAATTCTGTACTTTGTAGAATAATGTATTTGCTGAGCCCTGTTATGGGGCCTGATGATCAAATCTGATTTAATTAGGCTATCCAAATGCTACAGAGACTCAGGTTGTATAAGTTGCTTGCTTGTGAGTTTAAACATCGGTTTAAGCTATGGGTGTCCTATTTAGGTGCTTACCCTGACACAAGGTTCTCCATATCTTTAAAAATCAACTGATTGGGCACAAACCCTCACAATTATTTCTTCAAATGTCTAGTTTTCAGTCAAAAATATGAGAGAAAAAGTTTGAGATAATGGAGGAAAAAAGGGGAGGGGGGACATGAATTTTCCCTAAATAAAGATTAGGCGTTAGTACCATGATAACAAAACACGATTAACAAGAAACAGCATAGGACAGCCACAAACAGTGAGCAGAATGAGGAGGGAGGGGTTACAAGTAGGTGAGATCCCTTCTATGAAATGAAATAGGAAGTCTGCTGAATAGTGATCCAAGGCAAATGATAGGGAACATTAGTCTGATTAGAGAAGTAGGGAACTGCGATGGATTATACTAGGTAAAAAGTTAACAAGAACTATTCCACTGTTTTAATGAGCAGAGCAAGATATAAGCAGGTTAAAATAAATATATAGTAGTAGGTTTTAGTACTATATAATAATTATTAGCACGCAAAAAGTATTGGCTTTCTTCGCAGAAGGTAAAGGACAAGGTAGCAAAACCAGGGCATAGAAAAATATAAAAGAATAGCTACTAGCAAACTATGTCATTAGATGCAGGAGCATGATAGACTGTTAAATGAAAGATGAATTTCATTTCAATGAAGGCTGAAAGAATAGAGAAACCCTTCTAATTATAAATCATGAAAGGACAGAGATTCTTTTATAACTCAGACAACTATTATGGTTTCTGGTTACTCAGTAAAGTAACATGATATTTCCTTAGCAATATTAATACTCCTCTAGGGTAAATTAATGATGAGGGAAGGTTGAAAGATTCAGCTCAGTTTGAATGCTTTTCCAAAGCTTTCCTAGTGAATTTATACAATGTGTTGTTTTTAGACATTGAACTTGAAATCCCCGGAGAACAGGATCTGTCATGACAATAAGTACATTAAAATCATTAGACTCAGCATGGTTGCAACATAACTGAGTCACAGAAGGTGTGCATACTTCTAAGCACAAAGAGAAGAAAATTATGGTTAAATGTCCAAAATCCAAATAAGTATATTTCAGAATGGAAATCCAGTTCCAGTGAAGGCAAAAGAAAGGAACATAAACTATGGCAGGTAAAATGCAAGATGGGTGGGTGGAATAGAAACTTACAAGAGAAAGTGACAGAGGCATTGCACTTGAAGCAAAGAAATAGTGTCCTGAAAAGAGAGAGTGAGAGAGATCTAGGCCCACTTCATAGGGATGCTTAGCCAAAAAGAGAGAGTGAGAGATGTCTAGGCCCACTTCATAGGGATGCTTAGCCAAAGTAAACCAAGATGCCAAGCTTTTTATGATTTATCACTTTGAGCCCTAATATAGATTTATAAATAGAGAACTTGACAATGTTTCATTTGCTAGAATCAAATTGTTTTGCTTGTACTGTACTTCTCAGCCAAATGTACTATACTCCACTTATACATTGAGTTTGTACATGTTCTACATAGCAGATAGGAATAGGAGGAAGAAGATGGTAATTTTCCAGGCAAATATATGCATTTGATGCACTATTCATTTATCAAATTTACAATTTTATTTTTGGAAACAAAAGATTTGTATACATTTAAAGTTTCATTTTCATCCAGTGGTCACATTCAGGGTGGGGGGGAGGGTCGGAAGTCTTCTGATGCTGTTAAGAAAACAAATTAAATTATTTGGAGCACAGCATTAATCTGATTTCTAGCATGTGAAAAACATTTAAAAGACTATTACAGAAACCAAAGATGTAATAACGAATTAATCGTCGTGGCAACCATAATACTAACCTAGGTCCAAAATTATTAATTATTTAATAGTTGTAGTTGTCTTCCTGTCGTATATTTATGTGGTGGTTGGTTTGTGCCATAACTAAAGTAATTACAATATTTCAGTAATGGGCAAAGGAGGAAATAATTTATAATATCAGAAGCAGTTACAGATTGTCTAAATAATCCTAAAGAAAACTGTTTTTGTAGCTGGGCAATTTTTGTTTTATTGTTTAATAGACTAGAATAACATTATCTTTACTCTAGTTACATAAATTGCAAATGGAACAGAGGAAAAAATGCTGACCTCAAGACTTTGCACTGAAGAGACGTGCTATGTGAAATGAAGCAAAAGAGGAGAAAAATGTTTAAAGATAAAAAAAATTAATCCAGTTTGCACCATGCCATAAAGCAGAGCCAAGATCATGGAATAGTAAGGCTTTGCTATGGATTTAGAGCATAACTCCGTAAATACTAAAGAAGTATCCTCAATGCCCAAGAAGATCGTTGAGAGTGGAGTGTTTAGCACCTTGCAGGACTTGGTCAGTAAAACTTCAGACCATGGTAGGGGAGGTGCATTACCCAGCAGCAGGTTTTGAGGCAAATACATTACTTCTCTGAGGACATAACATAACAAGGGTTGTTACATCCTTTGGCCAGAATGTGGCTCTCGAGGAGCAAATGTGGAAGATGCAAAGGACCTTGTGCAGTTGCAGGTCAAAGTCATGGTCTTTGCTCTCCCAAGGCACACAAAGAGTTTTGTTACTGTTGATACTAGGCTCCTTAAAGGGAGGTGAATTCAGTGGAATCAGAGCCAAAGGAGCTAAGTCAGCTCTAGGGGTGGGAAGAAAGAGATATACTACAAGTGATGAAGCAATTCCTGGTACTGTATGCACTTCCCCACAGGTGCCAGAGGTACCGTACCAGCTTTTGGCACAATTTCTTTGGAAGATATTGCTGGGATGATGTGCACTTTGTACCTTCCCTTCTGCTGACCACCTAAAAATCACAGTAGAGCTGCTAAACATGGTACAGACTGTGATACCCTTCACACTAGTTCACTCTGCTGGCTGGTTATGGAAGAGAAGGCAAAGCCAGGACTCCATCCCTTGTTGTTGTCTTCTTTGGTGTAGTCTGAGGCTACCAGGTGCTAAACTTTCTGAGTCCTTGTTTAATAGGAAACTAAGGAATAGGATTGTGGCTGGTGTCCTGCACCAGGGAGAAGATTCTTGACACTCTTTTTCCCTCCTCCTTTTTGCAACCACAGTCTGGGCCTGTTTCTAATTCTGTTGTAATCAGTGGGAGTCTTTCAACTGACTTGAGTGGGTTTTGGATCAGGCCCAGGGTCCCTAAATGAGAGAGTCCATTTATAACATTCCAGTGTTCTGGACCATTAGATAAATTGATTCATGCAGCTGTAAGTTAAAGTAACAGGGAGAAATCTTTAACGCCCTACAACACATTTCAAATGATTACTGGGGGGAGAGGGGGTGTAAAGATGATCCCTTGTGCGCAACCTGTATTTGACAAGAACATGTTTATTGCTTAGATCCGCTGGTTAACATTACATGTGCATTTTGCTGCTATTTGCACATAACAGAATATACTAATAGCAAACACAGAAATCACAATTCCTCTAGATTTGGCACTGACATCCAAAGTAAACAGAATGATGAAAGAATGTGACTGGCATTTTGCTTAGCACAAAACCAAAATGCTCTACTGGCACTGAGAAGTGAAAACAAGTTTGTCTTGTAGATGGGAAAGGAAGGGTGAAAAACCAGTAGTAAGTGAAAATGATACTGAAAGAGAAGATGGGACGAGGATGAAACAGATATAAAAGGATGGTATAATGTGTCAGGGAAGAAGATTTCTTGCTTGCGAGCTGTCTCTCTGCCCACTTGCTCAGCCACAGTCACAATCTATCCCTATGTATTTGTCGACTGGAATGAGATAATTTGTGTAATTGGGACAAAAATCGTTCCAGAAAGTTCATTTAAGGTCAGTGACTTTCCATGGGAAAGAAGCAAAACCAAAGACAAAACAACCAGGGGAGAATACAAGATGAAGAACTGCAGAGGTTCCTAATCCAAACTGCATTGAAGTAAACAGCTGTCTAAATTACAGCAGCACTGCCCAGAAGCTCTACAAGGCTGTATTCAACAGCCCTGCTCGTGACCTACTCCTCCCACTCTCTCCTTGGTATGCCCCTTATGCCAGGGTTTATGAAGAGGTGGGGTCCTTGGAGAACAGCCAACAGCTGTCTAACTCAGTGCCTGTTCCATTTGCTTATAGGGCTACTTTATGCTGCACTAGTCATTTTACCAGGCTTCAGGCTGGAATGGGTGAGAATCTCATCCCAGGAGAGCAGGAAAAAAGGCTCATAATGTATTGGCTAGGATCCAATGTGGTGTTTAAGGATAAAGGAATATTACAAGTACAAAGCAGCACTAGCTCTGAATACTTTCTCATAAAGATGTTTTAGAAAATTAAAATTACAACTGCATGGCATAAAGAAATAGAAAGCATGTTTCAAGACTGGGAACCTGACTCTGCTCATTTAAACCAATGGAGAATCAGGCCCTGACTGAATAGGCAAGTTCATGTAACTTTTAATAATATAGGACCAACCCTGCCCTGTTTTATGACCTATGTATCCACAATGAAATCAGTGGGGTGCAAGTGAAGGCAGAGTGTCTCTGGGTTCTAAAATTTAAACATAAATGATAGCTTCATGCACATCTGAGCAACTAAAGGGAAAAGCGTTAAGAAATTAGATGAAATTAAAAGAGCTATCAGGAATAGCTAGAGGACTTGAATTGTGAGAAACCCAGGCTGAAAACACTAACTATTCATAATATGAGTGATTTACAAATGTACAACAGATACAAGATGCTACTAAGGAACAAGTCACAGAGACTTGTGACCAGGTCCTCAGCTTGTGTAGAAGAGTGTTGCCTACTGACTAAGTGAAGCTATGTCCATTTATACCAGTTAAGCAGTTGGCCCAAAATCTGTTGCAGATGTGGAAAGGAAGCCAAGGTTATAGCCACACTAGAAATACCTACAATAAAACTACATTTTTATCAGGAAAAAAGTTCAGCATCTGAGAAACAATGCCATTTCTCAGGTTATGTGATAGGAGGAAACATCTCCAGGAGAAATATTCAGCTGAGTGTAGCTAAGAGTTATATGTACACTATGAAATAAATTTCTGAGACATCATTAATACTTCCTTATCCACAAGTAATAAATTCAGTCCGACAAAGTTAATGTTTAGCAGACTGGTGGAAATGCACTTACCTGAAATCATATGAGTAACACCAGTTACTGATACTGAAGTTGGAAATGAGACAGATGTTGGTGTTACCAACCAAATGACTCCATTTCAATCTATGGTACTCTGTAGGAAGATCTGGAAGAATAGTAATTAGAAATTCTGCCTTGAAAACAAGGTAAGTAAAAAAGAGATGAACAAATAGAAGAATAACAGAAAGAGTTGGGGGGCAATGGTGTAATTCAATTGACTTAAATAGTGCTAAACTGTACCAAAGCACTCTGTGGGCCTAATCCAATTCCTTCTTGAAGTTAATGGAGATAATCCCGATTACTCCAGTGAGTTTTGGATTGAGCCTTATTTGCAAAAATCTCATCCCTGAGCAAGTACATTCGCTGCGCTTACAGAAAACTCTCTTAATAAGTTAGAGACAAATAAAGCTTTCCAGATGGTTGACTGAATAAATCAGAGGCAGTTAAAGCTGAATATGTGATTAAGACATGTTTGTACTATTAAGTTTTTTTTATACAATTGTCCACCAAAAGATGTTCAGTAATTGAAAAGTTATTTTTTATTTATGTTTGATTAAAACCCACCTAAACAGATGGTGGTTATTGCAAAGGGTAGTATTTAAAAATATTGACACTCTAGCTACTTAGTTGAAATTATGTCTTAAAATGGTTTTCTAGGTCAGGAACACTCAGACTTTCCCCTGGGAATCCTTACCCATCTAGCCAGGATTTAGCAATATGGGGGCAGGCAAAGGGGTTGTGTCCCTTTATTGACACCTGTCTGCAGTCTCTATTTGTTGGCAACTACTAAGAGATTATTGTTGTGCCTTTAAGAACTGACTTCCCAACTAAACCATCAGTCAAGAGTATGACTTCTTATTGACTGGAAAAGTCAGTAGATTGTCTTTAATCACTGAACATATCAGACATCTTTATTCCACTGTCACAGTATTAAATATAGGTTTCTTTTTGTAACATAAGTTGTGAGAATTCTCCTCTTTGTTCTAATTAGTTTTTTTTCTTAACGGCAAAGCAGTAGACATATCATATGAAGGTAAAGAATGGCATAGCAAACACAAATGCACAGGAGAAGTCACTGTATCAGAGACAACAAATTAGCTATTTTTACTAAGATTCTTGTCCAAAAAGAAGACATATTTTGTTTGCAGTACAGTGGGTCAAATTATGGCCCACAAAAGTTCTCCCAATGGCTTTCACTTGGTGCACTTCCATTTTAATACAGCTATATACAATTATGAATAGTAAATCTGCCCAGAGGTTAGTGACATTAAAAAGTTTGGCAAGTAAGGTGAATCAGGTTTCAAAACTCTCAAATTGGCAACAGTTAGCACATATTAGTCCTCCTCTGAACACTCATGTGAGCTGAATTGATTTACTCTTTTGGATCTTTGCCAGCAACATGTTAATAAAGTGATATTGTCTCAGGAGACACAAACTTCCTTTCTGGTTGAAACAAGGCTCAACCCATTTCTGCTCTTCACATGCTAAAGCACAGCTTTATTTAGTGTTGTGGAAACAAAACAATTAAATCTTGTATGGAGCACTATGTCTCTCAAAATTCACTACAAATATTATAGGCAAACATTGGAAGAGGAGAAACTGGTGATCATGGGAAATTTGTCATGATCTGCGAGCCTTGGAGAGCAATGGTGCCTCCTTAAGCGTCCTTCACCCATGTCAGCTTCTGTACTTGTATTGTGGAGACTGGTACTATCAATACCTTTGGAAAGAAAGTTTTCTGCAGTGTGACTGGGGCAGTCTCTGCTTAGCAAGTCACTGAGTTGGTGCTCAGGCTGGTTACATTGGGTTAACTATTGGTTTCTTTTCCCAGAGCTGTTCTATTTATTATATAGAAATCTTTTGTATGCACTATACACAGATTTTTTTCCATCACTGGAATCTGTGCTCACAAGCTGCTACAGGTTCTCCTAGCAGTTATGAGGTGCTCTGAAGGGAAACATTACTTAAAGGAGACAGACAGGATTGTCAAATAATATATTCTTCTGTATATTTTTTCTGAACGATAAAAAAACAAAAGCCTCAACTCAAGAAGATACTTAAGCACATACTTAGCTTTAAGCACTTAGGTAGACCCATGGGCTTCAGGGTTTGTGATGATGCACAGGGAGAGCAGATTTAATTGGTTTCTGCCTATCAGGGCCCCATATTGTAATGCCTTTCCTATAAGCAATTACTAGGGATGCACAAGTATTTCTGACAATAGTTTAGTATTGTATCCTTCTCACATAACTTTGGGGGAAAAAGCAAGATCAAAGACTATCTCAGAGTTAGGTCTAAGACATAAGACCTAAGTATTATAATTGAAAGACAAAACACTGAACATCTGGGATCTAGTGATAATGGTTTAATCAGAACTAAAATATACCTTGAGGGTATTATGAAATGTATAGCAGCAAAAGTACTGGACTTAAAAGGCAGACTTTGAGGGAATAAAGGATGAATGGAAGAAATACTGATCAGAACTATCTGCTGTTTACTGTGGAATGTTACAGATTATTATTTAAGGACTAGGTGGAAAGGAGAATATTCACTTTTATTTCAATAAAAAGTATAAAAATTAAAAACCTATGTGGTTAAAGAGGATATAAGAACTATTAAAATGAAACATTTTAAAAGATGCAAAATATGTAGTAAACAGCAGGGTAAGGCAGAATATTAAAAAGCTGCAAAGGCTGAAAAATAATAACATATTACCAAATAGCACAAGGTGTTTCTAAACATCACTAAGAAGTTTTAAGTATAAACACTGTTTAGAAGTAATCAAGAAAATGCTGGTCCTCTTAAAAATAATCTAATTTTCAAAACTGATTTAGGCACTTAAGGTCCATATTTATAGAGGTATTTAGGCACCTAAAGGTACAATTTTCAAAAATGTCTACGTCACTTAGGTACTTTAAAAATGTTGTTCATAATCTATTTCAGATATCTAGAGAGTACATGCCATGAGTACAACGGAGTGGGTAATGCTTAAGGAGTCATGGAACGGACGCAACGTCAGAATGGACAGAAAATTGTTTGAAGAATTGGAAAGAGAGCCTGTAAATGAAATGTTTTCAAACTAGAAAAGACTGGTATTAGAAAGATTTGGAGGTTCTGTTTTCTGATAGTTGGAAAGAGTTGAATGACCATACAGTGAGCAAAACCTTCACATTTGCAAAATGGGAAGCAAAACAGATAATGAGAAAACTCTAATCAAATCTAGAAGGATTAAGGTAATTTATCTTTTCAAGAGCCATTATGCCAATAAATCATTCTGTTGCATTCAAAGTATTCAAGCTGATAAAGTTGGCCAGATTTCAGAAATAGATATTTTTTTTTTGTCAAGCTTTCAGGTCTCTTTCGTGACAACTTCTTAGATCAAAATGAGTTGGAGTCATGTGACTGCCTGAAACAAGATGGAACCTTAAATTATTAGGCTAGAGACTCAGTAATAGTGTCCAGTCTATTGTAATTACTTCCTTCCACTAGACTTTTATACCTTCACTTACAACTTAAGATACAAACCATGACAAGCTCTTTATTCTTCTGCTCTGAACTGCTTGCCTGTTTTCTTGAACACAGCCAGAAGAATCAACTGGAGGCAGTTTCTTTGCTCACAGCTCCAAGCCCCTTTCAGCCAGCACTCAGGCCAAGTGCACTCTCTCTCACCAGGAGTTTCTCAGGACTTTGCTCCTAGTGCTTGTTCAGGCTGTGTCTAGTATTCTGCTGCTTCTCTATGGTGCTTCTCCTGTTTCTTTAACTCACATATATCCCTACTCTAAAGCAGCACAAATTGTGTCACCTAGAGATAAGTCTAAGCTACGAAGTTCAGAGCGTCATCAAACCTTTCCCAAAATATAGGGCCGTTATAGTTCTGGAGTATACATTTGGCTTTACTTCTGGAGTCTCTTAGTGACCTAAATAGCGTTAAAGCCTATTATAAAGGGGAGAGTGATTAATTGTTCTCCATGTCCACTGAATGTAAGACAGGAAGTAATCTGCAGCAAGGGAGATTTAGTTTAGATATCAGGAAAGACTTTCTGACTATAAGAGTAGTTGAGCACTGGAATAGGCTTCCAAAGGAGGTTGTGGAATCCCATCACTGGAGATTTTTAAGAACAGATTACACAAACACCTGGTTTAAATACACCTGGTTTAAATACACCAGGTCCTGCCAAACTGCAGGGGGGCTGGACTAGATAACCTTTTGAGGAACCTTCCAGCCCTCCAATTTTATGATTGTGTGAGTGGGGCCTGCATATGCATGGTACCAGTGATGGTGTGGGAGCCAAGGTGAGATTTAGTATCATTTAAACAAAAATTATATTGATCTAATTGATTCCTGTTGCAATTCAAATACAAGACAGAACAAGGCTTTAAGCAAGCAAGCAGGCTGGTCTGCCGACGGGCTGGTCTCCTGTCAGCTTTCCACCCTCTCTTTTATTCTTTCTCTCCCCCCGCGCATTACATACTCCAACAGATAAAAAGAATACACTGGCTTTGTTTAATATTCTTATTTACCAATATCTGTCTACCGCATTCCTTGCTCTCGGGCCTTGAGCCCAGTTCTGGGAGGCTTCCCACGGTTCATGTCATCTGGGCGAGATTCCAAGGTTCATGCCCTTGAGAGGAGCCATGTGTGCACTGCTCCTACACAACACTCAGGGTGTGCCCTGAACGTTGCCAAGTGCATGAACCTTGCATGAATGCTACAGATTCCACATTGCTTCAGTCCTTGTCCTACACCTCACAACACTTTGTTGATTAATGAGACAGAATGAAAAAAAAATAATTTCTGAAGATAATTAAATGCTGAAATTAATGGCTGCAATTGAAAAATGCTTAAAGAAAACCATTGACTTTGAAATGCAGCTGTCATAATAACATTAAAATAGTTGGCTTTCCCAAAGTAAAGCTCATCAAAATTTAAATCAAGTAATCCCAGATTTTGTTGGAAAATCTAGATAGGTCATTGCTCTGAAGGACAACAAAAATTGCATTTCACAGTGATTTAATCATGATTCTTTCAGTTCATCTCCAGGCCATTGTACTGTATGTCATCATGTATCTAATTGTATTGAGGTTTTGTGAGATTAAGATGCTATTTCAATATTTATTGCCTTTCTTTCATTGTGATTGATTAGCTGTAAGGAAAACTCTGGCTTTTGCATCTGCAATGCCATTAAAAACTTAAGCATCTGCACACCAAGGGGTCTGTAGATAACAAACTTCTTTAGGTGGAACATACTATTTAAAGCAGACTTATTTGAACTAGGGGTTTTAAGTACTTGCAACAGTCAAGGCACTGTGTCCTTAACACTTGGCACATAGTGGTCCATTATAGTCATGGTGCCAGCCATTTATGGGTTATTATTCTAAAGCTGGGTACTTTTCATGAGCACTCTAATCAGAATGGCAGCTGGTACTCAGCACTTGTGATTCCAGGATTGATCAGGTGGGCCTATTATATTTTCATGCCACTCCATACACTAACCCTGCTGGAATGAATTCACCTTTCTGTGGCACCCCTGACAGAGCTGTTGCATTGTGCATCAACAGATTGCATCATGGCTCCTGCAGCAAAGTGACCAACCTAACTCTAAATACCTGATCATACCATGGGAATGCAAGACATATGACTCATATATTGTAATATACTAAAGGAGAAAATAAACAGTTGACCTGAAAGTTCAGTTATTCCACTTCTACATTATTTTTATTTAAGATTCTGGAGCCAGGAATCATAACGGATAGAGGCCCTAACCAAGATTGGCACCTCATTGTTCTGAACATTGTACATACATAGGGTAAGATGCAGTCCCAGCCCTGAAAATTTACACTCTGAAAAGTCAAGGGACAATAGATGGAGAAAAATAATTACTATTATTCCAATTTTACACATGGGGAGCTGAGGCACAAAGAAATTAAGGGCTTTGCTAAGATCACCCTGGAAGTCTGTGGCAGAACTAGAAATTGGACCCAAAGCTCCTGAATTCAATGTCTTATCCACAAGATCATCTTTCTTCTCTTATGTGATGCTCTTTTCTATTTTTCACTATTTTCCATCCCCTTTTATCTTCTAAATATCTCTTTGAGCTCTGAGGATCTTCCATTTATTATAAACTCCTCCCAACCACAGAATCTTGCATATCATTCAGCTAGATGAAATTACCCAGACAAAACATTCTCAGTCCCTGCCAGTCCAAGATGCAAGATGATAAGGCAGAGTATTGAATGAAGGACTCCTGCATAGTAGTGCAAAAAGTACCTCCAGGTTATGTTGGTCTTTTGCACATTTCTCCTTTAAACAACA
Organism: Eretmochelys imbricata; assembly: GCF_965152235.1. Taxonomy (NCBI): domain Eukaryota; kingdom Metazoa; phylum Chordata; order Testudines; family Cheloniidae; genus Eretmochelys; species Eretmochelys imbricata. Next base: position 69,595,440 of record NC_135579.1, on the reverse strand, counting down.
ATTAAATTGTAGCACCCCTGTTGGGGTTTGGCTGGATAGCACAGGGTAAATTCCACCATGTCAAGTATTGTCAGAATGAGTCTTACCAATGTACTCAATAGCACTTTCTAACAAAGAAGTTTGGAGATGGAAGTAGCTTAAAGAAGGAAATCCTTAGAAACCATGCTATAACCCCCATGTAAGTGGCAGAAAATGCTTAAATTGGATTTTTTTTAAGGTTCTAACTCCATCTGTTCTCAATATTAAACAGGGCTGATCTGGGACAGTAGTTGATGAGAATGGGACAGAGAATGAGACAGTTGATGAGAATGGGACAGTAGTTGATGGGAATGAGGAAAAAGGTGAATAAGTAGCACTCCTTTCTCCAAGTCTCTCCTAAATCAATTTCCCAGCACAGTCTTGAGTAGAACTGTACTCAGAAGTGATGTTTTGGAGACAATACATAAAACCAAGGTCCTGGCTGCTTGTGTTCTTTAAAGATCATTAATGACATTTTCCCTAAGAATAGTGGGATGTATTCTAGTTTTCTGGTCAAATTTAATTTAGTTAATTAGATTGCTACTACCTAAAAATTGACATTGCAGCTTCAATTGGATTCTTCACTTAAAAACTTTTTTGTGGTGATACTGTGCCTCATACAAATTAAAGTTAGAAAAGACCTATAAAGGTCATCTTATTCCATCCTCTTTCCGGTGTAAGATTGTTCCCTAGAGCATATTTCCTAAAGTTTTCCCGTCTTGTTTTATGCATGCACTGTTAAACAGCTGATGTGCTCTATGCTAGTGATGGCTGCACTGATGAAGATGAACTGATGAATTACTTTGATAAACTGAATCCCCAGAGTTTGATGATGAAGTCTATTTCATTTTAAATTAGTCAGATTCTCTGAGTTTCTTTGGTATCAAAGGCAATATAGAGATGCAAGGTTAGTATTACTTATTGAGGATATTCTAAAACCAAAATTATTTTTGTCCTGAAGAAAAAGAAGTTAGTGATGCAGAGAAATAGCAATGGGGGTGGGAGGGGCTCTTTTTTGGTAATAGAATATCAAAAGCATCCCAGGGATGTTTGTTGCTCTCTTACAGACACGTGATGTCTGTTTTCATACCAGATGGCATGTCAGCCATCTTGTAGAGAACCCTCCATGTTGAAACTGATTGTTTTGAATTCTGTCTTTGGCTAAGGCCCAGAAAGGGGCTGTTTATGTTGATGTCTATGTCTGTGTGTTCTATTATGGTCTCAGTGCATATTGTTAGATTTGGTGTCTCCCATGGTTGGTTGCAATGTGAGATTAACAGAGGTCATGATGTGAATGTATCTGCCATGACCCCCATTGGTTAGAGGTATTTTGCAGTTATGAAACATACTACTTAGTCCTTGATCTTATAAAATAACATTTTCATCAGTTTAGTTTAGATAAGTTTTCTTCAGGCAACCCTTACCTAAAAAGTATTTTGCCTTCACCAATGCAACAGAACATAAAAAACAATACCCACGGCTGTGATTATGTTCTTCTTGTTCTGCTTACAGGTAGGAGAGAGAGAAAAAAATACAAAATCCATTAAATCTTTCATAATTAACTTGACTTGGATAATTGGGAATGCTGTGTTAGAAGACTGCTAATAGTTTGTGTTTTAGTGCTCCAGAGGGAAATAAACAAACTACATAGTTGGCCATATCCCACAGTCCCCCGCAAAGGACATTCAGAATAAATACTGACAACAATGGCAATAATGCATATTGACACGCAAAATCCTCAGACAGCTTGCATTTATTGTCCGGCATTCCAGCTGAATACATTCCAAAGTGGAACATTTCATTGTCAGGAAAAGAAAACATTCTAACTTTGGAAATATTGAAATGTTGATCTGTATCGAGATCTAATATCTAATTCTATTCCCTGTTTGACTTCTCTCTCTCTCTCTCTCTCTCTCTCTCACTCTGTGTGTGTGTGTGTGTGTGTGTGTGTGATTTCCTTCTAAAAAACATTCTTGCCCTAAGTATCTATTAATTAACATACAAGCCATATTCCTCCATGTTGCATTTTCCTCCAGTGTTTCTTTAGCATGAAGAGACAGTTGTTATACAAAAATGCTAACAAAGTATTATGATAAACCCACCTGCAAGAATTCCTAAATTGCAGGTATAAGAACTGTTAGAAGAGCTCATGTGACTAGCTCTGCATTGTTTCTTGGCTTATGTGTGCAGAGGAGCTTGCACATTTATACAATAAGCACATAGGGAGTCATTTATAGAGCAGCTGTGAGAGGTCCACTAGAGACTCAAATTTTGGCAACAAGGCCTCTTCAAGCTTGCAAACATATTGCTCCTTAGGTTTTATGCTCACAAGAGAAGAGTCATTCTATGTAATTTTCTAGATGCAGGTGCCATAGAGACAACCCAGCACTAATGAGTAAAATCAAGAGTAAACATTCATGTTTTCCTTCCTCCCTCTTTCTCCAAAATCTTCACTTTTCAGTAAGGACTAAACTGAAAAAGGAGAGGGGATAGAGTCATAGAGTAAACTCAGCAGCAGGCTCTGGTTTAAAGAATACTTCTTTAATTTTTTTAAAAAGTAAGAAATTTAGGATCAAATGTTCAAAAGAAGTCTTTAAAACTGAAAGAGCAATTTTACATGGTCATCTTTTTTGAGCCTGCAATTTTCATTCCATAGATTTTGCTGATGCATAAACTTGGATGTGTGCTTGTAAACTATTTTCATTTGAGAGATTAGGATATTTTCAATTTATGGGTTGCTTGCAACCTGCTAGCTTTGATTGTTCAGCATTCCCACTGTATGGCTGGTCATCTAAGTCACACGACTTTGTTTCTGTTCCATGTCTTGTTGACTGAAACATATTAAGGAGGAGAATAATGGATTTATGGTTGGGATTTTTCTGATGAGGCAGTCTTGATAAAAATGTGTTTAACATTTAGATTTGTGAACATATCAGCAAAGTGTGGGGAGAACTCAAATACTTGAGAATAACAAGTAATATGATCCCAGAAATCATAGCAAATGAAATTCATGAAAATATTCCTAGATCAGTTCTATTTACTATTCGATCAACTGTAGTGATGACTCCACTATGTCTCTGCCATCGAAAAAGGCCCTTATGCAGCTTATACATACATAATGCAAATACCCCCCCCGTAAAACATCCCTGTGAACGGATTTGATAGGAAAAAACTTGTGTGTTTTCAAAGATTCCCAGGCCTTGAAGGGGAAAAATGCCCATCATAGAAGGGGTGTGGCAGTTCTAAACAAAAAGAGAAAGAGAGGGATGCACAATAAAAGAGACAAGGCTGCCAGTAATTGTGAGTCATTGAACAGATCCTGGAAAACAATTTACCTGTGGGTTACACATGCACCAGTGAGAAAGGAAAAGGACCTTGCCTGGAAGGCTCTGCCTTAAGATGAACTCCCAAACCCTGTGGCTTACAGGAGTGACCAAATTCTGGTCTCTGTTACATGCCACCAATATAAAAGAAAAGGCTATAGAATTTTTTTTAACTCCATCCACAGGGAATGCAGCCTATTCAAGCACTTATATACCGAGATAGCACAACACAGCTGAGGTGAATGTCCAAATATTGGGACCTTTGGAACAGAGGAAAAATAAGGGAGTTTTTGTTATGTTTGAAAGAACTGAAAATGAAAATGATTTTTTAAAAAAAATCTTTAAATAGGAGAAAAGTAGCTTAAAATGATAATAATTCTCCTCACTAAAATTCTATTATATATAATTACCATAGGGATTTTGAAAGTGCATTCTTATTTTTAAATGCAGATGACAGTTTGCGTGGGTAGTTTTTGTTAAATATTCATTCTTTGTGCAGGTTTTCATATGTAATAAAATACATTTGGCAAATTGCTTTTAAAGGTAATAGAACAAATGAAAAAAAAGGTGCCCTTTTTTGCTTCCTTATGGTGTATAAAGAGGACCTAGGCAGCAGTTCTGCGGAAAAGGACCTAGGGGTGACAGTGGACGAGAAGCTGGATATGAGTCAGCAGTGTGCCCTTGTTGCCAAGAAGGCCAATGGCATTTTGGGATGTATAAGTAGGGGCATAGCGAGCAGATCGAGGGACGTGATCGTCCCCCTCTATTCGACATTGGTGAGGCCTCATCTGGAGTACTGTGTCCAGTTTTGGGCCCCACACTACAAGAAGGATGTGGATAAATTGGAGAGAGTCCAGCGAAGGGCAAAAAATGATTAGGGGTCTGGAACACATGACTTATGAGGAGAGGCTGAGGGAACTGGGATTGTTTAGTCTGTAGAAGAGAAGAATGAGGGGGGATTTGATAGCTGCTTTCAACTACCTGAGAGGTGGTTCCAGAGGGGATGGTTCTAGACTATTCTCAGTGGGAGAAGAGGACAGGACAAGGAGTAATGGTCTCAAGTTGCAGGGGGGGAGGTTTAGGTTGGATATTAGGAAAAACTTTTTCACTAGGAGGGTGGTGAAACACTGGAATGCGTTACCTAGGGAGGTGGTAGAATCTCCTTCCTTAGAAGTTTTTAAGGTCAGGCTTGACAAAGCCCTGGCTGGGATGATTTAATTGGGGATTGGTCCTGCTTTGAGCAGGGGGTTGGACTAGATGACCTCCTGAGGTCCCTTCCAACCCTGATATTCTATGATTCTATGATTCTATGACCTGATATGTTGGGGATTAGAAAAGGTAATGGGGCAGTTCTCGCAATTTAAAAAACTGACTGTATTTCAGGACTTTTCTATCTTATTTTTACTGTGGTTCCCCCAAAGAAATAATAGGATTATGAAATGAGGTTAAAACGATGAGTAACTGTCAGGGGAAGTGATTTGTTTTTTTTCCCCCCAGACTTGATATCTGTTAACACCTATTCATCTTAAACACTTGGGAGAAAAGCTGTCTTTGCTAAAGTTTCAGTACCTCTGCCCCTTCAGCCGAGAGCTGAAAAAGCTCCCACCCCAGTGTACAGGTCTTTTAATGCATCACCAGATGAAACCAAAAAAGACAACACTTTGATGTTCCTGAGTTGTCTTTAAAAAAGCAGGGAATAAAGTTTTTTGTTTGTTTGTTTTTCATTTTATATTTGGTACGGGGACTTTCAGGCTCTGTTATACATTTTAAACAAGCAAAAGGAGCTTTTGTGGTTTTGGGTTTTTTTGGCAAAAGACATTATGGTCTCTCACTAAAATGTACATCTGTAGCTAACTTGTTTTGCACAAATACATGATCCAAAATCTTCATTTTTTTTCAGTAAGATAATGAAATGGCTTTCAGAACCTTGCTATCTCTGACATGTTTACAAATGAGCATGAAATGTCTGTTCCCTTTTTAGATTAAGATTGAGAAGTGGCAACAATTTTAATATATATTTCCCAATGTAATAGATAATCTACTACAATTAGCTCTTATAGAGTGCTTTACATCTTCAAAGTGCTGAGCTTTAACTAATCCTAATTACATGTCATGGGGACAGGGCTCTTTCGGGAACTAATTACTAGTGGCCTAAGGAGTCCCATCCCCACAGCATGTGGGTTTTTTTGTTGTCCCCCTACACTTTGCTCTTCTTCTAAGAAGTGTAGTAGATTCTTTCTTGACAAAAAGGAAAAGGAATATTATTTAAGGCATTCAAGTTCCCTGAAAAAGTAACTTTCACCTATGTCCATGGCAGTCTGTGTCTCAAGATGAAGTCTCTTTCAGAGAGCCTGAACTAGATTCTGATCTCATTTATGCTGGTATAATATCAGTGACTCTAATGACTTCAAGGGAGCTAGTCTGGGTTTAAAGTAGTGTAACAGATAAGGGTCTATCTGAGCCTCTGGTGTCTGACTTTTCCTATACTGTTGCAAGCCGCTTCCGATATATGTAAAAAGAAAAGGAGTACTTGTGGCACCTTAGAGACTAACCAATTTATTTGAGCATGAGCTTTCGTGAGCTACAGCTCACTTCATCGGATGCATACCGTGGAAACTGCAGAAGACATTATATACACACAGAGAGCATGAAACAATACCTCCTCCCACCCCACTGTCCTGCTGGTAATAGCTTATCTAAAGTGATCATCAAGTTGGGCCATTTCCAGCACAAATCCAGGTTTTCTCACCCTCCGTCCCCCGTCCCCCCCCCCCCCACACACAAACTCACTCTCCAGCTGGTAATAGCCCATCCAAAGTGACCACTCTCTTCACAATGTGTATGATAATCAAGGTGGGCCATTTCCTGCACAAATCCATTGGTTAGTCTCTAAGGTGCCACAAGTACTCCTTTTCTTTTTGCGAATACAGGCTAACACGGCTGTTACTCTGAAACCTTCCAATATATGTGTAGCAGAAGATGAGTTAGGGGGAACTTCTGATCAAGAGCCTGTTCATTTAAACATTATCATATCACACTAATATTCTGGCAAACGTTGGCATTATCAGATGGCTGCCCAGTCACTTGTTGCATTGCCTTCCCATTATGGATAGCGTTCAGAAGAATCTGTCTTTGGAGAAGTTGTCTCTTTGGTAGTAGGGGAGGATGAGGCTTCCCCTTAGCCCCACCCCTTAGCAAACCAGAGTTTCTAAGTCCCCCTCATCCGGAGGATAGTGTGCACATGCGCTGTCCCTGTTCAGGTCTGTGCCGAAAGGCACTGGATAGTCCTAAGAGAAATGCCTCCTAGGTGTGAAAGGAAAATTTGTTTTGCTTACAAGTGTGAGGTCAGTTAAAAGTTGCTGACTAGCAGATACATTCACAATTGCAAATACATGCACTTAAAACATAAAACAACCCCCCAACTATATATAAGTCTGCTTGAAGCACGTGACCACCTGTCACAAAGTTGGCATCATTGTGCAAGGTGGTTGTGAAATGTGTAACTCTTAACACCAGACAACTTTTAAATTAACATATAAATCTGAGACGGGTTTTCATAGCTCAAGTTTCTTATTTTCTGTGGATTATGATTATTCTCCTTTGATGTAAAGGACAAAAAGCTTTGGACTGTTAAAGAGTGAAAAATATGGGCCTGGATTATTCGATGCTTTATCCTGCCAAGATGAGGCTTGACTCTGAAAGTCAATCATAGGTTTTTCTTTCACATGGAGTCTATAATGATAAGTATAATGATAAGAAGATGACAAATTCTGCCTGAATGGAGAAGAATTGACTTCAGAGTTCACATTTATAGTCACATAGTTCTCCTTAATATTTTAAAATGTTTTTTATGAAAACAAAATTTTAAAGGAATGTTATTGCTCATGAACTGATAGCAGTAGAAGCCAAAGTCTACTGATTGTCCTCAAAACCGGAACAGTGCTGACAGAAGTAGGGCAAGCTTCCTTAGACAGACCCATCGCTGACATGGAAGGATCACCCTGAGGAGTGGGAGAGGGTAGCTCAGCCTCTATCCCAGGTTCATGCTTTGCTTTCCTGCTCAGATGGAGATTAGTGTGAGAACTGGAGTGAACTCCCTGTGAGGGTCACTGTCAGGGAATCTGCAAAGGAGAAGACACAGAGAAAGCATCCGCATGTAGAAAAGGCAGCAGCTTAATATATGCCTCCATCTCAGTCCCAACTCTGGCTACGCATTTTAGAAAAGCTCCTTCAGCAGGAGGGGCTTAGACCATACAAAGCACAGTACCCATACAAAGACACAGATTCATTGCCTACCAATTAATGTTGCACATTAATTTCACTGGTTGTGAAATCTGGATCCTCCATGAGCTTCTAACCCTACTGGTCTGAGTAGGCCAGAAGTACAGCCAGAAGTATAGGAGCACAGTCCTCTCTCAGGGTCTCTAAGGGCTTATCTACATGGGGATTTTTTTAACTTGGGGGGGGGATTAAAATACATTGAACCAAAATAATTATTTGTTTGAAATTATCTGGCAACTTTTTGTGAATTGGACAATCAAAGTGGATTAAGTCCATTTTGGGATGAGTTACTCTGGAAGTAGGTTTGTGTGGATGCATCCACATTTCAGATAAACTTTTCAGGGCATTGCTTCACATCTGGATTCACTTGTGTGTTTACCTGTGTGCTCTCTATTGCTCTGAGGTCATGTTTACTGTATATTGCCTCATCTTTATTTACGGGCACTCAGACAGGTGGCCCCTATTTGCAAGTACACACTCCTGTAGTTTCTTATCCTTCTCAGTATTATAACAGCCAGGCCTTGGGCTTCCGTGTGGACCAGTGCTCACATAATGGATTACCTTGAGAGCTGGGAGAGGAGATAAATCAGCATATATCAAACAAAGCAAATGCTGGAGAAGGATCAGTTCCTCATAGAATATCAGGGTTGGAAGGGACCTCAGGAGGTCATCTAGTCCAACCCCCTGCTCAAAGCAGGGCCAATCCCCAACTAAATCATCCCAGCCAGGGCTTTGTCAAGCCTGACCTTAAAAACCTCAAAGGAAGGAGATTCCACCACTTCCCTAGGTAACGCATTCCAGTGCTTCACCACCCTCTTAGTGAAAAAGTTTTTCCTAATTTCCAACCTAATCCTCCCCCACTGCAACTTGAGACCATTACTCCTTGTTCTGTCATCTGCTACCACTGAGAACAGTCTAAATCCATCCTCTTTGGAACCCCCTTTCAGGTAGTTGAAAGCAGCTACCAAATCCCCCCCCTCATTCTTCTCTTCTCTTTTCCATAGCAAAGGAAAGGAGCTCCAGCAGAATTATTCAAAAACAAGGACAGCAACAAAACTTCATCAATTCACCCAGTACCTGCTCTTACCATCATCACGAGCTGTTTTGGATTTATGTCAGAAATGTCACTACCAAACCCCAATTTTTTTGTGTACAGCACCAAGCTCAACTGCCACCAGGACTTGGATGAGATTTCTCTGGAAAGCCAGATCTCTTCTTCATGGAAGAGCCCAAGGCAGACCCTGTGGAATAGACAACTTCCAAAACTCAGGCAGACACCAGCATCAAAGTGTCAGGAAGGAAACTTCTATCACAATGTATTATATTCTATATTAAAATTGAGCTATATATTGGGATTAGACAATTTCTATTCCAGGTACAGCAGGGTTGTAGTCATTTGGGATAGATGTGAATTAGAATTCTTTCCCCCAAGTCTATTGGTCTTTTTATCATCTTCTTTCCCCCCAGTGCTCAAAATGCTATCCATGATTGGAAAAATTAAGCTTTACAGCTTTTCATTTTCTGAAATATTAAATCCCACATCCATCAACCAAGTTGGTCCCCCACACAGCCTCAACCCCTTTCCTGTCCCAGTTAACTTCTCCTCTGCCTATCCCTCCTGGTCAACTCCCTCTCCCCCTCACCCCCCCATGTTCACAAAGGCATCCACTCCAGTAGAATATCAGCTTTGGCAGGCTATTAGCCAGGATGGGCAGGAATGGTGTCTCTAGCTTCTGTTTGCCAGAAGCTGGGATTGGGTGACAGGGCGTGGATCACTTGATGATAACCTGTTTGTTCATTCCCTTTGGGACACCTGCCATTGGCCACTGTCAGAGGACAGAATACTGGGGTTGATGGACCTTTGGTTTGACCCAGTATGGCTGTTCTTATGTTCTTATGACTTATTTCTCTGAAATATCAAAAATTTTTCTCTCCCTCCCAGTTGACCACAGGTGTTCCCCTGCCCCTCCCAGTTAAGCTGGTAGCACCTCTGGGGTCAAAACCACATTGTAATGCAGGCACAGGTATTGAAACGGTAGATACAGAAAGAGAAAGCATAACATAAGAAATACTTTGCATCACAGTTTGAGCATTGTCCTGAGCTTGTGGCTGCCTTCACGTCTTATAAGGTATATGTAACTCAGTTCATTGGTTTGACAAAAACTGGATTCAAGCTTGTTGCTGGATAAATGAGAGAAGGGGAAGATTCCAGTGTGCTCACCTCACCCAGGGTGTTGAGCCTTGTAATTAGACAAACCCTGGGGGATGGAAGGCTGACTAAACCAATTGAAGTGAGAGATGTAGAGGAATACTGTAAGCATTGCTTAGAGATGTGTAGCTTGTAATGTGAAGACATTACCCAAACCATCTGCTCAGTTAGTTAGCATCAGAAGCAAGAGACCCATGTATCTTGTGTGTAATGATTTTTCTGTCCTTAGAACCTGAGAACAAAGGGAACACTATCATATTCATGGTAACAGATCGTTTCACTTGATACACACAAGTGTTCCCCATGAAAGATCAGTGTGTTACCACTGTAGCCAAGATATTATGGGACAACTACTTTGTGCATGATGGTTGGCCTGCCAGAATTCACTCTGATCAGTGGTGTGACTTTGAAAGTAGACTTATCAAAGAACTACTCCAAATAATTGAGGTAAAGAAATCCTGAACCTCTCCGTATCACCCACAAAAAGACCTACAACCAAAACATTTCAACGGGATGTTTTTGAGCATGCTTGGGACTCTTATTATGAATTATACCTAATTGGTCACGCACACAAACTGCTGCGAATTATACCTGACTGGTCACGCACACAAACTGCTGCAAATTATACCTCACAGGTCACGCACACAAACTGCTGCAAATTATACCCAATGGGTCACGCACAGTTCGAGTCTAGGCTGAGGCACACTCTCAGCCCAGTACAAAAACACAAATGGAGCCAACATATTTCACAACTAGTGCATGCTTATAATTGTACCAGGGACATTGCTACTGGATTCTCCTCTTGTTACCTAATGTTTGGGAGGGAAGTGAGAATACCTGTGGACATTTGTTTTGGAGTGACTCCAGGTGAAGGAAGCTCTGAGACATATCTTCAATATGTAAAATAATTAAAGCAACACCAGTCAAACACCTATCAACTGGCTACAGATGCAGCAGCAAAGACTGCAACTCAGAATAAGACCTGGCATGATCGGTACATAAGGGAGCAAGAACTACTTCCAGGCAACTGGTCTTTTTTAAGGAACTTGGGAGTAAAAGGGAAGAACAATCTGGCAGATAAATGGAAATCAGAACCTATGAGGTTGTTCAGAAATATATTGGCTCCAGAGAGAAGGAAGGAAGGAGACGTGTCAGAACTCTTCACAGGAATTACTTGTTGCCTATTGGGCAGTTGGTACGTTAGGGTTCCTGAATCCCTTAAGCAGTCACGTAGAGTCACTACCACTTAGTACCTAAGAACCCAGGCCATTGAAACCCATTACAGCCAAAGCAGAGGGACACCAGGTAAGGTTCCTATTGATGATCTGCTGCCCTTAGGGGTATAGCTACCCATAAAACCCCCTTGGTGGCACCATCAGGATTGTGAAGTAGAAAAAAAAGCTCTCCATATTATCCCTTCTGTTAGTCAGCATGGATAGAGGACAGGTCCTAGAATGGTGTGAAAGGGATGAAGACACACAATTCTGATCCCAATCCAGTTTTCTAACACTCCAAAATTAACAGGTGTTTAGATCTGGGGCGTGGGTTCAGCCTATTATGAAGCTAGAAACCATCATCTCTGGAAGTCTTTTGCATAACTGTTTCCACAGTGGTTGAGATTTAGATGTACAGTCCCAACACCACAATTTAGGTGATGGCTGAAGAGGGGCAATAGTTTACGGAACTTCTTCCATGTTGGAAGAATAGTAATGAATATGTATTATGTCTTTTATTAAACAAGATGAATGACTAGGCTTTAAAATAGAAAATAGCATTTGTTTTTATTCAACTTATGGTGGTGGTTCAGACAGTATCCTCAGTTGGTAATTATTTGAAAATCATTTAGAAATTGCTATTCATTTGAAGCCAATGGTATTGCATGGATGTAGCTGTGGGTAAAATTTGTTGTTGTGGGTTTTTTTGCAGATGCTTCTGCAATCAGAACCCAGTTATTTATCAGTAGTGGGTGAGGATCAAAGGGAGGAATGTTAAGTCATTCATTGTCTGAGTACACTGCAAGGAGGACAGGAGACATTTGTTCTGGATTTTTATCAGGCTGCAACTTTATTATATAGATGTCTGGGACTACCCGACAGACAAAGTGTACAGTGCAGGCAAATCCATGCTTATTCAAATCAGTTCTCCGGGGCTTCTACCACTCCCCATTTATCTCCATCCAGGTCCCCCAGCTGACCCATGGCTTGGATCTTACCATCCACCACCCTCATAAGGGGGTTAAGGTGGGCTATGAGAATGGCGGGGGAGGGGTGGGGCTGGCTCCCTGCCATACCAATCAGAGGAGGATTTGTTCCTGTTTCTAGGATTTCAGCAACTGGATCCCATGACAATTGAATTACTCTAAAGATAGGTACCCATCTGACAAAGACAGACTGAGGAATAGAAGCATATCTTCTTAAACAGAAGATTACTAATCTTGTAAAGGTTGCAGTCTGTGATCCTGCCCATCCTCCCTAAAAGTTCTTCATAAGGTGGCAGTGGTTTCTGACACAACTGCTTTTGTGGTGATTGTCTGGGTACACCACAAGAAGGACAGGATACACTTGTTATGGATTTTAATCAGGCTGCAATTTTATTATATAGATGGCTGGGACTACCCGGCAGATAAAGAGTACAGTGCAGGCAAATCCATGCTTATTCAAATCAATTTTCTGTGGCTTCCACCAGCTCCCCTTTCTTTCCATCCAGGTCCCCCAGCCAACCCAGGGTTTGGACCTTACCATCCACCACCCTTGTAATAGGATTAAGGACGGCTATGAGAATGGGGGGAGGAGAAGGAGTTGGCTCCCTGCCGTACCAATTAGAGGAGTCCCCAACCCGCTCCCCCGTTCTGTTCCTTTATCCAATACCTCCTTTTAAGTCCTTTACCAGGCATTTATCTGGTCACTGGCTGCCTTCCCTATGGAGTACCTGCACTGAACATCTGTCACAAAGAGGCACCAGCAATCTGCTTGGCTACCTTTCCCCGCAACCCAGCCGGGTTCCCAGACATCTCCAAATGGCCTCTTGCCTAGCAGCCTTACTGGGAGAAAGAACCCATTGTCCCATGTGCGATTGCCAAGGGGCACCAGCAGCTGCATTATCCTTGACCCAGTACTGCAACAACTGTCCTCCGTGGAGGGCTGTATAGGCGACCCACTTTCTGGATCCTTGAATTGGCAAGACTCCACAAAAGAAAACAAAATAAACAACTTGCAAGCTGGAGCCAAAAATCTCCCTTCCACTGACATCATATTCAGAGGTTCCAGAGAGCCAGTGGCATCTGCTCGGGTTCACTGCTAGTCCCTGGTGCAAGCTCACAAAGTCTGTCAAACTGGAAACAAGACAAGGCGTCTGCTATGCCATTATCCAGGCCCGCACATGCTTGGAAGAAAAACAGATGTTGAAGGTTAAACATTGTAGAACAAACACCCTTACCAATTTCATAGCCCTATGCGATCTGGAAGTTTGGCAATTGATAACCTGTACCACTGCCATGTTCTCACACCAGAAGAACACCCTTTTATTAGCCAGCTCCGATCCCCAAATGACCACTACAACTAAAATGGGGAAAAATTCCAAGAAGGTCATGTCACGCACAACCCCGTTTTGTGTCCAGGTGGCAGGCCTTTTTTGTGCACACCATTTGCCTTGATAAAACACCCCAAAACCTGTGCCCCCCGCCGCTTCTGAGTGGATTTTTAACCCCCCTTGTAATAACCATTCCTCCCTCCGCAATGATACCCCATTAAATTGACTCAGAAAACTTTCCCACAACCTCAAGTCTTCCTTCATCTCTCTAGTGACTCGTATGTAATGGTGTGGCCTGGCTACGCTGGCCATTGCCGCTGCCAACCAGGCACAAAACGCCTGCCCTGGGGCAACAACCCTGCAAGCAAAGTTCAGGTATCCCAGAATAGATTGCAGTTCCTGTAGCATGAGCTTTTTAGCACCCACTGCTCTCTGGAGCAACCCCAATAGCTCCTGGAGCTTATCCTGAGGGAACCGAGATACACCCTCCCTGGTGTCCAGCTCAATGCCCAGGTAGGTCAATGTAGTGGAAGGACCTTTTGTTTTTTTTCCCTCCCCTAGGGGTACCCCCAAATTTTTTGCCAGGGCCTGAAATGTGTCCAGCAGGTGAACAAACTCATCTGACCTGGCTCGCCCTGTGAACAAAAAATCATCCAAATAATGCACTACTTGGTTTAGTCCCGCTGACTGCACCACTGCCCAGTGGAACATGGTACTGAATTTCTCAAAAGCTGCACAAGATACTGAACAGCCCATGGGCATAGCCTTGTAGAAATAAAATTGCCCCTCAAAATAGAAACCCAACAAGTCAAAGTCCAATGGGTGCACCGGCAGTAGCGGGTATGAGAGATGATGAATTAATCGGTATGTCCCTGGGGTCTTCTTGGGGACCAACCCCAGGGGGGAAACTCTTAAATGTGCTATAGGTAATTGATCAAACGGCCCAGTTATCCTGCTCTTCTTTAATTAGCGTATAATCTTTTTTTAAAAAACAATATGTCCCCTCCAAGCTACTGACTTTAATTTTTTTGACATCAAATGAGCCCTATTTCCCACAAAAGGGATCCAAAACCCTGCTGTAAACCCCTCCCACAGATATGCCCCTTCTGCCCCGTTAGGGGAATCCCATCAGAGAACCCTTAACACATCCAGCCTAACTGGCGTTGGAGCCTGTGCCCATTGCACCACCCTCAGCTCCTCCCCCTCCTCAGCTTGCGCTCTGTGTCCCAGACCCTGTCCCACGCGCGCCAAACCTGCGTTTGGCACTTGCACTACCCCCGTTCCTGTTTCCTCCCTGTGATCCTCCCTTCCCGCTCTGGCACGAACGGGCTGAATGAGTCCCAAAACATGTCTCGCAAACATGCCTGTATCTACAGGTGCTGCGAAAACAACCACTATCATTAAATACCCAGGAATATTGTTACGTGCCTCGGGCCCCTCCCAAGCTTGCTGCCGTATGAACAAACCACTGTCTGTGTGAACTCCTGGCGCCCTTGGTGTCATCCACTCCAACCACAGTGTGTGATGAGGTGTCTCCCATCTTATCCCAGTTTGTGTTGCTGCCCTTAATCGAAACTGCTCATTATAATTAAACCAGGACATGCCCCCAAACATATTGTGTGCCCGCCTAATTATGTTCATATACTTAATCAAGGCAGGGCTCCTCTCTAGGGAGGCCTGTACTGTAACACCCGCGCAGATGAGGAAGGCAGCCTCCCAGTTTTCCCATATTCTCGGCACCCTTGGTCTCTTGGGCGGCTCGCTGTTTTGCTTGCCTTGCCCATGTTTACTGTCTGTCAACACCTCCCTGTGCAATAGGGATAATATGTCCATGTATTTGCCTCTCAGGATTTTATCTTTAGTTGTACTGAGTAGGTGAACTCCCATCGGGATAGCCACCCTGGCATAACCATACTCAGGACTGCATGGGGGGAGTTCTGCAGAGCCCTGCTCCCCCATAGACTCCCCGAAAGTCTCTACTCTGTCCCATGACGTTCCATGCCCTGATGGCCCATGAGTCCCCATGTACCTTGGGGCTTCATTCCCAACACAGGCTTCGCTACCCTTTCCGGGGGCCTGCCCCTGTCCTGCTGCCCAAACTTGAGCCCGTCCTGAGCCTACCCTGTCACCCTGTGCAGGCCTCTCACACCTAGCTGCCTGAAGCTGATGCAGTAAATGCAAATTAGCTCGCAGCAACTGTGTAATACCATCAGTGCCCCCACTGAAGGTGCCACCTCTAGGTGGGTCTGCCCAGGCTTCTGGACCTCCCACTCTTGGGCCCAGCCTATTTACTACTCAGATAGGCTCACTCCTGTCCCCCTCAGGTGAACTCACTGAGTGTCTGGTTGAGCACGATCCCTGCACCTCATTGTGGCCCCTGCAACTGCCACCCCTTGCCAGGCTAGAAGGCTGGATACCACCTTTGCCACCCATCCCCCACAACCTCTGTCTGGTTCAGATCACACTCACCCCTGGGATCCGCATTACTGCCATCCCTTGTGCTCAGTGGCGGAGAACAGCCTGGTTCTGGGTGACCTTGTGCCCTTTGGAAGTGCTGTAATGCTGCGGAGAAAACCTCAGAAACAACTTCACTGGCCATTTGCTGCACAGCTCTGTTGACTACCCCATTAATCCACACAGCCTGCCCCCTTGCATGCGTGGACGCCTCCCTCGGTCATTTCCCTCCCTTAGTCCATGAGGCTGCCCTGGGTTATTGAACACAGCACCCTGGGCATTAGCAGGCCCCGTACTGGTGAGCACCCCCTGCCCCTGCTGCCGTACTGTCTCCCTTACTGTCTTCCAGCCCCTGGGCTCCATTGGGACTGCCTTGTGCGGCAGCTGCTGCCTCTGCTTGTCCCCTTTCCAGCAAAGGTGCAGCAACCTGCTCACAGCCAGAAAGAACTGCAGCCTGAGAGCCCATACATCTACTTGCAGCACGGCCGGTACGTGAAACACTTACA
This sequence comes from Eretmochelys imbricata, assembly GCF_965152235.1. Classification (NCBI taxonomy): domain Eukaryota; kingdom Metazoa; phylum Chordata; order Testudines; family Cheloniidae; genus Eretmochelys; species Eretmochelys imbricata. Next base: position 69,579,121 of record NC_135579.1, on the reverse strand, counting down.
TTCCCTTGCCCCCCCTCCCTCTCCCAATGCACGTTGATTGTTTCAGACCCTGACTAGGGTCACTTGCCAGTTCACCTTCCCCCACTGCAGCTGGGGCAGGCGGATGCTAGTTCCCCGTCTTCCCACTCTCCCCTTCCTGCGTGAGCCTGAACCCCGCTGCCTCGTGACTGCAGCCAACGCCCAGCAGCAGCTTCACTTGCTAAATCACCCCCCTTGTGTCCTAATTTGCCTCTCCCTGCCCTTCCCTGTACCTAGGCCAGGGGGTAACAGCCCCCTTTATTTTTCCTGTGCTCACCCTTTCCTGGGCCCCTGAAGCCATGCTGCTTCATGATCCTGTTTGCTGGCTTACTTGCTGTGGGGAACAAAGAGACTTGCCTCACCCTTATGCCCTTCGGACTTCACATTTCAGCGAGAGTCATTGCTGCAAAGCTGACCACGAGCACCTTTTTTACAGCAGTTTCTGTCGTTCTTCCTCCCTCTCCTCCCCCAGCATAAAGCAGAGCTGTCCTTCCCGGGTAAGCCCCAGACAAACTTTGCCCCACCTTAGCTGTGGTCAGTCATTCACAAATGGAGATCTTGTAACAGGTATTATTTATTATTAAATTCTGGCAACTTGCTCAGGGATGTACTGGAAATAAATATACAGTCCAGCCTCCATACATTTAAAGTGTTAAGAGTCCTGTCCTCTGATAGTTACATTAATAGAAATTTCTTTATTTCCATGAGTATTTCATATATACAGTATTTCCTTACTGTAGTCAGGATCACGATGTAAGAGACAGACTCAGATATGAAAAGACTTACTGAAAGAACCAGAACAGAAGACATGCTTAAGCAGTTTTAACATTCTACATAGGAACATAAGAACTTCCGTATTGAATTAGACCAGTGGTCTGTCTAGTCCAGGATCCTGTCTCCAACAGTAACATTATAAGGTGCTTCAGAGGAAGAAATGCTGCAGCTGGCACTTACGGGATAACCAGCTTCTAAGGAAAGTTCACTATTGACCCCCATAAAGAAAAGGAGTACTTGTGGCACCTTAGAGACTAACCAATTTATTTGAGCATAAGCTTTCGTGAACTACAGCTCACTTCATTGGATGCATGGCTTCCAACCCAAGTTTAAAGATAAATATGTTAAGGTGTTTGAGTACTGCAGAAGAAGTCATACAAGAAAGGGAGTAGATATTAAACAGGATTCAAATGAGAAATATGCTTATGGAATGTTCCATAAAGAGAAGTAGGAAAATATTTGTAGACAATCAGTTCCTGTTGTAATAACTGGAGATGACTTCCAAGAAAAGCAGAAGGTGCTAAAATGAGCTACAAGGCTTTTAGGCATATTAGTATCTCTGCCAGCTGAGCAACTTTCTATCCAAGCTTTTAGGAGGCTTGTGTAGTTTAACTCAATCTTTCATAGAATGCATTGTCTTGTCAGCAAAAGATTAGGATTTCAACATAGTACAGCCCCTTAAGTGAAAATTTCAATTACTTCTTGATTACTTAACTCATATTTCTTATGATTTTCAATCCAATACCCAGAATTGGAAATGAGAGAGATCTTTTGGATGAATCATGGACTTTTCTGTTATGATTCCTATTCAGCTGCCTCAGAAATGGTCTGTTTGAAATTGAACATTTATTTTCCATGTGAGTGTTCATTTAAACTGCATTTCATCCCTCATTTAAATTTCTGATCTACCTGATACTGTTTTACGTATTGCTCCAGTTTCTCTTGCAATCATCCAAATGACTCTTTCTGATTTTGTTTGACACTGTATTAAGGTAGACCTCATTCTTGTTAACAGTAATAAGTGCTAAAAGTGGTTGAATGCTGCTTCCAATGAAGACAAATGACTGAGGGAAATGCAGTGACTAAACACACTGCAAAGCTAAAGACTGCCTTAATGGTTCAAAATCTGCTTATGAGGATGGAATGATTTCACTGACATACAGTTGAGATGGACCTTACTGATTTCACACAATAACTTGCTTAAGATACCATATTATTGTCATTTCACTAAGAGCTACATAGTAAAGGGTACACTGCATTCAATAGCTCTGGCAGCATTCATGCCTATAAAACCTAATTTTACTCCTGGGGAGGTCCTTAGTCTAAATTATTTCACCACCATATCCTTATTGGGGTGAATATATGTGGGCATAACATTTATTCCATAAGTACTTTTAAATAAAAACTAAAATGATCAGAATTTCCTATGAGAATATATGTAACATAGATAGCAGATAGTTCATTTCGCAGCTGGTGAAATTACAGGGTGATTCTCTTTAGCTTAAGCTTTACATATTATATTCCCTAAAATGTCAGCTTTAAGATAGCACAACTTACTTTCCAGTGACATCAAGCATTTATCAAAACACTATATTGTGGACAATATTTTTTGATCACAGATTATTACATCAGTAGTGTTTACACAGCTGGAATGAATTGTGGCTCAGGATTTCCACCGTATCTTTTTTAAACTTGCAGATACAAATCATCTTGGGTAGGAACACCATTAGTGTATGAACTTTTATTCTCATAAAATATGGCTGAAATTGGTTAGAATATTTTGAGCTCATGGCAGCATAAAAACACCACTTTTTTGGTGGTGGATGGGGCACTCAGCTTTTTGCATTTTTTTGATAAGTTTACAATTAAAAACCCCTTTAAAAGCTGGCTTTGTTTTTCAAAAGGCATTTTGCAAATTACACCATCATATTGTTTTGTAGTGTCTGACATTACTATGATTAGTTGGACTTAGGCACACAAACTTCTGGTTCCAGAATTCTTTGCTTTAAAAAGTTAAACTGTATAAATATTGCAGAATGGGTGGCACCAGAGTGGTTGTTTCTACGAAACTCAGGTGACCCATACTGCAAGAATTACATGAGTTTAGTGTGATGGCAGGGATTGTCATAAATATAAAGGGAAGGCTAACCACCTTTAAATCCCTCCTGGCCAGAGGAAAAAACCCTGTCACCTGTAAAGGGTTAAGAAGCTAGGATAACCTCGCTGGCACCTGTCCAAAATAATCAATGAGGAGACAAGATACTTTCAAAGCTGGGGCTGGGGTTGGGGGAACAAAGGGTTCTTTCTGTGTGTTGCCTTTGCCGGGACCAGAGCAGGAATGCAGGCCAGAACTCCTGTAAAGGATTAATAAGCAATCTAGCTAGATATGCATTAGATTCTGTTTTGTTTAAATGGCTGATAAAATAAGTTGTGCTGAATGGAATGTATATTCCTGGTTTTGTGTCTTTTTGTAACTTAAGGTTTTGCCTAGAGGGATTCTCTATGTTTTGAATCTGATTACCCTGTAAGGTATTTACCATCCTGATTTTACAGAGGTGATTCTTTTACTTTTTCTTCAATTAAAATTCTTCTTTTAAGAACCTGATTGCTTTTTCATTGTTCTTAAGATCCAAGGGTTTGTGTCTGTGTTCACCTATGCAAATTGGTGAGGATTTTTATCAAGCCTTCCCCAGGAAAGGGGGTGTAGGGTTTGGGAAGATTTTGGGGGGAAAGACGTTTCCAAGCGGGCTCTTTCTCTGTTATGTATTTGTTAGACACTTGCTGGTGGCAGCAATAAAATCCAGGGGCAAAAGGTAAAATAGTTTGTACGTTGGGGAAGTTTTAACCTAAGTTGGTAAAAATAAGCTTAGGGGTTTTTTTATGCAGGTCCCCACATCTTACCCTAGAGTTCAGAGTGGGGAAGGAACCTTGACAGGATTGATACACACATAGAGTAAATGGCAAAATAATGTCAAGGTTTGTCAGGAAAACTATGAGTCTAAACATACTCCTTTGCATCCTTGGGAGTGGCCAACAAATCCACATTGACTATACTAGACCATTTATGGGATATGTTTTTAAAGTCAATAGATGTGATTCTAAGTGGCCTTAAGTAGTCAGTGTGAATTCAGCTAATTCAGTGCAGATGGTGGAAGTGTTAAAACAATTGTGTATAGGAATGAGACTTCCTGAATGGATTGTAAGTGACAATGGAACTCAATTCACATCCAAAGAGTTTCAATGGTTTGACACGTTTCAATGGTTTGACACGTTTCATGCTATTTGTTTTGACAAGCTGCCTACCAGGAATGCATTAGTAGAAAGGTTTATCCACACATTTAAGTAAGTGATTCATGATGTGGCGCCATATAAAGGTAGGATCTATGTCTCTAGAACTAGTCTGATTTTACAGAAAGCAGCTGGATCTGACATATTGACAAACACAGAGTGCAGGCACGATATGTGCTAATGAGAGAACACGACAGTCAAACAGTGAATAAAAATACAATATTGTGCATTTTCTGTTGACCTATAGAAATGCAGTACATGCCACCACAAATTAGATGCTAGCAGTAATTTAAGGTCTCACTTGGACTTGTTGAAGCCCAATCTGCAGAGGGACATTCTTAAGAAATAGTGTGAGCAAACTCCTGACTGTGAAGTTTTCGTAGGGAAGGAAAATTGAAGAGAGTGTCTACACTGCCACTTTCAGTGCTAAAACACCCCCCTAAGCGACAAAAGCTTTGGTGCTGGAAAGCGCTAGTATACACGCTCCCGGCGATAAAGCTACCACCCCTCAATCGGGTTGGGGTTTTTTTTATCTCCAGGAGAGCTCTGCCCCAGCAATAAAGTGTTTCTAAACTGCCCACATCACAGCGCTGACAACAGAATTTGTGGAAACATGGACTAAGTCACATAATGTCTTCTGAGATAGAAGCAGTGCTGTATGTATCATGGAGAAGACACATTAAACCCGTGTTTAAGATGTTCTGCACCAGCGATGCCTATTGGGAATACCAAGATTACAGTACAGCTGTAGACAGTGATTTGTAATAATCCCAGTGTGTCCCATGTCCTAGCTTCTAGTACAAGTGACCCTAGCACTACAGAGTGTTACTGATAGCTACATCAGAAAGGACAGACGCTACTCCACATTCTGTTGTGATAGCTACAAGACATTATACAGAGAAATTGTAATCCACTTCTCAGATTGTTTGTAGCATGTTGTATATCTTATAATAGTAATGCATTTCTAACATATTTTTGTTTATATCCTCTTACTTGAAAGGGCAGGAGTATGTAGTGTACAGGAATTGGGTTGTATCCCTTTAAATAGTTTGTGAGTTCTTTAGTGGTTGTTGCTATCTCCTGTGTTTCAGAGGCTACCAGAAAACACATGGAAACTGTCTTAGCTGGTACCAGCCAATTTGACAACCTTCTTGTTTCAGCAGAGGTCAACACCTGAATGAACAAGGAGAGTGAAATATCGTCATACCTTTAGAGATAGTCTCTAAAGATTGATGAGGCTGCTTGGGAAAGCTTGCATTTCTTCTGCCCATATACTACCTGTTGTGTGGATAAAAATAGGATCTATGTCTCTAGAACTAGTCTGATTTTATAGAAAGCAGCTGGTTCTGACATATTGACAAACACAGAGTGCAGGCACGTTATGTGCTAATGAGAGAACACGACAGTCAAACAGTGAATAAAAATTAAGTATGACAAATCTAGGGTTACCTAGGACTTCACAGTTATCACCATGCTCGATGATAGAACTCAGACACCCCACCTCCAGGTCCAACAAAGACAAGTCAAACTCGAAAGGAAAATCACCATTGAAAGTAAAGAATCATAGCTCTGCAGCAGGAAGTGAAACCGTTCTGAATTCACCCAGTAGAAGGCAGTGATACACATCTCCACTAGCCAGTTTATTATATTATGCATCTTTGATAATTCTGCCACCGTAGCATTTGGTGTTTGGTCTCAGGGAAGCTGATGTTCTGCCTCTGTATTACAGAAGCTCCACTGGAGGGACTGAATTAGCAATTGCTCTCTTGCCAAACATTGGCATATCAGTAATTTATTCAGTGAGTCAAGGATGCAAGTGGGTCTTTTGTTTTCAAGATGTGCAGAAGAGATCTCCTTTTTTCTCACATCAACAATTATAAGCTGCTAAAAAAAAAAATTGTTCCTGGCTGCTTGATAACTTATGTGAAAAGATCTGGTAGTCCCAGGCAGGTTCCTACTGGGAAGATGTGTCTATATCATACACAAACCTTATCACACCTGGGACTTTTATTGGCCATCTCTGCAAATGTCTACAATGTCATGAATTATCAACCCACTTTTCTGGTTGTGGTTGGGACACATTGTTGTGGTGCAATGTTAAGAAGCTCTGCCTCACCCACTCATGCTTCTGACTTCTCTTCCCTCCACCCCCACAAAATATCCCTTATACTGATGATAGGGGAATCTTCTGCACCAAACAACTAGAGTGAGAATCCAGTGTTCAGTCCCCAAAGTCCGGGAGTATTCATAGCGGAGATTTTGAATCCAAAAACCAGGCCCATCTCTATTTTTGCTCAGCCACAATCCTTGCAGTGCTTTACAGACAGGCTGGCTGTGACCCTCCTTTCCTGAGACAAGCATGCTTCTTCCTGGGGTGGAAGATAACAACCTTCATTTGGCCACCCTGTTAAATGGGAAACCATGACTAATGTCATCAAACCAGTGACCGAACATCAACTGTGGCCCCCTGGATCAAAAGAGCAACAAAATATGCCTACCTTGTTAGGGTCAATTTCCTAGGCAAATTGGACCTGGGGTAAAGATTTGCCAGTTGAATGTTGAAGGACTCTCATAGTCCAAGTGTGACTACCTGGAGAAAATGCTGAGATGACCAGCATCAATGTCCTTGCCCTCTAGGAGAGACCCGAACATAAATGAAGAGAAAACCCATTGCTCCAAAAATCAATGGCTATAAACTCATAGACAGCAATTACCACCCAAAATACAGGCTGGCAATTTACATAAAGCAGGTGATCAACAAACACTACCTCCTACAAGACAAAAGAAAGTACTACAATCTCTGTGCGCATCAGCAAACTAGCCATCATTAACATATACAAACCATCTGGTGCACTGTGGCCTCAACCAGCTCTGCAGAATGCATAGGCCCACACACAGTGGGGCTATGCAGCAAACAACTGACACAGTGGGCATTAGCAAATTATATGCTCCTCCTTTTTCATGCAAAACAGCATGTCACTTTCCATTCTGCAAGATGGGGCAGAGGATACTGCCCTGACCTGACGTTCATCTCTACACTTGATACAGGCACACTGATACCTGCATCGCGGATCATCCTTGATGACAAATGCACAAAGCCTTGGAAACAAGCAGGGAGAACTGGAGGTCCTGGTGATGTCAAGGAACTATGATGTGATTGGAATAACAGAGACTTGGTGGGATAACTCACATGACTGGAGTACTGTCATGGATGGTTATAAACTATTCAGGAAGGACAGGCAGGGCAGAAAAGGTGGGGGAGTAGCACTGTATGTAAGGGAGCAGTATGACTGCTCAGAGCTCCGGTACGAAACTGTAGAAAAACCTGAGTGTCTCTGGATTAAGGTTAGAAGTGTGTGCAACAAGAGTGATGTAGTGGTGGGAGTCTGCTATAGACCACCGGACCAGGGGGATGAGGTAGATGAGGCTTTCTTCCGGCAGCTCACGTAAGCTACTAGATCGCATGCCCTGATTCTCATGGGTGACTTTAATTTTCCTGATATCTGCTGGGAGAGCAATACTGCGGTGCATAGACAATCCAGGAAGTTTTTGGAAAGCGTAGGGGACAATTTCCTGGCGCAAGTACTAGAGGAGCCAACTAGGGGGGGCGCTTTTCTTGACCTGCTGCTCACAAACCGGGTAGAATTAGTGGGGGAAGCAAAAGTGGATGGGAATCTGGGAGGCAGTGACCATGAGTTGGTTGAGTTCAGGATCCTGACGCAGGGAAGAAAGGTAAGCAGCAGGATATGGACCCTGGACTTCAGGAAAGCAGACTTCGACTCCCTCAGGGAACGGATGGCCAGGATCCCCTGGGGGACTAACTTGAAGGGGAAAGGAGTCCAGGAGAGCTGGCTGTATTTCAAGGAATCCCTGTTGAGGTTACAGGGACAAACCATCCCGATGAGTCAAAAGAATAGTAAATATGGCAGGCGACCAGCTTGGCTTAACGGTGAAATCCTAGCGGATCTTAAACATAAAAAAGAAGCTTACAAGAAGTGGAAGGTTGGACATATGACCAGGGAAGAGTATAAAAATATAGCTCGGGCATGTAGGAATGAAATCAGGAGGGCCAAATCGCACCTGGAGCTGCAGCTAGTGAGAGATGTCAAGAGTAACAAGAAGGGTTTCTTCAGATATGTTGGCAACAAGAAGAAAGCCAAGGAAAGTGTGGGCCCCTTACTGAATGAGGGAGGCAACCTAGTGACAGAGGATGTGGAAAAAGCTAATGTACTCAATGCTTTTTTTGCCTCTGTTTTCACTAACAAGGTCAGCTCCCAGACTGCTGCGCTGGGCATCACAAAATGGGGAAGAGATGGCCAGCCCTCTGTGGAGATAGAGGTGGTTAGGGACTATTTAGAAAAGCTGGACGTGCACAAGTCCATGGGGCCGGACGAGTTGCATCCGAGAGTACTGAAGGAATTGGCGGCTGTGATTGCAGAGCCATTGGCCATTATCTTTGAAAACTCGTGGCGAACCGGGGAAGTCCCGGATGACTGGAAAAAGGCTAATGTAGTGCCAATCTTTAAAAAAGGGAAGAAGGAGGATCCTGGGAACTACAGGCCAGTCAGCCTCACCTCAGTCCCTGGAAAAATCATGGAGCAGGTCCTCAAAGAATCAATCCTGAAGTACTTGCATGAGAGGAAAGTGATCAGGAACAGTCAGCATGGATTCACCAAGGGAAGGTCATGCCTGACTAATCTAATCGCCTTTTATCATGAGATTACTGGTTCTGTGGATGAAGGGAAAGCAGTGGATGTATTGTTTCTTGACTTTAGCAAAGCTTTTGACACGGTCTCCCACAGTATTCTTGTCAGCAAGTTAAAGAAGTATGGGCTGGACGAATGCACTATAAGGTGGGTAGAAAGCTGGCTAGATTGTCGGGCTCAACGGGTAGTGATCAATGGCTCCATGTCTAGTTGGCAGCCGGTGTCAAGTGGAGTGCCCCAGGGGTCGGTCCTGGGGCCGGTTTTGTTCAATATCTTCATAAATGATCTGGAGGATGGTGTGGATTGCACTCTCAGCAAATTTGCGGACGATACTAAACTGGGAGGAGTGGTAGATACGCTGGAGGGGAGGGATAGGATACAGAAGGACCTAGACAAATTGGAGGATTGGGCCAAAAGAAATCTGATGAGGTTCAATAAGGATAAGTGCAGGGTCCTGCACTTAGGACGGAAGAATCCAATGCACCGCTACAGACTAGGGACCGAATGGTTAGGCAGCAGTTCTGTGGAAAAGGACCTAGGGGTGACAGTGGACGAGAAGCTGGATATGAGTCAGCAGTGTGCCCTTGTTGCCAAGAAGGCCAATGGCATTTTGGGATGTATAAGTAGGGGCATAGCGAGCAGATCGAGGGACGTGATCGTCCCCCTCTATTCGGCATTGGTGAGGCCTCATCTGGAGTACTGTGTCCAGTTTTGGGCCCCACACTACAAGAAGGATGTGGATAAATTGGAGAGAGTCCAGCGAAGGGCAACAAAAATGATTAGGGGTCTAGAACACATGACTTATGAGGAGAGGCTGAGGGAGCTGGGATTGTTTAGCCTGCAGAAGAGAAGAATGAGGGGGGATTTGATAGCTGCTTTCAACTACCTGAAAGGGGGTTCCAAAGAGGATGGCTCTAGACTGTTCTCAATGGTAGCAGATGACAGAACGAGGAGTAATGGTCTCAAGTTGCAGTGGGGGAGGTTTAGATTGGATATTAGGAAAAACTTTTTCACTAAGAGGGTGGTGAAACACTGGAATGCGTTGCCTAGGCAGGTGGTGGAATCTCCTTCCTTGGAAGTTTTTAAGGTCAGGCTTGACAAAGCCCTGGCTGGGATGATTTAACTGGGAATTGGTCCTGCTTCGAGCAGGGGGTTGGACTAGATGACCTTCAGGGGTCCCTTCCAACCCTGATATTCTATGATTCTATGATTCTATGACTTCCTGAACAGCCAGCGCAGACCAGTACTGACCAGTATTAATATTCAAATCCCAGTTCTCTACTCAAAACTGGAGCCATCCTGGAACTTTAGAAAAGCAGTCTGGGCCTCTTCCACTATGACTCTAGACAATACAGTCTCTTGCATTCCACCAACGCCAAAAACTTTTGCCATTACTGTGCTCCTAATCTCTGCCGTAAAGAAGATCACTCAGGGACCCAGATTATTCAACATTCCTTTCTGGACTGCAGAGAGGCAAGAGCTCCTCTAAAAGTATTATGAGTGTAGAGATCGAGACATTGGAAAAGCCCACCTGGAGTCACTGAATGCAGCAAGGTGGAAATGGTGGCTTGAATGTGCAGAAAATCTAAACTTCACACACTCGAGCAGATGTGCCTGGAACCTGCTGAGACACCTGGGGGCTGCAAATCCCACACATGCCACTAGGCCACAGGTGAAAGTGAGTGCCATGTCTGCTAAACTTTTGTGGGCATCAAAATGGCCAGTGAACAAGCAGTATTGAAGACAAGACCAGCATCTTCTTCGACAGGTGATGTCTACATGCGCTCCAATGTCTCAGTGGTCTGGATCATTCACAAGTGAGGTGATCATTGTTGCCACAAAATTGGGAAAATCAGTGGAAAAAAGTGGTGTCAATTCTGAGTTCCTATATAACCTGGGTCCACTGGCATAGAAATGGACTATGCAGCTTTTTAACAACATCCTGGAGACCTGTGAAATTCCCCACATGTGGAGGGACATCAAATAATTGCATTTCTAAAGCCTGAGAAACCTGCAGATCTCTCTTCTAGTTATAGGCCAATTCTCCTCTTGAGCACCACCTACAAGGTGATGGAGTGTATGATTCTGAACTGAATCAGGCCCACTGTATGCCAGACTACCCCAGTAGCAAGCTGGTTTTCCACCACACAGAAGTTGCTGTGACCAGGTCCTGGCCCTCACTACAAATGTTGAAACTGGATTCTAACAAAAACTCAAGATGGATACTGCTTTCATCAATCTGTCAGCAGCGTGTGACACAGTCTGGAAGAATGGTCTGTTAATGAAACTGGCCAAAGTGATCTCCTGTGTGCGGATTCTCAGGCTGCCGAAAACCATGCTTAGTATCTGAAGCATGTGGATATACCTGAGAAGTCAAACCAGCAAGCTGCTCACTTTGAATAATGGGCTACCACAAAAGTCTCTACTTGCTCCGGCACTCTTCAATGTGTACACAAGTGATATGCCTGAAACAATAGCACAGATATTTACATACGCTGATGATTTGACACTTGTACTTCATGCCCATAGCTTTAAAGACATTGAAGTGATCCTTACATCTCATCTTTAGATCATGGAAGATGACTTCCAAAAGCTGCAGCTGAGCCCAAAGTAGAGCAAATCAGTAGTCTCTACTTTCAACCATGACAACAGAATCACACAAGAGTCTGTCGAGTTTGTGGTTAAACTGTGTGTTTTGACCCAAAGCCAACGTATCTTGGTGTCATTCTTGACCTCACACTGATCTTTCATGACGATCCTAATAAAGTACCCTCTAAAATGAAGACTTGTGTCAACATTATTCAAAAGTCAGTGGGAACAAGCTGGGGATCAACTGCCCCAGTGCTACGAACATTGGCCTTAGCTCTGGTGTACTCAGTTGCAGAGTACTGTGCACCGGTGTGGACAAGAAGCTGTCAAACCCAACTTATGGATAGGAAGCTGAATCAGAATCTGCCGGTCATCACGAGCATTTTAAAATCGACACCTCTACCACTGCTTTCTGTATTAGTAAACATTGAACCTCCGGCTATCCATCGAGATACAGCTATAATTTAAGAACTTAAACATGCTGAAGACTACCTAGAACTTCCCATCTGGCAAGTTATGGATAACATACCACAACAAAATGCCTGAAATCATGAAAACCACCATGGACCACACATGACCCCCTTATGTCTCTGGATCCAGCCAGGGATTGGCTAAGTGTCTGGACCTCATCTACAATTCCAAACAAAAACATTACTACTGATCCAGCAAGCTGCTTTCCCAGTTTCGACCTACACAGACCTTGGACGACATCTGAACAAACTGGGGAAGATGCAGCTACCTGAAAATCAAACACTCTCCTTTGTGCGACTATTGTGAGAACTATTGTGAAAACATCCAAACCATTGAACACATCATAATGTGGTGCCCCAAATATGGATTGAATGGTGAATTGAATAATATCCACAATGTCACAGAGGAGGCCATGAAATGGTTTATGGATCTACAACTGCATCTATAGAATGTTGCTCTACAGATACCATGTGTGTGTGAGAGAGAGAGAGAGAAAATTTCCCTCCAAGGTGAAGGACCCAATGTGTCCCCTAGCACTGTGAGATATAAGAGAGCAATCCTTTGTTTTTATTCATAAACAGTACACCACCCTGCTGTTTGTTTATTCCTGTAGATTATCTCTTGCAATCTCTTTATTTGCACCCGGCTCAGCATGCAAATAGGCACACAGTGTGATGCATACAATACACAAATGGCCAGACTGGGAGATAAAGTCTTTTCCTGCCTGAAAGGAACATCCTTGAGATATGTCACTGCCTTGTGACCTACCTTATCTACAAGACCTTAAGGACATAATTCTCAAAATAGATACATGTCTCCTTAAATATTATCCATCCATACATTTTGCAGGGTGCTACTGGCTCTCGGCAGAGCTAACATGCCACCCTTTGGTGAACCATTATGGAGACATTGACCCGGGGATCCCTGTAAAACCGTATACACCCTCTGTATCCTCTGCTAGTCAGCACCAAGCTGTCCATGGGGTACACTGTCTGATCCTTCAGAGGCCAGTAGGATTTTCTAGTCACTCAGCACTTTTGACAATCTGGCCACTTATTTTAAGTGTCTCGCTTTAGTATCCGGTTCTTGAAAATCTTAGCCCAGGAGCAAGCAGATAGTCATTTTCTTGTCAGTCCAGTTGTTAGGCTTTCTGCTACCTACAGGTGCCAATACATTTGTCTGGTAGTACCAACTGTGGAGATGATTTTTGGTTAATTGGATTTTCACTGTGTCCAATGAACAGCCATCAGAATGGTAGCAGCTTTGAAACACTGGTGATGGGGCTGATCAAAACACACTGAGGTCAATGGAAAGATTTTTGACTTCAATTGGCTTTGGATGGGTCCAACATCAGTAAAAGCAGGAGTAGGCCATTAGGCCAATACCCTGAGTTCTTGTCTTCCCATTTAAGAGGATTTCTGTCAAACTTATTTCCAAAATTTACACTAACACAAGCACTCTTAGCCTCCATTCAGAGACTCGATATGTAAAAGGGTTTCATGTTTTAATGGAAAGTAGTTTAAGAGAAGACCTGACAAAGGCCATTTTCAAGTTAAAAATCATGAGCCAGATTGTCTGGCTTATTAGGGCAGGTTAGTATCAGCATTCTAGACCCGTGGAGGATTCCTGTAGCACAGGGGAAATCACTGAAAGGCAAAGAGCCATTTCCTGCCTTCAATATATGAAGTTTACCTTAGGAAGTGGGAGTATGATCCCAGCTGCTGGACCACTGTCTGGGAGCTCATGGTAGCCAATGTAGTTTAGAGCACAATCTAACACAATGTTGCAATGTTTGAATTCCAAACAAAAATATAGATTAGTTTTAAAATTAAAAAACAAACTCTATTTCCACTAGTATTAGAAACAAATGAAAACAGAGAAGTCTAAGGTTTTGTAAAATTTTGTTTTAAAAAATTCTAAATTTGGGGAGGCCGGGGGGGGGGGGGGGGGAAGGGGACGGACAAATGTTTGCCTTTAAAATTAAGCATAACGCAATCTCTGGCAATATGCTTGAGAGAGTTTTGTCCAAATCTATAAAACACAATATATTCGCTGATAGGTTTGAAATAAGGAGAGAAAAATTAAATTAATTTTATTTACAAATCTGTAGTACTGCATTTCCCCCAAAAAGTCAACTTTTCCCAGATTGTTTTTTAAAAGTCAAATAATTTGGAGTAATATTTATTTTAAAAACATAAAAAATAAAGTCATTTGTTTTGCTTATAATGTAGTACAGTAGAAGCTTACTTAAACTGCATACAAATATGCATGGATTCCAATTGGATTCAATTTATCCTGACTTAATTTGATTTAACTTGATGGGTCTTTTGACGCAAGCTGTACTGACTAATTGTTGCTTATTGGGGTGCACTAAATCAGTGAGCATGGCAATCAAAAACTAAGCCAGATGTTCATAGTTTCTTTGATTGCCCACAGCCTTACATTGGAAAAGAATCATTTTGTTGATTGACTTCTGTTAGCATCTGTCAAAGTGTCGATTGCGTTAGAGATATGACTGTCAAAATAAGCAGAATGGGTCTGATTCCTCTTCACTTACCCAAGTATAAATCATGAGTAGCTGTGTTGAGGTCATGGAATTACACCAGTGTAAAATATGAAATTGATAATATAATTAGACCAAATGTCTATATAAGTAGCTGAAATCACCATACTGATATATTTATAGTCATGCATTTCTTCTCTATTTCTATTGCAAATAACTAATGATAACATTATAGCAGTGCCATTCAGACCACTAGGGTTGAGGAGCTGATTGTATTGTTCTTATGTGTGAACTTCCAAGAGAAATCTCTACAGTAAAATCTTGACTGAAGTTTGGCCCACAGAGGCATCATTCAGGAATGACTTTTTTATTATTATATTTGTATTTTAAAAATAGATTTACAAGAGTATTAGAAAAATATTACCATTATAAAATGCCTTTGTGTTTTATAGTCTTAAATGTATTTATTTTATTTTTTTATTATGTAGAACAAGGGGCTACAGTTGTTCATTCCAAAATATCAATTGCATTGTTTTAAGATTTTGAAAAACAGAACTTATTGGGAAGAGGTGGAATAACTGTAAAACGGCTGAAGGAATTTCTTGGAACTCAGCTCAAAACCTTAGATCTCTATGAGATCTAAGCCAAGTTTGATGTTTCTAATGTCCCAATAATTTCTGAATAGAGTACAAAATTTCTAATAGAAACATATGGGGAAAGGTTTGTTTTTTCTTACTCCCATGACAGAATAACTGATTTTGCCCAAATATTCCAAAAATATTGAAATGATACTAACCTTGAAAAATTTCAATTCAGCCCAGGATTCATGGAGAATAAAGTTTAAGTCCACCTTTTCATCCTCCCTTCCTGAGCTGCCTCAAGTGCCTCTTCGCCTGCAGATCAGGATCCTGGGTTATTACATATTGGAATTTCTTTGCAGTGCACAAGGATAGAGGGCGGGAATGGACAATAGGTGTTTTTAAGACACTTTTGATCTGCTTGGATTCCGGGCTCCCTCACTCAGGGACTGCTGAGGGGCTATTCCAGCAGCAAAGCACTCAGACCACATCCCCCTCCATTCCTCTTCCATCCCCAGGACACCCAGGTAATCTTCCTGCCAAGGAAAAGTCCCAGCTGGGAGATGATCCAGTTCCTTTCTGATCTCTTTATGCCACAAGAGTAGAGCTGTGGGTCAGAAACGCAGTCCAGAATCAGGACATTCATTTGCTAATCATATTTATATAACACTGGAGCACATCTTGGTTTATTACGGACATTATGTGAAAAATTGTAGTGTGTTTAATTTTTGTCTAGAAAAATTCCTGTAATGTTTTATTGTGATGGACTGGAACAAGAGAAAACGTATATTTTCCTCTAAATTTTTCATGAACATTTAAATAGTTTAGGAAATGTTAGAAGAGCTACCTCATCCTTTCTTAGGGTGCACAGGGGGACGTCATGGTGAAATTCCCATTGATTTAAGTGACAGAAGGATCAGACCCCTGAAATAGTAGCCCCTCTGTATGCCTTCCTCCCACCCCTCTTGGCTAATAAAACTCCCTCTTCTCTTTCCTACACTGTTCAGTGAGTCTAGTGTTATAAAGATAAATTTAACCTGACAGATCAAGATAATAGGGGGAGGATTCTGCAAGCGTTCTGGTGGGTGATGAGCTGTAACATCAATTAATTTGGGAATTAGTTTATTGAACTAAGCTCCATGCTTCCCACACAAAACTGTATATGGCTCAGGCTTCAATAAAAGGTGCTCAGTGGAACAGCTAAAATGAAAGAGGTTTCACCATGAAGCTGTTTTATATGACTCAGTCTTCAATGAAAGAGCTTCAGTTTAAGAAATTAACTCTTTAACTAATGCTCCAAAATGATCGACAAAATCTCATGATTAATTTACAGCCACATTTTTAAATTTTGTCAGCAATTGCTTTCTTCTTGCCTGGTCATGGATTCACAGGATCAATGCAACATCCCAGCTTTTAAACAGTCCTGTGGAAGTATCCCTTCAGTGTTCCAGACCCACAAGGTGTCTTACTGTTCCTTAAAGGCAGGGAGGAGATTTATTAGTCAACTGGAACACAACATTGGGAAGTCCTTATGGGAGAAATAAAGGTTACAACATAGTCCATTCTGGCCAGCCAGTGTTCCACCCAGCCAAGCTGCCATGGAATCCATTTCTGGCTCTGGCTCTCCATCTCCCTCTGGCAGCTCCAGAGGAGAGCTGACATGTCTCTCCGAAAAAGCTAACTCTTATCCCAGACACCTGACACCTTTCAGTTCATTGTCCAACTCCTGCTGGTCCATGCTGGGTTCACATGTTCCACATGCTGGAGATTTCTGTGGATAAGTGTCAATTGTTCAGTCCTCCCTGCACCCACTGGGCAGCAATTCAAAGCACATAGGGAAACTGAAGCACATATAGGAATCATAAAAATAGTACAGAAAATAGTAGAGTCTCCTCTGCCACAGAGTTAAACCTGAATTAAGAAACAGAATTACCTCTTTTACCATTCCTTCTTAAATAGGTTTCTTGCTTTTGGCTTTACACCTGTAGCATGTCAGAGAACGCAGGGACATACCCCACAAATCCATATTCATACATGGATAGTGCCTCATACACATGTCATCTGGAGGACACGAACATGAAACAACACTGACTTCTGTACATTACAGAGATGGCTTGGAGGCTGACAGGTATCATTAGACCAAAATCACACCTGAGTCAATCAGCTCCTCAAGAACAGATATAACTGTCCATCCCAGAGGTAGGTGTAGGATTTTTTATGGATAGGTTGTAAAAGAGATTACAGCACAGGAAAAAATATACAAAAGCAGGCTCTTTTGGGGGAGAGAGAAAAAGGGACATATGCTGGAAAAAAACTGTTCCCTATGACAATGAACTCAAGAGCAATCTCTTAGGGATTTGAAATCAGTCTCCATTTTGAAAAGAGTTTAGGTCCTATTTTAAATTCCTAATTGAAGTAACTAGTTTTTCAAAAGTGCTCAATAAGTTCCCACTGGGAACAATGTGATCTGGCTACTTTGTTCTGGTGCCTAAATGGCATAACAATTTTGTTAGTATTTGGGGGTATTTTTATTCTGTAACATGTGGATTTTATCCTGTGTCTGTAAATAATCCCATCTCTTGTTGCTCCTTTAGTTCAGCAACTCTGGCCTCAAGATATGGTCTCTGGGCTCTGAGGGCCCTGTGCTGTGTGCAGTAGAACACACGTGCTACTTGGTCAAAAGCCAAGCACCTATGCAATCTGAAAGGTTGTGCAGCAAACCATCCTGGTTAACGTTCTGTTGGTCTTCTCCTTTTATGATTAAATTAGGAGCTCACTCTGTGACTTGGGTGTAGTGGACTGAACTAGGAATTTGGGGATAGATTTTGTGTGGCTTCTCCTGAGAGCAGTATATAAGGCCTCAGGCGTGGGTCAGAATCAGGTCTCTTCGTCTTTCTCTTTGTCAGTGTTTCAGCTATTTCTGTAATGCATATATGGGCTTTTCTTCTCTTTATTCCACAGAGAACTAATTGAAAAGCCTCTTCAGTCTCAGTGCCAAACGCCCACTCAGTCCAAATTCCCCAGTGCTCAGTGTGTCAGTGCATTTCTGATCAGGAATGTAAATCTGGAGTAACTCCACTGCTGCCAACAGAGAAATAGACCTGTGTAAGAGAGAGGAGTATTAGTCCCTAGAACTTTAACAGCCTAATCCTTGCAAATGGAGATCCAATCGGTCATTAGATACAGCCGTTCATAAATAAAAAGACAGCTAAGAGTCACATAACCCAACACAGAAATCCCAGTGTTCTCATGCACCAATCAGTGTTCATCCAGGAAGCTCTCTGCTGGACCCAAATTAAGTTCTTTGCCCATCAGGTCCAAATCAATCTCCCTTCCATGTACCCAGAAGCTTCCCTCAAGATCCAAACAAGCTCCCTTCCTACTTCTAGCTCCAGTGGGAAGCTCGGGGGCATAGAAAACTTTCTTTATTTTGGGGGTCCAGAATAAAAGAAATAAAATAACAGCTGTTGAATATTGCTCTTGTGTGTAGGTTTGCACCAGGAGTAAATTTGGCCATTTTAGTTAAGTAAATAAGCTTCTGTTCCAAGCTCAGCATTTCCTTTATTAATGCAATCCCTGAAGTTTTTTAGGTGGCTAAAGCTATCTCCCAAAATCTAGCATTTTCTACTGCCATGGGAAGAATACAAAATCCTTATTCTGGTATTATTACTGCTCTTTTGGCTGCCGCCTAATCCTCCCTTTGTCTTCACAGACCATGGGACTCACTGAGGGTCTTTTTTTTTCTCCTCATCCCTCTATGAGAGAAACCATTGGCCCAATTTTCTCCTCTCTCCTTCATGGGATGATAAGAGATGAGGTGGAAGGGTTCTTCCTTCCCAAATCTCAGGAGGGGAGTTGGGTGCCATACTCCTTTACCCTCCCAAAGGTTTGTGTGGGGCTTGGGGTACTTCCTTGAGGGAAACTCCTTACTCCCACTTATTGTTGCCTTTCATAACACCCCTTCCCTTAATGAGTCAGTGCTGAGTGGCCTAAGGAGGCAGGCAATGCGTGGTGGCATCTTGTTCTCTTCCATCTTGTTTCACTCTCCTTGTAGCTGTGTTTCCTGTTCCAGCTGTATCCATCTGGCTTGTTCGTATGTAAGTTGCCCCACAGTTGCTTATGTTGACTTAATAACATGTGTTTTGTTGACTTAATAACATGCATTTAATGCTGTATTGTTCCAGTGAATTTAAAAAAGGGGGGAAAAGACTGAACATTATTTAGCTATTACTGGTTTATGTACTGAAAACATTCCAGCGCTACAAGAGAAAGACCACTTAAAATGGTGGTTATTTTTCTTCCTGTGAGTTGTCTTGTTAGAGTTAAATGTATCATTTCATACACAGTCACAATTGTGTTCCAGTAGGGTAATATGCATCTAAGTCTGTTGCATACCTGTATAAAGTATTTATAGTGATGCATATTAAAAAGGTTACATGACTAATTGTACTTGCATATGTTTTCATCCCTTAGCTTGGCTTTCAAATTTGTGAGTTTGCTTTCAACTTACTTTTTATAGTAGATCATTCTAACCTGCTCATTAAATTTAATGAGTAATCACATCAGCTAGCTGCTGCTTCTACATGATATACTTGTGCATACAGTCATCGGAAAGATTATGCAAAGCATGAAAAATGAATGCACACATGCAAAAATGCTTAATATCCTGAAATGTTCAAGAATCATTTAATCAAGAAATCATCAGGTACCATCTGAACTTCTAATCTCCATTTTTCTCTTTTTGAATCTTCTAAGAAATCTGTTGGGGAAAGATGCATCATTAAATCATATGTAGTTTCCCCAAAGACTGTGGCTTTGTTTTTTCTTGATGAAATAAACCGAGACATGTGTCTGCACTAGGGTGTATTCTCACTCCACCATAAATGAAAAAGAAATGGGTCAGCCCATGTTTAACTCTAGCTCTTGTAGAGGGAGCTCCAGCAGGGATTGTGCCTCTGGACATATCATCCGTTCCCTAAATATCCCAAGAATGTAGGGAGAAGAAGTGTGTACGCTGAATACCTTGTACCATCTTCTTATATCCTGCTCCCTCCTGTGTTGCTGATCAGCTCTGTGGGTGGATGTGGAATTGTGGTAGGGGAAGACATGGTCTTGCTTCCAGTGTGAATGTTTCTTTTGGTGCTAGAAGGGCAATAATCTCTGCCCTCTTCTAAGAACAGTGGGGCTTGCACCTTGTGAATGGGGAAATAAGAAAGGGAAATCTCTTAGCATCCTCCTCCCCACTTGCTAGCATCAAATGCAGTCTGAACACTGGGATACCAGGCTGATGGACATGGTGGTAATTAATACCTAGATCTTGTCTGACATTCTTCATCCATAGATCTCTAAGTGCTTTTCAAGGTCAGTGTCATTTCCTTCAATTTACTGATGAAGAAATTGAGATGCCTAAGGTCCCCCAGCAGGCTAGTGGCAAAGCTCTGGCTAGAACCATGCTTTCTTGAATCCCAGTCCACTGTGCTATCCACTAGGCCACAGTACCTCTAGCTGTGAGAACTTACATAAAATATTTAGGGCTGATCAAGACTTTACTCAAACAGAGTATGGGGTGACAAATAGCTTGTCTTGCCCCACAGACTCCAAAAAGTGCCTCTGAGTCACAGTCCCCTACAAGTTCCACTGTCACTCAAGCAGGAGGGGTGTGCTTCATCTGCCAGATGCTCTTCATGCCCAGCCAACGATGGCTCTGTGTTCTCCTTGCCCTTCCTCATCGATTTGCACCCAGGGAGAATAACTGTTCGAGGGAACCTGTTCTTCTCTCCATTGCGCAGATGCCTCGTCTAAGCAAACACTATGTGATTGCATAGGGTGTGGCCAGCTTTCCACTTGGCTGGAGAGGTTTTCTGTGCCAGTGGTGGAAGGCTCTCCTTGCTGGTGTAAAGGGCCAGGGGAGGAGATTAACAGGGATCTTTACTTTCATTAAATTTCCATTGTATTTGGTTATATTTTGCAGCTGTGCCTTGATGGAATATATATATATATATATATATATATATATATAAAAAGATTTCATGCCCTAAGCTAACAGAACTCAACACTGACATCTGCAATAGGTCTGTTCTTGAAAGAATCCCTGCTTAGTTCAATTTGCCTGTATTCATACTTAGTCTTTTCTGCCTTTTTATTATTTTTATCTTTCCACATATTTCATCAAACTTTAATATAGTTTACTCTTAATCCAGAGCTGCTGTCTAAGGACAAATCCTTCAGCAGGTGCCTTAAATTGTTTTACTCCTGGTCACTTATGTCAATTATATGGCCAGTTCTTATCTCAGAAGTCTTGCTTTGTTGTTTTTAAATTCCAGCAGTTGGATCAGTGCTTCTCATCAGAAAAGAGGTTAAATGGATACTCTGAGCCAGGCCATGGCTCCTGGTTAAAGCTGGTTGCTTGGCATGCTATGAAATGGGCAAAGCTTTGCACTGATTGCTTATGCCTGATGCACAGAGTAATGGGGTGGGATATTGGGTATCTCTTTATTCTCCTCTGCAGGGGAACAGTATGTATGGGGCTTTATTTCCCTTCCTGCAGAGGACAGCAGCATCTTTATCTTCCTGAACCAATCACAACACTTAACCATATCTTCCTAAACTTTTTAACTTCTGATCCCATTCTGAAGTCAATGAAAGTTCTGCAAGATCAGACCCTTCATATCAGAGAAGCATCTGAAAAAGCTTGTCCCTAACAATGTTTTTCATGGGCACGATTGAACAACTCTTATTTTGGGGTCAGACTTCCCCAGACTTCAGTGGCTTTGGATTAGGCACTTACCGATCATGCATTCACACAGATAGTTCTTTTGAAATCAATCGGAATACTTGTGTGAGTAAGTGTTCATCAGCATGAATGAGGGTTGCACAACCAGGTACCACTGGGGTAAGTTTTTCAATGGAGCAAAGCTGCTTGTAAACCCAGTGCGGGGCCCATTTACAAAGTTTGTCCATTCACTCACATCCTCATCTTCTCTAGTAGTAAGTAAGTGTTTTCATATTCTTAGAGACTGACTCACCTCTCATTTTGGGGGCATAGATGAGTGTTCACGTCACACTCCCCATCACTACCCAGCTCAAGCTGGGGAAGCTAATCATCCAACAAGCGGACCAAATTTGGTAATGAATCCTGGTCATGTGCCACCTGAGACGCATTGCACATATGCTAAAAGAGAGACCTCTCACTTAAAATAGTATAGCCTAATCAAGTATTGCAATAGCTGAATTACTTATTGCGGTGCAACATGAAATTATCATAAATAGGTTCTTTTTCAGGTGACTATTTAGAGTTAATTAAGAAGATGAAATTGGTGAAGCACCTGCAGAAACTCTTTGAGCTTTAGTTCATACAGACAAATATAATGGAAATAATAGAAAAATCAGTATACATAAGTATAAGAGTAAGATAAATACAGTAAAGTGGTTTCCTGCATTACTCATACTTACAATCTTACATTGTACATACTTTTCCTTTCACCTTTGTTTTTAATGGTCTCTGTAAGGTTACAAGTAAGTGAAGATCAACCCAAGAGGCTGGCACTGGGCCAGCCTTCCTACCTGGTTGTCCCATATTATCCCAACATCTTTTGTTGGGAAACCACATCTTTTGTACACCTTTACCTATTCCACCCACACGTCTGGGACGATATTTGATAAGGCGTCAACAGGGCCAGCATCTTTGCCCCCCGCCATTTGTTAAACTTTTGAATACCTTATTATTGCATTTGTAGACCATTTCATGACTTTGATGAACGATTTGCTCATCTACATCATATCATCGATTTTGCCCGGCCCATCCAAAATTGTATGATCAATATCAGCAGAGTCTAGGATCACCAGACATTAAGCAGGATCTGATTCATCAATTCGTGGTGTGCAACTTTTATCACGGCTTTTTCTGTGATCATATGAGGCTGATTCTTCTTTATCGTTTCTCTCCTTTTCAAGTAAACCAGATTTTTCTTTGTCATTACTTTCCTTTTCATGTGAGCCATATTCTTCTTTATCGTCACTCTCCTTTACGGCACCAGGAAAACTGGACAATTCTCCATCACTTTCTGCATATTTCTATTTCTTATCTTCAGGTAAATCTGCTAATTCCTTAGGAGGACTTCCATCATTTATGCTTTACTCCTCAATTTCTTCTGCACTGGGACGAACACTACTACGTAAAGCCCAGTATATGTGGTTCTTTTTCTGATATATTCCCATCAGATTTGCCCCTTTCTACAAACTAGATTGCAACTGAGCTTTTTGCTTCCTATACTGAGGTCCTGAGATTTTCTTTGGGGGTATCTTTTATTTTCTATGAGCGAAAACAGATAGTCTTAGGTTTGAGCAAAAGTCTGTGTTCCGCAATCTTAGAAAGTCATCAAACATTATGTGTTAAGCATGGCAAAAAAAGTAATAGTATTTCTTTTATATTGTTGCATAGATAGGGGTTCGATAGATATTTCTGGCATCTCATTAAATATGTCCTTTATTAGTCGCAATTACAATTTTCAAGTCTTAAAACACAAGTGCACTTTCAGTTACACAATGAAACAAGGTTCACAATATCACAGCTGGGCTCTCACTTTGTTGTTATACTTCACTGACTGACTGGCGATGCCTTGCTCCTTGTATATCCGCAAGGGTGTGGCTGACAACATTCTAGGAAATTCAAGGAAAATGTAGTTCTCAGAAAGTCTGGAACAAAGATCCAGAACATTCTAGGAGGTTAGTGAAAAATGAATCCACATACGGAATATGTGAAATGTTTTACTTCAAACATTCTATTTTCCCTTTTGTCGCTAACAACAAAAACAGCATCTGGAGCCTGATGTCCCCAAGCCCAGAACTGCAGGTGGTCGCCTCAGTCGCCTGCCCCTAAATCTGTTTCTGGTGTCAACCCCTGCCCATGTTAAACCCCTGCCCATGTTTTGTATTCTGGGCCTTTAATTTTCAGTCTCCTTGAAAGACAAGAGAATTTTTGATTTAATGTTTTAGTGTCTTGAATTTAGTGTGTCTCCTTAGAACTCACTTCTTTTGACTAATTCCCCACCCCCACCACAAAATGACTTGCTGTCTTGTATCCCCACATAATCCTTGATTTACAAAATAAAGATTAAAACCTTGGGAACCCCAGGTACCTTGTAAGTAATTCAACATGTGGCAAACCATAATTGTTCAAACACTTTGCTTTTATGTTGCAGCCCTTCTTTCTCCTTTGTCTTTATTTTGTCCCCTTAGACTGTGACTCTTCATGGAAGAGATCTTTTATTTCTGAATGCCTGTAAACCACCATGCACACTAATGGCACTATAATACTATCATGGATCAAACTGTAGCAGAAAAGAACCTCAGATGTCAGCAGACCACTTAACAGATTATAACTGATGGTTTGATAACAAGTTAGTCTAAATAAAGCAAGTTATTGGGAAATCTATTTTCTGGACACTCGTGTATTAAACAATGGAAAATATATCTGTGCATTATCTCTCATGAGCGATAGTATTATGCTGTGGAGTATAGATGGTGGTGTAAAGTGATTTAAGCATTATTTTTATATATAAGAAAAAATAACTACACCTGGCTGAAAATTTCTGAACAAAATAATTGTTGTAAATGTAATTTTGAAGAAAACAACGTTTTGCAAAACATGTTGATTTCTTTGAAATTTCACATTTTTAATCAAAATTTAATTTGAAAAAAACTTTGATATAATTTTTCTCTCTTTTTTGGTTGAAATTTCCTCCCCAAAAATTTAGTTTTACCACTCTGTAACTTGTGATCGGTGCACTTAATAACTTTGCATTTGTGATTGAATTTTGTCATATTTTGCCTTGTGGTTTCCTATGGTTGGATGTTTGAACTCAGAAATACTTGGAGAACATGTGATTGGCTCAGTTGACTTTCATGTCTAGAGGATTAATTTCTGCCTGTTTACAATGGGGTTTGAGTCTTTGGGTTTGTGACTAGATGAGGATATGTTCACTGATTGACTGTCTACTTGTGGAATTCCCAAGAAAGAACAGTTATTGGGCTCGTGTTAAGTCTCCCTGACCATTGCAGTTTGCAGTTCTTTGACTGGACTATTTTACATATAAACATTTTGGATAGGGGTTACATACTATGCATCTGACCATCTGCTAGTAGGGTTCCCTGGAGGTCGGGGGGGCACCTTTCCTCATCTATTCTCCTCCTCCACCAAATCATTGGTTGGAGGGAACCTTGATTTGGGGTTAGTATTTCTGTCTCTGAAAAATGCATCTCCTCTCCTCTTCCAGGATCACCTTTTCAGACCTCAGAGCTACCCTCTCCTGCTCCACAGCTGTAAAGAGTGGTCTAAGGGAGACCAGGAGTAGTAGTGCCAGGGACCAGGAGTCATTGATGGTGGGGGGGGTGCACTTGGGAATGGAAGAAGAGGAGATTGGGGACAGAGCCCAGGATTGCAGTTGATGGTTGAGAAATGAAGTTACTGGCACCTTGGGGCTCTTGCAGCACGTCTCCCTCTTCCCGCTTCCAAATCTTCTGGGTGCCTCCTCTGGAGATAACTCCTGTCCCCAGCTAATATGTGAACCCAGCTGCCTTCTTCACAGTGAATTCACGAAGCCAAATATGTCCAAAATGTGGCTTTCCTGCAACCACACAGAAATGTGCCCAGACAATGCAGTGCAGCACACAGCTCTCTCCCTCTGCTCCCTTAGTCTGTCCAGGGCGTACAATTGTTTCCCCATCCCATCACCAATTCCTCTACATCATCAGCCTCTTCCTCCCCCTGCCTCACCACCTCCCTTTCCCACTTATCTTTCTCCTTCAAACTATGGTTGTGGTGTTATTTTCATTTTGTTTGGTGTGATTTTTTTTATTTGCATGTGCCTATCCGAGGACAATGCCCACTTCCCCTGCCCACTTATTAAGATATAAACTCAGAATAGCCACCTTTGAACTTCCTCCTCCAGGTCAACATTTTGAATCAATAAAATTGGAAATTTAATTTGTTTCAAGTCAAAAATGTATTTGTTTTTTTTCTTTCAACAGTTTGGAATGAACAGTGTTGGAATTTTTCTTATGGAAAAATAATTTAAAAAAACAACAACATTTTGTTCTATACCAGATTGAAAATGATTTAGAAATTTGTCACAAAAATCTAAATTCCATTTTCTGACCAGCTGTAACAATAAAGCTTTCATCTTAGTAACTATGCATTGAGCAACTCTGAATGCCCAGAGGAAAGTGGATATATCTAAAATTCTTTTGAGCGGTAACAAAGGGATCCCTAAACATGAAAATCGGAAAGATGGTCAATTCTGAGTGATGCATTCTCCAGAGCCTGTTCCTTCTCTGTGTGTTATCTTGTGAGTCAATTTGGTCAACAGGATCACAAAGCTGAGCTTTTCTCTCACCTGAATTGTCATTGCGATGACATTCGAATACGAAAAGAGAGGCTCTGGAGATTGTATGAATAGAATATAACGCATTGCATCATTTTATTATTTATATTCCACCAGAAGAAAATTTTATGTCAACAAAAAGAACTTTTCACTTTCTCCTAAACCTCTTCGTTCCCCACTTGTGTTGAAATAAATAAATAAATAAAGACTGGAACTGCCCTTCCTAATGAACTAAAAAAAGCCACACTGGCATTCTTAAGGCCTGATCTAAAGGCCAATGGAATACTCCCAATGAATTCACAGAGCTTTGTGTCAGGCTCTTAGCGATTTTTGTATTATGCAAGTTTCAGAGCGGTAGCTGTGTTAGTCTGTAGCAGCAAAAGGAAGAGAAGTCCTTGTGGCACCTTAGAGACTAACAGATACATTTGTTAGTCTCTAAGGTGCCACAAGGACTCCTCGTTCCTTGTACTATGCAAGTTTATGTAGTAGGATACAAAAACAGGTGTTTTATTTTCAAATACAGTAAATATGCTGGACCTTTGATTCTGTGCTTGAAATCAATAGACAGTGGGTGCTCAAATCCCTTAGGTTATTTAATATTTGTTAAATAAAGACCCAGAGTCACTGTTCTGCTCTGGCTGCTTTTTGCCATTTTGTTGGTCCAAATCAACTGTAAGCCCAACTGGTTTGAGCACTGGAGAACTCCCCATGAGTGAAGTAGTAGTCTTGTGGCATAGGGCTACTGTAATGACAGCTGTGCTCTCCCCTTTACTGTCCTCAGCAGGGAGGGTATGACGGGGGAAATGGGACTTGTCTAAGATGCTGTATTTACTGCATTCCTAGCTGTTAGGAATCCCCTGTGGGCTATTGACACCTTCAGGCTGTTCTATTGAACAACAGGGACCAAGTGAGTCCAGGCAGGCCCAGGATTTTGAAGGCACAAAGAAAACTTTAAGCCCTTGTGCTAAACATATTTCTGTTGGGCCAAATAATTTGGTTCAAAGAGTTTATAAGGCTAGGAAAGGGTGAACAATTTTCTTTCAACGAGAATTTCACTGATCACTATTTAAGTGATCAAATGGAGGCTAGTCCACAAGAAGCAGCAAATGCTTTCCTTTCCAAGTTGTTAGAAGAAATATACTGAAAAAGTATTAAAACCCAGATTTCCCTAACATAATCAGGAGAAGTAGTGATAAATGTTCCAAATATTGTCTTTACAGTATAGTTTGGCAAGTGATTAATTTCTCATTTTCTTGTTATCTGTTTAAAGCTTATTGGCACTGTTTGTGACAGATGTTTATGTGTTAAAATCATGAAGGAAGCTGAGTGATTATCCTTTCTGTGCCTAACATTGTTCTGGAAATACCAGCTGAGTATGAGAAAAGCAATAATGTTAGTAGCTTGGAAGTATAATGGTTGATAATCAGAAAATTGAAAGGTAGCTTGGGTAGTAAGTACATTCATAATATTTCATGAAATATTCACTGGGCATTACAAGATGAATAACAGGTCACTATCAGACATTGTGATGAAAATGATCAAATGACAAACAGATGAGGAACAGAAATATATTTTTGTAGAACAAGTGTGTTCCAATAAGTAGTCACAGATTTAGGTATGGACTAGACAAAACAAAAACAGGGCAACAGTACATGATGGATAACATCCAGCAATCAAAAGAGGGAGAAGAAAGGGATACAGTTGTTATTGCCCATGCACTTTTCCATTTTTCATGCTTGTGTATTTCATGGTGTCACCCTGGCCAGCTTTCTGAGTACTACAATGTCTCCTATTTGTATGCAATTTTGTCTGTTTGTAAAATATGATGCCAGTCCATGAGGTAGATGGGGGTGGTTGTGAAATTTCATACTTCCTGTCTTTAGGTCGAGTGGAACCATGAGTATTGTAATCTCAGGCTACTGCTAGTTGGTTCTGTGGTGCTACTGCTAGAATGATCAACTACAGCAAAATTATTTACAGAATTGAGCTGTTTCCTTTGTTTAGCACATAGCAGCAAACAGAGGGGAAACTTATGTCTTGATCCTGCTGTTGAATCTGCACAGGCATACCCATTAACTTGTACAGAGCCCCACTGAAGTCATAAGTTTTTAATTGGACCCTGCATGAGCACAAGGCTCTGCCCATATGGATCTGATCAAAAGATCAGGGCCTTAGAGCAAATGGGCACACTGGGCAAAACACTGCCATCTCTAAATGAATGTAGTGTAGCTCAATTCTGACCTCAGTTATTAGGTACAATTCCCATTGATTGTAACAGTAGTGGCACCATGTAACTGCGACGAAGAATAGAATAACACAACCACATATATACTTGACTCTGCATATATCAGCCTTCATTAATCTTCAAAATTATGGTTGGAAACTATATAAATCACATTAGACCAATCCTTTACTTGGTAAAAGGGTTTTTGTGCCATGGAACACCAGATGGAACACTTTGAGACAAGTCCCTTTATCTGTCAGAGTGCATAAGGGACATAAAGAAGACGCCTTAAAACTTAAATATGATGAGCATGATGTTTAGTGTCATGGCCTCATCATTGCAAGTTATAATCACCATATCATGTGCAGCATGGAGGCCACTAACTCGCCTCAAAGTTGATGGTGATTATTATAGAAAATACAAGTGCTTTTATTGTATCATTTCTCAGTCACTTGCACAGAAAACCCATTATGTAATTAACGAATCTACTCCCTGGAGGAGAAGTATCTTGGACAAATACAAAAGCTTTTCATGGAACATGGAGGTAGGTTTTAGATGTCATTTAACGACTGTCAATCAACTGCAGCAATAGTAAATGGGTGTGACTTAATTGTAATAAAATATCATATTCTATTTAAGCATTAAGTGCTGTTCATTGTCACCTGCCAGTGAAAAGTGTGGGATTTTCCTGCACTATTAAAAATACTTTTTTTTGTGCATTCTTTTCTTCTTATCATACAGTGTTGAGGAAACTATCTGAAATACCATTGCTAGGAAATTAAACTAATTTTTGCCAGAGCTTTTAAAATGTTGATTCCACTGTTCATGAAGATGACAGAAGAAGATAATGTTACGGATGACATTTTCATACTAGAATCTTCTTTTACTATTTCTTGGATAAGCCAGATAAGATTCAAGTCACTTCTGCCACTGACATATCCCAACTATGAACACACACATCTATATTTTTGACACCAGCTCTGCTTCAAGTCACAAAAAATTTTAGACAATGTTAGGTTAAAGTTCATTTTGCAGTGTCTTACAGCTCTAGTGCAGTGTAGAGTATTAATATTAGATTCCATGCAAGCAGTGCTGCCAGTTTGGGAGGTAGTCTTTCACAAAGAAGTTACATATTAAGGACATTGTTTAACAATGAATGCTGCTGTCAAATATGCAGTTCTAGAGTGATCTTATGAAGCTGAATGGTTAAACATTGTTCTGGCTTCCTGGTTGCCTTTGAAAGGTTTGTTAGTAATCCATTACTAGTGGAGCAAAAGAGCATTTTGAAAGCTAAATGAATCTGCGCTAGAGGCCTTCTAACTCATAAAACTGATAGTCTGTGTTGTCATCTTTATACTATGAGATACAGGCCCTAATTCTAATACCCCTAGTCATGCTAAGACCTTACTGAGTTCCGCCATTGAAAGAGTAGGTGGAGTACTCTTGGGACTACTCACGGAATAAGTTTCTACTCAGTGTGTTTGAGGGTGGCAGAATGAGATGCTATATTTTACAACTTAAGATGACATCAAGGATAGATTTGGTCCCTCAGAAACAGTGAAGTCACTCGTGTTCTTGTGGGATATGTTATAGCTTTCACTCAAGTTTAGTGCAGTTACACAAGCATTTACTTGCCCCATGGAACCTTTCTATAAAACACTACATTTAAAGAGCAGATCAAACCAGGCCCTTCAACAAAAACTGCATTCCACATCTTGTGTACAGTTCCTGTCTTGTGTTGAATATGACTATTGTGAGATTTCACCCATCCTGCAAGTTCTGTTTTTGCCAGCTATTTGTTGCAAAATCCAGAAGTCACTTAGCAGTTTAAGCCTCTTTATGATTACACAGACTGTTAATTCCTGGTCTGAAATTTATTGACCTGTTTTTGCTTATAGATTGGAGTAAGGATTTAATTTACATCATTTTTGAGATTTTTTTTTTTTTTTTGTGGGCCTAGTGTCACCTGATGACTCCTATGTCTTAATTTTATATCTAGCAACACTCACTTTCTACAGAGAATTCCGGGTGCTACTAATGTGTCAATTTCAATGCAAAATTTTCTTCTGCTGGGTACAATGTACTATGTACAGTGTTTAATAATGTTGAATCTTTGTACAGAGCATGGTACAAAGTTTGCTTCTGACATTATCAAGAGTAAGTAATAAGGCACATGAATTCCCCATAGAGAAGTATGACCTAAGGGTAGATCATTCCTCTTCCTTGCTGCCTACACATTTTTTATTTTTCAGATTAGAGAGATGGAATGTAGTTCAGTGGGTAGGGCTCTAGTTTGGGTTGTGGTTTCAGTTTCTGCTCTGCCACAGGTATTCTGCATGACCCTGGGCAATTCTCTTAGTTTCTGTGAGCCTCAGCTCTCCATCTGTAAAATGGGGATAACAGCACTTCCTCTCTGTGGGAATAAATACAGTAAAAATTGTGAGGTGCTCAGATGGCTCTGGGGGCCATAAAAGATGGATAAAGGTTGTGAAAAGAAGTTGAGACCACAATTTTGCAGTTAGTAGCACATAGGCAGACTGCTGTGACTACACAAAGCCCCATTGACTTTAACGGGCTATATAGAAGCTCTCGATTGCAGGATTGGGGTCTTTGATATTAACTCCTCTGCCCATGATGCATTTGTAGTGCTTGCCTGTGTATATAATAAGATTTTTTTTTCATTCTGGATGGTCTGGAAGCAGAATGCCATTACACTACTGAAACTGATATAACATTTCTTGTGGTTTGAAGAAACAGAGTGACCAGTCCAGGTAGTCAAGACTTGATTTTATTAATAAAATTCGTATTTTCCCTCTTTGAGGTGACAGTTACAAACTTTGGTTCAAAAATAAAAGAAATTCTGAACAGCAAAAGGTTGACTTTTAAAATCTCACTTTTACATGTATAAAATACCAGTTGGAAATGAGGCAGTGGAATCTGGTACCAATTAATTTAACAATTTATATAAGAAATAGTAACAAACATTTATTTTCAAGTCTTACATATATTATGAAAAATAATTACAAAAGGATTTGTGTTTTAAAGTTAAAATGTTATTTCTACTTCCAACTACCTGAAAAAAAAATGTTTAGATGGAAGGCCAAACCAACCTTTTTGTGAGATTTGGATTGCAAATTGTAACAGTTTGGGTCAGAAAACAAGCTCTGTAGGTAGCAGTCCCCTCATACGTTGCTTCACAACTAGGTAGAAT
This sequence comes from Eretmochelys imbricata, assembly GCF_965152235.1. NCBI lineage: Eukaryota > Metazoa > Chordata > Testudines > Cheloniidae > Eretmochelys > Eretmochelys imbricata. The sequence continues at coordinate 69,547,378 of NC_135579.1, read as the reverse complement.
CACATGACCTAGACATATTGTGTTCCTGGCCTTAAGTTGAAATAATAGAGAATTCATATTGATGGGATGGGCAAATAATATATGGGCTATCATGTGGATCTTAGTATCCAGTTCAGAAGCAAATATTCATCGCTGCTCACATAAAAAACTATGTAAACACTGCACAAATCCATAAATAGTTGTTTTGAATCAAGTTTTAATATTTATATGGTTTAAAGAAGCACAATGAAAACAAATTCAGATGAGATAAAAAAAGGATAACTAGGACTACCAGTTACTTCACATAGACTTAAACAGATCTCTGCACATACTTTCCCCCCCTTTTTCATACACATTTTCCCCACCCAAAAATATAAACTTGCTTATTTTAGGTATATACAGGTATCTTAAGAAATTCTGGAATCTGAAAGGAAAATAAAAAGTCTGAGGTAATAGCACCATGGAATACAGCACCTCAGTGGGTGCGTTCATTCTTGAAATTCATTCTCACATTCTTGAAATTCATTCTCACAAAGTAATATCAGCAAAGTGTTGTTTTGAGTTCCTTGCCAAAGATTTTCCAGTTTTGCCACCTGAAGCTTTGTTGGCGACTTCAAATAACAGAGCTTTTCAACATCAATATATACAAAGGGACTTTATTATTAATCGGAAAAATTAAATTGGATTCACTGGAAATTACAACTTTATTTTTCATAATACATACACAGTATTGACAACAATGTTTTGCAATTATAAAATAAGAGCCGGATGCAATTCAGAGACACATGCAAGTTTTGGAAATGGACACAGAAATAACAGTATAGTACTGTACATAGAATAATTACAATGTATTAAACACACCTCCTTAGCACCTCTTTGTTGAAATAGGAGCACCATGACATTCCTGTTTTACAGCACCAAGGAATCCAAAGGGAGTATTCATAAAGCTGGCACTATGTTGTGTGTCACTGCCACAGCCTCTTATGTCCCCCATGATTTGCCAAATAAGTTTAAGTCATGTGATTCTGGTCCTACAAGGGCAATGGATATTTCCTAGATAAGACATACGTACCCAGCAAGACATTTTTTCTATGCCATCCTTAATCAAAACTTGCATGTGGCATGAAGTGGGTTGGTGGCACCTCGGCACAACTTGTTTGCCGATCTGCTCTTTGCCCAAAACTTAACCGAGGAAACAGACGGGACCAACTTCAAATCCAAACTTCTGGTTCTGATCACCAAAGTCATTAATCATCACATCAACAATAGGCACTTGGTCTATTTTAGGTGTACTGATTTCGATCACAGTCTTTGCATAGCCTTTTCTTGACTGTAAAAAAAAAAAAAAGAGCAAAAGAAAATAAAAAATGACTATACATAAAAGCTGCAGTGTTATAGATCTTTCACAAGTTAACTTTACAATATAGATTGTTATTATAAATAACTGCCCCCCCCCCCATGTACTGAACAGTATGCACTAATGCCAGATGTTTCTAATAAGCTGTTTTTTTCTTGAATTCTTTTCTTTTTTAAAATTAGTATTTTTATCTTCTAAAAATGCAAATGTGAAACCACTGTTTTTGGAAAAGAGAAAGTGATTAAACATCAGAAAAATCTACGGGCTAAAACAGGCCCCCTCACTGGAAAAATCCATAAGAGGTTTAAAGTTCCCTCGAGAATTCTGAGTTTACATATGTACTAGCTGGTGAATCATGTTGTCAGGGGTTGTGGGGATTTTATCCTCATGAAGAGGCCAGTAATCCAATCTGGAGATAACTGAGACAATATACACTTCCAATGAGAAGGGCTGTAACCTCATTTCAAAGTGCTACAGCAGCTACTTGGAAATTCAAAATATCCAGGATTCTGACATGACCGCTAGATTGTGCACCTTTGTTTACTTTTTTAAAAAGTAGTCCAACCCTGTTAATCGTGGGGGCAGATATCAGCTCCACCATTTCCTCTGGTATTTTACCCAGCCAAAGCAACATCCTGCTATTATCTGGAATGATCTTCTGTCATTTTACACCCTCATCCAATCCCTAATCTCAGAGAGACACTGAGAAAGCTGAGAGAATGTCACAGCAGGCTATGATAACAAAGGGATCTAGAATCTAGTGTTATCAGCTTATTAATGGCACTGCACCCCAAAACCATTTCACTACCTCTCCCAAGAGTTCCACATATAGAGGCCATGATAGCAGAAGATATAAAGAAAATACTAAAATAACTAGGAAGAGAGGTACATGTTGAAAAGAAGCAATCATAGAATAGAACCCTATGGTACTCCATCATGAGAAGGCTTTTGGCAGATAAACAAAACACTACTATTCATCTAAAGAAGAAAAGAACACAGCCAATCGAGCACTATTTTGTCTAACTCTGCCAGATTTCACACCTGTGTGAACAACACCCCCGGCATATTGCATCAAAACCCGGTGATAGAGGTAAAGGAATCCACAGTGAAAGTGATCTACATCCATTGCCAAGAAGAGATCACTGACCAACTACACTAGCAATGTCTTTGTATCACAACCTGGTCTAACACAAATGGAAAAAAAAGTAGGAAACCCAAGGACTCCAGGTATTGCCCCAAGCTATTTATCACAACCTTCTCAATAATTGTCTCTCATGAATTTTAGAGAGGATTCGATAACTGTCTAAAATGAATTTTAGAGAGGATTCTTAGATATCACAAAAACACGATTAGTTAGGTATAAATGCATAGATATGTAGCTATCTAGACAACAAATGGCAAAATATTCAGCATTGAGACATGGCTTCTGAAGCAAGAAGCTAACAACTCATAAACCTGAATGGACCCAATACCTTGTTGGAGAGATGATCAGATATCTGGTGCGTGTATGGAATATTCCTAGTGACACTAGGGAAGCTGGGAGAAGAGTGGGAAGGATATAATTTCTGGACTTTACCTAGTGTTGATTTCTGCTCTTCTTTTAGATAAGCAATGCACACATGTCAAACTATGCAATTTGTTCACAAGCTTTGGATCCACTGTGTATCTATGAAGGACTGCTATCCAATGCACATTTTTGGTGTTTTCACTATGTATCTTCCCCTTGCATTAACTGATTTCAGAGAGTTAATATATACTAACAGTGCAATGCCTCCTTTCTCAATACTTATTTTCTGCTGCTTTTCCTTTACCTAACATTTACAATAGCAAAATATCTAATTTCAGCACATTGGCACTAACAGCAACCATTCATGCCAAACTTTGCTTTGCTATTGCTTAATTTATGGTTGATATTTTTCTTCATATGAAATTTAAAGAAGTGACTAATTCATTGTAGTTAAAATCTACTAAAATGGCAGAGTATTAAAAACAAAATCTTCAGAGCCTGTCTCAGAAGGAAGCCAGCATAAGAATGAACTAGTTTGACTACTAAACTCACCAGTTATATTATAGTAGAAAAGAATATTTTGAGCCTATACTTACTGCACAACCATCATGAAGAGCTTTGATGTAAGGATTATTGTCATTAGACATCTCTTCATCATTTGATCCTAAGAACCTCAGTGCTTTGTCATAGCTATCAGATGACACATCATGCCAAGCGACTGACTGATGACAGTTGTAAGTGAAATTTTGTCTGGCAGAGGCACTCAGTAGTTTAAGGAATGTCATTTGAACCATATTAATGGAATTGCCTTCAACATCCACATAGGAAAGCTGGAAAATATAAGTAGGCATATGAACATTTGGTTGTTTCCGTCTCTTAAGTGCAAAAGTGGAAAATTACAGTTGACACAGAATCCCATTAACTGACTTTAATGTGAAAATCAGCTGATACATACTATATTGTCATTGTTAGATTTTAAAGCACAATCAAGCTATGAATCAGTACACAGGTTTTCATTTTATAGCAGGGATTATGACAAACAACTATACATTTAGCTGCATCCTATTGCAAGACTCAGAGAATCATCTCCAGAATACTCTGTGAGCTTGTAATAGCAAATTCTTCTGGGACATAGGTTCAGTTAATCGTAACTATATGTCTTTTACTGAGTATGCATAAATGATGCTGCAGCCTATCTTTAGTGTACCTGGAATGGAGCATGGGGATCTGCACTCAAGCTGTTTTGCAGAGGGTTAGTGGTGGTGCAAGAGCTGCCAGAATACATCAGTCCGCTCTGCAGTTAACCACTGGCATTTTTGCTACATTTGAAGCATGATAAATAGGCAAGAACAGGGCAGGCTCCTGCTGTCCTATTTGAAAGAGGCCACTTTACTGCTCTTATGTTTAAGGGGGCAAAGGTTGAGGCTGCACAAATTCCTTTTTGTATTATATAGTCAAGATTACTTGGTGATAGTACCTGCCTGGTTTGTTAATCACTGTATGTTGAGATGACTACTTACCAATTTGCCTCTCTTAAATTCACTAAACCAGGCTCCTGGATTCTCCTTTGGCCATGATGAAATTCTTACCTGTTGTAAAGGAGCAGAGAATGTGAGTATTTACAACGTGTGTTAGAAAAAAGAATGCATTTTCACATCAAAAACTGCAAAATAAATCTTCCTTCTGGGATATCAACCTATTTTAAGTGGTCTTCGGAACTATGCAGAGACACAGCTACATCTGATTTATTTAATTCCCTAAAACTGGATACTTTGTTTAGACAGAGATAAAATATCTACAAATTAATTACTTTAGACCAACGGAACTGAATTAAAGATGACAGAATAATTTCTGTTCATAAACTGTACAGAGCATAAACTGTACAGACACCTCAGATCAATTCAGATAAGTTATTGGGGTAAACTGCACCCGTTTGGATTAATTAGGATTTGCACTGGTATGACTACATTGATTCATATCCCTTGTCTACACAGGCTTTTAGAAAGCCACTTTCTTCACTGGTTGCACATAGGCAACCATTTATACTTATGGGTGTGAAACACTACAAGTTCATAATAGTAGTGTTTTTCAGCTACTTTGTACAGGTATAAATGATACCAGTAGGGGTAAGACAGTAGAAAATCAGACACTAGTTTATCGTTTAGGTCTCAGATTGAACATTGTGTGTTCATTAGTAATGGGTAACTAGCTGGGTCACGTCCTGGGCTGTAGGAGACATTTGGCTAGCAAGCAGGTGAGTAAAAATGTACATCTGAGAAAAAGGGGGTAAAAAGTGGCTATTTGTTAACTCTGTGTATCATTTCATTGCCTTACGCATATTTAAGGCTAAGATTTAGTCATGGATATTTTTAGTAAAAGTCCTGGACAGGTCACGGGCAATAAACAAAAATTCATGGCCCTGTCCATGACTTATACTATATATCCCTCACTAAGTCTTGGATGCTCTGGGGGGGGGTCCAGGGGTGCAGCTGCTGCTCCGGAGGGGCGACTCTGGGGTGTCTGCTGGTGCTCTGAGAGGGGAAGGCTCCTAGGCACCCGCTGGTGCTCGAGGTGAGGGGGAGGCCTGGGACTGCTGCTGCCGCTGCTGGCCCTGGGGTCAGTCGCACCTGCCAGCTGCAGAAGTCCCGGAGGTCCCGGAAAGTCCCTGAATCCGTGACCTCCGTAACAGACTCGCAGCCTTACTCATGTTTATGCAAATTAAACATAATAATTTGCCTGTAAGAAAAATAGATAAATGAAAACATGACAGTATCATTTTACTATTTAGTTCAATATTGCAACAACATGGCAGGAACTGTCAACAGTCAACCCAAAACACAGATTGGTACTTACTCCTTCAGATTTCTTATCTGGGTAGATGCAAGTTTCGCCACCCGCTGTGAAATTACAGTACACTTTGAAGGAGTCTCCAGAGCAGCCCTGATTAGGATCAATCCAATATTCACCTAAAACAAACAAGAGAGGATTTACTTAAGATAACAATTGATTTGTGTCATAAATATAAAGGGAAGGGTAAACCCCTTTGAAATCCCTCCTAGCCAGGGGAAAGCTCCTCTCACCTGTAAAGGGTTAAGAAGCTAAAGGTAACCTCGCTGGCACCTGACCAAAATGACCAATGAGGAGACAAGATACTTTCAAAAGCTGGGAGGAGGGAGAGAAACAAAGGGTCTGTGTGTCTGTCTTATACTGGTCTCTGCCGGGGATAGACCAGGAATGGAGTCTTAGAACTTTTAGTAAGTAATCTAGCTAGGTATGTGTTAGATTATGATTTCTTTAAATGGCTGAGAAAAGAATTGTGCTAAATAGAATAACTATTTCTGTCTGTGTATCTTTTTTGTAACTTAAGGTTTTGCCTAGAGGGGTTCTCTATGTTTTTGAATCTAATTACCCTGTAAGATATCTACCATCCTGATTTTACAGGGGGGATTTCTTTATTTCTATTTACTTCTATTTTTATTAAAAGTCTTCTTGTAAGAAAACTGAATGCTTGTTCATTGTTCTCAGATCCAAGGGTTTGGGTCTGTGGTCACCTATGCAAATTGGTGAGGCTTTTTATCCAACATTTCCCAGGAAAGGGGGGGTGCAAGTGTTGGGAGGATTCTTCTTACAACTGGTGGATATGCACTGTTGGGAATTATGGGTCCTAAAAATGCTAGTGTAGACAAGGGCTGAGGGTGAGTGCTATAGTCAGTCCCAAGACCATTCAAATGTCAGTCTCTAAGGTGACTGCTAACAATCATTCTAATTATAATGGTGTTTTCTGTGTTGTGGATTAACACCACCAGCTAACTGCACACTACTGGCAGAACAGCAAATAGCAAGGGTTTTCAGTCACTACCCTCCTAGCCCAGGTGCGAGCCAAAGTGCAGGTTTCTGAACGGCGTGCATTACCAATCCTTGCAGTAATACTGTCTCCTGAATGTACAGTATGGAACATAAGGATATATGTGTGATATCTGTGGTAATAGATACAGGTTATTTTTAAGCCTTCTTTGTTCAGACGCTCTTTATTTAAAATACGCAGTCCTGACAGCTATCTTCCCACTCCCAAGAGCTTTGTAAAGAAATGAATGTTTTCACTTTTATTTTAACCAAATTAAACCCTCACTCATATTAAAACAAAAGCTCCCCATAACAGATAAATACTGGTAAGTGAACAAGTCAGAGATTTTCTATGAAAGATAGTCATTATAATGGAGGTACTGAATTGTAATATATGTACTTTTCATACAGCACATTCACTACTTAACTGTTCCTCAAGGCAACCATCTGTTTTTATCTGTCTAGAGTGAAAACAATAAGTAGTATTAAATTGTCAAGATGTATTTTTGCTCTCATTTGAAAATGTGAAAAAATTACTTTGAACAGGGAGAAATATTCATTACAATAGAAGAAATATAAAAGCAGGAGAGCTGTGTGAAAGTTGGCTTTCATTTAAAGCTTACCAGAGAGTAAGCTCAGTTAAAAAAATTAAAAAATAAACAAAGCTATTTCTCTGAAACACTGCCTAATTTATGACTCTGCATTTTATTAAACTTTAATGCCAGATTTATTGCCATAATCTTGAATATGTCTGTACATTTCACATAAACCTCAGTCTTTTTTGCTTAATGTGTTTTTAGGAGGAAAGAATTATGAGGGAACGTATTGTGAGCAGAATTCAGGAAGGTCTCGTACAACTCTCTGATCATTTTTTAAAATTCTGGACTAATATATGTAGCACCTAAAACAAATCTGCACCCAGCCACCCACCCCCAGTCTTAAAATAGTTATATCTTTTGGGTGAAATCTTGGCATCATTGTGGCTAAGCTCCCATTGACCCCAATGGCACAAGGACTTCACCCTTTGTTCTTTGGAAAAAGGTGGTTTTGTAAAATGCAAAGCCTCCTTTTCTAAATAAACATTTAAACTTTTATTTCTCTCCTTGTTAATATGCTTTTTTTTTTTGTAAAGCAAATTGTAAAATCTGTACATCTAAAACCAGACTGACTGTATTGCATATGTAATGAACTCTTGCTTTACAGACACCGAATTTCTGTAGTTGAAATTAAATTCACCATGTTTATAAATGGCTTTTTTTGCCTCCAATAATGGATTTAACGAACATTTTCTTAGCTTTTCTTGAAAGACTATATTAACCATATAACTGGAATTAATGAACTGACAATATATCTTAGTAAATCATAACCTCAGCCCATTTGCTTTTGTCATGTAATATTAACATACCATCTGGGAAGTCTGGGTGGCAGAGTTGTAGATCTTTGCAAGTTCGGGCTGGGTTGTTCTGAGTGCCCATTGGAAACTTCATATGCTCAATATCTTGCTTTAGAGAATTGAGTGAACCAAATATTTCCTCCATGCCATCAGAATAATCCAGGATGTTATCAGCTGCATCAGCCAGCATGTAATCCGAAGATCTTCTTGTCTTTTTGGGTGACTGGATTGGCAAAGGCTGGATAACTTCCCCGGGAGGACCCTGAAAAGTACATTACATACTTTGTTTGCATTTTAATTTTATTTTCCAGATGCATAAATAGATTGATAGATGGAAATCCTGGCTGGAGGTGGTTTGAATGGTCTGTCTTCTTTTTTTATTTTATTTTTCTCGGATTTCCTTTCGTTTGGTCAAGGCTTGATTACAGAAAAACAGCGAGAGATTCTGCCTGGCCCTTATATGGGAGCAGAGCAGGGGGAATGCCACATGGAGCAAAATCACAGTCCATGTGCTCAGAAAAATGTAGGGACTGCAATATTCCTGCTTCCCAGAGGCCTGCAATGCCCCAAAGGGGGCATGTAAGAGGCAGGCCCAGGCTCCACCCACAATGTCCACCACCACACTGCCTAGCAGAGCTGGCCAGCCACTTGGAGAAGGCTAAGTTGCCCCCCAAAAGGGGGGCAGTTCTGGGGTTGCTTTTCTAATGCACCTGGGAAACAACCTGAGACAGACAGTCTCTTGGTATGCTTATACTCCAGAATGAAACCAAAAATATTGAAATTTCCAGAGAACCAAAATTCCTCCATCAATTGCATTTCAGATTGAGCAAAATGTTTCATTTCAAGAAAATCAAAATATTTCATTTTGCTTTTGACTTTTTTTTTAATTTTACATTTTATAAAATCAAAAAATGGAAAATCAAAATGTTATGTTCTGAAAAAGGAAAAGTTTTTCCCTTTTTTTTTTTCCCAAATTTTTGTTTCAGAATGAATGTTCATCAGAGACATCACGTTTCCATGAAATTTTTTGCATTTATGGACTGGAATTTTCCAACAGAAAAGCATTCGGTTTGGAACATTTCGAACCATCTCTAATATTTTCCTTTTCTGCAGTTTTCCAAAGTCCTACCTGCCAGTGTTACAAAACAGGATCATTTAGACCATTAACTGAATGCATTGTCAAATAAGTGATTTTACTTACGGGAGGACCTGGGGGGCCAGGTAAACCACCATCGCCCTTTTGACCACCAGGACCCTGCAAATCAGTGAAAGAAACACTATGTTAGCAATCTTGGAAAAACAAAACAGCCTAATTTTTTGTAAGAAAACCACCAACCCCAAGGGAAAATACAGAACAAGCCTGGAGAGGAGTTACTTACAGAGGATCCTTTGGAACCCTTTGGACCTTGAGGACCCTAGGGGACAACGGACACAGTTATACCGAGTTGTACTTAAGCTAAGACGGGAATATTTTGAACTGAACAATATTTGGCAAGACACTTTGGATGTAATTACTTACAGGTAAACCAGGAGGGCCAGGGGGGCCGAGTGGACCAGCGGGACCGGGAATGCCCTAAAGAAGAATGAGCAGAAACTACGTTATTCTAGCTCCATTGTTTCTGCTATACTGAGCAACAGTGACAGGGTTAATAAGATGACTAGTTAAGTACACCTCAGAGTAGTTCTACGCAGGGATTGAGTCGGCTTAATGATCTAGACCTTGTTTTATGATTAACAACATGACATGCCAATTTGAGTTCTGTTTTTGTACTTCTCACCCTCCAAAGTTCATAAAGCCACTACCCCATCCACTGCCAAATCCTCCTTAAGGCTCGCTTTTGACATCATGCACACAGAACACTGCCAGTTGATAAAAGCTAGGCAGATGATGAGCTCCATTGTGAGCACAGCTAGTGTAACTGAAAATGCTGAGCAAATTGTTGTGACCATGTCCTCCACCTATTTGTTTGTTTCATCCATCTACTGAGCCTTGTCTGTAAGCTAGATTTTGAGCTCTTTAGCTTTGTGACATGTTTGTACAGCACCTAACACAATGGGACCTTAATTCTTCACGGGTATACTAGGTGCTGCTGCAATTTAAATGCTACTCATATACAAGATCTGTGCAAAGGGTTTAGAATTCAAAATTTCTTCTTCTTGACTTGGCAGAGAGAACAGGCTTGTACAGAACTTAAATGGAAACAAAAGTATGTTTTACTAACTGTATCGCCCTTGGCTCCGAGAGCCCCTTGTGGACCCGGAAGACCCCTGTCACCCTTTTCACCCTGTTCTCCTGGAGGTCCAATCAGACCAATCAGACCGGGATGTCCCTAGAAAAGAGTCAGAGAAAAGTAAGATTGAAGGTCAATATATATAACTATGAATAATGTAAATTACATGAGAAATATATATTGATAGCTTAGGGTATTGAAAAGTCATCACTGAAGGTATTTACAGAGAAATCCTAAAAATTCTAAAAACAGTAGGCACACAATTATTCTGCAGGTACATGCATTTGCTGACATTTATGCTCAGAGATTACCTGCAGAGTTTACGTATTCCATGAAAAATAAATCTGTGAGTGCTACATAGTAGCTACTTACTGAAGCCAATAACAATACCTATCAGTATCAAGTCACACCCTTGTCAGTATTTAAATGCTCTAGACACATTTGTGAGTTGTAAACCACCTCAATATGTAATATACATTTTTAAATACCTGATCCAAGTATGTAAATAAAACATAACTCACAATAGAATGGGCTTCATTCCAAACAATTTCCCTTTCTACCTACAGTTCCCCGTGCCCTGATAGCTCAATGGGATTCCGGTGCCTGTTTCCCTTAGGATCCTTTGACAAGCCCATTCTATATCTTTAAAGTCATTTCTGCTATTACTTCACAGTAAAGACAAATACAACAATTGTTCTATATTTATATTTTTTGGCTCTCTCTCTCTATAAAAGCTAATGTGTCTTATTCCCATCTGTGAAACTATATGCTTTTCCCCTATGGATTTCTGTGGGCTCCTAATAACAGAGAAAAGCCAGGGTCATTAAATTTACCTTCCAGGCAATAACTGTTCCTTTCTCTCTGAATGCTGCTAGGATGGGCAGATGTGGCCTACCATTTCATTATTTATTATTAATTATTATTATTATTATTTATTATGGCAGTGGAGAGTTGATTGATGGGTGCCATGGACCTTTCATGTCACTATGGCATCTTTTATATAACAGAAATACTTTTTTTTTTTTGTCTTATGCACTCAGCCAACACTTGGCTTTTAGACTGATGATGCAATTAATGGAGCCTTTCGCAAACTGAAGACACAAAGTGAGAAATGTCAGCCTACCTTCTCACCCTTAGAACCGGGATCCCCCTTCAGTCCAGGCAAGCCAGGTGGACCCTAAATAGGTCAAAGGAAATAATGTTAAACACAAGTTTTAAATGGCACGGCATGATGTACTCATAGTAGTTACTTGAAATAATAAAAGTACTGTAAGTTCAGGTATGGTGGCATTCAGTGGCTGATGATGGGCTGTGTGTACAACTTAAGGCACAAGATAATCTTTAAGTGTATGCATAAAAGAAACATTTCTGAATAGAATAGCTGATTTTGACAAGACTAGAAAGTGGAAGTGAGGGCCTCTGTGACTGGAAATTTATGAGGAAAGAGCTCTTTAAAGGTCAATTAAAAGTCGCCACGTGGCACTGGAAGTACCCAATGAAGCATGTGATAGTTAATCAGATTTTCTAATCTATGTTTTGTTGATCTTATTACTTTTGCTTGTAGGCACTTTACATGCTTTTCATTACTTCTCCAATAACGCTTGTTCTTTATTGTCCCTATCCTAACACAGTGGTAAAGAGACCACTTAAGTTGGTAGTAAGGATTAGTAATGTCTTGCAGATTGTTAAGCAGGTGTCTTATATTAATTTCCCCCTATTTTGTTATTCGTTTGAGAGCCACTCCATATTTCAGTCCAGGGTTAGGGTATTATCTTGGGAGTAGGGAGCTCAGGGTTTAATTCCCTGTTCTGTCACAGACTTCTTGTGTGACCTTGGGCAAATTGCTTAGACCCAGCTTTTTAAAGGTACTTAGGCCTTGCTTTGCTCAGCACTGCCACTTCTGAAAATGAGATTTGGCTGTGTAAGTCATTTAGGGCCAAGTTTGTAAAGGTATATAGGCACCTAAGTGCCATTGATTTCAATGGGAGTTAGACACCTCAATACCTTCAGACTTTTGACCCTTAGGCCTTGCAATGCAAGCAGAACAATGTCAAAATAACTTTAAAAATGGGCCTTAGTTTCTCCATGCCCCAGTTCCCCAAGTGTCGAATGGAGATTATAGCCCTTCCCTACCTCACAGGGCGCCATGAGGATAATACATTAAAGACTAGGAGGCACTTAGACACTACAGTGATGGGGGCCATATAAGTACCTACAGTAAATATTTTTTTCTCTTAAAACAATGCCACCCCAATCATTTATACAGCACCACGGCTGTAGAAGGTGCTTTCTAAAAGAGAGTCAGGAAAACTCTTTTCCCCAATTTTGGTCCGTAATTGGTCCTGGGGAAGCAATGCTAATGCTGCTTCTGTCAGCTCTCGACAGGGTGCTTAAAAAACAAAAGCTGTACAAAAGTGTGAAGCACTATATTATCCAGTTAGAATTCATGCACCACGGGACACCAGTGGGGAAATGTAGGGCCTGACTCTTCAAATTTGGCCATGTGAGTGGTCATTCTTCATATAAGTAATCCAATGGACGTCAATGGCACTACTTGCCTAAGATTTGCAGGATAGGGTCCTTATTTGGCACTGTGTAGGGAGATGTATTGTTAAATTACAAGCATACATAAACTAACCAGAACCACTCCATGTTTTATGAACCTGTACATGGAGACTGTCAGCTCTACTGTAAATTTTGCCCATGCTGCCAGATTCAGCCATCATGACAGCAGTGTGCATAGATTCAACAATGGCTTAAGGAATATCCCATAAGAATTGGACTGGATGAACTGTTCTCAAAACACTAATTTCTCAGAGATTTAGAAGGGAACTGCCTTCCAAATGGCATCAGTCTGAATTTACCAAACTTGTTTTGGTACCCTACAGTATGTATCTTTTAAAGAGCTTTTTTTGGGAAAGCCTATGTATGATGACAATGATATTATAAAACACACTATTGCCAGAGCCATAGTTTTTCTGAATCACTCACCCCTGTGACTCTGTGAAACTGTGGCTCACACTAACCTTGTAAACAAATGCAATTAAAATGAGGATTTAAAAATGGGAGCTTTTAAAAAAATAACATCACAGTGACAGCATTAGCACTATGTGTTTAATGTTGATACAAACTGAAATGCAATTTCTTTTGGCATCAATGTAAATATATCTCACTAGAGCAAGACTGTTAAACTTTTATTGACAATTTAAAAATCTTAATCTAATAAGGTTCTATAGTCTTAAATCGATCTCTACAGTATCATGATTATAGAAGACGCTCCTGTGGTGCATTTTGAAACAACTTTTTTATTTGCTGTTTTTTTAACAAAATGTAGATGTATGGGAGCTTAGAAAATCTACCTAGGAGACAGCTACTTATCCATAGCCCAGAACATCGGAAACCACAAACACACACAATAACACAAGAGATTAAGCAGTGTTAATGGACATCATTTCATTAGCTGGTAGTTAAACTTACTTTATCTGAATTAGTTTTAAAAGAGGCTAGACAGAATCCACAGAAGTATGTGGTGCTCAATATCTAATTTAGTAATGTACCACCTGAAATGTCCACAAATTGACACTGGCAGGAGTCATTCCCAGCATTCCTGAGATGAAAAGCAGGGTACCATGATGTGAGATTTGAAGACAGGAAAGTAAACGTGGAAGTGGGGAGCTAGAGGACGCCACAGGAGTTGGAAAACACATTCCCAAGAGAACAAAATGGAAAATCCAGAAGCTGCCATTTCCACTGTGTGAAGAGCTTCTGACTTCACATCCTCTGCTATGGGTACAAAACAGTCTTCCCTAATTTTCATTTGTGAGTGAGTTTAGAACTCCCAAATGTGCATTTGCTTGAGCCAGATATAGAGGGCCACATTTTGTCCTGATTTAATGGAGATTGCACTGAAGGAGGTAGTGAGAGAATAAATCAGGGCAGAATTTGGCCTAATATGCAAGCTTCCTCATGTTGTTCAGCCAATGCACTTCTTTCTGCTCTTCCAGGTCTGGGTTATTTTGGAGAAGAGGTTGTAAATCACATCAAACTGGTGATTTTGTAACGTCTTCCAATGAGGGCTAAGTGCTCATTTTCTCTTGTGGCCTAAGAAAGACCTGACCTTGGCTTCTAGATTTCTGTATGGCCCTGCACCTAGCCAAACCATGAGAAAGGGGGAGGTTCAGAGCTCCAGAGCTAGATTTCTGTCAAGGGGAAAAAACAAGGAAGAGACAGGGATCTTAATTATCTCTCAGCTCCATGGGACAGCCACTCAGAAGTTTTTACAGTCCAAGGCTCAGCAGAACTCCGCATTATAGAATACAGCACCCTGGTTTTTTTAGAGGATCCAGTGTTAGACGATGCTAGGAGAAATCCGCCAAAGGGCTCCACTGGTGTTGTGCTGACTGGCAGGCAGGATAAAACTGCAGGAAGCCAGAAGGCCTGGGGATCCACACCAATATCACTGAGATTCTACAGATGCCCCAGAGGTACACAGGGTTTGGAGCACTGTGAACCCCTTACTTATTCCAGATCTGACACAACCAAAGGTTGATCTTGTGAGCTCTCCTCATAAAACCGATGGAAGAATTTGGAATAAACTTCATGATCGGAAACTCACATAATTTTCCTTTCCCCTTCTGCCTCCTTGAGAGTTTTTCTGTTAACTTTAACAAGGACATAAGGGAAGTCTATTAAGATATTAATCTTGTGATAGTTACAACAAAGGTGTTTATTTTTTAAAAATCTGGAAAGATGAGACAGGATCTCTATGTCTGGAAGAACTCTTCACTTTCAAACTTGATAAATCTCTTGCTATTCGTATGAGGAGCAAAACAAAATTCTGATTTTGATTAATTTGTACAGAATAAAGTGAAAATCCAAGTGACGCAGGGCATATGCACATGTAGAAGAGGCATTAATTTCTCAGAGCCATTAATCTCACACTGGACATGTGTACATTGGGGAGAGGAGGTGCTAAAATGATCCAGTATCTCATCGCTACCAGTCTCCTGCTGCCAGGGGGCATATGAGAAGTTATGATATGGATAGCAGTCATAAGTGACACTTCCAATGTGGCACAGATTCAGAAGTACCACAACTCTTCATGTACAAATTTTTATTCAGTGTGTACCTTTTCCATTTCTACTTCAGGATATCAGTTGATGCAAAAGACTAGGCAAATACATAATTCATGAACAAAAAGGGAAAAGGAAAACAGGTCTGATATGTTTTTTAGCTTCTGGAATATAGAATCAAACATTTTCACCTGCAGCATGTTGTTCTCTGCTGCATATCTACTTTGGCATGCTTCTCACAACCGCAGTCCATGGGGAATGCAACCTAAACTCAGCAACTGCTGTCTCTGAACTTTATTTCAGATGTGAACCAAAGTTTAATATGCTGCTGTGTAAATCTAATGATTTACTAGAGCTAGCTAATCAACAGGCAATCTTGAATTCTTATTTTCAATGGTATATAACTCATTAATATACTTTGCTTCTGATTGAAATTGGGCATTTAAAATAGCCTCAGGACAGGTCTTTTAGCTATACATTTTATTTTAAATCCCACCGGACATTTTTGCTACTTAAATGTGAAAAGGGATATTCAATGACCAGTAAATTTTTGTTTTAGAAGAGGAAAGATGGCTCTTTGATTAAGGAACAGTGCTGGGACTCAGGCAATCTGGGTTCAGTTCCTGACTATTCCACAGATTTCTTGTCTGACCTTGAGCAAGTCACCTAATCTCTGTGCCTCAAGTCTCCCTCTGCACAAAGGAGATAGCAATAGTGTCTTTCTCCCACTCTTTGTCTTATCTAATTAGATTGTAAGCTCTTCAGGAAGGAGCTGTCTCTCTTCGTAATGTATATATGCAGTGTCTAGCACAACTGGACCCTGATCTTGCTTGGAGCCTCTAGTGATACTGTAATGCAAATTATGTATGGATTGATAGACATGTTGCATCACAGTCCATTGGGAGAAACAATTCTAGTCCTGAAAAAATGTAAATACATGTTCTGAAGCTCTTTCTTGCTTAGAGGGTAAAATCATGGGTTTTGAACATTTGCAAAAATCTATATTGGTCAACCGGAATGTGTCCATACAATCAATGAAAAAAAAATCTATTCTTCTTGTTAAGATACACACAAGAAAGTGAAAAAGTGTTTCAGAGGTGAAAGTCCTAGCAAGGACTCATTCAGGAAGCATTTTATTTTAGATGATGAATTGCACATTTTCTCAACCACATTTGTATTGGCTGTGAGAACCTGATGATATGCTCTGCAGCTGTTTTAGCTAAAACCCAACCCTCAGTACCTGGCTTCAGAAGTGAGAGGGAAGTGGGGCAGGAATCCTTTTCACAAAGGATGTGTGGAGCAGCTGTATAGTAAATCTGCAGAAGCTACTTCCTATGTAGGGGTACCTATCCCTGCCAGGCCATGAGGGGAGAAGAGGGTACAGGAAGATTCCTCCGGCCTTCTGACCCTTATCACCTATGCACGGTTGAACCACGCCATTTGCAATAAAAGAAGAGAATGAATTTACCCCTTACGGCGCCAGCATCTTGACGTGCTGTGGTTGTGTCACTGTGCACATCAGCACCAGTTAAAACTTCCAGCAACAAAAGAAACAGTTCCTTTTATTTAATGTGTGACAGCAGAAGAACATACCCTTGTGTGTCATTTGAGAACCTGACACTTGCTCTTCCATTTCACTCAACCATGACTGTGTCCATGTTCTATTTCAAAGCCTTTATCCCTAACGTGTCATCCTAGAAATGTATTAAATGCCTTCTGTTCAGCATCAGAATATTTATTACCTCCTCCTGACATCTGAGCAGCATCACCTCAGAGGCAGACCTTCTAGAACTTCTTCCCAACTAAAAGCCTTATCCAGAGCAAGTCCTCAAAACTTCCAATCTTTCAGTCTGCCCGGGGCCATTTTCTCTCTTGAAACGCACCAACTTTCTCCCTTCCCACCTTGCAGATGTCTGTACCCATTCTCAGAGGGGTTAATAACAAATCAGATTATTTATAGGACTGCAGAGTGGGCTAATATAATGCATTCTAGTCAATCCAGATGAATCTCAGCTCAACTATTTTGGCAAGTGAGAGACCTGAGACCTCTCTTATAGCTAGATCACCTTTGCTTAGCTGCAAAGATCCGAACCATCTGGCCAGGTATTGTAGATTTAAAATGTATATGTAATAAAAGCCTGGATTGAGAACAGCAATAACTTACTGCTCATCATGTTAGTTTTTCTATTCCTCATGAAGGACTTATTAAGAAAATTATGCCACTACTTCCACTGACTTCTAGGACTTCTATATGCTTCGTTTCCTTTGGCCTTCATTATTCATGTGCAGTAATATTCATTTGGCCATTGAGCCACTTTTAAGAGATAAAGGAGTATTAAATACCACTCAGCAGCAGCCAAACATTTTTTAAACATTTCCTGTGGTTGTGGTGATTGGGCTAGAGTATGAATTAATTTGTGAAGTATTAGTTCCTTGCTTTACAGCCATATCAATATTATAGTCACAAAACATAGTTTGATGACTAATAAACTGCTCTGAAGTAACAATAAAACAGAATGCATATTCTGAGAATTAACTAAAGAGTTAACACAACAATTCATCATGAAACACAACTTTGTAGCAAGCTACAAAGACCTGTAGGTTTCCCCCAACAATGCACTGTGCAGGAGTGCAGTTTTTGCTTTGGCTAGGTTTTTCATGAGCAGCAGTTTATATAGTAGGAGATGATTCCAAATGATCTTTCCATTTAATCTTAAATGCTTGGGGAATAATAAGGACAAATATTATAGCAGCCCCAAAAATGGATCTGAGGCTGTGATAAGGGTAGGATAAGGTAAAATAGTAATGTAAGAGCTCAGAGTCCAAATGGAAAAGAGAATGGGAAAATAAAGCATGTAACAACATGCAGGTTGCTGTGCAGTATAAAAATGAAGACTTGATGAGCTGCATTGAGTAGTTTCTAAGGATGACACCCCTCATCTTTGACCTCTTTGAGACAGCTTTTTAGGATGAGATTTTAAAGGGCCCTACAGGACTTTGGTGTCCAACACCCATTGACTTTCAATAGCAGTTAGATGTCTAATTCCCTCAAGACCCTTTGAAAACCTCAACCATAAACTATTTCTTGAGGAAAGGAATAGTGAATTAAAGATGGAGTATGGCTCTGCCTTGCTAGGAAACCCATCCTGAAGTCTGGTTAGGTATAGATCTTTCTCACCATCCCTCTGATACTAATTCTGAATGTTCTTGAGTTTCAGTGATTAGTCAGACCCTTTAGGAATTACATGTACCTACATGACCTCAATTACCAGCAAAGGCTGCAGTGAAATCACCAATGCCAAGGAAATGTTCTTTTAACAGGATTATTTTTTTTCTGTTATAAAGGCCATAAGGCCTTATATTCACTAGTGTTTGTTTGGAGACAAACACATTTCTGGATAGTACACATTCTTGTACTTGTATATGTTGGTTTTTATTCTAATATTGGCCAGAGGATTGAAGGGATTGATACCCCGTTGCGTTACTCCAGTCTTATGCCAATGTAACTCCACTGATTCCAATGCAGTTGCTAATTTCTATAACTGGATAAAGCTGTTGTAAAGCAGGGACTCAATATTTTCAAACACAGAAGGATACAAGCCTTGTAACCACCGATTTGTACAATCAGTTCCCCTGAACATATATGGAGACCTTAATGGTACATTTTTAAGGACTTTTCTCTTTGACATAACATTGGAAGGAAGGAAGGATACTCACCATAGGACCAGGTGGTCCGTCCTGACCTGGTGCTCCAGGTAGTCCTTGTTCTCCCTATTAGAAACAATTAAGATCCCTTAAAAAGTGGATACACAAGATAAAAAAAAGATAAAAATCTTGCTATATACTCAATGAACTCACCACAGGGCCAGGAATACCACGGAGACCCTCTGGACCAGGTTTTCCTGAAGGTCCCTGAGGACCAACTGGTCCTGTTTTTCCAGGTGCACCTTCTGAACCAGGTTCACCCTACAAGGAAGCACATATCAGATCAGATCAGATCATTAATGGAGTTGATTATCCATGGCTCGGTATGGGTGCATAAGTGAGACAGAGGACACAACGAGCTTTTCACACCCTTTTCCAAGAGATGATCGCAGTCTGAATCTGTTCCCCTCAGGGCAGCCTTGGCCCCTGACTGATAACTATGATAACCTGCACTAAAGTTTATGGGAGGGACATGACCATGTTCGCCCCATCTTTTCTGCACTAGCGAGATGACCTGGCCTTCCATTTGTGAGCAATGCACACAGCAACCCATCAAATATCTCTAGAAGCTTCTTTCCAGAGGGATGCCTCTGCACTGCATTAAACACAAATGAATTATTGTGCAGCAAAAGTGAAGCAAAGGAATTTCACAACTTATAACTTATATAACCCTTTAAGCTGAGTTATTTACAACTTAACTGTGATTACTTTGGTAAGTTTAAAATATCACACACTATATGTAGAATAAATAGCTTAGAAAAAGCATGATTTAGTTTTTGGAATGGTTTTTGTATTTCACTGTTTGGAACAGATGTTCTTATATTTATTACCTTTGCACCTTTTTCACCTTGTCTGCCCTCAGCACCAGCTGCTCCAGGAGGGCCCTGTAAAGGAAGGAAAAGGTATTAGGTATGAGATAAATACTGGTTCATAATTATAGTATATTAAAATTATATCGAAGTGGTGAAAATATGATCTGAAATGTTCTTACAATTTCCTCTGTATCAGTGAATAATAAGTTTGGTGAATGTTAATAGTAATATAAATAAAACATTTCTTGACCATTTTATCCATAAAATGAAAAATCCCACTTACCCCCCATTAAACCTTTTTTTATTTTCATACATTTTATTAGGAGCTTACGACAAATACATTAAATAGAAAATCGGGTACCCTTTATAAACACAGAGCAAAGAGAATGCCATAAATAAATATATCAAAAGACATAGGAAAACTTTATAAAAGTTAAGAGAAAAGGCAAATAACATTATAGGTAGGATTTCCAAACATGTCGAATATGTGCCTAAATCTGATCCAACTGAAGTCAATGGGACTTCTATCACTAACTGCAATAAAAATCTAGGTATTATTATATTGTGCCACTGTAAGGAGAATGAGAGGACACACACTTCTTCACCCTTTAAATTCCTGTATACAGAAATTATATCCATTTGTCTAAAATGTTAGGTTGCAAATCTGGGTGTTTCTGCACTGGATTTTGTTCAGGGCTGCAGTAGCAGAGTGTTGTGGAACAGTGATAAGGTTTAGCTGTAGATCCACATGGGTGGGACTTGAGAAGGGAATGCCAATGCTATGCCCGGCTACAGACAATGCCATCAATTTTTTAAAAGAAGTTTTTAAACTAAAAAAGGGATATTTTTCTGCTCCCAAACCATAAAAAGTTTAATTTTGATTTCAGGGGATTTATATACACAGTTCCTGTTACTAACAGAAGCTGTGTATGAAACTTCAGCGTACTGTACTTAAAAGGCTCCCCTTGAATGCCCTTAAATCTTTAAGATAAAAGACCACATGGTTTTCATACAAGGCTAGTTTTTAACTTGAGAAAGTTTTTCATTACAGCCAGATATTTCTTGCCTATAGCCATCGGCTGAAAAAACAGAAATCTGGAAAACTTTCTCAGTAAGAGTTATATGTCCATCTGTTTTATGAACAGTACAGGATATAGGAATTGCTTACCTTTAGTTCTTAAAATGTTTAAATAAGTGGGTATCTTTGTTTGTTAATATCCATAATACATAAACGTTAAAAATGGGTTGTAAGGTTCAGCAGTATGAACAAAGCCAGTAATTTCTATCTACATTCTGCCTTTACATTCAGAATGATCAGGGATTGATCCTTCAGAAAGGGTCAAATTCAGGACTTGATTGGCAAAGGCATTCTCAGTTTTACGAATGTGTGAATAGTTTTAAAGTTAAACATATACCTAAGTGCTTTGTTGGATCAGGGTCTTGTGACAGATATGGCAATCTCCTGCAATACCATTGGGAGATTTTACTTGACTAAGTTTATGTATCATAGTGTGCCAGGGATTGTATGTAATTCCATGGGGGAGACTGACCACAATCCTCCAGGAACTAAGAAATGTGGGGGGGGGGGAGAGAGAGGGGGAGGTTGGAGTGGGGTGTGTGGGGGGGGGTAGTGATTGGCACATTCACTCAGATTGTAACATCTCCAGAGATGTATCACCCCCTCGAAAGGCTTAATCTAGAATCTCCAGTGACTAGCAGACAAAGAAGAGACTTTTGGATAAATCACCTGAGATTAAACTGACATCCTGGTCCAGCAAACAGATGGAACAAAGGAAATGGGGGGAATCCTTAAAGAAGGGTTGGAGGGACCGATACCTGACAGAGCCCAGGATTGGAGATGGGGTGATCTCTGGAAAGTTGATTATCATGTGAGTAGGTTCTTCTATTGTTTTCAATATATATTTTTCTGTAATGCTTTTACCTTAAGAATAAATGTGGTTTCTTAGAAAGGGCAGTGTGGTAACTTATAACTGTGGACAATTATGCTGTTTATATCCTCTGGAGAGAAAGCAATATGTAGATGCTGGCAATTTAGACCACCTGGCTTGCTGGGAATAACAGTGAAGAAAGGAACTGTACAACCTGGAAAAACCACAGTAAGGAGTGAGAGAGAGACATGGGTCTCTGCCCAACGGAGGTGATGGTTGAGGAGCTGTAAACTGAGAATGGTTGCCCTTGCTGGGCCAGATGGGTGGAAGGGAGGAAGAAATATAGGTGCAGTTGCCCTGAACTATGACAGACATCACACCTCAATTTAACTTAACTAAAGCCTACTTATACTATGGCTGAATTTGGCCTGAGCTGTTTTCACAGCTTGATACATTATGCTGTCTATTATATCGATGCATATCTAGAGCAACTCCTGATTTACCCTAGTGCTCCAAGTATTTATCATGAGTACATACCCATCACTCATTCACTACAGAAATGAAGCCATCTTTCTGGTGGAATGTAGCACCCACTATTTTCCAGCAATACTGTACGAAATGTTCCGCTAAAAAGAGGAGTGAAGTAAGCCTTTCCCACTGAAGTTACTGCAACCAGAATTAAATTACCCAAATTGGATGTTGGCCACTCATTGTGGTTAACACTATCTACTCTTGTGAAAAATGCTGTGGGATTTTTGTAATAACCGCTGCCTCAGTTTTGCATAGTAGCAGCACAGTGCTCCCTAACAATAACCTAAGGCCCAGTTTGGTACTAACTCCAAGGAATAGGAGGAATATATAGTGTCTCCACCACCACCACCTGGTAGCAACAACAACATCTGGTTTATATTTATTTTTTTCAGGTCCCATGTCCAACAATGCTTAGCTACCAAGAGCTGAAAAGGTCATAGTTTAAGATGATCATAAGTAAAAATTATTAGCGGGAATATAAATGCACTTAGAAACATTTTAGGGACAGGAAGATTTTCTCTATTATGAGCTAATTCACACATTCATTCTCTTTACCACTTGATAGTCATTTTTGCTTAATTCCTAAAAAGGTTAAAACCAACCCTTTTCAGTTGGAGAAGCTGAAAGGAGTTGAGTGCAGTAGTACTTCCTTGAGAAGTATGTTCCCTGAATAATCTAAGCACACAGCTGCAAAATCAATTAGCAGAGCTAAAAACACTGTGATCGCTAAATTATAAATACAATGAATCATGATTGCTAAACAAAGGGGGTGAATTCATTATCAAACAATGCTAACGCTGCATCAAGCACAAAGTGGCTAAATGAACAGCGCTTTCTAACAGACTCTGATTGCTGGCATGGAACAGATGGTGCTTCTGCAGAAGAAGACTGCTAATTGTTATTTATCTTACTTTCCCGAGCTTGAATTGTTGTAGTGTATGGTAAATTTTAACTGACATAAAAGTTCTCAATAACAACTTAAAATTAATGCCATTTTCCCGCCAGCTATCACAGTAATGTTTATGATTTTATGCTATGCTTCGAAGTGGACGTATTGTCAGTTACATTCCACACATGCCTCCGAAGCACATGCCTCCGAAAAGAAACTTTTCTCCGTTTTGATGGTATATGAACATTGTATGTGGATTTTCTTGTCTGCATTTTTTCTGCTTCAGAATTTCCTTATAATAATTTAAAAAATTCTATTCACAATCATCAGTCATCTAATTGAAATATGTTTCTTAGTGAAGACAGCACCATTAATTATTTTCATGACACATAACCACTGTTCAGCAATTTGTTATGTTCAGAATACCTTCTGTGTATTTTTACTCAAGGGAAAGAGAGGAACTCAGCTTCATTTTCAAGTGCAATGGCCATCCTGATGAAGCAGCAATATGCTATACTCACAATGGGGAAAAAAAAACCTACATTTTTTCCAACATTCTGCATATGATTGAAAGTGACATGTAAAAGGGTCCAACTGACCAAGCAGTTACCTTGGTTTCTGATTTTCAAATGTCAGAAGCCTGCTACCACATACCATCTAAATCTATTATCTTTTGAAAAGCAGGCTGTATGCATTCTAGTTTTGAACAAAAATATGGCTAAATCTTATGCTGACTTTCCTACTTTTCTTTAAGCTTTTACCCATACATTTTTAGAGTGATGCATGGAGTTTTAGCTGCAAGTGATCCAGGCACCTACTTCATACCCATAAAGCTAATATATCAGAATGTGAGTTGACATAGGGCTGAAAAATGCCCCCAAACTGTTTCAGTAAAAAGCTGAAAGGAGACTAAGAAAAAAAAAACACTCACTGCTTGAGAGTCCCAGTTCAGTCTGCCTGCTTTAATTGTTACTGAGTCTAAATACCACTTGTCTTTTAAGGAAGTAATGGAAAGTTAGCATTCCATTATTCAGTGGTATCCTTTCTCCCTTCCTTTTTAAACTTCATCAGACAAAATCAATGAATTCAGATCAGATAGTATGGGAAGCAGCTGGTGCAACATTGCAGAATCTGTATGTGCTCACTAAAGAATTTATTTTGGAATCAACAATATACTGCCATGGTTTAATCACTGATTGATTTTCTGGAAATTAGATAAAGGTCCAAACCCAGATTCTGAACAATTAGATACTTAGCTTCCTTTCAGATTTTCAGCTTGTCACCATTTTGGCTTACCAACCATGTATCTGTTAATTTTTGTGGACTTTCTACCTAATGACTTTACCCCACTATCTTTAATTGAAATAGTGAAGCTGAAAAACAATGCATCTCTTTGGAAACACAAGGTTTAAAAGAAAATGTTGGTGGCCCCAACCCAACAAAAAGCAGAGGTTGGGCGGCAAAACTCTTACTGTCCATGATAATTTAGTACGTCCTTGGTCGCCACATAAGAATAATTAGCATTATGAAGTACTTTTCATCTTCAAAGCATTTTACAAACATTAACTGATTCTCCCCACACACCTGCAGTGAAAGACAGTTTTATTATCCTCATTTTACAGATGGGGAAACTCAGTGAAGCAAAGAGGGAGCATGTATCAGAGAGTGTGGGCTGACTTCCATCAGGATAAACCCTGTCAGAAGTTCCTGATGGTAGGAGAAAAAGTAGCCACAGTATCCCCTCCACAAGGGTTGGGTACCATTCATACAGTAAATGGTGACTGCAGGTGTGGAGGTGTGTCCGGAGCAGTGACTGGGCATGTCTACTAAGCTGCCTCTGCTGAAGGTCTTTAGTTGGGGGTGTCCTTATACATTAAAATAAATAAATAAATAGAGCAGATATGTAAAATATACAGTAAGTTATTACTGCCTCTTTGAGGCCCTTTTTCAGGGAAGTACTTAACCAGGTGCTTAAATCCATTTCTCTTCAGAAAAGCACCTAAGCACATGCTTAAGTCCCCTACACTTCAATGGAACTTAAGCACATGCTTAAAGTTCAGCACATTCTTAAATGCTTATTTGAATCAGGGCCTGATTCTGCTAAAATATTAATCCCTGCCTCAACCACTTAGCGTACATTTCTATTTGCATCATGAAATCTATTTCTTAAAAATTCTGTTTATTTTCATCATGTAGGCTACAGTGACTGAATAGAAAAATATAATGCTCTGAAATATTTTATGTAGCTGCTGCTAAGCTCCTTTCAGTAAGAGGATATGAAACTGCTCTTGGATTTATACAGCTAGAATGATTGTTTCAGCATTAAAATGCTATGCTTTTAATTATCAGAGGGGTAGCCATGTTAGTCTGGATCTATAAAAGCGGCAAAGAGTCCTGTGGCACCTTATAGACTAACAGATGCATGCTTTTAATGGCACAATTTGTCCAATCTACTAGTACCTTGAGAAATGTACACCAAAATATCACAAAACTGAGAAGAATATACATATTGGAAAAATTACAACTTAAGTTTCTTTCTACCTTAAATAATAATTAGGCTATTCTCCTATGTTCATACCATGGTCGCTCACTACTCTGGGCTTGCCTAAGGAACAGTAGAAAATATTTTTGGACACACACCTTTCATTTTGGAAATACTTCCATTCCTCTTTAGAGCCTGAGAATTTGAGATTGTTCTTTTTTTAAAAATAGGTGTTTAAACTGATTTTCCCCATATATGTTTGATAATTCTTCCCCAGGTTTTTAATTATAATCAAATTTCTTAGTAAAACCTATAAACAGGGAAGCAATTTACACTGAATAAAACTTAGTTTGTCAACTAAATGTCCCTGGATTATAAAAATAAAGAGGGTGTGTAACAATTCTGTATTGCATATTGTGCAAAGTCTCATTGGATGGGATTTCCAAAAGGACTCAGCATTGTCATTGGATTCAACAGAAGCAGAACTAAGTCAATATTGAATCCTTTATTAAAAATATATTGAATAGGTATGACTTTTAATCAACTGATATTTTAGGGCAGATAGCTTGCCTCACTCCTCTCTTGTTGTGCATAATCTTGGCAAACCGGAAAATCTGGCCATTCAAACCATGAAGTTGCTGTAACTGAATGTTTCCATTGCTAGAGCTGATGTCTCTAATTTTCTAAGCAGTGTGTCCAAAAATTCATGAAAGATTTTCATGCACAATTACTGTGATTGCTTGCACAATAACCGTTTAAATGTGTGAAGATTTCTGAACATACATTTATCTGATTTGATAAATGCATACAGTTATGAAAATTAGAGCCCTATAACAGATTAGTTGCTTTTTAAAATTTATTTAGATCATTATTAATGTATTCAAGAACTAATTTAATCATTTTTACAAACTATGTAGATGACTGCCACAATCAGTGTACTGCCACAAAATGTTCTTAAAAATGAAATGGTGGTTAGTTAACTTAGTAAATATAGAGTATTGGTATTGTGAAAATAAGTTTAAATGTAGTATTTAGTTCTGAAGACACACTGCTGTCTCATAAAAACAGCTACTCTACCTGAAGCTGTTCAGAACTGCATAGTGATATATACCTCTATAGTTGAACTCAGAAAAGTAACTTTAATGTGCGTTTGAGTGTATTAACTAGGACACTCGCTTAGAATCTTCCATTTTTGGTCAGCCATAGACTGCACACTTTCTTCTGGGAAAGACGTGACCAAAGTGAACCAGACCTTCATTGTGTCCATGCTAGAATAGTGTGATGCACTTTTCCTGGGACTGCCCACAAAAATCTAGGGATCTTCAGCTGTCACATCATGTTGCTGCACACTTCTTAATACATATTGCTCAGAAACAGCACACCACACCGGTGCTCCAAACATTGCACTGGCTAGCTGCTCTATTCCAGATTCAGTTCACTGTGCCGATTCTGAACATCAAAGGCTTTAGTGTGCTAGTGTAACACCGACAGACCCTGGTCGTCAGCAGGCAGGATCAAACCTGGGGCCTCTGGAGCTTAGTGCATGAGCCTCTACTGCATAAGCTAAAAGCCAACTGGCATTTAGCTAAGGCTATAGAGAAGGCTCATTAATCTGTTTCTCTCTCTCTCTCTCTCTCTAAGTGATCTCAGTGACACTAGATGGGTCAGAACACCACACCCAGAAGGTGTGTGGGTTATACTAGTACCAATTATTTTCTGTAACTGCCTTGCCCTTCACATCCCCCCAAGGCAGATAATTCCCAGGCTGAAATTCACAGCAGCTGGCCCTACATTTGGAGCTCCCTACAACCAGAAATCAGGAGCTGAAGTCTTCTAGGACACAATGGAAAACCCATCTTTTTGAATATGTCCTTGCCCAAGGTATTTGGGAGCTGTTTAACTGGGGCATCTCCTAGGGAACCAATTTAGAACTGATAATATTAGGATCCAGATTTTCCCAAACTGAGAAACCCTAAAGTCATCTCATGAGCATGATTTACCATGACTGAACGGAGAAATCAGATTCAGGTAAATCCCTATGCATCAGTTTTTTTCAGCAGAAAGAAAACATGTTCATGCAACAGGGAACACCAGGCATTCTGGAATAAAGAGTTTCATAAAAGCGGAGTGGGGGATATCTATGTTTGTTTTCATATCTGACCTACACTAATTGATTTTGGATGAATGGGGGGCAGTGTTTGATTTGGACGGAGAGGCAGCAGCAGCAGCAATAAGTGATTTCGGGGCAGTGACAGAAGTGATTTGGGGAAATAAATGAGGAGAAAAGGCAGGGAAGGGATTTGCAAATAGAAGACTGTGACTGAAAGGCAAAAGGAGGAGATGCGGGAGGCAGAAAGAAAATATAAGAAGAGGAGAGAGCCTGAGTGAGAGCAAGATGCTGAGATAAACCTGTCATAGGGCCATATAAGACTATGCATAGATGTGAATGAGTGGTTGAGTGGGGAGGGATTGATTGAGGAAGGGGGACTAAAGGAATATTGGGAAAGGGAGGCCAAAGAAGGATAATGGGTGAGAGTGATGAATAAAGAATGAGAGTATGTAAATGGAGTAGCTGAAGGAACCACACTTAAATATTAAATGCAAGCTCAGATTGCTTGTCATTTCACAGAAAGAAAAACAAATTAGAGGGAACATTGTTTTCCAGTAATATGCTGGTCTTCTTGCCACAGCTCTACACCTTCCCAGAGAGCAGCATTACTACTGAAATGGCATTGCCTCCTAATCAGGAAAGTAGGGTATTTGCCAGCACTTCCTGATGAAGCAGATTCTACTGTATTACTGATTATGTTTAGCAAAGGGTATTTTTAGTTTTGTTTCGCTAACAAAAATATAAAGCCTCAAGTCCTACATTGTCTCTTTCAAGTATAACAGCATAGAATTCTTTACAACCAGCAAAGTTTCACATATTCATGCAATCTAGAATCTGCTGCTACAAAGTAATTTCCTAGAGAATTCAAGAATGTGATTACTTGGCAAGAGTAATACATAGTTATTTTGTTCTTTGTATGAACACTAAATTGGAGATTTGCAGTGCCACAAATTAGAAATGGAGTGATTGAGTTTGTGTTTTTACTCTGCATTTTTATCTAAGCACAATCTGACAGTATCTTTATTTTGCTGAGAGTAAGCAACAGTCTTTCACTGTAATAAAGCAGGAAGTTGTAATTTGGAGTAGAACAAACATGTTAATATTCAATCAAGCCATATTCCAGTTCTTGTGATAAGATTTCTAATCCTACCATAATCATCTGAAGAATTATAAATGTGCTGTAAATTGGTGCAAATAGATAAAACTAATTAAGCATGTCAGTTCACTCAAGCCTATTAAATAGATCAATTTAACTAATTTTTTAAAGCAGGTTTCAGTTTACGTTTAAAGATACCATCCTTTTATTCAGTGTACAAACTGCATCTAATTGCTTTCTGAGGCAGACCTAATGGTTGATGCGTCTACAGCAGTTCTGCAAGTATAACATTTACAGGTTTCTTTCTATTAGCTGCATTTGTAAGTCTTGTGAAGCTTCAAAGATCAGGAATGATAGGATAACTTCATATGTTACAGAAATGGATTTTAAAGCACAGAAACTTTGCTGAAGTTCTTATTTTGTATCAGATGATAAAAACCTAAGATCTCTTCAATAACTCTAAGTGTGGAGCTATTTACACACATTACACTGTTGGAGGCACCATAATGGATAATCTATTCAGCCACCTTGTCCAATATTTTGCTTCAGAGGGAAGGTCATATCTTACTTCCCCCATCCTTATGCACCTGGCAAATTTGTGCAATTTCTTTCTGTCCCCAGTTGGTGATGGCAGATGCCCTGAAGCACAATGTCTTGTGTTACCCTTTTAACATCAGCCTTTAGGCATTTTTGACATCTGCAATATTTTTCTGTACTCACAGATCTCCTACACAGCGTGTCTGAGAATACCAGCTGCATAATATTCAGTTCCAAATGGGTGACTCTACATTGGTGTGCTGGCAGAGTTTATCCAATAGTATACTTGAATGTAGATTTTTCAAATATGGGAAAAAAGGATTAACATTATTTTAACCATTTAAGAGAATACTATTTGTAGCACCCTGGTCCTTTAGGTTTCTGCAGCACTGGGAAATTCACTGAATTCATTGACATTAGGTTTTTTTAAAACTGATTCAGCTGAAATTATACTGATTCTCATTTCTACTGCAGGGGAAAAAATGCTACCTCTGAAAGTTGTTTCTTACTTTCTCAGGAAGTAACACGTTTGGGAAATGGAAATAAGGCCATTCTGAGATAAGGATATATGAGATTGACTGTCCCTTGTGTCTTATGTTCTGCTCAGTGTTAGCAAGAAGGGGCCCATCAGGTTATGGTTCTTGAAATTTGTCCAGCCCCAGCATGAATTAAAACAGCTGGTGCTGGTCTCACCTACACCACTGTAACGTTTCAGGGCCATTCAAAAATTGCTTGAATGTCACAAAAATGTGTGACTTTCATGAAAGTGTGTTAACAGTCAAGAAAAATAAAAGATATTAAACCATCCTAATTTTAGTAACTCCTGTACCATGCAGCAACCTCAGCAGCAGTAGGGAAAACTTTCCGATTCCCATTTGTTCTTTCTGGAGAGTTTTTCCTTTAGCTTATGAGTATTCAGACAGTTTACATCTTCCAAAAATATGATTATCTTCCCAGAATTGCAGCAGATTATGTCAGAGTTGAAAGAAAAGAAGTTAATATTACATCAAGAACTAAAAACACAATAGTTTGCTGTGCTGACTACAGAAACTCCTCTTAGCTCTCAGAAAATGTTACACAAACACTGTCTTTTATTATGGCTTCTGTACCCATTCTGGCCAGACTGTGATGACCCATGGAGGTGAGTAGCTGTAAGGTGTTTCCTCCTCTTCCCCTCAGCATATAGACTTCCCACAACTGCAGCCCCTGCACTCTCTCAAGTGCAAGGACTGCTCCCTGCTAATATTCACAGAGAGGGGGCAGGGCTCTAGACCCATTTCTTCCCCTCTCTACATTGGACATTGAAGCTTTCCATCTGTGGACAGGCTACACACTATTATGGGCTGTAGCAACAGTTATGGTCCTCTTGTCTTTGCACCGGCATGCCCCAGGAGACACTGAGCCTTCTGAATTTTGGGAAGTGAGATGCTTTTCTACCCCTGATATGGCTGTGTGGCCTGCAGTCAAGCCAGATATAATGTCTTTTTCAGCACCTGCTTTTCTTTACTTTCTCTCCTGATCATCTTTTCACATTTCTGCTGTTGAAGAGTGAAAAAAAGCCAAACATTTAAAAGCTAGAAACAACATATAAAATAGTAATAACACTGATAACAAGCGCCTGAAATCCTGTTATGGGCTGATTAATACACAATGTCCTGACAAGAGAGATGTACAGAGGCAAATAGAGAAGACTTACTCTCTTCCCAGGAGGACCAGGTGGGCCAGCTTCCCCTGAAGGACCTGGTGGACCCTGTAATTGTAAATGACCCAAATTACTATTTCATGGAATCTTGGTGAATGTCATTGAAGAGCAAAGGTTATTGACTTTCTTAAAAACAACAAATATATTTTGCAATACTACAGTGCCTTTCATTGGACAATCTTAAAGTGCCTTAAGATCAGACAAGTGGGTAAAAATGACACTTCCTTACTCCACAAAGCTCTTTTCTGGATCTGGATCCTGTTTAGAGTGTTACCTGCTCATGTTACTGAACAAGACAAAATTGTACTGTTGTTTTGCTCCTTTAGCAATAGCAAAGCATCCCAAGCCAAAAAGTGGCTGTACAAAGAACAATATAAGGCATAATATGTTAGCGTACTGTCTGATTCAACTAAAAATGTGGTTATGTGTTTCAATTGTCTTCACCCATGTGCAGGTTTCTACAGTGATGAAGCAGATCAGGTTGTTACTGAACTAGGCACCACTGATAATTTCATATTCGCTTTCATTATAATTCAACTGCTTTTGTTGCTTTTTATATAAAAGCAAACATTTCATGGTAAGTGATACTTATTATAAAAATGAATTTTTAAAAATGAAGGATTAATTTCATCACTGATGTAATTCCACTGAAATCACTAGAATTATAACCAGGGCCAAATCAAGTTCAACAAATTAATATGAGTATCCCAAAGAGATGTAATACTGCATTACTTTTTTTTTTGTCTTGGCACTTAGTTTTTTAAAAAATTCTGCAAATCTATAGTGTTGACCAGAACAAATCTTTAGCACCAAAAAATGAACAAACAAAAACACATGTAGGAAACCTCTAATTAAATAATATAGGAAATAAGGTAACATTAAAAAAAAAAACCACTGGGCTTGATTCTAAACTCTGAGCTATGTCTATGCAAATAAAAAATGAAACCAGTTCTTTTAATCTGTAGGGTCTGATCTAACTGAAGACAATGGAAGGACTCCCGTGGAAGTTAGATTGTAGCCCAAAATTGGAATTTTAAAAAGGATCCTAAAGGACTTAGTTACCCAAATTCCATTGATTTTCAGCACCTAACTCCCTTAGGATCTCTTGGAACTCATGGCCAAGACACACAGCAGCATGCATATGTTTATTTTAAATGTTTATTTTAAAAGAAACCTGCATCATTAAGGGAAGAAAACTTTCTGAGAAATCAAGTCAACTTTCTTGTTTAGATACATGACCTCATTTAAGGCTTGATCCTATGTTCACTGAAGTCATTGGCAAAGCGCCTATTGACTTTAATGATGCAGGATCAGGGTCTTATCCATTATCTACTCAAAATCTACATTTCATGACAAACTGTGATAAATTTGATGCTCATAAAAGTGGTATTTAACTCTTTCAATGTCAGGATAGTTGGTTCTATGAGTTATAAAGATCACTGCTAGTAAAAAAAATAAAAGTTTACTTTAAGAACGGCCATACTGGGGCCAGATCAATGGTCTGTCTAGCTCAGTATCCTGTCTTCTGACAGTGGCCAATGCCAGGTGCTTTAGAGAGAATGAACAGAACAGGCAGTCATTGAGTGAGTCATCTCCTGTTGTCCACTCCCAGCTTCTGTCAGTCATAGGCTAGGGACACGCAGAGCATGGGGTTGCATCCCTGACCATCGTGGCTAATAGCCATTGTTGAACATGTCCTTAATGAATTTATCTAATTATTTTTTGAACCCTGTTATAATTTTGGTCTTTACAACATGTTCTGGCAATAAATTCCACAGGTTGACTGTTTGTTATCTGATGAAGTATTTCCTTTTGTTTGTTTTAAACCTGCTGCCTATTAATTTCATTTGGTGACCCCTGGTTCTTGTGTTAAGTGAAGGAGTAAATAACACTTCCTTTTGCACACCATTCATGATTTTACAGAACTCAATCATATCCCCACATAGTCATCTCTTTTGCAAGCTGAAAAGCTGAATATCTCTCTCATATGGAAGGTTTCAGAGTAGCAGCCATGTTAGTCTGTATTCACAAAAAGAAAGGAGTACTTGTGGCACCTTAGAGACTAACAAATTTATTTGAGCATAAGCTTTCGTGAGCTACAGCTCACTTCATCAGAAGCATTCAGTGGAATGCTGTAGCTCACGAAAGCTTATGCTCAAATAAATTTGTTAGTCTCTAAGGTGCCACAAGTACTCCTTTCCTTTTCTCATATGGAAGCTGTTCCATACCCCTAATATTTTTGTTGCCTTTCTCTGTGTCTTTTCCAATTCTAATATATCTTTTTTTGAGATGGGGTGACCAACACTGGATGCAGTATTCAAGGTGTGGATATACATGGATCTATATAGTGGTATTATAATATTTGCTGTCTTATTATCTATCCCTTTGCTAATGGCTCCTAACGTTGTTAGCTTTTTTGACTGCTGCTGCACACTGAATGGATGTTTTCAGAGAACTATCCACAATGAGTCCAAGATCTCTTTCTGGAGTGGTAACATCTAATTTAGAGCCCATCATTTTGTATGTATATTTGGAATTATGTTTTCCAATGTGCATTACTTTTCATTTATCAACACTGAATTTTATCTGCCATTTTGTTGCCCAGTCACCCAGTTTTGTGAGATCCCTTTGTAACTCTTCACAGTCTGCTTTGGACTTAACTATCTTGAGTAATTTTGTATCGTTCACAAATTTTGCCACCTCACTGTTCACCTCTTTTTCTAGATCATCGATGGATATGTTGAACAGCACTGGTCCGGGTACAGATCCGAGGGAACACCGCTATTTACCTCTCTCCATTCTGAAAACTTACTATTTATTCCTATCCTTTCTTTCCTCTCTTTTGATCAGTTACTGATCCATTAGAGGACCTCTCCTCTTATCCCATGACTGCTTACTATGCTCAAGAATCATTGGTGATAGACCTTGTCAAAGGCTTTCTGAAAATCCACAGGCTCACCCTTGTCCACCTGGATGTTGATCCCCTCAAAGAATTATAATGGAGTGGTGAGGCATAATTTCCCTTTACAAAAACCATGTTGACTCTTCTCCAACAAATTGTGTTAATCTATTTGTCTGATAATTCTGTTCTCTACTATAGTTTCAACCAATTTGCCTGGTACTGAAGTTAGGCTTACCCACCTGTAATTGTCAGGATTGACTCTGGGGCCTTTTAAAAAAAAAGCTATCCTCCAGTCATCTAGTACAGAAGCAGATTTAAATGATAGGTTACATACCACACTTGGTAGTTCTTCAGAACCCTTGCATAAATAGCATCTGGTCCTGGTGATTTATTACTGTTTAATTTATCAATTTGTTCCAAAACCTCCCCTATTGACACCTCAGTCTGGGACAGTGTCTCAGATTTGGCACTTTAAAAGAATGGCTCCAGTGTGGGAACCTCCCTCATATCATCTGCAGTGAAGATTGATTCAAAGAATTCATTTAGCTCTTCTGGCTCAATTTATAACCACTTAAGTAGGTGGTTAGAACCCTTATAAATATTAACCTAGAGATTTTTTGAAAATATATTTTCAGACTAATTCATCAGTACAAATGTAACATTAGTCCGGAAGAGACATTGAGCAACAATGTTCATTAGGAATTTCCCCCAACTGCCCCTTTTGCTTAGAAGCATTCAGCATACTATTAGGTTCCCATTAGCACTAATGAGATAACTGCCACATAAATGGCATTTGTGTATACATCTCTCATGTACTGATAGCTGAATAGACTCACCAAATGGGAATGCCATGAGACCTACTGGATAACGTTGTAGGACTGAACAGTTTGATAAGTTATTTGGCATGAAGAAGTAACATTTTTAAAAGTACTTTCTTAGTCTCTTGAGTCAGAAATGTAGATGCAAATTTTCTGAAGCTTACAAATACCCCCTCCCCCTGCCAGTGCACAACCTAGCTCCATCCATCCCTTCCCTCTAATTAAAAACCTCCCTTTCTCCATGCCGTACTGAACTATAGCAGGGATTTCCCTCTCAGACCCTTTTGATGTTGGAAATAAGGCACAATGTTATCCACCTTAGATTCTAAGACTTGTGCTCATTCAGCACACAAACTGAGGGAAGTTATATAGCTATTGCTCCCTCTCAGGCTATAAATGACTCAATTTCTATTGCTTCATATGTTACCACAAAACATGTGCCCCCATTTGAAAAAAAATGGGCAGCACAAGCATACACAAAGACCTAATATGATTTGGGCTCTATGGAATTTAACTTACAATGTACAGTGAACTATAAAAAAGAATTTATTTAGAACATATTTTTGAAAATATCTGCATTTATAGAAAGCTTTCTACTTATTTAGCAGAAGCTGCTTTCTTAGCATGGAGGAATACAGAGCACAAATAAAATAAAAATGTTAGAGACAGTTTACTTACAGGTTGACCAGGATCACCATCTTCTCCCTTCTCCCCACCAGTACCATCTTGACCCTAAAGAAATCCCAGGGAGAGAGAGACAACATTTAAATCAGTTGAATTTTGAAAAATAGTCTCATTTATGGTCTCACCCATAATGTATGTTGTTCTTCTATGGGACATTTTCTTGAAAACTTACTATAAAGTTTTGGTAAAATGAATTAATTTTAAGATTCTGAAACCAAAAGCAGCCAGAAAAATACCTCTCCCAGGGCAGATCTCTTTCCCATTGAAGTTAAGGAGAGTTTTACCTTTTGACTTCAGTGGGAACCAAGATTAGCCCCTAAATCTAGTTTGTAAGAATACTTACAGCAGGGCCAGGTTCACCAGGGGGACCAGGATCTCCGGGGAAACCAACAGGGCCCTAGACAAATGGGAAAGAAAGCAAGGCTGAATTCATGCAACAAAATGTATGTTAAAAGTCATTACAAAGTATTTCAGCTAGAAAAGCACAATTGTATATACTCCAGAAATGCATATACAATCCTATAAAAGTGTTAAATAAAATGATGTGTTGTTTGGTGCAATAAGTTTCACACCAGTGCCCTTATTTTTAAAATAGTAAGCTCACTTACTGGATTACCCTTAGGCCCATCATCACCTGGAGGTCCTTTGGCACCTGGAGGTCCAGCAGCCCCAGGTGGACCAGCCTCACCTTTTTCTCCCCTTTCACCTTTTGGTCCCTGTAAACAACATAAAATTGTTAGCTTTCTGGAACTAGTACACTCAGAATATGTAAGAAAAGGAAGATCTACAAGTTAATGGGAGCAAAAAAGATGCTCTGAGACATTAATTGTGAAATTTGATCATAAAGGCTTGTCTTTGGAATAGAAATGGGACCCAAATCAATCCCTAGATTGGAACACCCACAGATCTCAGGGCAATTTCAGATCCACATCAGCATGAAGATATTGATGCTCAGGCCCATCTCTAGTTTGGAATGAACTTTTCCACTAACAAACAGAAACAAATCTAGCTGGAAGAAATATATTGATGAAATACATAAACTTGATTGTAAAATACACGATAAGCTTGACAGGAGAAGAAATAAATGTTCTCTCACACAATTGCAAGATTCCTTTTGTCTTCCAGTTATTATACAAGATGTGGGCTTTAGCTAAAAGCCA
This sequence comes from Eretmochelys imbricata, assembly GCF_965152235.1. NCBI lineage: Eukaryota > Metazoa > Chordata > Testudines > Cheloniidae > Eretmochelys > Eretmochelys imbricata. The sequence goes on along the minus strand of NC_135579.1, from coordinate 69,510,679 downwards.
TTTGCATTTCACAGACATGAAGAAAATATGAAGAAAGCATGAAGCAGCTGCGTGAAGAATCTGATTGCACAGAACCTGAAATTCCTTTAAAGGAAGTTTTTAGTAAGTACTTTATTTTAGTAGAATAATAGTAATTAAAACAAACAAAGAATACTCACGCCTGGGCCAGATTCTCCAGGAGGTCCAGGATTACCAGCTTCCCCAAGCTCACCCTATAAAAAAATGAGTGCAAATTAATGTCGTACTGGCATTACTGGTAATACTCCCCTGAATTTACCTGTATTATTATGACTTCTCTTATAGTTTGAAAACTAGGCTCTCAGAAACAGTTATGCATGTGAGTAACTTCACCCATGTAAGTAGTCCTATTGCATGCAATGAGACTACTCAGGTACATTGATTTACTCACATGTGTTTTTGCAGAATCCGGGAGGGAGGGAGATTATCAAACTCAACTTTCAATGGGAGCTGGAAACTAAACTTCCCTATGTCCCTTTTAAAAATCTCCCCTTTAATTGTCTCCTTTTTTGTCCTTTCTTCCTAATCAGAGAAAAGTCAAACATATATATTGGTCATCTGCATCTTTCTTCCTGTGAGCTATGTTTCTGAAAGCAAATCCTTGCAAATTAGCAAATACTAATTGAACATGAATTTCAAATGATTTTAGACATTAGCACTAGAGTTAGTACTATAATAAATAATAGCAAAAAGAATAAAATAATAAAAACACCTAATAAAATTTTCACCAGAGGCCACAAAAGCACTCAGTGTTTTATCAATAATGGGAATTGTTTAGTAAACCAGATGGCTTCTAAGAGAACACCATATACAAATAATCTGCCCAAAGTAAAAGATTACACTGTATTAAGTGAACATTTAAGTTAATTTATTTTCTTTGAACCAATGCACAGTACTGTACATGTCAGGTCTGTCTTTTCAGCCATTCCTTTTAAAGTGTAGTTATGAGTGATTATTTTCTAGCTCAATGGACTGTTAAATAAACTTCAGAGAAAAGTAGCTTGTTACTAAAATGTTCTGTTGTTAATAATGCCCCAAATATACAACTCTCTGAATGTATAACAGAACCTCTTTTCTAACTGTTGGCAGGAGCTCAAGTGAAAAATGCATATTTTAACTTAAAGGATTTCTCAATTTAACTGTCAGTATGTGAAATTACTGACATATGTCTGCTCAGAAATTTAAAAAAAGTAAAACTAGAAAAGTTCTCAATTTTCTCCAATAGCAAAATTAAGACTAAAGCTAAAATACCTTCTTTAAAACAACTATGTGCAGTACCTTGCCCTACAGGAGAAAGATTATATTATTCTGTTCACTGTTAGAGCCAATTAGATCATCTTCAGTTCCTCAGCTCCTCAGAAACAACTTTAAAATACCCTTGGTGAATCTGGCTTTAGAAATTGTAGTGTTTTATTATGCTTGTTACTCTAATTTTGCAACAGTCTAAAATCTTATTGTTTTATTAGTAGTAATGATCTTTCTGAGGTACTTAGGATTAAGTAGGCTTCTGCAATAAAATATTTATACTATTTTAAAAATAAAGTTTTGTGAATAGTTCAGTTTAATGGGCTTGCTTTAAAATTTGTTTTCGAAGGAATTTCACAATCTTCACTGTCTTGTTCTCTGCAGAGATCTTATTCATTATTATTATTATTGTTTCTCTGTACATGCCTACATCTGTAAGGTTAGTTTTATGCGGCTAGGGAGAATTTGAACAAGTCTCTGAGCTAGCAAGCAGATCAGCTTTTTCTTGGGTTATTCAGGCACGTGAAAAATTGATACATATATACAAAATGTAAAAAAGGCCAAAATATGAGCCTTTATAACCACTTTTAACAATATTAAACAGCCTGCAGCCTGATTCACCCTTATGGCAATATCCGTGCCATGTGGAGGCCCATTAACTTCAATAAGACTTCCAGATGTAAGGGACTGTAATCAAGCTGTATGATCGAGGTCTCATTTAGTGAGGTGCATAAGAACTAATCAGGGACCCAGTTGTGTCTGTCAAGCTCCTGATGGTGCACAGTTGCTCACTGAGTTTCCCAGTGTGTGATTACGATATAGTTTGCTCTTCTTCTGCTTCCCTCGATGAGCTTTTAATCCAATCTATGAAGAGGGAGGAAGGGAAGGGGCTAGGAGCCTTCCCTGTCCTCTATGAGGTTTGTTCAGGGACGCATGAAGAGCACAAGTGCTGCACTCTCAGGCACTCTCAGTTGTGGTTGGCCCATAAGTGGTCCTTGAAAGAGTAAGAAGGCTTCTGGTGAGTCCCCTCTTAGGGCATCTGTGTAAGTGCCAGCTACAATCTGGCCACATGTAAGGACTATATATAAACTCATAAACAGATCCCTGAAACAAATATGACCTTTCCACTATCTAATGTTTTGTAGTATGAAATCCAGCCTTTGTATTTTGTCTATAGTGGATCTCATGCTGCAGAACATAAAATGGTGTGAAAGTTCATGGTTGTTTCACACAGCTTTTTATCGAGTTTAGACAGTGCTTATGTGGAGCAAGATGGCCCTATCTGGCCGTGGATATATATTTAGAGAGTGCATATTTAAATCACAGACGTTAAATAGACGAATAATTAATACACTGTAATTTTGTAATGAAAATATTTCTTTTTTGCCTTTTGGCTGAGCTCAAGGGTGGTATCAATTCAATATCTGATTCATCCTCCACATGAGAACTGTCTCATTTTCTTGAAGGGAAAAAGATTTGTTGATCTAATAGACCTATTCTGTCTCTAAGTACTGCAGGCCCTTAATCAGATCTTACTCAGGCAAAACCTGAGAGACATCACTGGAAGCTTTTCTTAACAAGATCTCAGTAAGGACATTGGCAGTTGTTCCTAAACTACAAAGAGTGATATAATCCCATTGATGTGTTTAAATCTGGAATCTTAGTTTCATTATTCACGGAGAGTAATTTGTATTAGACTAAAGGTCCTAATTTTAAGTAAAATAATTCTAGAAAATATGGAATAGCAAAAAGATAGTGGATAGAAGGCTGCCACCTTCTGGTTATGCTACGGAATATTACAGTTGGTTTTGTAAGCATGTGAAAACATTGAAACACCAATTCTGAATGACAGTCAGTGTGCAGGGGGTTTAATCACCATTCTGTTTCTTTGTCTTCCTCACAAAGAAATGTCCAAGTATGAAAAGGTTATTATGAAGACAGAAGTGAGATCAGCTCCAGAGATGCACATAGTCTCTAAAAGAGGTTACATTTATTGAGCTATGTTCAGCCCTGAATTACATGGGCTTAAGCGATACACAGGTACTATGCTGACCCTCGGCCTGAGGGGTGAATTTGATCCTACAGGAACCAAATTGCTCTGATTCCAGGAAGAAATTTTATCACGTGTGCGGAGAGATCAGTATATCATGCAAAGGTATTAATTAAGGGCCAAATCTTGTGCTGGTGTAAATTGCCATCGCTCAATTGACTTCATATAGCAAAGTGTAATGACTTGTTATAGCATTCTTAAAAGAGCTCCAGATCATAGGATTCTGAGAAGGAATAACAGACATAAAATTAATGATTTCACCTTTCCTTCAGTTCATGGACACATGTAATTTGCATCATTCACCAGAGACAACACGTAACTCTTGATGGCGGGGAGGGCACAATTTAAAGGTTCTGGAGGCACGTGACTGCCACACGCATCACCTCTGGGCTGAGGAGCAGCAGCATATCCAGGAACACCAGGGCACCAGTGAGCGAGCAACTCAAGGAGCATCTCATGGTAGCCGGGCTCTGCCGGCCAGCACTGGGCTCCTTTGCGGGAGAGGCAAAAGCACATCAGGGCACAGCTCGGAGCTGTGCTGCCTGTCCTGCCTGGGGAGCGTCTGGTCGCGCAGAGGCGGCCTGGCTCAGGGAGGGCTGCTGGGCAGCTAGCCAGCACACTGGCTCCCACAGCGCAGAGAGCCAGAGGCCTGAGCAGGCCAGGCAGCTCCCACCTGCTGGCTCCTGGCAGGAGTCAGGCGACAGTTTTAAACTGTGGGGTGTGCCAGCTAAATGGAAGGTGAAAATCACATGACCCCACGTACCCTTGCACATGTTGCCTCTGCCATTGACTGATTCTGCCTGCTCCACATTATGAAAAGGCATAATTAATATAGGGGTGGCACAACATTCAGTGCATACCCATGCTTTTATTACATTATGTTTGTACTGTATTAAATAATAATACATAACACTTATGTTACACTTTACAGTTGCTGAGAGCTGTACATAAGAGTATTTACTAATGACATCCATGACCACAAACAAACTTCCACTAGCATCCTGTGTTTATTTTTGGTCGGCCATCTAGAAGAGAAGTTAGGGTTTTATTTGTATTTATTTCTGTTTTATTTTTGTGCTAGAGAACCCACAGATTTTCCAAGTTTAGGATGATATTAAAACAAATCTTTTTAAAGAGTACAGTAGAATCTCAGATTTATGAACACCAGAGTTATGAACTGACCAGTCAACCACAGACCTCATTTGGAACTGGAAGTACATAATCAGGTGGAAGCAGTAGAGACAAAAAAAAAAAAAAAAAAAGGCAAATACAGTACAGTACTATGTTAAACATAAACTACTAAAATAAATAAAGGGAAAGTTTAAAAAAAAAGATTTGACAAGGTAAGAAAACTGTTTCTGTGTTTGTTTCATTTAGATTAAGATGGTTAAAAGCAGAATTTTTCTTCTGCATAGTAAAGTTTCAAAGCTGTATTAAGTCAATGTTCAGTTGTAAACTTTTGAAAGAACAGCCGTAACGTTTTGTTCCAAGTTATGAACATTTCAGAGCTACGAACAACCTCTATTCCTGAGGGTTTCCTAACTCTGAGGTTCTAACTGTAAATTTAATTTAGAGCCTGGCAAACAGTTAAGGACAAATTTTCAGAAGTGCTGAGCATTTCCAACTCCAAATGGAATCAGTGAGAGGTGGTAGCTGTTTCCCACCTCTAAAAATCAGGCCCAAGTGTCATATTACAGATAGAAAAGAATGGATTTATAAGACTACTTCTGAACCTAGGGCATTACACTTTTCAATTAAATATATGGGCAACAAGCTGCATGTATATCTTACATGCAGTTTATCATGCTTTTCCCCCTAAGTACTTTGGCATACAGCATCACCTTACCAGTTCAAACTATGCTAGTAGGTTTTGTTCTAATACTTTTTCTAATTATAAGCTGCACAAAGAGTATACTTTGGGGAGAAGTTTGTTTTTAAGTGGTTATGCTTGAGTGTAATGGAGAATCTCACCATTTCAGGGAGGCTATAAGCATTAATAATGCAACATTACATGCACATTTGTACTGAAGATGCCTTTGATCGGTTAGGCCTATATTTTGTGTGTATTAGTGGAGGAATCAACAGGCTGGTTAAAAACACATCACATTAAATATGCTAAAAATTGTTTATAGTTTGCTAGCAGATAAAGGGGCCTTTGAAGCACAAGTATTAACAACTGAATATCTCCTTCTAGTCCAGTCTCGCAAATACTAACGTGATCAAATGTTGCGCTTCACTACTCAATAGGAACAGGGAGGATGCCAAAATGTTCTTCCACACTTTACAAAGAACTGTGAATCATATTATCTAGCATGAGGAGCCTACCCTGAAGGGACTGTAAGGCCAAGGCATGCTTATGCATTAAACACCATTGAAAGAAAATATAAAGAAGAAAGGGAAAAGACATTCTTAGTTTTGTAGGGTGAACAACCCTACCGTTGCTAGAACAATGTCTGAGTGTAAATGATTCATACAGCACAGACTCGTTTTGACAGAACAATTCTCTAGGATTTCAGAAAACTGGTCGAGCTCATTATGTGAAATTTAAATTAAGAAGAAATGTGTCTTCGCTGAGAAACCTAGCATGTACTTAAAGCTTGGGAATAGTAAAGCAGAAGACAAGTAATTAGAAGAAATAATAATAATAAAAAAAACCCTAGCAAAATAATGTGCTTGAAAGCATCTGTATATGAATGCAGAGAATATGGGAAATAAGAAGAAATTAAAATGATACCCAGTGATGCAGTGTGTGAATTCATGTTCTTGAATTAAACCTAGTGGGATAATTCTCACACGTGAATGTAAATGGGGGCTTAAAACCGTACAGAAGAAATAAGAAAGGGAAAAAAAGGAGCAAGGGTGATAGTATGCCACAATTTTTACAAAATAACTGGGATATAATTTGATCATGAGGATATATTTTAGGTAAAAATATAAAGGGTGAAATCCTTGCTTCATTGAAACCAGTGGCAAAATTCCCCTTGACCTCAAGGAGGCCAGAATTATACCCAAGGATTTTTTTTTAATTATTTTTTTACAAGTTTTTTTTTACAAGCAACTACAGTCAGGGCCCTCAAGACCAGATGAAAATGAAAATGAGAAATATAGGGACAATTAAGATGTTCAGAAGTGAAGGATGCTGGATGAGAGGATTTTGGCTCCCCAGTCATCTGTGTGATGACAAATACAGATAAACATGGAAGAAAGGGGTTCCTATGTACACAAAGAACAACTTAACAGCTCTAGGAATAGAAGAAACTACCTTGGATATACTTCCTAACAGTGCAATTTTCAGTTAGGTACTGTGTACAGAGACATGATGTTATGGACCAACGTGGTAATAATCTCTCTAGACACGACACTCTTTAATAAGAGTGAATCTAGACATTCATTTCTGGGTCCTCCATACCAAAAATATGTCAACACATGGAAGGCAATTCAGAGAAGGAAAACCAAAAGTATTAATGAAATGGAGGAAACGAGGTGTAAGGAAAGATTAACTAGTTATAAGCTTGGTCAAACAATATTTATGTAGGGATATTATAGTCTTCTATGTGTTTGAAAGGTATAAACGTAAAGAAAGGAGAAAAAATATGTAGAGCGTGAAAAAAGGCTTAAACCAATAGTAATGGAATGAAGAATCTCTTTAAAAAAGTGATGGTAGTTCCATCTCTTATTTTAATTTAAAATTGGACTGGGCAAAGCATTGGGAAGATAACTTGGAAATTATCTTGCTGACCGATCTCATTGTACACTGTGAAAACTGTGAGCAAGATGGTTTAGATCCTGCATTACACATCCTTTGAAGGTGATAGACAGTTGTCTTCTATCTTTTCAAAACAGAGGGGGAATTCAGAACACCTGATCAGCCTTCCTTAGCTGCTGAAGCAACAGCTCATGGTCAGTCTTGCTGAGATGTGCAGCATGATGAAAAGGTCCAAATAATCCTGATCTAAAAGCAGGAAGTGATTAATTATGACCTTTTCTGTTATGGTTTTACATCCAAAGGAAGGATAAGACCTAGATGGGAACCAACCTAGATTGTTGATGTCCAAGAACATCTGGTATTGAACAGTCCATGCCTTCTCAACCACTCTTACTTTGTATATTATAGGAAACAGTCCTGAACTGACCGTTTTTTAACAGATCCCTGTCTCTAATTTCTATATTTGATTCAGTAAATAAAGCCATACTCTCATCTATATGTCAGAGTTTTTCAGGTCTAGATGTTGGAAATAGCTAGTAACCCTGAATCACAGTATAACAAAAACTAAGGTCTATCGAAGCAGAAACTTATATGGCACTAACTTGTAATTGTGTCCTTTTTAAAGTCTTGTTGCATCTACATTTTTTTTTGCCTCGATATACTACAGAAGAAAACCTGAGATTGTGTCTGAGTAAAACTAAGGCTAATGACCAAAAATAGGTCACTACAAGTACAGTCACTACAAGTATTTGTGTAGTAAGAAATGACCCATTGCAAGGGTGGCAGAATCTGACCCTCTAGAACATGGTGCTGATTAACTAAATGACCAAATGAACCTCACTTTTGTCATTAGCAGTAGTATTACTGATACCCACTTTTAGGGATTGTTCTGCAGTTTACGTAGGCAAATAACATGTTTGTATGCAGCATGATACAAAAACACAAGCTGCAATGTACAAAGTATGAAATCTGATTGAAGTATTATTCTTAAGGTGAACTGGTAAAATAAATAGTAATTACGAAAGGTATTTGAGAAAAATATTACTAGCAAGAAATTTCAATATTATGACTTTGGATACATAATGGTCAGCTACATAATGATTGGATACCTCTGTCCTTCTCTTGATAACCATCAAAAAGGTAATTAGCATATTGTAATGTTTGGGGGTATGATCTACCTTTACTGGAGAAGAAGCAACTCTGAAACCCAATCTATATATACCTATTAAATCCAATATGTAAATGTGATATTTGCCCAACCATCATAAACCTGCAACCAGACACATCCTTCTTAAATTAGTGCCAGAAAATCCTAGCGTTATATCTACTAATACTTAAGGGGACCACCATAGATTTTGTCTACCCAAAATATTTAATTTTTCTTTAAAAAAAGGGGGGTTTTCCCTTGCAGTCCCTGTTGTTCTCTATATCCACTGATATGAATAAATTTAAAGTCTTATGATTAGATTTCTCCCCCTCCCCCATATCTACAATCTTGAACATTCAAACATGTTTTTGGTTCTCATCCCAGAGAGACAAATCCTGCAGCCCTTAATGTAGGCCAAACTGCCACTGAAGACAGCCTTAGGGAATCATGTCACATGCTTTGGAGATTAAGTGAAATATAGAATCATGCAACCATGCAGAAGGGCATGTTGCTTTGTATCTTTTTTAGCAATTACTAATAAAACACACTAGAGATGCAAGAATGCTGACATTATCAGAAGGTGGGGAGAGACATAGACCAAATACATATCTCTAACAAAAGGGAAAGCAGTGAAACACTGACAACTCCAGACTCAACAAAAGCAGTAACATGCCATGTCTAAAGCCCAAGTCTAGTGCTTTTATCTGGCTAGAATAGTTACCCCATAATCCACTGATCTCAGAAAACAAAGAAGGGACACAAAGTAGGACACATTTTCCATCCTCACTAGTCTCATGGTACATCACTGCAGTACTCCACCTCCTCCCTGAATACTGGCAAGTGATTTATTTCATGGGCAGATAAAAAAAATGATGAAGCATCTGCAGATTCTATTAAGATGATAGCTTGGACACACTGATAAGAAGCAGTGATTCCTTTTGACATGACCCAAATATGACAGGATTGTTTGAAGGAAGCTCATTTTAATGAGAGAGAAAAAAAGAGATGCGTAACCTAAGTTTTATGGGGGATGTCAACAATATTGAAATGCATCATAAGAAAGATGTTTTTTTGGCACAGAGAAATGAAAAGCTTGCAAGGTATTGTAAGGTGAATTGTGGTCTTGGGGATTTTTTTTTTTACTATTATTATTATCATCTTTACAAATGATCCAAGGTAAGCAGGGGCAGCTTCCTTGCCTTCTGTCAGGGAATAATACCTGGGGCTCAGAAAAACAGAGTTGCATCCTTCCTGAGAGTGATTAAGAAATGGCCCATAACACATACAGATTATTTTGATTGACCTGCAATTGCAGCTAGTGTCTTGGAATGTATGGTTGTGATGGATTTCCCCTAGAGGTATGAGAGCTGTGTATTGTACTAAAAGAATATGCAGAGGATTCATGGTGATGAAAGGCAACAAAATTTAAGTATGGTTTCTTAAGTGCTTGAGTTCATCTGTGATGAGAGAAGGACAAGGGTAGAAAGGAACCTGTGTATTAAGCTATCTGCTGGATGAGGGAAGAAAAAGGAGGTAAGACAGAATATAGTTATCTTCTGAAAGACTATCAATGTCCTTTGCTTGCCTTCCTCCCTCTTTAGGACCCATCAACCAAAATTTTAAAATATACATTGTTACAAATAAATCAGTTCTTCCACAGTGTTTTGGGGAAATAAAATATTCAAGAACAATCATACATAATTTCTCAACAAATCAATTATAACTGTCCAAGACATGGTCTTATTTCTGCCTTTTCATCTTTCTATGAGTATATCCATTATATTATTTATGAATATATATATTATATTATTTTGGACAAAAGTCCCTCGAATTCTGTGTATACCTGTTCCACATTCACCTTGGCAAAATGAAGGGTGAGCATAATATAGCTCAGCATAGAGACTCAGCATGGAGGCAGGAGATGGAAGTCTACATTATTAACCATAAAATCTTGAAGTGCTAATGCTACATACAGGGCTAGATCTTCAGCTAGTGTAAATCAGCACCACACCTTTGACTTCATTGGAGCCCAGTCTATTTACTTCAGTAAAGGATATGCTCTCTGATGCTTGAGGACCAATTTAGCTGACCTCATAGATATAATTAACACTGATACATCGTATAATATCTGATATTTTAACATTTCAGATATTAGGGAAAATCGTGTGCTAAGCTACACTGGCATAAAATGCAAGAAACACCAGTGAAGCCAATAGAATTACTCTGGAGTTTATGCTGATGTAACTAAGGGTAGTCTAGACTGCAATGTAAGCACTTTTAATGGGACTCAAGTCAGCTGACCCATGTTAAGAGAACCCTGGGCTTAAGCATTTACATTGTAATTTAACCCTATATTAATGTTTTTCTAACCTGTGGTCAAACCTATCCTTCTGGCATCTGCACTGCAGTGTGCACACCCAAGTCAAAATAACCATATCTACGAATCCCTACCCTCCCACTCCCGGAAATGTGGCTGCTCTAACCCTAGGGTTGTGATGCCCTATGAGAAAACTTTACTGCCCACCCTGCATGTTACCAGGAAGCAGCTCACTCTCCAAAAGGCTTGATCAGTTCACTCTCCATTGCAAACCCAGGGGCTCTCTGATAGTGTGCTTGCAGATTGGTGATTAGAAGAGAATGGGCTAACGCTGACCTGAGCTGCTGCCAGGGGGTGGCTTCCATTTTCAGTAGAGTGGACTGTAGATTGTTGGGTTAGAGAGGACTAAGGAAGTTGTCCCATTGAATTGTGGGATACTTCTGGCTAACTCCTGGACCCAAATCAACTATGTTTAAACTACAAAGCAATTGGGCTTGGACCCTGTGGCATTTAGATGTTGCTTGTAATTATTAGAATTGGGAGCACTGGCTGTTGGGAGTCTGAAAGGACAGGAAACAGAAAGGATGGGGGAGGAATTGAAGAGGCTGAGGGAGAGCTACTGAGGGTGCAGCAGCAGCTTGGAAAAGAGGTTTCCACTTTAAAAAATAAAGTCCTGTACAAGTTTCTTAGTACCTTGCCTAGCTACTACAACATTTTGGTGATGAGGTGGGACCTTCTGCCTCTGAACCCATCTGCACCCTTTCTACAAAGCCGAGGTGAGCCTCCAATTGCTTTTACCCTGGATGCATATGCTTGAGATGCATATGCTTGAGGCGCATATGCTTGAGATGCTGGATGCATATGCTTGAGATGCATATGCTTGCAATCAGTGCTACAGAGATTTCTGAAGTAAGAAAGCGTGCTCCGCTAATCCACTGCCTTGGAGCAGAAGGGCAGCATATATTTTACACTTTTCCCCTTGCGAGACAATAAATATGAGACTGCACTCACTGCATTAAAGAACTTTTTTGTACCAAAAGTGAATGTAGTAGCTAATCGCTACAGATTTCACCAGTGTGAGCAGAAACCAGGGGAGACTATAATGCAGTATATTGCTTCCCTGAGGAGTCTGATTGTAACTTGTGACTTTGGGAATATGGCAGATGAGATGATTAGAGACCAGCTCATTGAGAAAACAACCATGCTTCGTGTAAGAGAACATTTACTTCTAGAACCACAATTTACACTAGAAAAAGCAGTAACCATTGCTAACCAGAGTGAGTCAGCTACAGCTGAAGCCAAAATAATGAGCATGGATACAGGAGGCATAGTCTAGGCTGTGACACCTTTGCCGAAAAGTTCACTGTTGCTGCAGACAAACAATTACAAGAGGAAAACTAATGAAAAACCACCAAATCAGCAAATTCAAAATATAGTAAAAGCATGCTTTCGCTGTGGATTCCCACAACAGCTTGTAAGCTACACAGGATGAATGGCAAAAGTAGCTCAGTGCAATCATTGCAAAAAGATTGGGCATTTTGCTAAAGTATGTCGCAGCAACCAGTTCAAACAACAGGTGCATGCAGTTACAATACCAGATGTTACTGTGCTGAACGTGGACAAAATCACTACTGCACATATTCCAGAACAATAAAGTACACTGTAAACGTTTCTGCCATACCCTCAAGCAAATCACACTCTGTTCAGATAATGTTGGACACTGGCTCAGCAGTATCTATACTACCTGATTCCATCTATTTGCATTACTTTAAAGATGTGCCTCTTACTGAACCCAAGCTTCACTTGGTGTGCTATTTGAAAAAAACATATTCCAGTACATGGCTGCCTGCCAGCAATAGTTACTTTTGGTGATTGCTGTGTAACTGCAGAGTTCTACATTGTCCACAAAAGCACTTCTATCCTTGGCAGAGATTTATTGGCTGATTTAAATCTCAGGGTAGTTAATGGACGAATTGATCTTCCTCAGCAAAGCACTCTTGCGGTACTCACACCAGTTTCTGGGACCCAATACCAGGTTGAGGAGAAAGTAGGCTGTGCTTATGGGTTTCTGCATAAAGTTAAAATGCAGAATAATGTGATGCCTGTACTACAGAAATTACAGCACTTACCATTTTCAGTCAGGGAAGCTGTTTCAGAGGAACTGAGAAAATTTGTTCAAGAGGACATTATTGAAGAGATTAACTCCTTGGAATGGGTTTCACCTATAGTAGTGACGCAGAAGAAGGGTGGAGGCATTCGCCTTTGTGTGGACTTAAGTGAGCAAAATAAAGCTATTGTGATTGAGCGCCATCCTCTTTCTCACATAGAAGAAGTATTTGCAGAACTCCATGGAGAAAAGATGTTTTCTACTCTTGATTTGCAGATTGCATACCACCAGGTTATGTTGCATGAAGATAGCAGAAACTTCACAACGTTTATTATACATGAGGGACTATTCCGTTTTAAACACGTTCCACACGGTCTCGCATCAGCCCCAAGTGCCTTCCAGAAAATTATGTCATTGATTTTGAAGAATCAACATGGAGTTCAGTGCTATTTGGATATTATCGTGTTTGGAAATACTTCGGCGGAGCATGACAATAACGTGCAGTCTGCACTAAACTGCATCAGCAAAGCAGGCCTCAAGCTCAATAGGTCCAAATGCAAATTTAGACAAACTGAACTCTCCTTTCTGGGGCATACAATTTCACAGGCTGGACTAAAACCTGATCCGGCTCATATCCTGGCAATTTCAAATGTTCCTCCTCCAGCAGATTTGAAAACCTTACGTTCCTTCTTTGGTCTTACCTCCTGATATGCAAAATTCATATGCAAAATTCATGCAATTATGCTTCTGTCAGTGAACCATTATGAGAATTACTATGGGGAAGTTCAACCTTAGTGTGGACAACGGATACACAAACTAGTTTCGAAACGGTGAAAGACTTGATTGTACATAGTCCAGTACTTGGACTATTCACTCCTGCATTGCCACAATTGTAACTACTGATGCTTCTGATTATAGACTTGGGGCTGTCCTCACACAACTTCATGAGGACAACACAGAGAGGACTGTTGCATTTGCTTCAAGGACACTAAGTAATGCTGAGAGAAAATATTCTACAGTCGAAAAAGAAGCACTTGCTTGTGTCTGAGCTACTGAAAAATGGAGAACTTACCAGTGGGGCCGCATGTTCAAGTTGCACACAGACCACAGCCCTTTGATGACGTTGCTCACCATGAAAGGACTGGGAAGAGCAGGATATCGTATTGCTAGATGGTCTGCAAGACTACTCTCTTTCAATTATGAACTGGAATATAAGCCAGGAAACCAAAATGTGGTAGCTGATTGCCTTTCTCGCTTGCCTTTGCTTTCACCAGATGGTCCACTGGAGGATGAGGATGCAGTAGTTGTGCTTATTACAAGCACTCTTACTGCAGTTACAAGAGAACAATTTCAAGCTGCCTGTTCAGCGTGTCCAATTCAACAAAAACTATGGGAATTTCTGACAAAGAGATGGCCCAGTCGCCTAAAAATATTGACCCAGTTTTGCTGCCTTATTTTAGAGTTTGGGATGAACTTTCTTTGCTCGATGGCTGTGTGCTACAAGGTACACACCGGCTACTTGTACCAGAAGAATTACATTCAAAACTCATACACCTGGCACACGATACCCATCAAGGAATTGTCAGAACCAAACAACGACTACCGGGATCTGTATTGGTGGCCAGGGATGGACTCTCAAACTGAAGCACTCATAAAATCCTGTGTCACTTGCCAAATACATGATAAGACAGCAGTGACATGTACCCTGCCATTACAACCTGTTCCTCTTCCTGAATCTGCAAGAGAAAAAGTGGTGACTGACATTGTAGGACCCTTTGATACTGTCGTTATGCCATCACCTTAATAGATTGTTTCAGTAAATGGCCTGAGGTAGCGTTTACATCGCAAATCTCTTCTGCTACAGTAATTAAGTTCCTCTCTTCAGTTTTTAGCAAGAAAGGTAACTCCAAAGAACGGGTTTCAGATAATGGTAGTCAATTTACTTCTCTGGAGTTTGAAAGTTTTCTAGCAGAGCGGAACATTTTACACAGAAGGTCATCCCTATACTACCCTCAAGCCAATGGGGAAATCGAACGGTTTAACAGAAGTTTGACAGAGAATTTGCAAATGGCTAAACTGGAATGGTGATTGTGGATACCCTTCACTACTGATTTCTTGCAAGCATACCGGGCTACATGACATGCCACAACGCAAAGCTCACCCGCAGAGTTACCAAGGATGATGTGCGGAAAAACAGTTGAACAGAACCAAACAAAGTATAAGGCTTTCACAGACAAGTGGCGGGCTGCTAAGGAACCAAAGTTTCAGGAATTACACAAAGGGGACCATAAATTCACAGCTCCTCTTAAAATCATAGAGATAAAGGGACCTTACACCTATCGACTTTCTGATGGGCGTGTATGGAATGCTTCTTATCTTGCACCTGCCTATGCACCAAGAGGAGATTATGCCAACACCCAGTCTGCACTGGATGACTTCACCATAGTATCAACACAACAAGACATTGCACTGGAACTGGGGCTTGAAAGACGGTCTGTCAGACCCAGACGACCACCTGTCTGGACTAGAGACTATGTTATGTAGTATCTATAGTGTTTTTAGTGTAATATTTCTGTCAACAGTATAGTGCCTTGTTTCCTATTTGTTCCTGTGGTTAGAACAACCATGTTTATTGTAATTGGGAGAGTTTCTTAAGAGAGGAGGGAATGTGGTTGCTTGTAATTATTAGAAATTGGGAGCACTGGCTGTTGGGAGTCTGAAAGAACAGGAAACAGGAAGGAGGGGGGAAGTTGAAGAGGCTGAGGGACAGCTACTGAGGGTGCAGCAGCAGCTTGGAAAAGAGGTTTCCACTTCAAAAACTAAAGTCCTGTTGAAGTTTGTTAGTACCTTGCCTGGCTACTACAACAACAGATCCTGGGTCCCATTTTAACTTGAACTCAGACCCTCCAGACCTGCAGGGTCCTGGGATTCTGGGTCTGAGCCCTGGGTTAGCACAATTGCAGTGTAGCTGCAAAGGGGGTTAGGTCTGAGGCTGGGCTGAAGCATAGGCTTATATTGCAGTGTGGACATATCTGAGAGCATAACTTGGCCCACCAACCTTGTCCTTGGTTACTAATCTTTTTTCTATGAGCTATTTCTCTTCTGCTCAAGTTCATATCCATGACTGTTGAACACTTTTGTGCTGTACAAAAACTGAAAAGGATGATTTCAGGTCATAATAATGCACGTCATGTATTAGTTAAGCATCTACATGGCTGTTAATAATTACCAAGGAAATTAATGGTATCTGTGATTTCTAATATTCCCAGAAAGAACAGGGGGAAAATGTATGTCCTCCTTCTTATCTCAGAGATGTCTCTTTTATGTGTCAATATTACCAGCTTTCCTACCTTGTCACCAACACCTCCAACAGAGCCAATAGAGCCTGGGGGACCTTGAGGACCCTGCAATCATAAATGGATGTAAGTTAGCTAACTATACTACTTATTATTGTTTTTCAAAGGTATGCAATGAACAATACAGAATGTGTTTCTTACATCTGCTCCATTAGGACCCTGGGGACCTCTTGGACCTGGAGGACCAGGCGGACCCTGAATCAGAGAGAAAATATGATATGTGAACTGCAGTATTTACAGTCATAAATATAAGCATGGATTTTTTGTCAATTAGCAACAATATATTCTGCATGCAGAGAGCATTTCATCTTCGGAGTGTTGTGCAAAGAGTAAGGTCCAGATTGTGGTTCCCCATTGCATGAGTCCACATGGTGATGAGGGCACAAGGAGCCTCTTGTGTTCCTACACAGGGACAGACACAATTATAGTTTCTGTGGGTTGCTGTTATCTTTCAGTGCCTCAGAGCTCCTGCTCCAGGGATGCAACACCAATCTCCAATGCTGGTGTCTCTCTCTCTCTCTCTCTGACAGGCATAAACTGGGCTGCTCTAATTAATCCTCATAGGTCCCTGTAAGTCAGGTAAATAAGCATTAAACCCCTCCTTTTTAAAGATTGGAAACAGAAGTGAAGTGACTTGCCCAGGGTCACAGCAAGAGCAGGTGACAGTCACAGGACTCTCTGTCCCGTGCTGTAGACCATAAATGGAATATCAAATTGCAAGCTATAAAGCAAATCAAAAAACAGAATGTTGTCTAGCACTTATAGTGACCAACAGGGAAAAAACCTTACCATTGGACCAACATCACCATTCTCACCCTTTTCACCCGGAGGGCCAGGCAGACCCTGATAATAAGAAAGAGAAAAGAAAATACTGATAGTAAACTACTTAGAAGAAATAATGTAAATTACAGCTACCCATTAAGAAAATCATAAGATAAAATTTGAGGACAAAAGCTATCTGAATTAAACAGAAAAAAAATAATGTAAAAACTAGTTTCATATTATGGCAACAAAGATTAGGGCATCCTTGAATACTTATAAGTATAACTGATGAGGAAAAAACTTTATGAAAAAAGAAACGAATTAAAGAGCTAATATGGCTGGTTTAAAAAAGACTGTTATGATTCTTTTTGGACACTGATTAATTTGATTACATACTGTATATATTACCATACAAAAACTTGATTAATTTAGATGTAAGGTTGCTCAAGTGTATGCTCGTGGAAGGAAATTGTGGGTCACGAGAACATACACCCAATACAATACCAATCCCCAAGCGTATTGCACTATACTCAGCCACACCTACACAAAGAGTCAGCACCTCAGCTGTGTAAATCTATGTAGCTCCAGTGAAGCGAATAGAGTTACACTAATTTACACCAAGTTAGGATCTTGCTCTCAATTTCAATTAAACAGTACTGTCAACCTTCAGCACATATCAAAGAACTGATAATCAAGTCACAGTACATAACCTTTACTCCAGTTTTACTGTAATGCTATATTATTTAATAACTTTAAAGTATAACCTTAGGTCCCAGTATGGCAACTCCTGATTGACCTCAACACATCCCCTCTATTGAGGGCCCAAAAGCTCAGGGCCTGAAGCTAGAACACTTGCACCAGAAAGGAGTTCCCTTCTAACAGGGAGTTCCCTGTTGGCTAACCATGGCCAGTTTTTGGCCCCTCTACTGGAGTGGCATAATGGGCATGGATCAGATTATAAAATCTGGATGAAAGGATACAAAGCTGAGCACATTCTCAAAAACACAAACAAAGATTATTCTGGTACTAACAGCTACTTTTATTACAGTGGTGGATATCATATTGACAGTAAAACTCTACAGTATGGAATTCATAAAAAAACTGACTGAATTCAGATGTATAATGCATCTACTTTTTAAAAAAAAGATTTATGTCAGTACAGTCTGTTAGTGAGTAAAATGTGCTGAGCTTTAAGAAAATACATGCTTCTTTTCAATATAGTTGTTGGTACAATATATCTGTTGCAGTTGCTTATTTATTATTATTTAATGAGCATGAAAGAGGCAACTTTAACTCGTCCTGTGATACATTTGGTTTCTATATTTCAATCCCTTTTTATTTTGAAAATTAAAAGACTGTGATGCATTAAAATGGAAAGCTATTAGTGACAGTAATCTGTTGACTAAAATGAATCCGCTGATTACAGGCATGCTGAATAGTAGCATCAATGAATATTTGTCTCGTTACTAGCTTATGATCCAGGTTATAATGACACATGTTTTAATTATTTACCAACATACCAAATGTATGTTGATAATTGGATGCACAGTAATAAATTCTCATATTATATTTTGCTACAGTATATCTGTACTCTAAAAACAAACACTTGATTGTACCGAACAAAACATCTGTCCCCATTATTGAATATGCAATTCACTATGTGGTTGCATTATAATGTTCCTGAAGTGTGTGTTATAGTGTAATTAATCAGAATTAATGTTCCACCATGGCTTTCAAAAATACACTATAATAAAATAATGAGCCATTATCACTTCAAAACCTCACTATATTCTGGCCAAATTATGAAATAATACCTTTCAGAATACAATGGTAAATAATTTCAAGCAATTGTGCAGTTACAGAATAGGTGAATAGAGTGATCTTGAACAATAACATGCATACTTATTGATATTGCAATAAATTCATAAGGCATTAGAAAATAGTAGGTTCTTTTTCAATATAAAAAATGCAGCCTAAGGGAGATATGGCATTTACAATCCCATTTTTTTTAAAGTAAGTTTGAAGAATTTTAAACAGAGATTTTTTTCTTTTACTTGCAGGCTTATTCTCTACAAACAAGGGCCATCTCCTGTCATTTCTGATGGATACTCTCTAAAGGGAAATTTGAGTCATTTTGAGTATTCAATAACCAATATGTTCAGCTACTAAATATTCTCCATTTTACTAAATGGGAAAGATTTGGCTTTAAACAATGATGTTATGTCAGTTTCCCACACGTCTTCCAAAAGGGTTGTTTGTTCATTTATTTATTTTTGGAAGAGGTAGGAGTTATCTTTATTACATGTATGATTTTCAAGAAACTAAAAGCAGCGAGCAGGTTATGATTACCATCTAGGTGTCTGGATATCCTCTAACTTCCCTCATGGCTTTACCTTGGATAACTTTGTAATATTTAAGCAAATAATATTTGGATTGACGACAATAACTTCAGTGGTTTAGTATCCCCCTAGTTCATTTGTTATGTGAAGGGATATATAATATTTCCCTACTCACTTTCTCCATTCCATTCATAATTTTATAGATCTCCATCATATCTCCCCTTAGTCGTCTCTTTTTGAAACTGAACACTCCCAGTCTTTTTAACCTTTCCTCATACAGAAGCTGTTCCATGCCCCAAATCATTTATTTTGTCCTTTTCTGCACCTTTTCCAATTCAAATATATCTTTTTTGAGATTGGGCATCTAGAACTACATGCAGTATTCAAGGTACACTATGGATTTGTATAGTGGCATTATGATATTTATGATCTTATATTCTATCCCTTTCCTAATGGCTCCTAACATTTTGTCAGCCTTTTAGACTGCCGCTTCACACCAAGCAAATGTTTTCAGGGAACTATGCATGATGATTCCAAGGGCCCAGTCTTAGAGATGCATAGGGTAAAATGCTGACACCAAGGAAGTCAATGGAAAAACTCCTATTAACTTTCATTGTTGCTATGAGGAGTCCTACCAGTTACTGATGACAATAAACACTCCGTATAGCATTTGCTCTTTCATACCCCTTTCTGGCAAAGTAAAACTATCTTAGACTCTGAGATGATTCAGATACGTAATACATATTTTTAACATTTGCCTTTCCTTTCCTTTCTTTCTGCAAGAGACATTTCTATTTTTAAAAGTATTATAATTTAAATTTAAACAACACAGTGAAAATTCATATAAAGACTACATTAAAAAGTTTAAGACAGACCTTTTCCTGTGTGAATGAAAATGATTTTTAAGATTTAATGCCCACTATAAGCAGCACCAGTAGAATTTAATTTCAGCTGGGGAAATTTGATTATCATGAAATACTATAAACAAAAAAGATAAAGTTGTTACTCTCCATGGGTTCACTGTTACTATGAGAACCACATTAGTGAATAAAAAGAGCTCTTGATTTCTCAGTGGTACTTCATTACCATTAGCATATGTGTGATCTTGGTCCATGGACCAGCACACTCAGAGGAAAATGAGATTTGGGCAAATATAATTCTTCTATAGAACTCATTTATTGGTTTAAGTCTCAACCTAATTGATTTCTTACTTTTATGTATTATTTCACTAAATTAAAATATATGAAAGTAAAGTATATTGATCCTTTCTAATACACTCTTAATTTAAACAATATCTTAAATCTGGAAATACCTAAAAAGGGTAAGGTTATTTCATTGTCTTTTAAAATACTAATATCTGTAAATAAATCATAATATAATCAACGCATCATGTTTTTTTAACTGAGCCTCTGATTCAGAAATGTTAAAAATATCAACAAATGCCTTTCAAAAGTAGAAACAGTTTTATGTGAAGTCATACATGGGAAGTTCCACCAAATCTTGTACTGTAGGTTTACATCCCATGCTGCCTGGCAACACACTCAAAATTAGCACAATGTTGTCCAAGCAGCATTGCATAGTAAGATTTTGGAAATGGGTGGTTAAACAGGTTCTGGGGTTAGTGAAATAGCAAGTGCACCTGAAACTTGGCAGATAGGAAAAGTGTTGTGCTATTTAATAACTTCCCAGACCTACTGTATAGTTTCCATATAAAAAAGTGTAAAATAGCTTAATAAACAGTCAAAAGTTCAAACCACTGTACCCTCTAATATTTGTGAATTGGAAAAGAGTACAAAAATCTTAAATATTTTGTTCTTTATTCTCTATTCCACTATACTTAAGAAATTAAAAAATAAATTTTAAAAAGCAAGATTTTTAATTTGTAATGATATGCCTGAAATAGTGACATGCTGTACATTTTATTGAGCATAGTGTCTGTGCCTGTCCTTTATGTTTGCTGACTACCCTATGGAATGACTGCATTTTGAGAGGCAGAGATTGCGACGCCAAACCATGCCAAAAGTTATCAACAAAGGCAGCAATCTATACCCAGAAGGAAGTTTTTCTATTCTTTTCTGACTTAAGCAATGTCTCTGTTTGTATCAACAAGGAATAGAACATGTTACCATTGTTTCCAATGAAACAACACTGAACAAATTACCATGGGATCTGGTAAATTCTCCATCAATTTGAGTCTCTATATCAAAAGTGGATGTCTTTTTAAAAGATATGCTTTTGTTCATGCACAAATTATTTGGCTAGATGCATGCATTATTGGGTGAAATTCTATAGCCTGTGTTATGCAGGAGTTCGGATGTAGATGATCATAATGGTCCCTTCAGGCCTTAAGATCAGTGTATCCATCTATAAAATCTATGAACATGGAGTCTCCTTATCATGTATTATTAGTTGATGGTGTGATGTATTTAATGAAAGGTAATTCTTTCTTGTTCACACAAGTGACGATGTGGAGATAATGGTCCCTATTGCTGAAGGGGAAAAATAATACATTGTCTTACCTGAAGACCAATGGGGCCTGGAGGACCAGGGAATCCTCGTGGACCTTCATCACCTTTCTGCCCAAACATTCCTTGCTGACCTCTTGGGCCTGGCTCTCCATCACCTCCCTGATAGACAGGAAGAGAGGACATGAGCAAAAAGCATAAAGATGCCAAGCTTGATTAAGAAGTTCCACTAAAATCAGTGGAGTTGTTTCTAAATATATGTGGTATCGAGTTGATTTTGCTATTGTTTATTATATACATAGTAAAAAAAAAATGGTTGGTCCAATTCACCATGTGCATTATTCCAGTGTTAAAGAGTAAGGTGTAAATCCTTTGGATTGTGAGTGTGGGGACATATTGTTACATATATGTTGTGATGTCAAATCTTTTCTATGTCAAGCAGCACAAATTAGCACATTATCGAGTTTTGTAGACCTAGTGAGAATCTGAAAAGGCCTGGGTTTGCTATGCATAAAAACTGCATTACTTACAGCTATACCAGGGGCACCAACAGGACCTTGAAGACCTGGTGGACCCGGAGGACCCTGCATAAAAAGAAAAAGACAGCAGTTTTGGCATCTGGAATAAGATGAACAGTAGATAGAGAGAGAAGAGTATTTGCATGATCAAGATCTATTAAGCGTTTCTATATTCCTCCAGAGAGAATGTAATATTACTCAAAAGTCTTTTACATTCAGTGCAGTCAGGCATTATTTGTTTAGCTCTCAAAGACTCAGACTTGCCTGGCTACAATAAATTTTAAACTGACATTTACTGAAAGCACTTATATTCATAATGTTTCAGGATATTTAAAAATGGATTTCCATTCAAACATGACTCTAAATGAATACTGGCTTTTCCAAAACTAAAAATATCAGACCTTTTAATGAGATTTGTACAGAGGAAAGTCAACTCTTAAAGTGTGTTCTCACACTCTGTCTTCAAACTGAATGCTTATTATTTGAATCACATTTTCCGTAAAGCTATATATGTTTTTGTGATTGCACAACACTTGCTATCCTGTCCTTCCTGACTGAGAACTGAGCTTGTCTGAGCACGATGGGTCACATTCTTATTTATAGAAACACCCTTTTACACTGCCTTAAAGTGGATATAAATTACATTCTGTATTGCTAGAACAATTCAAAGGAGACTTAATGTAAATGGGAATCTTGACACGTCATAAGACATTACATGTCATATGTACATATCATATCCATTTACATATATGCTATGGGCCTGATTGTGCATCTCTTATTCATACTGGAGGAACCTTACTCATATGAGTATTCCCACTGAAGTCAATAGGACTACTCACATGAGTAAACAGTGTTACTGCGGGCCTCATGTGTGTAACCTTTACCTTGCATGCAAGATGCGTTTACTGATTGAGATGATTGATTTTCTGGAAAGTCCCAAAGGTGAAGGTATGGCCAATGGGAAGGCAATAGGAGCTCCAATTTGTGTTGCAAGAAGAAGAGGCATTGCTCGATACATGCCAAGCTATATTGCAGGGTAGTTTATTGAGTGGGGGAAGTGTGAAAGGCTAGTTCAAATCTTACTACACATTCACCAGGCTTACTACTGCTGATATTATGCAGTGTTGTTGCTGTGTCAGTCCAAGGATATTAAAGAGAAAAGGTGAGAGACATCATATCTTTTATAGGACTAACTTTTGTTGGTGAGAGAGAGAGAAGCTTTCAAGCTTACAAAGAGCTCTGCTGATATTGTGATGTCTGGTCACTTTAGTATTGTCTGCTAGATTCAATAGCATGAAAACAAGAAGACCTGGATTGTCTAAGAATTTATAGTAATGGCCTCTTAGCGCTCCCTGGTTGTACTAAGAAGAGCTCAGTCAGCAGCATCCCTTGAAGTGGTACAACACAGCTCCACTGGGCAGTGAGTGGATGGCTTAGCCAGTCGAGAGCAGCAATTCTGAACCCTTAGCAGGCAACAGGAAGAGGTTGGGAGGAGAGTAGGGTGAATTTTTGGGGGTTGAATAGTTTATTTGCTGAGCAATGCAGTTAGGTTGAACTGAAACTATTTGTGAATTTGCACTGTATTAGTTTTGGCTGGGAAAAAGTTTTTCAGGGCCAGCTTCAGAAAAATGAGAGTGTGTGTATATGTATCCCCCTTATAACCTTTAGCCTAGTGGTTAGGTAAGTTGTATGGGAGGTGGGACACCTAGGTTTGAAGCTGGAGCAGGGACTTGAACTCATACCTCCCCTTGTCACATGAATGCCCTAACCTGCAAGCTGTAAGATGGTTTGCTTTCAAGTTTTCCTATTGAAGCCCTTCCACTTTGTATAAATATTCATGAAGCTGAAGAAAGAATGAGAATGACTCTTTAGCCTTGTAATTAAGACACTCATCAGGATGCAGATGTAGGGATAGGAAAATGTGGATTTAAATCCTTCCTCTGAATCTGTCAGAGAGAAGATCAGAATCCATATCTCCTAACTCCCAGATTTGTGCCCTAATCACCAGGCTAAAGAGTCATTTCCTTGCTCTCGCTCTTTGGCCTAATGAATGTTTATATATTTATACAAAGTGGAAAAGCTTCAATCAGAGCACTTGCACACAGACTAGCCTATGGGCTGGTGGTGAGGATAATCACCTGCAATGGGAGAAATCTGAGTTCAATTCCCTGCCTCAGAGTGGGGACTCAAACCTGGGTCTACCACACCCTGGCAAGTGGACCACAGCAAAAGGTTTTAAAGAAGAACATACACTCCTTCATTTCACTGAAGCTGACCAGACTTTTCCAATTTGCTAAGAAATTCTGAGTATTTCCTGAACCAAATATTTGTTTTGATTTTTCAGTTTGCTGCCAGAACTGAAAAATCAATTATTTACCTGGCTCTAGCAGGGAGGCTCCTCACTTCCCTCTCTCACCCTCACAATAGCACAGTCTAGAGAGGATTTGATCCTGCAAGCTCTCTGTGCATGGAACTCCCACTGAACTCAGTTTGTCAATGGATTGAAGGATCTGACTCTACATGCTGTTTTAACAACAAAAGCTGCACAATATTTTCTTTGTGAAAGTGAGAGCACGTTGTACGGGGAGACTTTGGCAAACCAGTAAAGTGTCTGAAACCACTATAGCTTATTGCTCCAAGCAGCCAAGTCAGCAGGCTTAGCTTAACCAAGGCAGGAGGGGTGCCACAGAAAGGGCAACTTGACCCTGCGTCCTTCCTGATAAGGATTGTGTTGAAGTTGCTGATACATGCATCTTAGAAAAGCAGGATGTGCCCCAGGAAGGTCTATTGGGGCCTCAAGGCCGCAAACTCTGGAAAAAACCCCATCTGGTTAATTGATAATCAGAAGGAGCCTCTTGGTTGCCCATTGGAACTGCTGGCTTAACAAGTTTTCTTTAAGGGACATGTCATTCTGTTACTAACGTAAAAATAAGGGGGAAAAGTTTGAGGTAGGGGGACTCTTCAGGACTGGACTCTCTCTCTCTCTCTCTGGATGCATCTTGTGTTTCCCAGCAGCAGATGGGCTGCTGCTGTGCCACTCAAGAGCCACGCTCAGCTTTGGTCATTATCAAGGGTTGGGGGTGTTTTACTAACCTCTTGTGGACGTGTGTATAAGTGCTTGACACTAAGTAAAGTTTAGCTTTAAGTGAAAGCACTCTTGTGTTGTCCTGTTTGTGCCAGCCAGCTATCGGTCGGACCCCCTGATTTATTTCCTGACGCCACCTCGCACAGAGTAAAAGTTACCAAGAGCTTTGGGTTCAAAGAACCCCAGGTAACAACATCAGATGGGCCCATCATGCAAAAGAAAAAACAATTGCAATACTATTGGATTGTGAAGGGAGACATATATCTGAGAGGTACATTGCTGGAATTTTTCCATCCCCCTCTTTCAAAATACTTGCATTATAGTAAACATTAGAGTGCTGCAGTGGGCATTCTAGCAGAGGGCTGGTGTGATGGAGAGAACCATCACAGAACATGTGGAAACTCAGGAGGCTGGTTTGTGATAGGGTTAAGTTGGTGATATGTATTAAAACTCTGTTGTTAATCAGGTGGAGGGAGTGGATTGGCAGAACCTGTCAGGAGTGGGGCTAAGGCAGTATAAAGCCTGCCCGATGAACAAGGTGTGCACTTTAAGCTGGGATTTTAGTCTAGGCAGAAATCTGCTCCAGTCCTTCCTTTGGCTGGGAGTTCTAATGTACTTTAGGGCCTTGCCTGAGTTTAAAGAGCTTATTCTAGTCTAGAAATTTTAGAAAAGACTGCAGTTAGGTTTTCTACCCTTCACAGGAGAGCTTGTAAAGGAGTATTTCTTAGCTGTTTGTTTGGGAGAGGGGTGTCGATAATTTAAAACATTTTACTTCCTTAAATTGCATTTTTTCCTCCATTTCCACAGCACTCCTGACTTTCCTCTTGTGCTCTTTTTTTCCTTCATAGTATTGATGAGTTTCTGACCCACTGTACAAATACCATGATGGCAGTGGCACTGGCAAATGTTTTCAGTCTCTTTCGTGACGTATCTTAATGTGATATTCCTGCATGTATTCCAACAGACTGACTGGGCTGCAGCTAATGGAAGGAATTTACATACATACAAATAGAAAATGTATCTAAATTTACTAGACTGCATTGAAAATGTCAGCCACTGCTTCTGTGCTCTCAGGATGAATTCACCTCTCTGCAGACAATCAACACAAGGCCAATGAAGCTCTTAAAACTCACTTAGCCCTCCATATAGAGTTCATGTTTAGTTTCACCTATTAATCACCTTTAAAAGCTGCCCTCAAACAGTTGTTCACACAAGGGCAGATTCTCTGTTCCATTACTCAAGTGGCACAAAAGGCTGATTGTAAACCCTAGCTGGGTGTTCTCCTGGCATGGAGAAATCTCCAGTGGGGGTGTAGCTGGCAGAGTCAGCTCCTGTACATTGCCTGCAATCTCCAGTGTCAGGGGTGCGTCCGCGGCAGGGAGGGATATACTGGAGAGCTGAGCAATGCACTATAGCTATCCCCGGCTGGCAGATTGTCCTTTGGCAACCATTATCACTATAGGTTTCTTGTTAAATATCAATTAGTCAACGCCCCTAGATGTCTAGATTCCTCTGAAGAGGCCAAAGGAAAAAAAATAAGCCTTAAACATCTTCACTTAGGACCCCCGATCTTAATCGACCCAAGTTTCCCCACCTTACCTTTTATCAGGAGACAAACACTTGAACCAGAAGTCATCTGAGATGAGAGGTCCAAGTGCTTGTCCCCTCCCCTGCAAGGTCTTTGAGGGGAGGCCAGATGGCACATTCTATCCCTCCCCTGCACACTCCTTCTGTCTTATGGGAGGGAAAGCAAGTTTCACAGAAACACACATTCTGAAGTTAGTGGACTGAATAGGTATAGCGGAGGGTAGAATCTGACTCAGTGCCTGAGTTCATTTGTGTGCTCTAACATAAAAGCTGTATCACACCTTCAAATAAAAACACTACAGCAGATGAACACTGAAACAATCCAGGATTTCAGTGTGAAATACTCCAGATATGTGCATATTCATGCAAGCCTCACACTTGAGTATTAAGCATGTGCAGGATACAATTTTCAAACACTTATTTTGCAATTACTTTATTTGTAAAGGAAGGCTCCTGAAACATATCAAAAGCTCTCGTACCTATTAAGGGTTATGGACTGAATGATCAGCCCTTTGCCCAGCTCGAGTAGCTGTGCTGAGATGGGGCAAAGCAGGAAGGGCAAAAGTTTTCACAGACACACTGAAGAAGCGATGTGCACCTTTAAGGGGGAGAACAGGAACAGTTGTATGCTGCCACATATAGAGCCCGAATGGAACTGGATTCTGGGCTGCACAAAGATGTGAACGCCTCAAACCCCACTCTTTTCCATGCACAGAGAAGCACTATGCTTGTGTACCACGTTGGCTCTCTCCAGCTACATAAATAGTAGCTGGATTTGTCCCTACATCGAGGGCAAGTTTACAACAATAATAATTAATAATAAAGCTGATTTACAGTTATCTGGGCACAAAGTACATGCCTGAATAATTTAACCCATTTTAAAAAGTTCTCATTTGAGATAAAATTCCATCTGGCCATTTTTTATATCAGACTCACCCAAAAGTTCATCTCTAGGTTGAGAATAAGCGCTAAAAAGAGGAATTTGTTCAGTAACTTTTCTAGGTATATTCCCTGGAAAACATGGACTGATAATAGATGTGCTTTCTCAACCATATCTATGATATGTTCCCTGTGTTAACAGGCCATTGCAAATATTTTACTACAAAATTTATGATTTGATCTGACAAAACAGAATTGTGACAAGTATGCATTTGCTGCATGTGGAACTGCAGAACTAAGCCTTCGCATGAATAACTGCAGGAGGATGCTCTGATCTTTTTAAAAAAATGCAATTTCCAACACAAGTTTGCTCTCTATATTCTCCTATGAATATTATTAAATATGAAAATATTATTAAAAGTATTAAGTAGCATATGCCTTGTATTGAACAAGATGCCATCTGATGTGAAGATATATAATCATACATTTGACAGTTGATTAGAACACTCTACATTTATAGTGCTAGATGCATAATTAATAATAAAACATCTTTTTCATGATCGGGAAAAGTGACTGAATATTCTACTCTTGCCCTGAGCTCTACTTACTCTCACACTTTGAACTGGAATGTAATCAAGAATCTCTCTTCAGTGACTTCTCCCCCATTTTGTCTGAACTTGTTCAGAAAAAAATAATATAAGAGCAAACCCAAACACTGAAGAGAGACTTGAAAATGACTTGAGACTTGTTTGGGATTTGAAACAGTGACTGTAAAGCAATCAGAGGGATGGGAAGTACTGAAATACTATGGGGAAGGTTGATTGTCAGATGTTTCTGGCCTGACTGGAAAAAGGAAGTACTTGAACTCCTGTGAGAATATTCATGCGATTTTAGACCCTGATCCAGGTCTACGGAAATTTATGGGATTCTTAAGATTGAATTCAGTGGGCCCTTAGGGTATGTTTACACTGCAGCAGGGAGCAAGCCTCCCAGCCCAGGTAGACAGGCTCACACTAGCGGAGCTCAAGCTAGCAATCTAAATATAGCTCTGGTGGAGATTCAGGCTAGTCTCCTGAGCTCAGAACCAAGTGGCTGTGAGGTCCTGAGAGGCTGAGCTACAGTATCAATTCTGCTCTTTTTAATGTGCTTGCTAAAGTTTTGTTAGTGTAAGTCTGTTCAACCAGGCTGGGAGGCTCACTCCCATGCCCTTAGTGACTTGAAACATTTGAAAGTTTGCATAAAATATCTCGACTTCTGCGTACCTGTCTGAATTGAACCTCAGAGATCCATGAAGTTAGTTCATCAGTAGTAAAATACATTTCAAAAGCTTCATAAAGGATATGTCTTTAGAATAAAATACTGGACATATTTACACACTGCCATTTCATGTTCACAGTCAATATGTATTGGATGCTAGCGCAGTAATGCATAATTGCGTATATGCTCTTTGATACTTTCTACCCTCTGATACACCCATCTATCTCCTAATTATGCCCTAAGTTAACTGGATGTAAGAGAATACTCACTATTTATGTAGAGTATTGTTAACATTATGTTAAAACTCCATGTAAAATATTTTAAAGGTGTAATTAAGTCACATAATGTGATTGACAGTTTTCTGTGTTTCTATTGGTTGAAGTGTGTGAGTCTATGTGAGACATACAGCTGGTTCCTGCCAGCTCAGCAAATGGTTCATTAGGTACAGAAGTACAGTAATTAATTCAAAGGCAATAAAAAAGTGAAGCCAATACACTGGATGAAGTAGTTAGATACTCACATTTTCTCCCTTGTCACCTTTACTGCCTTTCTGACCTGGTTCACCAATTTCACCCTGTAATTGAAAGCTAGAAGTTACGTTTCTTCTTTAGAATGGCCTACCTCCTAACTGCAGTCAATACCACTGTATCTTTAAATGTCACCTTTAACATGATTATGCTGCCTGTTTTATGCTGCAGTTTCAAGTGTGAAGGCCTAAGGGGAACAATTTTGCATGGATCAATCACATTGGTATGACAGATTAATCCAGGTATTGATTGGTATGCTGCAAAATGCAACATGACCTCGCTTTGAAGTATACTACAACTAAGTTATAAATAAAGGAAACTGTTTTTTCTCATGTCAGTTTCAATATGAACTGATAATGAAAGTACCTTGATTTATAAACTAATCTAATTACACATGACTGAACAACTGCTTCTCATTGTTGTGCATGGTATTTCAAAACCTCAACATGACTCAAATTACCCAGTAACCATCTAAGAAAGTTTTATTTGTTTAGCACAATAATAAAAGACAGTTTGTGTGATTTAACATAAGGACTCTCTGTAGGTTCATAGATTCCAAGGCCAGCAGGGACCATTGTGATCCTCTGTATAACACAGGCCATAGAACCTCCCCCAAATAATTCCTAGAGCATAAAAATGCCTAGTTACATAATAACACAAATAACACAGCCATGTACTATAAACCTAAACCTCAAAGTACTTCTATTTGTGTTACTGAAGTTAGTTAAAACTGTGATGGGTTTCAAAGAATAATACTAGACCAAATCTAAGCTGATTCCTGAGAGGTGCTGAGCGCCCTCAACTCTTCTTGGAGTCAGTGGGACCAGGAAGAATTAGTCTCTTTGTTTTTATGCTCTGAACACTTAATGCTGAGGCTCTATTCTACCATCAGTAAGATTAAATGAGTATGCATTATTGAAAATGTTTTATCTTTCTCATTCACTGAGGCAAGTTTTTTAAATAGGGAAAAATTTATGTTAACATCATACACCCTGATTTGTTTTGCTGCAGTTTCAACCTCACTTCTTTAGTGGTAGGAATCTTAAATTGTCTACAGTTGTTTGGACACAGATCCTGATCCCCTATGACTCCTGTCTCTTAGATGTCTGACTTTTTTTTTAAAAAAAGAGTTGTTTAGCCACAGTGTCTAATGTGATGACAGCTACAGCAAGTCCATTTTGTGTATAAATCATCACACAGGAAGACAAATGCAAACAATAAGGACTGACCTTGTCACCATCTTCTCCGGGAGAGCCACCAGGACCAGCAGGACCTGGAAGACCTACAGGACCCTGTACTCCATCTCGTCCAGCAGGACCTTGAGGACCTTTTTCACCCTGAAGAAAGAAAAATCATCTGTATTTATCACAAGAGAATAATTAAGAATTTAGTACAATCAATTCATACTTCTTCAACCAATATGCAAATTGTTATATAGCAACATACAAAGATGTTTGACTGAAATCCCTCTCTTGTACTATTGTGGCCTTTATCACATACACACAATCACACTCAAAAGATTAAATGAAAGCCTCTCACAAACATTAGAAAGACAAGGTGGGTGAGGTAATATCTGTTATTGGGCCAACTTCGGTTGGTGAGAGAGACAAGGTTTCACAGAGCTCCTCTTCAGGTCACTGAAGAAGAGGTCTCTCTCTCTCTCTCAAGTTGGCCCCATAAAATATATTACCTCACCCACTTTGTCTCTAAGATCCTGGGCCCAAAATGGTTACAACACTACATCTCACAAACACTGACATATTTATTGATACCATGTGCTAACTCCATCCCTTCCGTGATTATAAAAGAATAACACTGGAGGTCAGTTTAGTATGTAAAAAGAAAAGGAGTACTTGTGGCACCTTAGAGACTAACAAATTTATTTGAGTATAAGCTTCCGTGAGCTACCGTACTCCTTTTCTTTTTGTGGATACAGACTAACACGGCTGTTACTCTGAAACCTGTCAGTTTAGTATGTGTGTCCAATCATTCCTTTTCCACAAAACCCATTTCAATGAACGCTATTTAATTGTCTTTACATTTTGTGCTAGAACGATTAATCATGTTTAAATGCTGCCCTGAGACAATTATTCACATATAGGGAGATTCTCAGTACTACTACTTTAGCAGACTGGGCATATCCCTTCTGGGTATTTTCCTGGCATGGAGGAATTCCCAGTTGGTGTGTAGCTGGCAGAGAAAGCTTCCACACCACTTTGCCCCCAATCTCCAGCACAAGGAATATATTTGGTGCAAGGAAGGATAAGTTGAAGGCAAGGATGGAGTGTATAATGAACTGTAGCTATCCAGGGCTGACAAATGCTTCCTTGACAACCACTGTTATCTGACATGTTAGAACTGTTCCCAAGCTGCTCTAACCTGCACCAGGGACTTGGCAGAAAATCAGGGAGCCATAACTGGCTCCCTGACAACCCGACTACCTCTGTGCCAAGTGGAATCTAAATGCAACAGAGAATCTGGTCCCTAAGTTCCTCAGTGCACTACTGTCCAACAGAACTTGTAAATAACTAAATTATTAATAGTACAAATCAGCAGAAATCACAACCAGCTTCTTCATAATGTAAGCCCTTAATAAGACAATGAAGGCTGACTGTGTATGCATGTAATGTTAAATGGCTAAATTCTGGTCTGAGTTGAAATGGGACGTATTTTGTGCTAAATCAGGACCAGGACCAGGCAAATCTACAAATGTTGAGGTTTAAATATTAAGATACAGACACACAGTTCTGTGAAGCCTGAATTCAGCATGACGTCATTGTTATAACATAAACTCAGAAGAGTCTATACTCTCACACCAAGTTATTGGCAAATGGGCTCTTCTGAGCAGTTGCTGGCTTTCTCCTTCACCCTGTAGTCTCGGGCACAGAGTCCAGACCCTGGGTCTTTTGGAATAACTTACAGGAAAGTTCCTTTCCAGGCTCCAGAGTTGAATCTCAGAGTTCTATGTATGGTACAACCCAAATGGCTGCCAAACTCATCCTGACCTTTTTGGTTTCAGTTTGATATTCAAACTCACCATGTTCCAGTCCTCTAGAATTTTTTCTCCATAAGGCTGGCCAAACTGTAATAGGGACTCATATATGTGAAACTACAGAGCTCAGAACTTTATATCACATGGCAGTTAATATGTGTTTGTGTGAGTAACTCTGTTAACAGCTATTTCATATTTTCAAAATGGCTCTTGAGATGTTCAGGTGAAAAAAAGAGGGAGGGGACAGCAAATAATAATAGAAATGATACCAAAAGAGCAACAACAAACAAACAATAATACTAATTCTGGTGATCAGTGTGCTTTCTGTGCCTAAAATAAAAGCAGGCTGAGAGGCTGAAAAAATGAATAGTCAGGCATTCGTTGATGATCACATCAAAGATTAAAAAAGTACCAGAAAGGCACCAACTGGCTGAGAGAGAACATACCGGAAAAGAGGAGTAAATGGTAATGATATTTGATAACAAAGTGAGAAATAAATTTGCACTTCAATATGCAGAAGCAGGATAAAAAAATTGAATCAAAACTACAATTTGACAAAATATTTTATTAATGGATTCTGCCACCTTTGTACTAATAATGATTCAGCCTCGTTCAACTCGTCCTCCTGGGTATTAGAATGTGCAAAAATATAAATGTTGTTATCCAGTTTAACTTAATTTGCAATTTTCTATATAATAAATATAAAGGAAGTAGGGCAGGTGCGCTGGTCACATATGCAATAGGAAGGTCCTGCAGTGTGAACATCTAAAGTTCTTGAATGAAAATTAATAACTTCTGTACTATAACAGTCTTATGTGCCATCTCCTTGGAATTACTTACAGGAGCACCCTTCTCTCCTGCTGGACCTGGAGGACCTTGAGGACCTGGACGGCCTGGTAGACCAATGGGGCCAGCAGTACCTGCTGATCCACGTTCACCTGGAGAACCCTGGAAGAAAAAAAAATGCTAATTATGCAGAGAATTCTAATGTAGTCCATTTAAGCTTCTCACCGTTCTTCAGCTTCGAAACATACACCCCCCATCCTTCAATCGGACTTGATGCGGATGGGTATTCTCAAAGCCAATTGCCCACTACTAATGGAATTTCATGGATTCGGATCATACATGGTATTTATATTCTAAGGAATATTTAGATAAGCTTTTGCCATCTACCTGAGTGTGCAATAGTGCCCAGTGGTGCCCATCTGGGCTCAAACATTTGATTGTAATTAATGAGAAATAGCAACCATCATTCTGAAGTATGCAGAGCATCATCTGAGTTAGAAATAGTGGAAGATTGCCTGGCATTTGTCATGGTCACTTTGACTTCATCAACACAAATGCTTTTGTGAGATACTTGTCATATAGTTTAGGAGGCCTACCATTGATTTGAGAGGACTTGCTTTTATTTTGCATAATATTAGATTTGCAATAATTGTTGTAATAACCTCAAGATCCAAGGAGAAATGCCACCAGAAAATATCTTAGCATTAGTATTTCCAGGAATAAGGTATAATTAGAATGTAGCATAGGTTCATGTCATGCTAGCTTTCTAGGAAAAAAGAATATGGTGACAGAATGTGTCATGCTAATAGGGCTAGGATTAGTGGCAACTGGGACAAAGGTGGAAGCAGAGATGGTGTCCACAGTGCAGGTGGCAATCACTGCATTGTTAATGGCAACAGCAATTATAACTGTAGGGAATAAAGACCACTTCCCACACCTACCCCACCCCAACCCCAAAATGTGACCTCAAAGAGGATACTGGTTCAAACAGTTTGACTTCAGTTGTTGATCAGATATGCATGGGGGGGTGGACATCAGTAGGAGTTCCCATCAGCATTTTCCCAGTCCTTTTGCTTAGAACTGCATTAGTCACTGCTATGAACTTATTAAACTTAACTTATTTAACTTATTAAAGTTAGGTTCTGACTACTGGTTGTTTTGATGGCCAAAAAGTTCAGAATGGACATTGAGCCCTTCCACCGTGACACTGTTTAAAAAAAAAAAAACCAAAAAACAAAAAAACAACCTCTTACAACAAGTAGAGCAGCAGCACTTATTAACAATTGTGTCACAGCTGTTATCCAAACTGTGAAACGTGGGTTAGCCTTACTAGTTAGCTTTATAGTTGTATTCAAATAAAATCAAAAAAGTTGAAAAGCAAATGCCCAAACATATTTGAAATGGTCATTGCCAAGAATTGCAGACTCAGTTAAAAACTGCATATTTTTTCTTCCCAAAATGTATAACTCTTGTCTCTAAATGAAGGATTTGTTCTAGGATTTTTTAAATCTCAAAAACTTTTGTCCAATACAAAGGATGTGTATTGCCATTCAGCGAAAGCCCAAGTACGAGATTCAGTGTGTACAAATGTTGAAAGGTTTCATCCTAAAGTCCATACTCAGTTCTTACTCAGGCCAATCTCAGTTTAGAAAAAGTCCCTTTCACAAGTAGCCCTTACTGCATTCTGCTTGAGTTAGTAGCATTTTGGAACAAACCCTGAGGCTGTAATATGGTTCGTAATTTTTTTTAGGAAATTGCTTGGTTTTTGACATAAAGAAACTTATTACCCTGATAAATGAATTCACACTGCATAGTAACATAGGACAGAACCATGATGGCTAAATATTTCAGGAATTAGCTCACCATTATGAACTAATTTGATGATACATTATGCTGTGCACTGAAGCCAAAGGGCTCTGTGTGGGACAGCAGTCTGCCTGTGTGGAACCCAACTGACTTCAAAGTATTATATGTAGTCCTATTGACTTCAAAGCACTACACAATGCAGGTTTGGACGCTGCTATTTTAGATCAACACAAAAGTGGATAAAAGTCTATTACCAAAAAAAAAGTAAAAAAAAATGCCCAGGCAGTCTTGTCAGAAATATATTAATTTTATACAGAAAATAACGATAGCAGAGTTGTTTTTGCTCTATGCTGAAATACCTCACTTCTAAGGGTTTAAAAACATCTGGATCTTTTGTGTATACTCTAACATCTTTTAAGTCTAACCATTCTGAGGCTACTGAAGCATCCGTAAGTTAAAATAATGTTCTTAATGTCCCGGCTGACTCTGCACTTCGCAGCAACACAGGTGTTGTGCAGTGCTTATAGACTTTCAACAACAGGCTGACCTTTCTTTAAATATGTCAGCCAGGCACAGAGCCAAGATTCGTGACCTTTCAGAATCTGAGCAGGACCTGGATCTTTTCTGCTGAATTGAGCTGACAAGACAAAATGTGTTATAAAAACCCGCAGTACTTCACAAACAGAGAGAGCCTGCTCGGATGGACTAATTGGGACAATTCTGATTTTTCTGTCACGTTTATGCTCATTCTAAACGGACAGATGTCAATTAGTCTTGCCCAGGGATGGAAGGGGAGAGGAGAAGAAGCAGAGAGATCTGGGTGTAACTGCCAGTTCCAAAAAGGGAGCAAAAGTGGTGAGGAGCATTCAGAGAATAAAAGGATAACAGGGATTCGCCAACAGCACAATCCCATCCAAATCAATGGAATCCTATATAGCTCATAAATTGATGTTGGTAGACAACTGTTCAGAAACTGGTGATATGTAAAGTAATTGATGGTTTCAACCCAAACAGTAATGATTGTAAATCCTTTTCGCCAGCTGGGCTGGTTTCAAACCATGACCCACTGGCAAGATTCTCCATATCCCATTACCAAACCAATGAATTGTCCTGTACCATCAATTTACAAATTCCTGGTGTTATGAACCAGAAAAACACAGCAGCAAAATTCAGCTGTGACCCCTCTAAAATTTTATCTTGGCTGGCTGTGAACTAAAGAACTTGCCTTAACACTAAAACATCTATGACACTCCCATTGGAGTTCCTGATAGCACTTTAAAAATATAGGGCCAGATTCTGCACAACGGGTTTGTGGAGAGTTGGGAAGGAACAGCCACACCCTTTGTATCTTCCACACAGAGACTGGCCTGCTTTCTCCTGTGCCACCATAGTATTGAGAGCTTGCAAGGAGTCTGGCCATGGCACCATGCTCACTCCACGCCCAGACATCTGAGCTGGACGGAGAGGCTGGCGTATGCTGCACCTTCTTCAAGGCTGGTACAAGAGTGTGTGGCTGAGAAATTCTGGAAGTACGGAGGAACTCTGGCTTTGCAAACGTGTATTCCTCTTAAGTGCTTCAGGTGCTGTGCTTTTCCTCTGTACCCCTTTCAATGTGAACAGTGCACAGGGCTGAATCTAACCAAAGGTAACGGAGCAAAGGAAAATATAAACCCTTCTCTGGAATAGCAGATAGAGTAGATGGCCAGTGGAAAAGGAATATTTCTCACAGAAAATCACAAAAAGGTTCCACAACTGCAGAGCACAGGAACAAGCTGATTCTGTGGACTAACAGCCATGGTAACTATATTGTGTTGGTTAAGGACCTTTTTCGGTGGAATTTATATTAGCTTTAGTTTTTTAACAACAAATACAGTATCTGAACATTTGATCAACTGCAAAAGTTAAAATTATTTTGCTTATTAAAGTTAGGTTCTATTTTGTAAGGAGTAAATAATCTTCCAAACTAAATTATGGGATGTTTAAAACTACATGTTATATAAACTGAAGGACACTAACTCATGTTGTGTAGATCTGATATGATTTTTTTCAATGATCATTTTAAAAAGTTAGTCTGTAGGTAGTTAAAATGTTATTTATACCTTCATTAAAAGAATAGATAAAAAGGTTCAGAACATTTTTAAAATTTCTATAATTAATACAAAGCACAGCCTGGGTTAATTGCTCAATACATCTTTTCTGATACTACTATAAGAAATCTGAAGGGAAAAAATCTAATGGGTTTAATTTGAAGCATAAATAGTTCTCTGAAAAATAATCGAATAATTTAATTTCAAAATGTCTATTCATCACACGCTATTTATGTCACTAATAAATCATATCAAGAATACAGCTACAATATTCTGCAACACCATCATGTTGCTTAGTTTCTGTATCTTGCTTGTAGCTTGTTTCCATTTTTAAATTATATTAAATAAGGTCATTATTTTAATATGTAAGAGGAAGGTTTAAAAATAAGAAACAGATAATCATGATATGCAGAAATAAAGTTTTTAAATAGAGTTATGTGGCCTCTAACAAGCCTTAAAAATATATTATAGCCCTTAGGACACTGAGTTCAAGCATATGCATTTATAAAATGACTCCCACACAAGCTCTGATCAGATCCTACCCTGTATCAGCTGCTCCAGACCCCCAAGTACCTCAACTCTTCTTTCAACACCTGAACCTGCCCCGAAAAGCACCCCATTCTCCCCAGAGGTATCCTGATCCCTTTTCACCCAGTATCAGCAAGTATCAGGAGCTGTTCTCTCCCCCACTCTGGAGCCCTGTGAAACATTTTCATTGCTGCTGCTGGACAAGCACCTGATTCTACTTCTTTTCTCTAACTGCCAACTTTGACAAATATCCCAGTACCCACCTCCATCTGTAGAACCCTCCTGATAGGCTGCATTAGAAGTGGCCAGTTCTAACATGCTAACTGCTGAAACCCAATGACAAGAGACCCAACCCAATGATCCTCAGCTGCCAACCCTTTTTGGTACTGCTCTCCTCAGAGACCACATGAAGACCTCATTAGATGGCACCCTGTTTTCAGATGTAATTTAGGTAATGGTCTAAAGGCTGAGCATCAAAGTTGGTGAAATTCATTCAGTGCAAGGTCCTCCACTCTACTTAAGTCCTGAAGTAGGGTTGGACTGAGGGACCTCAACAGAAGTGGCTCAAAGATGTGCCTGTGCATATGTTATTTGCCCTGGTAAGAGTTAACATTCCAGCCCTGACTAAGGAGACCGAGAAGCTACAACGAGAAAAACCATATTTATATGAATTCATTGGCCCTAACACCCACACAACTTGTGCAGAGGGGCTGTGGGTTCTATTCCAGCTGATAAACTTGAATGGCAGATGTAGGAAGATGTACAGTAACCCTGCACTCTGGCCTCGGTTGGGAGTGGTAAATTTCACTTCTCCAACCACTCTACCCACAGTCTCAGAGCTTGGCTCAGAGTAGGTGAAATTAATTTCATCTGCCGCGACTACCTCATAATGAAGAAAATGGTTTCAGAACCTGGGGCTAAGATTTTTAAAAACAGGAGTCTGAAGTGAGACTCTTAAATCCTTATTTTGACACCTTCAGAAGGTATGGTGAGCAACTAACAGCTGCCAATGAACAGCATAGGTGCTTAGCTTCGCTCCTCAAGTCTAGCCATTGTAAATACAATTGAATGGAACTCATGTTCTGTGGTTTGTGGTGTCTAGTAATAGGATATAGAATAATAGAAGCTAACTATTGTGACTAGGAGTTCTCTTTCTCTCTGTGGTTTTTTTTTTTCATTCTAAATATTAAACTGAGGTCTTGTAGAACTCCCTGCATTGTGAAGCCTGTGCCTCACTTAAAACTCATACAGGGAAGATAAATAAGTTGCTTGCTGAAATTTGTCAATGAAAAAAATATTGAGTGGGAATGTGGACTTACTGGAGACTGAAAAGTTATAGAGCTTTCCTCTGCTTCTAAATTGCTATATCTACACACTTCTACAGCATCTTTATACAGCATCTTTTAAATAATTTAGATCTTTCACTTGAGGACTGCTGAAGATCTTTTTGCTACAACAGCATCTCTCCTTAGCTTCTCAGCTTGGCACTTGTGCAGTGGTCTATAACACTTTAAAGCAAATGCTATTCTCCCATCCCTCATCTAATGAGACTGGAAGTGGCATGGTACATCCTATAATGAATAAGTTATGGCAACTGTACCAGGAGGATGCCTTGATACTCTGGATATGCCTCATCTTTTCAATATTCTAATAATTCTATTATTATTCTATTATTATTCTAATATTCTTCTTATTATTATTATTATTATCTATTATTATTAATATTATTATTCTAATATTATTCTAATATTCTAATATTCTAATAATTGAGATCGACTGAGCCTTGTTAGCTCTTGGACTGGTATCCAAATTGTTTTCTTCTCTGTCGGCCCAATTCTGTTACTCTTATCCATGCTGAACAGTATTCTCGCCAGGAGCAAACCTACTGATTTCTCTGGCACTACTCTCACAATAAGGTCTATATGGAGAAGGGTGGCAGAACAGGGTACTGTGATCATAGAATCATAGAATATCAGGGTTGGAAGGGACCTCAGGAGGTCATCTAGTCCAACCCCCTGCTCAAAGCAGGACCAATCCCCAACTAAATCATCCCAGCCAGGGCTTTGTTAAGTCTGACCTTAAAAACCTCAAAGGAAGGAGATTCCACCACCTCCCTAGGTAATGCATTCTAGTGCTTCACCACCCTCCGAGTGAAAAAGTTTTTCCTAATATCCAACCTAAACCTCCCCCACTGCAACTTGAGACCATTGCTCCTTGTCCTGTCATCTGCTACCACTGATGGCAGTGGCTGCTCCAAATCTTTTTACATATTGTCTTTTAGAAGATTTTATTTTGCAAGATTGTTCAGCCAGTATTTGTACAGGGACATACACATATCCTGCCAGGTGAATAAATGATGGTTCTTTGCATGGTTAACCTGGCAACCTAAATGTGATTCCTATTGCTATTATTTTGATTCCTGAGGCTTCAGTGAATATAAGAATAAAAATTCGCTAGCCTGCAGCCATACCACTATGTCTGTGATCTTGTCAGATATCATAATCTAAACACTTTTAGGTCTGCTCAATTCTAGACTGTGGGGAAAAAAAAAACAGATTTTTTTTTTTTACAAACCAGATGGCAGCCACTGTGCTTGTATCTATCGAACCTGTTCATGGAATTCTGGTAGCTCTTCTACCCTGCCCACCCCACAGCCATCTTTTACAGTTATTTTGCACACATTTTCTTTACTATCTTACTGGATTTTCATTTCACAACAGTTAGGAATGTCAGTGTATGGATTCTGCCCATAAGCAGGGGTAGGTGCCCTAAAGATATTGACTTTGTTTCCTCCTCTCACTTTTCTGGGGAAGAAGCTGAGATTATTCCACTATAGCCTCAGGCAAGAGATGAGTGCCTGAGAGTTAAAAGAACAGGAGTACTTGTGGCATCTTAGAGACTAACAAATTTATTAGAGCATAAGCTTTCATGGGCTACAGCCCACTTCATCAGATGCATAGAATGGAACATATAGTAAGAAGATATATATATATATATATATACACAGAGAAATAAGTTGGAAGTTGCCATACAAACTGTGAGAGGCTAATTAATTAAGATGAGCTATTATCAGCAGGAGAAAAAAACTTTTGTAGTGATAATCAAGATGGCCCATTTAGAGTTGAAGTAAGAATCTGCTTTTGCAGCCTTGATATTATATAGATGGACACATATGCACATGCCTAAATGCTTTTCTGAATTGGGCCTAAGTCCATCTCTAATCAGCAAAGCACTCAAATTCTTGTGTACCGTTAAGGAAACATTTAAATCCTGATGAAGTCAAATCCTACCTAAATCAATTGGGACTTAAGCATATGAGTAGAAAGGGGACAGATTGCTGAATCAGGGCTATAGAGAGTATAATACTATTGCACATGTGTGAATATGTAATGGAAGGATACAACGGGGCAGAAGGGCAGTTGCTGTAAGAACGTAAGCTCTGAATTTCTTGACTCTTGTGTAGTCAATTTACCATGATACTAACATTATTTCTGCATAGAATATGAGATGGGTGTGACTAATGTGATCCTATGTATGGTTTGGTTTTTTCAAAATATAAAAGTTAAAAGTTGTGTAGATCAGATTAGATTATTGTAATGGTTTCTTCTCCTCCTCCAGTTCTCTGTGCTTTCTCCAATTCTCCCTTCTTCACCTTTTCCACTCTTCCTTTCTCTTCTTTCATTCTGCTGCTTTATGTAATAGTCTCATTATCCTACCAAGCACACTTTTCTTCATTTTAATCCCCTTTGAAACCCATCTCCTTGAGCCCTCTCCTCCTTTCATTTGATCATGAATCATTCTTTTACCTTTTCCTCTATTGAATGGGTGTCTGAGGTTTTGTCTCGTATTTATCTTATGCACTGTAAGATCACTAATGAATGTGCTTTTATCTGTTTCTTTTTGTGAAGTGCCATGCAATATAAAGTACTTGTATACATATTTTGTCATAGTAACAATATTTTTTCTTAATTAGCACATTTATTTAAAGTGAGCACCCTCATGACTGAAATTATTATCAGATAGAGGCAGATAGCACCAACTCTGGCAACATAACTAACTGGGTAGCCTATATCTGGCTGGTTCAGTATGTGACCTGGACATCCAATACCCAAATGACCTAATGAGGAATGACTGCCTGAGTTTCCAAAGAGCTTTCTCTCATCAGCATTCAGTATGCCTTGCAGCAGCCTGAAAGAGGGAGGAGGAACACCACCAAATAGAAGATAAAGAGAGCAGATAGAACAGTGGGGAAAAAAGAAGAAAACATCTTGCTATGGAGTATCCGTGCATCTTTCTCTTTTGTCCAGCTCACCATAAGCACAGCAATTAGCATGTAGTGTATTCTGAAATGGTCATTCACTGTGGAGTACTTGCAGCTGTACATACCTGCCAAACAGAGTTTATGATTCTGTATTTTCTAGCTATTTGGGAACAGACAGTGTTGGCAGGTGTGGCAAAGACCTCCACAGGGACTAATCCTCTTCCTATTTTCTATGGTGAGCGAGTATTCCACTTTTACTAATCCTCTCTGGAAAATGACTGACTGTGTGTTTAGCCCCTACTGCCTAAAATAGGTAGGGAATTATTTTAGGGCCATATAATGCCAATGATCTGCCCCTGCAACTCCCACAGACAGCAGAGAGTTAAAGCTCTACGTCTCATTGTGGCCCTGAGATAAATACATGTGGCACCATGGTATCAGGTGCATCCTTACATCTTCTAACTACCAGCCAATTCCAAAATTCATAATTCATAATTACAGAGATACAAAATGAGTCTAATAAGTTTAGGACTTTCTCTGAGATTTGGTATATCTGTGGGTGGAGTTTGATTCTATTAGTGCTTCAGGTAGTCTTTGCCTTCCAGGCCAGGGATTACCCATCTGAAGGTCCGAGAAAGTAACTGAACCTTTGGCAAAGACTTCCTCCATATTCACCACTTCTATTACCTGCCTAGAACCTCCATTACATCATAATGTCTCTAGCAGCCATTTCAGATTGCTCAGATTATGATTGAAAATTTGGTAGTCAAAACTTTGAATTCTTTAAATAGTCTACCTACAAGGACTGAGTATATATTAGAAAAGGGTGAAATATTTGTAGTGAAATTAAATGGTGTGAATATAACCAGGAATTTAAATATTACTTATTGTGAGCAAGAGTTTTGTTTTACAGGGTGAATAGTGAGGTTCCTACTTTGGGGCTTTTTTGTTTCAGTTCCTTGAGGAATGTGCTTATAGAGCATGGTGGGAAGGAAAGAAGGAACTGAACATATCAAAAGCAAGCTAAAAATTAAAGTACTATCACGCTACTTCTTAATGACATTCTAGCGGAAAGAATTAGTGCACAAAAATGTTACTGCAGCTCTTTCCCAAACCTAGGGATATCCCCAAACCAAAAGTTTTCAATTAGGAGTTCTTTACACGTTCTGTTTCTAAGCATTAAAACAAATATAAATTTTAGGAATATACATGAACTTTATTGTCAAAACATATTTACTTTCAGTTCCTCTATTACTTTTTCCCTTGCAGGAAGGGTTTGTGTCAATTTACTTTTCCACCTGGGCTCACCAAAGGAGAAAGAATTGCAATAAGCAGATAGTTGTCAAGACCTGCATGCTGCACATTTGAGCATAAGTGTACCAGCTTTTTGCATCTATAGAGTGCTCTTGCATAAAAATGACAGCAGAAAATTTGGTTATTAAAAAAGTCTGTATTCTATTTTTAATACCTTTCGTTTCAAAATTCCCAGGAACTACAGTGCAAGATGTGATGGAGAGATCAATAGCAGAAAGTAAAAGCCTAAACATAAAACAAACACTTGGGGATACAAAAAACTCTTGACCTTAGACTGGTCTTACAAAATTCTACAGGCCCTCATCTTTCTGATGAATGCGTAAAATGTCATTACAGTCAGAGAAAGGCAGGTAAATCTACTTTATGCCTAAATTTGTAATAAGTCTAATTGAAAAAAAAACTTTATGGTAAATACCTAGGTCATAGTTAGATATAAATATGGTTTTAGAAAATGATTTTACACTGGTTTACATATTAGCCAGTCAAACCATATTTAGCACCAGATTCACTGTGTGTAGGCAGAGTTCTACAAGTTTCAAAGCCCAGTGTAAACAAGGTCATAATGTCAATTGTTGCTTTCAGTGATACAACAGTTTAATACTCATTAAGTAATTTTACTGTGCATCCCTGTTTTACAACAAACAACTATGAAATGATATTTATGTGTTACTCCTCCATTCCTCGCACAATCCAAATTTCCATGGATTTCAATGGACAATTTGGAGATACAAGGAAAGCGTGACTGGGTTCTGAAATTGGAATTCCATTTATATTGTTTACTGGCATTTTAATACATTCATCATCATTGTTCTCTGAACTTTTTTTAGGGTCTGTCACAGGACAGCTGCCCTTTATGGGAAGTTTGGGCCCAGTTTGCCCATGACTGCCTTATGAAGGCCCCAGGTGGCTGATTAGTAAACAAGCACCTGTAGCTAATGAAGGTTACCCAAGTTCAGTTACAGGGGAACTCCAAAGGGATACAGGAAGTGCCTGTGGAGAGGAGTTGACAGGACAGGCCTAAACAGGGAGCCTGGAAGGTGATCTCTCTGGGGAACCCATGAGAATGGGGAGCCTGTAAGAAATGATCCTAGAGAGCGGAGACTCCTAGATGCAAGGCTGTAGTCAGTAGGTGTCCAAGCGGGCCTTGTTCTCAGCCACGGTTGAGGCTAGAGGCCTGTCCTGACATGGATCACTCACTGCCTCTGAAGAAGAGTCACAGTAGATGGACCTCCCCAGACCTGTGAGTCCAGAGAAAGATCTTACTCTGGTAGGGGCAAGAGGCCTAATATCA
This sequence comes from Eretmochelys imbricata, assembly GCF_965152235.1. Lineage (NCBI taxonomy): Eukaryota > Metazoa > Chordata > Testudines > Cheloniidae > Eretmochelys > Eretmochelys imbricata. Next base: position 69,466,249 of record NC_135579.1, on the reverse strand, counting down.
GCGGTAGGGACTGAAACCAAGAAAACACCAGGGAAGAGGTAAGAACTGGGATCAAGGGTGGGAGGGTCTGCTGGACTAAGAATGACTTAATCCCCCAGTTGAGATGATGAGGTGAAAGCTCTGTTTATGTTCTATGCTAGGGTTTTTTTTCTGTTGATAAATGATACCCTCCATAAGGAAGTGTCCTTTAGCATCTAATGGGTTGTTTGGACTTGTTGATAACTTGGGAGAGGAAAAAATCAGGTAAGGGCTCACCTATAACACCGCTCCAGCCTGCATTGGGGTGTGCTGGGTCAGCCTCGCGTGACTGGGTATTTCTACATTTTGTTTCTCTGCAAATTTAAGCTTTCACTGAAGAAAAGTAAATTTCTTCAATGAAAGGTCAGTTTCTTGGATGTGACAGCATTAATGCCTTTGTATATCTGGCTATGTAACACCTATGGTACTTATTTTAAATAATTTCTTCACAACAGAGATTAAAATGTGATGCATTCCTTAAAGCCTGTGATGTAAATTTAACTATCTGCTGAGTTCTGCAGACTGAGTGAAAAATCTCAACTGAATCTGCCAAAATAGTGTGCAGATGTTTCTTATTTCAGACAGTAACAAAAAATTGTACAATAGTTAAATGAGAGAAATAAATACACAGTAGGGGACATATCCTTACAGTGTAGAAATGCCAGAAAACATGGGGTGCACGGAGGAGTTATCATTTACTAGTCTTTGCAGACTGCGATTTTCTCACAGTCTTATTTAACACTAAAAAAGAAAAATTGTACTTGTTAAGGTGAATGGAAATTCACACCTATCTTGGTATTATTGTTTAAGTGGTCAGACTGAAAAATCAGCACGACAGTAGTGAATATGATTCACAACAATGGCTTAAAACCTTTTAACAGCAAATTTAGATTCTGAATAGCACAGCAAAATCCATTAAAGTTATAGGGGTCAAACCTGTGGTGCACAGGAGTTATAGAAAGGGAATGTAACATCAGCCAGACTGGCCATTACATCACAGTTTGTGGCTTTTCCTTGGTAAGGATTTCTTTTTATGGCTGTTAATAACGAGTCTAGCTAGGCAATGCTAAGGAGCAAGTCAATTTTATACCTACTGATAGCAGCAGATTTCAGATATTTCGATACCTGTACATTCCTTATATATTTAGACTCATTTGTAGAAAATAACTATTGATTGATGTGAATGACAGAGCTTCCTTACTGTTTTACAATCTGTGTTGATGAAAACAAAACAGCATCTGAAGACTCAGAAAGGAGGTTATTTGTATTTCTCTAACACTGGTATGGTTACTTACAACTGGGCCAGGTGGGCCTTGTGGGCCTTCTCCTCCTTTCAGACCAGCTGGACCCTGGAAAAGGATAGAAGCATGTTGTTCCATTTGAAAAATTAAACAGTTTTTTTTATTTTGCAACATATTTAATATGAAGGATTTAAAAAGCAAGAAGACACTGCAGAATGAATTACCACCACTGAATGGATAGCCATTGGAATATAACCCATTTGGTGTTTTCCTATTACATTCATTTTCCAACACCGGGGAAAACTTCCTGTAATAAAAGCTTAATTCATTGTTCTCCAGGATACTATATAAACACTGTACCCACAGTTATCTATGATGGTGTTTATACTGTACCTGAGCTCCTGGAAGGCCTCTTTCTCCTGGGAACCCACGAAGACCTGGTGGTCCATCTTTTCCAGAGATACCTTGAGGGCCTGGGTCACCCTGTGAAAATGCAGAGGTTTCAAAAACTGCAAACATTAGTTACTAATTAGTAATGCTATGATTTTAGTCATGGAGGTGGCAGAAGTAACAGAATCCGTGACTTCCAGTGATCTCTGTGACTTCAGCCTGCAGCAGTTGGGAGCTGTGGGGTACCCCTGCAACCTCTGGCGGCCCCTAGCACTCCAAGCTGCCACAGGCGGTGGGGGGACTCCCAAGCTCCTGGCTGGGGTGGGTGGTGGGGGCCCAGGAAGTTGCAGGTGGTGGGGAGACTCCACAGCTCCCTGGGGGAACCCCGAGCTCCCGCTGACAGCCCCCAGAGCAGTGGGCAGTGGAGGTATCCCACAGCTCCTGGCTGCCGCAAGCAGTGGGGGCACCCTAGAGGTCCTGGCCTCTGCGGTTGGTGGGGGGACCCCGGAACTGGGGTCAGCAGGGATACCCCACAGCCCCAGCTGGTGGAGGTGACAGGGGCCCCTGGAGCTCCTAACCACCACGCTGCTCCCTGCTGCAGGCAGTATGGGGACCTGCAGATCCCCATTTTGTCACAGATATTTTTAGTAAAAGTCAGGGACAGGTCACGGCTTCCATGAATTTTTCTTTATTATCCGAGATCTGTCTGTAACTTTTACTAAAAATATCCATGACAAAATTTTACCCTTACTAATTAGCATACGTAAAATGAAACAACAGACTCTGGTTACAATCAATTACCGAAAAAAAGGACTGGCCAGCCAGCCAGCCAGCCAGCCAGCTATTCAAGTACTTTATGACCCTCATCACCATAGTATGTGAGCACAATAACATTACAACAAATTTTAAACAATAATATATGTTAGTTATGGTATATAAACAAAAAGTTATTAAAATTATCATAGTTTCTTTAAAGAAACATTCATGGAGGAAGTTACTCTTATCTACAATGAATAACTGAATAAAGTCATGTACTATTTTCTTCATCAATGTAAATATTTTTTTCTAATTTAATTTCTCTTTCACCCAAAGAATAACTGAAATTCTACAATGTGGCCAGTGCTACACAGAGATATGTCCCTGAGTTCCAGTACAGATCTCCAACTTGACCTGAGCAGACAGGTTGTCTATGTACAATCTTCCACACTAAAAGGGAGGTTCTATGCAAACTGCTGGTCTTAAACAAATTAATGGCTATCCTTTTTCCCACTGAAATTAATAGAAAATCATCAGGTTGGAAATGAGGCCCTTATGCCTTTGGCGAGTTGCTGAAGAGATCTTCCCTGGGGAAAAATGTGTCTGTCCCTATTTTATGCCATACTTTCTACAGTTATGAACAGTATCTTATTTTAAACATTTATCCCATCTATCTCCATGTGACACCTTCCAAAAGCCATGCCATACCTTAGCACCTTCTTTTCCTGCAGCTCCTGGGAGGCCTTGTTCACCTGGCGGGCCTGGAGGACCAGGGTGACCTCTTTCACCAATTGGGCCAGTCTCACCAGTAGGACCCTAGAACAGAAGTTAAACCTCAGTTCCCCTAATCAATTTAATTTTTGTTTGGTTGGCTTTTTGTGGACAACCTGTTCCCCACTTTTTCTCAATCCCCCTCCTACCCTCAATTGTTCCTAGGATCTGGGATGTCACCACAGTTGCCATTGGAAAATGTACAATCTGCACCTTCACCTGCAGACAACATTTGTTTACAGAATAGTTTAATACTTAAATAATAAAGCTCAAACCCTATTCTGGCAGCAGTGTGGTACATGTGTGAGGTTTCCTGGGCTACAATTCTGGCTTCTCAAGTGCTGAAGGCTTGAAACCCTTAGCATTTCTGATGCATGGGGGCGGGTTGGAGCGAGGACAAGAGATCTCGTACCCTCTACCTGCCATAGAGTACTATTCCGTAGAATCTTCCTGGAAAAATATGGAGTGGGTGGCTAGGCAGATCCACTGAAACCTCCCATGGAAAGAATGCAAGGGCCTCAGAAAGGCAGATGCAGGGATCAGAGACCTGATCCACCGGCTTCTGTTCACTTGTTGTATTTAAGTGGTGATGAGTTACAATACTGTATTCATGACAAGTGCTTTTGAGAAGAATGAAAGTTTGACAGACATCACCACATGGGTCTTTGGTTGCGTATTGGTGCTCAATTCCAAAGTATAGTGAGAGAGAGAGAGCATCTCTGTGAATCAGTGTTGATTCTAAGGTAAGGGTGAGATTAGGCAGTAATAATAATTTTCAGAAGGGTTTTATAATTCTGATTGCTAAATATTGTAATTACCATTTTAATTGATTCACAGTGTCACTTTGTACTAGATAATATCACATATGGTATAATTTATGCCCCAAGAAGTGCATTTTCTGTTAATATGGGTTGTGACGGTGGATGCTAACACTTAAGCAAGTGTGGAAAGATCCATATGGAAACCAAATGCAGGCAGTATCAGTCCTGGAAATAACAGTGGGCCCAGGGAATATTTGCCTATGACTGAATAGTTATCTTTGAAATTATGCAAAAGAGCAAAAATCACACTCAGTAAAACACATGCTGTTTTGATTCACTGAAGTGGTAGAACAGAAGAGAACTGTTGCATCAAACAGACTCAGATGCCACCAGTAATTAACTAGAGAGTACTTCAAAAAGGTCTGTTTCTAAAAGATTTGATTAAAGCTACGTAATTTGTATCTCTAATGGAACTTTCTGCCCTTCCCTCTCTGTGTTCTTCTAAAAAGAATCCCAAAACACAGTTTAGAAAGTAAAACCATTTTCTACAGAAACCTTGTGTCTTGGCAATATATGCTGTGAGATGTGTTAATACTAGATCTGGTTCTGGTCAATGAATAAATGGGGAATATATTATTCAGCAAATGTCACTAGTGGTGGTTATAAGATATATTCAACAATATCTCTACCTATTCGACCAGTCAATTACTGTGGAGGCCAATAGAAAATGCTATTTTTTTTTAATGATTAACAAAGTTAAACCTCTGTAATTCCCTGCGTGAATTTAATATTCTTGCTAGAAAATCTCTCAAGTCGGGCCTTGGGTTTCTCTTTTACGAGGGCTCAGCGGCACATGGATAATGGGTTTCCTAAACCATGATGGAATTGCCCATGGTAAGAGATACTTAAACTTTGCTTAAGAAGTCCAGCCCCTCTCCAGTTAGTATGCTTTGTTTTTCAGATTGGCAGTGCTGTGTTCTATTAACTTTGTCTCCAGTTTTGCCTTTTCTAACCTCTTGTATGGCTATTGATAAATAGGATAGGTGGTAAGGGAAAGGGCTAGTGTCATGAAGAGCACTTAAGTAACTATATAAGTATAATCAAATAAGATCACAAAGTAAACCTCAACCAAATACTGTAAAATAATTGAAATGCTTCACTCTCTCAATCTAAAATAATACAACACAATGTGTTATTTACTCTTTCTAAAAAGAGTTCAAAGTAAGGGGTCCTGTTCTTCATTCTTAACTCTTGGAGAACACCTACTCTGCACGCATTGAAATGACTACAGGTGATGAAATACAGTGGAGAATCAGGCCCAACGTCTTTGTTTTTTGTGGAGTTTGATTCTTGCTTAAATACATTTTGCTAAATTTGCTGTAAGTAATTGGGTACTGCTGGAGTTAACATGTCCATCAGTGTATATTATATACTCACGAACAATAGTTCTTTACATTAGCCATAAAACGATATTTAAACAGTGTTATCATACAGTTAGATATAACATTTAAAATGCTCTACCTGGGGTCCAACAACACCACCAGGGCCCGGGGGTCCAGTTTTGCCTTGAAAACCCTGTGAAATGAAATATATAATTCATAGTTATACATGGCAAGGTATAGATGAGCCAAATTCAAATCTGTGCTGAAGAGGTGAGAGAGAAGTTCCATGTTAGGGGTTCAGCTTCAAGAATACATACTAAGATATCTATTATTCCTGTGTATACCTACATGTGAAATTTTGAAAGCTCTGTCCTTTCCAATCATTCTCAGCTGTGCTTCTACAGAGCTATCATAAGCAATGCCAGTCACTTTTACAATTATCTCTCAGTAAAATTTATTAGGTGATTCTGAATACATGAGTGATACTGCTGAAACTCAGCTAAAAATACATATAGACACATAAATTATGAACTCAGCCAATTCAGACAAATGACTATGTAAAGAAAGGCACGGATGGAAGATTAAGGAGTATGGGGGAAGGTGATGTGGAAGAAACATAAAATCGAATGAAACACAGATCCGGAGAAGATGTGTGATTTTTTTTTCTATAGAGGTGGGAAAGGAGGGCTGCATAGGGAAAAAAGGAAATAGTGAGAATTTGAAATGATGAAGAAAATGGAAAGACGAATATAAGGTGAATGTCATTGGGACAGTCTTCCAGAAGACTGGCAAAATCTGCTGTTTCTAGTAAGCAGCCATTGACCTCAGTTCAAAGGTAGTTGGCAAATCCTCTGGCATCCCCAATTTAGAGTACTGCCTGTCCAAGGGCTCAGTTGTGCCTTTAAGAAGTAGTTCAGCATTGGAGGCAGTGTAGACTGGCTCAGCCTCAGGAGAATGAACTCACTGCCATACCATATGGAGTCCAAGATGCCATCCCTTCAGACGGATATATATCTGCATCCTTCACCCCTGTGATGGGTGTTCAATCCACACCAGCCCTGAAAGGGTTAAGGTGGCTCAGATAGGGCCAATTAACCTTGTAGGCAGCACCTGGGGGAGAGTCAGGCTGGATTTGTAAATTACTAATTGCTGAGAAAGCCCAGCTGGAAGAGAAGCTGGATAAGGTATCAAGCCAGGAAGTTTGCAGCAGAAAAGGGCTATGGGAAGAGAGTCTAGAGTTGCTATCTGGGGACAGAGAAGTGAGTAGGAGGAAAACCAGGGAGATCAAAAGCCCTGGAATCCTATCCCTGAAGGAAGGGATTAAACTGCAGAGAAGAAAACCTGTGGAAGACAGAGTAGGAAGAAATCTAGAGAAAGAGCAGAAGGGGTTGAGACTTCAGACCTTGGCTGCTGATGATAGGGTCCCCCGGGCTGGAACCCAGAGTAGCGGGTGGCCCCAGGTTCCCCTACCAGTCACTGGGAAAATGGCATAGACCAGGATTCACAGAACATTACTTGAGACAGCACACAGGAAGATTGTCTGGTGGGACTTGGCTACACCAGAAGGGAAAGACGCTATATGTAAGGGGACTGTTGCCCCCTTACTAACATTCAGTGGGGGTGTTTTGGTTGGCTAGCTCCCGGTACTAAAAGGGGAAGGGTCTATGGGAAACCAGGACCCTGAGGCTGATAGTCCCCAGGAACAATGGGGAGAGGCCAATGCTCCTGGTCAGCCTGAATGACAGGGTGGGCAGGCTAATCAGAGAGTCAGGACGCCAGGGAGGTCCCCTCCTCCATGTGAGCTGGATTTGCCTGGGTCAGACAGAGTGGGGCCAAGCTAAGGAGAAAACAGGGGCCCAAGCTAAGCTGGGGAGCAGAGCTGTGCCAGATCCAGAGGGACCAGAAAAGCAGCCCAGAGAGAGCAGACCCTGTCCTGGGAGCAGAGCTGCAGCCCCAAAGCCAGAGGCACAACCCAGAGAGAGCAGACTTGCCCTGGGAGCAGAGCTGTAGCAACCAGAGCCAGAGGGGCCAGAAAAGCAGCCCATGAAGCAGGTCAGTGCTGGGAGCAGAGTCACAGAAGCAGCCTGCAGAGCAGACCTGTCCTGGGAGCAGAGCTGTAGCAACCAGAGGCAGAGGGGCCAGAGAAGCAGCCCAGGAGCTGGAGGCAGAGCAGCAGCAGCAGTGCTGAGACAGAGTGGTGGAGATGGGGCTGGAGCAGTCCAGAGCTGGGTGTGGTGATCAGCTGGGGAGACCAAGGGGGACCCTGGGCAGCGGGCCCAGCTCAGGGAGGCACCTCAGCCAAGAGGCTCTGCAGGCCAGGCTTGGATCATAACCCTGACAGGGCAGGGGGGTGACACTGGGCAGAAGGGTCCTACCACTTAGAGCCTGAGAGCGTGTGGCCACCACCAGAGCAAGTGCCAACCCACAGCATCCCTGCAGCACAGCCAGGGCCTGAAAAGAAGGCCTGTGACTTACAAGGAAGTCTGTGAACTGCCCTGACATTCCAGAGACACTGTTTGTGATGTTCCCTGCCACAGAGCGGGCTGATGTGTTTCCTTTAACCTTTCCCATTTTTCCCCTATTCTTTTTAAAATTAATTGTTGATTAAATAACTTGCATTTGCTTTAAATTGTATGTAATGGTCAGTTGGTCAGAGAAGTGCCCAGTGCAGAGAGAGTACCCCGAAGTGGGGACACCCTAGCCCCTGTCCTAGGTGACCACAGCAGGGTTGGGGGTCGAGCCCCCCAGGAATCCTGGGCTCAGCCTTGTCGGGGTTATGAGGACTCTGCCAGACAGGAGAGTGGAAGGGGAGTCCTCAAGGGCAGGGAGGCCACTGGGTAAAGGAAGTGGGAGCGAGGACTCAGATCCTTTTACTAGCCCACTTCACCGGGGTAGTGCAGAAGCCAGGAAAGTTCCCCACAATAACGGGACTATTCCCCCGCTTACATATAGTGACACAGCTAGAGGGCTGAGTGGCAAAGAGAGAGCACCCTGAGTCCTAGAGAGCAAGAGGGGCCATGGGCAAGTGAGCAACAGAAGGGAGTGCTAGACCAGCTGAGCTGATTCCCAGACCCAGCTATGAGGAGGCGCTACAGGGGTGCCTGAACCCTGTTACAACCTATCTTCCTTTATCTTCACTACCTGCCTACATAAAGGCCAGGTACAATCTGAGCTCACATTAGTTACGAGCTTTGGACCCTATTCAGCATTCCTTATGCAGATAAAATTATCACTGAAGTCAAAAGGAGTTTTCCCTGTGTCAGGAGACAGAAAGGAGTGCTGAATTGGGTACATATTCAGTGAAAATGCCTTGAGAACATCTAGTGATTCCACCTCTGCAGAAGACAGATGTGTTTGAGCATATTTGGTAATTCTATTTTTTCTCCTGTGCCATTAGCAAATCTGCTCTTGCAGTCTGGTCTGAGAACAAAAAAGTAAAGGAGATTTGTGAAAGAAATAATGAGCATCAAAGGAGATCATAGCAACAGAGAATACTCATTCAGTGTGGCCTGGATAACTGATGTGTGCATTCATCCCAATCTCATGACAATAAAGCCCTTATACTATCCCATCATGTGTGCATATAAGCAAGCAGAGCATACTCTCATAATATTCTTGTGGCAGTTCATATGAAGGATGCTATATGAAGCTGATTTCAGAGTAGCAGCCAAGTTAGTCTGTATTTGCAAAAAGAAAAGGAGTACTTGTGGCACCTTAGAGACTAACCAGTTTATTTGAGCATAAGCTCTCGTGAGCTACAGCTCACCGCATCGGATGCTCACGAGAGCTTATGCTCAAATAAACTGGTTAGTCTCTAAGGTGCCACAAGTACTCCTTTTCTTTATGTGAAGCTGAGTGCACTGTAACAAATAAGGAAATTCTCATTCAGTAAGTAAGCTTTTTGTATTTTCCACATTTGTGGAGGTAAATAAAGAGCTCTGCAGCAATGTCTGCTTAAGCAGCTGATGCATCCTGAGTAGTGAAATGATAAATCAATGGTACTTGGAGCTAAAGAAGTAATTGTAAATAATTTAGATCAAAATAATATTTTTTCATTAAAATTGCCAATTTTATTTCTTTAGATTTCAGTGGGATTGTAATACAGCATGCAAAGAGTCCTTCTCCAATGTACATGTTCATAGAGATATCCTTCCAGTAAGGAAACCCAAACAATCCTTGTTTTGTTATATGGTTTTGTGTGTGGTTTTTGTCTTAATCACTCTTGATTCTACTTTTCTAAATTGTTAGCTTTCAAGTTCCCTAGTGGGCTGGCACTAATACTTTTTCTGCCTTCTTACATGGCTCTCAGTGAGAGAGGCAAATATTATGTTGTTCCTCACATGTCTTCTTCAAAGCTGATAACCGAGTATTACGTTGCCTCACTATCTATTGTATACAACAACCAGAAATAATTTCACCCTTACCACATGGAGAAAAAATTAAGTTGTCTGACATCTGACCCCACTGAGTTTTAATGGAATTTTGCTTTCTGTAAACAAAGTTATGTACCAACAAAAAATTGCCTCTCACTTTTTCCTGCAATTTTCGGTATAAAGCAAGGGAATTATCTATTAACTGGCACTCTTTTCAAAGATCACAGTGAACTAAGCAGCAACAGCCTGAAATAGTAGTACCAATGTACTTACAGTCTCACCCCGCTGTCCTGGGTGCCCCGGCAAGCCATCTTTTCCAGGTGGCCCCTGAAATTGCAAGCAAAATAAGTCAGAGGTTTCTCAGTGATCTCTAGCTCTGAAAAGAGTATACAATTAGCCGTAATAATCTCTATGATCTTTTCAGACTTTCAGGCTAGCCTTCAGAAAAGCTTTACTGCTTTGATAGCAACTTGATACAATTTTAATACTTGATTTTTCTGCTGACTCCTTAATTCATGTAAAATCATCTGGATGATTCAGGCATGTTCAAAATGGATGTCTAACATTTCAAAATTCAAAGTCCCTACTTTCTGTCCTCTATTATCCTGTACTTCATCCCCAAGTTAATGAAAACTGTTTTAAAGATAAGTGTCTGGTGAGTTGTGGCTATGGCACTGTTTAACATGGGGCAGCATCAAAAAGATTGCAAAATGAGTAAATAAATTGTGATTAAAAAAAATCACAGATCTGATTCTGCCACCCTGACTCCCACTGAGCACAGACAGACTCCAAGGGCAGCATCAATGGTCTAGACTGTGCTCCCAAGTTCCAGGCAAAAAAAGGGCATGAATTTTCTCTTCCTGCACAGACATGGGTCAACTGAATTTGTGGCATCATTAGTCCCCCTCCTTCTCCTGGACCAGAGATGGGTTATGCATGTGGGGAGCAGAATCCCAATGGCCCTGCAAAAATAACCTCGGAAAGGTAACGTGGACTAAGACTGTTACCACTACCTTCCTGACAAAACTCCTTCCACAGTTAGAGATCTGAGAGTAGCCACAGCCATGGGAGTCCCTTGGAGCCATACTGCCAAGATTCAGTGAGGAGCGGGATGGGAAAGGTTTGGACTTCCCAGCAGGTATGGGAGCATGGAACCTCTGTGTGGGTCATCTCATCCTCCTGAGGATCCTCTTGGATCAATGTCTCTCATTACAGCAATAAGAAAATAGAAGTGGAACTCTACTTGACCTTCTCTGCTCTCCCATGGGTTTTACCAGTATGGCTTATTCATTACAGTAGGACTACTCACAGGGAAAAATACTACAGAACAGAAGTATGAGACCATGGCAAATTAGGCCCTACATTTTTGAAAAGCTATGAACTAATCCTGGCCAGTCAGGAATACAGGACTAATCCCAAATTGTATCCAGTTTGTGCAATGTACTCCATTTAGTAAGTCTGCCAGTAGCAGACCATATTGTTTTATATTAATTTGAGAATTTTTTAGGCAGAAGGGAAAAGAGAGGAAGAGAGACCTCTAGTGGTGGCCAGTGTTTTCTGAAGATGGGGGAAAGAAATCAACAGACACATTAACTTCACACTACGCCCATTCTCTTAATATGCACAGTATACTAAGGCTTATCAGGATTGCTCTGTATAGTGAATATCACATACTCTCTAAAGCATGTTATTCAGACAAAGAGAAAGTCTGGTGCTACACTGACAACCAAGTACAACAGTAATATAGGACATGCACTACACTGAAACCAGTGTCCTCTGTATTAATCAGACTGCAGGATTATGATTTTGTTTCCCCATTATACTACTTTTCAACCTTTTTTTTGTTGTGGTTATTGTTCTTCTATTATCAGTACTGCCCACTTTATATTTTGTTCTTTAAAATTGCTGGAAAATTTCAGTCCCCATTTTTACATTGGACCTTTATTGGCACCTGATAAAAATGCCATTAGGATTGCTAACCAGCTAATTCCAATAGAAGACTCTGGCATACCTATAATTCTAAACCTAAGATTCTTTTGATCTCAGAATATCAAAGCGTTTCCACAGATTTTTAGCTGTATGCTTGGATAACTTTTTCAAAATAAATTCTATCAGGATCTGGAACAGAAAGTAATAGGGAGAGAGAAACTGTGTGTATCCTCAGTGTAGGTATCTTTAGGATGAGTTTTGAGGAGCTAATTATGGGAAGTGATTTCATGTAAATGAGTTTTCTCCACTTCACACCAGTCCAGTTCATTTGTCTTCTGTGCATGCACTGGAATAGAGAGATTTTTTTAAGCCTTCCATCAAATGAGATATAAGGCTAGATCTGTTGCAAAAGTCTTGGATCACTAACATTTCAAGGTACAATGCAGGTACTTAGCCAAGATTCCTGTTACTTTTTTATAAACATGAATAAAATTTAATTTAAATGACAGGCCACAACAGCTCCAGAATGAGCTATGTGTAAGAAATCTGCATTTTTAAACAATATACAGTATATATGAGGTGGATGGATTTACATGACAGTTTTCAACAGCTAAAAATATTCTTAATCAATTTCCATTGTAACATACCCTAAATATGTATTTATATATTACAGAATAGAAAGCCTCTAAATATTTATATGGTAACACTTAGTGTGCCACATTTCTCATACATGATAGCTAAGATGCCTCTTCTCCCTTTCCTCTAAAATAACCTACTTTTAAAAGAATATTTACATCAGCAAAAGAGAGGGAACTTAGTTCTCCCCCCAGTGAATATCATACAAACTGCAACATTTACAAATAGAACAGACTCAGCCTTTACTTTGAATATCTGACTTCTTTGGGTTTATGTAACAGGCTTTACGGTACAAAAGCTTAAGGGAGGTTTTCCTGCTTGTAAGCTTCATGCATTGAAGGACAGATTTGATTAATTATAATACTGCCCAACACCTCAGATGCAAACTCTAACACACTTGTTCATACATTGACTTCAAAAATTTTCTCTGCCAAATTTGCATAATTATTACATATACTTTTAAAAGATACTTACAGGAGGTCCCTTTGGTCCAGGGAATCCAACAGGTCCTTGAGGCCCTTGTGGTCCCTAATATGAAGATAAGCAAAAGGGTAAACTAAATACCAGATGCTATAATGTTGGACTGAAGAGTTTGCTTCAGTTATGTAACACAAACTCCATTGATAACAGCTGGACATGTGGATAAAGTGAGCTACATACTGCATGTGAATACTGTTAGCAGTTCAAAGTTCCACTAGAACACCCATGTGGAATATACCAAATTAGGGGCCACAGATTAACAAGAAACGCTGAATATTTTTCCATGAAGTTCACTTCCATTAAGAAATGTGCAATTATTCTTAACGTGGCTGCACTGCAGCCTTTTGTTCCTCATGTCAAAAGCTCATATTGGCAAGTTCTCACACTCAGCCAGGTACTGTCAAAATTTGTAGGTATTGTTGAAATTACTCCTGCTGAATGGGAAGTATCTTAATTTCTATGTCTCTGAAGAAAAAAATTCTTGCTTGCAAGAAAAAAAACAAACAGAGGAGCCATCTCTGAAAAGATTTTACTGTATGAGTATTTTTGGAAGTTTTAAAGTAGTAAAATAAACAAGTAGCCCACATGATGGCTAGTTTTAGAAGTTCTCATTGAAAATTAACCAAGACCTTGTCACTTTTACTGTAAGCATTTGCTGTTAATATGCTGAATGGGGCCTAGTATCAGATTATGTTAAGGCTCTGTCTGTGTTAGAGCACACACGATACAAAAAACAAAAAAAGGAGCATTCAGATCTTACTTTCTGTGGTCACAGAGCAAAAATGTGTACCCTAGTCATACAGTGCAAGACTTGTCCTGCTCTACCTGGTATATGATGTGTGGTTTTATTAAGACATCATGTGTCAAAATGTTAGAAATTTAAAGCAAAAGTCTGGAAAAGAAAGATAATTCATAAGGGATGGTGATGTTAGCTTTCAGCTCCTGTGATAAAGTCCTGGCTGTCTCAGAGTTCCTTAAACCTCATTCATTGCAGACTGGGACGTCAGGAAATGCAGGCTTTGAGCCAAATTATGGCTGCCTCTCTTGCAGTGGGAGAAGTGTTATGTACGAGTGAGGGAAACGGTTGTTTGTTCAGTAGCAGGCAAGATTTGCCCCTAAGTGAATCTGAGTCCTATTTAAAACTTGATTTATCATTTATTAGTGAATGAAACTCAACCAAATGGTTTACCAGAAACTGTTCAAAATATACATTTTTATAAGATAATCATAGAATCATAGAATATCAGGGCTGGAAGGGACCTCAAGAGGTCATCTAGTCCAACCCCCTGCTCAAAGCAGGACCAATCCCCAACTAAATCATCCCAGCCAGGGCTTTGTCAAGCCTGACCTTAAAAACCTCAAAGGAAGGAGATTCCACCACCTCCCTAGGTAACGCTTTCCAGTGTTTCACCACCCTCCTAGTGAAAAAGTTTTTCCTAACATCCACATATAGCACTATCCACATTTTCTAGAACAGTATCTATAAACTGTACTTGCAACTCCAACCCTCACCCCTAAGTATGCTCACTATGGTACATTCCTTGATTCAACTGTCTGCATCACACCCAGAAACAAAAAGGGCAAGGAGAGTAGCTTACAAAGCAGAAACTCTTAACAAAAATAGGGCAACATTTGAGGGAAAATATTAAAAGTGGCTCATCCACTGTCCAAAACATTAAACAAATTGGTCCCTCTCTGGAATACTGTTAGAAAAACACAACTCAATGGTTTATTTATTACTAGTAGCACTTTCTTGGCCATAAGTCCCTTTTCCCCTTTGATCCTCAAGCCATGAGGCTTTCTAATAAAAAGACATTTACATTTTTTTTATTCACAATATGAGTTGCAGATTTCAAGCCAGTAGGAGTATGTGAGAAGAATACTCTAGAATTCCAATATCACATTATTAAATGTACATTTCCTTCTGTCATTGTTTTTAAAAGTTTTCTATAGAGGACAGATATTTAATATTTAAATGGCTAGCAGCTGAAATATTTCTAGCCAGTCAGAAATGGTCTTTTAAAGTTCCTCTCTTTTTTGGCTAACTCTCCCCTCTGTCATATGCCTCATTTTAGAGCACACGGCCAAAGTACACAACGGCCACTCTCAGATGAAAGGCTTGTGTGCTCCTGTGACACATTATACCTTTCAGCTACTCCATTCCTCTCCATTGACGCTTTTTCTGCTTCCCCTCAGATGTGCCCATTGTCTTCTACCTTCTTGCCCACTCCCTACAACACTGCTTCCTAACTCCACTCCCCTTGACTCTGCCTTCCAGTTCCTTCTGGAGCTCTGCTTTCCAGCTCTCTGGAGCCTTTCTCCAGGCTCCATGATGTGGAGAGATCTATAGTTTGGCCTGCTACTCCCACTCAACATTCCCCCCCTACTCCAATCAATCCTCTCTCCACCCCAGATTCCCACTCCACGTGTTCCACACCCCTAACTCCCAAACACTTCCCACTTCACCCACCTCTTCTCTCTGCCTCTCCACTGTGGTTCATTCCCCACCTACCCCTATTCCACTCAGCTCCCTACCTTTCACCTGACACCCAGCGGCTCCCTGCCTCCTCCATCACCACCATCTCCGGGTCCCCAACTGTCACTAGAAACCTCACCTCCTGCTCTGTCTTACCCCTACTCCAGTCATCATCCTTCAGCTCTGCTAGCAGCTCAGCTGCAGTCTGTGATTTCCTGTGATTTTTCATTAACTGAAAATCCCTGGAGTACAATCTCACTCTGAGTGAGATTCTACTTCAGTGATTTTCAGTTAATGAAAAATCACAGGAAATCGATGAAAGTCTTCTTAAATAGAACCTATATTTTACATGTAGTTGTAATGCATTTTTCTGCATATGTTGAATGGTTTTCCACCAGAAGTGTTGGCATACTTTTTGTGAGCAGAGATTTGACTTTTAACTTTCATAGACATATACAGGCATGCACATTCCATTGTAGGAGGAGATGTTGATTAAAAACTGACATATTCTGTTTGCAATTATTAGGGAACATTCACTATATTTGGTTCAATGTTGGTTCCTGCAGACACTTAAACTGTGAGAGCTTGAGATGTCTATAAAACAGATTCTAAACAAAACACACTTCTACCGTCTCCTGATACTATTTCTATCATACACCCTTGGTCTCCAATCTTTAACTTTGCAGGCATTGTTGGCCATTACTGCTTTTCAGACTTCTCACACATTCCCAGCAAAGTTTGTTTGTTGTTGCTCTGCAACTGTTAGTGCATTCAGGTATCAATCTTGAACATGGAAATACTGTAGCAGATGATGTGGCTTCTCATAACATGGGACAAAGGTTGCTTAAGAAACTACAGCTTGAATACACTGGAATCAAACATTCTTGAGGTCAAAAGGGAAAAGTAATCTCAACTGGGAACTCAGCTGTTGGTTTTGTTTTGTTTTTTAAAGGATACCATTCATGTGCTCTATATGGCTGTGTAAAAATAAGCCACAAATATGTTTGCGTGAAAATTGGGATGAAACAAAATGTAGTCATCCAAACTTTAGCCTCACCAAGTAACCCAGTTAAAGGGAAGATTCACTTATCTGTAGGAGTTAAATTGCTTGTTCTAGGATTACAAATCCATTTTATATTTTTTCTATGTGCCACTGTATAGTTTATAGACTCTATTTGATTGTGTATTGATTCAAATTTAATATCATGCGGTGGATTCTATTTTACCCAGCAGCAGGAGTTCTCAAGCGTGTGATTAGGTGATTAGGACAAAAGAATCAGCTGGTGTCAATATATTAGCTTTTAGAGGCATTGAGTACTTTAAAAAACCCATCTACTAACAGCAACTCTGCTGAACAGGGCATTTTTATTAATAGTGAGAATCTCATAAAGCTGAGAAATGTAATTTGGTTTGTTTGGATATGCACCCAAATGTCTGGATGGAGATCCCAACCTCATCCCAATGATCCCAATTTCTTAGGTATGCCAAACTGGGTGTCTGAGAGAAAAAGCAAGACTTCAAGGCTTCCTGCTTCTAGCTGAGCAGGAAGGAGAGCACTGTAAGGAAGTCCACCCTTGAGGTACAATATGACAGTGCAATTGCTTCACATCCTAGCCAGAGAAGTGCAAAGACATAAGAAAGCGGGGAGAGAGGAGAAAGAGAGCAAAAAAAGAGATGCAGGAAATAAAATGAGGAGAAAAAGCTATTCCAGACCTACCCTTTCACCTGGTGGGCCGGGAGGGCCATCACTGCCTGCAGTGCCCTAGAAAATAAGAACAATTTGTTCAAAGGTGAAGCCTAATTTTGTTTGAGAAATAGTTTTGCAGCAAATAGCATCTGACAATTACCTTAGGGCCTGGTTTTCCTGTGGGACCTCGTGGGCCTCTTGATCCCCGTGGACCCTGTGAATTTGAGATACAGATACAAATGATGATGGTCATACAGGACAGTGTGTCAGAGTCAGCCATGCATTTTTACAGTAGGTGTAAAACATCACAGAGGTGGCAATCACTAAGGGAATGCAAGTAATGGTTTTAAACAAACAAAATAAAATACATACTGTTGGCCCTCGCTGTCCCCTGGGACCTGGTTTGCCATGTAAACCCTGCCAATGAAAGTTCAAATAAATCATCTTAGCATGTGGCATTTGACTGGGAATGAAAGTTTTGCTGTTGCTACGAGGCAATGTGCAGCTCTCCTAGGACTAAATGTTCTTTTATATCTTATCTGCTATGCATTTTAAAGAAACAGGTTTTTACTAAAATTGACCATCTTGCTGAAATCACTGTGCATGCAGCTTTATTCATTAGCTTCTACGTGTTAGGGCTAGATTCTGCCCTTGGCACCAGAGCCCATTAATGTTGCTGCATGGCCCATTCACAGCCAATGGAGTCCCTGAGAGCGATTCTGGATCAGCCACAATTTCTCCTTGGAGCTCCCTTGCAGCAAGCCCACTGCACCATCCCGGGAGATGGTACATCACACTCCCTCTGGACAGCTCCACTGGCTAAGAAGGGAAATTGCTTTGTAGGAAGGAGCAGGGACCATACTGCATAGCTCTTGCACAGAGCCAGCATCTTTGCCCTTAATATGTAGCTCCAATATGTCTTTCATATGGAGAATCTATAGATCCCTTTCCTGAGGTGGACTTTACGCTAGGATTGTAATGGATTCTAATGTGAAGAAGCTTTTAATTCAAGGAGCCGTATTCTCCTGATAGAAAAAAGAAACACAGTGGCTGTTACATGTTAAAATCTAACCAGTGGAAATGGGATCTTCATATGAAGTTCTCATTTTAAAAAGAATTACATGCATATTCTCACTGTTTTGTCATCACACAAGAGAATACTATTTTAGTACTATAATACTACTCAGGTTGTAAGCTCTTTGGGTATGTCTACACAGGAAAGAAAAACCCATGTCTGGTCCAGGCCAGCTGACTCACGCTTGTGGGACTTGGGCTACCAGGCTGTTTCACTGCTGTGTAGACTTCTGGGCTTGGGCTGGAGCCTAGGATCTGGGACCCTATGAGGTGGGAGGGTCCCAGAGCCCAGACTTCAGCCCATTCTCAGAAGTCTACACAGCGGTGAAATAGCCCTGCAGCCTGGACCTCACAAGCCTGAGTCAGCTGGCACAGGCCAGCCACGGGTGTCTAGTTGCTTGGTAGACATACTCTTGGAGGCAGGGACTGTCTTTTCATTGTGTGTACTGTGTTTACCACAATAGATTCCTGATCCATGGTTAGGTCTTTAGACTATACTACTCTTGATACTACCTGTAACAGATAAAAGCCAGTTACGCTGGCCCAATTCTGAAGTCCGTGGTTAAATGCCAGGCTGAATTGAGGCTTTTCTTGACATCTAATAACTTTATATTTTCATATTTTAAAGTGTGTTCTTGTGCATGTTGCAGCTTCAGGTTTCCTAATTTAGCCTCCTGATTGATGATTCAGAACAATGATTTTTAATACTGTTTTATCCAAAAAATAGGGTCTGAATGGTTGGTTTTTTTTGTTTGTTTGTTTGTTTTTTAACATTCCTTGTTGGTCTCTGTAAAAAAAAAAGAACTGCCTTCAGCTCGGCTAAAACCATTCTTAAAAAAAAAAGCAAACTCAAAATACAATTGTTTCTCAAAAATGTAATATTTAAAGTGGTGAATCTGTGCTTTTGATTCCTTGCTGCTAAATAAAATTGATTGGTAGGCACAGTAATCATATACCTTACTTCAATCTGACTTAACGTCACACTGAGTTGTCATCTATGAGTTCCAAGTCATCCTTTCACTTCTGATAATTTTATCAGCTTTCTAACAACACGATCAGCCACATCTAGTTGAGCTTTACAGGCAGCAGTGCAGTGACCTTCTTTTTAATGCCCCCCCCCTTTTTTTATTGTGGTTGGAGATGCTGCATATTAGCTTCTCCCCATGTGCTTCAAATAAACAAAGCAGCAAAAGCTGACATTTTACTTCCACTTGATAAATATATGTTCTTCATCCTGCTTGCTATAGTCTGATGAATCAGAATGCATAGAAAATCCAAGTTAAATTGCATGGTATTTAGATAATTCACAAGATAGGAAAATAGTCCTTGCCAGTGGTCTAGCTAGTCCACTTTCAATATGAGCCATTTCAGAAGAAGATGAAAAACACTCCCTAATGGACAATTACTGAATAAGCTACCTGGTGAGAGAACTTCTTTCTATCCCAAATACTGAGTGGTTGCGTTAATGCCCTGAAGCATGAGGATTTATGTCTCATGCAGTTTGATACTATTTAATATATCTTTGGATGTTCAGTCTTATCCAGATAAAGGCCCAATGCTATAATACCTCAATGTTCTCTTGAAGCTTCTTGTCTTTATATATTTTAGCAGAGAGTTCCACAGGCTAATTAAGCATTGTGTTTTTTTAAAAAAGTATATCATACCCTTGCACCTTTCTCTCCATTGGCACCTGGGAATCCTGGAAAACCGGTGGAGCCCTGTATGAGAAATGGATGCAAATATCATCAAATATCTGTCACACCACCACCATACATCTGGTACTTAATCTAGAATTAAAACACATCACCAAATTGATGCAAAACATACATTACAATTAGATCAATGGAAATAGTTTTTAAAGCTGTCAGCTCTGGTGAATATCTAAAAATTAACTTACCATAACGCCTCAAGTCCTGAATGCATTAAAAACATCAACATATGTAACAACATTATTTTTCATGAACATCAATAAGAAACTGTTTGACAAAATTTTTCCAATTTTAGTTAACAGTCGGAAAGAAAAGTTCATTAACCACCACTAGAAATTATTTTATTAAATCATGACCAAGAGAAATGAATCTTGGGAACTTGCCTCTGCTGAATCAGAGTGGCAGAACTAAAATTATTTTCTTAATGAAGTATCAGTGTTGCACAGAGCATTCTTGTGGGCCTTATTGCTCTTCTGGTCAGCTATTTAAGAGGGCTGATTTGCACTTTTGTTTTCAAGTGGCTGTTACTGTGTGTTCACATTCACTTTTCAGAGACACATTATGACTAACATTAAAAACTCCAGTTCTGTTCAAGTTAGGTAACTCAGTAGAAAACATCTGTTTTAGCAGAATTCTCTTTACAGAGGTCTATAACCCAGCACTGATGGTCTGTGTGGCTATGCAGTGGGATTGCATAGAGCCTAGAACATAACTTGGGCTTCAGGAAAGAGTCTTGAATCTGGGATGATACTGCTTGCTAAACCCTACCCACACCTTTTCCCCATCTCACCCTCACAAAGCCCACCATGCCTTCTGACTTCAATAGCAGTTGTATATATGTATTTATTTGAAGAATAGGTCCTACTATTTATTATGAATAGGTCCTACACCTCCTCTCTCATATATTTTCAGACACTCACATCTATATTAAAATATATATAACACCCCAACAAGCTCTCAGATCAACTTTAACACTGGTGGGTCTCTGTCAGGATTAGACAGTGTGCAGTTAGTAAAAAGCCCTGAGTTTCCTAGTCAGAAGAAATACTTTTGATGAGATAACCAGTCATGCTTTTCACTTACATGGAGACCATACCTTTATCAACCCTGATCAGCAGGGATATTTTTCAAGGGAACAAGAGCTTCTCAAAAGAGCTTCTTGCTAAGTGATGCCCCCCTCTTATCTTTCAAATGAAAATGATACTTCTGTTCAAGTGTTATGATAAACGTTGACAAACTTGCTCACTTTATTCATAAAAAGGTGGCCATTGGACACTCACATGCAGTTACTCTATGAAACAGTGTACACATAACAAATTTGGAGGTTATACGCTCTTGTGGTGCATGAAATTTAGACAAGCTAATGGATGCTCACAGTAATTAACCATTAACCCTGGCCCTATGAAGAGTTCACTGTGAAGGAAGAACCTAATATTCTACGGTTTACAGAGAGAACTTAGAAAATGTGCTGACCATCAGGAAAATATTTGTTAAACTTAGCTAATGAGCTATAAATATCACCATTCCCTCCACCACAACAAAATGGTTACAAGGAGAACTGACATGAGTCAACAAATACAGCTGTTTCCAGGAATTATTCCTTTCTCCCCACTCAATGTAATCCTTTACCCTTTCTACTTCTGTCATACCATTCTGAAGGATAGTGCTGGCTTGTCAGCTGCCAGTGCACTGATTTGCTAAGGAGATGACCTGGGGTTAGAAAAGACCATTGACTTGACACAACTTACTTTCAAGTTACAGGAGATTAAAAATCACAGGTTTGGTTTGGCCTGTCATAGGGTAGTACTGGCCATATTCTGCTCAGTTCCCTGCTGCGATAACTCATTCATCTTTGTATGCACAACATTAGTGGGGTTTTTTTTATTATTGGTTTAGCAACAGGTAAACAGCTAGCTACAATGTAAATGGCCAGACTGTAAGAAAGAACTTCTCCATTTTCTTTATAGCATCAACTAATATTCTTTTCTGGTTTTGTTTTCAAGTTCTTTATGGTTTCCTTTTAATATACCTTATTTATAACAAGGCGTTCCATTTATCCACTAACTAAGTTGTCTTTGGGGGGTCAGGCCGCCCCAGTGCTGATGATTTTACATGAACAGAGAAAGAAGGAATTTCTTGTTTGAATTGTTTTCACCAGTTGTGATTCAGTGTATAAAAGCTGAAGAAAGTCTAATTTGGTACGAGGCCCCAAGTGTGTCCTTAAAACTGTGTGTTATAGTACCAGAGAGAAAAACTGTTCAGACATTAGTATGAAAGGCTTAGCTATAAATATTTAATATATACAGTATTCTCAGAACTTCCTGCAATCAAGCTGATGAGGACTAGATTTGAGAAAAATATAGTGAAATTATCTTATAATGGTGCCTGTGCCTAAGAACAGCACACAGAAGCAAATTCATACAAGGCAAATAAGTGGCAGAAAAAAATCACCTTGAACCAGCTACTGACTATTGGGGCAGGACTTCTTATTTCCTTTAGACAACCATTATAGATTATATGCACCTTTGATTCTGTCAACCTTTTCAATGTTGATTTCAACAGGACTGTGGGTAGAAAAACATGCTACCGAACATGAGTAAGGGTGGCCAAACAACAGGCCCTGAGTGACTTGATGCATTGTAGCAGTCAAAACCCTTTCTAATCTGGTTGCCTAAACTTCATGGAATAGCCAACAGTGAGTATAGTTTGAATTAATTTCAGTTTTAACTTAACTTAATTTAACTTAACGAAATTCCCAGTGACATCTATATTGGAAAATATCCACCAATTTTCTTTGAAGTGTTCGTCTTTTTTGTTCTTAATACTGAATAATGTAAAACCTCTTTGATCTTAGACATGTCAAAAGAGAACAAAAAAGAACACTGAAATCTCCGACATTTAGGTTAAAAGGCAGAAGCAAGAAAGGATCTCTTTATCAAGAGTATTCACCTTGAGAAACACTTTCCTTAGACTGCTAGGGTCTATTTCATTCACACAGAGTATTCAGTGAATAAATACTCCTAAGAGAGGTTACTTAGCAGAAATATAGGGCCAAATTGTAGGCTACAGATATAAAAAAAATATTTCAGTTAGTTATCCAGAAAGTATTATCTCTGTCCAAAATCACCAGTTCAAATTTGGAAGTAAGAATAGATCCCAGAATTTAGACTAGAGCAGCGGTTTTCAAACTATGGGGTGGATCTCCCAAGGGAGGCGTGGGAATGTGTCACAGGAGGCCTGAGTTGTGTGCTTTTTTTTTTTTTTTTTAAGAGCTCTGGCTGTCAATCCCAGGTGGTTGAGGCTCATATAGAAGGACCATGGGTGGTGATATATGTACTTGTGGGTGGTGGAGGTGGTGGTAGTGAGGGGGTAAACTGCTACAGACACAAAAAAGGGGGGCTGATCAAATAAGTTTGAGAACAACTGGACTAGAGGAAAGCTCAATATTTTATTGAGATGACATTCAGTCCTGCTAAAGGGGTAAGAGTTTTTCATTTATTGTACTATGCATTCCTAGCTCGTCTCATCTTTGACACACTCTGAAGGTAAGATGTAGAGAGGGACTTTCACAGACAACAGGAAATGTCCCTAACATTTTTAACGTTCCCCCCAAAATTATTTTTAATAGGTCTTTCTAGCAGTTGCTTAATCTACACTGAGCCACTTCTCAAAACTACATTAAACTGATCCTTTTAAAATGTAATTTACCATTATTAAGTCTTTATAAATAATTTAGAAACAGAACCAGCTAACACAGATATTTTCTAGGGACAACAGAGTCCAAATGATACTTGAAGGAGGGCAACTGCAAAAAAAAGAAACAAACAAAATAGGGAATTGTGGACAGAAGGTAGGGGACTAACACAGGACAAAGAACAAAGCTAAGCATTCTGGTTATATGAATGTCAAGCAACAGACATCAGTCACCCTCTTAACACAAGCAAAGGAAAAATATGGAGAAAACTGTGAAAGACAATATTGTAAGAGTCCATCTCCTATCTTTCATGGTCACACACTTGGAAGTGTGTTGGAGATGTTAAGACGGCTCTTTCTGTAGTTAGTAGAAGATGGCAGAAACATAGCAGTGACAGTCTAAGGTCTATATCTGGGTCCTCAGACCATATTGCAAATTCCCATGGACATCAGCTTGAGTTCTGGGGGCAACATATGGCTTTAAGTCTTAAAGAGGCAGGAGTATCAGCAGTTGGCTCTTTTTCACTAGTCCATGATGTGTATAATAGTATATTGCTGGCACAGGTATATAATGCAAGTAAGATTGGCAGGGGCTTAAAAGTTGTATAGTTGAGGGAAGGGGAAGTAGTGGTCTAAAATGAACAACTGCAATGGACCTAACACATTTTTTGACATAAATTAAAACATCATGGTCAGGAAAAACAGAGTGAGAAACAACTCAGGGTTTGGATGCTCATAGGCTCATAGATATTAAGGTCAGAAGGGAACATTATGATCATCTAGTCTGACCTCCTGCACAATGCAGGCCACAGAATCTCACCCACCCACTCCTGCAATAAACCTCTCACCTGTGTCTGAGCTATTGAAGTCCTCAAATCATGGTTTAAAGACTTCAAGGTGCAGAGAATCTTCCAGCATGTGACCCATGCCCCATGCTACAAAGGAAGGCAAAAAAACCCCAGGGCCTCTTCCAATCTGCCCTGGAGGAAAATTCCTTCCTGACCTCAAATATGGCGATCAGCTGAACCCTGAGCATGTGGGCAAGATTCACCAGCCAGATACCCAGGAAAGAATTCTCTGTAGTAACTCAGATCCCACCCCATCTAACATCCCATCACATGTCCTCCTTCCTTAAATATATAACTAATAGAACAGCTGCCGTTGTGGTTCATTTGTCCACAGCAAACCCACTCTTGAGTGCCATAAATAAAACTAATTCATTTACCTTTGGACCTTGTCTTCCTGGATATCCTGGCAGTCCTGGAACCCCAAGTTTACCCTGAAATTAAAAAAAAAAAATGTTTCTAGTAGTTCTTAATAGTTTAGTCATAACTTTATATAAAGTTTGTTTCCTTCCATAACATATACAATCAAATATTTTATTACATTCATCTTCATACTTCACCTATTTCCCTCCTGAGAAGTGGTCAATTGGCTTTGTTTCCAAAACCTCAGTTCCAAGAATGAAATCCTAATCTTGCTGAAATGGATGACGTTTTGCCGTAGACGGCAATGAACCCAAGATTTCACCCAAACACTCTTTCAACACTGTAATGTAGTGATGGTGGCAACAAAACATTAACACACCCTTTAACTCAAAAGGCAATTCCCATAACAGTGCTTTTCATGTTGCACCACGTGCTGGCTAATGTGTTTTGTTTATCTATAATCTCCATGAAAGCCAATGGATATTTGAAGATCAAGCACCACAGGTTGTCTTGAAGAGTTCTAAACTATATCAGAAAACATCATTGAAAATCATACCCCAAGAATAATCCAATATCACATAAAATGTGGTGTGTTTTGAGAAAGCTGGCTGTCTTCCCAGCATCAGACAGGAAAATAGGCTGAGTAGATTGATGCTATTGATGTTACTAATTCTACTGCCTGAAGGTGGAAGGAGAGAATGCTGCTGTGTCCAGATTTCATAGTGTAGGTCCCACTCCATAGTCTTAGGTGATGAAACAAAGAATGTGTGCTAATTTGTCATTTTCAAAAAAAAGGAAAAGTTGTTTTGCTCTCTAAGAGCCAGAGCCACTAGAGAAGAATATGGGTATTGTAAACACTCTACAGTATTCCAGGCCATCACAATTTTGAAGTGGTCTCTACAGAAAAGATGTGAGAATGAAACATAATCTTGGACTCCAGCAATAATCTGGGATGCTAGAAAAGAGATACGGGGAAGCTCTTGCCTGAAAAGTGGCATTTGACAAAATAAATGTGTGTGCTTAAAAAATAAAGCAGATGAATAGAGATGCAGAATATAACTCATGTTCATGAAAGCTTGTTTGTGCCTGGCAGGAGATATTATTAAAGAAGAATTCAGCCATTTATAAAGATAACCATGCTGACAGTTATATTCCACATCAAAGTCAGTTGAATGCATTAGAACTACTTAAGGTAGCATCCCCTAAAAGAAAAGTTTCACAGCGTGACATTGTTTCACACCCTGATAAATTCAGTGGGAGTCTTTCTGCTGATTTCAATGGGAGCCAGGACTAAGCTGACTATTTGGAGTCTTTTTGGTGACAAGATCCTCTCTGCCCATTTGCTCTTTCTTCAGTATGCTCCACACTGGCATTGTTATTTGAGCAAATTCAGCCCCTTCCTCCTGGGGTGTGGAGGGTTCCCTGGCAGCAGGGCCACATGAAAGTGGGGAACACAGAAGGACCAAAGTGGTCTTCAGGATGTTGGGGGTTGGACCAGGTTGGGCACCTTCTGCATGGTGGAGACCTCCCAGTGTGTGGCAGAGGACAGGGCATGGGTTGCTGCTATTACATGGATCTTCCCTTTCTCCCACCCTCATGTTGGTGTGGGAAGATGTTAGGGTCACAGAGACTATTACAACCATTAGACTGCAGAAGCCTTCTCAGAGCAATTCTGCAGCCAGCTCATGTCATGGACAGCAATGAGCACTCTCCCCCAATCCATCACATATTGGCCCAGCATTCAGGCTGGACATTTGACTCAGGATATGGAATTTAAGGAGTTAGTATCCATACAAATGGGAATAATCTGGATCAAATATATTTCAGAGGCTCATCTAAACTAAGCCAACAGTGCTGCTAACTCTTAAAATTCTGTCACAAGTCTCCTGGTATTTGGTATTTTTCTTAACGCTCCAGCTCCTGAAGTCAAGAGGATTGTGAAAAAAATCTCATCTTTCAATGTGGGGGAGGGGTGAGTAACTTGCTAGCCTTTGTAGAGTAAAATTGGGAAAAAATGAACCCTTAAGGCTCAAAAACCAGAATGCAAATTAACAGAACCCTAAATTTGTTAATATTTTAAAATCTTATGAGTTTTTACCCCCATCTCATGATTTTTTACTCATATTTGGAATGTTTGGAGTTGGCTATACTGAAAATCTCTTTAAACCGTACATTCATTTGTAAATCTCATGACACCAATACACTTTCCCATGAGAATCCTAACATTTTCATGTTTTTGGCAGGTCAGATATGGTGTAGGAATAGCCTTTTTTATGGTATTTCAGTACTCTCAATCCTGGCTGAAAACAGAAAATTCAGCATTCAGAAATGCTATAAAAGAAGCTAACTAAAGAGTCAGTTATGGTTTGGGAAAAAGTTCCTTTCAATTCTTGTTTTAATAGAACTTGTTCGCTGATCCAGTTACAACTCAATACAAAGTGATATTCTAATCTGAATTGTGCTTCCATTCATCCAGGATAATAGTTCTAGCCTTCTTTTGTTATACGTTCTTTGATTCATGACCTTGTTATCAGCTGGCAGGGTATTTTGCAACATTTTGGGGAACATTAATTCATAAATAGCTCCCAATAGTTAAATAAAACTGAAAAGAACTCTTCTTGGAATGAGTGAACTGACTCTTAAGATAAGTTATTTGATGACCGTTTATGAATGATTCCAGTATCAAGTCTTAAATATAACCTTTCCTGAACTTCTAGTATGCCATGTAAATAAATCATTATGAACAGTAATGTTATGTTTATGACAAGAAGCAACTTATAATGAAAGAGTATTTCTTTCTATCTCTACTATCGCTAAAATATGTTCCTTCCTTTTTAGTTCCTTCTGCTGAAACTCTAGTCCATGATCCTGGTCATCTCTCTTAATACTGAGCATCTATATAGTCCTGTATACGTTTAAATACAAAACAGACTTTTATTATTTTTATTAGACCTTTTGTCCTAAAAGATGAAGAGGAACTGATCACAGAAAGGAAATTTAATGATAACTTAGATCAGGGATAGGCAACCTTGGGAACGTGGCCTGTCAGGGAAATCCGCTGGCGGGTCGGTTTGTTTACCTGCAGTGTCCACAGGTTCGGCCAATCACAGCTCCCACTGGCCGCGATTCGCCGTTCCAAGCTAATGGGGGCTGCGAGAAGCGACGCGGACCGAGGGATGTGCTGGCTGCCGCTTCCCACAGCACCCATTGGCCTGGAACAGCGAATCAGGGCCAGTGGGAGCTGTGATCTGGGAACCTGTGGGCACCGCAGATAAACAGACTGCCCCGGCCTGGCAGCGGATTTCCCTGACAGGCCACGTTCCAAAGGTTGCAGATCCCTGACTTAGATACAAGTAATCATGACATGATCACATTTATAATGTGCAAGAGAATAAAGTCCAGATCTCTCTCACTCTCACACACACACACACACAAGCCAGATCAGCTGCGAGGAGGAATTTAATCAGATAAATTGAATGATAAATTGTAATAATTTAAGAATGCCTTACTATTTGCTCCCCTCAAAAAGCCTCAATCAAGGAAGAAGGCTGTCCTGGTTTAAAAAAAAACTAACCAGGTTCAGAAGGGAAGCAACGATAGCTATAAAAATAATAACAAATGGAAGAAAGTGGAAGCTTATATTAATAAGTATAAATCAGAAGTTAAGAATTGTAGAAAATGATAACGGAAGCAAAGGGACACAAGAAAAAAATCTATGGGCAGCAGAGTTAAGGTAAATAAGGAGTTTAAAAAAATATATTAGGAACAAAAGAATCCTGACAATGGTATAGGTCCATTACTGAATGGAAATGGTAGAATTATCAATAGTAATTCAGAAAAAAACAGAAGTATTCAATAAATATTTCTGTTTAATATCTGGATCAAAACCAGACAATATAGTCTCATCATATGATGATTATAACACTCTTTCTATTCCAAAAGTATCTGTGGAAAATGTTAAACAGCAGTTATTAGAGCTAGACATTTTTAAATCAGCAGGTCCAGGTAACTTGCATCAAGAATTTTAAAAGAGCTGGCTGAGGAGCTTGCTTGACTATTACTGTTGATTTTCAATAAGTCTTGGAGCACTGGGAAAGTTCTAGAAGAAAGCAATTGTTGTGCCAAGTTTTAAAAAAGGGGAAATGGGATGATGTGGGTAATTATAGGAGTGCCAACCTGGCAGCAATACTAGGAAAACTAATGGAACAGAGGATACAGGATTGATTAGTAAAGAATTAAAGGAGGATAAGGTAATTAATATAAGTCAAAATGAGTTATAGAAAATAGATCCTATCAAACTAGCTTCAATTTTTTATGAGATTACAAGTTTGGTTGATAAAGGTAATAGTGATATTATAATATACTTAATATACTTCTGTAAGTTGTTTGACTTGGTACCATACAACATTCAGATTAAAAAAATAGAACAATATAAAATTAATACTGCACATATTAAATGGATTAAAAACTGGCTAAGTGATAGGTTTCAAAATGTAATTATAAATGGGTAATGGTCATTAAGCTGGTGAGTTTCCTGCAGACACCCGCAGAGATCAGGTCTTGGCCCTATGCTATTTAAGATTTTTGTCAATGATCTGGAAGAAAACATAAAACCATCACTGATAAAGTATGCAGACGTCACAAAAATGGGAGAATTGTAAATAATGAGTATGACAAGTCACTGATTCAGAACTGTCTGGATCACTTGGTAAACTGGGAGCAAGCAAACAACATGCATTTTAATATAGATAAATATAAATGTAAACATCTACGAACAAAGAATGTAGGCCATACTTAGAGGATGGGGGGGGAGTTCTATCCTGGGAAGCAGTGATGTTGAAAAAGATGTGGGGGTCATGGTGGATAAACATGAGCTTCTAATGCAATGCTGTGGCCAAAAGAGCTAATGTGACCCTGGGATGCATAAACAGTGGAATCACAAGTAGGAGTAGAGAGGTTATTTTACCTCTGTATTGGCAACTGCTACTGAAATACTGAGTCCAGTTCTGGTGCCCACAATTCAAGAAGGATTTTGGTAAATTGGAGTGGGTTCAAAGAAGAACCATGGGAATAATTAAAGGATTAGAAAATGTGTTATAGTGATAGATGCAAGGAGCTCAATCTATTTAATTTAAGAAAGAGAAGATTAAGGGGCCTTGATTACAGTCTATAAGTATCTACATGGGGAACAAATATTTAATAATGGGCCCTTCAATCTAGCAGAAAAAGATGATCCAAAGGCTGGAAGTTGAATCTAGATAAATTCAGACTGGAAATAAAGCATACATTTTCAACCATAAGGGTAATTAACCATTGGAACAATTTACCAATGGTTATGGTGGATCCTGCATTTCTGACAGTTTTTAAGATTGGATGTTTTTCTAGAAGATACGTTCTAGGAATTATTTTGGGGAAGTTCTATGGACAATGTTATACAGGAGGAACAGACTAGATGATCTCAAAGGGCCCTATTAATCTAATCCTCATATCGGCCCCATGAGGTTTCAGGGTTAAGTACCATTACTTCCATTTTAAAGATAGAAAAACTGATACAGAAAAGTGATATGACTTTCATAAGGCTACACTGAGGTACAGCCAGGATTAAAATTAGCGTGGGTCAGAAAAACTTTGCTGAAACAATTTTCCATCAGAAAATGCAGTTCTGTCAATGGGAACACTTCACAAAATTGTGTTGATTTTGCCAAAATTTAATTTTCAGAAAAAAAAGGTGTGTGTGTGTGTGGGGGGGGGGAAATAAGTTCTAACAGTGTTGAAATGACCCATTTTGATATTTTTTTAACAAAACATTTAGATTTTTGTTTTTGAAAGGACTTTTCATTTTGATATTGTGTGTGATATTGTGTGTATATATACAGGGCCGGCTCTACAGTTTTTGCCGCCCCCCAAGCAGTGAAAAAAAATTGCCGTCGTGGACGGCAAAAGGGAGAAGCTGCCACTGAATTGCCGCCATGGCCAGCGGGACAGAGGGGCTGCCGCCAAATTGCTGCCACCATGGAAACTCTGCCTCCCCTTTCTAATACTTGGAACGCTGGTGCCTTGAGCCGTCTCTCTGTGTGTGTGTGTGTGTGAATATATATAAGTTAGAATCAAAACATAATATTTTGATTTTGTCAAAATGAAACACAACCAATTGGATATGGAATGAATGAAATGAGATTTTTCTTTTGTGGAGAATTCTAAAATTTTGGGGTTTGTTCCAATTCAGAATGAAGCCAGTGTTTGAAATCTCACAATCCTCTGTGAAACAATTTGTGTGCTGCAGAGCTCTGATTAAAACACTGCACCTCCTGATTCCATCCTATATTCTCATCCCCCTACTTCTTTTCTACCACAAGTTCCCTTATTTTTGGTCTCCTATTTCTTACCTCTCTTCTGGCCCAGGCTACCAAAAACACTGCACTGAAATGGCACTCTGACCTTTTACATACCATGCCTTTGAGTCCCTTTTCCAGCTTCCTCTCTCTTTCTGTATTGGGTTCAAGATCGAGGAGTACTTGTGGCACCTTATAGACTAACAAAGTTATTTGGACATAAGCTTTCGTGGGCTAAAACTCACTTCATCAGATGCATGGAGAGGAAAATACAGTAGGTAGTAGATAGATAGATGGATAGAACATGAAAAGATGGGGGTTGCCTTTTTATAGTGGTAATCAGGATGGCCCATTTCAAACAATTGACAAGAAGGTGTGAGTAACAGTGAGGGGGAAAATTTAGCATGGGGAAATAGTTTTTAGTTTGTGTAATCACCCATCCACTCCCAGTGATTTTTCCTCCTGCTGATAATAGCCCACTGTATTGATTTGTCTCGTTAGAGTTGGTAAGGCAACCCCCATATTTTCGTGTTCTCTGTGTGTGTGTGTGTGTATATATATATAACTTCCTTTCCACTCCATACATCTGATGAAGTGGGTTTTAGGCCATGAAAGCTTATGCCCAAGTAAATTTGTTAGTCTATAAGGTGCCACAAGGACTCCTCGTTCTTTTTTCTGATACAGACTAACATGGTTATCACTCTGAAACTGGTTCAAGATCATTATTCTCATTTTCAGGATTCTACATCGCATACGCTCCATACATCTCAGTCCTTGTTTTTCATTATGTTCTAATGCCCCACACTTTGTTCAGTCTTCCTTTTTAGTAGCACCTTTCTCTCCTTCTGCCACTCCTGATTTTGTGTTTTTTGTCATGATACTCCTCATACTTTAAAACAATTTATCTTTTCCCATTCACCAAGCAATTTCTGCTCCTTCAGATCTTCTGTGTAGCCTTTCAATGCCAAACTACTCTCTAGCACTGTCACCATCCATGCTGGTGTCAAATTTTCTTTGAATCATATTTGTCTTTGTTAGATTAGACTGTAAGCTCCTCAGGACAGGATTTAGCTGTCTCATGTGTCAGGAAGTGTTATGCATATCTATGGATAGCTACAAAATAATAATTTTCATTATTTGTGTAGTGTCTGAGATCACTCTAGTAGCTGCCCTCAGCAGCCATAACCTACGGCTTTCAGATAGCTAAAGGAACTACTTTCAGCAGTAACAGCCTTTGGAGTTGAAGATCCTGGTTTGATCTCCATTATGAGGCAATGTTTCTTTACATTAGCTGTTGGTTACTAACCTTTTCACCAGCCTGCCCAGCACCACCTGGGTCCCCTGTTGGGCCTGCTCGACCTTTTGGACCTTCAGGGCCATCTTCTCCTCTTGGACCCAGTGGACCAACTTCACCCTAAAATTCAATATGGTATAAATACAGAGCCACTGCCTATGTTCATACCAATACACTGTTTGCAGTAGCAGGACATTTTAAGATTTATTTTATGAAACAAACAATTACTTGAAAACAAATGTAAATGAAGATTAGGAAAAAATATTAGTGCTTTTGTGGTAGTAACAGAATTTGAGTTGTGGGGGTTGGGCATTGGGTTACTTAAACCCAGGATAGGGGTGTATATTAACACCACTTTTGGAGGATCGGTGAGGCCCCCTGTGAAATATGGTTACACCATTTCCCCTGCACCAGCCAGAATATGGCCCTCAGGATTAATCTAGTACATTATACATGGAATGGAATTAGTGTGAAAATATGGATGCCTGGATAACCAATTAGTCTGTTGGTAATGTTAGCTTAAAACCATGAAGTCTGAGGCTGGTGAGCTCCACTGCAGTCAATAGAATAATGCTGATTCCCAGCATGTGAGCATCTGGCCCCAAATCTACATGTGTGCAGGTTAAAAATAAATTAATGAAAACACTGCTTGTTACATTTAATTATAAATAAGTTTAAAGTGATATTCACAAACTAACAGCTAGAATTTCTAAGTACTATATTTTCCTGTATAAATACTTACTCTGTCACCTTTAAGACCCATGTCACCTTTAAATCCTGGGAAACCATCTTCACCCTAAAGAAAGCACAAAATATAGAAAAATGTGTTCATTAAAAAAAGATACTTTTACAAATGGAATTAAAACATTAGGTAATCTAAGTGGATGAGCATAATAAGTGCAGTAACTCCATTCAATTTAGAACTTCACATGCCTAATGATTTTAATATGGCCATTACTATATCCAAATATATAGATATCTATGCAGCTACACTGAATGATTGCTCATCTTGGGAAAAAGTAGTGAATAATGGGGAAGCTGTCGTAGGCAGGACATAAATTTCTGAATTTATTATGAACTCCTTCATAGAAGACAATGATCTTCTGCATTAAATTCCATCCTTATACATTAAAGTTTTTATTCTGTTTATGCTTTCTACTGATAAGATCTTCATCCTTTTTCATAATTGGTTGATGGACTGACAATGCAACTAAACCTTAATATTGTTCTGTTCATTGGCAGAACCATTCATCCTTTTTATTTATTTATTTTTATTAGTGGCCCAAAAGCATCATAAAGGAATAACCAACTCTTAAAGTTTAGTGAAAGAAAGGTCAACAGATTCCTTACTGATTTAGTAAATCCTTTATAAAACTAAAAGTGGTCACACTGAACTTTAAAAGATATTTCTTTATTCATGCAAACATACGTATACCCATGTTCACAGCATATGGTGCCACACAAAGCTAACGGAAACAGTAGTGTCCACATAGAGTGGTCAAATGTAAAAGCATGAAAGGTGGCTCAATGGCTACATTCATTGGTTGATACAAACATATATTCTATGGGTAATTAAAAGAAAATGAACTAGTCAGCATGGCAAAGATAAACACGCTGACACCTTAAGGATGTGTTTGTACATAGTGGTTGAACCAGAACATGTTAGGATCCTAGGGGACACTATTTATATACAGATAGCTAATCTCCTCAAAGATATTATGCAGTTGTCCATGTTTCCATAAAAATAGCCAACAGTGAGGAAAATTCTACTCTGTTACACTTGAGCACCTGGATAGTGACTCCACTGACATTAAAAAAATCAATGGAATTATTCCAGATTTGCACTAATGTAATTGAGAGGAGTTTTTGGTCCACTACGACTACATCTGAGTCTTTGCGCAACTACCATTCTGATATCAAGGCCATAGAAAATTCTGGCAAGTACATTTTTTAGTTGCTGTTCCTCATTGCTGGGGATGGAAGCTCTCTCTCTGCTGAACGAACTTGTAGAAAAGGGGTTCACTATAATGCTGATGTGCTTCAGGTGAAGAAGTATTGGTGATGTCAGTCTAGAATTAATGACAATGAGCTCCAGTTGTTGCTAATAAAACAGTAAGGGCATTGTACTTCATCGTCAACAGATTGCACTCCTATATCTAGAGTTTTCTCTTTTCCCATGCCAACCAGAGAAATTTGACATGGCCCACAAACCTAAAACCATGACATTATTTTTATTCCATCCAATATTTCAAGGAGAATTATTCCATGACAAAAGTGTTTCCAGAGGTAAATGGATCAAGAGAAATATGCCATGATAAGTCAGCACTTTAATTTCCTTACAAAACTTACAAGTACAGTCAAATCTCATTCTTCAGTGGATTGTAAGGTTTTTGCACAAAGCATGAGGTGCTGTAGCAGGTCATGATTCATGGGAAAAAGACACACTAGGAAAAGGTTTAGGTAACTGATAGGTCGTCTGTGTTTTGGGTGATAGTGGTAAAAGGTCCCATGAGGTCACTCTATAATCCAGACATTAAAATTCTAGAGTTACAAATACCTATTTATTAACATTTAAAGAGAGGTGTTGATCAAGTAGAGCATGAGAAACCTAAAAAAGGCTTTAGTTATGAGCTACTCGATTATACCCATGGACAATAATGTGGTTCAAATAAATGAGGACACCTTGCATACCCACAAGGATTGAAAGCTGCCTATCACAGATCAAAAAGTTGCCAAATGAACTGAAACTCTTCACCCATCAGAGTGAGGTTCAAGCTACTGAGAGCTAAAGGATCTTGACTTTAGTTCAGCTTGGAGGCGAGAGTGAATCTCTAAGGCCCTACTCTGTAGGTAATAAAAAATAAAACAGAGTTCTATAAATAGTCTATTGGTCAATGCAGAGTCATAACTCCCTTGTCAACTTTGGGACCACTTGAGATCAATAATGGTGTGGCAGATAGATCAATTGCTCTACCTCTCTCTTCTCATAATACTGTGCTTTTCACAGTAGTATTTGACTGCTCTAAATCAATAATGCCTATATGTAACAGACATATAAGCTCCACTAGAGCATGTCCTGTGGTCTCAGGGGTTTCTATGTATTTGGTACATCAGTGTCAATTTTGAGGTGTGCACTAATGTTTTGGGTCATACAGCAGCTATCATCAAACAACTGTTAGGATCATAGAGGCTGCTAGGAGGTCTTTAATGTCATGATGTCTTTAATGTCCAAACCTTGGTTTTTAAAGTCCTATTCAAAGAACACAATGAACTATTGAGCACTGTGTATCTTTATATCTATTTATTTGTGGAGATACAGCTATATCATTATTTATCAATATGGAAAAATCTGTTATTTATTTATCCTCATTGCATGTTTGCTATATTTTGAATAATAGCTCATGTTTATATAAAGCTTGGTAGTATAGTGAAGAAAGTTATTATAATGAACAAAATGTGTTGTCACTGCAGAATTTCAAAAGCATGAAACTCCTTTCAGGGGCTTGATCCTTCAGGCAGTTCTCCAGTACTCATGTCAAAGGCAGTTTTCAAGAGCGAACCTTCAGTCTTGAAAAATAAATGTATACTCTGTGGTAACAGAGCAATAAGGCCAGATATGCCTGTGTGAGATGGCTGTTTGAACCGCAGTTCTGGGACAGACTGACTCTAAAACTTGTGCATCCATCCCCAGAAGGATCAGCCCAGTGCAAGGAGTCTCCAGTGGGATAGAGTTAGCACAGAGGTTCTTATGCCACTCCTTCACTTCCTGCAGTTATAACACTGAGGAAAGAGGGTAGGGCTAGGATATCCCTATGACAATCCCTGGCTGGGGTTTTGGCCCCAAGGGGCCACTAGAAGCTAATGGAGGTTGCAGCAGCCCGAGTGTGATCTAACTTCATGAAGGGGAAATGGCCCTGCATATAGCAGCAGCAGGAGGTTTGGGAGAATGCATTGTGAGTTTTAATCACATTTGCACACATATTCCCTATTTGTGCTGTGCACATCTTTGCCATAGCAAAGGATCTGGTCTATTGTCTGCATTTCAGACACCAGAAAGTCCGGAAGTCAATGGAAGGTTTGGGTATATAAGAAATACAGAATCTAGTCTATAGTATGAATCACAGTCGTGAAAGTAATAATTGTCACAAGTGTCTTGGATGTGACAAGCTTCTAGGGATCTACTATTGTCAGTGGTGGAAAGAGGGAAGGCTAATTCTCCACTGCCCTGCACCTTGTGTGTAAGTCAGTTACACCTGTGCAAAGTAGGTGGAAAATGCTATTGCTCTGATCTGGTAGAATTTTACATACATTTTACACAGATGTAAATAGCTATGCAAGGTGCAGGGCAGTGGAGATTCAGGCCTGATACATTCCCCGTGGATGGTGAAAAGTAACCACTGCTGCCTGGGAACAACAGTACTTGGGAGAAGGAAATAAAAGATGTAGCACTGAAAAAAGGAGACCCTTTTGTTCACCGGAACACAGAAAAACACTTTTTTTTTTAAACAAAAGCAAGTCCAATTCTATGTTTACCTTTTCACCTTTGGAGCCCTTGAGACCACGGACACCATCAGCTCCCTGTAGAAAACAATGAGAAAATGCCTCACTGTACATAACCAGAAAGTTTCAAATATTCAGATTTTTTTTTTAAATGAACCATACCTTCACACCACGAGGACCAGGATAGCCAATTGGACCCTGAGGACCTGGAGGCCCCTAAAATAC
This sequence comes from Eretmochelys imbricata, assembly GCF_965152235.1. NCBI lineage: Eukaryota > Metazoa > Chordata > Testudines > Cheloniidae > Eretmochelys > Eretmochelys imbricata. The sequence continues at coordinate 69,429,314 of NC_135579.1, read as the reverse complement.
ATTGGATTAGAAAAACTCTGTATGTTAGTCAGTTAACAAATAGTTTTCGAAGTACGATCCACTTACCTTAACTGTACCACAAGTAGTCTAAAGGAAGTCATTGGAATAATACTGGACAGACAGGCTTTTCTGGCTGACTGCCCCTACGAAAACTTGTGGGCATATCAAAGCATTTTTCTAATTTACTGTGGATCTATTTATGGTTTTGCTGTGGATTTATACTTTGGGGAATTTCATATGAAAGCAACGTGCAAAAAACATCAACTCACAACATAAATAATCTGAAATTAAGATAATTTTGAAAATATAAGGAGAACACACCAGTGTTAATGATGTCTGCACAGGGCAGAAGCTATGTGTTAGAGATAAAGACATAAGAGTATATCACTCTACTAACCCTTCCCCATCATTTAAAAAAAAATCTCACAAATTCACATTCTGTGCCATACTCTACTCTCCTATAGGCAGCTGCTATTCCCATATATACAGATCTTGCCGAATCTGACTCCTTTTTTCAGTGTTTGTATTGTCAGAGTAATAAATCCATCAATCATGGTCTCTCTTAAAAATTCCCCAAAGTCAACATGGTCTGATTTTTAAAAATTGTCAACATTTAATTGATACTGACTGGGGATTTTTTGGCATTTATTGTATCCTGAGGATTTTTTAAAATCTATTTCACTATACCTTTGCAAATATAAAATCCAGAGAAGATAAACCTTTGCTACTTTAATAGTACATCCTGTTTCATAATACTTCCTGGCCTCATAGTAAAGAAAAAGGCCCCCAAACATGTAATAGATGGCAGCATAAGGACCAGATTTTAATACCCTGATTTATACTATTTATAATGTATAGTACTTTACTCCGTTGTCTTCAGTAGGACTACTCAGGAAGTAGTGTGTTATTCAGCATGAGTAAGGGTTTCAGAATCTGGCCTTAACATGGCAGGGAACTTTACAAACCCTTTAAATATTTCACTACAATGAAGAAATTATTTTCCACTGGCTTGCTGCAAGTGACTGAAAAATCCATTGATTGTGTGTGTTTTGCTATACCCCCCTCACAGAGCCTCTCAATAGTCTCAGCATGTAGCACACACTATAAAACTGCAAACTCAAAGAAGTTGCAAGTTATCTGTCTGAAACATGTGACAGTTTATTAAATCCTGAGTAGACATGAATAAATATAAATAGAGTGCCTTGTTAAAGTAAAACTGCTTGTGGAGTTCACAGATTGGCACTCAATAAATATGGTTGTCAGTACACACATGCTGTGAATGGGTGATGCATTTTCTATCACTTATGATCCCAATAGCTGTAAGAGCAACAGATTACATGGTTGACAAATTTACTAAATAAACAAATAAATACAAATTGAATAGGCACATGTTTATGGAAGTTTTGAAACTTACCAAAGCACCTTTCTCTCCAGACTGACCCTCTTTGCCAGGATGACCCTGATTACAGAAAGATAAATATTTTTTGGAAAATATGCTCTTCATGAAAAACAATTCATTATACAAATAAATTGGTTTTAAATAATTGAACATCATGATGACCCCAAATCCAGCCCTGTTTCTGGATTAGAGCATGAAAAATACACCTTTTGATTTTGAGGATAGATTTACTGTTTTAATATATAACTAGTTTACATAACAAAGAGAAATCTGGACAGTAGTTGTATTAATGGGAATGTATTAAGCAATATTTTGATCACATCCAGTTAATATTTCAACTGCAGGAGTCTTTTAATCTAAGACACACTCTGATTTGATTACTTTAGTGTTTTGAAAGAGCCTATATGATACAACTTCATGCAGAAATCCCTAAACCATATAAAAAGGTTACAGGAGTTGTCTGAGAGGCCTATAAAGAGATTGATCTAGTCTCATTTATAGCATTAATTAAATGCTTTTCCTTTAAATCATTGCTTACTTTTAAAATAAAACTTTTTGAGGTGTGCAGGCTGCTACTGTTTAAATTCTATATCATTATAGTTATATAAAGCTCCCACTAGAAATGTAGCCCAAGAATTAAGCTTTTGTGGGTGTGTGAGAGAGAGAAAGGGAGATCACTCGAAAGGATAATTCCTCACTGCATTCCCAGTGGGAGACAACAGTGATTATTTTTGATCTGTCATCAAAAATTACACTAAAGTGAAATTTAAAATGTTAATGGCAGATTACAGTTTGAGGAAATCAACAAGTAACACTTTTTCTACTTTGTGTAGATCCACTCTTATTTGAAGGGTATAGTAAATCTTTAGTTTTGCTGTACGTGTAGCCACTTCTTAAATATTAGCTTCTTGGTGGTATTAACTTTCAAAAAGTGTTTTCAGTATGTTAATTGATATCAGATTTTTAAATACCTGCCAATCCTTAACTGATAAACTTCTGATTTTTATGTTTAGTTTTCTAGCTGATAATATGAATTTAAAATATGCTATTAATTATATATATATATATATATATATATATATCACTTACTTTTATCTATTTAAAATATGCTATTAATGAAAGGTATATATATATATATATATATATATATATATATATATATATATATATGCATTCTACAATATTGATTAGAAGGATGAATATCAGATAGGTAGAAACAACTTATTGTCTTGCTCATCTCAAACAGCATTAACATTTTTTTTTCAGTTTTACTCAAACAAATGCATCTTGGTTTGAAAATCTGAACTAATATTCAAGCAGATGATCTTATTGTGCGCAAAGTTATAACTACTTACCCTGCATGGAAAGTCTGTGATTCTATAATGCTACCTCTGTCAGGGGTGATGCTTACCAAGAGTTTCAGCGACTTAACCTGCCTGCCCTACCTTTCAACCAAACAAACCCATGCACAAGGTAGGGAGATGACTGTCTAGGCAGATGGTGGGGTGCAGGCAGTGGTTCATGCACAAGCACGGGCACACACAGACACATGCAAACACTACGTGTGCTTATTCGTTCTTCACTGCATTTGTCTTTATTTCTGATTTTTATGTGTAACAAAATGCAGGTTTTCAAATACCAGTGATGTTTGTAAGGGCTGAGAGTTTTCAGAAGCCAGAAGACCTTGCACAAGTGGACAAAGATTCAAGTCTAACTGGAATCTCCAACAATGCCATAATATGCATTGCCAACAGTCTGTATGGATGTGCTGCAATAGCAGGCAAAAGGGAGATTGACGATCATGGATGCAGTTCTGTATCCATAATACGTTCATTTTTTCCAGTTTAATGCCCCTGGGACAACGTCTATAGTTCTTAACCTTGCAAAATTCCTGTTGAGGTCATTGAGAGTTTTGCTTGGAATTTGACCTAAGAAAGGGGGAAAGATTATTATATGAGAAAATGGCATAGTGGGGAAAGTACTGAGGGGGACAGTATAAGGAATTGTGCTGCCTACAATTAAGTGGCCCTTACTGGAGGTAAAAACATAAACATTTTGATACAAGAAAGCTCTCTTTTTCTCTCTCTCATCTGTCATTAGGCGTACTGGTTTCATAGTTACTAGGTTTAGGGCGTGATTTTGAACAGTAATGTAAGTAATTTTATTCAAGTAAGAATCTTTGTTGGGTGTTCACTGAGTTTAGTAGAGCTGCTCATGTCAGTTCAGTAACTCATGGGGGTAAGCGCTTACATGAAGATGAGTTTCCTAATGTTCAGAAGATTCTTATTCTGGTAATCCTGCCCCCATGAAGAACCTGAAAGAGTGGGGGCCACTCCCTTGATATGCCCTGATCAGGAGCTGTGAGGAAGTAAGGTGTAACCAGCTTTATGCCAGCTGAGAAAATCCCTTAATCAAGAGCATTTCCTGGTGGCCATAGGTACATACTTTATCCCCCATTTACACTGCCACATTGACATAAATGAGACAGTGGATTTGATCCACTGTATGTCTCCCCGGCTATTGGCACATGTTACAAGCATAATTGATTATCAAGGTCCACATTTTTAAAAGGGCTTCAGCAAATGTTAGCAGCCCCCTAACTTTAATAATGCCTCAAGTTCAAATAATACAGAGGTATACACAGGTTTTACAAGTTTGTTCCCAACTAAGAGCACTGCTTCTTTTCTTCTTGTAACGCAGTACATTGCATGCAGTGACCCAAAACTGCATACTGATTTTGAACAGAATGTAGACATTCAGAGGACAAAATACTATATTACTTACAGAAGGCCCATCAGAACCAGCAAGTCCGGGAAGGCCAGGTTTGCCCTGTGGTCCCTAAACACAACAAAAAGGATACATTTTAGGAATAATATTAACAAATAGGTTGCTCAAGCTAAAATAGGTTACAACAAATAAATTAACTATGAACAAAAAGAAATATGTTAAAGCATACAAAGTGATGGGAAAAAATAAAAGTTGAGAGTGTTCCAAAAGCTAGATCCAGAGACTTAGATTCTGATCTCAGTTACACCAGTGTAAATCCATAACAATTCCAATGACTTCAAAAAAGTTACTCTCAGTGCTCACTAGTGCAAATGAGAAAGGAGCAGAGAAATTGCCATATGGCATCAGACCCATGGTCCATCTAGTCCAGTATCCTGTCCCTGAAGAAGGAAGGAGCAAGAAATCCCTCAGAGGACAGATACCAGATAATCTATTCCTGATAGTTAGAGACTTAAGGCCTGAAGCATGAGGTTTTATCTCCCTTTCAAAATTTGTGTTATCAATATTATGACTGAATATTTTTGTTATCCACATAAACAGCCAATCCTTCTTTGAATCTTTCCAAGTTGTTGGGCTCAGCAACATACTGTGGCAATGAGTTCCACAAACTAATTATGCATTGTGTGAAAAAAGTATTTCCTTTTGGATTCTCTTCTGGCTTTAAATATTTCAACTAGATATAGTTGGATACTGAAATACTTGCTCCACCTGACTACCACCAGTACCTCAGAAATATCCATTTGTAATGTTAAACTAACTTGCCTTTTACCTCAGAAAGTGTGAGATTCCTATAACCATGTTAATCATCAAAACAGTGCTGTCTGAAGTTAGATCAGAGAGTAGTAAGCAGCTGCTATAGCATGAATGAGAAAAACTAAACAAAAGCACAGGCACCTGGGAAGGAAATTAAATAGAAAGGACAGATGAGGGAGAAGGAATAACATGTTGTTTCCCAGTTAAACTGAGGTGATGAAATGAGAAAAAATAACATCCAGAAAATAATGTTCTTTTACAGAATTGTGTGAAAAACGTCAGCATCAAAGTACATTCAGCATCAGTTTTCAGATTCACCGTCATTTTTACCAACTTTTCTTTTTGACAATGTCTCCAAATACAATGAATATGCAAATTAGAAAGATGTAAAAATATGTTTATTTGGGTTGTAAGAGAGAAGATGATTGAGTAGAGGCCATTTGAAAAATGCACTGTTTTTCACAAAGTATCATTGGGCAGATGAGAAATTAAGGGCACAAGGAGGAAAAACAAGGCAAAAGTTACATTTAGAAATGGACCATCCCAGTTATGATGGAGAGAATGTAACTGTTGCACATATCAATCACCCCTAAAATGTATACACAAAGACATGAAAGAAAAAAGTGGAGAAATATGATGTATTGTTCACTATACAAAGTAATATCCAAAGAACAGAAAATGACAAAGGGTGAAATCCTGGCCCCGCTGAAGTCAATAGCACACTCCCTTTGACTTAAAGGGGCCAGGATATCACCCATAATCAAGAGGAGGCCAGAGGCCGTAGCATCTAAAGTTGCAAAGCAAGAACAATTTGAATGATGTAGGTGAGTCACAGAACCCAGGGGTGAGAACTGGCTGTTCATTGGCTTGAACTGTTTCAAACACAAAAACAAAGCTACATTTAGAGGGTAAGCTGTGTGCATGGCAGGACAGAATGTGACTTTTTGGAAATGAAAGGTTAGCTGATGATCTTCAAAGAGTCACAAGAGATGTGTTTGATGTCTGTCCGTCAACCAAAAATCCATGTTATATAACTAGAAATTTTATTATACCAAAAAAAAAAACCCAGGTTGGGTCCTAGTCTCCAACCACCATGTCTATGTCTACACCACGTAAGAGCAGCAAAGCAAATTGGCAACATTCGTTCCCAAGGGTTTCAAGAATATGTAGCCCAAACAAAACAAAATGATACTTTAATCACAAATGCATTATCAAAACCTATGTGAGTCAACCTGTAATGAACATCAACAGACCAAATTAAAATTAGTAACATCCAAGTCATCATCACCCAGGGCAATTTACATTAGCTGGATAATGACAAATGCATCCTTTTTATTGGACATTTTTTCTTATTTAGTACCATCTTGGCATCACAGCATTCATCAACTGCAACTCCTACAAAATCATCAGTGTCCTTATGGTCTTTGTCCTGTCCATGCCCAGTCTGTGGGTGTGCCCACTCTCAGTACATAGGTTTACCAAAGAGGAAGCAAGAGATCAAACAGGCATTCCTGTATTAGTGCAAGACACTGACCTAAGATTGCTAGGTTTCTAATTAGTCATCTGGGTATATTCTGGTATGCTGGCAGCAATATGATTGCTGCTATTTTTTACATCCCTCATACACTTATACCTCTGAGAAACTTTTCTCGCAGCTAACCACTTGGACTGCCCATGTGAGCAGAGTTACCCATGAGTTCCTTTTCAGGACTGGGCCCTCGAGAATGAGTAATCTTGATGGATTGGCTGTGCTGAATATATTGCCTCAAATCAACGCAAACTTTTAAAGAAAATCTGGATCTATTAGTGTGAGCCTGATCCTAAAAGAGAGAGCACCTAAAATTTTGTTATGAAACTTTTGTGAGGGAAACCTATATTAGCAGGTTTAGATGGGGGAAAATTTTGATGTGACTGGGTTTGAGCATAGACAAATAATGCTGACTGGGTTTGGACCGGGAAAGCTTTCAGTGTCAGAGGGAAAGGTTTCTATCAATATTTCAAATGTCACTGCTTGGTCCTCCAATATCAGAGATGCCAACATGTAACGTAAGCAGGGAAAATTTTAGATGCCAGAATGTTTTAGGAGGAGAAAACTTTAGATGTTGGTGAGTTTCACATGGAAAACTTTAGAGATGACTCTGGAAAGGGGAATCATTCTATGGGGGCAGGTTTGGGTGGAAAAACTTCCTTTTAATATTTTACTTGCCAGAACCTCTTCGTATACAATTCACTTGTGCAAGGCAATTTGTACACAGAAAAGTTTCTAGGAGAGTAGACTCCTGCAGACATTTCATATAAAAGTTAATTTCCTGAGTGGCCTGCATTCTTCCTTCTCTCCAAGTGCCATTCCTCTCTTCTGGCACAACCAAGTCCAGAGTCCTTGGTCTGAAATCCCTCCCAGTAGGCCCAATTGGGGCTATTATTCTGAGATACTCAGGGACAATTATGGAACTTACAGATATGGTGTTTCTCAGATGACTCTCGGTCCATGTTGAGTGTGTAAGCACTACACGGACTGGAGCAACAGAGAGTGTGTAGTCTCAGGATGTCAAACTTATTTTTGCATAGGGATGCCTATGGCCACCTGAGAGAGGAGAGCGTGCTCCCTTCAGCTCATGAAGTTTATACTGCACAAGCCAATATACTCTGAAGTCTATCCAGCATATAAAGCCTTATGCATGTAAGTGTTTAATTTACTGAAGTCATCTTCCTGTACAGGCCCCACACAAGGCCACTTATAGTTGTAATTCTTGTGCTTGGCATTACAATCTCTGTGCTTCCACATGGGTAAAAGAGACCCCAAAGGAGTGGGAATGAGGCAGGGCATGGCCCTGTTCTTTCCACTCCTCACCAGCACATTGAATGGGCCTAGGACACTGGCTGGAGTATGCTGTACTCCTTGAAGAGGTGTAGCAGTGAACAAAGTTATCTTGCATTCTGGGGAGCTCCAGTAGAATTTCTGCCTTTGTGGTGGTCTGACTCCACTCTATTCCAAATGCAAGGTTATGTCTTTAAGGTGTGATTTTTAAAAAAATTGGTTGACTACAGCTGAAATGTAACACATTCCATATCAACTCAACTCTTGTCTCTCTGACGTTTTGGGAGGGTATGTAGCCCATAGAAATGTATATAATGCTGGGCGGGTGCAAGATGGTTTCTATTTTGTAGGGAGAAACTAGTGGAAATAACGATGAAGATCGAAGGTTGGATTTTTTAATATGAAATGTGACATCTGTCACTGCTACAGTACATTTATTTAAGAAATTTCATTAACTTTGGGATATCTACCTTCCCTTTTTTAACCCATGAACAAATATAACATTTCTACCTAGCAGTAAGTTACAATGTAACAAAGCTAACAAGCTGGTTTGCCAGCTCATTTGCGTTAATATTAAACTCAAAAACAGAAAAGACTACCAAGCCAAGAAAACTCAAAAAATAAGGTACGTATATGGATAGGTAGGAAACAAACAAACTACTTCACACCTTTTCAGCCTATTTATCCTTGTAACCTCTATTATAATGGCTAGTGAACCATCCCCTAAGTGAATCACTGTTGTGAAAAACCCATAAACAATATATTTAATTGTAGGTGTTGCATATACAAAATACAATTAGTTTACACCTCTAAGCTATCTGATATAGATATCAGGGACAAAATATGAACGACTATGGGATAAAAGACTTAAAATCCGAGCGATTCCATGCAAGAACAGAGGAGCATGCAAGGCCAGTTTTTGCGATTCTTTCTCATGCAAAACTCCCATCGACTACAGTGGGAGTTTTGCTCAAATGTAGATGGCATGATTGTTTCTACAATAAATATATACAACTCAGCGGAGGGGAAAAAAGCTTTTTTACTTCACATAGCTGACCTGTACTTGGCACTTCAGAAACAGAAAAATGGTCACATTATCTGAAAGAAACATATCAAGATAAAGTGGCAGAGACCATGCTGTGTGGCCCCGAACCTCTGACTGCTGAAAGGTGTGCTATGCGTTCGTGATGGATTGTGGAATGAATATGTTGTGGACACAGCCATCTTCCAAGAATAACATTCTGGGGAAGACAGGCAGGTAGGAAGTCTGTGTATTGTTTCCTGAAATCCCCTTCAATCCTTTCCACTAAGTGAAATACTAGAACACTAGGAAGATATTAAACCACGAATGAGAGGGAAACCAGAGTGGAATCAATCAGGGATCTAAAAGAGGAAAGGAGAAAATTACTAGGAGTGTGAAATTTGAAATGGACATAATTAGAACTTGTAGCAGAATGTTACTGCTCAGGAAACACAAGGATAAACAAATAGGGCCTTATTCTGATCTAAATTATACCAAAATTACTCCAGTGGAACTCCAGAGTTATGCCAATATACCATCAGTGTAAATGAGAGCAGAATCAGGCCCGCAGTTTAAAGAAAGAGGTAGATATTTTAAAAGTATAGGAGATGAAAGAGAATTTAATTTTATAGAAAATACATTTAAATTGAAAAACTGTCTTATTTTTTTATAGCCCAGCAGTCTGAGTCTATTTGAATTTAATCATGAACAGTTTAGTGCTATGGGCCAAATTCTGATCCTAGTACCTTCAGCATGAATCAAGAATAAATTCAGGAAGTTACACTGGTGAAAAAAAATGGTGTAAATGCGAAGAGAGTTAGGCCCACATTATTCATTACTTTACTTGGTTTTTACTTGGTGCTTTTAGGGCATTCTGCTATGTTTGAGATCGTAGGTGTCTAATATCTAAACATAAAGCAAAGCTCTTAACTACTTCACCAGAGGCTGTTACACGGATACACTGATTATGAAATACCAGAATAACATTATAACTTACTTTTTCACCAGGAGCTCCAATGGGACCTTGTGGACCAGGAAGCCCCTATTAGAAAGAAGCCAGTGTGTGAGAAATCAGGGATAACAATATACATACATTTTCCCTATTAAAGAGCCCTCATTAATCTGTTTAAACATAGCAGCAAATATAAGTGTGGGGGTGGGGGGTGGGGGGGGATTAAACCAGTTAGATAAGAAGCTTTGTGTGAGCTTTTTGCACAGGCTACTCTTCTGGCATCAAGTCTGTAACAGGATCCTATTCAGAACCCTCCTACAGGTGTGGCCCTTCCTGCTGGCATTCCAGGAACACTGAATGAGTCATTTTTCTTGCAAATGAAAAAGCCCTCTGCAAGCTTGCTTTAAAATTCTGCTCCCACTGCACTATGCACATTTTCAGCATTATTTATAAAATCCTTCATGCTTTATCAGTCCTGCATATGAAAAGCTAACCCTATGCTAATCTGTATTCATTAAACATTTGTTTAAAGGAATGTGGTATAACCTGTGGGTTACTGAACACTTACTTGTGGACCTGGGATTCCTTGTTGACCAGGAGGTCCTGGTTCCCCTTGAGGACCCTACCATGCAAAAAATACAGAGGCATTAGGTTTGGGCTTCTGTGTTACAGATCTTCATTGTCAGGCCTAAAGTAATACAGGCACATCTCTGTGTTTTCCATCTTTTAAATTTACCAACTAACCGTCTCTCTAGTCTGATTTTCAAGTTCATTTATATCATCAACATTTTATTAATGTGGGGCTAATTCCACCCTGAGAGCTGGAGTCTGGGGGCTACAGGAGGTTAAATGAGGGCAGAATTTAGGTTTGAGTAGATGATACACAAGGCTGTTCTTTTCGATACAACAACAAGAGGAATCTGAATTTTAGATTAAACAGTGACGGGGTAGGGAAGGGGAAGGATTTTGACAATCCCAAACCTCTGTTTATTTCCCTAATTATGTACCTACCAAGTTTCCTTTTGGACCTGGGGGGCCATCAACACCTGCAACACCCTGAAACAAGAACAAAAATAGAGGCAACACTGGTCGGAATTATTTTTTACTGGAAATTGCGCGTTTAAAATACCTTACTCTTTATGCTATACGTACAGGTTGTCCTGGGGGACCGGGTGTGCCCCTGGGGCCCAGTAGTCCTCTTTGACCCTGAAAAGAAGACACAATTCATAAAAATGTGGGTGCAATTCCTCCTTACAAGCAGATAGACTACAGGAGTAGGGGGAAGGGAGGCAGTGTAGCCTGACAAAAGGATTCACTGCTACATGGGACCCTCCTAACCTCTGCCCTGTATTGGGAGCACAATATGGATTGACAAAAAGAAAAGGAGTACTAGTGGGACCTTGGAGACTAACCAATCGAATGCATCCGATGAAGTGAGCTGTAGCTCACGAAAGCTTATGCTCAAATAAATTGGTTAGTCTCTAAGGTGCCACTAGTTCTGCTTTTCTTTTTGTGAATACAGACTAACACGGCTGCTACTCTGAAACCTGTCAATATGGACTGAAGGAGCCTGCTGTCGAGTAGCTCTGTCTTTCATACCAGAGAAAGGTCGGAGGGGGAGATTTTGTCTCTGCCACTGCCCTAAACACTGGTGCAGCACCTTCCACAGTCACTTGATCTAGGTGCTGACTATTTATGTATTTAATGAAAACAAGGTGGTGTTAATTATTTCTGTCATGTTCTGTATTGCTGTGGAAAGTGCTACCTTTCTTGGTAGTAAAATCTCTGCTAGATAGCTGAAAATTACTCATTTGTAGTCTTTCTCTGTATAATAAACAAATGGAAACTCTTCCACAAGCAGAAGGGCAGACCTGCTCCCACAAGCAATTCCACTGAAATCAATGGGACCATTCTTCTGAGGAGGGGGAGCAAAATTTGTTCCCTAGTAGTATTTTTAACTTTCTACAGAGTAACTGCATTTTGTTTTTCATTATTTGTGTCATCAGACACTGTGGCTGAAGTAGGCAGGCCTCGTTCTCCTCTCTGTTTCATTATGTGTGAAGAGGATGCAAATTACTATCATTCTGACTCAGTAGCATTTTACACCCACTTTGTATCTGGAAGGGCCATATGTCAGATATTTAGGATAAAATTATCCTTTCTGAGCCAGGCCCCGGATCTCTTGCCTGCACGGCAGATCTCTGTTCTGCAGTCACAGCACCAGTGGAATTCCTACTGATATCAGTGGAATTCTTGGACATGTAACAATTGTGAAATATACAATAAAGAGAAGCAGTGTGGGCAAGGGGGGGAATTTGGGTGAAATTTTGCAGCCAAATATTCACTAAAAACAGACTGTTGTGAAATATCCCTAGAGGTGTCAATAGGCAGACTGTGACCTCACTGTGCTCATGTAAATCAGGAGTATGTCCACTGAAATCAGTGCAGTTACACCAGAGTGAATGAGATATGGATCAGGTCCAGTGATTTGGAAGTTGTGTACCGTGGACTGAATTCATCCATGAATAATTACAGTCATGTTAGTGGAGTTACACCCCAGAAGAATTTAGCCCATTGTTTACTCTCCATACAGACCTGCCATTTTTTTCCCTCTGGGAAAAGCTTAGTAGAAATGAATGAAAATCTTAGAGCGATTTTGTTCTGCAAAACAGTCAGCTTGCATACCAGAAATAGAACAGTAAAAAAGCTTTACTTACAGCTTCACCTGGGAGACCTCTGGGTCCAACCTCTCCATCTTCTCCCTGTCATTATTAAAAGGAATAGAAGGTTTAGCGTGAAGAGTATACGTCACCAAAATATTCCTCTTCTGGGAGGACTTTCTTTAGATGTTGTTGTATGTATTAGCGAGCTGAAGTTACTAGTAACATACTCTTGTTCCATCTTCACCGGGTGAACCAGGAGGTCCTTGTGGGCCACGATCTCCCTATAGAATTAAGAAAGCCATATTAAAATAATGCAGGTTACAACTCTGGCTTCAAACAACAAGAGATGGGAAAATGAAATACCCTGCATAATAGTATATCAGAACATCTTCACTGTAATAGCAAACAGGTACAAATCTACATGTTACTTGGCAGAAGTTTTCGTTTAGAGGTGGATCCAAAATCTGTTATCAGATTAATGTGAGGAGGGATTAACATTTCAGAAATGTTCAGTAATCATATCATCATTACTGCATGTAAGGCTGGGTTCTGCCATAAGAACGGCCACACTGGGGCTTCTCAGGCCTATGTACACAGAGCCTCAGCAGATTTTGGACTGATGTACTTAGGATTTATTTTTCTTTTCTCATTTTTAAAGAAGGCTAGTGTGCTGCATAGCTTAAACACAAATGATTGAGCTCTTTTTGGAGAGGGGATTTTTAATCAGTGATCTCCTTATAGGACTGAATAAAAATCAAGTGTTCATGCTGATTCTTCTAGCTTTAGCAGTGTCTCCAAGGTGCTGACCACAGCTGTGAATCCTATAAGAGTTATATGGAATCACTCTTGAGTGTCTCCATTCTTTTTCTCCTTCAGAGTGCTGCTGGGGAGGTTTAGGTGATTGCTTATTTACTCTTGTATAAGGGATGGCAGGTGTTTATTCCACTGCCCTACTGTTCATTGTGATTGTGGGGTCATTAAGAGAGATAGTGAGGTTCTATTAACTGCACCTTTGTTGCCTCAAGCTGAGTTACATTCTACATGCTGCTATGCCTTAACATTGTTCAAAAACATTTGCTGGTGCAGACAGAATGCAACTTCCTATGTGTTAAGTGACATTTATTCCTAAAAAGAATATGCTAAAGGTTGGTGTTTTTTTTTAAAAAAAAACATCAGTATTCTTGCAGATAAAATATAACTACAGTAGAAAAGGATTTATTTCTCTTTTTCCACTCTGTGTTTTTTTATTACAGGGAATACAGAGGTGACACTAAACTGGGAGGAGAGGTAGATACGCTGAAGGGTAGGGATAGGATACAGAGGGTCCTAGACAAATTAGAGGATTGGGCCAAAAGAAATCTGATGAGGTTCAACAAGGGCAAGTGCAGAGTCCTGCACTTAGGACGGAAGAATCCCATGCACCGCTACAGACTAGGGACCGAGTGGCTAGGCAGCAGTTTGGCACAAAAGGACCTAGGGGTTACAGTGGACGAGAAGCTGGATATGAGTCAACAGTGTACCCTTGTTGCCAAGAAGGCCAATGCATTTTGGGATGTATATGTAGGGGCATTCCCAGCAGATCGAGGGACGTGATCATTCCCCTCTGTTTCACATTGGTGAGGCCTCATCTGGAGTACTGTGTCCAGTTTTGGGCCCCACACTACAAGAAGGATGTGGATAAACTGGAAAGAGTCCAGCAGAAGGGAACAAACATGATTAGGGGACTGGAACACATGACTTATGGGGAGAGGCTGAGGGAACTGGGATTGTTTAGTCTGCGGAAGAGAAGAATGAGGGGGAATTTGAAGCTGCTTTCAACTACCTGAAAGGGGGTTCCAAAGAGGATGGATCTAGACTGTTCTCAGTGGTAGCTGATGACAGAACAAGGAGTAATGGTCTCAAGTTGCAGTGGGGGAGGTTTAGGTTGGATGTTAGGAAAAACTTTTTCACTAGGAGGGTGGTGAAACACTAGAATGCGTTACCTAGGGAGGTGGTGGAATCTCCTTCCTTAGAAGTTTTTAAGGTCAGGCTTGACAAAGCCCTGGCTGGGATGATTTAGTTGGGGATTGGTCCTGCTTTGAGCAGGGGGTTGGACTAGATGACCTCCTGAGGTCCCTTCCAACCCTGATATTCTATGATTCTATGAATGTTTATGCAAACAGCTCCTTGCATTATGTCCTCTCACTACACATGAATCTGAAGGGCTGCAGCTATCTGCTTTGGCTTTGAATAGGACTGCTTTCAGATTTGTCATACTTTCTAAATATTTAGAGGACTCCCATTTTAATATAAGCATTATAGTGATTCCCAAGCAATGGGATGGAAGACTTGAAAAGGCTTTCTTTATTTGTTTAAAAAATATGAATTCGCTATCCATATTTCTGAATAAGAACAAAAAAGGTTTCTTTCACCATACAATTAAATGTCTCAAAGTTTGCCAGCTCTGCTATGCCATATTAGAAAGTAGACATAGATCTCCGCCCTAAGTCAACTCTGGAAGGGTTACTCAGTCTGCAGAGGATACATGAGATATGCACAGTGATTAGATCAGTGATACTGAGTAGGCGGCCCGGGGGCTTCCTGTGTGGCCCACCAGCTCACCTTGAAACAATGTTTATAATTAAATTCACAAACAGTGATGCACTGCCTATCATTTGCCTATGCCTTCCTTAGTAACTTACTGGCGGTGCTTAATTTGTGATGAAAGAAATGCCAGGGCTGAGCCTCAGCAAGCCCCAGCACAAATTAAGCAATGGCTGAGTGGCCAGATAGTGGTGACTGCTGGCTGGGCCCCCAGCTCCGAAGGCAGAGCCACCAGCAGCAGCACAGAAGTAAGGATGGCAATACACCATATCATGTCACCCTGGCTTCCATATTGCTGCTGGTGGCAGTGCTGCCTTCAGAGCTGGACAGCTGGAGAGCAGCGGTTGCTGGCCGGGGAGTCCAGAGGTGCCAGAGCTATGAACTGCCAAGCCTAGAGGTGCTGGGGCTCAGCCCCAGTAAGTCCAGGCACAAAGGAAGCCCTGCTTACTGGATCTTACGTTCTTGAGATAGCAACAGCTACGACTGAACTCGGACGCCAACCTTTTTTTTCCATTAGTGATGGAAATTGAGCCAAAAATGAATGCAGGTGGGAGTAAATGTTGCCAAATTGATAGCAAAAACTGAGGTTTTAACCCAAACTGGTCAGCAGATTTTCTATTTATTACGCCACCTCATATAAACGCAAAACCTTTGCGTTTAATATTCCAAACCACTGTCTCTATCTGTGAGATCATCAACATGAGGCATCACACTGAATCAAAGCTTGGTAACTTCAATACGGCCTATCCTCCTGGCAGTTTTGCAAGACGTGAAACAACTGAAAACTCTGACATCTTTGTAGCACACTTCAAATGTCATTCTCACACCATCAGCGACTGTAGAGGAAAAAGCAACTGCTACTTCTCTTCAAAAACGTTGGTAATAGCTAAAAAAAGAAAAAGCCTGTCCTGGATGCCGAGCTTGTGAAGGAGAGCACATTGGAAATGCTGAAGGAGCTTTTTGCCAGAAATAAAAGATGACACTGTGAACTGTGTGAAGCAAGTTCTCCTGTCTGATTCCACAACAGTGCGAAGATTGGAGGTAATTTAGGAGGTTTATTTGTTAGCACTGGTTTCTGATTTTAAAAATGCCAACATGCCTCTTGCAGTGGACGAATCAAGCAATTTAAGTGACACTGCCCAGTTATCACTGTTCGTTAGATTTTATGATGGTTAAATGTTCAAGGAAGAATTGTTGTGCTTACTACCATTAGAAACCTATGCAACAGGAGAGATAATTTTTGAAAAGTTAAAGGCTTTTTTGAAAAAATTGGTTTAGATCTGTAGAAAGTAAACTTGCTTGTTACAGACAGAGGTCCCTCTATGACAGAGAAAGAGAAGGGCTTTGCTTCACATTTGGCAGCGATAAATCCTTCATTAAATACACTTCATCGCATCATTCACCAGACTGTCTTGTGCGGTTAATTGTCAGGGGACTTAAAAAAAACAATGGGTATTGTGAGGAGATTGGCTAACAAGATACATTCAGCTTCTACCTTGCAACTTCATTTTTTAAAACTCTTTTACAAGATGTTTCAGCCAAATACAGTGACCTGTTGCAGCATAATACGTTCGCTGATTAAATAGGATAGAGAGGGATTGTGCGCTTCCAAAAGAAATAATAGATTTTCTTTCAAACTGCAAGACCAACATAGCTTATGAGTTCCTGGAATTTATAAATGAAGTCCCCTCTATGTCACAGGTAGATTTTCTGTGTGATAAAACCGGTAACTTGAATTCCCTAATTTGCAGCTCCAAGGGTGTGCAAGCAGTCTCAGGGATCTGTTTGGAAAAATGTGTGCCTTTCAGAGGAACCTTGAAATCTTTCAGACAAACTTAACAGGAAAGATGTTGCACTTCACCACACTGTGTGTAGTTGCTATCAATGAAATTGATGCAAGAATTCCTATTCATCAAAAATTTTAAAATGTGATTTGAGAATTTTAAAATTCCAAAGAATTTGCTTTTATTTGTTCGTGGTCCGTTTTTTGTCCCTACTGATGAACTCTGCCCTTCTGAAGCCAAGAATGTTCTTGATTCAATTGATGAAGGTGCCTTTCAATTAGAAATTGTTAAGCTCCAGAGCTCAGATATCTTGAAGACAAAAATTCAGAGAAATGGGACTTTGTGATTTCTGACTCAATATGCTGACCAGTTTCAGAATAGCCATAATCTAGCCATCTCTTAACGATATTCGGATCAATGTACCTCTGTGAATCTAGGTTTTCTACCATGAACATTATAAAAAACCAACACCACAATCATCTGACAGATGAGCATCTTTACCAGTGCATATGCCTTGCCCTGACCTCCTATAAACCTGTCTCCACAAAGCTTGCCAGAGATCGTTGATATCACCTGTCCCATTAGAGATTGCCACAAACACAGGTAATAATGTTGACTTATAAACTTCGTTAAAAGACAGAAACACTAATACTTATGTTGCAGTCAAGGTCTTTATTGATTGGCAGCTGAAAGGTTTTTATTATTATTATTTTGTCAGCCTCTGCGCAAATGGCCCACTTCTTGACATTATATTCTCAAATTGGCCTGTGGGTAGATCTAATTGAGTATCACAGGACTAGATCTTAATGTCTGGCACCCTCTACTGGCCACCTACCGATCAACCAACATTTCAAATCGGCAAAGAGCTGCTTGTTTTTATTCTCTAGGAAGAAAGGAATTGATGAAAAATGATTGAGAGAATTGTGAATTGTACTAAAAGTACAAACAGGACTGAGGAGAACAACTTCCAATACTACTACAACACACTACACTGTAGGCATATGTGGAGTATTCAATGTCTCCCCGAGTTCCTGGGAAGTGTAGCTACTGCACAAGCCCTTCGAAAATTGCAGCATATATTTCCATCTGTGGTTCGCTAGCTCCACCCACGAAGAGGGTGGAATCATTATCCTGCCTTATTCTTGTTCCTTCTGTGGTGGCTAAGACTTACGAGAGAACTAGCAAGAGAACCTCATTCAGGAGAGCACAGGGAAGTGTAGCTGTGACTAGTGCTTGCAATAGGGATGCATACCAAGACGATGACTTCTTCCACCACAACTGCTATACAGGGCCAGACACAACCAGATTTAGCTCTCAGATCTGGTCTTTCTCCAAGTTCTGGAATGTTGATATTTGAAGTGTTTGGATTGAGTAAGGGTATGTCTACACTACGAAATTAGGTAGAATTTATAGAAGTCGTTTTTTTAGACATCGTTTTTATATATTCGAGTGTGTGTGTCCCTGCAGAAAATGCTCTAAGTGCATTAAGTGTATTAACTTGGCGGAGTGCTTCCACAATACCGAGGCAAGCGTTGACTTCCAGAGTGTTGCACTGTGGGTAGCTATCCCACAGTTCCCGCAGTCTCCGCTGCCCATTGGAATTCTGGGTTGAGATCCCAATGCCTGATGGGGCTAAAACATTGTCTCGGGTGGTTCTGGGTACATATCGTCAGGCCCCCGTTCCCTCCTTCCCTCCCTCCGCGAAAGCAGCAGAAGACAATCGTTTCGTGCCTTTTTTCTTGAGGAAATGAGATTCAAGAGTTCGCGGTTCTTTTCCTATCTACCTGGCCAGTGCATCTGAGTTGAGAGTGCTGTCCAGAGCGGTCACAATGGAGCACTCTGGGATAGCTCCCGGAGGCCAATACCATCAAATTGTGTCCACAGTACCCCAAATTCGACCCGGCAAGGCAGATTTAAGCGCTAATCCACTTGTCAGGGGTGGAGTAAGGAAATCGATTTTAAGAGCCCTTTAAGTCAAAAAAAAGGGCTTCAACGTGTGGAAGGGTGCAGGTTTACATCGATTTAACGCTGCTAAATTCGATCTAAAGTCCAAGTGTAGACCAGGGGTTAGTCTTTGTCAATAAGCAATAGAGCTTAGCATTGTAGGTATTCTTGATTGCTACTTTGTTTGAGAAAGCCTTTTTAATGGTGTTTAAAAAAAATTGCAAGTCAAGGATGTTGTTTTCCATGAACACAAACAAACAATTGCAAAACTTTCTGCATTACTCTGTGTTCAGAGCTGTTAAATTCTGTGTATCCTCAAAGCAAGGGGAAAAGGATGGCCTGTTGTTGTGGCACTGCCCTAGCGGAAGGGAGACCCGGCTTCAATTCACTGCTTCTGCCACAGACTTTTTGTGTGATCTCAATTCCCGATCTGCAATGAGAGGTCCCGGAGAAGAGAAGGTGCCACGGGCATAAAACCTGCCTGTTGAAACATCATGGAAATGAGCCCCATGACCACACTGGTCATAGGATACGTACATCTTCAGTGTAGAACTTGTACACTAGTATATTGCAACTTTCTTCTAATAATCAACTTCAACCCATTCGGCAGCTGAAGTAAATCAGCATTGACTTTAAGGAAACTACTTCAATTTACACCCATTGAGAATCTAGCCCAAATTCTGGAAATATATTTAAATAAAAAATATGTATGTGGATCGTGAACTATAAATTCACATTACTGAAGTCTTTACATGATATGCTTGTAAAAATACAATTCTGACACTATATTGCAACATGAAATTCTGACATGTTCTCTGATTTAACTCTCTCCACAGTCCTATGTTATTTTTTTAAATGAGGTGATGTTACTACTACTACATTTTTATAAGCTTTCATATAAACATTCATGTTGATCTTACCCTGTGACCTTTATCACCAGGTAGACCAGGAAGACCATCAAACCCTCTATCACCCTAGGAAAGAAAAAAATAGAGATTTAGAAATGACTATTACACTTTGTAATATTCTTAGTAAATTACACCAGCTCACTGTGGGCTAACTTCTATCCATGGACACGTGCACATCTCAGCAAGTCATTTGGAGTTGAGCACATGCATCTGAACATCAGAATTTGGCCCTGTGCGCATCAAAGCAGAGGAAGCCGTTGTGCACCAGATTTTACACTCCACTGTAATTATGCCATTATAAATTTAACATCAAGACAAAGGGCTTGACTCTAGTCACACATTATACTGATATAAATCAGAAGTAGCTCTGCTGTAGAAAATACAGTTACACCCATGCAAAAAAAAGCAGCCTAAGTGAGATCAGACTCAAGCCCAAAGAATCAAATTACTTAAACGTTACACGGCTGTCCATTACCATGAATTACCATATTTTTTAAATGGATGATTCATGCTCAACTTTTGCCTCTTATCTGGTTGTCTGAAGCATCAATATTTTCATTGCAGAATAGCTTTCTACATTGTTTTTACATTTTCAGTGTGGTGGAGGGCAGACTAATGCCTATTTAAAATGTGCATCATCCATGCCATGACTGAAATATGACCTCAGATCTCATACCTTTGAACCAGGTTCTCCTGGCATTCCTCTAGCGCCATCAGCTCCTGGACGACCCTGAAAAGAATACAAACATTTGAAGATGCCAACAACTGACATCCAGAGTAAAGAGAAAGTGTTAATTCATTTGGATTTCAATTTAATTTTTTTACCAGATATATGTTACTCACTCTTTTGCCAGGTTTCCCACTTGGACCAATGGAACCTTGAATACCTCGAGGACCCTGAATGTAAACAAAACAATTTTTAAAATCATACTATATGTGGCAACAAAAAGCTAGAACAGCTAGCTAAACAAAACTGCCAAACATCTCAGCTAAACAACAATTTAGGAATATGGTGTTGAATACCAAGACTGTGATTTTTCAAAGCTATCTAAGGGAGTCCCCACTTCCTATTAATTTGTGATGAAAACTGAGCATCCAAATCCCGTGAAATCCAAATTTCTTTGAAAATCTCAGTGCCATGTTTTACAAATCTTGTTTTAGCCACGTTAAAATTAAATTCACCTATATTTAATGAGAACTTATATTTACACAGCACATTTTATCCAGAGAGATTCCAAAGTATTTCACAGACTGCACACCTCATTCTGCTTTCACATGCACATGTGATTCTCGTGAGGGCCGTTCTAGGTGTTTCTAAGGGAGCACTCTTGTCCAAAACCAATATGCACCTTGGGTGGAAATGTCAGCTGAAAAAGGCCTCAGAAGCAGTACCCAATAATTTAGGGCAATGCAGCAGGATGGTCTGACCCTTTAAGGGCCTGCAGAGCAAGGGAGTAGCAAACCCTGATCTAAGGAGAAGCCCAGCAGACATGTGTTGGGAACCAGGTAAGCAGCAGCTAATGACTGGCTCTGATTCCCAGTTGGAAGACATAAGTGGGGACCTAGCTCTGGAAGGGGAGGAGGAGGGCTAGGAGAAACTAACAGTTTCCTTAGCAGCAGTAGAAGGCTGCAATGGGGCAGGCTGGCCCTGTGGTCTCCCTGAGGTTAAGGGAGGGCTGTGAACCTTGAAGTACTGGAGGGGGCAAAGGACCCAGTCATATCAGTCCAGGACATGGCTGACTGTCCAAGCTGGTGGACAGCTTCACCTGACCACAAGAAGAAATAGAAAAAAAACCCAAACTAACAAGGGACCACACTGGAAATGTAGGCAGGAAAAATGAAAGACTAATCAGCTATTTGTAATGTTTTACTTTTGTACTAGTGCCAAGGTGGATTCTAGGATAGTTACTTAATACATGTTTAAATATGTGTACCCAAGTTGGCATTTGGCCAGGTGACAGGTGTTCACACTACAGACTTTTAAAAAAATGTCATAGTTTCTTAACTGGTCACAAGTGCTTATGACCTTAGTTTTGGGTCTAAGTTTAAAGATTCCAGTGCTTTAAACTGGCCAGTGCTCTCTAACATCAAGCTGGGAGATTGATGCAGTAATTACTAAGAAGGAAAGGGATCATCCATAGAATCAACAACACCACCTCTTCCAGTGTCAAAGTTTTTTCTTGAAATTTCCTGTTTAATTACTAGTCAAGTTAAACCCTGCTCAGTTTATGAGATTTGATCATATCACAGCCCAAGGTCATATGACTGCAGACATTGATGCTAATGGTACTTATGAGCATGTACAGTACAGAGCAGAGCAAAGAGCTTCCAGCACCAATTTTAAAACTAGTTTTCAAGAGATGACACTCTACGTGTGATAATTGGTCCTCTTTACAGAAGGGCAGCTTGTTACTTTCACATTTTAAAATGAACAATCTAGGTAACTGTTTCATTTGCTGCAGCATTGTACATGAAAAGCTATTCACCTTCAATTATATGTAAAAAGCACATAACTGATTGCTCTCCAATAGAGGGATGCTATTTCCATATGCTGCAAATGGGAATGTATTTTTGTATGCTGCAAAGCATGAAAAGGTAATATACTGAAAAATGAAAGGATGTTGTATTGTACCTGGGGACCTGGGTCGCCGCTTTCTCCTTTAATACCTGGTGAGCCAGGCCCGCCCTATGTAACAAGTGCAAAATACAGTGAGTTTAATTATCCAGCTAAACTTTAACTGGATAAACTGTTAGCTATTTCTAGAAATTAATTACAGAAAAGAAACACTTTTTCCTTAGCTATTATGAAATCATCCTATGCGATTACAGTACCTGAAAGATCATTTTGTAAAAGTCTGGCAAACTTGGGGCCAAATACTGGTCTCATCAAAGTAAATGTTAAAAATCCATCGAATTAAATGGGACCAGGCATTGTCCACTGTGTTCTATATTAATGTTTGCCAGGTAAATATCAGCTCAGTAAGAACATGAATGATTAAAACATGTCTGCTTCCTGCATCAAGGAGGAGACAGGAAGTCCTGAAAGTGGATTTTCGGCACCCTTGTGCAACTGTAGAAATAAAGCACAATCTGACTGCCTGATCCAAACCTCACTGAAGTCAATAAGAGTCTTTCCATTGATTACAATGACCTTCTGATCAAGCCCTTAAACATGTGACAAATCTGTATAACTATATTTCTACACTGTTATAGCATCAGACAGATAGAGACACAACATTTCAGAGCAAATAATAAGCAAAGAGTGTATTCTATCTCATAATATTATTCTGGGTCTTAAAAACAGTACTAGACCAGATCCTCAGCTGGAGTAAATCAGAGTAGCTAGGATCTGGCCTAACGTTTTTCACAATCTGTTTGCCTTTTCCATTAATATTTGTTCCACTGAAAAACATACCAACATAATTCAAAAAGAGTAACCAACAGAGTATACAAATAGAATGAAGCCTACTAAGAAGCGCAAAGGATTGCTGCATTTCTGACTGAATAGTTGGCACCAAATATTGTGTACTTAATATTATACAAACTTTGCTGAGACTGGGGGTCTGATTCTCCTACTGAAATGAAGAGAAATTGCTCTAAGGTCCTGATCTAGTGCCAACTGAAGTCAGTGGTTCAAGCCCTAAGTGAGGCAAGAACCAGACCTGAGTTGTTGCTTCCCACTAGGACAGGTGACCATAGTCAGCAGATGACTGTTAGCACAGGTTTCTCTGTATCAACCTAGTTTTTAAACGGTTTTAAATTTGCACAATCAGTGGAAACGACCTCAGACAAAAAAAGGATAAATAATCTACTTTAACACTGTGAATGCTAACACTTAATGTAACTACAACTCTGCTATGCTAAGAAAAGTGCTTTTTAATAATACATTTAATATGATTCTTAATGTATTTAATTGGTGTTCTCAAAATTAAATTAGCAAAATACATGACAGATTAAGGTCAAGACTTCCAGAAATGACTAGTGATTTTGGGAGCCTTGTTTTTGAATTGTTCAACTTGAGAATTGTTCAAGGGGCCTGATCTTTCAGAGGACAGGTGCTCAGCAATGTTTGTAAATTAGGTCCTTTTTCAGATATTTCAAGGTGAGATATCTAAAATCTGAGGCAACCAATATTACTAGTCACTTCTGGAAACCTTGGCCTAACATTTTGCCAGATCAGAAGAGCTGGATTTCTAGAGCCTCCTGGTGGCTTGATGGCAAAATAGCTATTAATGTGGTTCATTCCCTAGCCTTCCCATACAAAGAGCCACCAATGCTTCTAATACGTAAACTGTTGGTGGTATGTAGCCAGGACTATCAGTAAACAGAACTATACACTAGCAATATTGCACCATTCTTTACAAATGGATTCAGTGTTACCACAGTTATATAATGGTAATGACAGTATGTAATGAATGCGATCTTCTTGTCTCTTGATTTACACCAGTGGAAATAGGGTATCCGTTGGTTTGTTACCTTGCACCAATTTATTCTGATTTATTATAAATGTAATGAAATTTTCCAAACTGTGATCAACCAAAAGTCTGCGGGTCAAGCTCTCTGCTGACAGACAATGTCAATGCTATTGACTCTGGGAGAGTTATGCCACTGAAGAATTTTCCCTTGTGTATCTGTTTCAAAGTTACAATTAAAGCCCAGTGATTGTAGCTGAAATTGTTTATTTATTTGTTTGTTTATTTTTATTAACTGAGACTCAGCTGAAACCACTCAGTTTTACCTAGATAGACAGAAAGTGCCAATCCTTGGGACTGGCCTTTTGGGGTTCAGCATAACTTGGTGAGGAAAGGGTCCTTCACAGCTACATGATGCTGGGGCCACAGGGTACCAAGCCACCCCAAGGTCCAATTTACAACTGTGGCAAGATTACACCAGCTGCCGGTAGTCTAAGGTGCCTTTGCAGTGGCCAAAGATCATTGGTGTATGAGAGCTCCCAGACAGAGACCTATTCTCTCCATATATACCCTCTCCACTATGTGCTGGGACACAGAGCCACCATGCCATTTCTATGCACCTTGGGATTTCCCATTCACAAAAGGAATCTGGAGGGGGTACAGTTAAGACAGCTTTTTGGCTACTTTGTGCTACTAGAACAATACATGGCAGCAGTAATAGGGTTAAGAACCTGGTCTGTGGATTCGATAGAAGATAGATAAAATGTGGTTGTCCATTTACCCCTCCTACCTGCTGATGAATATTTCATCCAGTGAGCTATGAATTAGGAAGGGAGATGATGACAGTAGGGGGAAAAAGGAGGTAGAAAGATGGAGCAGGGGAAGTGACTTAACCATGACGTCACAATGTTACCACTCAACAATGAGCTGTTTCTGAGGTAGCACATAAAGGCAATGAGGGGCCAAAAAAGATGGAGGAAGAGTGTTTGTACTCCTGATGTTACAATTATACCACCTCAGGAATGTTTCATGGATACCTGTTCTACATTAATAATCTGCTTTGCTATTAAATAATGGTAAGCATGCTTTTGTATATATTTTACAACAAGATGTTTGTTTTGTGTCATTATGAGAGCTAAACTTTCTCTTTGTGCTGCAGTTCATCCATTGTTTTGCAAAACACATTGATAAAATACAGCAGTTAGCGATCATCATAATCACAAAACAGGCAAAATATCTGCCAACTTAGCCATGCCAACAAAACAGACTAAATACTGCTTTCCAAACTCAGTGAATCCTTCCAAATATGGATGCTATACTTAGTCTAGAGAAAAACCCTACTGTCTGGATCGAAGAGGATAAATATAATCACCTGAGATAATTTTAGAAAAGACTTGTTTTCTACAAAGCCTATAATCTTAGTTCCAGCAGTTATCATTTTATATTGTTGTTGCTATACTTAAATGGCTTTTTGAAACATGATAAATGCTAAATTACAGCATTTTGTGAATTATTTGAGTCTACAATGTATCCATTGCCTAAAAGAGGAAATTACAATTACAAGATTGGTCAGGTGATTTACAAAGCGCAGAGCCTCCTACCTGATTTTCCACTGTTATCACACATGCTATCCTTTTAAAATGTTGTGTAGAGATCACAGTAGCAAATGTAATGGTGACCTAAAAGCTATTTGATATGCTTGCTGTTAAAAAGCTGTCACTTTTGTTTGCTGCAGACTGGGTACTGAACTCAGAATATTTTTATAACCACAGTGACAATAATATCCTTCAAAATCATTCAATATTAGTCTGCGAGCCAAATTCAGCCCTGAAGTAAATAGACACAACTCTCTTAGAAGTCAATGGGAGTTGTGCCAATTTACAGTACTGACTTACTTTACCTACGATAAACAGGTAAGATTATTCTGCAGCATTTCCTTTCAGTTCCTAATATTTTCCATAGTAAACACCCTGAATACTGAAAGGTGCAGTTATCTAACTGCACAGGCTTATTTAGTTATATAAGACATTCACAAGTTTTAAAGTGTACTCTATCCATACAGACAAAACATTAAATTAGCTTACAGGCTGAACTTAGGACCCAGCAAAAGAATATGGACTCAAATTCTGGCCTTAATTATACCAATGAAGTCCCCAGTCAAATCACTTTTATTGCACTGATGTAAGTGAGGCAGGAATTTGGACCATGCATTTTTAATTCTTGTGTATTCAATGTTTTATCCTTGTTTTGTTTAACATACCACAGGACCTGGTCTTCCAGTGAGTCCCATGGGGCCAGGTGGCCCTCTCATAGCAATCTGTTAAAAAATGAAAATAAAAAACATATTTCAAGGGGAAGCTATAAAAATTACATAATAGTCATTGCATGGCCAGATTATTAGTAATTAATTCATGCTAGTGGCTGGTGACTAAGGTTATAACTGCATGTTCATGAGTAGATGTTTATTTTGCTGAGCTTAGCAACTGGCAACCCATATTTAAAAGATTGTGTGTATTAAGCTGTCACAAGTGTGATGCATAAAATATATCACTTAGCAATTGTGTCAGTTACTGTTTACTAAATGAGACTATAACAGACCGTGCATACAAATTTATACTAAGTTTGTCCTCCACTCTCATAAAATCAGTATATTTTCAGTAGGAATAAACCACTGGTAACCCTAAGAACTGGATGTCTGTCTTTGCAATTAAGAAGTGTTCTTCTATTGGATTAAAGAAGACACTTTAGTATTTTAAGCCACTTTCTTCTGTGCTATCCCACACTGATGATTGCTTCTATCTCTCAATTAAACCATTTGGACCACACAGCGAGAATGAAGCATGCTGGTGTCACCATACATATACACATTCCAGAGGGCATATTACACTTTCCAGAATTAATCAAGGGAAGACAGACACTAAGCTGATTTGGACAGCTCATCAACCTGTCATCCCAAATTCCTCCGCAACTCTGGTCAGATGCTCTGCTGCTCTGCTGCTGTGGCAAGCCTATGAAATCTGTTGTCCTCACTCCCACAGTTTTCATCTTAACATTCATGCGTGATTCAATGTCTCGCGTGTGGGTGAGGGGGTGTATGTGTGTGTATATATAATATTCACGACTTATTGAAACGTTCTTTTTCATTTCTGCTTTCAGTATTTCACTCAAACATCTATATCATCTGCATCTATCTCATGTTTTCTTTCTCTCTCCCCCAATATATATATATAACAGGCAACTTCACACAAGTCTCCTCTGTATTTGCTGCTTTATTTTTATTCCAGTTTAACATTCTTACCCTTGCCTGCTGAAGAATAGCTTGGGCTTGAGCTTCTTGAGCTGAGATTGTTGGGCCCTTCTCACCATCTCCACCAAAGCGGAACTACAAATATCGCACAAAGAAAAAGAATTCACAATTAGCCAAGTTAAAGACATACTTGTTCACTGTAGCTACAGATAGTGCTGCTTAAGGTATTGGGCCAGATTCTTTACTCCACTTTTAATCTGGTGTCACTTCATTAAACTTCAGCAGAGTGTAAAATAAGACCCACTGGTTCCAATATGAATATTAAGTTACCATTAACAGAATTTGAGCCCAGTTCTGCTCCTATATAAATAAAAGGTAAAATTTCTGTTGCTTTCACTGGAATCCTTTTATTTTCTTTTATACAGTGGGCCACTAAAATGTCACATAGGAAACCAGAATGGATTCCTTTTTTATGCCAAACTGTACTAACAATTAAATGCCACCAAAATCAATTAGTACCATGTAGCAAAAGCCAAAACAACTTTAGTTAGTAGTAGGAGAAATGCAATTCAATTGATGTCAAGCTTTGATATGAAAACAGTTTGCTATCTGATGTGGAATAGTTTGTGCCCTTTCCTAAGGTCTCAACTTGAATGTATGTACACAAGGCTTCCCAATAAGAATTCAAATATTCTTATATAGATAGATACAATTGATATTGTATATCACATAACAGAGAATATGTAAAGCAGTCTAATCGGTCTAATTATAGTAATTATATACTAAATACATACTAATAAATATACTAATTATAATAGATATAAATCTTTACTGGAAAATAGTTTATTTCACTATTCTCAGTTCTCCAAATTTAGTGTGTCCTGAATGTGGGGATCAGATTACTTTTGGTGCCAAACCATGGGACCAGATCAATCCCATCTTCTGTCAACTTCTGACTTTCTCCAAATTCCGTTAAATTACCTTCTTAACAGCCAATTTTAGCATTTTTAGCCTGGTCATGAAACAATTTTTACTGCTGCATTTCTCCAAGTATAAATGATGTCTCTCCACTGCAATCACATCATTATTATTATTTTTATATGCAAAGGAAAAAGGATCATCAAGATTCTGCCTCCAACACCCCAGCTTCCTGCTGCATAAGCAGAGCCCCCTCTTTGTGTTGGTGTTCATGTAGAATCGTCAACATTTACAATAATAACAATCAGAATTAATTAATAATAATCAAGTTGGAGCTGCCCAAATTAGCCAGGAGCACCTGGGGCCCATTAGGAGGTCTGTGTGCATTCTGGTGAATTCTAGCACTATGTAAGACGATGGATACCTACACACCTCACAGTGGGGCCATTTTCCCATGTTACAGATGGAGAAGCTAACACTGAATCATTAAGTGATTTGATTAAATCCTTGAGATAGTCACTGTTACTGCAAAGATTAGAATGCAAGACTACCTTGTTCTTTGTCCTCTGCTTAGTCCATTAGACCAGGACAAGGGGGCTGGAACAATTTGTATAGCTGGGGTGCTGAGTGCCATTGAACCAAACTGTAAACCCTGTATATAATGGAAACCACTTCAAGTCAGGGGGTGCTGCAGCACCTATGTTTGTCATGCTATGTTTCCAAAGACAGAACCTGCTATAGGACAGGAGATTTATTTTGTCTTTTTAATTCATTCCCCTTCTTTGGAAGCAAAAGCATTACTTAATACAAGCTTGACCACTCTGTAACCCTAACAGGACTTACCGGCAACATTAACATGGTACCTGGGGGACCAGGTAAACCATCCGCACCTGGAAGGCCAGGACGCCCTGATGGGCCCTGCGAAACCAACCAAAAGGAAGTGGAGATTAATTAGACAGATCTTTCTAGTTACAGGGCCACATATATTCATTCTTGTAGGTTGTGAATACATTTCATATGTGTTTTAAAAAACTATCCTAAGTGGCATAAGCTAAATTTCTAAATGAGTCACTTTGTAATGCTAAAAAAGGAGGCTCTGATGCAGCGCTAGGATCTGCTAGTACAAATATCCTGCATTTGTGTGGAATTCTAGTGACATTGTTAGGACTTCACAAGGGTAGATCCCAGTGCAGAAGGATGAGCTTGATGGGTCTGTTGTGAGAGCTGCTTCATGTAGAATTTTACTGATCACTTACAACTTTACAAGCGAAAGGAATACCACCCCAAGCAGTTTCATTATAATAATGTTAAGTTTCTGAGTTACTTTCTTAGTTTAAATCCATAAGGATATACGGAATTATTAAATCTATAAGAATAAGGGTTGAAGAAAAAATGCTTATGCCAGTCCATTTTCTACATGTAGAGTGTGTGGTATGATTTAGAATTCTAACAAAAATGTCAAATTATACAGTGCACAGTTGCTGTATTCTCAGTGCCTCCCAGAAACAAATATTTCAGGAACATGCTAGACTTTTCAGTAAACTGTCACTGGTAAAGCTGAGTGACATTTATTTCATGTCTATTGCAATAGAAAATTTCCCTGAACTGAACGCATTTAGGCTGTTTTAAAATTATACAAAAAGCCTGCGAAAACACTGAAGACTTAAGGAATGGCTGCATTAAATACATGACTTTAACCTGGGTTTTCTTAGACTATCATTTTAGGCATGACCACACCTGTTCTTTCAAAAAACATATCATGTAATGCTAGCATATAAGCTCATTTTTCCTTGCACCATCAAAGATCACAATATGTCCAGCATAGTTCAGACAGACAGTATCCAGTAAATCCATCATTTCAGTGAGGATTTTGTTCCTGTATATCATCACCTTTATTTATCTCTTCATTTGAGTGGTTTATTGTTCAAACATTTTGTTTAAATATCATTTAAATTTATATCAGAGATTTGTAACTGGATTTTTATGATTATTTAATTACATTTTAAAATCATTCACACCAACATAAAACAGTGAGATTAGGTTTAGATAGATACTGTAATCTTAGAAATGCATCACAGGGACATTGCTTCTTTCTCCTGGGTTTTCACTATGTATTGCTCCTTAAAAAGAAATATTGGCCTGATCCTCAGCTGGTGTAAACTGGTGCAGCTCCATGAACTACACTTCAGCTACCTCAGTATACTCTAGCTCAGCATTTGTCCCATTTAACTCTTATAATGATTAGAGCAAGATATGCCATTAATAAACTGCATAATCCATATTTTGACTTACCCTCTCACCAGGGTCACCAGGAGGACCAGTGGGACCCTGTAAACCTGGGGGACCTGTAAGACCCTATGAAAAAACAGACCATAAATGGTTATGCTGAATGACTGATTGTATCAGTGTGTTCAACTATTGTCTACAAAAAATTATGTTCAAGACCCATAAATGATTATCTCCAAATGATAAGGCAGATCTTTTTCTATATTAATGTATAGTCAGTTTTTCAAAATTCTGGGCACCCACAATTGGGCCAGATTTTCAAAAAGGTTCTCAGCACCCCAGTGTGTTCCCAGTGAAAACACTTGAGCTGAGATCTTCAATAAATCTTGCCCTATTCTACTGTGTTGAGTACATTCTACATATGAGAAATGATGTCTCTATTTTTACATATGTCAATTCGTAAGTACCAAAGGACAATGGGCACATTGAATGCACTAAAATGAAACTATAATTAAACTATGAAAACCAACCAAAATGAAAAAATATCCACTTACTGGAGGTCCTGCTGGTCCTGCTGGTCCTTCAACAAGCATCCCCTACAGAAAAAATGACACCAGTCTCATTATCTTTTGGAGAAAGTATAAAAAGAAAAGAATAAATTCCAATTGCAATAAAATTAGCAAGGAGTCTTATGATATTATAATCCTTATGTTTTCACTTCCATACCCATCTGTTTGTTCTCATCAAAGCACAACAAATCTTCTCTCCATAACTACTGAGGTTAACATTTTCTCTCAGGGACTATAATTTGTACTTTTCAATGGATCCATTGTAGCATATAAAATAATTGCACAGAAGTTTCCTAAATTACCCTGGGCAATGTCACACTTTCTGTGCTACCAATTTTCTAGAAAAAAACACGAGCAGGATTGGTACAATGGTAACTCATCTATGCTGATTTAACATTATCCTGGTTTTGTTCCATTTTATGCAAGTACAGTTTTGCTGATGGCTTCCAAGGTCATTTAATACAATTAGGAAGGCGCTGAACTGTACCTTATAGTTCTCCAACTTTAAAAGTGGGGAAGACTTACAGGTCTTGAAGATCTTGAATTACTTGCTTCATACGCATGCCTACACACACACACACACAGTTACAATATCATCCAGAACCTTCTCCTGAAACCATGCTTTTGGCATCAAACAGCTGCTCTGAGGATTTTGCTCCAAGAGGCAATTCAAAATGGAATATTGATGAAGCCTCTATTCCTGCAGTAGAAGCTTTAAAAATATTCGGTTTGCTTCAGAAACTTCCTTTTTACACATTGATGGGGGAGGTTTTTTAGCACGGTATGCTGTATACAGCCGCATCCGATGAAGTGAGCTGTAGCTCACGAAAGCTTATGCTCAAATAAATTGGTTAGTCTCTAAGGTGCCACAAGTACTCCTTTTCTTTTTGTGTATACAGCCTGACTCACAACTGGTTTTTAAAAAGTACTGCTAGAAAATTTAAGTATAGCAGTGGGGAATGACAGTAGTTTTTAAGAACCAGATATTTTCTGGGCTAATGCAGTCTGAGCTTTTCCATACGTCGCCGTTACTGTGTTTCATTCCTGACTCGCAACTCATTCTCTGTTGCCGTCTTTTACCTTTTGTGATCAGTGACTTCTAGAAACACTAAGCTCTGTGATAGTTTTGTCATACCAACTGCCATTAAAACCTAGTTAAAAATTACCACATTTATTTCCACTCCAGTCAAATACATTTGGAAAGCCACTCAGACTTCCAGAGCATTAAATGACAGTAGCACTCAGCTTCTGCTAGCCACTCTATAAAGTTAAGATGAGATATTGCAGGTTTTTTTTTTTTAAAAAGCAGGTTTATTATATTCATCCTAAATACAATGCTACAACATAACTGTGTCTTAGTGTAGAAGCTGCTTCACTGCCTCCATTGCTATTCACAGCTGAGAGGCATTCTTTAGGCAGTTCCCTTACCATTGCTAAGGTTCACAAATTTGAATGCAGGATCAATAAGCAGAGCATCAGTATGTTGCTTCATGATGGTGCTACTTGACCCTGTGGTACTGTTTTTATGTATTCATGTTACAACATCAAATGCAAGTATTTAATTAAACAAATATAGGGATTTTGTTGACTGGTCTCATGATGTGTGGGACAGTAAGGTGAAAACTAACCAGGATCAATTCTTCGGAGGCTATTAATCTCTTGTCCACAAGAAGGTTTGGTCTGTCTTAGGGACAGCGTAGTAGGCCCAGTATATGGCAGAAGGAGGTGTGTCTGTGGGGCTCTTCTTTATCATTTGTGTTGCTAGTCCACAGAATAATACTGGTGATCGCACTGGAGGAGATCACATATAATATCCTGACTTCCTATATGTAGGTGACATAGTTTGGCACTGAAATAATTACCCATGAAAATTCCATGGCACTTAATAAAAGAAAATCTCCACCCACATACTTACAGGTTCGACCACCGCTGGTTCTCCCTTCTGTCCTTTTTCTCCATAAGCACCATGCCCAGTCACCTGCCAAATGGAAAAAAAATGAAAATATACATTAGGCCTAAGAATCCTGTGCACGCTGAAAAGCACGGATGCTCTGTTGTTTAAAACTAAAGTTGGAGTGGATTTGTGCCATGAAAAATGTATCACAAACACAAATCTTATCAAACAAAAATATTAAATACTAAAAAACAGGAAATCAGTGGAATAACTTTAATTATCTAACTAATCCTGTAGCATCTATAGCAGCAAAATTCCCAATGACTTTTTCAGTGGGACTTTGGTTTGCATTAGGACTGTAGGATTAGATCCTGTGTGTGTGGTGGGGGGAGGATATTATTTGTAATAAGCTTATTTTTGGCAAATCACACTACAGGTGATGTGATCCTACAAAGAATGGGCGCTTCAGAAGGTCTTGTAGAGTGGCTGTACGCTACATCAAATGACTTTGGGCAGTGGTTCTCAAACTTTTGTACTGGTGACCCCTTTCACACAGCAAGTCTCTGAGTGCGGCCCCCCTTATAAATTAAAAACACCTTTAAATCTATTTAACACCATTATAAATGCTGGAGGCAAAATGGGGTTTGGGGTGGAGGCTGACAGCTTGCGACCCCAATGTAACAACCTTATGGCCCCTGAGGGGTCACCACCCCCAGTTTGAGAAAACCTGACTTTGGGGATGGTTGACCCACTGTGCCAGGATGAGGAGGAAAAATGTTCATGCTCCAAGGTTTGCAGATGCAGAGGTGCTAGGGGTGTATGTGAAGGCAAGGAGCTTTTCTGAAATAGCCTCTTGTCCCTCTAAGCATCCCCACATGCATCCCTACTGCTCTCTTTGCATCATACTGAGGCAGTGGAAAAAGCAGGAATGAATCTAGCCCTAGGGCTGCAGTTACTGCCTTGTGGCTCTAAGAGTAGTGGAACTAAGAGATGCAGGGAAGAGATGAGAAAAGATGAGTTACCTGTTCTCCCACCTAATGCCAGAATGCAGTTAGGAACAGCACAAGCTGTAAACCAGGGACAGAGAGCACTAAGTTTTGTACCATTCATGGAATTTTATAATTCTCCCCTTTGCCACTGCTCCCCCGCCCCACAAATTATCTGTTATTAACTTGAAACATTTTCAAGTTAGAAGCATAGATTTCTGCACTGTAGAGGTTTCATTCTTTTCTTCATCCTTGTTGCTTCTTTTGATAGGCACAGACATCCAAGGGAATCAATTCATATATGATGTGCTCAAGTAACAGTCCTTTGCAGACTATGGCTCTCAAATGGGGTAAATTTGAAATGACTCCATTGATTTCAGCAGAGTGACTCCAGATTTACACTGATGTAACTGAGAGCAGAATTTGGACATACATTAAAAATAATAAATTAATTTAACTTGTGACATAAACTACATATGATAAATGTATTATCCATTATGTTAAAATTTGATGCTAAAATGTAGTCTACTTTTTTAATTTATTTCTGCAAGCTAGGCCCTTTGAACCTTTTTCAACACCTTACAGATTGAACTTCTCCATTATGCTCCAGCTCCCTCGAGTTTTTTCTGTCTTTTGCTTACGATCATTCTAGCTACCAAGTGCTGGACATGGCTCTCTCTAGATGTGTCAATACTGTACTGAATTAGCCAAAAGTTTCTCTGTACAGTGAAGTCTTGCAGTCCTTTCTCACAGCAACTGACTGCTGTCCCCACAACATGGGAGCGCCGGTCACTAATGTATATCTCTGTGATGCGTTTCCATGACACTACAACACTGGTCCATCCCTGTATCACTTTGTGGATAATTTCACCTCAACTGAAATATTTGGGGACCAATTTTCAAAGAGTTGAGTAGTTTGCAGTTGTGTTTTGTGATCAGAAATGCAGGCACAGATCTGAGTACTGGTGCCTCTAACAAACTCATTGTGGGTACAAATCAGATAGAGAGAAAAGTACTCAGCTTTGCATCTGCCATTCTTGCATATGCCAAGAACACCTGCAAATGGATGCTGAGTCTCGGTTCTCTGGAAACTTATCCCGTTAGCTTAAAGCTACGAGTCATTAGAAAGATACCAAAACTCTGATAACGACAATATGACTTGGTAGGAAAGGGGGAGATTTTCAAAGTTCAGTAAGGAACTTGCCTTCCATTTACTGCCTATGACAGCTGGATCACTAAATGTTCATTGTATCTTTGAAAATCTCACCCACAGTTAATGTTGGATATTGAGATGTTGTGAGATGGGTTTTGATTTTCATTAAATATTTATATTTGGGATTTTAACAACTGCATCTTTTATAAGTTTATTTCTTATTCAAATTTACTGAAAGCTAAAAGGGACTAGAAAATAACCAAATGCAGATGCTTTTTAGATTAAGATACTATATAGCCACTTGATGCATTTAACCTGGCCAGGTTTTAGCAATTGGGGTAGCTAACCCCAATACTGTATTCGTTACCTTCGGCCTTTAAATGGAAACTTAATGAAATATTAAGCAATATTTCTTTAATTAAGCAATATTCTCCCACATAATACATTTGTTTTCAATGAATGAAAAAGTACATTGTCTCAGCCATTGTTCTGTCACAGAACATTGCATGGAAGTATCACATACCATATAATCTCCTGCCACTGATTTTTGCACAAAACTGCCTTTGATGCAGAAAGATGTCAGGACATGGTCCATCAGCTTCAAAATGTCTGTGCCTATATCTTGAGTGTCATGTACTTCTATTTTGAGTACCAATAAAAACATCACCATCCATCACTCCAGATACCACCAGTACTTGTAGTATCTTCTCATATGTGAACAGGAAATATCATGGAACTGCAGACTGGCACATGCTGAGTTGTTAATGAAACACACCATATGTTGTTATGTTTGGTTCAAACATGTGGTGTGTTTTTGTTTGTTTCTTTCTTTGTTGGGGGGTGGGGGTGCTGTATTTTATATTTGTGGTTTTCCTGGGCTGTTTTAATGGCCCAAAAAGCCATTTATGTAGATGTAAAAATTCACATTTTGATAAATGCCTTTAGGATACCAATATTATTCTGGTCCTCAAATAGCTCCCCAATATATGAAAAATAATGAGAAAATGTTTCCACAAACTATATTTATATATAGAGAGAAAAATAAAAAAAATCAAACACAACTATCAATGATTGTACACACATCCTTTGTGATCAAATAACACTTTAGTTCTGCTAAGAAAATTTTGATTTTAGAAAAATATATGCAAATAGTTTGGCAAATTTTAATGCCCTGATTCTGCGAACCTTACTCATGGTCAGAGCACTTACTCATATGATTATGCCCCCTGAGGTTTATGAGATTACCTACATGAATAAGTGCTATTCATTATAAAGAAAGGTTACAGAATCAGGCTCCAAGATTTTTTATATTTATTTTCTGCTGAATGGATATTTTCTTTGAATTTTACTCAGGCTCTGGACCAATATGTTTTAAAATAAGATATGGCACAGCAGAGCAACAATATCTAGCAATAAATATGATAGTAAAAATTAGGGGTTTGAAGTTTCAGAGAAGGAATTACTCAATACTGTGTGACATTGAAAATGAAGTTCTATGTTTCTCTCTATGTTTTTCTTTTTACCACTCTTTCCCCTTCCAGTAGGGCAGGGAAACAAACATATACATCTGTTTGGCCACACATTAGTAACACCAGTTAGACAGGAGACTTCACATTCTTTATCCATGATCCAAAGCCACTTATCTTGCCCAGCAAACAAGAAGAGAAGCTCTTACATGAATCCTACTCTCCATAAGTCTACAGAATAATGTATCATTTACCGTATGGTATCAGTGAAAATGGCTCTATCATCTGGACCCATGGAAAAGAAGCCCTTGAGGAATTCCACCATGATTTCAACAATTTCCATCCCACCATCAACCTCAGCCTAGACCAATCCACACAAGCAGTCCATTTCCTGGACATTACTGTGCTGATAAGTGATGGCCACATAAACACCACTCTATATCGGAAACCTACTGACCGCTACACTTATCTACATGCTTCCAGCTTCCATCTAGGACACACCATACAATCCATTGTCTACAGCCAAGCTCTAAGATACAACCCCATTTGCTCCAATCCCTCAGACAGAGAAAAACACCTACAGGATCTCTATCAAGCATTCTTAAAACTACAGTACCCACTTGCTGAAGTGAAAAAACAGATTGACAGATCCAGAAGAGTACCCAGAAGTCACCTACAACAGGACAGGCCCAACAAAGAAAATAACAGAAATAACAGAACACCACTAGCTATCACCTTCACCCCCAACTAAAACCTCTCCAGTGCATCATCAAAGATCTACAGCCTACCCTGAAAAATGATCCCTCACTCTCACAGATCTTGGGAGACAGACCAGTCCTTGCTTACAGACAGCCCTCCAACCTGAAGCAAATACTCTCCAGCATCCACACACCACACAACAAAAACACTAACCCAGGAACCTAGCCTTGCAACAAAGCCCGATGCTAACTCTGTCCACATGTTTATTCAAGTGACGCCATCATAGGACCTAATCACATTAGCCACGCCATCAGGGGCTTGTTCACCTGCACATCTACCAATGTGATATATGCCATCATGTGCCAGCAATGCCCCTCTGCCATGTACATTGGCCAAACCATACAGTCTCTACGCAAAAGAATAAATGGACACAAATCTGACATCAGGAATCATAACATTCAAAAACCGGTAGGAGAACACTTCAACCCTCTGACTATTCAGTAAAAGACTTAAGGGTGGCAATTTTGCAACAAAAAGCTTCAAAAACAGACTGCAACAAGAAATTGCTGAGCTTGAATTAATATGCAAACTAGATACCATTAACTTGGGTTTGAATAGAGACTGGGAGTGGCTGGGTCAGTACACATATTGAATCTATTTTCCCATGTTAACTATTCTCATACCTTCTTGTCAACTGTCTAAATGGGCCATCTTGATTTTCACTATAAAAGTTTTTTTCTCCTGCTGATAATAGCTCATCGTAATTAATTAGCCTCTTACTCCACCTTTTCATGTTCTCTGTATGTATCTATCTATCTTCTTATTATATGTTCCATTCTATGCATCCGATGAAGTGGGCTGTAGCCCACGAAAACTTGTGCTCCAATAAATTTGTTAATCTCTAAGGTGCAAAGTACTCCTGTTCTTTTTGCGAATACAGACTAACACAGCTGCTACTCTGAAACCTGTCATTAACATTAAAGGGATTCATATATAGGTATCATTAATGTTTATGGAGGTTAAGAGAAAAAATCATTTATAACAGCAGAATATACCTCAATTTTGAGAATACAGAAGGGACATATTTTTCTCATTCACTTTTACACTGGTAGTTAAGATATTTCTAGTTCATGGTATTACTCATGATCTGGGGGGTGGGAGGGGGGCGGGTGGCTATGTGCTTAGCCTAGAAGTCTGCTAGGTGAGGCTGGGAGTTTTCTAATGAGACTCTAGCCTGCCATTCTTTGATCCCTAATCCCATTAGGATCCCCTGACAAGGGGGCAGGGCTAACTCAAGGAGAACCTGGGTTTAAAAAGCCAGATCCTAAGCAACCAGAGGAGCTAGCATCCAGGAGCGGCAAACAGGGGAGTTTTGCGAGGGAGTTCTGCCTCAGTGTGTCACCATCTGTGTCAGGAGGATGATAAATCCAAACTCATATCACAGAGGCATCGATAAGATTTATTTACAAATACAACTACCACTGCATGGTTGAGAGAGGAGCAAAGGAGCAGTAAATGGGACATAAAAGCCTGGTCCTGAAGGTTAGTGGGGAGAAGCAACTTCATGGCATGTCCCGTCATGTCCTAGGTAACCTCCTGCTTGAGTTTATGTGCGGAATACCAGGACAGGTGCAGAGCAAACACTGTACTCAAAATGCTCTCCTTCTACCACATGCAGGGGCTACCCAATCAGAAATCCAAATGGGAGTATTAGTTCCCTTTCCATGTTGTACCCTCCTGGGAGAAATGGGCAGTTTGCTACACTGAAGGAAATGGTAAAGGCAATACATACTAAACAAATGGTTCTGTTTGGGAGAGAAGAGGCACTGTACAGCAGCAAAGAAGAGAAGGTCAACCCTGAGCATGATTCACAGGATCCACAGGATCATCCTGCTTTCCTATTGGATCCTCGGGAAACATGGAGTTGGCAGGCCATGATCCCAACCCTATCTGCAAGGCTAAGGCTCTATCTCTTTTGAGGGATGTATCAGCGAGTAACACTGCAGGGTTCTCCCACACAGGGTTCTGGCCTTCGCTTTCCCACTGTCATGGATTTTTTCACTGATGGGGAGCAGACACTCATACACATTTAAACAAATATTTAGCATAATAAAGCATATTAGCTCAAAAACACTTATTTCATCATATAAAACTAATGAAAGTGATTATAATTCATGTACTTATACCCAGTAAGTAGGACTTCCATTGTTTTCCAGCTTTAGCACAACAAATAAGAATTTCATTTGTTTCATGAGTTTTCCTTAGACATCCCAGAGGAGAAAACAAAAGAAGGTTCAGTAATTTAAATGAAAATAAAAGTTTGATCCAAAGCCCACTGAAGGTGATGGGGGTCTTCCAATTGCCTTCAAAGGGCTTTCGATCAGGCTCTATATTCTCCAATAACTGACAGGAAAATCTAAACAATTGTAAAAGAATTGCTAACTTCAATCAATCTAATACTACCACATTTTGCCTGTGAACAACTTACACTTGTTTCCGTGATATCAGTCTCTGCTGGAACACCTGGACCAAATTCCTCGTTAGTGGGATTGGTTGGTTTCTCTTCATATTCTTTATATTCATAAAAGTCATATTCGCCTAATTCTCCATCTACCAGAAGATCAGATTCACTGAGGTCTACTCCTCTGCTTCCATATTCAGTATCCTCAGTTTTTTTATGTTCTGAATCATAATCCTCTCCAGTTAGGTATTCTTCAGCAAATATGTCTTCAACAGGATTATGCTATTCATATATGCAGCAAAGTTTCAGGGAATAGGAGGAATATGTGGGTTACTGTTAGTAAAGCAATGTATGCATTTGGAGATTGACAGTGACGACTTGTCTAAAAGAAGACAGAACAGTAGAAAAACAGCATGACATCTTTTAATTAGATTCTGAAGAACTGGGAAACCAGCCTTTCAAATTAATTAAAAGATCATTCTATGCACATGAGTATGTACAAAGAAGTAATGCATTCATACACTTTATTGGCATTTTTTCTCCAAAACATTGAATCTATTACTGCATATGCAATACACTATGTGCATTTGCTCACTCAGTGTTACTTCTATGCCAAATACATCTAAGTTTCCTTGCTTGGTTTCACATGTTTAATGTCAAACATTTATTAATCATGTGGAGTACAATTAAACACATGTATCCCAATAAGCTGTGAACTAATTTAGACTTGTTTAAATAATATCATTCTAATTTGTAATGTGCAGGAAAGGCAAGCATTTCTTCGGTTATGTACAGCATTCTTGACTATTTCTGTCAATAAATAACAGTGCCAAGCTAAATGTTTCAACGTTTCCCCCCCTTCTAATGATTTTGCACCATTTCTGTCACCCACACAAGTCTGGGCTCACATTTATTTTCCATTGCAGTTTATATATACATTTTGGCTCAATCCAGATGCCAACTGCAAAACTCATAGAAAATGAAGTTGAAAATTTTTGAAAGTTTCCTTCCTCAGTTATGAAAACAGTGTAAAAACCAAGCAATCAACTTATAAGCACCAAAGCTTTTTAGATAGCATCTTATCTCAGATGTACAAAGCAAATTGGAAAAAGAATATGGATTTTTATAAGACTCTTGGAAGGAAGGTTTTGAAAGGATCAGGGCCAAAATATTGCACATATCAGCCATATGTCCTGGAACATTACACAGAGGTGAATTGATTTGTCCTCAAACAGTGCATCTGAAATCATTAACAATATATTGGTCCAATCACGATGGCATGGAAATAGATGGCAATTAAAACAGAAGGCCAGATTCTGATTTCATATCAAATTAACTAACTACAATATAGTTATTTCTGATTTACATCAGTATAGATCAGAATCAGTCCATCATTTTTGGAAATCAAATACTTCTTTGCTTATGTGTGAAGAGCTGAGATCAGAGTTCTGGGTCAAATTCTGCCTTTATGTAAACTACCTGAACGCAGCTCCCACTGAAGAAAAATTTGAGCATTTTGAGTGGTTCTCGCTACAATAATGATATTGCATTATTGGCTAAACCATTGTAAATAATGCTGGGAGTTTATCTACAGCTCCCTCCAAAGTCTGATGTTGTTGATGTCATCAACTGTTGCAAGATAATCATGAAACCCTAGAATTCAGGTTTTGACAGTAGAAAGTCTTGTTGTTCACATTTAATTCCTAAGATGAGCAAGATGGAAGTAATGAAATCAATTTGCGTTTTTTCTTGTTCTTCATCAAGTTATTAAAATGTGTTGAACTGTTGGGCAGCTGTTTTCTAGTTCCAAACCTGGAAAGAAGATGCTGAGCAATTTCAGCATTTCCTTTCACATTCACATTGAATGAGCCACGATTGTAGCTTTAGAAAAAGAGTTGAGTAGATTTGTACATCTTTTCAAGCACTACATGTTCATTCTGAAAGGACTATGTAAAAGAAAACTTTAAATTTTTTTTTTACCATAATAAGCCATCACTTTACTTAATGTTACTTTAAAATAATGAAATAACATTCAGGCTTTTGGCTATGGCTGTCTAAAAGCATTCATTTTAGCAGGGTTTGTTATCGTCATTTGATTTTTTTCATACACATAGCTCAAAGATATAAGTATTGACAAAAAACAAGCAAGTAATGTCCTGAATGAATATAGCCTTCACAGCATGCAAAGGATTTGTTTGTTCTTCTTTGTTCCTTGTTAAAGGAAATGATGGCTTTTAACTTGTTTCAATATGCTGCTATTTGCATGAAGGAAAATATTTACTTTCAAAAATTTCAACTGGCTGAATATCAAAATAAGCAGTTTTAAGCAACAGCAAACTAGTGGTTAGTTTCCCTCTTTGCTTGGGTTCAGTATTAAAATTGTAAGAGAACTTTCGGGGTCCAGCATATATTTTTCATGTAGGGATTGATCCACCACAGCAGAGGTGCAGAATTTTGAGCATATAAGTGTTAAGTAAAAAGCAAAGAGCAGGATGGAGAGAATGGGAATCTGTTCCTGCTGTAAAGAGAGTAATTCTTTGCTACTCCTGCTGGGTAACAGGCATAAGGCCCAAAAGGTCATGTAGCTAAGTGCCTCATTTGTTGTCAGAGGATTTTACAGCATTTACTTGAGCAAACTAGAGTCAACTGGAGTTTTGCCCAAGAAAATACTGTAAGTTTTGAACCTAGTTGTGCATTGTTTAAGTCCCATCAATGAAAGTTACCCAGAGGCACACAGTGAGAAGAGAAGTTTTCTCTTTCTTGTTCTTCCTTTTGTAAAAACAGAGAGTGATTGTGATGTGTTAGCTATTAAAACTTGATTTGTGGAGTATCTTTGCCTGTACTTTTCCCCAATCCTCATTACCTCATTAGCTTCAGTTGTTTGCCTGGGAGCCGCAGTCTGGGAACTCTCTGAAATCCCATAGTCAGTTTCAGTCACGCTGTACTCTTCTTGAAATTCATCAACAATATTGGCCTATATTAAAAAGAAAATACATTATTAAAAATGTAGAAAAAGGCAAATATTCAGCAGGAATCACTATTTAATCAGGTTATGGTATTAGCCGCAGATGTATTCATCTAGTGGGGTTAGGGCTATTTATGTCTC
This sequence comes from Eretmochelys imbricata, assembly GCF_965152235.1. Classification (NCBI taxonomy): domain Eukaryota; kingdom Metazoa; phylum Chordata; order Testudines; family Cheloniidae; genus Eretmochelys; species Eretmochelys imbricata. The sequence goes on along the minus strand of NC_135579.1, from coordinate 69,386,565 downwards.
ATGATCAGAGATCTTCCAGTCTTGGCCTGGGAAAGATCTTGATTATTTCTTTGCTACCTTTACCCCTAGTTTGCCTTTTGCTGCTGCCTGGTAACTTTTCTTCTTCTTGGATGCAAAATTTTCAGATTTTTTTGTTGTGGCCTTTGTGGGTTTTTCCTTTGAGTTGGGGGCCACTGTCCTCTTCTTCTTTTTGGCTTTGGCTTTCTTTTTCTGAAAAATGTGGTGAAAGATGGAATGGAAAACATAAATAAAATGGAAAAGAAATGCATAAAGCATGAATGAGGGAAAGGGAAGCAAAGGAAAAATGAATGCTGTAAGTCATGAGGCCTTCCATTGCTAAGTGAAAACAAATGTTATGGATACACAGGAAAGGAGTGAGTGAAAGGAATACGATAAGTTTGACAAACGGATGACACAAAATGACAAACCACACAACAGAGGACAGCAGGACACTGCACAACAAATGGACCAGATTTTGTTACCTCTGTTTGTGCTATTGTCTCCTTGAATAGTGGGGGTCCCTCTGTTACAGTGTCAGTCTCTTTATAATCTGCTTCCCCATACTCATAGTCATATTCGATTAAATCTTCAGTTGCGTACTACATTACAAATGGAAAAATATCAGGCATTTCTATATTAGTGGCAGCAAACTATATTAGCAATATTGGAAAGCATCTTAACCTTTACTTGAGAGTAAAGTTTAAGGGGATTAAGGCAGCATGAATAATTCAACATAGTTATTCATTGAAAAAGCACTCATTAGCAAGAATTCTTATTTTCTTTTTTATAATACAATTCAAAAGTAATGAAAAAGCAAGTACTGGTGACAGGAAAATGAATTCCTTTATTGGGCTGCGCAGAATAGTCAGCTATAATTTGGATTATGGGGAGTTCCCCACTGTCATTTGAACCATATTTTTGTATATCATTTTACATACAAATAACGTAATAGAAAACTCTCTCTCCACATCTCTCTACCTGGACTCCTCTCCCTACATGCCCTCTGCAAAGAAGCATCTTATTTCCACAAACTGTGATTTCTAGAAATGGTGTTCCATTTCCACTACTGAATTGTCACGTCCTGAAGAATAACATCTGGAAAAGCTGGACTTTCTGAAATGGTAACCAGAACTGCCAGGGACATGACAGTGGCATACCTTAACTATTCTGAATAGGAAAACAGCTAACTTCCTACTCAGGTGAGAGGCCTCTACCCTGAAAACTACCCGACGCCTGCATGGATATGCAGCATGTGGGGGAAGGTACAAGTACACCTCCTCGACTCCCTGCACACCTGGCAGCCATAGCTGCAGTCCCTGCACTTCTCTGAGGCCAAATTCTGCAACTGGATAGTGCCGCTCGCAGCACTAGCCATACCAAATAGGACAGTGGAGTGGAAGGCGAGCTGGTAAGTAACATACATTTCACACGTTTAAAGGGAGCAGCAATGGATATGCTCCTCTTGTATACTGAGGAGCTCCTGGAGCTCCCCAGTGCTCTCGATGTCAGCTGGTGCCTTATAGTCACAATTAAATTCAAAGACACGGAATCTTAACTAGTGTAAATTGTTGTGGCTCCACTGATTTAAATGAAGCTACAACAATTTATATCAGAATTTTTCCCAAAGATTTTAAAAGAACAATTAGGTTTAGAATTAGTTCTTGTAGTGGTGTGACCATGAACCTAGGAGCGAGGAATTCCTGGCTCTGCCACTAACTCACTGGGCCAGATCATCAGATGTAATAGAGAGCCACTCAGCACAGCTGAGGAAAGAAGCAGGCTTCATTAAACTACCTTTGCATTCCCTTGTGCCTGGAATGGGTTTGCCCCATGCAGTAAATTAGAGCAGCCTCCAGGCTGCTAAAAACCCTGTGAGGTTGTAATACCCCCTTGGAACTGTTATACTGAATAGGGGCTACCAAAGTACAACATGCTCCAGCCACACCTCCGCTCCTCTCAATATGATCCTTATTTTAGAGAGTCAAGGTGGGTGACAGAGCTCGAGAACCCACAGTTGTCCAGTCAGGGCCACATTCTGGACTCTTTGCTACACGAGAGCAGTGCAAAGGGGATGAAGATGTAGCTAGGATCTGCATAACTGCATGGCCTTAGTAGTGTCATTTAGAGGAAAACTTTCCAAGGCTCCCAGTGAGAATTTGGCACCTCACTGCCCTTTGTGCCTTTAAAATCTCTTTTTTACTCTTCCTGTGTCACAGTGTCCCCATCCGTAAAATGAAGCGCATATTCACCGATCTCAGTGGATTGCTGAGTTTAATTAATTATATTTATAAATGGTTTTAAAGATTTATAGGAGTGATAAATACCATTATCATTAAGGAATGTATTGAGACTTTAGGAGAAATTGTTGGCAGGACTAAAACTATAGTATCTGTGTTCCAAAAAAAGTTACATTATTTGGCCCAAGATGCTGGTTTACCATCTTATGCTGGCCAGACACCTTGGTATAGTTATCTTTCTTACACTTGAAGACATTTTAATTAGAAGAAAATATAGAGAACAGACTCTTCTTCTTCTCCAATAGTATGGAACTGATCCTAAAAGGTCCTGAGCCCCTACAATCCCCTTTGACTTGACTTTTGCCATTTCATCCCTGCCACAATCCTAACTATTCACTGGGGCTTAAACAAAATGTGTGATGTTCTATTACAATCACCAATTTTGTTACTGATATCTATACATTTTGAAATCAAAATTAACACCACTTTGAAGTCTCTTGCTTTTTCACAAAATGAAATTATTGTACTGATAGTTTGCATCTATAAAAAGAAAATATAGATTTTCCTTAATAATTAGGCAATTTGTTACTGAATGGAATAGATGGCTGTTTCAATAGAGGAAAAAAACAAACACCTGTTATATATTTATATGATATATTGATAGGTATAATTGGAGCATATTTTTAATCTCACAAAACTATATTTCATATTTATGAAGAGCACTTTTGAACATACAGCATTGATTTAGTTAGGCCATGAATGTGACTTAAAATTGTTATAACCTGGTGTAGAATGTCCTCTCTGTGAAACAGTTTTGTCTTTTTAATCTGCCAATTTGTCAATGAGACTTACATTATCTGAGGTAAACCATGCTTTGATTATCTCAAGTGAATGCTCCTACTGATGTCAGATACCATTTCAGAAAGTCCAGCCTTTGCATAGGTTAGGCAATCAGAATTTGACTTTATTTATATAGTACAGAACAGGCACCATTTTAGACTAGTGCATGTAAAGTATGTGTGCTTATTCTTCCCCAGTTGCCTTTGAGTTAGGGCCCAATCCGATTCCCAGCAAAATAAATGGAAAGACTTTAACTTGCAGAAGAGATTGCAGAAGTCTGCACATCCCAGAGGTCAACCATGATGGTGCTACTTTTGTACAGATAAGGAAGTAATCAAAGGCAGTTGTTTGGGCTCCAGCAGCTCTGGAAACACAGACAGACACAATGTATTCCTAATGAAGAACAAAACTGATGAATCAGAAAGGAAATTGTATTTTGAAGAGTCTAGGAGGCAATTAATAACCACATAAAATAAAAAAAATAAAAACTGCATCAAAAGAGCCCTTTTAAAATATCAATGGAACATAAATACACAAAAATGATTTGTTCGTTTTCTGCCAGTGGGTCCTTGGCAACTGTACTGATATGGAAGAAAAAGGTTCTGTTTTCAAGGGAAAGTAATACCTGAAACTAAGCCACCCCGACAGGCCAGCCAGAGAGAATCAATCATATACATTTAAACGCTTCTGCAGCCAAACAAAATGGGTCGAATCCATCCTGATGTAATTTCCATTGAAGCCAATAGTGTTACACCAGGGATGAATTATGTTAAATGGTATTCATCCAAAATACAAAGGGACAGGTAAACAAAGACATTTAAGGAAAGTAATATTTCATTAATGGGAATTTGAAAGAAAAACAAATATTACTGTGAGTGCGTTCATTTTAATAATTGTCCAAAGGAAATATATTAACTCTCTGAAATAAGCTTCACAATGAAATAGAGAAGTAGTAAACAATAACATTGCAGTGAAATGGAAAGGTAGCAAGCAAATAGCTCTCACTTCTATATTCATTTTGCACTTTTAACCATTCAAATATAATTGTGTTTTGCTTAGTATTATAATTAACTTACAAATGTCAATACGATTGCATTTCTGAAGGTAAAGCTATGCAGGCCTGTGCCAACTATGTGGTTAATAAAATTACAAGAGCGGGTTAGAGAACGTTCTTCATAGGCCACAAACTCAAAAGAAATTTTGACTGGGGGAAAACAATCAGTGCCAAGTATGTTAGTGTAAAAAAAGGAGCGTGGTGAGTAAATTGTAAATTGTGCCAGAGGCGCAGTTTGAAAAGCCAGACATTTATGAATGAGAACTAGAAAATGCACACACACAAAAGCATGGATATGTGGAGGGCTTTATTGCATCATGCACAATCAACTGGAAAATATTTTACTTTTTCAGGTTTATGTTTTATTCCTTTCTACTAATGAAAATGAAACCTTCCTTAAATATGCTCTACTCTCAAAACAACAGAGGCACATTTGGTCTTCCATGGCTATGCAGGCTCACAAACCAGAAAGTACATAGGTAAATGAGAAATGTGGGGTGTAAGTTTTCCTCCCTGGTGCAGGTTACCCCCAAGCCCATGGAGATGCCTGTCTGTATGCTTTTTGTGATATTACGGAGCCTCAGAAGGGCATTGTGGAGTGGGGGCTACATGTCAGGAGATGTGGTCAACATGTGGCACACATTAAATTAGATTGTGGCTAGCCCTTATACAGGACGGCTAGTGGGAGAATTCAGTGACTCTACCCTTCTCGCCTTGCACACAGCTGCTTCCCCTGTACAACTCTGGGGGTGCACACTACACAACCAGTGGAGGGAAGCATGCCTTCTCCCCACTACACAGAGCCAGCTACACCAACAGCCACAAACTGCACCATCTTAAAGGGATGTGCCCCGTCTTAAAGTGATGCTCCCTGAGGCACAATCCCTCCCTGTGCTCCCCCAGGAAAGTGTGTCTCTGCACCACCTCCTATTAAAGATGCACCTTAAAGATATGATTTCCCCACAGAATGCCCTTTGCCCACTAATGGAAACTACAACTTACTTAGCAAGAGATGATGGGTGCCTGTTGAGAGTGTGCGGGGCACAATTTAAAGGTCCCCCCCAACAGCTTGAGTCATGCCTCCACAGGCATGTCCCCCTCTTATCCCCAGTGGCCCCTACTTGCAGCTCCCACATATTAGCTCTGCGGGGAGGGACAGCAGCAAAGCTCTCCCTGAAGCTCCCAGCTGCTTGCTGCTTCCTATCCCTATGGCCACAGCTCCCAGCTTGCCAGCTACACCAGCTGCCTTGCAGGGAGGGGGCCCAGCATCCCCCACATGTCACCTGTCCTAATTTTGGGTGCCTCAATTTCTGAGCGCTCAGTTTCTAATACCGGGGCCTGATTTTTATTTCCAACTAACATCAACTGGAGGTGTGGGTATACTGCATGTCTGGAAGATCTGGCACTGTATGTCTCAATTTGGACACCAGAAATCAAAGTATACTTAGTTAGTGGCTACCTTCGAAAATGCAGGCCCAAGTCGCCAAAATTTCATATTGCATCATCAGTGAAAGCCTGGGCAAAGGGATGTCCCTTCCAATTCTTTTTAAACGTAGTCAGATTTGTACTTAAATGTGTTTGTGGTGAGAGCAATTTTCAAAGGTTTTGTCCAAAAACTGAGAATTCCCGTTTGTCACATCCTACAAGTTTCACACTTGGTACCTATTGTTCCACCATTCTAGAAAAGCAGAAGTTACCCATACATAGATAGATCACAGATACAGATGTAGCCTTTAGGTAATCTAGGCCTATGCTATTTAGGATATATAGATTGTGATCTGTACCCTGAATTTAATCTGGGAGGTTATTGGCAGCCACCACGGAAAGTGAGCCAGAGATGTGATAGGCTATTGCTGGCACAGTTTAGTTAGATGGCAGGCAGCTGTCTTCTGGACCAACTGGAGCTTCTCAGTGGCTTTTGTAGATAATCCCAGAGAAAGTCTATTGCAAAGGTCAATCTTGGAGAGAATAAAGGTATGGATGACAACAATGAAGACTACATGAAAAGAAGGCCCAAAATGTTCTTTGCCAGCTATTCCAAAAGAAAGTTATTTCTGGTCAATGATGGAATCCAAGAGTCTAGAAGCATTAATGAATACTGATGATTGTGATTGTGGGTCACTTTGACAATGGTCAGGCAAATGCCCTCAATTTGTGAAGTGGTTATAAACTTCCCCACGTACAAAAAAACACCTGTCACAGCTGAGCAACTCACTTCCTTGTGGTCCACGTTGAGCTTTGTCACATATCTTTCAACTCTGGTGCACATCGGGAAGGCCTGTCAAGGGCTACACTATATATGGGTCCGATGAAAAAAGAGACATAGAGATGAGTTTCTCAGCACACCGGCAACCATGGAGTTTATTCAGTCCCATATTAATTATTATCATTATCTTCCCCAGTAATTTCACATGGATACTGAAAAGAGGGTAGTAGTGGTGTCTGAAGTGCAACTAGGACCACAAAATGAGACAACAGTTGGAGCTCAGTACAGGGTTTCAGATAATAGTAACAGACATTCCAAGCATAATGCAATTTTCTTTTGTTCTTTTCTCTTGCATTTTAAGACCACCAATAGTTACAGCACAGCTATTCTTGTAATGACTATTGCATATGGGTGTTTTCATAGAAGCCCAATGAAGAATAAAACCTGCTGTTCGCTGATGAGACAAAATCTTTCCATTATGACCTCATGCTTTCTTTACCAGAGCAAGCAGGGTGATTATATTACACAACCAGATTGTCATGCAGCTTCAGTTAAATAGATGCACTGTTTTCTTCATCAAATGAATGTAAGGGGCACCAGAACAGCAGCAGCAGGCAAGACAGATTCTGACTGTAGGAATGGCTTAAACATTCTGAGATGAACCTTACTTTAAAAATTGATTCTTCTACTGTCAGTCCAGAAATTACTTGGAAGTTTAAAAAAAAATTCTTATCAACTGTAAATTTTTGTAACTTTCATTTGTGAAAAAAAAAAAACTTTTACAGCTGGTGACAGGGAACAATTAATAAAATGACCACAAATAAGGCAGGAGCCAAACAAAAAATGAGAGCTAGGAATCCGTATCATTGAACAAAATATCGCAATACAGTCAAAGTGAGATATCTCTAGAGAGTCAGTGAAGCCACCTACCTAGCTAAAGAGGAACAGAGATCTCTCTGAACAATTCAAGGAATATTAGCACTTTATAAAATGAAATAAAATAGTGAAAGGAAGCCAACCAAAATGGGAGAATTTTTAAAAATCCAACAGATACAAGCATAGGTGGCAGCAGTTGTCACCCCTCAAACAGATGGGAAAAGTTCTAAACGTGATCTTCCTAAAAGACAATCTTTGCATCACCTTGCATAAGCAATGTGCATGGAGGAGATGAAGGTGCCATAAATAAGCAGATGACCATCAGTAGCTACCAAAATACTTACAATGTTTGTTAAGTCCGTTGCCTTAAAAAGAGACTCCAATAGTTTGTTCAGAATTAGAAAGTTTGTTATGTCTACCACCTGCTAATTTAGTTAACTGTAGTTCTCCAAGTATGGATGAAGATCCTATGCTAGACATGAAAATTTGCCTCACCCTATTCCATGGAAAACCAGATCTTCTAATCATCAAAAGAGCTGAAAGAAGGTATACTAAAATAACAAGATAAAAAAGGGTGCCTGAAGTCTTCAAGACAGCATGTGTAGGTGCCATTTGCATCTTCGCTTCCATGCACATATCACTGAAAGCATACATTTCATTTCTTCCAAAAAAACTCCATGAATTTCGGACAGGTCCAAAAGAAAGAAAGTAGAGCTCCCTTTTGGGAGCCATTTCCACAAGTCAGACAGTGAGATTTATTAGGCTGTGGAATAATCTTCCAAGGGAAGAAGTGAAACTCTCATGGCTGAGACCCTTGAAGACTAGTCTGGACAATTCACTAAAAAATATACTACAGGGACCAATCCAACATTGAGGAGGATGGAATGGATGGCTGCATAGGTCTTTTTCTTCTCTAATTTCGAAAGGTGGCTGTGGCCAGTCTAATGTGATTTAGCTGGAATTGAATTTAATACATTTTTATTTAGGGTTTAGGGAAGATTTTGACAAAGGGCAGAGGATGAGATTTTCAAAGGTGTTTATTTGGAAGTTAGGGCCCAACTCACATTGAATTCCCAAGGGATTTGGGTGCCTAACTACCTTAGGCCCCCTTGAAAATATCAGGCAGAGATTTTTCTTTCTTTCCCTTTGACATAATCTGGTCCTAATATTTAATCTCTTCCTACCTGAAGTGTAGACTCAGTACAAAAGAGGTTCTCTCAATAAACAGTAAAGTCATTCAGTTATGTGTGAAATTTGCAGCACTAATATAGCACATGTCCTAGTTTGCTTGGTATCCTAAAGAAATGAGATCTTATTGGAAGATCTAAGGAGACTGGCATTATTTGGAATTTACTGCTGAAGTAACTTAATCTTATAACCCAATGTAGGACTAAAACATGAAATCATATCCAGCAGGTTTCGGTGAAATTAAAAACTTTAAAAAAACCACATACACCAGAGGATGTGTCTTTAGTATAAATGGCTAATTTGTCATAGGTGTGTCCACAAACACCCTTGTAATATCTCTGAATAGACTAGCTAGCCACTAGCCCCCTAATGTCTCACCATGCTGTACGATCCAAATGTTCTGCTGACACTGCATTAATCACTACACCCCTTCATAAGGAGTGTAATGTTTGTTAGGCTTCTAACGTGAGGGATGAGAAGTACAGAGAGCCCCCCTCTCTTTTCCACATCACCCTCACATCCTATAGAAACGCTTTCCTCTCTTTCTTTGCTTTTTTCCCTTATTTTGTCTTCTCTCAATAGGTAAGGATTCCCCCACTTCCCTAACCCCTCCCAGATGCCTCAGTGAAAGCCAGAAGGTTCCACAAAGTGAGCTGAGAGTCTCATGGCCTACCTCTACCCCAATACATTGTATGCCCATTTTCTAAGCTGTCTAGTGAGCACAGTATCAGCTTCATTTATTTCCCCCCAAAACAGAGCCCTTACCTAATGTCACCAAATATGCTGTGAACTCTCAAAAGCCCAACCTTCATCATCAAATATGGGCAGGAAACACAATGTCAGTATCTCAAGACAGAAGGATAAGGATACTTTCTGGTGGATATCAACAGTCCCAATAGTTTTATTAATGATGGGCCTGAAACAACCTGATTTTCTGTTTCAAATGAGATCTAGTTACTCCCCTTTGTTTAGAACTTCTAAGAACCAAAGCTGGAGCTCTGTATCTGTCCCATTCACTTAGTTTGCATTTGGTTATGGTCCATCTGGGAGATGCCGCTACAGACCCTCTTCACTTTGCATAATCAGGAAAAAAAATTCTGACAGAGGGGAAAACAGCTTCCGCATAGTTAGGGAAATTTACTCTGGTGTATACTTTATTGGCTTTATGACAACAGGACATCACTCGATACTCACCAAGTCTAAAAGTAAAAGATCCCTAATGCACTTACATTTCCAAGGTACCAAAAATGGCCAAAAGCATGTAGGGTAATCATCAAAAAGATGGTTGCAACAAACCAGCAGAAATTAATGTACACCTTATGAGCAGAAAAGAACAACCAATAGCAAAAAACAGATTAATAGGGAGTATAGAGATTGCTATTAGTAAATCAGCAATTACAGTAGTGTTTCCACATACAGAAACAGCAAATTTCAATTTGTATGACATATAGTTTAGATAGTTTAGAACAAAACAAGAAAGAGTAAAATCAAAGTTTCATCACATTTTCTATGTTTTACCTCCATAACAGTCTACCCTAAATGGCACACAGAAAGGCAGCCAGTCTCTGCGAACAGCAAAGTTTAAGATATTTCAAGTGCACAGAAAAATAGTCACACCTGTTACACACTTAAAATATACCATATTTACCAATGTTTTTAGACACTGCAGTTAATTTCTGGACTAAGCATAGAGAAAACTGGTGATATCTTGGATACCGGTGCAGTAACCATTGGCAAATGAAGATGTTTTAATGGTGACTCCTGTAAAGTAAAACTTCAGCTGGCACTTGCTAGAAAAGAAAAACTTTCCAAGTTGTGAAAAAAATAAATTGGGAAATTCGCTATCCCTTTTCTAGCACCAAAACATGATGCAAGAACTGTGTGTGAAGATTCCAAAAGGTCATGAAATTGATAAAAAAAATACATCTTTAACCCCAATTTTCTTCTGTTTTGAGTATTAATCCTGCTCCCCTCTCTCTTTTTTTACTTCTACTTTAAAACAGCATTAAAAAAAAATCTTTACTGAAACAGCCATTCAGAATCAGCAACCAATAAATCTACAGATTAGAGCAGAGTGAAACTCTCAGGTTAGTTCATCTGAGACAAATTCATAATTGATATTCCAAATCACCAGTTGTAAAAGAGCAAATGGTTTTTATGCTGTAGAGGTCACATAGTGGTCACAAGTAAATTCACAGGGTTACTTAAGGCCTACATCTTCTTAACAGATATTTGCTCTTCAGACATTTTTTCCAGTGATCTACAAATTCATCTGTATTCCCAGATTAAATCTTCCAGTTTATGGACAACTCAGGAGGTTTCAGAGGAGTGTTAGTGAAGAAATGTGTGGTATCAACATGAATGAGCTTTAATTTTCTAGGTGCAACAGCACAAATGTCATTTACCCTATCCCCATTTCAGCTTCTCTTTCATGGAATACAGACACTTCCTCCAGTCTTTGTACTGGATTATGTTTGGCAACCAAAGGATACACTAAATATATATCTACAGTGTATGATCACAGATGTAACTATAAATAAATGTGCATTCGTGTAGGTATTACAGTTACAATAAAAGATTTTATACATCTGTATAATCTACAAGTGAATACTATCTCCCAACAGCTGCTGCTGCTTACTCCAGCCTCCAACTTTTAGCTATGGCATAGTATAAACATAATATTATGACTGCGGGCAATTAAAACAATACTTTTATATTCATTCTTGATGGAAAGCATGCACATGCTACCCTGGGCACTGCTTCACATAGCAGATGTTACATCCCTTATAAATGATGTTTCATAATCTAATAATTCAGCAGCAGCAGCCACAGCCAGTATGTATTCACACTCTAGATTTAGGCCTTGATCATACATGTGACTTCAGTAGGGCTCTTGTGGGTGCACACATGACACATGGCTGGACTGGACACTTAGTTTCCACCTCTAGTAGCCTGAACCAGGTTGGGAAAAGGCAACTTTGTGGGCCATACTAGCTTTAGTAAGGAGCAGATTCTGCTTTGGAGGTTAGGATGGTGGGGATGCAGAGCACTTATCTATGGGAAAATCTGATCTACCACAGAAGCCCCCTCTAATAACTTTAAAAAAAACTAACTCCAGCTCTTCAAGGGGGAGGGAGGTTAGATAAGAGAAAAGTCTTTTAAATGAGCTCCCTGCTTTCTAGTAGTGCCTACAATTCTTCCTTCTCAGGAATGGGTTTATTTCTTGGCCCGGAGAGGGAGCGGTGATATTAGGTGATAATGTTGTTTTGTACATATCTGGCTTTTTATTTTTCTGTTAAATTCAAAGCACAATTCCAATCTGCAAACACACTGAGGATTTGGAGGCCCCAAACTGTAATATGGTGTATGACCTCTGATGACTCTTGGGAGGGAAGGGGGTTGTGTTTGTTTTAATATGAATATTGTAATTAATTTAGTCTCAAAATGCATCCAGCTAAACAATGTCTGACAGAAGCCACTGGTGGGACCTGCATGGTCAATACATTTAAAATGTTTATGTACATGTTAAGGACTGAGACTGCAAGCAACTGTAGTGGCTGCCCCAAGAGAGCAGCTCATGACACTGATACTTATCAGTCACACACCCATCTGTAAGGACATCACACCACTACCTCATTAGCCTACCAAGATCACAATGCCTCCAGAGACCTAATGGACCAGAGTTTCAGCTGGTGTAGCTTCACTGAAGTCCAAGGAGCTATTCTTATTTACACCAGCAGAGGACCTGGCCCTTCATTTTTAATTTTTTTTCTGGCCTACTCCTAGAAAGCCCTCAAAGCACAGAACTAATGTAGGTTTTTCACCAGGCGAGGAAAGTGAAGCAGCTTCACTGATGTAATTCATGAAGTTCTGGTGAAAAATCTCCACTCCTCCCACCCCACCACACACCATTCTTTTAATTTCTATTACCAATCCTCTGTTTTCTGCTATTTATTGCTTTCTGCCCTCTGGAAAGAAATCATCTTTCCCCCACCTATCACCTACAGAATATCAACAGGAGGTTTTCTTCTTCTTCTTCTTCAATAATAATAATAATAATAACACTAACTGAAATTGTTCCATAAATGAGAAAAATTCGGAGTCATGACTGGTTAAAAAGTCACAAACAGAGTCAGTAAGTTTCCTTGGCCCGTGCCACTTCCCACAGCCCTCATTGGCCTGGAGTGGCAAACCGCGGCCCGTGGGAGCCATGATTGGCTGAACCTGTGGACACAGCAGGTAAACAAACCGGTCCGGCCTGCCAGGGGCTTTCCCTAAACAAGTGGCGGTCCGGCTTTGAGAACCACTGTTCTAGACAAATCCTGGACACATATTCAGAATGTATGTAACATACACAGGCCCAGACCCTCAGCTGGTGTAAACCAATGTAGTAACCTTGAGTTCAGTGAAGCTGTTCCAGTTTACACCAGTGAGGATGGCGCAAAATGACTATCTGTTTCTGGAATACTAACAGTTATTGCCCGTCAAGAAAATATTACGTAGTCTGCTTTATCCTTGTCAATGTCCACCAGTTAGTAGAGCTGGTTGAAAATTTGATTTGAAGTTTTGTTTCAGCAGGAATTTTGTACGTACACACGCATATGCCTCCATTCATTGGCACTGCCACTGGAAGTTTTATCTACTCTAATCTACTCCGATTTTTCGCAAGTGCTGACTAGCATTCACAGCTCCCATTGACTTCATTGGCAGCTGAGGATATTCAGCACCTCTGAAAACCTGCTCATAAATGTACAAGGAGAAGAAAATAACTATAACTGAGTAAACACATATTTACTTTGTCAAACTGCTAAACCTTTTTTTTAAACGAACTTCATGATGCTGCGTATGGTAACAAAGAGTTAGTTGAAACTTCTGTTGAATATGCTGGTGCTTAAATGCCAGAGGCCATGTCTACACTAGCACTTATGTCGGCCAAACTTTTGTTGCTCAGGGGTGTGAAAATACCACACCCGCCCCGAGTGACATAAATTTTGCCGGCATAAGAGCTCGTGTGCACAGCGCTATGTGGGTAGGAGACGCACTCCCATGACATAGCTACCGCCGCCCATTGAGCTGGGTTTATGATGTCGATGGGCGAGCTCTCTCCCACCAGCATAACGCGGCTACACGAGTGCTCTTACAGCTGTAACAGTCCAGCTGTGTCACTGTAAGTTTGTAATTGTAGACATGGCCATCGTGATAAGCCATGCCATGAAATGCCAAAGATAAACAGGTATTGAGTAGTCACACATACACCCCCCTGTATCCTCCTCCCTTGCATTTTGTCTTTTCCTGCATGTCCAGGACAATGAATGCTCTTTAACTGTAATTAAATGTTCCCCAGTTAATATGTATCCAGCACAACTGCTAATGTTCAATAAATCTAGTAATACATGAGTGATTACTCACCTCATCAACTTGAGGTTCTTGAGCTTGAGGAGCATTGGGCACAGGGGAATCACAGTCTGGGCTATAATGCTCACAATAGTCATATGCTGCTCTGGGATCAGGTACAATCAACAGCTGCTGGATATCACCCTGCAGATCAGCATAAATAGATTAAATTAACAAAAACAAATATCATCATTGCAGGTCACAGAAGAAAACAGGAAGTGTAAAGCATACATCAGATGCTTCATTATATGCATCAAGTAACATTTAAATAATCTATAGATGACTTAATTTCAATTTAGACTTTTTTGCCATTGACCTCAATGAGGCTAGGAGTGCATTCTAGAATTTTTTGAACAGCCATTTTGAAATCATTTTTTCCTCCGCTTGTTTATTAATGTTTTGGTTATCCAGTCAGGGAGCAAAAAAATGTAATCGAGGTGAAAGTCACACACCACTGATGGTAAAATAATCAAGGGAAACCATTTGTGAATAACCGATATGATGACATATATTTGCATTTAATCCACTTAAACGGTAGCAAAAAAACAATTTATTGTCAACATAACACACTTTTTTGCAACTCCAAAGTTGAGGACATGTTCTTGAAGTCTCATTTGCTGTCAGTAAACACATTCAGCTCCCATAACTGTTAATAGGACTTATTAATGCATTTCAGTGGCAGAATAAAATTCGTATGATATCAGTAAAATCAATAAGAAATACATTCTCAACTTATTAGGAATTGATCTGCTTGTAACACCATCGAGCAAATAAAGCTCTTCTTTAATGTTTTAATCTTATTTTTTTGTACTTTAATTAATTCACAGTTGGCCCTGCCACTCCTCCCGCATTAGTCTTTATAGTCCAGTAATCTACCAGAGACAACAGATACAAAGTAGTTATTCATGCTTAAGTTTTCTTGACTTAATTATATTTATTTGTATGTATTGCTTCTGCTATTCTGAATGACTGCTTTACCAAATATTATTGGTCAGATTGAAGAGCTACATCAATTTATATCAACTGGACAAGCTGTAAATCTCTGCTTGAACATTTTATTTATTTGGAAGTGAGGGGGCTGGGAAGGTACAACTCCTGAGCTATCATTTTCGTACAGTTTTCATACTTGGTCAGTGGGAACAACTCGTCTAAATTCCTAGGATTTAATTTGGGGCACTTCCTACTGCCAGCATGAAACTCAGCATGCAAGCAATCAGCGCTGTAATTCCAAGAGTTTGTATCACAACTGTACTACAAAACGGAGAGTAAAAGAAAAAGAAAAAAAAAGCTAAAATTAAACCCAATCATAGTCTCTTTCAATGACAAATGGAACTACAATAAGTGATATCTGAACATACAATATGAAATGTATCAAAACAAACATTCTACCAGTTAATACAGAATGTTATTTTCTTATCTATCCCTGTGTATAATGTGTAAAAACAACATCATACCAGAAAAGACCCACTACTCTGGATAGCAAAAATAGCACTGCCAAGAGTATCAGCAAGAATCATATGTTGATCATTTTTTAAGGCAAGCTTTCTGGTTTCCTAGTTTATTTCTTAATGTAGTGACACCATTTAAACTATTTAAAGAAAATCTGCCAACATGTACACTATAAAATCCTATTTTCATGGGTTTATTATTCAGGCACAAATATAATCTTGCTGAAGCTTAGCATATATTCTAGGTCAAATCCTATAAGTACAATTTTTTTTTTCCTGAAATGGAATTTAGGGGGTTTATTGGTGCTTCTATTACTTGATATTTTTTAAATATGGACCTTAACAACAACATTTTATTCCGTTTTTACAAAAATGAGAAAAAAAAACCCTACCAGTTTGCTTTTGCAAGTTAATAAATTAATAAAGTATTGCAAATGCAAAATTTACAAAAAAGCTGTGAAAATTCACAATTATCTCAAAGCTTTCAAAGTGACTGTAAACCTCTTAATAGCTATTTTTAAAAAATTAACAGTAGTTGAAAATTTTTCCATATACATATTTTGGAGAAATTAACAACTTTATACAGTATTGTTTCCATATAAAAGGCAAAGTTACAGAACGCAACCCCCCCAAATCCCTCCAGCTCTGCTCATAACTAAAAAAGAACCTTTGCATTTCTACAACTTTTACCAAAGCATTTAATATATTTGTAAGTATTTGCCAAATTGTTTATCATATTATCTGAGCTGATATATTTAGTTAATTTGCAGTAACTGAATACGCACCGCAAATCTACACACTTGTTAATGCAAAAAATTTTATTCAGTGAAACTGTAACTGTCTCATGTATTGCATTTACTTCACAGGCTGTCAGGTCAGTTGTCAGAATAATTCTATGAATATTGTTAGAAGTGTATTAATAGATACAACAGTCTAGCAAACAGACATGTGACCTCTCATCCAGCTCTGTCATTGACTCTGTAACATGATGTAGGATAAGACTCTTAATTTCCCTGTGCCTCACTTTCCCTGTGTGTAGAATAGGTTTATTAATACTTCCTGATCTTTGTAAAGTACTTTGAGATCTACACATGAAAAGTACTATTTATGTGCTAAATATTTATCATAATTATTCTTAAGGTAACCCCATGGGGTGCAACTTACTCCTGTGAGTGGCTGTGCATAGTCAGTGTCTGACCAATGCCTGAAGCTCTAGTATTAAGTGTTCCTGAAAAGAGTAAACAGTTCTTATACCCTGCTGCTCCTCACCTTTCCCCCAGCCAGATCAATACTGAGTGAGTGAAGGGAAGGGTCAAGCTAGAGGGAGCAAGCAACCAAAGGAGTCAGTTTTGGTGGGGAGGAACCCAGATACTTTGAGTTCTCTGAAGACGCTGACCCTTATCCTGCTGGACCCCAGCCAGCACTCTCTTCCTTGGGTGAAAAAAGGCAAAGACTATGAAGAATCTCCAGTTCAGACAGCCTGCTGTGGACTACCCAGCTGCTTGTGTTCTTGAGATGCCCATATAGATCAGCATCCACACTGACTCAGCTGTTGTGAGCATGCAAGGGAATACCTCAGAAGCCACTGTCTATTTAGATAGATAGTTAAGTTTAAGCAAAGCAACTGGGGTAAGTCAGTGAGTAGGCTGGATTTTGCTTTGTACTGGACTGACACATCACAGAATTTTGGCATGGGATTGTTGTGTAGGACTATACATTTATACAGGACAAAAAGCTCTCCGTTTGTTGTTATCATTTGGTTTAGGTTCCTGAAAATTGTTTAAAGATACTCCTGATCCACTGATTGCACTTTCCAGCACTGCCCATCTGCCAGCGATAGGCCCACATAAAAGGGGAGCTCTGAAAACAGCTAGAGAGCATTCCGTTTCTACTCAGGCAGCCACCACTCTGAGGTCTCAGGACCCAGTGGTCCAGCCAGCCAGGCATGTGGGAGGTGTCAATAAATTGATTGATTTTCTGTTTGTTTTACTGAGAATTGCCTTTTCCTTTTTTCCCCTCTTTCCCCTCCCTTTGCCCTAATAAACATATTCCCTTTGTGCTAGGAGGTAATGCTGTTTGTGTTCTGATTGGCTTCTTGGCTTCTTAGAATACTTGTATATTGTACTGAAATTGTCCTTGGAGGCAGGGTGACACGCTTTGTTTAAATATTATCATGAATGGTGGAAGCACTGTTCCGACAGCGCTATTCTAGTTATTACTGAACAGACGGCACCACAGATGAGTCAACAATACCATCCCAACCTACAAACTCAGGCTCCACACGCACATTCAGCTGGTACTCCATCTGGCATCTACAATCTAAATGCCTTAATATCATTATAGTAATCAGTCTTGGGTGATATTTTCATAGCCGTTTATCTGACAAATACACACTCATTTTCTATTTAAGAATTATCCACAAAAAGACTTTGATTTTCGCAAATGTATTAATTGATTGTAAATATTTGTCTTTTTGAAAACATATTTCAGCCATGTGTGTAATGTGGTACAACAATCTATAAGTATTCAATTTTCCTACACTTTCAAACCCAAGTCCCAAAAGTTTGTCTCCTAATGGCCTCATTTTCAGAAGTGCTGAGTACCCATAATTCTAGCTGAAGTTAAAGTGAGCTGTGGGTCATTGACACTTCTGGAAATCAGACTCTATATCTATAATTAGGCACCTAAATGATCCCTGTGTTACGCTACCCCTGAATAAAATGTGCAGAACAAAAGATGAGTCTCATAGTATAAAAATATGAGAAGGGGCACAAGAAAAAAGAATTGCAGAAGTGGAAGGAAATGTACAAACCTCTTCCTTCAACAGGGAGGGCAGAGACTGGACTGCATAGTGTTGTTGGTTGTATCTAAAAGGAGTTTAGGTGAGCTAAAAAATCTAATGGAGGCCCAGAGGAAAGGATGCAGACAAAGTTTACTGAGACAGACAATATGATTACTATATGCTATTGAGGTTCTCATTCCATTTAACAGTTTGAGTGGCACTAAAGTCACAATTATGCATAAATTTCCTCACAATTTCAGCTCATTGCTTTAATTCAGGCAATCCTATCCATGGAAGGATGTACAGATGCTGTGTAAGGAGTTTTCCAAATCCAGAGGTTTGGTGCCTTTGCTGAACCAGTCTTCCCTTCCTTCTTCCTACAGGATTTGATATTAGAGATGAGTAGGAGGATGGTATAAGGACTGCTTTACTCTGAGTCAATGATGATACACTTATATATAAGTTTTCAAACATTGTTTAGCAGGTAGATATAATTACCTCCATTATATAGGTGAGAAAACTGAGGTCTATGGGGGCTAAATGACATAGCCTAGGTCATATAGTAAGACTCCAGTTCAGCATGGTACTTAAGCATGTGCCCTACTTTAAGCACATAAGTAGTTCCCTTGTACTGAATGGGATTACTGACGTGCTTAAAGTTAGGCATGAGTTTAAGCAGTTTGCTGAATTAGGGCCTAAATCAGTATCAGAACAAGTGCCTAAGTCACTATGTCATGGTAAGTGATTCATTCATCTCCACTGACCCTCAACTGTATAGTGGGAATAATGATGCTTACTGTGGGCATCTTAATTCCTTTGTATTTGGGGATTTGGTTTATAATTAAAAACACTGAATCTGATGCAAAGATCACAGAAGTAAACAGAAGTGTTTCTGTTAACTTCAGTGGTCTTTGACTCAAGCCCACAGTCACAGATTTACAGATGGGGAACCTAAGATACAGTGAGGTGGAATAACTAACTTGCCTGGGTGGCATTATGATTTAGGAGATAAGACATAGTACTAAGTCAACAGACCAGGATTCCAATTCTGATTCTGATAATGAATTGTTCTATAACCTGTGTAACATCACTTAACCTCTCTAACCTCCATTTCCTTGTATGTAAAATAGGGATATTGATATTCACTTAGTAACATTGTTTGTAATGTGATCAATAAGTGAACTTTATTATTAAAGTCAGTCACTGATAAAGATGATGATGTAATTGAGAAGCGTCTTGCCAGGCATTTGCTTAGTCCATGTGGCATTTGGGGGTCTCCTCCCCGTCCTAATTAAAGATGACCCAACACTTATATATTTGAGAATATTTTGCACGAAATATCAGTTAAAGTTTTGATTTTTTTAATTGCTCCAATTTCATTCTGGTTTTGCAAACTCAAAAATAGTAAAATATTGACCAAAATATTGACCCAGTTATAGCTATTTCACCTATTTCTCTATAATATGTTGTTTTAGAAAAGTTTTGAGTTTCTTAATCAGTTCAGAAACATTGGGTGTCCTTTCTGTTGTTTATCCATGTTGATATTCAGCAGTTGCAACTTCATTGTACCACTCAATAGAGAAGTTGCATAAGAGTCTAACAGGGAAGGAACAATTGATAGCAGCAATGAGGTGAGAAGATTAGATAGAGGGACAGGACAATGGTATGTAATTCTGTGCCCTGAGCACATAATTGGTTAGCCTGAGATCAAAGTCCCGGGATCTGGCCATGCATTAAAAATATCACCTTATTCCAAGTAGCTCCACAAATCTCAAGTGTACATTGGATATTACACATAAAGTGAAACCTGCTGAAACCAGTGTTCCAGCAAAATATAATACATGCCACCCCTACACGATCCTCTTTTGGTCAGTAAGCTACACACTGGCAACAGCATGCCTGACAGTACTACTAGAGGAAAGCAAGGACCAGAGTAGCAGTGCAGAAAGAGAACCCCTCCAGCAGCTGACTCCTCCTGCAACATAATTGGGAGCTCCAATCCCATGCAGTGGACTCATTGGGGTGGGAGGACGTGCCCACTCCTGCCTGTGGGGACTACTGCCAGGAAATTTTGTAAGGGAGAGCTGGTCCAGCTCAGTATTAGGAACATGAGATGAATCTAAACCTTTGGAATTTTCTCTGTGAACTTTTAAAAGGCAAATGAATAACAAGTCTGTGCTCCCAGTTTTACATTGCAGAGCATATTAAACTAAGTAGTGATGTTCAGTAGACCTTCTGCAGTCTATTGAGGATCAAAATCCTGCACAGCTCTGAATAAAATAATGAGCTGTTTATATGAAACGGGACTCGAAGACACAATTCACAGAAAAAAACAGTAAACTGTAAACTTTTCTTTCCAATCTTTGCATACTACATTTATTCTGATGCATATTCTTCTTTGGTCAGCCTCACAGTATTAATATTTAGTGTTATGTCAACATCACTCTTTAAGAACCTTTGTTGAAATCCATAACAAGAATCAAAGACAAGGGAAAATACCAATAGCTGTGGTTTGCAACTTCTGTGATGACGTTAAGTGCCATGTGGTCTTAAGTGACTAATTCTTTAATTATTATATGGAATAAAGATTTAGTGGATCCTACTTACAATAAAGGTGCCCTCACAAAAATAGTCTTAGGTATCATTTGTCTTCAGATCTGTCTCAACCACAACCACAGGGTGTAACTGCAGATTGATTAGACATATGCAAGAGAACTTTGATCTAGCTAGCTCAGGTACGAGAGCCATGAAGCCACAGCAATTTATGCTTCAGCAAAGACTAGCTCAATAAGTAAAGACCCAGGATTCTAGCTGGGTTTATACAGCCCACACTGAATCATGTACTGCCACAGCTTCACTGCTCCTGTACCTGAGCTAGTGAGATTAAACCTAGCTTGGGTATGTCTGCCTGAGCTTCAATCACACCCCATGACTGCAGTAAAGACACACTCTTATAGACACAATGGACACATTTTTCTTCACTTTTAACTACATAACCTCACTAAAACTCCCTAAATACAGTATATTATTCAAGTGTTCCCAGTCAAGTATACCATCTATATTCCCTTTGCTTATGATCTCAGTGTCTCTTACCTTGACAAAGGATAACATTTCTAGTATCACATACCAGTATTATCTAAGGCGGAAAGGTAAACAGAAGTATTATCACTTTCAAAGCCATGTGTGCAATCACACCGTCATATGAAGGCAAGAAGGGTGACACTATTGTTTCTCCAATCCATAATCATAACTATTAACAGTCTAGTTCCCTAGGTCTAAAAGTAGTCAAACATTACTGTCTGGGTCTCTAAGACAATCTTTCCATTAAAGATAGACTAATAATGACTTAAGGTGAAATTTGCCTGTGTGCAGAAGGCCAGCACATGGTCTATGCCAGTGGTTCTCAAACTTTTTTTTGTGGACCACTTGAAAATTGCTGAGGGTCTTGGCGGACCACTTAATGATCTTTCCAAATGTTGTTTGTATCGTTAGCTAACTATTGTAAAGCGCTTTGGATAAATGTGCTATATAAAAAACCTTAATAATAATTAATGCTTTTTTGTTCTGCAAATAAAAGCACACAACTCATATTTTAATATCAGTAGTTTTACCTTTCCAATGCAATGGATGTGCCCACTCTCCTCCACCATGGCAGCCCCTTAGCTGGGGCTGGGAAAGAGGGTGGTCTTTCCCTCCCTCCCGTGCTGCGCTGCGGCAGCCCCCAAGCTGGGACTGGGAAGGAGGCGGGGTCTCTCTCTCTCTCCCTCACTGCAGCAGCCCCTGAGCTGGGGATGGGAAGGAGGGCAGTCTCTCCCTGACAGCCGCAGCCCTGGAGCTGGGGAAAGTCGCCTCTTTCTCTGGCCACCACAGCCCTACACGTCCCCCACCCCCTCTTCTCACCCCACTTCCCCCTCCCACCTACGCCCTATTCCCCCCAAGGCCACTTACATGTGCTTCTCCAGGGTGTAGGCACATAATTAGTGGAGCCACTCCTGTGCGGCTTCACTAATTAGGTGGGTGGCCCTTCATTCTCTCATGTGTGGCCACCCAGGTGTGCACCTTAGAGGGAACTATTCGTGGACCACCTGAATGGAGGTCACAGACCACTGGTGGGCCACGGACCACAATTTGAGAACCGCTGGTCTATGCAAAACTAAAGTCACATTCAAGCCCTTTTTGAGGGCTTATGCTGGACCCTCTTGACATGAGTGAATTTCACACACTCAGCAAAACAGCCATTTTAACAACTCCAGTGTGTGGATGGGCTCAGTGATTATGGAGTTGGGGTTCTCATATGATACAGTGATCTGATCAGAATTGGGAAATGAAATTACAGCATGATTAGGCAGTTGGTTTGAATTCTGAAATAAGTGAAGTATTCTTGGACCATTCTGTCATGGGAAAGTTTTTTTTATTATTATTATTTTAACTGGGGCCAGATATTTTAATGTATAAAAATCTGGAAATGACTTAGATGCCCATTTTACGTATCAGAAATCCATCAAGAGCTTCCCATAGCTACGGATTAAATGTTAGAATCAAATTCTGCCTTTTGGATGCATATTCTGTGTTCCCCCCCAAAAAAAAAATCAATAGGTGCTTCTTATTTGTATCTAAGGATAGGATTTGAATCTTAGCATGACTAACTGGTTAGTACCAGAAGCATAACAAAACTAGTGCCAGACACAATATGAAGAGGACCCTAGAGAGAAACATCAGAATCTTCGTTTTTCATATACCAGTAAAGGTATAACAATTCCAAGGTGCCTTTTCAAACTGTTCATCTAGCAGTAGAATCTTAACTAAATCACTAGAAACCCTAAAGCTTTGGATACATGCCAACCTCCTCTAATTAGCTGTTTGACAGTAAAACCGTAGACTCCAAATAACAGCAGTCTAGACAGCCTGGATATTATTACTATAGAATTTAGAAAAACCTGCTGCAGAATTCATTTAATCTTCCTGCAAATGCCTGAGGGACTGAAGAGTTCTGCTGGCCTTTAATATAATATTCCATACACCAGGTCCATTGCATAATATAGCTATAGCAAGACATTTTACTAAAAGCCTGCCAACTTAAAGCACTGTGAAAGCAATAAATTATGAAAGCAATAAATTGTGAAAGCAATATTCTATACAGGCCCAAGTTTCCATAGAAATCAATGTCCTCTTGATGCTGAAACCCCATACTCACACTAGCATATTTTGAGCTTTAAGAAAAGATTTGTTATTTCAGAATACAATTTTTTTATCTTTGCAACATGGAACAAAGCTGTCCTTCGATCCTACACATAATCTGCTACTCACACACATCCGAAGGAAACATAGCCACCTCTGGATAAAATGCAGCAATTTCTTAGAGATGCACAGCAACACTACTCAAGACAGGAAGTCAAGGATATCATATGTAATTGAAACTGTTGGGGGGAATTACTGTAGCCCAAACTGGAATTTGTTCTTTTGTCAGTGAGTTTTCAGGAATCCAATTTTATTTCTCATCCAAACATCTGCACCTCACACATTGCCCCATAAACAACATGATGCACTAAGTCAGTAATGACAGCCAAAAGAATAGTACCATTTGCCCCATATACCAGCCACATCTTGTAGCACCATTCGTTTCTTTGGAGGTCTCCCTCCTGATCAGATCCAGCCCTGAAACACATTCTATTATAAGAAGCAAAACTGCATAATATATTTGTAATTTAATGGCAGTTCCTCTCTGCAGGCCCCAGCCTGAGAAACTAATGAGCAGTAGTAATCTCAAAGGGCTGATGAAACGAGGCTCCTTCTTTCACCCAGGATATAGAGCAGCAATGGATATGCTCAGTGGATGCTAAACAACACTCAGAGCAGGAGTAGTCTCCCATACACCCACTGATCAACAGATAAATGGATTAGGGTTGCCAACTTTCTAATTGCACAAAACCGAACACCCCTGCCCAGCCCCTTACCTCTCCCCTTCCCTAAGGCACTGCCCCTGCCCCACCCCTTCTCCAAGGCCTCGCCCCCACTTGCTTCATCCGCCTCCCTCCGTCGCTCGCTCTCCCCTGCCCTCACTCACTTTCATCAGGTAAGGGCAGGCGGTTGGAGTGTGGAAAGGGGGTGAGGGCTCTGGCTGGAGGTGCGGGCTCTGGGGTATGGCCGGGGATGAGGGGTTTGGGGTGCAGAAGGGGGCTCAGAGCTGGGGCAAGGTGTTGGGAGGAGGGGTGGGGAGTGGCTCCAGGAGGGAGTTTGGGTGCGGAAGAGGACTCCGGGCTGGGGAAGGGGTTTGGGGTGCGGGAAGAGGTGAGAGGTCCTGGCGGCACTTACTGTGGCTCCCAGGAAGTGGCCACCAGATTACTGCAGCCCCTAGGCACATGGGCAGCCACGGAGGCTCCACGCACTGCCCTCGCGCCTACAGGTGCCACCCCCACAGCTCCCATTGGTCATGGTTCCCAGCCAATGAGAGTTGTGGATCTGGCCCTAGGGGTGGAGGCAGCACATGGAGCCTTCCTGGTTGCCCATGTGCCTAGGGGCTGCAAGGACCTGGCGGCCACTTCCAGGAGCCACGCGGAGCTGCAAGGAGCCTGCCTTAGTCCCGGGCCCCAACTGTGCTGCCAACCGGACTTTTAATGTCCCAGTCAGGGGTGCCGACCGGAGCTGCCAGGGTCCCTTTTCGACCTGGTGTTCCAGTCAAAAACCGAACGCCTGGCAACCCTAAAATGGATACATGCAACTCAACATTTTACAGGAAGGCAGCCCTCAACCCCAGGTCTTTGTCAATATAATGTGTATGGTAATTTTTCTCCAACCCCAAATGTGACAGTCAACTCAAACTTGTGCAAGAATTCCCCATGGTTAAATAAGTAATCCCAGCTCACAGGCCTTCAGGTTTATTTTTCTTGATTATATGAGTAATATAGTCACTGTGTGCTTTCCTTCGCTGTTGCCTTTTTCCTGAGTCTTCAACATTCCACAGACACCAGAGTGTCAGTTTGTTTTTGTCCATCTCTAATTATTTTATTCTCCTAGAACTCTAGGGCTAGAACATGCCTTTGAGGTATAAACTTGGGTAGGGTGTGGAATGGAGCTGTATCACCATGGGGAAACTCAAGAGAGGGACTATGCCTCCGGCAGAATTTTTCTCTGAACTCTCTGATGTTCAGGGGACAGCTCAGGATACCTCAAGAGATGTCTGGCCCCACTGTGTGAACCAGTGTGGGGGTGGGAGGGTAAGTGCATGATCATACTTCCTCCTCACTCCCTTTGGGGCAGTGTCTTCCACAGGCTGTGTATGGAGGCATCACAGCCTGTTCTTTCCTAAGCATGGAGACATGAGCATAGAGCACGCAAGGGCAGGAAAGGATCTTGTGTGTCTCTGTTCCTACCCTATGTCCAAATGGGTCCAGAGATCACCTAGTCTTCAGAAAGATAATAACTGTATGCACATTAATAATATACAGTTATTTAATATCCTTACTTTGCATTTACGAAGACAGTGTGCCATTGATTTTGAATATACAGTACTGTACTACCATGCTTCCTGCCTCACAAAACTGAAATATTTACAGCAAGGCTATATTAACCATGAGGGGAGTGTCTTTCTCTACAAAAAACACAGGGTACTGTTGCAGTGATCCTCTCTACTAAATGGGGCAGAGCTGAGATGGGGGCTGTGTTTCCTTAGTACAACTATATGACAAACACCTGAAAACATTTTCTGTTGCTATTTATCTTTGGAACTTCATTCACTGCACTTCTTAGAAAATCTGAAATTATCTATTACGCACAAGATCAAATGAGAGGATAATAAATCAGATCTGTAAAACTTACTGAGCTGATGTAACATGCAACACTATTGATGTCAAACTGTTAACAATATACTGAATGATAAACTGTATGCACAGTTCTTGGCTTCCGGAGTAAATGCAGATTAATTCCAGATTCCTCAAAAATAAACTTGAACTCTAAGCAATTACCAGAAGTCTGACTTTCTTTTTTTCTAAACAGAGCAGGGGAAGGTATAGTCAAAGCAAAACATTTTTTCTTTGTCCACGGTTGTTTGAATTTGGAAATGTAACAAAACAAACAAAAAAACCCTACTATCCCTCCAGTAAAAAAAAGGAAGAACAACAACAAAAAGCCAAGTTTTAAGCTTTTGAAAAGAATGCTTCTTTTTATTAGATGCCTTTGAAATGGAAGAATTTTCTTTTCTTTACCTTTTCTTTCCTAAACTGAAAGTTGGCAGCATTTCCGGGTGTCTGTAGCATGAAGGTTGTTTCTATACATTTATGCCCAGAATCTATTACACATATTTTGTTTTATGTCCCATTTGTTTTCAAACATGAGTTATTCAGCTGATTGAAGTAAACATTTGAAAGCTGATCCTTTTGACAGAATGCTATTTGATAAGGGTGACTTCGTAGAAAGTGTAACTGAGAAAACATACACAGACTAAATGTTGTTCTAGGAAACTCATCTGTAGGAATCAGAATGGGGGTGCAGTCAGAATTAGTATCTTCACATTCTCCTAGTTAAAATAAACTTAAGCTTCTAAGTGCTACACTGACTTCTGGCACAGTCCTGAGCAAGTGATAGTACATAAACTGCAGTAACCCAGGAGTCAAGGACACTGTGAGACCCCGAAACACACTCTGCTTTCTTCTGGTAGTAGTAATTTAGTGCTGGTCTGTACCAGCATTATATTAATAACCCATCTCCACTGCACTGGCTCAGCTATTCTGGCAAGCCAGTGGGGGATAGAGCCAAGGCCTTCTGCGTTCCATACCTACCTGCTCCATTGAGTAGATAAGCAGGCGAGTAGCCTCATTTGCTCCTATGCAGCTGGACCCAACATTTGGGTACCCTGCACAGGGATATATGAGGGATTCTGATTCCCCTGCATGGACTCAGTGTAAATCACAATCTAGCTCCATGTTATCAATGTCCTACCATTGGGATAAATTCACAAAAACTTAGTTTTTCTTCAGATGCCTTCAGGATTAGGCCCACTTTTGTTTTAATTGAAATCAGGTTAAAATCCAGTATCGAATTTACTACCCTTTATTATCAAGGATTACATCCATCGGGCCCACTCCTGCAGAACCTGTGCAAGCAAAATTCCCATTGGCTTTAAATCAGAATTTTATATGCTGCAGTATTAGGCCCATTGTTCTCTCCTATAACATAAGGATTCGATGCGTGTTCTATCAAT
The DNA here is from genome assembly GCF_965152235.1 of Eretmochelys imbricata. NCBI lineage: Eukaryota > Metazoa > Chordata > Testudines > Cheloniidae > Eretmochelys > Eretmochelys imbricata. Next base: position 69,359,344 of record NC_135579.1, on the reverse strand, counting down.
GTGAAATCTACACATTTTTGGAAGGAAAAAATCTCTGTAGGGAAATCTCTGCATAAAGTCTGTGTCAGTTAATGACTTATTATAAAATACCTCTCATTCAAACCAAGTATATTAAATGAAGAGTGACAAATCCTTAAAGCTGGCAAAATATTAAAAGATCCCTGCTATTTATGAAATATTTAAACTACAGACATACTTCAGACATATTTCAGTATTTTTATATCAAAGCCATAAACGGGTAAATTGTTTAATTTCTTCTTCCCCTGCAATACTCTCATGCTTCATGTAGGAATTGCCTTTTTTGTAGTAACTATTTCTGGAGTTTTGGTTTACGAAGCAATGCTTATCATGTTGTATATTTGAAAACCCACAAAAGATTAGTTTTAAATGGCACATCAGAAGCTTTGTGCTACACTGTGCAATCCTTTTATGAATGAGCACTTACAAAATAATCCCATTGAAGTCTATGGGTCTATCCAGTTGAGTAAGAGGGTCACAGTAGGCACCTTAGAAAAATATTCTATTTAGAAAGTATTCTTCTTTGCTTCTTTTATTTAATAAGATACTTTCATGACAACAAGGTCTTTGTTTCTTAAGCATCTGTCTACGCCTGCTGCTTTAATCCCCACTTCAAGTCAGTATCCTCTGTTTATGACATCACAGTAATCTCAATAGTAATCAACTGTGAGGTCATAAAATATTGGCTTAAGACTTCAAGTGTAGAACAAGCAGCAGAAGAACTCCTAAATTGCAAAGATCCTCATAATGAAACAAAAGTGGAGGTAAATGCTTAAGACAATATGTTTCAAATTTCCTACGATGTATTGAACATTTTTTAAAACCAGTATTATTTTCTCAGTACAGCCCTGCAATTGCTGTTTACTTCTCCCTTTTAAAGTATAAACAAAGACACAGTTTTCAATTAATTCATAAAAAACTCCATCTATACAATATTTGCTCTGGTCTGTTAAGTCATCCAAGAATACTGTGTTTAGTATATTCATAGATTTTTAAGGCCAGATGAAACTATTATGATCATCTGGAGTCACATCCTGCTTAACATAAGCCATAAAATTTTCATCAAGTGGTCATGTATGCTAGGAATACAATTAAAATACAAAAGGATAGTGCCCAATCTTGGAACCCTGACTCACAAAAGCAATCTTTACTCTAGAGAGCAGATGACCAGAATGGCATGGAATAAAAAAGTAAAATACATACATACATAAGGATTAGTCACATAAATAAAACCGTAATTTTTCTCCAACCCCAAATGTGACAGTCAACTCAACCTTGTGCAAGAATTCCCCATGGTTAAATAAGTAATCCCAGCTCACATGCCTTCAGGTTTATTTTTCTTGATTATATGAGTAATATAGTCACTGTGTGCAGTTGCAGTATTGTGCCTTCACTTTGGAAAGAGATACTTTCAGGTGTATGTGTCTACCCAGAACAGAATCAAAAACCTGTCATCTCTAGCAAAAGGAAACTGCGAACTATACATTTCAAATAGATTGTGAGTTTAAAATTTCCAAATATACCATAACAAACAGCATGTTGTGATGGAAACAGACAGGGAGCCAAGATCAGAAGGGAAGAGCAGAACAACACAGAAGACAGAGGAGAGCACTGGGAGCAGAAAGGGGGGTAAGATCTATGGGAAAGGGCCGAGGAATCAAACAACAAGAGAGCTGATTCCCAAATGGCATTGAATGACTGCTTTACATTTCTTTGAGCCATACGTTGTAAAATAACCCAGCTAGAAAAAAAAATCAACCACTTTATTATCCTGAGTATTTATCTATAGTGAGATAAGTGTGTTTTCTAAAATGTTTCACAAAATAGCTACAGTCATTTCTTGGAGTTCTAAATTAATTCACCACATAGCAACCTGACTGAAAGAGGAATCCCCAGAGACACATCAAAGCCAAACTGAAGTGCCACCATTATGTCACGTTACAATATCTAGTTCTGGCAATGGTTTGAAAGTGTGTATACAAGCCTAATCCATAGGGGTTTAGAAATGCCCTTTCAGAGGACATCAGTGTACAGGATGTGCTCTAATGAGTCAAATCATTGGTCCATCAAATCATAAATCCTGCTGCTTGATGCCTAACAGGAAGTGAATTACTCTAATAGTGCAATTGGCCAATTGAGCAATGTTGTTTGTATAGGGTTAGAGGTAAAGGGGGACAACCCTTCCTGACATCTGCAGTATTCAGGTCACTGAAGGCTAAAATTTTATTATCTTTATCTGAAGGCCTATTACGGCAAGGTGCTGAGTGCCTGTGATGGGGTACCTAACCCACACAAGGTCTGAGCAGAGAGAAAAGGTCAATTAACCCTGTGACAGGCTGCACCTGGAGACGAGTCAGGGCTGATAAACTATTTTGATAAACTAAATTGATGATGAAGCCCAGCTGGGCAAGGGGCAGACCAAGCTGTTAATAAACTAGGAAGTAGATTGTAAGAAAGGGGTTGCGGTGTGGAGCCCTGTAGTCATGCTATGGGTTTAGAGCAGGAAAGGAGGAAACTCGGGGGGAAATAAGTGCCCTGGTTGGAGAAGTAGTCTGATAGAGACAAAGTAGGAAGCTGCTGGGAAACAGCAGCAAGGTTTGGAAAAGTGCAGATCTTGTCTGCTGGTTTTAGGGTCCCTGGACTGGAACCCAGAGTAGTGGGTGGGCTGGGTTCCCCTACCAGCCACTTGGGAAGTGCAAAGACTGGGCAGTGGAGCAGAAGACTGCCTGAGACAGCTGTCCAATGGGACTTTGATATCCTGGAAGGGGAGTACTATAGTGACCTGGCAGGTGGGCCTTGCCACAAAGAGGGAGTGCTTTAAATGATGAGAAAGGAGTAACCTTCTCTCCAGGGAGACAGCAAGCGCATGCAAGACTAGGAGGGCGTGTCAGAGCAGGGGTGAGCTAATCTCCAGAAGAACCACAAAGAGGCATGCTAGCAGTGAGCAGCAAACCCTGTGTCCGTGCCATTAACTTCCAGCAACTTTAGTGGGAGTTGAGTTGCTCATCTGCTTATAGGATCAGGTCTTTAGCTTGCATAAATAAAAATGTCATTATTGATCATAAAATCCCACACACACACAACCTTAAAAGAAGCTACACTGTTGACTTCTATGAACTCCAAAGGATGACTGTATGCTGTGAAGTATTTCCTCTCATGTGCAAAGGAAAACCTATTATCTTGTGTACATATACAGACTAATAAAGTCATTCTTGTTGTCATATTACAAAGCAGCTTAAAAAGGAGAAGCTACTTCCTTTGTACTACAGAATCATAAACGCCTACGCTAAATACCATCTAACTCTTCACATTCTACAGCTAAATAAGCCTGGGTTTGTTTTTTTTCTGTGTCAGTGTATGGGTCAGGGAGCATCTGTTTGGTGTGGGGGTGTGAGAGTGTGTGCAGCACTTAGCACAGTGAGTCCCCCATCTCTGACTGTTTTTTTCTAGAATAAAAATCCACTGTACAGCCAGCCCAAAGTAGAGTTGATGGCAGCAGAGTTCTTTCCTGTAGCAAGTTTTAATGGGATAGTCTCAAGAGTCTTTTTCTAGTCCTAACGGAATTATTGGAAGAACAGTATTTTTTATATATTTTCTGGCATGTCCAGTTTCAGTCTCAGACAGAATCTGAAGTGCAAAGCTCAGAAAATGAAATGAAATGTATCAGGGCATTTTAGCACCTTGAAGAAGGTTCCATTCAAATTTATCTCTGGAAATATGTGGATCTTTATTTGTTTTCCAAAATGGCTTGCCCTTCAATGCTCAGGAGTGACAAGATTCTTACTCTAAGGACCCATGAATGCCATCAGGGGATAAGAGTCTTCAAGTTGTACAACACTCTGTAGACCAAATCCTGACAATAGCTTTTGCAGTTGCCTTAGAGCAAGCTGTTGCTTATAGAACTAGGGGAAGGATGATGGATGATAAAAGAGGAAGCAAAAAGACACCCCCGAAAAAAGCGGTTTTAAGGGTGGAAACAAAGTGAGAACCTTTATCCTAAGCCAAATACTGTGAGGCACTATTTCACAAGACAGTACTGTAACCAATTCTCTTGGTTGAAGCCAGGGGAAATGGGTACAATGTCATGTCATGCACCCTTGGGAAACTGAATCACTAAAATAAAGTGCGTTTCTGCAACTATGCGAGAAGCCGTAAAAATGTTGCTGTTCTCAGTGCTGAATATTTATATTCCAAAAAAAGGATTTACAGACAGCTACACTATTTCTTTAATGAGTCATAGCCAACTTCCTTCTTAGTTGATTAGGAAGTGGAACTGAAAGACTGCTTTGCAAATTCAGGGTAAGAAATGTAGTTGAAAAGTCTAGATAAACATCGCTAGCCCCATGTTTATCACATTTTTGACCATGCACACTCCACGGAATAAAAAATGCAGAGAAAAATGTGTTTAAGTGGTCGGCTCAAATTCTGATATGTTACACCCACATATCTGCATTGAATTCAGGGGAGTTGCATGAATATAAGTGCAGACATAATGTATATATTTATTTATGGTCTCCGTATCTAGTCCTTAATTCCATGTAAATTAACATTTACAACATTAACTTTATTGTGCGGTGCAATACCTTTATCACTGTACAGCCCCGTGTTAGAGTTGCTAACCAAGAGGTGACAGTTTGAGAGATTCACACAAAGATTGTATTCTGTTTCTCTTCTTTCTCTGAAAATGTCTTACTTCAAGGGATGAAGGGATGTAGGGAGTTCAACATAGAGCAACAAAGGAGAGGGAATGGAATGGAGGTGTTTGCATATCGGGAGAAACTGACACAACAGGGATTATTTATTTTTGGGATAAAATAGCTAAGTGGTGACATGACTGATAAACCAACTGCCCTGGTGATTGAAAGTGCCAAGGGAAATTTTCAATGACGGTCATCTCACCCCCAAAGAGAGGCTATGATTTTTTGAGTGTTTGCATGGGAATGTCTTAACCTTCCTTTGACACAAAAAACTTCTGGAAGTTTAAAATATAAAAATGTTTAAAAATACATAAATAAGAGATACATAGATAATCAAACAGCTCCAGAAATGTTAGGCCCCTGGCTTGCTTCAGTAAGCAAGCACAGATGATTTAACCAGACATTTCCACACATTTCTGTGTTAGCAGCCCCTGTATTTATTTTAAAAACAGCTAAACATGATACTTGGCGACACTCTTTTGAAACATCAAAAGACTCTCCCTAGTCAATAACAGGTAAGACAAAGAGAAAAATACTGGGGGGTTTTGCAGACCACACACAAGCAGAATGTCAATGGTACTGGAAATTAAAAGGCATTTTTTTCACAAAATATGTAAGAATGAGCTTATGACTAGTGTATTATTTAAACTAAAATCTAAACTTACTTGTAAACATCAACAAAATAAGCTACAATGAAGTTGTCTGCTTTCTTTTACAATGTGTCCCATTTTCTCATGCTGAATTCCTTTTATTTGCGTACATACTACTAAACATGATCATGGCAACTTAATAACATGGAGACAAATTGTGGGCCTCCAGATTTTGACCCAAAAAATGAGTAAATTAATGCTGCAAAGGAGTGACCACAGAGCTTTCACAAGCCTGATGTAGCCACCTATGCAGATTATTCTTGCCAGGCATATAAATAATCTGAGGAGAGGAGGTAGCATGGTGACTACAGGTAGATCCATTTGCAGATGCTTGAAGATCTGGCTCAACCATCAGACCCATTAGCCCTGTCCCAGAATACTCCTCTTCAGAAGACAGTGGAGTGTGAACTCTCTGGCTTTTGAGGGAAGCAGAGTCATAGCACAATACCTGCATGCCACTTTGCCTCTCCCAGCTGTAGAGTCTCAGGCATACATGTTGCCTAAAAGCCCACGGGCCTAATCCTGGCTTTATCTGTCCTATGGTGATCAACTCTGTATGTGAAAGGAGTTAACTATTTATCTGCTCCTCTACTCTATTCTCATTGTCCAGCTTTAATCAGTTTTGATTGGCAGAGAACAGAATTATAAAAGAAACCAAAAGAGGTTTATGACATCAACCTGTTAAACTCTTTTGTATAGGGATACTACCTAGAAATACCTCATTATTAGGAGTCACACATTTCGTTAAACATATGCATTTCACCTTTTCCACTTCCTGACCTGTCAACAATAGAAACAGGTATACACTCTTTTTGCTAAAGCATATTCCAGTTACTGGGAAAAAAGAGTGAATAGAATGAACAATGTAATCAACTGAGATATACAGAGTACCTTCGAGACTTGACCTCCTCACACCACACCTCCTGCACATTCCCACCAAGAAATGGCTGGAATTCACCTTGCTGCATATGCTTAGCCCAGAACATCAATTTGGAGAGAGGATGAGAGAGTCGGAGTGATTCAATACCCTTCATTGTACCAAATTTGCCTATGAAGTCCTTAAAAGCTTCTATTTTAACTTTCATCAGGAACTCTGCTCACCACCAAATCATTTAACAGCAATTATTTAATGCTAGACTTTTACCTCAAAAACTTCTTCATCCAGAATTCTGGTTCCAAAGACGGTGATGCCTTTGGTATCAACAATTGCTCGGTCACTCCTGTCGAGTGGTTTTGTGGTTTTCTTTTTACAGTCAACAATCATGGTAACGCTTTTCTTCTCCACGCTGATAGCTACTCGATGCCACCTAGCAAAAGAACACAGCTCTTCCGTAAACTGTTTTTAAAAATAGACATAAATTCAGAGTTCCAAAGCAAGAAAAAATTATTACAAGTTGTAAGCCAATCAAAAATTGCACCTACTACAGTTCATAAAAATCTACACATCGGGACTAATTTTCTTTTCATATTTTATCTTCTCATTTTAAGAACTAACACTTCCTTTGGTGGTTTATTTTAGAAAGGGCTGTAAATAGCTAGCATATAAAATAAAAATAGAACAGGACTAAAAACTAAGTAAAATATGCTTGCACAGAACTGAATGGAGTAGCATTTAAGTCCCAGTCCAGCAAACACCTAAGTATGTGCTTAACTTCAAGCACTTATGGCCTGATCCAGCTCTTCCTGAAGTTAAGGAAAAGATTCCCATGGATTTACATGACTATGTGTGTTGATGGATCAGAACCTTACTGCAAAAGTAATGCATAAAACAGACATCTATAATAAATAGGTTAGGTAGTTCAAATGACTGAATATCTGATGTGCTTACTAGAAAAGCAAAAGCCAATCAGATTTTGAAATTAATAAAATTGAATTTAGTATTTTATTTGTTAAAGTCAATCCATAATCCATGCAAGACAGCATAATTCAACATCCTGAAATTATATAATTAAGTAATTTGGGAATCTCTCCCCCCCCCCCCCCAAAAAAAAAAAAGTTCTATATATGTAAAATTGCTGCAAGGAGACCGAAGAAATTATCTCCCTCTCTCAAACTATGTGATACTTACAGATTTGCGTACTCTATCAAGATTTGCGTACTCTATCACTCTATCTATCTACCCATACAATACTGTCTCCTGAAGTGCTGCTTTAGGCACAAGGAATCTGACACAAAGCCCACTGATGTCACTGGAAAGACTCCCATTGACTTTAATGGGTTTGGATCAAGTCCAGGTTGCCTTTCTCTGAATTCTTGCCTGTCTAAGAACTTCAGTGTGTTCAGATTAGTGCTAAATAAACTGTTTACAATACTTCATTAGATTAATTAATTCCCTTTCTGTTCATGAATGATCTGAGAACAGACTTTATTTTTTGTGAATTTGTTTGTTATTCAAAATTATTTGAGGAAAGATTGAAATATATTTGCACGAGCCAATGAGTTGCTTATGAATGACTCGCTATTGTTAATGCTTTGCTAGTCACAATTCGCTCTTTGTACTCTATGATTGGTCACCTAAGCCACATGGCCGGCCTCCCTGTTTGGATGACTCCCAAATGTAGAAAGAACTTTCAAGATGGAGGCACAAACACTTTGAGCATTAATACTTGTGAAAATACTTTTGCAGTATTTGACCAGCTTTAGCATATACTGCACAGCATTTTGTTATCATGACAAAAGACATGCATTAGTTTAGTGAGACTGTTTGCAATGACAAGCTAAATACCTGAGTATCAGAGAATCTTTACTTATGACATGGAGTGAGTAAAGCACAGCGTCTCTGATTTGCAAAGGCAAGAAGTGTCAGAGAAAATATGTGCTGTTAATGAGATGCAAGATGAGTACCAGAATTATATAATCTTGGCTGGCATTTACAGCCACGAAGGATGTCCAAATCAGAGAGATGGCATGGATCATTTTTAAAGGGCTTTTATATATCAAAGGGAACACCCTGAAGCAATGGAATCTTACTGGTTACCAGTTCCACAGAGCCAGAACTGGAATTCTGTGTTTATTCTGGAACTCACTTAAACATTATAATTTTAAAAGCAAATGGTCTGGCTGTCCTCAGGCTCACTTGACTGTGTAAACTTTTTTAATTACATTTAAATTTTAAGACAAAACATAGCTCATTGTTGCACTACATTCTATGTGGGATAGCTGAGTCTGAAGCATAATATCGGCCAACCACCCCAAGACCTGCAGGGGCCAAAAGCAGGGAAGAGGCCACTCACTTAGTCCCCACAAGGGAAGGATTGGCTCAAATCACTCTGCATCTACCTTTTGGAGAATTCAAAAGTAGTATCCACTCTCTGTTGGGAGCATGCAAGCTAGCCCTTTAAACCAACTCTGAGTGAAGCTCATTCAATTTCTTTGTTTTTATCGGAACCTCAACACATTAGGAGAAATTCTGGTTCTGCTGAAGTCAACAGAAAAACACTAGTGGGGACAGGATTTTACACCTTGTTTGTTACATAGAGAAACAAAATGAAAATGGCCTGCTGCTTCAGTTTTCCTGCTGCTGAGGGGAACACATAACAGTTTTTTGAGCCTTATGAAGTGGTATTGTGCAGTAACACGGAAGCTAGTACACAATTTAACTTTTCCTTTGATCTTTAATGTTATTCTTCAGTAACTTATAACCCTTAGTCTTGTCATTATATGTGAATTTATTTGTCCTCCAGCCTGCAACATTCTTTCCTTTCCTGTGTTTAACAAAAACTTCAATCTGTATATCTCCGAAAAATGCAGCTGCCGTTCCTGCACTGTAGCATAATAAATAAAAATGCTTTTAAAAGGATGAATGCTCCTTTAATATAATTAGAGTTAGTGTCAGGGGGCCTTTAAAAATAACAATAATGGTCATGAAAGGTGCTAAACTGACATTCTCAGAGCCTGAATTGTCTTATTTATCCAAATAACTGGTACAGCAGCTCAGCAGCAATGTAAACTATGCCACATTGCCCTACTAACATGCCTTCACTCTGACTCGGGGAACCTCCTCCTGGCAGAGCAGGGTAAGACTGGGTGCCAGGTGCATGTTTGTGTAGGAGGGAGGCAAGTGAAGATAACTTTCCACTGGCACTGTCCCCGGTTGCCTGTTGAGCTGAGGGTGACTTCATGGGCCAAGAACAAGATGTCTTCATAGCTTCATATTGTTCACTTAAGTTTTCATTTCTATGAGTGCTCCCTTGCTTTTGAATCATGGGAAAGGACAAATGGGAGCACATAGCTGTACTTGTTTGTATTCTTGTATTCTGCGGGAAGCTGGAACTAAGTTCTCCTGCAAAGGGACCTTAGATTCTGTGGTACCGTAGTGCAGCCAGCGGACAATTCTGTAACTGATTCATTTAACTTTACAAATATGCTATGTGAAGGAACATTAGTCCACACAGTAGTTCCAGTGTTGTAAATTTTTATATTAAAATTGATTTATTTTACACTTACTTTCCATCAGCAATGTTGATTGTCCTAAAAAGAGGATAATCTTCTGGGGCAGGTTTTCCATACTGATCTTCAAACAGGAAGACAGGGGATCTACCAACTTCCACACCTAGTTGCTGAATACCCTGTTCATTGTAGACAGAGAAAAGGAAGGACTGGATCCCCTTTTTAGGTTTTACTGTAATTAATACTGAAAAGTCTTCAGGAAAGATTCCACCTGAGAAGAAAATGACAAATGTAGTCACAAATCTGGAAAAGATAGAACCTTTTTGTGGATAGTTATGCTTTACTATTAATTGAGAGATTCTACTTTTCTGTTTTTCCTCCAACATAAATGTGATAAAAATTCTGATTACAAGAAAATTTCTCTCTTCAAACCTTTGTCTTTATACTTTCTTGTCTTCCCATTCTCACTTTACTTCCCAAAAGTTTTACCTGAAGACATCTTAAAAGCTTCAACTATAAAATCATTGTGCATTTATGCAGGTGTAACACAATATATACAAGAGAGGTGGCAGTTCTGTATTAATTCCTTTTCTATCTTCATCTTCTTGAGAAAGGGAGCAGAAATTACTCTAGTTTATAACTGCACATTGTAATTTCAACAGACAAAAAGACTATTGGTATTATTGGAAATATGTTATCAGACACCTTGCATTTCCCAGTGGTCACTCAAATAGTTCCCACCATTTCGATTATGTATTTCCATTGTTTCCAATATGTATCTTAAATAAGGGTCATATGCAGGGGGACCACACATGATTCCATACACCACTTATGTTATTGACACAAGGGTTAACTGAGGCTTATGTGGTCTATAAAGCCATATGCTGGGCCTCTGCCCTGAGATAAATTTAGTACTAACATTTTTATTTAACCATGGTGCAGATGTTACTTATTAAATTATCTCAGAAATAACTTATTTAAAAACAAAACACATGTCTATTTGTATGTAATAGGAGGTTTGGGCAAAGAAAAAAGTTTTTATTTTCATTTGCTGCCTGACAATTTCTCTTTGAAGTACACACCATAAGTCAATCATTGTTTTAACTTCTACAGCCTCAAGAATAAAGCGTGGATGGATACAACTTTTAAATGAGGGAGTGGAAAGGACGGGTGCATGTGATGAAAAAAGTGCCCTGAGGTGTTGTGATCATTCTGAGGTTCCTTTTTTTACTGAAAAACACCCTGCCCCATTTTTTTCCACCATCCAAACAGAAAGCAAATGAGCTCTGTGCAAGACATCTCTGTGGGGGTTGATGGGTGGAATTCTCTGTAATCCAGAACTAGGCTCAGAGAACAATGATGTAGCCATTCTTCAGATGCTATGGTGGCCTGTCGTAGCTGCTGCAACCCATTACAGAGCTTTTTAACCTGTTGTTCACCAAAGTTTGTCAATTTAGTCAGCATACCCTGGCACATCCCCAAGACTGCCCCCAACCACTCCTTGATATTGTTGTAGAAAGCCTCCATGGATCATTGTTCTACTGCTTTTCACTCATGCAAGGGAGTCAGTGTTTGACCATATAGGCTTACTCACATTGAGGCAATCAGGATATGGAGTCTTAAGAACATAACAATGGCTGTACTGGGTCAGACCAAAGGTCCATCCAGCCCAGTATCCTGTCCACCAACAGTGGCCAATGCCAGGTGCCCCAGAAGGAGTGAACCTAACAGGTAATGATCTAGTGATCTCTCTCCTGCCATCCATCTCCACCCTCTGACAAACAGAAGCTAGGGACACCATTCCTTACCCATCCTGGCTAATAGTCATTAATGGACTTAACCTCCATGAATTTATCCAGTTCTCTTTTAAACCCTGTTAAAGTCTTAGCCTTCACAACCTCCTCAGGCAAGGAGTTCCACAGGTTGACTGTGCACTGAGTGAAGAAGAACTTCCTTTTCTTTGTTTTAAACCTGCTACCCATTAATTTCATTTGGTGACCCCTAGTTCTTATATTACGGGAACAAGTAAATAACTTTTCCTTATTCACTTTCTCCACACCACTCATGGTTTTATATACCTCTATCATATCTCCCCTTAGTCTCCTCTTTTCCAAGCTGAAAAGTCCTAGCCTCTTTAATCTCTCCTCATATGGGACCCATTCCAAACCCCTAATCATTTTAGTTGTCCTTTTCTGAACCTTTCCTAATGCCAGTATATCTTTTTTGAGATGAGGGGACCACATCTGTACGCAGTATTCAAGATGTGGGCATATCATGAATTTATATAAGGGCAATAAAATATTCTCCATCTTATTCTCTATCCCTTTTTTAATGATTCCTAACATCTCATTTGCTTTTTTGACTGCTGCTGCACACTGCATGGACGTCTTGAGAGAACTATCCACGATGACTCCAAGATCTTTCTCCTGATTAGTTGTAGCTAAATTAGCCCCCATCATATTGTAGATATATTTGGGGTTATTTTTTCCAGTGTGCATTACTTTATATTTATCCACATTAAATTTCATTTGCCATTTTGTTGCCCAATCACTTAGTTTTGTGAGATCTTTTTGAAGTTCTTCACAGTCTGCTTTGGTCTTAACTATCTTGAGCAGTTTAGTATCATCTGCAAACTTTGCCACCTCACTGTTTACCCCTTTCTCCAGATCATTTATGAATAAGGTGAATAGGATTGATACTAGGACTGACCCTTGGGGAACACCACTAGTTACCCCTCTCCATTATGAAAATTTACCATTTATTCCTACCCTTTGTTCCCAGTCTTTTAACCAGCTCTCAGTCCATGAAAGGATCTTCCCTCTTATCCCATGACAACTTGATTTACGTAAGAGCCTTTGGTAAGGGACCTTGTCAAAGGCTTTCTGGAAATCTAAGTACACTATGTCCACTGGATCCCCCTAGTCCACATGTTTATTGACCCCCTCAAAGAACTCTAATAGATTAGTAAGACATGATCTCCCTTTACAGAAACCATGCTGACTTTTGCCCAACAATTTATGTTCTTCTATGTGTCTGACAATTTTATTCTTTACTATTTTTTCAACTAATTTCCCCGGTACTGACGTTAGACTTACTGGTCTGTAATTGCCAGGATCACCTCTAGAGCCCTTCTTAAATATTGGCGTTACATTAGCTATCTTCCAGTCACTGGGTACAGTAGCTGATTTAAAGGACAGGTTACAAACCATAGTTAATAGTTCCGCAATTTCACATTTGAGTTCTTTTAGAACTCTTGGGTGAATGCCATCTGGTCCTGGTGACTTGTTACTGTTAAGTGCCTCAGTTAATTCCAAAACCTCCTCTAGTGTCACTACAATCTGTGACAATTCCTCAGATTTATCACCTACAAAAAACAACTCAGGTTTGGGAATCTCCCTAACATCCTCAGCCGTGAAGACTGAAGCAAAGAATTCATTTAGTTTCTCCATGATGACTTTATCATCTTTAAGTGCTCCTTTTGTATCTCGATCATCCAGGGGCCCCACTGGTTGTTTAGCAAGCTTCCTGCTTCTGATGTGCTTAAAAAACATTTTGTTATTACCTTTTGAGTTTTTGGCTAGCTGTTCTTCAAACTCCTTTTTGGCTTTTCTTATTACATTTTTACATTTAATTTGGCAGTGTTTATGCTCCTTTCTATTTACCTCACTAGGATTTGACTTCCACTTTTTAAAAGATGCCTTTTTATCTCTCACAGCTTCTTTTACATGGTTAAGCCACGGTAGCTCTTTTTTAGTTCTTTTGCTGTGTTTTTTAATTTGGGGTGTACATTTAAGTTGAGCCTCTATTATGGTGTCTTTGAAAAGTGTCCATGCAGCTTCCAGGGATTTCACTCTAGTCACTGTACCTTTTAATTTCTGTTTAACTAACCTCCTCATTTTTGCATAGTTCCCCTTTCTGAAATTAAATGCCACAGTGTCATGCTGTTGAGGTGTTCTTCCCACCACAGGAATGGTAAATGTTATTATATTATGGTCACTATTTCCAAGCGGTCCTGTTATAGTTACCTCTTGGACCAGATCCTGCGCTCCACTCAGGACTAGATCGAGAGTTGCCTCTCCCCTTGTGGGTTCCTGTACCAGCTGCTCCAAGAAGCAGTCATTTAAAGTATCAAGAAATTTTGTCTCTGCATTTCATCCTGAGGTGACATGTACCCAGTCAATATGGGGATAACTGAAATCCCCCACTATTATTGAGGTTTTTATTTTGCTAGCCTCTCTCATCTCCCTTAGCATTTCATCATCACTATCACTGTCCTGGTCAGGTGGTCGATAATAGATCCCTACTGTTATATTCTTATTAGAGCATGAAATTACTATCCATAGAGATTCTATGGAACATGTGGATTCATTTAAGATTTTTATTTCATTTGATTCTACATTTTCTTTCACACATAATGCCACTCTCATCCCTCCCGCTCCCCGCCCCACAACCTGTTCTGTCCTTCCAATATATTTTATACCCTGGAATGATTGTGTCCTAGTTGATTGTCCTCACTACACCAGGTTTCTGTGATGCCTATTATATCAATATCCTCCTTTAGCACTCTAGTTCACCCATCTTATTATTTAGACTTCTAGCATTTGTGAACAAGCACTTTAAAAACTTGTCACTGTTTATTTGTCTGCCCTTTTCTGATGTGTCAGATTCTTTATGTGAATGTTTCTCATCTGATCTAGCCCATACTTTGTCCTCTTTCATCCCCTCCTCCTGACTAAAACATAGAGAATCTCTATCAATAGACTCTTCTCTAAGAGAAGTCTCTGTCCAATCCATGTGCGCCTCTGCAGCAATCGGCTTTCCCCCATCTCTTAGTTTAAAAACTGCTCTACAACCCTTTTAATGTTAAGTGCCAGCAGTCTGGATCCACTTTGGTTTAGGTGGAGCCCATCCTTCCTGTATAGGCTCCCCCTATCCCAAAAGTGTGTAAAATTACTGAGACTTTGGGATGAACACTGTGTTTTGTATTAAAGACCCCTGAGAGTGATGACTCAGATCTGTAAAGAGTTAGAGGAAGGGACTTGCATATTACATTATAAGGCTGCATATTAGAAACAAGTATTGGCATTTTTGATTTCTTTATAGCTTTCCTATGAATTTATATTAGATTTTAATTTGCAGGTTACTTTAAGGATTTCTTGATTGCAGAGAGAACATTTGTTGCATGTAATGCAATTTTTTTCTTCTATTAATTAAGTATAAACTGCAGATTGAACATTCATATAAATGATTAAAATGGTCAGGTTTATTTTCCTGAAAATGGTGTTTTTCAGCTAAGAAGATCACTTTATTGTATGAATTCGATCCTCTTTGATTAAGCACATGACCTATACATTGCTATAATTCACTCAGGAAATGTGCTTTCAAGAATTAAAAGAAGGGAGTATTGTTCCTGTAGTTAGAGGATGTTATTGGTAGTCAGAATTCCTGAGTTATTTTATTATCTCTGCCACTGCTTTCTTCAACTTTGAGCAAATTACTTTAGGCTATATTCACCATTCACGTCAACTTCAGGTGATATAACTGTGGGCAGAATATGGCCCTTAACCTTTCTGTACTGCAGTCTATAATTCCCTGAATATATATAAGAACGCTTACCTCCATCATAGGGAAGCTATAAAGCTCTGTATAACTGGAAATAATAGTTGTAGCACATGCTGTAGCTAGGGTTGTATTCCATCTTCTACTCTAACCTTCACTTTTCACTTGCTCTTAACTTTCTCTAATTCCTTTTTAGCTGCAATTTTTGTTTTCAGCCCATAGGTAATTTTTTTAAAAAAAAAAAAAACCCTAAAATCTGATTAAAATGTTTTAGCCATTTCTGAGCATAAACAATATTCCTTTTCTTATATGTTCTGATAAGAATTTTGACATTAGATAGAAACTTCAAAACTGGCTTTCTTTGTAGATCTCAACAAGTCCTTGATTTTTTAACTAAAAAAAAATAAAATAAAAAAACAGGTTTTAAGAAAATCAGTTCACAAGTTTTAAAAGTTTAAACACTGAACTCTAAGTTGGCATTTTGTAAAGTGGATCTGATTTTTTTAAGATTTATTCAAAATCAGAATGGGTTTATCATTTTGGAGCACTCTGAAGCCGTATTCTTTCGAACAATCTAAACTGCAGTTGCCAGATAGTTTAAGCAGCTCTAAATCTTTAGAGGTCTTAAAGAGAAGTTAGCTGCTCTAAGGATTTAAAGTCGTTTAAACTGCTTAAACTACCCACAGATGTAGAAAGCTTAAGAAGATTAAATTTCTTTAAGGGTTAAAAATAGTTTTAAACCATTCAAGCCTGTCCCAGTCCTTAAGTGTTTCAAGTGGTTTATTCAGCTTGTGGACTTTCAAATAAGGATGGCAGAGGTAAGGACAGCAGGATTCAGGTGTACGTAGTTAAGGGTGGCTAGGTTAATCTCTCCAAGCCAAACAGCTCTGGATTTCTGTCCCTCTTTTCTTCCGGGCCCCAGCCTCTTTGATAAACTAAATGTGCCTTCTTCCCCTCCCCACACATTCCCCCAAAAAACCACCAACAAAACCCTGGCACAAATTCAAAATTCAATTACACTGCATACATTTAGTATTTACTTGTCTTGCTTTTCTTATTAAATATCAACCTTAAAGTATTGTAGTTTATCAGTGTAAACAATAAAACATACATAATGTGCAATCTGGCCAAGTTAATGTCATGAGAGACATCTGAAACTGAAATTTCTGATTGATTGGATGCTCAGACTTATCACTTGCATGAAGTCTAGATGTTTGCCTTTTTTAAATAGCAGTAATATTAATAGAAATAATACTACAAAAGAATCAGTACAGTAGTATAGACAGAGTTGATGATTACTTTCTTATCATATGGTATTACTTTCACTGTTTGGAAAAGAATTTGCACCACTATATTATGTTACAGGAAATACTTAGTGTTAACATTTATTTTACTGTCTGCAATAATGGTGCTTTGTGTGCTTTATATTCATCATATTTTAACTTCGTTAGTAAAAGATTTTCAGAATATAATGGGAATCTATGAAGATTTGAGGCTTGATTTGGGATCTTATTCTTAATGGACTTGATCCATTGAAGTCAATAGGGAACTTTATGTTGATTTCAGTGGGTTTTGGATTGGGGTGTTTTAAAGTAAAGTTGTGAGTTTACAGATGAAATGACACTATACAGCATACCTTTTAATATTAGGTTGAATAGATGGCAGCAAAAGGAAAAAAAGAAAGAACAAATGATTGGGGTGAAGGGAGACCAAACAGATAACTTGAAAGGACCTGAGCACCTGCCTTGTCTGAACTGTTAATCTGAAAGCGATGTTGAAAATGCTTAAGGCAGGTGGCACTAATTCATCTAGTCTGAGCATGTGTTTTTCAATCAGATAAGACACCGTGGAAAAAATAAACTGTGGAAGCTTTGTGAGGAAGGTCACAAAAATGAGTAGCATTGTTCCCCTCAGTACAGTGAGTTTTGTGTATTCTATACTATGCTATGATATGCCCATGTGTTTAGTATTGCATTGAAATGGTGAATGATAAGCAAATTGCTTCTGAGGGGAACCCAGTATCAACATAAACAAATTAAGAATGTGAATCAAGCCTTTCTTATTTATGACAAAGTATCACGCTTACATGCTTAGCTGAAATAGTTATCAAACTTTCTTAATTACTTTTAGATTTCTTGGGCAATTTTATTTAAACAGTAAGAATGGACTGGATAAGTTTTAACAAGGGCAACAATAAAATGATTAGGAAAATCATTATCTGTTGTTCTGTTGTCATTCTTTGAAAATGTAAAAAAATATAACGTGGTAATAAGACAGTACAAGAATATAATAATTTATAGTAACTGTATAATATCTTTCAACTTGTGAGTTCAAAGAAGTCTAGAAACATTATGTAATGAAGCCTCAATACCCTCCTGTGAGGCAGGTAAATATTATTATCCTGATTTTTACAAATGTGTAAGCTGAGGCACAGAGACATTAAATGACTCCTTCAAGGTCACACAGTGAACTTCAATATGTAGCTGTTTGTCTCTCTTTGAACCACAGTAGCTAAAAAGATACCCAAACCTAGAGATCAGCTATGATAGTGGATAAAGGGAGCACTGCAACATGTACTTTGGTTTCACTAAAATGTTAGCTATTGATTTGCTCACTTCTTAGTCCTGTTTAAAATCTTTTTTTTTTTTGTCTTTCCCCTATTATGAAGCACTAAAACATAAATATATACACACCCACTGGGCGCTCTGCTTCTGAAAATTTAACAAAATTCTCTGGGCTAACATGACACATAATGCACAACAGTATTTGCACATGCTCCCTGAAAAAGCCACAGAAGGATTTTTTCTTTTTTTGTCATGGTAAGGGAATTCCAGACCTATTGGATGTTTTCCAAAGATCCCAGAATAAGCGAGCTCACTTTCCGTCCCTAGACAAAGGTAGCAGGTGGACTACACTCTATGAAACTGATCATTGGGGTTGGGGGGCTTGGGAACAGTGGGTCTTATGGAGGGGTTCTCCCACCCAGAAGCGGGACGCACCCTACAAGTACCTTCAAATACTGTGCATATCCCCCCACCCAGTCATGACAGAATGAAACACTGACATAATTCTAAGAATGCCATCTCGAAAATACCGCACACTAGAAAGGGTGTCACATTGACACATAATCAGTGCTTTCTGGATCTGCCATGGCATTCCTCACACGGACAGGAAGAAAATTATAGTAAATGGAGTGAAAATCATAGTAGCTCTTTCTATGGTAAGTGTTTAGATGGTGGTCCAGGCACATTCATGTTCACAGAAAGCATTCATTGCACCACATCCCAAGACAAAATTAACACCGATGAGGAAATCCTCACCCCTTTTAAAGTCAATGGCAAGCCATCCATTCCAAATGCTTTACAAACAGAGTATTGGGTCCATAAGCTGTTTTATGGCTCAGTTTATTAAGTACTGCCTACTGGACTCTTATAAATGTTTTCTTCTGAGTTCTTTGTTCAAAAAGTGAGTAGCATGGTGTTTTTCCAAATAGATTATGCATTTTAAGCCAGTTTTTTCCCTCTCTTTAACTGACAGTTTCCCCTTGCATGCCCCAGAAAGGAGAGTTCAAGAGGTGGAACAGCAGGGTGAAACTGAGTGCTCCACCTAGTTCTAATCCAGAAATCCTGCAGAGGTTAGGAAGAAAAGCACCTACATTGAGTCTGCCAAAGGCAATTTAAATTTATGTGCCAACAAACAACATAATGAACATATTTACTCTGGCATTCAAGAACAAAACGAGCAGTTACTGCTGTAGCTGCCAAATCTAATAGTTAGTCTACAGTGTCATTCATAAAATAAGTGCAAGTTAACACAGGAACTTTTTGTGTGCTCACAAGCAAACCCACTCAAAATCTGCTTGCATGTCATGGCATGAAGATTGAAAGTTTTTATATATATTAAATATATATATATATGTGTGTGTGTGTGTTTAATAAACTGCAACACTTTCAATCAAGTGAAAAGAGTGAAAGCAAAATCATGGAATGAAAATTTGTCATCCCTCTCCCCCCCCCCCCCAAAAAAAAAAAGTGCTTATTTCGTGTCAGAGAAATCAGAGATGGACTGGAGTCACATTACCTGTTACCCACAACTAACCACGTGTAGTACCCAAAATACCAAGATACCCTTACATAATGTCAACCAGATGGTACTTCTGGGAATGATTTTGCAACAACCAACCACAATCTGCATTTCTACCATTGCAACATAACTTCCAGAAGCGTTGCTTTTAAAATAGACTGTTCCTGGCACAGAAGTAAGAAACTTGGCAATGCCGTCCACCTTATGGATCTATCACCAAATATTCATAAAATTCCCTCTGATAGAATGATGAGAAAACCAGGTAAAATTACTTAGTTTTACTAAAATTACTCTGTCAGCAATACTCATGTTGCTCCCATCAATGCAAAGTATGAAGTCATAGCAGTGGAAGGCCTTTTTGTCTAGGAACACAGCCAGTCATATTTTCCTTCTAGCCAGTACGTGTCAGTTATCATCCCACCTCAGAGGTTTGCCACTTTAACAAAGAAGCAACATTTGTTTTATTGTGCTGCTTGGTCCATTTCCTTTCCTTTCTATACACATGTAAATATGTTACCATACCACTATTTTTGTAATCACTGTTGCTGTAATATGACAACTGTAATTGTAGCCTGAATTCACCAATATGTTAAACCATACAGTTAATTTAATCTAGAATCTTTGTGAAATGTTAATCATTTTGTCTATTAATTGATAAAATATTCAATTCAGGTAAACACTCAAAAGTTCAGATGCTTATTTCAATCTCTAGCTAAACCTCTTGATTCTGAAAATTTGAGGGTAGAAATCTCTCAAGAAATGTTTTTACACATTTTTTCAGTGTTGCTTTTCTGGTTGCAGTACAAACTTGTTCTCCTATGCCTGTTACTAAGTGTAACTATTGCCTCTTAAAATAACTGGATCCAATAGTTGTCTTTTGTGAATGTTCCAGATTAAGCAGTGACTTCCTAATACAGAAGCTGAGAGAGTTCATATGGTGAGGTGTTTTATACACTGAGACAAGTTTAGTGACTAGTTAACAGTATGTCTTGCAGTCCTTACTCAAGCAAAATTCTCATTTAAGCCAATAGGTATTTTGTGAGTGAGGATTGCAGTACTGAGTCTGACCTTCATAAAGGCAATGAAAAAATAATTATTACAGTATTATGTAGTATCAAGCAGTATTTCTCTATTTATGGCATTTGATGGCCTGATTCACTGATCTCTTGCACCAGTGTAAATCCAAAGTAGATTTGAAGTTAGTGGAGTCACACTAACATAAAACTGGTGTGAGAATAATCAGGCCCTAAATATTTGGTATGTAATTTTTTAAAAACACTCTGTCTGCCCATTTGATTGGCTGCTTCCTGCATTTGTAACTGAAAGGAAAGCAGGGACATCTCATGATGCTACACTAGTTAATGGGAATGGGCTCTGTGCTATACTGCAACTAGCAGAAAAACACAGACAATAAGAAAACACATCAGGAAGCACAGACCGTGCAATCTCATGGTGGGGGAGCTTTCGTCGGATTGATGCGGGGGGAGGAAGGTAGTGGCCCCTTTAAGGGTCTCCCCCCTCAGGAACTGGGAGCAGGTGGCCAAGAAGGGTGTAAGGTATCACCCTGAGCTGATGACACTCAGGTAGGCCATTGACCCATGCACACCTAGTCACAGTTTGTGATGTACACGACAATTGCCTGAGCCGACTCTCATGCCTGATTAGCAGCTTCCAGCCCTGGGATTAGTGTAGGATTTAATTTTTTATGGTCTACTGTGGGCATGGTGCTAGTTGCCTTATTTAGGACTGGGAAAGAATTCTCCCTCACCACCATATTAGGCAGGATGGTGTGGGGTGAGTTTTTGCCGTTCCCACAGCAGCTCAGAGATCTGGTAAATTTGGTCAGAGGAGAGATGTCACAATTTAGCAGGTATCCTGTGCTGGTACTTATTCCATAGGGATCCAGTTCCCTGAAAAACTGGATTTAGAAGTGACTTAGGGGAAGGCATCCCTAAAGAAGCTGGGGAGCAGAATTGGGTTCCTAACATCTGGTACAGCAGAGAGGCATTGTCCATTCCCTAGCTCCTTAACCTGCATAATTTGGGCTTAGTGGTACAGTCCCAGAAATGTGATGGGAACAGCTGTGGAGAGTGGTGGGGGTCATTGCAGCCCTCCACTAGGTTGAAACAATTAAGGAAGGAACAATGACCCGCATGTACGAATTACTGTAGATTAGTTCCAAGATGAGTTAAATAATATAGTAGTGGTCAAATTAAACCACATCCATTGTATATTGATTATCTTTCTGCCTGTCTGGGACAATAAGAAAACATGCCAGGAAACTGACTTTCTTATAGACTCACCTGGGTACAGTTGCTTTGTTGGGGCACTGAGTTGTGCATGTTTTGAAACTCTGTAGGCAACATCTGATTCTTTTGAATCCTTTCTGTTTGTGCAAAATCCTGCTGTTCTTAATATTCCTTCTGGTGACTTGTGAAATTCTAATGCTTTTAGCACATCAACTGGTTCAGCTGAAAAAGTAGCAAAAACAACAACAAAGAATCATTCATACTGCAACATTTCAAAAAGGAAATGAATTTCATTGCTAAATTATATATGCAGGTGTCTAATCATCAGAATGGCTACATCATATTTTGGTTTTTTGCAGGCTATTCTTACAGTAGAATATTATTTTAACAGGGTCATTTTCTCATCAAATATCTAGGAGCTCATCATACCCAGGGTAAGTTAGTTAAGATCAGATTTTTTTTAACAGTCACTTGCTAATTGAGATTTACTATTTCATAAATAATCTGGAGATTAGTGCTTACAACACAGATTCCTTTAACACATGAATTCTGATAAGTGGAAATGACTTAACGAGCATTTCATATATTGTACCAACACTTAGCTCTGAAACATAATCTTTTTTGACCCCTAATACAAATATACATTCTGACCACATGGGACTGAGCGTACAGCACTCTTCTCCAGAGGTTGGTAGGAAAGGGGCTAATTGTCTCCCCATCTAGCTAAAAGAAGCATCACAGGAATTTTACAAAGTTGGAGCAACTGTGGGGGATTAATTAATTTGCCCTCCACCCTGCTGAACACATTAGAAGTGGGATGTGCTCCGGAGAGTCTGGCCACAAGGGTCAAAGAGGAATGATTTCTAGAAAGAGGGCTGGGGAAAGTTAGCTGCTTGGGTCTCTCTTTTTTCTAGAATTTGACTGGACTGAACCACACTTCAGATCTTTATTTGGGATTTTCACTGTAGGGAGCGCTGTTGTAGTCGTTTGTCTCTTAAAGGAGCAGGATTATGTTCACTATTGAGTCTTACAATAATGAGCACAACAAAGATGTTTAATCCCCATACAGGCATGAAGAATCATCTCTCGCTCAGAACAGCTTGCCGTGACACCTTGTATTCATTCTTATGAGATCAGCGCATTAATATATAGTAACTGTTGTTCAGGCACCAATGCTTAATTGATCTCTGAATACATCCAGATTTGATTTTAGGCATAACAGGATGATGGTGTAAACAGCCATGATACTGTAAAATGTGTGCAAGCCATACTGGGTAGCTCAGAAAAGGAGTAAATAGACAGAGCCTGTTGTTTCTAGGTCAATGGTTCACATTATTATTTATTATTATTTATATGGCAGTAGTGCCTAGGAGCCCCAGTCATGAACCAGGGACGCATTGTGCTAGGCACTGTACAAACACAGAGAAAAAGAGGATCTCGGTCCCTGGCCCTGCCCCAGAGGTCTTACCGTCTAAATAATCTAAAACAATCCAATCAAGATTGCTGGTAGCCTGTGGCTGCTGGCTGGTGTGAAGTAATTTTAAATTCTCACTCCAGGTCCTGGTAAACAAGTGTCCACATAACAAAAACACTCACAATTTGAACTCTTTGGCATCCTTGGTTACTGTTGCAGGGATGCCAAGGATTGAATGGCATGGAGACAGAATTACTTTCCCCTCAAAAGAGGCCAACTCTGGACTTTCTAAAGTAAAAACGTTCCAAGGTTTCCGTAATGAGATGACAAAGTATATGGCTCCTTCCATCTGGTGATACATTTTCAGAAAAAAATACCAGTGAGCTTCTGCTACACTTATTTTAAATAATTCTACCTCTGATATTTTCCTCCCCCACCAAGATTACATTATTATCAAAAATAAACACAATACTGAATGTTTATCACAAGTTAATACATCCTGAAAGATGTACACCTGCTACAAATAAAAGATATCTATTCTACATTTTCCTAAAACTAAATTTAAACATTCTGAAAAGCTACGTTTCAACATTAAATAATCAAAAACATTACATAAAATCTAAAAATATGAGCTTTAACTTTGTAAACCTTGGTTTATGCCTTGTAAAAGCATTCCTATTAATTTCAATGAATATGATATATGTTCACTGAACTGTCTCATTACTCATGTGGGAGACATGCCAAAGCACTTCAACAACCGTAAAAGGGTTGGCCAAACTGTTTCTCCAATAACTTATTGGTGTTTTTTGCAATGTACGTAATGATTAGAGCTGGTAAAAATACTGCAGAATCAGTAAATATGAATATTCATTCA
The DNA here is from genome assembly GCF_965152235.1 of Eretmochelys imbricata. Lineage (NCBI taxonomy): Eukaryota > Metazoa > Chordata > Testudines > Cheloniidae > Eretmochelys > Eretmochelys imbricata. The sequence goes on along the minus strand of NC_135579.1, from coordinate 69,335,411 downwards.
AATTCCAAATGGCTGCTCCCAGAAAACAAATGTGGGAGTTGGGTGAGGCAGCTTACATCACATTGTCCATGCTGTATGGCTTCAGGGGAGAAATAGGGATGTCAAATTGGCACTCTTTATTTTATAGAGAAAAAGATCATTTTAACTGATTGTCTTCCCTTTGGGCCCAATCCTGAAGTCTCTAAGCAGGCAAAATTCTAACCACTTTCTGTAAAGGCAATCTTTTAAAACTAAATTAAATTACTTCCACTGTTAAGGCTGAGCAAATTCTCAACACAAATGTATTTGGTGAATGTATCACTTCTTTCTCCTGTTTATGAACTGTAAACAAGCAGTAGTAATGCATGTATTCTCTACTGACTATTCATTTAATGAGTCCACAAATATCAAGTGTAGGCCTGAAATTCAGTGCTTGCGAATATTCATGTATTTTAATGAATGTTCACCAACAGCAAACAGAAAGGTTGAAAACATAGTAAAACTGAAATTCTAGTTAGAATCACGGAAATGTTTGTGAATATTTTTCTTCACTGTTTGCTCAACCGTAGCCAGTATTGTCTTCAGTACTGATTTTGCTTCAGCTCAGCATTTCATAAATCATTCTATCAGTAACACATGTGAGTGCGCTTATAACTAAAATAGTTCATTCTACTCAGCTCATTGCACTGCCAGCATGAAGATAGATAATCAAAAGCAGTCAAGTGTGTGGTTAAATCTCACTCTGTAAAAGTCCAACTCTGGACTTCCTAAAGTAAAAACGTTCCAAGGTTTCCGTAATGAGATGACAAACTATATGGCTCCTTCCATCTGGTGATACATTTTCAGAAAAAAATACCAGTGAGCTTCTGCTACACTTATTTTAAATAATTCTACCTCTGATATTTTCCTCCCCCACCAAGATTACATTATTATCAAAAATAAACACAATACTGAATGTTAATACAAGTTAATACATCCTGAAAGAATCCCTAAATGTACACCTGCTACAAATAAAAGATATCAATTCTACATTTTCCTAAAACTAAATTTAAACATTCTGAAAAGCTACGTTTCAACATTAAATAATCAAAATCATTACATAAAATCTAAAAATATGAGCTTTAACTTTGTAAACCTTGGTTTATGCCTTATAAAGGCATTCCTATTAATTTCAATGAATATGATATATGTTCACTGAACTGTCTCATTACTCATGTGGGAGACATGCCAAAGCACTTCTACAACCGTAAAAGGGTAGGCCAAACTGTTTCTCCAATAACTTATTGGTGTTTTTTGCAATGTACATAATGATTAGAGCTGGTAAAAATACTGCAGAATCAGTAAATATGAATATTCATTCAAATTCCAAATGGCTGCTTAGTTTAACTAGTTTTGTTCCCCTTTTGCTGTTTGCAGACATTTCTACAGACTTCTTCCTCATTACTGTTTGGGTAATGGCTGTTTATGGAATATCTGAATTGGAATGTCAGCAAGACAAAAAAAAGATCATTCATCGTTTGTTGTTCTGCTGTTTTAAAAAGTGTCTGTCAGGGATCAGAGGGATATCAGGTGATATAGGTGATTGCTCACGCATCACAAACAGCAGATCGTCAAAACGGAATACTTTCCAAACAGCCCAGAAGATAAAATTTATTTCCACAAACTGTTAGTCAAATAATTTGGACAGCAAACCTAGCAAGCTTGTTCACAACAATTTTCAAATAGGGAAACTTACTGAAAACAGATAATTTGGCCATCTCCAATAACAATATAGCTGTTTTGCTAAATAAGAGTAGACCATGAGTAACAAATTAACCTGATGACATATTGTCGAATGACCACCACTTTGCCTGGCATAACAGAAAATACAAAGACACCTGATTATTAAACTTTAAAAGAAGTGGTGATCCAAAATGAGAAAAGGAAGTTCCCTGGTAAACCTACAAAGAAATATATAAAATGCAGTGCCTCATTCATCTGGGCCTAGATATCTGCAAGAGGAAATCTCTTTATAAAGAATTTTGGGACCCTGTGCACCATGGGAATTGCTGAGGGGTGTAGTGGTATCTTCTTTAAACTAGTCACAGTTTGTGATGTACAAGACAATTGCCGCCCTGGACAAAACTTCAATGTACTGCCCCCACTTCTCACTCTCTAGAACAGAGGTATTCAGGGAAATATGCCTTGCCCAGGGGTGGAGGGCAGGGCGGAGTGTGGCAGGAACGGACATCAGATTTTCTGGTTGGGGGAGAGGGTGGTGTGGCAAGTCTTCTGATAGTTCAGAGGTTATGGTAAACATCTGTGGGCCCAGAGCCATACTCCAGCACCACTCACTCAGGTTTGGCTCTGACACTTCTGTCATGATGGAGGAGTGGCCTGACCAAATTTGAATGAATGAAGTTTTAACCTGGCACACAGGGTCACAGTGCCACAGGCCTGCTTAGATTTGGCCTGGCCACCCCTCCATCATGATAGAGGGATGGCGGGGCCAAATCCGAGTGAGTAGCATTACTACCTGGTTCACAGGGGTGCAGTGCCACTCAGTTTATTGATTTGGGTTTTTCCTGGTGGTTGGGAGCCTCCCTGAGGTGGGGCCCTATATAAGTGCCCCAGGTGCACATTGGTTAATCTGGACCTGGTTGATATCATTCAACACTTGCCCATATGAGGAAGCCTGAGATACTAAGGACCCTCCAAGTTTGTGCGTTGTTCAGTTTTGACTGATCTTAATTTTGCAGGATATTCTATTGCATCAGTAGATATCTGCCTGTGATAGACCCTCTCACAAAAGCTTCCTTAAAGTGACTCTTACTCAGCCTGACTCTAGGTGGTACTCTTCTGGTACAATTTCTCCATCTGGCATTGAAATGAGACAAGGTTTTCACTAGGCAATGGAGTGTATTTGAAATTTACCCCGTCTGTTTACTTCTCCTAGGAGAAAAAAGCTAAAGAAAAATGCAATAACTATTATGTCATATCACACTATTGCATCCAGGTAGTATATGGCTTCTGATTTGGTGTCTGGGGATGGGAATGTAAGGAAATACCAAACTATTAAAATTGCATGCACAGATCTCTGTTCAGATGCACAAAATGGGTGCATGGCCCTCTTTGCAAAAACTATAATTGATCAGGAAAAATTCAAATACCACATCTGAAAATTTGGTTCTATGGTTGCTGTGATAAACTGGAAAATAAGTACAAAACTGTACAAGTCCCTGACCTTGCAAATGGATCTGCTCACACATGCCTTACAGCCACAAGAAGTCCCAATGGCTCAAATCGGACCCTATATGGACTAAGCAATCACATGCAGAAAGATCTGAACCCAAGGATGTCCTATTAGAACACAGCTTTAGATCCTAAGAGGCCCCCTGAGGCCCAGATCACAATTGTGCTTGTTACCAGACAATGGAGAACCTAGCCAAAGAGATTCTGCTTCCCATGAAATATCATAGTGCAGAGTTCTGCAGCACCTCTGTACCGTTGACGGGGGTAGGATTTGGCACAAAGGGACTTGTTTTCTCCAGATGTGTAACTTCCATGGATGTTAATGGATGTTATGCAGGAATAATGAGAGAAGAGTTTCATATTGTTGGATTTGCTGAGAGGACATGGAGGACTGTATTGTTTAAATTCTTTTTCAGTGTATTGATTGTCAAAAACAATCATTTTACAGTTTCCTTAAAAACAATCTCAACGTGTGAGCGAGGTTCATGTGTTTCCATCTACCTTCCATCCATCAGCTTTTTTTGGTTTGTTTGGAAGTGTTGACTAGTAAGCTGGAGACTGGTGCCCAATATCCCAATACAGAGAGGCCAAAGCACAAGACAACCTTAATGACACAGTGTCTTTAGAGCAAAAACACCTCTCTATTTGAGACATTTAAATTTACAGGGGCAAATTCTGCTCTCAGTTACCAGAGTAAGCCTGAAATAACTCCATTCATTTAGGGAAGGTATTTAGATTTACAGTTGTATAACTGAGAGCAGGATTTGGTCCACAGTATTTCATACTGAATGTAGCATTTAGGGCACACTTTGTAATCTTCCACTGCTTTTTATGCTTGTTGCACACTGGACTAAACAAAAAACATGGAGTAAAATAAACCAGAACGGTACAAATATAAAAATAACAGCTTTGAGGAGCAACTGAATGTGCAGAACCGTGTTCTGAGTAGGAATAAAAGATCAACTTCTCTGTTGGCATAATTCCATTGAAGAATTTTTTTGGGGGTGGGAAGGGGGGTTACACAAATGTAAACGTAACAACTAGAAGTCAGTGGAGTTACACAAGTGTAAAACTGGTGTGAGATCAGAATCAGGCCCAGAGACTTTAAATATTGAGGAGGATTTCACCATTTGTATTCAAGATGGCTGCTGAACTGGCATCTGGATTACTGCTGGAGATGCTCTTGATTAAGAGTGTCTGCCCTGCACCTTTAAGCAGGAGGGTGATTGGCTGGATGACCAAAAGAAAGGAACAGTGCTTTATGGCTTGGAGGGGGGAGAAAGACGAAAACTTCTGCAAAAGGGATAGCATGGTTGCTGACTCATCCCCTAGGAATGGAAGTGTTTAAAAGATGCAACCCTGGGCCTGTAGCCTACCTTTTACAAAGAGCAACCTTGGGTGGTCAGTCACCATTAATGTGCTGTCATTCCATTCCAGATGTGGGCAACTTAAACTTGGTTTCCAGCAATTATACATTGCCAGAGCAGCACAAAGTACCTGGAGTATGCAGGTGAATCTTTTGTGGGGAAAGAGATAGGAAGTGGTGGTTCCATTTTTGGGTCATCACTTCCAGCATTAGACTTTCCACAGATACAATGATTTTTAAAAAATGCATAGTGCCCTACTACTTCTTATGGATTAATAACCAGTATAATTTCATTTAAAAAATAAAGGGCATTTATACTTTGAAAAGTGACTTTGTAAAAATGACACTAGGATTCCATCTCTGGAGCAGACTCTGATCCCCTTACTCACAATGAACAATATCTTGCCCTCCATTGACTTCTACACAACATGTGTATGGGGTTAAGAATGTGGCCTTCTTTGGAGCCAAATTCTGATATCTCTACTTATGTTGCATAGCACCTTACTCTGCAAGCAGTACCATTGATTTCAGTGGGACTATTCTAGGAGTTATGTACTCCTCATTGTTGGTAATGGCAGCAGACCATGGGTCTTCATATTTAGTATTTTATAGTGCCATAAATATACACAGCACTTTACTCACAAATAAGAGAGAAACTTATTTTTCCTCACCTCTTTCTGTCCCAATATGTGGCCTACAGTCTGTGTTAACTTGTGTGGCTTTCCCCTCCACACTGAGGAAACTCCACATGTAGGAGATTCCAGGGCAGGGGCAGTACAGGAATCATGCTGTCAAAGAGGTGTCAGAGTGCTGGGGAAGCCATGCAGCAATACAGAAACTCAGTTTCTCCACCCAGATGGTTTGTGCCTCTAGCTGATCCTCCAAGGGATCTGGAGCTTCACATTCATAGACTGGAAAGGGAGGAGGAAACCCACACACCCACACCCTGTCTGACAGGAGACTCTGAGGCATACTCAGCTAGTTTAAACCAGTGGAACTCCATGCCCTTTGTGGGAATGCTCCCTGTAGGTGAACACAGAGCACTAAGTTAGACAAAAAACAACCAAAAAGGGGAGTGGTTGTAACAAAGTCATAAGAATTTACACTGTTGACGTTTGGTGTACTTTATGGAATTTCTGGATTTTTTTCAAGTTCAAGGCAAGAGGAGATGGCTATTACCTTTGAGTGGTGCTATATTAAATCGTCTCAGTTTACAAGAATGTTATCTCTAACTGTGATTTCTGCAAATTCAATCTGGGATCAGAAAGTCGGACTGTCTAGTTCATGCATCAGCACCCACCATTAAGATTCTAAAATTATAAGAAAACCTAATTAACCCTCCCATGGCTGTGTCTTTTCTGAAGGAGTAAAGAGTAGCACAAATGTATTTTATTCTCTAACATATGCAGATATTACTTTGGATTTACAAAGGAAGCAGATATTTTGAGTTAAGAAAGTGATAGTATCTGACTATAACCATGCTTTAAGGCTAATTTTATTTTAGTAACTAGCAGCCAAGAACGTCTCCGGATTTACAATGGTGGAGACTGGAACCTTCTTTCTAGTCACTGAACAACTGTAGCACAGGCAATAGCAATGCAAGTTTCCAAGGATGAAAAAGGTTTTCGGTCTCTATGCCTATTCAGTATTGGATCCCTCTGTCCGGGGCAAAAATGGTACAACTAGTGCTAGATACGGTGGTGGGTTTGGGATAGTAGACTTCCAAAAGTTTCACAGAACCTATCCATCCTTGCCTACCAACCTGGGCTGTATTCAAAGTGGTAAGCTAGAGGTAAAAAGCTCCAGCTCCGATGAAGAGTAGCTTTTCCTATTAAACAATTACACATTTTTGAGTAATAGCTTCTGTGCCTTACATGAAAATTGGAAAACTATTTTAACAAGTTTAAAACAGTAATATTTCGGTCAAGGGTCTGTTGACTTTCAACCTAAAATGTATTTTTACTCCAAAACACAAGAAAAACCCTGACAGAGTCACATTCTTGGGTTCCACTATAATACTGAGAGAGATAAAATCATGTCAAAATAGCAACTGAATAAGATTTGCTTGACTCAAGCTGTCAGGAATAACTAAAGTAAGTATAATGTGTCATCCTTAGTGGACCATGTACATATACATACAAATGGGATTGATCCTCAGCTGGCTAATGGAGCTGCACTGTTTTATACCAGTTGAGGTTCTGGCCCAATCATTCTGAGCACTTAATGTGTCTGTATCACATCCTTTACACCTAGGTAAATAAACCACTTATCACCTCCACCCCTTTTTTTTAATGTTCATATCAACTACCTACACAATATCTTGGACAGTAATTTTGTCTGCTTTTGCTGCAAAACAAGAGATTGATCCAAGGTCAGAGCCTTGCTACTCCTGTCTAGAGAAAGACAATATAGAATATCTGGGCACTTCACTGTTGGGAATTATGAATTTAGGGAGAGTAAATCTTCAATGTGCTGTGGTCTGATCCCTGCTCAAAAACACCTTTCTTGACTTTAACAGGCTTGTCAGTTACCAGCCAGTACTCAACCCCACCCCACCTTCCTGAGGATGGTCATTGAGAAGCTGGTTATAAGCCAACTCCATTATCAATGGATATCCTCCAATAATCTGGATCTTAGCCAATTGTGTTTCAGACCTGGATTTGGACAGATAGTCTTCATGGTGAACAATGACCTCAAGGCAATGGACTGAGGTCAAATATCCACACTAATTCTATAACATCCATCAGTAGCCCTCAAGGCACTTGACTGAGGAAGTATTGCTCTCTTGTCTGAGGATCCTGTGGCAGGAACAAAATTCCTTTTCAGTGGCTTTGATCATTCCTTTAAGAGACATCCCAGAAGCCTGTGATGGGCAATTGTTCTTCTCACTTGTGAAGTCCCTCAATGTCGATTTTTTCGCCCTCATACATGGATCTTGCCACAGCCAAAGACCACTTAAAAGCTTCAGCTTGTGCAGAATTTGGTTATCCACCTTTTAGGTAGGGCAAACAAATTTCAGCACATTTCAGCACTACCCCTTCGCTGCATTTTCAGATTCAATTAAAGGTGCTAGTGACTGAGCACTATAATGCTCTAAGATAGAGTTACCCTGAAGATTACCTCTTTCCTTATGCTATATCACCTCAGCTGTATATAGAAGGAAGGCATGCCTGACAATAAGATTATTGCAGTGGCAGGCCTCTGGATCAGGCATTAATTCCCATCAGAAATCTCACCAAGCCTGAACCTGACTATACTTAGTTTAAAAATGTAACTCTTTGCTCAAGTGTCTAATAAAATATAGTTGTTGAAATCATCTTAGCAATTAGTTTTTGGGCTGGTAAATCCTTAGCTGTTCTCTTCAGTTCTGGGAGAGAATTCAGACAATATACTCCCAATTTGGGGAAAGTGCTAGATCCTCATCACCTAAATTATGTATAAGGCTTCCACCTTTTAAATGGATGTAGTAATAAATGACAATAAACAGTTTTACCAGGATTCAATTACTTTACATAGATACTAAAAAAAAAAAGAAAAAAAAAGGAGAGACAGGAAGCTGTACACTGAGTTGTCCAATATTTTGAACTATATTGGACAGATATTGATTTTCCTCCTGATTTTGCAGTTATTCATCAGCAATGTCCTCACAATCAATTTTTAAGTATTAATTCATTAGAAATGCCCCATCCTAAATAGAGTGTAAGAGTTGGAGCCACTAAACACAGTAGGCCAGATTCATCTCTGGAGTACGCAAGAGATTAATTTGGCCCAATAATATTAGCTTCTGAAATGTTATTTTTTTTACTTTGTATTGTTCCTTAGTAAATGTGATACATTATGTCGGTAAGCTGTTCTGTTGGAAATATCTCAAAACTTCATTACAAACTGGAACTCAGAGTGTGGATTTACTAATCTTTCTTCGTTCCTAAATTTAGTTTTTTAAAAGTTTACTCTTGTTTTATTTGATTGTGTCAACTATTAAAAGGCTAGCTATCATTTAGCAGTGAGATTCTAACAGTCTAAAAACATCCACACCCGGTGAGTGTTGATGAAAAGTCTTCAAGTATTTCTTATTTATGGCCAAGACTTTCAGAAATGGATGCCTAAAGTTAGACACTTAGGTACATATTTAGGTTTCTAAATATGAGGTGCTGAGTGCTCAGTACTTTTGAAAATCACACTATTACTTAAAGACATAGAAGCCTAAATTTAGGGTCCTCATTTTCTAAAATCTTGGCCTCTGTTTTTCAGCACCCATCCAAGGTTCTAGGTGCTTATTACAATCTAATAGCAGTGTCCTATTATCTGTGAAGTGAGTTAATGGCCCTAGGCCAGCTCCTACTTGGCAGATATCCAAATAATAAAAACTACTATTACAACAGTATCTGACACCAGTTTTGATCATCTCCTCAGAAAGGCAAAAGATTGAATAGGCCTGGAGTCTAAATTATCCTTGCTCCCATGGTGATTAATGAGACACATTGGTGGGGGAGAATGGAGTAACTGGAACTGTCACTGCCCATGCTCTGTGTCTGTACAGTGCAAGTCAGACCAGAATAAGAGAGAAATGTGGGGGGCAGGAGAAAAACGTAAATGCCGATTGCGTGAAAGCTTTTATACAGGTTTATTTTAGCTTCCATTTTTCAAGCTCTATTTTAAGCAGTTCTCTTACTGTGAAATCTGATAACTATTTCTTTTTTTTTTCTTTTTTTTTGCATTACTTCTCACAGATTATCAGCCTGTTCTCTAATTCTGTAAACGTTTAGCTAACAGTTTAGTTTAATAGCTTAAAATGAACCTGCAATAACAGGACAGACCCTAAGTAGCCAATAACTAGTTAATCAATGGGGGAGCATTTACTAACAGCTCTCGATTTCGATATGGATAGCTAGAGGTAAAGCATTTCCAATGGAAAGTCCTTGACTTTTGGATTCACATCCCTCTTTGGTTGAACAGACTCTGAGTCTGTTGGCATTTAGGGTACAGTTCAAAATGCATGTACTATTACAGGCATTTGCCATATAGGGGTGGTTGCTGGTTTTATAATGCAATGACCCTATTTATCTTTTTTTATGTTTGTATCGGAGTAGTTTTTAATGTTGTACATGCACCCAAGGACAATTGTGATGGGCACATTTCAGAAGTTGAAAACCAAACATAAACAGTAATTATTATTAATTCTTAGAAAGTTTCATCTACCCATCCCAAAGTGCTTTACTAAAGTGAATATTTATGATTTGCCCTATTTCACAGACCGGGAAAATGAGGCACCGAGAGGTTAATTTTCAAGATTTAGAAAAGAAATCTAAACTATCTAGTTGGAGTGGATGTGCAACAACTCTGAAAATCAGTTTATCCTTATCTAGATGCTTAAATATCAATTTAAGAGATTAACTTTAGGCACCCAGGTTTGAGATTTTGACTCATGACTGCTACTTAGAGATGAGAAATGTAGTTCTTTTAATCACTACAGTTTTATTGCACTTTACCTTAAGAGCATTCAGATAAAAATGCCAAAGGCTGATGGCACTTCCAGGAGGGCTAGGATATTGTTGTAGATCACTTCAATATTTGGTTGTATAAGAAGAACAGATTATCCAGATGCATACAGGAATGCTTTAAATAATTACTTCAATAACAGGTGGGCTCTTTCAAAAGCACTCAGAACTGGCCTAACTCTGCATCCGACGAAGTGGGTATTCACCCGCGAAAGCTTATGCCCCAATACGTCTGTTAGTCTATAAGGTGCCACAGGACTGTTTGCCACTTGGCCTAACTCTGTTTCACAGAAGTCTGACACTGAGAATCCTACCACTGACTTTGTCAGGAGCAGTTAGGCCAATGCAGAGCTCTCTTAATTCACTCAACATTGTTAAATTATAATTCAAAGAAAATGAAAGCACACAGTGAAGCTATTTGATGTATTTTAGATGACAATCAACAAGTAATTGTGTCTCTTCTCAGAGCCCAAAACTGTAAAACACATGTCGTAAAAATCCTACTCAGGTCTCACACTGAGGTCAATGTAAGGATTGCCTGTGTATAAACTGCAGGCTCAGACCCTTAATGATGTTAGCTCGAAGGTATCAGTCATTTAGCTGAAATATTTTTGCAGGAATTAAGGAGTACCCGTTTAGGTTTTCATTACTGACCAAAAACAGTCTAGACATGGAGTGTAACCTAAATTTTTGAGGTTGAGGTTTCATGAATACTTCACATATTTTGCCTAAACAGTGGCTTCTTCATTATTTAGAGTAAGACCTTCTTTTAGACTAAGTATATTAATTATTTCATATGATAATCAGCATTCGTTAAAACAGAGCATGCATTACCTCAATCTGATTCTGAGATTGCTTCCACTATTTTTATACCAGAGCAATATCGGGTCAGATGTTCAGCTGGTATAAATCCTTTAAACTCCATGGAAGTCTTATGCCAATTTGCAGTAATGAGGATCCAGCTCAGTATTGATTCCACTGGAGCTACCGCTGGTTTACATCAGAGTATTGGTTGATGAAATCAGAATTTATTCTCACAGTGTCTAAGCATGATGAAGCCTCTTTTACTTGCTGAGCTAAAAAGTTCTTTAGTAGAACTACTAGCTCATGGAGACAGTACCTTCAGATGTGACATTCTGAGACCATCAAAACACAAATTAAATTCCTGGAATATCATTTTTCCATTACCACAATCTCATTACCATGTCACTGGCTCTGCTGATCACCATTTTTTGAGGTTAGAGGGTAACCTAAAAATGGTGATTAGCACAGCAAGAGACACTGTGTCCCCTCTTTTAGTAGGACATGTGGCTAATAGTTAAATATAAAAAATAAGTGATTGGGACTTCTGAACCCAAATGTTTGCAGATACACAAAGGAGGTATTTCATCGAAACCTTTTTTAGCTTTCAAAAATATCCTGATTATAGACTACAGCCTTGAATGTGGTATATTTGTACATTTTTCAACTATATATATATATAGAAAATCTTTAGAAGAAAAGAACAGGCATGTAAGGGTCAGAACTTCAGCTGGTGAAATTTGGAATAGCTCCATTGAATTCAATGTATCTACACCATTTGCACAAGTTGAGGATCTGCTTTAAAAAGTCCCACAGCTTGAGAACTTGATCCTACAACTACTGAAGTCAATGGCATAACTCCTTATGACTATAAACCAAGCAAATCAGCCCCCCCAGTTTTGCATCCAACTGACATCAAAGGTTTTTGACCTTGAATAATAATCTTGTTCCAAAATTATAATTAACTATTTAGATTGCTAGAATATTTTTAGTATTTGTGTTGGGCCAAATCCTGCTCACCTTAATGGTGGACATGTGGTGTGTAAGACTCAGAGTTTAATAATACTCTTCAATTGAACAAAATGACTAGCATTTGGGCCATTTTATACAGTCACTATGAACTTAATTCAGTTGCTATTGACTTCAGTGACAGCAAGATCAGTATCTGTACTTTTTATTGTGCATTTGTTTTTATTATGCATCCTTCATTTAAACCTGGTAGCAAACAATATGCACTTATAACACCACCTCTGCCAAACAAAATTCTATTTCACATGCTGAATGCATTAACACTTTGACATATACAGAAATCCCAGGCCTAAAATTTACAAAGGTTTTTATGTCCCCTTTACATGTGATAATGTGCTGAAAGAACTCAAATACTGACAGCTCCTGCTAGTATTTAAATAACGAGGTCAACAATTAATGTATTACATTTATAGTTTGCAAAGGTGGTATTTAAACCTTGATATTCTAATTATAACTATTGACAAAATGCATCTGTGTTCATCTAATTTCAGTAAAAGCTAATTTTCCCATCTCTGCCATGTCCATCCAAAGGGCAAGTCTTTATTGCTTTGTGAGACTGTGAGACTCTACTTGCTTAACACAAGAGGTTTCTCCCAAGGTCCATTTAATCTATTTGCACCCATTATCAACAAATAGTCAGGACAACAATAAATTAATAAATGTTAAGAGAATTTCTTATGAAAAGAAGCAAAGAGCTCTAGTGAGAAAAGAAAAACAACTTCTTAATCTTGTTGGCACATGGAAACCCTACTGTTCCTCACTGTACAAAAAAAAAATAATAATAATCTGTAAGAGGCATAATTGCTCCAGAACATTTTAGGTGCAACTGAAGTTCAGCAATAATGCCATGGTTCTTTTGTTATGCTTTACCTTTGTTGGAATTAAAGGTCCTATTGCTACAAATACTGCAGATGCCAAATTTACCAGGTTTTTTGTTGTTGTTGTTTTTTACAAAGCCTTTTAACTTATCAGAAAACATCATGCAGTCAAGAATAGGTTTTGTGTTAAGGAAGCTTTTTCTTTTTAGTGTAGAATATCAATTCAAACAATTGCCTCTGGATTAATATAGATATAGTATTTTAGATATGTATCATTTGTGTGTGCTGTGTTTGTGTGTTTATATATATTGGACTTGATAATATATTTTAAACAAGACAAAAAATAAAGCTAGGAAATATGAAGGGTTTTTTTGGTCTTGTTTTTGTACTGCAGAGCTAGTAAAAAGACACAGCCTGAATTGTCCTTTCAGGAGTCTGTCAAGTCTCCTTGTAAATTAAATATAAAGCACTAGAGTCTGCAGAATCTACAATACATACCAGTCATATTTCTTTGTCAGTTGCCTGTCTAAAACAAAGCCTTTAATTTAGAATTTCTGCAATATTTCTAAAAGAAAAAACAGACATATTCATGCAGGGTCAGACAGCACATTCTGGGAAGATAGGACCATTTCACCTGCTGATCCCTGGGACTCAAACAAACTTTTCAGCTGGGCCCACCAGTAGTTATTCTCAATAAATCTTCTTATGGGTTGATCAACTTAACTCTTTTTTTTTCAAGCTTGGAAATGTATTATCTCTTTAACCTTTGGAGGGTTGTGGTATTTTTAATAAAATGAATCTGGCTTTTACAAATATTTTATTATATTTTAAGTTAAAGGAGACATGAAAATTGTTCATTTTCACAATTGAGCATTAATGCATAGCATGCCAGTCAACAGCACAGGGGAGCTACATCACTAATAAGCTGATCTGACCAGACATTTACAAGTTACTATTTGAAATCAACACTTCTGTGTTGGTTAATAATAATTAGATGTTAAACAGTTTTATTTTGAGAAAGCTGAAGAGCTACATTTCCACTGAGACCCAATAAGCATTCAGAACTGAATTACATACTTTTAGGTGGGTATGGATATTAGAAAAAAGTTTCCTTTTCCATTGTAATGGGCCCAATTCTCCATTCCTTATGCACCAAGAATTTCTGCTGGTTTCCAAAGAAGTTTGGGAAGCATTCTAATGGGATGACTAAAATAAAGCATCTACAATATATTCAGGCAAATACTCTGTCATCCATGGATTTACTTAAACAGAAGTTCATATATTTATTTTCTTTATATAGCTGACCAATCACATTTTCAATCCGAATTCTTAATATTGTCCTGCACGCTGATGAATAGGAAGGTTTCCATTTAGCAGAAAAGCTTAAAAAAAAAGTTGATTTTCTTTCATTTCTTGCTCATGAAATTTAAATCAGCATTACAATAGTGCATTGACTCCAGGACCTTGCAAAAATTTATAGTGCTGAAGCCAAGCCATTTTGACTAAATGAGTTTATTCATTCCAAATGCATTGCCAACACATTTGGTATTTAAAGGTGAGAGGGTTGGGGGTGGGGGGAATCAAAGAAAGTCTTTTAAAGTTGTATTTTGTTTACTTGTACCAGGTTATAAAGCAAAAATATTTTCTAACGGAGTTGCTGAGAAGTTAGTGGGCACTGAAGCGACAAAATATATTTCACTGTTTTCCCCATTCATTTGCTTCTCATTTCTATGGCTTTCTCTGCCTTAAGGTGGAGAACCTCAAGAGCCTAAACAGGAATTCTCCACCCTCGTTCATCCCAGGACAGACAACTATCATTTTTCTTTATGGAAAAAAAAAGCAAAGCAATATGTAAGAAGAAGTCAAGACTCTTAGGAATTTTGTTGAGGTCTTTCTAAATAGCAGGAAATGTCTTATTTAAAAAAGTAGTTACTATAAAGTTTAACGCTTTATATGAATACATTGTGTAATTTGCTTTATAAACTGACAGTTTATGAAAAGCCCAATAAAATAAAAATCAGAGGTCTAATCTTAATGTAGTTACAAAGATATGATTTATGCTGCATTCTGATGAAACACTGCAATATATTCACTTTATCATATAAGTTACAATGATGTGTCCAAAAGTTTTATTTATTTTCTTTCCTGCTTTCAAGTGTCAGTCACTGAACAGAGCATTTTTGTCTTAGATACTAGTGAATGTTATTTTCTTTTATCTTTGAAGTCTTTTAAATGACAGTAGCGCACATAAAAGACTATTCAGAAATAATTTAATAATACTTCATATGGGAAATTAATCCAGATCTAGCTGCCACTAAAGTCAATGGAAAGACTCTTACTGACTTCAGTAACAGTTGAACTGAGCCCTAACCACACAGCTACCAGCAATTTGTAAGCAAATGGCATACCCTGTTTCTGAACATTTAAACCACTGTGTTACTTGTCAGGCAGTTTTCAGGAAAACTCACAAACTGTGGAAAACTTAAGATGCTCCCTGTCATTTTACATTTCTGATATTTCCTTCCTTCATTAGAACGGAGAAAGAACTTTAAAAGTAATTCTTCACTCAGGTATTATTTTAGTAAATGTATCAATCTAACAAATCTTTGCTCCTGTTATTATTAAAATTATTTCAGTAAATACCAAGGAGCTTGCGCTGAATTTTTATCGGTGCTGCTTGGGTTCAGATTTTCATTTAAAATCTAGATTCAACCCCAGAACTCATAATAAATACTGTTATGAAGTGAAGGCTGCAAAGAATCATCTCCAGCTCATATTCAATTGGCATATTAGGTTTAAAACACAATCTACCCAGTCTTTGTCTTCAGTATCCCTCATTCAATAACTTCAGTTTCAATATAGTAATGAGTACCCAAACCCCTGCAGCTAGATGGGGGGCAAAGGGGGAGGGTAACTTATCCTTGGTGTAACTCCACTGGAGACATTGGAATTGCAGCAAGGATGGATTTGGCCCCCTCCTCCCTAAACTGTAAATGAGACCAGCAGGGGGCAGAATTACTGATTGATCGGCCACAATTCAAGTGGTGACCAGGTACAAAATGCTGAATGGAAACTTTGATGATTCACCTTTCTGTGCTCCCCACCATAACTACTGTTGACTCAGAAAGGGGAAAACGACACCACCGTTCTCTTCAAAAACGGGCAAATCTCGTCACAGATAATGATATAAACAAAACCAGGACTGTGTTCTGGGAGCATCAGCCCCCTGAGGCTGTGAGGCCCCCTAACAGCTAGGTTGCCACAAGAAGAGCCTAACCCCTACAGCAGATTGCAGTGGGAAGAAGCGGCCTTTCCACTCAGCTAGGAGTTCAAAGTCACTGGAGAATGCACAGCCAGGTTATATGTGTAGTTCCACATATATACAAGCAGATCTTTTAAGGCCATAAGATCGGACTGTTCCGCTGGTTTCCAACTGAGGTCCCCAAACAGGACGCTTCTGGACCGGTTGTTGCTCCTCCTCACACTACCAGGCATCTCTGCAGGAGCGCAGCTCTTGGAGTTGAGCACTAGGGGTTATGCACTGCGCGCCCCTCCTCCTCCCACCCACCCCCAGACGTGTGAGCTCAGGGCCCTCCCTACCTTCTGAGCTCCCCCTCCCGAGGGGGAGGATTGCGGCTTCTCGCTCGTCTGCAAGCTCCCAGGAATTGCACCCTGCTAACCATGTCCACAGACACCTAACGGACCACTCAGTCTTCCCCAAGGATGCGGGGAAGGAATGGGTGGAGGGGAGGGGGAGCCGCTACCCGGTGCAAGGAGCCTAGCTCCTGGCACTGACCTCCCTGCTGTGCCACGTAGTATCCCTTAGCTCCCAAACCGATCGCCCGGTCAGTTGCGGCTCTCCAAGTGCGAGCTGCACACCCCACCTGGCAGGGCGCGCAGGGCCATGAACTTGGAAGAGAGTTGCCGGGCTAGCAAGGGGCCCATTTAAAAGAGATGTTCTCTTCCCCGCGTTTTGGAAAACTTTTGCCGATTAAAAATCTTTGCAACGAAAAACAGAGAAAGAAGAACTAAGGAGTATTTGAAATCTTGAGATTTCCCCCCTCCCCCCTTCCCCCGCATCTCCCCGCTCCTCGGAGGAGAGCGCAGAGACTTTTGTTACACTTTAGCCAAGACTTTGGGTGAACTTTATCGGGTTCCTGACTCGGTACGTTCAATCGCGCTGAAAATCGCAGAAACATCTGTTGGTTTTAAAAATGGATTTCGTGGTGGAGGAAACACAGAGCTGTGTCCAAAACCGCCTTGCTTCGCCCCCTGCTCCCTTTCCGCAAGAAAGGGTCGATGTGGGGGTCTTGAACTCAGTAATGTTTAGAAAAGCGCCTGTAAAGCTGGTTCTGCAAGAGGCTCCCAGCTGGGCTTAATACCCTGAGCTAACCCCTCACCCCATTATTTTCGCCTCCCCAGGACGGGGATCTCATTTGACAGGTCTTCCTCTAAAAACCTGGCGGCAGCATTGTCCTGCATTTTCCTCCCCAGCTGGGGAGGGGGGCTGGCTGGTAGCGCCCAGCTCCCGTCTCTTTCTTACCTCCTCTGACCTCTGCAGCCTGGAGAAGGAAAGTAAAAACGATGAGTGTGGTTACAGTGGAGTCCCGGAGCCACCTTTTCGTTTTCCATCTTGTGGACCATCTCTGCATCTCCATGCTGGGCGCCCACAAGTGTGAACCGGACTCCGGGCGCCTTCAATGTATACCAGCTCCGTCCCTTCCACGGTATTCCCAGAGATGCTGCCTCTTATAGAGCCATCCGTGAACCACCAAAGGGGATTTCTTTTCGTCCCGCTCTTTGCTCCGTGCAGGCCCCCTCCGCCCCGTCCTCCCCCGGTGTCCTGCCTTCAGACTGCAGGGAGATGAGGGGCTTTAATCAAAACGCCAGGAGCGCGGCATCCCCCTAAAGGCTCCATCCCGTCAGAGGGCTGGGCGAGAGGCACTCGGCAGCCACCCCCGGGAGCCCAAACTGACAAGCCAGCGGCAGGTCAGAAGCCAATCGCACGCCTCCTCCGGCAGCCCACAGCCCGCCCTCCCTGGGCCCCGCAGGCTGGACCAGCCCCCCGAGCCGCCCAGCCAGGGCAGATCAATACTTGGGGAATGAAAGGAATGGCAGGAGCAGCCCGCAGGGAGCCTCCGTGCTCAGCAGCGCCCCGGCCAGTCCGCTCCGCAGCCGGCTCCAGCCTGCTCGCTCCCCGTCCCGGGGGTCGTGCGGCAGGGGCTCAGCCCGGACCTGCCGGGATCCGCTGCCCGAGCCAAGTGGGGGCAGAGGAGGGGCGGGTGGGACGGGGCAGAGAGCGCGAGAAGCGGGCAATGGGGCAGAATGGGAGGCAGGGGGTGGAAGAACGGGGGAGGGGGTCAGAGGATCACCGTGCCCTCCCTGGTTCCCACAGGTCTGCGCTGCTGAAGTTATAACCCAGCCTAGAGAACGATCGACGCCTAGATCGTCCCTGTCATCAGAAACCTGAAAGGCGCTGCCCGCTACTAGAGCTGGTGCAGGGACACGTTTCCCCGCTACCCACGAGCTGGACGCTTCCAGACAGGGTTTGGGTATTTAAAAGAACTCCGGTGTGGCCAGATTAAAGGAAGGGGGGAACCAACTACCGAAAGGTGAATCACCCCACCCGCAGAATGCAGAGCGGAGGCCTTGAAATCGGGGGAGCTGCTGGGCCAAAGTTTAGAAGTCCATCTATGACAAATTCCCTTTCCTCTGTCTGTGTGTATATGGGTATTCCACATTATCCCATATGGTCACTAGCGCATAGTCAGTTTGCTCAGATTAGCCGGACCACTTAAGAATTCTATCTCACTGACTTTAAACGCTTTGGTTGATCGAAACTGACTATTCTTTGATGGCTCTAGTCATATGTACATATGGGATTTGTAAAGTGTGTCTTTACTGGTATATTTATGCTTCAAAACAAGCTAATTTATCTTTTAAAATGAAAACTGTTTTAACAATCACATAATTTAATAATGGCTTCCAAGAAAATGATGTTTTACTAGGGAGAAAAAGCATGACAAGTTTAAAGCAAAAAGGAATAAATTTCAGAACTTAATAGCATTTTACCCTTTTCTTTACCGTACTGTACATTTATCACAGAAAATGGCAATACTGACCTCCTTTGTAAAGCGCTTTGAGATCTACTAATGAAAAGCACGATGCAACAGTAGGTGCTACTGTATTTCACCATTTCATGCATACATTTCAGTGAGGGTAGAATTATCTCCATTCTTTTACAGCTAGGGAAACTGAGGGACAGAGAGGTGAATTGACTGGCCCCAGGTCACTCAGGAGGCCAGTGTGAGAGCTAGGAATAGTACACAGGTCTTCTGAGTCCTAATTTAGTGATCTGTCTGCTGGGCCACACCGCCTCTCTAACTGCCAGCTTCAATAAATAATGGCAGAGGTTTAAGGAGAGCTTCATTAAACACGTACATTTAGCTAACTCCTGCTTGCCTTTACTTTCAGTTAGTGAGTAAACACACTCTGAATTTTAAAAGGTGACTTGTGAAGGGAAAAAATGGTTTTGCATCCCATTTTCTTTATGCAGAATAAATAAGGTATTACGTAAATTGGATGGGAGAGGTGTACAAATTCCTGTTTTATATACCACATTTTCCTTAAAAGACTCAATGGACAAATGGAGGACTATTGGATTTATAACCTCCAAGAAATACATTTTAAAAAACTTGATTTTATCTGTCTTCGAATGATAGTTATCAAGTACCAATTATGCAATATGTAGCTCAGGAGTGGACTGCTATGTCCATGTGGAGACTTACTGATGGCAAAAGATGAAAAATAAGCAAACCAAAACAGAAACAAAAACCTTGGAAATTCTAAAAACAAAATATTTGGTTTCAAAAACTGGTTAAGTTACAAGGTGCTAACAATGAACTTACTTATAAAATATGGCTACTTACAAGCAAGGAGTTAATAACTATTATTATATATTCATTTGTTTATTTGTATTGCCCTCAGTGATGTGCTAGACCCTTCCTAGAACAGATAAGCATCAGTGACTTTTTCAGTGTGTCCTGCTTCTCCCCTTTCCCATATCTGTGGGAGTTCTCAGGGCTCTTTGCCCTTCTCACTTTACATCCTATCTTTGAGTGATCTCATCCACTTACACGGCTCCAAGTATCATCTCTATATTTATGATTTACAAATCTGTCTCTCTGTCAGCAACATTTCTCTGCATCTAGTCCTGCAGCTCAGCTTGCCTCTGGGACATCCCTGCTTGGATGCCATGTTATCAGCTTAAGTCCTCTTCTTGTGTCCTCATACTGCTTCCTGCCATATCGATGCACATGCAATTGTCCAGTCATTGCACTCTGCCAGGTCATTGGAAGTGAATCCACAGTCAAGCAGTGGGCATTGCAGGAGATGCTTCATATTTTGAAGCTCTCTGCTGCAATCACAGGGACGAGTGATGTAGCCCCACTTGATCATCGCATCTCTAAACCAGCCAACTCCAGTGCAAAATTGATTAAGGCAATGCCATATAGTCCAGGGTCAATCTCCACCGTGTGATAGATGTTCTAGTGGTGGGAGCCAGAGCACATAGGCTACAGGGTCGTTCTTTACTCTTATTTGCCATAACTGAGCCAATTATTTGTTTGGGTGACAATGTTAGGGGTTTGATGGTGGCAAGAAAACTTTGTTGTGACTTCAGTCGACCCAGTGTTGGTGTTATATCGTACAGCTATGTCTTGGATCTGTGCATTGCCCTGTGCACTCTGCTTTACTAGCAACTTACCAGAGTCCATCAGCTTCAGTGAAAATGGCCAAAACTGAACTCCTATTTTTCCATCCCAAACTGTCTCCATTTGTCCCCTTTTACTACTGTGAACAATATCACCATCCTCCCCATTGCTCAGACATATATTGAATTTTCCATTAACTGGTGATATAATTTATTTTTAAGACTTTTAACGCAAATAAAACCATGCTAGCTTCCTCAAGAGTGGTCTTCTGTGTCTGGATTTTTGATAATTTATGGGGGCCACTAACAACAGCCTCTGTGTTATGGAAAATACCAAATCCAGTGTATATGATTGCTGGCTTAAGGATCTCCAAGGTGATGCTCAATAACAATGATCTAGTTCAAACTAGATTGGAGTGAGTGGCTCTAAGGTGGGGCTCACACCTGATTTGACCAAAGATTTGGAGGGAAGTGTTTCAAGATGGAGCAAGCAAAATTCATAAGTCATTCAAGAACAAGGGTAAGAACAAGGGCCGAGAAGCTTCACCTTTCAGGTCACCAAAGCATCTGAGAGAAGACTGATGTTCTAGAATCTGCAAAATTGGACACCTTGGGGAGAGGAAGTCACAACATCAACAAACTACTCAAGTCTCTCACCAGGTTCTCCCTACACCTGAAGAAGGCCTGCTCGTGAGAAGTGCCGTCCAGTAGAACACCAACATCTAGCTTCTTATCCGCAAGTTCAGCTCCTACTCTATCGGAGTCCAAAAGACTGGGAGAGCTCAAGAGTTTATGAACCCCTGATTATTTTCAATATCTTAATTTTCCCTTGTTTGGTTTTTGTCTTTTTAATTAGCTGGAAGACATCCCAGCCCTTTTGTGTTTCTTTATTTAAAGTGTGGCTGTGGCTGTTCATGTGTGAGCACCCGTAAAGCTCATGCACGAAAGGTGCCCGAAAGAAAACATTTAAACTGCTCTAAATATTGTCTCATAAAGACATGCATTAAAGAATGTTTTGTGTTTAAAAGTCTGGAGACTTTCAGATTGTCTTCTGTAATTTCTGGTAAATAAGAGTTGTTATACATCTGCTTATCAAGGGTGTTCTGTTAAAGTCTGTATTATGGTATTTCTGTTGAAGAATGAAAAAGGTTAGCCAGGTGACATAAGAATTGAAATCTAAGAAGGAAGTTTTAATAGACTCCAAAGTTTTGTTTCAGACTTTAGATAATAATTTGGTTTTAGCTTTATGATACTTTAAGCAGACTTAAATTACAAATATGATTGACTTTGGTAAAATTTGTCTAGGTAGGATTTATCACCAAATGGACAGCCAACTTCTTAGACTCCTGCTTAGAATTTATATAAGGATTAACTATATTTTGGTACTAATTTAATGATTTGATTTGTTGACCTCATTGTGTTTTGATAGATAGTGTATTTTACTCTTGCTTTAGTTTAATTAAAGCTCTAATGATATGTTCTCTTGATTTTATTCAAGAGCTTTAATACATTTATAAAACAGAAACTGATGCTGAATCAATAAGCAATATGGGTTCCAGAATCTTTGGGGGCCTGAGGTGGATACCAACCGGTCAACCTAATAATCTGACCAGTTTTGCTGGATAATTCTTTGGTTCTCATAATTCTCAGAGCTTTCGAAAATCTGGCCAAATTAACATAAACACATTGGCTCCAATTCTATATTCTTGCTCAGGAATGGATGGGTGAGGGCAAAGCTGGCTTTCAGCAGCCTTTGCACCTCTTGTATTCTGGCCCCAGCCCCTAGTGTATGTTGGAGCAGCCTCAGGTTAATGATGTAAACTGTTGTCATATTATTATTAGTTATTTGTATTACTGTAGCACCTAAGAGCACCAATCATGGATCAAGATCCCATTTTACAAACACAGAACAAAGAGACAGTCTCTGTACCAAAGAGCTTGTAAACTAAATAAGACAAGAGACAACAGATGGATACAGACAGACTGACAGGAGAGTACAAGGAACAATGAGGCAACAGTGGACAGCATGATAGGCGGTGGTCTCAGCACTCCAGTGGCCTAACTGTTGTCAAGATTTTTTTAGGCCTCACTTAACAGCTTTAACTGGATTTTTAAACTTTTTTTTTTAAATAATCCAGAGTCTTATATGGAACAACAAAGAGAGAGACAGAGAAACAGAAACATATTTCATAACCAGCATATTCATTTGATTTTTTTAAAAAAGCAATTAAAATTCTTGAACAGTTTAAATTAAATAAAACATTCAAAATATTCTTTATACTTCAGAATGGGTTAGCAGTTCCCAGTCAGTGAGTGACATCAAATTTTGTTCTCTATTGGACAACACGAGATGAGAGGAGGGAGGAGCCATTTCCTGTGTGTTTATCTTTCTTCTATCTAAAATTACAGGCCTTTTCTAAGAGCCTGAGGAAAGGCAAGGTACAATTTCCAACATGGTCATCTTCATCCCTTAGAAATTGCTTCCCCTGAGCCAGAAAGGAGAAGGAAGCATTTTTTATAGGAAAGCAAAAAAATGATAGATACCTAATGGTAGCTACAAAACCTGACAAGGAAGCCATTTCTGACAATGCACCTGGGTTCTTCTGGGCAGTTTGCAGTGCTCACCTAGACAGCCTGTATCAGCAATGCAAAGGCTTAAAGAATAATACATTCTCCATTCCCTTCATATAGTTATAATCCAGTAAAGTCAACAGAAAGACACCCATTGACTTCAGTGGGCTCTGGATCAGGCCAGAATGTTCCTTTTCTGATTTTTCTTCCCCACCCATAAGATCTTTGCTGGGTGGGTAATTTACCAGATAAAATGCTGAGTGTCTGGCTTTCCAGACACAAAATTACCAGTAGTTGCTCAATCAAGTCACATACATAAACTCAAGAATGTTCTGAAAAGTTTTTCACAATTTAGATTCTTAAAACTATTCCTCTCTTCTTAAACAACCTCACCATTAGCAACTTCATTAAATGTCTGACTAGAATTTGCTGTTTGTTGTTGTTGTTTTGTTTGTATCCTGTATTTTTTAGGTATAAGTAGTTAACATTTTAATTACAATGTTGGCACCAGGAAAGAAAATGACTTTAATATATTTGACATTTTTTAAAAATTGGTGAATAAAAATATTGTAAATAATAGATAGACTTGGTGAGCCATAAAATAATTATTTAAAATGCTTAGGTAGCAAACCCACTATTCAGAAGTTAATTCAGGATGAGCATAATAGTTCTGGATGTGAAAGAGGGAGTTAAAACATGAGAGCCTTTGAGAGAATAACCAAGTGAGAGACGCTTAATGTGCTACAAAAATGTTAAAGCAAAGTGTGATCCATAAATTATTCTGTGCATTTGTCTTTTCTGCTGTCTTTTTATGCCTCTTTACACATCAGGATAGGATTATAGAGAAAAGAATGACTAGCATTCTGACATTCATTATGCTGTCCTTGATACATCAGCAGTGGCAGATTAGTTGATGTTTAAATGTTAGGAGTTGCTCTCTTTTATGTACACAGATGGGTCATTGTTGTATTTTTGGACAGTGTGGGGAGGGGTTAGGAAGTACTGAGAAGAGAATGTGTTTCCTTAGCCTAAACTAATTCACAAGAAATCCGCAGTGGCAGTTTCACATTCTTGTGCCTCTAGACTCCTACAGTAGTTTACAGGCATTTTTTTTTTCAGGGGTGTCATAATTCAGCAGAGTTTCCAAGACATCAGAGAAAACTTAAATAAAATGCTGATCTGCAAAAGAGTTCAAACAGGGCTGAAATACCTGAAATACCCATCTACCTCAAGCCAAAAGGAAAAATATCAGAATTAAATTAATAGAGAAGACAGAGACTGAGGGATGCTGGCTTTTAAGCCATCCACATATCTGTTGCAACACTCACTTTTGTAGTATGATGAGTAGAACTGGAAAAAGAGGCTCAGATTTCAGGGGGAACCTATACTGATATGAGACTAGAGATTAAGTATTGCAAGCCTAGGTAGGTTCTTGGGAGTGGCTAGGAAAGAGTATTAGCATCTAACCACTGCCCTTTTTGTAAATTTAAAAATGCCCCTTTTCTTACAGCTCTGCCTGCTTGTTACATCACTTAATGCCAATGAAATGGCCTCTTATCGAAATAGCGCAAGGTCTGCTTCTTGTGAAACCCCACGGCCTTTTGATAACTTTCCTCTTGTGTTTTTTAAGGGAGAAGGGTATTTTCACATACTCACACTCACACATACACAGGAATCTTAGTGTTATTGTATTACAGGGTATCCAGGTTATCCAATGGTGTTTTAGGTTATGTTATAGTTTTAAGTTATGAATCAAATTACTTACTCTATTACTAAAAATGATTTATATTTGCATATACAAAATTGTCACAAACTCCAGTGGCATACTGAAAAATATGCTTTCTTTAAAAGAGAGAAAAACTTCTCCAATGAAAAGTTAACCAGTGATGTCTACTTTCACACTCACTCCTAGATATTTATTTTCAGAAATACACCCAAGATTGGGAATTGGAAGTCATAGTGCCACTAGCTTGCTGAGTGAAGGTCGATGAGTCACAAAAACTCTCTGAGCTTCAGTTTCCCCATCTGCAAAAACTGTAATAATGATCATCATCAACCCCCATAAAGCACTTTCAGATCAGAGCTGTTCAAAAAGAAATAATCAAAACAAGTTTTCAGTGAAAACTTGCTTTTAGACCAAAATAAACATTTTCTTCTTGGTCTATTTTTGTTTGTTTGTTTGTTTTTCATTGAAAAGAAAGATCTTCTTCTCTCCCTTCCTTCTCTTCCTGGTGAAAAAGTGCCCAAAACACAAAAATGAAATGGGCACTAATTGGCAGCCTCAGCAGACAGACTAAAGTTTCTAGAAAAGCGTTGTGGCACGTTGGTGGGGGAGCTTGCAGTGTCACGGACCCACTCCATAGGATAAATAGACAATTCCCATTTCCAAGGCACATTTCCTTCATGAGCATTATGTGTCATTACAAAACTAAAATAACAATGAAGAAAATCTTTCAAAGACCGTTCATTAATTATGTTCAACTTGTCTGAAGAAATGCTAAACCAAACCCTTTTTTCTTTCTTAACGTGCACAAATGGTGATTGTTGTCCCACAGATTTTGAGTGCATGTAGTGTAAGCATTGTAAAGTCAAGGTCTGCTGAAGTGCGTGGAATACTGGGTGGATAGTGCTAAAAATAAATGACCTAGCAACAAACTTCCTGATAGTTTGCCTGAAGAAGCAATGAAAATAATCACATTAACATAAAGCTTTCCATTGTTAAAGAACACAAGCTTTTCTTGCACTCTATCCTTTGGTTTCAAGTCACAGATTTAGGTCCTGAGTCATTGCTTATTTGGGGCCCTGAATTTGCTCCCATTAGAATAAGATCAGCCCTTTCCGATTGATCCACCTTTGCTGATTATCTATGGGATTTAATTCGAAAGTATGTGGAACACAATACAAGAAACATTACACTTTACATGTTGCCTCTTCAGTAGTCCTCTTTTTCCTCTGGGTGAATCCTGCCACCTTATTTGGTAGGACCATCCTTCTGGAACTGGGGGAGCAGGGCTGTACCAGTTGTGTATTGGCACAGGGTAGGTTGGTTCAGGGTTTGGATTCCATATAGCAAAGGGGAGCACGCACTTCTTTGAAAAAGCATAGGATGTGACCCTAGTGCTAGTGGATGTTGCAGATAGTACCATGTCTGCTAGCTGGCTATGAGTTTTGCAACCTCTAACTCTCAGACCACAGCTTAGGGCTGGGTTACATCAGTCAGCATGGAAGTGGGTCAGTCTTCCTAGCACTCCCTTGCACACTGATGTGGACTTGTTCCCTGTTGCTGTTCCCTATGCTTTCTTCCCCACTTAAGCACTCCCACAACAAAAGTCAGGAGCTCTCTCCATGTCTTGCCCTATTGCAATCTTATGGGGTTGAAGCTTGTAATACATCACAAACAGAAGCAGCCACTAAAGGAACTTTCTCTATTCATAACACTACAGCAGAGAACTTTTACTATTAGAGATGAGCAAACACATATTACCTAATTTAAAACCCACTGGAGTGTCATAGACTTAAATGCTGGATTCATACTCAGGTTTTACTTGTGTTGTCTTCCACACAGAAGAAGGCTATATAAAAAGGAGCAGAGAAGGGAGAGAGAAAAAAATCCAGTTAAAGAACAATAAAAGATAAAAAGGGTTTGATTTTCAAAAGTCAGTGGGGAATTTTCTATGGGACTTGTACTCCTAAATCACTTAGTAGTAGTAGTAGTACTAGTAAATATTTATATTTATATATAATCACACCCAAAGGCCAAGGGTCCCAATGTGCTGGGTGCTGTACAAACACAGAAAAGAAACACTCTTTACCATGGGGAGTTTACAATCTAAATAGATGGAAGGCAGGAAATATGGACACAACTGAGCTGCTTCTTTTTCTTTCTTGCCATTTCCCTTCTTTTGGAATAAGTGACTTTTATAGCCTTCTTCCAAAACTCATGGTTGTCCGCCAGGCTGTCATGCAAGTTGGTCTCTCTGATGTCCACTGATATCTGGTCCATGTACCAAGTCTTTCGTCTCCCCTTTGGTTATTTTCCATCTATGATCATTGCAAGAGCCATCATACCCATATAGTTCTGAGGTCTCCACTGGATATGCAC
Source organism: Eretmochelys imbricata (assembly GCF_965152235.1). NCBI lineage: Eukaryota > Metazoa > Chordata > Testudines > Cheloniidae > Eretmochelys > Eretmochelys imbricata. Next base: position 69,308,305 of record NC_135579.1, on the reverse strand, counting down.
ATAGCAACGTAGCCAAGCCTTCCTCAACTTGCCTTCAATTGGAGCAAGCCGCATTAGGCCTCTAACAATCTCATTTTGTTACCAGTCATGGAGTGTCCAACTATTTGACCATCTCAACATCTTCATTTCTGTGTTGGAGAGCATGCTGATTTCTTTTCTAAAGGCTGGCCAAGTCTCTGTTCCATACATTAGGATGGGTCAAATTACAGTTTTACATACCCTACCTTTTAATTTTATTGACATATTTGTCACAAAGAACAGGCCATCTCCTGCCATTTGCACCAAGCAGTTGCTATCCTCCTATGTTGCCAGGGCCTCCAGGGCTCACTGGGCCCCAGCCAGCATCGGCTCTATCTGTCAGTGGCATTGTTGAAATAATACCAAATATCTATTCACACGGTATTTCCATCCTGATCAGCAGCAGGAAGCAGCTGAAATCAGAAAAGATTTCCAGCCAAATTTCACAGACTCTAGAAATGTGGATAAACTTTTGAGTGATTATCTTGGCCAAACTTCCTAATCATTTGAGGTTGACCTTTGGCTACTTATAATATGCTATAGTGTTATTGATACAGGAGCTTACCATTTTTTCCTTTACATGTACCTCTGCAGGGATAAAATCATACCCAGGATCTTTGCCTTGAGTTTGCAGAACTCAGATGAAGCTCATAATCTTTTGCCACCATAATTATACTTAATTCAAAAGCAGACAGATTATATAGTCTATTACTGTAATGTCTCTTAAAACATGACATATTAGAGATGGCAGATCTCTCCTAAATTAACACTCCAGTTAAGTGAGACACCCAGATCTGAACCAGCAATTAGTTTCTCAATTTCTGTCTACTTTTTAAGGTGCGGCCATTATGTGCCAGAAATGTCAAGAATCTGTGGTTTTGGCTGCCATTTATAGAGCTATCCAACAAGTGCTATAAAAACTCTCCTTTAACTACATATCTATACTGTGCTTTAGACATGAAAAGCACATTGTTTTTGGATTCCAAGTTATCTCTAATTGTTTGCGTTATTGATGCCTTCATTGGTTTGCACTCGACATTTTCCAGTCTTAAACTTCCCTATGCTGTGAAATAATTTAGATATGATCAGGATTCTCAGCAGTAATTGCTAGATTATTTTGTTATCAACGGCTAAAATTTCATCAATCATTTCTGCCCTTATTATCCTGTTCCTTAACCAAGGACCAGAAGCTAAACACCAAAACTCAATTTCACCCATGTCCTCTGGCAGGGTATAAATTCAGGTGTGCTGAGTGAAGAATCCAGTGGACCACTTATAGGCCCTGTTCATGCATTGCCTTATATGGCATGATATGGAGTGCAGAGAGGTTATTGGTGGCCGACGCTGTACACACAGAGGTACTGCAGGCATAGACTAATGGGTCTTCATTTGTGGCATTTGCATCACACATTCACTATTTCCATGTCACCCACAAATCCCAATCTCATGGAATTTTGGGAAAAGATGACAGGGATAGGATGAAGAGTGTAAGTAGCCAAAGGCATGTTAACTTATACCTAAGGATAAGATTATATCATGGAGGTTATGGAAGTCTTGGACTCCATGACTTTCAGAGACTTCCATGACATTTTCTGCTTCAGCCATGGGGTGGTCCTGGAGCCCGGGTGTGGCAGGGAGCGGGGTGGTGGCCTTGGAGCCCACAAGCAATAGGTACTAAATAAGAGGCATCCCTTCCTTACATTGTTTAATCCACTTACTTTAATTCATTCCAATATGTGAAGAGTAACAGCTTTATATCTGCCATAAAGATCTGAAATAAAACTAGAGATGAGTCTAAAGGAAAACCCTGGATTCAAACATCTTTGAATTTTGAAAAAAATCTAACTCTGGATCCAAACTTTAAAGCTGGGCCCTGACTCTACAATGAACTGAACAAAAGTCCTGTGTCTATTGAACTCTGAAGCTGGCATAAGCTGAAGAGTAGAGTTTGGCATCCCATAAAACATAACTTGAAAAACATAATGAGAATGACAAAAGAATGAGCAAGAGCTGTGGAAGATCCTTGGTCCTTTTTGACTGTTCCTTGGAAATATGTCTAGATTTATAGTCATGATGTAGTTATATTAAAGAAACAGTATGTAGATTGCTACTTCATTCATTCCTTGTGATTTATCACAAATTAGAGTTGTAAAACACTTCAAAGCAATGCTCAGGCTGAAAGCTGTAAACATAGACCACAGTTGCTCGGCATTTTTCAATTAATTTTTTTTAGGATGTTTTTTGAGTCAACACCATGAAAGCTATCATCTTTGCTGAAAAAAATGTGAAGCAAACACATGTGTACAAGGCAACGGCAGGTATCCGAGTCCTGCTGTCTACTAGGCAGACTGCCCAAACAATAAAATAATTAGTTTCATTTGTAGCAGGTTGTACTGAAGCAAAGAGTGACAAGGTCTACTTAAGTGACAGGAATACTGGAGGAATGAAAACAGCAAACTGAATAGAAAAAGTAAAAGACTCAAGAAATAACATTTCCAAAATATAGGACCAAATCCAGTTTAACCTACTCACATTCTCAGTCCCACTGAAGTAGTAAAAATGGAAACTGCCTTTACATTTGGAGTCTCACTTAAGGAAATGTAAGTTCCATCGTAGTTTTTCAAATCCTTTTATGAGACATATGGAAAGTTAGATTTATAAGCTCTTAACACTTAGAATTAAAGTACTATGGGGTAGATTCTCAGCTGGTATAAATTATCATAGCATTGACCTATGAGAATTTCAGTATGTGAGAATCTGCCCTTAAGAAACAAGAACAGGTAAGAAATTAACAGTTGCAAGGATGTCTTCTAATTGTCTGATCTCTTTTCCTTTGATTTGAGAGCTACAATAACTTTATCATAGGACTCTCAAGAAAAATTCTCCTCTTCTTCTACTGCAGTACTTTGAGGGCAGTGGTAGCAAAGGCATTGTGCCAGTTTGTGCCACCCTTACACCGTATGCTACCTTACTTCCCAAGTAGTCTCAGAAGTAAGATCAAGGGTAGCAAAATCCAGCTCATAAAAGCAAGTTGCAAAATGTCCTAATTCTGTGGCATCTCTTTCCATGTATGTCTGAGTAGCTCCCAAAGTTCCTTTTCTCAACCCACATTTTCTCCTAATTATTTTACTTTTTCATGTAAATGCATGCTTACAGTATTTTACAAGCTGTATGAAAACTATCAAAGTAAATTAGACTGTAAGAACAAAAGCAGAGTCAGAACCTTTCATCATGTACACTGTAGCTATTTCTTGTTTAGTTGTATTTTGAAAGTGCCATGGATAGGAGTAAAAAAATAAAAAGTCCCTCAGAATCTGATGCTGACTTCAGTGGGTGTATTGCCTGAGTAAAGAACGCAGGATCAGGTTCCCAGTGGATAACCACTAAATGCTGATGATGATTACATTAAAATAATCTAAACATTGTAAAATACAAATAAATAGTGTACGCTTTACCATATATTATTACACTTGATCAAAATATTTTTGGTAAAATTAAAGAAGGCTGAAGTATTATACCTTTATTATGATGATGTATTTCTTTATTTGTACTGCAGTAGTGTCATGGACCAGACCCCATTGTGGTAGCTGCCGTACAAACACAGATTCCATTATCTTCTGGAGAAGTCAGCTTTTAGGCATTTATGTGGCATGCATAACATATATGTGTCACTTATGACTTGAAGGCTGCTATGATATTTTTATACTTTTATAACATATAAAAGGTGAATCTTCTGTGTCCCAGTTGATGCCTGCTGTCTCCACTGAACAATGACAATTCTTCAAAGAGTGTTTATGTGACTTGATCTAGTAAATCTGCACTAAACTACTGTCATGTATTAAAAAGATCATGGCTTACAAAATAATATTCTGATATTAACACTTGGGTTCCAAACAATACTGATTATTCAGTGGGATTGTCATCAGCACCAGGCTGCTCACAGAGCCTACAAGCCCCACTAGGGGTGAATTTTAAGGGCAGTCTCTACCATGTTGTGGGCAACTGGTTTTTCAGAACTGGGAAATGTTGTGGCAATAGGGATTTAGCATCTGCTTTCAATTTAGTATGTAAAATACTCTTAAGATGTCTTTTCAAAAATCTTTCCAGATGATATATACTAATCTCATTTCTTACAATTCCCGAAGTATTTAAAACTCACCATTTCTTCTATTCTATATATTGCTGCCAGCTTTCCTTAGCTGTACTTTATTCCTTTCTGCATCAGCAGACCAGCTATGGACCTGATCCTGCACACACATAATGCTTAATTTTAAGCATACGAATAGTCCAATTGAAATCTATATATTTGTAGAATCAGGTCCTATGTAATTACCATAAATAGCCCCCTTTTTGTGACTTTTAATCATGGACACTTTGTTGTATTTTTTGCTTGTTTATTTATTTATTTGATAAGGTCACTTTCCTTGGCATAAACATGAGCTCCACATCGATTACTGCTAATTCTGTAAACTGGGAAGTCAAAGAAAAATACTGGAGGTACTACAGTTTTGAGTTGTAGGAAAAGAAGAAAAAAATCAACCACAAACTAAAAAAGTTAATCTAAAACAATCAAAGAGTTACATTCATTGGTGGATTTTGGATTAAATGGATATTGTTTCAGTAGAGCAGGATCTTTTCCCCAGATCTGTGCATGGAGGGAACCCCCTGCATATGACTCCCCTGCCATGAGAAGAGGGCCAACAGCTTTTGCAGTACCCTCTCACTCTCTTCTGCACCCTGAAGAGGGTGCTTAACTAGTATGCTGCCTACACAGGTGGAAGAGCCACAGATTGGGTGGCTTGGGGGACATATGTTGTCCCTCCTTGGGCCCTGTAGCTATTCCCTAGAAAATATAATTCAGCCTTTCACAGAACCCTTTCCAGCTGGAAAGGATGACCCAAATCCATGTTGATTAAAAATTCAAGGCTGTATTTAGTATGTAGAATGGCAGGAAACACATGAGAGCTACAACTTGTTAGTGAAGAGGTCTCCAACTCAAACTATGGGTGAGGTAAACCCACAGCCTTGCCTTGTTTACTTATGTGAAACCATCATATCTATATAGGACCAATCACTGCCGCATTGAACTCAATGGAATTTGCCACTGACTTCACTAGGAACAAAATTTAGCCAGTACTTCATATCTATTGGGCCAAATTCATTCCTAGATATAACTGGGTACAACTCTATTGATTTCAGTGGAGTTCTGAATTTGGCCTATTGCCTTTACAACCTAAACTGAGTAAGATGAGTGTTATAGGAGAGATGCATTTTGACAGGAATGAGAATAATAATACATCTGACAGGCAGATGAAAATACCTAGGCATGTTACGCTTCACGGCAGACTTCACAAGCAGGATAGTTGCTGACTTAAGAATTGCCTCTGGGTCTGTCACTCTGTTCGTCTCTAGTGGAGTTAATTTTTCTGAACTATTTTATCTCCCAGGCACCGTTTCCCCTACGGCTTACCTTAGCCTGTGAGGAATTTGCATGCGCCTCTGCCCCCTCCCCCTCTTCTGAGTATGTTCTAGTTGAAATCCCTTCAGAGACTCTGAAGATGGATTTCTATTATAAAAAGTACCAGGTGAAGGTGATGGCTTCTACCCATACCTTTGTCTGTTTGAGACATGAATGATCATGGCATGTTTTCCTCCCAATTCTAGTGCACAACTCAGATGGAAAACTTTTTTTTCTTGAGTAAAAAAGAAAAAAATCCATAAAAGCTACCCTGCAAAACGATGTTACTATTTATTTTATGTTAGCTGCACTGATAATGTTAATCCCATTGTGAAACTTAATCAAATATTACATTGGGGAAAGAGGAAACATTAAACAATAAAGAACATTTTAAAAACTGGTTGAGAGCACAATGGTACGCTGTCACATCAGATACTCATAAAATTGAAAGCACCTAGAAAGAGCAGATAACAAAAATGAGAAAGAAAGAATGCACACTATGAAATCAAACATGTCAGGCCACTACAGTCTACTGACTTGCAGGCCTGACCACAAGTTTGTATTACCCACTTTTTCTGTTTAGTTTTCAGATGTAGGAGCCAGAGGAATGGGCTGCAAACAGAGAATGCTGCTTTCCCTTCAAAAGGGTATTTTCCACCCCTCCCCAAAAACAAAATGGTGTGGTCTAAGAAACAGTGGCTGCTTTCTAAGCTGAAGACAGCAGGATAGAAATTAGCTTGTTTCTGAAGGATTCCTTTTGAAAGAGGTTCATTCAGTGCTTCACTTCCTCCTGCACTGCAGAACTCGCCCACTTCAGAAAGTGTGTACCTTATGCTTTCTTTAAAGTTCAGTTTATTACTTAGAAAGATTAAACTATGTGCACCAATATCCATCATGTGGTAGATAAATCAAATCCAATGTTTCCAAAAATGTATTGGAAAAAATAGCTTTAATAAAATCTCAAGTGCTAATAAAAATAGAGATCAAACAATCCCTATGTCTGATCCATAAAGGGAAAAAATAAAGCAAACAGTATTTCCTTTTAAGAAAAATCCTGATGGAGTCTGGTAACATCTGGCAGTGGGTTGGTAAAACCGACCTGTAAAGACCAGTTTACAGCAGCAGGTAAAGTTCATCCTGTACCCGACAAAAAGAGGTTTGGTGAAGTACACCCTGGGGATTCCCCACTGCTAAAACTTTGTTGCACAAAGAAAAACATATTATCACATACATCCAAAAAATGTATTGAAGTAACGTTAAAGGTGTAATATATAGTTACAAGTACAAGGGATTTCGGGAGCTCTGTTCAGTTATGTCTACTGAAAAGGGGAAAGGACTGGGCCTTATGGGACTCCACACATGAGAGTTTTGAAGAACAAGGAGCAACGGACCATCATGATAGTCTGGAATCTATTTGAAAGGAACCAGCAGATCCAGCTTAGCACAGGCACAAAATTCCTCCCACACTCCTTAGATGAGCCACCTAAATTCTCTGGTTTACTCTTTTTAAAGTTGCTGATTGATCCTGTAGTAACAGTTGAGAGATCTCTTTCATCCATGACTATGAGAAGAGTCCCCTCTGGAGCAATTAAGTCTGTTTCTATGTCAAATCCAGGTCTAAAGCCATCTATCTATTTGTCTGTCTCTCCATCACAATGTATGTAGTGATATATCCTTGTTGGTGAATTGAGGAGCCATGTGATAAATTGCCAAGCCATCTGATAAATACAATTTATCATACAACTTTGATGACTTCACCCGCATTCTGCTTTTTAGGCCATCTCCCAGAGGAATGCTGCTAACATTCCAAACTCTTGAGCAGCCTCAGTCATGTGCCATTTAAAAAAAATAACAATCTGCTACATGTGGAATTTCCTGCTAAATGTGGAATTTCTCCTCTGAATTATGCTCACTTGAAGCCCATGATGGGCATTATTAAGTCCATGACCAGTGGTAGGTTTGCAGTCAGATAACCCATTAGAGCAAGCAAAAATCTATTAGAGCTGACACGTTACAATGAGGAATGAGAGATTTATCCCTTTAGAAAACGGCATTTATATTGGGTTAGTAGGTCCAGAGAGATCAAAACTTTAAACTCCTTACATTCTTATGTATCATAAAACAGTTTAGTTAATTTTACAAGTTAATAATTTTTTTAGTTTTTATTTTCACCTCTCTTTAAAGCTTGTACAATTGAACCTGTCAGACTAAGGCAACGTGGCTTTGCAATCACAGAGTTATGAAAAATAGTATTAGTGTTTTGAATCTCTCATAAATAGTAAAAAGTAGTATTTCTCTGCTATAGAAAGAACACAGATCTGGTGGAGGATAAAATTTTTATCACCAGTTATTTAGCGTGGCTTGCATAAGCCAATTGTGATTTCACCTCTGCTAATAAGTAATGCAACTGTCTCCCCTTCCCCACTCTCTATACATGAAAATATATTGTATCACATATACTGTGATATCTATGGCAGAAAAAGAAGATAGCTAAAGACAAGGTAGCAACCTCAACCACAAACATCTTTGGGGGCAAATTTAATTCAGATCCTAAGGGCCTGATTTACACGCTAACAGTTTTACACTGTTATTACCGAAATGGAGTTAATCCTGATTTATATAGCTCTAAGTGATATTAGAATCAGGCTGTACATATTTTTTAAAATATTCTGGTGCTTGTTAACTTCCTTTCTTTTTCAACTATTCTACTTTTAATTTTATAAGGAAGTAGGCAATAATTCTCTCATTAGAAGTGTGAACCTTGCCCATAATCAATACATCATTGTCACTCAGCAATAGCTTCATGTGGAAATATTATGTCTCTTGCCAATATGTTATTAGGAATGACTGGCCTATTATTAACATAGCCCAAAATGATTCCTTTATAACTGTTACAGTATGTTATTTCAACAAGAGCTATGATCCAGAGATAACTTGGATCTTCATAGTTACATTTCAGGTTTACATGTAGATCCTCTGCTTAAAAACTCTCTCTGCCATGACGCTTACAAATCACTACCATCTGACATTGGTCAGACAAGTGGTAAGTTGAGACTTCCATTCTTCTGCCAAATACTTCTCACTAAACTTTTTTCCCCACCCTTTCACTGGAAAAATGTAACAGAGGTGAAATTGAGAAAAACAATCTCCAACTTTTTAAAACTTTTCCCCTCATTTTTTCCCCCAGTGTTAAATGGGGAGAAAAGTCTAGGGGTGGGGGGAGGTGGAGGGGGAGAGAGAGAGAGTGTCTTTCCCATCCCCATCCCATTTAATCTTTATTTTTTTTTTACTTCTTTCTCCTTTTCCAGTGAAGTAAAGACAGGGAAAAAAAGATTTTTTTTTTAGCAAAATATAAAATTGTCAACAAAAATGAAAAATGTCTGTGAAAATTTCCATTTTTGTCAAAAAGCCATTTTATTTAAAAAATCACTGAAAAATGCCTGACTAGCTCTAATCCGTGACATAAGGAAGACATTTGCATACACAAATAGACATAGTTATCTTAGTTGGTTAACATTCTAGCTATTTTATTCTGAATGAAATATCAGTTAATTGTTGAATTAAGAGGTCTTAGAATTGTACATGCTTTTAGTATGGACAAGATCTAAGAGATTATTCAATGGGAATGGACATCTCAGGTATTTGCAGTGAGTTGCAGAGCAGTTCACATCTAGGGCACCAGTATGTGAAATGAACATGAAAAAAAAATCTCAGATCAGCATCACACAAAAAAGCCCCAAACACCCTACTGTGTTTGGCACCAAATTTTACTTTTGTTAGTAACCTTAGAAGGCTAAGGATTGAACAGCACGTAAACTGAGCTATTTAGATGTGGTCCCTCTTCATCAGTGATGAAGCACATTAGTAGGAAGTATGAGAAAACTTACCTTGCTGTTGTCCATCCTGTGTCTGTTTTATTCTGTAGATAACAAGATCATTCTGGAATCTTTAAAGAGCGCTATAAATGGAGATGTTTACGACTCTGGCATAATGTGATAGCGTTTAATAACTTGACATTTTATATGAAATTTTTATTGTACATTTAGTTTCCATACCAAATATCGATCAAGAAATGGGTGAGAAAATACTTAGTTTTGATTAATCAGATGCAGATTACTCATTGTCAAAATATTCTGACATCTTTGCCATATTATAAATTTTGAATGGGATTAGAAAATAAGCAAATGCATGCTAGACATACTATATTCATTGCCTCAGCTTGTTATTATTTACATATCATCATGCTTGAGGTGGCAAATTAAGCAAAATGTTTCAATCACTCTAAATATATGCATATTGTTCCATTACCTATGTGGAAAAAAAAATAAAGATTATCAAAAGTGAAAGCACAATAGACAACATGCAATAACTCTTCTTTTCAGAAGCTTTCTTTAGTACTTGAATTGTATATGTTTTGCATGCTAAGCAACGTGGGACTTTTTGCATTCAAATATTTGTGTCTGCATAAGAGCAGCTATTCCCTATGGGCTCTTACAATAATACTAAGAGGACAAAAAGGTGATTAATAAAAGATAAATTAAAGGAACCAGATTTAGTAGACTCCTGCCTCAGTATTCTGTAGTGGTGAAAGCAAATGAAACAGTTGTTGAAACTAAGCAGGTTCTGGTTCAAAGGAATAAACAACCATTCCAATCTTATATTTGAATTAAGTGATAACAAGCAGGATGCTCAATAATCTGGTTCCCAAATGGATAAAATCAGAAGCCTGGGTAGTTCATTAAAACAGAAGAACTAGATTACAGCAGAGGAAAACAGAGTACCCCACTTAATATAATATGATTGTGGTACTAATAATGTTTATTTGGGGCTAAATTGTGGCTTTGCCACAGGCCCTGAATAATGGATAGCACATAGATGTACAACTTCAGAAGGACACCTGGGACCGTATTGTGACTTAAAGAGCCACATTATAGACCCTGTGTGGTGTTTAGATGTTGCTTGTAATTATTAGAATTGGGAGCACTGGCTGTTGGGAGTCTGAAAGGACAGGAAACGGGAAGGATGGGGGAGGAGTTGAGAGGCTGGGAGAAAGCTACAGAGGGTGCAGCAGCAGCTTGGTAAAGAGGTTTCCACTTTGAAAATAAAGTCCTGTTGAAGCTTGTTAGTACCTTGCCTGGTTGATACAACATTTTGGCGACGAGGATGGATCTTCTGCCTCTGAACTCACCTGCACCCTTTCTGCAAAGCCCAGGTGAGCCTCCAATTGCTAATCGCTACAGATTTCACCAGCGTGAGCAGAAACCAGGGAAACTATAATGCAGTATATTGCTTCCCTGAGGAGTCTGATTGTAAATTGTGACTTTGGGAATATGGCAGATGAGATGATTAGAGACCAGCTCATTGAGAAAACAACCATGCTTCGTGTAAGAGAACGCTTACATCTAGAACCACAACTTACACTAGAAAAAGCAATAACCATTGCTACTCAGATTGAGTCAGCTACAGGTGAAGGCAAAATAATGAGCATGGATACAGGAGGCACAGTCCAGGCTGTGACTCCTTTGCAGAAAAGTTCACTACCACTGCAGACACACAATTGCAAGAGGAAAACTAATGAAAAACCACCAAATCAGCAAATTCAAAATACAGTAAAAGCATGTTTTTGCTGTGGATTCCCCACAACACCTTGCAAGCTGCACAGGATGTCTGGAAAAAGTAGCTCAGTGCAATCATTGCAAAAAGATTGGACATTTTGCTAAAGTATGTTGCAGTAGCCAGTTCAATCAACAGGTGCATGCAGTTACAATACTAGATGTTACTGTGCTGAGCGTGGACAAAATCACTACTGCACATATTCCAGAACAGATAAAGTGCACTGTAAACGTTTCCGCCATACCCTCAGGCAAACCACACTCTATTCAGCTAATGTTGGACACTGGCTCAGCAGTATCTATACTACCTGATTCCATCTATCTGCATTACTTTAAAGACATGCCTCCCTTGGGGGAAGGGATAGCTCAGTGGTTTGAGCATTGGCCTCCTAAACCCAGGGTTGTGAGTTCAATCCTTGAGGGGGTCATTTAGGGAACTAGGCCAAAAATTGGGGATTAGTCCTGCTTTGAGCAAGGGGTTGGACTAGATGCTTCTGAGGTCCCTTCCAACCCTGATAGTCTATGATTCTCTTACTGAACCCAAACTTCACTTGGTGTGCTATTTGAAAAACTGTATTCCAGTACATGGCTGCCTGCCAGCAATAGTTACTTTTGGTGATTGCTGTGTAACTACATTGTCCACAAAGGCACTCCTATCCTTGGCAGAGATTTATTGGCTGCTTTAAATCTCGGGGTAGTTAATGGACAAATTGATCTTCCTCAGCAAAGCACTCTTGCAGTACACACACCAGTTTCAGCTGGGACCCAACACCAGGTTGAGGAGAAACTCGGCTGTGCTTATAGGTTTCTGCATAAAGTTAAAATGCGTAATACTGTGATGTCTGTATGACAGAAGTTACGGCGCTTACCATTTTCAGTCAGGGAAGCTGTTTCAGAGGAACTTAGAAAACTTGTTCAAAAGGACATTATTGAAGAGATCGACTCCTCGGAATGGGTTTCACCTATAGTAGTGATGGGTGGAGGCATTCGCCTTTGTGTGGACTTAAGTGAGCCAAATAAAGCTATTGTGACAGCCATCCTCTTCCTCACTTAGAAGAAGTATTTGCAGAACTCCGTGGAGCAAAGATGTTGTCTACTCTTGATTTGCAGAGTGCATACCACCAGGTTATGTTGTATGAAGAGAGCAGAGACCTCACAGGATTTATTACACGAGGGACTATTTCGTTTTAAACATGTTCCATATGGTCTCGCATCTGCCCCAAGTGCCTTTCAAAAAATGATGTCATTGATTCTGAAAAATCAACATGGAGTTCAGTGCTATCTGGATGATATTATCATGTTTGGAAATACTTCTGAGGAGCATGACAATAATCTGCAGTCTGTACTAAACTGCATTAGCACAGCAGGCCTCCAGCTCAATACGTCCAAATGCCAATTTAGACAAACTGAACTCTCCTTTCTGGGGCATACAATTTCACAGGCTGGACTATATCCTGGCAATTGCAAATGCTCCTCCTCCAACAAATTTGCAAACCTTAGTTCCTTTTTGGGTCTTACCTCCTGGTATGCAAAATTCATTCCCAATTATGCTTCTGTCATTGAACTGTTACAGGAATTACTATGGAGAAGTTCAACTTCAGTGTGGACAATGGATGCACAAGCTAGTTTCGAAACGGTGAAAGACTTGATTGTACATAGTCCAGTACTTGCATTATTCAGTCCTGCATTGCCCACAATTGTAACTACTGATGCTTCTGATTATGGACTTGGGGCTGTTCTCACACAACTGCATGAGGACAACACAGAGAGGACTGTTGCATTTGCTTCAAGGACACTAAGTAATGCTGAAAGAAAATATTCTACAGTCAAAAAGAAGCACTTGCTTGTGTCTGGGCTACTGAAAAATGGAAAACTTACCAGTGGGGCCGCACATTCAAGTTGCGCACAGACCCCAGCCCTTTGACAACTTTGCTCATCACGAAAGGACTGGGAAGAGCAGGACACCGTATTGCTCGATGGTCTGCAAGACTACCCTGTTTCAATTATGAACTGGAATATAAGCCTGGAAACCAAAATGTGGTCTCTGATTGCCTTTCTCGCTTGCCTTTGCTTTCACCGGATGGTCCACCGGAGGATGAGGATGTAGTGGTTGCGCTTATTACGAGCACTCTCACTGCAGTTACAAGAGAACAATTTCAAGCTGCTTGTTCAGCATGTCCAATTCAACAAAAACTAAGGGAATTTCTGACAAAGAGATGGCCCAGTCACCCTAAAAACCTTGACCCGGTTTTGCTGCCTTATTTTAGAGTTTGGGATGAACTTTCTTTGTTTGATGGCTGTGTGCTATGAGGTACACACCGGCTCCTTGTGCCAGAAGAATTACAGTCAAAATTCATTTACCTGGCACATGATACTCATCAAGGAATTGTCTGAAACAAACAACAACTATGGGATCTGTATTGGGGGCCAGGGATGGACTCTCAAACTGAAGCACTCATAAAAGCCTGTGTCACTTGCCAAATGTATGAATATACAGCAGTGACATGTACCCCTCCATTACAGCCTGTTCCTCTTCCTGAATCTGCATGGGAAAAAGTGGCGATTGACATTGTAGGACCCTTTGATACTGCTCCAGTTGACTGCTGTCATGCCATCACTTTAATAGACTGTAGCAGAAGAGATTTGCGATGTAAATGATACCTCAGGCCATTTACTGAAATAAAGTTCCTCTCTTCAGTTTTTAGCAGGGAAGATAACCCCAAAGAACTGGTTTCAGATAATGGTAGTCAATTTACTTCCCTGGAGTTTGAAACTTTTCTAGCACAGAGGAACATTTTACACAGAAGGTCACCCCTATATTACCTTCAAGCCAATGGGGAAATCAAATGGTTTAACAGAAGTTTGAAAGAGAGTTTGCAAACAGCTAAAATGGAAGGGTGATTGTGGACACCCTTCACTACTGATTTCTTGCAAGCATACTGAGCTACACAACATGCCACAACGCAAAGATCACCCGCAGAGTTACTGCATGGGAAACAGATGTATACTAACCGAACATTGCTGGATTGTTAAAGGCACGACCTGATGCTCCAAATGAGGATGATGTGAGAAAAACAGTCGAACAGAACCAAGCAAAGTCTAAGGCTTTCACAGACAAGTGGTAGGGTGCTAAGGAACCAAAGTTTGAGTGTGGTTCCTTTGTTAGAATATGAAAACCTGGAATTTTACACAAAGGGGACCATAAATTCACAGCTCCTCTTAAAATCATAGAGAAGAAGGGACCTTACACCTCTCGACTTTCTGATGGGGGGTATGGAATGCTTCTTATCTTGCACCTGCCGATGCACCAAGAGGAGATTTCCCAACACCCAGTCTGCATTGGGTGACTTCACCGTAATACCAACACAACAAGACATTGCACTGGAACCGGGGCTTGAGAGACGGTCTGTCAGACCCAGACAACCACCTGTATGGACTAGAGACTCTGTTATGTAGTATCTACAGCGTTTTCAGTGTAATATTTCTGCCAACAGTATAGTGTCTTGTTTCATATTTGTTCCTGTGGTTAGAACAATAATGTTTATTTTAATTGGGAGAGTTTCTTAAGAGAGGAGGGAATGTGGTGTTTAGATGTTGCTTGTAATTATTAGAATTGGGAGCACTGGCTGTTAGGAGTCTAAAAGGACAGGAAACAGGAAGGAGCAGGGAGGAGTTGAGAGGCTGGAAGAAAGCTACAGAGGGTGCAGCAGCAGCTTGGTAAAGAGGTTTCCACTTTGAAAATAAAGTCCTGTTGAAGCTTGTTAGTACCTTGCCTGGTTGATACAACACCCTGGTTCTCTTCTTGTTCCTGTCCTATACCTGGTGCAGATTACTTCCCTCTCCATGCTGGCTCAGCAATGCCAGTCAGCACATTGGGTAGGTTTAGCCAAGACTCCTTTCACCCCTGCATGCCAAGGAAGCTGTTCCCCATGCTGTGACTCACAATATAGGTAGCATCCATTGAAGATTAAGAGGGTGCCTTATGCCCTGTTACTCACCTGCACCTGCACATAACACAGGTCACAACTGTGCCTATCAATACAATAAGGTTTCCCCCTCTCCGCTCTTGCATTTTCCTCCCTAAGTGGCTATAATTGTTTTTTCACATTCCAACTAGATTACTGAGTTCCACAATTGTGGTTTACCAGACTTACCATTCAGTTACAACATTTTAAGACTTATTATTTGCATATTAAAAGATGCAATCACTTAGATGCATGAGACCAAAATTATACTGCTTCAACGATATAATTATGTACTGTTTCCTGGTTCTGCTTAACACTGTGATGAAAAAGAGAAATAGAAAAAACATAGATTAACCAAAAGGAATATTAAAGCACTAGGAAAAATAATTCCTAGACATTTGGGATCTGGAGAAATCTGTAATATTTTGAGGAGAAACATTAAGGTTGTTTCATAAATATTTTATACATTTTCAATTTTTTTCTTTGAGAGAGTGTTTCTCTTTCTGGAATATCACACAGGATGTAATCAAGATAAATTTGTTTAACTACATGAAAAGTTTAAAACATCTAGCCTGAAAATCTAAAAGCAACCCCACAAAAAAGTCTTCACTGAGAGTCCCACTGCTATTGGTTCCTGGAGGGTCCGTTCCGGGTAAGGCCACAGAAGATATACAAGATAATTGATGCAATTATGCTACATATTTAACTGGGGGGGGGTGCGGGGGGAGGCAAGATGTAGAAGGACACTTGCAGATGTTTAACCCTTTTGTACACCAGTGCTAAACTGATTTTAAAATAATTATAGTGTAAACCCAGTTATAGGCAATTTAAAGTGGCCCAATCTATTATTTTACTGACCCAGCTACAAGGCCATCTCAAGGATTTATTCCTTTTTTAAGGATGACCTGACTGCGAAAATGTAGGGCCTCCTAAAAATTCAGAATAGGATTTATGAAGAAAAGTGTCTGAAAAGGAACACAGTAATATAATGTAGTTTACTGCTGCTGTTAATTTTATTAAAGGTTTCCTAGAAAACACAATAAAGAGCAACATGAGTCCACATATCAGCTCTGCTGTGTTTTTATTTGAAGCATGGGCAGCAGAATGAGTTGGAATGTGTTTGCTGTTCCATGACCACCATTTCAAGCAAATTCGTTTGTCTTTTAAGCCTTTTCCTGCCATATGTAACACCTGCTGCAAGGTTCTTTGTTATTTCTATAGCAGCTGTTAGTATTTTGATCGTTTGTTCAGGAGGGGTGTCACCCAAGAAAACAACATGTTTGAGATGCAAACACATAGCCAATATTCATAATTTCGTATACAAAACTGATACGTGGATTTAAACACGATAATAATATTATCAGTCTATACATTTTGCATTGATACCTTACATGACATACTTTGTACAAGATCTATTGCAATTTTGTAACAAAGGTGACTATATTTGTGTAACTAGTTATTTTCCTTTCTATTCAGCATCACAGAGGTATTGGTCTTTTACATTGTTCACTGGTGTTCTTAACTTGCAACCAAGCATCCAGAGGGCAAAACGCCTCACCGTGGCATCCCTGCATTTGTTCTGGATGGCACCAAAAGCTTCTTTTTTCCCTTTACACAAATTCATTGCAGTGGTTATAGAATTAAATGTGCAGCAAGCTGCTCAGGCTCAGAAAAGTACAGGGTAGGAGGAATGTGAATAAAGAAACATAGGGCCTTATTCTCATTTAAAAGGATGTCTTCTTACACCACTTTGGCAGTGTGAAGGGGCCTTAGAGTCAGTGCAATTTACACAGGCATCTTTTGTCCCACTGGGGCTCTAGTGAAAATACCCACAAGGAAACTGCGTATTACTGAGAAGAGAACAAGATGACTGTGACAGTCAGCCAACCAGCACTTTATGGAGTTGTTAATGAGCCACTTAAGAAATTGTGTAAGATGAAAGAGTCACAAGTATGGGAATATTGACGTTAAATGAATAAGAGACACAAGACTGAGATCAGCAAGAGCTCAAATATTTCAGAACAAACCTCATAACAAGTGAGCTCAAGGGAATAGTTGCCCCTTGTAGAGAGCCATTCAGATTTTGGGTATCTCCATTAGGAGGAGAAGTTGATGATAGGAGCCAGGTATTTCTTAGGTGCAATCCAGTTTATTTATAAAGAATGTACACAAAACCCTGTTTTCCTGAACACAGTAGGAACAAACAGAAAGCAGTTTCCTTGTTCAGAAATCCAAGTCTGCCTTTTCAGTGAGTACCGTGTGCAAAAGTAGTTCCGTTTCTTGGCTTCCTCATAAGGTCACACACCCTGCTTCTCACACTGTCTGCTGACTTTCTCCTTGATTTCTTTTTCCTTTCACACTCGCATAGAAATAGCTGTAGCCCTTATGCTTTTAGTCAGGCCTTGCTGGTTAATGCCTTGGGTGGGAGCTTCTATTGTTTCAGCTATCACTAAACAACAACAAAAAATATTTAATTGTTCCATCAATTAGCTGAAATGAAGTGGGCATAGTACAGCCCTTGATTTTTAACAGGTCCATGATCGATGCTGCTGTTAACATCTTCTAACATAACAGTATAAACACACCATGGAGGGAGTGGTACTTTGTAGTTTGGTCCAGAATGATCACTTGCTATAACATGCACTTAGGTTCCGAGGAGATCGCTACCCTAGAAGGTGTATAGATAGACACAGAAACCCAGTTTCACAAAGGTACTTAGGCATCTAAGTCTTGTTTTTCGGCATCACTGCAATCCACAGAACTCCCACTCAGCTGCTGCCTAACCCCGTAGTCATCTAAATTCACGCAACACCCTCGGTTTTTGCAACCAAAAAAAGGGTGCCTAAGTTGCTGCCTCTGGGTATTCACACTGCTGCCTCGCTCTAGGCACCTGGACACCTTTCTCCTGCCTACGCTGCCGAGAGATCTACACACCAGGGGACAGGCCTTCCTCCTCCTCAGTCATGTGCCTGGCCTGATTTGGTAGGTGTGCTTAGAAACTGCCTAACTCCACACAAAACAGCTGGGGGTACCCCTCTTTAGGCTAATGGTCAGTGCACTCATCTGGGATATGGAAGACCAGTAGTTCAAGTTCTCCCTCTGCCTATTGAGGAGAAGGGATTTAAACATGGATCTGCTGCCTTGCAGCTGAGGGCCTTAACCACTGGGCTAGACAGTGATTCGCACTTTTTCTCTAACCCAATTAATATTTAATTAGTCAATTATTTAATTAAATGGGAACAACTTTAATAGGGGAGATTAAGGGATCCCCACATCAAACTATCCCATAATTCACTGGTTAAAGCCCTCACCTGAGTGGTAGTAGCTTTCTTTTCAAATCCCTTCTCATCAGGCAGGGCGGGGACTTGAATTGCTGGTCTTTCACATACTGGATGAGTTCTCTAACCTGGGTTTTGTGGATTGCAGTACTGTTCCTGTGATTTTCTAGGTGCCCAAATGTTTACTGTACACCTTCATAGTTAGTTTTTATTTGGAGTAGTTTAGTACATGATTTATATGTAGAATGGAAAAGTGGAGGTTAGTTTACTGCTCACTTTTGTATGTATGTTTTTATGTATGTTCTCCAATGGGGAGGATAGTTCACTGTGTACTTTATGCAGTATATAATTTTTGGTGGTAACTCTGGTATTTACATGGCTTTTCATTTTATCACATTGCTCTTGTAATCCTAGAAACAGAGCAAGAAACAGAGCAAGTGTTTAGAGGGGAAGGAGAGTACTATTACAGTTTGATTGATCAAAAGTCAAAATCACCTTACTTTTTCCAATTCCTAGTTTTGCGGTAGCTGAACAACAGCTGTATTTGATTACTTGTTTATATATTTAAAAAATCATCTTTGAATAGGTACAAGTGGCCCATTCCACCAACCCCCATTTTTAGTTGTATGTATTACACTTATGAGCTTTTATTGAGGCTTGCTTATTCTTTGAAATACATGCAATGGCCTCCTGTGTCAAAGGCCAGCATGGCTGCTGCTGTTCCAGTCTGATGTCATGATCAGAGGTGGCATACATAGCATTTCCATTCTAAGGTTGCACAAGCATCTCCATGCTTAGCGGTTAATTTTCAGCTGCTGAGAACTTTATAATCTCTTACCTTTCAGGCTAAAATTTGGCATGTTTGCTCTCGGTGGAGGAGTGAATGTTTTTGATAAGTCTGAGAGAAAATTGATTTAGCTGTTGGGGTGGGGGGGCGGGAAAGTGAGTGCAAAATAGTCATCCAAGTTCAAAAATCTTTTTGTGTGTACTACCTTAGCTCCCCACTATGTTTGTATTCAATAAACAAACCATCCCGAAGTGCAGAAAGAATAGCAAATATGGCAGGTGACCAGCTTGGCTTAAATCTTCAGTGAGCTTAAACTCAAAAAGGAAGCTTACAAGAAGTGGAAATTTGGACAGATGACGAGGGAGGAGTATAAAAATATTGCTAGAGCATGCAGGGATGTAAGCAGGAAGGCCAAGGCACAACTGGAGTTGCAGCTAGCAAGGGATGTGAAGGGTTAGCAACAAGAAGAAGGTCAGGGAAAGTGTGGGACCCTTACTGAATGGGGAAGGCAACATAGTGACAGATGATGTGGAAAAAGCTGAAGTACTCAATGCTTTTTTTGCCTCGGTCTTCTCAGACAAGGGCAGCTCCCAGACTGCTGCACTGGGCAACACAGCATGAGGAGTAGGTGAGCAGGGCTCAGTGGTGAAAGAACAGGTTAAGGACTATTTAGAAAAGCTGGACATGCACAAGTCTATGGGTCCAGAACTAACACATCCAAGGGTGCTGAGGGAGTTGGCCAATGTGATTGCAGAGACATTGGCCATTATCTCTGAAAATTCGTGGCAATCGGGGGAGGTCCTGGACAAATTGGAAAAAGGCAAATATACTGCCCATATTTTAAAAATGGAAAAAAGAGAACCTGGGGAACAACAGACTGGTCAGCCTCACTTCAGTCCCCAGCAAAATCATGGAGCAGGTCCTCAAGGAATCCATTTTGAAGCACTTGGAGGACAGCAAGGTGATCAGGAACAGTCAACATGGATTCACCAATGGCAAGTCATGCCTGACCAACCTGATTGCCTTCTATGCTGAGATAACTGGCTCTGTGGATATGGGGAAAGTAGTGGATGTGATATATCTTGACTTTAGCAAAGCTTTTGATACCGTCTCCTACAGTATTCTTGCCAGCAAGTTAAAAAGGTATGGATTAGATGAATGGACTATAAGGTGGATAGAAAGCTGGCTAGATTGTCAGGCTCAACGGGTAGTGATCAACAACTCGATGTCTAGTTGGCAGCTGTTATCAAGCGGAGTGCCCCAGGGGTCGGTCCTGTTCAACATCTTTATTAATGATCTAGATGATGGGATTGACTGCACCCTCAGCAGATTCACAGATGACACTAAACTGGAGGAAGAGGTAGATACGGTGGCAGGTAGGGATAGGATACAGAGGGACCTAGACAAATTGGAGGATTGGGCCAAAAGAAATCTGATGAGGTTCAACAAGGACAAGTGCAGAGTTCTGCACTTAGGAAGGAAGAATCCCATGCTCCGCTACAGGCTGGGGACCAACTGGCTAAGCAGCAGTTCTGAAGAAAAGGACCTGGGGATTACAGTGGACAAGAAGCTGGATATGAGTCAACAGTGTGCCCTTGTTGCCAAGAAGGCCAATGGCATATTTGGCTTATTAGTAGGAGCATTGCCAGCAGATCGAGCAAAGTGATTATTCCCCTCTATTCGGCACTGGTGAGGCCACACCTGGAGTACTGCATCCAGTTTTGGTCCCCCCACTACAAAAGGAATATGGACAAATTGTAGAGAGTCCAGTGGAGGGCAATGAAAATGATTAGAGGGCTGGGGCACATGACTTACGAGGAGAGGCTGAGGGAACTGGGGTTATTTAGTCTGCAAAAGAGAAGAGTGAGGGGGAATTTGATAGCAGCCTTCAATTACCTGAAGGGGGTTCCAAATAGGATGGAGCTAGGCTGTTCTCAGTGGTGGCAGATGACAGAACAAGAAGCAGTGGTCTCAAGTTAAAGTGTGGGAGGTCTAGGTTGGATATTAGGAAACACTATTTCACTAGGAGGGTGGTGAAGCACTGGAATGGGTTACCTAGGGAGGTGGGGGAATCTCCATCCTTAGAGGTTTTTAAGGCCCAGCTTGACAAAGCCTTGTCTTGGGTGATTTAGTTGGTGTTGGTCCTGCTTTGAGCAGGGCATTGGACTAGAGGACCTCCTGAGGTCTCTTCCAACCCTAATATTCCATGATTCTATGATTTAGTGTTATGTTTCATGGATATGTAATACTTCTCAAATTATACAACATAACATCATATAATCTGTATAACCTTAGATATACATTTATAGCACAATTTTGGTAGAATTAAGTGTATGATAATTGCCAAATTATTCAATGTCATCCAATTTTTCAAAAGAAATATACATATCTATGTGCACTGCCTTGTAGTAGAGGAAGCCCTGTTAGGCAGGATTGGTGACAAATTTTACCAGTATTGCCTGAGATTTATGACAGTATTTGAATTAATCTGAGTTGAATTTCACAAAAGTGTGAATCAACCCCACTGGAAAAAATTGCCAAAGCTGTGTTACATTAACCCACCAGGTCCTTCACAAATCTAGTAGAAACCAATTTTCCTTGACTCAGTGACTCTAGTCCAGATCCACAAAGGGACAGAGACATTACAGTAATAATGTGAGAACTTCAAAGAAATCAGTTCAGATAAGCATTCAAAAGATTTTCTGAATATCTGAAGTGTCCTATATTAAAGAAGCCTCCACCAACCCTCAGATCTGACCATCCTCACACAATTGCTTTTCCTTCAACATGCCCATTGATTAGAGCTGGTCAGAAAAAGAAATCATGGAAAATTTAAACTTTTAATTGAAAAATCCAAAATCTTTTTGATTTGCAGTCAAATGGCAAATTGTGTTTTTAGTTTTCCAACAAAACAATTTCAAGAAAAGCAGACATGGTCTGTGAAAAAAATATTATTTTCAAAAATCCAATTTTCTATTGGAGGAAAGGTTTCGTGGGAAAATTTTGACCAGCCTCACCAGTGATAGAGCCTCCCCTGACAATTCCTCATCCTCTGATTCTACAACGTCCTCCACCTGGAGTTATCTTCTTGTGGGAGGACCAGTGGTTTGCTACCCCCATTTGGAGTCTCTGGTGGAAAGTAGGCTGGCTATCACCTCTGGAATCTTTCTGGAAACATATTGCCTCCTTCTCTCTCACATAATGCTAACGAACAACAGTTGAGACTCTTAAGAAAGTGCCTGGTTTATTTCTAATTACTCTTTTTGTTGCATTTTAACGAATTTAAAATGTGTAGTGATTTACTGTCTTTTGTAAATAGATGTAGTGATTAGAATACTTTTTTTACAGTGCGCTGGAGATTTCCTTTAACTACATCTGGCAGCAATAGACTGGATTCAGTAAGTTGGCAGTGCAACTATGAGCCTTTTAAGAGAATCCAGGCCTCTTTTCATTATTAGACAATTGTGTTAATTCAATTTACAAAAGCAATGGAAAAAATGAGAATTAAACTCATAGAATAGATTAGTGCTTGCTGAAGATGTATAGAAATTTTAAGAAAAAATGTCAAATAATAAAAACAAATGATTTTTTTTTTCTTTTCAGGTAACTAATGACTTTGCTTCCTATGAAATCCCTAAAGTTGCAAACTCTGGGCCTCATTAAACAGAAATTACTTCCCAGAGATCTAAGTGAAATTATATGCTTTATTTTCATTTTGGAAGATGGCCACCCAATGTGCCTTTTATTATCAACATACATAGCTAGCTACCAAAACACACCATGATTTTTCCATTAGCAACACAAAAGTGTGTCTGTGTTTAATAACTTATTATGTCTTAATATGTTCCAAAATTTTCACTTAAAGTTAGCAGCTGCCTGGTCAGAACCTCTTGAGAGGGTGGAAAAAGGGAAGTGAACAATACAGTATACAGCAAGGAACAAAATTAAAGAGTGTTTTGGTTTTTCCTTTGTTTCTTTGTTTTGTCTAGTCTTCTGAGTGTAGGGTGCTTTTCTCTTTGAACTAAGTTAAATATAAGAGAATTTAGCAAAGAAATGACTGCATTCCCTTCAGTGCATTAAGCAGGGCATTTTCTTATTATACATCAGGAATCCTTATGAAAAAAAAAGACGAAACATTTTTGATCAAATTGGGAATTGTCTTCACTACCCTATATATCACAAGCTGGACTGATATCAAATATACCCCATGCCCTTCACCATAAAGCAGAGAAATGTACAACAGTGCATTCCAGTAGATAGTCATTGTATGTCACTCTAATGTTGGGGTCCTTCATCTAGGCACTGTACCTTTCATATGATAGGTAAAGTTGGGCAATTTTTTTGTCATCTAAAACCTTTTTCCACAAAAAATGCAGATTTGGCAACACCAAAACCTTTTGCGAATTCAAGTCAGCTTTGCCAAATTATTTTAGTAAAAAAAATTAAATTCCAAAATAATTGAAATATTTCATTTTGACACTTTCAAAATGAAAGTTTTGATTGTTTGGTTCAAAATGAATTTTCATTTTAAAATATCCAGCAATTTTATTTTTAAAAATCAAAAATGTTTTTCAATGATCAAAAACAAAATGAAATTTTGTTGAAACAAAATATTTTCTTTCACACAACATGATTTTTTTCCAACTTTTGGATTTTCTGAAAAATCTGACAAATTTTATTTTCAATTTGACCAGAAACATTTTTTTCCGGATTGCAAGCAAAGAAAAACAAATCCATTATTTTCCACAGATCTAATGGTGGATTCCCTTCCATTTCATTACAACAACACGACAGGTCACAATGACAGCAAAAGTCTCTATCCTTAACAGATTTTCTTTTCTTTTTTTCTTTTCTTTTCTCTGATCCCATTAATATTCTGGTTTTCCATTTCTAGAGTCCTTACTCTTTCAGTGAATTCCTTAGATGTGTATTTGACATACATAATGCTACCATAAAAAGTACATTTTTATATACTATTTAGACATGTGCAATGAACAGCATCAGACTACTATAAAGCAAATTTCATATGTTATTTTCCGAGAGGACTTTAACCGTACCATTACATAATTGTTTTTGTTTATGTGCCGTGTATCCGTGGGTAAGGTTCATATGGCCTCGCTGACAGTTGTCAGCTACATTCTTTAATATAATGGGAAAGCAAAAGTAAAATACAATAGGTTGAATTTTCTGGTCTATCAAGGTCAGGTTGCAACATTTAATGCAGCTGCAGGTTGCCCTGGACAATTACCCTCAAGAAATCTCCCAGTCTAGGAGGAATCTCTGTCAGAATAACACCTGCAGCACCAGAGCCACTGCCCAACTCCACAAACTCCTGCACCAGAAACTCCCCACTCCGGGTATAAGGGGAGTCGGAGGCATGTTAAGGGTAAGAGAGGTGGAGAGAGAGGGTGAGGGGGCAGGTTGTGGTGGGAAGGGTATAGGTCAGGGGAGGAGAGGGGAGAGCATTTGGCAGAGCCTCATGCTGCCCAGCATCATTCTCAATGGGTAAAAGAGGCTCCAGGTTGCTGAGAATCAGAAAGGCAGTGATCAGCTCCCTGTCACACCCTCTCCCAACCATCTCCACTGCACCCGGGAATCAAGCCCAGTACTGGCAGCTTTTTGTAAAGCCGATAATCATTTAGCGATGGTGGAATCTATCAATGAATGAGATGGAGAAACAGTAACCTCAGAAACCCAAATGCACAGCATACATGGTTATTCTTACCACTCCCGCTCACTATGCAAGGAATCAGAGATCATCTCCCACAGTGCTGCTGGCCCCACACCAGAAATCAGTACTGTCTGAGTTTCATCGAGAGCCAGAAACACATAGTAAATATGAAGAACATAATGGAATAGCACATCAGAAACCATCAAGATCGCCAAATCTTGCTCATCTCACCCACACAACTAGTCTTACTGAAGTCAAGGGAACTACTCATAGGAGTTTAAGGCACGCAGGATTTGACATTGTCTGTCATACATATGAACTGCGATTTTCAACAACAGCAAATGGATTATTTTTATACTGTAAATCATAATACTGACAATAATTCTTAGCTCAATCTTCATTGTACATGCTCTAGAATGTGATGTTCTGCTTATTGTATGTACATATAATACATACATACACTTCAATTTATCATTGTTATTACTACATTTATCAAACCATCTTCCAGCCATCATAGTCATCAATATTATTATTATTGATTTACCAGAGCCTAACTTAAGAAAGCATAAATTTCAGAATACAAACCCAATGCTTAAGGAAAAGAAAAAATAGTGAGAAAAGAGAGAAAAGAAAAAGGGAGGTAGGAATAATGAGAGAAACTCCTCACTGATACTGTTCAGTTTTTTCTAATTATAAAATATACTAATATAAACCTAGTCCATCTATTCTTGTAATCAGTAACTCGTTCTTCCTTAGAGCCAAATTCTGCTCCTCTGCTCAAAGACAGGGGGAAACATCAATTGAGCAGGAGAGCTGTGGAAAGGATTGGCTGGGATGCGACCCTTCCCTTCAGCCAGATGGCACGATGCAAAGCATTAGTGCAGCTGCATTTTTATTACTATTATCTATTATTCATATGATTGTGCTGCCTAGGAGCCTTAGTTAAGGACCAGGACCCCATTGGGTTAGGCATTTTACAAACACAAAACAAAAACAGTCCCTGCCCCAAAGACCTTACAATCTAAATATAAGCAAGAAACAACAGGTACACACAGATGGGGGAGTATATACAAGGAAACAATAGGACAACATTGGTCAGCATGGTAGTATCAACACACCAGGACCCCAACCGTTGTCAGGGTTGTTTTTTTTTTGGGTAGGCCTCATGCCAAAGGAGAGGTTTAAGGAGGGATTTGAAGGAGGATAATGAGGTAGTTATGCAGATGTTTACAGGGAACTCCCCACAGGCGTGAAGGGCAGCATGGGGAAAAGCATAAAGGTGCTTGTTGGAAAATTTAACAAGTGGGAGATGGAGGCTGACATCAGAGGCTGATTGGAGCAGTAGACTTCTCTATACTGAACGAAAGATGATAGATAGGGTAAGTAGGTCATGAAGGGTCTTGAAAGTGAAGACAAGTAGCTTACATTTTATACGATAGAGAAGAGGGAGCTGGTGGAGAGATACTGAGCTCCTCAGGGCTGAGATTATCCCTTCTAGAATGCCTGGAAAACACCCACTGTCGGCAATATCATAAACAAATAAATCAACAAGAATGAGAACAAATAAAATATGTTTTACCCTCCTGCACGGGGTGACTGGCCCCTTTAAGAGAGAATGGAGTAGTTCATTTTTGGCTCATTAGCTGCCTCCCAGTAGGGCTGGATAGAGGATATCTGATCGCTGTAAAGAGCCAGGCAATGACAAACCCTCCTCCTCACGTTACAGAACTTCCAATAGTTTGGTTTAGTTGAGTTTTAAATGGAAGTTCTGGAGAGAAAGAAAGTTATTTTATCTGCACTTACTTAAGCATCTCTAATCTCACCTTTGTAACATAAAGTGTGACTCTCTCAGTCATGGTTGATCCAGTTCAGAATTTAAATGTTGACCTTTTCCTCTTCTTTTACCTTTTGGGTGGGGGGAGGATCACCAACCCAAAATTACTTTCATTCTCACTAAAAGCTGTGAAATAGGATTGGGAGATTTTGTTAGTATCCCTGATATAACCTACTTTTTGCCAGTCTCAACAACCCCCGCTTCCCCACATCCCCCAAAATAATTTCATGGCCAGAAGAATGGATGAAATTTCATTCTTGCAGTAGTTTCTCATGGAAAAGTAATACTAACAACATTGTATTCAACACATACAGTAGCTGTAACCTATTCATCATCATGAGTAGCTGCTGGACCACTTGAACCTGTCATGTAAAACAAATTATGATTGTGTGGAGGGCAGCAACATCCTATTCTGATTTCTCTTATTGCTTATAGATTTCTACTTCCAATTTCCCAGCATGAGTATTATGTTTAGTGATTGAAGAATAACCTGTGGTTTTGTTATTATTGAATTAAAACAATTCAATAATGCATATTTCTTCTAACATGCATGACTATATCACTTTCTATAATTATTTATATTTTTCAACTCTCAGCATATTTTGAGCCCCATATGGAAAAAACAGCAAATAAATTATGTTAATACATATTTCCTTGGGAAATGAATTCAGACCATGAATAAGTTATGCTGACTGATGGACATATGGCAAAGACATCTGCTTTTACTGCAAAACCTGATGTTCAAAGGAAAAGAAGACAAGATACTAAAACTAATATATTGAGATACTGGTTTTTTTTATTAGTGAAAAGTTTTCAGTTACAAATAAAACATACAGGCCTCACACATTTTAAATGAGCTTTCTCTTCAGGAGTGTGGATTTGTTCTATGTAATGTGGTTAATATTGCAGGACTAAAATATGAGCTGCATAACACACCCTTCTGCACATGCTCTGAAGACTGAACATATGATCAAAGCTGGAATTTATGAAACTCCACATGCCACGAAATAGTGGTGGGCATAATGTCACTGCACCACTAGGCCAACAATGTAAGAGCAGCAGAGAAAAGAACACATATACACAAAGAAAGCATTTTAATACAGGAAAGTAGAATGATGATGAAAGTTATTGTACAAGCTGATGTCAGCCTATAGCTGAATGTGACATGTCGTACAATTAGCTGAATGTCATTGTGGACAGTTCAGTGAAGTATTCTGCCCAATGTACAACCATGTTCAAAAAAAGGCAAGCAAAATGTTAGGATGCATAAGGAATGGGAAAGAGAATAATACAGAAAAATATCATTGTGCCATTATATCAATCAGTGGAATGGCCTCACTGGAACACTAAGTGCCATGCAGCAACCCCGTCTCTAAAACATAATGCAGAATTGAAGGGAATTCAGAGATGAGCAACAAGAATGATTAGGGGCATGGAGAAGCTCTTGTCTGAAGAGAGATTGAAGAGATTGTTTGCTTTAGAGAGGAGATGACTAAGGAGGGGGTGTGATAAACATTTATATCAAATAATGAATGATGCATGAACTGGGAAGGTGGCAAATTCAAAACTGATAAATGGAATTACTTTTTCCATGCAATGCATAATTAGACTATGGACCTTAATGCCACATGATAGCATTCAGGCCAAGAATTTAACAAGAATCAGGGATTGGACATTTATATGGGAACAATAATAGCCAGAGCCATGGTAGATAGTGCTAACCAACATTTTAGGAAACCTCATACCTCAGGTTTTAAGCCAATCTCTATTAGGGATTTGGATGAGGTCTTGGGCCGGGGATGGCAGATTATCTCATATCTGGCTGCTGCAGGGTTTCCCACACCTTCCTCTGAAGCATCTGGTGGATCTGGCAGAGACAGGATAGTGAACTAGATGCACTACGGGTCTGAATCAGTATAGCATTTCCTCTGTTCCTATGTACATTGCTTTGGCTGTGTGTATAGGGGTAAATTTGACCCTTTGTGCACTCGTGACACTTTGGGATGCATTTTTAGGATCTTTTTAATAGTCTTTATGAGACATTTAGAGAAGATACCTTTATAATAGAAAGAAAGGAAAAAAAATGAAAAAGTAATTTAAAGTATCAATAAGACCAATATGGATTCAGATCTGGTTTGCAACCTGCACAATATATAATCAAATATAATACCATTTCTAACATTAACATTTGCTATCCCCAAACTGCAGTGATGCATCTGGAGACAGAGTGAGTGTGAACAAATTCTCAAAAGTTGTGGAAAGCAGACAAGAATGTGATTATGTAAGTATTACAGTTGATAGGGTCTTGTTCCAGGAAGGGAAAAAAAAGTGCTTTAGCTACAGGAAATACTACTGCAGAACAACCTGCCATTTTACCTCTGGTGGTTTTTTTTTTTTAACAAATACTACATAATCATCAAAATACTTGTTATTGCAAGAAGAAAACAATGTGTGGCTTAATTCATATTGTCCTCATTGTAATTGGAGCCAATTTGTGAAGCCTGAAGAAGATAGCTAATTCATTCATATGGCGTGTTTTGCTCACTGCCTATACCTCCTGATGTATGTAAAGACTGATGACACTAATAACATTTTGCCAGAAGATTTCCAAATCCATAGATGTGTCAGCCATTCAGTTAAACTATCTAATTCTTTAGATGCTGAATAGAGTAAGTGATTCTGTCCATGAATTATAGCAGGAAGTGCCATCTGTAAGTATTAATGGGTAAGAACAATACAATCAGGAGAAACTGTTGTTTTAACTTGTGGGCAGTGAGACCTAATGGAATGCCTGTGCTAGATTTTACAGCCCAGGGACAATATGTGAGATCAGGGTAAACCAGGCAGAAAGCATTCAAATAAACCCTTTCTGTTAGTCCTGTGACAAACTGACTAAGAAAATTTGACTTGTTTTGAAAAAGATGGAATTAACTCAGATGAGAATGTCCTCTAGTTAAATATTTCCATCTTTAAATGTTTAAGAAGAACGTTTAAGCCTTGCTTTTTTATTATTCAGCCTTAGAACAATATAAAGAAATAACATAGATTCTGAAGTTTCAATCTAATGCTCCAGGAAATGCAATCTAATGTGAAAGACTGAAATGGATTAGGATGACTTCTTTCTTCAGAATATAAAAGATGAAATTCAATGTTGATCAATGCAAAGTAATGCACACTGGAAAACATAATCCCAATTATACATACAAAATAATGGGGTCTAAAATAGCTGTTACCACTCAAGAAAGAGATCTTGGACTCATTGTGGATAGTTCTCTGAAAACATCCGCTCAATGTTCAGTGGCAGACAAAAAGGCTAACAGAATGTTAAGAGCCATTAGGAAACGGATAGATAATAAGATAGAACATATCATGATGCCTCTAGATAAATCCATAGTATGCCCACATCTTGAATAGTGCATGCAAATCTGGTTGCCCCATCTCAAAAAAGCTATATTAGAATTGCAAACTGTACAGAGAAGAGCAACAAAAATGATTGGGGGTATGGAACTGCGTCCATATGAGAAGAGATTTATAAGACTGGATCTTTTCATCTTGAAAAAGAGATGACTAAGGGGGTATATGATAGAGGTCTATAACATAGAGTGTGGAGAAAGTGAATAAGGAAATATTATTTGCTCCTTCACATAACACAAGAACCAGGGGTCATCCAATAAAATTAATAGGCAGCAGTTTTGAAGCAAACAAAAGGAATTACTTCTTTACACAATGCACAGTCAACCTGTGGAACTCATTGCCATGGGATGTTGTGAAGGCCAAAACTATAACAGGTTTCAAAAAAGAACTAGATAAGTTCATGGAGGATAGGTCCATCAACAGCTATTAGCCAGGATGATCAGGGATGCAATGTCGTCTTTGAGTGTCCCTAGGCTCTGACTGCCAGAAGCTGGGAGTGGATAACAGGGGGATGGATCACTTGATGATTGTCTGTACTGTTGATTCCTTCTGAAGCACCCGGCATTGGCCACTGTCAAAAGACAGGATACTGGGCTAGATGGACCATTGTTCTGTATGACCTGTCTTATGTTTTTATATAAGCACAGTTGTTCTTCTGAGCACCATTTCCAGCAAAAGTCAGCGTAAATAATTATGGAGCTGTGAACCAGTTGTGTGTAAAAGACAAATTGACCTGAATATTACCCAGAAATAACAAAATTTGTTGGAGCTTGTTGGAGTTTGAAAACATTTATATATAGCCCTATCTATACATATACATTTGTTACTGTGATATCTTAACACTTTACAAAAATTACAAAATACACAGTTTTACATACTATTTTTTCTTTTATTATTATTTCTGTACTATACTTTTATTATTAAAACTTATCTTTGTAAAAATCTGTTGTACACATGCCACATTTATTATCTTCTTTAAGATCTCACATATAGCTCCAAGCTTCTTCCAGTCAGCATTCCTACATCCAAATCTCAGCCTATTCCTCATGTTCACTCACTCACTTTTACTTTAGCTGATTGAGCTAGATCAGAGCTAGCTTTGGTACACCTACATGTGCTTCAGTTACAGCCCTCACTTTCCAGAGTGTGAGATAGTTCAGAAAAAAGATGGACATAGATGATTTATTGCTAAACATTCTTTTTTGCTACCAAAGATTTATTAGTTTTTCCTTCTTTCCCCACCCAAGCAATGATGACCAGTGCTGAACTATGAATAGGATGGGATACAGTAATATTTGAGAAGGAAATATATTGACATTCTTAACAGATCCATCAAGAAGCAAGTGACCCAGCACAAGAATGTTCTAGTACTTTTGCTTCTGTTTTTGCCGAGTTGACTCACGGAGGTCTCACAAGACAGTTTCTATCCCATCCCATCCATTGCAACTTGGGTTGGTAGAGTCGTTGAGAGCATTTGTTTATGAGCAGAATGAGCTTTTGGATACCATGTTGCTATATAAAAACTTAGAAGAGAGAAATAAATTGATAGAAGTGTGATAATAAACTTAGAAAAGGAGAAGGGTTTTATTTTTTTCCAAGCATGGGCATTTGTAAATGTTTTCTTTTCCATTTCTTTCAGCTGTTACAAATCTCCTACCTGAGGACTATGGTTTTGAGACTACTAATGATAGTGTTTGATGAATCATGATGGGAAATAGTAGAATAGAAAAATATCACTATGGAGTTGAATGTTTGCAAGTGTAATAACTGTCTATGGCTCTGCAAATATCGTATGCCTGATTTTATGCACGCGAGTTACTACACTAAAGTCAAGTGACGTATCCTTATCAAGCTCTTTTCTGATTCCTCTTCTGATTTTCTGTAAATCTGTTTTCACTATTATGAGGATTGATCCTGTGGTCCAGAGTCCCAGGCATATTCCCTTTAAAGTCAATGCGGCTACTCACAGGAGAAATGGAGAACAGGATAGAGCCTAGAGTAACTGATTGTACAGATTTTGTATGTATGGCAATACCTTTTCTGACAAATGACCAACTTAATTTTAAGAACGTTTAAAAACTAGTCAGTCAAAAAGGATTAAGAAATCTAGAAGGAGTCAGACTTGCCTGGCATGAATGCATTCCAGGCACACTCATAGATACAAGCAGTTTTGTAAAGGTCATAAATGTCTACCTGCAGAGGAAAACAGAAAAATCTGAAGTGCTTTCCGAGGGTAAATTCAGGTTAGTTTTAGGTAGACACTAAAGCACAATAGGAAATACACAGCCAAATCCAAGTCATTTGAACCAACAATGAAGATTTCAGTTCATGTAGAATATGGCCCTCAGTCAGGCCTTCTGGCAAGAGCTGTTACCTGGCTAAGATTTGCTGTAAACAGGCATCAGACGTTCTTTGCAGATGTACTTCAAAATCCCTTGTGGCCCTACATAAAGAGAGCAGTAGATCTGTTTGTCTTGCAAAACCTTGGCAGGGGACTAAAAATTCTCAAACAGAACTAAATGAGATAGCAGAATATTCCAGTCCTTCCAATTAACCCTTAAAGCACAAAAGACTACATAGGCTGGTGAAATGACTACACATAAAGCACAGAGTCAGCCAGTCACGTCTCCTTCTCAGAGAAAATGTTACAACTCAGTCACAGGACAACAGATATAATTATAATTAAGTAAGTGTGTGTGTGTGTGTGTGTGTGTGCGTGTGTGAGAGAGAGAGAGAGAGATGGACCCACAGTCCTGGATTATGGGAGATCAATCTTCTCCCAGGCAACCTCCTGTTCATTTAGATATCCATATGTTATGAGGGAGATATGCTGCAATCAAAGAAAATGAGAGAGAGAGAAAATGGATGGATAGCTGAATTGATAAACGGATGGATGGATGAGCTAGAATAAGAAAATATGTTAGTTTCATTGCTAATGGAGTCTTGTTTATGCCTAATATACCATACAAAGTGCTTCAGGATGGTTTTCATTCATCCATGTGTATCATTGTGGTTCATTTGATTGTATTCTTGCCTATGAACCAGACAGTTTTCTTTTCAAGTCCCACAACAGGATTTTGGCATATACTCTGGGCAATTTGATGCAATACGGTGGGGAGTCAACTGCACTAGTAGAGATTCTGTTCTTCAAGGAAAAGCATATCTGTTTCAGGTGCAAGATGAAGAACCTGTAGTGACTTTCAAAGAGAGCAAAAGATAATTGTTTCTACTGGCCATCCTTACCTCTCTGGATATAACAGGTTCTAGTGTCCAAATTGATGTGAGCATTTGGTGAATGAATAATACTTACTCCATTTGATTACATAGTCACGGCATTACTAGTGGTACTAGGCTGGTCTGCCCATTTAAGGGACTGAAGAGCCATGGAGCAGCAAGTCCTGGCCTAAGGAGAAGCCAAATGTTGGGAATCAGCAGATCCAGCTAAGCAGGATTGGCTGGCTCTGATTTCCAGCTAGGACATATAAGTGAGGACCCACCCCTGCAAGAGGGTGAGGTCTAAGAGAGACAAATGCTTCCCTATGCAGCAGGAGTAACAACAACTAGGAAAGCAAGCTCACCCTTCTTCCCCTCCATCCTGTGATCCCTCTGTGGCTAGGGAAGGGGCCACCACGACTCTTGAGCTATTGGAGGGAGAGGACCCTGCAGTATCTGTCCAGGGCAGGATTTTGTTACTTTTCCATTTTTGTTTTTGTTTTTTGTTTTTTTTTGTGGTTGTGTAGTAGAAGAATAAAAGAACCTGCATAGAAGGCTAAAATAGTTGGGCTAGGCTGACTATTTTGTCCCCAAACTGGTGGACAGACCCACCAGACTACGCTAGTATTTAACTCACTGCTTCATAAAACACTTGCAGATACATTTGGCAAGACAGAAACCATATAAAGCCTGTTCTATTCATTTTCAAATGGAGAGTAAACCTGAAATCCTGCCAAAGTCAATGGAGTCATGTAGGTCTGTTCTAAAACTGAACATTCCCTTTTCTTCACTATTTCTCCAAGTTTTGCATTTAAGAAATGACATGACTCCTCTCACATTTTCACAGGTTCCCCCTTGTTTGCATATTTCTTTGGCTCTGGCTTTTGGATTTATACTTCACTGGCACACACCAATCAAGTGTCATGACATACAAAAAAGCCAAAACAAAACAAAAACACAAGTTTGAACATAGTAGTAGCACATATAAGCACCTCAACGTGTTAGGTGCTCTGTATACACAAAAGAAACCTGGTCCATCTCCCAAAGATTTTGCAACTTAGGAAGAATTTTACAGTCTAGAAAGAAGTAAACATGCAAGCTCAACTTTGAAAAAGACATTCCTGAACCCTTCAGTTTAAACGAGAGTATATGACTATGAGACTTGAATACGTCTCAGCAGTCCTTCATTATAAGACATGTCCTTCATCCAGACCTAAGATTATGATCTAAACTTAGTTTTGTAAGAGACAGGTGTAAGATGCAAAATTTGTGTTTGAATCAAAAGCATGCTACAGTGCAGCACTGTTCAGAGCTAGGGTTCCTGTTTCATCCATTATTGAAATACAGACCAACTGCAGAATTTGGATCTAGATCTGGGTTCATATTTCAATTTCCCCAGAGTTCAAGAGTGTTTGAATCTGAGATTTTTGTTTCTGGTCCCTCTTCGTGTTATGTCATCGCATTTCTATTATTGGGGGTTAGACTAGAAGACCTTTGCAGTCCCTTCTAAGCGAATGATTCTATGATTTATTAGTTAGGTAAGAAATGATGCATCATGAAATTAATTTTACTAAAAAAAATTGAGTCTGTTTCTCATCTCACTTATATGATGTAAATCAGGAGAACTCCACTGAAGTCAAAGGTGTTATGCCAATGCAATATTGTAGTAAATGAGATTAGAATCAGGCCAATTATTTATAATAATTTAACAATAATTATCTCTTGCATTCCACTTTTCCTCTTTAAAGCACTTTACAAATATTAGCTAATTAATGTTCACCACATCCTTGGGAGATAGATAAGTATTATTATTCCTAGTTTACAAAAAGACAGATTGATGCAGAGAAGTTAAGTGACTTACCAATGGATACAGAGGAAGATAGTGTCAAACGGTAAAATTCTGTGGTTAGATCATGCCTCCCCTTCATTTATTGTAAAAGAATGCATCCCATATCATTTTAAATGTTTTGCTTTTCTATATTCTGTATGTCCTAGCATTGGCTAATTGTTCTTCATTGTGTCTTGCATTTGTGTACTTGAAGGGTGAAAAATTTGTTTATGCACCTTGCATATCCTTGTAGCATAGAATCTGTGAATGGTTATTTCTATTGCTTTCTACAGATTTAAAAACACCTCAGCAAAAGTGAAACATAAGTATTCATTTTGAAATTTTTTAAACTCATACATTTCTTATCTATTGCTTAGGATTCTATCTCAGTGCTAAAAAACTAGCTGATTAAATCAGTTAGAAGGTGTCGCTTACCTGACGCTTATCTTTCACACTCTGTGGTTCTATGTATGTATACATAATATGCCTCTGTGCTTTTTCTATGGCTTTTATTACTACTGTATGTGTGTCACCTAATTTAAAACAGACTTGCTGCTGTTTTGAACTATAACGTAGTTGTGGACTTAGTCTATGAGATTGAAATGACTGCTCAAAATATGATATCATGATGCTAGACATTCCAACCAGGCTGTCACAGACAGGAATGTGCATTTGTCTGGGCAAGCATTATAGACCTAGGGGTGCTTAGCTCTAATAATGACAGCATGTGTCGACTGAATGCCATCATTTTTTTTATTTCACCAGAAATGGACATTTTTAAAGCAAAGCAGCAACTGGATTAGCATGGTTCTGTGACTGCCGTGTAAACAGCTTCATTTCCCACTGTGCAAACACAGGAAAAGGTCCTCAAAGCAATAGTGAAAACAAGAATAAAACAGCCAAAACGTGGAAACCCCTGGAGGCCTGGTGGACTGTACAATTCAAGAGAGATCGCTAACTGTCTCTCATAAATTACACATCAGCTAGCAGGGGGTAACTCCTACTGAAACAACCTTTATGATGTCAGAAACTAAGAAAGCTCTCACCCCCACATCTACTTGTGATGTTTGATTGTCTCTGCCAGCAAAGTGTAATCAGTAAATCCCCAAATCTTTCTTTAAAGACTTTTTAAATTTTCTCTACAATTAAAGATTGTCTCTCCCAATTTCCAGCCCCACTTCCTTGATATAAGGCAGGAACTGGGGTGTGTTGCTCTGACAGTGTCAAGCACAAGGCATCAAAGCAGCCACAGGAAGCTGACAGGTAGAGCCCCACCTGCTAGGCTGGAACTCTGCCTGTGGGGAAGTGATATTTTCCTCTCCTCTCAGGAACAAGTGGGGCGGGGCGGGGGGGAGTCCAGCTCTAGGGTCAGAAAACAGACATGGAGACGAGTCTACGATCCTGCTACTTGCCTCGTGGTGTGGGCTGAGAGGTGCCAAGGCTGCTGAAAGGC
This sequence comes from Eretmochelys imbricata, assembly GCF_965152235.1. Taxonomy (NCBI): domain Eukaryota; kingdom Metazoa; phylum Chordata; order Testudines; family Cheloniidae; genus Eretmochelys; species Eretmochelys imbricata. The sequence goes on along the minus strand of NC_135579.1, from coordinate 69,271,774 downwards.
CCTTGGAAAAAAAGATACTTGTAAAAAGCTGGGCTTTGGAAGCAGAGAAATGCCTTTTTCTGAGCAGCTCCTTCCCCTGCCTGCAATAGCTGCAAAAGGCCCCACGCTGGCACTCCTACACAGACATGCACATAAAAGCCTCCAGTTATCACTGCCAGGGACAGGAGTAATTAAGCAAGGCCTTCTTCAGCCTCTGTGGGCAGTGGAAGGAGTGACTTCTTGAAGCAGAGCAGACCTAAAATGGGAAAAGGCATTTTCCCTGATATCCCTGATAGGCTGCAGCAGCTGGCGAAAGTACTCGCAAAGGCGCCAACCCCTAGCTCATGCAGTGCTCCCATTATCGTATAGGGCTGCAGACCCACTCCTCATCTCTATTCTCCATCAAGCTGGTTGTTTGGGTTGGGAAGATATCACTTACCTATACACAGAGTTCCAGACTAGGAGCTGGGACTCTGCCTGTCAGCTTCCTGCTACTGTTCTGATGGACCCTGCTGCTTGTGACAATTTACCTAGACCATGCCTCAAGGCAGAAAGTGGAGTTGGAGCAGACCCTCAAGAGAGTGGTGCTCTAATTCAAGAGTTACAATGTTATGTTATTACAATTTGGCATTGAGGGTGTCATATAGGCAGTGAAAAATAGATCTGGGGTACTGCCCTGAGCTCTCTTGTAGAAGAATGTAAGAGAAAGGACAAAAATAACACACTGATTTGGGTCCATTTTATCACTAATGTAAAATGTATTGCCAATGTAATAAGTTTACTATGTGGAAAGTCATGAGCCTCACAAAATCCAGTAAGCTGATGGTTTAGATCAGTTGTTCTCAACCTTTTCCATTCTGGTGCTGCCCCAGGGCTCCCATCCCATCTGTTGAGAAATTAGACAGGATCCTCCTCCCAGTTAAAAATATGGGAAGGGCAGGGAGGTCTCAACCCGCAGTAGTGCTTGTGAGCCTCATGTTAAAAACCCCCGGTTTAGATAGTACATCCACACTGACACAGATATATTGCCCGTGGCCCTGATTCTCCTTTAGCCTGTGTTTATAATTCCTTACATACATGCTATTGCAGACCAACCCTCTCAGAAACATACTTCTACGGCGTTCAGTAGTGCAGACCCCTGCAAAGTCTCATGCCTCCTGCCACTTTTCCACAATGAAATCACACCAGATCTGCTGCCTGTGGGAAGCCTGGCAGGAAGAAAATTTGCCACCTTGTGAGGATTGCAACATTAGGCTTTCAATAAACAAAAATAATTTATAAAACGGATCTTTTCATGTTAACAAATTGAAAACTCCCTCATGTCTGAGTCTACTGTGTGTCAGATTTGTTTTGATAGCTTAATGGAGAAACTCAGTAGGCTATGTCAGATTAACTATGCGTTTGAGAAGTTTAACAATCATTTAATGTTATCCAATAATTGTTGACAATGTTATTGCTTGTGTGTTTGTGAATTTGAGGATGAAGACAGGAGGTTGTTGCAAAACCAAAACAGTACCTCTTAGTAAAGTTTTAGCTTAGTAAAGTTGTTTGTTTGTTTGTTTGTTTGCATTGGTCAGTAACTGGCTGTTTTAAAAGCATGCTCGATACAATAACTAATTATTTAACTGTTATTTGATAGTAACACATTTTTCCGTTATATATATATGTTATATATGTCACACAAAGATTTTAGCCCAATTTTTTAGAAAAGTTGGATATGTAATTGGCTGTACAATAAATGCATTCATTTACCAAGACTGGTTATGCAAATCAAATCACTGCAAATATACACAGTTAGTGGGACACACACACACACGTGTGCGTATAATCACAACCCTGAATATTTAACATTTACCAGTATGCTATTTCATGATCTAACTGCAAATTTCCAAATTATAAACTTTATAATAATCCTCCTTTTATTCCAGCCAAGATTATGTGTATAGTAGTTATTTTCAAGGCCACATTTTTCCACTGTGTTAGCTGCATGAAAATAAAGCTTTCTTGTAAGGTTATATATTTAGAGAAAACTCTACAAAATTGTCCCATATTAATAGATCCTAAGCATTCCTGGGAGGTGGCTCAGCACATTACCATGTGACTCTGCCGCCCTTGAAAAGGCATAATTTGATCTTCACAGTTTTTTTTTTTTTTAAAATTCTCTGGTAGTTACAGAGAACAAGAGACCACAGTTCAGCTCCTCAAGCAGAGAGCTGGGCTGAAGACCACAACGGTGCTGACTTGTAAGTTTCAGAATGTCTATGAGAGAAGCAAAGGGCCTTTTTTCTTGGAAATTGGTTCTACGGGTCTCAGTGAAGAGCTGGCATATTGGTCGTAGGAAAGTGGTCTCAGTGGGTTTAGTGCTTCTGTGGCAGAGCTGCCTGTCAGCATCAATGGATGCCTTTGTATAGGGCAAAAGGAAAGGGGGAAGGAGGGGAAAGAGTGAGCCGTTCACTGGTATGTGAGTGAATAGCAGTGATAGGCAAACTTCAAAAAGGATAAAGCTCAGGATCTTGAGTCTACAGAAAAGAGCTAGAAATCCCATGAGAAAATACTTTCCTGAGAGATTTTTAGCACCCTGCATCTGGTCCTGGATTGGTATACCTCTTAGTCAGCCAAGAAGAAATAGTAGTTTATATGTTTTCCCAAAAGGATCCAAATTTTCTACAAGGAAAAGGATGCCTGAGGAGTTCAAAGGGAGACAGATGGACACTCTCTCATACTCTACATAGGGCTTCCCATCCGCAGATTCTGAGCAAGAGGAGGGAGACCAAGGGACCAGATGTTGATCTCAGCTACACCAGTGTAAATCCAGAGCAGCTCTCTGTGAAATCAGTGGAGTTACCCACGAGTCACATCACTGAATTTTGTCTCACAAAAGGTCTGTTTGGAGGAGAGTATCCTTTTAAGAACACATTTTATTAACTACATTTCATGTTTGCTATAGCAAATTATATTCAATTTATCACTCAGATGAACATCAGTAGATGTTGTTTGTAGCTGTGTCTGCGTGCTACTTTTTAAAAAAAGTTTTTTGGTTCCATAAGTTAATTTTGTACTTAACTGTGTAATAAATGTGATAATCTAAGGGCTTGTGTACACTTGAAATATGACATTGGTGCAGCTATGCTGCTGTAGCATTTCAGTGGAGACTCTGTCTATGCTGATGGGAGGGGTTCTCCCATTGGCACAGATAATCCACCTCACTGAGAGGCAGTAGCTAGGTCAGCGAAAGAATTCTTCCTTTGACCTAGTGCTGTCTACACTGGGGTTAGGCTGGCTTAACTACTTCACTGAGTGTGTGGATTTTTCACATCCCAGAGTGATGTAGGTGGGTCGACATAACTTTTTCATGTAGATCAGGCCTAAGAGCTTTTTGACCACATTATCTTAAAGTCTATTAAACTGATTGGAATGGTAAGATGATGTGGGATCATCTCATGGACAGATATTAACCAACAGAGCAACAGTGCCTTATGGACAGACCTGTCTCACCCCACTAGTGTTATAGACAGGTGAGTGTTTGGAACACAGCCCGCAGCACAGCAAAAGTGAACCAACCCAGGAGACTCCATATGAGAAGTGCCCTGGATGTCATATGGGTGAGTAGTGAAAGGACATTGCACATGAGGCTGTGTGACAGATACTGAATCACCCAGGAGAATAAAAAAGCACAAGACCAAGTGGATAAACAAAAAGATAAAAAATCTTTAGGGTGAAACAGAGCTAATGCAGATAACGTCTACCAGGATGCTGTGCACATGGTCTTCTTGCTCCATGAATAGTCCATGTACCTGACTGCTGAGTGAACAGACGTTACATACAAATTCAAATGATTGGGATGTAATAACTCCCGAACAAAAACCTTAGCACACTGAACTCCACTTCATTTTCAGTGACTTTTTGAAATCTTGTAACGGCTGGATTGAAGTAAATACCTTAATGTTATTTAGAGCCTGATGGTAGGAATAGGCAAGTCTGCAGCAAGTGAGGCATGTGATTTATGGCGCTGAATGTCTCGTGCCCAATTTCTACTTCATTAAGCACAAATATTAAAAACAAACAGTTTCTAATGGTTTTTTCCATACTTTGTAGATTCATAACATAACTGTGGCTGTCAGGAGAGCTGTATGTAAAGAATTTGCAAATGCAGCAAAAGCAATAAATTTTGACTTAGCCCTGGGTTGTTGGGGTTTTTTTATACCATTTTTGAGGAATGACACAGGAACTAGGGCTCCATACAGGCAAAACCTTGTGATTGCTCTGAGCTCATTGCAGGACTGGGGCCTAAAATTGCATCCGCAATGGAGTTGATTCATCATATTAGATACTATCCACTTCTTCAGTGACCTCACCTCTTAGTATTCATCACTGATCTCTCACTTTCAGGGTTATCATAGAACATTTTTGCAAAAGAAACTATAATTTGTAAAGGGAAAGGTTCCAAACAGAGATGACCCCACAACTAAATCAAGCATCCAAAACCCCCTGTGTATTGAACAAGTTTGGATATGCATCTAAACTTTGCTGCACAAACCTGGCTCTAGTTCTAAATAAATAATAGTTCCAGCATGAATAACTGTGCTTTCATGTATTTGCATAGATTAATGGAGAGTTCACTAGATTACAAAGCTAGAGCCAAATCTTGGTTGGAGAACCACATAGGCATACACTTGTGGAAAAGAGTAATTATAACGAATCCTGGTATGCACCTTTTAAAGACCCCAGTTCTGCCTAAGCCCATGACATCTGGATAGTCAACACTGTGGATGCTGCAGAAGTGAAACAGATTAGCAGCAATACAGTGGCATTGTTTGGGCAAAGGGGATGTCGTATGCATATGAAAAGCAGCAAAAGTCTATATGGTTCACATATCATGTGGCTGGTCTTGCTCATATCATGTGAATAAATTGCCAGAGAAGGAATAAATTATATGCCTAGGTGTGTCTGATGATTAAGCAATTTTGGGTGCCCCATTTCACTTATTTAGAGATAGTCATGCTGTCAGATAGAATTTGGACTTTAAATGATGTTGCTGTCAGTGCATACATTTGTAATATATTTGTAATGGGAATCGAGTATTTAGCTACGAATTATCCCACTCAAATCATATTAAAAAGTAAAACCTCTTTAAAAAGTCTAATTTAACCCGAAGTAATGCCATATGCTCAAAAAACAACATAAACCTGTACAACACTAACCTGATTTCTTCATTAGTAGTTACCAAAACAATAAATATCAAAGAGATTTCAAGCAAGCTGCTTTAAATCAGGTTGACCTTTACTTCCCTTTAGGCCTTCAGATGCTTTTGTTGTTTACACAACAGTAGACTAATGTTTTTGGACACCCAGTATCCACTTTGGCATGTCTGAAAAAACAGAAGCTGTAGTTTACTTGTGGTTTTACTGAGAAATGTACCAGCATTTCAGTGGGCTAGTTATTTACTCTCGTTCTAACACCATATAAGCAAAGTCACCTATCAGGATGGTGTTAATTTTCTCTCAAAAGAAAAAAAGGTAAGAATAATATATAAAAAAACCTTTTGTTTTTATATCCACTATAAAATTATGTCAACATTTTTGTTCATATTATGGAGGCATTGGTAGCAACTCCACAGTCATGGTTATATTGAGATTTATATTTAAAATGGGAACAAAATCCCTCTGTTTTATATTGTAATGATTGAGTTTAGTTTCCAAATGTAACCAGATAATTGTATATGGAACAACTGAATTTTAAGTGTAATTATTTTAGTAAAATATTTATTAATTTGGTCAACAGAAATATTTAATTGTGATCCCTTTTTGAAATATGCCCTATTTTCCTCACATTTGTTTGCTAATCAATCACAATTATCGCAAATTCCAAACTATAAACACACTCAAGCCAAGAGACTTCCGTCTTCAAGGCTGTCAGCCTGCCTCCGGTTACACTCTTCACACAGAGCAGGGAAGGAGGCTGGGTGGTGGCAGGCAGTATGGGATTGAGCTCTGGGGCCCCCATGAGACAAGAGCAAGTATGTGAGGATTAGCAGGGATGTACAGATAGCCTGTGGAGGAAGAGGCAGTGTGTATAATGGGGTTCATAACTTTGCAGGGACATGGGATGTGGGGACTCAAGTGCCTGTGCATCATGGCATCAAGACTTCAAGAGCTCCCACAGTGCTGATCCCTCACTGCCCAGTGCAATGAGTCAGTGTCTTCCTGTGGAGCTCTTCAAACCTGGATGCCTCACTGCAAAGACACCCCCACTCTGGTCCACACACACACAACCCTGTTTTCCTCAGCTCAGGTATCCTAGCCAAATCCCTCTTCCACCTCATAGTCCCCCACAGCTTCAGTCAATCCCAATCACTACCAACTCTCCCTACCTCTCTGTTTGCCCCCATGTACTGTTTATGCCCAATGCCCCCAAACACCTCCACTGGGCTGCTTACCTCCAGAGGCAGAGGAGGTGAGTAAGGATGAGTGGGATTAAGAGACATGGGAGAGACCAGGGATGTGTGCCCAGGTGATGAGAAAAGGAATTTTTCCAGGGGATGGAGACTTGTGTGTGGGAATTGTGCAGAATGGGAGCTTGGGAAGGTGTGGGGGGACTTCCCTGGTGGCAGCAGTGCTGTGGGGAGCCCTTCAAGGACAACTGCCTCAGTGAAGAGACTTCGCTCCTCCATCACTGCTGCCTCAGCTCTCTGGTATACCAGGCGACAGTACTGGTCAAGGGGAGTGTCTGCCCCAAAGCATGAGCAAAAAGCCCCATATTGCTTCCTGGCATGCTGGAAAGCCATGCTCAAAGAACAGAGGCAAGAAATTATTTTATAGCAGTTTAATCCATTCCCTACATCACTGTCAGAGGTGCTGTGTAGGATGTACCTGTAGGAGCATGGAACTGTTACTACTGATGCTTTCAATTAGCCCCAAATAAAATAATCCTGACAGCTATGTGAAATGTTATAGATCTTTATGGAAACTGGAACATGAACTTTATACAATGGAAATTGGTTTATCTCCTAGTTATAATGATTACTATGAATAGGACAGAGGCTGACAGGAGAATGCCCATAAGTCTGTCTCGGGAAGATTCTTATTATTACCGAGAAGGTTTTTTTTAATCTAGCAGTTTCTGATTTCCTTTATATTTTACAGGACTTGGTGGTGATGGGGGATTTCAGCTACCCAGACAACTGTTGGGAAAATAACACAGCAGGGCATAGATTATCCAACAAGTTCTTGGAATGTATTGGAGACAATTTTTGTTTCAGAAGGTAGAGAAAGCTACGAGGGGAGAGGCTGTTCTAGATTTGATTTTGACAAAAAAAAGGATTGAGAATTTGAAAGTGGAAGGCTGCTTGGGTGAAAGTGATCATGAAATGGTAGAGTTCATGATTCTAAGGAATAGTAAGAAGGAAAACAGCACAATAAAGATAACAGATTTCAAGGAGGCAGACTTTAGCAAACTCAGGGGGCTGGTACATAAGCAAGTCTAAGGGGAAAAACAGTTCAAGAGAGTTGGCAGATTTTGAAAGAGACATTAGAGGCACAAGTGCAAACTATCCCACTGCATAGGAAAGATAGAAAGTACATCAGGACACCACCCTGGCTTAACCAGGAGATCTTCAATGATGTGAAACTCAAAAAAGAGTCCTACAAAAAGTGGAAACTAGGTCAAATTACAAAGGATGAATATAAACAAATAACACAGGTATGTAGGGACAAAATTAGAAAAACCAAGGCACAACACAAGATTAAACTAGCTAGAGACATAAAGGGTAACAAGAAAAGATTCTACAAGTACATTAGAAGCAAGAGGAAGACCAAGGACAGGGTAGGAAACAATAGCAGGAAATATGGAAATGGCAGAAGTGCTAAGAGGGCCGTCCCTAGCCATTTTGGTGCCCTACGCAGCCCCCCAGGCCTCCATGGGGGGGCTGTGTGGGGGACCCCAGGCCCTCATGGGGAGGGTGGGGGGCAGGGGGGAAACCGTCCCCCAGCCCCAGCTTGCTCTGCTCTGCTCCCCTAGCTCCTAGCCTTGGGGGAAGGGGGAAAGTGCCCCCCAGCACTCGCCAGCGGAACAAGGCAGGTTGGAGCCGGGTAGCTCCACTTACCATGCGGTGAGTGCAGGCCCGACCCCTGCAGCAGTCCTTAGGGGGGTGGGGGCCGGGCTGGGGTGGAGCAGGGGCAGGGGCAGGAAGAGGTGGGGCTGGAGCAGGGGTGGGGGCTTGGGGAAGGGGTGGAGTGGGCATGGGGCTGGGACGGGAGCCATGGGGCAGAGGCAGGGCAGGGGCTGGAGAAGTATACAACTGTTCAAGGCACCAGGAAATGTGATACCCCAAATTTCCTGGTGCCCTATGCAGCTGTGTACTTTGCATATGGATAGGGATGGCCCTGAGTGCTAAATAATTTTTTTGTTTCATTTTTCACCAAAAAATTTAGTAGGGATTGGACATCTAATATAGGGAAGGTCAGTGAAAATGAGGTAGGATCAGAGGAAAATAGGGAAAGAACAAGTTAAAAATTACTTATACAAGTTAGATGTCTTCAAGTCACCAGGGCCTGATGAAACACATCCTAGAATATACAAGGAACTGAGGAGATATCTGAGTCATTAATGATTATCTTTGACATGTCATGGAAGACAGGAATGATTCCAGATGACTGGAAAAGGACAAATACAGTGCCAATCTCTTAAAGGGGGAATAAGGACAACACAGGGAATTACAGACTAGTCATCATAACTTCAATATCTGAAAAGATAATAGAGCAAATAATTAAGCAATCAATTTGCAAACACCTAGAAGATAATAATGTGATAAGTAACAGTCAGCATAGATTTGTCAAGAACAAATTGTGTCAAACCAACCTGATAGCTTTCTTTGATAGGGTAACAAGCATTGTCACTGCGGGAAAGCAGTAGGTGTGCTATATCTTGACTTTAGTAAGACTTTTGATAGTGTCTCGCATGACCAACTCATAATCAAATTCAGGAAATGCAACCTAGATGGAGCTGCTATAAGATGGGTGCATAACTGGTTGGAAGAGAGAGAGAGTAGTTATCAGTGGTTCACAGTCATGCTGGAAGGGCACATTGAGTGGGGTCCTGCAGAGATTAGTTCTGGGTCTGGTTCTGTTCAATATCTTCATCAATTATTTAGATAATGGCACACAGAATATAATTATAAAGTTTGTGGACGATACCGAGCTCTGAGGGGTGGCAAGTGCATTGGAGGATAGGATTAAAATTTAAAATGATCTGGACAAACTAGAGAAATGGTCTGAAGTAAATAGGATGAAATTCAATAAGTACAAATGCAAAGTACTTCCATTTAGGAAGGAACAATCAGTTACACACATACAAAATGAGAAACGACTGCTTGGGAAGGAGTACTGCAGAAAGGGATCTAGGGTCATAGTGGACCACAAGCTAAATATGAGTCAATAGTGTAACACTGTTGCAAAAAAAACAAACATAATTCTGGGATGAATTAACAGGAGTGTTGTAAGCAAGACATGAGAAGTAATTCTTCTGCTCTACTCCTTGCTGATTAGGCCTCAGCTGGGGTATTGAGTCCAGTTCTGGATGCCAGAATTCAAAGATGTGGTCAAATTGGAGAAAGTCCAGCAAACAGCGACAAAAAAGGATAAAAGGTCTAGAAAATGTGACCTATGAGGGAAGATTGAAAAAAAATGGGGTTATTTAGTCTGGAGAAGAGAAGTCTGAGGGGGGACATGATAGTTTTCAAGTACATAAAAGGTTGTTACAAGGAGGAGGGAGGTAAATTGTTCTCGTTAATCTCTGGGGATAGGACAAGAAGGAATGAGCTGAAATTTCAGCAATTGTGGTATAGGTTGAAGGTTAGGAAACACTTCCTAACTGTCAGGGTAGTTACACACTGGAATAATTTGCCAAGGGAAATTGTGGAATCTCCGTTATTTGAGATTTTTAAGAGCAGGTTAGACAAACACTCATCAGGGATGGTCTAGATAATACTTAGTCCTGCCAGGAGTACAGGGAACTGGACTAGGTGATCTCTTGAGGTCCTTTCCTGTCCTATGATTCTATGATTCACAATACTTATTCCTCAACTTCCTGAATTAAACTGGACCTTGATTAGCTAACACAGACTGCTATATTGTGTCATTGCTTCTTAGACAGAACTCCTGATTGATTTTGATATGAAGTTATGGTCAAAAAAAATGGTTAATTTTGCTTTTCTGCTCTTAGGAAACAGTGCATAAAGAATGGTAGAAGTTGTGTTTGTGGGGGTTGGGGTTTATTTTATTTTTTATTGCCATCATATGAACAAAATTCATAGAATCATAGAATATCAGGGTTGGAAGGGACACAGGAGGTCATCTAGTCCAACCCCCTGCTCAAAGCAGGAACAATCCCCAACTAAATCATCCCAGCCAGGGCTTTGTCAAGCCTGACCTTAAAAACTTCTAAGGAAGGAGATTCCACCACCTCCCTAGGTAATGCATTCCAGTGTTTCACCACCCTCCAGTGAAAATTTTTTTCCTAATATCCAACCTAACCCTCTCCCACTGCAACTTGAGACCATTAGTCCTTGTTCTGTCATCTGCTACCACTGAGAACAGTCTAGATCCATCCTCTTTGGAACCCCCTTTCAGGTAGTTGAAAGCAGCTATCAAATCCCCCCTCATACTTCTCTTCCGCAGACTAAACAATCCCAGTTCCCTCAGCCTCTCCTCATAACTCATGTGTTCCAGTCCCCTAATCATTTTTGTTGCCCTCCACTGAACGTTTTCCAATTTTTCCACATCCTTCTTGTAGTGTGGGGCCCAAAGCTGGACACAGTACTCCAGACTAGGCCTCACCAATGTTGAATAGATGGGAACGATCACGTCCCTCGATCTGCTGGCAATGCCCCTACTTATACATCCCAAAATGCTATTGGCCTTCTTGGCAACAAGGGCACACTGTTGACTCACATCCAGCTTCTCGTCCACTGTAACCCCTAGGTCCTTTTCTGCAGAACTGCTGCCTAGCCATTCGGTCCCTAGTCTGTAGCGGTGCATGGGATTCTTCCGTCCTAAGTGCAGGACTCTGCACTTGTCCTTGTTGAACCTCATCAGATTTCTTTTGGCCCAATCCTCTAATTTGTCTAGGGCCCTCTGTATCCTATCCCTACCCTCCAGCATATCTACCTCTCCTCCCAGTTTAGTGTCATCTGCAAACTTGCTGAGGGTGCAATCCACACCATCCTCTAGATCATTTATGAAGATATTGAACAAAACCGCCCCAAGGACTGACCCTTAGGGCACTCCACTTGATACCGGCTGCCAACTAGAAATGGAGCCATTGATCACTACCCGTTGAGCCTGACAATCTAGCCAACTTTCTATCCACCTTATAGTCCATTCATCAAGCCCATACTTCTTTAACTTGCTGGCAAGAATACTGTAGGAGACGGTATCAAAAGCTTTGCTAAAGTCAAGATATATCACATCCACCACTTTCCCCATATCCACAGAGCCAGTTATCTCGTCATAGAAGGCAATTAGATTAGTCAGGCATGACTTGCCCTTGGTGAATCCATGCTGACTGTTCCTGATCACTTTCCTCTCCTCTAAGTGCTTCAGAATTGATTCCTTGAGGACCTGCTCCATGATTTTTCCAGGAACTGAGATGAGGCTGACTGGCCTGTAGTTCCCAGGATCCTCCTCCTTCCCTCTTTTAAAGATGGGCACTACATTAGCCTTTTTCCAGCCGTCCGGGACTTCCCCCGATCGCCATGAGTTTTCAAAGATAATGGCCAATGGCTCTGCAATCACATCCACCAACTCCTTTAGCACTCTTGGATGCAGCGCATCCAGCGCCATGGACTTGTGCTCATCCAGCTTTTCTAAATAGTCCCGAACCACTTCTTTCTCCACAGAGGGCTGGTCACCTCCTCCCCATGCTGTGCTGCCCAGTGCAGTAGTCTGGGAGCTGACCTTGTTCGTGAAGACAGAGGCAAAAAAAGCACTGAGTACATTAGCTTTTTCCACATCCTCTGTCACTAGGGTGCCTCCCTCATTCAGTAAGGGGCCCACATTTTCCTTGACTTTCTTCTTGGTGCTAACATACCTGAAGAAACCCTTCTTGTTACTCTTAACATCTCTTGCTAGCTGCAACTCCAGGTGTGATTTGGCCTTCCTGATTTCACTCCTGCATGCCCGAGCAATATTTTTATACTCTTCCCTTAAATTAACACAGGGAGAGAGGGAAAATGACAGAAAAGGAGGAGGATAGAGCCAAAAACATAATGTCCATACTGGCTCAAACCAATGGTCCATCTAGCCCAGTACCTTGTGGTCAGCACCAGGAGCTTCAGAAGGAATGAACAGAACAGGTCAATTATTGAGTGATCCATCCCTGTCAACTAGTCCCAACTTCTGGGAGTCAGAGGTTTAGGGACACCCAGAGCAAGGGGTTGAGTCCTTGACCTACTTGGCTAATAATCACTGATAGATCTGTCCTCCATGAGCTTGTCAAATGCTTTTTTGAACCCAGTTAACCTTTTGGCCATCACAACATCCCCAGCAATGGGTTCCACAGATTGATTGTGTGTTGTGTGAAGAAGTACTTCCTTTTGTTTGTTTTAAACCTGCTACCTATTAATTTCATTGGGTGACCCCTGTTTTTGTGTTATATGAAGGGATAAATAACACTTCCCTATTCACTTTCTCCACACCATTCAGGTTTTTATGGACCTCTATCATATCTCCACCCAATCATCTCTTTTCTAAGACGATCAGTCCCGCTCTTTCTAATCTCTCCTCATATAGAAGTTGTTACATACCCCTAATCATTTTTGTTGCCCTTCTCTGCACCTTTTCCAATTGTAATATATCTCCTTTGAGATGAGACGACCAGAACTCCATTCAGCATTCAAGGTGTGGGCGTACCATGGATTTATATAGTGGCATTTTGATATTTCTGTCTTTTTTATTTCTCTTTCCTAATAGTTAACATTCTGTTAGCTTTTTCACTCCTATTCCACATTAAGCAGATGTTTTCAAAGATCTATCCATGGCGACTCTAAGATGTCTTTCTTTAATTGTAACAGCTAATTTAGACCCCACCATTTTTAAGTATAGTTGGGATCTTTTTTTTCCACTGTGCATTACTTTGCACTTATCAACATTTAATTTAATCATTTTGTTGCCCAGTCACACAGTTTTGTGAGATCCCTTTGTAACGCTTTGCAGCTGGCTCTGGTCTGTACAGTCTCTGGTCTGTATTGTCTGCACATTTTGCCACCTCACTGTCTACCCCTTTTCCCAGGTCATTTATGAATATGTTGAACATCACTGGTCTCAGTACAGATCCTTGGGGGGACCCTGCTATTTACTTCTCCCCATTGTGAAAATTGACCATTGATTCCTATCTTTTGTTTCCTATCTTTTAGACAGTTACTGATCCATGAAAGGACCTTCCCTCTTATCTGATGCCTTCTTACTTTGTTTAATAGCTTTTGATGAGGACCTTGTCAAAGGCTTTCTGAAAATCTAAGTACGCTATATTCACTGCATCTCCCTTGTCCACATGCTTGTTTGCACCCTCAAAGAATTCTAATAGATTGGTGAGGTGTGATTCCCCTTTACAAAAGCTGTGTTGATTCTTCCACAACATATCGTGTTCATTTATGTGTCTGATAATTCTGTTCTTTACTATAGTTTCAACCAGTTTGCCTGATACTGAAATTAGGTTTACCAGACTGTAATTGCCAGGATCATATCTGGAACCTTTTTTTAAAAAATTAGCATTACATTAGTTTTTCTCCAGTCATCTGTTACAAAGCCTGATTTAAGTGATAGGTTACAGACCACAGTAAGTAGTTCTGCAATTTCATATCTGAGTTCCTTCAGAACTCTTGGCTGATTTCCATCTGGCCCTGGTGTCCTACCACTGTTTAATTTGTCAGTTTGTTCCAAAACTTCATGTGTTGACACTTCAATCTGGGAAAGTTTCTCAGATTTGTCACCTAAAAAGAATGGCTCAGGTATGGGAATCACCCTTACATCCTCTGCAGTGAAGGCCAATGCAAAGAATTCATTTAGCTCCTCCACAACAGCCTTGTCTTCCTTGAGTGCTCCTTTAGCAAACAAAGCTTTTAATAGTAGTCTGTTTGCCCTTCGTCTATTTATTATTTTTATAACTCTTTGCCTTTGGTTGAATTTCTTTTTTATGATAATGGTGGCAGTAGTTCATAGAGAGATAAAGATACCCCTCTAGTGCCAATAAGTGGACATGGAGTTACTAAGGATTCTGGAATTCTCTCTTGGCATTTCTCTTGGTTGCGGATTGTGCTAGTCTGGTTTCAGTTTTAAGAACATATGAGTTGACATACAGGAACAGACCATCTGTCCTGGTATCCTGTCTGATCGTGACCAGTACCAGATGCTTCAGAGGAAAGTGTAAAATCTGCATCATGCACCTAACTGACTCTTTTACAATAGTATATGGCAATTTTTATCTGAAAATCATCCTCACCCTCATAAGACTATTCTAATGATTACTAGTGTATGTCTACACTACAGAGAGTATAAGGGAATAGATACGTTGGCATAACTATGCCAGCATAACCCCATAGCATAGGCACAGCCTATACTGATAGAATGGGATTTTCTGTCCGTATAGGAAAACCACCTCCCCGAACAAAGTTAGCTATACTGACTTTGCTATAGCTGTGTCTACAATGGGGTTTTTGTTGGCACAGCTATGTTGGTCAGGGGGGTGTTTTTTCACATCCCAACTGACGTAGCTGTGACAATATAACTTTTCAGTGTAGATCAGTTTGAAACTATGGTAGGCATGTCCAAAACACTGAAGGAGGACAGACAGACAAAAGGCAAGTAAACAGAGGTTGGCTGAAAGGAAAAGGAAAGGAAGCAGGAACAGAAATAGGAAATTATATACCTTATATACACTCAGTTTGACTCACTGTAAAAAAACACAAAAGAGTGTTAAATGTAGACAAGATAGGGGTTTTGTGGACGAGTTCCAGGAGGTCGTATCATGTGTAGGACTCACACGTTTCACCTATGAAATTGTGGTGAGCTTGCCTGTCTAGGAGCTCAGGCATGATTCAGGCTGTTATGGAACAGTGACATAGTGGAAGCCTCTGTTTCCAGGAAGCTGGGGAGGAAGGCGGATAGACAACGTCTGATCTCAGTGCTCTTCTAACAGAGAATACCAGACGCTGGGAGAGGTTTGAGAGATGAGCCATGCACAAAATGGATCACTAGAGTTTGGAGGTACCCACTGCAATCCCTTCTCCCCAGAACTTTAAAGAAATCTCTGGATCCAAGAACAATTCTGCTGAGCCCCAAAAGTGGTGCCTGAGCTAAATTGTGAACAATCTGGTGAATAATTGCATCTGAGGTGCTTTAAATCCCAGAGTTGATCGAGTGACCTCCAGCTCCAAAAAATGTATAGATCTGAGGAACTTTAACCTTTTTTATGTGGATTTAGATTTGCATGGTCAGTTTGCTGCTATTTAATCTGAAGAATACAGTGTTGTGCTGCAAAAATATTATCTTTAGTTTTACAATTTGCCTTTGTTGGAAATGTATATGAGTTTCTTAATGTACAGTCTGGCCTGTTGACTCTGCTGTCGCTTACATTGCTTTAAAACAGGAGCAATTCCAGTGAAGTCAATTAAGTTACACCAGGACAAAATTGGCATAAGTGAGAGGAGAATGAGGCCTTTCTTTCTGTATTATTACTGCAAGATGAGCAGTCCTATAATTTAGAGCAGAGACAACGATGAGGAGCTTGCACTAAAGACAACACAGCTCCCACACAGTCATGATGTTAGGGCAGGGGTGGACAACCTGTGGCTCCGGAGCCACATGCGGCTCTTCAGACGTTAATATGCGGCTCCTTGCAGAGGCACCAACTCCAGGGATGGAGCTACAGACGCCAACTTTCCAATGTGCCGGGGGGGGGTGCTCACTGCTCAACCCCTGGCTCTGCCACAGGCCTGGCCCTCACTCCACCCCTTCCCGCCCCCTCCCCTGAGCCTGCCGTGCCCTCGCTCCTGCCCCTCCTCCCCCGAGCTTCCTGCATGCCACAAAACAGCTGATTGGGAGGTGTGGGGAGGGCTGCCAGTGGGTGGGAGGCGCTGGGAGCCGGGGGTGGGGAGGAGCTCATGCGGGGGCTGCTGACGTATTACTGTGGATCTTTGGCAATGTACATTGGTAAATTCTGGCTCCTTCTCAGGCTCAGTTTGGCCATCCCTGTGTTAGGGCCTCACATCCCATCCAGTATCCCAAGAATCCTTTCTAAAGAGTGGGGATTTAATATGGGGTTGGTTGTGGGACATCATGCAGACAGCACCTTTTCTCTCACTCCACCCCAAACAGAGTCAGATCCCCTTGAAGTCCTTGCCAAAAGGCTTGGTGGTACCTTGGAAGGGGAAAACTAAGCCACAAAGGTGCTCCCACCTTCCATAGCCACCAGTAAGAATCGATAGTGTTTTCTTCTCATGTAGAAGATACAATCTGGCCATTAATCTTAAAATTAAATTTTTGTATCTTGTTAAAAGCAAGGGTAATATTTAAAACTAGACATCTATATTCTTTTACCTTTGTTTTTAGAATGTGAAATTTACAAATAGAACAAAATAAAAAAATTCTATTTAACAAATGGATTTGGGAAAATTTCTTCCTTATATCTTAAGAAGTTATGGCCATAGATGCTAGTGTGGTCACTCAAATAGATGTTGACTAAAATTTTCAAAAGTATCTAGCTAATTTAGAAGCCCATTTTCAAAAGTCCCTAAGTCTTCTTGTAAATCAATGGGATTTAGACTTCTAAGGGCCTAAGTCACGTTTTAAAATAGGATTTAGGCTCCTAAGTCACTTGATCACTTTTGAAAAAAATTCCAATTGCTGTTTGGGAGTTATTTGGAAAGGGTTATATGGTAAATTCACAATGCAGAAAATGTTTGATTTATAACCATGGAATATCTATTCAAGAATATTACTGTACATTTTTCTATGTTTTGTATTATTATTCAGTTAGTCCCATTAAGTGGAAAGATTTTTTCTCTAGAGCCTCTGGCATACAGTAGTTATTCAGCTAACTATTGGCATATGTTCTTGAAATGCCAAAAGATGACCTGTAGACTAAACAGGATATGTGGAATCTGTTGCTCTTCTTAGATGAACTGAAGAATTCATGTTTTAAAAAAAAACAGGTAGCAGTACTAGTCTTTTTTACTTTGCTTAAACCCCCCACATTTAAGCAACCAAACTTTACTAAACAGAGCTTTCTCTTAATGGGCTGTGAGATGTGATTGTCTTGAGCAGCCTCTGTTTACAGTACATTTAACAATGTGCAGCCCTAGGCAAAACTACAATGTACCATCCCAGTTCTCATAGATCTAGGCAGATTTGGCCTGGCAGTCCCTTTATCATGACAGAGAGGCAGCCAGGCCAAGTTTAAATGATGTTGCAGCCAGGCCGACAGAGTCACAATGCCATTCTAATTGGATTTGGCTGTCCCTCTGTTATGACAAAGGGATGTCCAGGCAAAAACTGCTGACCTAGGCAGCTTCCCTGTTCACCTGTAGCTAGACTGCCCCCCCCCCCAACTGTATATAGACCATAGGACTCTTAGGACTTGATTTATAAAGGGACTTCAGGCTGCCCTCTGATTTTGCACCAACAATTAATTCCACCCATAAAAGTGTCCTCATAATTAATTGAGAGTGCAAAAGCTAGCATTTAAGCATCTAACTACCTGATTCTATCCACAAATCAGGTAGTGAGCCCCGTATTTAATTGCAGGTACAATGTATTACATGTATAAAATTGTGCTTGGAAAATTAATGACTTGATTTTGAAAAATAGCCATTGATGTCTTACTTCCTAAGGTCAATGTTCACTTTCTATATTTGTAAATTAGGCAATAACTGGTCAGGAAATGGATCAAGCCACAAATATTCCACAGCCCGGTTCTGCAGCTTCCTATTGTATTAACTGAATTGTGTTCTTTAATAGTCCAATTCAATTTAGACATGCAGGATTTTTACACAAATGCTATTTTTTATCATACTAAAACATGAGGGAGACTTCACAGTACTCCTTTTCTTTTTAATTATTACTGATCTCATATATCATAGATATAGAATATCATGTAAAAAATCTAAGGGCCCTATCATGGGTGGTATGCAGCTAAATAAGGACCAAAATTTTGCTCTCAGACAATGGAAATTGTCTTTATGCACACAACAGGATTTTGTCATGGTTTTAACGTAAAACCATCATAATGTATGATATAAAACATGCATGATCATTTTCTCATTGAAACTTTACAAGCAAGAATAACAAAAATATTGTCCACCAGAACAAATGTTATGCCCAGCGCTCTGCTTTTGAATACCTAATAAGAGTTGTTTTTTTCTACTCATTTGTCCTGCCACCACACACTATTCTGTCTTTACAGTCATAGTCAAAATTTACATCAGTATCTGCTACAGCTGTAGCAATGTGTTCGGATTAAAGAGTCTATATTTACTCTTTAGAATACCATTCATTCAACATTTCTTGTACTAATACTTTCTAGGCAGCTAGTAGCAATCAATCAGTAGGAGTGTAAAATATTTGGGATGAAACTGAAACCTTCAAAAAATTCAGGATTTATTTTGCATTCCATAATTAACTTGGAAATCAATCAAATCAAACTAAAGTATGTAAATATTTTCAGCAAAAATGGGATGATAGTTTAGTGAGAATAAAGTTGAGTGGTCCATTTTTGAGCCTCAGGGATCTGATTCCAAGTAAGAAGGTCCTATTGTCTAGTAATGATGGCTTTTGCATAGATAGCATGAACACATATGCGTTTTGATGAAAAAAAATCTGTAATTCATTGTAATCTGGGTGATTTCTAATCAGACTGGCATTTTTAATACAGTGCCATGGATAAAAAAATATGACTTACACATCTATAGTAACAATGCTGTCATCTGCAGGGAAATTTCAATCTGAATAAACACAGAAGGAGGCTAGTTTAAGGGCTTTGTAACAGTCAGATTAAAAATAGAACACACACATCAATTCAGAAATCTAAGTACACAAAGAAATCTTCCTGTAGTCTAGTTTTTCATTGTCATTTAAGCAAGTTTCCACTCTAGAAAAAGATAACTGTGTTCTGCCAACAGACTTCCTTCGTATTCTCTTATGACAACAGTAGTTTTACACTTCCCTATACTGGATCTGTGTTCAGAGGAAGGGCTCATAGAAGTAGTGGATGGGTGTGAGGTCCAACCATCATGTCTATACCACCCGTCAACAGATCTGATGGTGTAGGAGACAGCAACCTTAGGACCCCTGTGGGCTCAGGCTTCACTGGCTGCCCAGCCCATAGAAACCCTAATTGGCAGTGCTTACTGAGCTCTCAGTTGGCTCAGGCATGCTATTTAAGCCCTGGAGGAAACACCTGGAGACTGTATGCAACTAGGTGGCTTGTTGGCTTGCTTCTGTAAACAGACTCTGCTGTGTTCCTGATACCTTGCCTCGCTCAGAGGTTCCAGGTCCCCTGCCTGGCTCCTAGTCCTTCACTCTGTCTCTGCTCCACTACCCCTGCGGCAGCTGATCTGTTTGGTTTCTGATCCAGCACAGCTCATTAACTATGACCTGACCCTTTGTCATGACACTAATGTAGACTATGGCTTCCAGCTTTGAGCCACACCCCACAGCTGGGATCCTGACAATGACATCTGAGACACACGAGGTAGATGGTTCTTTCTATCCAATCTTCCTTTTTCTTAATGCCCAGATTACACTTACCTCAGATATCCGCTTGTTTGAATGGCACCTCTCTATACTTTTCCTCTGTAAGGACTAAATTAGGCTGTTGTCTATAGCAAACTTCCTTAGAAAGGCTAGGAGGCATTGTGCCTAAGGAAGGCATAATATCTCTGGGAACACTAGTTGCTCTCAACCTGGTAAATAGCCTCTTGCAGATATTCTCTTTTGTTTCCTCTTGGGTTCTAGTATTACCAGAACTGGGCTCAAAACTTCCTGCCAGTCCCAGTGGCAGCCTTCCTTCTTCTAAGAACCAATGTAATAGGTGTTCAGCTCTGCAATGAGAGAAGAAATTGTGAGAAAATGATGTGGCTCCACTGCACAGAACTGACATAAGAATTTAAAATATGTTATTTCTTTAAAGCTTTGCTAGAATCTACATCATTCATTTAAACAGATGGAATGAGATTTTTTTCAGTGCTGGTTACTTTTGACAAACTGAACAGCTGAGCTCAACACATTTCAGAGGTATCCACTCCCTTGACAGACCAGAGCAGCTGCAACAACGGAATACTTTCTGAAGGAGGAAATGACACCTCTTTTGGAACTAGGGTGACCAGATGTCCCAATTTTATAGGGACAGTCCCGATATTCAGGGCTTTTTCTTATATAAGGACCTATTACCCCCCACACCCTGTCCTGATTTTTCACACTTGCTGTCTGGTCACCCTATGTGGGACAAGCAAGTGTGGACAGGTTGGCTTCTTGGGCTGGGCTCAATCTGCTCAAAAAGTGTTAGGGAGAAGCAGAAAATCTGTAAAATGGGAGGGCTCAAGCCTGAGAGCAGTTTGAAGAACTATTTGTAAAGAGGCCATCCACCTGATTGGAAGCCTCTTCCAAAGAACCACTCCTTGAAGACAAAGTATGCACCATTGTCATGGGATTGTATTCAAATAGACCCTGATGTGCTCAGGCTATGTCTACGCTATGCTGCAGTGTGGATTACAGGGGTGTGAATTGCAGAGTGCACCAAAATGTTGTACTGTAACTGCCCCATGTGGACACTGCTGGCATGAACTTCCTAGTTCAGGTCAAGGTAGTCCTTTTTTAAACAGGACTGAGTTAATGAAAATTAGGCATTTCTTAGTTTGTGCCACAGTGTCCACATGGAGTAGTTATAGTGCAACATTTGGTGCGCTCTGCAGTTCACACCCCAGTAGCCCACACTGTGGCACAGTGTAGACAAGCTGTTAGTTAGTTACCTAAAACATGGTTCTAACTTGTCACTTACAGCCTATGTAAACACCTCCAATAAGTTCTCCAAAAATAGTGTGTGTCTTTGCTGAGTGAAACGTGAAATGAATCTCTGCCAAAGATGTGTGCTGTGCCACTAAGGAAATTAGAAACAAGTAGGGTCTGGCTGTGTGTGCATAATATGGGACGTGTGGAAAATTGCCATCCCCGTCTGTTCATAACACTTAGTCTTCAAGTAAAACCAGAGGAAAGTGCTTGGAAGAAGTACAGTGTGACACAAATCAGAATTGTTTTTAAGCTTTGAAAGTAAATTGGCTGCTGTGTGATCTTTGTTAACTCCAAACATTTAAAATGCAGTTTGAAAGGTGCTTTTCAAAATTGCAGAGGGCTGTGATGCCAGATCATGGCTTATCATACATGCCTACACAGAATTAAGAGGACATAAAATGTCCCCTTTCTCCTCTGTTCCAGCTACCCACATCATGCCATCTAGTAAAACCCACCCTGGCCAGCCTAATCAAATAAAAACTTACTAAAAACTAAAACAGTAAAAGGGGATGAAATTCTGTTCCTTGCAAGTGCAAGTAACCTCAAAACCTTAATTTGTGTGACTATGTGATACCATTTCTCACTGTGTCATCTCATGTCATATTTAGATGAGGGCCAAATCCATTTTCCAGTAAAGCCAATAGAAAGATACCCATTAACTTTAATGGGAGCTGGATTGTGTCCCTGGAGTGTAATTCTTTTGGACAGGGATCCTGTAGTCTTTAAATCAAGACTGGCTGCCTCAAAAAGATACTGTAACTCAAACAGAAGTTCTGGGAAAGATGTAGAAATTACTGGCTCAGGCTCTATGGTCTGTGTTATACAGGAGGTCAGACTAGATCAATGGTTCCCAAACTAGAAGCACCGCTTGTTCAGGGAAAGCCCCTGGAGGGCCGGGCCGGTTTGTTTACCTGCCGCGTCCACAGGTTAGTCCGATTGCGGCTCCCACTGGCTGTGGTTCGCCGTTCCAGGCCAATGGGGGCTGCGGGAAGCGGCGCGGGCCGAGAGATGTGCTGGTCGCCCTTCCCACAGCCCCGATGCATCCGATGAAGTGAGCTGTAGCTCACAAAAGCTTATGCTCAAATAAATTTGTTAGTCTCTAAGGTGCCACAAGTACTCCTTTTCTGTCAGAAGGGATGGCCTTCTTCTCATTAAGAAGGCTATCAAAACTAAATGGGCCATTGTGGAACATCACAATACAAAGACTTTGTTAATTACCCCTTCACTCCCATGAAGAGGTGACGTGCAAAGGGCTTGTCCCATCAGCTTGAATTCTAGAAGAAGGAAATAAAGATAGTGAACAAGAAAATTTTTCATCTCTCTTTTGTTGTGGTTTTGGAACCATAGATGGTAACTCACTCAAGTGTTGTCTTTGGTGTGAGATCTTGAGGTACCGATTGACCTGGGGTAAGTGACTGGTCCAACCAGCGGACCAAAGTCGGTGATGAATCCTGGTCACATGCCACCTAAGGCACATTGCGCTTATGCAAAGAAGTGACTGGTCTCTTGGGACAGGAAGCAACCTGAATCTTTTGTGATCTTTGGTGTGTAGCAACCAACTATCACTAAGGCCAGCTTACCTGGGGGGCAAGATAGACTGGAATTCCCAAGGGGACTGTCTGTGACGCCATGGTAAGATAGTTTTAGTGCTTCAGGAGTTGCAACTTGTTACTAGGTGAAATCTAATTATAGAACATACCACCAGTTTGGAGTGTCTGCCCTGCCTTTTGACAGTCTGCCCTGAGATAAACTTTCATGATCGTGAACCACTCCTGACTGTATGACACTCACAATGGTCCCTTCTGGCCTCAAAAACTGGGAATATTAGTGTATTGTCTTTGCAAAGTATTTTGTGCAACAAAGGGACTATATTTGATAACAATAATTCATGAATAATATTTATTAATTGTTAGTTGTACACTTGCTCTATCTCAAGGCTTGTTTTATTAAATGGTGTTGAGGGCAAAAGGACTAGAAGAGATATTAGATTAAGGGATCTAAAGAACTTGCTAGAATCTTACACTATTCTAATAACTTTCTGCATAGAATACATTTCTCCATCTTTAGTGGCAAATTAATAGTCTGCATAAATATACTCTAAGAAAAATAAACCCTAAATTGTTGAAACTGCTATTTTAGATTTTATGCTGATAATCTATGGAGACTGGATGAAGGAACTATTCTACTGTTGTTCTTAGATCACAGAAATCTTTTTCCATATGCGACAAATCAAATCCATCTGAGACCAATTTTGCAGAAGGACTACTGGCTCAGTCAAAAGGAGGCCACCTTTTCCCTTTCCTGAGAGCAGTGTTATCTAGGAATGGGCAAAAGGATAAAATTCACATTTGGAGATTCTAAAATGTGAGTGATATTTGCATGCGTCAAGCTGATTATCACTCAAGCTGATTACCACTGAAGAACAACTTCCCCCGCAATACATTAGGGACTCTACTCCTTTCTCCACAGACATCCATTTCCCTGGGCTCCTATTTATTTTTGTTACTCTTCTAAGTGGGTCAGTTAGCTTTCTGTCTCTGGTCTCTTCAGGGTATGTATGATGGGTTGTACTTATCCCCTTCTGTGTCTGGTGGGCAGCAGTAAGGCCTACTTCACCCACAATACTTAGGAAGCATCTTCAGAAAGATTGGAGATCTGTCTCTATCTTGTGTACTTATATGGCCCTCATTACAATAGGAACTGAGCATATCACAATTACTAATGTGGTTATTCTCATAACAACCCCTTGAGAGAGCGGTGAGGCTATGGTAGCTGAAAGTGGCTACAACGACTTTCTTTCAGTCAGGAAGCCTGACGGAAGACAATGGATCTCTACGAGTGGGTGGCATTATCTGGTGTAGGGGCAGGTGGAATGAGTTGATTGAGCATATCACCTTGGTAACTTCAATTAGTTGGACTGCGCTCCTATGGGCCCCTGACTGAAATTAAAATGGTCCTTCCATAGCAGAAACTCCAAAGAAGGGCAGGTATTGTGTATGTCACCCCTTTGGGAACATTAGGTTAGGATGGGACATGAGAGGAGATTTGTACCCTTCTGCATGAGAAGGAGTGTATTTGTCCCCCCATGTTCATACTGCAGTGATCATTCTGTGAACAAGTTCTTGTGACTTTAACATCTCTATTTGTCTTCTGCTCTTGGAGCAGTTAAGATTAGTTGCACAATCTGATGTTTTAGGCTCATTCTTCATTGAGATTTTCATACCCAAATGGTAGATTGTAAATTATTTGAATCTAATAGGCTAAAAGAAAGGGAAAAAACAGCCTCAGGGCGTTTGAGAAAGCTCACATCTTCAGCAGGTAGCTCTAATATAGATACATGTGAATATTTGAAATTATTTTGAACACGTTGTTATTAAAGACCAGATTGTGACCCACCTTGTGCAGCAATGTATGGTTGTAAGGGGTATAATGTGCCCCCTATTATATTGTGCTGGCTAATCATACTGCTGTTCACAATGTGGGAGAGAAAGCAGGCTCCCCTCTGATAGATGGGAAATGGGTGGTGCCTTGGCTCGGATTCCCCGGTGTGCCCAGCAGTGTAGCTGTCCCATGCGTTGGTTGAGGTTCACTGTGACAGCTATAGAACCTGAGTCCAGGTAGTTTACTACCTCCATGGAGCAGTGGAGACTGTGGGTCATGAGGGAGACTGTGGGTCATTTTCATCCTCAGCTCCTCCAAGAGATGCACAGCAATACACTGCCCTTTGCTCAGTGCAGACTAATTCATAATCTAGCCCTAAGTAAATACTCTTATTATTCCTTGTACTACTTTATTGGTCTAAACTTGTTTGCTCTTAAAGACAAAGAGACTAGGATAGGCATGGAAAATCTGAGCTTGTGGGCTTGGGAGGAGGTGGAAGGGGGTGTGCAACATTTTGAATAAGACATTTGGGTCCTATTTGTTGAACTTTCTGGGTTTTTTCCAAGAACACCAGACAGTCAGATAGTTTTCTCAGATGTGAACTGGATTAGAACTTGGTAAAGTTAAAATAAAAAAAAGAGTCTAACCTGCTTGATTCATGTTTTTTGTCTGCTTATTGAAAGGGAACAATTCCAAAGGAACCAGAACTCTAAAAGATGTGTGAAACATAAAGATAAAGGTAAAACATGGGTTTGTATCTTCTAAGAACAATGAGACAAATTCATTCATAATTTTGCAACAAGACTCCAATATATGTTGTGCTCAGGGAAAAGTCTGTAAAAGGATTTGCAAATGTTATCTATGAAAAATGTAGAGCTATAATGTGGGACAATTCTTCTTCTTTTGGCTGAAGAAAAAATACCCATAGCAAAGTGGGGTGAGTTATCTCATTTAGGGTACATCTACACAGTGATAAAAGCCCCGCAGCATGGCCATGGCTGGCCTGGGTCAGCTGGCTCAGGCTTGGGCTGAGGAGCTAAAAATTGCTGTGTAAACATTGGGGCTCAAGCTAGAGCCAGCTCTGGGATCCTCCACCCTCAGAGAATTCCAGAGCTTAGGCTCCAGCCGGAGTCTGAATATCTATACAGCAATTTTTCAACCCTTGCCCCATGCATACAAGTCAGCTGACCCAGGCCAGCTGTGGGGTGTTTTATCCCCATATAGACATACCAACATCTCCATACATTCTAAGGGTATCCTCAATGTGAGGAGAAGGAGGCTAGGAGCTGCCAGGGGTTTGAGGGTCTGGAGAACTGGAGGAAGGAAAACACACAGGGAGACTTGGAGGAGTAGTCTGGAAAGAGCAGGTTCTATTTCTGTGCACTTTGGAAACTTCAAAGGCAAATAAATAAATTGGATTTAGTGAATGAGAGGTATGTTCAGCTGAACATGATGAGATTCTTAAAATCCTTCATCCAAACCTCTCCATTTTAGATACAAGTGAGATGGATGCACAGAATGGAAGATGAAAGATAGGTCACTCAGGTGTTCTGAACTGTGCAGTTCCAGCTGTAGTTTTGAATTTGCTGGATTTCTAATAGGACCACTCAAATGAAATAATATATTATTACTCTGATAACAATGTTCACTAAAGGGTGGGCCAGATACTTGGTGAAGGTGGAGTCCCCTTTGTATCACTCCAGCACTTAAAGCTTCTGCCAGGGGATTCCGATGATGCTGTAAAGGGGAATATCAGAGGCTAGAATCCACCACATGCTGACAGTTCTCAGCTGGCAGAATGAACATAGACTTCCTGTACCTCCTCATTGCAGTTGCTCTGAGTATGAGGTTGCTGCAGCTAACAATCTAGCTCAAGAGCTAGTCAATTACCACAGAAAATTATTCAAAGAAATTATTAAATGGTGAATGCTGATAAAATTACTTGAATAATGTATTCTACAAATTGTATCCAACCAGCCCTATTTTGCAAAATTGGCAAAAGTAGACAAATTACAAAAAAAAAATACTATATTTTAAGGCGTTTTTACCTTTAAATAAATTCTAGATATTTACATCCTTTACCTATTTAAACTACAGTTTTTCATCTGGGAGATGCAGGTGGTATTAATAGCTGCATAACTGCAAGTGTGTGATTTAACAGCTTCAGACTGATGTCCTCAACAAGTTGTGGCAGGCCAAAAATACAACAGAGAACAATCCACAACTCTGTACTTTGGATGAGAAATTGTAGGATATAGAGGTGGCAAAATACAGGATAAAACTTATACTTTAAGGAGCCTATCCAGCGTCCTCTTCTGCAGTCAAAAAGGGCACCAAGGCCATAGAATTAGTGGGCTTGCTGTGCACACTCCTATATAGAGCAGAGATAGGAAGTATGCAGGGAAAATGTAAATGTGATGCTCTCCTCAGGGCACCCAGAACAACAAGCCACTGTGTTACCCCCTGCCTTAGTAAGAATGAGTTTTCCTGGAGATTAGATTGTTTCAGCTCCATCCACCTCACCAGCAAACTCCAAGAGACTCTGCCAGATTTTTACCTTGCCTTGCAGGTAACCATCAGAAAACC
The DNA here is from genome assembly GCF_965152235.1 of Eretmochelys imbricata. Lineage (NCBI taxonomy): Eukaryota > Metazoa > Chordata > Testudines > Cheloniidae > Eretmochelys > Eretmochelys imbricata. The sequence goes on along the minus strand of NC_135579.1, from coordinate 69,244,772 downwards.
CCAGTTCCCAAGTTCCTCAGAGACATCTCACTGCTGAGTCCAATTCCTCTCCTGGACACTACACAGAAATTGTTACGTTTGCTGTTTCCAAAGAGACAGGGTACACACCAGTCTGTTAGGTTAGCTGGGGACTCGCTCTATACTTCAATATAACAGCACTGAGATGGTTTGTGGTTAAAATCTGTCTAGGGCAGGTTTAGTTTATACACTGCCTCCCAAATACATTTTAAGAACATATTTCCAGCATACATACATAACTCTTTGTACAACCCATACATGCCTCACACAATGAATTTTCGGGACCAGTGTGACAGCAGTTTACAAGGTATACTTTACATGACACCTCTTACAGCGTGTTGCAGGTACAGAGTGTGTTAGACCTGATACAAGTTACTGGAGGGTGGGCCTTCTGCCAGTTGTCACTGAGGGGCTCTCAGGGTCACATGGTGTCAGAAAATCCATCACTGTGCAGATCCACCCATCCTCCTCGCCGTGGGGAATGAATGAAGGACCAATTAAGGCTACTGAAGCCAAGGGAATAGCCCCACAGGTTACTCACAGCCTGTGACCAGGAAAAGGATTCCTTACCTACTCCATTGTCTCCCTGCATCTTCCCAGTGCCTAGCCCAGCTTCTTTGCTTAAATCAGTATCTAAATGCACAAATACAGTCAGTTAAGGAAAATGTAATATATTAGGGTCTCTGTTTCATTCCAATTTTAATTCCATTATTCCATATGAAACTGGAAAATTGAATTGAAACAGACTCGATGGCAGTAAGCTTTAACTGACAGTGTATATAACCACTTGATCTCAAGACCTGAGAGGAGCGAGCCATAAATTGGCTCAGAACAGGAACCATTTTCTCTACCAGCTACAAACAAAAAGAGAGACTTCACCCTCAGCCACACAGAAAGGCCTTTCATCCAGTCTATGACATCTCTCTGTGCCTGTCACCAGTGGGGTTGATACAAACTGAGGTATTTTTAAATTCAACGAATAGGGAAACCCTCACTAAAGTCATCTGGTTTGGTTGAAGCTACTGAGAGGAAATAGGGGATGTGAGAGCCCAGTAGATTGGCTGGATGTTGTGACTTTTCTTTTCCTTGGTCATTCCCTCTCAGCTCAACCCAGAATAGGAGTGGCATAGGAGCCACCGTTCTGGAATGGGGAGCTGGTTTAGCCAGCTTTGTGCTGCTTTGTCCAGAAAAACAGCTCAGGCCACCATTTGTCTCAAGGTATTTATTTTTGAACCCTGAAGTGCCTAGCTGCGGCTTCCCACAGCTCCCATCACCAGGAATGGAGAACCATGGCCACAGGGAGCTGTGGGCAACTGTGTAAATGTAAACAAATGGTCTGGCAGCCTGCCGGTGGATTACCCTGATGGGCTGCATGGGGCCCACGGGCCGGAGGTTGCCCACCACTGGTCTAGATAATACTTAGTCCTGCCATGAGTGCACGGGACTGGACTAGATGACCTCTTGAGGTCCCTTCCAGTCCTATGATTCTAAAATCATTACCTAAGTCCCCATAAAAATGTCAAATACATGAAACACTGATAATTACTTTGATTTTAAAAAGAAAACCTGAGAATTTAAATTAAATTTTGTAAACTAACAAATATTTCTGAGACTTTAGTTTAAAAAAATTCCCACAATTCTAGTTTTTATCTTTTTTTTCCCCACCAGGCTTTGTTTTACTTTTGTGGAAATTGTGTGATACTTTGGCTCCTCTCCTTACAGGAATTAACCCTTGTTTTTTGAAGTCTAGTTTTCTACTCAATATGTCAATAACTGCCAATGTGGCTTTTTTTGCTGAAAAAGTCTTAGTAGGTAATAACTCTTAATCTACTATCAGCCTGTTCTTTCCTGCTTACAGCATGTGGTTTCATTATATTTAGTGAAACGTAAGTAGGATGCTGTAGTAGGATGGCTTGCCACTAGCGCTGGAAGGCTGGGCATTAGTCAACCCTGATTACTAAAGGATTCACCTGTGCTGTGTTATCACCCTTGATGGGCCTGATGGCAGCAGGAAGGGTTAGGGATTCAGGAAGATGTAGCAAAGACTACAGAATGAGGAAAACGAAAAGGAGTACTTGCGGCACCTTAGAGACTAACCAATTTATTTGAGCATAAGCTTTTGTGAGCTACAGCTCACTTCATCGGATGCATTCAGAGCTGTAGCTCACGAAAGCTTATACTCAAATAAATTGGTTAGTCTCTAAGGTGCCACAAGTCCTCCTTTTCTTTTTGCGAATACAGACTAACATGGCTGCTACTCTAAAACCTGTCAGAATGAGGAAAGTCTTCTCCAGGGAAGACTCTGAGACCAGGGGAGTTGCCCCAGCTAGGAGCCTGCTAAGACAGGAGCATGACCCTGATATTAGGGGTTGGAAGTCAGAGCCAGAAGATAGAGCTGTAGCCAAGTAAAGCCTGGGAATGATGATAGAACTGGGACCCAGCTCTGGGAAGAGGGGTTGTGGGCTCCCTACTTAAGGGGAGAGAGACAGTGAATAGCTATTGGGGCCTGGAGAGCCAGTTTGTACCCAGATGACTATGTCTGAACAGATGTATTGCTTAGACAGTCCCCCCCCCTTAATTTTCAGCTGGTTTAGGGACCCTTATTTTCTTTAACAGTTGTTTTAAATGTTATTAGTGACATGGCTTATTCAGTTGCTGCTGTTAAATGTTCTTTCATGTTACATTCTATGTCTGCAGCCTGTACTAGATGATTGATTACAACTTTTGATCACTTTTGCCCGGCACTGAACATGACTGTTCGTTAGTGGATTTGTTCTAATTTTATTTACCTTATGGCAGTGTGATTATCCAAGTTAATAATCAGTCATCATATCAGGCTGAAACATCTGTGGCTTCAGTAGATTGTGTTCAGGCTACTTTATTCTTATCTTCATATTCAGTACAATTAGTTAGATCATCATGTAATTGTTCCTGTTGTCAAGATTCTCCAGTTTTATATCTCTGTTTATTAGATAGAACGTATTTGAAAAATGTCACAGCTCTTTTTGTGTTCTACAAAAATAGTTGTTAAGTACTCATTGCAGGTCAGATAAAATCAAGTTTGTTTTTCCCTGTAGAGTCCCAGATGTTCCCAGAGCCCTTTATACAAAGTTAGGTGTGATTCCACACAATCCTGTGCAGATTGTTTATCCATAATCTTGGTCTTCTTATGACTCCATCACCAAACTTTGATTAGCATTTTTAAATGTAGTTAAACCTGTTTATTATTATTATTGGTCTCCTTTCTTCATAGTGATTCTTCCCTACCGCACCTGTGAGGGGTTGCCCCCCCCTTCAGATGCCACCTGATGTGCTGAGATACCACTGAGTCCATTTGTTCTGCCAGCCTGGTCACCCTTTTTACCCGTCTTGTTGAGCCAGGCTATTAAGCCTTTTCCAGCACACACACACACACACACACACACACACACACACAGGCGGAGCCACACCCAACTGCAGAATGATACAAACAATGAGATCAGCTCTCGGAAGATTCAGCTTAAGGGTCTTGCCCCAGGTCTCAGGCGTCCACCTCCCTTAGAGCGCAGAACCAAAGGTATATTATGAAATCCGCCTCCTTCCTCAATGTGGAGGAAGGTATGCACAGCCTCTTACTCCCCCCTCCCCTCCCCCAAATTAGAAATGACAGAAACTGGGTTTAATAATAAACAAAACAAATTTTATTAACTATAAAAGGCATATTTTAACTTGTTAAAGGGGTAGCAAACAGAACAAAGCAGATTACTAAGCAAATAAAACAAAACACACATACTAAAGCTTGTTTCACTAAAGAAGTTGATTACAAATAGTAATTTCTCACCCTAAATATGGTCACAGGTTGATTACAGAAAGTCGTGAAAGGCAGCAGCCCTGGCCTGCAGCTTGAGACTTCAGGTATTTCCACTCACAGACAGAGCGCCCTCCCGGCCTGGGTTCAACCCTTCTCCCCTCAGTTCAGTTCTTGCTTTCAGGTATTTTTCAGTGTCTCTTTGGGTGGGGAGGTAGAGGAGAAACCCGATGATGTCACTCACCTGCCTTATATAGCTCTTGTGTATGGCGGGAACCCTTTGTCTCCCAGTGGAAGAACACTGGCATTCCAAGGGGTGGGTCCAGTACCAGGTGACAAGACCCATTTCTCTGCAGAGCTGTGGCAGCCATTACTCGTAGGCTGTCTCCACGGTCCACAGGAAGTCTAAGCTCTTTCACAGTCCATTGTCTCTGCTAATGGGCCATTAGCCCTCTCTGGCTTTTCCACTGTGGTACCTGAAGCACTGTGTGTGGGGTGATACCGAAAGTAACGCGTTTGAAATATATATATATAGTCAATATTCCTAACTTCAGATACAGAAATGATACAAGCATACAAATTGGATAATTGCATTCAATGAATCATAACCTTTCCAATGATATTGTACATGAGCCATCTTGCATAAAGTATATCTCAGTTATGTCATATTCATAACACAAGCATATTTTCATAAAGAATATGGAGTGAAATGTCACAGCACCATCACACCAGCCATTACATAACTACAAGAGTTCAGGTTCTTATTCTTTAGGCTATTAACTATGTATGTATTGCTCAGAAACAGCTATTTAAACAACCTGCTGCAGTAAGTTTCTCTCTTTCTGTCTATTTTTCATTGTCTTCCAGTTCATTGGTAAACTAATTATTACTACTACTGAGAGGTAAGGTGAGGGTGAGGTAATATCTTTTATTGACCATCTTTTGTTAGTGAGAGAGAGAAGCTTTCGAGTTTACTTTTCTTCTGACCTGAAGGAGAGCTCTGTGTAAGCTTGAAAGCTTGTCTCTCTCACCAACAGAATTTGGTCCAATAAAAAGACATTACCTCACCCACCTTGTGTCTCTCAGATCCTGGGATGGACACAGTAACAACACTACGGCATACGAATACTACTAACATTTCTGAATGAAATTCTGTTATTGCCATGAAAAAATATCTAACATACATTCCATATATATTTTGATTTTATAGTACGGTTTTAAAAACTGTTTAAAATAGCTGACAGGATTTCACCCTAGGTCCCTTTAGAATTGTTCTTACTATTAATTATTATGGGTGGGATTTTCAAAATTGCCTAAGTGACTTAAGAGGACTGGAATGGAATGAAACTTGGGCTCCTAAGTAACTTAGGTTCTTTTGAAAGTCCTACTCTGTGTATGAAGAAAAGGAATCTCCAAGTATACTTCTGTAATCAGATTTTACTTGTTCATTAGAAAGTGTCACTGTGCTACAGTTGTAACATGGATTTTTCACTAACAGCAGAGTGGAAAATAAACTGGAAGCATTATGTTATACAGTGGAGTCTTCTCTGAAGGGTGAGGGGGAATAAGTGCTTTCTGGGTTATGTCAAAAATCAATAGCATATAATTGCCAGCCAACGCAAAGAAGAGGTTTCCCCTGATCTATAACTAGCTGTAAAATTCTGACTTCTGTCTGGAAATTCCATTTTATTATGTAATGTATTGGAGCAAATCAGCCAATATAGAGCCAAGACACAAGTGCTACAATAAATGGAATTTTCATGACTGCAAAACCACTGTGGTAGCTTTTAACTGCTTTAAATAAATCAGAGAATAAAAATGTATAAACTAAAATCTAGTAGTTGAATCTATATTTCCATAGTTTTGTTGTATGGTTATTTTCAACAAAACTTTGGAGGGTAGGGTTCTTTGTTGAAACACACATTCATTAAGATAGACAAAACACATACTGCCTTATTTGCATCTTCATTTCCCCCATAATAATAAACATAAGGATTTAAAAATTCCAGGAATGAAGGAAGGTTATTCAGCCTATCAAGTATATTCTAGTCATTTCATGAGTATGGCAAGCCAGGAAAAACCCCACTTTACTTCTCATAATGCATTATAATATGTATTCTATAGAAGCAGTTAGTGACAAAATACACATGAAGACTGAACACATTATATCTGCTGTGCTTACAAGTACTGTATGAATGTTGGTGAGGATGACACATAATTAAGTCAGCGTGCAATAAAGGTACAGATTTCAGCAAACATTCACTTTCTTGGTCTATTATGGGGCAAAAATTTAAGCAAAAAAGCAAGGAACCATGATATGGAATACAACTGAAAATGGGAAAGTTACAGACAGATGAGATGTGTACCATAGGAACATAAAATATTCAGACTGTATGTGCATGTATGAGGGGAATGGATGTCTGAAATAAATTTAAAAGGCAAAGAAATTTCATGTGTGCTATGCTATGTGCCTTGCTAACTGCTGGTAACAAGTCACTAATGCACATGCAGGAATTTTTCTGAAAACTTATTTAAATAACCAAACAGAAGTTTAATTTTGGAAATTTTTTGGAAACACAAAGCTTAAAAGATTTGCTTTATAAATTCAATGCTTTCACTCTATAAACATTCACGTTACAGCTTTCAAATTCTCATAATTCAATTTCAGACTCAGGAACTGGAAATTGGCCTCAATGTTTCACCCTGTATTCATAGACAGGTTCAGAATGGAAACATTGATCTTTGCTAACAATATTTTCTTGTGTATTCACTGTGGGTGAAATTCATTCCAGTACAGAGAGATTGGTCAAGGTCTTCCACACCATTTAAGATCCAGATTAAGATCTTTTTGCTGCGTTTGGGGGCGGGGGGTTGTTGTTGTTTGTCTATTTTGCCTTCTCCAACAATGAATTATGTTTATTAAGTCACAGACTTTTATATTCCTGTACTTTACAGAATAAAATGGATAGAGATTTCTGAGGATGGGAGGATGAATCAACTCTAATACTTTTTGCAGGGATCAAGTTGAGAAGAAAAACAAATATTGCTACTCTCCCAAGATGACACAAAAATGAGACAGCAAAATAAGATGCCACTGATAGTGTATAGTAATGATCCACACAGTATAATTATCCCAATTTCTGCTTGTTTGCTTTGATAATAGTAACATAGCATGAACCTTTACATTACAACTATTAGACTTCAAAGAACCCAACTGAGATGAACTGGAGAAGTTCTGACATCTCTTGAAGCTAATCTTTCAGGCTTCTTACAGATTAGGTTCTGGAGAACGAGATGACCACATAAATATTTTAGCTTGCTGAGTCACTGCAAACTTACCCTCAAGTAATGAAATCTTTATGTGAGTGCATAGTGTTAGATGATGGTAGTGGATATTAATCAAGAAATAAAGAACAGTATGGTAGCTTCACCCAAGGACCAATCACATATCCACCATTGTCAGATGAGTTTCTGCTGTTGCTACTATGGCCATTACTGTTCATACTTATGGTAACTCTCACTGAGCTAGCACAAATATGTGTACAGGAACTGGGAATCACACCCCTAGTTCTTAGTGTGGCTGTAGCCTTAGAGAGTTTTTATTCCTTTAGGTTCTTTTCTTAATACTACAATCTATTTTTTAAAAAAGTGTATTTAAAACAAAGAACTGGCATCAGAACCATTTTAAATAATGTGCAACATACATTTATTTGATTTACATGTTCAGAGCTACATAGGAAAAGTTATTTCTAATCCACATCCCTAAATCCAGCTACTTCTTGGTATTTTAGTGTTTCTCCCTATCTGACTTTTAATGAAGGACCTTGCTCTTCAGTAAAAAGAAAAGGTTTGCTCTTCAGGCAACTGATAAAAACTTCATTCAAACAGACTTAACCATCTGTGATGGAGAACTCTTATTGAAATATGATGTACAAAATATGTTTTGCTTCAAAATATCTTCTAATGACTAAGGGCTTGTCTATAATCAGAAAATGAACCAATTTAACTCAAATCAATTTAAAATCACATCTTTAGTAAAACCAATGCAAGTTTGTGTGTAGCCCATCCCTAGGTTCTGTTTGTTTGTTTGTTTGTTTGTTTGTTTGTTTGTTCTTTGGGTTTTTTGAGTCTGTATTTTTTTAGTAATTTTTTTTAGTAGTTTTTTAGCATGATCTGCCAACTTTTTTTTTCATTTAGGGCTGCTTCCAGAACCCAAGGAACTCAATGGAGATTTCTATTGACATCAGTGGGAATTAAATCAAGCCCTTGGAGGGAAATTCACTTATTTTGGGATTCTGTTTACTGATTCTGTTACACTAATAGGACTGGAGAGAATACGTGGTTGTAAAGCTCACCTCTTAATGCCTGATTCACTTAGGTTTTATTAAACCGAGACACACAAATCAAAGAGTAAAAGCACCCAGTAGTCTCTGGAGTTTTAAAGGGTGTCATTCTTAATGTTTCAGAGTAGCAGCCGTGCTAGTCTGTATTCGCAAAAAGAAAAGGAGTACTTGTGGCACCTTAGAGACTAACCAATTTATTTGAGCATAAGCTTCTTAAAGTTGCTGTTTCTTCTGTTTATCCTTTGAACTGTAGAGCAAGAGCTCTTTTTTTTCTTTTCTTTTTTTTAATAATCCATTAGACAAAACCAAAATAGCTATGCTTGAAAACAAAATAATTTTTAGCCCTTCACTTTGATAGGATGCCAATATTCATTTTAACTTGTAGTTTGGGGTAAAGATTATGCATAATTATGTTCCACATTACAAAGGATATTGAGATCAGGCCCTTGTTTATGAAATATCATAGTCTTACAATCTAAAACGTAGTAGTCATATTCTCTGATAAAGTGGCAATTTTTCTGAGCAGGCGCAGAAATGGCAGACATTAATACCAAATTTGTCAATTAGTCTAATTACATGTTTGAATCTCTCTTTTTTTTTTCATTTAAAATGAAACATCAGAAGGACTTTGTGCATGTGCAATAATCACTGACATTACCTAAAATGTATTATGTAAGTGAATGATATATAATAAATTTGTATCTTATACTAATTATAGTAACAAGTCCAAAAGAGCTGTTTTGATCTACTGGGTAATTTATACACATTTTACAAATATGTTTTTTGTGCCCTGGAATCCAGTGCCTGGAGGAAGGAACGAAGAACACCATCCTATACAAACTTCTAAATCTGCAACTGGAACCTGGAACCCTCAAATTCTCCAGCCACAAGCTCAGTGCCTAATTTGTGCCAGAACTTGCCAGAGCTGAGGCCTGGCACCTGTAGGCTTGGCAGGTGATAGCCCCAGCACTTCTGGGCAGTGCTTAATTTGTGCCGGGGCTTGCTGCATGAGTTACCAGTCCCAGAGCGGGCAGCAGGAGACTCATGCTGGCCACAGAGCACCCTTTCTATGCTTGAGCTGCAATCACTTTGCCCACGGGTTCCAGTGCCGCTGCTTCGCCCGCTCCCCTCCACAAGACCAGCAGCACACTGAGCTGGCCCAAAGCCAAGGGCAGAGACTCCCCAGTACTGGCGGTGAGGAGAGAGGTGAGGCATCAGGGACTGGGGAGGTGACCGTGCAGCTGGGGTGCAGTGTGGGGAAGGAGGGAAGCTCCAGGAGGCAGCCCAAGCGCCGTGGTCACTTATTTTGACTTTGTGCTCTAGTCTGTTATTTTCCTGGTTCTCTGACTACCTAAAACTCGTTAGCCTATTTTGTTTCTCAAGGTAAATCAGAATGAGTGTCTTAATCATGTGGACAGAAAAGAGCAAGCTTAAATTACTTTGATTTGCCTCTCTCTTCTGCTCCTATTCCTTTCATTAGTAAATCAGCTAAAGAGGTAAAATGCTAGAGACATTAGATGACTCAGAGCCTGAGTAAACTTAAGTCTCTGTCCCTGTGTCAGCATTAATTGGCTAAGAAACACAGTATGACAATCTGTTTCCAAACCATCTGGACCATCTCAACCATTTACTGAGCTTCTTTGAGGGGAGAGAAGGATTGTCATAAGCTATATTGACGTAATGAGAGGAAGGATGTAGTTCTTAGACTCTAAAACTCCCTATGGTGTTGCAATTGTATTCTCTCAAACTTCTTGAAAACTGTGTTCCCCTAGCAAAAAAACTTGCATGCTGAGGAAGTGTTTCTAAAAGAGCCATATGTGACTCCACAGCTGTACGCTGCTGACCTCTATCTTGATGTGAAAGAGATTCCCACTGGTATGAGATCTGATGTTTTTTCAGCTTCACCTTCCGAGAGAAGGAACAAGTGTGGTGCAGAAAACAGACATTGAGAGGAGAGGCTATTCTAAAATTCTGTCTCTGTACACGGAACAACAATAGAATGTGTAACAATAAGATGGGTTACAATGCACACTTTCAGCAAAGATGTCCAGACACGATTTTCCAAATATTTATAAAGCAAGGTTTTTGTGCATCATCCCAGCAAACTAAATAGACATACTGTCGGAGGGAGAGGGGTGTTACAGTATTCAAATGCTGATATTTGCCCTGTGTTGGAGAAAAGAAAAGGTCATTAATTGGGAATGTGGGAAGAGCTACATTTGACCTTACACTGTGAGGAACAACATTTTATTTTTTATAGGGAATTAAAACCGAAGACATGTAAAATAACTATTCAGAATAAAGGAGCCAGGTGAGATGACTTTACTATCAGAAATATCCTTTCTTTTTCAAGTTAGTGATTAAATGTTAATTATACTGCTCATTAACCCAAACATAAAATGGGAATTAACGTGCCATCCTTGAATGATAAAGCAAACTTTAGGAGAGGGATATCTTAGACATGTGAGTAATATTGAGTCCTATCCACTTCCACGTGCTAGGGGAACCAAACTGAACAGATGTAGATGTGGGAGGAACAGATGTAGCCTATGTTCCATGTTTTTCGACACAAAAGTGGCTTGTACTTTCTCCCCCTTCTGGACACTGTCAAGTGGACACACTAGAGAACTCTGGATCTAGAGGGAGGGGAAAAGAGAACACGTAGGTTTAAGGGTGTCTGTCAATGGTCTCCTGGATTATCTCATTCCAAACCTGAAGGGAAAACACTAGCAAGCTACTGCAGACACTTACATTCCTTCTCAACACCATGGGCCGCCACCACTCCAGAGTCTCCCAGTCAAGGAGGTCCTGGCAACATGGCGTCTGCAAAAGCTGTGCTGCCCAAGGGCGGTAGTATTTAAGATGCTTGGGAAGGGAGGAGACTATATTGAGGAGTCAAAGAGCTTCTCCTGCTTCCAAGGGAATACATTGAGATCCACAAATAAAAAGGGTGGAGCTCCATTCTCATCTGCTGGTAGTATGGGGAGGCATGAGGGTAGGGGGTGAAGGCCACGCTCCCAGTAGTGGAATAATTGTAAAGGAGAACAAGGCCCAATATCGTTAATTCAGTGTAAATTGTTAGTTACAATACAGACTATGGTTTCCTTCCCAGTTTATACTCACACTGAAACAAATAAGGCCCTGTCTACACTGGCAAGTTTCTGCATAGTAAAGCAGCTTTTCGTGTTTTTGTGTTCTTTTTCAGTGTTTAGTGCTTTTGGTACACTAAGAAGTTGCTCAAATTAATTTCATCCATATGCTTTGTAGTTGTAGAGCCAATGTAGCTTGAATGAATTCCATTTGGAGTGGATTGCCCAAATAACAGAGACAATAAAAGCCAGAAATAAATGTTTGTTTATTGGCACCCCTGGCAAAACTCTCAATTAATTTAAAAATCTAAGTCAATATCCTTCATCCTATTGAGAAAACATAGCTATATTTTTAAGCACTCTATAAAATGTTTGGCTGATAAAATATTTGCCCAGTGGATTTATGCAAATAGACCTTTTGTTTAATATTATAATTTTAATTATACTTAGCTACCAGCTGCACTGGATTTTTTTCCTTAAAAATGTCCTTAACACAAGAAGCCTGCAAGTTTAAATGACCATTTGTGCTTATGTGCTTTCTTCTTGTTATTGTCTTTTCTGAATGTGGGAGCTTAACAGCTTGAAGAATCTTCATCTAGTGTAAAATTCCTCATTGACATGACATGTGAATATCAGTATCAATTTAACTGACAATAGCCACCTCTGTATTTCTGTATTTGTTTATATTATGTTACAGGAACTCCAAGAGGCCCCGTTGTGGTAGGCACAATAGTAACAGGCAACCTCTACTACAAAGAGCTTTCAGTTTATATAAACAAGACAGATAAAGGGAAGAAATGGAAACAGAGACTTAACAAGGACTTGATCAAGGCCACACAGCAGGTCAGCAGCAGAGTCAGGAATAGAATGTAGGTCTCCTGACTCCGAGTCCAGTGCCCTAAACACCTGATGTTGCTGCCTTCCAGCTACCTAGACCTACCAGCAGAGGACTAAACTAGGGACAGTGCTCCCTACCCACAAACTCCTCCTACTAAAATCAGCGAGACTAGCTGTATAGTAAGCTATTACTAATGGAGTAGCAGTATCAGACCCTCAGGAATATAAGCATGTCTGTGCCTATTATTCTGGGGGGTTTACAAATGAGCTAAGAGTGTCTTGTTTGCCAGAGCTTGGGTCTGCATTGTCCAGATTATTGCTACTCTAGATTTCATTTCCAGCCGTCTCTAATGGGATTGGAAACCTCAGAGAGGTTAGATGTTTTATTAGTATGGGATATGTGCTGCAGGAATGCAATGTCAGCTCTACTGTTCACAAGCCCCCATACTTATTTTCTTAACACCTACCCAAGTTTCCTATTTGGCCAAGAGGAACATCTTCCAGCAGAACAAACAGGAGATTTCTTACATTTGAGGCATATTGAAATGTTAGGCACCCTAGCTACCTAAAAGTAATGTATAGTTGTATGTCAAGTTTTTTACTCTAATTTCACTGGGTACTTGCCAGTTCTCTTTAGCCTCATTTATCATATTTTATTCAGGGAGCTATATTATAACAGCAGGAATTATTAATGTATGATTTGGTGGGTATGCATTGCTTTAAGACTCTGTAAATCAGAAGAGGGCTAATTAACTTCTTGGGCTTATCAGAGTATATGTGTGTTGAAAATTAAAGGATGGGTGAAGTCAATAAAATTCCTGCTGTCTTTCATTCTGGGATGTGGAATAACCTAAATACTAAAAAAGAAAAGGAGAACTTGTGGCACCTTAGAGACTAACAAATTTATTTGAGCATAAGCTTTCGTGAGCTACAGCTCACTTCATCGGATGCATTCAGTGGAAAATACAGTGGGGAGATTTATATACATAGAGAACATGAAACAATGAGTGTTACAATACACACTGTAATGAGAGTGATCACTTAAGGTGAGCTATTACCAGCAGGAGGGCGGGGGGAAAAAATCTTTTGTAGTGATAATCAAGGTGGGCCATTTCCAGCAGTTGACAAGAACATCTGAGGAACAGTAGGGGGTGGTGGTGGGGAAATAAACATGGGGAAATAGTTTTACTTTGTGTAATAACCCATGCACTCGCAGTCTCGACTCTCGTTACAGTGTGTATGGTAACACCCATTGTTTCATGTTCTCTATGTATATAAATCTCCCCACTGTATTTTCCACTGAGTGCATCCGATAAAGTGAACTGTAGCTCATGAAAGTTTATGCTCAAATAACTTTGTTAGTCTCTAAGGTGCCACAAGTACTCCTTTTCTTTTTGTGAATACAGACTAACACGGCTGCTACTCTGAAACCTAAATACTGAATCACTAATATCTTTACCTTTTGTTCTTTATGAGCAGAAAATAACATTTTTATCCAGGAGCATAATAGTCTTTCTGAGGTTAAGGTCATTCAACTTAGTCCAAATAGGAAAAAGAAAGCTGGTCCCACAAATCATCTGGAAATAACATTAAAGGCAGACATATTCTGTGTGCAGGTTTTTCTGGAAGATCTGTGCATTAAACAGAAAACATTCTTCTGATATATTACTGTCCTCTTTAGCAGATGACTCTGAGGTACTTCTGCAATAATACCTAGCTCTTGGATGTCCACCAGTGGCTAAATATTTATGTCTCTTCTCTTGGTATGAAACTTTAGCCCTGGGGTTCTCCAGTAATTACAGAAATTGATCTACAGCATGTCTGTATGATTGCCCTGTTCAATTTTGGGAGATCTAAATGCAGCAAGTCAATTTATAAAAATAGCATACACAACAAAATGTGGTTTCTTGGTATCCTTCTGCTGCATCCAGTTGAACCATTTCCATTCTTCTCTTGACTATAAGAAGGGAATATTTTTCTACTGTACTTCTAGGCTCCCAAATCTAAACCACTTTAGTTGTATCATCAAGAAATCCCAACTCTCATACAAAATTTACAATATTTTTATTTTGTTATGTTTAATTTTCTCTCTTCTATGAAATTTGCCTTTTCTAATACTTGTATTTAGTCTGGCAAACAGCCCTCTGACTACCTCTGCAAGTGCTATCAATTTTGATCCTGGGTTTAACCACAGCTGGCCATGTCTGAAGACTGAATAGGGCAATTTTATGATTGTCAGCCAGCATCAGTTTCTGACTGTCAGTTCTCATACTGGTTCCATAGCACAGTTAAATCAGATTATTTTGTAATGTATTGCATTTTTATCTCTTCTTTATTCTCTATCTCATACATGTTACTGTTTTAAACATTGTTTGTAGTGTTTTTCATGCACTGTTGAACACTCCATTCAGAGATGTCTGCATTTCAGTGGTTAGTAAGTGCTTCATACACACAACCCGCATTCAGTACAACCCTAATTATTCAAAGATCTTTGAGGACACACAAAATCCTAGGATAACAGAGGCTTTAAAATCAAGAGAATTGGCCAACTGTAATTGCTGTACCCACCTCCTTCCACCCTAGAGTCAAGACTTCAAAGCCTGCTGGCTTTCTTCTCCAGTTTGAAAGCATGCCAGTTTGCCATAGGGCAGAAGCTGCATTCTGGATATCCCGTCTATAGAACGTAGTCAAAAAGATGCCGCCAGCAGGTTCCATTCTTCCCTGAGTCCAGACTGCATTAAGAGTGTGTCTACTAGCCTTAAGAAAGCACATATGCAATTTTGAAGGATTTATCCCTCCCTAATTTTGGTTGTACTCAACTCTCCTTCAATAGAGCTTTGTTTTTCTTATTTCTATGATCAACAGGAACCCAGCCATGAATTCTGGGTGCTAATTTAAGGGGCTTGTGAAGATAGACTAATTTAATTCTCTTCAATTCTGACTTCTGTAATTTCATTGTATAGTAAATATCACAAATCAAGATTTTAGTTTTTCCCTAGTGTTTCACCTCTCCATATTATGAAGCTCGACCTTTGGGATCTTAATTTCCTTCCTATTCCTTTTGCTTTCAATTTTACACTCAGGATTGTATCCAATTCAGTACTATATTTCCATCAGGAAGGAAGGAAAAAATTTCACAGATTAAACATTCCATGGAAATATATTTTCTTATGTCCTGTATTGCTATGTTTCTATTAATTAATCCAGTGAAATTTATCCCAACAGCCCTTGCAGAATACTGACTTTGAGGAAGACACCTTTTTATGTGAACATTATATCATATTATATTATATATTATATCATATAATGAAGAAAGTATCAAATGAGACCAAAAGTGGGAGTACTTTCAACTAAAGGTATCTAGAGTAACCATCGCCTTTGCGCCTTTCTCCCACACTCATCTCCAAGACTACTTCTCTAGTCCTCCTCAAACAGTAGTGTTAGAAAAATTGTATAACTGATATAAATGTAACTTAATTAAAAAAATGGTATGTTGAAGACCTATGCAAAACTTTGCCATTCAAACATCCTTTTTTTCATTATGTCCCTCCCACATACTTTGTTTGCTTAAATTGCAAACATTTTATGGCAGGGTCCTTATCTTCATATTAGCCCATCAAGTGGCAAGAACAGTGTTGACACTATAGAAATTAAGATAAAATAATTATTGCTGTCATCATAAAGACTTGATAATACCCCTTTTTGAATTAGGTGACTGGAACATAGCTTTTGAAGCTCTCAAATATCAGGGAAACACAATCTTGATTTTACTCGCAGAGTATGTTTGGAAATAGATATTGTCAGGCATAAAGGGCAAAATGCACATAATCCAATTTCAAGACAAAATCAGGGTATGAAGAGATACACTGACTGTGGTGTTTCTTGGCAGTAGTATTTCCTTATGTGCCTTACATGGATTTGTGCTGAATTTACCAGTCCCTTTAAGCATTCAGGCAAAAAGGAGTGAGCTAAAACCTGGGAATATTAATGTTAATACCATCCAAAGATGACTGTCTGGTCTTTAATCCCACTGATACAGATTGGGAACTGCTTGCTCTTTTAAAGCAGTTGCTCATTGTAAACAATCTGAATCTGGCCTCATGTGAATCTAAATGCATATGCATATTTAGCATTGCAGGTTACATCCGTGCCCACAAAAGATTCCCTCTAAAAGTCAGACCCTTCAGAAGAATCCATTTCTCTGAGACACATTTATTATGACTGGTTTTGACATTTTCAGTTCTGAGTGGCACTGGCAGTTGGCAGTGAGTTTCAGGAGGGGGGTGTTCTGGAAAATTTGTTGTGCATGTCACGGAAGATGTTTCCATGGTTGGCACAATAGCACAGTATAAAACTTGATAAGAAGACTGGAAGAATCTAGAATGTTTATTTTATCTCACTGCTCCAATCTTCTGGATGAACCTGACAGAATTAAGTTAAACTTTACTGAACTGAGTTTTTAATATCTTTGGACTCCATTATACTAAAATGAATGGGATTTTGTAATTGTTCGTTGTGAACTAACCCTTTCTCTCTTCACATTCAGAAAATCTTATTTTATGATCATGTTGATGTTGGCAGGAGGAAAGCCAGATTTTTTGACCTCTCCAATAAGAATATATATCATGATTCATTATGCATGAGCTGATTCCAAGCCTCTTTAAAAAAAAAAAAAAGTTTGTGGGAAGAAGAATTAATAAAAGCAGACATGGGAGAAAAATGTGTGTTGGTACTATTTCATTTTTTATGATTCTGCAACAGGTCTTTTTAATCTACTGTCGTGTCAGACTAATGTGGTAAAGGCATATGCAATTACGAATAAAGACAAATCAGAAAATTAGAAAAATGCAAATACAAGACTCCTCTTTTCCAAAAGCCTCATCTTCGTGGGCTCTCACCAAATGACCCTCTGTAGATGCAAGGTTCTATGAATCTCCTGGGCTCCCCAGAAGTACTGTCTGTTCTCTGTAATCTGGAACTGTGTTTGCTTCCCTCACTGGTACAACCTCCTAAAGCTGGTGCAGCTTTATGCAGAAGGCCTGCCCTTATCTTTGCCAGTGACAATGTTCCTATCAGGCATGGCCAGGATGGTAGAGGATATAGTGCACATAAAGGGCTGACCAGTGTCCTGACTTACACTGCTATGCATGGCACAACCATATGTTCTGTGTAGTTGCCAATACCATGGGTAGTGGCACAGAGG
Source organism: Eretmochelys imbricata (assembly GCF_965152235.1). Taxonomy (NCBI): domain Eukaryota; kingdom Metazoa; phylum Chordata; order Testudines; family Cheloniidae; genus Eretmochelys; species Eretmochelys imbricata. The sequence goes on along the minus strand of NC_135579.1, from coordinate 69,227,495 downwards.
GAGAACGTACCTTCTGCAGAGCTGCTTTGTCCCCTCTCCCTCTGAGCAGGTGGGCAGAAATGTGCAGAACTTAGTCTCCACCTCCAAAACCCCAGCCACCAAAGCTGTTCTGGCATTCCAGGGGATGTATGCTGGGCCACATACGGGCTTGACACAGAGTACTTTCCCCTCTAAGCAAGGAACAGCTTGCGGGGTCACAAAAGCACATTACACATTGCCTGGGGTTCATACCAAAGCCAAGATTCAGTCCAAAGATTGAAGAAATAATTTCTTTCCATTAGTTTGACCACTCTGAAGTTTTCAGGGGTACCTTTGAATGCTCACACACATGCAATATATTTCCACTCTGCAGATGTGTTTAAATCACACTGGGAGAAAGCAGGGATTGTAAACTGTTTAGGGCTGGGACTGTCCTTTTGTTCTGTTTTTGGCTGATATCTAACACAATGGACTCATCACCCATGACTGGGGCTCCTAGACCCTACCGCAATACAAATAAATACTAATAAAGGCAAGGAGTGCTGTCCTTCAGAACTTTACTCACATGAGCACCCGTCAAACATGCAAATCATCCTAGTGCAGATGACTGGACTATATATGCCAGTGAGGATTTACAGGGTGAATCCCTTGGAGTTTTCATTTCTTACAGTGCAGACTTCTACAGTACATTTGGATTACTGTGCCGGTGCAAGTAAACACTTTTCCATGGTATGCACATGATACATATTTGCCCATTTATAATGGGTCCAATTACGTCATCCTTACAATATGCTGAGCTCTACTTTACTCCTCAAGTAGCCCATTGATTTCATGGTACATCTCATGCAGAAAGGGACTAAATGTGAACAAGGGAGGCAGAAAATAGCATCTTAATTAGCCATTTTATTGTTTTATCAAACAATAACATTGGAGTAGAAGGCTCAGTTCTTAAAAGCTGCCAATAGCCATCTTTTAGACACTTGGGAGGGATTTTCCTCCTGAAACTCCGGCCCGTAATTCAGGTCTGTTCTTGCTATTTGAAGGTGAAATGAATACAGAGAACTATTACAAGGAGAATAAATCCAGTCTCTTATGTATTTTGGCTTACTTTGAAGAAAAATAAATAATCCTTTCAGAATATAGCTCAGCGAGCTTGGCTCATGCAAAACAGGTGTCCCCCTTCTACTCACTGAGATTCATTCAGAATAGCACAGAAATTTGTAATGCTCCTCCACCTACAACTCTTGCACAAAATATCAGATTGGGAAATATTTGTGTACAGGGCTGGTCAAGGTTCTGAAATGTTTCATATGTCCAGCTCTAAACTAGGCATGTCTAGATACTTGCTGCTGTTTAGGATACTTAATTATAGCATACAGAGTAACCTATGTAGTATTTGGCACCATGGTCACTTATGTAGCATGAAGGATCTCTTCTGACTCAACAACAGAAGCTCCGCTTTGTCGTAAGATGGAGGAATTCTAACACTGCTTCAGAAATTACCTCCCCTTTTTGTGGTTAATTACAGTTCCATGGCAGCCATTTTAAGTTTTATTTGGCTGAGAGGCCATTTTATATGTATGGTGGAAAGTCACATAGCTCTTCAGCATGCCAGTATTTAAATTGGAAAAAAGTACTGAAACACTAAAAAATAATTGAAGCATGCCAGGTTGTAACTTACTTGGGTGAGTGCTTACTCATGTGAGTAGTCCCTTTGATTTAAATGAGACTGTTTGCTAGAGTAAGAGCTCACTAGGGTGAATAAAGGCTCCACAGTCTATCCTTAAATATTTCTTTTAAATCTTTAAAAATTCTATTTAATGAAGGAGCCAATGGTTTCAGAAAGAAAATTTAGTGGGAGGGGACAGGATAGATGTGCTGAACAGCTGTCTCCTGCCAGTTTAGGAACTACTTGTCAAGTAAGGTTTCAGAGTAGCAGCCGTGTTAGACTGTATCCACAAAAAGAAAAGGAGTACTTGTGAGCTACAGCATCCGATGCATCCGATGAAGTGAGCTGTAGCTCACGAAAGCTTATGCTCAAATAAATTTGTTAGTCTCTAAGGTGCCACAAGTACTCCTGTTCTTTTTGTCAAGTAAGATATCACTTAAAGGTCCTAGTTTCCTAGTTTCCAGTGAAATCATCAGAGGTTAGGAGCCTAAGTTTCTTTGAGGATCAGGGCCAAAGTGAAAAAGGGTGATCAGAATTGGTCCAAGTCCCCATTACAGTGGTGGGTGGATGAGGTTCTGTGGCCTACAATGTGCAGGAGGTCAGACAAGATGATCATGATGGTCCCTTCTGGCCTTAAAGTCTGAATCTATGAGTAAGCACTTACTCGTATACCTAAATTTAAGCATATGAATAATTTTAGTTAAATTGATGGGACTACTCATGTACTTTTAGCATGTGTTTAAATGAGTTCAAGAGGTTCATTACCTCCACTACTGTCGATAAAAAATACATCACCATAGTATTGACTGACACATTTTGAGAAACAGCCTAGCATGGGCGCTGGTTGCTGAATTGCTGCAAAATTGTGAAATAACAGTGATATAAAAGGATGACTTTTAATCCCTCCTTCGACATGAAACTAAGTGGCAGAGGTAAATAGCACCGTATATATAACAAGAACTTGCAGCCATACATCAAGGCACTGAGACATAGAATGTGAGTAGATTTTTCAGTTTCTGCTCTGTGAAACATTCTTGATGATATCAAAATATTTTTCAAATTTGATATAATTTTGGCAATTTTTTGAGCAGCCCAATCTAGCTACACATTACACTACACAGCTAATATTACTTATTTTTTCTCTCTATATATTTACCCATTGAAGTCAAGTTAAGAATGTGCTTAAGAGCTTTCTCAAACTATGGTCTTGGGCCATTCCCTGAACCAAAGACAGAATCAGTTCACTTCCAAAAGAATTGAAAACTTAGCTATCCTAATTTGGAAAGGGGGAAGAATGACTGACTGTCTTGTTGCTGAAAAAATAAAAGGGCAGATTTGGGGTATCTGCAAACAAGAAGGCAGAGCACATGACGTTTCTTGTTGGGACCGGGCATGAATTCCAGTTATCTCCTAGTGGAAAGCACAGAGTAGGAAGTATGTATTTTATTGTGGGAGAAAATGCAGGGAGTGTGAAGTGTATGGGTAAGAGGGAGAAGTATTCAAAAAAAAAAGAACCCTTACAAGTGGAAGAAAGGAAGAGCCAGCACGCATGTCTTGGGGAGATTGTATGGGGAGAAAGAATATGTCATGCAGTTTGAGCAAGGTAAAAAGAACCTGCCAAATGCCGTAATAAAGTAATCACACATCACACATCAAATAAACCCTTTCGCTCTTCAGGAGTGCAGTGCAACAGCCCACAGGATGTTCTAGTGCATCCAAGGGCATCTCTTTTCCAAAAAGAGGTGTTGGAACATTCAGCCAGCTAGTGATTCAATTGGCTGAGCATTCAAATATGCTTTATAAATGCATTCAATATTGAGACCAAAATATTCAACAAGCTCAGGACTTTCATGACTCAAAACACTTCAAGAAAAGTGTGTGTGAGTGAGAGAGAGAGAGAGAGAGAGAGAGAGAGATTTTTTTCCTTTACTACATTTGAATTGTTTTCCTTCCTCCTCTAAACCAACACCTACAACTCCCTCTCTCTACCAAAGGCCAAGGCTAGCATCCTGCATAGGTGGCTCTGTTAATAGCTCAAGCCACCAGCTCCACTATTATCGGACAGGTGGTGGGTGTATAATAAAATGCTGGCATGTTGTGGAAGTATGTGAATTTTTAGAACTGCTTCAACCCATCAGTAATCACGTCGTTTATAATTAGGACAAATTACAGGGAACATTTGTTGGTTTACGGTAATTAGAGACTTCTCACAATAAACAAAGAGTCAGAGTTTGTGGTAACATTACTAGGGAGGGGGAGCCAATGCGGAGACACACCATTCCTATTTGTCCCTTGGGATCCTCAAGGTTCGGGGATGAGCCCCAGAGCATTTTCAATAGGAGTGTGGAGGGGAGGGCATGGAAAAAATGGGAAGATATTTGTGAGGAGAAGGTAATAAAGATTTACAACCCCTCTTTGTCCCTCCCATGTGGAGATGATCCAGCTCAATGTGACTTCTTATGGAATACGGTACAACTCACCTTAGGGTGACCAGATGCCCTGATTTTATGGGGACAGTCCTGATATTTGGAACTTTGTCTTATATAGGCACCTATTACTGCCCCCCACACCCTATCCAAATTTTTCATTCTGTAATTTTCTGTTTAAGGTGACATGCTATCCTGTATATGTACACCTGTTTTTATAGTGCATAGCGCAATTACATCCTGATCCTTGACTGAGATCTGTATGCTCTACAGCAATATTACTGTTATTGCTACCTGTATATCATACAGTAACAACTTCAAGTCCTACTATATATATTTTTCTAGTATCCCTATTCCATAAGGGTATGTTTATAAAGAATGGGGAAACAGGGATGAATCTGGTCCACTGTTGCATATACATTGATTTCCATGGAAATTCTCTGCCTCCTGAAGGATTGGACTCTATTTATTAGGGACAGTAGTTTAGTCTCTGTATATAAAGACCCATCTTTAGAAACAGTACTGTTAGCAAAATTTCTCAACCTGAGAAGAATTATGATACAGTGGTCTGAATGAGACAGAGATGACAATTTGCTGTTATTGCTATAAAATCAACACCTCACTATCCAATATACCTTCTGCTTTTTTTAGGTCATTTTAGACTGTAGCTTAAATAGATTCAGTAAAGTAGTTGTGGAATTGGGGTCCTTGCATACAAACAGTTTCTACTCTGTTTTTTTCCCTTATGCAAATTTTTAAGGGGGTTGGGACCGTAGTTCGCCTTCAATTCAAACAGGTCAACATCTGTTGTGACTCTTTCTAAGCGTATGTATATATTTCAGTGGGTGTTTCCATGCATTGGAGTATATTATTATATTTTATTTTCTATCATAATCACCCCTCTCTCTTTCTCCATATGATGAGCACGCCTTTCTCTCAGTTTAACATTTGTTCTTTCATTAAACCCACAAATGACTAACCAAAGGATAGCTGTATATTCACCCTGGCAAACCCAGTGCTCTTTTCAGGAGTGCCATGCTTTTGCCTTAGAATACCGCATCATGAAATCCTATTTTGTTGAGGGACTGATGCCTGGTTAATTGGCATTGTATTAAAAAAGGGGTATATGGCAATCAGCAAGTGCTGGTCGGGAATTTTCTTTTGGAATGCTGTTTTTGCAAAGTTGAAATTTTCCATAAGAAAACTTTTATTTTGCTGAAAAATTTCATTTTTTTCCATTAGGAAAACTGAGTCAGTTCAGTCCAAATCAGAATATTTTGTTTTTTATCTGACCTGAAATACATAATTTTGACTCAGTTCCATAAAACATTAAACAGCATATTGCCTTATGGGAGTTGCAATTCAGAGCTCAATTGTCTCCCTGGGCTTGGCTCCTGAAGGACTATAATGCAATGTGGATTTGCTTCTGACTGAGCTGTTGGGTATATCATGTGAGTCACATGATTCTGGGTGCAGTATGGGAGATATAGTCAGTCCAAGGAATCAGCCCATAGGGAAGAATGGGGGCATCAGGAAACATGTTATGGTTCTGAACCAGCTGTCTGTAAATTATTCTGGGGTGGGGTGCAGGGCAAAACTTGTGGGAAAGAATTTGTGAACTATACATAGCAGTTACTGAAGAAAATCAGGATAAGGGTTGATTTTATACTTGAGTGAAATATGCCATATAAATCCTACTGTACAAGTTAATAATTGTGTATTCTGAAACAAGAGCTTCCAGTAAGTTTTGTTCCATCTGTGCCATTTTTTCCCAAGCTTCACTTTTAATTTAATTTGATGTAAATCTGAATTAAAAATACATACCAAAATGGTATGATGCACTGAAGATTCACAAAAGAAGAACAATATATCAAAGATTAGTCTATTTAAAAAATTGATACTTTCTCATAGGTCTTAGATGTGGATACACCCACTCTATTCCTCTTACCTTTCAGCTTTGCTAGCTACAGAATTAGCTAGCAACAACCTTACATCAGTATTTGGTCTAAATTTTATAAAGCTCAAACTATGTTACTGGGGAGTCTGTTTAAATTGCTTTTCAGGCTCATTTAAACAAAAACAAATTTCACAAAAATATAAAATGTCACCTATACTTTTTAGGAGTCTAACTAGAAATATCTCTTCTCTTTGAAGGCCTGAACCAAAGCTGATGGACTCTGGTGGGAAAACTCCCATCGATTCATTGGGCTTTAAATCAAAAATCTCAAGGGAAATCCCACGAGTGTTCTGTCTTTTTTTTTTTCCATTCTGGTTTATCTGATGATCCTAGTCACTGTGACATTGCTAGAGACCCAGCCCTTGCCTGAGGCTCAACTCTTGCCACATCACAAATGCCTTTCACTGCCTAAGTAAAGCAGCCTGACCTATTTATTTAACAACGAAGAATGGTTATTTTGAAATAAATAAAACCACTAGAGCTCTAATCTGCTGCACTGACAATATCTGGTCCTCTTGCTTGCTTCCATCACACTAGCGCTAGGTTGCACAGATGGGATTTAACTCAGGTAATTACAAGCTACAGCATGATTTTATTTTAAACTGGACACAAGAAAAACATGTGTGGTTAGGTAGAGGTTTCAAGTTAGAATAAAAATAGTACCATATCTTTAATTGCAGCAACTTGCAATAACTAACCATTACTGCATGTAAAGGATCACTTCCTTTTATCAGGCTTAATATTTAGCAACCAATAATTTAATGTCTAAATTGCCATGCGAAGCAAAAATCTTTGATCTGAAGATACTCATAATTATACATTTCTATTTTTCAAAAAAATGTTACATGCCAAAAAATACACCTGCAGAAATTATACAAAAATGACAGCACACAGATGTGAGCCACATCTTCAACTAATGCCTATGAAGCATGCAATAAGGTGAAATTAAATTTTCAAATGTACCTGCATGTATTTTCATGCAAGAGAGGCAGCTCTTTCAAATGAACATAAGGGATTTTTGGCATACCCAGTAATGAATTACACATACAAAATACTGTACCAATAGCCAGTGCAGTCAGTGGATCCAGATTTCTGCCATGTGACAGATGTATTATCTTGGGTAACTCTGAGAATAGTCTTGAGATTGGGACAATGGAATAAAGTTAATTCTTTTACCTGCACTCCCGTGTATGATACCTTTTATTATATGGTGTCAGAAGATAGCTACATCTTTGGAGAAAATTGAGCAATTGAAGCCGTCTGGAAAGGAACCTGGCAATGAACTGGAGGAATGGTTGCTGCACTTCCAAATGTCACTTGGGAAAACCACCCAAGACTGTGACTTGAGAAAGACACAATTTATCTACAAGAATCCACATGGGAACATTAACCACTGTTACAGATCTGTATACCAAGAATAAGTAGTTGTGAATTTGAACTGTTAACGGATAGACTAATTAGAAGGAGCAGGTAGGATTTTTAGTAGCACAACTCCCTTCAACTGCTTTGTGTCCTTCCCTGCCCAGAAGGCTAGAGCCCCTTTAGACTGCTTCTTACTCTGCCATACCCAGTGGGTCAGAGCCCTGGGACTGCTTCTTGTTCTGCCCTGCCCAGGAGGCTGGAGCCCTGGGACTAATTCCCCATTGATCTTTGCCTTTTCCGATGCACTTTAGCGAGGGGCGTGGCCTCTCTCCAAGACTGATGGGGAGGGAGGGCCACAGACCCCTACACGGTATAACTGATAATGTGGTCAAAATGAGGTTATTGTAAATGGACTTCATTTTGTTTTTTTCAGGGCTAAAGCATCCCCTTACGCTTCCTAATTGAAAGTGTTAACAAACAGTGATAGAATAGAAGAGAATCTAGTCAAAAATGTATACCAGTCATAAAAAGAGATTAGAAAGATAAACAAATGGTGGAGACCAGATTTGTCTGCAACCAAAATAACACTTTGGGATTGTAATGTCGTGCATGCAAAAAAAAGCAACCATTTTTCAACCATGTGTTATTACCAGCATGAAATGCAAAGAAACACAAGTAAAATAAATTCATGAACATATATATTATACTTCCTTTTAGCCAAATGGCCTGGGGGACATCCAAAGCTTTTGGATAACTAGGCATTTGGATTAATGGAAGTGCTATAAACTTACACAGAGCTACAAAGGGGACACATGGTAGATTTGGATAACTAGAAAAACGGGAATTTGGATAACTGAAATATACTGTGTTACTGATGATGCAAAGATATCATTCTTTGTTAGAGCTCTTATTACTTTTATAAAGCAGTGTTTCACAGTAGATTGGTTGATGGCACTGGAAATAAAGGAACAAAAATTTAGTTTCAGAACAGATATTGAGGCTGAGCACAATGTAGACACAGCAAGCATCTAAAGAAATATTAGAAACTCTGCTATGTTAAAATTGAAAACTAAGCTTATTTCACATGGTGGGCACAAAGGCATGTCTGAACAGCCATTCAGTAGAGGTTTAAATAGTGGACCCAGGAAGTCCCATGTATGCTTGGGATGAAAAACAATTTGTAAATGCAGATGATCAAATAGCTATACAAGCTGTCTACAGAACAGGATGCGAAAGATATTGTAATGAATCTGAAGACATGTTTAAAAGACAGGGATAGTGATGGTTTAATATACCACATTAATGTAGATCTCAGTGTACCACTAAAACTACATACATCTACTAACATTGACAAATATAAGTTATAAAAAAATGATGAAGTGCACCAGATGGTAATATTAGATGCTATTGAGCAAAGGCTGAATTAAAAATATGGTCCCCGTGGTAAAAACCAAACAAGTTAAAGATTTGTATAGACCACTAAAACATTTGAACAAGGCCATCAAATATGAATGCTACACCAGGAGAACAGTTGAGAAGGGTATGCCTTGATTAGTGCAAAACTTTATCTTCAACACCTCTTTTGGTGGATTTACGTGGAAATAATGGTTGATGATCTGTTGATTTGGGTCTAAAAGATCAACAATGAAATGTAAGACTGTGACGTTCTACAGTGTGCTAATGGAAGTAACCTTGAAGTTATCTATCCTAGGGTCCTAGACTGATGCCCATTGCCAGAGATCTGAGTACCTTGCATGCAAAATCAATAACAATTGCAATAGTGGACTTCATAGAGTATCTGTCCCTTCTCCATTTTTAGAGTAATAATTCTATTTGGGGTATTCTTGTTTAATGTTTTTTTGTTCATTCATTGTAAATCGAGGAAAAAATGCCAGATTGCTGAAGGAGAACTTGTAGGAGTCATTAAAGACAAAGGAGTTCAACCAGCTCCAAATAAGGTGGAGGCCATTGCACATATTGATGGACCCCTCCCCGCAAATAAAGAGACATTAACAGTGATTCATCAGCCTGTTAACATATCTAAGCAAATTCATTCCTTATTTGTCTTAATTAAGTGCTCCACTCAGACTGTTCTTTGAGGACAGTACAGAATGACCCTGGGGTTACTGGAAAAAGACAAGTTTTGAGAAATTAAAAAAAGGTGCACAGAAGCACCAGAGCTGAAATATTTTGAAATTAGTAAACAGCCTGAGATCTCAGTGGGTGCATCTACACTGCGGCTGAGACAGTCCTTTCCCACATGGGTAGATAGACACGTGCTATCTCTGCTCAAACTAGTGTGTTAAAAAAAGCAGTGTGGCCCTGGCTGCATGAGTGGTGGCTCGGACTAGTTGCCCAAATACAGTCCCACCCAGCCCTCTGGGTACGTACTTGGGCAGCTCTCCCAAGCTGCCACCATGGACACACTGCTATTTAGTGCACTAGCTTGAGCAGAACTAGCATATGTCTCTCTACTGGTGTTAGGAAGCACACTCCCAGCTGTTGTGTAGACAGTGAATGTGTGATCAGATGGTTTGGGGACTGTCCTTCTGCAAGGCTGCCCAGTCATATAGGTTTACAAAGCACTGACTGAAAAGCAACAGAATTGTTCTCAGATTGGGGGGAAAATGTAAGCAAGAATAATCAAAGAGATAAGGCTTAGGTTTTTAGAATACTTTCAGTCACAAAATTAGCTGACATGTTCCTAACATAGCCACAAGCTTCCAAACTGCCCTGTGTAGGGATATACGGTACCAGAACTTTTCTACATCTGCTAAGTCCATCTCAGCCCCCATGCTTCTCACTCTGGGGTCACACTTTTCTGCAGCCTTTTTGTCTTCAGCAGATTCAGCTACTTTGCAGTCAGTTCCTCTCCTTTGACCATTTATGCTGGTCAGAGGCCAAAAGAATTCTAAGCACTGACTCAGTAATACCCCAGCTAATATTTTCACAGTTGGATAAACTGTGCTTCATGAAAACATCCATAGTTCCTAGCATAAATACTCTGATTTTCTGTTTCAACCAGATCCTATTTATTCCTTTGCTCTGTCCTGGATGCCTGTGGCTCATATGTTATGCAGACATTTACTATCCACAGTGTCTTTTTGATAACCCAAAATAAATCAGATTATACAGCAGAGGGTCACTGCTCAATGTCCATGTCAATGGATGTGACGGGAATGATAAATACAGACTAGAATTTACCACTGTCACAGGTGAAAGGGGTTTATTAATACATTTATATATGTATTTTGAGACAAAACCATTTAAAAAGACACTATTCAAAGCCCTAGGTGCCCTAACACACCATTAACAATACTATCAAATCCCAGAAGCATTAATCATTTTAATAGAAACTCAGCCAGCTAGCCACCTACAAAAATTCCATTCCACTCTTTGACTGTTATGGGAAGAAAACCCTCGGCCTTCTCCAAAAACTCTCTCCAATGGGTGTCTTTTGCAGTGTGCCCAAAAGGTTGCCATGTTAAGGGGAACAAGCTCCAGCATCTGGGAGCCTTCACAGAGACATCCTGCCAGTTGCCCCTTCTCATATACAAGAGGATCCAGCTCAAGCACCTCTACTTCCACAGTATGCATCGGATGAAGTGAGCTGTAGCTCACGAAAGCTTATGCTCAAATAAATTGGTTAGTCTCTAAGGTGCCACAAGTACTCCTTTTCTTTTTGCGAATACAGACTAACACGGCTGTTACTCTGAAACCTGTGGTAATATAGCGTAGGGAAAGATCCGATCCCTCAGGTAAGACAACTATTTAAACCAGGCTTGAGCAAACTACGGCCCAAGGGCCACATTTGGCCCTTCAGACATTTTAATCCGGCCTTTGAGCTCCCACTGGGCAGCAGGGTATGAGGTGCCAGGGCTTAGCTCCCGGAAGCAACAGCATGTCCCCCTCTGGCTCCTACACACAGGGGAAGCCAGGGGGCTCCACATGTTGCCCTGGGAACGCCACATGTTGGCTGGGAACTGCAGTCATTGGCTGGAAACCGCAGCCAATGGGAGCTGCAGGGGCGGCACCTGTGGACAGGGCAGCATGTAGAGCCACCTGGTCACGCCTCCATACAGGAGCCAGAGGGGGGACATACCACTGCTTCTGGGAGCTGCTTGAGGTAAGCGCTGCCTGGAGCCTGCACCCCTGACCCCCTCCCATACCCCAACCCCCAGCCCTGATCCCCTTCCCACCCTCCGAACCCCTCAGTCCCAGCCCAGAGCAATCTCCTGCACCCTGAACTCCTCATTTCTGGCCCCACCCCAGAGCCTACACCCCCAGCCAGAGCCCTCACCCCCCCCACATCCCAATGCCCAATTTCATGAGCATTCATGGCCTGCCATACAATTTCCATACCCAAATGTGGCCCTCAGGCCAAAAAGTTTGCCCACCCTTAATTTAAACTCTAATGGGCAGCCATTGCAAATCCTGTAGCAATGAGTTCTTATTCTCCCAGCAAGATACAACACTCAGTAAGTGAGCTGCTGTCGCCAGTTTCAGCCTCTGAATGGCTGTAAGGTGTATGCCCATTTGAAGCACATTGTGATGATCTAATCTTGAGGTAACAAGAGCACGGATAATGATGTGAAGAGCCGCATCTGAAAGGAAGGTCACCTCCTAGCCAGACGCAGATGGTAAAAAAGTGACTGCTCTAATACAATTGTAAAATAGGTCCTGGGGGTCATCTAGAATCATCCCTAAGTTGCAAATCCTGGTAACTAATGGCAGAAGTACTCTCTCCAACAAAGGGATTAATATTACCTCTGTCATCAGGTTCAGCTGCTTCCCCAAACCACCATTATTATCTCAGTCTTGTCTGAGTTGTGCCTCAGCCACCTCACCCTCATCCGTGTCCCATTTTCAGCTACACCTGTGAACTGAACCTCATCTTCTGAGCCAGACAAGGTAGAGATATACAGTTAGGTGTCACCAGCCTACCCAAAGCACTGCACTCCATGCCTCCTTACTAACTTTTGTAATGGTCCAATGTGAACATTGAACAGGAGAGGTGAAAGAATGGCACCTTGTAGAACCCCGCAGTCTTCGGGAAGAACAGCAAATGCTGGCATGTGGGATGTAGGGTGACATGTCATGGGGTTTTTAGGGCTAGATACATGGGGTATGAAAGATGGACTATGTTTGGATTCTTTTGTGATTATTAGAACTATTTTTGGTGATAAACCATTATGATGGACTAGAGCAGTGGTTCCCAAACTTGTTCCGCCACTTGTGCAGGGAAAGCCCCTGGCAGGTCGGGCCGGTTTGTTTACCTGCCACATCCACAGGTTTGGCCGATCGCAGCTCCCACTGGCCGTGGTTCACCCCTGCAAGCCAATGGAGGCTGCAGGAAGTGGTGGCCAGTATGTCCCTCAGCCCGCGCCGCTTCCAGCAGCTTCCATTGGCCTGGAGCAGCAAACCGCGGCCACTGGGAGCCGCGATCGGCCGAACCTGCGGACGCAGCAGGTAAATAAACCAGCCCAGCCCACCAGGGGCTTTCTCTGCACAAGCGGCGGAACAAGTCTGGGAACCACTAGACTCGAGGATAAGCGTGAATGGAGTTACTGGGGATTCTGAAGAAGGGAAACTGGGGCAGGTGTATGTGTTTGTGCTTCAGTCTGTCACAGGAAAGCACAGCAGGTGAGGATATCCTGTGACAAATATATTGTAAGCTAATACTTCTAATCAGCTCTGCCAGCTCCCTGTGAACTCCAGGTTTTCTTTCTGTCCCTTTTCCCTGAAATAAATTCCACCAGTAATTTTATTCATAAAAGGTACATTTTGCAGAAGGCCCAAGGTACAACTTGTTTTTTGAAGGCCCAGTTTGTACCTACAAAATTTGAGCCCCGTTTTGTAACTTGCAAAAGGAATCTATTTTAGCTCTGACTCATTTCACCTGCAACTAGTTAGCTGGAGATGCAAGTACTCCATTTTGCACCCTTAGTTGAATTACAGAGGTCAACTCCTGGTCCCACTAACTTCAATGAGTCAGAATTTCACATCAGATGTAAAAAATATAGATGAAAAATTTGTTGTTGCAAATTGGACGTGCAAATGGAAGGCAGTCTTTTTCAAAATTCATAATAAAAATCAAAGCACTCTTTAGGTGAAAACTGTTAAGTGAAGGGATTTATTTGATGCTGTATTTCTGTCTTAAACCTTTTTCTCTATGTGTTGCTAAATGTCCAAGTGTTTACAATTAATTGCCTTGCTATAGGAACCCACATATAATATTGCAGTAAATTTCAGGACTGTTGCATTATAAACAGATACTGTTCCCTAAGCAAATAGTCTGCCATACCCAAGAATGAACTGTATCAAGGTTCTTCTAAAGTGGTAAACACAATGGTTAAAATATTATTACAAGAAAATTTGCACACTAAATGTTGTTTGACCCATTTACATTCTGTGAAGAGAGAACTCAGATTGACAAAAGGATAGGTGTTAATATATATGAAATAATGTTGCTTGATATTTGTCCTAGGAGTTGCTCATTAATCTTCATGTTGATTAAAGATCTTGCTTGAGTAAGGAAGCAAGTAAATAAATAAATAAAAACACCAAAAACCTATTTGAAGCCAAATATACACACACTTCCTCAAAAAAAAGATCAGTTTCAAAGTTTGGAAAATGAGATTTTTCCCTTCCTTCTGGCTACAAGCCTATCAAATGCATTTTTTTATTTTCTTTACAAAGGCTACATCTTCATCTTATAAAAAAGTAAATCATCACTGAGACAACCAAATCCCTCAGGGTAAAGGTGGGCATGTAGTCACAAATTTCAAGAGAAAAGGAAAAAAGTATGTGTCATAAATTTTAGCAAAGCTAGCATTTACTGGAAATAGAAATGGTGTCTATAGTTAGTGAGCTTTATGAGGTTTTTTTAAAATTTTCTACTGGAATAGTAATTTTTGTTGCCTACTCTCCTTGTCATCTTGAATCCCTAACATAATAAGACCTGCTTGCAGGTTAGTTGGAACAAGCTTCTCATTTTTAAAGTCCTTTTCCACGTAATTTTTTTTTCTCAAAGCATTCAATGCATAATCCCAGTTACACACCCAAATTCTTTCTTACACTAGTTGCCCAGAATTCATTTTGTAAGGTTGTTTGCTTATGTTTATGGGGTGTCATGACTTTACATCATTTAATTTAAGGGTAAGATTTTGCAAAATCATTAATTTCCTGAAGTTTTATTAAACCAAGGTTTGTTGCAGCAGGTCATATGCATACATATATATGACTCTGATAACCCAAAGAACTGTGCAAAGTGCTCGTAGGGTGTAAAGGAAAAACACTAAGCATCAAAATAGAAAAGCAGACAGGTATAAAGAAGATGTATTTGATAGCAGAGAGCTCTTTAACTTAGAAAAGGTATAACAAGACCAATGGTTGGAAGTGGCAGCCATACAAATTCAAACAGAATGTAAGTAACCAGTTTATAATACCGAGGTTAGTTGACCATTGGAACAGCTTATTAAGAGATTGTCCATCACTAGGAGTCTTTAAACCAAGACCAGCTGGTTTTCTAAGGCCTTGTCTACTCTTGCAGCTGTGTGCAAGGTACATGCTGCAGTGAAAGACAGGCTGTGTCCACATTGCAGTGTGTAGCTATGTGACAGTGAAAGGCTCTGGCAAGGGGGAGGCAGTGGGGAAAGGCTTTGGCATTGGGGAGCTGCTGGAGCCTTTTCCTACTGCTCTCCCCTGCCAGAACCTTTCTCTGCTGCTGGAAACTTTCCCTGCAGCAGGGAAAGGCTCTGGCAGCAGGACACCACCCTGCTTAATAGAAAGACATAGGAGGCACTGCTTGAGCATGTAGAGTATATATCTCAGGGTTCTGGTGTGTCTGTACTCTACTCGCCTAAGCATTGCCTCACCCTCTACGCCATTATTTATACCCGGGCAGCTGGGTGTGCCATGCCTGTCCTCTACACCCAGCTCTAAGTGTAGACCTACCTCAAGAGATAAGGTCTTGTTCAACTTCAGTTTGTTGCAACAGTTACTGGGTGAAATTCTATGGCCTGTTATGCAGGAGGTCAGACTACATGGTTGTAATAGTCCCTTCTGGCCTTAAAAATCTAGGAATTTATTGATATCTAGATTAACATTGGATGTCATGTCAGTTAGATGCCTGCACACATAGAGACCTGACACACAATACATGATTCTGAAGTAGCCAGAGATAAATAGACATAGGAATAAGACAGATATGTGTTCCCTTTCTTACTCTGATCACTTTGCTTGTATGCCTTTCCAGAAACCTCTGTTTGTTTTAAAAATTGTGTGTAACTGTCAAAATGTGGCTTGGATGATGAAGCCAGGTAAATTATAAAGTGAAATCTGAACTTAGTTTTCAAAGAACTAAAGAAAGGAATATAACATTTTACAGAGGTTATAGCAAACTTTGAGGTTCATACTCTGTCAAGGACTACACTGTTTAGAGTTAGTCGGGAATTTTCTGTCAGAATGGCTTGCCAACAGAAAATGCACTTATCACAAAATGAAAATTATCTGTGGGAAAATCTCAATTTTTGCTGGAAATCTTTGATTTTCTTTGGGGCAAATTGAAATGACAGCTCCCTGGCTGCCAGCCTGGAAGGCTCTCCTCACTTTCACGTTTTGCCTGCAGGGGGAAAGCAAAATGACTAGAGCCTTCCAGAGAGGCAGCCAGAGAGCCACAGCCAGGCTGGTGATAAAGAAGGGAGGCTGAGACCCCCTGTTTTCCAGCAACTAGGCTGGAGGGGGTGGCAGGGAGCCTGGGCACTCAGCCTCTGGCAATCTGCCTAGAATTCTGTTCTGAATTGCACTTTCTGCCTGCATGGAGAAAGTAGAAATTAACAAGCATCTTCCAGGCACCAAACTGACAAGCCAAAAAATTACATTTTGGTGTCTCCTGAAATGGGATTTCCAAAAAAATCCTTTCCCACAAAAATATTTGCCTCTAGGTCTTTTTGTCCTGAATCAGAATGGGGGGAGCGGGAGGGGCTCAATCTAAATGCAAAATTTTTCATATGCAGAGATTTCTATTTCCTTCCAGTTCTAATATTGTTCTCTAACTTTCTAAAATAATATAATCTTCATCGCAAGACTCTTCTGAACTAACTTTAGAAGGTGCTTAATGGATTACCTTGGCCATAAATAGAAAGATCTACATTATGTTTTTAAGCACAGCCTTGAGCAAGGAGTGATGCGTAAGCTGCGCCATCCCAAGACTAGCTCTAGGAAGTAAGGGAACTGAGATTATTTGAAATGGGTGAGCACTACTGTGGTACTCAATGCCTTCCAGTGTTCTGGGTGTGGAGTGCCTCTACGCTGTTACTTGCTATGTCCAGGATCCAAAACTCACTGAAGTTAATGCAAAGATTCTCAGTGCTCTCGGTGGTCTTTAGATCAGGGCCTATAATTTCCATACTTAAAACACTTTCCATCCCTTATTTATTTTACTTTTTTGTTAATATTCCCCTTATATAGAAAACAGAACAGCCCCCTCAAAGTTCAAACTGTGCCTATGCAACTGTCCAACACCCTTAACGTAAGCCTATGCCCTTGAGGCACAACTGAGCCATTTAATCATCAATCTTCTCACTCTTTCTGAAATAGCAACCTGTTTATTTTACATAACACAATAAATAGCAAGGCATTTCATAAAGTTTAACAACATAAAAATAAGATTGTCCAAAGAAACTGTTTGGAAATGTTATACATTTCAGATCATAGAAATAAACTATAATTGCTGGTATTCAGATAATAACTTAGGCACGTTTTTGTGGTTGGGATATGAATGAAGTTTTAGTGTGAAAAGGTTGAGCATAGTGTTTTGGGTTTTTAGAAATGATATGCTGCAAAAATGTAGGTATTATATTTCCAGCCTGTTCTTTTTATATATTTCTTAGCTTTTCCATTCAAGAACAGTAATTCTATAACAAAAAAAGAAAAGTACATGGCAAAAACTGACAAGCTGTACATTCTTCACAAGAGATGGATTTTCTAAAGTCCTTTGTTTTTGCTGTGTAGCTACATGTGGCAAATGGTAATTTCTTATTAAGTAAAAAAGGAATAGACTATGGGACTACAATTCATCCCAGCTATAGTAAACAGCAGTGGAAGCCCTCCGTTCATTAACTGTGTCATGTTAAAAATTCAATTTAATTAGAGCTGTATCACTGCTAAAATATTTCTGTGCCTGCTATCTCATTCATATCTCATACAAACATGCAGGCTCAGCTGCTTTGGAGAGAGTGTGTAAAGTCAAGGCACCACTCACTCCCTTCTATGCCAGTCCATTCAAATTCCCTTTCCTCTCTGGCTAGTTCTTGCTTGTCTGCACAGTGGGAGAAGTTCTAGGCATACAGGTCCCACTGCTCCCCCGCCCCCTGTATCCACAGAAGAGATGTGGGGAGGCTGCATAGTGACCTGGGGCATGGGGCATCTTTCTTTCCCAGCTGTTCTTGCATGACCATGCAAATCAGGCCACAATCTGGCCCTAAAGCCTCTTCATTACATCGGCTTACAGGATTTTGCATGAGATTACACAAAACAAACAAGAGTGCAACAAGTTGAGTATGAGCTTGAGCAAAAACATATGATGGTCAAAAAGTCTAGGAATCAGAACTGATTCTAGGCACCAGCAAAGCAAGCATGTGCTTGGGGCGGCACAGTCCCAGGGGCAGCCTTCCAGCCACCCTTTTTCTTTTTCTTTTTTTTTTTTTTTGCTTGGGCAGTTGCACTCTAGGGGAGGCAAATTTTTTTTGCTTGGGGTGGCAAAAAACCTAGAGTCAGCCCTGCTAGGAATGTTACAGTCCATATCTATATGGTACTGGTGACACAGACTCAGATACCTTCATACCAGAGAGAATATTGGAGAGACTTTGGAGAAGAGCAACAAAAGATGTTAGCCATCAATCAGGTTCAGGGTTTTGTACTGGCAGCCATCTCTAAAGCATGTGAGTTTCTTCTGTATTAGAGGGCAAAGCAAGCTCCCTAGTGAAGTTTGTGGTATCTTCAGCTCTTCTTTCTTCTCTGGTTAAGGGAATCTCTATTTGAGGTCCTCTGTTCTTTTGGTTTGGACATAATGGGTGGTGATTGTGACGCCATGTGAACATTAATAGACTGACATAAACAACAGACTGGAAAGTGAGACATATAAGAAAGTTAAAATAGTATAGCTTAGCCATATGCCCCTAATGGGGAATATGGTAACTATGTGAACATTAACTGAAGGGTGTATGCACCTGCACCTTGCTTACAGTAGAAAACTTAGTACAGAAGAAGTGAAGCTGCGCCAATGGTAGGAGCAGCGTGAGTGCTAGTGTAGACACAGCTCAAGCATTTTTACCACTGTGTCATAAAAACCTGCTATGATTCATACTAAAAACAGCTGAGCCCTGTACACACTAGTATTACTGGCAGTGCAGCTTCACCCTGACTGGGTGTTGCTAGACTACAGGGACTAATTTTTCCAGTGTAGCCGCATCCCAGGATGAGCGGGATGGTTTAGGACTAAAAGGATGAAGTTAAGGGCTTGTTGACTCGGGAATAGTTTCTCAAGGGAAATGGTAGGGTCACCATTGCTTGAGTCCATTGCTTGCTTGAAAATAGTCTAGATAAGGTGCTAGAAAATACATTGTAAAGGACAATTGTGAATTGATGGAATGATGGACTAAATAACCTATGAAGTCTTTTCCATCTCTAATTTCAAGGATTCTGTTTCAGAGTAACAGCCGTGTTAGTCTGTATTCGCAAAAAGAAAAGGAGTACTTGTGGCACCTTAGAGACTAACCAATTTATTTGAGCATAAGCTTTTGTAAGCTACAGCTCACTTCATCCGATGCATACTGTGGAAAATACAGAAGATGTTTGTTTTTATACACACAAATCATGAAAAAATGGGTGTTTATCACTACAAAAGGTTTTCTCTCCCCCCACCCCACTCTCCTGCTGGTAATAGCTTATCTCCCAGTCTTTGCTTTTCCTTTTATTAATTAAAAGCAGACCAGATTCCAAGCAGGAAGAATTGGTGTTACCTAAAATCTTCAACCACTTGACCTATGTAACTAGCATTTTGCTTTTATTTGAAATTTGATAGCACAATGCTATTTATTTCTGCATAACTACCTTCTCTAGCAATCACATGGTAGATATATAATCTGGTTTTCAATGGGTGCTGCCCAAGCTAGGCATACTAGATAAAACTTGGGGGGTTTTGATAGTGTACTATTAATGGCAGGCAATTTCTCAGATTGGAATATTTCCATCAGCATAACATCTGTGCTGAGAGCAGCAGCTGGACTGTGTATGTTATCAACATACAGTAGTACAACACAGGCAGAGCTTTGCTCGTGCAAATCTATTTGGAAAGTCTGTTCACTAAATATATCACCGTGAGTGAGGTCTTTTGTGGAAAAATGCTTCCAGCTACTATGAGAGTATTCACCAAAATTCTTTCATGTGTCAGGGACATAGCTGGATCCCATCCATTAGCGGTTGAAAACAGTGAATAATGTATTGCAACTGTCAGATAGCAAGGCTCTGAGTGCAATAAACTTTTGTTATACAGATAGATCCAACTGTAAATTGGCAGTGAAATCATCAACAGATTGATCCCCAAAATACCCTTCATGAGGTGTTTAATACAGTAGCTGTGGTATGAAAAGTCTTGTATCTCACACTATAAGGTAAATAGAAATGTAAACAACGTTTCTCAATTAAAAACACTGAGCCAGCTTGTGAGTTTAAGACATCATGAAAGGGGAGGGAAGGAGCCATGCAGCAGTGGGAATCCCCGGAGCCTGAAGGAATTCTGGATGAAGCAGATAGAGGGAGGAGGCTGGCGGATCAGCAGTTTCAGTGTGCATATAGAAACACAGGCTCTGCACCCCTTGAGCGGACCATGTTATGCACTAGCCCGCTGCACAGCTTTCACTCTGGGGCAGAGTTTGTTAATGGCCACAACGATTCCACTCTCAAGCCTTCTTTTAATGGAGGACAGAAGGAATTTATAAATAGTAGATGTTTTAGTGATTGTTTTACTAAGAGTTTCCAGGCGAGATAAGAGCTCTGTCTGCTTTGGAATAGAGCCAGACACAGTTTATTTGCTTCAGTTCAAAATTGAACTTTAAATATAGTCAGTGCTTCTTGTTACACAGATTATACAACACACAAACCCTTGTGAAGGGTAGGGATGTCCCTTGATGAAATAATTAATATAGCCCTTTCAATTAATACAGGCCACACACTCTTGTTTATGTGTAACATAAGATTGTCCTGTAGTGTTGCATGAAAGTTCTAACATTGTAAGATTGGAATTCAGTATAAATGTAAAAGTGAGATCTTCAGCTGGTATACATCTGAGAAGCACTGGCTTCAACAGAGTTACCTAAATTTACACTAGCCAAAGATCTTGCTCAGTCTTTAAAATCTTGAGAAAAGGATGAAAAAGCAACAGGTCCAACGGCATAAAAATGGAAGAAATTGTAAACTGTTGTAAAAATAAGGCATTTGATACTTATTCACGACAGCCAAAGCTTTATTATCTTTTCACCATATAAATGTATTGTTGAGGCACAAACACAAACTAATCAACTATGAGGGCAAAGAGGTGGGTGATACAAACCAAATGTACTTATTTAGGGTGAGAATGTAATACCCAGCTTCATGCTGAGTAGTACTGTACTCCATGTAAAATGCCACTGAAGTCAATAGAACTGTTCTTGTAATACTAAACATGAAATCTTACAATACCCATATAAGTAGTCAATTTAGAATATGATAGTCAATAATCCCCATTTGCTTCCCTGAAATAGTTCAGGAATGGAAGATACTTTTCCCTTAAAAGAAAAGTCTTTGTTTTTTGCTAAACAAATTGTGAGTTGTACTGTTAGAAAGTGGCTCCTCATGAGGAAGAGGCGTACTGAACACATTTTCTTTTGGGGTTTTTAAGTTCCTTGTCCAGTTTTATTCCAAGTTGGCAGACTTTGTGTTATAATGGAAAATGCACAAAATGTGTTTTCTCCATTGTTATACAGATTATCTCTGAAACACTGGATGTTCTGGGACAGGATCACATGGAGTAGAAAATGGAGTTACCTGGAATTTTTTTTTTAAAGTGATCAAATAAATAGTATTTCTTATGGATAAAAAAGTAAAACTTCTGTATACTGTGAACAGGGTCTGGGCCTTCCATTTACAGAATGAGTAAAATACTCACAATTCCTCCGTGGTATCTTCCATTACAATTTCAAGAGTAGCTATCATGCAAAAACTCATTAAAACAAATCACTGAAGGATAAATGTCTTGAATGTGTAAAACAGTTGCGTAACAAAGATGTCACTGTTATCTGTTGCTTTGAATTCTGGGCTCAGAGAGATTTGACTATAAGTAACTATAATTTAGTGCTTCTACTTGTACTGCAGGCTAATGGCAAGTTGGCCTTTTCAAAACACTGTCACCATAATGTTATATGTATCTCACCAAGATTAGTTTTGAGGATCAAGGCAGTGTTGCTGTAGCCATGTTGGTCCCAGGGTATTAGAGAGACAAGGTGGGTGAGGTAATATCTTTTCTTGGACCAAATTCTCAAGGTAAGAAAGACAAGCTTTGTAAGGATATAGAAAGGCAGAACTAGCATGCTGGTTGATTTTCCAATGTGCTGATAACCTATGAGCACCACCCATAGATCCTGTGCTGACACAGGCATACTAGTCAGTTTTCAATCGGGCATCTCTCTTCTGTGCATGACTTTAGCAAACTTTGCAAATGCTGGATGTATAGAGCTCTCCCTTTGCGTTGAATTAATGTGATCTTGGGTAGCTATCTTGATTTCACTCGATAGCACCCGTTCATAAATCTTTCATCAATTCCATTTTTCAAAACTGAGTCTTGCTCTCTCAGACATGGACATGTCTTGAATTTTGGTTGACAACATATTATTTGTAGACTTAAGTTCGAGATTTTTTGCTTACATTTGAATCTGTCTTTACAATGGAACAAACCTACATGACCACTTCATCTGCTGTTAGTAACAGTGAGTGCAAAAGAACATTTGAACACAACTCCTCAATTTTCACTTTGGGTTCCCACTTTTGTTTACAGTGTGTCTGTTAGTTTTCTTGTACTTCCTATATCTTACAATATGATAAGTAGCTTTGTCCTTCTGGAAAACTGATACACTTTAGTTTTGTCTACACTGTACACTTCTTTTGGTGACATGTAGAGTACATATCCATGTAGCCCCCCTAAAACAAGACAGACTTGAAGGGTATGGGTATGTATGCAAGTACATAGCCTACATGCTCTCTACTGACCCAAGCCTGCCTCCCCATCTACACTGCTATTTTAACGGTGTTGTGTCCTGCTGCTGGAGCCTTTCCCATCCACAGGAAAAAAAATCTCTCCTAACAGGAAAAGGCACTGGCAGCTAGGAAAATCTCTGCCACTGGAACCCGTCCCCATCACAGGGAAAGACTCTCTGCAGGAGGTAAGGCTCCAGTAATGGGAAGGCAAACTTTCCTAGATGCCTCCCCCCTTTCAAACACTTTTCTCTCGACAGTTACAGACTCCTGCAGCAGAGAGCTGCTGAAGCTTTTCTCCACTGTCTCCCTCCTGCCAGAACAATTCACTGAAGTGTAGCTACACATTGCGGTGTAGACGCAGCCTACTTTTCACTGAGGCTGCATGGGGAGACTTTGGCAAACCAGTAAAGTGCCTGAAACCACTATGGCTTATTGCTAAAAGCAGCCAAGTCGGCAGGCTGTAAATTGGCCAAGTCAGCAGGCTTAGCTTAACCAAGGCAGGAGGGGAGGGGGTCTTTGGGTGCCACAGAGAGGGCAGCTTGACCCCGTGTCCTTCCTGATAAGAATTGTGTTGAAGTGGCTGATACATGCATTTTAGAAGAGCAGGATGTGCCCCAGGAATATCTATTGGGGGCCTCAAGGCCGCAAACTCTGGAAAAAAACCCATCTGGTTAATCGATAATCAGAAGGAACCTCTTGCTTGACTATTGAAACTGCTTACATAACAAGTTTTCTTTAAGGGACATGTCATTCTATTACTAATGTATAAATAAGGGGGAAAAGTTTGAGGTAGTTGGACTCTTTTTGGACTCTCCCTCTGGATACATCTTGCAGTCCCCACCGGCAGATGGAAGATTTGGCCACCAGGAGCCTGCCGCTGTGTCACTCGAGAGCCACACTCAGCTTTGGTCATTATCAAGGGTTGGGATGTTTTACTAACCTTTTGCAGAAGTGTGTAAGTGCTTGAGACGAAGTAAAATTTAGCTTTAAGTGAAAGCACTCTTGTGTTGTCCTGTTTGTGCCAGCCAGCTATTGGTCGGACGGCCATGTCTCCCCTGATTTATTTCCTGACACCACCTCACACAGAGTAAAAGGTACCAAGAGCTTTGGGTTGAAAGACGCCCGGGGAGCAAGGCATGTGGCTACATGTACCCTAAGCACTGCCGCCAATGGTGTGTAGCGTAGGCACAGCCTAAGAGAGAATCTCTGGCTTCCCCTGAATGAATATAAGTGTAGTGTATGAGTTCTTAAGGGCACCTTTCCACCGGTCCTCTAATAAATGTCTCCACTGCACCGACAGTTCTACTACCAAAAGGCACGGATTTCCTCAGAGATTGTGTATCAAACTAAAAAGAGTTGTACCTATTTTCTGGTCTCCATCCAATTGCAGCAAGAAATTACTTTATTTTCCAGAAGCATTATTTAAAGGTGGGGGTGGGGGGAGGGGTTGGAAGGGGAAGTTCATAGAATCATGGAAATGTAGGACTGGACGGGACCTTGAGAAGTCATCAAGTCCAGCCCCCTGCAGTGTGGCAGGACCAAGGGAACTGGATGTCACAGCCTGCTTCAGTGATATCATTTTTGACAGCTGTGTTGGTGATGTATTCTTCTTTCTTCTGGAGGCCAGGTGAGACACATCAGTCTTCGAATTGCTGTTTCTGAAAGGGTAAACGCAATTATTTGCCAAAACAAAGACAGATTACTATGAAACAGAGAAAGGGTGTTTAGGAAGGGATTACATGCATGCTTAACAAAACCTTAAAGACACAGTACTGTGTACCATAAGAAATTAGGTCACTATAATGTTGAATTATACTGAAGAGAATATTGACGTGAATATATATATTACTTATATATATATATGTTACTTTTCTGATTCCATTCTTCAGTGTACATTACAATGGAGTCTGTCCTCTGGCACTACACCACTGGAAGATCCCTTTATACTGGGTTTCAGAGTAGCAGCCATGTTAGTCTGTATCCGCAAAAAGAACAGGAGTACTTGTGGCACCTTAGAGACTAACACATTTATTAGAGCATAAGCTGTCATGGGCCCACTTCATCGGATGCTGTAGCCCACGAAAGCTTATGCTCTAATAAATTTGTTTGTCTCTAAGGTGCCACAAGTACTCCTGTTCTTTATACTGGGCTGATTCTCCTCGGCCCAGCTGCATCTGCTTTATGGCTAGAATCCGTGTACTTACATTGGCCCCAATCCTCCTCCTCCCACTGACTTTAGCAGTGCAGGCTTAGGCCCTTGGTAACTATTTACTCATAGAGCTAGGCAGGAAACAGTTTTCCTGTCCTAGGAAAACTTTCCAAGATTTCAACAGCAACAAAAAACCTGTCCCAAATAGGTACAAAGAGTCAAAATCTCATGTTTTCATAAACCAACAATACAACAAAATTCAGCTGAGGTCAAGCAAAACATTTCATTTTGATTTTGACTTTTTTTTTACTATAAAGTAGCTTACATTTTGCAATAAGTTTTTTGTTTTTTCAAATGAGAAAATGGGACATTTTGGAAATTTAGGGATTTTTTCCAAATTTTTATCAAAACAAGAAACTTGTCAAAGTCAATTATTTTCCACAAAAAGTTTTGGTTTTGGCAAATTGGCATTTTTAGATGAAAAAACATTTCATCAAAACATTCCTTACGTCTGAGTCAGTAGAGTTGGTTAGGGGTCTGACTGAGGTCAAATTATTAAATCAATTTGTAAGCAACTAGAGGGTAATAAGATTTTAAGTAATAGCCAACATGGATTTGAGATGAACAAATCATGCCAAACCAACCTAATTCCCTTCTTTGACAGGCTACCAGAATAGAGGCTAAGAGGTAAGCAGTAACTGATATATCTTGATTTTAGTAAGGCTTTTGACACAATCCCACATGACAGTCTCATAAACAAGCTAGGGAAATGTGTTCTAGATGAAGTTACGATAGGGTGAATGCATAATTGGTTAAAATACAGTACTCAAAGAATAGTTAGTTTATCCATAGATTGTTTTCAGACTGGGAGGGTTTATCTATTAAGGTCCTGTAGACATCAGTTCTGGGTCCAGTAATAGTCAATATTTTCACTAATGACTTGGATAATGGAGTGGAGAATATGTTTATTTGCAGATGACACCAAGCTGAGAGGAAAGATTAGAATTCAAAACGACCTGGACAAAATAGAGAATTAGTCTGAAGTGAAAAAGATTAAATTCAATAAGGACGAGTACAAATTTCTACACTTAGGAAGGAAAGATCAAATGTACAACTACAAAATGGGGAATAACTGGCTAGGTGGTTGTACTGCTGAATGGATTTGGGAATTATAGTGGATCACACATTGACTATGAGTCACCAATATGATTAGCGAAAAAGACTAATATAATTCTGGGATGTATTAACAGGAGTGTCATACGGTAAACAAGGGAGGTAATTGTTGCACTCGGCACTAGTGAGGCCTCAGCTAAAACACTGTGTCCAGTTCACACTTTAGGAAAGATGTGGGTGAATTGCAGAGAGTCCAGAGGAGAGCAACAAAAATTATGATAAAAGTTTGGAAAACTTGACCTATGAGGAAAGCTTTTAAAAAATTGGACATGTTTAGTCTTGAAAAATGAAGCCTTAGGAGGACCTGATAAGTCTTCAAATATGTTAAGGGCCCTTACAAAGAAGCTGGTGGTCAATTATTCTCCATGTTCACTGAAGGTGGGACAAGAAGTAATGTGCTTAACCTGCAGCAAGGGAGATTTAGGTTAGATATTAGAAAGTTGAGGGGGGGGGTTCTTAAGGGTAGTTAAGTTCTGAAATAGGCATCCAAGGGAGGTTATGAAATCCCCATCACTGGAGATTTTTAACAGGTTGGACAAACACCTGTCAGACAGTGTTTCATAGTGTCAGTGATTTTCAGCCTGTGGTCTGTGGTGTGATGCCTGGTGATCTGCAGAGTATGTCTAAGATGCCCAAAAGGCTCCGTACCTCCATTCAACATTTTTTAGGGGTCCACAAATGAAAAAAGGTTGAAAACTACTGGGTTAGGTTTATTCAGTCCTTCCTCAGCACAAGGAGCTGGACTTGATGACCTTTCAAAGTCCCCTGTTCGCCTACATTTCTACAATTCTCTAACTCAACATAACGGGAGACACTCACCCACCTGGGTCATAAGTGACACTTTCATTATTGGCCATTAATTATCTTATCAATTATCATTTTTTATCGTTATACAATTAACAAATAATAATTACCATAGCACATAGATGCCCCAGTCATGGACCAGCACCAGATTGTTTGTACTGTGACTCATTTGAGGGATTTCAGAAGAGGATTAGTCTAAATCAAGAACTTTCATTCTTTGATGCTTTAATTAGAAAGATGTTCAGATTTGGATTGGGAACTTGCCTCTTTGCCATTAATTTCAAAAAGGGATTCACTAGTTTTACCTCATTGGTCTCTGCCAGTCCCAGTAAAGTCCACTGTAGCCATAATGCAAATTATATGCTGTAGTGGTAAATTGAAATACTTTGTGCATTATACTTAATATTTACCGCTGCAAGTTTTATTATTTATTTATCTGACTAGATGCTGATGTCTATTTAATGGTAGCTTTATTTTCTTTCATATACTAGAATGTAATACATTGCATTTATTTATTTGATTGCTAGTGATAATTTTTTATTTATTACTTCCATAAAAGTAATAGATTTTTTGCTTTTTATAATAGTGTGAAATATTTTGATATTCCTTACAGTATTGCTGAGTGTGAAATTGTGCAGCAGTAAAGAGGATCAAAAAATGCTTAATTCATAACATTTGTGCATTTTTTCCTAGAACTTTGCAGATGTTCTTTTCTGCTGTGGCTTTTTACTTGGCTTTTCCCATTCTTTGTTCTCAGATTTAAAGTTTAAATATTGAGAAATGAATGATGGCTGCAGTAAGAATTTACAAATGTATCATGGGTTTCAATTTTTCCCACAATGTTTTGGAAAATGTCAGGATGTCTCAATTATCTTCTTACATGTTTTCTTCAAAATCTATTACCATAAATATATTCTTGTCAAGCATCCTCCAGAAACCTGAAGGGAAAAACCCTTTGATAAAATTCAAAATAAGGGCTATTCAAGAATTCTGGGCCACTGAAAATGGGCAGTGAAATATTTGTATCTTTATATAAGATTCATATCTTTGTATCTTTATATATGTGCTACTTTATGAAAACACTGTTACATTGTGCTTTTAGTTATCTCTGTTTATTACAATGACATATCATATAATTTAACGAGCTACTGAATTGTGACATATGTTCAGATTAGATATTCCCATACTGCCAAATTCTCTGGCCCCCTCTGCAGGCATGCAAGCCTAAAGCAGAATGGAAATGTCATTTTTCTGCAGTGGGAACAGCCAGGAAACAGAGAGCCTCCCACCCACACACCCTGCATGTCATAAAGCTGTGATACATGGTCACACTCTGTACAGGACTATAGAAGGGTGTTTATGGACAGGATGGAGCAATGTCAGGAGTCTGGCCACTGAATATAAGCACAGCACAAATCTGTTGGCCCCAAGCCCTGGTGGGGAAACGTAGGGACATAGGAATTGCCTCACTGCATCAGACCTGCTGCCCAATATCTTGTCTCCAAGACTGGCCAGCACCAGATACTTTAACAGAAAGTGTAAGAAAACCCACAGTAGGCAGATATGAGAGAATCTGCCCCTAAAAAAGTCTCCTCCCAAGAGTTAGAGGTTGGTTGAAACCCCAAAGCATGAGGGTTTATATTCCTTCCAGAGATTTTTCTGTATTGTTCTTAGCATTTACTGTTATGACTCTGGGGGAAGAGAAGCAGCTGAATGCCATGGCTACACTTTCCAATAGCCCACAGGACTGGCTGCTGATTAACTTCACTCAGCTATAAAATGGTTCTGTCTCTAACAGGCAAGATGTAACCCTCAGTGACTGCCTCTCATTGGACAACTGTGTTTGGATTATTCCCACCCCCAGATGCATTGGCTTACATTTATCCAGATTTAATGTTTGTTGATAACAATATCAGCGTTGTGTGTGTTAAAACTATTTGGTATTTGTCAGGGCAGTAATTAGGACCAGATGGCCAATGTGGTTACAGCACTGATATTCACCATTAAGATAACTAAATAAAATAATGTGACATCCAACTTCGTCCTCTATTTAGTTTACACTCTCAGTTCCCCTCTTGCACCTATAGACTTAGGGTCACACACACACATTTTTCCTTCCTCAGGAGAGAGGCTAGCTAATTGAGTAAGATGAGCTCTAGAACTTGGAACAGACAAGAATCACGAACATATCAATATAACATTAGTCCCTACTCATTATTTATTAGTATTTATCTTGATTGCTAAGTTCTACAAACATTAAAATTTACATTAGAGAAAAGAGGAATAAAATATAATAAATAGTTAACTGCATTACAAGAAGGCCTAGCAAGGTAGTGATGTTGTTCTCAGAAAGCCATATCCTGTAGAAAGTCATGGTAGAATTACAAAAACGAACAAAGCTCATAGTATATTCAAGAATCTTAATCTGCTATTTTTTCTCTCACAAAAATATCCCCTGTGCTGGGTGTATTAGCTCTTACCAATGTAAGCAGAGTCAGGATGAGCTCCACCCTGACATCCGGTGGTGAGGTGTGGCAAGTTGTGGAAAAGAACTTTAGGGGCCGATCTCATTTGCATAGGCACACCCACCCCGCCTAGAATGAGGCCATAGCTGCCCAAATGATCACTTTGGCTGCTGTGGGATCCCCAGTGTCTCTGTTATTGGGGCAGGAAGAATAAATTGTTATTACCTTGATTATGGGAACTGTGCTTGGAACTGTACTTGGACTTTTGTTATGCTGGAGGGACTCACCATCAACTAAGTAGCACTCGCTAGGCAAGGGTCATGGGTTCCAAAACTCTGTGAATTGAGAGAGACTGGGGACAAGTATTAATACTTGGTGGTATAGGCCCTTTGGTGAGGGCCTTACATGCTAATTGCACTTCCTCCTCTCTCCATGTGGTATATCAGAGCTAATTTTGATTCTATTAGGAGTTTAGTTACAGGCTGCTGAGCTCACTTTGGGCTAATGGTGCACCAGCACTGAGGCTCCCCTACTACAAGCTGAATTCACCAAATTGCTGAACTGACTAAGAGCTGAAATCACTGAGCATTGTGTTAAGTAGTGGGGGAGCCTGAAGATATATTGTAGAGCAGTTTGTGGGACGGCAGGAGCTGCTTGTGGGACGCGGAGCGGAGCAGTTCATGGACCGGCTGGTGGAGCAGTTTGTGGGATGATGGGAGCTGCTTGTGGGACGCGGACTAGCGGAGCGGAGCCCTATGGAGCTACGGGGCAGTCAGCTTCAGATTATGTAAGGTGCCCCTTACCTCTCTTTCCGCCCCCCATCTCCACCCAGGTTAGAGGTAAAGCTCTGCAGATAAACTTTCAAACTCTGGGGCTGCCCTGACCAGGGACAGAGACTTTTGGGACTTTGGGTGATTTCGGGTTGCTGGACTCAAGAACCAAAGGGAAAGGACACGACCCAATTTGCTTGGGGTGGGTTTTTGTTCATGGGTTGTGTTATGAATCCTGTTGGTGGGGCTTCCCCAACATAATGCCACATTGTTTCTCTCTGTTATTAAAAGTCTTTTTGCCACACTCAGACTCTGTGCTTGCGAGAGGGGAAGTATTGCCTCTTGGAGGCGCCCAGCGGGGGTGGTATATATTTGTCCCAGGTCACTGGGTGGGGGCTCGAGCTGGTTTTGCGTTGTGTTATTGGAATGGATCCCC
The DNA here is from genome assembly GCF_965152235.1 of Eretmochelys imbricata. Taxonomy (NCBI): domain Eukaryota; kingdom Metazoa; phylum Chordata; order Testudines; family Cheloniidae; genus Eretmochelys; species Eretmochelys imbricata. The sequence continues at coordinate 69,197,014 of NC_135579.1, read as the reverse complement.
TAGATATTGAACCCAGCCCTTGTTGTTGCCAACTCTGACGGGCAGAAGGGTTACACCAAGATGTCATTTTTGTCCAGAAGGTGGTCTATGTTGATGACTATTAACAACTATCCCTTAATTCCTATTTTGAGAGCATAAAAATTCTTATGAGCTCTCTCTAGCAAAGAATTGTTCTTCCCAAAGTTTACAAACACAGTTAAATTCTGCCCTAGCTTATGACCCTATGACTCCCCAGAGCAAATCCAATGGTGTTACATGCAGATAACTGAATCTGTCCTATTGACTTGCGAGGAGGGCGTGACTTTCACTTTTGACTGATTCAGAAATGTATCTTCATTCTTTGAAACTAGTTTTTCAGAACTTGATTAGTGTTTTGAGTGTATCCAGGGAATATCTTAAAACCAAGCTCTAAGTGAGAAGCAGTGGTGGTATATCAAGGTTTGTGTGTTCTGCAATATTTTCAGCAACCTATGTCCTATAGACTCCCCTCCCTTTGCTGGTGTGTAAATGGGTCTGGAATGCAGTGCAGAAAGGCTTGTAGCATTAGATTTCTTCTTCACCTCCAAGCCTGTAGCTGTGGGTGGCCTCTCCAAGTGAACTAAATGTAATTGGATGTTCCATATGAACTTGGGCGCATAGCCAGTGAGAGGTTGGGATAAGCCTTGGTGTAGCTGCTTTCAGCAACATGTTCCCCTACAAAATGTAATTTAATGTACTTGTTGCAACATTATGATCCCACCAGTTATAATCTAGTCAAGAAAGTGAGTGAGGTGGGCAAATGCACAGCTAAGACAAAGGGATCATTGGCATATTACCCATCAGTGGCCACTATATCCGTCATGCACTCCGTGCCATTATTCTGGAATAAAATTGGAAGTAATTGTTCCCCTTCTGAGTACTTTGCATAGAAGGGAGTGATATGGTTCAATGTTCTTAACTCTTAGCCCAAGTTACTGTTGTCTCTCTTGCTACTCTTTTTTCCCACAACACTGGGCTGCTGCGCATTTTTGGCTCTCGTAAGTTTCAGTTCATGATTTATTAAAGCTATTGCCGTTTCCTGAATATTCCTAGATTCCTCTCAGAGGAAAGTTCTGACATGTCCTCACAAAGACAGCTGGGAGCTAATTAATCCTGCTTCACTAAAACCAAACTGCAAGTACAAAATGTAACCCTTGTTTACCACAAGCAGACAAATATCTTTTGCATTGGAAAGATTATAATCAGACACTAATCGTCAACCAGATGTGTGATCATACCAAAGGGACAAGTGCCTTCCCCCCCTCCCCCCGCCCCACACACACACACAAGAAGTAATAGCCTCTGATATGTCTACCCCATAATACCTTACTATACTTCTCTCAAGCCAATCAAACATTAGGAGAACTATTCCCTATATGCAGGTATAGCTGAATAGTTTAGGTAATTCCAAATTGTAGTGTTAGTATTTTTTTCTGTAGCACCTGAAGTATATTGGGCACTGCACATGCAGAAAGGAAGCAGCAGTCCCAGTGAGCAGGCAAACAAAGGTTGGAAGAAAGGGGCTTAGCAAACAAGTAAAGTCGCCCCCTAGGGACTGACCATGTCTTGTGATACAATGTTTTGCTAATGCATTTTTTTAATTAGAAAAAATATACCCCAATTTCCCCTCTGCCTTCCCATCCTCAGTCAATTAATTTGTTGTAGGTGTCACAGCAGGGGCGAGTCACTGAGGAAAGTGCCCTAATGGATCAGCTCAAGAAAGGCATTCCTATGAAAGACAGCACAGAAGAAAGTATGGATACCGGTGGGAGAAGTGGACACTCACTGTGTCGAGGCTGCCAGAACATAGGGGCTGGGAAAAGGGGCAAGATGAAAGGAGACAAGGTTGGATAGGTGGGGAACAGGGGGAGTAATGCAGGGCTTTGAAGGCAAAAATAAGAAACTTTAGCTGGATGTGGAGAAAGAAGAATCAGCAGGGGGAGAGTAGTACAGAAATTCATGAAATAATGCTACAGGCATCCTGCTTTCCACTGCGTGAGTTATTGTATGTTGTTAATCCTATCATTTGTAGAGGTTCTAGAGTGTATTTTATAACTGATTTCCTCCTAACTCCAATTAATGCAGTGGAAGTTAAGCACACATGTTGACAGTAGAATTAGACGGCTTAAACTGAACGTGTATACCAACTATTAGGGATATAAAACTGATAATTTCAATCTGCATATACTGTATCTGAATTGAGGGAAGCAATAGAGTGTCATGAGGGGCAGAGCAAACAGCATGGTGATAGGCGTGATAAAAGTAGACAGGTAACTAGTTGGGCTGGTTGAAAGTTTTCTGTTGAAACTTTTTTTTCTTTTTTTTCCAAATCAAAATTTTCTGTGAAAATTTTCATTTGATGCAAAATTTTCTGCTTTTTATGAAAAACTGAAAAAAAATCACTTTTCAGATTTTTACTGACAAAAAACCCAGCAGAATTCTGCATTTTTCTTCATTTACCATTTTCCAGTGAGGTCCCATAGATTGATATATAACACTACTTGCTTTGCTTTCTAGAGTACTAAATATTCCTGTTACATCTGTCAGGATCACAATAGTGAGACATGCAAAATACTTTTCATCTTCAACAATGAACTTTGTAATGTTACTTTTCTATCTTAACATTAACAATTATAGGGCCTGATGCTTCTCTCACATTTGTACCCTGATGTAAATCTATTGGTTGCTATTAGTTAGTCCTGATTTATATTGATGTAGATAAGGGCAGAATTTCTTTAATGCATCATTGTTTTATCCATATGTAGAACAGATCGAGCCAGGTGTTAAGAGTAAAGCAATGTCAGTGGCCAGAGTCATGCAACCATGTGTGTGTGTGTGTGTGTAAAATAATCAAACTATGACGCATGACTCTGGCCATTGATATTGCTTTACTCTTAACAACGGACTCTCTCTACACTACTGAATCACCTTATTTTGCACCCATACTAATAGATTGGTATTGCAGGCTCTCTAACCACAACAGAAAAAAATCAGAATTCTTCAAACATTTGCTACCTGAAGCTGTGCTAGGCAGCTCTGACTGCTTTCCAGACCTGGTACATACAAGTTCCATAGAAATGACTAGGTCTATTCATATGTGAGAAGGAGAGGGGAAAGAGCTGTGCAAACCTTTAAAAGAGTTCTCAGTCCATTTATAGATCTCCTACAATAGTCACTAGTTGTATTTATAGAGAGTAAGCCTTGCTATCTTAATTGTTACAATTCTTTGGCCATTTGTTAATGATTTCCCCTTTTATGTTCTTTATGTATTTATCTGGTTTTCTTTTCAAATATCTCCAGTACTAAAACTAAATGCACTGCCAGTGTAAGCGGGGGAACAGTCCCGCTCTTGTGGGGAGCTTTCCTGGCTTCTGCACTACCCCGGTGAAGTGGGCTAGTGAAAGGATCTGAGTCCTCGCTCCCACTTCCTTTACCCAGTGGCCTCCCTGCCCTTGAGGACTCCCCTTCCACTCTCCTGTCTGGCAGAGTCCTCGTAACCCCAACAAGGCTGGGCCCAGGATACCTGTGGGGCTCAACCCCCAACACTGCTGTGGTCACCTAGGACAGGGGCTAGGGTGTCCCCACTCCGGGATACTCTCTCTACACTGGGCACTTCTCTGACCCAGTGACCATTACATACAAGTTAAAGCAAATGCAAGTTATTTAATCAACAATTAATTTTAAAAAGAATAGGGGAAAAATGGGAAAGGTTAAAGGAAACACATCAACCCGCTCTGTGGCAGGGAACATCACAAACAGTGTCTCTGGAACGTCAGGGCAGTTCACAGTCTGTTCCTTGTAAGTCCAAGGCCTTCTTCTCAGGCCCTGGCTGTGCTGCAGGGATGCTGTGGGTTGGACACTTGCTCTGGTGGTGGCCACACACTCTCAGGCTCTAAGTGGTAGGACCCTTCTTCCCAGTGTCACCCCCGCCCTGTCAGGGTTACGATCCAAGCCTGGCCTGCAGAGCCTCTTGGCTGTGGCATCTCCCTGTGCTGGGCCCGCTGCCCAGGGTCCCCCTCACTCTCTCCAGCTGCTCACCACACCCAGCTCCGGACTGCTCCAGCCCCAGCTCCACAAGTTGGTCTCTGCACTGCTGCTGCTGCTCTGCCTCCAGCTCCCTGGGCTGCTTCTCTGGCCCCTCTGCCTCTGATTGCTACAGCTCTGCTCCCAGGACAGGTCTGCTCTGCAGGCTGCTTCTGTGACTCTGCTCCCAGCACTGACCTGCTTCCTGGGCTGCTTTTCTGGCCCCTCTGACTCTGGTTGCTGCAGCTCTGCTCCCAGGGCAAGTCTGCTCTCTCTGGGCTGCTTTTCTGGCCCCTCTGAATCTGGCACAGCTCTGCTCCCCAGCTTAGCTTGGGCCCCTGCTTTCTTCTTAGCTTTGCCCCACTCTGTCTGTCTGACCCAGGCTATTCCAGCTCACATGGAGGAAGGGACCTCCCTGGCCTCCTGACTCCCTGATTAGCCTGCCCACCCTGTCATTCAGGCTGACCTAGAGCATTGGCCTCTCCCCATTGTTCCTGGGGGCTGTCAGTCTCAGGGTCCTGATTCCCCATCGACCCTTCCCCCTTTTTAGTACTGGGCGCTAGCCAACCAAAACACCCCCACTGAATGTTAGTAAGGGGGCAACAGTCCCCTTACACCAGCATGCCACAAGAGAAGTTAAAAAGTGGACCCTATCCTCCAAACTCTTCCACAGGTGAGGAATTTTACTTCCAAGTCGTTCTATGGAAGAAAATGGGACAAATTATGTGAGTAAAATTACCCTTATATATGTTTGCAGGCTCACACCCAATGCTTGAAATAGGGTGACATGATTCTCATTCACATCACAGTTCTTCCACCCATAAGTAGAAAGTGTTGTAGCTTCCATTTAATGCTGCTCTAGACAGATATTTGCAAAGAGGGGGGATGTATTTTGTACCACTAAGACCATAAAGCTAAAAAAGAGCAACAAAAGCTCAGCAATTGCACTGAGAAGAGTGGTTCTAAGATATCAACTTCAAAAAATTTATATTATAATTTGTAAATTTCAACAGAGAAATTTTATCATCTCTATTTGCAAATTGACATTTTGCATTCTTCTGGTAAATTTGAATGCATTTATCCTACTGGAAATTCATCAGTTTAACAGAAAAAGCATATCTTTCTACCTCTGTTTTTCCATTTTCACAAAAATGTAAGTGAAAACTGAAAGATGTTGCCACATTTTTTTGTAAATGTGACTGTTAAGCATATATCTGATATGGTGAAGCTGTAGGTGCCTATAATAAAAAATGATCACAAAGACTATGCATTCAATATCTTAAAATCACAACTAGAGAAATGACTAGTAAGAATGGTGTGCAATTTTTTTGCAAGGTTTTCTGGCCGTGACCCAAATACATATCCTGTTCTCTGGCTCTATTGGTCACATCCTGCGAGCTTTACATTCATATGCAAAAGGTAACAAGTATTGACCCCATACTGATACGGATAGCGCTGATTGGAATCTCTCTAGCTATCAGTGGACCTGTGCTAAACAGCACTCCCTCTCTCCAGATAAGCAGTATTGACAGACTCTGAAGGGAGTCCAGTCCAGCTGCCTTGGCCAAAAGAACCAAGTTCTGGAAATTAGGATTTGGAGAGTGAGGGAAAATGGGAGAATCATTGGATCCTATCCAGGAGGCAGAGAGTAGATTTCACAGGGAGGAAAAAGTCAAAAAAAAAAAGTTGTTTCCAGTGTTAGTCCTTGATTAAATCTATTCCTCTATTTGATGTAAAAGCATTCACAATTTAAATTAACTCTAAGAAAACAGATGAGTAAATGGCACTGGAGCTTTTTCAGAGGAACAGTACAATTAAGGAATCTCAGATTCGCTATTTACTAGCTGATGCGTGGTGTCTAATCATTGCCCCATCTTGGCTAAAATGAAATGTGATAACATTACTGAGGAAATGTTTGTCATCTTGATTTTATTATATCTGAGCATGTGTATTTAATGTGTAACGTAATTAAGATGTACGTTTCCCCATTGGCATTTTTAAGGGCAGTAATTAGGTCAAATCAGAGAAGATCAACGTTGGAAAAGACCTCAGGAGGTCAGCTACCCAACCCCCAACTAAATCATCCCAGCCAGGACTTTGTCAAGCCAGGCCTTAAACACCTCCAAGGGTGAAGATAACACAATCTCCCTAGGTAACTCATTGCAGTGCTTCACCACCCTCCTAGTGAAATAGTTTTTCCTAATATACAACTTAGACCTCCCCCACTGCAACTTGAGACCATTGATCCTTGTTCTGTCATCTATCACCACTGAGAACAGCCTAGCTCCATCCTCTTTGGAACCCCCCTTCAGGTACCTGAAGGCTGCTATCAAATCTCCCTCACTATTCTCTTCTGCAGAGATGTAAATAAGTCCAGTTCCCCCAGCCTCTCCTCATAAGTCATGTGCCCCAGCCCCCTACTCATTTTAGTAGACTGTCTCCAATTTATCCACATCCTTTCTATAGTGTGTGTGTGGGGGGGCAAAACTGGACACAATACTGGAAAACTGGACACAGATGTGGCCTCACCAGTGCCGAATAGAGGGGAATAATCACTTCCCGCTATCTGCTAGCAATGCTCCTACTAATGCAGCCCAATATGATGTTAGCCTTCTTGGCAACAAGGGCACACTGTTGACTCATATTCAGCTTCTCGTCCACTGTAATCCCCATGTCCTTTTCTGCAGAACTGCTGCTTAGCCAGTTGGTCCCCAGCCTGTAGCAGTACATGGGATTCTTCTGTCCTAAGTGCAGGACCCTGCACTTGTCCTTGTTGAACCTCATCAGATTTCTTTTGGCCCAATCCTCCAATTTGTCTCGGTCACTCTGGACCCTATCCCTACCCTCCAGTATATCTTCCTCTCCCCCCATCTTAGTGTCATCTGCAAACTTGCTGAGGGTGTAATTCATCCCATCATCCAGATCATTAATGAAGATGTTGAACAAAACCAGCCCCAGGACTAATCCCTAGGGCACGCCGCTTGATACTGGCTGTCAACTAGACATCAAGCCATTGATCACTACCCATTGAGCTCGACGATCTAGCCAGCTTTCTATCCACCTTATAGTCCATTCATCCAATCCATACTTCTTTACCTTGTTGGCAATAATACTGTGGGAGACCATATCAGAAGCTTTATTAAAGTCAAGGTATATCACGTCCACCACTTTCCCCATATCCACAGAGCCAGTTATCTTAATATAGAAGGCAATCAAGTTGGTCAGGCATGACTTGCCCATGGTGAATCCATGTTGACTGTTCCTGATCACCTTCCTCTCCTCCAAGTGCTTCAAAATGGATTCCTTGAGGATCTGCTCCATGATTTTTCCAGGGACTGAGGTGAGACTGACTGGTCTGTAATTCCCTGGATTCTCCTTCTTCCCTTTTTTAAAGATGGGCACTATATTTGTCTTTTTCCAGTCGTCCAGGATGTCCCTGGATCGCCACAAGTTTTCAAAGATAATGGCCAATGGCTCTGCAGTCACATCAGCCAACTCCCTCAACACCCTTGGCTGGCCAATATAGTGATAGCACTTAACTACGAAGATGGATAAATGCTAAAGTAAAGAGAGATCTCACTTACACCAGTCTACGCAAGGATCCACGCCAGTAATGAGTCTTGTGATGGGGTATATGAACGCTTTACTAGGCAGGAGCTCCCAGCAGCCCCTCTCCCCATCATAGGGTTAAGGAACTTATGGGCCAAAGGGTCCTCAACCCCCATGCCCTTGCCAAGCATGCTCAGACTGGAAGAGGGGTTCAAAAGTCATCCAGGTAGCTAGGTCTGGGCTGGCAAGCCCGGGAGCAGGACACACCATGGGGGCTCCCAGGAAGGACTGGAGTAGAGCCAGCACAGAGCTAGTAAACAGATGGAGCCACAGCACCCAATGTTGGAGACACGGACCAGAATAGGAAATGGGAGCCAAAAGTGGTACCCAACATTTCCTTTATCTGGCTATAGTGTTAAAGCAGTTTCTGTCAGGGGATACCTAAGTGCCCACAACGCACAGTGAAAGATATTTTTTTCTTTTTGAGGAATCTCTCAATCTACCCTGACACACATAGGATATAATCTGTAACCAAACCACATGACTCAAATATATTCATGCAGGTAGCATCTTAAAAATTATGTGGGAGTCCTTTTGTTGTAAACTACTTTCCATAATGTCATGATTTCTTATGTAAATAATTTTCAGCAATAAAAGTGAAAAGACACCATATTTGCATGGAATGTTTGTAATTTTGGGGGGTTAAAGTGAGTGATATCCTTCAATATAAGGGACATTTGAGTGGCATGCCTTTGAAAAGGTTTAAGCCTCTTTAGTTAAAGCTACAGCTCTTATTTTCTCAGTCAGATTTCTTATTCTCCTATTGCTGTTCTATATTAATTATTTTCATGTTATGATTTTGAATAGAGTGCTCTACTTCTAGTAACTGTGGAGTCAAGCAGCATGATTAAAATCTCACATGAGTCTGAAACTGGTGTAACAGTACTGGCATCAGAGGAGTTACTGCTGTTTTACATTGGTGTGGGAACAGGATAATCCCCAGTGCCGTACTGCAGGCCTAATACCCCAAAAATGTGTTCATGCAAGTTGTCCCAATGGACTAAACTAAAAACTACTTTCATTAATAAAGATTTGTAAGATTGAACCTTATGGATGTGCTTGAAAGAAAGAAACGGGGGGAGGGTATGCAATGTTGCTAGTATGTTTTACATTTTTGTTTTTGTTTGGCCAGTTTGAGTCTCCTCCATGACCAATTTTGCTTTTTGTGAGAGCTGTTTTTGCTATGAAATGTGAAATCTAAAAAGGTTGCATTGTTTTTATGAACAAAACAGATATCATTGAAATGAACTCTAGTATGTTATGACATACTAGAATCACTTTTTTTTTTTTAAGGAAATTAAGCACTCATAATTCCACAGGCTTTTCATTAAAAGAAAATGTGGAACTCTCATGCCATTCAGAATATTTGGCACAGCATTACTCTGAACCTTTAGAGGGTTCACTCATCTCTAGATGAAATGTCACTAATTAAACACTTTCTTAAATGTCATATGTGGAAGTACTATATTGTGGGCCTGATCCAGAGCTCACTGAAATCAGTGGATATCATTCCATTGACTTGACTAAGTGTTGAACTGGCATCCATAGCCCTGATTTAGCAATGTATCTATATTTAGTAAAGTATTTAAGCACATGTTCAGTTGCTTTGCTGAATTGGCATATATAAGTAGCATTGCTTTTGGCAGTGGCAATATTTTTGCAAATGTTACGGTACTATCAAAACGGATACATAGCAAGTGGCCAAATAACAGAAAGCTTATGCCAAGTGTGATGCTGTATGATTGAAATATGGCCATTTATATCGATACCGCCACTGTTACACAATTGCAACAAATCTTGTACAAGGTATGTCATGTAAGGTGTCATTGGAAAAGTTATGATTTGCTAAATAAGATTATCCTGTTTAAATCCATGTATCATCACTGCATCTGAAGTTATGAATATTGACTATATATCTGTATCTCAAATGTGTGTGTTCCTGGTTTTAACCCACAAGGAGGTTAAAACCAATCTAGCCAGCCAACTGTGAATGGACTATTCAAGCTTGATGGCACATTAAGGATACTTCACTCTAACAATGGGCCATGAAAGAAACTCATTCCACCCAGATAGCTCTTACTGTGGAGGGACACTTCAGGCTCCAAGGAGCCAATGGCTATTCCCCTGTGGGTCACTAAGCCATGTAAGGATATGTGACATGCTCAAGTGACCCTGGACTCCATCTTTCCAGGCCCTTGAGACATCTCAATTTTGCCTCTTTTCTGCCCTGTTTGTCTGGACTGTGGATTTACAACTAAAAGGAGCATATTGAACTATGGACTGAGGATCTTCCAATCTTTTGGAAGTTACCAGAGAGACTTTACAAGACAGCAGTCTAGACCATCACTGCTACAAACCTGATATAAGGACTTTGCAGTTTTTATGTATATGATCTATTAACCATTTTTAACTCTCTTCTTCTCTTCTTTTATGAATAAACCTTTAGATTTTAGTTTTTAAAGGATTGGCAGGAGTGTGATTAATAGGTAAGATCAGAGTCATATATTGACCTGGATAAGTGGCTGATTTCTTGATATTAAAAGGGCCCAATATGGGATGAAATTGGTTTTCTGTAACCACTCATTATAGAGTCCAGTGTCTGGGCGGTGAGACAAAGGCTGGAATGCCTGAGATGGCATTTCTGACTTCTTGTTAACCTATGTGGCAAGACAGAAGTTTACTTTTGTTACTGGGTTGATATAATCTAATGATCGAATAACCATCAGTTTGGAGTGAGTCTGCCCTATTTCTCAGCAATTTGTCCTGTATCTGGTATTCTGAGCTGTGACCCACTAACGCACAGTGACACCAAGTCAGCGGGTCCTTCCATATTTGGGTAGACTTGAATTTTTATGAGGCTACACCTATGACCAAAGACATGAAATCTTCTGCTAACTTTATTGGATTATATGGGGTGAAATCCTGTTACATCACTGGGGCCAGGATTTCACCAATGTTCACTATTTATTATATTTCACACAAACTTCCTTTAATTTATAGTCTGCATGCTTTCACTAGAATAGATTTAATTCTTATTACTTTAGAGAGTTAGATTGCTAATATAATGTCATAACATCATATTTAAAAAATCTTTTCAGTTGATTATTGATTTAAGTGTCTCAGCATGTGTGAAACATACAATTTGATGTTATAAAAGCAATTTCTTATTTCTTAGAGTACATATTTTTATTAAGCAGTAATGTGAGGCTAGGGGCTAAATAAATTCCTTTAACAAGCTCTTCCATGTTCTCTCTCTTGAAGCCAACAAAACATAGGTATGAACTGCACACTTATGTCATATTGAAAGACTTTTAGATGAAATCTTTGAAAAAATAAAATCTCAGATTCTCTCTCTGTCCTCTGTATTTCTGTTGGATCTAGGTCTAGCCAGGAGAGACATTTTTACATAATGGAATTCAGTGAAATTAAAGAGTCTCTTATGTAATATATTTCAGGTATCAAGTGTCAGCAATAGACTTTCCATGAATTATGACTAAGTCTAGAAAAGACTTGTTTCATTTGGATTAAAAAAAAGTCATCGGCCTAGCCTTTGATAGGATGAATGATGTAATTCAAACTCATTATCACATGTAATTCTTAGTTCTTTCAATGTGCTTGCAGAATTTTAAAAAGGTGCTACTGAATAAACATAAGTGATGAAGCAATATAGTATTCTATGGACAGGAAAATCCTCAAGATAAAGGAAAATGAGAAAGTTGGGTTCCTGAAAGATGAACATTAATGATGAACAAAGCACTAAAAAAAATAAACTGTTTAATGTTGAATTGATAATATAGTCCCCAATTCTGCCTGGTACTTACCAATGGCACGGCTTGTGTGCTTAAAGTTATCCATGTGCTTAAGTACCTGGCAGAATCAGGGTCATACTGCGAATGGCAAAAGATGATACTCTTATTATTTTTAATATTATTAATATTGTAGGCACCCCAAGCAAATCATACCCTCATTATGCTAGGCGCGAGGTAAACAGAGTAAAATTACAGTCCCAGTCCTAATAAATATATTATTAAAAATCGTGAAGGGATAACACTGTTCAGTGCTTAGGCTAAAATATTTCAGCAATGAAAACTATAAAGCAATGGGACGAAGAAATCCTCCATTATCAGCATCTTGCTTCAAAATGGTACTGATGAGTATATTTGATTCAAGCTGTCACTAAATGTAAAGGTGAATGATAAAAAGGGGCAAAAATAATTGTACATGTTGAGTGTATGTTGCTTGAATGTTAATACCTCCAAGAGCTGAAATGATACATGTATCATTTCAGGGTAGAATTGCTTAACATTATGCTTCCTTTACCATAAATGGTACTTTGCTCTGTTGCATTCCAGTCCACCATGGTAACACTTAACTTTTTCCATAAGTAGCTTAAAAACACAGCGACCAAATGTGCACACATTGGTAAAATGTATTTTACATTTGAGCAGAATCCTCTGAGCTGCAAAGAACAGAAAGCTGATTTTAAGTCTGTTTCCACTCAAGGATTCCAACCCTTCATTTAGCAAAGCCTTCTGGGAATACTTTTTCCTGGTCTGCATTCCAGTAGCTTTTTTATTTCCTGTAGCTGTGTCAAAAGCAGTAATAGCAAGTCTAAAGAATGGTACAGGTTACCTTATAATATATGTACCATATGGCTCCGCAGCCGCCTTTCTTCATGTTTGTAAATAATTGTAGAGGATAATAGTGACTATGTTCACTAATTGCTGTCCCATGTGCAAGATCCATATCGATGAACTGGGTTAGGTGGTGAAGAATTTACACTTTAAAAAAAACATCTTTCAGATCTTTGTGCGGTCAAAACAGATTAATTGCAAATATTTAGAAAACTCTGGCTTCAACTGCACTGTCTTTTGGATCAGCATCAACTCCAAACAGTAGGTATCTGCTTTGCATTATGCATTGCTTGTTGTGTTTTTTCAAATCTGCTTTGCTAAAAAAAAATGACACAATTTGCTTTCACCAACACAGTGCATAGAGATATAGCACCGAATTATCCAAGCAGGATGAGAAATAAATTGAGAAGAGAAGCTATTTGTTTATAGAAGCAGAGGCAAATTGTCCTTGTCAAGGCAGCAGTAGCAGAGCTGCAACCCACCATGGAGGAACCATCCTTTATGAAATATTATGGAACACAATGTTTATTAGCTGAATTTGCATTTGTGTTATTGAGAGGTATATGTTAACCAAAATTGTACATCTTGAAAATATTGTCTCCCATTAGCTTGGAAGCATAGACAAATATTGTTCTGTTCCTGGATCCAATGTATATTATTTGTAAGCATGATTATAATGTCTTCTTAAATGGGAATTTCTCCTACACCCAACTAGAAGATAATTAAAATATTTAAATTCAGAGGATTCATTGTTACTATGTCAAGGAACCCTGAATAGTCATATATTTGCTTCTTTATGAATATAACTTTACAGAATATCCTGCAAAGTAATAACAAATGGTTTCTAATGCTGAGTACATAATGAGAATAAGTATTCCCTCTTAAAATGGAAGTGATTTTTATTTTTTGTTCCCTTAAAGGAATTTTCTTTTTCCCCTGCTGTCTGATGCAAGTTACACTGGGGTATCACTGTTTGCAGTATACATGATATATTTCTGAGTTTCTTGCTTTTTATAGATAGATCACCTGAGACAGTGGTTGTGAAAGATGGCTTTAACCTGTTTAGAGTCCTATACAGCTAGAAGACATGTTTGCATGCAATTGTTAAAACCAGCACAAAAACAGGACCCATAATAGGGACAAAGTTGAGAAGAGTTTTGCTAATATACTGTGTAAAGCTGAATGGGGGACTAAGAGGTGGGTCAAAATGAAATTATGTAGCTAAGAAAGGGAATGTGTGGAGTAGTCTTGTATTTATTTTAAAAATCAGCCGTGATGAAAAGAGGAAAAGTGGGTTTGAGGTAGCAGGTGCGATAGGGCAGAAGGGTTGTCTGAGTCCTGGGTGAAGAACTTTTTTGTTTTTAATTTAAAGCTAGAGCATGGATAATGAGGCTTAGGGATGGAATCATGAAACAAAATGAGCTGTTGCATTTACAACACATCTGTAATCTAGACATGCTGCCAAAGAAACCCACCACCGCTGATGTGCAAAAGAACAAGGCAGCCGTTTAGGGCTAGCACAATGTTCATTAGCTGAAGGATGAGAAATTGTGTATCCGGAAAGTGGTGGGAGGAGGTGTAATGATTCCGTGGCTGCACAGACTCCATAGTTAACAGCTGTACACCACACCATAGCGCTATATGAAGGCTGACTGTGAAATCCATGCTAACCGCCTTCTGCTTCAAATACACAGGCTCTTACCACTTGAACTAAAGGAGAATCTCAATACTCTGTCACTTCTAGCCTCATTAGAGGTTGGCCACTAGGTGGCGACATAATCACAAGGGTGATACTTCACCTAGTAGAGGGCAGGGATACATTTACACAATTTATTATTATTATTTATTTATTCATATAGTGTCACCAAATGGCCTAGACCCTTTACATACAAATAATATGATAGGTGCTGCCCCAACAAATTTATAGGCAGTACTAAATAGGCAACATGGACAAAAGGGAATTAGAGGAAGAGATTTAAAGAAAACAGTATATATGTTTAATTGTGAATTTTTTTCCACTAATTCTGTCTTTTTGGTGAGTATTTTTTATTAATGTTAATAAAGAAACAAATAAAATATACAAAAAGGTAAATGACTTACAGCATGTACATTTTACTAAATACCACACATTTCACAGGATAGCCAATAAAATTATCCAATTATACAACATTACAATTTGTCAAAGCTGCAAGCCCAGACATCACAAAATCAGCCACTATTATATAGATCATAACATGTTAGGGTGGGGGTAATAATAATAAAAAGACATAAACAAATAGGCAAAATGGGAAAGGGGGGAAAGCAGAGAGGTTAGGTGCAATGGAATTATGGCACTATTTGAGCTATTTCAGCATTCTTTATCCAAATGTATCAAAAATGGGGTCCAAATTTCTTCAAATTCATATAATTGCTCTCTCTCTCTCTGTCAATAAGTTAGTCTTTCTTTCTCGGCTAACTCAGATAGGCCCAATTACCACTGCTCTATTCTGGGCACAAGCCTACTCCTCCATTTTTTGTGCTTTGTAATCATTGCAGCCCTCAAGATCATAAGTCTTTTTGGTTGTTAAACCCAGCCTATTAGGTACATAACCCAGGATATGATTTTCAGCTGGTTTGTTTGCTATTCTCACTCTTGTGTTCACATCTTTCCACAGCTGCCTGACTGTTGAACAGTCTCGTAGCATTTGCATCAGGGTTTCTCTTTATTATATCACCAACACACTTCAGAGGACAAGGCAGTCATCTTGTATAACCTCTGTGGCATCCAATATATTTTGAATAAAATCTTTTGCTGTATCAGCCATAGCCTGAGATCCACAAAAGCCTTTTTAACATTCCATAATATGTGCTGCCATTGGGGTTCTTTTAAGTGTTGTGATAACTTGGTTTCTCATGTTTTCATAGAACTCCAAACCAATGGAATTCCTCTTCATTAGTAGAGCATACCTAGTGAGCAAGGGCCTGGGGTGTTTTTGAAGCATTTCCAAGTTCCACTGTGGCTCTGGGCATCTGAACCAAACTGATACATTAGCAGGTGTGTTAGTGGTAAGTACTGCCACTCGGGTAAGGGTAGCAGATTATGGCATTGCTTTAATGTTAGAAAAGAGAGAAAGCCCTCATCTTTGACTAATTGGGAAATCCAGATGATGCCAAGACTTCATTCTTGACTAATAGGAAATACATATGATTCCATTGCTCAGCCAGTTTTTCCAAATGATATTTTCTTCCGCAGTTTGCATGGCTGGGTGCTTTTCATGATGGCGAGGATGAAATTGGTACCTCGTGGCTAGGATAGCCCAGACCCTTTGTGCAGCCACCACTGTAGGCATCTTTTTTTTTTTCTCCATTGGATAAAAAGAGGAACTGAGCAGACCCAATTTCAATGTCCACCTATGTACTATAAGGGTGTAAGAATGCTGGAACCAATCTGATATCTGTGACATGATAAAACCATAACAGTGATATTGTAAGTCTTGGAGCTCAGCCCTACCTTGCCTTTAGGGAGCTGGAGTTTTTAAAGTAATCATGTATCTTGACCAAGGCCCCATGGAAAGGCTCTAATAATGTTATTAATTTTTCTAAAATGAGATGGGGAGGGATATGTACATGTAGGCATAGAATACAGAGGATCCTAAGCAGAATACGCATTTTTATTGTTTAAACCCTCCCATCTCAGGCTCTGGGAGAAAGAATGCCACTTATTTGCATCACTAGTTATTTGTAAGAGTACAAAGTCTAAATTTATCTTCACTAGTTTGTTAATGTTTCTTGCTACTTTTATATCTGGGTACTTGATTGCATCTGTTTGCCTACAGAAATTTCATTGAGAAAAAGCCCCATGATATAACCAGATTTCCAATAGTTCTGATTTTTCCCAATTTATTGTGTAGGCAAGTATTGCTCCACATATTTTGAATGAGTGATAGGAGGGCCGGACTAGTGGTTTTTAGTTTGGATTTATATTAAAGGGCATCGTCTGAATATACCATCAATTTATTCAGCATTGAACCATGTTGTATGCCTTGGATATTTGAATGAAAGCACATAGTTATTGCCAGAGGCTCAAGAGTCAAATCAAAAAGTAATGGAGACAGCAGACACCCTTATCTGATATCCCAGAAGAAGCTGAAGTTATCTGCAATCAGATTGTTGGTTGTGATGTGAGAGGTCGGGTGAAACTATCACAGTTTTAACTATGGGTGTCAGGGGCCCGAAGAGCTAGGACAAGCAGCTGGCCTGTTCCCTGACTAAATTTGCAGCTAAATAACAAATGAGCCAAGCTGCACTGCTTTGGAACTGACAGAATAACAACACCTGATTGGCTGCTAGCATATAGCAGCCCTGCTCATAAGCCTGGTCCCCACAGTAGATCAGTGGCTGTGCAATGCTGACCATGTTTGTAGCTGACCTTACCCTGTTCCTGGCTCCAGCCTTGTTTCTGAACCTGCTTCTGTTTGCCCTCTGGCTTTCATTCTCAGCTCTGCCTCTGGCTTACAAGTCTGGTTTGTCCTCCAACTCTGGCATTTGGCTTTGGTCCCTCCAGTACTGACCCTTGGCTCATTCCTGGACTCTGTCCCCTAGATCCAGCTGATAACTGGTAAGCTGAAATCTCTTTTCAACCACTAGGACTGACTACCCATAGCCTGGTCAGCTAAAGTGGGTCCAAATCCTATTGTTAGTTGTGTGTTATTTTTTTAATTTTTTTAACATATTCTTTATTGGGGAAGAATGGCCTCTTTCTTTAAGAACCTCCCTCTCTCACCCTTTATGTTCGGGGTTTTCTTGTGGGGTGGAGGCGCATGTGTGTGTAAGAAAGAAAGTGAATGTGATATGAACAGTAATATATTCTTCTTTTTTTTGTTTATCCACTTCAGTATTCTCTTTTTCTATCCCAGAAAAAGGACAAATAGGCAAACGCGTAGACCTGAGTAAAAGCTACTGCTGCTTATTGCCAGACTACTAATGGCTGGAAAGGCCATTTTAGGCAAGTCTTTCTGGATGCAGAGGTGAAGCAGGTTAGCAAATGAGGTCACATGAGCCATAACAAACAGTATAAAAAACCAAAGATCCCAGGAAAAGGGTGCTGGTCAGAGAAGGTCTAGTTTTGAGATAGCTTGGTCATGTTGTTTTGGGTTAAAATCCTTATATTGTGTGGGGTTTTTTGTGTTTTGTTTGGGTTTCTTTGGTTCTACCCCAAGATAGTGGATGGTTAATTACATTCAGTTTCTTTTAACCTCCTTGGACTGGAGCACCTGCTTTCTTTATAAAGCTGACTCAGCTTTTTGGTCTCTATGGGACACTAGCTCTATATGACTGGTAGCTGTCTAGATTGTAGCACACCAGTCATGTGCAGTATAACATGGATATCAATGCTGCGGATACTCTCAGTTTTGAGAAAATGCATTAGTGGCACTTGATGCAATTGAATTTCAGCTTAAGGAAGTATTGAACTAATCATTGGTATGAACTATGGTAGACCCATAACTAACACACTTAATATGCTTCAGCCATCTCGTAGGCTCAATATATTCAGGTGTTCAACCATCAGCGTGCAGAGTGGCACTGTAATCTACAGTGGATGTTATATGGGGTTGAGTGGTAGTGTCTGAAATTGTTTGAGTATTCAGCCCACTGCAGTCTAGCCTGGACCTCTGCGCGGACTCAATGTCTGTTAGTCCCCAGGGTTGATATCCTGGGCCTATAGATATCCTCCTGTGGATTCACCCATTCCAATGACCCCATATCATGAGAAATCCCAACACTAACAAGCACACTGTGTTCTATAATATCCATATGGATCCTAAAGGGACAGCAGACTAACCAAGTTAGAAAGCCCTGGGGATTCAGGCCTGGGTTCTAGGCAATGAAGCAAGAGTAAACCAACATGATGACATTAGCCAGCCAGGAGCACATAAGGGGAAGTTAAGGAGTCATAGAATCATAGAAGGTTAGGGTTGGAAGGGACCTCAGGAGGTCATCTAGTCCAACCCCCTGCTTGAAGCAGGACCAATCCCCAATTTTTGCCCCAGATCCCTAAATGGCCCCCTCAAGGATCGAACTCACAACCCTGGGTTTAGCAGGCCAATGCTCAAACCACTGAGCTATCCCTCCCCCCCAAGGGTGAGGGGATGGGAATGGCTGAATCTCTTGACAGGAGAAGCTCTGCTCTTTGCTGAGGAAATGTTTCTAATTTCAGTGTAAGCCTGTTTTCTTGGGTTTAAAAACTACTTGGTTTTAGATTCTTTTGATGTAAAAGCTTTACTTTAGCTCTACCCTGAAGATGACTGGAATCCATAGACTGTTTGCTTTACTTTCCCTCTTCAGAAGAAGAGGGGGTTCAAAGATAATGATTTTTTTTTTTGTCACCTATAAAGGCTTTCTCTTCCTTCTGGTTCAGAAGAGGAAAAGGACTTTGTTTTCAGCCCATTTTTAGCTTTACTGTTGTGCCCAAACAGAAAATGAAGCAGAAACTTCATCCTACTGAAGGGTAAGAAATAGGGCTGTCAATTAATTACAGTTAATTCGTGCAATTAACTCAAAAATTAATCGCGATTAATCTCAGTTTTAATCACACTGTTAAACAATAGAATACCAATTGAAATTTATTAAATATTTTGGATGTTTTTCTACATTTTCAAATGTATTCAGTGTTGTAACTGAAATCAAAGTGTACATTGCTCACTATATTATTATTTTTATCACAAATATTTACACTGTAAAAATGATAAAGAAAAGAAATAGTATATGTCACTCATTAAAAAAAATAATGTGTTAACCTTAAATTTTGTGAATGAACTCCTGGGGGGAGAATTGTATGTCTCCGGCTCTATTTTACCTGCATTCTGCCATATATTTCATGTTATAGTAGTATCAGATGATGACTCAGCACATGTCGTTCATTTTAAGAACACTTTCACTGTAGATTTGACAAAACGCAAAGAAGGTATCAATGTGAGATTTCTAAAGATAGCTACCGCACTCAACCCAAGGTTTAAAAGTCTGAAGTGCCTTCCAAAATCTGAAAGGGACAAGATGTGGAGCATGCTTAAAGTCTTAAAAGAGCAACACTCTGATGTGGAAACTACAGAACCTGAATCACCAAAAAAGAAAATCAACCTTCTGCTGGTGGCATCTGACTCAGATGATGAAAATGAACATATGTTGGTGCACACTGCTTTGGATTGTGATCGAGCAGAACCTATCATCAGCAGGGATGCATGTCCTCTAGAATGGTGGTTAAAGCATGAAGGTACATATGAACCTTTAACGCATCTGGCATAAATATCTTGCGATGCCAGCTACAATAATGCCATGCAAACACCTGTTCTCACTTTCAGGTGACATTGTGAACAAGAAGCAGGCGACATTATCTCCTGCAAGTGTAAACAAACTTGTTTGTCTGAAAAATTGGCTGAACAAGAAGTATGACTGAGTGGACTTGTAGGCTCTAAAGATTTACATTGTTTTATTTTTGAGTGAAGTTATTTCTTTGTACATAATTCTACACTTGTAAGTTTTTAACTTTCATTATAGAGATTACATTACAGTACTTGTATTCGGTGAATTCAAAAATACTATTTCTTTTGTTTGCAAATATTTGTAATCAAAAATAAATATAAAGTGAGCACTGTACCCTTTGTATTCAGTGTTGTAATTGAAATCAATATATTTGAAAATGTAGCAAACATCTGAAAATATTTAAATAAATGGTATTCTATTATTGTTTAACAGTGAGATTAATCGTGATTAATTTTTTTAATCGCTTGTCAGACCTAGTAGGAAGTAGTCTTGGGAGATGGCAAAGTTTGGGGTGTAAACCCTTACTGCTGGTTCAAATTCATGGGCTTGAAATGAACTCTAAAATACACAGTGGATTGGAGTTTCCAATTCCCATCCCTTAGCCATAATGGGAGGACTGACACCATCTTAGAAACTTCTAAGATGCCTGTGAGGAAGCACAAGATGGCAACAGTTGTTCACATTGTTCATGCTCGCTAATATATGGGATATGTTTTAATATTCTCTCACAACACTTATGTATACAATCAACACTTGCCCTTTTTGATACCGAGGCAGATGTGTGACTGGAGCCATCACTGCCTGTGTAAGTATAACATAATGCCATCTTGTACCAAGATCTGCAAGTTGCCTTTCTGCTGCTCCAATGCAAAAGGGGACTTGAGCTTGCCTAAAAGTGTGGCTAGGGATTTCTTTGACATAGGAAAATGTAAAGTTTTCTTAATGATGCCTCTTACCCATTTCCTTCTCACACAGCCTATTTAGGGCATTCAGTGCTAGCTGTGGGCCCTGGAAAAGGGGTGTGAGGGTATGGGGGCAGAACACATTGTACTCTGGTGATCCTGGGCTGGTGAAAGAGTCCTTGGGGGACTGTCACAGACAATGTAAGTTTGAGTAGTCCTGAGCCACGGTCACCTCTCCTCCCCACTCCACTACACGAAGTGTGAGCATAGCTGAGGATCAAGCTCAAATTGTGGTCCATTCATATAATTACATCAGTTTGGGAATAGTTTGCTATAGGGAATCCCATTGTTCAATAAGTTAGCATGGAAGAATTCAATTTTTATAATTTTGATGGGTGTTTTTAATTTTTTATCTATTTAAATTTTCACATTTGGGGGAAATCAACAGCAGGACAGATAATTATTTAATGAAGGTAGACATTAAGATTCACTAAGTTAAAGCTTTATAAGTATTAAAATGCTGATTGTCAACATCACATGTCAATATAAAAAGTAAATATTCTTAGTGTTCTCAAGTAGCATTTTTCTTTCCTTGCCTATCTGTAAATTTCAGTTGTTATAGATGGAAATATTTTTCCTTGGTTTGTGTGTACAGTGAAATCACATTTACTGATAAAACTCTAATCCTTCCAAGCCTATCAATAAAGGACTAGTTTGGCAATTGCTTAAATGCTTGGTAACCCTTCTTTAATACAACATTTCTATCTCTAATTGCCAAGGTATGTCTGAGATGTATCATTCTGTGGTAGAAGGGAGCACATTCATAACCCAAATATGTATTCCTTGTGTCAATTCACATGCAAAAACAGTGACTGAAGTTGCATGTGTTAATTGGCAATGACAGTCCGGTCACTTCAGTTGAAGATCCTATGTGTACTTGTGCATAGAAGGCTATACCTCTTCCAGCAGGCCCCTGGTTGAGCATCTCAGCTGTGGGCACATATTGCAGACTTGTGTTTCAACATTATTTTCACACAGCTGAGCACAAGCTAATTTCCATGGCTTTTCAAACAGCCATTTTTTCAAGGGCAGTGTAGTCCACTTTTTGCTTCACTGACAAACTAACCCTCAATGTATTTGTATTATAAGAACCTTTAAGGCATGGCTGCTGGTGTTGCTGTTATAATACAGCACGTTTTAATAGTGTTAATTTAATATTGAGATAAGCGATGATAGGTGCAGGTGCTCAGCACCTCTCCCTGCCACTGAAATC
Organism: Eretmochelys imbricata; assembly: GCF_965152235.1. NCBI lineage: Eukaryota > Metazoa > Chordata > Testudines > Cheloniidae > Eretmochelys > Eretmochelys imbricata. The sequence goes on along the minus strand of NC_135579.1, from coordinate 69,175,256 downwards.
ATGTGAGACAGCTCGGCTGAAATTAGTCCCGAGTTGTCAATTTTCATCTGGAATTCAGTCCCAAATTCTTCAACTAAATATCTCTGGATTCTTAGGATTCAAGCAATGTAACCGCATTGCCATCATGTAGAAGTAATGTGTAACTAAATATGACAACTCATGATATTTCTTGAGTGAACTCATTGGTCAGACCTCAGTAGTTGGAAGGTTTTTAGTATACAGTAGCTTTGAAAAGAATTCAAGGGAATTCTCTTCTAACCACTCTTCAAATGCAATTTTAATATATAAGTACCAGACTCAGCATGTCATACTTCCTCATGGTTCAGAAGCAAAAGGAATTATAGCCTAGAATTCATTTACAGACATCTGTAAAACACATTGCTATGGAATGACAATGGAGTGATCCATAACTTGAGTTAGGTGCTTGCTCTTTGGGAGGGACCTTGTTATGAAATACAGATATGGTGACACACAACATTGCTTGTTAGCAAGTGTGCTCCAGGCAGTCTAAAAACGCTATAGAACTGTGCCTCAGACATGGGTTTTCTGTTACTGGTCAACAGAGCGTGATTTATGAAGACCTCTTGTGATTAGGCACCACTCAGTAAATAGAATAGCAAGTGACAGGGGAAAACTGAGTCAACTTTCCTCTTTGACGGCAATCAACAAACCACAAATGTGTTTATTTCCAGTAAATATTTAGTTACAATGGTATCAGCTTTCAGCATATTTCTTCATTGGGTCTAGCTTTTTTAACTGGTAGTCATCTAGACCACCAGTTAAAACTACAGTCAGTTATTTTCTGGAGGAATGTCATCTTTATTCAGTGAATTAAAAGACTTACGTAAGTGAAAGTGAAAACATGTGTATTTATTTATTCTATGAATGACAAAATTATTCTCTAAAACAGTTCACAGTCAACATTTTAATCCATTCTTTTTAAACAATGCTGCAGCACAGCATCTACTCATCCAGTGGTGGGCAATCTGCGGCCCGCAGGCAGCTTGCAGCCCACCAGGGTAATCCGCTGGTGGGCCGTGAGACAGTGTTTACAATGACCGTCCACAGGCATGGACATCCGCAGCTCCCAGTGGCCGCGGTTCACTGTTCCTGGCCAATGGGAACTGTGGGAAGCGGCGCAGGCTGCAGGTTGCCCACCACTGTTAACTCATCAGTGACTTTAAAAACAAAACAATATAATTCCTGTGAATTAAAACTGCCAGTATCCATTTCAGGAATATTTCAATTAACTCTGTATCTCACTTCAGTAGAATCTGCTTAGGACCCTATCCCACAATGTCCCACGTCTATGCTTGTGGGACAGTATTAAGGGCTATTAATCAGCACCCTCAAAATATTGGGACAATCTCCAGTTAGCAGACTCAGCACAGTGTGTTTCTCTGACTACAACAGATATTTGGCACATATAGTTTATTTAAATAACATTTTTGGTGTAGTCTGCAAGCATAGTCCTACTTTCAGCATATGTGAATTGGCGTTTGCTAACATGCATTCTGTTTAGTCCTTTGACATTTCAGAGAGAAAAGCACCTGTAGTTAAAACAATTGATGGGGAAATGGGAGATGTGGGTTCAGTTCCCAACTTTACTGAAGACTTATCTGTGATCATGGGCAAGTCACTTAATTCCTCTGCACTTCAGTTCCCCATCTGTCTTTGTCCCATCCGTTTCCTTGTCTATTTAGATTGTGAGCTCTTCAGGACAGGGACAGTTTCTTACTGTGTATATGTTCAGTATCCTGACACAATGGGAGTATGGATTTTCTTTAGGAACCACCATAACCCAAATATTAATAAATAGAAAATATGGGGGGTGTAGATGTATCTGCTAATCCAGTCACCCTTGCTTTGTTGTTAAAACCATAGTTTTTAAACACTGTAATATTCTTGGTGGTTTTAACTCCATTTTTGAAATAGAATTATAAAGTATGTATAGATCATTTTATAAGCCTCTGATATCTGAGACATTAATTCAATTGGCTTATTTCTGTCTGGAATATGTCAGTTTAAAGGATTTCATAGATTTATCAATTATAAATCCAGAAGAGTCCCCTAAAATCATCTAGTCTGATCTCAAGTATAGCATAGGTCATAGGACCTCTCTGAAATAATTTCAGTTTGAACTAGAAAATCTTTTATTAAAAAAAACACCCAATCTTGATTTATAAATTTTCAGTTATGGAGAATCCACCACAATTTTTGGAAAATTGTACCAACCTTACTGTTTAAAAAATGCCTTATTGCTAGTCTGAATTTGTCTAGCCACTGTATCTTGTTATAATTTTGTCTGTTAGATTGAAAAGCCCTTATGTCAAATTTCTGTTCCCCATCTAGGTACCTTTAGGCTGTGATCAAGTCACCTTTAAACCTTCTTTTCTGGGCTAAACAGATTGAGCTCCTTAAGTCTATCACTTTAAGCCATGTTTTCCAGTCCTTTCATCATTCTTGTGACTCTTCTCTGAACCATCTCCAATATATCAACAACCTTCAACTATAGAGACCCGAACTGGACACAGTATTCCAGTGCGGTCACACCAGTGCCAAATACATAATTAATACAACCTCCCTACTCCTACTCAAGATTCCCCTTTTTATGCATCTAAAGTTCACATTAGCCATTGGGCCACAGCATTGCACTCAGAGCTCACATTCAGCTGATAATGACTTCAGAGTCACTGCTTCCCAGGAGAATTTCACGCCTCCCCTTTTCCCTCCCCCCCCCCCCAAAGATGGCCTACCTTCTTTGTTCCTAGATGTATGACATTTACATTTGAGAGTATTAAAGATGCATATTGTTTGCTTATGTTCAGCTTACAAAGCAATCCAGATTGTTTTGAATCAGTGAACTGTTCTTTTCATTTACCACTCCTCCCAATCTTTGTCATCTCCAAATTTCATCAGTAATTATTTTTGTTTTCTTCCAGGTGGTTGATGAAAGTGTCAATTTGCATAAGGAACCAAGAACTGATCCCTGCAGGACCCCACTAGAAACACACGCCCCTTGATGATGATTCCCTCTTTACAATTGCATTTTGGGATCTATCAGTTAGCTCTTTTTTAATCCATTTAATATGTGCCATGTTGATGAAGGGCTTGTCTACATGGTGGAGTAATGTGCCCCCTGGAGGTGTTGTACATGTATATCACACTTTAATGTTTTGCTGTTTCAAACATTAGAAGAATACAGTATGCTACGGAACCTCTAGTGTGCACCAGCAAGGTCTACATGAATCAATTAATACATAGCATGTATGTGTGTTTTAGACAAACCCTGAGTATCATTCTAGTTCCTTAATCAAAATATTGTACATTACCAAGTCAAATGCCTTATAGAAGTCAAAGTATATTACAGCACCATTATTACCTTTACCAACTAAACCTGTAGTCTCACTAAAAGTCATTAGTTTGACAAGATCTAGTTTCCATAAACCCATGTTGTTTTGCATTAATTATATCACCCTTGTCTATTTTTTTTTAGTGATTGAATCTCTTATCAGCTGCTCTGTTTTGTGTTTCATTTTTCATCCAGTTGGATCTATCCTGTCAAAGAAATATTCTGGTCTGAGCAACACTGCACACTGTAGGGACTTTGGCCCTACATATCTTGCTGAGACTAAATTTCATATTACAGTTTTAATGAAGGCAGAACTGCTTCAAAATGGAAGACTTGCTTGTTTTGATTAATTATGTATGTCAGAGTGGCTAGTAATTCTGATCTTACCTACTCAATGCTGCAACCTTAAACTTTCAAATGTTCTATGTTTTTTTTTCTCCTTCACTAGTGGGTGAATTCCATGTAATAATAAACTTATTGCAAAAGGGAAGTGGTCCTCTTGCAAGACATGTTAAATATTAAGGACCCAGGGCTATACTACTTTTATCATCAGTGTTTTCTCTTCCTCAAAGCAAGATAGAAATACCTTACATCCCTTGCTGAGCATGCTGCTACAGTCCACCTTCTTCCTCAATAATAATCAGTTAAGTACTTGAGGTGGCGAAGGAGGCTCTGTCTGTTACTTGTTAGTCCCAGCCAGCAGCCAATGCCAGAATTTAAACAAACTAAAAACCCAGCACTCTTAATACAAACTGAATTTGCTGTCCCCAAAAGGTGTCCCTTATTCAGGGTTATGGTATTGATCTCTCAGAGGCATTTACCTCCCAGAACATGTACTATCTCTCAGAAGGGCGCAGCATGCTCCCTCTGTGTCTGGTCAGTGCTATATATGATGGAGGGAAGGGTCTCTAGCCTTTCCTTCTCCCCACCCTACTTGGGATAGGGGTTTTTTGCCACTGAGAGCACTGAAGGAAGCAGTCCTTGTGTTCTAGATTCCTGAAGGATTTTAAATGCCTGGGTCCCATGTGGAGTGAAGGCTTCTTGCACCTTTCCTTTCTTCCCAGCCTCCTTTGGTAACCCGTGTAATATAGAGTTATAAGTACAGGTCCATAATCAGTTCAGTTCATAGAGAAAACATCCATTATCTTTAAGACTGCAAGACTGTTCCCATTGTCATTTTGCTGGGCAATGCTCCCACATCTGAATAACTGCAATTTCTAGAAGGGCCGGGGGGTGGGGGTGAGGAAATGTGATGTAGATGCTTATTAATCATAAAGGTTGATTTTTCCCATGTTGTAGGAAAAAAGTACACACAAGTAAACTTTGTAATTTAGTTATGCACTGTTGTCCTTGGTTTGGGAAATAGTCTCTCTCTCTATTTGATGCTGTCCTTCATACAGAGCTAGTAAACTTCTTCTCAAGCAGGTACTGATATGAGTATATGGTACGTAGGAGGAAAAATTGAGTGAGGGGGTAGGAAATCAATGTACCCTAAAGATACAAAGGGAAGAAACTAAAGGTAAAATTGCTTGTGATAGTATGTTTCTATGTTACTTATCAAGCACCCTACATAGGCATAGACTACCAATGAATACTTAGAAGGGTAAAATAGAATAAAATACAGAAAAACCTTATACATGGTGTCCAGAAAATACAGATCTAAAAAAGTATAGTAATGCACTGCAGTGTATCATGGAGTCTTTTTGAATTTATAAGCATAATGTAATCCCACATTCGAAGAGCCTTAAGGGCATTAAAGCAGTCATATGTTTGAAATATTTTATTAATATTTTGTAAAATTAGAAACTGCTTAGTTAACATATAGGCTAATTCTCTCCAGATTGTTCTGTAGTTTTCCTAACATTTTGGCTATACGCATCCCTGTATATTCTTTCATGAAACTCAAAAGTTTTTAAAAGTACAAATTAAAAGTGCTCCAAATGTTCTTTCCAGACAAATCTGATACCTAACAAAAAAGCATTACCAGAAACTGACATGATGTTTCCTTTGATTCGTAAGGGCCGATTTAAAGCCCATTTGAAGTCAATAGAGGTTTTTCAGTTGACTTCACTGGGCTTTGTACTAGACTCTAAATGAATAAGCACTGCAGCCAAATGGCAAAGGGAGTGACGTTTTTAGAAAAATCAATTACTATATGACACAATGGAAATGTAGATCCAGGGTTTTCTGGGTTTTATTCAGACCTTGTACACTTAATGATGGAATATTTCCCTCATAATATTGTGTGCTGAAATTCTTCTAACAATTTTCATAGTATCTGGCTACTGAAATAGCATCTAAAGTTAGTGCCTAGAATCTGATGGATACTGTATCGTTAAAACATTTTATACATAAGGTTGATACAGGCCTGTATCCACTTTATTTTTTAAACAATCTCAAAATAACTATAATCCATAGGCTTTGATATAACCTGTAGAAACTTTAAACCATAAGGAATGCAAACTTATACATCAGATTCAACTGCTGTCGTGTCTTGTGATATTTCCTATTTTAAGGTTCAGGATGAAAAATATTTGACTTTTTTCTAATTTAGAAAAATCAGTTTTTCTGTCCTGATAATGCATGCTCCTCTTGTGAGCAAACTGTTAATTCTGATTCTGATTCCAAAGCAGTAATATACAAAAGCAGGCTCAGTTTTGCTTTAGCGGGTGCAATAGCAGTTGAATCTGCTTATGATTTAATGTTTCTATAGGTTACATCAGAGCCTATGAACTTTTTTAAAAAAAAAGATCAGAATAAATTAGCGAATACAGACCTGTATTGAGTGGTATATATTGGTAGAAATAGACTATATTCCTCTTTGCTCACTGGGAGCTCCTATTAATGTTACTAGGAGCATACAATAATGTATCCCAGGGTAATTTGACTAAATGTCTTTTATGAATGAGTATATTTTATATTTAGTACTTTGACTTTCAATGTTACATTGAACATCATCAGCAGATGAGACCTCAATGTATAATGGGTAGAACAGACACATCCAGAACCCTATATTTCACTTCTCCACTGTGCACAAGAGTGAGCTAAACCTCAAAGAAATAGTTGTAGAAGTAGGGGAAATGGCTATGCAGCATGAAAGAGGCACATAGATCAATATTCCCTCTAATTTTTGACAAAAAAAATTTCTTTTGTGCAAACTGTTATGCTTCTGTGCAAATTTTTGTGTGTGCGGTGTTTCACTGTGTGAGCGGGGTTCAGGATCTGTGTGAGTGTGCACATGTGCACAGCTTAGAGGGAACAGTGACCTAGATACTTGAGCACATTCCAAATGCCCCATTCTGGAAGATACTCCAAACTATGGGCTTCTGCCTCCCTTGCCTCTTCCACCCCCTCCCTGCTGCACACATTCCAACACATGGATCTAGGTAACTTCAGATCCAGTGACACATTCCATTTGTCCCTCTACACCAACCGCTCCCACTGCACTGCCCTGTTCCTTGTCAGACCAGATGCAACCTTCAGTATACAGGGGAGCAGAGACCACTCTACATACACACGAGCCCACCACTTCTTAGCATTATAGAGGGGCTTCCATTCACTCTTTGCAACTTGGCATGCATTCTCCTGTTAAGCTGTCCAGAACAGCTTGGCTTTTGGTGCCACATGCATCTGTCTCCTAATGTAGGAGTATACAATGCTACCCTTGGACTTTCTCAATAGATAATCTTTGTTTAGAGGAATAGGTTTCCCTTTGTTTTTGAAATAGGATAAGTAAAAAGCCAAGCCAGTATTTGAGAGCATGATCTATGGAATGGATTAAGGGAAATGAGGATTCATTGTTAGCTGATGTCGGAAATGGATAAACCCATTTCCAAATTCAGACAAAGTTCCAGTCACATTCTTCAGTGATTCTTTGAGCACTGTGATAGATCAACAATTGACCCACCTTCCCAACAAAATTCCAGGTATTAAAAGGACCCAGCACATTGAATTATCTCAATCCAGACCAACAGGCTGCAGTAAAAGCTTTGTGGATTTTGATGATGAAATCTCTTCTCACCAAATGGACAGAAAAATAAAAATGTTGATTCTGGCAACTGAGTGTATCTAATCTATGATCTTTCAGTCAATAGACTAGACGGGATCAAAAGTGGTCATGCTGGCCAATCAAAAACTGCTTTGATGTCCTCTACAGCCCTTTCTTTTTGAAGGTCTTCAGAGAGGAAACTGTTTTTTGCTTTTTTTAACATAGTTTTTATTGAAAAACAATGCATATTAGAATAAGCAGTGAAATCCTATAGTGTTTGGTCCACAGCCAAACAAGTCGTAATCCTGAGGACTTTGTCTAACCTAAAAATTTCAGATGCAAATAAACACTGACAGCCCTGAGAATAGAAGAGATGAAAAAAGAAGACAATTTCACAGAATCCACCCTAAGATCAAAGGTGAAATTATCTGTATGAAGAGAATAAAAAAAGATGCACATCCACAATGAATTTGGGGTAGGAAAGTCAGAAGCATAGTAGTGAGAAGCATTATCAATATCCACAGCAAGATGTTAACGGAAGGAAAATTCAAACTTGAGGTAAAATCAACTCTAAGTTGGCTGGCAATCTCCTTTACAAAGATCTTATGGACAAAGGAAAGATGTTATAAAATTTGGATAGGTACTCAACAATGAAGATAATCAAAGGTAATTTCTTGTCAGCTGGATCAAGTAGCCAGCTAACAAAGTAGGAGGCAAGAGTGAGATGAAGTAGTGATCTCTTTGAGGGAGGTTGCTATCATAGGGTCTACTGCTGTCATCTACATAACCCGCTCTGTGTATGTTGATGGTGATTCAGGAGAAGAGCTGGTTCCGTAAGTGGACTTCCCCAGCTGCTTTCAATGAAGTTGCAGTGCTGGTGACCTCTCTCCAAATCCTGATTTCCCAGCAGCCTGCCCTCAAATGTTTGGTATTCTTCAGTTTGGATACTGAATCTCATAGTGTGTGTGGGTTTGTTTGTTTGTTTGTTTGTTTGTTTTTTTTAATGCTTTTCTTTCTCTCAACTCTTTTAATAACTATAGCCTTTTGGTAAGTTTTTAACCCTTAAATTACTAATCATAGAATATTAGGGTTAGAAGAGACCTCAGGAGGTCATCTAGTCCAACCCCCTCCTCAAAGCAGGGCCTACACCAACTAAATCATCCCAGCCAAGGCTTTGTCAAGCCAGGCCTTAAAAACTTCTAAGGATGGAGATTCCACCACCTCCCTAGGTAACCCATTCCAGTGCTTCACCACCCTCCTAGTGAAATAGTGTTTCCTATTATCCAACCTAGACCTCCCACACTGCAACTTGAGACCATTGCTCCTTGTTCTCTCATGTGCCACCACTGAGAACAGCCTAGCTCCATCCTCTTTGGAATCCCCCTTCAGGTAATTGAAGGCTATCAAATCCCCCCCACCCCCTCCCCACTCTTCTCTTCTGCAGACTAATAACAAACTAGTTTACAGGAGCAGCAAATGTGGGGAGTTTTGCAAGAGTATATTTCGGGTGGAGGAGTGACTGTGACCCTTGGGGTGAGTTTGTCTGTTAGTATATGTGTTGTGTGCTTGCTTGCCGTGAGTTTGCTTGATTGAAGTTTATAGTGTGGTCTGTTTTCGGGCTGTCTGCTGAGCCAAGTGGCGGGCTACGCTAGACTCAGAGTTTACTAACAAGGCTCTAGCCTTCTAATATTTGATTCCTAATCCATTTAGGATCTCTTGAGAAGGGGCAAGGCTAATTCAGGGAGAACTGGAGTTTTAAAAGCTAGCTCTTAAGTGACCAGCAGAGCTAGCAAATAGGAGTCTTGTGAGGGAGTTCAGAGGAGGAGCGAAAGAGGCAGATACACCAACAAATGTACTCTAAACTTAGGTCAATAACCCCCACAAAACACAAGCAAAAAACCCCTGCAAAAGTAAAAATGCAATCAGAGCTCCAGAAGAAGAGTTGGAAGCTATCCAGTTTATTATACTAAATGCTGCATGTATGATTACCCGCTTTGTGGCATATGTGCATTTGGTGCAAGCAGCTCGTGGCCCTCAGACTATGTACAGGCTCTTGAGACCAGAGTGGCTGAACTGGATGAGCTCAGGGAGACAGAGATACATGGAGGAGACTCAGGGACACAGTAGACTGCACCCCCACCCCCATCTGACAGTCTCTCCTCTGTTGAGGAGGATGCAAGTCTCAGGGAAGGAGGACATCAAGCTGGAGAAGAGGGAAATGATCCCATAGTTGGGAACCTCCTTCCAAGTGATGTGATATGGAATTCTCTCTCACTGAGGATACCCATCTCTGGGAGGGGACCTAGTTATAAGGAACAGATAACGTTAATGGGTAATTCAATTATTAGAAATATCGTTATTTGGGTTTGTGATGACTGGAAGAACTTCATGATGAATTGCCTGTTGGGTGATGCACTGGCAGACCTTTCGAGACAAGCACTGCTGGGGAGGTTCCAGTTGTTGTACATGCAGGTACCAATGATACATGGAAAGGAAGGAGAGAGGTCCTGGAGGCCATATTTAGGTTGCTAGGTAAGAGATTAAAGAGATTAGGTAAGAGACTTCCATGATTGCATTTTCTGAAATGCTTTTAGTTCCATGTGCAGGGTCAGTTAGATAGGCAGAACTGCAGGGTCTCAATGCATGGATGAGTTGATGGTTTTGGAGGAGGGATTTAGGTTATTGGGAAAGGAGGAGCCTATACAGTAAGGATGGGCTTCACCTAAACTGAAAGCAAAACAGATTGCTGGAATATAAAATTAAAAAGGTCATAGAGGAATTTTTAAGCTAAGGGCTGAGAGAAAGCTGACAGATGCAGAGCAGTTCACTGTTTGGACAGAGACGTCCCTTAGCGAGACCTTATTAAAGGGGAGGATAGAAGCTGATAAAATACAGGTAGGAATTTAAGAGAAAGTCAAATGACTCCCCTTTAATTACATCATATGAAAGCAGGCAACTAAATGTTGACAAATTTTATAAATGCCTGTATACAAATGCAAGAAGTTTTAAATACCAAGATGGGTAAACTTGAGTGGCTGGTATTAAATGAAAATATTGATAAAATAGGCATCACAGAAATTTGGTGGAATTATGATAATCAATGGGACACAGTAATACCAGAGTACAAAATATATAGGAATGACAGAGTAGGTTGTCTGATGGAGGAGTGGCACCATATGTGAAAGAAAGGAATAGCTAAATAAAGGAAAAATCTTAAATGAATCACACTACTATGTAATCTCTCTCTGACTAGTAATTCCACACTGGAATAATAAGAGTATAAAAGTAGAAATATACTACCAACCACCTGATCAGGATGGTGATGGTGACTGTGAAATGCTCAGGAAGACTGTAAAAACAGAAAACCCAATAATAATGGAGGATTTCAACTATCCCCATGTTGACTGGGTACATGTCACTCAGGATGGGATGCAGCAGTAAGATTTCTAGGCACCATTAATGACTGCTGCTTTGAGCAGCTAGTCCTGGAGCCCACAAGAGAAGAGACAGTTCTTGACTTAGTCCTAAGTGGAGCATAGTATCTAGTCCAAGAGGTGAATATATCTGACCCTCTTGGTAACAGTGACCATAATGTAATTAAAGTTAACATCCTTGTATGGGGGAAAATACCAAAGAAACCAAACACAATATCATTTAACAACAAAAAGGAGAACTGCAGAAAAAATGAAGAAGCCAGTTAAATGAAAAATGAAAGGAACTGTCATAAGAGTGAAATGCCAGCAAGCTGCATGGAAACTATTTAGAAACACCATAATAGAGGCTCAAAATAGAGGCTCAAAATAATGTATACTCCATTTTTTTTAAAAAAAGGTAAGGGGGCCAAAAAAACACCCTACCCATACAGCAGAGTAAAAAAGAGGCAGAGACAGCTGCCCTGCTCTAGTCATTCCCTGTGAAGCAACAAGCAGCAGCCACTTCAGAAGGTAAGATACTGGGCTAGAGGGACCATTGATACAGCCCAGTATGGCCATTCTTATGTGCTTTTGATCTGATCTCAGCTTAATGATTTTTTTTCTTTGCATCGTCCCTGCAAGCAGTGAGCAAAAAAATTTGATAGAAAACAGGGTGTTATTGCAAGCACAGGGAGTTAACACAGGGGATCCCTTTGTTCAAACTCAGTAAAATTCCCTCCTGTGCAGAGAGGCAATACTTATGCCTTCAGGATAATATTTAAGAGGGACCCATGTGCATAGGCCCTGAGTTGTCCCTCTGCATAGGAGTGCATTTCACCCATAAAGACCAACTGCATGACCACAAACAGCACAGTAACCCGATAAATTCCTAGGTACTCAAATGAGCGCACCAGGATGAAAAGCAATGACAATTACTGTACCTGAGTCTCCTTGATGGTTAGTCAGCTAGGTCTTAGTGAAGTGGTAATGGAATTTCAAGGATGCAGAAACCTTACTGTTGTTGCTACACTCTCTCTCTCTGGTTTGGGACTAGGAGGCTGACTTGATAGATCACATGTACAGTGTTTCCCAGAGCTGAACAAATTTCTCAGATTATTAAATTACTGTATAAGTATGTGGGGGGACTCCCTTGGTATTATTCAGTTTTATTTTGGCTCAAAGTAGGTAGTGTAGTATTACTGAAGAGGAAATAGAGCAGCAGACTGGATTAAAATAAACTTTAAGACATTTTCCTTTAGATGTGTGTGGGAAAAAAAATATGACAAGTATTTGACGTTCCACCTTCTGTTCTAAAGCAAATCTAACTGTGATGCAGGGACTTATGGACTGTCTTAGAAAGAGGGCTGCCAGGAGAATGAGTAGAGGTTTTTCTTTGTTTTTTTCTTTTCCAGAAAGAGCTAAACAAACACATACTTGCAAGCAATGGAGTTATTTACTGAAAAATAAATCCGTTGGAGCCTACTACAAGCAATGTTTTCAGAAAAATCTACATTTATTCCATCAATACCATAAAAACAAGCACACACAGAGATTTTGCTGCCTTTAATCAAACTGAGTCATGTCTTAATGCATAAGTAGTCCCACTGATTTAAAGGGGGCAGAATCCAGTGCATTAAGTACTGCACAGTGAGCTGTAACATGTCTCTGTTTCTGGGGTTTGCCCACGGTCCAGCCCCACATTCAAAAGGGCACACAAAGTGGTGGCAAAACACCCTATGCACACTGAGCGCTGCTGATTGAGTATCTTGACCAGCACTTATGCCCTAGATCTTGTAATAGGCTTTGATTGGTAGGGTAGACTAAACTAGAGTGAAGTTTTTAAGTCAGTGGTAAAATATACCATATTCTCCCTATGTCTTATGCAAGTGACCTTTGGAAAGAAGGGAGAGCCCCGGGGTAGAAAAGAATAAATGTCTTAGACAAAGACCCTTTAGGTTTTGGTGTCTTGGGATATCTTGCATTCGGGGGTAGTGTTCTCAAGAAAACTAAGCACATCTTTTACCCATAATGTTTGTATGGTCTAAATAATGTTTTTCTTTGTCTTTCATGCTAAATTAAATATTTAGTGAAAGAAATAGAACAGTGTATTATATTTTTTTGTACAGAGGAAAAGTCTAGTTTTCAGGGACAGCTAATGTGTGATATAAAATGGTTCTTTCCTACCTGTATTTCTAAAGGAGTTGTTATGGCTTATGACAGAATAATTTAAGTTGGTATAGTACTTTTAAGATATCAGTCACTGTGGCACATTGCTGTAAATGATTTGAAGTAAGGCAAAAGTCAAAGAGGAGATAAAATACTTGCATTTCTGTTGGGCCAGAATTCATGTCTGTCAGGTTATTAAACAAATAAATAAAATATTAATTGCAAAGCTTGTGCACTATTATTAGAATGTGAAACAACAAGGCCATGTTTAGTATTTTATTTGAACTATAAACACAATAATCTGGGAATTCTGACCTGAAAGTCGTCAGTGAAAAATGGACTTATATATATAGTTCTATTTGACCTTCTTCTATAAAGCTATTCATATAGACATTTTGTTAAAGTTTTGCACCCCATACTGAAAAATATCAGTGACTCACAAACTTTGTGTAAATGGCTCTGTCATAAATATAAAGGGAAGGGTAACCACCTTTCTGTATACAGTGCTATAAAATCCCTCCTGGCCAGAGGCAAAACCCTTTCACCTGTAAAGGGTTAAGAAGCTAAGGTAACCTAGCTGGCACCTGACCGAAAATGACCAATGAGGGGACAAGATACTTTCAAATATGGAGGGGGGGAACAAAGCGTTTGGTCTGTCTGTGTGATGCTTTTGCCGGGAACAGATCAGGAATGCAGCCTTACAACTCCTGTAAAGTTAGTAAGTAATCTAGCTAGAAAATGCATTAGATTTTCTTTTGTTTAATGGCTGGTAAAATAAGCTGTGCTGGAGGGAATGTATATTCCTGTTTTTGGGTCTTTTTGTAACTTAAGGTTTTCCCTAGAGGGATTCTCTATGTTCTGAATCTGATTACCCTGTAAGGTATTTACCATCCTGATTTTACAGAGGTGATTCTTTTACCTTTTCTTTAATTAAAATTCTTCTAAGAACCGGATTGATTTTTCATTGTTCTTAAGATCCAAGGGTTTGGGTCTGTGTTCACCTGTACCAACTGATGAGGATTATTTGTCAAGCCTTCCCCAGGAAAGGAGGTGTAGGGCTTGGGGGGGGGGGGTATTTTGGGAGAAGACGTCTCCAAGTGGGCTCTTTCCCTGTTCTTTGTTTAAAACACTTGGTGGTGGCAGCATACTGTTCAAGGACAAGGCAAAGTTTGTACCTTGGGGAAGTTTTTAACCTAATCTGGTAAGAATAAGCTTAGGGGATCTTTCATGCAGGTCCCCATATCTGTACCCTAGAGTTCAGAGTGGGGAAGGAACCTTGACAGGCCCATAGTAATTTTATTATAATTAATTAGAGGTGCAGGTGATCTACCAATGACAATAGGGAAATCTTGGATCCTATATGCCTGACTATGAATGTTTGACCCATGAGGAGTGCCAGTCCATATAAATTAACTTACTGCACAATTTCCCTGTGAAAGGATTTAGATCAGGCAGTATGAATGTTAGGAGTAGTTGTGGTCTTTAGCCTATTACAAAGCTAATACAACTGTATTAATGTGATGAAAGCAGATTCTCTCTGCTGTGTCCAGAATGTTTTGTCCTGGATAGAGGAAATCAATACTTTGAAAGCTTTCTGGATCCACTGCCATAAACCACAACACGATTCTTCAAGCTGTACAGGAAACTAATGTAAAAATATGGTGTTAAAATGTACCAGAAGGTAGCATTTGTAAGTGACCGTGCACATTCCATGCTTAAATACAGCATTACATTCTGTAATTAGGAAACATGTAGTCCACATGGCTTGTGGGTTGTGTTGGCTTTTGATGGAATCCCTATTAGTAGTTCAGTTTATTGTGTTTAACCCAATGGAGGCTGGAGTAAAATATTTATTTCAGTTTTTAATTCTGGATATCTACAGCACTATATCAAAGTAGTAATCTCCCCTGACAAAACAATCGTAACTGAGGTAGATTGAATTATCTCACTTTTATAGATGGAGAAGCTGAGGAACAAAGGGAATTTGCACCCATTTGAGTTTGTGTAGGCTTGAGCAAACCAGTAAACTAATGGCAGAGCTGGAATTACAACTCTGGAGTGGAGTTAGACAAAATATTCATAATCTGTTTTCTTCATTATTTGACACCAGTTGAGTTCACAAAACATTTGGGTTTCGAGCTATTTTAACAAATGAGAATTTTAAATAAAATTTAATTTACTAATGTTGTGACAAATTTTCATGATACTATTTATAGATTCTAAGGCCAGGAGGGATCATTGTATCTAGTTTGACCTCTTTGTATAACACAGGCCATAGGACTTCACTGAATTAATTCCAGTTTCACAAGAGTATATTGTAACCTTAGTTGTGGTTGGTCACATTCTGTGGGTTCTGGCTCCCTGACTGGCTGAGCCCTACTTCACTTGGTCAGAAGGAAAGCCATTTTGATGTTGGTTGTATTTTGTGCATTCTCTGAGACAGTTAAAAGAAAACTATTGTGGCAGCAGCTTATAGCAACCTCCTTATTGTCTACAGTAGCATGGGTGAGCAGACTTTATTTAGTAACCACTACCACGCAAATATCATCTACCACGTATAGGGGACATTGGCAAGATAAGCAGAATATCTAAAGGCTGAGCCTATTATAGCTCAGAAATAACCCCATGGGCATATTAGGTTGCCTGCCTGCCAAATGCAGGACCCTATACAGGTATGCTGTACTTATGGATGCGGAACCTACCTGGTCATTAACTTCTGAGAACTAAAAGAGAGAGCGTGAGTCATTGAAGCGTCTTACAGTTTGCTATGTGATTTGTTGATGAATTTGGACATTACATGTCAAGTGGACATTACCATATAGGCTGCTTTAGGGAAAATATAGACCTGTATCATTCCAAACTGAGAAATAAAGAGAAGATGAAACAAATCTGACTGTTCCATAATGCTTTTGATATGGCTGTATGACAAAATATATAAAGGCACCTACTTCTACTGGCTAATCGGAAAAACTACAAGTTGCTGCATCTTTTCTGCTGCTGTAGACTTAACGAATTTTGGCATTTAGTACTAGCCAGCTGTCCAGAGTGGCCTGATCATATAATGACAGGTTTCAGAGTAACAGCCGTGTTAGTCTGTATTCGCAAAAAGAAAAGGAGTACTTGTGGCACCTTAGAGACTAACCAATTTATTTGAGCATGAGCTTTCGTGAGCTACAGCTCACTTCATCAGATGTATACCGTGGAAACTGCAGTTTCCACGGTATACATCTGATGAAGTGAGCTGTAGCTCACGAAAGCTCATGCTCAAATAAATTGGTTAGTCTCTAAGGTGCCACAAGTACTCCTTTTGATCATATAATGACAGCCCTCTTCCTTATTTCCAGCTGTTCAACTGTATTGAAAGAAACTCAAATTACATTAGGGGTGGGATTAAGTTCTTATTGTTGTCCACTGAAGTCAATAGTAAAACTCGCACTGACTTCAGAGGAAGCAGAGTTGGACCACTGCTGAGTGCTTTTGAAAATCCCACCCTAAGTTCTTTTCCAATATTACTGTAATTGCAGTAGGGATGATATTTGTTTACCAGTGGAAGGACACATATGGATCACATAATTAGAAACAGCAGGAAATATGGGCACCCCTATTAAAATATGGTTCATACTCTGAAAACAATTTTGCAGTCTTGTGTTAGCAGATGGCAAGGTAACTTTTAGCAAGATTATTCTACAGAATGAATGTGAAGTATACAAAAATGAACTGCCCAGAGAGGACCTCATTTATCTGTTTCACAAGTAGATTTCTATGTCTTAGGGCTTGTTTATATGTTGAATTAGTTTAAGGACTACATGAACATACACTAGGGAACTCTTAGTGTGTGACAGCAGGGTCCACACGGGCAAAGTTAGTGTGCAACATGCTAGTGTGCATTAGAACATATATACCCCTCTAGTGCAAACTGATGCAACCTATAGACAAGCCCTACAATTTTATCTTTATGGTACCTCTGTAAACAAAAGGGATACAAGTGTGAAGATGCCATCCTTCACCTACTTTAAGGACCAATATAAACAACATAAGTGGACTCTGACGGTGGACATTCTAAACTTGTCTAATGTCTTTCAGCAAGGAGTAAATGTGTAACCCACCCACCTCCTGGGTGTGGTGTTCTGTCCCCTCTAGTGGCACCAAGACCACTTGGAGACTAATGAGTCTGCTACAGCCTCAGCTAAGGGCCACGTGGTTTTTAGCTCATGCAATAGAGGCTCATGAATTTAGCTCCAGAGGTCCCAGGTTTGATCCCTCCCACTAATGAGCAGGGTCTGTTGGTGTTACATAAACACTAGCATTTAGCTGGATAATACTTTAATCAGAAGTCCTGGAGAATCTGGATTAAACTATTTTTTTTCTACAATAGTTTTCTCATAACTTTAATTTAATTCACTTAATTAAGTTCATGCATATGTTTTCTTTTGTTTTAGAATTAATGTATCCAAAACAACACCATTTTGTGCAAACCCCATTTCTCTTGGTCAGAACTTAACTTTATTGATAGGTTATTCTAATACGTTAACTCTTACTTGCAGAAATCGGGTCAGCAAAGTATTCAAGTTTCAGAGTAGCAGCCGTGTTAGTCTGTATCCGTAAAAAGAAAAGGAGTACTTGTGGCACCTTAGAGACTAACAGATTTATTAGAGTAAGCTCTAATAAATTTGTTAGTCTCTGAGATGCAATAAATTTGTTAGTCTCTAAAAAGAAAAGGAGTACTTGTGGCATCTTAAAATATTCAAGAGGCAAATATAGAAAAGGGTATATGACTCTTTCAGAAATGGTAAATCAGTGTCTCTAATTTGTCCTTAACACATTTTCACTGTATAATTATTAAAGGCCAGGTTTTCTAATACTCAGCACCCACAATTGGTGCCAGATTTTCAAGAGCATTCAGCTCCCATTGTGGCACTTAGGAACAAGGGTTTTTTTTTATAGAAAAGCTCTGCTTCCAAAGTGGCTAGGCCTCTTGAAAACTCTGGCCCTAATAGGGGAACTAGAAATAATGTACCAAACATGGATATGTACAAAATGCACTGACCTGTAATCCTAGACTAGGCCAACCCATGTCTGAAATCACTTTCTGGTTATTGACTCATACAGTCTGTACATAATCAGCTGGTCAGGATCCCAAAAGGGGAGCGATCTACTGATTGGCTAAGTAGGCAGCATTGGATGTATTGTAAAACCCCAATACTCAATATGAAGTTTCAAAGACCTACCCCTAAACTATGATAGCCCAGAAAGGACAACATATTTACATTTTTCAGAGTAACAGCCGTGTTATTCTGTATTCGCAAAAAGAAAAGGAGTACTTGTGGCACCTTAGAGACTAACCAATTTATTTGAGCATAAGCTTTCGTGAGCTACAGCTCACTTCATCGGATGCATACTGTGGAAACTGCAGAAGACATTATATACACAGAGACCATGAAACAATACCTCCTTCCACCCCACTCTCCTGCTGGTAATAGCTTATCTAAAGTGATCACTCTCCTTACAATGTGTATGATAATCAAGTTGGGCCATTTCCAGCACAAATCCAGGTTTTCTCACCCTCCGCCCCCCCCACACACACACAAACTCACTCTCCTGCTGGTAATAGCCCATCCAAAGTGACCACTCTCTTTACAATGTGTATGATAATCAAGGTGGGCCATTTCCAGCACAAATCCAGGTTTTCTCACCCCCCCCCGCCCTTTTTCCAAAAACCACACACACAAACTCACTCTCCTGCTGGTAATAGCTTATCCAAAGTGACCACTCTCCTTACAATGTGTATGAAAATCAAGGTGGGCCATTTCCAGCACAAATCCAGGTTTTCTCACCCCCCCGCCACACACACAGACTCACTCTCCTGCTGGTAATAGCTCATCCAAACTGACCACTCTCCTTACAATGTGTATGATAATAAAGGTGGGCCATTTCCAGCATAAATCCAAGTTTAACCAGAACGTCTGGGGGAGGGGGGTACTTTGGATGGGCTATTACCAGCAGGAGAGTGAGTTGGGGGGGGGGGCGGAGGGTGAGAAAACCTGGATTTGTGCTGGAAATGGCCCAACTTGATTATCATACACATTGTAAGGAGAGTGATCACTTTAGATAAGCTATTACCAGCAGGAGAGTGGGGTGGGAGGAGGTATTGTTTCATGGTCTCTGTGTATATAATGTCTTCTGCAGTTTCCACAGTATGCATCCGATGAAGTGAGCTGTAGCTCACGAAAGCTTATGCTCAAATAAATTGGTTAGTCTCTAGGGTGCCACAAGTACTCCTTTTCTTTTTGCATATTTACATTCTGATCACTTTTGTCCACCATATTCTCATTTCATTTACATTTATTCTCCTGCTCTATGTTGCCAAATAAAAATGAATGCTGGAACAAATTACCGTACTTCAATGAAATTAAATGTTAAAAACAGGATGAATAGGAAGGATATATCTGTGGTATTAATCATGTGGCAAGTCCATATGTTTAATTTTATTGTATGGCATGATACATTTTATGCTGCAGATCATTTGGAAGAAACATTAACTAAATATTTTTCCCTATCTGATTTTTGTTTTATAGAAATATGAGAGTGGAAGCAACACAAGGGTTTGTTTAAAAATTCTAAATTACATTAGCTCATCTGTTCCAAATCTTAAGAATCAAGTAACTTGCAGCAAGGCTGAACATAAACTAAATATCTGGGAATGATGCTAAAAATACAGTTGATTTTGTAGTTTGATCAGAAAGACATCCCTGTCATTGGTTCAGTTTCCTATTCAGATATACCAGGTGATGAGATTGAAAGAAGGTACTAACTACTTCACATATCAGTACATTGACAGAATTTGTAAGATGCCTTGTGGAAAGAGTATTTGCAGTGACGAAAACAAAGCTTTCTTTTTTTCTGATAGCCAGTTAGTTAATTCAGTTTTGTTGCTCTCTATATTTTCACAGTTGGTGTTTTACATTTTCTGAGCTTGATTTTAAGTTGCATTGTTTAATTTCTCTTTCTTCTTCAAGAATTCGTGTACTTTGAAAATACTGGTCTGATCCAGCATTGTAAAAGAATATGCAGTTGTGCTGTAAGTGGTTATTAATTTAAGGTGCATAGAAAGGCAAACAGTCTAATTATATTCCACATAAATATGGTAGTTCTTTAATCTGAATGGCTTCTGTGCAAAGAAGAGAAGAATAACACACAGAAAAGAAGTTGTAAGCAGATGGTGTTGGGCATGCTTTTAAATAGAGGGAAGGAGTGCACACAGACTACTTGCATGTAAAAAGCCTTTAAAACTGTGAAACTTGACATTTACAAAATACTGTCTCTGAAACTAGATTTTCTTGTCTTTTTTTTTTCTGCAAGCATTTTGGGTTCAGAACAACAAAAAACAAACTTAATAGTGTGTCAGATTTTTTTGTTAGCGTTAAAATGACTCCTTGGAGATTCCAGGAAATTTATTCACAATAAATTAGAGCTGACCAAACTGCCAGCCAGACTGTCTGCTGCAAAACTTACAAACGTCTTATTGTCTTGCATCTGCGAAGTCTGCCAATAAAATTGGGCTTGATTCTACAATCAGTAAAATATTGTACTCCCCCTATATAGGGCTGTTTTGTTTTAGGATCCATTCATACGGTGTGTGTGTGTGTGTGTTATGAGGTGTATTTTTATAAAGAGGGGAAATTAGAACTGACTACATTGCAACTGCAGTCAGAGTGCAGGAACTTACGTCAGGTCTATTTTCATAGGGAATCCTGTTCAGAGCCATTGGGATATTTATTCTTTTCTGGCCTTTGTTTTACAAAGCTGTCAGTTTAAAGGCCCATTTGATCAAGATATTGTTGTTTGGGTCCATTGTACAATTATAATTTTATGGAAAACTTTTGCAATCTCACAGTATTGATTTTTTGTGTCAATACTCAATAGAGCATGTAAAATAATAGAAGTTGCACAGATGAGAGCATCAATGTGTTGCTAGCTCTATTGGATATTCAGCTGACTTTTAGGTCTTTGGAAGGATGATGGAAATGACATCTGCTATTTCTCCACAGCCTGGGCAGGAACAGCGTAGATGTCCCATGTCACAACACTAATGTGCCTCCATCCTTATCTGGAGGTGTTTGAAGTGAGAGGTTGGTTCTGGAAAGACTGGAAACGAAAAACTAAATGGGCATGGACACAGTCAATAAAGGTGACAATTAGATAAAAGTATGTTGGTGGCCTCCTGTGATATGCACATTCCTCCATTAGGAACTGGATTGAAATCAGTTCATCTCCGCCATCACGGAGACAAGAGCTATTGGGGCCTGATCAAATGCCCATGGAAGTCTCTACATGGAGTACATTTTAAGGGGTTTTGGATCAGGCCCTTAATCCCTATGGATAAGGGGCACATTCAAACCAGTAATTTGGAGATGAAAAGTTCCATATTTTATCAGTGTCTTGAATTGTACAATTTCCCTGGCTTATTGTATTTGTTTTGAGTGTTTCTAACCATCTGTCATGATTTTTCTCGAACTCTTGACAAGTTTCCTATGGGATCTTTCAGTTATACAAGAGTGTCTGCTTCATTTTAAATCTTGGATGAACTAAATGAACTAAGATTGAGATACAGATCATCTCATTTAGCGCATTTGCATTTCCACCTGCTGTTGGACTGAAGACTTATAGATTGTTAGTGATGCCCTTAGTGCATTGTAGGACTCAAGATGTGATGGGTTTTTTTGGCTCAATTAAACCATTCAGACCCTGTGTAGAAAACGCTGCAGTTTGTTTGATTCAGGTCTATGCCTTCCATACTCCTATAGTCCAAGGGAGCCTATAACTTTTAAATTTCAAAGAAAGAGTTTTCTGATCCCAACTAGCTTGGTTTGTGGTCACCTCTTCCTTGCACCATGACTTGATATTCTAACTCTGTTGCAGTAGTACCACACAATCCTCTAAATAAACCTTTTAATCTACATGGAAGAACAGCAATCCCTCAGCTATAGTGGTATGCTAGGGTCTTCCCCCACTATAGTTGTCTGTGGGACTCTCTCTAAAGTACATTCTGGAGTGAAAGGGATATAGCATGAGTTAAGGCAGTATTCCTTTGCACTGCTTTCTCCTGCAGCTTTAAGAGAGGAGAGAATCTAGAGAAGACCTGTCAGCTCCCAGCCCAACACCTCTCCTCCAACTCTGTAGGGCTGGAACACCATGGACCATCTTAGAAGGGGCTTCTGCAGGGCCTGGGAGGAGACGACAACATTCTGGAGAAGCAGAATTCCCCACCCCTGTGTATGGGTGTAGACTCCTATCTGTGGAAGGACAAAGACAGAGAAATGGAAACCATCTTTTATTGGGAGTGGAAAATGAGCTGCATGGGCACTCGTGACAATGCATCACTTCCCGCACTCCTTACACTCATTGCCCAATACGTTGTTCAGCTTCATACTTTAAAGGGTTTGAGCCAACAGCCTTGCTTGTTTCACAGTGCAGCTCAAACAGCCCTTCAGGCACAGGTTCTGTTTGTTTTTTAATTGGACATTATTGCCTTTATGAATTTTCAAAGTGGATGAGATCAAAGTAATGTAGCATATGTGCTTCTACAGTCATAATGCACTTAGGGTAATTGACGACAGTGCTCAATAGCTCTGAAAAGTGATATCCAAACACAAGTAGGAAAATCCTATTAAATTAATAATAAAATGGTGTAGTCTCCAAGTTACAGAGGTGAGGTGGACGGTCAATGTTTTTCCCAGTGTAGTACAAAGATTAGCACAAGAGGACTGCCAATTAAGAGACCTGGGTTCTATCCCCAGCTCTGCTACTGACTGGGTGTGTTACCTTGAGCAAGTTACGTAGGTTCAAATTTGCATGTGTAAAGTTAGATACCTAATCTAAATCTCTCTCACCAACAGAAGTTGCTCCAGTAAAAGATATTCCCTCACCCACCTTGTCAAATGTATATTTAGGCAGCTAGTAAGTTACCTGATCTTCAGATGTGCAGAGCATCCACAGATCCCAGTGAGGCAAATTAGGAGCTTCAGTTGCTCAGCACTTCTGGGGCCTGGTCTACGCTAGAAAATTAAGTCAGTTTAACTGAAAAATCTACACTCCTGAGTGGGATAGTTAAGCTGACCTAATCCCCCACCCCCAATTAGACAGCGCTAAATTGATGGAAGAATTCAGTCTACCTAGCTACTGCCTCTTTGGAGGTGGATTAACTACGTCAATGGTAGAATCCCTCCCATCAGTTTATATAGTGTCTACACTGCAGCGCTAGCATTTTAAGTGTAGACATGCCCCAGAAATCAGTTCTTACTAGCTACCTAAATAGAGAGCAAAGTACCTTCTAGAGACTTAATTATGTATGTTTGCCTCTGTGTGCTTTGGCTTCTCTCTTGGAAAATATTCTAGAGAATTCTGTTTTTGAAAAATGCTTTGAGATCAACAGGCCCAATGTAAGTGAAAAGTATTGCTATTCAAATTATTTTTATCTTACAGGAACCCTGAAATCTCAATTCCTGGGTTTCTACTGCAAGTTCTTCCTGTGTTCTTCATATAAAACATAGAGCACATCACCATAACATCTAGGTGCTTCACCCACTACACTAAGGTACTACTCTCCATGAGTAAAAGTATCTGAGTCTGACCTGCAAAGCATTTATAGACCCACTGCAAGCTTCTGTATTAAGATGTAAGGATGTTCTTAGAATTGATTAACTTTTTCACAATATTGTATGGCAGAGTACATGTGAAACTAATAGTTTTCATGACTCCCAATGCAAGATGAATTGGCCTTATAAGAAAACATGTACACAGTGTATATATTATCAAAGCAGAGAGAGTGCCAAAACAATTATGGATTTCATCATGTATTTAAAGCCTGTCCTAATTATGCATAGAAAATTCTTTTTTCATTCTGTGTGCTGTTGCTTAAACAGGTCTTGGCATTAACACTAATTTGTTTCAATAGGCTTTGTTGTAGTTTTAATGCCATTTTTATGGATAATTAAGGAAATGTTTAATGTTTTGCTTTAGTTTGATTATGGTTAAAGATCCACTCTTTGAAATATATTGCTGAAGAGGCTAGCCATTTCTTTTTCAGTTTTCAGTTACTTAATTAAAAAGGAAATGACCATTATTTGAGTCTGAAACATGGGGCCAGATTCCACTCTCAGTGATGCTATGGAGTTACTCCAGTCTTTCACCACTGTCAGAGAGAAGAATCTGGCCACTGGTATTTGAGTGATGATGTGACAAATTTCAAAGTGCATTACATTAAAAACTCAGTATCGGGAAGTTAT
This sequence comes from Eretmochelys imbricata, assembly GCF_965152235.1. Classification (NCBI taxonomy): domain Eukaryota; kingdom Metazoa; phylum Chordata; order Testudines; family Cheloniidae; genus Eretmochelys; species Eretmochelys imbricata. Next base: position 69,151,052 of record NC_135579.1, on the reverse strand, counting down.
AGATTCTATAATTCAATACTGGGCTACTCATGCACTTATAATATGGGGTCATGTTATTAGTACACTAGCATATGCTTTTGTCATTCTTTGGAAACTGTATCACTTAAAGTAACATGGTGGCTAGTGACAAATTTAGTATTTTATTATCATTTAGTAAAACCTTAGTGTATTAATATTACAAATATGATTGACTATGTAATAACTCAGAATGTTGTACTGTAGGACAGTAATAGAAATTTAATTGTAAATTCAGCTGAATGAAATTTTGTACTGTCACTTTAAACATTGGCAATGGACATTGAAATTAGGGAGGATTTTGTATTTAACTAATTTTGAAAAGTTTTTGCTGTTGACAAATATTGCAGTCAGTCAAAATGTCCTTGGGCAGTTCTAATAAAGTAAGAATGTTTAACAATAAATTGATTCAAGTTTGTTTATGTATATCATTCCTACAGAGGGACATGAGGGTTTGAAATTGATCTGATGTTTTAAGGGGCTTGAAACTAACATAATTGCACTCTGGATCAACTGCACCCTAATAGTTATTTATTTAGGTGTTCTTTGAATTTTTGTAATTGCAATGCATATCCTCTCCATATGTTTTCTTTTCTTGCTAACAGAGCTCAAAACGACTGAGTGACTTCTTTCTGTTTTGTTTGTGAACCCTCATATTTGATGTTTGCAAACATATGAGGGATTAGGACTAGCTAGTAATTACTGGTGTGGGCCCAGATGAGAAATTGGAGGAAGCACACTAGAAATCACTCTTATTGAAGTTCTGCCTTTAAAAACAAACAACTTAGTAGCAAATCATAAGCCCACTACTCCACTGCACTGACATTATATGCAGGGCATGGTAGGAAGGAATCTTCACTCTTGCTGCCCCCTAAGGCCACTCCATCTCTACATCTGCAGTAGTCTATGCAGTCCCTTACATTGCCTCTTTCGCACCAAACTTAGAGGGAGGACAATATGACATATGCTGTGATAGACCCTCCGACCAAAAAGTCAAATTTCGGGATCTAAAACAATTATTCTTGAAAGCCCATATAACTTAGAAAAAATCCAATTCTCCTATATACTTTCCAGATTTTAAGTATGAACAGGCCCTTGTCTGGTAGTTTGGACTAATTTCTTGCCCTTCTTCCAATGTGAAGGAAGGAGGGGAGGGAATGGGAGAAGGAGAGGGAGCAAGATGTGCTAAGTTTAAAAGTCTACCAATGGAAATGGGCAATAGTTGATCCTGGGAGCAAAAAAGTTTTTCTCTGGGCCAAATCCTGCACTTTTTTTTGTACCAATGCAGTGCTGCTTAAGCCAGTGAGAATTAAACACCTGTAATTGAAGACAGAATTTGGTTGATATAGTGTTAAATTAAAGAGGTTTATCCAAGATTGCATGTCATCGTTAATATTCTGCTATTGCCTACAATGTGCCAGGCATCTACAAATGCAAGAAGACACACCATAAGCTCTTTGGAACATATTGTAAGACATCAAGTGTAATATAAAGGGGAGAGGGATAGTCAAAGAGTGTGCTTTTTCGACACTGTATAATGTGTATCTGAAAAAATGCATATGCATAAAGAGCCATGGGGCCAATCCAGTTGCCATTGAACTCAGTGGGAATCTTTCCACTAACTTTGGGCTTCTTGGAAGGAAGAAAAGCAATAAACAGTAAAAGGGATGTGAGCTGGCACATGGGTTGTGAAGCTTTTTCATCACTAGTAAAAGTGGTTAGCATTGTAGGAGGTATAGTGATATATTGAGAGTTATTAATAGCTTTCAGAATTCCTTCTCTGTCTCTTTGGAATGAATAGCCATATTCATTTCTATGGGATTTTAGGGGACAATTTTAAGGTTTAGGCAGCAGACTCTCATCATGAGCTTTTTCAGGTACTAGGTGGGTCAGGTTTCATGTGGCTATTTTGGTCATCTCTGTGGGTAGTGGGTATTACAAATTTAGCCCATCTCAAGTGGTTGGCAGAAGCAAGAATAGCTGCTTCTGGGTTGTGAAGACAAATAGTTGGGCTATGCGCTAACAGACAGCCATTATGCATTTAACAAAGAACACTCATACCCAGCACATTCTGTTTTGTCAAAGTTATTATTGCTAGCATCTAATATATTTATCTTACTCTTACTTGCAATTACTATGAAGTCTAACAGCTGGAACATACCCTTTTCAGGATTAAAAACTAAATGGAGCATACCATTTTCTCCTAACAGAGAAACAATTCACATTTATTGGGTGGGGGGAGTGTTACTTTAAAGTAAGTTAAAGGATTTTAAAAGCTGCTTGAAGCAAACTGCATTTTAAAGTACTCCTGCAAGTCATTCCCATAAGTGGTATGTCTTACTGAAACATACAGTATTTAAAGCAGAAGATATTACCAAAAAGATATTACCCACATCATGCTTCTGAGATTTGGGGGCTTGTAAAAAAACAGGGGAAAAGGATAAATAAAATCCTTCAAGAAAAGCTCAGTATAATGTTTCCAGTTAGTCTTGCCTATAAGAAAGAGCCATTTAAGCTTTTACTGCTACTCAGACAGATATATCCAGATTTTTAAGTCCTGTGATGTTTATTTTCCCTGAAGAGTGTAGACTACAGTGGGCCTTCTATTTATGTTTCTTCAATTTCTGGACCCACATTTGTTCTAATAAAAAGGATAATACAGCCAACTAAAACAGTAGTGTGGTGAAGCAGAGTTCCAGCAAATGAGCAAGAACCAGCTTCCCCACGTACAAATAAAGAGGCTGACTGGCACTAATGATATCTTCCTTACAAGGTACACCCATTGAACCAGAAGGCTCAGCTCTTTTTCAGCCTCTGCAGATCTTGAGCAGTCAGCATTTTAAACTTCAAGACAAGGGGTCGGGGAGGATGGGTTGCAGCAGAACGGAAAGGGAACTCCCATCTGTGACAATGAGGTAGAAACAGTGCGGATTTCCTGTGCTCATGAAAGAGCAAGCGTGCCAAAATAGTTATTTGCCTCATTGAAAAACTCATTGTTACACTGTCTGTCATTAAATCCTAGTCTACACTAGAGAAAGTTGGCATCCTAGCCCCCACCCTGTGACTCACCTTATACCTCTTCTCAAGTATGCCCACTGGCGCATGTGTTCATGCTACTAAACTTGCTTCAGGTAAAGCTAACCACCATGTGGGCCTCACTGTGCCGGATTCCACTGGGTTCACTGCCAGCATGGATGGGGATCGCTGATATAATAGCTCCAGTGGTTCAAAGAGTCTTCCCAGCACTGCTCCAGTCACTGCTAGGGTGACATGTATGGGCTACATTCTGAAGCCACTTACCTGTACACACAATACACAAATAGTACTGCACACACTTTGGAGCTCAGTTGTATGCTATTTTCCCAGCAACCAATTCTTCAGAAGCTTCTCTTTCTGTTTCATTCTGCTTCTCTTGACAACACGTCTTGCAGGGATCCTCATGAGTATTCTGCCAGCTGGCTTGAGGCTGTTGTGCAGACATTGGTGAATGTTTTGGAAGATGAGGAGAAGCCAGGGTCAGCTGAACTGTCACTTGAATCCCTTTTGTTGTATGACAGGATGTCCGAGTGATTAGGTAGCTGTCCTGAGGTGTGCTTCATTTGACGTGGCAAAGAGTGCTGAGAAAAGGTCAAGGAACTTAACATCCAGTATAACAAGGCCTGGAACAGTGAAAGCAGTGTGACCAACACCAATGCCAACATTAGTCTGCTACTCAGTCCTTTGGTCTCTCCCCTTGTTTGCCCATCACAGCCTAATGGCAACACAACTGACTGGGAGAAGACTTCACTGTTCAATCCCCTTGACCAAGACTGAGTGTGGGGGAATGTAAGTTCCAGAAACTCTTTACCTTTCAGTACCTCTCCACGGAGGTTACAAAGTTCTCTTTTTCCCCCCCCGGAGGATTCTACTTGAAATTACCCATACAGCAGTAATCTTAACACACTCAAAATTTATAAAAAGCAGAGAAAATGGAATCAAAAGAAATAGTTTGCTCCACATATCTAGATACAAATCTGTGTATTTCTTACCAGCTAAATCAGGTAAGGCATTGTCAGCATAGTTACAGAGACAGGAGATTAATCTTTTTGGCTCTCTCCACTCTTTGGCCAGCCTTTCAACTTAGCTTGCTACCTATCAAGTTCATGCTGTGTCCAGGGGGTCTTTCTTATTAAGCCCCTCCAGCTGAGTCAGGTTGAATGTCCAGATGCTCTTCCCTTTTTTCACGGCCACAACTCCTGCTTTCCTAACCAATTTTCTCCAGTAACCTATGCACACAATAGGGTTTGACTTCAGTGCTTTCTCTGAGATGGCCCACTGTGGATACAAAGACTCATCATGATAATTGTCCTACAAAGGCTTAGCGGCTTAGCTTAGATACTACATTCCACACAGCAGCATGTTTGTCTCTGTATTAGCAAGTTTCTGTATTGTCCTTTCAAATTGGCAGTGTGGCATTTTCCTCTGTCAGCATCCCCTTTCCACTCACTTTCCATTTCTTTGAGCTATGAATTATAGACAGGTCCATACTGTTTGTAACAAGCAGCTCTGGTTCAGAATAGAAAATGAGTTCTATAAACTGAAATTAATCTTAACCTGAAGTCCCAGGCAGCCTGAGGCAATAGTGGATATCAGAGACACCTTGCAATGTAATGCTGGGGGGAAAGGAAGAAGAGGAGGAGAACCTCAATTCCATTTACCAGGTGGACCTAGAGAAATGAAGAGCTGGACTAGGACATGCTGGAAATATTGATGGGAATTCAAGATCTCTTTGTAGGGATCCAGATACAGCAGCCTAGATAATCTGGCAAGAGGAGGCATAATTGGAGGATAAAGGGCTCTCTATACAAGGCACTAAGTTTGGTTTTTTTCCACTCTGGTGGTGCATTAATGGCTCCACAGTTAAAAGGAAAATTCTGGCTCAGACTAAAATGGAACCTTAACTATCTTCTGTATTTGTTCTCACTTCATTATTTCAGAAGGAGAAGAATGGAAAACATAAATCTGGGCATGTTTAGCATTTTTCTAAAGTCCTTTTGGGTCTCTCAGTTAAGTAGTTGTAAATGGCCATAACCATCTTGCTTTGTATCCTTAAAGCATACTGTCACCAACCTGCACCTGCTGAGTAGATAGCTGAATCTGTGTCTGTAGGGATCAATTCTTCCAGCAGTAGTTTCCTAAGCATGACAAAAGTGTGTATGCAGGGAGACCCAAGATCACAGTAAACATGCTATTAATGTCAAAGGTGTTCATTGGGAATAGAGTTCCACTAAGGACAAATCTACAGTTTTGGGGAAATTCTGGCATTATGTCTGGTCATCCTCACACTACACTATACTTCCAGGAACCTGCAAAGAGCAGACTTGCTTTGTCACTGACTACTATGTGCGTGTGTGTATAGACATATAGAATGTACTCCTTGCCTTTTTGGGAGGTACAGAATGGATGCATGAGTTCAATGAATAGCTCCTGCACAGTTAGGGAATTCCATTTTGCTGCCACTTCAGATGCTTGGAGGTCTTTTGATGACTAAAAGGTCATCCTGGTCTCCATTTTGAGAAAAGTACGAGGAAATAGTACTAGTGACCAAAGAATTATGGAAATCTGACTTCTCACATAGTTCTCCAGGGCTCTCAGCAGACTGGTCAACATCCTCCAGAAGCCATTACTACAGAGAGCTATGCTGTGAAATGTGCAATAAGAACCCTGCATTTCAATGGTGGTGGTAAAACATAGTGTTTGATGCAGGGCAAAACTGTGACTGTAAGAGCATTGCTAGTGTAAACACACTGCACCATGGGTCATAATGCCAGTGCTATCCCCTGGATTCAATTACCAATGGTTTAGTTCTCTAGTGTAGATGTAGCCTAAAACACAAAGTGCTAGTCACACAGGGGATGAAAGTTTTTAAGGCTTTTAATATAATGCCAGTTGGTGTAATTTTCAAGCAAATTGTTTAATCTAAACACAGTATTAAAAGTAAAGTATTAAGGGACTGGGGATGATTGTTTATATAATCTGGCAATCCTGTAGGATATATTGTACTGTATTTTCCACAGTGCTGCCATTTGCAGTGATCTTACAGGCATTAATCTGAACATCAGTTCAATTGATCATCTTATTATAAGATTTTTATACTCTTCTGTAAAACTAGTGCATGATCCTTCAATATCTAAGCACTAAATCAGATATTGCGACTTGCTCCTTCTGTGCAATTAAAAAAATCAAAATGATGCAAGAAGTTACTTACAGTACAAACCCTATTATGCAAATGACATGGGGGAAACTAAAAACATTTGATTCACTACCCAAAATCTCACTTAACCAATGAAATATATAAAAATTACAGGACATGAGTCAGTTTAGGAAAACATGGAGCTTCACATTTGGATAATCAAGCTTTTGTTATACATACAGCAGGTATGGATACTGCATAAAGAAAAAAGAAAAGGAGTGCTTGTGGCACCTTAGAGACTAACCAATTTATTTGAGCATAAGCTTTCGTGAGCTACAGCTCACTTCATCGGATGCATTCCTGTAGAGGATGTTGATCAGGTGGTTCCGCAGTTTCTTTGAGAGCGTGTGACACAAGCTGCCAGCATAGTCTGTATGGTATCTATATGAGTTTTTTCATGAAGTTGATAGATTTCCACTCCATACGGCTAAATTCAGTGCTTTGCAAAAAGGAAAGGAGTGCTTGAGGCACCTCTACAGGAATGCATCTGATGAAGTGAGCTGTAGCTCATGAAAGCTTATGCTCAAATAAATTGGTTAGTCTCTAAGGTGCCACAAGTACTCTGGTTCTTTTTGCGAATACAGACTAACACGGCTGCTACTCTGAAACCTGTCGTTATGCAAGGCACTGCATTTAGCCGTATGGAGTGGAAATCTATCAACTGCATGAAAAAACTTGCACAGATACAGACAGACATCATCTTCCTTTCCAAATGCAAACAGATGGACATCGTACCAAAAGGACTGAAGGTAAAAAATCCATTACAATCTACATACCACACAGACTATGCTGACAGCTTGTGCCACATGCTCTCAAAGAAACTGCAGAACCACCTGATCAACATCCTCTACAGGAATGCATCCAATGAAATGAGCTGTAGCTCACGAAAGCTCATGCTCAAATAAATCTGTTAGTCTCTAAGGTGCCACAAGTCCTCCTTTTCTTTTTGCGAATACAGACTAACACGGCTGCTACTCTGAAACCTGCACAAAGAAAGTTATCTCAGTGCTTTATAATCTGCATGAGTTTGACCAATTTGTTGGTGTCGTTTAAATGGTGTTTTGAGCAAAAGAGTCCGAACTGGTTTGGCACCTAGCCAGTTACTTCTGCCCATTTTAATTGGGAAACTTCAAAACTTAGCACATCTCTCTCTCCCCTCCCCTGCAATCCATTAGCTATTACCAAAGTTGTGATCAGTAGGATAACATGAGCTAACATTTCCCTAACTTAAAAGGAAGAGTTCATGGTGAAAACGTGCTGGTTGGGGAGGCATCCATCTGCTAACCTGCCATGTTGTCCCTGGAGGTGTGCTGTCTGCCTGGATGCTGCATGCAAGACCATTACAGAAGGTTGCTGAGGCTCATCCATCCCTCTGGTCACTCCCTCTTCTGCTTATCCACCTGGGCACTCATACTGCTAGGTATGCCCCCGAGCAGATCAGCAGTAACTACAGGGCTCTGGGAGCAAGAGTAAAAGGGTTGGGGTCATGGGGGGGGGTCTTTCCCAGTTGAGAGCAAAGGCCTAGGCAGAGACTAACGTATCCTGGAGATGAATGCATGGCTGTGTTGACAGGAGGGCTTTGGCTTCTTTAATCATGGGGTGCTGTTCCAAGAAGGTCTGCTAGGAAGAGATGTGGTCTACCTGCCCAAGAAGGGGCATATCAAGAAATGGCTCCCTTTAGCTCTTCTGGGAGGCAGGATAAGGCCATGCTGATGGGAAGCAGAGCTGTCAGCAAAGGATACAGGTGCATGGCTTAAGGGCTTTGTGTTTTGACAGTGATGAAAGCAGGTTAGCCCTATTTAGAGGGGTTTAAGTGCTGGTGCAAATACCAGTGCAGCTGCTCCTGTTGCTGACACTGAGTACTGTGCGTGTGAGCGTAGCTCCCCAGCCGAAGGAGGCAGAAGAATCGGGATGTGTGATGAGATGTGAGATGAGATGATGCCAGGAATGCGTTTGGGGCTAGAAGTGCTTCATTTTGCCGGAGAGCAGCACGAGGGTTTGGCTCTGGTGGAAGCTAGAGGAAGAGAGCTATGCTCCAAGGTGGGGGAGGCCCGTTTGGACACATTACGTTTATTGTTGGAAGTGATGGAATCCAATTAGTTTTTATTTTAATGTTGTGTTTATATGGGGGGGGAGGGGGGAGAATCCAACTTTACAAGAATTGGGGAAGCTGTAAGAAGCCTGATCTGGAAGATTTATTTCTCCACTGAATCTGCTGAAAGATTTTAAAAAGTAATCAGTTGTCAGGCAATCAGTGAATGACTAAGAGACTAGTACTACAAGCCTCAGGGAGAGTGTTTGTCTGTCTAGGAATAACACTAGCTTTCAGTATGATGCAATAGAGAGCTCAAACAGTGAAGCAAATTTCCCCTTCTACTAGCAAATAGCTATTTCAATCTGAATATTAAATAATACCAAAACCTTTCCCAGTGTCCAGAAGAGTTAGGGAAGAAGTGTGTACAATGTCCATGCCTCTTATTTTATGAGTTAATTAGCCCATCTCTAGGCATTTGGGTGGCACTCCTGTTTATCCAACCTAATCTGTTAATTCACTCACAGTCCATCTCCAGTCTACAATAACTCAGACTTGAGCCCATTTCTAATACTGCTTATGCAGTGAAACCTGCTGCCCTTCAAACAGAACAGCAAGTATTAAATTTCATGTGGCATGGAGTAATCCAAAAACCCAGAAGCTCTCTGAATCTAGACAATGTAATTACTATGTAATGTAACACTTACGCTATTAATTATATTCATGCATTTATTATGGAAAAGAATTGCCTACAACACATAGGATATGTCTATGCTGCAGCTGGGAGCGTGCTTCCTAGCTCCAGTAGACAGACACATGGCTAGCATGCTAATAATTGCAGTGTAGGCAAGGGTAGCATGTCGGGAGTGGCTTGGCCTAGCCTCTCGGTATGTACTTGGGGTTATGTCCACACTGAAATTAGACGCCCATGCAGGACCGGCTCTAGGCAGTTGCACCCTCAGAGCTCCGGGCGGCAAAAAACCTAGAGCCGGCCCTGCACCCATGGCTGGCCTGTGCCAGCTGGCTCAGGCTCAGGGGCTCTTTAACTGCAATGTAGACATTCAGGCTCAGACTGAAGTCTGAGCTCTGTTACACATCCATCTCGCAGATTCTGGACTCCAGCCTGAACCTGAATGTCTACACTGCAAGTAAACAGCCCATGAGCCTGAGTCAGCTGGCATGGGCCAGCCGTGGGTTTTTAATTGCAGCGTAGGCATACCCAGGAGGGCGGGGCAGGTTTGTACTCATATAGCTAGCCTGAGCTGCCACACATAGTACCCCCATCTACATTGCTATTTTTAGCATGTTAGTTGGAGTGGAACTAGAGCATCTGTCTACTCAAACTGGAAAGCACGCATCCATTTGCAGTGTAGACGTAACTATAAACTGATGGTACAGTCCCTAATTTATGGCTGCTCATGGGCTGTTGGTTCCAACTACCTAGCCTATTTATCATGCTGTCTGTGTGTGTTTTGGCTTCATGCACATCTTTTCACAGAACTGGCAACCCTATTTCATTTAATTTCATCATAGTTGGAGATTTAAACAAGTTGGGGTAGGAGCGGTGTTACTAAAATCATTTTTCCCCACTGAAGAAGGGCAAAGTGCTGTCAACTTGCAAGGAACCTTCTCAGCACCTTTTCCTTAGATTTAAGCTTTAAAAATGTTGAATGACAGCTTATTATTCAGTTAATTTGATTACATTTGTATAACACAACCAGATGTAGTGTGATATGGTTGACTGTTTGAAATAAGGCCACCACAGAAAAGCTGAAAAGCCTGACTCCATGTTTTGTTCTTACTTTTAAGCATTTTTCCTTGTACAATACTGTACCCTGGCAATGGCTTCCTTTTAATTTGTACTTTTCCATGTGAGTTTCTGATTTAAAGGAAGCATGAAGGCTGCTGTTCCAAAACATGTGATACAACTTAGAGACCTGTCTCAAGAGTTCTGTGGGCTGTTTAGCCCATGCTTGAAAAAACTTGAAAAAGGAGCTGCAACATAAGCTGAAAGACAAAACTTTAAAACTGATTTATATTTCACAGGGATTTGTTGAGCTGTGGGTCTAGATTGCACTCTTCTGTCACTAGCCAATTTTGACTCTGCTTCCATGATAGGCTCTGTCTTCACATTTTAAAATACTAACAGGCTTCTTGTGGATGGATCAAATGACTGCCCTGTTCCCTTCACCTGTGAAATTTCAGAGACTATTTGAAAAGAGCCATTGTTTTCAAGGAATGCCAGACCTAGTCCAGGAAAGAAAGTTTTCATTTCATCAGGAATTTGGAGTCTGCCTGAGAAGGCCAGGCAGTTACTACGTGAAAGCTATGGCACATTCATTCAAGATCTGAACATTTACACTAACTGGGCCTCACCCTTCTTGGGTTCCTTTGCTTACCCCTGCTGAGTGGGTGGGAAGGAGAAGGAAGCCTTCACTACTAAAACCATTGGGCTCAAATGATTATTAGCTCTCCAGACATAGGTTTCTCTGTTCTTGCTTCTGTCCCATGCATCCACAGCACTTGTGTGCATTCATGTGAATAAGCTTATACGTTGAATGAACATTTTGAAATGAGCTTCTAATAAAATATACTGATATAGGACTACTCAATAAAGATACCATATGTATATTCAGGGCCTGACAGATGACTCCTGTTTCAAGCACATTACAAATAATTTCTGAAGTGAAAATTGGGAATAGAAGCTGAAAGCATACTTTGATTTTTTTTTTTAAAGCACGTGATATACAAGCACACAGTCAAACTGTTCTTGTAGGACTCTAAGGGGACTGGGCGGCAGTTTTACTATCTAAGGTTTCCTATTGTTTAGGTTTCTCAGACATTTTCTACAGAATGTGTTAGGAATTTAGCCAGGATGGATTGATGAGACTAATAACATGTTTAACTTTTCTGCATCCTTATTAGGAGGATTTGCCCCTGTGCCACAGTAGCTTTAATCTGCGATGCAGGAGACTCAGAACTTGCAAATGTATTAAAATGTGGAATACTATTAATATTATTAATCATTACTTGAACTTGTAACCAGCTCGTTCCTTCTTTGGGGAGAGTGAGGAAGTTTTCAGAGGGATATTCAACCTGTTTTTCAAAGGAAAGAGAAATCTGACCTGAATATGAACTGAGGATAAGTACTGTGCTCAGTGAGCTGAAGCTTTGGAAATTGTACTTTTTGCACAAATGCGTTTCCTCTTTGTTTTGGTTTCAGCCCTCATTTAATCTGAAAATGGTAACACATTAGTGGCATTAAATATTCAAGTTGTAATGAAAAGACTGTGACTGTTTTTGAAAGTATGGACCAGAATGTAATAAAATTAATTAATGTATCAAGAAGAACCTGGGATTATAATGCATGGCATTTGGGGATTTTTTTTTCCTCTCCCATTTTAGATCTTTCCTGTCATCCAGTGAAAAAACTGATGTAACGTTATTTGTCCTTAGACCATGATATAGATGGTACATAAAAGGAAGCTTGTCCTTTTGGGACCTGGCTTTGAATCAATTATAGATGACAGAAAAATACTCTTTTGTGGCTGCTAAAGTTCAGGAATGAATTCTGGCAGTCTTAGCCAAATCCCTAATGCAGAGTCCACATTACCAACATCAAATTGGCAGCTTTAACCTGCAACTCCCACTAGAAACAAGGCAATGAATGAATTTAGTTAAGGTGTCCTGACTGAGCTGCAGCGTGGCTGCTATACACACCAAGACTCTCCCTTATAACCTCCAAAAAGCTGTCACTCGAAGAAAAATTAAGTTTAGAATGTTTGCTACCTACAGTGGCATAGCGGACTACTATTTTGTAGGTTTCAGAGTAACAGCCGTGTTAGTCTGTATTCGCAAAAAGAAAAGGAGTCCTTGTGGCACCTTAGAGACTAACCAATTTATTTGAGCATGAGCTTTCGTGAGCTACAGCTCACTTCATCAGATGCATACCGTGGAAACTGCAGCAGACTTTATATATACACAGAGAATATGAAACAATACCTCCTCCCACCCCACTGTCCTGCTGGTAATAGCTTATCTAAAGTGAGCATCAGGTTAGGCCATTTCCAGCACAAATCCAGGTTTTCTCACCCTCCACCCCCCCACACAAATTCACTCTCCTGCTTGTAGTAAGCTATATTACCCTTGACAAAGCTGCCATCCATTAGCCTCTTGCTCAGTAAAAGCTCAGGAATTGCAACAGGAAAAATATCAAACGCTGGTCAGACTCCTATTGTCCTCTTTTTATTAATATTTGTATAGAAAAATCTTAGCTCTTTTTCCTATCTACTCTTTTTCTCACTATCCCCGCCAAGTCAAAATGTCCTTCTGGCCAAGAAGAGTTTTAAGTGACACTGGACCTGGCCATTACCATTCTTGGGTCACCAAGCAGGGGAAGAGAGGGCAGTGGAGGGTCAGGCAAGAATTTTTTCCCCCAGTTGTCTCAGCCCCTGCCAAGCTGTGTAGTGAAGAATCAAACTTGGTCCCAAACTCTGATACCCTGCATAGCCCAATGAAGTCCTGCATCTAGATAAACTAGTCAGCCTAATCTTCTCCTTTTCACAAGTATCTGTTAATTACTCATTCCTTTTTTGGAAGGACAGTTTTTTAAATTAATTCACTGATACAAAAACAAATCCCATGGCCAGATCCTGAAGTTCTTACTCCATTTCTAATCTGTTTTTCCTTGCTGCTCACTCAGGACCCCTGAAGCTAATGGTAATTTGCCTTGAGTAAATTATGAGGAAAAACTTCATAAAACCAGAATAAGGATGTGGCCTCTGTGTTGTTAACTGATCTACAGCTGTCTGTTCAACCCTGTTTGTTCCTTTCATTGGTCGGTGCTGAATAACAGTGTTTACTAGCAGACTAGAATGGAGTTTTCCCCGAAGATTCCTTGTCCATATTGGTTGCTTCAGCTCAGACTAGTGAGGAGTTTGAAGATGCAGGAAGACAAAGGTTGTCTAATGTGGTTCTTCAGCATTGTCTGTCTGAGCTATTTTTCTCAGCAAGAAATTGAACCATGGTCCCCTGAAAGCAAGTGATAACCAGGACCTAGTTGTTGTCCTGCACGGTAGTGTAAATCATGAGAAATTTCACTGAAGACAATGGAGTTATACTAGTGTGAAACCCGAACAGAACTAGGCTGGTGTGTGTCAAATATTTTTCTATATATGTAGAATTCCTAAAGAGCACTTTTCCCATTCAATCCTTTTTGAACAAATACTTGATTTGGTGCCATACATAGAGACACAAGGAATGGTGCTGTGGGATAATTTTAAACATTTTTACACCCTGCTCCAAACAAAATGTGCTAAAAGCATTAAACAGCCACCACCCAATTTGCATCCCAGTTATGATAAGCAATATGGAAAAAAGAGAGCGAGAAAGAGGCTCAATAACAAAATTGAAAAGTTAGGCACTTTGAACTTTCCCATCACCTTACCAGTGTTTCCCTACAGGCAGTCTAAAAGACAACTCAGCAATGTCTGAATGGAACAGCACACAAAAGCTCCTTCACAAGTAGGTCTTTAATTGATTACGGCTGTGTTTATAGAAGCAGAAGAGAATTTACACAAAATGACAGATTGCTTTCAGTTTCAAAATGGTTTACTAATGATAATGGTAACGGAGGTCCCCTCCACCTCTCATTCAGCTAGATGAAGTCTTAAGGATGCGCTCTTTGTTACCTTATCATAGCAATGTATGTCTGCTTATTTTTCCGTTTAAAGTAGTGATATTCATAACCTTCACAACTGCTTTGACAGTGCAAATTTACACAGGGAATAGCACTAATGATTTTGCATGAACATCAAGGCCTCATAAATTGTAGATCCAAACATTAAATATGAGAACAGAGAAGAATAAATAATATAAACCTACTGGAACTCATTCCCGCTTTACCTCTGATTGTCAATTTGCTTAGTTAATCATAGAAACGCAGTTTGTGAGTACAGTTAGAAAGGCTGATCAGAAGCAAGTAGTGGAAAGAAATTCCTTTTTCTATTCATATTAAAAGACATTTCAGAATAACACATTAATAGTATACTGTATGCGTGTTCCAAAATTGGTTCCTATTACTTCCTAGCTACCCAGAGATACTGGGGCAGATTCCCATCTCTGTTATGATGGTGACAATCTGCAGTAGTTCAATCCAGGAATGAATTACTCCACATTTACAAGAATGTAACTGAAACGAGAAGCTCGCCTCCTGGAGTTAAACCAAACACAAATTAACCGAAACTCTCTTTTTCACTTTTATGCATCACTACAACAGAAGACCTTTTTTCATTCCTCTGCTAATAGTGACCTCTGCTGGTAATGTTCCATAATACAGACTTTCTTTGGTACCCAAGGAAGAGGTAGCACTTTTGCAAGGAAAATTATTACTGTGCTTTTTGTAATATATCGTGTTAATTTTAGAGCAGAATTTTAGTTTCAAATCTATGTAATCTCTTTGAACTTTAGAACATCTTCCAGATCTAATGTTGATTTATAAATCGTTTTCATTATTACTGCCGTCTGATCTTATATTGAAGGATATGATAACCTGATAACCTGTTATTTTCAACCAGTACTAGTTGCGTCCAGCATTCCAGAACTAAGCTGAGGATGGTGCTAATTTTGAGCTGTGGAGTTCTCTCACGTTTTTATCATTTACTAGACTGGAAACTAGGAATTTAAAATGATATCTTCTCTACTTCTGATGCAGGCAAATGTATTGTTTATGAAAGCATGGAGGTAGGCAAATAGGAAAACAGATAATGCTGATGTTGTACATTTATTTTTGTTTTAAAGACATTGTAAATACTTTGTTCCTTCTGACACTTTATTTGTTTAAACATAAAGACTTCTTAAAATTAATTTCTTTCACCTGTATGATTCTTAATGTCAGATGACAGCCTTTAATGAATAAAGAGGTGTATCTCTGACAAACACACACGAAAAGCTAAATGGTTGCCTAAATATCAAAAATGGCCATGACAAAATCCCACAGAGGGAAAATATCCTTCCAAAAATATCTTTAGAGGTATGAAAATGCTTGATGTCTCCAAGTTGGAAAGCATGTTTTAATCATGCTTTTTAGTGACACTTGTCTTCTAAAAGTTTCAAAGCTTGTCTTGTCATTGTATGATTCAACATGCTTCCTGCTTATGCTGTCATGTTGAATTATGCCACTCCCACAATGTAATAATCTTTTAGAGCATGACAAGCCTCAGAATTTCAAGGTACCCTAATAATAAAAAATAAAGTAAAATATCCATTCCTAAATAAAATGTAGTGGGGCCAAATTCGGTTCCTAGTTACTCCAGTGGCAAAAGCAGAGCAATCCCACTAGACTCTATCAAGTTCCTCTGGATTTACACAAAGTAACAAAAGCAGATGTAGATATATGTATGACTTTTTCAGTTACCTTACCCACTTTGAAAATCTAAAAATGTATTTATGATACTACCTCCAGTTCAGATTCACCAGAGCAGTCAAATATTCCAGCTTTCTACAAGTATTCATTCAAATTAAATCACTTCCCTTGACAAGTTCCCAAACATTTTGTGTTTCTTTCCTGTGAATATGCTAGCAGATGAATTTGTGGGTGTTCGTGGAAGCAGCTAACATTGAGTGAATGCTCAAGAATATTTGCAATAGTCAGAACTCATTCCATAAGTCCATCTGCTGTGCCTGCATGAGGAGCCTGACCCATGCATGACAATCCACTCAGGGTACAATGGCTGAGGCCTCCCTCCTACTGGATGGATTTCAGCCCCCCTGAAGAGGGAGTCACAGGTGAAGGATGAAGAAAGTGTACTGGGAAGCTCACCCAGAGACAGACAGACAGCAGCGGGGGTTTCCTTTGCCCACCCAAAGACTGGATGTGGGTTGGGAAGGAGGGAGCCCCTGGCCTACCTGAAAAATGGTGTTGAGTCTCTACAAAGAGGGTCTTGTGTGAGTGGCCTCTGGTGCTACCACCACCAGCCAGGCCAGGGGCACAAGTAGCTTATTGGAGTTGTCAGGTACATGCCACTCTGGAGGCTTCTGTAGAGGTGTCCCTGAAGCCCCAGATTGTCCTAATCCAGCCATAACACTATGTATTATTTGCATAAATTATTTGGACTATAAAGACAAATATTCAGGAAAATGATAAGATGTGTGTGGACAAATCCACAAAGAAGAAAAATGAGCATCATTAAAAAAAAAATTGTTCACTCTGTTCTGCTAGCATCACATACTTTCATATTCATAACACTCCTGTCCATCTTCTCAGTTCACTTCTGCCTACTGTTCTGCTTCTCTCCGAATAGCTGGAGCCATCTACTCCTCTGCTGACACACTGTGTAAATGATCAAATGCATGTGCATTCGAATTCAAATATTCACCTTATACAAGTTCAAAAATCAAATTAGAATTAGAGAATAAATACTCCTAATCAGTGATGAGCTGCCAAAATCTTAACAGCTGGTTCCCTCCTCACCCCATGAGGGGGTCGTGGCCCACCCCCGCCCCCGGAGATTCCTGCCCCATCCAACCCCCACCCGTGTTCCTTGATGCCCCCTGCCCCCAGAACCCCTGCCCCATCCACCTCCCTCCCCTGTCCCCTGACTGCCCCCAGAACTGGGCAGGAGGGTCTCGTGGGCCACCCTAGTGGGTGCCCACCCCTAAGAGCCAGAGGAACCTGCTGGGGGGTGAGGTGGGGAGTCCCGGTGGTGCTTACCTGGGGCAGCTCCCAGGAAGCATCCAGCAGGTCCCTCTGGCTCCTAGGGGTGGGGGAGCATAGCGGCTGCTCCCCCCACTGATCACATCAAAAGTGGCATCTTAGGCACCGATTTCATGGGTGCTCCAGGGCTGGAGCACCCACGGGGAAAATTTGGTGGGTGCAGAGCACCCACCGGTAGCTCCTCACCCCACACCCGGCCCCAGCTCACCTCTGCCTCCGCCTCCTCCCCTGAATGCGCCGCCCCGCTCTGCTTCTCCGCCTGCCCCCTTCCCCCCCTGGCTTCCCGCAAATCAGCTGTTTGCACGGGAAGCTGGGGAGGACTGAGAAGCAGGCGGCAGCTTCACACTCAGGCCCAGGGAGGTGGAGGTGAGCTGGGGCGAGGAGCGGTTCCCCTGCGTGCCCCACCCCGGGCTACCTGCTGCGGTGCGGGCGGCCCTCCTCACACCCCCCCGGCCCCTGCTCTCCTCTGCTCCGCCTCCACCTCCACCTCCCTGGGCCTGAGCGGGAAGCCGCCACCTGCTTCTCAGTCCTCCCAGACTTCCTGCACGAACAGCTGATTCGTGGGAAACCTGGGGGGAGCGGAGAAGCAGGGCAGGGCGGCGCGTTCAGGGGAGGAGGCGGAGCAGAAGGTGAGCTGGGGCTGGGCAGGGAGCGGGGTGGGGAGCTGCCGGTGGGTGCTGTGCACCCATCAAATTTTCCCCGTGGGTGCTCCAGCCCCGGAGCACCCAGGGAGTCGGCGCCTAAGGCACCACGTTTGGCCGGTTGTTAAATTTAGAAGCCCTTTTAGAACCTCGTGGGACAACCAGTTCTAAAAGGGCTTCTAAATTTAACTGGTTCTAGCAAACTGGCTCCAGCTCACCACTGCTCCTAGTAAAGTAATATCTTGTAATGTGTCTGATCCCTCTCCTTTATAAATAGATTTTATAACATGGAGGTACAAGTTGGATAGCTTTGTGAATACAGATTAAAGAGTCTATGCACTATACTACGGAAAGTACACACACATTTTAAGTGCTTTCTTTGCATTTTTAAGTTGCATATTTGTTTGACTAATAATGAGTTTTCCATACAACTGTTCTAGGAACAAATTTACTATGCTCTGAAATTTTGTAATCTGCATAGAGATGAGTCCTTTGGATATTCATATCCATGAGGTGCTTGAAAAAAATCATAAGAATATAGCAATTCCAAGAGAGAGTATTACTTCAGAAAATGCCTTCTTGGGTTATCTCCACCTTCTCATCATCTATGTCTGGTTTTCAGGAAGGAAGTATTATATATAACAGACACAGGGTAGTCATGGAAATCCTGAAGACATTCCCCATAACTCCCACAGAGGATTGAAGTTTTGGGCTTTCCTTTCTGTTTTAGTTTAAATTTATTCATAAATTAATAGCTAGTAGATAGATAATACCTACTTCCAAATATTGGCCATTTCTTAATGGGTGTTAGAAGCTGTAACCGTACACATATACAGAATCAATTATGGATTAAAAAAAGATTACATGGCACTGTGTTAAAATGATGTGTTAAGCAGTGGCCCAAATCTTCGTCCATATCACGCTGAGAACCGTTTTATGCTGTTGAGAATAAATTTGATATTGGTGGGACTACTCGTGGAGTAAGGGAAGGGAAGGTGACAAAAGCTAGCAGAGCAGCAGCCAAAAGAAGAACAACTCATGCTATAGTCTATCAAAGGTATGGGTTTGTGAGAGAGCAGAGGCAGTTAGGGAACTGCCTGGAGGAGACTTGAAGCCTGAAGCAGGCTTGCTAAATGAGTCAACCAGAAACACCTGGTGCAGGGAGGGAACCTCAGATAATTGATTCCTTATAAGAGAGAGGAAGTAGACCTTGAAGGGGGTTGACTCTGGTAAGCCTATAAGGAAAACAGCTCTGAGCTGGGTAGTTGTAAGCAAAACCCTAGACTGGGTCACCTTCTAAGAACTGATAAAAGGGCCCTGTGAAGGAACTTTTTCACTTAAGCAGCCTCTGAGGTAAGAGTTATGCTCCAGGACAGACTTTTGGTATTTTTACTTTTGAGTTCATTTTGTCTGAATGACTGTAGCTTCAATAAGGGTAGTGATTGGGTGACCAAAGTGCGTGGAGTCTGTATGAAAGGACAGTGCAGAGGTAGTCAAGTTACAAGGGGTCACATGATGGTAGGCAATCAGTTGACAGGGTTGTATCTTGCAGACATATAGCTCATCTCAGCTTTAGACAATATATAATGTTGGGGTGAGGCTTGCTAAAACATGTTTAAAAAAAAAAAACCTACATTTTTGTATATAGTGACTTGTTTTGTTTTTTGGCTACAGCTTTGACCATAGTTATGTTGTTTTAGGCAATATTTTTAGCTTATGTAAATAATAAGTCACCCCTCCGCCCACTGGTTTGCTTGCAGCTACGCTAACTGGTGCATAGTGAGGCAGAGCTATGGTCCCACCAGCTCCCTTTGCTATGAAGTACCATGCACTCCAAGAGAGTAGAGAGGGAACAGTTCCTGTGCTTCTCTGATGAAAGGACTGGATCGCTGCCTGACCTGTACAGGGGCTATACAAGTGTTGCAGGTGGCTACCTTTTTCTTCTTCCATCCTGTATTAGGCATCCACCTAATGGCCAGGCAGAATCTGGCACAAGATCATCCCGCAGATCCCACTATAGCATCCATATTTACAAAACTTGTCCTATGTGGTCAGCAAAGAACCACACAGACCAAGCTGCAATCATGGTCTGAGAGAAAACCACTCTTGTAAACATTTGAGCCCTTTCACATTTCTTCAACTTGTCAGACATTTAACGCTTAGGTCATCCTATCAGGGAAAAGAATTAACATGTGATCCTGCTTTGCTCAAATACAATGAGTGTGATGGAGAAAAATCATGGTGTGAAAGTCCCTCACCCATGAAATTTGAAGAGGTTCTTAACATTGTTCTGTCTAATTGATTCCTTAATGAGGTGCTCATTTGCAAGGGAATCCTAGAAATGTAGGGCTGGACCTTGAGAGGTCATCTAGTTCAGCCCCCTGTGCTGAGATAGGATCAAGTATATCTAGATCATCTGTGATTAGGTATCTGTCTGTTCTTACCAATCTCCAGTGGTGGAGGTTCCACACCCACCCTTGGAAACATATTCCAGTGCTTAACCATCCATATAGTTAAGGACTGTTATACTTTCTTTCTATGTTTATGAAAGTCTTCATGCTGAGAGGTGAATCTTTTGCCATTTCCTTGGGCTGATGGAAAGAACATGGAGACATTTTCCTGTGGCTCTGCATGAGACATAAAAGAGGTAGATTGCATCTGTCCTAAACTGCCAGCATGAATATGCAGGGCTTCTGTAGGATATATCATCCAGGGAGCATGCACTTGTTCTTGATTTTTTTTTTATTTTTTATTTTAACCTGTTCCATATGTACTGCTATGCACACAGGTGTCTATCAGTCTCTTTAGAAATCTGCACCATTTATTCATGCACATAGATAAAGTGTTTTGTGTCCAAAAAGAGCTTTGTTTCAACCAAGTTTGAGATGGATTTGATTTGAGATGGAGGGATTTAGAATAGGAGTATGTTAAAACAAAATAAAGACCAAACAACCCCCCCATTTTTTCCTCAGGTATTTTGGTGGCAATGCCTCTTTAAAATATGGCATCATCTGGGACATGTCTGTATTCAACCTAAGATAAATCATCTCTGTTGCAGAGTTCAGATGAATACTGCAGTGTAATGGAATCACTTTACAGTTAGAGAATCCCATGATCAACTACAATAATCCCATGATCCCTACAATCCCATGATCAACTACATAGATCAACATCTATGAGATCAATCTCCAGGTAGAATTCAGTGTTTAAAGAATCAGATGAGTACAAACTTCATTTTATTTAACTATTTAAAATAACTGGCTACTACTATTAGCATTTTTGTTACAACTGTGCTCTCTGAGGATTGTAGGGGGATACCAAAGATAAGTTTAATACAGTGAAGAGGCATTTCTTATGTGTTTCAAAACAAAGGCCCTTTTTCACCAGACATCAAAAAATCGTAAAACAGTGTAAGGAAGTCCTATCTCAATTTTCTGAAAGCAAAGAGGTGATTTTTATCCAGGAAACAAGGATAATGTTTCAAACCAACCACAGGACAGTTAGACTTTTTCTCATGTCACCAAATGGTATATCACATGTATTTCAATCTTCCAACCTATAGTGCATGTATTTTATTTAGAACTTTTTAGGGCCAAATCCAATTTAGCTCTCCAACATTCCTTGGCAACAAGTGGGCTTAAGTAAAACCAGAGCTAATATGGTCAACCTTATTAATATAGTCCCACATCAATGTACTCAGTGTTTATTCACTGTTTACTCAAATCTCACTTGGGCAAACTTTCACTGATGTCAACTGACTTTACTTTGCTTGAGTAAAAATTAAGTACAGCGATCAGAATTTGACCATATACATTAAGGAATTACCAATGAGCATCAACATATTTAACTTTTTAAAATGTTATGCTAATCAGGGAAAGGTCATAAATTGACAGTTAAAAAAAACAAACTGTGCTGGAGTCCAACCTTATCACCTTTATGTATGTTGCAAAAGACAATCCAGCTGTCTTCTCCAATGCAGTTTCATGGCAACCCGTATGATTCTAGGAAGCATTGGAGAGCTACAATGGGTGCTCTTAGGGTTTTTGCCATTTAGGGAGAGATTATTGGATTCCAGCAATTCCTTCACCCCCATTTTAAGTAAAGGGAATTTCTCTGAAACCGGTAAAAACCTTCAAAGCAAAAGCACTTTTAAAGTAAGGTGTGGCAGCCATCACATACTTGTGATGAGAAAGGGTTCAAAAAATAACCATATTAGGAGCTTGCAAAAGAAAAACATAACAAAAGAACATTCCTGCAACATTTGAATAATTACCATGAAAATATCTGTGATGGGTTTTTCAAACAAAATAAAATTGTCTGTTAGCTTCCTGTTCTTAGAATAGATATACCTTTAAAAATTCTGCTAGATCTGGTGGAATTTCCCCATCTTTTTAAAGATGCCCCTTGAAAGTGGAATTCTGAATAAACCAAGTCTTCTAAACCCAATTATTTTGTTTTTGTACCAAACATTTCCTGGAACACTCAGAAAGAACCAATACATGGCAGATATGTTGTACATATCAAATGACTTGTTCCTCTGACTAATGAAGTGTAATCCCCTTTTTTCTTCACAAATTAACTTTGAACATTCACAGCTATTTGGATCTGCTGTGTGAATAACCATTTACAACATTAGCAACTGTTCAAATTTGTTGTGTGAATATCTGTTTTTTGAGAAGGCTGTCAGAGTACTTTGTGTACAAACTCTTGCCAATATTTATGCGAGTATTCATGAAGCTCTTGCTTTCTACAGACATTCTTATAAACAAAACCGTGCTCACCAAAATGTTTCTGTATAAATGAATATTGGATTGTGAATAGCAGCAAACAAATTGGCAGTTTTTATTTGCAATAATATTCTCATATACTTTTTCTGGTCTGTGCTCGACCAGATTAACCTCATGTTCTAATGGCAGCATAGCTAAAAGCTCCACAGATCCTTAAACAGTACTTCCTGATCCAAAATCCGCTGAAGTCGGTGAACTTCCTCTGGCTTTGTATTAGGCAGTTATAGAAGTACCAATTAAAGAGTGTGCTTATCTCTAATAGTCTGTTTATTGGTTGTTCAGTATGTGTAAGGCCCTGGTCACATGACATGTACTACATGAATGGACCAATGTCTACCTGCTATAGCTAGAGTATTGGGGCCCTGATTTGTATCTTTGACCCTTAGTCTGTGATGGGGGGAAGCTGTTGAAACTTCTTTATGAATTTCTATGTATTGACTTACATCTGGGTTGAAAAGTGAGAAGGCATTTTAGATTATTCTTTCACCCCACCAGCTTTCTAAAATAACAGGCCATCCAAAATTACTGAGAGCAAGCACAGAACATTTGTATCAATGAGCTGGAACCACAACTACAGAGTGCTGAATGATGTTGATATTTTTTTATCCTTGGTTTGACCACAGGAGAGTCCAAGAATAGAAGAGAGAGGGGAGGAAGCTATATTTTTATCAACTGCACCATATTTTCCAAAATCTGGGTAGGGCAGCACAGTCAGAATGATGTCTGATCAACTAGGGCAGGGGAGAATCCTGGCCTTCAATTTATCCTCCTCGCTAAAGTTTTTCTTATTTTAAAAGCAGGAATCTTTAGCATGCACTGCAGTTTGAAGTGAAAGCCTGGCCCCACTGAAGTCAATAGCAAGACTCCCAATGGCTTCAGTGAAGCCAAGATTTTACACTTGGTCTCTTGAGGCTAAATTCTGATCCCACTGAAGTAAATGGAAATTTTGGTTCTTGATATTTAAAAGGGTAATAAGAAAATGTTTTACACAACATATAATTAGCTAGTCACATGCAAAGTCACAGAATGCTATTCAGGCCGATGTAAAAGGTTATTAAAAATCTAACTAAACAAGAATAACACATGCAGTTACAGTACTACAGTACTAGGAAAAAAATATAAGGATTATCAATCATTAGTCTTCAAAGAATAAATGTCTTCCCTGATGCAGAAAGACTAGTCTTCTTTTGTTATAATATTGCTTAATTAAATACTTTTATACCTTTCCCTGAAATATATCTGGCACTGGTTACAGATGGACACAAATTACTGGATTTGACGTACCAATTATTCTATTCTAGTATTGGCATTTTTTGTATAGTTATGACAAAGTATTTTGTCTTTAGAGGAGAATTTATAACTGAGGTTTAGGAACCCTTAGTAAGTCTTAATGAGCCTGGTCCAAAGCCCATTGAAATCAGTGCTCCCATCAACTTCAGTGGAGGCTAAATCAAGCCCAAAAGCTGTATCTGTATTTGGTAAATCCATCCTTATTTTTGCTCACTCGGTTTTGTGCAGTATTCTCTAATGAGACTGCTGACTGGATCTTTAACTTAATTGTTGGTGGGTTTGTTTGAACCCATATTCTTTGTTATATTGAAACTGTTATGGGGGTAAACCTCAGAACTGACACATGTTGTTAATACAATTTTTTTATTATTTGCCTTGTCCTTTACTGAATTTTAGGACATGCTTACAATTGTCTTCATACATGTGATGCCTGGAGAATGATAGCTCACGTGTTTAGTTTTGTTTTTTGGCTTTAGGGGTTTTTAGTTGCTTATGACATGAAATGTTCAAGATAATTAAGGAACTTCCTATATCTTTGCTTTTTGAACAAGTGACAAGTCCCAAAAGTGTTGGGGATAACAACTCTTTTTTGCCTTAAGAACATTCATTACCTCAAAGTATGTTTAATTCTGGAATGCAGCTTAACCTGTTTTTAACATTCTATACTTTTTTCTTTTATACTGTGTTTTGAAAGATGCATTGGGGTGTTAGCTATTGTGATTTGATTTCTTTTTTGCCTTGCATAGACTATTTAACAGGAGTTTTTAATTGCTAGTTGTAAATGTAGTACAAATGACAGATATAAATGTAGTGGGAACCATTTGGTCAAAAGGCAAACAGCTTACAAGTGAGTCTTCTCAAAGGAGAGGACACCTTCCCTTGTACAAGTTATACCAGTTTGGTATAGACATGATCTTTATTTTATTTCAAGAAATTTGCTTTAGAAGGAACCCTAGTTCTGTACAAGAATATAAGACTATTTTCTATGCAAGAAGATTGACGCTTAGGATATATTATCAGAGCTATAAAGCTAGACCTATGCTCCATGCAGTTCAGACTGCAGAAATGTGCATAGCAGCGTGCACTGAAGTGCTGCACTGTAACTCCCCCATGTGGATGCTGCAGGTGCAAACTAAACAGTTCCTAGTTCTCATTGATGTAATCCTGCTTGACAAGGAGTATGTTAATACAAACTAGGAACCTTTTAGTTTGCTCCTGGAGCATCCACACAGGGGAGTTACCAGGGCCGGCTCTACGATCTTTCCCACCCCAAGCAAAACAATTTTTGGCCACCCCTGCTCTTTTTTTGTGCCCTCCACCCCCGGCTCCACCCCAACTCCGCCCCTTCCCAACCTCTTCTCCAAATCCCTGGCCCCACTTCCTCCCCCAGGCTTGCCATATTTCTCCACCCCTCCCCCATTGCTTCCTGTGGCTCCCCCCCTGCAACCTCCCGCCCTAGCTCACCTCTGCTCCACCTACTCCCCTGAACACACCACCGCCGCTCCACTTGTCCCCCCTCCCTCTCAGGTGAGGGAGAGGCAGTGCGTTCAGGGGAGCAGGCAGAGTGGAAGTGGGGGGGGGAAGAGGAACCATTCCTTGCCTCTGCTTCACCACCACCCCCTCCCTCGAGCGTGCCACCGCTCAGCTTCTCCTCCCTCCCTCCACTACACCTGCCCTGGGAGTTACAACACAGAACGTTGATGTGCACTGCTATTCACACCCCGATAACTGAACTGCGGGGCAGTGTAGGCAAGCCCTAAGTTATAAAAGTGAACTTCTTTTAACTCCTCTTTGCAAAGAGGAAAAACATTAGCTTTAAATGCACTTAAAGAATTCTAGAACTAACCTTATTTAAACTTATTTCTTTTAGAAACATTTTAAAGTGTTTATTCTTCAAGTGTTAAGGAGAGTTTATGGTTGGGAATGTTTTACAGAAGATTGGTTATTTCCAACTCACGTTTCCATTTAAACGTGAACTTTTTTCTCCCTCAAATGCTTAAGGTGGCATAAACAATTTTTGGTATGTATATGTGCAAATATTTTGTATTTAAGTTCAAGCCTTCATATACTAACTGCATGATGTCATTAGAAAGATCTTTTGTATACAAAGATAGCAAGATCATTTAATAGTATGACTGTTTTCCAATATAAAGCCATTTGAGTATATTAATTGAGGAATTAATTAGTTATCTGGCAATGCTCAAGCAACTCCTTGCCAAACTCTGACAAAGAAACCTGAAGACATATAAAAAGAAAAGACAGTATCCTCTTTTATGACCATCCAAGTTTAAAGACTCTTCAATGATCATTTAAGTTTTACATACCAGACCTTTATATAGAAAATGTATGGACACATTTGAAACAGAATTTCAACTACTGTTACACCATTCAGGAACAAAAGGGATAGGTCAGAAAACGAAATGAACGAACAAGTTAAAACTCTGTCTTTAAAGATGCTATGATATCCCACTACAGAGACAAAAGCTACTACTTCCCTGCTGCATATGCATGAGTGGATTACATACTCATGACCTGAAGATGCTATTAAGACCATTCAGATATCAACTCCTGCCACCTTTTCATTGACTCATTCCATAAAGTTGATGAACCAATGAAAAGGTGACAGCAGCTGACATTTGAATCTAGCCAAGCCCTGAAAGAGGTGTTCCTTTCATCTTCAGTGAAACTATGGAAAGAGAAGAGTATAAATCTCTCAATTAAGACCAACAGAGCAGTACTTTCATCTCTGCTCAGTAGGTTCATCTCATCTCTACAATCAGGCACACCAGCAACAAGACAGCTAAGAAGAAGAAGAAGCCACAATACAGCACACAGAAGAAGCCACAATACAGCACACAGAAGAAGCAACCTTCTAGCCTAGCATGACTTCTGCAAAATGATGACATCACCAAGACTTTTTGTTAATGAGATGAAGTTTGCAAAAGCACAGTCAAGCAATTAGATTTAAATTTTTCTTGGTTCATGATGTATGGGTGTGCTTAAGAAGGCTTTGCTTCAATCTACATGGCAGTTAATACTAGGTTTAGAATGGTGCCCTATCCCCTTCCAGTTTACTGACTATTGGTCAAACAGAACGTCCGAAGTGAAAAGGACAGACCTCACTGGGGGTGAGAGAGCCCAAAAGGGCTGAACAGGGAAAGTACTTAAATCGTGTTCCAGAAGACACTCTTGGATGTTACAAGTACACATGGGATCCCATGGAAAATCACTGTCACCTACCCTTATCTGGGGTGACCTCAGGCTCCTCCTGGCTATGCAGGAGTTCAGATGTCTGAAGGGATGAAGACAGTGTCTGCATTTAATAGCTCCACAACCATTGTGGAGCATTCCTCAGACTGCCAGGCCTCCTGGTTAAAAAACAAACAAAAAAACTAATCGTTCAAGCTAGGTGCCTTGCTCTATCTCTTCAATGGCAAGATGGGAGGAACTGGTGAGGAATGGTGCCTCATGCTCAGTGCTGCTGCTCCTGCCCCCTCTCTTCTCTAGTGAGATGGACAAAGCCAATGAGTAGGGCCCACCCAAATTTACGTCCATGAAAAATGTATCATGGACTGTGAAATCTGGTCTTGTGTACTTTTACCCTATACTATACAGATCTCACAGGGAAGATCAGCATTTCTCAAATGGGGGGTCCCAATCCAAAAGGGATGTGGAGGGGTCACAAGGCTATTGTAGGGGGCTTGCAATATGGCCACCTTTACTTCTGTGCTGCCTTCAGAGCTTAGTGGTTGGAGAGTAGCAGATGCTGGCCAGCCGCCCAGCTCTGAAGGCAGTGCCACGGCCAGCAGCAGTGCAGAAGTAAAGGTGGCAATACCATACCATGCCACCCTTACTTCTGTGCTGCTGCTGGCAGTGATGCTGCCTTTGGAGCTGGGCTTCCAGCTAGCAGCCATAGAGCTTCCTGCAGCCAGGGAAGGTTCCTGGAGGTGAGTCTGACCTGGCCTTAGGAGCAGCCCCTGCAGGGGAAGAAGTCCAGTCCTTCACCAGAACGACCAGGACCAGCAGCTGGAGGCCGGCATATAGTAGGAGCCCTTGGCCAGGGACCCCCCAGCAACTTACAAATGCAGACTTTGTTATATAACTGCACTCAGACAAAACAATGTAAAACTTCAGAGCCTACAAGTCCACTCAGTCCTACTTGTTCAGCCAATCGCTAAGACAAACAAGTTTGTTTACATTTACAGGAGATAAATGCTACCCTCTTTTTACAATGTCACCAGAAAATGGGCATTTGAATGGCACTTTTGTAGCCATCATTGGAAGGTATTTACATGCCAGATATGCTCAACATTCATATGCCACTTCATGCTCTGCCACCATTCCAGAGGACATGCTTCCATGCTGATGACGCGCATTAAAAAAATTAATGTGTTAATTAAATTTGTGACTAAAGTCCTTGGGGAGAATTGTATGTCCCCTGCTCTGTTTTACGCACATTCTGCCATATATTTCATGTTATAGCAATCTCAGATGATGACCCAGCACATGTTCATTTTAAGAACACTTTCAATGCAGATTTGACAAAATGCAAGGAAGGTACCAATGTGAGATTTCTAAAGGTAGCTACTGCACTTGACCCAAATGTTAAGAATCTGAAGTGCCTTCCAAAATCTGACAGTGACAAAGTGTAGAGCGTGCTTTCAGAAATCTTAAGAGCAACAGTCCGATGCGGAAATTACAGAACCCGAACCACCAAAAAAGAAAATCAACATTCTCCCGGTGGCATCTGACTCAAATAATGAAAATGAACATGCGTCAGTCCACATTGCTTTGGATTATCATTGAGCAGAACCCATCAGGATGAATGCATGACCCCCGGAATGGTGGTTGAAGCATGAAGGGACATATGAATTTTTAGCACGTCTGGCATGTAAATATCTTGTGATGCTGGCTACAACAGTGCCATGAGAATGCCAGTTCTTTCAGGTGACGTAAACAAGAAGCAGGCAGCATTATCTCCTGCAAATGTAAACAAACTTGTCTGTCTGAGCGATTAGCTGAACAAGAAGTAGGACCGAGTGGACTTGCAGGCTCTAAAATTTCACATTGCTTTATTTTCGAATGCAGGGTTTTTTGTACATAATTCTACATTTGTAAGATCAACTCTCATGATAAAAAGATTGTATTCGATGAATTGAAAAATACTCTTCCTTTTTTTGACAGTGCAAATATTTGTAATCCAAAATAAATATAAAGTGATCACTGTACATTTTGTATTGTTTGTAATTGAAAAATATATTTGCATCCAAAATATTTAAATAAATGGTATTCGATTGTTTAACAATGCGATTAATCATGATTGATTTTTTTAATTGCTAGACTGCCCTAGAAAAAATGCCCTTTCACTTAGGGGATGGAATGCTAGTGAGCCAGGTGAAGACCATTAGTTTTTATTGCGGCTCTTAGGCTGACTGGTATTAACTGTATGTACTCCAGTGCTTATTATTCAGTAAATCTCTATGCCTCTATTTTAGGAGCCAGGCAAGTATTATTCTCCACATTTTAGGTGGGGTAACTGAGAGATCGCACAAAGTCACTTCAGGCCAAGCTGGGAACAGAGCCCTGTCCCTAATAGGGCATATCTAAGTCACACCCACAATCACATTGACTTTGAGATTGAATGACAAATCTATGTAGTTTTCTTTGCTGTCAAGAGTCTAGTCCCTTCCAGAGGCAGAAATGTAACCCAGGAATCCCAGTTCCCAATATTCCACTGCTATCTGGCAAATAGTTGTGTAAGTCACTGTGTCATATTCCTCTCTAGTGGCTGGTCCACATAGAGGATAATAGTTGCTTGTTGCTGCTATTGTTTGTGCCAGTGTAGAGGGCTGTGGTGAGGAGCAGAAAGTTCTGAGTTCACACTCTGCTGATAACCCATGCAGGGAGTCAGTATGGTTCTGAATTATGGAATTTCTGATTTTTCAGGGTTTTTGAACAGCTAGGAAATTGTTTTTGTAAGTAATGTTAAATCTGCAAAGTCAAGTAATCTGGTGTTAGGAAATGCCAGAATTAAGATTGCTTGTTCGTGCTGAAATCAGCCAACCCCCTTGTATATATGCATTATGATACAGTCCTTAATTACAAGATCACCTACTATTTGTTCTACATGAACTATTTGTTCTCTCCCTTAGTAGTCTGGGCACATTTTCTATAAAATAAGAAATAGGAGGCATTTTTGGGGAAAACTAGATAAACAAGTTACCTTTCATAATTTTGAATATCCTGAATCTAAAAAAAGCTTACCAAGCTGGATTTTGAATATTTCACCTTCTAAATGGAGTTCAAAATTTAAGTACAGTTTGAAAAAAAGTGCCTCTGTTTTTTTTCCCACTGTATATCCTCCACACTGTTTAGACAAGCATAATTTAAGAGTTCCTACATGAGCCAACACACCCCTTACATTGGTATGCACTGGAGCCCATAAATGTGGCCTTTTGCAGCTAAAGAATTGAGATATGCTCCCTTTGACACAGGCACAGGTAACAATTTCTGCAGAGCCATCAGGGATTAACTCCAGTGATATTATCTTGGGTACCAGTTCTTCAATGTGCTTGGTCCAACCCATATTCTCTGGTGAGGGTAATGTGAGGTTGTTGTAGTTTGCCTGTCTCCAATGACATGGCTTGAAAGTGAGCACTTTGGATGTGATAGTGTAATGCACTGCTTGTTGGGGGCAGTGCCATTGGTAATCAACACTTGGAAAACAATATCACCTGTGCCTCATTGCAGCCCTCCTCATCTGGTAAATTGTACATTTACAGATGAACTTTTCTGCTGCAATGATTTTTATTCAATATATCCTCCTTCTCTAAGTTTCTTGGAAGGCCATGAATTCTCCATGAATAGACTGGCCACCTATGAGGAGTTGCCAGAATGTGTGTATGCTGTTTGGTACACAAGCTAGTGCCTCTTCCCCACTGATGTTTAGCCCATGGTATCCAGGATGATCAAGTATATCTGAGTGTCATTGCAGTACAACATGTACCATTGAGAGAAATTCATCTTCCAGCTCAGTCTTGTAAACTGGAAAGGTTGATACACTTTCTTCTCTTGCACTTTAGAGAAAAGGATGTGTCAGAATTTGATAGGCACTGATAATGTTTGTAGATCGTGTAACACAATGAAATTGTAAACAGCATCAAAAAGTAAAATAAGTTTTTCTTTGGAGGATGCTATGCGACTTGAAAATGAACGTGGTACCTCTCTCCACCAGCTTCATTTGAGAGAATAGTAATGAGTCCATACCTGTGAAAGTTCCAAAACAGTCATTTTCTGCACAATGTGCTTCACTCATTATTAAGATAAACCATTGCCAAGCCATTACCACTGTGAGTTAGTTACTTTTCTCAAGAAATTAGCTTAGCAATTAGGGTGGTATTTCCCTTCTGAGCCTTATAAGGTCACTTACACCAGCTAAATGTGCACTGAGCTCATGTTCATACTCAGCTGCCTCAAGTATTTGTTTGTTCATTTTGAATGTTGTTACAGAAGAAAGTTTTTTTTGTTTAGAACTTCCATCCTGGCAGAAAATGCAAAGACTTCAGTTCATTCAAGAAACCTTGCTTTGAAGCTCTGTTGAGGTTTTGGTGATTGTAACACAAGGCTGGGTTTGCAGTCCATCCTTACAGGTTGATGAAGTAGCTTCAAGGAACCTACAAAGTCCGCTAATTTTACTTTTATCTGTGTTTATTGCATAACTTTTTTTTACCAGATTAATGATTCCCTGCATTCAGACTGAAAAGATGTTAGAATTCTATCAATTTTCTCCTTATTTTGGAAATCCCTGAGTGTCTGTCTTGCATTGGTTCCCAATCTGTGTTTACTAGAAGCAAAAATGGTGTCCTCCTTCACTTGTTGGCAAATAATGCATTGTTTATAAGATACAGTTGGGGGATGCTTTGGGTTCAAGACTGGCTTCACATTTTGTCTATGGAATATCTGACAACTATAAATATAATTACCACATGAATATTGAATAAATAACAAATCTTTACCAGTATGTAGCTTATGCCATAGCATAGGTATCCAAATTATAACTCAACTCACACTGAAGCAAAAGTCATCTTTAGGTTAGGTTAGTGGTTAGGTCTAGTAATTAATTTATATTTTGACAGAGGAGAATTTAAGGAAAAAACTATATCATACTGTGTTGTTGTCAAGGTTCCTCCCCCACTCTGAACTCTAGGATACAGATGTGGGGACCTGCATGAAAACCTCCTAAGCTTACTTTTACCAGCTTAGGTTAAAACTTCCCCAAGGTACAAACTATTTTACCCTTTGCCCTTGGACTTCCACTGCCACCACCAAACGTTTATCTGGGTTTATTTATTAGGAAAGCATTGTTTAGAAACGTCTTCCCCCCAGAATCCTCCCAACCCTTGCACCCCACTTCCTGGGGAAGGTTTGGTAAAAATCCTCACCAATTTGCATAGGTGACCACAGACCCAAACCCTTGGATCTTAAGAACAATGAAAAAGCATCCAGTTTCTTAAAAGAAGGATTTTAATAGAAATAACAGTAAAAAAGAATTACCTCTGAAAAATCAGGATGGTAAATACCTTACAGGGTAATTAGATTCAAAACATAGAGAATCCCTCTAGGCAAAACCTTAAGTTACAAAAAGACACACAGACAGGAATATCCATTCTATTCAGCACAGCTTAATTTCTCAGCCATTTAAAGAAATCATAATCTAATGCATATCTAGCTAGATTACTTACTAAATTCTAAGACTCCATTCCTGTTCTGTCCCTGGCAAAAGACAGATACAGACACTTTGTTTTTCTCCCTCCTCCCAGCTTTTGAAAGTATCTTGTCTCCTTATTGGTCATTTTGGTCAGGTGCCAGCGAGGCTATCCTAGCTTCTTAACCCTTTACAGGTGAAAGGATTTTTCCTCTCGACAGGAGGGATTTTAAAGGTGTTTGCACAACTGTCATAAATATAAAGGGAAGGGTATAGTACTTTTTTGTATATGGCATAGCAGTGCATTTAACTCTTCACATATCAAAAATACCTGAGGAGTAATTAGTTTACTTAATCTTAAATTTTGTCTTTACTGCAAGACCAACAAAATTCAGGTGCATATCATCACATGACTAGAGGAAGCAGAGAGTATGATCTTCGACAGAGATCATCCCCTGCATTTTTTGATAGCACAGTATTTCAAAGACAGAATGTATTCCATATTTAGTACCTCTATACTTTCTAATTTATTTTCTTAAGTTAAAAATGGTAACTTTTTTGTTTTTTACTTACCTTAAAGTTCAAAATTCATCTTGGTATACATTTTCAGATTAAGCACATCCAAATTATGAAGGAAAACACATTTACCAACTTTCCCCCACAAATACTTTGTTTCATTGTTATCAACTTGTCTGGGAATTTGGCCTGCTCTTTAGTGCACATAGATACTGAGTCAGGCAAAGAGCTGTAATAAAAGAAGGTTGTTTTCCTTTTGGTTAAGGTAATGGACTGGGACCCAGGAGAGCTGGGCTCTACTCCTGGCTGTGCCACAGACTTCCCATGTAATGATGGGCATATGCATAAGAGGGCCAAATTAAGTTTGCACAGACAACATTAAGTGTTCACAGGCTTCCCTAAAATCACTGCTGGCTTTTTGGAGTCACAGCCAGTAGAGTTTACAACAGTCAGTAGGCAGCGCTAAACTCTGCCAAGACTGGCACAAAAGTAGTCCCAGGATCAGCGAGCCAACAACCAGCTTCCTAAAGTCCCCTCGCTCTTTGCACGCACTGGAAACACGGTGAAGCAGATGCTCAGAATGTTCTACTGATTACACTCTGGCCCCAATCTTGCCATGTGAACCACATGGCCGCAGGGATTTGTGCTCACGTGTCATACTGCAGGGTTGGTACACGTGTTTCTCAACTTTAATGTTAAATAGCAACTTAGAGTTAGTGGAAATAGAGACTGTTTAGTTACTTGGTTTTTAAAACATTTGACCAATGCAGAGCTTAGGAGCTTTGATAGTTCCCTGGTTCTCCCTGCTCTCCCAAGCTTAAATAACCTTTTATGCTTTCTCTTTGTTGCTTTTTTTAAAAAGTGTTTTACAGTGGGCTAATTAACATATTAGCTATCCCACTATAAAATCCCAGTGAGACACAGAACTGTAGTTTACCATGAAATGAATTAGTATGGTCAAGTACAGGTCATAGGGTTGACCTCTCCTAGCTACTTCACAGTAAAAACTACCCATGCCTTGTCTCCATTAGGATTTTACCAAGAGAGAAGTGTTACTTACTGTGACGGGGCAAGGCCAGATGGCTATAGAAAAGTAGTGGGAGATAGATAGATTAGCTCCAGGCTAAACAAATCCCTGGTACCAGGATAAGTGAAATGGCAGCCACTCCAGGTCAATTAAGACACCTGGGGCCAATTAAGAACTTTCCAGAAGGCAGGGAGAATGCTAGGTTGATTGGGACACCTGAAGCCAATCAGGGGCTGGCTGAAACTAGTTAAAAGCCTCCCAGTCAGTCAGGTGGGTGTGCATGTCAGGAGCTGTGGGAGGAAGTTGTGCTGTTGGAGAGACTGAGTAGTACAAACCATATCAGGCACAAGGAAGGAGGCCCTCAAGCTCCACTTCACCCTTACTTCAGGAAGTGAGGGCTGCTGTGGGGGACAAAGACCAGGGAATTGTACATGTCATGTTTCTAAAAGGTCAGCTACCATAGCTGATACTATTAGGGTCCCTGGGCTGGAGCCCGGAGTAGAGGGTGGATCTGGGCTCCCCCCACCTTTTGCCCCCTGATTAATCACTGAGACTGGGAAACAGAGACTGTGCAAGGAAGGATAACTTCTCCTCACCTCCCTTGCTGGCTTATGATGAAAATGGCTCAGTAGACTGTGACCATTGTCTCTAGAGAGAGAAGGGTTATGTGGAGGGTCACAGTGAGCCTCTTAGGCTAGCGAAATCCACCAGGAAATGTGGGACCCACAGAGGCAAGAACAGAGCTTTGTCACATTACCTAATTGTGTGTGGTTTTAAAAAAAAAAAACCCTCCCATTATCTTCAACAGAGTCAGAATCTCACCGTAGAGCTCTGTGGGCTTCCTCCCACATCTCTCTTCAACAAAGTTTTAGGAATTAAGGAGGGTCCCCAGCAACTTCTAGTTCATAGTGTCCTGTAGAGATTTGGAATTTCACAGGGCAACCTGCTGTTCCACTCCCGATGGCTTTAACTGCTCTGTGGGGCTTAGAATCTCAACAGGGTTTGTTTCTTTTCCACCTCTCCTTGTCCTGCATGTACTATATAAAGCATATCTAGGGTCACACATACTTTATCAAGTATGCATCACTTTGAAAGGCACATACTGAATTCTACACAGCCCTAGAAGGACATTTGTGGCCAACCTAAACCTTTCTCAATTAACAAAAAAATTTCAACATTTTGACTATAACACAGTAGCTATAGAATCTTACATTGTTTTCATTATCTCATTTAAGCTCATCTGTATCTATTTTGAATAAATTCTTGATTGCCAAGTGACACTTCTACCAACTGTTCATGCCTCCAATTGATTCTGGTGTCATTAATATTCATGATTACATGAAAGTCAGGTGGATGCATTTGAGCCATACAGTTTTAAAAGAAACACAACATCTCAACATACATATAATGGCTTATTTGTGAAGAATTGCAGCATAACCACAATAATCTGCATATTCCCTGTTAATAACATTTTATCCTCATCCATTTTGTGTTGACAAAAAAAAATACCCATTGTTTCTTGGTTTTTATAGCTGTATTCATTTTCCCCCCGCTTTGTACTGCTGGTCCTTAAAGACATACAGTAATGTCTATATTCCAAATATGTCATATTTAGGGTCAAATCACATTAATAGATTCCAGGGCCAGAAGCAACTATTGTGATCATCTAGTCTGACCTCCTGTATAACAGACTGTAGAAACTTCATCAAAAAATTCCTATCTCATATCTTTTAGATATGTATAATAGCATGAGAACTATCAGTGCTGTTGGGGCAAATGTCATAATCCTCACAGTTTGTCATTCAGCTCAGAAAACAGGGAACAAAAGAATCACCTGTTTGTTGAAAAGACAAAAGAGAAATTAATTTTCCTTACCTGGACTACTGGGCTTTCAGAGCTGGCTTTGCTGATCCAAATAATGGAAGCTTAAAGGAGTGAGACAAGGATCTTTGAATTTTCTGACCTTGAGTTACCTCAATATCAGTGATTTTTTTTGTAATATCAAACCAGAATGTACAAACTTCTATCCATTATTACAAAACAATGTTGCATACTTGTTACTGTAACTTTTTGGATGCATAGCAAGTTCAGTACAGCCCTTATGTGCCTATAAGTTGGTATATGGTTCTGTATTTGTGTTCTAGTAATTTTCATATCACATTTGGTGAGTTTACAATAAGTAGGGGGGAGTGTTTTTTGTTCTTTCCCTACTTGCCCATCCTACAAACACAGCCTGGAATCTGTATGCTGAGATGGGTTCTTTCTGGCTTTGTATTATCACTGGTAATAAGGACTCTGCTGGCCAAATTAGGGTGTCAGCTTTGTCTGTGTATACCTATTACTTTCAATGGTGTAGCAAAGCTGTAAGTAAGGGCATTACTCAAATGTGGGTTATACAGATAGCACTTAAAATGGATCAGGTAGTAAACAATTTAGTTGAGGATGGGTATGCCAGAAAAGATTCCATTTTACTCTGCCTGAGCTATGTTGGTTCTGGTTGGCCGAAAGTAGTAAAAGGTAAATATGCCAACAAAATATGCCATTTTTGCATAGTCATGTTTCAGAGTAAAACAACACTTTAAATTCTTAATACATGCCAATTCATATACCCATTAAACACTTGTGGTATCTTAAGAGTACACTGATTATTTAATTTGTTGAACATAATCACATGATATATTGATTTATTAGAAATAAATTTAGTTCATCTGATTAATTTAGCCTTGTCATGAAATATCCAGTTCTCTTAAATTATTTGCTGTTCACAATTATTCACTCCAAAGTTACTGATCTGCAGATTATTCCTCAATCTGGCAAGTGTTTCTTAGAAACACGGGAATTGAGGGATGAACTTGGTTTGCAGCAGCACTTCATGGATTGTTGAGACAACTTTGATCTATGCATATAATGTTCAGTCAGCAAAAGACAGGCATCAGTAAAAAGCCTTTTTAGCTCATGATTCATTTCATAGAATGGTATGTGACATGTCCGGTATCACTCAGGTAACTGTTTCCCGCTGTTGCTCAGATACTAAATGTATTTAGGCAAGCCCATAGACCCAGTTTCCTGTCACTTTTCGATGCCAGCAGCATAAAGGGAGGAAAACCCAGGGTTGTTTTTTTTCCTGAATGGATTAAAGCATAGTGTCTGAATGGATTTTTGGTGGAAAAGCAGCAAACTTCAGTGCAGAGTAAATCTTTCTATATTAAAGCACAACAAAGGCTTTTTATAGCTGCTAGATCTGGCTACACTATAGCTCCAGCATGGCTTCCCTGAAGAGTGGATAGGGACTATGGATAGGGACTACTGTCAGAGAAACACTCAAAACATATGCAAAAAGACTGAATAAATAAGTAGCTCAGGGCATGGTTTCACTAGCATGGTTCATGCAGCAAAGTTCTGTCCAGACTAGTCAGCACTACTATGCCAGATCTGCAGCAGGGGGCAGGGTTTTATACTGCCATGTCTAGAGCATGGTCAGAGCCTTACATTGCCAGTTCTGCAGTGTTGTCAGAATCTTACACTTGTCTCCCATTCTGCCAGTATAACACTTGACAGCACAATTGTTAGGAAGATAGTAACCAGGAAGCGGCTCAATAGTAATAGAGAACTTAGAGACATATTGAGTCTGGCCCCATGCATCCTAATAACTCCAATGGACATTATCTCTACCAAGGGAACAATGCCTCCCAGAACTGCCACCGAGGCAATGCAGATCTACACCACCTGAGCACAGTGCTATCCTGGAATGGGACAATGGAACCCATTATTTCCAAATAAATTTAACTTATTATTTAAGTGCTCCTTGATTTCCAGATCTTAAGACTGTTAAATAAACTTGGGTACAATTTTTTCTTTTAAGCAGCTGGAACAATATGGTAAAGGCAAAGAAGGGTTGCCATAAGGAGATGTCCAGAAATTGAGGATCATTCACATGAATCTGCAGCAGAGAGATTTGCCTACCAGTACAATTTGATAGGTTGTAGAATTTCGCAAGTGGCTCCATTCAGGCTGACTTTGACCTGTGCAGAGCTTCAGTGAAGCCTGTAATTTTTATATTTTTAAATGCAAGATCCCTCCACTACACTACAAAAATCTGATATTAAAATACCAAATATAAATAGAGTCAATACTGCATTCCAGGTGTAACCAAAATACCCACGCTAGGATCAGGCTTTTTTCTTTTTTTTTCCTGCCTCTAACAGTCAGCTATGGTTCCATAAAATGAGAATGATATTATTTTTCTTTCATTGAAGTCCTAACACATTGCAGTGGAGGCATGGCCTATATTCATCCTATATGATGGAATGAATCTGCAGATTCTTTCCTGGTATGTGATAAGAGGAGAAAATGCTCCTTTTTCAAACTTAATTGAAAGAGGGTGTCATTTTTAACTGTTGAACTCTCCATTTCCTTATTTGAGTACGACCATACCCATGCACAATTACCAAAGGCAACACATTCCTGTAACTAACTTCCTCTCAGTGTGCAGACACTGCCCTTATTTCTGAACATCTTTGGTAAACCAAGCAAACATGACATACTACATAGCCACATAAAACATGAACAAGTGTAATGTAACATCTATGGATAGCCAATCCATTTTGTGTGTTAGAAATTCAGTGTTAAGTAGTGATGACAGATTTATTTTACAGTATACAACACAAGGGAATTACTCTACTTCAGTGGTATTCAGTGGCAATTACTCTGCTGCAGTGGTGAGTGATTTAAATGGAGAAAGGCATATGCATCACAGTATGCTAACAAATAAGACAAGGCTACTGTTAAATAGTTAATGTCTTAAGAATTGTCATGCCAATACATTCAGTGAAGATACAGTCCCATAGTTCCAGAACATAAAATTTAATAAACGGGTCTGGTGTGTGTGTGGTTTTTAAAGCTGTAATTGTTGAATTATGTCTTATTTTCAACTTTAGAAAATCTGCAATCCAATATATTTATATTTTGTAAAGTCTGTCACTTTTTCACTTCTTCATTTTTCTAATATAGAATAAAACAACAAGGCAAATTGGTGTATTCATAAAATGGAAGTATGGGTTTGTCTGTACAGCAGCCTAGCTTGAAATTGACACAAATCTATCAGAGCTTTTCAGTGCACTTAACATTTCCCCTCCTGCTGTGTCTTTCTGATCCATAAGAAAAGGACTCTGTATTTACTTCCACATGGAGTCACCTTCAGTGCG
The DNA here is from genome assembly GCF_965152235.1 of Eretmochelys imbricata. Lineage (NCBI taxonomy): Eukaryota > Metazoa > Chordata > Testudines > Cheloniidae > Eretmochelys > Eretmochelys imbricata. The sequence goes on along the minus strand of NC_135579.1, from coordinate 69,111,891 downwards.
TCAAGCCCCTTCCCTGCACTGCTCTTTCTAAGTCTCTATATGATGCTACAAACAACCCATGTTTCAAAACTAAGAGAAAAATAACATGTAAGAATATAGGCCCAGGCCATTCAAACACACATGCTTAATGTTCTGCACTGTGAGTGGTTCCATTGATGCTTATTTGTAACTGAAGACGCAGAGTGTAAAGTTAAGAAAGTGCATGAGTGAAGGGTAAAGTGGCATATTGCTATATAAAAGGTGTGGATTTGAAAGAAGAAAAAGTTTATTCTTTTATTTTCCTCAAATACAGGTTGCTACCTGCATGTACTTCCTCCTCACAACAGTTATAGAACCTGATCAGCATGAAGATCAATTCTTTACAATTATGTATTAAATATTACTTGTATAGCACTATAAGTCTACTCGTCACTTTAAAAAGCATACAGTAAGATATGTGATCTGTCTGGGAGATATGGTTGCCAGGTATTCTTTTTTGACCAGAACGCCAGGTCGAAAAGGGACCCTGGTAGCTCCGATCAGCACCACTGACCAGGCCGTAAAAAATCCAGTCGGTGGTGCAGCTCCTTGAAGGCAGGCTCCCTGAAGCTCCCAGAAGCATCTGGCATGTCCCTGCAGCCCCTAGGCACAGGGGCAATCAGGGTAGCCCTGCACACTGCCTGAGTGTGGGTTCTGCAGCTCCCATTGGTCAGGAACTGCAACTAATGGGAACTGCAGGGGCGGAGCCTGCAGGTGCAGAGGTGCCTGGCTGCCCCTATGCCTAAGAGCCAGACATGCTGGTCACTTCCAGGAGCCATGTGGAGCCAGGGCTGGCAGGGAGCCTGCCTTAGCCCCGCTGCACTGCCCACCAGGAGCCGCCTGAGGTAAGTGCCACCCAAACACCCTCCCACACCCCAACCCTCCATCCCAGCCCTGAGACCCCTCCTGGAGCCTGCACGCCCTCCTACACCCCAGCCCTGAGCATCCTCCCACACCTAAACTCCACCTCCCAGCCTGCACCTCGCAACCCCTCCCACACCCAGTCTCCTCATCCCCTGCCCCACCCTAGAGCCCACACCCCCTCTCGCACCCCAACCCCCTGCCCCAACCCTGAGCGCCTTCCTGGAGCCCGCACCCCCTCCCACACCAGCCCTAAGCTCCATTCTGGAGCCTGCATCCCCTCCCACACCCCCACCCAAGCCCTGAACCTCCTCCCACCCTCAAACTCCCCCCATCCCCTGCCCCACACCCCCCTCCCGCACCCAACCCTCTACCCCAGCCCTGAGCCCCCTCCTGCACCCCAAACCCCTCATCCCTGGCCCCCAGAGCCTGCACCCCCAGATGGAGCCCTCACCCCCTCCCACACCCGAACCCCCTGCCCCAGCCCAGTGAAAGTGAGTGCAGGTGGGGGAGAGCAAGCGATGGAGGAGGGGGGATGGAGTGAGTGGGAGAGAGGGTCTTCGGGGAAGGAGGGTGGGAAGGGGGTCGGTCAAGAGTGTTTGGTTTTGTGCTATTAGAATGTTGGCAACCCTACTGGGAGAGATGACAGTCTTAACACATTTCTTCTAGGTGGTCATCCAGTACAAAGTCACCCATAGAAGTAATAGCAACTTTGAAAATCAAATCTACTTTACAGGAAATATGATTCAGCTTGTTACTATATGCCCTTTATTAATGCTTAAGGAAAAAAGAATAAAAAGTTGAGCATATTTATAATAGGGAAACATTGTGGTAAAAATCAGGAACACTTCTAGCTCTCTTCCGAAGATCTATCCAAATTAAAATATTTCATACATGTTCACATCAGAACACCTATTTAAAACAGGCCTAGCAGAGCACAGTAAGTTTTAGAATTGATGGCAAGAAAGTGTGCATTGTGCATGTATTTTATGTTTTTATTAAATAACTCATTAATTTAAATTCTTTAAAGGCTTTTCAACATTCTGAATACCGATCTACAACACTGTTTCTATTCTAGTAGCCAAAAGGGACTTTTCTCCTCAATAGGGAGAATCCAGGGATTCTGTACACCACTGCAGACTGGCTATAGTATGTGATTTATCCACTACAGCTTTGATTGGGGAGAAAATGAAATGACCATGAAGGAACCATTGAATTTAGAATGGAATTGTTTTAATTTATATTTGTGTTACTAACACGTAGGCATGTTTGCAAAGATTGCAAGTTTTATGTCTTACAAATCTAATTAGAACCAGAAGTAGGGGACAGATTGTGCCTGGTCCAAGCACAAGTGCCCAGAAGGGAAGAGGGTGTAAGCCTTCTAGTAAATAGGCCAACTATAAGAACAATTCCTCACTCAGAGCACAGAAACTGTTCCATCCTGACATACTTCAGAAGTCATCCCACACAGGAAAGAAAGAGGCAGCGACGGGTCAGGCCAGCTAACCAGCTGCATGGGGAAGACCAGGCTTTACTATACAAAGGGATGGTGCACTGTGCACGTGTTCTTTGTGTAAGAAGGAACTGGGGAGGAATTCTACCTCCTGAGACAATGCACAAAACACAATCTCACCCCAAGGCTACTGAGTGAACATTAAGATATGAGCTCTACTCATCTACTAGAAAGAAAAATGGTTTCCTCTGGGAGTGATATATTTCACTTGTAGATCACTGTGTAAAGCGTATGTTAGATTTTTAGAGGTTCATAATTACCACCATTCTTGTCTTCGAAAGAGAAATTTGTGTAACTGTCAGCTACTTAAAGTTATGGCAGATCACTGCATGCTTTGGCTCCCTTCCCTCTTAGCAGTTCAGCACTGTCATCCATTGCATTTAAACTCTAGACTGGACCTCACATTTTGACATTGTAGATCATGCATGGTAAACAATCACTATAGATTCTCTGGCATTTCACTGCCTACTTTTGTTCCCTAGATTTCATGAGAAGTTTATACTTGTCCTTTGGCAGCTGTGTGTCACTGAGTTGTGCAAAAAAAAAAAAAAAAAAAAACCACTAAAAACCTGAATGTTGGGGGGTTGCCCCCCCCCAGAAAGGGGGAGAAAAACCAGTTACTGTATGGGAAACTTTCATTTGTGAGCAAAATGTGAATGGGATCTCAATTATCTGCGGTCTGCTAATCTGAACTCTGTAACTTGTTTCAAAAAAATGGCAGCCATCCACCACTCCTCAGAAGTCATTGGGCCAAATCCTCAACTGGGTGCTCCCATGGGATTAAGGCAAAAGACTGGTTAAGGCTCCCAAACCCTGGGTGGCTCAAAACTGGTCCCAGCCCACCTTTAAGGATTGTTCTGAATTACAGTCGCTGGCTGCAGTTCCCAAGGGGTTATCCACCATTTGATGAGTTCTGGCTATACCACCTTACTGTCTCTCACTGTTCTCTACACTGAGGGCTGCAAGATTAAAGTGACCCAGGAGCCAGCCTCACTAATTCTTTGCCTATTGAGGACTCCTATGTTACAGCTGCTGTCCACCCTCATTGCACCCCTTGAAATGGTCACCCAAGGAAATACTAGTCCCATGGATCTACTAAGTGCAGATTTGAGCTTTTCTCTGGCAAGCCACAGGAGAAAATGACTCCATGCAACTCTGCCTACATGTCTCTCTCTTTCCTTCTCCCTTCCATGCACCTTGTTGTTGATAGTAGCTGGTACTGAGGATAGTAGAGGGAGAGATTTACAGGCAAAGTTGCTTGCGAAGCAGAACTACGCAGACATCTGCTCCATCTGGACAACCTTTGATGTAAATCTGGTGTAGCTCTATTGATTCAAGAAAGCTGCTGTGGATTTATACCAATGTGAGTGAGAGCAGCACTTCACCTGTACTACAGACCAGAATATACTGTGTGTTAATATTAAATAGATGAACAATACATTCAAAACACATTAAGGAATATATTCGCCCCAAGATGTTTACACTTAGGCTCCAGAATTTGGCCTTTTCTTGGGCAAAATTCTCTTTGAAGTCAGTGGGAGTTCAGTCCTTACTCAAGCAGAAGTATTTGACCTTTCTGTGACTACATTACATGTATATTCACTAAAGATACAGAAGGAAATTGAAGTCTAAAACTTGCAACAGCATGTAGCTTCAATAACTAGTAGCTGATGCATTTCTGGGTTATTTTAAAGCATTTTTCTTGCACACTACATTAATTTTAAACTGGCTGGAACATCCCTATTAATGCCTAATGTAAAAAAAAAATAGATCTACAATGGAATTTCATGTCCGGAGGGTACAAGATACATTTTAAAGGATTTACAAATATCAAGGTCATTTTAACTTTTTATTTGTCAACGTCAGTTTGGGAAGTGGAACACATTTTCCTGGAGAAATTACAGCTCTTTTTTCAACTGAATTTCTGAATTCAGATTTGCCTTTGATGTTATAAAATTCTCTAAAATATTGTTGAGAGCAGAAGTGTCAGTCAGGAGCTTGTTTGTGTTATGTCAGTTTAAATTATTTTTTTTCTTGATGGGAATAAAGTTTAGGCTGTAAAAGACTTTTTTTAACACAACACAATACAATAAACTCGATGATGATCTGACCTGTCCCATGTCTGATTAAGAATTACTTTATTTTTAAGACTACTATTATAGGAGAGAAAGGGGATATTTTTACAGTATTCCAATATAAACATATTGTCTGACCTGATCAGCACAAGTTCCATTTTCTTTGTCTAAACTGCAGCACTCATGAGTTGGTTCATTTCATGTAAGCTTGAAATGCTATTTAAGGACTGATTAGTGTGTTCAAGTAAAAAATACCTTCCCCTGATTTAGAAAAATATCACATATCCAGAGAATACACCCTTTTAAGGCTGCATCCCAATGTTGTGCAGATGTCATCATCCTAAAGCAAAAAAACTGAATTTAATCTAATATCTAATGTCAAATGACCCTAGATTCTACCTGATTTCAGCTCCATTGGGGTATTAAAGGGGCAGAAAAGTACTGCATTAAAGAATGAAGAGAATTCTATATTGTATTAAATGATCCATTTATCTCACACAATAAAAGATTAAAGGGATACATTCCAAGGCGATCAACTAAGTCTCCATGACTGGGTAAAACTTTGCATCTGTAATTCAGTGTAGGCACTAAATGACAGGCATGCTTAATAGCATCCATAATTTGCATTCACTTTGAAGCCTAGCTACCTGATTTGCACTTAAAGTACTGATGACTGCTTTTCAAAATATAAGCCTATATTTTCTTTTTGAATATGAAAGAGCCTGAAGAAGAAAGCAGCCTGTACATACTCATTGGTTAATGCTCTCTGGAAGCATTAACCAGGTGAGGCATCAGTCAAGTAGAGTTTTGGCACAAAATGAGTGGCCACTTATTTGGCCCCTAAATCACAAAATGACAGTCTCTAAATTGCAGGAACCTCATAGAAAAAGAATATTCTGGGAGAAACAGGAAGGGATGAAGACTGCTACTGCTATAAGAAAGATTAAGAATATACAACTCTCAGGGGTCAACACCAGGGCGTAGCAAAAACCACTACAAGGAAAAACAAAACCATTCCAGCCTCTGGAATTTCAAAGAAATTAAGCTACCTCACACTTTAAAAGTCATGGGGGAGAGAGGGGAAACTGGTATCTAATGAGAAAGGGAAAAGACTATTACAAGAGTATGGAAACAAATTCAAGGAGAAGGTTCCATCTAAACCAAAAAAACAAGGCCCTAGATTTCCTCCCCCTGCTTCCTGTGACAATATATACAAGAGAGGGAGCATAGGGAAGAAAAACTCTGAGATTCCCCCTCATGGAGTTGCTTTAAAATTGCTCCATCAAAGGGAAAGATATGCATAGAGCTGGTCCTGCAGTTTCTGAAAAGACATGAAAAATGTTATGTGGGCAGCAATTCCCCACAGGTGTACATACAAACAATCCCCACTAGCCCCTATCAGCACCACTTCTTCCACCACCCTGAGCTGCAACAACACAAAGCCATTAATTGGTCCCTCTGCTACTCCATCTTCATGCTCTGTCTTTGAAGAAAGAATGTGCCATTCTTAGTTTTATGTACCACAGCTGTAGCACCAGGTATGCTTCCACTGTGCCCTGAGATGGGTGATCATTCTCAACTTTCTGTTCCAACCCAATTCTGTCCTCTCTGCTTGTTCCCAAACTTCCTGACAGTTTTGTCTCTGCAAGGCTCTGGCTCCTTCTTCTCTGCTTGCCCCTCCTTACAAACCCTTTCTTTTTCCTCAATTCCCCAAGCGTCCTACATCAGACCACTTCTCTTCCCTCAAACTCTTCCCCCCTGCCAGCCCCAATACCTGCAAAATTCCATTTGTTTCAGTGGAATTACTACTGATTTTTGTACTGGTAGCAGAGGAAAAATGAAGCCTGAGGACCCTGTTGTATTCTGTATATAAATAAAGTCAATAGAGTTTACATCAAAAACATTTTGCATAATAAAATGAGCAAAACAATAAAAACAGTGCTGGGGCTTACAAACTCAGATATAAAATTCAATAACTAGTGAAATCTTAGTCAAAATAAGCTAAATTTAAAACACATGACAGGCCAAATGCCAGGCACTGTAGGAGAAGTTTTAGAGAGACAGACTAAAAGGTCTTGCTTTATAGAATTTACATGTAAACCTTGAGTTGCCTCAGCATATCATAAAAATAAATACATGAAAAATGTAAAGGATTGTCAATGAGATTTTTCTGGGCAAAGGCTGCAATGACTAATATATCAGAAGAATGACCTTTTGCAAAAATAATTTTTGACTAACAAATAATGTACTTCTTTCAAAGCAGATAGGAAGTTCCTTTCACCTTTTTACTAACTGAAACTTACACAAAGTTTAAACAGGAAAGCCAATCAATGAATAGCTTCTCTAGTCCAGTCGGGAGGGAACACTGGAAAAAACAACCCCAACTATACATACAATATGATGGGGGCTAATTTAGCTACAACTAATCAGGAAAAAGATCTTGGAGTCATCGTGGATAGTTCTCTGAAGACATCCACACAGTGTGCAGCGGCAGTCAAAAAAGCAAACAGGATGTTAGGAATCATTTAAAAAGGGATAGAGAAAAAGATGGAGAATATCTTATATAAATCTATGGTACCCCCACATCTTGAATACTGCGTACAAATGTGGTCCCCTCATCTCAAAAAAGATACACTGGCATTAGAAAAGGTTCAGAAAAGGGCACCTAAAATGATTAGGGGTTTGGAAAGGGTCCCATATGAGGAGAGATTAAAGAGGCTAGGACTTTTCAGCTTGGAAAAGAGGAGACTAAGGAGGGATATGATAGAGGTATATAAAATCATGAGTGGTGTGAAGAAAATGAATAAGGAAAAGTTATTTACTTGTTCCCATAATATAAGAACTAGGGGCCACCAAATGAAATTATTGGGCAGCAGGTTTAAAATAAATAAAAGGAAGTTCTTCTTCACACAGCACACAGTCAATTTGTGGACCTCCTTGCCTGAGGAGGTTGTGAAGGCTAGGACTATAAAAGGGTTTCAAAGAGAACTAGATAAATTCATGGAAGTTAAGTCCATTAATGGCTATTAGCCAGGATGCGTAAGGAATGGTGTCCCTAGCCTCTGTTTGTCAGAGGGTGGAGATGGATGGCAGGAAAGAGATCACATGATCATTACTTTTTAGGTTCACTCCCTCTGGGGCACCTGGCATTGGCCACTGTCGGTAGATAGGATACTGGGCTGGATGGACCTTTGATCTGACCCAGTATGACCATTCTTATGTTCTTATGATGTTCTTATGAACAAAAGCATGGTAAAAACTCATTCTAGCATTATTCCCCAAATTGGAGGCTGGGCTCTCCATATTGCTTAAATGATTTTCAAACGTGTAGTAAAAAGAGTGATGATAGCTGTAAGCAAAATATTGTAGCCATACTGAGGCTAGGTTAGGCTTGGCTGTGTAGGCGTGGTTGAAAGCACAAAGAGGCTTCCCCAAACAACCCTTGCAAAATAGAAGCCAATATACTCAGTGCAAAGACTGTTCTTGCCTATGTCGGTGATTCTGCAAATCACTGAGGGGGCTTGGAAGGCCTAGGGAGGAGGCAGAGCCATGGCTGGGTATTTTCATGTCACAGGCTATGCCATCCAAAGGAACAGGGCACATGCACTCCCTCTATGTGCAAGGGAGCTGAGGGAGGGGACTCCCAGAGTTCTCGCATGGGCAGTGTCTCTTATGCCACTACCACCCCCTTCAAAGGCCAGGGCAAAATGTAAATTGGAATCTACTCCTTGGGTTTCAAATCTGAAATACACTGAGCACTCTGGTCTCAGTCTAGTCTGAAGTCAATAGGACTATTCACATGCTTAAAGTTAAGCTTGTGCTTAAAAGGCTTTGCTATAATGGGATCAGAGTACTCAGCACCTTGTACGATCAAGACCTTGGTGAATAAAGCAACTGGTATGCAAATATTTTCATAACCATTATCAGAATTCAGTGAAACTGAATGGAATGCTCATCGCCTAAGGCTAGTCAGCTTGAAATGTGTCTACCTTACTGGACTAGGAAAAGAAGCATGAGCTGAAGAAAGAAAGCTGAGGATTCTTCATTTTGAAAGCTCTCTAATAGAACATTCTGTAATGTGGTGGTAGGTTGAGTTGAATGTATCAAAGCCTTAGTACAAAGAAGTTGCTCTCAATGGATAGTGTGAGGCAAGAGGCTGGGTTACCCTACAACATACTTCTATTTGTTAGCATGTAAAAAGTTTGACTAGCTTTGCCACAAGCAAAAAATAAATAATCTAATCATTAAACATAAAAATTAGTGATTTTAAAACAGCTTTCTGTACAGTATGGAAAACTGCATACTTGAAAACTTTCTTAGGAGTCACACTCTTATTCAAAAGCATCAGAAGAATCAAAGATTTCTAGATAAAAGTGCCAATTATGGGAGACTTTCACTTCACAAATGTGGACTGGAGAACATTTGCTGCTAATAATGGCATGCCCAGTTACGCCTGGATTTGATAGCTGACCGGTTTCTTCACCAAATATTCACTGAACCAAAAAAAAAAAAAAAAAAGTGAAGTTATTGTATGTTTGGTTTTGGTAACTAGTGAGGACATTATAGAAGAGCTGGTTTTAGAAAACAACTTTTTGGATTGTGTGATTGCTAGCTGATTCAGTATAAATTAAATGGAAGGTTGGTAACTAAGGCTTTCGGTTTCAAAAATCACAGATCTTAAGAAATTAAGGGAACTAGTTAGTGAATTTAGCTGGACTTCAGAGCTAGGGACTTTAATGTGGAGCAGGTCTGAATTTACATCCCAAGCATGGGAGGAAAAAACATGTATGGAAGGGCTCCAGACCTAACTGGACCTAAAAACAAAGAAAGAAAGAAAAAAAACAACCATACCTCAAAAAGGCTATTAGGAATAATTAGAAAGTTTACAAGGAATGAAAAAGAAACTGACAGCAACGAAAGCTCTGTCTTAGAGGTCAGAATGAGTAGGGATAAAGTATTGCCAAAAGACAAGCTGAGTTAGACTTTGTAAAAGAAATTAAAAAGTAAAAGTTTATTTATCCACATAAATAAAAAGAGAACAAGAAAAGAAGTGGAAAGAAGGGAATGGGGTAGAGATTAAAGATAATCTAGGCATGGCACAAATGAATATTAAATGAATATGTTAGCCTCAGTTATCAATAAGAATGATAATGTAGAACATGGGGACAAAGGCAGGATGACTAATGGGAATGAGTATAGAAATGGAAATGATCACATCTGAAGTGGAAGCAAAACTCTAAAATCTTAATGTGCTCAAATTGGGAGGAACCAGATAATCTCTATCCCAGAATACTGAAAGAACTGACACATGAGATTGCTAGTCCAGTAGCAAAGATTTTTCATAAATCTGTCAAATCAGGGGTGGTAATGTATGACTGGAGAATAGCAAACAAAGTATCTATATTTAAGAAAGGGAGGGAAAAGTAATCTGGGTAACCACAAACCCATTAGTCTGACCTCAATAAGATGCCAGGTTTTTGAACAATTTTGAAGGAAAGATTAAAGACAAGGAGTTATATGGAAAATGGAATAAAATGCAATATTGGTTTACCAAAGGTACATCATGCCAGACTAACCTGATATCTGTCTCTGATAACTATTTTTTTATACAAGGGAAATAAGGTAGATCTCATCTATTTGGACTTCAGTAAAGCATTTGATATGGTACCACATGGGAAATTATTAGTTAAAATGGAGACGATGGGGATTAGAACAAGAATTGTAAGGTGGATAAGAAACTGGTTGAAGGGGCAATGAGAGTAGATCATGCTGAAAGGAGAAGTGTCAAGCTGGAGGGAGGTTACTTGTGGATTAGTCTCCTCAAGGATTAGTCTTGGACTAATCTTATTTAATATTTTCATTAATGATCTTGGCACAAATACTAGGATTGTGCTAATGAAATTTCCTGATAACACAAAGCTGAGAGACTGTCAATACAGAGGTGGATCAGAATATTATACTGGAAGAGTTGGATGACCTTGAGGACTGACCTAATAGGATGAAATGTAATAGTAGAAAGTGCAAAATCATGCATTTATGGACTAATAAAATTTTCTGCTATAAGCTGGGGGCTCATCACTTGCCAATGACAGAGGAGAAGAAAGACCTACGTGTATTAGTCAAATGCAGGATGACTATGAACCAGAAATGTGATGTGAAATATGTTGTTTGATTTGTGATGTGGTTATGTGAAATATCTTGAAATATGTGCTTATATATTGTATCGGATGAGGTATTTCCAGTAGGGATAGGGAAGTATTAACACTATTGTCCAAGGCACTGGTAAGACTTCATTTGGAACACTGTGTACAGTTCTGGTGACCCAGGTTCAAGAAAGATTCATTCAAATTGGAACAGGTGCAGGGAAGAGATACTAGAATGATCAATGGAATGTAGACCCTATCTTATGAGATGAGATATAAGAGCTTGGCTTCTGTAGCCTAGCAAAATGAAAACAGAGAGGGATATGATTGCTCCCAATAAATACTTGGGGGGGGGGTGTGCTAAATATCAGGCAGAGAGAAGAGCTATTTAAGCTAAAAGACAACACTGGCACAAGAACAAATGAATATAAACTGGCATGAATAAATGTAGGCTGGAAATTAAAAGGTTTCTACAGTTGAAGGACTCCAAATAGAAGTAATAGGGGCAAACAGCCTAACTAGTTTTCAAATGGAGCGTGCTAAGATTATGAATGTGGTTATATGACAGGGTTACCTGACCTAGCAGGAGACTGGACTCGATGATCTAGGGGTCCCTTCCAGTCCTATTGTACAGCATTATTCATGTACGTACGTTTTGATATGCATGCTCTGATTTATGTCGATGTGGTATCTTGTATAATTTACCTGGGGAATGGTAATGTTGAAAAAATTTTAAAATCACCATCTTGAACTGTCTAGTAGTTGTTAGGCAGCCATGTTGGCCACCCTTCTTTCTGGAACTTTGAAGCCCTTTTGTTTGAGTTTGATGCTGTTTTGTGGAAAGGCAATGAAAAGGACTGCTCAGGTGGTCACTAATCTGCCTAGAGACTAGAGGATATAAAAGCCCCACACACAGGGTCTAGGGTGCTGTCCTCCCTAGCAGCAGCCCGTGTTTGCATCATCGGATCAAGAACCACCGGAAGATCTCTGAGAGATACCACCACAGCTACTTACCTGAGAAGTGATCCTGATCCTGATCCTAATCCTGGTCCAGCAGTCATCAAAGGTCTGAGTCCCTGCTGCGCCGCCTGTCATCCCCAAGCGCAGTGGTAGATCCAGATCTCAAGGCCGAGGCAGACGATCAGGCAAACTTTGATCTGTAAAGTATAAATACCTTTGTCTGTCATTTGTAGAGGGAGAGGGTTCTGGTCTTCATGCCCATACAAGCCACTGAGATATTTTGTCTATATACTTACCTTATGTTAAATAAAGCACCTTTTTAGCTTACCTTTACTTGTTCCTTAACCTTTTTTGCACTAAGATCAATTAGGCGATTGTTAAGGAAAAGTTAGCACATGTGACTCCATTTTGGTTTGGGGCCCACCTTTGTTTAAATGCCAGCACATTATACACCAGGAGGAGTGATCCTTAGATACTGAATCCCTGAGAAAATCCTCCTCCTTGTCTCCAGCCTGCCTTGACTCCCAGTATCTGGTTTTTGTTAGTCTCTAACTCCCTGTCTCTTGGCCTTGATGTGAGGCCTCCCATTCTGATAATAAAAGTTACTGATGCATGGCTTTAGGACCATGCTGTGTAATTAACATACTGGTATGGCACAAGGAATGCACCAAGCAGGGATAGGTGGTAGGTAAGACAAGGGTTTGTTTATTGGCTAAGGTTTCTGATGCACGAGGGCAACATGCTTTGCTAAAAAGTATATAACCTTTGTATAATCTGTATTCAGGGTCCCCCCCTGGCTTGCAGGGGGGCACCACGCTCGAGCATAATAAACTTAGTGTCTTTTGGGAACTCTGCAGTTGTGAACTTTGTTTCTGTGCCTCAACCTAGATTCGAACTGTGCGTGACCTATCAGGTATAATTCGCAGCATTGGTGTGCGTGTCCTATCAGGTGTAATTCGCAGCATTGGTGTGCGTGTCCTACCAGGTGTAATTCGTAGCATTTGTGTGCGTGTCCTACAAGGTATAATTCGCAGCAGTTGTATGCGTGTCCTACCAGGTGTAATTCGTAACATGATAAATCCTAATTCAGGGACAGCAGTACCTGTGACTTCTTAGCAGGGGTCCATAACATCTTTAATTTCTCCCCTCACGTTGATACAATGTAACACTATGCTCCTGTTTAGGCTATCAGAGCTAGGGTGACCTGGGATGAAATTCACCTCAGTGAAATAAAGTTCTTAACTGTAGTATAAGTGATGCAGAAGAACTTGACTAGACCCTCTTCGCTGGGTTTATATGCTCTGGGTTTGTATAGACTGCAGTTTTGTCATAGATATTCTGTTATTGTGTCATGTTCCTCTTCTTAAAATTTAGATTCTTGATGCCAATCACAGACTGAAATTTGATTGTATCACTATATAAAGCAGGAGTTCCCAAACTTTTTGCTGGCAATACCCACTTTTAATTAATTATTTGCTTCTGGGACCTCAAACAGAGAGACGCCATTTGAGCAAAATGGCAAGAGCAAAATGGCATCCTTGCACAGCATGAACTTGTATGTACTTGCTCTACAAAATGGCATCCTCCCCTCAGCATGATCTCACATGCACCATATGCATGAGGTCAAGCTGTGCGGAAGACACCATTCTGTAGAGAAAAATGGCATCCTCTGCACACTAGGGATTGCTGCCCCCATCTGCTAATGGCGCGACCCCATTTGGGGTTGTGACCCACAGGTTGGGAACCACAGATGTAAAGCAACTTTAAACAAATAAATGACTGTTTTCAGACTCCTCCATTTATCAGAGACAAAGGGTGAAATCTGCCATATTCCCCATGACTATTTTATGAAATTTTTCACCCTCCTCTGTGATTTACACAAAGCCCTAGCCATACATGAGTCACTGTGACTCAAATCAATAAATCTCCAGATGGCATTTTTTTAAAACAGTTGTGGTTAAAAAACATCCCATTTGCATTGAGGGAGTTTTTCATGAGCAGTGATATTCTGAAAGAACAGTAAGAAACATGTGTAATATTTTTGAAAAATGGGGTACAGACTAAAATTGAAAATAGAGACCTGTCAATTTAACATCTCAGATATACTAAGAATACAATTACAGTTAAATGCACAGCTCTAAAAGATTAGGATATCAGTCAGATAGTGGTTGGCTTTGCTTTGAAGCATAAGGAATTATAGCCCTTACATTTGATAGTATTAAAATAATTATAACTCTCTCATTATCCATATAAATATTTAATCTTGTTTTTAACCCTATTCAGTAATATCTTGTGGCAATGGGTTCCATAGATTAATTAGGCATTGCATAAAATATTTTTCTGTATTCCGTTTAAAATTTGCTGTCTTTCAGTTTTGTTGTTCTTGTCTTATGAGATGGTAAATAGGAATATCTGATTTGACTTCACTTTCCCATTCATTATGTTGTATTCCTCTGTAATTTTCATGCTACTCTGTTCAGGACATCCAGAACTGCAAGGAACTGTGTTGCCCCTCTGCCTTAGCAAGAATGAATATTACGGGAGATTAGACTATGTGCCAGCTCCCTGCCACACCAGTTCTGTCAGCCTTACCAGCAAACTCCTCGAGACTCTGCCAGTTTTAACCTTGCCTTGCAGGTAACAATCAGTGAACCCCAGTTTCCCAGAGATGTTTCATTGTAGTCTCTAGTCCCTCTCACTGGACACTCACAGAAATTATTATGTTTGCTGCCTCCAAAGAGACAGTGTACACACCAACCCATTAAGTTAGCTGAGAACTCTCTGTGTGCTTCAGTATAACATCACTGAGACGGTTTATGATAAAACTAAGAATAATTCTAGTAATAAAGAAGAGAGATTTAAGTGATACTAAGCAAGAGAAAAATAGACAGGACTGGTTACAAACAACAAAAAGACCACTCTTTCTAGTGCTTAAAACTTAATTCTAGAAATCTATATCTTTGCCTAAAACAGGTTGTTGTAAATAAGAATCTATCAGTTGCTCCTGCCTTTCATGCAAAGAAGGTGCTGTGCGCTGTGCCACATATATGGCGAATATCTAAATTGTCTTTTTTCACCCCCCTTATATTTTCCAAAGTTCATTGTTTTTGTCTTAAGAGTCAGAAAGACTTCCTGGGGGTGCAGATTCAGACCCACAGTGTGTTCACTAAATTGTTTTCTCTGCTGCTTGTCAGCATGATTGCTTTGTTTACCTTATATGTAAAAGTTCTTCCATTGTCTTCTGCCTGTAATCAAGCTAGTCAGACAGGTAAATCCACATTCCTTTGTCTAGGGCAAACTTGATCTATGCACTGCCTCCCAAACAAATGTTAAGAACATATTTTCAGCACATAAACATAATTCTTGGTACACAACCTGTACATAATCACACCGTGATATTCCTGACCAGTATGACACCAACGTACATAGGATACCTTACAAGATGACAACAGTGTGTTAGGAGTAGTGAGTATGTCAGGCTGTGATGGGGCATCTGCCCCACACTGACCTGTAAGGGGTTAATGTAGCCCTAGGGAGGCTGAGCAGAAAGCATCCAATAGGAGAAGGGCTGTGAGGAGCAGCCAATCAGGACTTGGCAGGCCCATATCAGAAGACTTGCAAAGCAGACCAGTTTCAATTGCTCCCTGGAGCTTGAGGAGGGAGAACTGGCTGCCTTGCAGGTGGAAGAAAGCTAGCAACTGGAATAAAACAGTACTGGGCAGGATTGGGGGAGTGAGAGCGAGCTCCTGGCTGGCTGCTAAGACTGGCATGCTGAGATCCTGAGGTAAGGGTGAAGAAGGTGCTAGGGCTGCGAGGAAGTGGCCCAGGGAAATAGACGGAGCAGTTGGATGGGATGCAGCAAGTAGCAGCTATCTACAAAGTCCCTGGGCCGGGAGTAGTGGGGAAGTGGCTAGATAGTAGATTGCGGTCACCACTGAGAGAAGTGGTTGTACAGGGACTACAGAGACGTCCCCCGGAAGGGGGGAGCACAGAGTGCAGCACAGCCAGAGGTCTGTGTCCTGAAGAAGACGTTGTGGTCCTTGGAACGACACGGGTCCAGGAGCAGAAGTGACAGTGGTGAGATATCACCAGAAGAAGACACACTGGCTAGCAGAGCTAATCCCCAGGACAGCCAGGAGGAGGCGCCTCAGGGGTGAGATCCACCCAGTCACATAGGCCTGTTATGAGTTACAGTATAGTGGGCCCTTTGCCAGTTGGCATTGATGGGCTCTTAGGGTCACAACATCATCTCCTATTTATTTCTTCTCTAAAGTAAAGGTTGCAATCTTCTCCATTTCTGTTCGGTTTCAGTTTGGCAATTGTAGTTCCAGGATGACAGAAATAACTATGAAACTATCAGTGAAACTACTGAAGAGTTCTTACAAGAATTCAGAAAAAATAAAATGTAAACTGGTAGCAAGTTAATTAATACAAAAGCAGAAAGAATAACAGTACTCTTCTGCAAGCAATTTGAAAGATAATCAACAAAGTGGTATGTGAACCTTGAAAATCTGAGTCTTGGACCAACATAGCTAATAGGATATGGATCAAGTCATCAGATACTTAGAAGAAAGCAACATCAAAAGAATGGTTGGTGGCCTGCGGTGAGAGGGCACAGACTTTAATGCCTACGATGGCGGTGAGGCAGATTACTCGTTTCTAGCGGTAGTATAGAAACAGACAAATTGTCACCCCTAACACTAGCAATGATTGGAAAATGTTTCTGTGGATTGGATTAAGGTGGTTAAGCACTGGAATAAATTGCCTAGGGAGGCTGTGGAATCTCCATCACTGGAGATTTTTAAAAGCAGGTGAGCCAAAGACCTGTCAGGAATGGTCTAGATAATTGGTCCTACCACGAGTGCAGGGGACTGGACAAGATGACCTCTCGAGGTCCCTTCCGGTTCTATGATTCTGTACCAGCAGACTATACTGGCAAAGCACTCTTTGTGTTGACACAGCTTATACTGGCAAAGCTGTGCTGCCAGAGCTGGCATAGCTTCTCCCACACACACACACCCCTCACACACACACACCCCCGCCCCCACCGAGTGAAACAACCTATACTGGCAAATGCAGTTTTGCTTGTATAATTGCATCTACACTAGGGGCTTAGCACAGCTATGTCAGTCTGGGATCACACCTCTTCATACCCCAAGCCAACATAGTTATGCCAGTAGATGTCCGTAGTGTAGATGTAGCCAAGGAGAGAAGCTAGGCAGAGATGATAGTATTTCTGTATGTGTTTCATATTGTATATAACTAATCTATAAAATGTTGCAGGGGATAAAAAGTTCTATCAAATGAGAGAATAATTGGAAAAAAAAATCTTAAGACTTCCAGCTTCACACATAGTTGGAGCCAGAGCATCATCTAGTGGTCAGTTATTAAAAATAGAAATCTGGACCCCAATACATCACTGCATCTTGTGCAGTCATTTACACCATTGTGAACTGACAGCAAAGTTGGTACAAAATGCAACCAGATCAGGATAGCATATTGTACCCACTCTGCGCTGGTGTAAATGACAACAAAGAAATACCACATACTTGTGTTGCGGTTATTATCATCTGCCCTAATATATGTAATGTACACTGCAGTCCCAGTGGAAAAATCTTGAGATCCTTATTCCATGATTAGACTTTATTTAGGTAAACTGTAAATGAGTCAAATCCTCAAAATTTGGTCCATTATATGCCAAGCAAAATGAAATGTAGCAACCACGATACTAACTCAGGTAGGGACTGTCTTTTGTTATGCACTTATGCAGTGCCTAGCAAATGGGGCCTTGGACCATGCCTGCAACTCCTAGGCACTAGTACAATACAAATGGAATAATAGTAGTAATAAGAACCATTATGCTAACTGTGTGATATTTAGTCCTCTAACTTTACCAGTTCTAATGCCACTTTGTCACAGTATACTATTAATTTTAATACTCAGCCATACGGGATTCCTACTATGAAAATCTGATTTCCCAATAGCATTGTCATTTTGACCCTATTCATGGACTGGTATATTTTTAAATTTTCTTTAATAATTAAAACTATTTTCCCTGAGGCTACTAAAACAGCACACTGTTATTGAAATAACCTCTGCCTACCTAATGTTATCTCACAAGCTGATGGGAGATACATTATGCATAGGAGGACCTGTCTTAAAAATGTCTGAAAATGAATGACTGGTAATATCCACACCCTTTTTCCACTTCTCTGTTCTGCATAACTGTTACTGGAGAAAGGATGGTCTAGTGACCAAGGACAGGGAGTCAGGGGATCTGGTCTGTGATTTTTGGGGTTCTCATAGAGGGTTGTTGCAGGTAGAGTAACTCTTTGTCAGGCCCAGAGTCTAGAAGTGCAAAGACAATGTAGCACACTAGTCTCTCTGAAGATAACAGCTCAATACTTCTAGTGTGCTGGTCCAATATGAAACTCCACTAGTTGAAGAACTTGAACATGCTGATCTGAGCTACAGGCCTCTGTGAAGTTACTGACTCAGCAGCTCTGAGCTGAAGTCATGGTGTAAGTCTTTGTGAAATAACTAGCTCAACAGATTTAGCATGCTGGACTGAAGTTGGTGCCCAGCCTTTTGTCCAATTACTAGTTCAATACCTCTAGCCTCACATCAAGGAATAGGTCTTTGTGAGGTGGTCAGTGACTAAGTACCTCTAGATTGCTTAGTTGATACCAAGGGGCAGGTCACTGTGAATTCACCAGCTTGTTGGACTTATTTCAGAAGCACAGGCCTCTGTGCATATACCAGCTCAACAGTGAAAGAATATGGACAAGGGAATACATGTATCCGAAAGGAGTCATGTTCCTAAAATGGGCCAGGACAAGCCCAACAAAAAAAGTTTAGAGTGTGTACGTACACATGGGTTATGAAAATCTGTAGGGAAACTTCCCTTGTTCTACCAATCAATTTTACCAACTCTTTCACTGCTTCACAACAGCATGCCAGGAAGAGGGGAGGAAATTCACAATGTTTTTCCTAGATTGTAGCTACAGGTGGAGAACTGGAGATAGCAGGCATTCCCTCTGTGCCCCTCTACAGAGGAGGTGGAACCAGCAAGGGAACATTAGGGAATATCCTGTAATATTAATAATAGTATTCTAACAGCCCCTTGCAGCCACTAATCAAGGATCAGAGCCCCATTGTGCTGGGCACAATACAAACCTACAATAAGGACAGTCCCTGTCCAAAAAAGCTTACAGTCTAAAAGACAAATGACAATAGGTGAGGTAGGATTCAACAGATGGGAAGAGCACAAGTTAACACTGACAAAGTTATGATCATTGTAATAAGGGGTCATAGCACACCAGCTACCTGACCATTGTAGCCCCTGTCACGGTTCCTGAGTTAACTGCACTTCTGTCCCCACCATGGTCTTCTCAAGGATGCCACTTTAGGTCTTAGGCCTCTAATTGTCACCTCTTTATGGTTGGGGACCTGCAGCTCTCTCTCCCACCAGACCTGGGATTTAGGCTTGC
The DNA here is from genome assembly GCF_965152235.1 of Eretmochelys imbricata. Lineage (NCBI taxonomy): Eukaryota > Metazoa > Chordata > Testudines > Cheloniidae > Eretmochelys > Eretmochelys imbricata. The sequence continues at coordinate 69,092,831 of NC_135579.1, read as the reverse complement.
ACTCCCCCTGCAATTCCCCTATCCCAGATCTGATTTTAGTCCTACAACTGTGGTTTGCTCTCTCTAGGGAGTGTTTACCAGTGATGAGCCAGCTTTCACAAAGCACTGTATGTTTATTTTTAGGCCAAAACTGTTACAGACACAACATAGACTAAAACAATAAACAGTCTAGAAGCATGATAAGCTTATCAGGTGTCACTCATCTTCCACTTGCAGACACCAGTAGGTTTCCAGTCCTTCAAACCCTTCCAGCGAGGCTTTCTTCCGGCAGCTCGCAGAAGCTACTAGATCGCACGCCCTGGTTCTCATGGGTGACTTTAATTTTCCTGATATCTGCTGGGAGAGCAATACAGCGGAGCATAGACAATCCAGGAAGTTTTTGGAAAGCGTAGGGGACAATTTCCTGGTGCAAGTGCTAGAGGAGCCAACTGGGGGGGAGCTTTTCTTGACCTGCTGCTCACAAACCGGGAAGAATTAGTAGGGGAAGCAAAAGTGGATGGGAATCTGGGAGGCAGTGACCATGAGTTGGTTGAATTCAGGATCCTGACACAGGGAAGAAAGGTAAGCAGCAGCATACGGACCCTGGACTTCAGGAAAGCAGACTTCGACTCCCTCAGGGAACGGATGGGTAGGATCCCCAGGGGACTAACATGAAGGGGAAAGGAGTCCAGGAGAGCTGGCTGTATTTCAAGGAATCCCTGTTGAGGTTACAGGGACAAACCATCCCGATGTGTCGAAAGAATAGTAAATATGGCAGGCGACCAGCTTGGCTTAACGGTGAAATCCTAGCGGATCTTAAGCATAAAAAAGAAGCTTACAAGAAGTGGAAGGTTGGACATATGACCAGGGAAGAGTATAAAAATATTGCTCGGGCATGTAGGAATGAAATCAGGAGGGCCAAATCGCACCTGGAGCTGCAGCTAGCGAGAGATGTCAAGAGTAACAAGAAGGGTTTCTTCAGGTATGTTGGCAACAAGAAGAAAGCCAAGGAAAGTGTGGGCCCCTTAATGAATGAGGGAGGCAACCTAGTGACACAGGATGTGGAAAAAGCTAATGTACTCAATGCTTTTTTTGCCTCTGTCTTCACTAACAAGGTCAGCTCCCAGACTGCTGCGCTGGACATCACAACATGGGGAATAGATGGCCAGCCCTCTGTGGAGAAAGAGGTGGTTAGGGACTATTTAGAAAAGCTGGACGTGCTCAAGTCCATGGGGCCGGACGAGTTGCATCCGAGAGTGCTAAAGTAATTGGCGGCTGTGATTGCGGAGCCATTGGCCATTATCTTTGAAAACTCGTGGCGAACGGGGGAAGTCTAAAAAGGCTAATGTAGGGCCAATCTTTAAAAAAGGGAAGAAGGAGGATCCTGGGAACTACAGGCCAGTCAGCTTCACCTCAGTCCCCGGAAAAATCATGGAGCAGGTTCTCAAAGAATCAATCCTGAAGCACTTACATGAGAGGAAAGTGATCAGGAACAGCCAGCATGGATTCACCAAGGGAAGGTCATGCCTGACTAATCTAATCGCCTTCTGTGATGAGATTACTGGTTCTGTGGATGAAGGGAAAGCAGTGGATGTATTGTTTCTTGACTTTAGCAAAGCTTTTGACACAGTCTCCCACAGTATTCTTGTCAGCAAGTTAAAGAAGTATGGGCTGGATGAATGCACTATAAGGTAGGTAGAAAGCTGGCTAGATTGTCGGGCTCAACAGGTAGTGATCAATGGCTCCATGTCTAGTTGGCAGCCGGTGTCAAGTGGAGTGCCCCGGTCCTGGGGCCGGTTTTGTTCAATATCTTCATAAATGATCTGGAGGATGGTGTGGATTGCACTCTCAGCAAATTTGCGGATGATACTAAACTGGGAGGAGTGGTAGATACGCTGGAGGGCAGGGATAGGATACAGAGGGACCTAGACAAATTGGAGGATTGGGCCAAAAGAAATCTGATGAGGTTCAATAAGGATAAGTGCAGGATCCTGCACTTAGGACGGAAGAACCCAATGCACAGCTACAGACTAGGGACCGAATGGCTAGGCAGCAGTTCTGCGGAAAAGGACCTAGGGGTGACAGTGGACGAGAAGCTGGATATGAGTCAGCAGTATGCCCTTGTTGCCAAGAAGGCCAATGGCATTTTGGGATGTATAAGTAGGGGCATAGCGAGCAGATCGAGGGACGTGATCGTTCCCCTCTATTCGACATTGGTGAGGCCTCATCTGGAGTACTGTGTCCAGTTTTGGGCCCCACACTACAAGAAGGATGTGGATAAACTGGAGAGAGTCCAGCGAAGGGCAACAAAAATGATTAGGGGTCTGGAACACATGACTTATGAGGAGAGGCTGAGGGAACTGGGATTGTTTAGTCTGCAGAAGAGAAGAATGAGGGGGGATTTGATAGCTGCTTTCAACTACCTGAGAGGTGGTTCCAAAGAGGATGGTTCTAGACTATTCTCAGTGGTAGAAGAGGACAGGACAAGGAGTAATGGTCTCAAGTTGCAGTGGGGGAGGTTTAGGTTGGATATTAGGAAAAACTTTTTCACTAGGAGGGTGGTGAAACACTGGAATGCGTTACCTAGGGAGGTGGTAGAATCTCCTTCCTTAGAAGTTTTTAAGTTCAGGCTTGACAAAGCCCTGGCTGGGATGATTTAATTGGGGATTGGTCCTGCTTTGAGCAGGGGTTTGGACTAGATGACCTCCTGAGGTCCCTTCCAACCCTGATATTCTATGATTCTATGTCCTTTTGGTTACAATCTCATGTCAGTTTTTTGATCAAAATGAAGATCTCTGAGTCAGTTCATGCTGACCCTTTGTACCAAAAGCCCTTTCTTTGTCTCCTGGGCCTCATGAACCTGGTCTGAACCAGTATATATAATTGCTTCTAGGAAGTAGTACTTCTCTGAAGTTGTTCACCTGTCCTGGGATTTTCAGTAATTACTCCTCCCCCACCCATCCCGCCCCCGCCAGCTCCCCCACACACAGATTTTAATTTGAGGGAAGCTTGGTAACTGTCCCACGTGGAGCTAGAATACAATCCACAGTTCACAGAAATACATATAGGGTTACCATACATCCGTATTTTCCCAGACATGTCCGGCTTTTTGGTTCTTAAATCACCATCAGGGAGGAATTTTTAAATATCTAAAAAGTCCGGGATTTTGCCATTATTATTTTTCCCCAAAGAAGAGATGATCATTCAAGAAAGAGAGTGAATGTTGATCACTGGAGAGTGTGCCCACTTTTCCCCCCTAGCTCCCAGTGCTTGTGCCGCGAAACAGCTGTTTCACGTGGCTGGGAGAAACGGGGGAGGAGGGGGAACGCGGCGCGCTCAGGGGAGGAGGCGGGGCTGGAGCGGGGATTTGGGGAAGGGGTCTAATGGGGCAGGAAGGGGGCGGAGTTGGGGCGGGGACTTTGGAGAAGAGGTTGGAATGGTGGCAAGGAAGGGGGAGAGTTGGGGTGAGGCCAGGGGCGCGGGGGCTGAGCAAATTCTCTCTCCCCCCCCGTGGAGTGTCCTCTTGTTTGAATCTTCAAATATGGTAACCCTAGATACAAATAATATTTATAGATACAAAAATCTGACTAACCTCTCTGACTATAGTGTCTGGCATATCTCGATATATATCTGTTGAAGTCTGCATGCTTCCAAGGGCTCACATCTGTCACAACCCCCATCAAATTCACTTTGTGTTTAATTATCTATTCATATCACGCTCTCCATGTGGTGCCAAGCACTTGAAGTAAAATGGAGCCTGTGTCTTCACAGAATCAGTTAGCTTACCCTCAGTCTTCTGGGGATGAGTCGGAGAGTGAGGCTGTCATGGACCGTGTAGCTTGGGCCTAGAACCTGAGGAACTCTGTGTTTTTGTTTGGATCTGGTGGTTGCTGTCTGTAGTGAGGTCATGTTGGACCAGTAAATTGTATATGCTCCCATCAGGTGCTGGAACTGCTCCACCTGGACATTTTTTTCCCCCACTCAGCCAGTGGATGTAGCCTGCTTCTGTATCAGGATCCACTGATGGAGTTCTGCTCCAAATTATGTACCCTCAGAAAGAGCAAAATAACTTAATATTTTTAACAGGTGAATACATGATACCAGTCCAAAGAGGTACTGCAAATTAATGTGGCAAAAAAATCTTGATCTTCTGAGAATATATACAAGATATTGGGAGTGCACTGAAATTTATGCATGACTTTGATGTTTGCATGCAACACGAAAAACAGAAAGCTTTCAAAGCCATTTGGAACTCAGTTTTTTAATCTTGCGATGTTGAAATTGGAACGAAATGTTCCTGGGTAGTAAATGATAAGTTAGCCCTGATCCAAGGGTAATAAATGTACACGGTGATGCACATTCCTTGACTGATTAAACTAGGACATTTTTGTCCACTTTGAAATAGCGCAGAAAATATTTGAAATTTAAAAAAGAATGAAAGGGAAATAATGAATTCTGACAAATGTCAAATAAATTTACTCAAAAGGCTGGAGAGGTAGAAATCTGTTCCTTCTTGCCAGAGTTTTGCCTTTTCATGTTGGTGTTTAAAAAGCCTCATGCTTGGATCCCTCTCTTGTTATGCCCTAACTCTTTTCAGAACAAAAACAAAAAACTCCACCCTTTTTTGTCTTCTGTACTCATGCCTCCCACACAGGTAGGTATATACTTCATATATACTTTTTTGGGGAAAAGGGAAATTCCAGATTACAATGTCCCAATCTTGCTTGTGGCACCTTAGAGACTAACCAGTTTATTTGAGCATAAGCTTTCGTGAGTTACAGCTCACTTCATCGGATGCATACTGTGGAAAGTACAGAAGATCTTTTTTACACAAACCATGAAAAAATGGGTGTTTACCACTACAAAAGGTTTTCTCCCCCCCACCCCACTCTCCTGCTGGTAATAGCTTATCTAAAGTGATCACTCTCCTTACAATGTGTATGATAATCAAGGTGGGCCATTTCCAGCACAAACCCAGGGTTTAACAAGAACGTCTGGGGGGAGCGGGGTAGGAAAAAATAAGGGGACATAGGTTACCTTGCATAATGACTTAGCCACTCCCAGTCTCTATTCAAGCCTAAGTTAATTGTATCCAATTTGCAAATGAATTCCAATTCAACAGTCTCTCGCTGGAGTCTGGTTTTGAAGTTTTTCCGTTGTAATATCACAACTTTCATGTCTGTAATCGTGTGACCAGAGAGATTGAAGTGTTCTCCGACTGGTTTATGAATGTTATAATTCTTGACATCTGATTTGTGTCCATTTAGTCTTTTACGTAGAGACTGTCCAGTTTGACCAATGTACATGGCAGAGGAGCATTGCTGGCACATGATGGCATATATCACATTGGTGGATGTGCAGGTGAACGAGCCTCTGATAGTGTGGCTGATGTTATTAGGCCCTGTGATGGTGTCCCCTGAATAGATATGTGGGCACAGTTGGCAACGGGCGTTGTTGCAAGGATAGGTTCCTGGGTCAGTGGTTCTGTTGTGTGGTATTTGGTTGCTGGTGAGTATTTGCTTCAGGTTGGGGGGCTGTCTGTAGGCAAGGACTGGCCTGTCTCCCAAGATTTGTGAGAGTGTTGGGTCATCCTTCAGGATAGGTTGTAGATCCTTAATAATGCATTGGAGGGGTTTTAGTTGGGGGCTGAAGGTGACGGCTAGTGGCGTTCTGTTATTTTCTTTGTTAGGCCTGTCCTGTAGTAGGTGACTTCTGGGAACTCTTCTGGCTCTATCGATCTGTTTCTTCACTTCCGCAGGTGGGTATTGTAGTTGAATTGGAATTCATTTGCAAACTGGATACAATTAACTTAGGCTTGAATAGAGACTGGGAGTGGCTAAGTCATTATGCAAGGTAACCTATGTCCCCTTATTTTTTCCTACCCTTTCCCCAGACATTCTTGTTAAACCCTGGATTTGTGCTGGAAATGGCCCACCTTGATTATCATACACATTGTAAGGAGAGTGATCACTTTAGATAAGCTATTACCAACAGGAGAGTGGGTTTGTGGTGGGGGTGGGGAGAAAACCTGGATTTGTGCTGGAAATGGCCCATCTTGATTATCATACACATTGTAAGGAGAGTGATCACTTTAGATAAGCTATTACCAGCAGGAGAGTGGGGTGGGGGGAGAGAAAACCTTTCGTAGTGGTAAACACCCATGTTTTCATGGTTTGTGTGTATAAAAAGACCTTCTGTACTTTCCACAGTATGCATCCGATGAAGTGAGCTGTAGCTCACGAAAGCTTATGCTCAAATAAATTGGTTAGTCTCTAAGGTGCCACAAGTACTCCTTTTCTTTTTGCGAATACAGACTAACATGGCTGCTATTCTGAAACCTGTCATTATGCAAGGCACTGCATTTAGCCGTATGGAGTGGAAATCTATCAACTGCATGAAAAAACTTGTATAGATACAGACAGACATCATCTTCCTTTCCAAATGCAAACAGATGGACATCGTACCAAAAGGACTGAAAGTAAAAAATCCATTACAATCTACATACCACACAGACTATGCTGACAGCTTGTGCCACACGCTCTCAAAGAAACTGCGGAACCACCTGATCAACATCCTCTACAGCAAACAGAGAAAGATAAAGAATGAGCTCTCAAAAATGGATACTCTCATAAAAAAACAACCTTCCACACAAACTTCCTTGTGGCTGGACTTTACTAAAACTAGACAAGCCATTTACAACACACACTTTGCTTCTCTACAAAAGAAAAAGGACACTAAACTTTCTAAACTACTACATGCCACAAGGGGCCACAGCAATGGTTCCCTCAACCCACCCAGCAATATTGTTAACCTATCCAACTATACTCTTAGCCCAGCAGAAGCAGCTGTCCTATCTCGGAGCCTCTCCTTCTGCCCCTCCACCCACACGAACATGATACAGTTCTGTGGTGACCTAGAATCCTATTTTCGACGTCTCCAACTCAAGGAATATTTCCAACACACCTTTGAACAACATACTAATCCACAGAGACCTCCCTACCAACACTACAAAAAGAAGGATTCTAGGTGGACTCCTCCTGAAGGTCGAGACAGCAGACTGGACTTCTACATAGAGTGCTTCCGCCGACGTGCACGGGATGAAATTGTGGAAAACCAGCATCACTTGCCCCACAACCTCAGCCGTGCAGAACACAATGCCATCCACAGCCTCAGAAACAACTCTGACATCATAATCAAAAAAGCTGACAAAGGAGGTGCTGTTGTCATCATGAATAGGTCAGAATATGAACAAGAAGCTGCTCGGCAGCTCTCCAACACCACTTTCTACAAGCCATTACCCTCTGATCCCACTGAGAGTTACCAAAAGAAACTACAGCATTTGCTCAAGAAACTCCCTGAAAAAGCACAAGATCAAATCCGCACAGGCACACCCCTGGAACCCCGACCTGGGATATTCTATCTACTACCCAAGACCCATAAACCTGGAAATCCTGGGCACCCCATCATCTCAGGCATTGGCACCCTGACAGCAGGATTGTCTGGCTATGTAGACTCCCTCCTCAGGCCCTACGCTACCAGCACTCCCAGCTACCTTCCAGACACCACTGACTTTCTGAGGAAACTACAATCCATCAGTGATCTTCCTGATAACACCATCCTGGCCACTATGGATGTAGAAGCCCTCTTCACCAACATTCCACACAAAGATGGACTACAAGCCGTCAAGAACACTATCCCCGATAATGTCACGGCTAACCTAGTGGCTGAACTTTGTGACTTTGTCCTTATCCATAACTATTTTACATTTGGGGACAATGTATACCTTCAAATCAGCGGCACTGCTATGGGTACCCGCATGGCCCCACAGTATGCCAACATTTTTATGGCTGACTTAGAACAACGCTTCCTCAGCTCTCGACCCCTAACGCCCCTACTCTACTTGCACTATATTGATGACATCTTCATCATCTGGACCCATGGAAAAGAAGCCCATGAGAAATTCCACAACAATTTCTATCCCACCATCAACCTCAGCCTGGTCCAGTCCACACAAGAGATCCACTTCCTGGACACTACAGTGCTAATAAACGATGGTCACATAAACACCACCCTATACCGGAAACCTACTGACCGCTATTCCTATCTACATGCCTCCAGCTTTCACCGTGACCACACCACACGATCCATCGTCTACAGCCAAGCTCTGCGATACAACCGCATTTGCTCCAACCCCTCAGACAGAGACAAACACCTACAAGATCTCTATCAAGCATTCTTACAACTACAGTACCCACCTGCAGAAGTGAAGAAACAGGTGCATTTTGATCATGTGGTTAGTATCTGAACTAAGTACATAAATGAGACATACACAATGTGGTGATTTTCTGTCTTGAATAGGACGTCAAGGGATATTGGAGTTACTCGGAAACATGTTTGATACTCTTGAACAAGAAGAATTTATTTGAATTTAAAACTGTGCCAATACTATTCCTAAACACTATAGGAAAGATTATCTCTTATACCGGAGTTCTGCTCAGTGCAACAGAGACGGGACCCTCAGAGAGCCAGTTACAACTCCGTGATTCTTAGAGCTGACCCTGGCAGGATTTAGAGCTGTTGCCATGCAGCTCTAAATTGCACCACTGGTGGTGCATTTCCCATTCCTACTGCCTTTCTTCCTAAACTGGAGCTGGGAAAGGGGGACAGAGGCAGTGCTTAGTTTGTAATGAAAGAGGTGCTGGGTCTCAAGCAATTTTTTTTTATATTGATAACTGATGCAGCAAGCCCAGAGGTGCTGGGACTTTGAACTGGCAAACCTAGAGCTGTCAGCCCTGGTACAAATTAAGAACTGGACAGAGGAGCAGTCTCAGCTGTGGCACAGTTCTACTCAGGAATTTGAAGCTAGATTATGGCTCCTTTATCACCATCTGATTGGTGCAACAGGCCCATGCTACAGAGAATTTGGCATTATACATTACAACTATGAAAGAGAACGTTTCTTGAATAGAAAATGTAACTCCTTTTGCCACTAGGCAACTTAGCATCAATTCAAAATTGTGAATTTATCATCAGGAAATAACACCTCAACCAGACAACTGAATGAATGTTTTTAAAATCTAAAAGCACTATGCATTATGCCCATGAAGAAATGCTTTCATCTTAAGTGCATCAACATGAATATTAACTCAAACTTCATTTTCACTGTTCATGAAAACTTATGTTCACTTCACCTCCAAATTGGCCAGTTATTTTCACTGTGAACTTGCTTTCAGTGTTTAGAATTTGTTTGCAAATAGCTGCTTGGGATGGCATTGGTACTAGATGGGGGCAATCTTCAAATTGCTTCAAAATTTCTTGTACAGTTTAAAAATTTGCAAAAATATCAGTTTTTTTTAAACTTTGTTAAAATGGTCATATTTAGTTTCTTTTTTATTTCTTTAACAGTAAAGCTCTGAAGTCTCTGATGAAATCAGACCTATTTGACTGGTTCCTAGCCCACCAAAGAAAGAGAAAAAAATGTGCATCTACATGAGTGGCTTTCAAGTGTTTTCACTTTCACTTCACTTTAGTCTCAAAGTTACCTATATTCCACACAAATATTGTGGCTTCTCACTTCTTGTTAAATTCTTTAAAACAGAAAGTCATGAAAATTCTGGTTAGAGAAACAGCATTTACACTCAAGGAAGGAATTCCACAACTTCAAGTTTCCTTCATAAATAACTTTTGGCTTCCTTTATCTTGGATCTATCACACCTTTGGGCCTTTGCAGCTTGTGAGGCATAGTTTGATACAATACCACATTTCATTTGATTTGTTCTATCCATTTCATTCATAACTGCTGAGTTGAGTGACCTATTTAACTTTTAAACTCTGTTCTCTCCTCTCCAGCATCTCAGAAAAACAAACTTTTTAGAAATAGATGCTTCTTAAGTAAAGAACTTTGAAAGTGACACACACAATCACAGCCAGCTAGGTGCTGTCAAAATCTGTACTGGTCTGCAACTATGAAGTTTATCAAGCCTCCCATGTCTGAAGCAGACAAAGTTTTGAAACTTAGTTTAATTTAGGAAATGTTTGATGAAGACCTATTGGAAAACTGGTGGATCTCAGGATTCAGGAAATGGTAGGGTGGAAGCCAGGACAGTAAAACTCACACCAGTCCATGTGCCCCCCCACTCCGCTCCCATTTAGCATCCCCCGATGAAAAATGTCCAACAAGGGGTGAAAGCCTCATCTCATTAATTCTAAGTTGTCCAAAGTAACAAAAGTCCAACTCCAATCTGTTGAAATAAAATTGTTTCTAAAAGTCAGCAAAAGTTGGAGACAAATAGACTGGTACAAACTGGATTGATTAAGTTAGAAGAACTATAATAAGGGGCCTATCCAGGTAAAGTCATGGGTTGGCACGGCAATGACTGAAATGGGAGGAAATATTTATAGCTGAAATCACAGACATGTGTTTTGCTCGGTTAATGTTAATCTGATCCCCTTCTGTACATTGTTAATATGGGCATCACAGAATGCGAGGGGAGGGAGAGGGAGGAGTGGGACAAATAGAGTGGAACGAGTGACCTTTACTATCCCTAGGTTGAAGGGAGAAATGAAAGAAGAGGAAAGTGAAATTATCTGAATACAATGTTACAATATTACTGCACTGTCTGTGTTTCTATATGACATAATCTCACATGTGTACTGTCAAGCTGATTCTTCATTAAAATGTGTGTTTGGAAGTTCTGCTCCTTCTCTGTTGGTGTCAAAGTATTCACACAGCAAGGGATTGAAAAGCAAATTATTCAAAGTGAACAATGCTGGAAACTCAGCTGCCATAAAGTAAACAGTAAAAATGAACACTGGCAGTCCAACTGCCTCAGAGTAAACATCCTGAGAAGCAAATAATCAGTACATTACTTTTATATCCAAGGTAAAAATAATGTAAACTTTCTCCCCTTTAACTTTTATCTCCTTAGTATGCATTCACCATCTCTGCACGTCTCTGCCCAGTCTCTGGGTTCTTCCTCATCAGGACAATGGCAAGTGCAATTAGAAGGGGAAAGGTGTGGGACAGCGGACCAGTACAAGTGATGACGGTCTTAACATTTTTTTAGTATGTGGTAGCACTGGAAGATGCGAACTTGCTTGAGATCCCTAAGTGGAAGAGAGAACAGTTGTTCTAGGCTTCTGGGAGAAAATCATCCATTGGTGTCATGGAACTGTTTTGTTGTCTGGTGACTGAGGAGCAGATTAGTGACTGGAATTAATGAGCTACATGGGATGAATTTGGGAAGTTTGCTCTGCCTAGAAACCTGATAGACCAATTCAAGTTTCTCCTAAATGAAAAGTTTTCCTGCACCATGAGCTAGGAACAAACTAAAATTCAGGCCAACATAAACAGGATACTGAAGTAGGATGCAGAGACATAAAACCATCACAAATGTGCCTTTGCAACACCTCCCTCCCTTCCACTCACAGCAGCTGGATGCCGGACCTGTATTTCCAAGAGACTTTGAAAGTGGGAATACTCCAGACTTAATATTGCTACAGGCCATGCACTGGACTTATTTCCTAGGCCTCGATTATCTTCAAAGTTCTGGCTGCCTCTGAAAATGCTGTAATGCTATTGCCATGGTGAGAAAAAGTAAGTAAGTAAAGGTCATTTATCCATGTTTGAACACAGACACTAACATAGCAGAATTTTCTGAAGCCTTCTGGAGCCATCACCAGCGTTGCAAATTCAGCAGCTGACCTCCCAGTGATTTGTGACATACCATCTACCCATACCTGCACATGTCGTCCCTACAAAAATGACCTGCCATCATTCCTTCCATGATAACTTTTTTGGGGATTATTTCCACCTCTATGCCTGATGTGCCCAAGGAGTGTGTGGAAAAGCACGCTGCTACATATGTACTCTTCAACTATGTTTGCTTTTGCAGGCAATACTTGGTTGGTACTAATGTCTGCTTTGCACACATGCAGACACTGATGTGCGTGGTGCACACTGATGATTCCCCCGGTTGGAATCCATCTTGGATCACTTGTGTCCCGTGGGGAGAACCTCAGGAGTTCGGTTAGCCTAAGTAGGAGACTCAGCTAGGGACAGGGTTCAACGTTCTTCACAGTCTGCGCAACACAGCCAGGCTGATCTAATTCGTCAGAGCCAAGCAGCCAGCAGGCGGCGCGGAGGGCGTGTCTACACAGGGCAACTGATAACTGTGCGGAGCAAAGCTGCCCCAGAACAGCTCCATGTGGACGCGTTCTGAAAGCGAAGTGACTTCGGACCCACGTGTACTGCGCAGCGCGGCACCGCGCCCGCAGGGGGAGTCAGCGAGCCAGCCACAGCCGCGATTCGCCAGGCTGGGAACACGGGAGCGAAGCCCCTGAACCCCTGCAGCCCCGCCCAGGCTCCGCCCCGTGCCCGCCTCCCAAGGGACCGCCCCCTCGTCAGCCGAGCGAGAGCAGCCTGGGCGCGCGCCGGAACAACCCGGAAGCGCAGAGACTCTCGGGAGGTTTGTACTCCCCGCCCCTCACCCCCGGCGTTCTCGCGAGGGTTGTAGCTGCCGTTGCCGGGTGTCGCGGCCGGGCTGGCACGGCCTTTCCGACCCTGGATCTCACACCCCCGCCCCGCGGCATGGCGGCCCCTGGCGGCTCTGAGGAGGACAAGGCGGCGGCAGGGGGAGGGCCCCCGTCCGTGGGGCGGCGGCGGCGGAGCCGGACGCTGCTGGTGCGGCACCTGCCTGCCGACCTGACGGCCGCGGAGAAGGAGGATCTGCTGAGGCACTTCGGGGCCGCGTCCGTGCGGGTCCTGTCCGACCAGGGGCGGCTGGTAGGGAGCGGCCTGGCGGGCGGGAGGGGAGGGGAGGGGGGGGGGGTCGCGTCCGGTGGGGTTCCCGAGGGAGGGTGACCCTGTAGCGTCTGATACGGGCGGGGCAGGTTGTGAGGTTACCCCCAGCCCCTCCCCCTCCTCCAGCGCTCGGGTGGCGCCACTTGCGAGAGGAGGCTCCACCTCTCTCGTCGTTCCCCTGAAGCCTCGGCCCCCGATGGGGTGGGGAAGGGCCGTCTCCGGTCTGGCGAGAGGACAAGAGCCTCGGCATCCCCACCCCCGCAAGGGAGCCGGGGCGGGGTGCCTGACCCGCGGGGGGAACTGGCCCCTCCTTCCCCTTTCTTGTAGCCAGAGACGCGTTTGTTCTTGTCCGGCCGCCTCGGCGCCGCTCCGTAATAACTGTGTTTGAGGCGGAACCTCCCGGCTATTGGCAACTGTTTGCTGCAGAATTAGATCTGTATGGGGTTCGGCGGCGCTGGGGCTAGCGACCCAGGTACCAGTCCCTGCATATGTAATTTGGACAGCGAGCAACAGCTCCCTTGGTAGAGCAGGGGTTTGAACCTGCGTCTCCCACAGTGCAGCGGAGCACCCTCCCTAATCGCCACTTTCGCCAGGTTATTCTCGGGCATCCTCCCACCTCTCCATCCTGGACCCAACTAAAGTTTTGTTGAAACTGTTACTTTCCCATAAAACTTCAAAACATGTTGAAAAATTCCCGACTGGCTCTCTCACAGAGCTTAGTTGATTTCAGTGGGCCTCCAGGTAGATGCAGGGGTCTGTCCACATAGAGCTTATTTCAGGATCGAGCTTTTGTTGTGACAATGATAAATGGATGACAGAAGATTGGATTCAACCCTAAATAATACACCAAAATTATGCAATATGATTCCCATGCCCAATATTATTATGAAAGCATTCTGAAAATAACCACACAAATTCAGTTTTTATTGATGTATAGTGGGGTTAGCCTTCAGGGTTATAGGAGTAAAAACAGAGATTCCAGTTTGGGGTTAAAAGTTGTCAAACCCCATTGAACCAGAAATCTGAGAATGGCCTTTATATTAAATAAAGGTATTTCAAACACTAACTTAATTTTTGTCACTACAAAATCCTATTATAATGGTGCAAGTGGATGCTTCACATCTCCCAGACATCCAAGATGTGTGGACTGTTGGTTAGCCAAATTGTTTTTAAAAAACTGCAAGATGATTTAAAAGCCTGAACTAGTGCACTTAATTTATGTTGGACAGTTCCACAATAGAGGGGCTCAATCCGGGATGTAGTAAATGCCCTATTATATGCTTGGTCTGTCATCTTGAAATGTAAATTTTCTTTATTATCTTCTGTTAGATCCTTAATGCTTTTTCACTATAACAGACTATAATGTTTAAACCTCAGTCTAAAATTCAATTACTGGAGCTACTTGGGAAAATAAAGTTAAGTATGTGTTTTTAGTGTTCGCAGGATCTTTGTAAAAAGATGGAAAACAAATGCCAAAATAAACCATAGTAAAATTTGGTTCCAGTATATACGTATAAAATTATGCCAACTAATACAACTTTAGGCTGAAGTCTAAACTATTAATTAAATGATAGTTTGTTTCAGATTTGAAATCTGAGGCAGTACTTTGGAACAAGTGGCTCGTACTTAGGAAAAAGAGGTAAATCATCTATGCTAGAAAATAAGCAGAAAAATCTTCCAAATTTCAGAACATAGCATTAGGTGTGATGTTGCCTTTGTAACAGGAAAGTAGTGTTCGTAAGAATTACTTTGATGAAGATGTTCCACCACTTGGCACTGTTGACTTGGATTTTATTCACTAGAAAAGCCTATATCATAAAATATGTCTAATATACAATTATGATGAGTTAGAGATGATATACTCATGTGAAAATCAGGGCTTGATAAACATCCCCAATATCTGCTTGGCCACAAACTAAGCATGCTTTAATTTTACATTGGCAAATCTTCACTTCTTCCCCACAACCCTTTACCTCTTTGCAGAGCTCCATTGCCTTCATGGACACAGAGCTGACTGTTTTCCTCCCTCTTGTTCCTTTTTGTGAGCCATGTACTCCCTGGTCATCCATCTCTTGTCCTAAACATACATTTAGTAGACTAAAAACCAGAAACCTTGAAACCTGCAAATAATTCATTAACTTTGAAATTTTCATTTATAATTTAAAATCTAATTTAAATGTAATTTCTAGTGCTAAATCTTTGGGAAAAAACTGTGGTCCAAAAGTTTGTTTATATGTCTGAGATCTCTCATACTCTGATCTAAAAAAAACTATAACAGACAAATAATTGTTTGTTTTCCAGAAACATACAGCTTTTGCTACTTTCCCCAATGAAAATTCAGCTGGAAAGGTTTGTATTGGGCTCTTCATTAAATATTTTAGCAAATGGTTTCCAGCTAACTTTTAACATTTCCTGGATCTCCCAAAATTGGGAGTTTGGGAAAAAGATGCAAAACAAATGCCAAAATAAAGTAGAGTAAAACTTCTTTCAAGTATATGCATGCTATTCAGACTAAAACAAACACTGTTATATCACAGGTATGGTTATAGCAAACATAAAAGTGTGTGTGCAACTACAACTGAACGTTTGCTAGAACATCTGCTAAAGGACTTCACAGGTGGTGAAGCGTGCACATTCAGGACTGCACCCTGAAAAAATCTTTGTCCTATTTTGATAAGAGCGGGAATGTTGCCATGTTGATAGGCACCTTGTAAACAAGGTAGAGAGATAATAATAGTGTTATATAGCCCTTCTTGTTGGCAGATCTCATATTCCACCGAAAAGGAGGTAATATTCATTATGTCCATTTTACAGTTGGGAAAACTGAGGCACAGATGGGTGAAGTGATTTGCTCAGTGTCACCCAGCTGACCAGTGGAAGAGCTAGAGATAGAACCCAGCTCTTCTGAATCCAGTTTTAGGCCACGCTGCATACTATAATTTTCAAGAAAGCGGTGTTGAATGTGTCATTTGAATAGTGACTTGGCTTCAACTGGCTCTGCTGTTCTTTATTAACATGCCACAAATGTGACAAAAATGTTAGTTATCAACTCTAGTTGCTCAGCAGAATACAGGCTCGCTGACTTGCCTGAGCTTCATAAATTCACAGTTCAGGAATCTTGGTTCTAGAGCATTGTTTTGTATGCAATGAGATTTGAACCATGCTATCTACAACCAGTACAATACAATAGAGTATGTAGAGGCCTCCGTATTTTCCTGAGTTGATATGGTTAGAATCCTATAAGGTGAGTGAGTAGTTTACAATTATTAATATTCAACTTCTGCTATTGTGTTGACTAGCTTGGTTAAAAGTTCCTCGGTCTTCCCTGGACAGTTTTTGATCCATGACAATACTTTCCCTCTCACTACATGACTATTTAGATTCTTTAGTAGCCTCTTGGGAAGAAGTTTCTCAGCCTACGTCTACACTGCAACTTAAAGCCAGGATTAGTGGGACTTGAGTCCACTAAGCTGTGTTGGGTGCACTGTTCTTGAGTGTCTACATTGTATTTTAACCCTAGGTTAAGACTTTTATAACCCAGGTTCAAACCTAGGACTCTGGCATCCACAGTGCAGGGCACAGACCCGAGTCAAAGTAACCATATCCCAGAGTCCCTAGTGGTGTCCCTTCTCCCCCACAAGATATGGCTGCTCTAGCGCTCTAACCATGATGCACTGTGGGAAAACTTTACTGCCTGCCCTGCACGCAACCAGCTCGCTGTGCAAAAGGTTTGATTGGATTGCGCTCCATTGCAAACCGAGAAGGTTCTCTGGTAGTGTGCCTGCAGATCAGTGATCAGAAGAAAATGGGTGAATGCTGATCTGATCTGCTGCCATTTGCAAAGGGTGGGTGGCTTCCATTTTTAATAGAGTGGATTGTAGACGGTTGGGATAGAAAGGACTAAGGAAGTTGTCCCATGGAATTTTGGGATACTTTCATCTGACTCCTGGGACCTAAGTCAATGGGGCTGTATCTGCGCTGCAAAGCAATAGGGCTTGGGCCCTGGGTCTCTCCTTAAGTCGAGCTCGGACCCTCCACCCGGTGGTGTCCTGGGACCCTGGGTCTGAGCCCTGGGCAGTGTTCCCTCTAATTTTTTACATCCATGTGCAGAATGAATTTTGTTATGTGCACCAATATGGAGTGATGTGTGACACATAACATTCATGTGGTGGAGGTGGGGCCAAGGGGTTGGGAGTGGGAGGGGGCTCAGGTCTGGGGCAGAGGGTTGGCATGCAGTGGGGGGTGAGGGCTCTGGCTGGGGCTGCAGGCTCTGGGGTGGTGCCAGAAATGAGGGGTTCGGAGTACAGGGGGCCTCAGGGCTGGGGCAGAGGGTTGGGATGCAGGGGGGTGCAGGCTCTGGGGTGGGGCCAGGGATGAGGGGTTTGGAGTGCAGGCTGCCCCAAGGCTGCGGTGGGGAGAGAGGACTCTCCCCCCCAACCCTCTCTCGCTGCAGCAGCTCAGGGCTGGGGAAGGGGTGCCTCTCCCCAGCCGGAGCAGTTTCGGCTGGGCTGGGCCAAGGGAGGGGCTCTTCTCCCTAGCAGCTCCGTCGGACCTGGGCCAAGAGAGGGGCTCCTCTACCCTGGCTGCCGCAAGTCTAGGGCATCTCTCCCCGCCGCAGCCCTGGGCCCCTGCTTGGCCGCACAGCTTAGACGGAACTTAGGCCCTGGGTTAGTGCAATTTCAGTGTAGACGCAAAGGGGGTTAGGCCTGAGCCTGGCCTCAAGCATGGGCTTGTGTTGCAGTGTAGACATACATACCCTCAAAGGCCTCTTGAAAGTTTACAAACATTATGGCAACTGGTTTTGTTTCATTCATTGCTTTGTTGACATATTCAAAGACTTCTAATAATTGGTGAGAGCTGATTTACCTTTGCAGAAACTGTACTGGTTAGACCCATCATATCATGATTTTTCCAGGTATTCTACCAGTCTATTTTTAATCATTGTTCTATTAATAAATATAGAATATTTAAGTTCTACATGGAGAGCAACAGATTAGCTGAATAGATTTTGGTTTAATAATTAAATTTTGCTTTCTAATTTGAAGGATATCTGAGTATGTTGCTAATATTGATACAGGAGTCATTTTTCCTATACAATATCAACATTTTTCAAAAATAATTTGCTATAACCAAAGAGGCTTGATCTTCGTAAGCTAAAAATAAAACATGTAATCACTAAATCTTTGACTGTTGACAGCCTTGACTTAGCACTTCAGAAAATTAATACAAGTTAATGTCTTTCCCTTTCCAAAACCAACTTCCACCCAGGTTGGCAAGTGTTATGGTAGGAT
The DNA here is from genome assembly GCF_965152235.1 of Eretmochelys imbricata. NCBI lineage: Eukaryota > Metazoa > Chordata > Testudines > Cheloniidae > Eretmochelys > Eretmochelys imbricata. Next base: position 69,074,759 of record NC_135579.1, on the reverse strand, counting down.
TCTGCCTGTTCTATTGTATATAGTAGAAGTTTAGGTGAAAATCAGGTTATATAATAAAATGGCAAGGGGCAGTATGTTAGGAAGAAAAATTGAGCCTTGAAAAATGATGAAAATATTATTTTTATTGGAATGTATTTAAATATTTATATTTATTAACTTAACTGAGTCTTCATATTCTTTTTTGCTATTGTGGTTATTTTAAGGCATTGTCAAGACTACATCAGCTGAGACTTTTAGGCCACACTTTAGTTGTTGAATTTGCAAGGGAGCAAGACAGTGTTCATGTTCTTAGCCAACCTTCACTCTCAGAGAAAAATAAAAGGTATGTATGTGCATAATAGCTTGTTTCCGTGTTTAGAGTTTTTTATAACTTTGACCATAACAATAAGAAAAAACATTTTTAAAATGTGTTCACAATATCTTAATTGTCATTTATTTTCAGTCAAAAAATAAAACATGTCCATTTAAAAACATTAACATATTTGAATTCAGTTTCTACAGTAAGAACAATAATGGATCTCTAGACTGAGGGCCCAAATCCTGCCCACATTACTGACTTCAGGTCCAGTTGTGCCACCATTATATAGAATAGTACCCTAATCCCGCATTTCCCAAATGGTTGGTCTTGACTCACCAGTTGCTCATGGAAAGATTGTAGATGGGTCACAGGTCTGGTGCAGAGGGCAATCCATGAAGGAGAGGGATGGTTGGAGAGTGAGCCTGCCCTGCACTCACCCCACAGTGGTGGCTCCTGGGGATGGGCCAGCTTCCTGCTTTGGGCATTGTGACGTGGTATATAAGGTCACAGTACCACTCAGGAGTGGAAAGCTGGGCCCCTTCTCCACCTCACCCAGCGCTCCCATGGGTTGTTGGCGACTGAGGAAAAAGTTTAGGAACCACTGCCCTAATTGATGTGTAGTCCCACTGGTTTCCACTTGCAGAGTAAGTCTCCAGTCCTTCAGTGATCTCCACATGTGCTATCCACTGTTCCCACACAAGACCCATATGTTAGGGATGGAATATCTTTCACTTATCGTAGCTCATGGGCTACAATTCTCTGTGGGTCTGTAACAGAGCACATAGCAGTGTGGGGAGGTTTTCTGAGCCCTTTTCCACTGTGAATCTGACTGTACTAGCCTCAGTCCTGTGAGGAACTCCTGCGCAAGTGCACAGTTCCCTTTCATGGAGCTCCTTGCAGGCTTGGGCCTTAGTGATTAATTCATATTATCAAATTACTTTTAAAATTTTCAATACAATACAAAAATGTGTGATTATTCTTCAAAATAGCCCCATTCATTCTAAATCTGTAGGTATATAACCAAGGAGTGTGATAGTTTGGGTCTCATTTTATAATCTTTCATAAAATACTTCATTTCCAAAGACACATAAGGGGATCAAGTAAAAGAATGAAAGACTTAAAAATTCTAAATTTTTGATTTCAGGTCACAAGATATAATTTTGGATTTTTAAATCAGAATAGATCTGACTACCTGGTTGCCTGATTACTTGCATTATACAAAATATAAAAAGCTTTTATCTGTCAAATTTGTGTTTACATATAATTAAAATCAACCGCAGAATAAAATAAACTTTTGACTTGTACACACAAAAGAAGAGAAATTGAAATAAATCTGAAATATTTCTCAAATCATAATGTTATACTTTGGTATTGTACAAACCTCCAAGCACTAGGTAATATGACATTGTTGCATTTAACTCTGAATTTATTTGGTTTTTTTTAAGAGCTCAGGACAAGTCTTAAAGGTCTAGGTGCTATAATTACAGTACTAGCATTGTCTACAAAAGTTGTAAAGGCCAGTAGACTAACCCATTGTATTCTGAAATAAATTATGAATGTTACAAGAGAAACTCTTCTTCTGGGCATTGTGTATTACGTATTTCATGGAGTTTTGCCCAACTTTAATTAATACTAATCTATTTTTCAGGCCAGAAGAACCAGTGGAAGAAGAGAGAGAACGGAAAGAGCCAAGCTGTCCTAAAATAGAGAATGGAATTGCTCCCAGCCATGGGTAAGTACTGATTCTTTGGCTGCTTAACTATTATATTCTTGGCATAGTATAGTTACTGAATTAGCCTCCTATCCTCTAAATACATACTTAATGTTTTAATAATGTAAATATGTGCATATGGGTTAGTAGAGTTGGAGATTTAATGTGGATGTGTAACACAGCTTATTGGTGGGGGTGGGGGGCATGCACTGTAATTGTTACAAACTGAGGAAAGAAAAGTCAAAGTTGTCTAGAGTTTGTTGTGGTTAGCATATTTTAACGTACAGGAATTGCTATACTGGATCTGACTCAAAGCCCAACTATCCTGTTTCAAATAGTGGCCAGCATCAGATGATTCAGAGGAAGGTGTTAAGAACCCTGCAGGAGACAGATGATGGAGTAATCTATTTCCCTCCTTTTGTTAGGTCTCATCCTAGTGGTCAGAGATCAGCTTAAGCCCTGAAACATGAGGCTTAATATCCCTTCCAGTGGGTTTTATTTGTTTTTGTTTTGTATCATTAAGTATGATAACTCTGGACAGGAGATAAGTTCTGAAATTCAAGGTTGAGTTTTGTGCTATACTCTTTTTGGCTGAGATGTCTGCATTTTATGGAGTGCTGTATTCTATTAACCATAGGTGGCTCTGAGGATGTATTTTAAGAGGTATTTCGGAAGTTAAATATTTCTTTAATTTTACCTGTAGGGTTCAAGAAATGTAAGATTATTTGATGTTGCTCCTGGTTTATTAGTTTTTAAAATTTTCTCCAATGTTTATTTTTTCCCAGGCTAACCTTTCCTATAAACTCTTGCCTCAAATATCTATATCCACCGCCTTCAAGTACAATCCTAGCAAATATAGCAAATGCCTTAGCAAGCGTGCCTAAATTTTATGTGCAGGTAAGTGAAGAAGGGGAAAAGTAAAGGAATACAAGTCAAACACCAATATTTTCCTTTTTTTTTTAAAGTAACACATACTATAGTAGCTATTATCCTATAGAATACTGCTGTTACTTTAGTTCCTGTGGATAATTAAGACTTGATTTTCCACTGCTATGAGTTAACATTTTACTATTAAATAAGTTGAGATAAATATAGAGAAGATTTAGTTGGCAAGAAGTGGATGTAATTTCACTAGCATTGAAGACACCACTGGATAATTTCTTTGTACTGTTTTTGACTCTGGTACCCAATACTGTAAACTGGCTCAGAGCAAACCCTTTGTGTTAACTGTACTTAGCCACTGTCAGGTGTCTGGCCTCCATTGCTAACTCATTAGCTACATTTTAATTTTAGTCTTTATTTCTTCATAGTGGAATGTTAACTTCATAAGGTAAGCTTCATATGAGGTTAGCTCTTCAGCTGGTGTAAATTGGCATAGTTCTGACTTCAGGGGAGCTACACCAGTATACACAAGTAGGGATCTCACCCAGGGTACTTAGCTAATTTACAGTACCAATGCTGATGGATTACAATATAAGTGTTAAGTACTTAAAACAAAAATAACAATAAGAGTAACTGTTCTTATTATAGTTGTACTGCGTTTTAACGTATACTTCTATTTGAAAATAATTGCAAAAAGACACCCTCGTAGTGGAGTGGAAATTGAAGATTGCAAATAGCTTATATGCTAGAACCTCAGAGTTACAAACAACAGAGTTACGAACTGACCAGTCAATCACACGCTTTATTTGGAACCGGAAGTACAGAATCAGACAGATGCAGAGACCAAAAAAAAAAAAAGTAAATACAGTACAGTACGGTGTTAGATGTAAAATACTAAAAAAAAGGGAAAGTATCTTTTTTCTTCTACATAGTAAAGTTGCAAAGCTGTATGAAGTCAATGTTCAGTTGTAAACGTTTGAAAGAACAACCATAAAGTTTTGTTCAGAGTTACGAACAACCTCCATTACCAAAGGGTTTGTAACTCTGAGTACTGTACTGATAACAGTAACTCGTCTGTACTGATAACATTTCCACATTTAACAAACACGGCTGTTGTAAAAGTCTGTATATTTTTACCTGTATGATTTACAATTGAGTAGAATACTAAAAAGTCATATTAAAGAGTTAGAAAGTACTGTACCAAAGAACTAGTTTGTTTATAAAGAGAATTGTTACTTAATTTTTATTTCAGGTGCTGCACCTTATGAATAAAATGAATCTACCCCCACCGTTTGGACCAGTTACTGCTCGACCACCCATGGTAAGAAATTTTGTATATTACGTTTAATATGTGTGCCTTGTCCTAGGAGGTTCATCGGTTTTTGCTGTTGATTAGACACTTGTGCACCTGTTGGATGTGTTGGCATGGGCTCCAAACAGGTGTATGTCTATTTTCTGTTGCAAGGAAAATTGAATTTTCCAACAGTATGAGATGAAAACCAGTGTGTTGTGACCTTTTGGTAATATCTTCAGAATATTTCAAAAATAATGGAGGGCATTAAAATGGAGATTATGGTAGTGCAAACAATATCTTGTAACAGTTATAGGAAACATGAAAATCAATTGAATATCACATGGTTAGTCTATTGCATGAAATGTTCTTTGATTTATGCATTCGTAGAGAGTTCTTATGAGATTCTGACTGCTGATGTGAAAACCGCATAATCACTCACTTTGGCTCTAGGATTTAATGGGGGTGTTATGAAGGGGAAAAAGGGAGGAAGGACCTGAATCTGTGGCCCCAGTTCTCCACTATGTCTGGATACAGGGAGCTAGCACCCTGTCTCCAGCAGATTTTTGAGCTGCGGAGGGCTTACTGTAAGTTATGCCATTGGCAGGATCAGGCATAAGGAAGCTCAGGTCCAATACATCCCACAGCTTGCCCTGGCACATCAGCACCTTCTGCTTTTTCAGGGATTGGGAGGGTAGTTTCTTCAAGAGGTTACATGATGCACAGTAAATTTAGCAGACCAGTGAATTTTCCCTGATATTTTTGAAACTATCCTTTGCATCTTATAGGACAGGATCAAATACTAGGAATGTTATGATCAGGTAAAGATTAGTAACAGTTCAAAAGACTCAGTCTCTCAGTTCTCAGTAGAAGCTGCTCAGCACTTTAATGTTTTCATTTTCATTGACTTCAGCACTTTGTGCAACTGTCCCCACATTTGTTCATCCAAGTGGTTGTAAGCTTTACAGTAAAGTGCATTGGGAATCCTATCAGATTGAGGTTATTTTGGCAGGAAACTGCTCATAATATTCCTACAGTAATTTCATCTCTGTAATGGATAACTAATTCTTCCTTCACCTGTAGGTAAGTATTATCCCTGTTTTACGGAGGGAAGGAGCTTATGGCGTGTTCAAAGTCACAGAGGAGATTCAGCATAATAGCTAAGATTAGAATTTGAGAGCATCTGGCTTCCCATCATATGCTCAGACTATGCTCCTTTCTAGTCTGCAAAACTAAGAACGGAAAAGCAAAACTTCTGGAGAAGCTGGCTGTTTTTCCTTCCTTAGTTTCTGAAGTGCTCTAATTCATCTTTTCTTTCCCTCACCCTTCACTCCCAATTTTAATTTGAAGAATTAAGTATTTTGTTACTATTTTTGAGTTTGAATTGTTTGATGTAAAATCCTCATGAAACTGAATTTGTCAAGAGTGGGTAGATAGATCTCAATAAACATCTTGTTTTGAAAAGCTTCCTTTGCCATCTGCCAGTTTATCACATTTGAGGCTTCTTATTTATGCAGAAGAAATTAAAACGTACATTTTTTTCCAAAATGAGTGTTTAAAGACTTCGATTTTATGTCTTTCATTGATTAGTATGAAGAATATTTATCAGCGCCTGTGCCGCCGCCACCTATCCCACCACTGCCTCCAGAGGAGCCTCCTTTGCCTGAAGAAGAGGAAGATCAGGAATCTAGCAGAGAAGAATCTGAATATGAAAGTGCTGATGAGGAAGAAAAGGAGAGGTTTGTAATTATAATCAGTAACTAATCATGCTTGGGGGCGGGGGGAATGCTGTTCTTGTAGGTCTCAATCCAGCCAAAATCAGCCTCTGTGCCTCCTGGCCCACAGAAGCTCCAATTTTGTGACTGAATAGCCCCAGCTATTCTAATATGTAGGTGGCCTTTCCAGACATAAATTTTAAAGAAGCTGCAGTTCTTAATATTCTCCCTAAGGCTGACAGTACTCCTCTGAAAGTCAGTCAGGGCAAGGATGAACGTGGCCATGTGGCTCAAAAATTAACATGACTAGTTTCTGTACACTTGTACTCTCCCACCTCTTCCAAAATTTCTATTGAATAGGGTAGATCTCTTATCTGTTAGGGGAAAGACAGAAAATCTCATCTATGCTCTGAAATTGATGTTGGCTTTCTACCCACCTGCATGCTGAGCTCTGTTAATTCCCCCCCATATGTGGGGGAATTAACAGAGCTCTATGCTGAATATGATGTAGGAGGTGCAAAGCTCATTTGCATGTGTTCTCCTCTCATTAAGTAGCTGTGCCACTTGCTTTTGATTTTGGATTGGCTATTTTATTTTATGACATTTGTGGAAAGCTGACTTTCTCTAGCCCTCCACCCCACTATTATCCTGCATTGAAGCCGGTGTCAAGGGCTTGCCTGACTTACAAGGCCAGACATTGATTGTGTATTATATGCATTATGCCATGTATTATGTGGGATTAGGCCTTTAGGGCAGTCTTTAAAAATATTTCCCATTGCTAATCTGTTGCCTCCAATTTAAAAGTATCTAAAATTCCTTGAAAGATTGAAGAATTTAACTAAACTTAACTAGAACAAATACTTTAAACATATTTGAGTAAAGATTTCCTTTTATGAGTCATAATATAGTAATGAAACTTCTGTTTCTTGTAAGTTTACCTTTTTTTACTTTGGTGAACGATTTAGGCAGTTTTTATACACTCTTTCCTCATGTCTGAGTACTACTCTAATTTTAATAATCCACGTTCTCATCAATCTAGATGTTCTACAGTAATATTATTTACTGTATAATAAGTAATGTGTAGCTGCATTCTGCTAGTATATCTCAAATGTTTTGTGGGATATAATAGAACAGTTCAACACATTTGCATTTCAGAAGTTCTGGTCAGAAATAAGAAGCTACATTTCTAAAATGGCATCTCTAGATTAAAAACTAAACTGTTTTGGATGTCTTTATTGTGTTTCCAATTTAGAATGACTAAATTGATGGAATTAGCCACTATTCAGCCTAAAAGACCAATATCCACAAAGCAGCGTAGTGTGAGAAAAAAGCAAAAGATAAAAGACTTGCTGAATGCTCCCACATCTGCTCCCCACAGGTATTGTATTATTATTTGTATTTCTGCAGTGCTCATCGTGTTTTGAGTGTAAGGAGTAATCACAAAAAAGTGCCTTGCTCAGGATTTTTTATTTTTCTACCTCAGAACCTTTAATACAGAGGGTCTTACTGCAAGATGAAGTGTTGTAGGTGATCCCTTCCAGTTGTTACTAAAACTTCCCTGAACAGATGACACTTGTATCATGCTCTGAAATCTCCAAGACTTGAGCTTTGCCTGATCTCAAGCCAGTTCCACAGATGTGAACCCTTTATTGAGACTATTGTTCTGGACCCTACCATATCTGTTTTTCTATCAATTTGTTTTATATCAAGTTTGAAATAGACCTGAACAGAACCCCAAGTTGCTCATCTACCCATTCTGGCTAAAGGCTGGAACATGGATCTGAATAGGCTTAGGCCATCTCTAGTAGAAATATGAAAATACAGAAAATAATAATTTTGTTTAAATGCTTTGGCATCTCCAGTTTTATTCCACTGTGTCCCTAAGAAACAGAAGTAATATTTTGATCTCCTGACAATCAACTGTTTTAAAAATGTATTTATACAAGTGTATTCACTTTGCCCTGCACACGTGAAGAAAACTAAATGGCACATTTTTATACTGAGTTAGAATAGCAGAGGACGCTTGTTAATATTTTTGCTTTGTGACTTGTTTAAATAATATGACAGTTCTGCTTTTGCAGAGCTCTAATAGAAAACTGTGAAGGAAAGAAAAAAATCACTTAATTTTCTTGGCTTGTTTGAGGAAAAACTATTCTAGACTTATTTTTGTCCTGGTGATTTAAGAAATTGGTCGTTAAAGATGAGTTGCAAAATATTTTTTCAAAAATTGTGCTGTGCCCTTTTCTGCTTCTTTAAGATAAAAGCCTGGATGTTTTGGAGGGTGGATTGCAGGGGTTATTGTGGTTTAAAATATTTTTTTCTACTTAAACAGTATCAACTAAATTGGTCTAACACCTTCTAAAATTCTAATTCAGATAAGGCAAGTTGTACTTTCGTATGTGCCAAAATAGTGCAATTAATGCCTAGGGGAGAGCCTAAGCTTTAACTTGACAGATTGCTAAAGTACAGCTTGCCCTTTCTTTACTAGAATTGTACATGTCATTAGTTAAAGTGAATTAGCTAACATGATCTGACCTCGCACCTTTAAATCCTGGTTTAGAAATAGCCCTGGAAATATCAGGGGTGTCAAGTCTGCTCTTCCATAGTATTGCTGAAGGGTCCTTGCGGAATCTGAGAGCACGATTAACATGCGCTCATGCACTCTAATTGAAAGGATATTGGTGCTGAATATTTAACAAAGATGTCTTTTACCCAAAATGTTAACTAGTCATTGAAGCCAAATAACAATTTTATACAGTCTGCTTCTCTAATCATTTGCTTAACTTTCATTCTTAGTCATTATGTCATTATATCATTTGTTCTCCACTCATGAGAGAATCTTCCAGCCAAGAGAGGACCTGTTTTCTAATATGAAAGGTTCATAGGCTTTAAGGCTAGAAGGGACCACCATTATCATGTAGTCTGATCTCCTGCACATTGCAGGCCACAGAACCTCACCCATCAACTCCTGTAAAAGGCCCATAATCTCTGACTGAGTTACTGAAGTCCTCAAATCTTGATATCAAGACTTTGAGTTACAGAGAATCCACCATTTACTCTAGATCAAATCAGCTAGTGCATCCAATGCTGCGGAGGAAAGCAAGCTCCCCTCTTTTCCCCCTGGGTATCTGCCAATTTGACTTGGGGAAAAATTGCTTCCCGACCCCAAATATGATGATCTGTTAAACCCTGAGGATGTGGTGACACCCAACAGCTGGACACCTGGGAAAGAATTCTCTGTAATAACTCAGAGCCTCACCCTCTAGAGTCCCATTTCCAGTAGTCATGGATGGGCTATATGTCATTGTTGGCAACTTTATCATAGCATCCCCTCTGTAAACTTATGCTACAATTTAGGTTTCCACCCCCACTCCCCCTGCTTCTCTCTTTGGAAGACTGTTCCAGAACTTCACTCCTTTCATGGTTAGAAGCATTCATCTAGTTTTGAGCCTAAGATTGAAGCTAAGCTTTTTTTAAAAAAATATTTTTTCAATCCTCCTTTATATAGAGACACAAAACAAGCCTAATTTATTTTTCTTGGCATTCAGTCTTTAAGAAAGTGCATTTGGTGGTGCCTCATATTATTCCATTTAATATTTCTCTTAAGACAATTTTCTTTTGTAAGCAAGTCTACTTGTAGTGTAAGGTTATCTCTGGTCTTTGTTTTTGCTGTTTGGCAGCTAAACATGTCTTATCACTGATGAACTACATGTAACCCACAAAAAGTTGTGTAAAGTTTAAAGTTGCTTTGGAAACGGAAAACTACTGTGCTAACGGTAAACAGCATGAAATATAGTTGGAAAAGATGCATATATTTTGTTTGACCATGCCTGTTCCATTGACCATTTAAACTTCAAGTGAAATTGACATATTGTTGTTTTAAACAGTAATCTGCACCCTACACTATCACCTTCGGATGTGTTTGAGCAGCCACAATCTGTAGGTCATAAAAAAATTAAGTTCCAAATTTCTGCAGACATTCCGGACGTTCTTCAGAAAAGCTTAGAGAGAGACCAAAACAATGGTAAGAATGCTTATCCTTAAATTCTTCTGTTAAATAATTTGAAATATTTAAAGATGCAAAGAACAGGCAAGATGACAACATAACATGTGAGTTGAATATTTTTATGTTCTGTGACTTGGAAAAAGACGGCTATGTAAATAGTGCTGGTTTATTTTTATATTTATTTAATGTGAGTTTTCTTTTAAGGAATTCAACCCTAAGGCCTGGTCTACACTTAAATTTTGGGTCAACATAGCTACAATGCTCAGAGATGAAGAGCTGTGCTGACCTAACACCTCGTGTAAACTACCATCTCTTGGGGACATGGTGTTCCTACAGCGATGGAAAAACCTCTTCCATCAGCGTGGCTGCATCTATGCTATGGCATTATGGTGGCATAGCTACAGTGCCATAGCAATGCCACTCTGCTCACCATAGTGTAGCATGTCATTCAGTCACTAAACCTGCTGCCTTAAATCTCACTTTTTTCAGGAATTCTGTCTTTTACAAGACTCTCTGTTCAGTTTCAGTTCAGAATGCAGGATGGGGGTGGGATTGTAAGGCTCTAAGATTGCCTCATCAACACAAGATGTTTTAGTATGCTTGTCTTTTTGAAGCAAATTATGTTTTAATTTTTTTAACAATCTTACAAATTATGTTGAAGACTTCACATGGGGTAAAGAGGCATTTCAAGACACTTGGTGTGTGCTTCAGCTTCTTTTTCAGATCTTTGAAGAGAGCAGCCTTCCTGTAGTTGTCAGTTTCTGTAATGCCCCAATGTGCACTTTGCTCATATTCCCCCACTGTCTTTATAGTACTGAGGCATAAAGATTTCTTATAGCTTTATTACCCAATATTATGAAGTTCCTGTAGATATTCTTATGAAATATAAAATGACAATTTAAAAAACCTTATAAAACAGCGTAATAATAATAAGAGGGAAGAATGGGTCTTGCTGAAAGGTGTTTTCTCCACTAAAGTAAATGCTGGAGCATTATATGAAGCAGACATCTTCTGTCAAAGTAGGAATTAGGACACATTGTTCTTCGTGCATCTGCAAAAGACAAATAATCATTATGTATGTACTAAAATTCCTTTCTATCTTGACTTATATTCAGAACTTAACCTCTCTAAAACTTCAGGATTTTCTGGCTTGCAGTCCATCCCTTTCCCCCTTCTTTTGGAATGTGAATCAGCTCTTACAAACATTGAGTACAATATTGTATTCAACTTTCAGACCTTTATGCAACTGCAGAAGAAATAACTAATGCAGGATTTGGAAAGATCTTCCCAGCTCCCAGCTCTAATGATAAAGAGGACACAGAAGAAGATGATGAAGATGATGATGAAATACCATCAGAATTTGTTTCTAGAAGGGAACTGGAAAAAGGCAAACTTTCTAGAGGAGGTATTTTCTTTAGATTAGATTCTATTTTAACTATTATGTACAAATCAATAATTTAAAAATATTGATATTTTGTTTAAAATATTAAGTTACATTACTGTTACATAGTCTATAATTTACTATTTATGTTGTAAGATATTTGGTTTTGTTACAATGTATAATTTTTTTTTAAATGAGGTTTTAAAAAGCTGTGAGATGAAGATTTATTAAGTCATATAACAAGCATATTGATTATTTTTCCCCATCTTTCTGTCTTGGTCAAGAAATGGAAAAACTTTCCATTTTCAAAAACTATGAGCCAGGTGATCCAAACTGCAGGATTTATGTGAAGAATTTGTCAAAACAAGTTCAAGAAAAGGTGAGGAAGGATTTATGAAAATGTCTTTCTGTTTTTCTTTGTTTGCTGTCTTTCCTTACACACCCATTTTAATTTCAGGATCTCAAGTTTATTTTTGGAAGATATGTTGACTTTCAATCAGAAACTGAACGGATTATGTAAGTTATTTCAATTCTTGGTAAAATTAAACTGTGCACTAACTTTTACAGCAATAGTGAAAACTACAGTTGAAGTTGCAGTCATTTTGAGCCCCCTTTGTCTGCTTCTAATTTTGGGCGGAGAAAATCATTTTGGCCTGAAAATTTTAATTGTTAGGGGAGAGTAGAAATTTTTTGTTTGCAGTTAGCAAGTGGTGGAAACGTGTGTTTTGTGTTTTTTTAAGTTACAGTTCAGTACAAAATGCCCAGCTTAAGTATTTTATCTGGAAGTGGTGTACCTATTAACAGAATATTTTTTTACACCTACCGCATAACAGTGGGGAAGGACTGGGTAGGTTTTTTTTTTACTGCAACATTTATATTATACTCAGTATGCACACAACTTCCACCTACTGAGTGGAGTGGTACATCTGGGTCTAAAGACCCTGTACTGTGCCTTTTAGAACACAGACCCGAATTCCAGTTTCTGGTATCACTGGATTGGCCAAAGTGTACAGCATTGTAATGATTGAAGTCCTAGGTGCTTGTTCATCTGTTAAATGTTTGGTTGTATATGCGGTATTTGTTGTAGTAGTACAGCAACTTGCTGTCTTGCCTTCTAATGGTGATTTTTGACAAATTGCTAGTATATTTTTCCAGACAAACTTATCAGTGTCTCATGACATAACCCTGTCTGTACCAGAATGTAGGCATCGCTGCCACTTCCATTTGCTCCTCAACTTTCTGCATGTGACTTTTTATGCCGATTGTAAATTGTGGTGGTGAGGAGGTAAACCTTTCATCCCTTTCCCAATTTTATTTCTAGGTTTGATATACGTTTGATGAAAGAAGGTCGCATGAAAGGACAGGCTTTTATTGGTCTCCCTAATGAAAAATCTGCTACCAAAGCCTTAAAAGAAGTAAATGGATATGTTTTGTTTGAAAAGCCCATGGTGGTTGTATCCTTTTCTGAACATTTTCATTTTAGTGCCTTTTAAATTTAGGTCAGTTACTGAGATTCTTGCTTCCTATCTTACAAACTCAATGTATTTCATAAATAACTATAGAAAAGAATAGATATTTCTTATTAAAATTAAATGTAATTCACATTTGCTTCAGTGATAATTTAAAACTTTACAGGTTAGACTTTCATTCTGAGACAGAGTAAATGTGTATGAATAACTTTAAGATTTAAAATAAAATCACCACTTATGTCTTTGTCCTGCAAGCACTTATGCATGTGCTACCTCACTCACATAAGTAGCCCCACTGACTAAAGTTATGCAAGTGTGTAAGTGTTTGTTTGCAGAATAAGGGGCATTATGTGGAAGATTCTGACTCACTCTCAAACTCTTTACAAATCAACAAGCTGTTCCTTTCCAAAGTTTATATTCAGGTTAAAAAAAAAAAGTGATGTAACAAGTTTAAATTCAGAGGTGGGTTTTTTTAGTTAATATATGCCAATTAAATCATGGATCATACAGCAAATAATCCACTTTTTAACTGCATATAAGTGTTGTGGTGGTGAAGTAGTTCCATTTGATTTGAAGAAACGGTAAGTGTAGCTTCATGTGACTGGAGTAAGAGGTAAAGTTGGATTGAGTACATACATATTACGTATACGTTCAAAACATTCATTCTCCAAAGTTTTATTTACCTTCTAGTGAATTAGTATTTCTCTGCTCATTGATTCTGGCTTCCTGCTAACAATTATCACTTATACTTTGGACTTGTAGTCCTTAACAAAACCTTAGCAATTTGCACGATCTGCTAGACCAAAACAGGATTCCAAAGAAGAGAAAAGAAAAAGATAGAACAAATCTAAAGGTAAGTAGATTTAGTGAGAAAGGAAAGAGAACATTCAGACTGATTTAAAAAAAAAAAAAGTCAATTATTTGAGCACATAGTGGGGGTGGGGGAGAATTCCACAAAGGAAATCTATGAGGAAGCCAGTATGCAAGGAGGCTGTCAGTTTTGACTTATGTTAACATTTCACTTCTCCCTTTTAGAATCATAGAGCCTATATCCCAGTCCTCAAGTTGTAGTACTGATGTGTGTTGACATTCAGTCCTCAAACCAACAAAGAAAAGTGGGGGTGGGATGGGCGGGAGTTTTGAAGAAACTTGGCCATTGACCCTGCAGTTAAATTTAAGGGATTGTGGTACACAGGAGAGAGTAGGATGCTGCCAGTGTAACAGCTCAGGATCATACTCCGGCAGGGTATATGCCCCAGAAGCAATTACCGCTTCATTGCTATAACCCCATAAATAGTACTTTAGTTTCCTTGCTGGCATCTCCCAAGGAGTCTTTGCTTTGGTGACCCTATGTTTAATAGGTGGGATCTGTGCATCATTGCAGGTCTCTTTTAAGCCTTGTTTGTCTAGGAAATAGCATGGTGTTAGAAAATGTTTTAGCTAATGTGATGTTAAACAAGATTTGCCCTTTCTATGGACATGGACAGTTGTGATTAAAAATGTGTTTGCTTATTCTGGTTATCCCTAGGATCTCTGTCCACACTGCCAACAAAAGCATATTTAGCATCATGTTAGTTTGAAAAGATGTTCCTATTTCCTAGTATAGATGAGGTCTTAATTTGAGTGTATCTGAGAAAATATCTCCAAAAAGTGAAAATATCTCCAGAAAGTTCTTAAGTTTAAATTTGTTGTCTATTGATAATTGTTAGTTGAAATGAAATTAGCTTCAATGTTGCTGTTTCTGATGGAAAAATAACAGCACATTTTCTTAAAATTGTTTTGAGATGCTCAGCACTGCTGTCACTAATGAAGTATTTATTAAAATAGACATTTTATTGTAGATGTCTTGTGTCCGCTGGAGGCCATGCTATTTAACCTATATATTGCCTTCAGTGGTATTTCTAATGTTTTTGAATTGTTGATAAGACACCCTCTGAAACTTCCGGTTTGTGCAATATTGAGATGGTGTGTAGTCTACTTTTGAATAAGCTTTTTTTCCATTTGGCAAAGTTAGCTGTTTGATTTTATCAAATTAAAAACAAATGCTGTTCACAGGTATTTTCTTACATGGGTTGAAAAGAAACAAAGAAATAAAACTTGGTTAAATTATTCTAAAAGGGATAAAGGCACAAATAAGCTTTGTTTTGAGATCTGTTCCCTATTGTTTCTTTATTGAATTATTCCATTGTTTTAAGGTTATTTTATGTAGTGTGACAAGTGCAGAAAAAAACAAAAAAGATATTCTTTGAATGGATGTTGGCAACCATTAATTTTAAACACTGGAAAAAAAATGTACTATAATTGAATTCTAGTCTTCCCAATTTATTCCTTGTGTAAAAAAAAAAAAAAGTCACTAATCCAGTTTCTGACTACACTAACAAGTTTCAATTGGCATTCAGATTATATAAACAGAAAAGACTAGACCTTGGTTTGGTCGCTAATCATGTTTTTAACAGTCAATTCAGAGTTAGTACTTTGGAGTCAGCTGTCATACTTGCATGAGCTTTATTTACAATGTAAAAGGATTAGATTTGCAGTTAGCAAATTAAAAGTCTAATAAACTGAGTTAAAATCAAAACCTGCATTTAAACCCAGCCTTTTGTATCTAAGTATCATGGAATACATAACACTGTTGTGTGTACAATTGGCCACTACAGAACTCGGGCAAAGTGGCACAGTGGAGGGCTGAGTTTCATTAACTTTGAATTGTTTTGCTTTTGCTAAAGAATAACAAACATGAACCCTAATTTTATTTGAATATATTTTCTTCTGTCTTTGCCAAGAGCCAATATGACTTGAGGTACACTAGCTTTTGATGCAAAATAGTGGTTTCTATGATATGAAATCTGGAGATTCAGATTTATAAGTACATTTTGTAAATCAAGTAAAATAAAAATACTGTAAAATGTGAATTGTATACACAGCAAATGTAAATTGATACACCCATACTATTTAAGTGTCACTCTATATAGCACTTTATTAGTGTCAGATTTTATTAAACTGTGAAAATAGCTAAATTTATTGGACAGTAGTTATTCAAGTATTACTACTTTCTGCTTTATGAAGATACTGTAATGCACATGCCTTCCCAGAAGATGAAAAATATACAGTTTTGACTTTTCATTGACTGGAATTTCCCTTTCCCATCACTAACTAATGTTTTCATAAACAGTTAGGTGCACAGTTCTGATATAAATAAAATGCCAGCTATATGAGAGAGCATGGAAGAAGCTAATGTTGCAAAGGTTACTGGCTCCCGTGAGAGAGGTAGCCTAAAAGACTGCATTGGATGGAAGCATGATTTAAAAAAGAAAAAAAAAGCTGATGGAAAAACAGAACCTTATGTAAAATGCAGACCACTGAATGAATGGGACAGTAAATGCTGACATTTTCCTAATAGTTCCTCGATTTGTAAAGAGCCTCACTTGCTTATGGGAGTGGAGCTCTCACTAATTTGCAGATAAGGGATCAAAACAGCTATATTTTATTGAACAATCTTGTAATAGGTAGTAAAAAAGTTTTGTAAATGCAATACTGAGAATCAAGTAAAATTAAACCACATTCTGCTGTTCTTCTTTAGAAACATTCCTGCGTAAATACTGCAGTAATACTGTCATGCAGAGTGTATCCTTTCTTGTTGTATCCTTTTTTGTGCAATGTTTTCCATAGCACTCAAATACCTCAAAGTTCTCTTTTAGTGTAGGTGCGGGGAGGAATTTACTCTCTTTTTTTACAATTTTGTAAATCTCTGTTAAAATAAGTAAGATACTTAAATTATAAAGGGAACTTTTTCAGGGAGAAAGTTAGTGAATCAGGTCACTTATTTACTTAAAGCGACACCATGAATGTTTCTAGTCTCAAAATGTGACCTTTCCTCCCTGTTCCTTCTCTGAATTCATAAATTCTTTATTTTATGGGCCAGATCCTGAATTGATGTAAATTGGCCTTGTTCCATTGACTTCAGTGGAGCTATGCTGACTTATATCAGCTGAGGAGCTGGCCCTAGATACTCCTTTTTAAAAAATAGCAACACCACACTGTGTTAGAATGTTTCAGTTTTGATGGGGTGGTTATAAGCAGAAAACAATCCTTGACGTTGTCTTTTTAAGCAATACATTCATTTAATGACAGTTTGTGTCCCAGTTTATGGGACGCAACCTGTACTTAGTTTCTCTTATAACACTTTCCTTTTTTTAGAATAGAGAACAGAAAATCTAGCAATGTCTCATAATGAATTAATGAAGACTGAAGCTAAACTTTATTCATTGTTACCTTTGTTTCCCACTTTCTGGTAGTGTTTTGTGGCAACTAATCTATAATTTTCTTGGGGGTTTTGTATTACAGCATTCTGAGATTAACCTTACTTTTTTTAAATGTAATATAAACTAATACATGCTGTGTGTAGTAAGCCAAATTTAGCTGGCTCAGACATGATTCACTAATTTTCTGTATCTTACGATCTTTCAACTTTCCAGTTAAGCTTCTGACAACTGAACACAGTAATTTTTCCAGTCATTTATACTTTTAACATGCCTTTATAATGTTCCAGGTTCCTTTTGTGTTCCATCTCTTTCAAATGTTACCAAGCCATGGGAAGAAGCAATGTGATCAACAGGACTATTGAACAGTGCGTAGTAGCATTTCAAATGTTTTTAAAACAAGACTTAATTCTCTTCATTCTTAAAGGTTCCAAATGCTTTTAAACACATTGTAGCCTATCAGACAGATATATGAAAAATGTATATTAGTCGGCTTGTTAAGTCTCTAATAAATTATTCCTTTTCCCTTCACTTTGCGTTATACCTGCTTTTTTTTTTTTTTTTTTGAGATGAGGTGTTTACCTCTTACAGAAACACAATACTGAATTATTTTACATCTTTATGCCTCAGAGCTTTAATGTCAGAAGACACATTCATAGGTGCCAGGGTGAATGATGTTTTCTTCCTGCCTTGAGGATATTGATGTGCTCTCTGAAAGTAAAAATGGGCATAAGAATCAGTTTTAGTGTATCAGGAATTCTTGTTTTGCCTTGGAAACAGTACTGAACTAATGCCCTAGTATTGTGTTGGGGGCACAGTACCATCAGAGATTTTTTCATTCAAATGAACGTGAGTTGCTTCTGGTCATTCATTCTTGGATCGAGAATTACACTGGTATGACCAATGTCAACAAGGTAGGGACCTTTATCTACAAACACACATGAATAGTATCAAGTCCAAAGAGGCCCCAGTCCTGACTGAGGCCTGTGGACATTACCATAAGATAAATACCAAACAATAATTTTAAACACTGCTAAGCCAAGGGAACAATGTAGGCTAGCATTCTTACTCTCTCGTTGAAGCAGCAGTGCTATAAATCAATGCTTTAGGCCAGTGGTTCTCAAACTTTTTTTTTTTGTGTGTGGACCACTTGAAAATCGTTGAGGGTCTCAGTGAACCACTTCATGATCTTTCCAAATGTTGTTTGTACCGATAGCTAACTATTGTAAAGCACTTTGGATAAAAGCACTATATTAAAAAAAAAAACCCTTAATTAACGTTTTTTTATTCTACGAATAAAAGCACACAACTCATATTCTAATATCAGTATTCTTACCTTTCTAATGCGATGGATGTGCCCTCTCTCCCCCACACCGCTATAGCCACAGATCTGAGGCTGGGAAAGAGGGCCGTCTCTCCCCGGCAGCTGCAGCCCCGGAGCTGGGGAAAGTCTCCTCTTTCTCTGGCCGCTGCAGCCTTGCACATTCCAAATTTCCCCCAAGGCCACCACCTCATCTTACATAGCCACCACTACCTTCTCCAGGGTCAAGGCACCTAATTAGTGGAACTAGGCCTGCACGGCTCCACTAATTAGGTGCATGGCCCTTCATTCTCTTGTATGTGCTGCCCAGGCACACACCTTAGAGGGAACTATCCGTGGACCACCTGAATGGAACTCATGGACCACTGTTTGAGAACTTCTGCTTTAGGCTATCTGAAAGTATGAGACACTAATTTTCAGAACTGTAGCGAAGCCAAGCAGTTTTATATATTCTAAAATCCATGTGGGAAAGACTATGTAACTGTGCTTAATTGGCAGTGAAATACAAATATTTTGAGGAGCAATAAACCTTACCATCAAATCCAGAGCTAGTACTTTGTAAGGCAGGTGGAAGGGGGATATAGACCTCTCTTGTCCCCTCTCCAGTAGCAACAGGGGAAAGAAAGATCACTCTTAGTACTTACTCATTACTATTTAAACCTGTGCAATACATCTACATTCTTTCTTCAGGGAAACCTTGTTTTATCATTTAAAATACTTTCATATGAGTTCTTGAGTTTAAGAAACCCTACTTGTTATATTCTTTAATGCCGACATTATAGAGGTGTGTATGTGGGGAGGTTAAGATGACTTGCATCAAAACTTTTAACATTGCGTTAACACCTTAAACAGCACACCAGCCAAATAATCATAAGAGTGCTCTTTATTTTGAGTACAGCTTATGGAGATGGAACACTAGCACAAGCTGTGAACAGACATTTTAGAAAACTAACCTGTTGACATAAAAGAGCAGGGAGTTTTGATTTTTTTATAGTCTTATCAAATAATTCTTTAGTATAACTAAGATGACTAAAACTAAGACACACCCTCATGATGCTAAAAGGTGTTTTTTCCTGCTCACTAGCGTAAATAAAAAAGCTAGTTCTCGTATGTTGGTTTATGTCTGAAGTTTAGCAAGCAAACAAAATAATTTGTTAATTGAAGTTGGTTAGTTATACTGTCAAGTTAAAGCCACATCACAAGTTAAGTTACTCGATTTTGCTAAAGAAAAGCAGAATAACCTACAGGAACAAGTGTTCAGGTACCCATTATATCAACTTCCCAAACTAGCTTTGACTCATCATCCACACTTGAGAAGTAAGTGATGCACCTGCCATGCCTCCACAGTCCATGAGTAATGTCTCTCTCTTTCTGCCCTTTTTCACCAACCAACCAACCAACCCACTGAAGCCATGGTACTTCTGTTATGTCTAAGGTCTTTTAACACTTAAGCCTTGACTTCAAAAGCTTGCTAAATTACTAAATTGTGAGAGTAGCCATGCTACAAAAACAGCTCAGGTTACACAGAGTGATTTGATTAACAGCTCAGAGTTATAGCTGAAGACTGTAGCTTTGTCCCCACTGCATTATTATTAGCTCATGCTTCAGTAGTACTTAAGCATCTACCCACTGCCCATGTCAGACCATCTAGCTCGAATTTAAAGCACCAGATAACTCAAGCTAGAGATTTGTGTGTGTGTGTAGATTTGGGAGTTGGGTTAGAGGCAACTCTAGTTATACCTTGAGCTAACACTGCAGTGAAGACAAGCCATTAGAGAAAATTTTCTTTGCGTTTCTAGCCCATATGTTTATAAACAAAAGCTTAAGTTCTGCAGACACTGATGAGTACTCATCAGATGTACTGAAACAGAATCTGTAAATACCAGCTCAATCTTATCATACTTTCTAGTCTTGCCATATCCCCTCCCTACTTGGGAAAGAGTTTTTATCTCCCGTGTATGATTTTAAAAGGATTAAATGCCTTGAGCCTTAACACCTTTTAAATTATCCCTTTTTAGCAAGGCATGAGAGGATGTTTCCCAGACAGTGTGTAAATATAAAATGTAAAGTTTACTCACCTTTAGTAAGGAATGGCTTATAAAAATAACAAAGCTTAAATTACACTTAAATCTACTCAGTACAATGTACACCATTTAGATATAGTTACCTATCACTATTTTTCAAGCAGATGCCAGGCTATAACAGTAAAGCACTTGGCTAATTCTCAGAATAGATGTGCTTGAATAAAGTACTCCTGAAGGTTTCTATTAAGGTCTTCTAGCACAAAAGTCCTTGATGCATCATCAGGAACTTGGGACATCAGAAAGTACATTTTCTATACAGTGTAAATCTAAAGCTTGGCCAGATTCTTGGGAATGACTTGATCATTCTGTGCCACATTGAATCTGCCTGTAGAGCAAGTGTATCCAGTCCTCAGAAGGTCACTTGAACCCATGGTAAGTCTAATCATTTTCCTTGAAAAGAGAGCCTTGAAATTAATGCAAATGGATTGTTGTGGTTAAATGGAAAATGCATGCAGCTTGGCTGCACTTCTGCTGCAGGAGACTAGAGTTCTTAAAGAGCATTTGCACCCAAAATCAGTTTATTTTTGTGGTATATCCCAAAGAATCATCTAACTAAATGTCCCTTGAATTTAAAGCTAGCCTCATGTGAAGTGTATGCTGATAGCACGTGAGGAGGAAGAGACCTCCAGTAGCTACAGCAGATTTACTCTGTAAAGAATCAAAAAGAACACCTTCAACTTCCCATCCCACAGCTAGAGCTCACAAGAAAACACTGGCCACCTCTACTGCTGTGAGAAACAGCTGCCACTCACGGAGCCGCTTAGAGAAGATTCTGAGATACTGTTGGGTGTAGAGGTACTGAGGTGGAGGGTGGAAAGACTGAAGGGTTCGTCAGGGAAGATTACAGAATGGATTTGGGTGAGGACGGGTTAGGGAATGGGACTCTTTCCAGGGAATTGCTGATAGACAAAAAAATTGTAGCAGAGCCCCTTTTGCGAGGATATCGCTGTGGCTTTGGTGAATTTGTTCCTTCATTTTCATTTTAATGGTGGGAGTGGTGTATTTTCCCCCAAAGAATTTCAAGAAAGGGTGGGGTAAGTATTTTCACTACTAATAACACAAATAAATGTTTAGAAAGATGTATGGGATTCCTCTCTTCCCCCCCCCCCCCTTAAAAAAAATCCATTCCTGGTTTGGGGGAAGGGGGTTGGGTTTTTTTCCCCAGACACAACGTTTCTTTCAAGGAAACTTGTGGTGTGCCTTACCTCCCACTGTTTTGTTTTTTAAGTTCCTCTTTGAAGTAGTTTGTTACTAGTATTCTCATAGCAGCACACATTTAGCAAACAAATTGCTCAGGTAATGCTTAGGCTTTTTCCTCTTTGGTGGCACTCTTCTCAGTTTCTGAAACTGGATCCAGTTTGGGTTTGTGTGACAGTGCACAAATGTTTATCCTAGCCCTGGAGCTCTAGTAGTTTTCATCCTGAAGAAAACATTTCTCTACTCCAGCTGCAGTTATCTTAGTGATAGGATGAACTCCACTCTCGTATGGAGAAGACAGTGTGGCAAGAGTAAAATAGGCTGGTCTATGGAAGACAATATTGGTTGGTCCACCAGTACCACTTCCTGTCATACCTAGATATTCTTTGAAAGGGACTGAATTCCTTAATGAGTTGTCCTGGCATCCTTAGTCTGTCTAACTGACAGGATCACAATACAAAGCAGAATGTAGTCAGGCTACTGAACAGATGAAGTATAAAGCAACAAACGCAGTTTACAATGTTTTAAAATCTCTCTGCTGTATTCCCTGGCACACATATTGCTTCTACATGTTCTGCCAAACAGCCAAAATCTGACAGAATAAAACATTATTCCAGATTCCTAAGGAATCAATAAGATGGAAGCAAGATGGTGATACATAACAAGAAACAAAACAAATCCCCATTGATCCCTTTTTCAAATCTCAAGAATCGAGACAGGGCCCATTGCTCAGCAAATGGTTTGAACTTGAAAACAAAGTTATTTTTTAAAAAAAATTCACATGTGCCTTTGATTTATTGTGGTGTTTAAAAACAACCAAACAAACGTACCTCCTAAACAAAATACATGTTAAATAGTTTTTAAACAAAACTGAATTGTTAAATCAATAGCCCAAATAGACCATTAGAGGGCAGCATTCAGAGACTTATGATTACTAACAGTAGTTTCAAGAAGCAGTCCTGGCAGGCATCGGAGGAATGGATTCTATCTACTGCTCCTTTATAGACAGAAAGGTCTGCCTTTCAATGATCGACTTAGTCATATGATATTGCCATCAGTCTACTTCATACTGCAGAATGCTGAGATCGTTGTAATACAGCAGGAAAACTACTGAAAATGCCATCAATCAGTCAAAAATGTATGTCTTCAGATCTGCTTTGTATTTATTTTAGTGAAATAGTATTATAATGAATTTGCTCATTTCTTGTATTTACAGGAAAAGACCTACACAGGGCTATGGTTGATAAAACTTCCTAACAAGAACTTTTATTTAGAGAGACCTTTATTTAAGGAGACAGGTAATAGTCAGTTGAGAGCAATTCTAAGAAGAACCAACAGATTGCATGGGATTTAAATTACTTCCCTCTGAGGCAATCAATGATTTTTTGATATGCTCATCAGAGATAACAAGCCTGATTGTAATCTCACACTTGAATGCAACTGAGTTAGTCCTTGTCTGTACAATTGAGTTACACCTCTATAAAACTCGTGTGAGAAAACAATCAGGCCCAATAGATGGATTCTGAGAATAAAGTGGTATCAACTGGTGTCCACTGTGCCAAAGGGATCAAACAAAAGCGGGACTACAGTATGATATAAAAGCTTTGAAGAAGTCTTAGTTTTATGCTATATTCTAGTTCATTAAACCACACCTAGATAAGTTAATCATCAAAGAAGCACAACACATCGTAGTGATTCCTCTTCCAAACTGAGAAAGAATCTATAATTGCATCCCTAACTGCTTTTCTTCTTCGAGTTCTTGCTCATGTCAATTCCATTCTAGGTGTGTGGGTACCCACGTGCACAGTTGTCAGAGACTTTTGCCTTGGTGGTATCAGTAGGGTCAGCTGTGGCACCCCTTGGAGAGCCACCCTCATGAGTCGGTATATTAGGCGCTGCCCGCCCTCCGCCCTCTCAGTTCCTTGTTACTGCCGGTGACGATTGGTTGGAGCACCTTGTCTTGCAGATCGCAAGAGCATTAGCAGTTCTTTACAATCTTTGTTATCTTCTTTGTGCACAGTTTGTAGGTACTTAGTTAGCCATTCAGTTAAGTGTTAAGTTAGTTGGTAGTTAGTCTTGGCTGGGACTTCGTCCTAGATCGAAGCATGCCTTGCTGTCCGAGCTTCAAACCATGTTCGTCAAGCAGCAGGCTGATGCCTATCAGTGACCTCTACGACTGCTGCTTGAAGTGTTTGGGGGAGTCCCATAGGAAGAACAAGTGTCAAATCTGTAAAAACTTTCGACCTAGAACCCAAAAGGAGCAGGATATCCATTTGAGGGTCCTCCTCATGGAGGCTGTGCTTCATCCTGCATCGGAGCTCTCCCACTCGGGCTGGGGCAGAGAGTTGGGGTGCAGGAATGTGAGGATGCTGGCTGGGGGTGAGGGCTCTGGGGTTGGGCCAGGGATGAGGGGTTTGGGGTGCAGGAGCGTTCTCTGGGGCTACAGTCAGCAGAGAGGACTCCCTGCAGCCCTTTCTCCCCCTCCCCCCGCAGCAACTGGGCTGGGGGAGAGGCACCTCTCCCTGCCGTGGCAGCTCCAGGGCTGGGACTGCAGGATATACACTCTTCCCCTGGGTACTTGTTGGGACACATGATGGCCTGCACTTGCGTGGTCCAGCATATGCTGCTCCGCCTCAGGCCCTTGCAGGTGTTGCTGGCGTCGGTCTACGTCCCCAACAGACACAGCCTGGACTGGGTGATCTGGATTCCGAACTGCATACTGTTGTCACTCAGCTGGTGGCAGGATCCTACATTAGTGTTGGCAGGAGTCCCCTTTGCGACTACTTCCCCGTCGGTGACACTCGTCTCCAATGCATTGCATCTGGGGTGGGGGAGTCCACCCCGGGCAATCTCAGCACACAAGGTTATTGATCCAGTCACGATCGATCCCTCCATATCAACGTCAGAGAGCTCAGACTTTTTCGCCTGACCAGTCAAGCCTTCCTACCTCACATGTAAACAAAGCGGCCCAATTACTAATGGACAACACAGCAACTATGTTTTATATCAACAAGCAAGACAGCGCCAGATTGTCTTTCCTTTGCCAGGAAGCCCTCAGGTTCTGGGAACTGCAGCACGACCTTCATCTCGTGACCACTCACCTCCCTGGGGTCAAGAACACTTTGGCAGATTGCCTCAGCAGGACCTTCTCATCTCGCCACGAGTGGTCCCTCCATCTGGAAGGGATCAGATTCATCTTCCGTAAATGGGGAACTCCCCAGGTGGACCTGTTTGTGTCCAGACAGAACAGGAAATGCCATGTTTTCTGCTCGATTTGAGGGATCGACAGGAGCTCCCTGTCAGATGCTTTTCTGCTGCCATGGTCGGGAGCTCTGTTTTACGCCTACCTCCCCCCCGCCCTGTTAGGGAAAAAGGGTTCCCCTCCCGTCTAGGGTTAGGAGGGTAGCCTTCCCTGGACTTCTGTATTAGCCAAACAAAACACAGAGTCTTGGCTCTTTGATAAAGTGAGGCACTTTATTGCTAGCAAATACGACAGCTGAAGGGCTCACCAATTCCTTTTCAGAGGAAAATGGTGAAGCCCCGAACAAAGAACAGGGATGAGCTTTTATAGCTTGGTTCAACATACATTGTGATATCTCTTCCAGTTCGAACCGGTTAACCCAGTCTGTTTGAAGTTCTGGGGTAGGTACGAGCATGGAGGCTTATCTGTATAAGGAATTCTCTTCCCAAAAGCAGGGAGTGCAGGTTACACACAGTTCACATTCTTTCTATCCATAAACAAAGTAGAAAGGACAGATAAGCATAGAAAAAAGACAACAGCGTAGCTTTACATGATTATAGGGTCGTTTTCTGGGTTTTTTTCCCTATCAGCCCCACTTCCGTTAATTCAGAGTTCTCATGAAGATCAAGCAGGACAGGGTGAAGGTGATCTTCATAGCACTGGCTTGGCCGTGCCAGCACTGGTTAAGCACACTGCTGGACGTCTCGGTGGCCGCTCTGTTATGACTGCTGCTCCAACAGGACCTGCTGTCAAAAAACCATGGCAGTCTGGAGACCTGGAGACACTGCAACTGACTGTTTGGCTGCCACATGGTTGAATGTTTTGGAGCGGCAGTGTCCAGCATGTCCTGTTGGGCAGTAGAAAGCCCTCCACCAAAGCAACCTACCTTGCCAAATGGAAGCGGTTCGCCTGCTGAATGTCGCATAAAGGCATTCAGCCCAAGCAAGCGTCGCTGCAGTTAATCCTGGACTACCTTCTGCATCTCAAGCTCCAAGGCCTGTCCCTTCATCTATCAAGGTCCATTTGGAAGTTATCTCGGCCTTCCATTCTCCCCTCGAGGGTAGGTCAGTTTTGGCCCAGGACATGAAGGTCAGTTTCCTCATGGGCCTCAAGCACCTTTACCCGCACATCAAGGACCCTGTTCCTCCGCGGGACCTGAATCTGGTGCTGTTGTGGCTCCTGAGTCCCCACTTCAAGTCTCTTGCTTCCTGATCTCTCCATCACCTGTCCTGGAAGATCATGTTCCTGGTCGCAATAACATCTACCCACTGGGTCTCCGAGATTAGGGCACTCACCTCAGAACTGCCCTATATGGTCTTTTACAAAGACGCAGTCCAGATGAGGCAACACCCAGCCTTCCTGCCCAAGGTGGCCTCTCAGTTTCATACAAGCCAGGATATTTTCTTACCTGTCTTTTTTTCAAAGCCGTGTATGTCAGAGGTGTAGCATAGGCTGAATTCCCTAGACATCAGGTGGGCACTAGCCTTCTGCATTGAAAGAACAAAGCCATTCTGCAAAACAACGCAGCCGACAGAATGAAAGGTCGCCCAGTGTCTGCTCAAAGAATTTCTTCTTGGATCACCACCAGCATTCTCTATTGCTATGATCACGCGAAGGTGCAACCCCCGGCGATTGTAACTGCCCACTCGACCAGGGTGCAGGCCTCTTTGGCAGCCTTTCTGGCCCAAATGCCTATCCAGGACATCAGTAGGGCGGCCACCTAGTCATCTGTCCATACGTTAACGTCCCACTATGCACTTATCCAGGAGGCCCTGGACGATGCTAGCTTCGGTAGAGCAGTACTGCAAGCCGCCAAACGGTGAATTCCCAGCCCACCTCCGAGGATACTGCTTGTGAGTCACCTAGAATGGAATCAACATGAGCAAGCACTTGAAGAACAACAGTTACCTGTCTTTTGTAACTGTTCTGTGAGATGTGTTGCTCATGTCCATTCCATTACCTGCCCTCCTACCCATCTGTCAGAGGTGCCAACAGGAAGGAACTGTGAGGGTGTAACGTCGGTGACGCCTAATATACGGACGCATAAGTGCGGCACTCAACATGGTACCATAGCTGACCCTACTGATACCAATAAGGCAAAAGTCTCCAAGTGCGCACGTGGATGCGCACATACCTAGAATAGAATGGACATGAGTAACACATCTCGAAGAACAACAGTTGCAAAAGGTAGGTAACCGTTTTTTCTTTGTTACTCAAAGTGGTATTCTATTAAATACTAGGGTCGCTTGTTTTAATCCAAGACAGATGACAATTGCATTCTTAGATTTGCTCTGAATTGAAGGGGGAGAGTGCCTACCTAGCACTATTTAAAGCTTGGAAATTTACATACTGAATTACAACAGCTTTCTACAATTAAATGCAAAAACTAAGTTAAGAAGGAAGTTTGGAATGCCAATTTTATGTTTCCAGAGCATCTGTAACTCTCTTAGGCCTTGTCTACACTACAGGGGAAATTCGATCTAAGCTATGCAATATGAGTTCTGTGAATAGCATAATTCAAATGGATGTAACTTAGACCTACTTACCTCTGGATCCACACTACGCGATATCAGTGGGAGATGCTCTCCTGTCGACTCCCCCTACTCGATCTGGTGGAGTGCAGGAGTCAACGAGAGAGTGATCTGCGGTCGATTTAGCAGGACTTCACTAGACCCGCTAAATTGACCGCCGATGTATCGAACATCAATCCCCCAGTAAGTGTAGACAAGTGTAGACTATATAGTATTTTGCTGCCTTCTATTTTTTTTGTTTTGTTTTTGTTTGCATACACATTGTTTCAAAGTAATTACTTTGTAGGAACCACAACTTTGAATTTGTGTATATCAGACAATAAGAAAATGTCAGTTGAGTGTTTGAGCATATTTGAATAAGCAGGTGATACCTTGTATGTGAGTGAGGTACCATGGGCTGCTAACCTAGTTCAGCATCTGTTTCCCCACACACACTTTTGTTTGTTTATTTTAAGGCTGACTGGATTTTCACTAACTCTGTTGGTGTTTTCAGGGGAGTGAATAGGAGGCTTGTTCCCCTAACTTGTCACCTGTGGGAAATTGACTAGCGCTCTCTAGAGATTTCAGGAAGAAGTCGATGAGATTGTTCAGAGGGTCAGCCCTGGGCCTGCTCCTCCATGCTGTAGCAGCAGGATGTATGTGCTCCTCTGTGTAGTATTCTGCTCTTTGAATACTGAAAACACACTGTGACGCAGACTCTAGGATCCTGTGAGGTGAGAGGATCCCAGAGCTCAGGCTGCAACCCAAGCACAAACATCTACACTACAATTAAACAGCCCTTTTTCCTGAGCCTGAGTCAGCTTGCATGGGCCAGCTTCCAGTCTAGTTGCAGTGTGTAGATATGTAGTCAGGGTGCACTGAAGGATTTCACAATCACCATCATTAATTGATCTGGCTTTACTGCAAGCTAATCTTCCACCTCATCTCAAAGAACTAGAAAACCTGTGCAATGGATCCTCCTTTCAAACATTAACTGAACTGGGTGAAAATAAGATCAAAGTTTATATTCAGCTTGCTATTTCATATGGTCTTATTCATTTTACCGATATGATTACTCACTTTACGATGGACAAAAACATGTAACTGTTCTCTTGGAGTTAGGACAGTATAACCAATCATTGTCACAGCCAGCACACACACACACATTAAATAGCCAGTCAATGCTTTAACCTCACTCTTGATTGCTAGGATTGCATGTACATGTGCAACTCACAGTTATGGTGTGAATGTAATGACAAACTTAACTTTAAAATCAGATTGCATTGTATCTGATTGTAGAATTGCCTGGCTTTTCTAGCAGTGATGTTTCAGACAAAGTGTGATTCACGTGGCCAGGAAAGAAAAAGATTCCAAATGCCATAATTCTGCCAATCATGTAAACTGCTTCTGTCCTCTCCAGAGAAAATCAAAGGTTCAGTGACTTGATCACAGGTTCTCCCTCTTTGGTACATACAGTCTCCTCCAATCAGGGAACAGAAACAATACTATGTGGTCAAGCAGTCCTAGCACACAATGATGAATCTACAAACCACAGTTCATATACAATTCCTAGGCTGAAACTTGTTCATAAACTACCCAACAGTTAGCCCATTTTTCTGCTTATAAACTGATTTTCATGCTAAATTTGTCAAGTGATTCATTCAAAATAGCTCAGTTCCCAATTATGATTGTGAATTACAATAACAGCTGATGGCAACAGGATCTGGCAGCAGAAGCTGCGCTATATAAACTGGCACACTTTGCAGTTGAACAAGTTCCAAAGAGTACAACTACACAGAAAGGGTGAGGTAGTTCTGCCTCACTTGTATTTTATTCAAGCAAAGGGAGGGTTGTTATGTAGATGACATTTTTTCTTGCCATTTTAGATAGACCCTTTCCTATTCTGCTAATTTGTTTGATGTCTGTAACATGATGTGGTTCTCAGCAGCATTTTCCAACCAGCGTTGTTTACAAGTGAAGGCTGTGTGACTGGGGCTGCAGAAATCCTGAAGACTAAGTCTTCCCAAAAAACACATGCTGCACTGAGCTGAGTGTAAAAGAGCCTGTCCTGTTTTTCAACCTTCATTGTGGACCCCCTCCACATTGGACTTCCCTTTCAAACATCACCAGAGCTGAACAAAAGTCAAGTCAATGTTTATTTTTATCTTGCTACTTCAGATGTGAACCTTAGGGCTGGTCTACACTGGCAAGTTTCTGAGCAGTAAAGCCACTTTTTGCACTCAAACTGCAGACGGGTACATACTGCCAAGCCACTTCGTGAGCAGAAACTCCTCAATTGCAGCACCGCAAAAAAAAAAAACACCTCGAGGAGAGTCGTCAGGCTGTTTGCGCAGAGGCTCCAGTGCTCTATTGCCAGTGTAGACACTTGATTGCTTTCTGTGCTGTAATTGGCCTCCGGAGCTGTCCCATAATGCCTCGAGTGACCGCTCTGCTCGTTGTTTTGAACTTGGCTGCCCTGGAGACATACGCCCCTCCACTTTCAAAGCGCCATTTCTGACAGCCGTTGTGTGCTGTGCTGATCTGCTCCGGGACACAAAGCAAACCATTAATGTGGAATGCTCGTGCTGTTGAACACAGAGGCAGGTGTCTGTGTGTGAGAGAGAGATTGCTGTGCAGAGAGCCTGGGGAGGGAGGCAGGGGCTGATGTCAGGGTTTCCCCCTCCCCCGCCTCAGGACTGGTTGCTTCCTGCCATTGTCTGAACTTACAAGACAGCATGCTCTCTCTCATACACACACTCTCTCTCTCGCTCTCTTTTCGCCCACCCCCACTTCAGCTGAAAAGCAGCTGGCAATGTATTAGGATGCCCATGGAAGATGGGATTGAGAAAACTGAATCATGTGATGCTGTGCCTGCCCCGTGAGGCATTGCAAAGCCTTCCCAAAGCACCCTGTGGCCAGTTGCACAGTGGGATAGCTACCACAATGTGCTGCTGTCTTTGCCATTGCAAGAGCTGCTAATGTGGATGCGCTTCAGCGTCACAAGGAGCACAGTGTGGACAGGCAACAGCACTTTAATTCCAGCATTTTAATAAAAGTGGTATAACTTGTGGTGCAGAAACTTGCCAGTGTAGACATATCCTTAGTTCCTTTCTCTGCCCTCCTCTAGCCCAATACTCAGTCCTGAATGTATATGTTGACTTCCTTCATAAAGAACAGCTATTCAGCTTCTTTTCTCCGAATTTTTAGGTCTTGAATCAAAGGGCTTGGCTACACTTGTGAGTTAGAAGGCATTAAAGGAGCTCCGGGCACCCTAGCTCACTACCCGTCCACACTGGCAAGGCACGTAGAGCACCCGGACTCCGCGGCTAGAGCACTTCTGCTACTCCACCTTGGAGAGTGGAATAATGCTTGATGCACCCCCACTGGAGCACCGCAGCGCCAGGGTGGACGCCCTGGTCTGTTAGTGCACTCTGATTGGCCTCCAGAAGTGTCCCACAATGCCTGTTCTAGCCACTCTGGTCATCACATTTTGAACTCTACTGCCCTGTCCTCAAGTGACCAACCTTCAGACCCGCCCTTTAAATTCTCTGGGAATTTTGAAAATCCCCTTCCTGTTTGCTCAGCCAGGCATGGAGTGCTCTCAGCGAATCTTTCCAGGTGATCATGCCTCCACACGCCAGGCAATCCCCAGTATGGACCAATGGTGAGGTGCTGGACCTCATCAGTGTTTGGGGGGAGGAAGCTGTCAGGTCCCAGCTGCACTCCAGCCATAGGAATTATGGTACCTTTGGGCAGATATCAAGAGACATGATGGAAAGGGGCCATGACTGGGACGCTCTGCAGTGCAGGTTTAAAGTGAAGAAGCTGCAAAATGTCTACCACAAAGCCCACGAGGCAAACCACTGCTCTGATGCTGCCTCTGCGACCTGCCGTTTCTACAAAGAGCTGGATGCGATACTTTGGGGGTGACCCCACCTCCACTCCGAATACCACCATAGACACTTCAGAGCCCAGTGCAACAAGGCAGAAGGAGAAGAAGGAGGAGCGAAGCAGGAGCGAGGGTGCTGAGGCAGAGGAAGACACCCCGGAATCCCTAGATGCATACAGCCAGGAGCTGTTCTTAA
Source organism: Eretmochelys imbricata (assembly GCF_965152235.1). NCBI lineage: Eukaryota > Metazoa > Chordata > Testudines > Cheloniidae > Eretmochelys > Eretmochelys imbricata. Next base: position 69,043,309 of record NC_135579.1, on the reverse strand, counting down.
GCCAGGAGGAAGGTAGCCAGTTGCAGCAGCCAGTGCTTGGGGAAGGACAAACACCAGAGGAGGTTCCCGGTAAGCGGCTTTTATTTTGGGAAGGAAGTTATTCGGTGCGAGCTCTTGGGGAGAGAAGGATTAGGGCTGCATGCATGCGTAGATGCGGAATAGGGTGTTGATGTGCTTTCTCACATTGCAGTAATCAGCCTCAGTGATTTCTTCAAAGGTCTCATCCAGAAGTTTAGCAATGTGCTTGTGCAGGTTTCTTGGGAGAGCTACTGTGGTCCTTGTCCCAGTTGGGTAACATGTCCACGCCACTGTGCCGTGATGGGTGGGGGGGACCATTGCTGCACACGGGCAAGCAGCATATGGGCGCAGGTGGAAGCCGTATTATAGTAGAAGACCCTCCCTTGCTTCCCAGGTCACCCTCAGCAGCGAGAGATCTTCCAGGACAAACTGCTGTGGAAAATGTGGGGACAGTGCTCAGTATAGGGGCCCCCTGCCACCATTGGCTCTCCCCAAGACACAGAAACCCAGAGGACAGTACAGCCATGAAACAATCAGTCACGCTTGACCCTGTGCTTATTCACCATTTTGGGGCTCCTGTGGGTTATGTGTGCTCGCTTTGGGACGGGCAAATTATGCTATTGTGTAGACTGTGCTTGCCCTTAAATACAGGGGAATCATTGTTCTGTCTGGTGTGAATAATGCTGCCTCTGTTAAGTGTTGCATTTTGCCTTTACAGATGCAACCTTGAGATCTCAGTTGTCCATGTTATCACCAGCCAAAAGACTCCAAAGATACAGAAAGAGGCCACGTAGAAGCAAGGAAGACATTTTGCATGAAGTAATGCAGCATTCAAGTAATGAAAATCAGAAAGTGCAGGAATGGCAGGACAGTGAAAGGAGGATCCGCCAGCAGACTGAGGAGTGCTGGCACAAAAGCACTGTGCTCCGGCAGTAAAGCACGGATCAGCTGATAAGCATATGGAGCGCCAAGCGGACTCTATCCCCATCTCCATGCAGTATAGCCATCCTGAAGTGAAGCACTCATTACACAGCATTCCAGACAGGAAGTCTGAGTATGAGAACAGGACATACGCAAATCAGTGATTGTACCGTTCCTCACCCTACCCCCTTGCCCTTTCTATTTCCCAAGCAGTTGTGTTTCTTTTTAATAAATGAATTTTCTTTTCAATGAATAGATTTTTTTGGCTTTGAAAACATTCTTTATTATTGCATAAAGTAAAAGATGCCTTATCCCAGGAAAGAAACAGGCACTGCAAGTCATTGTAGCAAATACAGATTCCTACTAACATTTGAACCACTGCACTTCACTCCCGTGCAGGGCACCAGACATTACTGGTGGTTTTCAGCCTCAAATTGCTCCCTCAAGGCATCCCTAATCCTTGCAGCTCCGCGCTGTGCCCCTCTACTAGTCATGCTCTCTGGCTGTTCAAATTCAGCCTCCAGGTCTTGAACCTCCGAGTTCCATGCCTGAGTGAATTGTTCACCCTTCCCTTCACAAATGTTATGGAGGGTACAGCATGCGGATATAACCGCAGGGATGCTGTCGTCGGCCAGGTCCAGCTTCCCATACAGAAAGTGCCAACGATGCTTTAATTGGCCAAAAGCACACTCCGCAGACATTCTGCACTGGCTCAGCCTGTTGTTGAACTGCTGTTATACCAATAAAATAAAAAACAGCAGGATCTTATTAAAGGGAATAAGAAAAATGCCACATTTATTGTGAATACAGAAAGAATCATAGTAAGCAGTTAGTTATAGCTATAACATTCCATTTAATTTCATATTTATTCACACACACACACACGTTCTGCAAGGTTGTTATCATAGTTACCAGCCTTAGAGTTGCTCATGCCAAGCCACTAGCCAGGTGGCCTGGACACGAGGAGAGAGCAGGGCCTTGTCAGATGCACATCTGGTGCTCCTGGAAGTTGGTTTGCAGAAACAGACCCCGAAGTTCTCAGTTTCTAGACTCCATTTTTATAGGTATTTCTTCCTATGCCAGTCTTTGGGAATTGCTTCATCATGCTGTTGCTGAATCAATCAGCAGATGGCACATTCCTGACGGCTCTGTGCTGCCAGATGTTATCTTGTTCTTCGGCTCTCCCTTCTTGAGGCTGTTGGGTAGATTCCAGTCTGCCCTCTGGGGTCATCTAGTTGTCTTCATTCTGCGCATTCTTCAACCGATCTATACTGAACTCCTAGGCTGGCACCTCCCTGATTATTCATTTATTATCCACACCAAGCATCCATCCACATACATCCTCTATCTTTATTTTAATCACAATTGTTAACAAAGCGAGATAAATACAACAAGAGGGCTGGGAGTCTCTGTGTGTTGTTTCTGTTGTTACAAAGTATCGCTTTGAGTCTCTCTCTGTGTGAGTAGTTGTTACAACATACTGCTTTGAGAACAGACTCTGTCTTAGGATGTACTAACACAATTAGCAGCTTGCAAGTTTCATACAGGGAGGGGAGAAACAGTAAAACCAAGAGACCAAAAACCAAGAGACCTTTTAATTAGTAATACCCTGGAATTTAAACTATGGGGAGTCAAACTCATGTGTGATTTTAATACAGAACTTCTTTAATATGATCCAACACCGCTCCTTGCTGCTGTCAAGGCTCCCTGTGGAGGGTTTCATGAGCCACGGCATTAAAGGGTAAGCAGGGTCTCCAAGGATCACAATTGGCATTTTGACTTCCCCTTTGGTGATCTTCTGGTCTGGGAAAAAAGTTCTGGCTTGCAGCTTCCTGAACAGTCCGGTGTTCCAAAAGATGCATGCGTCATGCAACTTTCCAGGCCAGCCTGTGTTAATGTCAATGAAACGCCCACAGTGATCCACAAGCGCCTTGAGAACCATAGAGAAATACCCCTTCCGATTAATGTACTCGGAGGCTAGGTGGGCTGGTGCCAGAATTGGAATATGTGTGCCATCTATCTCCCCTCTGCAGTTAGGGAAACCCATTTTTGCAAAGCCATCCACAATGTCATGCATGTTACCCAGAGACACGGTTCTTCTGAGCAGGATGCGATTAATGACCCTGCAAACTTGCATCAACACGATTCCAACTGTCGACTTTCCCACTCCAAACTGGTTAGCAACCGATCGGTAGCTGTCTGGAGTTGCCAGCTTCCAGATTGCAATAGCCACCCACTTCTCCACTGTCAGACCAACTCTCAATCTCTTGTCCTTGCGCCGCAGGGTGGGGGCAAGCTCCTCATACAGTCTCATGAAAGTGGCTTTTCTCATCTGAAAGTTCTGCAGCCACTGCTCGTCATCCCAGACTTGCATGATGATGTGATCCCACCACTCAGTGCTTGTTTCCCGAGCCCAAAAGCAGCATGTCCGTGAATGCCACAAGCAAACTCGTGTCATATGCATTACTCAAGTCGATATCGCTGGAGCCCTCACTGTCACTTTGGATGATAAGGAATAACTCAACTGCCAAATGTGACGTGCTGACGACACTCGTCAGCACATTCCTCAGCAGTTTGGGCTCCATTCCCACAGTCCGAAAGGGAAGACAGAGTGCGCAGTACAAAAAACGTTGAAAGATGGCGCCAAATGTGGACGGAAGCACAGGGATTGTTGGGATGTGAACCGATGCATCACGGGGCGTTGGGACAGGACCCAGAATGCCCCGCACCCCCTGCCCTCTTCCCACAAGCCACAGCGCCAGAATGGGAAGAGGTGCTCTGTGGGATAGCTGCCCATAATGCACTGCTCCCAGTGCTGCTGCAAGTGCCGCAAACATGGCCACACCAGTGCGCTTGCAGCTGTCAGTGTGGACGGACTGCAGCGCTTTCCCTATTGTGCTCTCCAAAGGCCGGTTTAATTCAAAGCGCTTTACATTTGCAAGTGTAGCCATGCCCCAAGAAAAGCAGTTCAACTCCCTGTTTATAACACAGGGTGGGCAAACTTTTTGGCCCAAGGGCCACATCAGCATTGCGAAACTGTATGGAGGGCCGGGTAGGGAAGGTTGTGCCTCCCCAAACAGCCTGGCCCTCACCCCCTGTCTACCACTTCCCGCCCCCTCAGAACCCGACCCATCCAACCTCCCCCTGGAATCCCACCCCCTATCCAACCCCTGACAGCCCCCCAGGACTCCCACACCCCTATCCCAACCCCCCTGTTCCCTGTCTCCTGACCGGCCCCTCCCCTGCAGAACCTCTGCCCCATCCAACTGTCCCCTGTTCCCTGACTGCCTCCATGGGACCCCTTGCCCCTTATCCTGCCCCTGCTCCCTTACCATGCCGCTCAGAGAGACAGGAGCTCGCAGCCGTGCGGCCCGGCCAGAGCTAGCAACACCGCCCAGAGGCTGCGGGGGAGGGGAGACAGCAGGGGAGGGGCTGGGAGCTCAAGGGCCCGGCAGGATGTTCCCGCGGGCCATAGTTTGCCCACCTCTGTTATAACAGATATTTATCATCTTATAGGAAATGTGTACAAGTTAACCTAATTCAACTGTCCTACTATCACTGCTACAAAAGGAGAGGCTAAAAGCTGGGGTTCGGGCAACCTCCAATCTGTTAGGCTCTACATCCTTGTTGTGATTGGAGAAAAGAGCCCAGGTTGTTTTCACAGAGGCATTTCAAGAGATCCCAGAATTTTGACAAACCCACCGTTTAGGGAACATGTTTAGGGACTCTCTATTTTAAACGAGGTCTGGAAACTGAGGACTAAAAGCTGGTTGGCCCTTGCTTGGCTGCACAAAATAATAAGGAGCTTTACAAAGTGTGGAGCTGTGCTACATTCAGAGCTAAGTAACATGAAGTTACTGCACCCAGGAGAGCATAGCACTCCAAAGGTGTGGGAGAGTAGGTAGCCGTGGCTCTGGCCTCACTATGTGCCAGCCTGGAGAGCTGGTTAAGCCACACAGTGGTGGGGACTATGCTGAACCTGTTAAATGGGCGAAGCACTTTCTGCTAGCTCTCCTTTTGTACTAGGGAGCTAAGAGGGATAGCACAACACAGCTCCACACCACTCCCAGCCCAGGACTGGGCATGAATGACATAAGCTACCCTGAGAAACTGGTATTTTGTACATTTAATACATCATTTTGCTCTATCAAGCTGCAGCACAGATGGATGTCAAATATTTAGTATTTCTGGTTCCAACCCACTAAAAAACTACAGCTCTGAGAGACCCTCAGAGATTAGGATTTAGCTGCATTATCTGATGCTGTGTTCAAGTCTGGTTTTGACAATAAGTATTTGTTCACACACACATCACAGTCCTTTGAAATATTGACTTTGCTGACAGCATTAAGACCCAGAACAAAACATTAAGGCTTTATCAAAACACAAAAGTAGTACACCTGTAACTGTACCTACAAGACCCCTTAGTGCAGATACAGTTATAGCAGTATGACAGTGCCTTACACCAGTAGAACATTCCTATGCAGGACGGGGAATGAGCTCTACTGTATAACACACCTTTATACTGTGTATTTGTGTCCACATTAGGGATTTCACTGGTATAAATATAGCTGTAAAAAGCTCACTCCCTCAACCAATATAGTTATACCAGAACAACACCTTTGTGTAGTCCAGGACTGAGCCTTAAAGTGTTACATTAGTAAAGTTGTCATGAGAGGTTGTGGCATAGCTTCATCGGATAAGCAATTCCAAAACAATCAAAACAACAGCAAGATAAGCAAAATACATGCTAAAAATAGTTCGCCTTTTTAAATGTGTAATGTGTACCATGTACTTTACCCTCTTGCACGAGTATAAAAATCCATGAGAAGAGCACAAGCTATTACGGAAAGCACCATGAAGACCTTTCTTCTGCTAGCAGCCATTGGACTTTGTTCGGCACAATACAACCCAAATACAAGGCCTGGGAAGACGTCTATTGTCCACCTGTTTGAATGGCGTTGGGCTGACATTGCTCTTGAATGTGAACGGTATTTAGCACCCAATGGATTTGGTGGAGTTCAGGTATGTAGCCTCTAATGTTAATAGAGAGTGAAATTGCCTCATAGCTGGCACATTTTGCTTATTAAAGTAAAAATCCAGGTCATATGGGACAGGCACCAAGTTCAAACTAAATAGAAATTGGTAAGGGAAGTACTAAATGCTGAAGCAGTAAAAATAGACCAGTCCATCATGATGGGGTTCATTTATTTAATCACTCCAAAGGAGTAACTGAAATATTCCTCTAAGTGAAAAGTAACACCTGAATCCTTATTTACTACTGTGGAAAATGAGGGGGATACCTGTATTTTTTTTTATGACCATTGTATGTACCTCAGTTTACCTGCCTGATATTTTGACTATGCAGAATTAAGTGAAAGGAGAATGTTAGGAGGAGAACAAAAGGAAATGACAGAGATAAAAGTACCCACAGAGAGATACCAAAGCTCCTTAGGAGAGCAATGGAGTGAGCTTTAATTGGGAAATACCCACCTCTCTGACTCCAGCTGGGCTAGTAAGTTTATTTTTCCTGACCCTGGGACCAAAGGAACACTATGGCAAAGACCTCACTGCCTAGGAACAAGGAGGGTGAGCAGGCAGCTGTGGCTGGAGGTAAGTCTGACTGACACACTGAAAGTATGCTGCAGGGGCTGTCTGTCTTTCTCCCAACCCAGGTTTATGGGGTCTGAGCTGGATGGAATTTACTCAAAACTTGCAAAGAGAGAATAAAGTTTAGGTAAGACATGGGCATGTATCTAGGCCCCTCACTTTTTAACTCACTTCTCGGAGTATTGTGTATTTTGGGGTGAATAAATAATACTTTATTTTGAAGAAGCTGTTTTTAGAGCCTTTAATCAGCCAGTAGTCACAGGCTCCTAGATAAAAAAGGCTGGCAGGCCAAGTGCCAAATACCGTTTGGCCTGTCATATTCTCACTGTTGGTAAACAGGGGGCCTGCAGCCCAGAGGCTCATTCTAGGAGTTGTAGGACTGTGTGGTTCTAACCAGAGAGGGATGAGGGTAACAAAACTTGTTACTAGAGGGGTATACTCAAGGAGCTAAAAGGGGTCTAAAGTGCAGCTTGGCCTTTTAGTGTGACAACTACAATTTGATACATACCATTTCTCAAATGGCTGCACAAACACTCACTGCTCACCTATGTCTATTTCATATGTCAGCTTCATTAAACACTTAAATATAAGCAATCTCAGGGGCCTGATCACCCAGTGAGTCCCTGTCTGTAAGGACTGCCTCTGAGATGCTGAGCCGCTTCATCTCCTATTGATTTCAAAGGGAGATGAGAGTGCGGAGCATCTCCCTGGATTGGATTCTGATAGAGCCAACTCTTTGTCGCAGATGATCAGGGCCTCAGACCCTCTGTCTTTATATGTCTTTTACAACACTAAACAAGTGCATAAGTAATTGCTAGTTTATTTTCAAATGACATCACTTTGTTCACAGATATCTCCTCCAAATGAAAATATTGTCATTACTAACCCGTGGAGACCGTGGTGGGAAAGATACCAGCCAATCAGCTACTATCTATGTACACGATCTGGATATTATGATGAATTTAAAGACATGGTGACCAGATGCAACAATGTTGGAGTAAGAGACTTGAAATTCCTCCTATATAAACAGTGTGGGGAGATGTAAGAGATTTCAGGTAGTCCTCTGTCCTGTTCCCAGTGAAAAAAATGTTTATTCTTCAATAATTCCTAGGAGATAAGGTGCCAGTTCTCAACTGAAGTCATTTTGTACTCCTTCACAGTGGAGGACTAGGTCAATCAAAAGCTTCATCATGCAGCAATAGCTCAACCCAACAAAGTACTGTTAAAGAAAAACCCAGCAAAAATTGCTTTTTTGGGTTGTTGTTGTTGTGTTTTGTTTTTTGGTTTGCAAACTTTAAAACAAGCAAACAATCAGGAGAAATAGTTGCTTTTCAACAGGTGCCTATTTTTAATATTTAGTATAATTGAAAAACTATCAGTTAGCAAAATTGGAGTCTTTATTCTTTGAAGATAGAAGAACTTAAGATGGATGCTTGCATTTAACTTCTTTACTTCATATGGTCTTGACAGCTGTCTGACTAATGGTATGTAGTCATTAGCACTCAAAATCAGAGTGAGGCACCAGATAACTCAGGAGGGAAGATATGAGGAGATCAGAGTTAAAAAGAGAGATGATCTAATTTTCTCCCGAACAGTCTGGTCTTTCAGATGAGGTGTATATCACTGAATGGTAAGCTCACTGTTGGATATTTAGAAAAAAATAATACTCTATCACTTTGCTCACATGAAAAAGCTCTGGAAGAAAAAAAAAGGGGAGTCAAAAGGGGAATGTAAATGAGGGAATAAGTGTTATTTAGTCAATGGCACTCAGGTACTGGTTTTATTAAACTGAAATGCAAACATTCCTCTCTAGGTTCATATTTATGTGGATGCTGTAGTCAACCACATGTGTGGGTCTGGTGCTGGTTCTGGTAATAGTTCTACTTGTGGAAGCTATTTCAATGCAGAGACCAGAGATTTTCCTGCTGTGCCATACTCAGCCTGGGACTTTAACGATGGTAAATGTAAAACTGGAAGTGGAGACATTGAAAATTACCATGATGTGACTCAGGTAAACTTAGAATTGTAAAATATATTTTCCCTGTTTATTCTTACTCCCACTCTCTTCTTTACTGGGCTTTGCTGTTACATAAAAACCTCGGAACAGGAAAACTCAGAGATGGGTGAATAACTGATTTCTCAGTTCACTGGCAATTTAAAAATAATAATATAAAAAAGGTTCCATCTTAAGTTTTTTTAAACTTAAAAAACTAAATGAAATTAAAGGGATATTTTGAAATAAAAGTAGTTTCAAACCAAAATATTGATACTTTTAAAAAAAAAAAGTCAAAATGAAGTTTTAAAATTTTAGGAATTTCTCGCACGCACGCACACTCCCCAACAAACAATTTGGCAAAACAGACACAAATTCATTCTTTTCCTTGGAAAAAAATGTTTGATAGAAATTTTTTGCCCAGCTTTAGCAATATTTCACACATAATAGTCCCTCCATGAATTAGTTAGTAGGGGTAGTGAAAATTACGTAACCAATAGGATACATTTCAGCAAGGCACTTTAAGCATGTGGATAGTCCTATCAAATCAGTGGGATAACTCTTATAATAAAAGTTAGGAATGTGCTTAAGGCCATGCTGGTCATTTCAAAGGATATTTCAGAGTAGCAGCTGTGTTAGTCTGTATTTGCAAAAAGAAAAGGAGGACTTTTAGCACCTTAGAGACTAACCAATTTATTTGAGCATAAGCTTTCGTGAGCTACAGCTCACTTCATTGGATGCAACACAAAAGCTTACGTTCAGATAAATTGGTTAGTCTCTAAGGTGCCACAAGTACTCCTTTTCTTTTTTCAAAGGATATTGTTATCTTTTAAATGCTAATCACGACTGAGCCTGATCAGTAAATATGGATGCAAATGCCGGGGTACTACAGAAAAGTGTGAGTAGATAGCATTCTTCCTTGTGCTCCCTTATGTGTGAGCCACACAACTGAGCTCTTGACTTTACCTCTTGTGATTAGTTGGTATTCGATAGCTCCTTTTCCCACTGTGGGGTCTTAGGTCATCAGCTGTATTCACCAAATTCCATTATACATTCCATTGCCTAAATTCCCATGGCAGCTTCATTTGGAAGCAATATTCTTCACCCCCCTGCCCTGAACAGACAGGTAATGGTGCTGTGCATTGCTAAACAGCATCTTTCACCCCATTTCAATGGTACATGAAAGTATTCCTCTGTATATCTCTCTTACTCTGTTTCCCTTTGTCCCTGTCTTGAGGACTGGGAGAGGGGGAGAGATTGTAAATTCATTAAGTGATTGGGCATCATTCAGGATGAAAGATGCTAAAGTGTCATTATTATTCGCCTCTTCACTGTAATGCAGAGATCAAACACTTGATTACACATTGCCTTTCAGGATTGCCATAGGAAACCATTCTTTTTCTGTGAATATTTTAAAATACTCTTTTAAAATTTTCTATCTCATTGAAAATTCACAACAGCAAATTTTACAGGAAGCAAAGATTAAAAATGGGCATGAACATAGTCAAAATGAATTTGTTTAAAATTGTGAAATAAAATTGGTGGCAAAATTTTGTATTATGAATCCAGCTAAAATAAAATTTCTCATGCACTCTCATGCTAAGAGAAAAGTAGCATGCAGTTGATCCTGAAGAAAAATATTTTTATCTGTATATTAGAGCTGAAGTAAAAATGACATATTAAGACAGATTACTTCTCCTAGTTGTACTAAAATCCCATGAGTAGGTTTGGCAGAATTTGATTTTTATTTTGTATAATTTTGATGGATGATGTTTATTTGTAAGCCTTTTAAAATTTTTATGTATTTAAATCATCAAAGTTGCAAAAATTGTTTTAAGCATTTTTATATTTATATTTAAAATTTTATAGGTGTGGGAAATTATGGGAAAGGTCACATCATTTTTAATGATAGTCCACATTGAGATTCAAAAAGTTCAAGCTTTATTATCATTAAAACAAAAATCAAATACCAATAAGTTCTCAAGCAGAATTTTTCTCACTGTGCTACCTGTAAATTTCAATTTTTATTGGAGGAAATATTTTTTCATTGGTTTGTGTGTGTATGGTGAAATCAATGTGCACTGACAGTTATTGATAAAAATCTAATCCTTCCAAACCTCCCTATGAGTATAGAATTAATGGACTGATTCTCAGCTGGCATTTTCCTAAATCACTTACACTTATGCAGAGTGGGTGTAAAATATAAACAACTCCACATGATGCAAAGTAGTAGAGAATCAGGTCCTATATCAGTATAGTAAAGTCTAGTATACGTAATCCCAGTGTCACCTGCAGCCATATGTATGTTATGCACATTGTGTACCATTGGCAGTGACAACAATGAACAGTGCTGGCTGGCCGGCCCATTGGGCACTCATGTTTGTCCCTGCCAGCCCCCCTGTCATGGTAGGGAACGAGAGCAGTGGGGCCAAAATTGAGAGGCATTGTAACCTGGTGCACAGGGGTCACAGTGCCTCTCAGATTTGGCCCCATGACAAAGGGGCTGCGGGACCAACCTTGAATAGGTACACAGGGCAGCAGGATGGCCAGCACTGATCCTCCTTGCCATTGTCATGGGGCTAGCTCCTGCACCAGGACACTTCCCCAGGGGCTTGCCCTTCCTCACCCCACTTTCAGCAGCCCATGTCCCCTCTCAGGGATGGGGAGTGACACAACAGCTGGCGGACGAGGCTGGAAGACGGGCTGAGCATGGCACAGGTGAGGTGCTGGTGCCAGCAGCTCCCCTGGGCGTGGCTCCATGGGGACTGACAGTACATATCATGGGAAAAATTTCTGGGGGCTCTGTGTAATTCTATATTATTCTGTGTTTTTTTCAGCAATGGTTTTGCAAGAACTGTGTTCAGGACACTTCATTTAGCACGTAGGATGAAAATTGTCTTAAATCAGCTAATTTTTTAAACAGGTCCGCGACTGTCGCCTTGTCAGTCTTCTTGATCTTGCCCTGGAGAAGGACTATGTGCGTTCGAAAGTTGCTGAATACATGAACGATCTTATTGATATTGGTGTGGCAGGCTTTAGAATTGATGCTTCCAAGCATATGTGGCCTGGGGACATGACGGCATTTTTAGACAAACTGAAAAATCTAACGACAAAATGGTTTTCCAAAGGATCGAGACCTTTCATTTACCAGGAGGTAATCTCGTTTTCATTTCACTCTATGGAGAAATGGGTTCTTTTATGCAAATACAGTATGGACTTGACCCTGCATGTATGTTAGTGCTTTGTTGTATCAGGACTGAAGTACTCAGCAGCTTGCAAAACTGAATTATCTACAAATTAGTGCAAAGAACTAATGTCAAAATGTTCCACTTTCTAATTTGTATGGGCCCAAATGGATCCTTTTGTTTGCAATCAAGTAACCATCTAAATACTTGAGGTGAAATCCTGGCTCATTGACTTCAATGTCAATGCTCCCATTGACTGCTAGGGGCCAGGATTTTATTCATGATTTTACATGTGCATACACATTGTAGATGTCTAAATGGTCACACCAAATGAAAAAATAATGGAGAATCAGGACCAAAAAGTTTTAGTTCCTGTGGATTCTAACCTTTAGTACTTCATATTCCAGCCCACAGTCTCCTATTTTGCTACTAGAGCTTTGTTTCCAAGCCTACTTGGCTTATTCAGTGCAAAACTTTAAAATGTGTATATTAATTCTTTCAGGCATTTTCTTTTGATTTACTTCCTCCACCCCCTATTCATCATTATTCATATAATCATTAAAAATATACATAGATCTCAACTTACAAAATAAAACTCTAACTTCCGCAGCATCAATAGAGAAAGTATAAATAAATAACTTCGCAAGATTTCCCCCCCCAAGTCTCAGCAATATTGTTACATGACTTTTATCAGTAAATGACTGTTTTTAAACCAGAAGACAATCTCTACCAATTTAAAATTTTAAATGTGAATTAATATTTTGAACCTAAACCTACCAGGAATGTCCCTTTAAAGTCAAACTTCTCATTAGATTCTTTTTATTGTCAAACTGATCGTTTCAGAACTGGGTCATGTATTTCCTTACTAATCTATTCATGGTCACGACATATTTGGGAGTGGGGGAGAAGAGACAAGAGGTTTTTAATCTTTTTTAATTGCACCTGAATTTGGGATGCTTTAGGAAGCAATAAGTGGGATTTAGTAAGTAACCCAACTTATTTCTGTTTTAATACATTCAATTGATTTCTTGTTCCCTAAAAGCAGCATTTAGGGCTATGAATTGTATCTTTTTAACCAGGTGATTGGACTATAATAGTGGCTTTTCTTTCTTCTACTAGGTAATTGACTTGGGTGGAGAGCCAATTAAAAGCAGTGATTACTTTGGAACTGGCCGAGTGACTGAATTCAAATATGGTGCCAAACTGGGTACAGTGATCCGCAAATGGAATGGAGAAAAGATGGCCTATTTAAAGTAATATATATATAATTTGAATTAATCATTAGATTCCTGCAATATTTGAACTACTAATTTCAATGTGTTTGACTCTGTTTGTTTGTTTAGGAATTGGGGAGAAGGCTGGGGTTTCATGCCCTCTGACAGAGCCCTTGTCTTTGTAGATAATCATGACACCCAGAGGGGACATGGTGCTGGGGGAGCTTCTGTTCTAACCTTCTGGGACTCCAGGTAGCTTCATACAGCCAACAGAGTTGTTGTTGTTCTTCTTCCTCCTCCTCCTCCTCTTCCTCCTTCCCCCATCCTCTCTTCCCCCCTTCCCCACCAAAAAAAAAAAAGACAGTGTATCTTCATGTGTTTCATTATTCTTTGGTTTACAGACTATATAAAATGGCACTTGGCTTTATGCTTGCTCATCCTTATGGATTTACACGTGTTATGTCAAGTTACCGTTGGCCAAGATATTTTCAGAATGGAAAGGTAGGTTTATGATCAATGAGAACAAGTATGTAGGCTGTTAATGATCCCTGTGTCATCTTTTATGCTTCATTGAGCTGTCTCCTCAGATAGAATGTTTAATCTGTATAACTTTGTGTTTAATAACAAGGACATTAATGATTGGGCGGGACCACCAAGCTCTGAGGATGGATCAACCAAACCTGTTACAATTAATCCAGACTCCACTTGTGGCAACGACTGGGTCTGTGAACACAGATGGCGTCAAATAAAGTAGGACACTGCAAACAGCAATTTCCAATATATTCTTCGCCCGATGTGGGGATATTTTAATTAAAGTCAAGCCCATTGGTTGTATTTTCAGGAACATGGTTATTTTCCGTAATGTGGTTGATGGCCAGCCTTTCTCAAACTGGTGGGACAATGACAGCAATCAAGTGGCTTTTGGGCGTGGTAATAGAGGATTCATTGTCTTTAATAACGATGACTGGTAAGTGGGAGGAGTGAATAGCTCCAGAAAAAATGTTACCCCCTGGTCAACCGGTACACCCTGTTACTGGCTATAGAATCTGTGGCAACTGGTTGGTGGGACAGGTCAAGGCGCTTACCTGATGCAACTCCAAACCTACCATCTTCCCACTCCCAAAAGCACTCTTCAAAACCCAGCATTAGCTCTTTAAGCAACACAATACTCTGCTCGTGGTTCCTGGTCATTGGATTTGAAACATGCAGTAAGAGGTTGGTCAGTGAGGCGTGCATGACCACACAGGTCTGAGAGGTACTTTGGCCACTACTGGTGTTGGGCCTGGGCCTAAATAGGCTAGCAGACATGGCTGTGAGGAATGGGTGGAGAACTGACTGAGAGTAATGTGGGTCAAGCTGGGATAGTTTTGAGAAAGGGCTGGCAGCTGGGAGTTTTCCGCTTTCTTTTATGGTGAGAAGAGTTGATGATTGGATTGGATATTTTAGAGGAGCACAGTTCTCAGAATTGCATTGCATATGAATTGTTCTCAATCTTGTGTGTGTGTTAAGGTTTGAATCACTCACTTCATTTAAGTGTCTTCCTGCCTTATACAAAGGGCTTCCTGTGTCTAACCAGGCCCACTTCCTTTCTGGATATTCCTCAAAGCTCCTGGCAGAGTCTCATCAGGGCTGGCACTTCATGTTAGGGTCATTGTTGTGCTTTTCCAGACTTCTTTAGAGTCAGAGGTGCAGAAAGAGATGTAGGGAATCTGTGATGCTGAGGTAGCCCAAAACAGTATAATATTGGCAGAAAAGAGCCCTCCTGATTCCAATGGAGAGTGCAAGAAATGCTGAGATGACTTAATGGGACTATCAGAAAAAGGAATTTGGGTATGTAGAGAGGGAAGGACTTGGGAGAAGAAAAAGAACAATAGGAGCCTAATTATAAGGAAGACTCTAAACTTTTGGAAACTGACAAGAATACCTGAATTTAGTGTCCCTGCAGATAATATCATACACATCTGTCTTCATGTTTTTTTCTCTAGTTATTTGGGGTCTAATTCTGTCTTCTGATTTGTATTCACAGTTGCCATTGACTTTCTGTGGAAATTATATTCACACAGAGGCATAGTTTATACTAGTAAATACAGCAAGTAGAGTAGAATTGAGTCTTTCATGTGTAAATTACACTGTAGATATCTCCTTCATGCAAAAGGAGGAGGAGCTGTCAGATAGAACTGTATGCCTGAGAGCATGAAAGAGAGACTATCTGTCTGAAAGATACGTCAGCAGATTAACATTTGTACTCATGTCTATCCCAGATGAAATGGGGCTTCAATTTTAATTAATTTTTGCCCTTTCAGAAGTGGGATCATTTTAAAGATAATCAAAAGCTAATTCTTTAAATGTCGAGGTCAAATGAAAAATGAGTGAATAATTTATATTCACCAGCCTGTATATTGAATTTTAAATATATGAAGCCTTTGTGAATGGGAGTAGATGGATAACCGCTGCTTACTCATGCCTACACATGCAAAGCCTGGTGGCATTTCAAACTGGAATCTTTCTTTGTCTAGCAGGGCTGCATGGACACATTGAGGCCATATAGACAGCATATACAATGGCCTTAGTACTCACTGTAGGCTGATGTTGCTCCCTACCTAACACAGACAGGCTCTGCTGTATCAGGGAGTGAAAGACCCAGACCCAAGAATAAACCGCAAGTGTTGGATATTGTAGTGCAGAACACTATCCCCAAAGCCAGCTGGCTGGCCAAATGAATGACGCTTTATAATAAAAGAGAAATACCTATACTGGAGAGTCTGAATAATCATTTATTCCTTTTCAATCTGTTTTTATAAATAGGAGCTTGAATGTGAATTTGCAAACAGGCCTTCCTGCTGGAACTTACTGTGATGTTATTTCTGGGCAAAAGGAAGGTGACCGCTGTACAGGAATACAGGTGCAGGTTGTAGGTGACGGGATGGCTAATTTCCAGATTAGTAACCAGGCTGAAGATCCTTTCATTGCAATTCATGTTGATGCTACATTGTAATCCATGCAAGAACGAATGAGTCTCTGTATAACATCTCTAGCAAGGAATAAACTGTATTGGCACAAAAGTAATGGGTTTTTTTAGTCTCATTAATGAAATACTGTGTCATTGCTGTAATATTATTACACAATAACTAGCACTGATCCTGATACACATTTTTGAGATGGTGTAACAGGCCTACAGGTATGGTTCACTTTAAAGAGTACTTCATTTTATTTCACATGAAGTAAAGGAGAAATTAAACCATGAATTGAGATGATTTTTCTATTGTAATTCCAAAACTCAGGCAGGCAGAGAAACAGACGCACTGTAGGCTGATGTTGCTCCCTACCTAACACACACAGGCTCTGCTGTATCAGGGAGTGAAAGACCCAGACCCAAGAGCTTGTAACAGCACCTGTTAGAGCCTTGGCAATGCAAAAATATTGAAAAAGATCTTGTTTCACATCAAACCTGTGACCCTCTGAAACCCCCATATTCACTACTGTCATATAATTATATGTTTTGTACATGTCTTGTGAGGTATCAGTCTTGATCTGTTGAACAATAATAACCTGTTGAATTGTATGTACTATCCTTGTACATGAAGGTATGAAGTATTACTACATGTGTTACAGAAATATGTTGTGAGGTTGGGAACACCCACAACCAAAGATGTGGCTATTGATGGCTACTCGGCATTAATGGCTCATCAACACACAATCCACTATCCTAGAGACTTCTCTGAGGAGGCACATACACCATGGGGGCGGACTAACCCGCATCATAGCAAAGATCTTTGCAGCAAGCTGGAAGAAAACAGAGACAGTGACATCATCACTTGGCCTCTCTCCTCCGCCTCCAGTTCAACACCGGGAGGAATGTCTGGAAGACAAAGATTTGAACTGGGTAAGGGTGGTCCCAGGCTGGAAGGTAGTCCCAAGCTGAATACTGGGGAACAGTAACCTGCTTGTACCATCTGTCAGGGTGAGATATTGTTTGCTTTAGCTCTTGCTTCGAGTAAAAGGTTAGGATTTAAAATGTGTGTTTACTTTTTATTTTCTTAATGTAATCTCTGATATTTATGCCTTCCATGTATAATCACATAAATTCTATTGTTTTGTAGTTAATAAACCTGTTTTATATTTTACCTAAAACTGTTTTGGTGGAAATGCTTGGAAAATCTCAGTTCAGTTTACAAAGGCTAGTGTGCATCCATTCCACATTGAGGAAGTTTATTTGTGACACACACGCTCATATACAAATAACACGTGTACAATCCTTTGCCTGATTATACAAGACAATATTTATTGATTTGATGTGTAATGTGAAACTTTGGGCACTGAAAGGCCAGGTGGTCACGCTGTGGGTAACATTGTAACATATTTCCTCTCAATCTGTTTTGGATTAAATCTGGCACACAGTACAGGTGAAAAAACTTGAAGAACACCAGCAAATCTATTGGTTAGCAGGATGGCAAAATAGGAAGGGGATCAGTTTCTGCAGCATGAATTACATTTTATGCAACCTTACCTTCTTAAAATTGAAGAGTTATAATGAATTAATTAAATAACATCAATGCAATATTCAAGTTACATATGCAAACGTAAGTGTCAGGAAATGTTAACATTAAGACTCCCATCACGCAAATTTGTTCACATTGTTTAAATATATGCTTTAATAGACAATATATGCAATTTAACTAGTCATTAAAGATGGAACAGCATAACTTTTTTTCAAAGTATACAGTTCATTGTCAGGTACGGTAGGCTGCAGCACTACTGGATCCCCTACCAGGACAGTTGGTGAAAGCAAGAAAAATCAGCTCCTGAAATAGTCTCTTTAGTCTCGCTCATTGTGAGTGGGACTCTTTTGGGGGGCAATTAATTTCACAATAATGTTTAAAATCTCTCCCTGGGGAGGTGAGGGGTATTTGAATCACATGTTCCATCTCCCACATTCAAATTGTTGCCGCTCCTGGCCTTCTCCTGGTTGCTGTTTGGTCCTTGCTGTGAAAATTAGCAAGTGAGCTGGAGGGATGGGGTGGGGGGGTGAGAGCAAGTGACGGAAGGAGAGGGGATGGAGTGAGCGGGGCGGGGGGCCCTTGGAGAAGGGGTGGGGTTGTGGGAGCAAGTGTGTTGGGTTTTCTGCTATTAGAAAATTGGCAACCCTAGTGTGTAGCGGGGTTCGGTGGTGCTCCCTCCCCTGTGGGAACTGGCCCAGGCCTGTTTGCACCGTCTTCCAATTTTGCACCGTGCCCCCTCATGGGGGGCATGTCCCACAGTTTGGGGATCATTGCTTCATCCACCCACTGGCCTACAACAACAATGCTCCAGGCCCTTCAGACACCTTTCCCCAGCCTACTTAAGTCTGAGACAGGAACAGAATAGACTGAAAAGTCCTGCAAAGCCACTAGAGCAGTGGTTCCCAAACTTGTTCCGCCGCTTGTGCAGGGAAAGCCCCTGGTGGGCCCGGCCAGTTTGTTTACCTGCCGCGTCCGCAGGTTCAGCCGATCGCGGCTCCCAGTGGCCGCGGTTTGCTGCTCCAGGCCAATGGGAGCTGCTGGAAGCAGCGTGGGCCGAGGGACATACTGGCCGCCGCTTCCAGCAGCTCCCATTGGCCTGGAGCAGCGAGCCGCGGCCACTGGGAGCCGCGATCGGCTGAACCTGCGGACGCGACAGGTAAACAAACCGGTGTGGCAAGTTTGGGAGCCACTGCACTAGAGAGGTTTGTGATGGAGGGAGTAGGCAATTATTACAAGCAGTTTGCTGGGCCCACAATGAGGCATGACCGCTAAGCCCCTCAGGCAGAGGACAGCCTGACTCAGTGATAAAGTGACTAGGTTTAGTTTCAATTTTGGTCAAGTCAGGCAGTTAGAGACCTGTGGATACCAGTATCCTGGGAGGCACAGACCCAGCTGGTGTTGGCGACCTAGAGCCAGGTGAGACCATAGGTCCAGGAGCCAACTCATTGTACTTTAGGAAGGCCCTATTGTTTTCTTTAAGCCAGCCAGTGGTTGCAGCGTTACTACACACATATCCAACTGCTTGGTAAGGTGCCAGGAGCTGAAATACAGCTGTGAATGGTGGAAGGGGGGGAATTTGTTGTATTATTAATGTTTTAGCATTTAACATTTTTTGTCTCTGGTGTCTCTGTTGCCTCTCCCCAATAAAGTCTCCCTTTGTTACATTGTTCTTTGTGGGTGTGACATTGAATTTGTTTAGGGTTCCATTATTGAATTCTATTTCTTATGTTCTGGGTCAGAAGCCTTGGTAAGAACAGGAGTATTAGCCATTTTTCCAAGGGACAGCATCCGCTTGTGTCCTAGGCACAGAGAGGATGCACCTTGGTTCGTGGCACCAGGCAGCACAACAAAGAACCTAGGTTGCTACCGTTGGGGTTGGGGTGGGAGAGAAGGCCCTCTAACTAGCAAGCATCAGGGAGAAGGCTTGATCCCCATGAGCCCTTGGGAGAGCGGATACACCAAGTTGTTTATTTTTAAATACTAAAAGCCGTTTGTGCTGCCTTTCTGCATTGACAGTGTTTTGAATAATATTAAAAATAAAGCATCATCTCGTACAGTCTATGATGAAGCACTCGTGTTAAGAAATTCACTAAAATCTGTTACAGCAGCCTATCTACAACGAGACTGGTTTTTTCAAAGATAAGCTTTTGTACGGCACCCATCTCCATGGTAGCTGAAGAACCTACAGAATTCCCAGTGCCTGTGATTGAAAAGTTCCAAGAAAATAAAAGTAAGCGTGTGTGTGTGTGTGTGTGTGTGTGTGTGTGTACGCACGCACGCACTTCTACACTAGCTGCTTTCTGCGTTAAATAGTAAGTGAAGCTTAGATTTTTTTTTTTCCACGTTGCCTAAGGAACTTGGCTTGGTAGTTGGATGTCCAAATGCCTTAGTCTGCTTTGAAAGGCAAATGGGAGATAAGCACAAAGAATACCGGTCTTTATAAATGTTTTTGCATATCATCAGAAGGCTGTTTTATTACATCAGGGTCAGAATGGTCCTACTTGGATGCATGCTAGGCATCTACATTCCTCTTGCATCAACTAATTTGAGTTTCTCCATGAGGGTTTAGCTGCCTAGCTGAGTTTAATTTTGTGGCATCCATGTTAGAAATTGTAGGTCAAAATATTAATAGAGTTTTAAGGCCAGAAGGGACTTTTGTGATCATTGTGTCTGACCGCCTGCATAACACAAGCCATAGGCCTCCCCTAAATTAAGTCCAGTTTCAAGGCTAGTAGCTGTGGTTGAACCAGTGCATGTCTTTTAGAAAAACATCCAATCTCGATTTTAAAATCTCTAGTGATGGTGATTCCACCACAGCACTGGTACATTGATCCAATGGTTAATAATTACCCTCACTGTTAAAAGCTTGCACTTCTTTTTTCTAGCCTGATGCTGGCAATTTTTAGCCATTGGATCTTGTTATACCTTTTGTTTGCTAGACTGAAGACCCCCCCCACCCGCGTATCAAATTTCTGTTCCCTATGTAGGTACATTGGGGATCAGATTATAGCACTGGCCATCTCAGCATTTAGGGTTTTTTTAGTTTGAGTTTGGATTTAAAAGGTAGGTGAATTTGACCAGTTAGAGAATATATTTTTTATCTATAGCCATCACAGTAACATGTACTGGCTGTTAGCAGTTGGAGGCTTACTGCTGGAAAGCGGAGCCTGTTCTCTGACAACTTACTGTTCTTGTGATAGGTTTCAGAGTAGCAGCCGTGTTTGTCTGTATTCGCAAAAATACAGTTCTTTTTTTTTTTTTTTTTTTTTGTGATGTAGCCAGGCTTGTGTGTTAGTTGCCCGTGACCAATAAACTCCTGGTAAAAGAATGAGTCTCACAAAGTTTCTCAACTTCTGGCTGTCATTCATTCACATTGTTAAGCTTTCCATCTTCCAGAGTCTCTTTTGAAGTTTAATACATTTTCTTAATATTTACTTTTCTATCTGTTTACTAAGACTGTGGAATTTTATTACTCTTTGTTTTAGTGGGGGACTATGATATGATGCATCTACTTGAAATTCATATTGCCTTTGTCTTCACTGCAAGAACAGATGTTTTTCCATCAAGATAGATATCTTGTTAAAAGATATCTATTGGTAAAACCTGTTTCAGGGTTTTTTATTTTGTTGTTTTTTTTTTTGCAGTGAAGACATAGCCATTGTCTCTCTAAAAACCTGACTCACGCCCTCCTTATATCTGCTGTATCATTTCAGCTGGTCTGTTCTGTTATTTCCCTATTGTTCTGAGTCCCTTCCACATTTTGGCTAAGATTTGCTCTCTTTCTAAAAGATAAGCTTTAGTTCATCCACAGGTTTTTGGGCTTTGTCGGATTTTTTTGTGAAATTTGTGTTCTGCATTATGCAGAAGGTCAGACTAGCTGATCCCAATGAGCCCCTTTAGCCTTAAAAAGCTATGCATTTATAATTCCCTACGACCTCTCAGGCCTCTATCAGTCCAGGTAGTAAAATATTAACCAAAGTCGCATTAACCTCTTCCTTTCTGATTCTACTCAATTGTTCCCACTAAATCAATACGGAAGAAATAAGGGTAAATTTAACTTCTGTGACTATAGCCTTGTTGATCACCAAACTGTTATATATCTTGGGATTCCTTCTGAGCTTTTACCACTTGTTTTTTCCAGAATGCCTTGTCAAGTTCTGGGAGAACATTTCATCCAGTTCTCTGGGATCCAGAAGACAGCTTGATTCTCAGGTTACTTTATGAAGCACGTAACTGCTCTTTGCATATGCTAGCCAGGCCTAGATGCAAGGGTTTTAGGTACAGGGGGATACCACAATTCCAATTCACGTCATACCACACACCACCTATCCTCGCTACCAACATCTATACTTGCATGTAAAGATCAATTGCTTTGCAGATTGCATAAGATATGCTTATCAGTTCAGGGTGTTTCTGACTACATTGTTTACTATAAACATAGACACTAACTAGTGTGGTTATCTCCCTTATTTACTGTAAAGACAGTCACAATAGTTAATTGTTTCAGAAAGTACATGTTTGGGTTTGTTCAGCAATTACTGACTCAGGCATGTCTTGGCTTAATTTGGGACTGCTCATGTCAGCTAAGCCAGTGCTACAATAAAGGACCCAATATGCATTTTTTTGCAACCCACAAAACTACAGAAAAATACAATTTCTTCAAATATTTTTAGGCTACAGGGAAAAATACATTTTAAAACAGCCAAAGCACAATGCCACCTGTGTATCCCTTGGGGCAGTGTAGTTCCATGCCTTCCCACCCAAGGGCTATCTATCCTACCTGGCAGCAATTTAGCCCTGAGAGAGAAATTCTGGACTTTTCAGAAATCATGGAGCCCTCTAGAGGTGCAGTGCAGATGGATGTTTAATATTAAGTATTTCTGATTCTATGCCATTGATACCTTTTAGATCTGTGAGAGCGATCCTCCCAGCTTAGCATTTACTCCTAATTATTGAAGCCACTGACATGTTCATATCTATTTTTAGTCAATGAGTTTGTGTCCCCATGTGCACTCACAGATGCCAAAGACCTCTGGAAAACTGTGTTGCCACCCTTAAAAAAACACACAGAGGCCTAATTTGTTTTATTTATAGTTAAAGTTTGTTAGCATGAGAATTTGTTTTCTCTTCACCTGTTGAGCACTTCAGACACAATCAGATAAAATGACAAATGGCTAGTTAACCAAATACTAGGCAGTCATGTGAAATATGTCACATGTAAATGTAATGTGAACTGTACCCTCTTGCAGGACTATAAAGAGCCAGTGAGAAGACCACAAGCCCTCACTTACAGCACAATGAAGGTTCTTCTTCTGCTAGCAGCTGCTGGCCTTTGCTGGGCACAATACAACCCAAATACAAAGTCTGGGACGACGTCTATTGTCCACCTATTTGAATGGCGTTGGGCTGACATTGCTCTTGAATGTGAACGGTATTTAGCACCCAATGGATTTGGTGGAGTTCAGGTATGTAGCCTCTAATGTTAGTAGACAGTAAAATTTCTTCATCTTTTGGCATTATTTATTTACCAGAGTAAAAGGTCCAGTTCACAGAGGACAGGCACCAGAGTTACTATCAATTAAAATCGGTGATGGAAGTAGGAAATGTTGACAGGTACGTGCTTAGACCAGTCATTTTGAAGGGGTGATTTTACTTTGTGCCCACTGGGCCAGATCCAAAAAAACACATGCTTTCCACTATGTGTCATTTACATTCTAATTCCTCCAAGTACAAAGTATCAATTTATTTCTTATTTACTATCATTTCAGACATATTTATTCTCCAGTGATGTGCAAAACCACTAACACTTGTCCCCATTGAAAAAGAAACTTCTAAATTACTTCAGTCTCCCAGGGTGGTTTTGTCTTTCTTTAAGGAATCTGTCCTAGGTACCTTTTGTGAGATGGTGAGCTCCTTTAACTCCCATTGATTTCAATCCGAGTCCTCCCAGGATCAGATCTTGTGACAGCAAGCTCCTTGTGGGAGAGAGTGGGCTGGATTACAGTGTAAATCAGGAGTAAAACTGGTGTCAGTGATCTGTGTTTGTGCTCCTCATGTGTGTTGTACAGCACTGAGCACCCTCTCTGCGCTTATACAAATAAATGTCAAAATAATTACTAGTTTATGAAATGACGTCATTTCATTCCCAGATATCGCCTCCAAATGAAAATATTATAATTACTAACCCCTGGAGACCCTGGTGGGAAAGGTACCAGCCAATCAGCTACAAACTGTGCACACGATCTGGAAATGAAAATGAATTTAAAGACATGGTGACCAGGTGCAACAATGTTGGAGTAAGTGTCTGTGGATTTCCTCCTGGTGAAATAGTGTGGGGAGAAATAACTGATTTCAGATCGGAATAGCTGACTGTCCTATTCCAAATGAAGGGAGAAGGCTGCAAAGAAGTTAGAAAAGGTGAAGGGATGTAAATGGGAGGAATAAAAGGTGATCCAGTCAGCGAAACTCACAATGTCACTTCCCTCTCCTTTGTAAAAACAAACTGAAGTGCAAACATTGCTCTCTAGGTTCATATTTACGTTGACGCTGTAGTCAACCACATGTGTGGATCTGGTGGCGGCTCTGGAAATCGTGCTACTTGTGGAAGTTATTTCAATGCAGGGAATAGAGATTTTCCATCTGTCCCGTACTCATCCTTGGACTTTAACGATGGTAAATGTAAAACTGGAAGTGGAGAGATTGAAAATTACAATGATGTGAATCAGGTAATTTCTATATAAGTATCTGGTTTTACTTTCCCCTCCCTCCTATCTTCTTGACTAGTCTTTGCTGTTGGATGACCATCTTAACAAGGAAAAAAAAATAACAAGATCCTTGTCTGAGCTGAGCAGTATGCACTCAATACAAGAAGGTACTTAAGTATGTGCCTAAATTTAAGCATAGGAGTATGACCATTGACTTCTCTGATGCTTAGAGTTATGCGCCTATTTATGCACCTGTTAGTTATGTAGTTCTGATCGCCCCTAACTGATGAAGACACTGTTGTGTTCAAGCTATTGCCTAAGCATCTAAGGAACTTTCAGCCTGATCAGTAACTATTAATGGGAGACCTCCTTAGAAAACCCACAGTTCCGCAGCAAGTGATGCTGGTAATTCAGTAGGTGACAAGCCAAATTTAGGGATTTTAGCTCCTTGTGTTTGCTAAATTCCATGGTGCAGTCTCCCTTCCTAAATTCACATTGCAGCTACATTTGCAGACAATCTTCTTCACTTCCTGGCCTGACCCGAGAATCACACCACCTAAACATAATACATTCCAGAGTACATTCTTCTGTATTGACTTTGAAGGAATTCTATTCAAAACAGGTTTGGCATGTGGATTGAACTGGTTTAGTACATGAAATTAAAAATATGTTAAAAATGAATGGTTTCAGAGTAACAGCCGTGTTAGTCTGTATTCGCAAAAAGAAAAGGAGTACTTGTGGCACCTTAGAGAAGCCACAAATACTCCTTTTCTTTTTTTAAAAATGAATATATTTTAATAAAAAATGTATAGTTTGGCATATGACTCGGTGATATCTCAACTAATTTTTAAAACAGGTCCGTGACTGCCGCCTGGTTAGTCTACTTGATCTTGCCCTGGAGAAGGACTATGTGCGCTCAAAAGTTGCTGAATACATGAACAACCTCATTGATATTGGTGTGGCAGGCTTCAGAATTGATGCTTCCAAGCACATGTGGCCTGGGGATATGAAGGCATTTTTAAACAAACTGAAAAACCTAAATACTCGATGGTTTTCCTCCAGAACGCAGCCTTTCATTTACCAGGAGGTAATCTCATTTTCTTAATTTCACTCTGTACAGAAATGGGTTCTTTTATATAAAAATACAAATACAGTATGGGCTGGATCCTGCAAAGCACAAGGTTTTAAACACTCTGGACTCAATCTAGCAGAGTGCTTAAGCATAGGCTTAACTTAATAAAGAGTACTCAGTACTCTGCAAAATCATGCCCTATATGAATGAAAGATTTAAGGGCTAAATTTTAAATTATTTAATTTTACATGATCATCAGTTTGCATATACAAATAAGTGCTTTTGTTTTGAAATCAAACTGTCTTCTGCATGCAGATATTTATGCATTTGCTCTACACAGGTGCAAATGATGACACAAAGTCTAAGGAAGTGGCAAATCAAGCAATAATATTCCCTATAGAGTCTAACCTTTGCCACTTAGGAATCCCACTTTTAGTCTTTTATGCTTTTTAATATGTACAGGTCTAGGAAATTCTAGGAAAGTTAGCTAACTTCTACTGCAGAGCCAACAGAAAGACCATAGCATTTATTTTTTGTAGGCCCTAAGCTGATAGACAGAACTTTGATTTAAAAAAATAAAAAATAGAATACTTTACTCTCTCTAAATAGCTGTTTAAAAAGTTGACACTAATTACTCACAGTAGAAAAAGTTTGGGGCGGTTTTTCCTCAAATGTCTCTCGAATTCTCAGACTAAGCTTTCTGGCACCGGGGCAATTCTTTTAACACCCACAAGTGCTAACCATGCTTGCTATATACAAAATAAGACATTTGCAATGTTGTTCATTACATTGAATTTAGGTTGCTTTAGGTAGTAACAATAAATGTGTTTGGTTTACTTGCTCAAATTATTTCTCTTATAATAGAGACCCAGAACTAGTGTTTATTGTATTGCTTTTTAAATAGCTAGGAATGTGTTAACAGCTTTTTCTTACTTCTGCTAGGTAATTGACTTGGGTGGAGAGGCAATTAAAGCCAGTGACTACTTGGGAAATGGCCGAGTGACTGAATTCAAATATGGTGCAAAACTGGGGACAGTCATCCGCAAATGGAATGGAGAAAAGATGGCCTATTTAAAGTATATAGCATTTGGATTCATTGTTAGATTCCTGCAATAGTTGAAATAGTAGTGTCCATGTGTTTGACTCATTGTTTGTTTGTTTAGGAATTGGGGAGAAGGCTGGGGTTTCATGGCTTCTAACAGAGCCCTTGTCTTTGTGGATAATCATGACAACCAAAGGGGACATGGTGCTGGAGGAGCTTCTATTCTAACTTTCTGGGATGCCAGGTAAGGAACGCTGTTGGCTGTGTGAGGTTCTTATTACTTTTGTCCTAACAAAGACAGTGTATCTTCACATGTCTCATTACTCTTTGGTTTACAGACTATATAAAATGGCAGTTGGTTTCATGCTTTCTCATCCTTATGGATTCACACGTATAATGTCAAGTTACCGCTGGACAAGAAATTTCCAGAATGGAAAGGTAGGTTTCTAACAGTTGAAAATAAATTCACAAGACTCTTAGGATGAACTTTACCCCTGTGTAGAGAGACAGCACTGGGTCTATGCACTACTTAATTCCCATTAACATCCTTAGGGTAGGAGTGGTATGAATAAGCCTTGTGTTGACTCTCTGAACAAGAATGAATGCTATCCTGTTTCCTATGTATGGTCTTTTTCCAAGATAGAACATTTAACTTTTATAATTTTACATTTATCAACAAGGATGTTAATGACTGGATAGGACCACCAAGCCATGGTGATGGTTCAACCAAAGCTGTTTCAATCAATGCGGATAGCACTTGTGGCAACGGTTGGGTCTGTGAACACAGGTGGCGTCAAATAAGGTAGGAAACCGTAGAGAGAAATTAAATAAAGAGGATGCAGTTTGCAATATATCTTTAACTGAAGTGAGGATATTTCAACTGAAGTCAAGCCTATTTGTTGTATTTTCAGGAACATGGTTATTTTCCGTAATGTGGTTGATGGCCAGCCTTTCTCAAACTGGTGGGACAACGGCAGCAATCAAGTGGCTTTTGGGCGTGGTAATAGAGGATTCATTGTCTTTAATAATGATGACTGGTAAGTGGGAGGAGTGAATATCTTCAGAAAAATGATAGCTACAGAGAGGATATGTGACAACTTTGTCATGGGACAGATCTTGGCTTTTACCTATTGCAAATCCAAACCTACCACCTACCCTCTCCCAGAAACACTTTTCAAAACCCAACATTAGCTTCTTAAGCAACACACTAGTCTGCCACTGATTCCTGATCACTGAATTCATACCCGGCAGTGAAGGTTGGTCAGTCAGGAATGCATGACCATGCAGGTGTGAGAGGTAACTAGCCGTGAGCTAGAAGGTGGAAAGAAATGGGTGGAGATTTAACATGTCAGTAATAAGTAATATGTCAGTCAGGTTGGGATGCTCTCCAAAAGGCCATGAAGGTGGGATTGGGTTAGGTCTGCAGAGAGGAGAAGAGTTGATGACTAGATTAGATGATTATAGGGATGGGATTCTCCGCTTTTGAGCACTATTCACTGAATTGCTCTTGGTGTTGTCCGTGTTAAGGTTTGAATCACTTCAGTTAAATGCCTCCCTCTCCAATACAAAAGGCATTTTGTCCCCAGCAATGCCTTCAATCTCTCTGGATATTCACTAGAGTCTTTGGGGAGTCTCATAAGGGATGGCAGTTTGTTAGGATTGGTGCTGTGCTCTTCTTGGCTCCTCTCATGTCAGAGGTGCAGAAAGAGACTTTGGGAATTTGAGACTCAGTGGAAGCCATAAAGAGTATGACATTGCCAGAAAAATGTCCTATGAAATCCGCAGTCTGCCAAGGTGCATCAGTGGGATTATCAGAAAAGGTCATTTCGGGTGAGACTTAGGGAGAGGGAAAAGAACAATATATGTACAGAAGTGATAATGAAAAGTCAAAACATTGAGTCTGAACTAAAAACCGAACATGCTATCAAAGCTGGTAAATACAGTAAGAATCTGAGTTTGTGTTCTCTCTTATTGCTAGGGGCCTAAATTTGCCCTGGGAGATGTAAGCCATGTCTACACTACGGGCATACAGCTAGTGTGCTGCAGCTGTGCAACAGTGTAGACACTTCCTACAGTGACAGAAGGGGTTTTTCCACCATGGTAGTTAATCCACCTTTCAAAGCAATGGTAGTTATGTCAATGGAAGAATTTTTGCATGGTCCTAGTCATGTCTATGCCAAGGTTTAGGTCGGCTTAACTATGGTGTCAGTGGAAGGATTTTTCGCACCCTGGAGCAATGTAGGCAGGCCAATCTAAATTTTAAGTGTAGACCAGGCCTTAGGTGAAATTTCTGTGGCTTCAGGGGTGGTTATGCCTGTTATAAGAGTAGTATCCCAGAAATATATGCAGGAGTGAAAGTAATTTAAGGGACATACCGGTACGCAGGGCGGCCGGGGTCCTGAGCAAGGTGGGGAGGGCCTGGGGACAGACTCCCCCAGCCAACCCTTCAGCGGGGCCTGGTGGCGATTTAAAGGGCCTGGGGCTCCTGGCTGCCACCGCTAGTGCTACCCCAGGACTCTGGCAGTGACTTAAATTTAATCTTAAAATTGCCACCAGAGCCTCTGGCCACCGCCGCTATCCCAGGGCTCTGGCAGCAATTTCAAGGGCCCAGGGCTCTGGCTGCTGGCACAGTAGCGGCAGCTGGAAGCCCCAGGCCCTTTAAATCGCTGCTGAAGCCATGGGGCTCCTGGCTACCACTGTTATGGTTGGCTGTATACCTGTTCTTGCAGTACGGGCTTACTTGCACCTCTGAATATATGAGGCTTTTGTTCTAATGAGTGACAGGGAACTCCCTGTCTGATTCATGCTGACCAATGCAAGGCTTCATGGTGCCGCAACCCTGTGAACTGCCTATGAAGACTGCCCTGAACCCTTTGAATTCATCACTGTTGCTCTTACTTCGTCTAGAGAAGTCACAGACTGAATATGTTTCCAATACCAGCACTCCCAATCCCACTGGCCAAAAAGAGTAAAAGACCAGACAGAAGACTAAAACCCATCTAGCCTTGTAGTACCATCCCATGGGCCACAGGTTAGCATGACATTTACAGAGAAATCTGTATTAGAGAGTCTGAATTACCACTTACTCCTTTTCAATCTGTTTTTATACATAGGTGGTTGAATGTAAATTTGCAGACTGGCCTTCCTGCTGGCACTTACTGCGATGTTATTTCTGGGCAAAAGAAGGGCAACTCCTGTACTGGAACAAAAATCTCTGTTGCTTCTAATGGTATTGCCAATTTCAAGATTAGCAACCAGGCTGAAGACCCTTTCATTGCAATTCACGTTAATGCTAAATTATAATGTAAACTAGAGGCATCTCTTCCCTTGGTCATTCACCTAGTACTTTTTGTTCTGTGTAGCACACCACAGTGAATGATCCTTTAATTAAGAAATAAATGTTACTGGAGCAAAACTGTTGTTACACTCGATTTCATTAATGAAACTAACTATTTGTACTATCAGTATGTAACTAATAGGGATGCCAATACTGGTTTATAAGCGGCAGTGTAACTGGCCAACAGTATCATTTACCATTAGCAGTACTAGTTTGTTTCAGCTGGAGCAAAGGAAAGGACACTGTAAAGAAGAAATTACATTATAAATTGTACTGTCATAAATCCAAATCTGATACATGTACATACACCACTAATATATTTTTGAATAATGAATTTAAAGTAGTGAAACCAGGTGAAACAAACACATACCCTCTATTAAATTACATGATGTCTGTCACGCTGCATGGAGTGGCTCACAATCATGAATGCCTACTTTAGGGAAGACTGTCAAAAACCAGGCAGACACCCCATACTGGTAGTGCGTTCTATAATTAGAATTCACCAGCCCAGTAGTAAATATAAACTGTAACAATCTTATCATGGACAGTCATTTAGGCTCTCCAGTCTATTTTGTCACTCAAACAAGCTGGATTTAGCAATAAACGGTCACTTATACCAAACAAATAAATAAATCACAAAATATTCAGGTTGCTCCCCATCCAAAGAGACCTGTCACTTATCCAAGATCCACTAGTACTCTGGATCTTACACCAAAGAAAATGCCTGTAGCCACTCCTGTAATAAGCTACCCTTAGGATTTAATGTATATCAGCCATTATCTTCAGGTTACATAATACTGAATCCATACATAGATTCATAGATATTTAGGTCAGAAGGGACCATTATGATCATCTAGTCTGACCTCCTGCACAACACAGGCCACAGAATTTCACCCACCACTCCTGCAAAAAACCTCTCACCTATGTCTGAGCTATTGAAGTCCTCAAATCGTGGTTTAAAGACTTCAAGAAACAGAGAATCCTCCAGCAAGTGACCCGTGCCCCATGCTACAGAGGAAGGCAAAAAACCACCAGGGCCTCTTCCAATCTGCCCTGGAGGAAAATTCCTTCCCGACCCCAAATATGGCGATCAGCTAAACTCTGAGCATATGGGCAAGATTCACCAGCCAGATACTACAGAAAATTCTTTCCTGGGTAACTCAGATCCCACCCCATCTAATATCCCATCACAGGCCTATTTACCATGAATATTTAATTACCAAAAACATGTTATCCCATCATACCATCTCCTCCATAAACTTATCGAGTTTAATCTTAAAGCCAGATAGATCTTTTGCCCCCACGGCTTCCTTGGAAGGCTATTCCAAAAGTTGACTCCTCCGATGGTTAGAAACCTTTGTCTAATTTCAAGTCTAAACTTCCTAGTGGCCAGTTTATATCTATTTGCGTCCACATTGGTACTGAGCTTAAATAATTCCTCTCCCTCTCCGGTATTTATCCCTCTGATATATTTATAGAGAGCAATCATATCTCCCCTCAACCTTCTCTTAGTTAGGTTAAACAAGCCAAGCTCCTTGAGTCTCCTTTCATAAGACAAGTTTTCCATTCCTCAGATCATCCTAGTAGCCCTTCTCTATACCTGTTCCAGTTTGAATTCATCCTTCTTAAACATGGGAGACCAGAAACCCTCACACCCTGCACCCCAACCCTCTGCCCAAGCCCACCACCCTCCCCAGCCAGAATCCTCAACCCCCCCACACCCCAAACCTCTGTCTCAGCCTGAAGGCCCTTATTCCCGGCCACACCCAGAGCTCGAACAAGCAGCTGGAGCCCAACACCCCAACCCTCTGCCTAAGCCCGAGTCCCTTATCCCCAGCCCCACCCGAGAGCCCACACCCCCATCCAGAGCCCTCACCCCCTGAGCTCCCTCTGCCCCAGCCCCGAGCCCCTCATCCTCATCCCCAGCCCAGAGCCCGCACTCCCAGCCCTCCCCACAGGTCCCCAACCCCACCACATGAATTTTGTTATGTACACCAATATGGAGGTGGTGAACATAACAAAATTCATTTCACACATGAATGGGAAAAATTAGAGGGAACACTGGATTCACAATAAAGCTAGAAGTGTATCTCAAGTGGGGTCCTGCCAGGATCTGTCCTGGGTCTGGTTCTATTCAATATCTTCATAAATTATTTGGATGGCGGCATAGAGAGTACATATAAACTTTGGGGATAATACCAAGGTGGGAGAAGCTGAAAATGCTTTCAAGGACAGGATTAGAATTCAAAATGATCTTGACAAACCGGAGAAATGGTCTGAAATAAATAGGATAAGTTTCAATAAGGACAAATGTAAAGTAGGAAGGAATAATCAGTTGCACAAATACACAATGGGAAATGACTTCCTAGGAAGGAATACTGCAGAAATGGATCTGGGGGTTATAGAGGAACACAAACTAAATATGACTCAACAATGTAATTGTGTTGCAAAAAAAAAAAAAGTGAATATAATTCTGAGATATATTAGCCAGAGTGCTATAAGCAAGACACAAG
Source organism: Eretmochelys imbricata (assembly GCF_965152235.1). Classification (NCBI taxonomy): domain Eukaryota; kingdom Metazoa; phylum Chordata; order Testudines; family Cheloniidae; genus Eretmochelys; species Eretmochelys imbricata. The sequence goes on along the minus strand of NC_135579.1, from coordinate 69,011,204 downwards.
AAATAATTCTTCCACTCTACTCAGCACTGACAAGGCCTCAGCCAGAGTACTGTGTCCAGTTCTGGGCACCAACTTCAGGAAGGATGTGGAGAAACTTGACCAAGCGCAGAGGAGAGGAACAAAAACGATAAAGGTCTAGAAACATGACCTACAAGAAAAGACTGAAAAAAAAAGTTTGTTTAGTCTGGGGAAGAGAAGACTGAGAAGGAACATGATAAGAGTCCTCAAGTACATAAAAGTTGTAAAGAGGAGGATAGTAAACGACTGTTCTCCTTAATCACTGAGGATAGGACAAAAAGTAGTGGGCTTAATCTGCACCAAAGGAGATTTAGGTTAGACATTAGGAAAAAAATTCCTGTCGGGGTGATTAAGCATTGGAACAAATTTATGGAGGTTGTGGAATCTCCATCATTGGAGGATTTCAAAAACAGGTTAGACAAACACAATGTAAGGAATGGTCTAGATAATACTTATTCCCGCCTCAGTGCAAGGGATTTGATTAGATTCCAAACCTACATTTCTAAGGTTATGGCTACACTACAGAACTTACAGCGGCACAGCTCTACCACTGCAGCTTTGTTGCTGTAAGATCTCCTGTGTAGCCATTCCATGGTGGCAGGAATGAGCTCCCCTGCGGGGACAATTCCAGCCGGGCCCACCCAGCATCAGTGGGGGTCCTGGGCCTCACACCCCTGCCTGCTTTCACCCCTCCCAGCAGCCAGGCTGCCCTTCCCCAGCACCCACGGGGGCCCCGGGCAGCACCTCCAGTTTTATTCACTGGTATCTTTAGTAAAAGTCATGGAGAGGTCATGGGCTGTGAATTTTTGTTTACTGCCTGTGACCAGTCCATGACTTTTACTAAAAATACCCATGACTAAAACATAGCCTTAATTATAATGTTATGTTGAAAGGAAGAGCATGCACTAGAATGGCAACAATAAAACAGGTAGATGGCACCCTGTCAAGGTTCCTTCCCCACTCTGAACTCTAGGGTACAGATGTGGGGACCTGCATGAAAACCTCCTAAGCTTACTTTTACCAGCTTAGGTTTAAACTTCCCCAAGGTACAAACTATTTTACCTTTTGCCCTTGGACTTTCGCTGCCACCACCAAACGTCTAACCGGTATTTTTTTTATTAAGAAAGAGCCCATTTGGAAACATCTTTCCCCCCAAAATCCTCACCAAAACCTTGCACCCCCCTTTCTGGGGAAGGTTTGATAAAAATCCTCACCAATTTGCATAGGTGACCACAGACCCAAACCCTTGGATCTTAAGAACAATGAAAAAGCATCCAGTTTCTTAAAAGAAGAATTTTAATAGAAGAAAAAGTAAAAAAGAATCACCTCTGTAAAATCTGGATGGTAAATACCTTACAGGGTAATTAGATTCAAAACATAGAGAATCCCTCTGGGCAAAACTTAGTTACAAATAGACACAAAGACAGGAATATCCATTCCATTCAGCACAGCTTATTTTCTCAGCCATTTAAACAAACAGAATCTAATGCATATCAAGCTAGATTACTTACTAAGTTCTAAGACTCCATTCCTGTTCTGTCCCTGGCAAAAGCATCACACAGACAGACCCAGACCCTTTGTTTCTCCCCTGCTCCAGCTTTGAAAGTATCTTGTCTCCTCATTGGTCATTGTGGTCAGGCCCAGCGACGTTATCCTAGCTTCTTAACCCTTTACAGGTGAAAGTGTTTTTCCTCTGGCCAGGAGAGATTTTAAAAGTGTTTACCCTTCCCCTTATATTTATGACACACCCTAATCTACATTTCATGGATGTTTCTCATCTTCACAGATTACATATGTGCATAAGTATTACACCTGTTGCTCTCAGGAAGACTTAAGCCCAGTTAACCCTTATAATGCCTACTTGCAAATGTAATTTTCATTTTAAAAGAGGGCACTGAAGTATAGGGAGAAGGTAGAGTGGCTGCAAAAAGGGAATTTAGTACAGAGTTCAAACAAAATGCATTTGCTAACACATATCAAGCTGCATATGCACAGAAAATGTCCTGAAAACTGACTTAAGCTTACAACAGTGAACCGTGTTGTTTACTAGATTGCCAATTTTAATTCGACGTTAACAGCTCCCTGAGCTGAATGAGGTGGAAACACAGATGCAAGTTTAACCAAATTAGATTAACAGAGCTGTTTGACATCTGCTACTTTGTGATGGCAGTATCTTGGCAACTGAAAATGACAACCTGAGAGCAAACAGATCCTATAGGGCTGTACCTATGAAAATGTGCAAGTACTTGCCAAAACTGGCATGAAAATGGCTTCTCTATCTGAAACCTGTGGCAGTCCTCTTGACATGGTTGGGAGGGAACTTGCTGGGGGAACAGCTGCTGAGAGGCAGGACTTGAAAGCTGATCCATTCCCATAGGGACTTCCCAGCAGAAGAAAATGGTGACTGTTGCTTTAATTTCAAAAGATTATGGTAGAAATGGGTTAGCTTGATGCAGAATCTGAGTAGAAAAGTACATTACAGGTATATAAACAATTCTAGAAATTGATTTGACACAAAAATAATTATAATAAAACTACCATGTCAAAAGTATTTGAACCTACTGAAATATAAATCAAGTTCTTCCTTCATGAATCTATCCAATCTTTGTTTAGATATTCTAGCATTTAGATAGTCTAGCATGATGTTGTTAGAGCCCATGTTCTTCAATTTAATAGAGAAATGTTGAGAATCATAATTAAATGAACAAGGAAGGAAAAGGGAATATAAGAAAGACTTGCCTAGTTTGTTTGTGTAGCTTCTTGTGTAAATGACAGTTTGCATCTTCAGCCACAAGAAGCACAAAGAGTATTTTTCTACATTTGGGCTTTTCAAAAGTCCTCAGCACCTAGCAGATCCCAGAACAATGAGGTCTGCTGGATGGTGATCTTTTTTGAAAATCTGGCTTGTGATGGGGCACAACTCACCACTGCGGCCCCTCCTGCTTGCCATCCTGGGAATTAGCTCTGGTTCACCAGTGCACCCTCATCTAGTGGCATCTCTCTGTCATTGCTTCTGTCAATACCTGTGTCACTCTCAGGATTGTGGTGTCCTCTTCTGGACACAGCCCTCCAGCTGTGCCCCACTCAGTTCTCTCCCCTCCCCCTCCCCTTCCAGGCGGCAATGGGGGTCAACAGTCCTCTGTCCAGCCACTTGCCTCAGTGTTAGGCTGCAGTCTCGGGTCTAGCTTCCTGTGTCAGTGGCAACTATGGTTAAAGGGGGGGAGGCAGCAGTCATGCACTGCATCACTTCCAACCCTCACCATCTGTTTCCTGGGCCATTTCCCCACAGCCCTAGTACCTTCTCCACCCTTGTAACAGGGCCCCAGTCTGGCAGTGGTCAACTGGGAGCTCACTCATGCTCCCCAGACCCACCCAACGCTGCTCTGACCATGGTGCTGTCTCTTCTCCCTCCTTCAGAGCACCCAGTCTTCCCACCTCAAACTGCAGAGGGTGACTGAAGGTTTTCTGTTCAGCAGCCCTTTTTATATGGCCCAGCTTGGCCCTGTCTCTCTAACCCTTATCCCAACTACTGTCTCTACAATCCCTTTCCTAACTGACTGCCTCCTGCGCAGCCTCCCTGGGGCTGCTTTAACCCCTTTTCTGCCAGTGTGGGGCAAATGCCCCACCACATGCCCCCTTAATGTACATGCCTATATGTGAGCTGAACTGTAGAAAATGTGGTCCATTTTTAGGTGCCTGAATGGGTGCTGAGCTCTTTTTCAAACCTGGACTTATATTTCTCTACAAACAGGGGGAACTCATTTACAATTACTTGACATGCCTAAATAAAGAAACAAAAAGTATATTGTTAGTTTATTAACACGTTTCCCCTCAAGCTTAGTCCTTTATAGAAACATTCATTGTCTTTTTCCACCCTCCCCCAAATCATTACAATGACTCTCTGCAGAGGAGATATTAATTTGTTTAGTCTGGATGTTGGTGATGCAGACAATTGGCCTGAGAATTTTCTCATAGATTTTAATGGCTCTTTAAAAGGGTAAATGACATAGGGCCTTTTACTGTCATTTATACCAATGCAAAGTGGATGCAAAATGCTACTAAATCAAAATGGTACCATTTTTACACCCATTTTCACAATGGTGCATGACTACACAGGCAAATCAGGCACATTGCTTCCTGAGATGAGTAAAGGGTGTTCTCCAAACTTGTAAAGTTTGAGGTCTTTGCTCTCCAAACACTGAAATCTAAGGCCAAATCTCTAAGGTTTTTGGGTGCCTAATTTGACACATTTGCAGCTTGATTTTTTCAGAAGAGATCAACACCCAAAACTCCAGCTGAAATCTCTGGGAGCCAGAGGTGCTCATCACCTCTGAAAATCAGATCCAACATATCTCAGGATAGGCACAAAGAACCTGAAACACCCAAAATTGCATGCCATTTCTGAAACTTTAGCTGCATACTAAATACTCTTTACTTGGGGCTATGTTTGAAAAGGATTCAGAACCTTCAGGAAGCACAGAATAGCTTGCCTCACATTGGCATGTCCCACTCAGGCACATAACATCAGCACTACCTGCTTTGCAACCTGTTTGCTCTTAAGTGCAGATCAAGTTATTGGATGAAATCTCCATGACCCCTAAGAAGTTTAGCACCCTGCCATGTAAGAGTGTACTTCTTCCCTTTTATTCTACCAAAGGAGCTATAAATACTATACTCACTATAAATACTCTCCTTAGCTGATAGCCGGGCATCTCAGCAAAAGACACACAACTTTGGAAAAAGTTCCTTCCAGTGATCTGCCATAATCTAAATCTGGTGCGCTTCAGAGCACAATATGAGAAGAACTTGCTGGAAAAAGCCTTTGACTGATGCTCACTAATATTAAGGAATAGGGCTTTTGTGCTGAGGGGTAATGGTAGTGAAGAGGAGGGTCTGTTCTATTTTGTCATTTTTTTCTTGGTGTGTAGGGTGCCTTGGTGCTTCACTTAATGGCTTGATGTATTTTTCTAAAATAAAATAAATAATTTTGAGACTGCTTCCAGGCAATTTGAAATCTTTAATATGCTATTCACCTCTGCTACCATTTAAAAATATTCTGATGTTTACAACATATTTATCTTGTCGGGGAACAGCTTCCTAGTGAATCTGATGTGTATAATGCTTTATTGAAAAAAGCCAATCAAAATAAGTAGTAATTTAACATTTAAAGAGCCCATATGAAAAAAAATAAAGAGCGCGGGCTCTCTCAATCTCAACTGGAATCAACAAGAAAAAAAAGACCTTCAAAGGTCTTTGATTAGAAAATGAACAGATGGGCAAACGTGATCTGTTTGCTCTTTTTGTCCTTGAATATAAATTGTGGGAAAGAGAACGATGTTTCTGACACAGAACCACTGACATATCTTGTTTTAGAAACAGGCACATACCAGAATAAGAGTACAGGAACAAAGTGCACTGAGTTTAGATTGGTGTTAGAACTGATGTGATGTTTTGCTGATTCCCCTTCCCTCTTCACCTCCCAGATATCCACCAAGTGTCACTGACATTTTGTTCTTCAAGTTCTTTGGGGAAATCTTATAATTAACAACACAATTCTAGTTGTATATTTAAAGCACTGTCATTGAGTCCTTCATTTTATAATTTTGTATGTCAGTATGAAAGACTAAAGATTTTAAACCACAACTTTAAAATATTTTATAACAACATTAAATGGAGAATTTCCTGGGGCAAACCAGGATGCCTATAATTCATCTTCTTTATTGTTTCGGTTGCTACAATGATGAAATTCAGAGTGATTCATTTGCTTAAGTACTCATTATCTTTTTTAATATTTCAAATATGTGTGGACAAACAGTGTATTAGTCAACTACCCACTGTCGGTCAAAGTCAGGTTACTTTATTCACTCAAATAATACCATTTAATTCAGTTATACGGGATCATGGCATAGATCAGTATTCTAATGAATTGTAGCAGTATTGCCAACTGCAAGCACGACAAAATAATGAGCCACAAGATTGACTTAGATATCATAAGACTTTCAAGTACAATACATTTTGGGTTCTTTTAATCTGACTTCAAGTTTTTGAGCCTATAAGGTGCACTTGAGTCATATTTTCAATCTTTTCTCTATAACCATGAGAACTAGAAATTTACCTGTAAAAGAAAAATGAAAGCAGGGATCCTCATGTAATCAGTTTATCTCTAGCAGCTTGGGTTTTATGAAAAACATCAAATTTTGCAAGACTTGTAATACATGCATGCACAAGAGTTGAAAACACTGTTGTAGTAATTATGACTGACAATTTGGTTCTCTTAAAACTTAATTCTGCCACCTAAATTATAACAGAACTGCCTCTAAGTTTAACTGTGAATTATAAGGCATCTCAAACATACTACAAAATAACAGCATTTCAATACTCCAGGGCCTGAATGTTTCAGTTGCTTTTGGAAATTCAAATCTTGCCAGTGGATAGCCGGCCCATTTCCAGTAAATATGTTCCATTTAACTACATGCAGCGGTGTCTGGATGTAGGTTTCAGAGTAGCAGCCATGTTAGTCTGTATTCGCAAAAAGAAAAGGAGTACTAGTGGCACCTTAGAGACTAACCAATTTATTTGAGCATAAGCTTTCGTGAGCTACAGCTCACTTCATCGGATGCATTCAGTGGAAAATACAGTGAGGAGATTTATATGCACATAGAACATGAAAAAAATGGTGTTATCATACACACTGTAAGGAGAGTGATCACTTAAGATGAGCTATTACCAGCAGGAGAGTGGGTGGTGGGGGTGGAGAAAACCTTTTGTAGTGATAATCAAGGTGGGCCATTTCCAGCAGTTAACAGGAACGTCCGAGGAGCAGTGGGCGGTGGGGGAAATAAACATGGAGAAATAGTTTTACTTTGTGTAATGACCCATCCACTTCCAGTCTCTATTCAAGCCTAAGTTAATTGTATCCAGTTTGCAAATTAATTCCAATACAGCAGTCTCTCGTTGGAGTCTGTTTTTGAAGTCTTTTTGTTCTAATATTGCGACCTTTAGGTCTGAAATCGAGTGACCAGAGAGATTGAAGTGTTCTCTGACTGGTTTATGAATGTTATAAGTCTTGACATCTGATTTGTGTCCATTGATTCTTTTACATAGAGACTGTCCTGTTTGACCAATGTACATGGCAGAGGGACATTGCTGGCACATGATGGCATATATCACATTGGTAGATGTGCAGGTGAACGAGCCTCTGATAGTGTGGCTGATGTGATTAAAAGAATAAATGGACACAAATCAGATGTCAAGAATTATAACATTCATAAACCAGTCGGAGAACACTTCAATCTCTCTGGCCACTCGATTTCAGACCTAAAAGGTCGCAATATTAGAACAAAAAGACTTCAAAAACAGACTCCAACGAGAGATTGCTGTATTGGAATTAATCTGCAAACTGGATACAATTAACTTAGGCTTGAATAGAGACTGGGAGTGGATGGGTCATTACACAAAGTAAAACTATTTCTCCATGTTTATTTCCCCCACCCCCCACTGCTCCTCGGACGTTCCTGTTAACTGCTGGAAATGGCCCACCTTGATTATCACTACAAAAGGTTTTCTCCCCCACCCCACTCTCTTGCTGGTAATAGCTCATCTTAAGTGATCACTCTCCTTCCAGTGTGTATGATAACACCCATTTTTTCATGTTCTGTGTGCATATAAATCTCCTCACTGTATTTTCCTAAGAATGCATCCGATGAAGTGAGCTGTAGCTCACGAAAGCTTATGCTCAAATAAATTGGTTAGTCTCTAAGGTGCCACTAGTACTCCTTTTCTGTCTGGATGTAGTGTCTAAGGCCATGTCTACACTACGAAAGTACTCCAATTTTAGAGAAGTCAATTTTTGGGAACAGATTGTATGAAGTCGAGTGCATACATCCACACTAAGCACATTAATTCGATGGTGTGCGTCCACAGTACCGAGGCAAGCATCAACATTCCGAGTGGTGCACTCTGGGTAGTTATCCCACAGTTCCCGCAGTCCTCACTGCCCATTGGAATTCTGGGCTGCGCTCCCAATGCCTGACAGGGCCAAAAATTTGTTGCGAGTCGTTATGGGTAAATGTCATCAGTCAACCCTCCCTACCTCCATGAAAGCAATGGAGCAGACGCCATAACATGGCAAGCATGGAGCCCGTTCAGCTCACCGCAGCAGTTATGACCATTGTAAACACCTTGCACATTATCGTGCAGTTTATGCAGAACCAGCACCTGAAAAACCAGGCGAGGAGGCAACGGCAGTGTGGTGATGAGGACACGAACACAGATTTCTCTAAAACCGTGATCCCTGGCAATTTGGAGATCATGGTGATCAATTTGGAGACCAGAAAATAACTGTTGGGGATGTTGAAATGCCTATAGTTATCCTTGTGGACCCAGCCTACCCCTTAATGCCATGGCTCATGTAGCTGTACACAGGCATCCTGGACAGTAGTTAGGAGCTGTTCAACTATAGGCTGAGCAAGTGCAGAATGTGCATTTGGACGTTTAAAGGGTCGCTGGCACAGTTTACTGACTTGCTCAGACCTCAGCAAAACCAATATTCCCATTGTTATTTCTGCTTGCTGTGTGCTCCACAATCTCCGTGAGAGTAAGGGGGAGACGTTTATGGAGGGGTGGGAGGTTGAGGCAAGTCGCCTGGCCACTGAATATGCGCAGCCACACAACCAGGACGGTTAGAAGAGCACAGCAGGAAGCGCAAACCACTTTCATGACTGGCCAGGGTACTGTGCGACACTTCTGTTTGTTTCTCCTTGATGAAAACCCGCCCCCTTGGTTGCCTCCAAATTCCCTGTAAGCCACCCGCCCTCCCCCCTTCGATCACAGCTTGCTTGCAAAGAAAATAAAGTCACTACCATTTAAAAGCATGTATTCTTTATTAATTGATTATAAAAATAGGGAGATAACTCACAAGGTAGCCCAGGTGGGGTGTGGGGAGAGGGTAGGAGGGAAGGAAAAGGCCACTTCCAAACTTGTTGAATGACAGCCTTCTGTTGCTTGGGCTGTCCACTGGAGTGGAGTGGTTGGGTGGCTGGAGCCTCCCCCTCGTTCTTGGGTGTCTGGGTCAGGAGGCTATGGAACTCGGGGAGGAGGGAGGGCCACGTAGGATAGGCACAAAGAACCTGAAACACCAAGCAGCATGTCTGGGACTCTGTCCCGGACTGTCCGTTTGATTCTTTGGTTTTCTGGTATGCTTGTCTGAGCTCCTTAAGTTTCATGCGGCTCTGTGTTGCATCCCTGCTGTAGACTCTGTTCCTCATGGCCTCGGAGATTTTTTGAAATGTTTTGGCATTTTGTCTTTTGGAACAGAGTTCTGACAGCACGGATTCATCTCCCCATACAGCGATCAGATCCAGTACCTCCCGTTCAGTACCTTTTTCGATTCTGGGACTGCATGGTCACCTGTGCTGATGAGCGCGCCTGGCCAAACAGGAAATGAGATTCAAGCGTTCCTGGGGTTTTTCCTGTATACCTGGCCAGTGCATCCGAGTTCAGAGTGCTGTCCAGAGCGGTCACAATGGTGCACTGTGGGATAGCTCCCGGAGGCCAATACCTTCGAATTGTATCCACACTAACCCTAATTCGAAATGGCAATGTCGATTTCTGCGCTAATCCCCTCGTTGGGAAGGAGTACAGAAATCGGTTTTAAGAGCCCTTTGTGTTGAAAAAAATGGCTTCGTTGTTTGGATGGGTACAGGGTTAATTTGATTTAATGCTGCTAAATCTGACATAAACGTTTAGTGTAGACCAGGCCTAGGAAACAATAAATAAATCTTGTCTTATTCACTGTTTGTACCATGGAGGCTGTCTGTAAATTATTATTTATGTTCTTTATTGAATCTAGAGTTGTATGTCCCATGTGACTGATTGGAAGAGGCAACGAAAAGTTGTGATGCTGGGTCACGAATAGCAAAGAGAGACACCCTCACTTTCTGATGAAGTAGCAGTCTACCAGGCTGCTTTTAAATTGGCTGGAAAATGATTTATAGTTGTGTGTCCACCCCACAGCAGCATAAACTAAAACATGATTGTTTTCCCTTTGAGATCTGAAAAATTCATCCAACCGGAAAATGAAAACCTGTTTGTAATGTAGATTTCTTCAGATCCCTTAGTGCAGGAAAGCACTTTCAGAGCAACCCAGTTACAAAGAGCTCCTTGAGAGGAGGAGTGAGTGAAATCAATCTTTGATTATGGCGCCAAAGGGAAGATCCATCTCCCCCTAGGAAATTTTGTGCATTGGTTCGCCTCCCCTATTGTCTCCTATTTGCCCAATTCACCTTCTTTTCTCTCCTAACTTCCCCTTTTACTGTGCTCTCTTAGTTTCTTGTCCTTCCATTGTGCTTCCCCAATGTCTCCTTTCTCCCTAAGCCCTTCCCCTTCCCCCACAGCATTTTCCTTCCCTCACCATTCTGCTGCACAACACTGCTTTAGGCACTGCTGACTACCATTTCATTTCCAGCTAGTTCTTCTACACAGACCACCTGTGATTGTGACTCTATGTTAGGCCCAGGCACCTGAGAAGAGGGAACTTCCTGCTCAGTTCTTGTTTGGAGATGAGATTTCAACAAAACAGAGGAAATGTGTGGGGATGGGAACCAGTGAATGAGCATCCCACCTATAGCGGAACACTTGGCAGGTTGGTACCTTTTACATTTCCAGTATTTGGGCTGTTCGCTTTCTCTGGAATCTTTAAAAATATTCAGCATCATACTGAGTAGGTAGCGATGAGAAAAGGAGAGGGTGAATGTTTTCTCTCACTGGTTGGAAGCTTTACGCTTTATAGGCACTCCAACCTCAAAGAAAACTCATCTCACTCATTAATGGTGAGGATAGACACCTGTCAGAAAGAGCTCTATGCGCAAAGGGCACGAGGTACTATCTTACTGATAACACTCCTTTAGGCAATATGGAGTCTATAATGACATGATTTGGGAGAGCTAAATTTCATAGACTTCATAACTCAAACTAAGCAGAATCTTGTATATATCAAGATGTTGTTAAAGTATGTTTTGTTTTGTGCCACACAACATATGGAGGCATTTAAGGGAAACAGACTGGAACAGAAGGAAGATCAATGAAAAGATAATTAATTATGAGTGTAGGTGTGAGATAATGCCTTGATTTATATCACCCAGCTGGTCTATATGTATCCATTATTGGCAGTGAGATCTCTCATTTAGATTTACACAACATTTTAAGGACAGTAGTAGTTTAACAGAAGAATTTGCGGGGAGTGGGGCTGAGGAGGAATTCGGGGGGACTATGCTATGATTTAGGACTTTGCTAATACTGGTAGTGGAGTATTATTGTTGTAATCTATTTTGATCATTACATTACATAGTTTCCTTTCTGCATTAGGAAAGATCCTTTTTTTCAGTATTTCCAGTCAAGACATACTTTCATTGTGGCAAGTAGGGCAAATGGGTTATGGGTTAGAGCAGGGGTGGGCAAAATACGGCCCATGGGCTGGAGTGCGAGCTTCTGCTGGGGAGCGGGATCTGGGGCTTGCCCTGCTCCGGCACTCCGGCCAGGGGGCCACACCACACAGTTCAGCCCCCCTCCGGTGCTCCGGCCGGGGCCGCACCACGTGGCTCAGTCCCGCTCCCACCCTCTAGCGGGGGCGCAGGGTTGGGGGCCACACTACACAGCTCCTGGAAGCCAGGTCATGGCCCTACTCTGGCTCCTACATGCTCCAATTGGAGCTGCAGGGGCGGTGCCTGTGGACAGGGCAGCATGCAGAGCCACCTGGTCATGCCTCCATGTAGGAGCTGGAGAAGGAACATGCCGCTGCTTCCGGGAGCCGCTTGAGGTAAGTGCTGCTCGGAGCCTGCACTCCTGAGCCTCTCCCCATGCCCCAACGCCCTCCCCCAGCCCTGATCTCCCTCCCACTCTCCAAACCCCTCGATCCCAGCCCAGAGAACCCTCCTGCACCCCAAACCTCTCATCCCCAGCCCCACCCCAGAGTCCGCATCCCCAGCCGGAACCTGCACCCTTCCCACACCCCTGCCCCAGCCCTAATCCCCCTCCCATCCTCCAAACCCCTGGGTCCCAGCCCAGAGCACCCTCCTACACCCAATCTCCTCACCCCCAACTCCACCCCCAGAGCCTGCACCCCCAGCCAGAGCCCTCACTCCCTCCTGCACCAAACCCCAATTTTGTGAGCTTTCATGGCCCCTCCATACAATTTCTATCCCCCATGTGGCCCTCAGGCCAAAAAATTTGCCCACCCCTGGGTTAGAGTAAAAGAACAATTAGATATTAAAGACTGAGTACCTGTAGGAAGCTTACCAATTGGAATGAGATGTTATTCTCATTTAACAATAATGCTTGCTAGCAAAATCACTTAGGAATAATTTATCAGCGATAAAAGGTTTTTCTCACTTTGTGAATTGTACTTGTGTTTAAGTGTGTTGTAAATAAAACTACATCTGTTGCTTTCCAAATAAATGTTGTAATGAGTTATTTTAATTGGACTGGGGTGGGAAAAGGAATGGCATTTTGCCAATTCTATAGGTGTTTAACACTTAATTTTCATTTAAACCTTCCACAATTACACCACAGAGAAAAGAACAGAAAGAGGTAGAGTAGCAGCAAATGTGGTTTTCTTGCTGTGGCCACTTGTTTTGATCATATGTTCTTTCAGTGTATGGAAAATAACTGGATTAAATAGCATAAAATAGTTTATTGGTTGATGTGTTAGCTGTGCCATTTCCTTATATTCTTTGCATAACCCATTCAGATCATCAAGCATTTCCAACATTTGTCAGTCCCTTTCCTTACACAATATATTAAATGTTTAGTCTCAAGCGATAGCTACCGAGGCTGTGATCTTGGCACAAGCTAAGGGACAGTCCAGTGAGTATTAGTACTGAATAGTTATAGCAGTATAGTAATATTTTTACTTAAGCGTGCTAAAATAATGGTAACCAAATTGTTTTCTGTGGTGTCTAAAGATGAGTATCTAGGGACAGGGGAGAATGTTTCACGAAATGTACATCGTAATAACTTTTTTCAACTTTCTTTGAAGCATCAAGTATTGGCCATTCCTGGATTTAGGATATTAGATTTGGTGAAACAGTGGAAAATCCTATTTTTAACTGATTCCGAGTAAACTGAATTATCCCAATTTTCTGAAAGATAATTTAACACAATATACTACTTTGTTCTATTTGAATATTTATTACATGTGATTATTTCTACTTTTATATAAACTAAAAGCACCTTTCCCAGATGCTGGGTTCTACTGAAAAACTTTAAACCACAATTCTTAATAAACAAACAAACAAACAAACTAGTAAATCAAGCATCTTATCCTGCTCACCCACATCTCAGAACTAGATAGGCCAAAAGATAATATGAATATATTAGATAACAATAAGCCACAAGTTACCAAACCTTAGCACACCCTAAAATCAGATATAATAGATGGACGTTGTACTAAGTCCTGAAGGTGAACACATTTGGGCTTCTTCAGACCAAATGGAGATGGTGTGGCAGTGTCTCAGGTAACTTTCCTTCCTTCTAGCTAAGGGCTTGGCTACATTTGTGAGTTAGCGCACATTCAAGCAGCCTCGGGTGCCCTAACTCACTATAAAAAGAAAAGGAGTACTTGTGGCACCTTAGAGACTAACCAATTTATTTGAGCATGAGCTTTCGTGAGCTACAGCTCACTTCATCAGATGTATACCGTGGAAACTGCAGCAGACTTTATATATACACAGAGAATATGAAACAATACCTCCTCCCACCCCACTGTCCTGCTGGTAATAGCTTATCTAAAGTAATCGTCAGGTTAGGCCATTTCCAGCACAAATCCAGGTTTTCTCACCCTCCACCCCCCCACACAAATTCACTCTCCTGCTGGTGATAGCCCATCCAAAGTGACAACTCTTTACACAATGTGCATGATAATGAAGTTAGGCCATTTCCTGCAAAAATCCAGGTTCTCTCACTCCCTCACCCCCCTCCAAAAACCACCCCCATACACACACAGACTCACTCTCCTGCTGGTAATAGCTCGTCCAAACTGACCACTCTCCAAGTTTAAATCCAAGTTAAACCAGAACATCTGGGGGGAGAGGGGGGTAGGAAAAAACAAGAGGAAATAGGCTACCTTGCATAATGACTTAGCCACTCCCAGTCTCTATTTAAGCCTAAATTAATAGTATCCAATTTGCAAATGAATTCCAATTCAGCAGTTTCTCGCTGGAGTCTGGATTTGAAGTTTTTTTGTTTTAAGATAGCGACCTTCATGTCTGTGATTGCGTGACCAGAGAGATTGAAGTGTTCTCTGACTGGTTTATGAATGTTATAATTCTTGACATCTGATTTGTGTCCATTTATTCTTTTACGTAGAGACTGTCCAGTTTGACCAATGTACATGGCAGAGGGGCATTGCTGGCACATGATGGCATAAATCACATTGGTGGATGTGCAGGTGAACGAGCCTCTGATAGTGTGGCTGATGTTATTAGGCCCTGTGATGGTGTCCCCTGAATAGATATGTGGGCACAATTGGCAACGGGCTTTGTTGCAAGGATAAGTTCCTGGGTTAGTGGTTCTGTTGTGTGGTATGTGGTTGTTGGTGAGTATTTGCTTCAGGTTGCGGGGCTGTCTGTAGGCAAGGACTGGCCTGTCTCCCAAGATTTGTGAGAGTGTTGGGTCATCCTTTAGGATAGGTTGTAGATCCTTAATAATGCGTTGGAGGGGTTTTAGTTGGGGGCTGAAGGTGACGGCTAGTGGCGTTCTGTTATTTTCTTTGTTAGGCCTGTCCTGTAGTAGGTAACTTCTGGGAACTCTTCTGGCCCTATCAATCTGTTTCTTTACTTCCGCAGGTGGGTATTGTAGTTGTAAGAAAGCTTGACAGAGATCTTGTAGGTGTTTGTCTCTGTCTGAGGGGTCTTCATTATCATGCACATTGTGTAAAGAGTTGTCACTTTGGATGGGCTATCACCAGCAGGAGAGTGAATTTGTGTGGGGGGGTGGAGGGTGAGAAAACCTGGATTTGTGCTGGAAATGGCCTAACCTGACGATTACTTTAGATAAGCTATTACCAGCAGGACAGTGGGGTGGGAGGAGGTATTGTTTCATATTCTCCGTGTATATATAAAGTCTGCTGCAGTTTCCACGGTATACATCTGATGAAGTGAGCTGTAGCTCACGAAAGCTCATGCTCAAATAAATTGGTTAGTCTCTAAGGTGCCACAAGTACTCCTTTTCTTTTTGCGAATACAGACTAACACGGCTGTTACTCTGAAACCTAACTCACTATGCGTCCACACTGGCAAGGCACGTAGAGCGCCCAGACTCCGCGGCTAGAGCACTCTTGCTACTCCACCTCGGAGAGTGGAATAATGCTTGATGCACCCCCACTGGAGCGCCGCAATGCCAGTGTGGACGCCCTGGTCTGTTAGTGCACTCTGATTGGCCTCCAGAAATGTCCCACAATGCCTGTTCTAGCCACTCTGGTCATTTTGAACTTTACTGCCCTGCCCTCAGGTGACCAACCTTCAGACCCACCCTTTAAATTCTCTGGGAATTTTGAAAATCCCCTTCCTGTTTGCTCAGCCAGGCGCGGAGTGCTCTCAGCGAATCTTTCCAGGTGATCATGCCTCCACACGCCAGGCACTCCCCAGTATGGACCAATGGTGAGGTGCTGACCTCATCAGTGTTTGGGGGGAGGAAGCTGTCCAGTCCCAGCTGCGCTCCAGCCATAGGAATTACGATACCTTCGGGCAGATATCAAGGGACATGATGGAAAGGGGCCATGACAGGGATGCAGTGCAGGGCAGGGTTAAAGTGAAGGAGCTGCAGAATGCCTACCACAAAGCCCATGAGGCAAACCACCGCTCCGGTGCTGCCCTCGCAACCTGCCATTTCTACAAGAACTGGATGCAATACTTGGGGGCGATCCCAGCTCCACTCCGAGTACCACCATGGACACTTCAGAGCCGAATTCAACAAGGCAGGAGGAGGAGGAGGAGGAAAGCGGGACTGAGGGTGCTGAGGAAGAAACCCCAGAATCCCTAGATGCATGCAGCCAGGAGCTGTTCTCAAGCCAGGAGGAAGGTAGCAAGTCACGGCGGCCAGTGCTTGGGGAAGGACAAACACCAATGGAGGTGCCCAGTGAGCAGTTTTTATTTTGGGAAGGAAGTTATTCGGTGCGGGCTCTTGGGGCAAGGAGGGTTAGGGCTGCATGCATTCGTAGATGTGGAATAGGGCGTTGATGTGCTCTCTCACATCGTAGTAATCAGCCTCAGTGATCTCTTCAAAGGTCTCATCCAGAAGTTGGGCAATGCGCTTGCACAGGTTTCTTGGGAGAGCTACTTGTCCCAGTTAGGCTAACATGTCCGCACCACTGTGCCGTGCGGGGCGCGGAGACCATTGCTGCACACAGGCAAGCAGCATATGGGCCAGGGCGGAAGCTGCGTTGTAGCAGAAGACCCTCTCTTGCTTCCCAGGTCACCCTCAGAAGCGAGATACCTTCCAGGATGAACTCCTGTGGAAAATGTGGGGACAGTGTTCAGCATAGGGGCCCCCTGCCACTGTTGGCTCTCCCCAAGGCACAGAAACCTAGAGGACAGTATGGCCATGAAACAATCACTTCCCCTTGACCCTGTGCTTACTCACCATTTTGGGGCTCCCATGGGTTATGTGCGTTCACTTTGGGATGGGCAAATTCTGCTATTGTGTAGACTGTGCTTGCCCTTAAGTACAGGGGAATCATTGCTCTGTCTGGTGTGAACAATGCTGCCTCTGTTAAGTGTTGCATTTTGCCTTTACAGATGCAACCTTGAGATCTCAGTTGTCCATGTTATCACCAGCCAAAAGACTCCAAAGAATTAGGAAGAGGCCACGTAGAAGCAAAGAAGACATGCTGCATGAAGTAATGCAACAGTCTCTTAACGAAAATCTAAAAGTGCAGGAGTGGAGGGAGAGTGAAAAGAGGATCCGCCAGCAGAATGAGGAGCGCTGGCAGAAAAGTGTGGAGCTGCGGCAGCAAAGCACGGATCGGCTTATAAGCATCATGGAGTGCCTAGCGGACTTGATCCAGGACTCATAGCCATGCAGGTGGATGTGACAGGGTCAGGCCAGATGGCTATAGGAGAGTAATAGAAGGCAGATATATTAGCCCCAGGCTAAGTAGGTCCCTTTTCTCTGGGTAAGGTAACAGGGAAGGTTCCAGAACAATCAGGAACCTTCTGGAGACAATTAAGACAGGCTGATTAGAACATCTACAGCCAATCAAGGAGCTGCTAGAATCAATTAAGGCAGGCTAATCAGGGCACCTGGGTTTTAAAAAGGAACTCACTTCACTTTGTGGTGTGAGGAGTTGGGAGCAAGAGGCACTAGGAGCTGAGAGTGAGAACATGGACTGATGGAGGACTGAGGTGTACAAGCATTATCAGACACCAGGAGGAAGGTCCTATGGTGAGGATAAAGAAGGTGTTGGGAGGAGGCCATGGGGAAGTAGCCCAGGGAGTTGTAGCTGTTGCACAGCTGTTCCAGGAGGCGCTCTAGACAGCTACATTCCACAGGGCCCTGGGCTGGAACCCAGAGTAGAGGACGGGCCCGGGTTCCCCCCAAATCCTCCCAACTCCTGGTCAGACACAGGAAGAGTCGACCTGGACCGTGAAATCAGAAAAATGGCCAAGCTGAGGGCTGCCATGAAGCTCCAAGGTGAGCAAATCTGCCAATAAGCGCAAGATCCACCAAGGTAGAGCAGGAACTTTGTCACATGGAGCGCTACCGCGCGCAACCCAACCCAGCAACCCTTGTCCCAAAACTCTTTCCCTTGTGCCCCGTGTCACCTCCAGCCCACTTTCCCCAACATCTGGGTTCTTATTGCCACCAGCTGCCTCCAACACTTGTAGCTTCACCACCCAGCCCTGAAAAATACAACCCTTACCCACTGCACTCAACCCCCATCACCATGCAGTGTAGCTATCCTGAAGTGAAGCACTCATTGCACAGCACTTCAGACCAGAAGTCTGAGTATGAGAACAGGCAAATCTGTGATTGAACCGTTCGCCATCCCACCCCCTTGCCCTGTCTGTTTCCCAAGCAGTTGTGTTTCTTTTCAATAAATGGATTTTTTGGCTTTGAAAACATTCTTTATTATTGCATAAAGTAAAAGATACCTTAGCCCAGGAAAGCAAGAGGCACTGCAAGTCAGCATAGCAAACACAGATTCCTACTAACAGTTGAACCACTGCACTTCACTCCTGTGCAGGGCACCAAACATCACTGGTGGCTTTCAGCCTCAAATTGCTCCCTCAAGGCATCCCTAATCCTTGCAGCCCTGCCTGGGGCCCTCCAATAGCCCTGCACTCTGGCTGTTCAAATTCAGCCTCCAGGTATTGAACCTCCGAGTTCCATGCCTGAGTGAATCTTTCACCCTTCCCTTCACAAATGTAATGGAGGGTACAGCACGCGGATATAACCGTGGGGTGCTGTCATCGGCCAGGTCCAGCTTTCCATACAGAGAGCAGCAACAGCCCTTTAAACAGCCAAAAGCACACTCCACAGTCATTCTGCACCACTCAGCCTGTTGTTGAACCATAGAATCATAGAATCATAGAATATCAGGGTTGGAAGGGACCCCAGAAGGTCATCTAGTCCAACCCCCTGCTCAAAGCAGGACCAATTCCCAGTTAAATCCCACTCCTTGCTGCTGTCAAGGCTCCCTGTGGAAGGTTTCATGAGCCACAGGATTAAAGGGTAAGCGGGGTCTCGAAGGATCACAACAGGCATTTCGACTTCCCCTACAGTGATCTTCTGGTCTGGGAAAAAAGTCCCGGCTTGCAGCTTCCTGAACAGGCCAGTGTTCTGAAAGATGCATGCATCATGCACCTTTCCAGCCCAGCCTGCATTAATGTCAATGAAACGCCCACGGTGCTCCACAAGTGCCTGGAGAACCATAGAGAAATTCCTTTTCCGATTAACATACTTGGAGTTTAGGTAGGCTGCTGCCAGAACTGGAATATGTGTCCCATCTATTGCCCCTCTGCAGTTAGGGAAACACATTTGTGCAAAGCCAGACACAATGTCATGCATGTTACCCAGAGTCACAGTTCTTCTGAGCAGGATGCGATTAATGGCCTGCAAACTTGCATCAACACAATTCCAACCACTCCAAATGGGCTAGTGACCAATTGTAGCTGTCTGGCAGTGCCAGCTTCCAGATTGCAATAGCCACCCGCTTCTCCACCAGCAGGCCAGCTCTCAATCTCATGTCTTTGTGCCACAGGGTGGGGGGGGCGAGCTCCTCACGCAGTCCCATGAAAGTGGCTTTTCTCATCTGAAAGTTCTTCAGCCACTGCTCGTCATCCCAGACTTGCATGACGATGTGCTTCCACCACTCAGTGCATGTTTCCTGAGCCCAAAAGTGGCGTTTCACAGTGGTGAGCATGTCCGTGAATGCCACAAGCAGTCTCGTGTCATATGCGTTACTCGCGTCAATATCATCATCGGAGTCCTCACTGTCAGTTTGGATCTTAACTCAACTGCCAAACATGATGTGCTGGCGAGACTTGTCAGCATATTCCTCAGCAGTTCAGGCTCCATTCTTGTAGACCGAAAGGGAAGACAGAGCGTGCAGTACAAAAACCTTTGAGAGATGGCGCCAAATGTGGATGGAAGCTCAGGGATTGCTGGGATGCGAACCAATGCATCACGGGGCATTGGGACAGGGCCCAGAATGCCCCGCACCTCCCGCCCCTTCCCACAAGCCACAGCGCCAGAATGGGAAGAGGTGCTCTGTGGGATAGCTGCCCATAATGCACGGCTCCCAGCGCTGCTGCAAGAGCCGCAAATGCGGCCATGCCAGTGTGCTTGCAGCTGTCAGTGTGGACACACTGCAGCACTTTCCCTAATATGCTCTACAAAGGCGGGTTTAACTCAAAGCGCTTTACATCTGCAAGTGTAGCCATGCCCTAAGTTACTACTAGTACTAACTTAAATACAAATCCCTGAAAATTGTTCTTTCCAGCCAATATATATATAACATTCATTCACCACCACACACACTGAGTATGACCATAGGCACCCCTGTAGTCACATGCTACACACTACTGCAATAATATCTGTATATAATATGTCTTGTAAGAGAGGTATCATTTGAAAGCTAACAACATGCTGGCTATTAATATCACTGTAAAATGCAGGTGTTAATGTAAAATGTGAAGTTATGAATTCCTTCTGTATTATGTTATGAGAACGTGTTTAAGACCAGACAGCCTAGCCTAGATAAAGGTGATAAACAGATCTGTCTGAGACAAAGCAATGTTGATTTACCTCAATTTACATAATAGCTGTAAACAAAGCTATTGAATTAAACCAGCAGGGGGTTATCCGTTTCCTGAACACTAGAGAAAAAGAACTAAATGGCTCCAGCACCCCAGAGAGAGACACAAGACTCAACCCCGGGTCTTCTTGAGGGTATGTCTACACTGTCACTTGGCTGGCAAAACTTGTGTCATTCAGGGGTGTTAAAAGACCCCTCCCCCCAATGACAAAAGTTTTACTGACAAAAAGCACCAGTGTGAACAGCACTTTGGGAGCAGGAGCCGACAAAGCTGCTGCTGCTCGCTGAGGGGAGGAAGTCTTTTGTGGGCAGGAGAGCTCTCTCTCCTGCCGACAAGCAGCAGCTACACTGCACAGCTTTCAGCGCCACAGCCGTGTCGCTAAAAGCTTTGTAGTGTAGCCATAGGCTGTGTAAGGCGAAAACTTCCCTTTAGGGATATAAGCAAGAGAGAGAGAGAGACACTCCATCTTTTTCCTTCACCTAGGAGACAAAGGCCATGTCTACACTATGAAATTAGGCCAAATTTATAGCAGTCGATTTTTTAGAAATCAGTTTTATACAGTTGATTGTGTGTGTCCCCACTTAAGACCATTAAGTTGGCAGAGTGCATCCACAGTACTGAGGCTAGCGTCTACTTCCGGAGTGTTGCACTGTGGGTAGCTATCCCACAGTTCCCGCAGTCTCTGCCGCCCATTGGAATTCTAGGTTGAGATCCCAATGCCTGATGGGGCAAAAAACATTGTCGCTGGTGATTCTGGGTACATGTTGTCATTCCCCCCCACTCCCCGTGAAAGCAACAGCAAACAATCATTTCTTGCCTTTTTTCCTGGGTTACCCATGCAGACGCCATACCACAGCAAGCATGGAGCCCACTCTACTCACCGTCATTGTATGTCTCCTGGATGCTGGCAGATGCGGGACTGCATTGCTACACAGCAGCAGCTCCTTGCCTTGTGGCAGCAGATGGTGCATTACGACTGATAGCTGTCCTCGTCGTCTTCTTGGTGCTCTTACTGGCCTCAGTGAGGTTTGTCAGGGGTGCCTGGACATAAATGGGAGGGACTCAGGTCATTCTCTTCTTTAAGTTTTGTCTATGAAGATTCAGTCCTGCCTGGAATATTGGCAGAGGGATAGCTCAGTGGTTTGAGCACTGACCTGCTAAACCCAGGGTTGTGAGTTCAATCCTTGAGGGGGCCATTCTGCCTCAGGCTGCCCTCCCAGCCAGCAGCACCGTGAGCACTCAGGAGAAGATGACAACTAGCAGTTGTACTGCACCAGCCTATCCCTTGCTCCTCCCTCCATGAAAGCAACGGCTGATGATCATTTTGTGCCTTTTTCCATGTGGGAGCCATAGTGCTGTCAGCATCATCATCCACCTGCTGCTTCCGCTGCCACTCTGCTCTCCTGCAGACGCCATACCACGGCAAGCATGGAGCCAGCTCAGATCGCCGCAGCAGTTATGACTGTTCTAAACACCACGTGCATTATCCAGCAGTATATGCAGAACCAGAACCTGCAAAAGCAGGTGAGTAGGCAACGGCAGCGCGGTGAGGACATGGACACAGACTTCTCTCAATGATGGACATTATTGTGGTAATGGAACAGGTTCATGCCATGGAACACCGATTCTGGGCCCGGGAAACAAGCACAGACTGGTGGGACCGCAAAGTGTTGCAGGTCTGGGACAATTCCCAATGGCTGCGAAACTTTCACATGCATAAGGGCACTTTTTGTGACTTGCTTTCCCCTGCCTTGAAGCACAAGTATACCAAGATGAGAGCAACCCTCACAGTTCACAAGCGAGTAGCGATAACCCTGTGGAAGCTTGCAATGCCAGACAGCTACCGGTCAGTCGGGAATCAATTTGGAGTGGGAAAATCTACTGTGGGGACTGCTGTGATCCAAGTAGCCAACACAATCACTGAGCAGCTGCTACCAAGGGTCGTGACCCTGGGAAATGTGCAGGTCACAGTGGATGGCTTTGCTGTAATAGGATTCCCTAACTCTGGTGGGGCAATAGACGGAAGCCCTATCCCTGTCCTGGCACCAGAGCACCAAGGCAGCGAGTACATAAACCGAAAGGGGTACTTTTCAGTGGTGCTGCAAGCACTGATGGATCACAAGGGACGTTTCACCAACATCAATATGGGATGGCCAGGAAAGGTTCATGACACTCGCATCTTCAGGAACTCTGGTCTGTTTCAAAAGCTGCAGGAAGGGACTTTCTTTCCAGACCAGAAAATAACCATTGGGGATATTCAAATGCCTTTAGTTATCCTTGGGGACCCAGCCTACCCCTTAATGCCATGGCTTATGAAGCCATACATAGGCAGCCTGGACATTAGTCAGGAGCTGTTCAGCTATAGGCTGAGCAAGTGCAGAATGGTGGTAGAATGTGCATTTGGACGTTTAAAAGCACACTGGCACAGTTTACTGACTCACTCAGACCTCAGCGAAACCAATATTCCCATTAAGAAAAGGAGTACTTGTGGCACCTTAGAGAATTACAAATGTATTTGAGCATAAGCTTTCGTAAGCTTCAGCTCACTTCATCAGCTTATATGCAAATAAATTTGTTAGTCTCTAAGGTGCCTCAAGTACTCCTTTTCTTTTTGCGAATAGAGACTAACATGGCTGCTACTCTGAAACCTGTCAATATTCCCATTGTTATTACTGCTTGCTGTGTGGTCCGCAATATCTGTGAGAGTAAGGGGAAGACATTTATGGTGGGGTGGGAGGTTGAGGCAAATTGCCTGGTCGCTGATTAAGCACAGCCAGACACCAGGACGGTTAGAAGAGTACAGGAGGGTTTGGTGTGCAACAGAGAAGCTTTTCAAACTAGTTTCATGACTGGCCAGGCTATGGTGTGAATGTTCTGTTTGTTTCTCCTTGATGAAAACCCCCGCCCCTTGATTCACTCTACTTCCCTGTAAGCTAACCACCCTCCCTTCCTCTCTCCCCTTCGATCACTGCTTGCAGAGGCAATAAAGTCATTGTTGCTTCAAATTCATGCATTCTTTATTAATTCATCACACAAATAGGGGGGATAACTGCCAAGATAGCCCAGGAGGGGTAGAGGAGAAGGGAAGGACAAGGCCACACTGCACTTTAAAACTTATTGAATGCCAGCTTTCTGTTGCTTGGGCAGTCCTTTGGGGTGGAGTGGTTGGGTGCCCGGAAGCCCCCCCACCGCGTTCTTGGGCTTTTGGGTGAGGAGGCTATGGAACTTGGGGAGGAGGGCGGTTGGTTATACAGGGACTGTAGCGGGGGGGTCTGTGCTCATACTGCCTTTCCTGCACCTCAACCATACACCGGAGCATATCAGTTTGATCCTCCAGTAGCCTCAGCATTGACTTCTGCCTTCTGTCAGCAAGCTGACGCCACCTATCATCTTCAATCTGCCACCTGTCCTTGCATTCATATTGTGTTTTCCTGGACTCTAACATTGTCTGCCTCCACGCATTTTGCTGGGCTCTTTCAGTGTGGGAGGACTGCATGAGCTCAGAGAACATTTCATCGCGAGTGCATTTTTTTCGCCTTCTAATCTTCGCTAGCCTCTGGGATGGAGATGATAGGGGGAGCGTTGAAACATTTGCAGCTGCAGGAGGGGAAGAAAAAGGGAAAATAGTAGTTAAAAAGGCACATTTTAGAGAACAATGGGTAGACTCTTTCAGGGTGAACCTTGCTGTTAACATTACATAGCACATGTGCATTCAGTACAAGGTTGCATTTTGCCTCTTATAGTGAGGGTCTGCTGGTTTGGTGTGAGAAATCACACACACAGGGCTGGCAGGCAACAGAATTCAGCTTGCAGGCAGCTCTGGTAAGCCACAGTCTTTTGGCTTCTTTAACCTTCATAACATGTGGGAATGGTTTCAAACAGCAGCGCCCTCATTTCCCATACCAAACAGCTGTTGGCTTGGCCATTTAAAATGGGTTGGCAATTTAAAAGGTGGGGCTGCGGTTTTCAGGTTAACGTGCAGCACAAAACCCAACTAAAGCCCTCCACACACATACACAATTCTCTGGGATGATCGCTTCACCCCTCCCCCCCAGTACATGGCTAACAGCGGGGATGATTTCTGTTCAGCCACAGGCAAACAGCCCTGTAGGAACGGCCAACTCTGAATGTCCCCTTAATAAAATTATCCTATTTCAACCAGGTGACCATGAATGATATCACTCTCCTCAGGATAACACAGCAAGATAAATAACGCATGTTGCTTGAATAACAGCAAACACAGGGACCATACGCTGCCATGCTTTGTTATGCACTGACTCCAGACTATGTGCTCCTGGCCTGGCATGGTAAAGTGTCCTATCATGGAGGACGGAATAAGGCTGCCCTCCCCAGAAACCTTTTGCAAAGGCTTTGGGAGTACATCCAGGAGAGCTTTATGGAGATGTCCCTGGAGGATTTCTGCTCCATCCCCAGACATGCTAACAGACTTTTCCAGTAGCTGTACTGGCCGCAAATTAATCATTAAACACGCTTGCTTTTAAACCATGTATTATATTTACAAAGATACACTCACCAAAGGTCCCTTCTCTGCCTGGTGGGTCTGGGAGCCTGTGTTGGATGGGTTTGGGGGGTACTGGCTCCAGGTCCAGGGTGAGAAACAGTTCCTGGCTCTCAGGGAAACCTGTTTCTCTGCTTGCTTGCTGTGCGCTATCATCTTCCTCGTCCCCAAAATGTGCATCCCTGTTGCGTGATAATCTATTGACGGAGTCAAAGCACAGGGGTGGGGTAGTGGTGGCTGCACCCCCGGAATGGCATGCAGCTCATCATAGAAGTGGCATGTCTGGGGCTCTGACCCCGAGCAGCCGTTTGCCTCTCTGGTTTTTTGGTAGGCTTGCCTGAGCTCCCTAAGTTTCACGCAGCACTGCTGCGGGTCCCTGTTATAGCCTCTGTCCTTCATGCCCTTGGAGATTTTTTCAAATGTTTGGGCATTTCATCTTTTGGAATGGAGTTCTGATAGCACAGATTCATCTCCCCAAACAGCGATCAGATCCCGTACCTCCCGTTCGGTCCATGATGGAGCTCTTTTGTGATTCTGGGACTCCATCAGGGTCACCTCTGCTGATGATCTGCACTCACCTGCAGCTTGCCACACTGGCCAAACAGGAAATGAGATTCAAAAGTTCCCAGGGCTTTTCCTGTCTACCTGGCGACTGCATCTGAGTTGAAAGCGCTGTCCAGAGCGGCCACAATGGAGCACTCTGAGATAGCTCCCGGAGGCAAATACTGTCAAATTACGACCATGCTACCCCAAATTCGACCTGGCAAGTCGATTTCAGCACTAATCTCCTCGTCCGGGGGAGGAGTACAGAAATCGATTTTAAGAGCCCTTTAAGTTGAAGTAAATGGCTTTGTCGTGTGGACGGGTGCATGGTTAAATCGAACTAATGCTGCTAAATTCGACCTAAACTTGTAGTGTAGACCAGGGCAAAGAAACCAAGTGATCTGATCTCTGTGGTGGGTCCTGGTCAGGCTGGCCAGTAAAATGCTGGAAGGGAGACTGGGTAACAGAAACTATCCTGAACAAAAACTCTTTTGCTAGACTAAATTTTAGACTTTTAGATGTGTGTTTTCTCTACTTTTATCTCTAATACCTGGTATCACTGAATCCATGCTCTTTTGTTAATAAACTTACTTTACTATAAACCAATTCAGTGATGTGGAAGGAAAGAGTGTATTTACCCCCACTTAAATTAATAAGCTGATATACTCACTCTTAAACAGAGTGAACTTAATATCTTCTGAATACCCAATGATAGGGGCTGTGTGTTTGATGCTGGAGTTCACGGATTGTTAGCTGCTCAGCGCAGTTTGGGCTGGGTGAGCCTTCAGGAAGACAGACTAGTGGGGGCAGGGAACTGATACACAGTCCAATCACAAACAAAACTCACTCTTGCTGGGGCAGAGAGGTAACACAGTGGCTCACAGCTCTGGGTAGCTGCAGTAGTGCTAACATATGATGATGATGATGATGGTGCAGCAGATAAAGGATCTCCAATTGTCATGGTGTCCATGCCATGGTTTCACGTCCTCTATCTGTCAAGGATAGCGTGGTTACTGTTGTGCACCAGTTTCCCCCACTTTAAAAGAAGTCCTGCACAGGCATCTTCCAGTTTTTTGGAAAACAACATTTGCACAAGTCAGAAGTCTGGTGGCAATCAGTGAGTGGTGACGCGAACAGGACAGTGAAATCCAGAAGTTCCTAATCACAGACCGACACACAGGCTGTGGGTGTGTGATACAGTCATCTTGCTTGTGGACTGAGGCGGCAGCTGCCCCCACGACTGAGCAGTCCTTTTTAGGATCCACTCCGCTCACCCCACATGGGGAAGGGGTTAGGAAAGGTACCCTAAAAATAGTCTTGCCTCTGTTTTTCCTGGCTGGATATCCGCATCCAGCAGGCTCACCACCTCAGTGAACAAAAATGTAAGAAACTTTTCAACTTTGGAACTTGGAATGTATGTACCCTGATGGACAACTCAAACAGCAACTGACCAGAGCAACATACAGCCATTATTGTTCATGAATTGAGTCGATATTAACATACATATTTAACATCGATATTGCTGCTTTGTCCGAAACTAGAAGAGCTGATGAAGGACAGGTCAGGGAGGAGAAAGGAGGATACATTTACTTCTGGAATGGAAAAATCTATAGATGAACTCCGATTGCTTGGAGTGGGCTTTGCTATAAAGAACAAACTCGTAAGGCACCTCTGAGGTACCAGTTGGCATTACTGAGCGGTTTATGACACTCTGAGTGAGGCTCACCAAAAATCAACAGGCAACTATTGTGAGTGCCTGTGCACAACACGGGATGCTGATGAGAATGTAAAGGAAGATTTTTATTCTCAGTTGGAAGCCATTTTATCAGAGACCTCTACAGAAGACAAGATCATCCTTCTGGGGGATTTCAATGCATTTGTTGGACGAGACTCAGATCTGTGGAAAGGAACAATTGGGAAAGAAGGAGTTGACAAAAGCAATTCAAATGGAATTCTGCTCCTGACCAAGTGTGCTGAACATGAACTTATTATTACCAACATTCTTTTCTGACAAAAGGAAAAGTTCAAAACATCTTGGAGACACCCACTGTCAAAGCACTGGCGTCTCCTTGACTACATCATAGTTCATGCCCGAGATCATAATGACGTACTTCTCACAAGAGCAATGACAAGTGCTGATGACTGTTGGACTGATCATCACCTTGTTCAATCCACAATGAAAATTAAGATGGCTTCCAAATGCAGGCTGCAAAAGAAGCAGGTCAGGCGCAAGCTGAAGGTTCAAAATTTGAAGGGCCCTATTAAGTGTGACCACTTCCAAACAGTCTTAGAAGAAAAGCTCCCATCAGAGTTTCCGGAATAAACTGAGGAACATTGGAGCCAGTTGAAAGCAGTAATCATCAATGCCCATGAGGAAACCATAGGCTACCAAACCAAAAAACATCAGGACTGGTTTGACAAGAATGATGCTGAAATTGAACAACTCATTGATGAGAAGAGAATAGCATTTTGTGCTTGGCAGAACGACATAAATTGTAATATAAAGAGAGAAGCCCATGCCAAGGTGAGGGTGGAAGTACAATGTAAAACCAGAGAACTTAAGAACAAATGGTGGACTGAGAAAGCGCAAGAACTCCAACATCTCACAGACATCCACAATGCATGTGGTTTCTTTAGTGCCACCAAGGCTGGGCCAATTTGTCATGGTATGAATCCTCTTCACTCTTAAGGATGGAACCACACTTCTGAAGGACAACGAAGCCATCAATTCTCGCTGGAAAGAACATTTTGAAGATCTCCTTAACCATAATTCTATGGTTGCAGATGAAGTCCTTGAGCAAATCCCTCAATGACCATTTAGGGATGAGCTCGGAGACCCTCCCAATTTGTATGAGGTACACAATGCCACCCAGCAGATGAAGAACAACAAGGCAGCAGGTCTAGATGGGATCCCCGCTGAAATCTTTAAAAACGGTGGACCAGAGCTAATTCGGCAGCTTTACCTGCTTATTCTTAAAATCTGGATAAAGAAGGAGATACCCAGTGAAATGAGGGATGCCCTGATTGTCACTCTCTTCAAGAAAGGGGATAAAGTGGATTGTGGAAATTATCATGGTATCTCCGTCCTAACCATTGCAGGCAAAGTTCTGTCGTGGATCCTTGCAACCCACCTTCTGCCCCTGTCAGAAGACATTTTACCAGAGTCACATAGTGGTTTCCACCATGTTGTGGAACTGCAGATATGATCTTTACAGCACTGCAGCTGCAAGAAAAGTGTTGGGAGCAATACCGACCACTGTACATGGCTTTTATTGGTCTAACTAAAGCTTTTGACTCAGTGAATTGCCATGCCCTCTGGATTGCATTTTCTAAGATTGGATGTCCTGATAAATACATCAATGTCCTAAAATTGCTTCATGATAACATGAAAGCAACTGTTCTGAGCAGCACTGGCTCCCAGAGTGAACCTTTCAAAGTACAAACAGGAATAAAACAGGGCTGTATCATCGCTCCAACCATGTTTGCGGTTTTTATTGCAGTCATTCTTTACTTAATCACTAGGAAGTTTACAGCTGGCATTGAAATCATTTGCAGAATAGATGGAAAGCTGTTCAGGCTTAACAGGCTGAAAGCCAAGAGTAAGATTTCCACAATATCTATTGTGGAACTTTAGTATGCTGATGACAATACAATCTTTGCCCACTCTGAGAAAGATCTTCTAACTATCTTGAATGTGTTTGCCGATGCTTACATATGACTTGGTTTCACTCTTAATATCAGGAAGACTAAAGTGCTCTATCAGCCTTCTCCAAATGAGGTATTACATGCCCCATCTATCAAAATTAATGGAGTGGCACTGGAGAATGTTGACCATTTCCTCTACCTTGGAAGTCATCTTTCATCCAAAGCAGATATTGATGCAGAAATTTAACATCGCCTGAGCTGTGCCAGTGTAGATTTTTCTCGTTTACAGCACAGGGTCTTTGAAGATCATGACATTCAAACAGACACCAAGCTTCTTGTTTACCAAACCGTTATTCTCCCAACACTGTTGTATAGGTCCGAAACTTGGACACAACCTAAAGACACCACTTGAAAGTCCTTGAGAGGCATCATCAATGCTGCCTTCGTAAGATTCTAAAGATCAAATGGGCAGACAGGCACACTAATATTAGTGTTCTGGAAGAGGCAAAGATCACCAGTATCGTGGCAATGATCATCTGTCAGCAATTCCGCTGGACTGGTCACATTGTTTGGATGCTAGACCCTCGCCTCCCAAAACAGGTCCTGTTCTCTCAGCTGAAAGAAGGGTATTGTAACATGAGTGGACAATGGAAGGGTTATAAGGACTTGCTGAAGGACAACCTAAAAAATGTAATATTGACATTGACACTTGGGAGACACTTGCCCAGGATCGCTTAAAATGGAGTGAAGTCCTATGTGATGGTCCCCTGCATTTTGAACTTTCTCGCCAACAAGACGAAGAGGACAAGAGGCACAGAAGGAAGGAGAGACTGGCTTCCAGTCATGGTCAACAGCCTCCTGCTGAGCCTGAAAACATCTGCCCTCATTGTAATAGAACTTGTGGTTCAAGGATTGGCCTCATTAGCCACCTGAGGACCCATAACTCCCAAAGAAGATGATCATACTCAGTAACAAGTGATTGCCCATCATCATCATTCCACTCATTCGCTAACTTGCACACCGAGTTTAACCGTTTCATGCATTATTAGTATCTAGCACAATTCTGCAAAAATCAGATTGCTATAATCGTCCACTTTCCAGAAATATACTGATACCTTTTAAAGCTAAGCTTTCAGACTATTGAGTATAGAAGATAAATTTTTTCTTGTATTGTGGTCAATATTCTGCATCTTCTACAAAGCAGTAGTGCCAGCAGCTTTGCAGTTGAATTTAAATACAGGTACATGGGACATGATTTGATGTTTGGCATTTTAAAGTGAATTCTCTGATCATAATTGTCATGGATGATAAAGTAACTTGTAGTGGTTGAAAACAGGGCAAAAGTACAGTTGGGAAATAATGCATGACACTTTTGCAAATATTTGTTCAACTTTCTAAATGAATTTGTTTTGGCCCTGCTTGCTCTCTTCTGATGTTTTCAATGAACATTTGAATGATCAGGCTTTACTGGAACAAACTTGGCACAGAAGTAATGTGAATTTCAAAGTTGCATATGCAAATATTAATGGATACTGAATTTTAAATTCACCCAAGTATTCATGCTGAAAGTACTGCAAGCTCATCCAATCAGGGAACAGTTACATGATAAATTTGACCAATCACAATCAAGCAATACAGCATGAATTCTGAATACTGTATTTATGATCCACAAAGTAAAAAATTCAAAAACATTCAGATAACGTAGACATTCAAGGAAATTGCGTTTCTGCTCATGGCTTTTCCATGAGTGGAATGAAAGGTTAATCAAATAAATTATTCATTGTGATTTTTTTGCTCAGCTCTATTCAAGAGCGTAAACTCCATCTTTTCTTTTTTCCAGTTCTGCATGTCTCATTGTCAGACTGTTTCCATGAGTCACTCTTATTTTTCTAGCAAAAGAAAAAGAACTATAAAGGGAAACTAGTCATCTATTATGTCTTTTATAGAGACCAAAGTCTGATTCAAGTTACCATTATGCACAAATGGAAACAAATCACAAACTCTGAAAGCACATAACACTTGAACGTTTATTGCATCTCAAGTGCACAATCTCCTTCTATGCAAATCTGAGTATTTTTTTTTAAAATGTGCATAGTCTCTTGTCCTCACCATACACATACACAATTCCCACGGTAATAAATGGCAGTCATATATTCATATGGCTATTACTGTCAGCAAAGAGTTCTGAATAATATTCTAGTACAGCACTTCCTCTGTAACTGTTTTCTCATCATGGCACTTATTCCTCTGACTTAACATTAAATCAGTGCCCCAGAATGGCAGCAGGGGTGGGGGTGGGGGTTGGGCAATTCTGTCATTCAGATGACATACATAAAGGTCTTGATTGTTAAAAAAGCTACGAATTTTTTTGCAGTAATGGATAAATTAGTTCCAATATTCTGGCCCAACTGGAACTGAGGTGACTATACACTGCCTCATGAAAATTCCCCTCTCTATTTCAATACAGATCTTCCTTTCTTAGTTAATCTGGTTTGAGCCAAAATTCAGTGCTGGGGGAAGTTTACAACCAGAAAAAAGGCATGAGGAAAAAAGCTTCTGCTTAGAGACCAGAAAATCATCTTGTCTTCAGAATTAGACAGAATTAGGCTCAAAATTACAGTTTGCATAAGCGGATGTAATATCATTGACTTTGGTGGGGTCACTCTCACTTAAGCCAGTGGTGAAGTTGGCCCAAAGTATCAACTCTACTCCATGAAAAAAGGAGAAGCTACCACAAGGAGGTTTAGCGGGAGTGATGATCTGTCCCAAAGCATGTATGATTTAAACAAGTACAGTTACATTGACTTCAGTGGAGTTACACCTGGTGTAAATTCAGCCCTAGTGTAAGCAGAATATTTTCCAGGTGCCATGGAAAGGATGATATGGTAAACATGTACCAAAGATACTGTAACACTGGCAGATCAGGTACCAGCTCATGCCAAGGACCTTACTTCTCAGCTGGAACCAGTCAGATCACCTGTGTGTTAGTATTGTTAAAAGAGGTATTAGAGTTATAAAAATGTGCTTCGCGTTTAGACTTTATGGAATGCTTGCAAGTTGCTGCATTTCTTAACTGCACTCATAATGAACTGTCTGCTATGTGAACGGTAACATTTACGTGTTTGCTCTGTAACTGTAAGTCACTAGACAGGAGAGAAGCATTAGAAAATGTAAACCACTCGTTTAGCTCAGGAGGTTATCTCCTGCCCAACAAAAGAAGGACCATAAACATCAAACAAACCGCTGTGGAACATGAGAAGACAAGAGACCCCTCCCCACACCATGGAAGAGGAAACTTTCAGCTGAATTCCTCCCAACAACTGAACTTGCAACTCGAAGCAGAAGGGGGGTGAAAAGGAATAAAAAGCCCTAATGAAAAGAAACTGTATCTTTATGCTGCCTGGACTCTGAGGGACAAGGATTGCTAAGGATAGGCAAAAGATCCCCATTGCTTGGCCTGGGTTAGCCCTAAAGGACATTTAGAGCTTGTTTAGTATTGAAAATTACAGTTCAAAAGGTAAGATTCATTCTCATTTGTGTGTATATATGTTTACTTGCATTAACCTTGTTTAAAAACCAGGGCACAACCCCCTAAAAGGTAGTGCGTTTTAAACTTAGATTTCAACAATGAACTGCACTAAGTTCAAACTCCTCAGCCACTTTAGCAGCTTCAACACAGCGTCACAGACAGAGTCCTTGGGTATTCCAGTCTGTCTTGCCACCCACGTGAGCATATCTCTGTGAGAGATAGCCCCTTACACCAAGAATCACAGAAATATCCAGGTTACTCCTAATCCTAAAGGACTAGTCACTTACTCCAGGTCAACTGCGCTTTAGGTCTCGCACCAAGCCAATCCTTTACTAAATTACTTGAAGACTTATTAAACAGGAAAAGGAAATTAAAGAGTTATTTACAAGGTTAAAGCAAGCAAACAGACATGAATGAGGTTTCAAAAGGTAATATAACTTGGTGATTATAGAAGCCTGTATTAGCAGCTGGGGATCTGTCACCCACATCAAAGTCCAAACAGCACAGAGATCCTTAGTTCCTCGGGTTTGGGGCTTTTACCTACCTCCTGCCACGTGCTCTCAGCTGCAAACTCAGCTAATGGGAGGAATGCACTGGTATCATTCATCTTCATCCTGGCTTAACCAGGAGATCTTCAATGATCTGAAACTCAAAAAAACAGTCCTACAAAAAGTCAAAACTAGGTCAAATTATGAAGGATGAATATAAAAAAATGAACACAAGTTTGTAGGGAAAAATTAGAAAGGTCAAGGCACAAAATGAGATTGATAGCTAGAGACCCAAAGGGTAACAAGAAAACATTCTACAAATACATTAGAAGCAAGATGAAGACCAAGGACAGGGTAGGCCCGTTACTCAATGACGGGGGGGGGGAGGGGTGGGGGAAGGGGGGTGGGGAGAGAAACAATAACAGAAAACGTGAAAATGGCAGAAGTGCTAAATGATCTTTTTGTTTCAATTTTCACCAAAAAGGTTAGTAGCAATTGTATGTCTAACACAGTGAATGCCAGTGAAAATGAGGTAGGATCAGAGGCTGAAATAGGGAAAAAACAAGTTAAAAATTGCTTAGACAAGTTAGATGTCTTCAAGTCACCAGGATCTGATGAAATACATCCTAGAATACTTAAGGAGCTGACTGAGGAGATATCAGAACCATTAGTAATTTTCTTTGAAAAGTCATGGAAGATTGGAGAGATTCCAGAGGACTGGAAAAGAGCATATACAGTGCCAATCTATAAAAAGGGAAATAAATACAACCTGGAGAATTACAGACCAGTCAGCTTAACTTCAGTACCCGGAAAGATAATGGAGCAAATGATTTAGCAATCCATTTGCGAACACCTAGAAGATAATAAGGTAACAAGCAACAGTCAGCATGGATTTCTCAAGAACAATTTGTGTCAAACCAACCGAATAGCTTTCTTTGACAGGGTAACAAGCCTTGTGGATAAGGGGGAAGCAGTAGATGTGTTGTGTTGTAAGCAACACACAAGAAGTAATTCTTCCACTCTATTCTGCCCTGATTAGGCCTCAGCTGGAGTAATGTGTACAGTTCTGGGAACCACATTTCAGGACAAATTGGGGAAAGTCCAGAGAAGTGCAACAAAAATAATCAAAGATCTAGAAAACATGACCTATGAGGGAAGACTGAAAAAAATGGGTTTGTTTAGTCTGGAGAAGGGAAGACAGAGGGGACATGATAACCATTTTCAAGTACATAAAAGGTTGTTACAAGGAGGAGGGAGAAAAATTGTTCTTCTTAACCTCTGAGGATAGGACAAGAAGCAATGGGCTTAAATTGCAGCAAGGCGGTTTAGGTTGGACATTAGGAAAAAATTTCTAACTGTCAGAGTGGTTAAGCACTGGAATAAATTGCCTAGGGAGATTGTTTCCATCACTGAAGATTTTTAAGAGCAGGTTAGACAAACACCTGTCAGGGATGGTCTTCTAGATAATACTTAGTCTGCCTTGAGTGCAGGGAACTGGACTAGATGACCTCTTGAGGTCCCTTCCAGTCCTATGATTCTAGGATTCATGGGAGGAGAGCAGAAGAAGAGTCATTATTCTTTTTGGTGAGAGTTTCTTAATCCAGAGTGTAACAGGGTCCACGACCCTCCCCTCTTCCTGGGGCCCTCTTGCCCTCCCTAATAAGGCTCAGAGAGGCTTCAGAGTTGTGCAACACCGTGTCTTTATTTACTTAACTTCATCCCACCACCAGTGTCCATCTATGTACAGCTTTACAGGATTAATCTCCTCCTTTACAGACTGTGACAAAGTTGCTCCTCTACCTTGGTGGGTCCTGCGCTTATTGGTGGATTTGCTCGCCTCAGAGATTCACAGCAGCCCTCAGTTTGGCTGCTTTCATGGCTCAAATCTGCAATTCATTCAGATAACCTCATCACTGGCCAGCATGGGGAAAAGTAGAAGAACAACCCCTGCAGTCTCTGCTGATCCACCATGTGGGTCAGGAAACAGCCCAGAGACCTTCCCCTCTGGTGGAACCCACAGTCCAAGTCAACTCCTCCTGTGTCTTATCAGGAGTTGGAAGGTTTGGAGGGAACCCAGGCCTGCCCTCTACTCCGGATTCCAGCCCAGGGCCCTATGGATTGTAGCTGTCTAGAGTGCCTCCTGGAACAACTGTGTGACAGCTACAATTCTCTGGGCTATTTCCCCCTGGCCTCCTCCCAACACCTTCTTTATACTCACCACAGGACCCTCCTCCTGGTGTCTGACAACACTTGTATTCCTCAGTCCTCCAGCAGCACGTCTTCTCACTCCCATCTCCTTATGTGCCTCTCCCTAACTGAAGGGAGGTCCTTTTTAAACCCAGGTGCCCTCATTAACCAGTCTGTCCTAATTGATTCTAGCAGCAGCTTCTTAATTGGCTCCAGGTGTCCTAATTAGCCTGCCTGCCTTAACTGGTTCCAGCAAGTCCCTGCTTGTTCTGGAACTGCCCCGTTACCTTACCCAGGGAACAGGGATCTACTTAATCTGGGACTAATATATCTGCCTTCTATCACTCTTCTGTGACTGTGGGGCCGTTTTCCGATCCTCGGTCCGTTCACGTATCCAGGCGGGTTTCCTCTGGGCGGCATCCACCGACTCTCTTGACACCTTCAAGGAGCAGAGGGCGCTGTCCGAGGTTCTCTGCTCAGTGACCCTGTCCGGTTCCCTCCATCTGACCCTTTGATTGAGGGGAAGAGCGAGAGACCCCAGCCCCAGCTGTTGCCGCTGTGGATACAGTCATTACTGTCACCTAGGAGGGGTCCTATCACACATGGTGTACATCCCCCTCCACCCCAAACCGCTCACCCCGCAGCCATGCCCATATTGTCGGGCACTCTCAGGAGAGGAATAATCGGTGACACTGGGAGTGGCACTAGATAACTTGAGGGGGTGGAAGACTGTCATAAATATAAGGGGAAGGGTACACCCCTTTAAAATTCCTCCTGGCCAGAGGAAAAATCCTCTCACCTGTAAAGGGTTAAGAAGCTAAAGGTAACCTCGCTGGCATATGACCAAAATGACCAATGAGGAGACAAGATACTTTCAAAAGCTGGGAGGAGGGAGAGAAACAAAGGGTCTTGTTCTGTGTCTGTCGGTATGCTGCTTTTGCTGGGGATAGACCAGGAATGGAGTCTTAGAACTTTTAGTAAGTAATCTAGCTAGGTACATGTTAGATTATGATTTCTTTAAATGGCTGAGAAAAGAATTGTGCTGAATAGAATGACTATTTCTGTCTGTGTGTCTTTTTTGTAACCTAAGGTTTTGCCTGGAGGGATTCTCTATTTTGAATCTAATTACCCTGTAAGGTATCTACCATCCTGATTTTACAGAGGTGATTACTTCTATTTACTTCTATTTCTATTAAAAGTCTTCTTGTAAGAAAACTGAATGCTTTTTCATTGTTCTCAGATCCAAGAGTTTGGGTCTGTGGGCACCTATGCAAATTGGTGAGGATTTTTACCAAACCTTTCCCAGAAAGTGGGGTGCAAGGGTTGGGAGGATTTTGGGGGGAAAGACGTGTCCAAACTACATTTCCCAGTAAACCCAGTTAGAGTTTGGTGGTGGCAGTGGATATTCCAAGGACAAAGGATAAAATTTATTTGTACCTTGGGGAAGTTTTAACCTAAGCTGGTAAAAGTAAGCTTAGGAGGTTTTCATGCAGGTCCCCACATCTGTACCCGAGAGTTCAGAGTGCGGGAGGAACCTTGACAAAGACCATGAGTGTCAAGGAAGCCCCCCCGCTCTAGGCCACCAGGTAACTCAGGAGGGTGGAAGACCACGAGTGTCGAGGAAGCCGCCCTGCTCTGGGCCCAGGCTAGCCTGAACACTTCTCCCTCCTGAAGGCTGCTGTGTCATACCTTCTGTTTGCTTTTGTTTTGTTGCATAGTTTTGCTTTATCCTCTTTGGTGATTCTTTGTAAGTGTTACACAAATAAAATTCTTTTCTGCCTTAAAAAAAATCACTCTTCTGTGACTGTGGGGCCGTTTTCCGATCCTCGGTCAGTTCACGTATCCGGGCGGGTTTCCTCTGGGCGGCATCCACCGACTCCCTTGACACCTTCGAGGAGCAGAGGGCGCTGTCCGAGGTTCTCTGCTCAGTGACCCTGTCCGGTTCCCTCCATCTGACCCTTTGATTGAGGGGAAGAGCGAGAGACCCCAGCCCCAGCCGTTGCCGCTGTGGATACAGTCATTACTGTCACCTAGGAGGGGTCCTATCACACATGGTGTACATCCCCCTCCACCCCAAACCGCTCACCCCGCAGCCATGCCCATATTGTCGGGCACTCTCAGGAGAGAAATAATCGGTGACACTGGGGGTGGCACTAGGTAACTCGAGGGGGTGGAAGACCACGAGTGTTGAGGAAGCCCCCCACTCTAGGCCACCAAGTAACTCAGGAGGGTGGAAGACCACGAGTGTCAAGGAAGCCCCCCCAGTCTGGGCCCAGGCTAGCCTGAACACTTCTCCCTCCTGAAGGCTGCTGTGTTATACCTTCTGTTTGCTTTTGTTGCATAGTTTTGCTTTATCCTTTTTGGTGATTCCTTGTAAGTGTTACATGAATAAAATTCTTTTCTGCTACAAAAAAATCACTCTTCTGTGACTGTGGGGCCGTTTTCCGATCCTCGGTCCGTTCACGTATCTGGGCGGTTTCCTCTGGGCGGCATCCACTGACTCCCTTGACACCTTCGAGGAACAGTGGGCGCTGTCCAAGGTTCTCTGCTCAGTGACCCTGTCCGGTTCCCTCCATCTGACCCTTTGATTGAGGGGAAGAGCGAGAGATCCCAGCCCCAGCCATTGCCGCTGTGGATACCATCATCACTATCACCTAGGAGGGGTCCTATCACACGTGGGTGTACGTCCCCTCCATCCCCAAACTGCCCACCCCGCAACCGTGCCCATCTTGTCGGGCACTCTCAAGAGAGGAATAATCGGTGACACTGGGCGTGGCACTAGGTAACTTGAGGGGGTGGAAGACCACGAGTGTTGAGGAAGCCCCGCCGCTCTAGGCCACCAGGTAACTCAGGAGGGTGGAAGACCATGAGTGTCGAGGAAGCCCCCCCGCTCTGGGCCCAGGCAAGCCTGAACACTTCTCTCCCCTGAAGGCTGCTGTGTTATACATTGCGTTTGCTTTTGTTTTGTTGCACAGTTTTGTTTTATCTTCTTTGGTGATTTGTGTAAGTATGTTACGCAAATACATTTTCTTCTACTTCAAAAAATCACTCTTCTGTGACTATGGGGCCTATTTCAAATCCTCCGTCCGTTCACGTATCCGGGCAGAGTTCCTCTGGGCGGCGTCCACTGACTCCCTTAATGCCTTTGAGGAGCAGTGGGCGCTGTCCGGGGTTCTCTGCTCGGTGTCCCCGTCCATTTCCCTTCGTTTGACCCTTTGACCACACTCCTGTCCCTGTTGTTCATTAGTTGTTCCCCGTAATTATTTGGTTTTCCAGGTCCTGTGGACCCCCCTCTTAGGCTGGGGGGGATCCTTTAGCCGTGGGAGGGTTTTGCCCACCCACTTCCTGGATCCCAATAGGATCACTCTTCTGTAGCCATCTGGACTGACCCTGTCACAAGGCAGAGCCAGACTTTAGCTAGGAGGCCTCCAGTTCTCCCCTGACTGACTTCTCCCTGGCTGGCCCCCTGCCTTCTGGCTCTCCCCCAGCATTTATAGCCCTTGGCTTGGCAGGTCAGCAAGTGTTGCCAGTCCTCAGGCCGGCATCAGGCCTTTTCCATCAGCCCCAATCTGCTTCCCCTGATTGGAGCTGACTGGGTAATTAGGGGCTAATTAGGTGCTTTTGCAACAGCACCCTGCCACACAGAGGTAGAGAGTTTCTGGATGTAAGATCCAACCTAGCCTGTCACCTCTTTCAGGAGGGACATAATTTCTGCAGAAGAACAGCTCTTCACACTAATTAATGTCCCTTTCCTGTATGGTGATTCATACAGGCACAGAGGCTCACAATACACCCTCTCACATATAACATTACAATATGGAATACAGACATTACAAGTAAGATCAATGCAGCAACTCACAAGCATTCAATAGAGTCCAAACACTAAACACGTTCTAGTAATCCTGATAGCTATCCTAACCGTATTAACCCACAGGTGAGCAGACAGATTCCAGCTATGTAATGCTCGTCATCATATGACCTGAAGCACTGTAAATTAGAAAAAGGATCAGTATCATAACCCCATTTTACAGATGGGGCAACTGAGGAAAAGAGAGGTGAAGTGACTTGTCTAACATCAACCAGAAGGCTGGTGACAAAACCCGACACAGAGCTCAGATTTCCTGAGTCCCACTCCCTTAATTCATGTTATGTTTTCAAAGACAAACACTGTGATACAGTGGGTGTACGTAAAAAGTTAATTCCATTTCCAGAGATATCAGAGGTCCTAGCAGTATTCCCCATTTTAAGTACATTTTAAGAATACTGTAATATATCTACATTTGGAATAATCTGTCTAGACAGATCAGAATCTAGCTCAAAGTATCTCCTTGTGTAGTGTCAAACTTTGCAGTTAGCTTGGACATAACTATCTGTCTCTGGACATTGTGTAGTTAAATACAGGACTGAGATCTCTGAAATTCAAGTAATTATTACCTGAGCTCATGAAACAATGTTCACTGGCTGCCTTTTACCGAAGGGCTGTTGATTGGGTTTAGGTAATATAGATACTGTTCCCATTTACAAGTTGGTTTCCAAAATCCATAATGCAGTTCAAAAATGCAGGAGGAAAGAATTATTAAACTGACCAGATTAATAAACCTGTACTATACCATATAGTAAAACTGGATTCTACCTCCCACCCCTGAAGGCTGGTGCTAAAGCTAAGGGTGCACAGCTGAAACCTCTTATCATAGAATCATAGAATATCAGGGTTGGAAGGGACCTCATTAGGTCATCTAGTCCAACCCCCTGCTCAAAGCAGGACCAAGCCCTTGTTTTTCTTCATTTAGAAAGAACAGTGAAGTAAACAAGCTTGGACATTTGGTAAGAAGTGACAGGGTCACAGTTTAGTTTTTAAATACAAGAGTTGCGGCGACATCATTGTTCTATCTATCTACCTATGCATCAGAACACAGCTTAGAATTTTGGCTCTGATGTTACATTAAATAAGAAAAAGGACACTACTAAACTGGGGTTTCTAGTAACCAATAATGTATGTTAAAGTTGTTCCACAAATAATTGTGTATCTGTGACTTGTGTGTATCTAGGCAACAGTTGATTAAAAATAGTTGTCAACAAAAATAAACATATAAATCCATCACAATTCCTGTCTATTTACCTAACTAGTCATTCTATCTATCTATCTAGTTGTTATATATATATAAAACAACTCATGCTCTGTAACAAAATGAACTGTCAGAATACAGAGGCAACTTCACAAAACATGTTTCTGCATGGTAAGTGTGTCTGAGTATTCCATGGTTATCTATTGTTATGATACATTCCATTTGCAATTTTCGTCTGGATTACACTTTACACATGTTTCAGAGTAGCAGCCATGTTAGTCTGTATCCACAAAAAGAACAGGAGTACTTGTGGCACCTTAGAGACTAACAAATATATTAGAGCATAAGCTTTTGTGGGCTACAGCCCACTTCATCAGATGCATAGAATGGAACATATAGTAAGATATATATATATATACATACAGATAAGTTGGAAGTTACCATACAAACTATGAGAGGCTAATTAGTTAAGATGAGCTATTATCAGCAGGAGAAAAAAAAAATTGTAGTGATAATCAAGATGGCCCATTTAGACAGTTGACAAGAAGGTGTGAGAATAGTTAACTTAAGGAAATAGATTCAATATGTGTAATGACCCAGCCACTCCCAGTCTCTATTCAAACCCAAGTTAAAGGTATCTAGTTTGCATATTAATTCAAGCTCAGCAGTTTCTCGTTGGAGTCTGTTTTTGAAGCTTTTCTGTTGCAAAATTGCCACCCTTAAATGTTTTACTGAGTGGCCACAGAAGTTGAAGTGTTCTACCGGTTTTTGAATGTTATGATTGCTGATGTCAGATTTGTGTCCATTTATTCTTTTGCGTAGAGACTGTCCAGTTTGGCCAATGTACATGGCAGAGGGGCATTGCTGGCACATGATGGCATATATCACATTGGTAGATGTGCAGGTGAACAAGCCCCTGATGGCGTGGCTAATGTGATTAGGTCCTATGATGGTGTCCCCTGAATAAATATGCGGACAGAGTTGGCATTGGGCTTTGTTGCAAGGATAGGTTCCTGGGTTAGTGTTTTTGTTGTGTGGTGTGTGGTTGCTGGTGAGTATTTGCTTCAGGTTGGGGGGGCTGTCTGTAAGCAAGGACTGGTCTGTCTCCCAAGATCTGTGAGAGTGAGGGATCATTTTTCAGGATAGGTTGTAAATCTTTGATGATGCACTGGAGAGGTTTTAGCTGGGGGCTGAAGGTGACAGCTAGTGGCGTTCTGTTATTTTCTTTGTTGGGCCTGTCCTGTAGTAGGTGACTTCTGGGTACTCTTCTGGCTCCGTCAATCTGTTTTTTCACTTCAGCAGGTGGGTATTGTAGTTTTAAGAATGCTTGATAGAGATCTTGTAGGTGTTTGTCTCTGTCTGAGGGATTGGAGCAAATGCAGTTGTATCTTAGAGCTTGGCTGTAGACAATGGATCGTGTGGTGTGTCCTGGATGGAAGCTGGAGGCATGTAGGTAAGTATAGCAGTCAGTAGGTTTCCAGTATAGGGTGGTGTTTATGTGACCATCGCTTATTAGCACAGTAGTGTCCAGGAAATGGACCGCTTATGTGGATTGGTCTAGGCTGAGGTTGATGGTGGGATGGAAATTGTTGAAATCATGGTGGAATTCCTCAAGGGCTTCTTTTCCATGGGTCCAGATGATGAAGATGTCACCAATGTAGCGCAAGTAGAGTAGGGGTGTTAGGGGACGGGAGCTAAGGAAGCATTGTAATTTGTATATCCATGAGGAGGGAGGAAAATAATCTTTCCCCAAGGCTGCTGTGTAATAGTAGGGGAACTGATAACAACCATGCCCTGAAAAACTTTCTTCTTGAACCAGCAGAGGAATAATAGAGTTGTTGCACATTCAAAACACACATACAGCCCTCTCTAGGGAGGGAGCCCCCAGTGCTGTGCTCTGTGGCATGCAGATGATATAGATTCAAGAAGCAAAATTGCAGCAGGATGTAATTTAGGCCTTTCTCACATGTGGAAAGAACTGTGCCCAAGCAAGAAAGGTAACATCATAAGCATGGTATATACACATTTTTTTGCCTTTCTGCAAGTTCTTATTTAACCTATTATTTACTAGAGTGACAGCTTTAGGGATAATTGATATGACAGAGCAAAGCACAGCAGTGACAGTGATATGACAGGGCATTTAGTGAAAAACAGCTGGCATGGCAGAGCAAGAGTTGCTAAGAGAATAAATAAATATTATTGTTGACAAATAGGTGACATGACAAGGTAAATAGCATAAATGATAGAACAGAATACAAATAATAGAACACAGGCAAACTTTCTGGGTTACTCAATTAACAAATGAAGCTGCATATCCATGGGTAGCAAATACAAATGATTGACACACCAAAGAGAATGGAAGAAATAGACTGATTCTGCAGTTACTTTGTTTATGCACTGTATATAGGATTTGTTACTTTCATGTTTGTAGCTGAAGATTACATCTCAGAACAGCTGTGATAGGACTTTATGATGCCTGGAAAACACTGAACAAGTCTTGGAGAGCCTGCTTTCATGGAGTCTGCATTTTCACTGCACAGCTCTGCTCCAGAGGGGCTCTATCCACAGAAGAGCAGAAGGGGTTAGGAGGAGCAAAGTTAGAGGCAGAGCCAGTGGACCTGCGAGTCCATGGATTCTGTGGTCAGCTACCCTAAGGTATGGATCAGGGACCCTAAGTTTACATTATAGACACAGTAGTAGCAACAAAGCAGCTGAATTTAGTGATCTGCACTCTAGGGGGAGGATTCTGTGGCTCCTAAACCCCACAGAAAATCCCTGCACAAAACTCACTAACTCCCCGGGCACAAAGCCCATTCATATGCTGCTCTCCAGCCAAGGCACAACCAACTCAGTCCTTCACAAGCTTTCAACTTATTTACAGTGTTGACATACATATTTGCAGTAGATTTATGTACCTAGAAGAGGAGCCACAACCTATTCTAGCAGGGAATTAATACTAATAGCTCATCATTTGTAATTGCTGCCATGGGATTTCACTTTTTATATTTCTTTCCTGTAGATACATATTCATTTTGGCTAATGCCAATGGCAGTTGTCTGTTCATTAGCGCGTCTCACTATTTTGCCATGTACAGTTTATCCAACGCAGTTAGAGTTCGTAAGACCACCTGGGTCATTTAGGCTGCACCATTATTATAAAATTATCCTGTTCACTAAGTGTTTTATCTGGTCTACTTTGGAACATGTCTTTGTTGGTGCTTCAGTGACCTCCCTTAACAAACTACTCTATTGGCTAATGCATCTTAAGGGCAGGACTTTTTTCCAGGTATCTCAGTTAAATTTTCCATTTTTATATTGCAGTCCATTACTCTTCTAACCACCTTAAATAAATTTTCTCTCTCCCCTGATAGTGTTACCTCTCAAGTATTTGAGAGACAAATTATATATTATGCAATCATATTTATGGTGGCATGTTAGTGGTTCTTAGATTAGGAGCATATTCAGAGTTAATTTCAGAGGCACAAAGAAACACACTTCCAATTTTTTTCTCTCTCCTTTGCTTTATACACAAAAATCTGATTAATATTCTTCTCCTAGTGGTATGTGAACTAATGGATTGCATTGCATTGTCAGCTACCAATGCAAACTTCATTTGCTAACCTGTAATCATCACAGGTTTTGTTAAATTTGTCTACCCAGAAAAGATTAGGTAAGCATGTAGCCTAATACAAAATTAAAAACTGAATAATCATGAGAATATATTCTTTCTACCTACAGGACATCTCATAGCTTTTGAGATGATTGCATGGCCATATGGAATTTAAATTCAATCTCATCCTAAGAAACTAGTAGGTGTGTAGAAAATTTTATTGAAGAACATCACCCTTTCCGTATTAAATTACCTGTATTTTGATTTGTTCCCTTTTCTCTCTTTTTAAAACAAAGTTATTATTTAATAATTATATTAGTAGAACTGTCATTTCTTTTTTAACCTTACATTGAGAGGCCTACTTGGTAAAAGTGATTTCTGGCCTTCTCCCCTCAAAAGGTTGGCTCCCCTTATGGATGGTTAATTCTGCACCACTTACTGAATGCATGTCTTTTTTTGGGGTGTGTGGAAGAAGTGGAGGGTAGCAAGAAGAATATTAAGATAGCAATTCTTGGCCAACAGGCTCACAACAGGAAGAGTTGTGGAAATGACATACAGATTTTTATTCTTGATTTAGCAAATGACCATGAACTGGGAGAAAAGGATACCTTTTGAGACAAGGATTTAATCCGGTTCAAGGCTGGATTAAATTCATGGCTGGGTGAATGACTTTATGGCTGGGTGAATGACTTTATGGCTGGGTGAATGAGTTAACTTCTTTTTAAGTTGACTCATGTTCTTATATACCCTCCCCCACCCA
The DNA here is from genome assembly GCF_965152235.1 of Eretmochelys imbricata. NCBI lineage: Eukaryota > Metazoa > Chordata > Testudines > Cheloniidae > Eretmochelys > Eretmochelys imbricata. The sequence continues at coordinate 68,966,528 of NC_135579.1, read as the reverse complement.
GTATCTGAGCATGTTACATGCATTAATGAATTTATCTTTACAACACTCCTTGTGAGGAAGTTGTTAGCCCCTTTGCATGGGCAGGGAATGAAGGCACTGAGAGATCAAATGACCAGCCCAACGTCACACAGGAAGTCTGTGGCAGAGCTGGGAACTAAACTCTGGTCCCTTTAGTTCCAGCCCTCTGGCTTAACCACAATACCTTCCTAAAGTGGGACTTAGCTATTTTTACTCTCTTTGGCTTTCTCTCCTGATATTAAAAACGTAGGTCACAACTAATCTATTTAATGTTATTTGGTATATGGATAACTAGGGTTTTAATACATTTAGACATACGTACAGTATTTTGTATCATATACTGTATTTTGAATCTCAGGAAAACAAATTCGTGCCAATATTTTCCACCACATTTTACATAGTGTCAGATATAGTCAGTCAAACAGCCTCAGATCCCCACATGCGCACCTGAAGCTAGAATTTCTGCCTCACTCACCCTTGCCCCTCTTACTCTCCATTCTTGCCCTGTCCTGTCTCCCTTTTTTCCATTGTCGTGTCTTTCCACTTCCTCTTTCAGTTAAAAAAAAAAGTTTGTTTTTTTTTGAAAATTCTCATGGATAAAATGTTTCAACCAGCTGAATAACTTTACTTACATGAATTGTCCCAGGGATTTCAGTTATTATGATTTCAATTGGAAAACTCACATGGGGGAAAAAAAAAGTTCCATATCTATTTGCAGGATCAGGCTCTAAATTTGTAGCTAAACTAACCAAGGAGCTAATTTGACCAATTCCCTGAAATACCCTTCAGGAAGGGTATGCTGCGGGTTTGGTTTGGTAGGGAGACGGAGAATGGTGTAGTTGCAGTCTTACTGGCTAAACTTTTAAATATACCCAAGAGAGAAAATAACTTAGCCAATAAAAATGTCTAGGTCAATGGAGATATGCTTGCCTGTTACAACAGTCCTCTGAGGATAGGACAAGATGCAATGGGCTTAAATTGCAGCAATTGCAATTTAGGTTGGACATTAGGAAAAAATTCCTAACTGTCAGTGCGGTTAAGCACTGGAATAAATTGCCTAGGGAGGTTGTGGAATCTCCATCATTGGGGATTTTTAAGAGCAGGTTGGACAAACACCTGTCAGGGATGATCTTCTTGATAACAGTTAGTCTGCCTTGAGTCCAGGGGACTGGACTAGATGACCTCTTGAGGTCCCTTCCAGTTCTATGATTCTATAACAATGAAAATAGTGAAAGTATAAAAGAATGAAAAATACTACAAAAAGTTTCACACATGGATTGCTGATTGTAGAAATAAATGGTATATTTAAATGTGTTACTGCAGCACGTAGAGGCCCCTGGTGAGATCAAGGCTCCATTGTGCCAGACACTACAATCATATAGGTTCCGATTCAGAAAAACAGGACTGTTCAAGACAGCACTTAAGTATGACCTTAAGTGCTTTCTTGAATCAGGGCTGTAGTGAGACAGTCCTTTCCCTGAAGAGTGTATAATGTAAACATCCAGGACACAAAAAAAGGTGGGAGGAACAGAGGCACAGAGTATGACATGCCCAAAATCACAAACAAATCAGTAGCAGAATAAGAATAGGAACTCTTGAATAGGTCTCTTGAGTCCCAATCCAGTGTCCAATTGACTAGACTAGTGGCTCTGAACCTTTCCAGACTACTGTATCCCTTTCAGGAGTCTGATTTGTTTTGTGTACCCCAAGTTACAACTCACTTAAAAACTACTTCCTTACAAAATCAGACATAAAAATATAAAAGTGTCACGCACATTATTACTGAAAAATTGCTTACTTTCTCATTTTTACCATATAGTTATAAAATAAATCCACTGGAATATAAATATTGTACTTACATTTCAGTGAATAGTATATAAGGCAGTATAAACAAGTCATTGTCAGTATGTCAATGTCAGTATTGTCATGTCAGTATTGTCAAATTTTAATTTGTGCTGACTTTTTGTGTAGTGCTTTTTATGTAGCCTGTTGTAAAACGAGGCAAATATCTAGATGCATTGATGTACCTTCTGGAAGATCTCTGTGTACCCATAGGGGTATGTGTACCTCTGGTTGAGTACCACTGCACTAGACCATGCTGTTATTATTTGAGAAATGTATGTTGTGGAGCAATTCCAAACTGAACATGAATGGATTTTCACAATACGGCAGAGTTAAGAGTGTATATACAATCTTTAATTTTGTCGCTTCCTGATTTTGGATGCCTAATTATGCAACATTAACATTCTCTTAACATAGGGTTTTAAAAAAGTGCTATTGACGTCTGTATATATTTAGCAGAGTTTGAGTTTCCGCAGTGTGTTACAGAACTGTAAGCTTTGCAAAATATCTAACTGAATTGAAATAGATAGCTTAGGTGCTCTGATTTCCATTTATATGCTCAACAAACTGTAACAGAGGAAGTAGTTTTGCATGGTTTATAACAGCTTCAAGAGATTTGCAGTTGTGCTCTGAATGCATTCAATTATACTTAATATAACCTTCAAAATTACTTTTTATCATTACCTGGACAACTTTGGCGCAGAGGAAAACGGTTAGTTCAGACATAGTATGTTAATATCATATATTTGAACATTTGAGATATATTCAAACAAGCCATTCTGGGAAAACTGCATCAAGTATTTATTAACTATCAAGACTCATTTTTACAGTATGTTCAAGCTGAGAGGCTAACTGAAGTGAACCAGGAAAAGAAGAGTGAAGAAGAAACAGAGTAAGACCTAGTGAAAATGAGTTTGAGTTGAATGGGAATTAGGTGCTGAGGGGATAAAGACAAGTGGAATGATTATAGGCTTGAAAGCCTATTGAAATTAATGGAGACACTCCCTTTTATACTTCAGTTGTTTTGTCTCAGGCCCATAAAGGTGAAGAGTTAAAAAAAATTTAAAAGTTAGATGAATAAATATCTAGGGGTTTCATTCCACTCCTTGGACACTAATCCCCTGGCCACTACCACCATTTCTAAGAATAGCATCTTGCCTAAAAAAATCATCCAAACTGTTTATTGCTTGGCATAGACATATCAGAGTCACTTGTGTAATCCTCCTCCCCTTTTCAGGTTTTTTTTAAATGTCATCTGTCTAGTCCTATGTGTATTCCTATTAATGGTTTACATGCCTAATCAATTTTTTAATGATTTCATGTGTGTAGCAAAAAACCCCAAAATTAAACGGTAAGAACAGTTCACGGATCTATGACCAAATGTCCTGTTTCCTTATGCCATGAAGGAATACAATGAAAATAATTCTTGGAATACATACGGCACCTTCAAGATTAAATAAGCTTAATGACTATTTGCTCAAACAGCTGGAAAGCCTGCCAAGAAAAACCTGGCACATCCATATTTGGTGGCACTGTCCTTATATTGCCCAATTCTGGCTCATGATCAAAAGGATAATTTTAAATACTAATAACCTAGTACCTCCACTTACGCCAAAAGTTTTTCTACTTAGACTGTTGCTGAAAATACCACTACTTGGTTTGTACGAAGACTTATGGAGTCATAATTCTTGCTGCAAATATTATTGATAGAACACAGAAACACACTTCGCCCCAAGGCAAGACTAACAGTTATAATTAATTTGATAGATCCTTACAGCTGAAAAGTTGTCTCTTTCACTAAGTGACAAGTATCCACAATGTATAGCCACTTGTGGCCATACTGTGCTATCCTTACTCACAGAAGTAGTTTGAAGTTTATTGTATGTTAAATTTAAATTATGATGTTGGGCCACTTTTACAGATCAAAGCTAAAATCCCAGGTCTGCAGATCCAGATCCCAAGCTTCCTGGGTAAAATCCTGGTCCTTTTGAAGTTAATGAAATTTTGCCATTGACTTCAGTGGGACTAGGATATAACCTTATATCCCTAGAGTGGGGAAAACTTAACCCAATTACTGGACACAGATATTCCAAAATTTTAAGGAGTATCATAAACCGGATCCAAGGATGTTCTTTCTCCAGGTGTGGGATATTCATATTCAGTGTTTAGATTCATCTCACTACAGAGATTGTTTAGAGCTGATAGCTGGAATCTAGAAGGGTATTCACTCTGGGCCCCTCTGTGGCCAAATTCTGCTCTCATTTACACCCAAGTAATTCCAGTGAATCATTGGGGTAGCAGGGATGTAATTGACAGAAAAATCTGACCCTCTGTGTTCTCTGTCAATACCCAGATAAATTGATAATTTTTCACTCTTTTGATGGTTAATTTAGACTAAGAATAATTTTTTCTGACCCTATAAAAAACTATAGGAACCACACACTGTCAGATTTCAGAGTGAAGTTTCATATACTCCTTAAACGTACAATATAAATTCTATAGAACTGAGAACCCAATCCTAACCCATGCTCTTCACCTTCTGCAGAAGCTGAGCATTCTCAAATATCATTGAATGCAACTCCATTGATTGGTTTCACCAACAGAGCGTGTAAGCATCTTGAACGGAAGTTATTTGTTTGCCAAGTTTATATCCTCCCCTGGCTTCAGGTCCAGAATTTACTCTTGCTATTTTGCAGTAATTACAAGTACAGCTGGTTGATATTCTCCCTCTCTCTCTCTCTCTCTCTCTTTCTCCTTTTTTTTTTTTGGTCATCAAAAAAAATGCAGATTCATCAAAACCAAAGCTTTTCACAGGCAAAGGTCAATTTCAACAAATTTCTCAACTCAAAAATTTTGCTAAAGAGGTTTTGAAATTGTTGAAACACTTTGTTTTGACATTTTTAAAACAAAATATTATGTTTTTCCAGCTTGAAATGACTTGTTTCAATTTTTTGAAAAATATAATCAAAAAGGTCAAAATTAAAACAAAAACATTTGAAATCCCTGAAACAAAATATTTCAATTGACCCAAAGTGATTGGGGGGAAAACAACAAAAAACCACTATTATGAATTTTGAATTTAAATTCATCAGTGAGGATCTTAAAAACCTTAGGTTCTCATAATAACACTGACTATACTGTATTACTGAGTTGCTTTTTAATTCATCTGATATAATAATTTTATTATATTTATGTCTCAAAATATACAAGAGTTACAAGGTAAAAAAGATGGCACTCGCTTTTGCATTTTTAAATTGGAAATATCACGGTACATTTTAATATTTTAAATTTAATGTCTATGTGCTTGGGTTTTAGGAGATTATGCATTGTGATGACATGGAGCAATTATTTTAGGCAGTACATTAGTCTTCATGCTTTTTACTCTTGAATGCAGGATGAAAATTTTAATTGAGTCAAAACTTAGGAGCTGGAGATGGAGTTGTCAGAATGGCTGCATATTTACCTGTTTCAGGTCACCAATCATAGCTACAGATGGATGCCATTAAAGTTTTGTTTGTGTTGTATTAAGTGAGAACAAGGTGCCTAAGACAGGTGACGTTTTGATTTAGTTTTTAGAACAAGATCATTGTTGATGACAGAGCAGATGGTCAGCTTTGTTGAAACAGAGAATTCAAATAACCAGATAGATTTTGGCAGATGTTCACTATATTCATCCATAAATAATCCTAATCCTTATCCTTTAATTTTGCCATCTGGATTCTAAGGTGCAAATAGTATGTAATATCATATTACAAAAGAATAAAATATTCCATAAGCAAAGTAACCAGTTTAAAGCAACATTTATGAATCCATTTTAAAGTATAAAAACCAAGATGCTGAAGAATTTGTCATATTCAGATAGTATTACCATGATCAGAAACAAGGGGATTTTTCTTTCCTACAGACATCTGATGTTTCCACTAAAGTTAATTTGTCACATTTATTTGTTTTTGCTTTGCAATATTGCATAAAATCTGTAGTATATTTCTGAATGAGCTCTTCATTTTTTAACTTCTCCATTGTGAAAAGAATTCTGTCTTGTTTCTGCTCCAGAGTCATCGGAAGATATAAAAATTATATGAATCTTGCAGTTACCTCTGATAGAGCTGTAAAGCAAATTGTTATCTTTATTACAGAGAGATGTTCTTACCATGAAAAGCTGCACTTTCACAATCAACTCCTTAACTCTGGAGTAAAAGTGGTGCATATGTAACACAGCTCCTCTACAGCTGCAACTCCAGCATCTGAGCTGATGTGGAGGGGTTATAGTGTCTCTGTGCTACTTAGATACTGTGTAAATACAGATTCCATAGCCTCTGCTCTTGCCTGCCCTCACTGCGGCCTTCCACAGCTGTAATTAGAGATGGTCAAGAGTTTTCAGTCTGAAAATGCAGTTCTTGCAAAAATCAAAGTTTTCAGTTTTTTCATCGAGAAAATAAAAATGAAATATTTAATTTGGGGTCCTTTCCAATCAAATTTAAATGTTGCCTTTTTTGAACTGACCTGAAACATTTCATTTCAAATCAGTTCAACAAACATTAAACTGCATGTACCCATTGTGGCACATTATCTTATGTGAGTTGCAGTTCCACTCTCATGGACTGGGCTCCCTGGAAGATTACATCTCTTGTAAAGCAATGCACTGATGTCACTTTGATCAAGGTGTGTGGTGCATCGGGCAATTGTATGATGTTGGGTGGATTGTAGGAGATTGTAGGAGATGTAGTCCAGCCATGGAGCCTGGCCATAGGACGGGTGGGTGGGAGAATCCAGTGCCTGATCTACAACTCCCTTAAGGCTGTAGACTAGTGGCCAACTCATATCACCCCTTGGTGGTCTCAGTACCACGCTGCACACAGCCCCTCACCTCAGTTTCCCTTCTTGGATCCCCCAATAAACTCCCCACAGGGTTTTCCAGTCCAAACACAATAAGCCCTCCTTAGGGACAGATTTATTAATTTAAAGTTTAAAACTAAACACAATAGTCTTTCCTTTAGCTGGGCACACCCAAACTCCCATGGTATAGGCAGAGGCCTTCTGCCTGAAGAGGCTACTCCCAGCTCTTCTGAGACACAGCAATTCCCCTAGTCTCAGAGTCTTCCCTTCAGGAGCCTCTCTCACACTTTGTGGTCTCCTACACTTCCCCTCTTCCTGCTCCTGATAGGAAATTCCCTGACTCCCATGAGGTGGGGCTCATTCTGTAATCAGGGTTAGCTTGGCCCCAGGCTCTTCAGCCCAAGAGCAAGCCACCCTGTTCCTTAGGCAATTTGCCACCATAAGAAAATGTGAATGCTAAAATGACTCAAAGCATTTCCGATCATTTCAACAAATAGAAACAAAAAACACTTTGACTCAAAGAATGTTGACATTTTTGGTTTTGATCAAAAATGTCTGAATTGAAATATTTAGGAATTTTCATTCTGTGGAAAATTTCAACTTTTTATCCTGTTTCAGGAGAAAAACAAATAGGGAAATATCAGAATTTCCTGTGGAAAAGAAATTTAAATTTTGCTCAACTCTGATTGTAATGTCCCTGATACAGTATCAGACAGAAACATACAACCCCAAGCAGTTCCAACAAACAGACATTTATTGCTGCCTGCTCACATAGATCATCCTGCATGCAGTACACCTGGGGCCAGTCAGCTGCACTCCTTGGAGTAGGACATCACTCAGTATTAGGAGTACAGATAATAAAGTACAGATAAAAGACAGTACATAAGATAATACCGACCTATACACAGTAGGTGAAAAGACTCCTCCCATAACATGCAGACGGTGTAGAAGAATCCTTGCATGGCTCTCCTCTGACCCCTTGTGGTTTAAACTGTGAAGAGCCCTTCTTCATGTTCACCACCAGAGGGCAAAGATCCAATTCTGCACGGTACTCAGCACCCCTTCTGTGTGCCCTTCACTTCCAATGAGGTCAGTAGGAGGAGAGAGTGTTCAGAACATCGGAAAAGGTACTCAGCTGCTTGCAGCAACATGTTCTAAACATGTGGTATGCATCCAGATGTATGTCATTAATTACGTATCTGGATTACTATTTACATGTTGGATTGTCTATACAGTGGGACAGATTCTGCTCTCTACAGTGCAGTCCATGTTGCTTCACTGATTTTGGAACCCCACTGTTTCCCATCTGTAGTACTCCCTTTGGCCAGGACTGCCTTGGGACTGCACTTTAAAGGGGAATTGCTGCAGCAGAGGGTTTTCCCAACTAGAAGCAGACCTCCCAGTTCACTCCACTGCATGGATTTCAAGCCATTGTGCAGAGTGCCTTTGGTGGGATCCTGGGAACAGTGGATGGTGGCTGACCTTTAGTACTGGATGTGAGAATCTATGCATAGACCTCCAGGGCATAGTCTTGACCAATGTGATCACTTCAGTGGTGACTCAAGCAGAAAAATGACTTTGTATTGCAAAACAATGTCTGTCCTGCTTTAATTGTCAATGGGACGGTCATGCTTGCAAAAGGAAACATTTGGTTTAAATAAAAAGCATTAAAGTTTTTCACCCTTCTTATTTTAAAGAAAGCTGTAAAGCAAGATGGAAATTTGCAAATAGTCTTTTGGGGCCCAATGCTGGAGGGTGTGTGCGGAGCCAAATGCACTTAGCAAGAACATGCCAGAGGTTATGGATTGCCTGATTTTCAGAAGCTGTGAGCATGTCCAGCTCCTGGAGAAGTCATAGCAGCTGTGGGTGCTCAGCACATCCCTTAGTCAGGCCATGAGGCTTCAGGGTGCTCAACAGCTCACAAGAGGGACTCAACACCTTGATGTATTGATTGGGCTCTTGTCATGGGCAGACTGGGCCTAATACTGCATTCCTTACTCTGGCAAAGCTTCCATTGAAGCCAATGGGAGTTGTACATTATTATTATATTTAATATTGCAGTTGTGTCTACATAGAAGCCAATCAGATTGAGGCCCCATTGTGGTAGGTGCTGTACAAACATACAGAAAATGACAATTCCTGCTCCCAAAGCCTGTATTAATATATTCTGTAGGACTGCACTCCATGTCAAAAGAGGGAAATCATTTGGTCAGGCAGCATCACCAGTCATCTCAGGAGTGATTCTTGTAATTAAAAACTTGCCTCTCCAATACTTTTCTGTTGACTGAAGGTGACAAAGGCTTCTTGTCTTTCAGACTTTCAGACTGATGGGCTGGGTGCAATTTTCTTCTAAAGATTTATTTTGTATTAATATTTTTGTAAATAGGAAGATCCACCGTCATGGCAAATTTATATTATTTATCTTTTAGGAGCTGTTGCCAATACAGTAAAGAAACAGTGACTGTAAAAATAAGAAACAGAATAATAAAACTAGCTTGAACCACAAGGTGGCAATACTGTTTAAAATATGAAGCATTGCCCTAAATAGATTTGTATTTACTGACTTAAATATGACCATTCATACCATGTAGTTTACATAACACTTGTTTACAACTATAGTATAAGGTCCTTTGGTAATTTTTCATAGGAAGATAATCACAAATTAGTGGTGGCTGCAGGCTTTGTTTTTATTCTCCTTTTAACAAGTGCCATAGAATGGGTTCTTGTTACTATCACTGATCTAGCTCCCGTGGAACTGTACTGCTAGATTCCAACTAAAGAGATAAGAATGAACATATTGCAGCTGATGAACATATTGCAGACTTGTTTTTTCTTTCGTGTCTTCAGTTACTGGATGAGAGAAATTGGAGGCCATTAAATAGTGTCTGGCAACTACCTTTGTTGATTAGCTCTCATATTAATAATTACTACCACTTTCAGGCAACAGAGAGGGAGCAGATGCAGGATGCTGCTGCAGCATTGCTTGGCCAGTATAAAATTTGTGTTGCATACAAAACGCACCAGAGCAGTCAGATTAAATGATATCCCATTCTCTAGTGTAAACATCAGCTCTGTGTCATTCTCAGTTCTGGTGCACTGACTCTTTGTCTACATTATGAATTAGTTATTATATGCTAAATAATAATAATCATAAAATAAACCCAGCAGAAAAGAGCATTTATGTAGAAAAACTCAGAGGTGATACATGATAACCTTTCCATTTCATGAGATTAAATGTTGGTTGGTCTCATAGCTAGGGGAAAAAAAGTTTGCCAAAGGTATATAATCTCCTTCCGAATGAGCGCGCACGCATGCCTGAACTCCACCCCCACCCCTCCCGCACACACACAACAGTAGAAGGGACTATGGGAAATTACAAAGAAATTCTATTTCAGGGACATAAATGATAATAATGAAAAATCTATTCAGGATTGCATGCTGTATAATTCTTAAAAGAATCCTATTTGCACAGGTTCTCACACTCACAAGAGAAATCACGCTATGCTAGCAGTTTGTCCCTTTTACTCTATATTTCACCTAGAATTCTAGTATGCAGCTGGCAGTTAAATAGGCTTAAAAACTGATGACATACTGAACCAAGGGTTTGCCCATGTACTGTAAAAACCCATCATTTATCTGCCAATCACTACGGACCAACTCAGTACATATCCCTCCTACTCCTATTTCTACACGCAAAAATGAAAGCAAACGTGATTTTCCAAGTTACAGCAGTATTTGTACCCTTATCAGAGAACATTCTTCAACAACATGAATGCTCTGCTCACTATTGATAGGTGAGGAGAAATTTAATTCCATTTAACTAGGGGGGAATATCTTCTGCTTTATGTCTACTGGAATATGTAACTTCCATTAATTTTAAAGGGTTATGTACTCCATGAACATCAAAGTCGAATATCCCCTTTAGAATCAAATTGTGCCCTTAGATGTGTATGCACAGCTCCCATTGATGTTCACGGAGGCTTGCAGTAGAGTGCAGAACATCGCTTTAAATGTAGCGCTTACTATTGGAACTTGGTAGCTGAATTTGTATTGCTAATGGAAAAGTCCTAAACAATTTCAGAAAAAAAGGGCAACTTCTGAACAGATTTTTTGGACCCATTCTATCGAATAGCGAATGAGATCCCGACTATAGCATTCCTTAGGATAGTTTAAAAATAAAATCAATGGAAAGGATCTCATTCTCAATTTAACTATATGAATGTCATCTCCTTTCTTTCAACCACTTCGCTCTTTCCAGGCAGATTCTGGCCGGAATGTAGCCAGGTGAGAATTCCCTCTGTGTAACAGAGCTCTCAGCGTACATGATAGCCAGCTCCTACCCCAAATGTGTCCCCTTGTATAGGAAGCGGGGGGAGGAGGAGTGGGGGGAAAGGTGTTGGGAGCAGGGCTGATGTTTCGGGGGATGTCTGTACAATTTATCATTGTGGTTGGTATTATGAAGTTTTTATGGAACTGTTGCTCTGAAACTTGCTGTATCACTGACTGCCCGATGTAAATGTGGAATCCACCACTGCAGAAAGGACCTGCAGCAAGAACACACCAGACAAAGGACAATGGTGTGTCATTAGGACTTAACAACCATCAATCCAGGGTTAAGTATGTTCGGACAATGTCTTAGCTCCTGCTGGGAGAATATACTTCCTCCTCCTGTCTGAGGGGAGTGTAATACTGGAGAGCAGTGAAAATGATCAAAACAGGACAAAGACAAGTGGACACACCAAAAGCTTACAAAAGGACTCCTAGGAGGAAGACTCAGGGGAAGATACAAAGGACATTTGAACAGGAGGAAGGAAGGGGACAGACTGGCCACAGTCAGAGAAAGCAAGCTGACCTTGGAAGAGCAGCTGCATGTGTCAGAAGATAAGTCATGCAGTTGCAGGGGAAGGATACTAACCCCAGCCAAATAATTGTCTGGAATGGTGAGAAAATGGAGGCAGGGAAAAGTTTGAGGGTTGATGACTTTTGTATTACTTTCTTGTGTGATCAAATAAAAAGCAATAATGTGTTAGACCTCTGTGCAAAGTATCTATGTATTATATCTTACTCCTATCACACAGTCTTTTGAAGGGATACCAGAAGTTTCACATTTGGTGGGAATCTGGTAAAGGGTGCATTTAAGCTACCGGAAGATCTTGGGGATTAGTGCTAGTGCATTAGTGCAGAACATAGCTTTAAATGGAACTGCTAGTATTGGAACTTTGTAGCTGAATTTGTATCACGAATGGAAAAGTCCTAAACAATTTCAGAAAAAGTGGCAGAAAAGACTAGAAGAGTGGCTAAACTCAGAGATAGCACATGGGCGGCTGGGTCTGTGCTCTGCTAATTCCCAACTGCCTAAGGTCCTTGGGGACCACAGCCAACTGGTATAATAAGTTAGAACAGCCATTGGGTTGCTTTAGTTTACCATGAGGCTGCGCCCAGGGTAGCCTGCAATGTAAGTGACTTTTCACTGTTCCTCTTTCCTCTTTCTGGACTGAGCAAATCCTAGCACAAGAAAGAAGATGAGTCTCTAGTTTTTTAGAGTAATTTCTATATAACTGTACTCAACTTTTATCCTTATAATTTCATTCATATGACATTCTATTAGGACCTATCCATAAGGATAGAAACAGAGGGCAATGAGCAAAACTATCACCAACATTAAAATGGAGATGTCAAGCTATAAACTATGCTAACTAATACCTGGCCCTGTGCAAGCGTGCTAGGAGGGGAGAGGTACATGGTGCCCCGACTATGCCAGCACACATCTGAAGGAGGCAGCCATTATTTGGCTGGTTGCACTCAGATCTAGGAGTGAGGGCCAGCTAGCTTGCTGACTGTGCTTACTGGCACAAACGAGGCATGGCTAGGCAGAGTGCAGGGCACTGCCTGCACTTCACACTGGACAGCACTGCCAAAAGTGCACTTTACATGGTTTGAAAGATCTACAACAGTAAGACCAGTCAGGTACCGTGGTGGCAAGTGCATTGCAAGGAGATATTTAGAGCCACTTCATCATGTTCCTCCACTCCCTAATACTGTAACTATTGGAGCTTGCGAGGTGATTCTCCCACCTTAGTGCACTAGTGGCAGGCAGGGCCATACTTTGATCTTACTTTTTTAGGTTAAAGTAGCTTTCATGTAAATGAAAGACTTGATATGGCTGGGAAGGTAGCTGAACTAGGGATAAAGGCTCAAGATATGACGTGTAAACACTGACTAGGAAACAAACATTAAGAGAATTTACAACAAAATTCAATTCTCACAACCATTAACAATCTCAAGGAGGGAATGAAAGAGGAAAAGAAACACAAAAAAAGGCATATGATATTTACCCACATTTTACTGAATGGTATCCAAAAGCACTCACTATTCATGGTTTGTGAATATACAACTTGTGGGCCGATTTCTTTCCCAGTGCATGCACAATTACCATTAATGGGCATCATCTTACACTCTTCATGTAAGCAAACTTCTCACTGACCTCAATGGGACTTAATTAACTTAATTTGTGTTTCGCCTGACTCTGAGTAAGAAGTACAAGGTCAGACCCACTGAATTAATGAGTAATGGACCCAAGAACATATCAGAAACAGAATTTGCTCCTTACTGCCTAGTTTTCAGAGCAAAATAGCACACACACACACACACAACTATATGTGCATACCAACTGGGAATTTTGCATGCATATGTGACTAGATTGACAGGTTGTCTAGCCAAATGTGATCCCCAACTTGCATGCATGAGTGGCTGAGCATGAACAAATTAGGCACATATATCAGGTCCTGAATTTTGGCTGCAGGGGTAAATTCTATGGGTGTGTACATGAGCTAAAAACCACTGTTTTCTGATTGTCATCTAGGGCCATATCTTCTACCAATCTGCACATGGAAAAGACCAGCTGGAGTCAACAGAATCACAGAAATTGGACATGGAGTAGATTTACTAGAACATTCAACCCAGCCCTTTACAAAAGCAGGATTATAATCGATTATATGTTTTTGAAGATATGTCCATGCCCTTAAGAGCAGAATCTGACCCACAGTGTTTCTGACTGATATTGCAGAGGTACAGATTAGTTATTTCAGTGTTCACTGATCTCTTAATAACTAGAATCACCTTGCCACAAATCTGGTAGCACAACACTGCAGAGAGAAAGCATAAATTAATAATAAAGTGACCTGCAGACTAATGCTCTACCTAATTCAAAAGTCATTTTCAAGTATATATGTTAAGCTGACACGCCATTAAAATAAAAAATTAATAAATGTAGGCAACAAGAAGCAGCACATTTCATTTCACATTAAATACTTCAAGGTGGCTTGTCACTCCATTTCTTTCCCAAGAGATGATATCTAAAAACAGCTTATTGGAATGAAGGACAGCACTACAAATCTCCTTAACTTTGGACCATCAGAGTTTCCATATCAGTTCAAAGTTTCATTAGCAAAGAGTGAAGCTGCATGTTGGTTAAGTTGTACAAGTAGAACTTTATTAAATCCTGTACACTGCTCTGTCTCTTTGGCTGAGTTGCTTCTAGCCTAACTCCACCAACTGTTCCCTGGTGTCGCCTCAGTAACAACCCCTCCAGGGAACATGGACCTTTGACTGCACTGATCATGATACAACTTCCCTATTTTACAAACATTTTAAATATAAAAACATCAGTTAATTGATGCCTGGACTCCCACCTAATGTCCCTTTGGCAAAGGGTTGCTAGCACATAGCCTAGTTGTAGCCTTGTCTTTACCACAGCCTCAGCTGCTTACATAGTTTTTGGGATATAGTTTGGTCTCCTCAACAGATGATGTCAAGGTTCCTCCCCCACTCTGAACTCTAGGGTACAGATGTGGGGACCTGCATGAAAAACCTCCTAAGCTTATCTTTACCAGCTTAGGTCAAAACTTCCCCAAGGTACGAAGTATTCCACCCGTGGTCCTTGGAATGGCCGCTACCACCACCAAACTAATACTGGTTACTGGGGAAGAGCTGTTTGGACGCGTCTTTCCCCCCAAAATACTTCCCAAAACCCTGCACCCCACTTCCTGGACAAGGTTTGGTAAAAAGCCTCACCAATTTGCCTAGGTGACTACAGACCCAGACCCTTGGATCTTAAGAACAATGAACAATCCTCCCAACACTTGCACCCCCGCTTTCCTGGGAAATGTTGGATAAAAAGCCTCACCAATTTGCATAGGTGACCACAGACCCAAACCCTTGGATCTGAGAACAATGAAAAAGCATTCAGTTTTTTTTACAAGAAAACTTTTAATAGAAAATAGAAGTAAATAGAAATAAAGAAATCCCCCCTGTAAAATCAGGATGGTAGATATCTTACAGGGTAATTAGATTAAAAACATAGAGAACCCCTCTAGGCAAAACCTTAAGTTACAAAAAAGATACACAGACAGAAATAGTTATTCTATTCAGCACAATTCTTTTCTCAGCCATTTAAAGAAATCATAATCTAACACATAC
The DNA here is from genome assembly GCF_965152235.1 of Eretmochelys imbricata. Lineage (NCBI taxonomy): Eukaryota > Metazoa > Chordata > Testudines > Cheloniidae > Eretmochelys > Eretmochelys imbricata. The sequence goes on along the minus strand of NC_135579.1, from coordinate 68,951,354 downwards.
CTAGCTAGATTACTTACTAAAAGTTCTAAGACTCCATTCCTGGTCTATCCCCTGCAGAAACCAGCATACAGACAGACCCAGACCCTTTGTTTCTCTCCCTCCTCCCAGCTTTTGAAAGTATCTTGTCTCCTCATTGGTCATTTTGGTCAGGTGCCAGCGAGGTTACCTTTAGCTTCTTAACCCTTTACAGGTGAGAGGAGCTTTCCCCTGGCCAGGAGGGATTTCAAAGGGGTTTACCCTTCCCTTTATATTTATGACAGATGACCACACCAGAAGTGACCTCTCTCTGTCTCCTTGTCAACTGTCTCCAACTTTAGTGAACTCCCTCTCCCTTCCCCCAGAGCAGAAATCTGGAGGGGCACTTCACATAGCATGGCCCCTCTACGTATCACCTATTCTTATGGGTATGCTAGGGAGGAGCTGTAGTGGTCAAATTCCCATTTGTGTGCAAATACCTTGAATTTCTATGGGGCAAACTGGGGTCCATTATTAGTGAATACAGTGGTAATGCCATATTTCACAAAGCGAGTCTTCAGTTTGTCAATTATTGACTTGTTTTTTGTATCAGACAGAACATTGACTTCCCAAAAGTTTGAATAGCAATCCACTGTAATCGAGTTCTGCTTTTCTTTTAAGGTAAATAAATCCACTTCTACCTTTCCCCATGGTCAGGTGGGCAGCCCATGTGGCAATTAAGTCTCTTTATTTTGGCATTTATCACATGACCAGCAGCTGTCACACCTTCCATCATTCCTGGCAGTAAACACACTTGAGCCCATATAAGAGAGCTGTCAATGCCCAGGTGTGAAGCATGTATTTTTTGCATGCCATTCTTACATAACGATGCGTGACGACAGTTCTCTGTCGTTGAAATAGGATTTCGTCTTGTGTATTCAGCTCTTCTTTAGTTTGAAAATATGGTTCTGCTCCTACTAGTGCTCGGATTTTTGTCTTCTGGAGACCCTGCTAGTATCATTGTCTTGACGCTTGTGGTTGGGTGTCCTTTTCCATAGCCATGTTGATTTCCAGCAGTTTTGCTGCTGAAACTGGGAGATAGCTCTTTTTCTTAGTTAATAAATCTTTAGATAATTTATTATAGGATTGGCTAAAAGCATTGTATTCAGTGAGATATCTAAGGTGCGATTGACCTGGGTATATGACTATTGGCTGGGACTGGGAGTAACCTGAATACTGTTGTGATTTTTGGTGTAAGGGACCATCTGGGGGCCAGTTGCGGGGTTGTTCAGTGTTTTTTAACAATCTGCCCTGAGATTGACACTCATGGTTGTGAGCCATTCTAGTCAGCTTTACACTGCTATCCAGCTGAAATCATGCAGGGTGTTTCCCTATTAACACTGGTGCATGGAATGGAATTAACACTGGTGGAATGGAAGTTGGTATTGTCCCTTGTTGCTTTCCTGTCCCAACAGCCAGTACATTCAAAGCAAGTCATGATATCATCACCACTATCTTATGTGCCACCCATCTCTTGCACATGTCTGATTGACCCTTTCTGGGACCTTCCTCTGCTTTTGTACACATTGCTACAATGGTTCAACTTACCATATTCCTTGCAATACCAAACTAGTGTGGAGTACGTCTTCTTACGTGCTCATGCTGTCTGCCACAGTAAATGCATCTCCAGATGGCTCTGGAACCCTAGTCACCTGCTTTCCATTGATGTTGTCTCACTGCATATACTTCTGGCGGTGTTGTACCTGCTGGGGCTTTCATCCTTTCTTGAGGCTTCCATTGCACGCCCCACATCTAAGCATCTGTCTAATGTAAGACCACCTTCCCACAAGCAGCCACTCCTGTATGTGGTGATCCCAAGTGTCACAGACTACCCTGTTCCAAATCAGGGAGTCTGGCAAGTCCCCAAAATTGCAAGTAGCGGCCACTGTGCAGAAGGCTGTAACACAGGGTCCTTTCCCCTCTCCTTCGGACCGGCCTCTAGTGAACACCTGGGTTGTGCCACAGTTTTGTTCTGTCGCGGGAAGCATTATGTTCTCAGGGATCCTAGCACTGCTGTGAGGCTTGAGGCAGAGTTTCCAAGTGGTGCAGATCTCTCCGCCTGGTTCCTCAATACAGATTTACTTTCCTGCTGATGTCATCCTCCTGGCCAGTCTATGTACAGTTCAAACTCCTCCTTCCACCAGGGCCATTGCTGGTGTCATAAATATAAAGGGAAGGCTAGACCTCTTTAAAATCCCTCCTGGCCAGAGGAAAAATCCTCTCACCTGTAAAGGGTTAAGAAGCTAGGATAACCTCGCTGGCACCTGACCAAAATGACCAATGAGGAGACAAGATACTTTCAAAAGCTGGGGGGAGGGAAAAACAAAGAGTCTGTCTGTGTGATGCTTTTGCTGGGGACAGAACAGGAATGGAGTCTTAGAATTTAGTAAGTAATCTAGCTAGATATGAGTTAGATTATGATTTCTTTAAATGGCTGAGAAATTAAGCTGTGCTGAATAGAATGGATATTCCTGTCTGTGTGTCTTTTTGTAACTTAAGGTTTTGTCTAGAGGGATTCTCTATGTTTTGACTCTAATTACCCTGTAAGGTATTTACCATCCTGATTTTACAGAGGTGATTCTTTTTATTGCTACTTCTTTTTTACTGTTATTTCTATTAAAATCCTTCTTCTCAGAAACTGAATGCTTTTTCATTGTTCTTAAGATCCAAGGGTTTGGGTCTGTGGTCACCTATGCAAATTGGTGAGGATTTTTACCAAACCTTCCCCAGGAAGTGGGGTGCAAGGGTTGGGAGGATTTTCGGGGGAAAGACGTTTCCAAACAACACTTTCCTAATAAATAAACCCAAATAAACATTTGGTGGTGGCAGTGGAAGTCCAAGGGCAAAGGGTAAAATAGTTTGTACCTTGGGGAAGTATTAACCTAAGCTGGTAAAAGTAAGCTTAGGAGGTTTTCATGCAGGACCCCACATCTGTACCCTAGAGGTCAGAGAGGGGAAGGCAGCTTGACAGCTGGGCTGAGTTCATGTCTGCAAAATCCAGGGCTCCAGGGGCCTTCAAATCGAGTTCCATGGCTCACGCTACCAGCTGGTACGCTTCAGGGAACTCACAACTCAGATGCTGATACCATGTTGCATTAGCAAAAAGTGAAGCTGAATGCAGGTTCAATGGAACAAGTGGAACTTTAGTAAACCCTGTGCACTGCTCTGTCCATGTGGCTGAGTTGCTTCTACCCTAACTGCACCCGTTCACTGTTCCCCTGGTGCTGTCTCAATATCGGCCCCTCCAGGGAATGACTGACTCCAGTTCCACTGATCATGATACAATCAGAATAGTGGTCTATCTGGTCCAGTAGCCACATGCTTCAGAGGAAGGTGCAAAACTCCTCTATAATGGAAAACTATAGAATACCTTGCTCATAAGGGAAGTGATCTCTTAACTTCATCTGTCAGCTACTTGTTGGCTTATGCCTTGTAGTATGAAGCCTTTACATTTCTTTATTCTATCTGATGAAAATCTAGATCACTGTTTCTCAACATTTTCAGGGTTGTGACCCCTTATTCAAAGTCAAACATTTCTGCAATTCCCTTTTGTTTACTATAACAGGAAGAGTAAAATATGTATCAATGATTACTAAATGTCTATATTTAATTTTTCTGTGTGTTTCTAGTTGACAGAGAATACGTGACCTGGAATGGTATAGGGATGTATGGCAAATAGGAAAATGAGATTTTCTTTGCCACAGAAAATTTCCAGTGCCTCATGATCCCAACAATTGCCTTTCATATCCTCCTGAAGGTCGCAGCCCACCAGTTGAGAAACATTTCTCTAGATCATTGACCTTGTAGTCACTATGTGTAACTCTCAATGAGATTACCTAGATTCCTGGGGCTCTGTCTGCTGGCAGCTCAGGGAGACGCACACCGTCCCTGGTAGGGAGGGAGAGCCAAGGCAAACTTAGAGTGTGCCCAGCAACCAGTAGGGAGTGAGATGCCCTTCCCAGGGAGTTCAGGAAAGGGGAGAAACCATTTTTGAGTCAGTCTGGAGCCAGCCAGGACAAGGGCAGGACTGGCTGTGTGGGGAGCTGGTGAGTCCCAGGCCTGTATGCAGGGTTCCCCCTGAGAACTGGCCTCTAGGGACCTGAAAGCAGGATCCCTCAGCTGGGCTTTTCCTTCTCCACTGATGATTCCCAGTTTGTAGAGTTTTGCTGGGAAACTTCCCCAGCCAGGCTGAGTTAGCTCTCCAGCTCCCTAGGTGAGACCAGTCACCACATGGTCAGCTCTGCTCTGTCTGCTAGTTCAGGGCTGCTGCCTGCTGTGCGTGTGTGTGTCTGGATGCTGGGCTAGGAGACGACAGTTTGGATTTTAGTACAGTGGTGTAATCTGCACCTTGAGCCCTGCACCTCTTTGTGGTGAAGGGAAATCATGGGACTGAAGCAGCCTGATTCCTGCCTGAAGAGGATCCCTGCCAGCAGAGATCAGCCCCTCTGCAATGACTGAGGAGTCCAGAGTCATCTCTGAACCTGAGGATCATTCATAGAGTTTGTGAGTGCACCATCTTTTAGTTAGTCAGTCAGGGAATTTGTTTTGGGGACCCCCTACTCCCTGAACTGTGTCCTCAAGCCAGGGAGTAAGGGTTTGGGGATTTTATAACCTGCTGCATATTAAACATGTGGAGGGATTTACCCCCTTCTCCCACTTGTGAGTCCTTTGGGCTGTACTGAATCCAGTCAGCCACACTGCTAAACCACTGCAGAGAAGAATTTTGTGGTCATAGGTCATCAGGGGCCCCAACAAAGTACATGTACCAACGGGACACTAATCTTACATTTGCTACATCAAGTCACATGACTGGGGAAGGTCAAAGGTATTAGCAGCGTGGGCACTGGTAAACCTAAAAATAGTATTTTACCCTGTTATGTTATATTTGTCTCCTGTTTAATATAAGTATTGCGTTGAATATAGTTGTCATAAATATAAAGGGAAGGGTAAACCCCTTTGAAATACCTCCTGGCCAGGGGAAAGCTCCTCTCACCTGTAAAGGGTTAAGAAGCTAAAGGTAACCTCGCTGGCACCTGATCAAAATGACCAATGAGACGACAAGATACTTTCAAAAGCTGGGAGGAGGGAGAGAAACAAAGGGTCTGTGTCTGTCTGTAGTCGTCTTTACCGGGGATAGACTAGGAATGGAGTCTTAGAACTTTTAGTAAGTAATCTAGCTAGGTATGTGTTAGATTATGATTTCTTTAAATGGCTGAGAAAAGAATTGTGCTGAATAGAATAACTATTTCTGTCTGTGTATCTTTTTGTAACTTAAGGTTTTGCCTAGAGGGGTTCTCTATGTTTTTGAATCTAATTACCCTGTAAGATATCTACCATCCTGATTTTACAGGGGGGATTTCTTTATTTCTATTTACTTCTATTTTTTATTAAAAGTCTTCTTGTAAAAAAACTGAATGCTTTTTCATTGTTCTCAGATCCAAGGGTTTGGGTCTGTGGTCACCTATGCAAATTGGTGAGGCTTTTTATCCAACATTTCCCAGGAAAGGGGGGGTGCAAGTGTTGGGAGGATTGTTCATTGTTCTTAAGATCCAACGGCCTGGGTCTGTAGTCACCTAGGCAAATTGGTGAGGCTTTTTACCAAACCTTGTCCAGGAAGTGGGGTGCAAGGTTTTGGGAAGTATTTTGGGGGGAAGGACGCGTCCAAACAGCTCTTCCCCAGTAACCAGTATTAGTTTGGTGGTGGTAGCGGCCAGTCCAAGGACAACGGGGGGAATATTTTGTACCTTGGGGAAGTTTTTGACCTAAGCTGGTAAAGATAAGCTTAGGAGGTTTTTCATGCAGGTCCCCACATCTGTACCCTAGAGTTCAGAGTGGGGGAGGAACCTTGACAATAGTGTATGTGTTTGTGTTATTTCTTGGAAGTCTCCAACTATCTGGCAGGTAAATGGGGATTACCCTGTGGTTAGAATTTTCCTCCTAAGCTGCCCTGGTGACCCTGCCAGGAAGGAGCAAGGGGGGTGGAGGCACTGCCAAATAAATTCATAGGAAAAAATAAAGAAGATACTGTGACGGGTTGGATCACAGAAACCCCCTTGGGAGCTGCCACCTGATGTGCCAAGACTACTTTTGCCCGCTTTCCTGCCCAGTCAGCTTAGGACTTCAGTGCCCTGCCTGGTTTGAGCCAGACCTGCTAGCCTGCTGCAAACCCAGACCCAAACCACATCCCCTAACAGCTGTAGCCTTAACTGAAAGCAGCTTACAGAAGTGTGCCTGTCTAACACTCAGATGCCCAATTCCCAATGGGGTCCAAACCCCAAATAAATCTGTTTTACCCTGTATAAAGCCTATACAGGGTAAACTCATAAATTGTTCGCCCTCTATAACACTGATAGAGAGATATGCACAGCTGTTTGCCCCCCCTCCCCTCCAGGTACGAATACATACTTTGGGTTAATTAATAAGTAAAAAGTGATTTTTATTAAATACAGAAAGTAGGATTTAAGTGGTTCCAAGTAGTAACAGACAGAACAAAGTGAATTACCAAGCAAAATAAAATAAAACACACAAGTCTAAGTCTAGTACAATAATAAAAACTGAATATAGATAAAATCTCACCCTTAGAGATATTTCAAAAAGTTTCTTTCACAGACCAGACACCTTTCTTGTCTGGGCAAAATCCTTTCCCCTGGTACAGCCCTTGTTCCAGCTCAGGTGGTAGCTAGGGTATTTCTCATGATGGCTGCCTCTCTTTGTTCTGTTCCACCCACTTATATATCTTTTACATAAGGCGGGAATCCTTTGTCCCTCTCTGGGTTCCCACTCCCTCCTTCTCAATGGAAAGCACCAGGTTAAAAATGGATTCCAGTTCAGGTGACATAATCACATGTCACTGTAAAACTTCATTACCCACTTGCCAGCACATACACATACAGGAAGACTTACAAGTGAAACAGAGCCATCTACAGACAATTGTCCTGGTTAATGGGAGCCATCAAGATTCCAAATCACCATTAATGGCCCACACTTTGCATAATTACAATAGGCCCTCAGAGTTACATTTTATATTTCTAGTTTCAGATACAAGAGTGATACATTTATACAAATAGGAGGACCACACTCAGTAGATTATAAGCTTTGTAACGATACTTGAGAAGAGACATTTTGCATGAATCATATTCCAGTTACATTATATTCACACTCATTAGCATATTTTTATAAAATCATATAGAGTGCGTCACAGATGCACCCTGCTGAGTGGGTGGCGGGATCCAGAAGAACCCAGACCTGTCCATCAAAACCTGTAAACACATTGGCATTAAAGAAGGTAACCGGGTAGAGAGGGGGCGCTACATATGTAATAAATAAGGACTCCAGGATTGGGTCCTGTGGACCCATGGATAGACATGTGGGTGTGTGGGTGTCTGTGCACATCAATGTGCAGACTGCATCTGTTCTGGGGCTGCAAAAAGCAGAAATAAGCTGCTCTCTGTAAACTTCTTTTTAAAAATCAATAGCAGAAGTAAAGTTTCCAGCAAACAATACTTCTGGGAATTATACTGCTATTTCAGGAGGTACTGATTGCCTAATGTTGTAACATCATTCTGGGAAGCATTTCTTTGTACTTCTTGGAATTGTGTCAAATCACACTGTCGGTGCAGCTGTGCTACAATGACCAGGATGGATAACTGTAAAGGGTGGGCAAAGTGGTTTGGATAAAATAAGAATGGATGCAAACTTTCATCTAAAACCTAAAATCAAAGTCACTTTCTGGCGTTTACAAATGTTTCAAAATATTTCTGGTCTGACCCAAACCAAGAAGTACTGGGAATCTTGCTGAAAACTGGTTCTTGTAAAATTTTGGGGATGCTTTCCAGACCTGTGTGGGAAAGCATGAGAACCTGTGCATGCTTATCTCAGCTGAACCTTATGAGGTCTGTCTATTGCTATCAGGTAAGATCTACATATAGATAGCTGATTCTACCCTAAAGTCAATGACTGATAAATGATAATAGCTGGAAACATCACAAAATTATCAAGAAGATGAGTGATTATGTACCATACTAAATACTGGGGGCCTGATTCTCAGTTACAGTGAGGTCCCTTTCCCGCCATTCTGGAAATGTCTTACGGGGGTCAAAAACAGCCTCTTGCGGATGTCTCCCTTGTAAGGAACCTTCCCAGCCAGTAGAAAGGCTCTACACAACCCTGCCAGAGTTTGGCTGGGGGCAGGCAGAGGATATGGCTGAAGTTCACCGATATGCACTGCTTTCCAGAGCTCATATGGAAAGCAGAGCAAACAGCACAAGCTGGAGCAGCCTTGTAGCACCACAGCTTCCCCAGAATACAGATGGTGAAATACCAGCTCTAAAGAAGTCAATGGGAGTTTTGCATTGATAGAGCCAGGATTTCACCCTCTTAATACAAAAGCTTAAAGACATCTTTGCCTCCCTGCTCTCCGTCCCTGCCCCAAGCACAGGAACTGAGTAATTGAGACCTGAGAATCTGAATCTAAAACTTAGCTGTAACTGAAAGTTTGTCGAGACAACTGACATCTGGAAACAGAAAACAACCTTAAGTTTCTATAAAAATCTTTAAAGAGGAGGTGTTGCCTGCTAAAAGATGGAGGGGGAAAATATCTGTTGATCAAACATTTTAGCAAGGGATGGCTGCACCTCAAAACGTTTGAGATTTTGTTACCTCTTATATGGGTCTGCAAACCCCTTCAAGTTTACAAACTGTTTTCCCCCAGAACATGAATCCATTCTTCTATTCCAAAGGTGACTCCATTTGTTAAAAAAGGTTTCTCTGTCTAAAGAAGAGCCAGTGTTTTGTACTAGTGATAAAATAATCCCCCATAAAGCAAGGCAAGGCAAGGCTAGCACAAATGGATACCCTCTAAAATAGAATTCATATGTAAGAATTCTTATAAACTTTATACCAGAGATTATTGTTCTCACTTTCTGATTTTTTTTAATGGTCTCTCTGAGCTAGCTCCTCAGATGATGTAAATCAAATAGTTCCATTGATTTCCACAAAACTATGCTGATTTACATCAGCGAAGGATCTGGCCTTCTGTTTTGGTTTCTTTCTCTGTTCCCCCTATTCTTGTCTCATTAAGAAAAATGTGAACCTAATAATGTTACAAATGAATTTCCAAAATCCACAATGTGGGGTCAAAATTAGGGAAAATGAGTTCATCCATGTCAACCCCCAGAAAATTTTGATGAATGCAACCATAATATGGTTTTATCATGCCTTTTAAAATTAGATGGGCAATTAATTCTTAATTTGAGCATCTTCACATATTAAAGTTACTTAGTAGTAAAACGTCTTATTGTATATAATAAAACATAGTATCAAATATTCAGTTCCTCAGCATATTATTCAGATACCGTACTGGAAAAGTAGGAGAAAAATGAATAACTGAACAGATTTCAATACTCTTTGAACACTTATCACCTAGACTGTACACCCCTACAAAGGGAAGCCGGCTTCAAAAGTATAGAGCACATTTTCAAAATGTATATAGTCTAGAGCACACTTCAGACAAACCTCTCCAGGGGATATTTTTGTGTTTATATGCATTCAGCTGAATATCTAAATCAGAAGAGTAGAACCTTACATGTAGCGGAAAGGCAGTTAAAAATTGATACTTTTAGGCTCAATATTAACAATTATTGCTAGGAATTTTATGGAAATAGAGAAATCTGCTATGGCAATTTTACCATCCAGATTTAATAAAACCAAAATTTCATCATGTTAGGCTTACGCTAAGGGAGATAGATTTAAATCTCTTTGCCAAGTTTAAAGAATCAAAAGAATTTAAGATTAGAGAGTTTTTTTTTCTTTTTTGGAAATGAAATCAGTTATCTCACTTCAGGAAAAAGTTATGTAGTTCTGGAAATACACATTAATCATATAATAACTTGTTGCTGTTCTATGCTGGAGCTTTGTAAACTCTTCTTGGCATTTGCTAAAGAGGAACAGAGGAATCCTTGCCTCATAAGACTCATGAAATGTTCTTTGATTTTTTTTTTTCAGATGAAAGGTAAGAAAAAGGTGATTTAATGAATAAGGGTATGTCTACACTACGAAATTAGGTCAATTTTATAGAAGTTGATTTTTAGAATTCGATTTTATACAGTCGATTGCATATGTCTACACTAAGCACATTAAGTCGGCGGAGTGCGTCCTCACTACCGTGGCTAGCATCAACTTACAGAGCGATGCACTGTGGGTAGCTATCCCACAGTTCCTGCAGTCTCCGCTGCCCATTGGGATTCTGGGTTAAGCTCCTAATGCCTGATGGGGCAAAAACTGTCGTGGGTAGTTTTGGGTACATGTTGTCAGGCCCCCCTTCCTCCCTCCGTGAAAGCAACAGCAGATAATCATTTCACGCTTTTTTTCTGGGGTCCTGTCTGCTGGGCCCGCTCAGCCCGCTGCCTTGACTGGATGATCAGAACCCCAGGCAGGCAGTGGGCTGAGCGGGTTTGGTAGACGGAGCCCCAGACTGGCAGTGGGCTGAGCGGCTCAGCCTGCTGCTGGTGTGGGGCTCTGTCTGCCACCTCCTGCCATCCGGGGTCCTGTTCAGCCCACAGCCGGTCTGGGGTCTCATCCGCTGGCCCAGCTCAGCCCGCTGCTGGTCTGGGGCTCCGGCCGCCTGCTCCGGCAAGCATGGAGCCTGCTCAGCTCACTGTCACCATACGTCTCCTGGGTGCTACTGGCAGATGCGGTACAGCATTGCAACACAGCAGCAGCAGCTGGGAGAAGCACAGGCAGGAATGTCTGTGAGGGGAGGGCTCCTGCCTCATACGGAGAATGAGGGGCAATCAGCAGGTTATCTCAAGTGCTTATATACGAATGCACAAAGCCTTGGAAACAAGCAGGGAGAACTGGAGGTCCTGGTGATGTCAAGGAATTATGACGTGATTGGAATAACAGAGACTTGGTGGGATAACTCACATGACTGGAGTACTGTCATGGATGGTTATAAACTGTTCAGGAAGGACAGGCAGGGCAGAAAAGGTCGGGGAGTAGCACTGTATGTAAGGGAGCAGTATGACTGCTCAGAGCTCCGGTACGAAACTGCAGAAAAACCTGAGTGTCTCTGGATTAAGTTTAGAAGTGTGAGCAACAGGAGTGATGTAGTGGTGGGAGTCTGCTATAGACCACTGGACCAGGGGGATGAGGTGGATGAGGCTTTCTTCTGGCAGCTCGTGGAAGCTACTAGATCGCATGCCCTGGTTCTCATGGGTGACTTTAATTTTCCTGATATCTGCTGGGAGAGCAATACAGCGGTGCATAGACAATCCAGGAAGTTTTTGGAAAGCATAGGGGACAATTTCCTGGTGCAAGTGCTAGAGGAGCCAACTGGGGGGGAGCTTTTCTTGACCTGCTGCTCACAAACAGGGAAGAATTAGTAGGGGAAGCAAAAGTGGATGGGAATCTGAGAGGCAGTGACCATGAGTTGGTTGAGTTCAGGATCCTGACACAGGGAAGAAAGGTAAGCAGTAGGATACGGACCCTGGACTTCAGGAAAGCAGACTTCGACTCCCTCAGGGAACGGATGGGTAGGATCCCCTGGGGGACTAACATGAAGGGGAAAGGAGTCCAAGAGAGCTGGCTGTATTTCAAGGAATCCCTGTTGAGGTTACAGGGACAAACCATCCCAATGTGTCGAAAGAATAGTAAATATGGCAGGCGACCAGCTTGGCTTAATGGTGAAATCCTAGCAGATCTTAATCATAAAAAAGAAGCTTACAAGAAGTGGAAGGTTGGACATATGACCAGGGAAGAGTATAAAAATATTGCTCGGGCATGTAGGAATGAAATTAGGAGGGCCAAATCGCACCTGGAGCTGCAGCTAGCGAGAGATGTTAAGAGTAACAAGAAGGGTTTCTTCAGGTATGTTGGCAACAAGAAGAAAGCCAAGGAAAGTGTGGGCCCCTTAATGAATGAGGGAGGCAACCTAGTGACAGAGGATGTGGAAAAAGCTAATGTACTCAATGCTTTTTTTGCCTCTGTCTTCACTAACAAGGTTAGCTCCCAGACTGCTGCTCTGGGCATCACAACATGGGGAATAGATGGCCAGCCCTCTGTGGAGAAAGAGGTGGTTAGGGACTATTTAGAAAACGTGCACAAGTCCATGGGGCCGGACGAGTTGCATCCGAGAATGCTAAAGGAATTGGCGGCTGTGATTGCAGAGCCATTGGCCATTATCTTTGAAAACTCGTGGCGAACGGGGGAAGTCCCAGATGACTGGAAAAAGGCTAATGTAGTGCCAATCTTTAAAAAAGGGAAGGAGGATCCTAGGAACTACAGGCCAGTCAGCCTCACTTCAGTCCCTGGAAAAATCATGGAGCAGGTCCTCAAAGAATCAATCCTGAAGCACTTACATGAGAGGAAAGTGATCAGGAACAGTCAGCATGGATTCACCAAGGGAAGGTCATGCCTGACTAATCTAATCGCCTTCTATGATGAGATTACTGGTTCTGTGAATGAAGGGAAAGCAGTGGATGCTTTGTATCTTGACTTTAGCAAAGCTTTTGACACGGTCTCCCACAGTATTCTTGTCAGCAAGTTAAAGAAGTATGGGCTGGATGAATGCACTATAAAGGTAGAAAGTTGGCTAGATTGTCGGGCTCAACGGGTAGTGATCAATGGCTCCATGTCTAGTTGGCAGCCGTGTCTAGTTGGCAGCCGGAGTCAAGTGGAGTGCCCCAGGGGTCGGTCCTGGGGCCGGTTTTGTTCAATATCTTCATAAATGATCTGGAGGATGGTGTGGATTGCACTCTCAGTAAATTTGCGGATGATACTAAACTAGGAGGAGTGGTAGATACGCTGGAGGGCAGGGATAGGATACAGAGGGACCTAGACAAATTGGAGGATTGGGCCAAAAGAAATCTGATGAGGTTCAATAAGGATAAGTGCAGGGTCCTGCACTTAGGACGGAAGAACCCAATGCACAGCTACAGACTAGGGACCGAATGGCTAGGCAGCAGTTCTGCAGAAAAGGACCTAGGGGTGACAGTGGACGAGAAGCTGGATATGAGTCAGCAGCGTGCCCTTGTTGCCAAGAAGGCCAATGGCATTTTGGGATGTATAAGTAGGGGCATAGCGAGCAGATCGAGGGACGTGATCGTCCCCCTCTATTCGACATTGGTGAGGCCTCATCTGGAGTACTGTGTCCAGTTTTGGGCCCCACACTACAAGAAGGATGTGGATAAATTGGAAAGAGTCCAGCGAAGGGCAACAAAAATGATTAGGGGTCTGGAACACATGACTTATGAGGAGAGGCTGAGGGAACTGGGATTGTTTAGTCTGCGGAAGAGAAGAATGAGGGGGGATTTGATAGCTGCTTTCAACTACCTGAGAGGTGGTTCCAGAGAGGATGGTTCTAGACTATTCTCAGTGGTGGAAGAAGACAGGACAAGGAGTAATGGTCTCAAGTTGCAGTGGGGGAGGTTTAGGTTGGATATTAGGAAAAACTTTTTCACTAGGAGGGTGGTGAAACACTGGAATGCGTTGCCTAGGGAGGTGGTGGAATCTCCTTCCTTCGAAGTTTTTAAGGTCAGGCTTGACAAAGCCCTGGCTGGGACGATTTAATTGGGGATGGGTCCTGCTTTTGAGCAGGGGGTTGGACTAGATGACCTCCCGAGGTCCCTTCCAACCCTGATATTCTCTGATTCTATGATTCTCCTTGCCTTTGCAGTAGATGGTGCAATAAGACTGATAGCCGTCATACATCTCCTGGGTGCTCCTGGCAGACCTTGGTGAGGTCGATCAGGGGCACCTGGACAGGCTTGGCTATCCTCCTCTTAGAGCGCCGAATGGGAGTGACTCCAGGTCATTCTCTTCGTTAAGTTTCATCTCATGGAGATTCAGTCCTGCCTGGAATATCATGCAAGCTGGAGGCTTCTGCCTCAGGCTGCTCTCCCAGCCAGCAGCACCGCATGGTCGTACCTACCCCAGCCTGCCCCTTGCTCCCATGGCTCATGAGGGCTGGACAGTACTAAGGAGCAGTTCAACTTGTGGAATGACAAATCCAGAATGAAGGATTGCACTGTATGGGCCATGTTAAGATTATTTCAGAGTCCTAGATAGCATTTAGTCCCTATAAAAGGCTTCATGAATATTCCCCCCCCACCCCTAACAAAAATGTTAATTTATCAGAGCAGCTGAAAGGGTAAGGAACCCGGGACTATAACTTAGAGAGAGCTTTCATATTATTTAACTCATAATTAATATAATTCAAAATAAAATTTAACAGCATGATCTTTTCTAAGACTAAAAATGCAGGAGTTAGAAAAAGGAACACTAACCTGTTTCTGAGCGGTTTCAAACCAGCGACCTTTTGCATGTTAGGTGAAAATGATAATCACCATGCTACAGAAACCCAACTTGAATGTATGCTTCATGTAGTCCCTATTATACTTTATGTAACATGTGGTTGTTAGGGAAAAAGGGTTTCCCTCCCATCTAGGGTTGGGAGGGTAACCTTCCCTGGACTTCTGTATTAGCCAAACAAACACAGAGTCAGGACTCTTAGATAAAATGAGGCACTTTAATGCTAGCAAGTACGACAGCTGAAGGGCTCACCAGTTCCTACACAGACGAATATGGCAAAGCCCAGAACAAAGAACAAGGTAGAGCTTTTATAGCTTGGTTCAAAATACTTTGTGATATCTCTTCCAGTTCAAACTGGTCAACCCCTGTTGGTCTGAGTCCTGAGGTATGAACATGGAGGCCCATCTATATAAGGAATTCTTTCCCCAAACAGGGAATACAGGTTACACATCGTTCAAATTCTTTCTACCCATAAACATAGGGAAAGGACAGATAAGCATAGAAAAAAGACAGAAGCCTAGCTGTACATGATTATAGGGTTTTTTTTTATTCTTTTCTTTATCATGGTTGTGTATTATTAATAGTTTGATGTGTCACAGGGCTTCTCTTTTTTTGCCACAGACTTTGCCAAATGCACAGGAATGTTTTCTCTAGCTACAGAAGCTACCTAATGCAATGTCTATATCTATGGCCTTCCTGCTCACAAAGCGGTCATGTCCCCACCCAAGGCTGACACAGCACAGGCAGGATTGCTAGTGCATCTGAGTTGAGAGTACTGTCCAGAGCGGTCACAATGGAGCACTCTGGGATAGCTCCCAGGGGCCAATACCATCAAATTGCGTCCACACTACCCCAAATTCGACCCGGCGATGTCGATTTCAGCGCTAATCCCCTCGTCGGGGAGGAGTACAGAAATCGATTTTAAGAGCCCTTTAAGTTGACAAAAATGGCTTTGTCGTGTGGACGGGTGCAGGGTTACATTGATCTAACGCTGCTAAATTCGACCTAAACTCATAGTGTAGACCAGGGCCAAGAAATGAAGGATTTTTTTTTCTTTCTGGGGCTTGTGAGCTTCTACATAGTGGAGAATATAGGGAGTGCCAATGTAGCATAGTTTCTATTTAGTAAATAGGTCATTGGGAATATTTCACGTATGGAGCTGAAGTGTTGTACCCTTGCACTTGCCTATATTCTCATGTATGGAATGCAGTATAAAATCCTGCTTACTTCATCAAAACAAAGGAGTCTGACAACTCAGAAATTTCACAAACAACAAAGCACAGAAGGTAGAAGGCAAATGTTAGATTTCAATTTTAAGTTTTCTTTGTTTAGGATCTTGTGACTTCTGATCTCAGCTCCTGAAAAGGGCATCTCTTAGATGTACAAAGAACATGAACAAAAATCATGTACACACCAATGGTGCCCATATTTTTCACTAAGGTGGCCCACCTACTGCATTTTGTCTTGTTTGGGGACCCACTGTTACATATACGTATACAGAGAGAGAGAGTGTGAGTGTATATAACTACTCGTTGCTATTTTTATTTATTTATTTTAAATTAATTCATCCCCCTTGCTCTCACTCTCCCACCTTTGCCCCCTTGTGTGGATAGTGAACTTTAATAGGGAACTTGCTACATGCATATAATTTGAAGTCATTACTCCTTTAAGTGACAGTTGAAGACAGGCTACAACAAAATGAAAACACAAAACAGCGCTCCAAGCAGTCTCTGTCCTGGGAAAAATTAGCCTCTCAAAGTTCCTTTTATGTCTGGTGGGCTGAGCTGAAACAGACCCCAAAACACAGTTCCCCCCTCCCAGCCACACAATTCCAGGCTTCTCCTGTAACTCCTGCCTTTCCCAGCCTGCCTCCAAAGACCTCCCATTTGGCTCCCCCCGGCCCTGCCCCCATTGCAGCTTGGAAGGCCTTGGGGAGTTGGGGGATTGGAGAGTGAGTGAGCTCACCCTGCATTTGCATTGCAGCAGTGATGCCTGTCCTACAGGGTGGACTCAGCTTCCTACTCTGGACATTGTGACCCACTGTTTGGGAAGCACATAATCCATATGAAAGCATTTCAAGTTATATACTAGTACATGCCCAAATAATAGTAATGCCAGTTAAGAATCTTTATGCCAGGTTAGAGCAGCCCGATATCAACAGACCTAAAACTCAGACGAGGATCAGCATGGAACAGGAGTTCACCCTTTTTCCTGCTACACCAGGTGTAAATAGGGGAGAAGCATAAGAGGCCCTAGTCTGCTCCACACTACAAGAAGATCACCTGTACACTGGGATGAACCGCTCTTGACTCCTTTAAGACTGTTGTAGGATCAGATGGTGCCACCGATCTAGTGCAATAAGGCCACACCACATCAGAGAATCTGGCCTCATATTTCTAACCTGTGCATTTGTGTAATTTGCTGCAACATTAACTAATATTGCATGGTGCATTAAACATAAGAGTTGATTTAGAAAACTGTTTTCCAAGTCAGCTATTACCTTCAATTATTCATAAGTAGGACTAATATTCTTAGAATAAAATCTAATAAAACAAATTTCAACCATCAAATTAAAATTCTTATGGTAAAACCTGATTTCTTGCCAAATTCTATATCCTCATTTAGGTTCCAGAAAAGAAACAGTTTCCTTTACTTAGCCCAGTTTATTCTGCAGGCTATTGCCACTATAACAAAACAGTATAGGTGCAGTGATCCCCTTCTCTCATGCCTATCACATCCTGTTCTTAGAGATGCAATAAAATGGGAACATGTATTGAAGATGCAAATAATGATGACATCAGCATGTCCCAGTAAGAGATCTAAGTGAGAAACAGCTATATTTTTAAACTTTTTATACCTGACATATTTGAATTCCAAAAACATGGACTTAACTTCTGACGCCCTATCCTTCACACTCCAAAACAGAATTTGCATCACTTTTCATTGTATATAACCTGTTAAAAAGTACAAACCCTTCTCCAAAACTGGGCCAGATTCTGTCTCAATGGCAAGAGTTTGACTCTAGAGTAACTCCATGAGGTTACTCCTGATTCAGACCATTGTCAATGAGATCAGAATTTGGTGCCAGTGTTGCCATTTATAGGTAATATGAGCATTCAGTGTAACCCTATATTCCAGGAACTCTTGCAGACCCCATTACCACCAGGATATCACAGGATTCACCTTCTGCATCAGAAATAAGTAACTTACTGTACTATAATAGTACTGTCCATAACATAATGAAAGATCGTAAGGGTAATAAAAGTGAGTTCCCATTAAACTACTAAAGACATTCTACCTCCACAATTTTCTCAGACTGTAACAGTAAGATATATAGGAAAATCAATAATGGGTTAAGTTTGTGGACCTTAAAAATGGATATTATAAGTCATGGTATATTCCACAAGAGCATATGTTAGAAAGGATTATTAGAAAGATTATTAAATCAGTTTATTAAAAGCTCCCCAGATCTTTAAGGGGCAGCTACTAAGTAAACAGCTTAGTATGGATGAAATTCAGTCCCGTGCAGAGGGCCAACACAAGACACTTAAGTGATACCTGAGTCTTGCATCAGCATCTTCTGTGTAAGTCTTGCGTGATAACATCTTTGAAATAAGGACAATGATCTAAGTTCTATCTTGGTGTCTATATGCATCTCAGAAGATGTCTGCATTTATTCATGATTATCTTTCTGTACAGTTATGCTGAGGACATTGTTTTGCTCCAACAAGACAGCTTTGAACCAGCTATCCAGCTGTCATATCTACCTGAACTAAAATAACCTGTCCTTCAACAAAAAAGTAAACTAACCAACAAAAAAAAAAATTCTAAACCAGGCAGAGCTAGCAATCAATATGGCAGAATGAAATCCTTACTGTTCTGAATTTTTCTAGAGGTGGAGGGTTCACTGAAGTATCTGGAAAGCATATCAAGAATGAAAAATTCTTATTCACAATAGTTAGGGTAATTCTAATCCAAGTGTGATTTAAAAACTACTGCAGATTTCACATTGCTAGAAGTATTAGAGGGCCAAAACCTGGTAATATGAAAGATAGTCTGTGTAGCCCAGGCAGTTGCATCTATTCAAATAAGCCGACAAAATATGTGCACTGAGAGAGAAATCCAGCTCCTGACACTCCATAAATGCTCTTAACTGCATCTGTCTTCAGGAGCAGAGAGACAAAGGAGGGCGAGAAAACATCTTTTATTGAACTCATCTCCAGGTGAGAGCAGAATGAAAAGTGCTAATGGCACCACACTCAGGACCCAATTCAGAAAATCTAAACTTTAAGCTTATGGTTAATTCCCATTCACTTCAATAAGACTTAAGTAGACATGTCAGTGTTGTTCTAGATCAGGTTTTCTTGAACTGAAGCCAGAGATTATTATGAATTAAAGCAAAAGTGCTCACTAGATTTTCAGCAAACCATGTCTCTTTACCCTGAAACCACATTTCCCGTTGCCATGTTGTGTGCCATAACAGGATATCATCTACAGGTCCATTTCACACTCACTGGTGCTTGTGCCCTGACTTTGCCGTATTATATTACCTTCTCTTTCTTTATGCACCACGTAGGCATGGATAGGATTTAGATCATAATATATTTTAAAATGTCTAAATATAATTAGCTTAAACAGCTGCAGATTTGGAGATTGTCATCAAATACAGCATTAATAGGGAAAATCATATTGTAGAACATAGGCTGTAAAATGATTTAAGTCGTATGATAAGAAAACCCAAAGAAGAGCTCTCTGCAGCTTGAAAGCTTGTCTCTTTCGCCAACAGAAGTTGGTCCAATAAAAGTCATTACATCACCCACCTTGCGTCTTTATGATAAAGTGATATATAATTATGCACGACTGACGCTGGGTGATTAATGATATAATTTTTCACAAGTGTATATTCATGTCTTTTAATGAATTTTCTTAAGCCTAAATTTGCACCCATTTTGTGCTTGCCTTTTGCAAACATTTGAGTGATATTGTTTCCTGGTATATTCACAGAAAGCCAGTTTCAGTATTTGCACCAGAAATTCTTGCATAGTTCCCCAATCAGTGAGCAGGAAAAACAAAAGTGATTTATCTGACAAATTACAACTAAGCAAAACAGCATGACTTGAGATCAGTCGACAGATTAAATAATTTAAAGAAGATGGATAAATTTAGATAATGAATAAATCTGAGAAAATCACTATATGCTAATGAATATTCCGTGAGCAGAAAAAAGGCTAAATTAATCAAATAAATTGTTGATCGTGAATTATTTGCTCAGGTCTATGAAAAGGTACAGAAAGTTTCTCCACAAAAATTTCATGGATGACTTAACTGGGTATATGTATTTTTCCTAGTTCCTGTCTTTGTAGAACATCCAGCTAGATTCTAATCAGATCAACATACAAAATATCTAAAACTACTTTCATGTATATATCATTTTTCTATTAAAATTAATTTGAAACTGAAGATGAAATTTGTAAAACCAAAGGCAAATATGCATTGAGATTGTAGTAATTTATGGTTTAATATTTAACTGTGTCTTTAGAATATAGCCCACTGAACCTCTTTTGCTTTCTGCCCTGGTTTTACAAGCTGATGCACTTAAAAATGCACAAAGTGAAACACACCTTAACTTAGACCTTAGTTCCTCCTGTGCTGCTGACACATTAGGGCAGTCCTCTTCCTCCATCTATTGCGGTTGATCACTAGTTGCGGTACTTCTTCCCAGGTGGTGCCAGCACATTAAATATCCTCTGTCACTGTCTTCTGCAGTTCTTCTTTGGCCTTCCTTGCTTTTTCCTTTCTGCTCTTGAGTACCCAATTCAATGTTTGCTTTGCATGTCTCCCATATTCCATGCGGTGTACATGTCCCAAACACATGAGCCTTCTTTCTTTGATGATATTTTCTAACATGTCCTGTTTTGTCAGCTCCCTTTACTCTCATACTAGTTGTTTTGTCTTACCATGAAATGTGTAATATCTTCCTCAGCCATCTGTAATGGGCAGCCTCCAATCTCCTTTTGTTAGCCATTGTCATTGCCAAGTCTCTGCTCCATGTAGTAGTGTGCTCAGTACAATTGGATGGTAAGACCTCTGAGGAAGAACCAGACCATCACAGGTGATGCCCATCAGGGACTTCCATGGACAGATGCCGAAAATGCATGAAGAACAAGCCAGATGACGGCAAGAACATTTCCATTCCCTATTAAACTGACCAAAACCAACAATCAATGCACAGGTTCTAGAGAAATGCCAGTGCTAAATTATAAATAGTAGAGAGACCAGTAACATCCAATGAAATGAAAGCTACCATTGCTGAAAGGGAATGGACATAAATAAATAAAATACAAATCTAAGTAGATTTAAAAGGTGTCAATGCATAAAATTTATACAAAATTTTGTATAGCTGTAGCTCACGAAAGCTTATGCTCAAATAAATTAGTTAGTCTCTAAGGTGCCACAAGTACTCCTTTTTTTTTGCGAATACAGACTAACACGGCTGCTTCTCTGAAATAGGTCATTTCTGTTTCTGCTTATTTTTAAATTATGCTATTATAAATTGCAAAAGATGAAATAGCTTTCTTCTTCCCAATCTATGTTGTTATAAATAAATAAGACATAGCAGGAAGACTACACGATGGAATGATACCTCTGGGGGAAAATATATGTATAGTCTGTTCATGTTATTCCCTCCAAAACACTCAATATTACGTTTAGTGTAGTTTTGATACAATTAGCTATATAGTGATAGCTTGTTTAGTCTGGTGCTTTGATAACTATATAGTGTAAATATTGTGGCCACAACTGAAGTCAGTGGGGGCTACTGGGAGCTCATTGGAAAATGAAGGCATTTGTCTAAGTGTTAGATTTACAAAAGTCCCTAAATGATGTAGGAGCACAAGTCCCACTGACAGTTATTTGCTCCTAAATCGCAAAGTACTTTTGAAAATCCCATTCTAGGCACCTAGCAGTCTAACTTTAGACACTCATTTTACATTTTTTTCACCTGTTTATTTATTCCCTCAAGAAAATTGTGTTAAGAATATATGTTATGTTATGTGAGCAAACAATGACAAAGTTAAAGTTGCAAATATATCTAGAGCTTTGAAGGAACCAGATTTTCTGTTTTGTGAAAAATTTCATGATTTCAAAATTATTTCCATATGAAACAAAATGAAAACAAAAATATTTCAAATTTCATGCAGAACGCAATTGTGGAAAAATTGTTTCTGATCTATCAAAGTGTTTCATTTTGTTAAAACTAAAATGATTTGCTCTGATTTCAACTTTTTAAATTTTATATTATATTCTGTCATAAGACATTTTAGAAATTGAAATGAAAAGAAGTTTTCAAACAGAAAATCTTAAAGATTTTGTTCAAAAAAGGTCCAAACAGAAATTGTGACTTTATCAAAACATCCAAATTTTTTGTAAAATGGAATTTAATCAAAATCAAAATGTTTTGGCAAAATAGAAAAATACTCAGTCAGAAAATGTCTGACCATCTCTAAGTACAACGATGCTGCAGTGCATGCACTATGAGACACTCTTTAATTATATGATCACTTACTATTTTTCACCTTATATGTCATACAGTTTTTTAGACAAGCTGAAATATGAGTCACATATTTTAATATTTTTTTCATCTGGGTATACTTATACTAATTTCATTGTCATAATTGTCCAGTATATCTTGTTCTATTTTATGTGATATGTTCTTTTCGCTAAAGAACTGTATTTTCAATAACTTATTTACTATGTATTATACAAAAATACCCATGAGAAGCACATTTGCTACTTTTTATTGCTCTCTGTATCAATTAGCTTCAAGACAGTTTCTTGGCTTTTTGCATTCTTTTTAGGTGGACTGGAGTATTCCTAGCAGCAGTTTAATACTTTGACGCACAAATCCTACATGTATCTATGGTACAACTTCAATTATAGGTGAATCAATGTTGATTTCCCACCAAACATGTCTTCTGAATACAAGAAGCTTGTGGAATATCTTTGAGAGCCACCCACATTGTGGCAAAAAGGTTACTCAGTCTCAGACTCAAATTATTCTCTCTGAATCAGAATCAAAATCCACAGCTGCTTATGCTTTGTAAGGAATCTAGCATAATAGGATCTTCGTTCAGTAAGAAACATTCTTTACGCTACCAATCTACAAGTCTGAGATAATTAGAATTGCAGAATGGCTGAAAACTTCACTGAGCAAATCCCAACTCGTGAAGGCAGAAACCTCTGTTTTATCACTTTTTGCTAGTGGAAACTTGTCATCTACCCAATCCTCAGAAATATGAAAATGAGAAATGAAAAAGACCTTGTGACCTGAATAACTTCATCACTATCTCAGCTGGCAGGCAGCTGCTGAGCTCTCTTCTCCACTCTGTCATCTGCTTCTTGATTTTTTTTCCAGAATACATACATTAATGTATTTTCCCCTCTACAAACATTAATTCATTTCTGGCTTAATTACACCAATTTAAGACATAGTGAAAGTCCAATGGCATCAACTGAGTCCGCATAATTGCACCCATTTCCACCAGTAAAGTGCTGCAAACAGCACCACTTAAAAAAAACCAAAAAAACAAAAACAGCAACAGGTTTTTAATAAATTGGAAACAATACAAATTTCTGTTGTGTAATCTGTCAATGTTCTTTCGTGTCATCTGTCATCAGCACCGTTTATATAAACATGTGTGGAACAACTATTTGTGCTCCTTTCTGAGCGTTTCGCTCTTCTAGGCTTCAAGCAGGGTGAGTACCACAAAACATTTCCCAAGAATACTATTTTAATTTTTTTTAAATAGTTTTCACTGTGTTCAGGCCCCTTTTGAGCTTGCTTTCTGCAAGTCTTCCAGCAAAAAAGTTTACTGTCAGGAATGTTCATAGAAAGTATGTATTTTAAATTAATTTCAAATTTGTAAATATAGGTGTTCACACCAGGAACCTGAACCTAAGACTTTCACTTATCCAATGAAAAAAATACTATGTGATCTATTTGTCTTGGTTAAGCAGATGGAATTTTATATATTCATATATTAAGCATTTACAGAATTAGCCAGTTTTTTCAGAAAATAATTTCAAATATGAATACATTTGAATAAGATCAGGATTTGTTTGCAGATAAATCATGAACCGAAAAAAAGGTGAAATCATTGTATGTATTATCCATTATTGATTATTCACTCAGCTCTAGCCAAGTCTGGTAGGACTTGTATGAAATCACACTTCCTCTGATGACCTGACTTAGCCCAATTAAACATGCTTTCTTGCAATTTCATATCTTCCTACTGGCACATATTAAAGTATGTTTGAATAAGGTGAAAAGCTGTGGTGGTGATATCCCAAATGCAAACGAAAATTTTATAACATAATTTAATATCTTTAAAGTAAATCTACATTGAAGTGACATGTAGAGAAAGAAGGGAAAAAAAGATTCTCCTTGCATGGTTTATATATGTAACCAATCTGCAAGGTGTTGTCGGCAGCAGAGAGGGCAGGGTTCAGTTTTCTAGGGGTTTCCTTAAAGGCTTAACACATATGGGCTCAAGCCCCCACCCAGAAACTTCTGAAACTGTTTCTCACCTGGGTGCTCATGATGGGTACAACAAAGAGAACTTTATTGGGGTACTGGCTGGTAGGTCAGGAAGAAGAGAATAACTTTGGGATGTGAGGTTTTCTCTCTGATTTGCCTCCCAAAGACATTTAATAGTAGCCAGAGACACTTTAAAGAACATTTTCCCTCTGATTTTTCCAAAAAGGAGGAACTTTTCCACAAAGGCAGGAGCACTTCGCTTTTGAATTCCACATAATTTCATTTTTTTCTGTTTTGTTTTTCTCAATTATGCATGTTTAAGAAATGTTCAAAAGAATTTCCACAGAATGGCTGTTTTGGCAAAAGTAAGTCAAAACCCCTTTCAGCAAAGGCCCATGAGCCAAAATTAAAAATTTTAACAATGTAATAGTAAAATGTTCTCGTAAACTTTCAAGTCCAATGCCCCATCCTCACTACAGACTACACTACAGGGTGCTCTGCAAGAAGAGGGGAGTACCAGCTGAACGAGTTGCCAGGGCACGCGAGATGCCACTACAACCGAGTCAACCACACCTGGCCCCTCTGCATTCTTCTCAATATGCTTCTGACTGTAAGATTCATTGTCTACCCCCCCCCTAAAATTATTGCTAACTTGATCTCTTCAGAAGGGCACATTAAAGCTTTTGAATACGGTGACAATGTAGCTTGCTGTGATAAGATCATGATTTTAAAGATTGCCTGAAGTACTGATCAGCTCCAGTGCAATCATAGCTTTTAAGTTGCCATGTTCTTATTATATCACCCTCATTTAAAACAAAACATGTTTAGAATGCAGGTAGAGAGAACTGTTCCTTCTTGGATTAATTATTGGTCTTACACATTTATGAAATGTTACGTCATACTTGGAGAACACTGAATAGCAGATTCACATTTCCCTTCATATGTCAGTCTAGAATTTCACTGCACTAAACTATACCTAGAAAAAAATTGTAGATAATACCTGCATGCCATATATACCTGCATGCTATAATAATTCTGAACCAATACCCACCCTTGTGATTAGCAATATTACACCAAATACTTGTGTATAAAGTAGTACATAAAAATATTTTACCATCTGCATATAGTCTTATGTGAACAATATATTCACCACATACCACACCTACCTGGTGAAATCCTGGCTCCATTCAAGTCAATGGCAAAACTTCCATTGATTTCAGTGAAGCCAGGATTTCACTCTATATAGCTCTGTCGATCTGTAAATTTCCTCATAGAAAAGTAACAGCTCCAAAAAGCCTAATATTAGGGGTCTTCTAAAATCTAGCCATAACATTTTAATTAGATCTATGTTTTCCAGACACAAAGAACAAATCTATAGTTTGAGTGTGAATTATTTATGTTTTAGGTTATAAACCGAAGGGTATAAGACTCCATAAGAAAGCAAAGTGTTTCTCTCTACTGTAATATGGTGCATTAGGGCCTACCTACATAGAGATAGGAAAGGTAATGAGAAGTAACAGAAGGTGTAAATTTAAAATTAATTAATTAAACTGCATTAAATCCCTGTGTGGTCACAGAATGAAAGTGGCCTTAATTGGCTTTAGTTTAATTCACTTCAAAGTGAATTAAACTAAACTGATTTAAAGTCACTTTAATTGCGAATGAGAGTGCCGACACAGGGGTTTAATGTAACTAATCCACTTTAAATTCATGCTTTTAGTTCATTTAGATTAACTTTCCTAAGAGCTTGTCTACACTTAAAATGCTACAGCAGCACAGACGTGCGACTGTAGTATTTCAGTGTAGATGCTACCTATGCTGATGGAAGGGGTTCTCCTGTCACCCTAGGTAATCCACTTTCCCGAGACACGGTATCTAGATTGACAGAAGAATTCTTCCGTCAACCTAGTGCTGTCTACATGGGGATTTAAGTCATCTTAACAATATCACTCCAGGTGTGGACTTTTCACTGACTGACATAGTTAAACTGACCTAATTTTCTAGTGTATACAGGCCTGAGTCTGTCTCACAAAAGGGGAGCTGCTCCTGTAGACAACAGACACTAGTCATTCAGAGGTGCTTTACACAGAAAATGAAATCATAATTGTTACATAGCTACAAAGACGACAAGCTACTCAAAAGGGTAAATTCTAGTATAAACAAGACAAATTACTTTAGGAGAACTGATCTGAGAAACTGCAAAGTGCTTGAAGGAAAATTGATTGGAGCCTCTAATATGTGGGAAACCTACTGCAGAAGGGTGGAATGCATTTTAAAAAAAGCTGGAGAGACTGCAGTTGAACCATCCGGGTTACATTTAAACAGGTAAAAGGACAACCAAGGCACCTATGATTAAGTAGTAATAAGCACTGAACAAGATAAGCAGATGGACTGAGGAAAAATATAAACTATTTGGAAAGAAGTAAGTTTGGGAGAGGGAAAAAAAAAACAAGTTAATAGATACACAGGGGTAAAAAGAAATTCTGACAATTAAAAGTGAAGTGTTTTCAATTAGTGAGAAAAAGTTAAGCAAATGCATCTGCAACGAAGAGAAATGTTTTTAAAATGCAGCCCACTTCATAGAGATAGTGGGGATTGGGGGACAAAAGAAAACACTGTAGACTTATTAAATGTGTTGTTTTGCTTTTGTTGTTATTGGATTGGGAAAGGAGAAGTGAAATCTGCCAGGGACCATATTTCTTCATGTGATTAAGCTAGGGTTTGGAAAAGTACCAGGTAGAAACATAAATCTGTGGATGTTAATGCAAATAAGAATAACAATTATAACAAGTTATGTTTTAAAGAATTACTGACTTATGGAAACGTTTTTAAAATGTGTGGTTTCAAAACAATTCTGGTTATGTATAAAACTATATTTGCTTTGATTTCTCTTCATTCTTTGCCAAGGTCATTGTTCTCTCTCTCTCTCTCTCTCTCTCACACACACACATTATCTTGCTTAAAACTAATCTGTTTCCGTTGATTATTCATACAGTTCTTCCCAATAGCATCATTATCATGAACTAATAGCATTGTTAGTTGTTATTTTCATTGGAAAAAAATGGTTTTCAACTATTGTCTCTCAGTTGGAGCAATCATGTGATATCTCAGGTCATCTCATTCATGCCACCTCTTAAAAATAACTTGGGTCCCAACCTTAATTGCATGCATGTTGCAGTATTTATAAAGAGAACATCATGAATCTCTTTAGACAACCCTCAGTATGGATTTAACTTTTTTTTATAGATTTTGATCAGGTTTAATGGATAATTCTTCAGGAAACGCTATAGAGGAGAAGTTTATCCTTCCTAGAAGCCAAGTCCTGCACTCCCCTATTCAAATAAAATTTCCAAAGTACTTCTCTAGAAATTCACCCAAGTAAGGATTTCTGGATTGGGTCTAGAAAATAAAAGGTCATGGTAAAAGAATTCTATCTTTCTAGCAGATTTTATAAAAGTGAACAAGATATTACGGCAGGTAGTGTGGCCTAGAGAAGGGCACTGGATTTGGACTCAGGAGACCCGAATTCTATTTTGGGCTCTGTCAATGACTTCTTGTGTGATCCTGGGCAACTCACTTCACCTCTATGTCTCAGGGCTGTTTTACACTACAAAGTTAGGTTGGCTTAACTTCCTCACTCAGGGCTGTGAGTTTTTTTATGCTCTGTGTAATGTGAGTACACTGACCTAAACCCCAGTGTAGACTCTGCTACGTTAATAGAAGAATTCTTCTGTTGACCGAGCTGCTGCCTCTCAGAGAGGTGGATTTACTAAAGCAAAGAAGAACTCCTTCCATCGCTGCAGTGTCTACATTATACAACATAACTGCAGCACTCGAGCGATAGCATTTCTCGTGTACACATACCCTTAGTTTCCCAATCTCTAAAACTGAAATAATGATACTTACCTCCTTTGTCAAGTGCCTAGAGATATATGGATGAATAGTGCTATATAAGAGGTAGATATTACCATCATTAGTTACAAGTATTAATGCAGAGATAAGAACCAATGGCTTATTCTTCTCCAGTAATTCCTTATGTCCTTAATATAAATTGAAGTTTCCTTTATTATATTCGAAATTCATAGGACCTCTCCTGAAATGCTGCATATTGGACAGCTTCATTACCTTCTGCCTAAGGCCACGTCAACACTTACAAGCTTACAGTGGCACAGCTGTACCGATACTTGTGGAACTGCGTTATGCTGATGGGAGAAAGTTGTCCTGTTGACATAAAACCAGCTCAATGAGCAGTGGTAGCTGGTTGGTGGGAGAGCATCTTCCACCGATATAGCGTTGTGCACATGAGTGCTTATGCCGGCAAAACAAATGTCACTCAGGGAGGTGGGTTTCATACCCTTGAATGACAAAAGTTTTGCCGACATAAGTTCTAGTTTAGACTGAACTTGGCCTAAAGAATTTAGGATAATTATCTAGGATGAAACTGACCCCTGTGCAGAGGACCACTTAAACCATTTGTTAAAGCTTTAAGAGACATGTAAAAAATGCATAGGCCTTATCCGGGCTCTCTGCATAGGGTGAATTTTACCCTTAGCCCCTTTTGTCTGCAATTGGTTATGACCTTCTGTTAAAGTATTCGTGCTTGCTGCCTCTTTTTCTGTTACTAAATGCAATGATAACTACGACTAAAGCCAAACTAATATAATCAACAACTTATGAATGGGAATAAAAAGCAAATAAGGCTTCCCGATCAGCAAAATAATAGCAAACATTTCCATCTAACACCTGGGCACTTCTTTTAATAGAAAGATATCACAAGTTTAAACACAAAGGAAAATGACTCACAAATCCAATAAAATTTGGAATGCACAGTACCAGCAATACCAGGGGATTTTCACCCAATATATTTGCCAACAAATCAATAACAAGAGTAAATCCTTTTCAACATGTGCAATCAAATGCTCACTAACAGGTACCACCGCTTAAATTAATATAATCCCCAAAGTGCTCTGTATGTGTCAAAGTTAATACCAAGGGAAGCTTACGCTTCACATGTGATAAGCTGAAGGATATGTCTTAATAATGGTTTAAATAGAAGGAAATTATGTGGAGATTTTGAATTAAATGATCCTGAACTGACTTGGCTCAGCTGAAGTCTCTTCCTTCCCTAGATGTTATGTTTTCTCAGTCTCGTGAGCCGACTGGGCCAACAAATCCTTTATGCTGAATTTGAAAATGAAGTCCCAGTGCAGATGATCTAGAGACTGATAGTCCTACAAAAAGTGACAATTGTTTATTTTAGCATGATGTTTATATGCACAATGTTTTCTGAACCATGGAAGCCATTAATTTCTGCCTTTATTTTTTACACAAAAATGGTAAATTATAAACCATTTAACACTACAGGGAAAAAAGAAAAGGAACTGTCGTCATTTAGAGTAAATACTTGATCAATATTCAGTACTCACTTTTCAGCTGGATTGTGATTAATAAGGAGGCATTACGGCCACTCTAAATATCCTTACTTGAAGGGACTCTTTCTGGGAACTGTCTTTACAAATAAAAAATAAAACTTTGTAAATAACTCCACCCTGAGGGTAAGTGTTTAAGCACTCTTGGTACAAGTACTATCATTTTGTTCTATTTTTGTGCCATGCCTAGCACAACAGGGTCTTAATCTATGACTGGAGTTCCTAAGTGCTACAGTATAAAAAATAACACAATAGAATTTTAAATAATACTGAACATATTTCCAGTGGAATTCAAATATGTCAGAAGTCACTTGGAACACAATGTGATTGGCTGAATTTTCTTCAAAATATTCAAAGTAAGCAATAATAGGAATGATATTTCCTAGCAATTTATGAATAGCCATTTATGAGGAACTCATCCATTGAGGAAGGATAATCTTGTGCTTAAGGCACTTAACTAGGATTTTGGAACCAGCTCACTAGTGCATGTCCCAAGTGACCTGGAAGAAGATGCATGATCATCCTTTGCCTCAGTTTCCAATAACTAAAATGGGGATAATATTCTCTTATCTTACTAGGGTGTTGGGAGGCTAAGTTAATTAATGATTGTGAGGTACTCTAACACTACACTGATGTGGATCATTTGAGTAAATATGTAGTTAGCAGCAAAAGTGTTAGGCCATGTATCATGTAAATTTTATGCACAGAGTATTGAGAAAAGTTCTTAGCTAGGCAGAATCCTTGATAATGGATCCTTGTGTGCCTTAGAAAACCCTCCTTGTTTTATGTAGCGAAAGACTAGATGTTGAACTGCACATTGCTATGGATATGGTATTGTATTAATTTCTGAGCATTTAAAGTCCAGCACAGCAAGGCACAGAAGAGCTGGAGTTTCTTATTAGTGTCCATTACAAGTTTGGGTATTTACTTGTTCTATTTGAGGGTCCCTCATCTTCCTCTCTCTACGATCAATCCAAAGTTTCTTGATCTCCCTTGTCTTGCTAATAGTCCCTCAGTCACTGGTTTAAAATTAGTGCTGAGCAGTAACAGGATTTTACGTTCTGTGAAAAATTCTGAGATTTTGGGGTAAAAATTGCAAAAATAAAATCTCTGAACTTTTCAGAGAACAGCTGTCCAGCTCCCAGGTCAGCAGTTGAGGAGTCAGGTGTGACGGGTTCAGTCGAAGAGACTCCCTTGGGACTGTCACCTGATGTGCTAGAATTACCTCTGAGCTCGTTTTCCCTGTCAGCTTGGGACTCCAGAACCCTGCCTTGTTGAGCCAGACATGCCAGCCTGCAGCAACACAGACCCAGGTCTGGTCCACACCCCCAAAACTGCAAACTTTAACCAAAAACTGCTCAGCAGGTCACCTATCTCCAGCACCCAGACACCCAGGTTCCAATGAGATCCAAACCCAAAATAAATCGGTTTTACTCTGTATAAAACTTATACAGGGTAAACTCATAAATTGTCCACCCTCTATAACATTGATAGAGAGATATGCACAGCTATTTGCTCCCCCAGCTATTAATCACTTACTCTGGGTTAATTAATAAACAAAAATGATTTTATTAAAGTATAAAAAGTAGGATGTAAGTGGTTCCAAGTAATAACAGACAGAACAAAGTAAATTACCACGCAAAATAAAACACAACATGCAAGTCTAAGCCTAATACATTAAGAAACTGATTCAAGTAATATCTCACCTTCAGAGATGTTCCAATAATCTTCTTTCACAGACTAGACTCCTTCCTAGTCTGGGCCCAATCCTTTCCCCGGTACAGTCCTTATTAGTTCCAGCAGGCATCGTAGGTGAAAAGCAGGGGCTTTCTCATGACTGGGACCCCTTTGTCCTGCTTCACCCTCTTTTATAGCTTTGGCCCAAGGTGGGAATCCTTTGTCTTTCTCTGGATCCCTACCCTTCCTTCTAAATGGAAAAGCACCAGGTTTAAGATGGATTCCAGTATCCTATGACATGGTCACATGTCCTGTGAGATCCCCAAGCCTTCATTCTTCCAGGGCTGGCCCGCATGAACCCAGGAAGTATTGCAAATAAACAGACCATTTACAACCAATTGTCAATGGGAGCCAACAAGCTTCCAAACCATCATTAATGGCCCACACTTTGCATAATTCCAATAGGACCTCATAGTTATACTTCATATTCCTAGTTTCAGATACTAGAATGATACATTACATACTGTGTAATTACATAATATGTAATGCATATATCACATAATATACATACTGTGACAAAGTTCCTCCTCTGCCTTGGTGGGTCCTGCGCTTATTGGTGGATTTGCTCGCCTCAGAGATTCATGGCAGCCCTCAGTTTGGCCACTTTTGCTAGTGGCTCAAACCTGTGGTTCACTCAGCTAACCTCATCACTGGCCAGCATGGGGAAAGGGAGGAGAACAATCCCCGCAGTCTCTGCTGACCCACCTAGTGGGTTGGGGGATAGGTCAGGGACCTTCCCCTCTGGTGGGACCCACAATCCAGGTCACCTCCTCTTGTCTCAAATAGGGAGTTGGAAGGTTTGGGGGGAACCTGTGCCCACCCCACTACTCTGGATTCCAGCCCAGGGCCCTGTGGATTGCTGTCTACAGTGTCTCTTGTAACAGCTGTCTGACAGCTACAACTCCCTGGGCTACTTCTCCATGGGCTTCTCCCAACTCCTTCTGTATCCTCACCACAGAACCTTCTGCCTGATGTCTGGTATCGCTTGTACTTCGCAGTCCTCCAGCAGTATGCCTTCTCACTCTCAGCTTCTTGAGCCCCTTGTTCCCAGCTCCTAACACGCGCCTCACTAACTGAAGTGTGGTCTTTTTTTTAAAAGCAGGTGCCTTGATTAGCCTGCCTGTCCTAATTGATTCTGGTAGCTTCTTCATTGGCTCCAGGTGTCCTAATTAGCCTGCCTTAATTGGTTCCAGCAACTTCCTGATTGTTCTGGAATAGCCCATTATCTTACTCGGGAAAAGGGAACTGCTTAATCTGGGGCTAATATAGCTACCTTCTATCACTCTCCTATAGCCATCTGGCCTCACCCTGTCACAATACATACAAACAGGATGAACACAATCAGTAGATTATAAGCTTTGTAATGATACCTTACAAGAGACCTTTTGCATAAAGCATATTCTAGTTACATTATATTCACACTCATAAGCATATTTCCATAAAACATTATGGAGTGCAGCATCACACCAGGCAGCCTACCATGAGGGAAACCCAGGAGCTAGCAACCCCATTCCCTGAGGAGCTGGGGATCCTTTGGAGCCCTGACTCCATAGCATACTGCCAGGCAAGTTGCTGCAGAGCCATGGATCCTGGGAGCCCTGAGAACCTGCTAGGTGTGCTTCAGAGAAGCTTGGGAGCTGGGGTTTGCCTGGTAGGCTAGCCAGGAGTGGGGGATCCTGGAACCCTAGGAACCCAGGCTGCTGAGGAGTTACAAACCTGGAGATTGTGAACTAGGACTGTCTGTCAAGCAGGCTATTAAGAAGCTGGGAGTCAGGAAGCCAGAATACTCTAGCAGTCAGTCAAAATGGCTGCTGAGGAGCCAGGTGGGCAAGCTGGCAGGAAACTAGGCAGGTTTCTGATAGACACCTGGTTGGCAAGGACAGTTCCATCAGAAACTTGTCAGGTTTCTGTCATAATTTTGTCTAAATTGACAGATTCTCACAGAACATTTCAATTACAATGAATCAGCATTTCCTGACAGAAAATTTCAGACCAGCTCTACTGCTATTGGTGTCATAATATAATATATGGAACTGAAGATCTTAAACAGCAAGTGTTTGTTAAAGAAAACACCTTCATTAATGCCTTGAGTTCCAACTTTGTCTCTCTTGTTTACCAGCAATCATAGCTGCTTCAGACTCTGTGAAGCTCTCAGAGATATCTCATGGCTGAATACTATACTACACCGATCCATCTCCCCTCTGTTGTTCCATATAACATGATGATGAGCCAATAGCCAGCCTTCTATTTCCTTTTTCTGACCCTACAATATCTCTCTGGCTTTTTTCCTGACTGCATTCCCTGTAGCACCACCTCATGTATCACAAGGTTCAGCAGCCTTTTGGCCTCAGTTGCTGCAGAATCTAATTTGTGCATGGTCTGCAACTGTCTCACAAGGTGTATTGCATACTCCAGGTCATCAGAGTTGAATTCAGCAGTATATGGGGGCCTAGCAGAGAAGCTTTCAGAACTTATGGGGGGGCTATGGGAAATTAGCCATGGACATGGTGAAGGTCAGGAAGAAGAAGGGGGATAAAGTCCTCATCTGAACTACTCTGACCCTGATAGAAAAAGTCAAGTTTGCTTGTGTGTAAGGCACAGACAAAAATGTAACTTGTCCCATTTTTGTATGAACCTCTTTGGCCATCCTTATATCACAGTTCATTGCATTAAAAATATGACTCAACACTAGGAGTGACGGAAAGCAATGAAATGTGACAAAATTTGTTAGAAGAAGTGGCACACTCTCTTTTAGCTAGGTATTGTTGTTATCATGGTAATGAAGAAGCGCTCTAATTGGAATTAGCAGAAGTGAGTTTGAGATGCCATACAGATGGGGCACAAGCCAAAAAAAAAGGTGTGGGTTTATATAGCTGAATATGATATACCAAGTCACCTTTCAGGAAACAATCTGCACTTTAATAATGATACTCTACAATCTGATGCAGTATGGAGGCACTTACTGAAGAGCACATCAACAAATCAAAAGGAATTTTCCAAATGTATGTTTAGTGGACGAGAGGGAAAGAGACCTTTCCCAGTATAATTCTTCAAAAGCAGAACAAGTTAATGCTGGCTACAAGGTTTAAGAATAATAAGAAGGGATTTTAAAAATATACCAGAGGGAAAAAAAGTGCTAGAGAGAAAGTGGAGCTGTTAATAAATGTAGAAGGAGGGGAAAAAATCATGCTGATTCTAAAATGGCTGTGCTATTAAACTGCTTTTATAAATTGGTCTCACAACACGAGAGAGAGGGAGAGTGCAGAATCAATAATTAAGACATAATGAAGACTTTGGGCCTCATTCTGATCCTCCTTACACTGTTTTCCCCCGGTGTAATTGTCTACTTCAGTGGACTTAATACTGATTTATACCAGGATAAACAAGGTCAGAATCAGGTCCCTTGTCACCATAGCTGCTGATTATAACTTGGTAAAGTATTCTGTGGAAGCCTAATATATACAGATTAGCCATTTTGGATGACGTACAGCCTAGGGGCTCATGGGAATTACTTTATAAGATTAACCAATGGTATTTATTTATGAAAATGATTTAGGCCCTGATCCAGCAATAAGTCATGCACATGCTAACCTTTAAACATATTAATAGCTCCATTCACTTCAATGGGATTCGTGTGCATAAGGCTTTGAATGATCAGGCCTTTGAGGACACCAGAGGGCTGGATGAAAATATGGTACTGAACTTTAATGGACAAATAAAGAGCAATCCTGGAAATTATATCATCTAGTAAATCACATTACAATCCCTAGTAAAATAATGGAATACATAGTAAGATTTTTAAAAAAAATGTAAGTATGCAGAAGATAGCAGAACTGTGAGCAAATGGGCACCACTGAGTGAAATTATGATAATAGCCATGCTTGCTGAAATGAAGGCTGAGTTAAATGGGATTGCAATGGTGTAATGAAGAGCAGCTTTTGGCCCAGTATCAGGTGTCATTAAGGCACTGGATAAAATGCCTCAAATCATACTTGAAAAATTAATTTGAATTGGCTTGGAAATTAGCACTGTCTTATGGATTTAAAATTGGCCCATTATGAAAAGTAACGATAAATGGCAAGGTATTGAGTTTAGGGAGAAAAGCAATGTAAGTGTTTAAGGGCTAGGGCAATTTGACTGAGGTGGAATATTTACAAGAACTAACTATAAGTATAACTTAGCTGAACACTGACTAAGAGTGATATGACAGCCAATACCAAGCGGAGAGAGGAATTATTTAGAGAGGGCCAAGAGACATAACAAGAAATAATGGGATATAATTAAACGAATGACTATATGGAAAAATGTCCTGATACATCTGTATAGTATGGAACAGAACTGTCTCTCAAGGACATCAGAGCACATTTTTTCCCAAAGATGCCAAAGCACTGCACAAAGCTGGTTAAGCATTATTACCTCAATTTTACAGAGGGGGAAACTGAGGCAGAGCGGCCTTTTCCTCCTCATGCCATGGAGTGATTGCAGAGCTACTCCATGGCTGCTTTGAGGCTGCAGCAGCCCCCAGGGTATGTTGTGTAGAAGTATATATTTTGCCCTTGTCCTGCTCATGCCTTGGTCAATTTCAACATCTGCACTCTGGAGTTGAGCTGTATGTCATAGAGTGGTTATGTACCCTGTGCAGCCTGACCCCTTTACTGTCCTTGGACAGCAGAACCACATTGATTGAACTGCAATGGAATTCTCTGTACTCACAGAGGCAGGTAGTGGGATTTAACTCTCTGTGTAGCAGATCAAAAGAAGAACAAGTGTGCATTGATTGGCTACATCATCATCCAATATAGGCACTGCACTTTTCATTTGTTCTTTAATCCTCATTGCTAAATAATCAACTTGCCTACCCTTCTGCCTTCCCCTCTCTTCATACTTTGGTGTTTCTGGCTTAAAAATGCTAATACAAAACAAGGAAGGAAAGCTCCTGAAAAGCCATTAATCTACAGTATTGTGCTACAAATGAACGTCAGAAAATAATTCTGAGTGCTGTCTTTCCCATCCAACCATCTATCAGATTCTTCAACTTAATAGGGGGCAATGATTCTACCCTATCAGTGCTGTAGAGGTGATGATATCGTGTCAAACTGGGAGTCACAACCACTTTTACTGCTTTAATATTTGGGGTAAAAACAAATAAATAAATGGACTGAGGCTATTTCTGAGAAAAAAGGAAGAAAGCAAATGTGCACCCGTGAAGATTTCACAAGGTAGCTCAGTAACATCTACAAACCAGCCTCAAGCTTATTTTTTATCCTCAACTACACTTCATGAATTGTGTTAAATAATACAGTGACACCACTTCTTAATTCACCTATTTTTCCAGATAACCAAAGAAATGTTCACACAGCTTTAAATGAACGGCAGGGGATTACAGATTACTCTAATTACTCTAAACCTATCTAAGGTTGTTTTTCTGACCATAGAATATTCAGAAAACTAAATATAACCATGGACCAGGCAAGGAAAGGTATGGGAAAGGGAGGGAGAGATACTATCTATTGTGAAGAATCAGAGAAGTTGATCATAAAAAGAAGGATGTACAGCAATTTCATGGGTGGTTATACTAACAAAAATCAAAATCAATGATCATATCAGAAAAGGTCTGCTGTAACATTCATAGATTCTGATTTTTATGATATCAAGGCAATTGTTCTGAAAGATTCAAGGCACATATTATTATGATATATTACTATAGCATTATGAGTGTTCTAGTACTATGGTAAGAGTTTTTTCAAAGTTTCAGACTCCAAATCCAAGGAGGTCTAAATAACCAGTATATTTAAATCCAGTCAACTAATAATCAAATTCCACAAAGTCAGGGTTTTTTTTGGATTTGACCTGTCATAAGCTACACAGCTCTAATAGCTAGTATCCTATTCAGGCAATCTTATAGCTTTACTCTTACCATTTGTATCAACACTGGTCACCATTAACAAGTCCTCATTCTCCAACAGTTACCATGCAATACCAAAAAAGACAAAGTTAGTGAATCCACTGCATTTGCTCAGTTTATTGTGTCTCTCTCTTGCATCACAAAATAATGATGCTTAGTTTGAGGCTGGAGTTCAGTGTTCCATAGCTAGCAAGCACAGCGAAAATGAAAGATGCTGCAGCTTGACAATTCAAGATACAGGACCCCTGTTCCACCCCCATTTGCTCTGCTCCCTCAAAAATGTGAATGTCTGACACTTAATTATATACTGCTTGTGTTATTTTACAGCCTTTTAACACGTATGACCATAAAGGAATGAAGGAACATTACAAATCCCTGGTTAAATCAATAGCACATTGAAAGGTAATCATTACCCAGTCCTCATTAAGGGCCCAATCCTGCCAGGCACTTTGTGAACTTTGCAGGCAGTGCTCAGCACTGTCAAAAAATCAATAATTAATTTACCAGAGGGATCTTAACATGGTCTCATTAAAACAAGTTCTTACAGGTCCCATTTTTAAATAATTCCAATTCCTAAAGTAATTAGCAGATTTTACTTGCAACTTCCCAGAAAACTAATTCTTCGCTTAAAAGAATAAATATTGAGAATTTGAGGATGGAACACTATATTATTCAGACACCACAAAGAGGTTTAATCTCTGCTTTAAGTGCAAATCTCAATGCAACATTGAGAATTTAAGGATGTAAGAAAAACCTAGCCTCTAATTTATATTATAGAATCATAGAAACATGGAAATATAGGGCTGGAAGGGAGCTTGAGAACTCAACAAATCTAGCTCCGAGAGCTGTGGCAGGACCAAGTAAAGCTAGACCATCCCTGACAGGTGTTTGTCCAACCTGTTTTTAAAAACCTCCAATGATGGGGATTCCACAACCTCCCTTGGAAGCTTATTCCAACCTTTTTATCAAATAAACTCTTAGCTACTCAGTCAATAACTGGTAATATTTCTAATGGTAATGACAAGGCTGGTCCTGAACATTTGTTGGTCTCACAAAAGAATTACAATGCCCTAGTCAGGAATGCAGGAGTGATTCAGTGAGCTGCAGTCCCATCAATTTCTCCTGAACTTTACATAACGTCCAATATACCCACTTGTTACATTGCTACTATCCCACTGAATGTGAACCAGGGTAAAATGGTAGTTTCTTGCAATCCAAAATAAAAACTTTTCTGGCGATGTACTCTTCAAATTCTCCAGTGATTAACAAGATTCAAGCCCACTGACCAAACCTAGCCTAACTACAGGAGCCATTGTTACAAAGCTTTCTCACAAACTTCGTATTTTAGGGTCTGAGAAACACTGTGCAACATTATTATGGAAAGGCAGGGTTAATGGAGGCACAGAGTTCTAGCTGTGAGCTGTGCCCCCACCAAATCCCAGAAGTGAACTAATGAGGCAATTTCTCTTCACAGTTTCACCCATCCTGATATATCTCTGCTGTGTATGTTAAATTCAGTAGACCTATTCTTTTGCATTTACTCTTTTCCTCCTTCATCCATTTGAACTTCTTTTAATCACTAAATAAAAGTGTTACCTTGCATAAAATCAGAAAGGGCTGCAACAATAAGTCAGAGCACCACATGATGGTCCACATCAGATGCTTGGCTTTTGCCAAGGACTCTGGGTGCAAGCCTTCTGAATTAAACAGAAATTTTTATGACAGCACTGTCCTGTAGTGCAAATCAATTACTAACTACCCTTTGAGCTCTCTTGGACCTTTAGGATTCCAAAGACAGACTCTTCTGCTTATATTTACAGAGGGTACATGGAGACAGAGGCAGGTAGAGCAGCCACTAGCATGCCATGTACTGGATCCCAGCATGATATGCAATAATGACCTGTCAGGAAAGTAGGTTGTGTACCATCACACTGTGAAATATCCTGGGGGACTTTCTTTATGAATTCTAAAAAGATTCAGCAGGACCTGTAGGCAAGAATGAAGTCACACATCATTTAAATATTGTTTCATGCTTTCCTTTCAGAATGTATCATTCTCTTCTTTGTTCTGTTTTAATCTGTATTTCTAAAAATTATCAAAAGAAAAATGATGTCTTGAAACCACCACCCCTCACCTCCCGCAAACTTTTATCTCAGTAGGGGTCTGTAAAAGACACCCTGAAAAATATTTTGCTAACTATTATCTGATCATTTTAAACAGGAATTGATTTCTTTGTTTTCTTATCTTCAGTATTTGGCAGCAGTTTGCAAGCAGAAGTATATGTTTATGTGGAACTGGGAAGCACAGCACATTTTAGAATCTGCTGCAAAGAATGTCAGAGGGGAAAAAATAGAATTTAAGCACAGAACGGCTGCCCATAGCACACTTACAGTGAAACCTCTCTAAACTGAGAGTCCTTTACATACCAGGGCTTGCTTTGCTGATTTTTTAAAACCAAGCTAGAATTGCCCCTTCAGTAATCTAGATTCTACAGGAAAAAATCCTTCATTTCTTCCTTCCAGAGTACTGATGCATTATCACAATCACACACAAATTGCCAAACTGGTGCCTCACACAATTGCTGTTAATCACCTATGCCACTTTGGGAGCATCAGCATTGGAAGCAGTAGAGTGGCTGGGAAGAACCAAAAGGAGTGGTAGAGTGTAGAAGCAACCTCTGGAGGAACAGACTGAAACCTTGTGACATTTTTGTTTGGCCATGTGACCACATGCAGTCTTTGGGTCACACTGTGAAGCTGTAGGACTTGACAGGTACAAAGAAGAAGAAACATATTTAGAAACAAAACAGATGGTTGCTTGACCCTTTCCCCCAGTCATCAGGGTACTGTAAATATAGGTAAGGGTCCTCTCTCTTGGGTAGAAATGGCTTGAGTGTACTGTGTATGGACAGTAGGAAGGAGTCTTCACTTCCTCTGTTGTAACCTGTTTTACCTGTTGTAACTCTGTTGTCTTGCCAAGAAAAAGCTTTTCCCTTGCCTAAAACAAGGTTAAAAATTAATTGGATGGGTCAGGAAGATCCATTCTGCATATTGAGGATCCTTTCTGCATATTGCTCAAGGTGCTATGAATGAATCACACAGGCATGAGTCATATAGAGAAATACAATTCAGACAGCTGAATAGGTCTTCATGCAAGGCTGAAAATTATCTTAATTTACATGGAAAACAAAACAGAGATGTGGGTATGCATCTCATTTTCTCAGCAAGATATCACCAATAACAGCAATTCATAAGCTTCTTCATTTGGAACTACCTGTTGTTTCACTCTCTCGACATCCACAGAAACAATGTCACAGATGAGAGCCACCTCTGCCAAAGAAAATCTTTCATTTCTTTTCTCTTCCATTAGGAATGCAACATTAAAATGCCAACCAAATAACCGTTGCTATAGCTAACTGCAAAATAACTGTTACACAAGGAATTTCCCTTAAATAGTGAGCTGAAGTGCTATCAAAGTAGGGCTTGTAATAGTAAATACAAATATTTTATTGAACAGTAGAGCAGAAAATCTACATAACTTATTGAAATATACAGCCAGTCACTTCAGCTCTGGAGCTGCATTTTATTAGACACTCTCCTCCTAAATATACAGAACTTTTAAAAGGTTTTCAACACTATATATATATATATCTTATACAATAGATGTAACAGTCCTCTTTTGGCTGTTTCACCATTTCATGTGGCTGAAATGTGTCTTAGGTGCATAAATGCAGATGGGCTTATGTCTTTGCTGTAGAAGGAGGTGAATGAATCACAGAAAAGCAGTCTGCCCATGGATAAAACATGGCCATTTACCAGACATTTCTTCTAAATAA
Source organism: Eretmochelys imbricata (assembly GCF_965152235.1). Taxonomy (NCBI): domain Eukaryota; kingdom Metazoa; phylum Chordata; order Testudines; family Cheloniidae; genus Eretmochelys; species Eretmochelys imbricata. The sequence goes on along the minus strand of NC_135579.1, from coordinate 68,910,591 downwards.
AGAACTTAAGATCTGCATAGAAATGGCTTCATTTGAGAGAGAGGAGGAAAAACAGAGCCAGGCAGAGGGATGCTCATTTTTAAAATAAGGGCTCTATTCCATTTATACACCTCTTAATTTAACTCCTGGTGAGCGCATCTCACTACCCTTGTCTATTCACATAAGCAAGTGAATATATGATTGCGAAGGGGGTGTTGACAGTTCTGTATCTATTATGTATTCAACCCAAGGTGCCCTTATACATGTATTATACACTTGGGTATTTTTAATATGCAGTTTGCAGCTATTTAAAGCCTTGCTAATACCTCATGGAAAATTTTGAAAAAGTCTATCGAGACAATTTTACCTATATAGCATGTATCTTCCATGCTTCTTTTGCCTCACTATTTTATAACTAGAGAGACAATGCAGGTGAGGTAATATCTTTTATTGGATCAACTTCTATTAGTGAAGAGACAAGCTTTCAAATTACAGAGTCTTCTTTGGGTCTGGGTCACTATAACTAGTCACTATAACTAGTGACATTTGCACTAAAGCAGAACCTTCGTCAGTTAAAGGTGCATCTAATTTTTCTCTCCAACCCTTGTCTGAACTTGTAGTCCTCTCTGACATATCATCTCCAAGTCAACCAGTTGTAACAACACAAATAGGATTATGCATTCAGGGGAGGAGCTTCTCTGCTTTGTTTTGTTTTTTTAAAAGAGAAAAATGTATAGATCAGCAGCAAAGTTCTCCAGTGTGGCTGGCAGGAATTGTATTCTAGTTTCCTTTATAAAATTTAAAAAAGATTTAAATTTGGCCAACTTCTGTCAGAGTGGCTTGCACATACAATACTGCTAAAATAAGCATCCAATCCAATGGATGAATTTAATCTCTTCCTAGCACTATTTATTCAGAAGGGAACTTTTTGTGATCGTCGCAATCAGTGTTTCATCTAATTTATAATAATTACAGCATTCTTAAATTATCTGTTTGACAGCATTTTATTAATAAGTGCATGTAAAAAATTGCTTAATTTATCTGACCCATTGTCCTGACAACAGTTGTTTGGATTTGTTTATTGATTGTGCATGGCAGTCAAAGGCAATGACAATGATTAAAACATCCACAATTTTCAGCAAATTCATATGCTATTTAAGATTACAATACTGCATACATTTTCAGAGAATATCACTTTCACACTGAAATAAAAATATTATGACTATTAAGGGTCTCACACAATTCAAATGTAACAGGAATACAGAGAGCTAAAATTGAATCTCCTTCTGTTTCTAATCCAGGTGTACATAGATATTGTGTTTCAAATCTTATGTATATGTAAGAACTACAGTCCATTAGCATGTGAATAAAGCTAATATTAATTTTTTTTGGCTACCTTTTTGGCTACCTGTGATACTGCAATACTGAGATAACCTGTCCTACCCTAAATTATAGGTCAGATGCTCAGTGCTTATTTGAACAATAATCTCCCAGGTTCAAAGATAGCCTTATAAAACTTACCTTGTTCCTATTATATTGTCTTAAAGATAAATGTATTTATAGTTTTTCATGGGCATGGTAAAACCTTTTACCTTTAGGATGCCGATCTGAATCCAACCCAGGTCAGTTGAAATGAACTAAACTGAACCTTATGAACTGATCATAGTTTTGTATCCTTTGTGAAACGAATCAGTGCTCTCAAACCATTTCCCAGTGGGCAGTTGTTCACATCACAAACATGATCACCATTAATTAACATCCTTCTTTGCAGACTCAGCTGAAAGGCCAGGAAGTGAATAAATTGAATGACCGAATATCATTTTAGAAATAGTCTCTCCCATACCCTAGACATGAGCCCTAAACATAATCTATTTGCTATACAAATAGAATATATATTCTGCTCACTGATCTGGGAAGAGAAGATTCTGTTTAAATATTATAGGTGGAGCTGCCTCTAGTTAAAGTTGTCCAACACTTCCTGTTATAAAACCTTGTTTTCAGTTGGTAATGTTCAGATTAAGTTTGTAAAGCACTTTGAGCTCTTGATATAGAATGCACTGTAAGAATAAATTATTAATCATAATTAGAAATATGTATTATATATGATTGATAAGTCTGAAGTGCATTGATAGGGAAGAGGACTTCATTATCCAGGCCTGTAAATCATAAGGACTAAACTTATAAAATATATTCATATATACATTTTGTCTCTGTTAAATATTGCTACATAGGCCACCACTACCAGGGATAAGTTGGTCCTTTTTACTGGCCTACAACACTGAAATAAATGGGAGCTTTTTCCTTTGACTTTAGTGGGAGCAAGATTAACCCCAGTGGATGTTGATGTGTTTCCCTGGAACAAGATACTCTATGGTTTATAACTTTTGTATGTTGCATAGAGGAAGGGTGCTATAACAAAACTGATCTTTAATTTTAGAGGTATTGTACAAGCACCATCACTATTACATATATGGAAATACTGATGTTCATTTTATGGGTTCCTCAATTTGTATGCAAAGCAAATAGAGCTCATGCATTGACATTTATGCAATAAAGGCACTGATATCTGGTAAGTGTTATCATCTAGCCTGGTAACTCAGTCAACTGTCTCTTCGGGGAACATAAAAATCTCTTAATGAAAAAGAATTAGCTAAATAGACCTAAGTAAGCCCACCACGTGAATTAACTTTTTCTAAGTACTACTTTAAATTCACCAATTACCTATCCCGTCTGACTGTAAAGTCTAAACTTCAGTCTTTGTTGATTATATAAATGTGAAATAATAAAACAAAACATCCATGTTCTAAATTCCAATGATACTATTAATAATCCAATTTAATAGTTACTTTTTCTATTTTAAGCACCTATTTTCTGATTACAAACAAATTGTATGGTCGGTTGACCTTAAAGAAAGATTTTACAAACCAAAAGATTTTCATATTCACTATATTTTAGCCTATAAACATAATTTTCTTCCCAGAATCCTATCCTTTCAAAAAAAAATTGGGCAATACATATATTCTCACTAAAATAAATAGCAACGACTTCAATGGAGCCACGGTGATTTATACTAGCTGAGAATCGAGCATACAATCTTTAAAAATAATAAAACGTCAACATGTATTTTTTGTTTGTAGTGTGTTATGCATATCTGCTGATCCGAAAATGTTTATTTAGGATAGGTAATGATGTGGAGTGGTTAGAACACATAGTTGGGAGTCATGCAAGATGGGTTCTATTCTTGCTTTTGCGAACAACCACAGCTCAGATCAGTTAAGTAGCATGTTTTTAGTCCTTAGCAAGTGTGACACAGAAGCCCATTGGTGGTTCACTACTCTGTGTCAGCAACTCTTGTTGGGCCTGACATATTCAATTTGCCTCTCACACTGTTGTAATAATTTGTATCTAAAAGGCGTCATGTAACGTACTACATACAAATGAGTAGCACACTGGTTGCATGATATAGATATACAGTGTGTACAAATGGTTATAAATATGTGCTAGATTTATGTTCTTAAAATGTGACCAAACAAAGGAAGAGACAGATTTTCTCCAATACTGGAGGGAAGGCAGCTATCTCCAATGTAAATCAAGCAGCGTGGAATAAAAACAATGGAAGCCCAATTTACATATGAATCAGCAAGAAGATGGGAAGTACACAGAAAGGGAAGAACAGCAGGAAGACTTCCTGTCTCTTGAAACAGAGGCAATGATGTTTGGAGTGATACAAGGGACACATAAAGACATTTGAGTTATCTATCATGTGAGAGATTAAAGGGGCCAGAGCTGTTGAAATCACAGAATGGTGGTGTCATAAATATAAAGGGAAGGGTAACCACCTTTCTGTATACAGACCTATAAAATCCCTCCTGTCCAGAGGCAAAACCCTTTCACCTGTAAAGTGTTAAGAAGCTAAGATAACCTTGCTGGCACCTGACCAAAATGACCAATGAGGAGATAAGATACTTTCAAAGCTGGAGGGGGCCGGGAAAACAAAGGATCTGTCTGTCTGTCTGTGTGATGCTTTTGCCGGGAACAGAACAGGAATGGAGTATAAGAACTTGTTAGTAAGTAATCTAGCTAGAAATGCGTTAGATTTCCTTTTGTTTAAATGTCTGTTAAATAAGCTGTGCTGAATGGAATGTATATTCCTGTTTTTGTGTCTTTTTGTAACTCAAGATTTTGCCTAGAGGGATTCTCTATCTTTTGAATCTGATTACCCTGTAAGGTATTTACCATCCTGATTTTACAGAGGTGATTCTTTTACTTTTTCTTTAATTAAAATTCTTCTTTTAAGATCCTGATTGCTTTTTCATTGTTCTTAAGATCCAAGGGTTTTGGTCTGTGTTCACATATGCAAATTGGTGAGGATTTCTGTCAAGCCTTCTCCAGAAAAGGGGGTTCTCAAACAGGGGTTCTCAAATTTCATTGCAAAGCGATCCTTTTCTGACAATGGAAATTACTACACAACCCCAATAGGTGGAACCAAAGCCTGAACCTGCCTGAGCGGAGATGGGGGAAGGGCAAAGCCAAAGCCCAAGCCCCATCACCCTGGGTGGGAGGCCAAAGTCAAAGCCTAAGGGGTTCAGCTCCAGGCAGGGAGCTTGTAACCTGAGCCTGCCACCCAAGGCTAAAGTCTTTGTGCTTTGGCTTTGGCCTGGCCAGTGGGGCTCAGGCTTCTGCTACAGTCCCGGGCCCCAGCAGGTCAAAAGACAGCCCTGGCAACCCCATTAAAATGGGGTCGCGACCCACAGTTTGAGACCCGGTGCCCTACAATATGCCTCAAGCAGCTGCTTGCAGCCAGCGTGAGACTCTGGATCTCATTGGCATCTGGGGAGAAGCATTGGGACAGGAAGCTCTTGTGGCCAGCCACCGGAATAAAGATTTTTTTGTGGACATTGCAAGGCAGATGTCCACAAGAGGACATGGCTGGGACACTGAATTGTGCCAGATAAACAGCAAACAGCTCAGGAGCACCTACATTAAAACAAGGGACAACAGGAAAAAATTCAGCAGGCAACATGAAACCTGTCCATTTTTTGAGGCACTGGACAGGATTTTACATAACTACGTAACCACCCAACCTAGGCAGCTTGCAGTGTGGCCACCTTCTCCCTCCATCTGCCTCTCAGGGATGACCAGCAAAACCAGCAGGGCTCATCAAGGAATAAGCATGAGGAGGCCAGAGAAGAAATCTGTTTGGAAAGCAGAATCTAGTCAGCACTCAGGACCCTGACACCAGCCAGGTAGAAGGCAAGCCTGATTCCTGCCCTGCAACAACCAATCCCGATTCCCGGGCAGCAATCTAGACTGGGACCAAGAAGTCTGATTGTGTGGAGGGAACTGCAGCACATAAGGTATTTTTTGTTTGTTTTTAATAATTTACTATATAAGTTTTAATTTATATGCTATACTGCCTAACAAGCTTCCATTCCAGGTACCTGGGTAGGACCATGGAGCTAGAAGCCTTTCTGAGTCGAAGGTCTGCATCAGCCTTCCTCCCTGACTCGGCCTACGCTGTCCATTTGGGACCCCGTCATATGCCTTTTCTAAATGGCGGCTACTCTGGCCAGGCAATCAGGCTAACGCCCCAACAAAGGACCATTTCAGTCCCACATTGCAGAAGGCTCATGATGACCATGTATTACAAAGAGTACAGCTCCCCGATGAAGTATAAATACACTGTAACACCATTCTTACAGACTAGTAACAGTGAATGCTTCAGGCAGTCCTTGCAGATCCCTAGCTATTTTTCTCTGCACTTTGAACATATCTGCAGGGGAGATAAAGCAAAATCTAAGGCGGAGAAATTGCTCAGTTTTTAATCAGAGATTATGAGGAACAGCTAGATGGCCTTCCCCACTGGTATAGCTCGCGTCTCCCTTCCACTCCTGCAACACTTCTGGGGGGACCATCTTGGCAAATAATTTCACAGCATACATCAAGGTTCTGCCCTTTACCTTTTTGAATAAGGCTATTCTCTGATTTCTAATCATCTGATTCAGTGTAATGTAATCCAGTCAGGACAGCCTAAATGGGATGTAGAGGGGATTACTATACAGCTCATCCCCATATTCGCTCCTCTAACAATATAAAAACACCTCCAATGCATAGGAAAACTGTACATTGAGACTGGAAATATAATTCCCAAGACTATCCACAGACCAGGAACATAATTCCCATCCCAATTCCATCCTACCCCCAGCCTCCAAAGCACAACGGCAAAGCTACCTCGCATATACCGTACACACCAGTCTCTGAGGTTCCTCCAAGACTGAGAAGTAAAGCCAGAAAGTTGTATTAAACAAAATGCTACCACAGGCTCCCGAGAATATGAACAACAGCTATGACATTTTCTTAATGCCCTGTTATAGCACATGCACTGGCCAGACCCTTAAGGAAAGACCCCTTATCAACAGCTGAGCAGCTGGCAAACCTGTGGGGAGAAAATGGAAAACTCATGATGAAATGTTCACAGACATCTTGGCTGTGACTTATTGTGCCCTGCACTGTACTGTTGAACTTTTCTGTTTTGTTTCACTGTTGATTTAATGAAAAGGCACTTTATAGTTAGATAATAGCTTGGTTTTAAATATATTGTTTCATAATTAAATGCCATTGATTCATTTTTGTTTCAGTTGAAGGTTCCTTTCTGTTTGTTATATCATAGATTAATAATAAAAATCTTGAAAAATTCCATTCCTAAAGAGTTGACAGTTCATTTTACACAGAAAATAATTGTTTGCACTAATTTATGAGTTTTTACAACCATATGTAGGCAAAGACACAATGGGAATTACTGCAATGTTGCAATTCCACCCCGTCCCCACAATAAACAACATTGAACAGCACAAAAAACTTTCACCCACCTGCCCCTCCACAAGTTAGTGGCTGGATGTACAGCTGCACAATTTCAGGCCTGAGACAAAACAAGAGAAATAGGCATCCCTCCCTGACAATATTGCGCCAGCTGTTTGCATTTTGTAGTGGACTCCTTGCTGGCTGCTCAAACCACTTAGCAAGTTTCTGCACCTCAGTCTCTCACCCATCACTAATGTTTTCTTCCTTCCTCTCACAAACACTGAGCAAAATACAATATGCTGCTTTCATTGTTGGGATCTTTTCTTTTGCTGCTTCCAACCTATTCCACAAACAGTGCCATCTCCCTTTCAAATGGCCCCATGCACACTCCACTGTCATTCTGCAGCTACTGAGGCAGCAGTTAAAACAGTTCCTTCTTTCTATCCAAGCTACCTGTGAATGGCTTCATTAAATAAGGGAAGCAGAGGGTAAGTCAGGTCTCCCAGGATAACTGGAGCAATGTCCACACCATTAACAACCATAGTGTTCTCAGGGGCAAACTGTCCTTTCTCTATTAATTTAAATAGAGCTGAGTTCCAAAAGATCCTAGCATCATGAACCCTTCCAGACCACCCAGCATGTATGTCTGTAAACCTGCCATGGTGGTCAGCAAGCTCTTGGAGCATCGCGGAGAAATACCCCTTGCTGTTTATGAATTCTGAGCCCTGATGGGTGAGGGGGTAAATACCAGGCACAATGATCCCATCAGTTGCCCTACTACAGTTAGGGAATCCTGTGCATGCAGAGCCATCAATAACTTTCTGAGCATTATACAAAGGTTTTTTAACTTGGTGCAGTAGTACTTTTTCCATGGTATCACACACCTGCTTGATAATGGCCCTTATGGTCTATCTCACCATGCCAAATTGGTTTGCTATGGACTGGTACTATTCAGGGATGGCCAGCTGTCACATGGTAATTACAATCTGCTTGTCCATGGCTATGGGGCACTGCATTCCACTATGCTGTTGTTGTAACTGTGGGGTGGCTTTAGCACATACCTCCAAAAAATTTGCCTCCTCATTCTGAAATTCTGTTGCTGGTCAAACCAGGTCTGCAGAGCAATCCTTCCCCACCTATCCACACAGATTTCCCAAGCCCAAAAATGGCACTGCACCAGGAACACATCCTCTATGTGGAGGCAGGGGAAAGAAAGAAAGAAAGAAAGAAAGAAAGAAAGAAAGAAAGAAAGAAAGAAAGAAAGAAAGAAAGAAAGAAAGAAAGAAAGAAAGAAAGAAAGAAAGAAAGTGTTTAAGTGCAGCCTGGTGCACTATTGGTTGCCTGGTGTCTTCTTTTTGTCCTTGTCCACATCCTGGTTCCGTTGCCACTGAAGACTCTCCTGCTGTCGGAAGAGCTGTTGCTGTTGCTTGGTTGTGCAGCAGGCAAAGTCCCAAGCTGAATTCATCCAGCTCTGAGTGCAGAAATACAGTCTAAGCAGCCTCTGCATATTTGAATGTGGAGTATTATTGGGTCCATGCTGGCTGACAGCAATTTGAAAATGGCACTGGCCCACCCGTAAAGGAAGAACAGGGCAGAGATAGATGAATCATGGAATCTTAAAAAAAAATCTGAACAGCAATAAAAATCTGAGAATACACGTTGCTCGGAAGCAAAGCAAAGAAGCATGGGATACCCTTCGAGAAACCCACACCCTCAGCTCCCAGCAAACCACCACTGTGTGTGCACAATGACGTGCACTGACAGAAGGCACACCATCACAGGTGCATGCTATTACTGCAACTTGCATAATGCACATTACTGGATGCAGAGCAAAAAGCTGTGGATTAACACCCCCACGTAGACAAGCCCTAAATCTGCCAGGGGTCGATTTTCCCCTTTCTCTCATAGTGGGAAGCAGAGCGTTATAGCTCTAGGACATATATCTTTACAGTAGTTGCAAAGAAGGCATAAGGCTAAATTCAACCCTGGTGTCAAAAGACACATTTTGCCCACAGATCACTACAAGAATAGTCGAATGAATAAAGATCTGTAGTCCATGACATCACAGTCTTTCTCTTTTAGCCAGATTTGAAGAATAATCACATTTCTTTTTTCTCACCCCTCTCTTCTTTTGCATATGCTTTATATATTTCTCCTAAAATCTCCGGTAATGATGCTGGAGAATACTTGGTCAAAGTCTCCAGCCAGAACATTCAGCTACCAAATACACACCACACTTTTTGATTTACTAAGGGCTTGTCTACACTTACCCCAATAGGTGGGACCAAAGGCTGAGCAGCCAATCGCTCTCCCATCGACTCGTGTATTCCACCTGAATGAGAAGCACAAGGGGAGTCAACCGGAGAGTGTCTCCAGTCAACACTGTCTAGTGTGGACCCCGCAGTAAGTAGCTGAAGTTGCATAACTTAGATAGATCTCCCCCCGTAGTGTAGACAAGGGAAATCACCAGGACCAGCCTTTAGATTTCTGGATGGGCCAACAACAATTGAAGATTCTTTGCTCCTCTTCCAGACTTAAGTAAAGGATTTTTGAGCTGCCATCACTGTGGAGGGTGCCATGAATAATCCATCATTTTTTATTTATTTTTTTAGGGAAAGAGTGAAAAATGTTCTGTCCCAGTGAGTGCTTTCCATTTTGAAGTTTCATTTTTCAGAGACGAGACCTAGAAACTTATTACTTAGATGTGAAAGCTGAGGTTACCATCAACATTTAGAGAGACCCCCCCCTCTAAATTTGGAGGAAATTAATAGCCACCAATGTTTCACAACCCAAAGGTCAGCTCTTCAAACCAGAACCTCTTTACCTGTTGGCATTTTGGTGGCACTTGCACATGAGTTATGACTGTCTATGTCTTCTGTAGGGCTTTATTTCTTCATTTAACCCTAAATAACTCAGAGAGAAAGAGAAGCACAAGTTGATATGACAATTTAGTTAACTGAAATGTTAAAACAAAGGCTTCTGTTTACATTAGAAGAAAGACTTTCATGAAAAGCTTTGTCCATCTTAAAAGAGTGATCACAAAGCAACTGAGACGTGATGGTGGCCATTAGAGAAAGGGGGGACGAATGCCAGTTTGTGAAGTGCTACTTCTCCTGTCTCAGGAGAGCAGCTGCCAGCTACACTTGAGAAAGAAATCTGAAATCAGACATCTGTATGTGCATTGCATCCACCATGTTTGCTCTGAGGAGAGAGAACCATATGAAGCAAGACAGCAAAGGTGAAATCCAGCAAGACATCCCACTTGATTGCCATGGCAACCCCACCCTGATGAAAAGGAGAAAAACAATAAAGCATCTTTAGGGGGAAAAAAATCAGTGCTATCTACCAAGAGAATTGAGGAAAGATGCACTTTAAGGAATAGCTTGACATTTTCACCATTTGGTGACTCCCTGAAACAAAGGTACTGCTGCAACTTTTACAAGCTACAGAGTTAGAACATACTGTATTTATTAAATTATTTAGTTTGTTTAGCAGCTGAATTTTGAATTATAAGTGAAAGCCGTAGATAGCATTAGACCCTTTAGTACCACTGTAGCAGGTCGGAATATTATTGTTGCAGTTTTCCTTGATGCCTTTTGACATTTGTCATCATGTTGCACTGGATTAAGCTTGCCTCTATGTCTGTGCACATGTGCATGTGTTTGTATGCACACACACACACACAAAATATGGTCTGTAGAAAATATAGACACATAAGAAAGTATTTTGTCTAATATATCTATCTAGATTGGAGTTATTCATGATGTAAATTAGGCTAGATTCACCCCAGGGTCTATGTAGACTCCCGAGAGTGAAAAGTCTGCTGGGGAAGAGAATGCCGTGTAAGAAAGCAGCCACAGCATTTCTTGAACTATGATAGCTGTAGGGGACCATTATATGATAAAACAGTGGGCACTGCTAGCTGAATGGGGGTATAGCCTCGCAGAGGCTCCTGCACTGCAGTTTCTTTGCAGAGCGTTTAAACTGCTCTCTCCAGAAGTCTCCTGACAAGGAGCAATAGCAGTGAGACAGCCTGCCCTTCCCTGAGTTGAAGCCTACTTATACAGCAGGGGACGTAGTGGCACACAAAGGTATAATTTATACCTCCCCCAGTTTTAGTGATTCTTATACAGGATGTTGTGTTTTGCCTAGCTTATTCCTTTCATTTTCATCTGTTATTTGCAAACCAAACATTCTGGTCTGAAACCTGATTTGCATGGACAACAGATATTCTAATTTGGTATATTAATGAGAAAAGCAATATGGTGATTTTATTAATAGGGCAGTACCAGGACTTTTAAACAAAATATTGCTTTTTTTTAAAAGTACATACAGTTGATGTGGTTATTATTGTGAGTAGTAATACTAGTAGCAGAAATGTTACAGTAGCATCTAGAGGCCCCATTTGCAATCAGGGCCCCATTGTGCTAGGTGCTCACCAAAAGAAATGGGGACGCAATACAACGGAAATAGATAGATTCCCCAAAGTGTATTTAAAATACAGCTCTGTAGACTAGCCTGTGGTTTGGCTAGTATGACCATATAATTTTAAAATGGACACTGAAATGTCATTCCTTTGCGACAGAAAGGAAGAACATATATTTTGTTGCAGAATGGACACTTCACCCTTTTTTTGCAAACAAGAAGCTGCCTTCATGCTCGGGTGTAAACGGAAACTGCATGCAAAAGTAGAAACATAATTATTTGGCACAGTCTGATAATGCTGATATTCCTGGAGGCCAAAAAATTTCTGCTTTTTAAAAATCTCTTCTTGCTGGCATCATACATTAATGTTTACTCTTGGGAGGTGGGACATGGAAACACCCATGTGTCACAGTGGGAGGTGGATCAGGCTTACATTCACCATTGGCCCTCCTCCCCCATGTGTCTCCCTGCAACCAGCAAAAAGTGGGGTGAGGAAAGGGGGAATTAATGAAAGAAATACTGCAAGTTTCTCTATAACATTATAAACTTAGAGTCCAATTCTGACACTCCAACTTACTTTGAGTAGCACCTTATTCCTCAGGGTCACTACTCTGGGAATAAGGTACTACTCACTTTGAATAAGGGTGGCAAAATATCACCCTTGACAATAGACTCCTCCAAGGGACATATAGCAATACTTGCTGTGTATAAGCAATAAAGAACAAAGTGCCAGATTCTGAAACCCTCTAAGTAGCACTTTACTCAACAAGGGCTCCCACTTACTTCTAGGGGGCAGCACTCTGAGTCTCACAATGGTGGAAGATTCAACTCTGATTTATACTAGAATAATTCCAGAATAAGTGGAGTTACTTTAGATTGTCACAGATGCAACTGAGATCAGAATCTAGCCACAATATCCCTATACAAAAAAAATCAGTTCAATAGGGGTATCCAGTCACACCCACCACCGGTTACCCCAGACATTTTTTTCTCACGATTGGATGGCAGGATACTTATTAGCTTACCCAGATCAGTTCTGTAGTAAATTTCAGTGGAGCTCAGACTTTGTCATGTTTTTACTATAAAAGGAAGCATATGGTCCCTAGTCCCTACCACATTTGTCTAGAGCTATGTCAGGGATTATCACAATACTGTGTTAGTGAGTGGTGTAAAATGGAGTTATGATCACAAGAACTTGAAATAAATTTTGTACTCTCCTGAGCAATATCTCAGCAGCTGGTGTGTGTCACCACTACCCTGTGAAAAGTCTATCTGGGAATTCAGATGTTAACAGAGAGGGGGAGTCTCTTTGAAATAGCAGCAAGACAGTAAATATATTTGATTAAAAAGAGAGAAAAAGTGTAGAGATGACATGCTTGCCTAATACTGAAGAATAGGTTGTTTGGCCTTGTTCAAGGAACAGCTCACAAATGGGAAAAAGAGACCTGTACAATATGTTCAAGGTCAGTGAGACCTATGGTGATTTGCTGAGAAAGGCTAGTGCTTCCCTAGAACAGAATGGAAAGGCATATTCAAATTTTGCATGATTTAGAGAAAAAATATGATAAAAGGAAAAGGTTTCTCCTTGTAATATGTACATGTCACTCCCACTAATGTTAATGAGAGATGTGCCTTCCTGCAACTGCAATCAATATTAATGAATGATGCACATGCCATTAATGTTAATGAGAAACGTGCATGTATACAACTCCCATTAATGTTCAGAGATCCACGTGTGGGTAACCTCCATTAATGCTAATGAGCATTGCATATACATGTAACTCTCATCAGTGTTCATCAGAGAGCTACGTGCATGCATTACCTATTAGTGTTAATGAGAGATATACATGCATGTGCGTGAAGCTGCCATTAATTTTAATGAGATGAGTGCAGTTACTGACAAGAGGGAATGCTTTATCTTGAGCGGTGTGATTTGCCCTTTGTGTTCAGGTTCTAGCATATGCTCTTCTTTCGAAATGCACTTCTTCATATTAATCTAGCTCAGGTATTGTGAAGGCCTTGTATCTAAGCACCAGGCAAAATGAAGAAAACATATCAAGGTCCATCCTCAAAATGATATTACCTCTCTCTGTTTCCCATGAACGGGATTTGTTGATGTCTTTGTTTTAGACCAGGGGTCTCAAACTCAAATGACCACGAGGGCCACATGAGGACGAGTGCATTGGCCCGAGGGCTGCATTACAGACACCCTCCCCTTGCTGCCTCCAGCCCCGCCCCTGCCCCACCTCTTCCCATCCCTTCCTTGCCCCAGTCCAACCCCTTCCCCGAAGTCCCCACCCCCAACTCCACCCCCTCCCTGCCCCCAGGGTACAACAGGGGGCTCAGGGCAGGGAGTTGGGGTGCAGGAGGGGTGAGGGGTGTGGGCTCCAGTCCGGCGCTGCTTACTTAGAGTGGCTCCAGGGTGACAGCAGTGCACAGTGGGGCCAGGGCAGGCTCCCTGCCTGCCTGCCCTGGCCCCTGGCCCCACTCCGCTCTGCTCCGGGAAGCAGCTGGAACCACGTCCCTGCTGCCCCTGAGGGGGCCACAGGGCTCCGTGTGCTGCTTTTGCCGCTCCCCCAGAGCTCCCATTGGCTGCGGTTCCCCGTTCCCGGCCAATGGGAGCAGCAGGGGGCAGTGCCTGGAAGCAACACACGGAGCCCTCTGCACCCCTCTGCCCTGCAGGGATGTGGTGCCAGGAGCAGCGTGGGGCTCGCGGGGCCAGGGGGGGCCAATCTTGGCCCACGGGCTGTAGTTTGCCCACCCCTGGCCCGGAGGTAGGCAAGGAGGGGGGAGCTTGGTGGGCCGCAGGAAATAGTCTTGTGGGCCACATGCGGCCCATGTGTTTGAGACCCCTGTTTTAGACTCTGTTTCTGGACAAAAAGGTTATTCAAAAGGTGTTTGTTAATTGGGACTAAACACACCCAGTGTGGTCTTCTCTGCCAAGGACCTCCATAGATGTAGTCTACCAAGTAAAGTGCTCTGTCCCAGCTTCTGGATCTCCTCAGTGACACTGTCAGAGTTGAAGGCCAGAAGGGATCCCCAGATCATCTAGTTCGGTATCCTGTATATCACAGGCCACTCACACGACTCAGCACTTGCATATTAACCCAACAACCAAAATTAGACCGAAGTATTACAACCCACAGGAGACTAGACTATTATGTGCCACAGGCAGAAAATAGGAGGGACCGAGATGCACCAGTACTCAAGACACTTACAATAGCAGGGAACTGATTAAGTCCGATATACCCAGATAATCCCCTGACAAGTGATCTGTACCCACACACTACAGAGGAAGGCGAATCCCCTGCCCTCCCTCCACCCCAAGGTCACTGCCAACCTGACCTAAGGGAAAATGACTTCCCAACCCCACATATGGTGATCAGTTAGACCCTGAGCATATGTTCAAGAACCAGCCAGCCAAGCACATTAGAAAGAGAATGCCTGGTGCTATCTCAGGGCCCTAGCCTAGCCCTCCCAATGCCCGATCTCCAGCTGTGACCATCTCTGATGCTTCAGAGGAAGTATGATACAAAAAACCCCAACCCTGTAGAGTATAGCTGTCCTTGTGGATCATGGAGGATGAGGCTGTTATCTGAGGTAGCTAGCTAGCTCCCAGTCCATTTCAGGTTTTATATGGTGGATTACGAGCAAGACATTGAATTCTGTTCTTAAGTGGACAGGGAGCCAGTGAAATTTGCAAAGTGCAAGTGTGATGTATTTGCATTAGCCTTCACTGCTTATGGGGTCATACCGCTTCCTGTTGTTTCTGTCCTTTTGGGGTGAATACACTGCACATGCACTGAGAACTATGCCATATTCCTGTTCATATTATACAAAAGTCTTACCCACCCATGGAGCGAATACAAGAAGAGAAGTTTAGAGTAGCAGCCGTGTTAGTCTGTATCCGCAAAAAGAACAAGAGTTCTTGTGGCACCTTAGAGACTAACAAATTTATTAGAGCATAAGCTTTCGTGGGCTACAACCCACTTCATCGGATGAATAGAATGGAACATATAGTAAGAAATATATATATATATACACACATACAGAGAAGGTGGAAGTTGCCATACAAACTGTAAGAGGCTAATTAAGAAGAAGAGAAGAGCACTAACAGTTGAAGTGAAAATTATATTAAAATGCTGAAAAATAAACAGCTACTAATCTTTCTTTTTTAATTTTAAAAGAGCACATAACACACACAGCCTTACAAAATTCCCAAAGCTTCTTTATCCAAAATAAGGGACTGATTCTGCACTGGCATGCACATTGTGCAGTCATGTATACCTCCTCAAAGTGGGTGTAAAATACTATCAATTCATCATGATAACAGTTCAAATCCACTTTACCCAGTTATAAATGACTACAAAAGGAAAAAGGCAGGGCAGAATGTATCTCATAGCAATATAAGTAACTAATTTCTCTGTTCTACTTTTGTTCCCATCTGTATACCTCATTGGCTGTATGCCATCCTAATGAGTTGTGGGGTGACAGTGTGGCAAAGAAGAAGGCCCAGTAGCTAAATGGTCCATATTCTTGTTACAAAAGCAACCGTTCCGGTACACAGTGTTACACAGATTTGTATCCAGTAAATCTTAGGAGAGAAGAAACACAATTTAGAATCTTTATTAGAGAGGATCAGCCTGAATTACAATTCTGAACACATATCAAACACTTAGAACCAAATTGTGTTCTTAGTTACACTGATGAAAGTTGAGTGACATCACTGAAGGCAATGGAGTAGCATTATCCTTAGGATTAGAATAGACGACTAATAAAGTAATATAATATAATAATAATAATAACATAAATACATACATAATAATTCAGCTCAGAAATGGCAATATCAAGTATTTCTTTTTCTGTATAGTGGTCTCTTTCCTTGGTTGTACCACCCTGTCATGTAAGCCAGACTTTCATAATGACTTTTTTTCTTTGTAAGAACATCAAATAAGAAATAGGGACAGCAACTGAAGAGAGCAAATGTAAAATGAAAACCAAGAAGAAGTGAACTTCTGGAGGCTCATGTCTTCAAATCCAGAAATAAGGAATTTAATTTGGTACAATGCTTCAAATCAACAGTTGACCAAGAGCTAACAAAAGCCTATTACAAAACATGACTTAGGGCTCAATTTCCATTTCCGAGCATGCAAACTTTGTTTACATATTTGCAGTTCTAGGCAGCAGGATAATCAAGTGCTTGTGATTTTAATTAGGGGAGTAACATTTGCACATCCAAAATCCCATCTTTCTGCGGGTGATGCTGCAGCAATGCCAGCAGCACTGAATAAAACAACAATAAAAATAGGTTTCTACACAAAGGAAGGAACAAAGATGAAAATATAGAGTATTTCCATTAATACCCGTAACATGTGTGAACTAAGCTAGTGGTCTTCCACAAGTTCTTAACTGAACAGGTGTTTTCACAGATCACAAATATTCCCAGGGTAATCACAATTGGCATAAATGGTCATAATAGAGAGATATAAGCTCAAACGATGCAGGCCTACAGCATTTCTCGCATGTGGCCGCCAGGGTCTTTTCTTATGGCCACAGCCTTCCGATTTGGGGTGTCCCATTGGGGGTGGGAAAAGTAGCACCCCTTCTCCCTCCCTGTTGCTCCTGGATGCACCACCTTGGCCTGGGCTGGCGGGGCAGCAGGCTCTGACCACAGGGTTTCAGGCTCCAGCCCTGAGCTCTGGCTGCACGGTGGCAGACCCCAAGCTCTGGCCACACTGCTTTGGACTCCGTCCCTGGGCCCCATCCTCTTGCAGGCCTTCAGGCTCTAGCTCCCTGCTACTTCCCCTGACCCTCCATCCAGGACTTAATTTGTCCCCAGGCTTGCCAGGGCTGAGTAAGTCTGCTGTGGAAAGTGATACTTGTATCTTTGTTAATATCACTTTTCACAACAGACTTACTAGCTAGCAATAAATAAATTACAGTGATTTTGACTTGTATATGTGCATATATATTTGGTTTTCCTAAAACTAATTAAGTATTTTAGAAAACATTGTGTGAGCGGGGACCAGCAAGAGTTGGTGGCCGCATTCTGAGGCCACCAAAAAATGTGTCCTGAAAACCTTATGCCATCCCACGGGAATGCCAAAGTCAGGTGAAAAACTGCAGTCTTGAGGCAAAGCTTTCACCATATCATGGTTGCTTACCTCTCAGAGAACACCCTCCCAACCTGCCCCATAGTCTGATGAGAAAATCCCATCGATTTTGGCCATTCAAATGGAATTCCAGTACCTCTGCACTAACTCCCTCTCTCTTGAACCCACCTGGAAATAAAGACACTTTAGCAGGGGTGTTGGTGGGAGTCAATCTAAGACAGTGCTGCGGACGGTGTCAGTATTAACTTACATGACAAAATAAGTCATTGTGGGTTTGATATAGGATAGTGCCATGGACAGCATGTGCCTGCATGCCCCAAGACACAGAGCCCCAAGGATGCATGCAGGGACTGCCACAGGACTGGGGTTCGAGGGATGAATTTGGCACAATCAGGCACAATCACAATTCCTTTCAACAGAATTCATGACTCCGGCCAACAACAATAATTTCTTAGTCCCATTGACCTCTTCATCATTTCTTATGGAACAGACAGGAGAGGAGTACAATGTAATGCAGCTTGGAGCAGCATTAATTTCTGCTCAGATTCCTGCACTGTTAGGAGGGAGGCATTGCTGAGAGCATACAGAAAGAGCATACCACAGAGATCAGTATATCTGTATTAACGGTAGAATTGCTCCATACTACAAAATATAATACAACATAACAGGCTCCAAAGGAGCCACTATGGTTTGTTGAGTAAAATATTCCCTTTTCGAATTGTTCAAACACGTATTTACATGATAGGCTGAAAATACAGAGCTGGTCTATGAATAAACACAGCCGTAAGCTTCAAAGCTGTTACAGTCTACTGAGTAAATAATAAAAAGTTTTTAAATGGTCCAAATATGTATTTTCACAACAGAACAGAATCACTTCAAAGAAAACTATTCTGTCATGTCTAGGAGTGCCACAAATGATTTTCTTTCTTTCTCTGTTTTTGTTTCACCATTTAGTCTAGATATTATATATGCTACATACATAGATATAGATATATATACTCAGCTCAGCTCTTTCCAGTCCCTAGACTGATTAGAATCATCCTGGAAATTCACTCTGATGCTAAACAGAAGAACTTTGCTACTGGGTTTTTAAGTAACAGCCTTAATATTACTTTAACACAGTTTGGGGATTTGGCAGGATGTGGGGGCAGGGAGTGTCAGAAGGGAGGAGTTTTTTAGCAAAATAGGGCAAATTGAAATTTTCACATATATTTTTCCTATGCATCATTTTAATGTATCCCTTATTTTTTCTTCCTCTTTTTTTTAACCTGGCTATTCTTTTCTATAACAAAATAATAATAAATAAAATAAAATAATAATAATAATAAAAGGAATCCCTTTCATAGTACTGCATTTAATGACTGAGATAAAAAAAGAATCTTGATCCATGCTCACAGTCAGACTCAGTATTCATTTTATTTCATTCTTTATCTTCAAAGGGCTTACAGAGAATGAAACTAATCACTAGTTTGATGCCCCTACGCTGTGAAATACAATAAATTAAGAATTCCACAAAAATTGATTGCTACCACCAGTAGTCTGTTGTCTAATGATCCAGAACAAAATTATTTGTTGTTAAAGTTCTAACTGACTAGGAACAACTACATTCATAGGGCCATACTCTGTTCTCTCTTGCATCTGTACAAATCCAGAATAACTCTGTTGGTTTCAATGGAATAACTCTGGTTTTATTCTGTTGCAACTGCAAATAGAATTTAGCTCACTGAGATTATTTTAAGGGGAAACATGCTCATTGGTTTTCAACACAAGAAGGTATTAAAAAAAGAACTAATCCTTCCTTGGATGTACCACAGTAGACTATAGATTTCTTAAGTTAATAATACTATCTAGAGCTCAGCAAATATAATGAATACTTTAAAAAAAAAATCCTGTAAAACTCTTTTCCATTCCCAACTGGATTATTTCATGGCTCTGAAATCTTACTTTCCTGAAGAAAGTTTAGACAATGATTATTTTCCCCAATGAATTTTGTGAAAATGCAAAAGCCACTT
Organism: Eretmochelys imbricata; assembly: GCF_965152235.1. Classification (NCBI taxonomy): domain Eukaryota; kingdom Metazoa; phylum Chordata; order Testudines; family Cheloniidae; genus Eretmochelys; species Eretmochelys imbricata. Next base: position 68,891,261 of record NC_135579.1, on the reverse strand, counting down.
TCATACAAGAGTCCATGATTGTGACATTCAGAAAAGAAACGTGAATGGTTCAGTGATTATGTTTGAATGATTTCTTTAGTTATAAGGGAGAGTACTGGGGAGGAAAAACATTTTACTTACATACATAAACATCACAGACAGACACATACACATTATTTTTGTAACAGAGGAGAGGAGTAGAGAAAAGGCTACAAATATAGATGGTGGTGATGGACAGGGAACAAAATGTCTAAGGTTTTGCTTTGGATAAGAAATGTGGTTTGTGATGTTATACTAAGTGTAAACAATATGGAAGGGTATTTATCTATGATACAAGGCCAGACAGAAGGAAAACAATAATGGTGCATCTTAATACGTGTTGTCTGTCTGTGATACACAGATACAAGGTCAGATAGACCTCCAGGCCTGGTCTTGCAACTAACTGTGAAAGTTACAATATGTACAGGCAATGGAAGCCATCTTGCTAGAGAGTGTCAATACAAACTGTGGAGAAAAACAAATAGAAAGAGACTCTCAATGATTATGAAGAGATGATGCAAAGCATGCAAGGATTAATTAGTCAGGGTTTAACATAAAGGGTTTAACATAGCAAATATGCAAGGATCTTGGCTAATTAAGGTCAATTTTGCATATACCATATACAATCCTTGCACTTTTGCTGGTATAGACTATCACAAACCTCCCCTGACAAACCTTAATTTCTTTTTCCTGGTGGTGTTTTCTTATGGGGAGGACCAAGCAGCCTTACCCTCCCATCCAGTGTCTTTAAGAGACAAGAGGCCTACTCCCTTGGAGATAAAACTCCTCCCTAGCTCCTACGCAGGCTAGAGAAACAAGTCAAAATGGCTTCATTGGGCCTTCCTGAATCAATGGGGTAGATTCAACCAATCTGGGATCCTGAAAAAATGCCATAGAAGAAAACTGTTCAGTATTGCCACATCATCTCTTCAAAAATCATCATGAATCACGACATAGACTTAAAATCATGAGTTTTTTTGGAAGGAGTAATACATTCGGGGTTCTTTCTGTTTGACTTCTATTTTTTTTATCTTTAGGCTATACTTTGGGCTCCTTTTTTCAAGGTTTTTTCAATAGCCATTAAGACGGGATTGAAGGGTGACATTCAGATAATTAAAAAAATAAGTATACCCCAGGCCACCAATTGTTGGCTGGTGTGAAAATAAACATAAAAATCAGGAAGCACTGAACTTTTATGGAAGCTTTGTGAACTCAAAAGCAGACCAAATTTTGAGTGATTTTAATTTCACAATGTATATTTCACAGCACTAATGACACAGCTTCTGTAAATCACAGGATGCATTACACTGGATTTGTAAAAAACATGCAATGGTTCTCATATGGAAAGGAGTATTTCTAGTATTGAAAAGAATACTAATATTGAAAAGGACACTCAAGCAGCTGTTGTGATTGGCTACTGGTTTCACTCAGACTTGCACATGTTCCTAAGCAGAAATTATTCAATATTTCTAGGCTTTCTATCTAGTAGGAGAATATGGCTGTTAGGCTCTGCCACAATAATATTTAAAAAATGCTATATAAAAATGCTTAAAGGAATATCTTGGGAAATTTTATTTCAGTACTCTGTTACTTGGATTGAAATGATATGCAATGTGATATTGATATGATTATCCTTACAGATAGGAAATTGAATAGTTTTTCTTTTCTATGGCAAGTATATGTGATTTGTCAGGTGGTAGGAATTCAATGTGTTTATAAAAAAAGGCATATGCTTATAGTAACAGACTATAGCTAAGTGACTTCTTCAAGCCGCACACAGAGTCAGAGCCAGAAGTAGAATTCAAGAGTTCCTGGCTTCCAATTATGTGCTTGGTCCATTAGGCCACAGTGCGACTCAACATTAAAAATGGGTTGAAGTCATTCTTCCTCAGACTGCAGTGCCATGTATTGCTTGGCAGCCCCACAGCACAAGGAGCCATACTGAGCTAGCCCAAGGGAGGCCCATGCACAGCTGGAGATGTGAACGCAAGCTTCTGGTAGGGAGGGAAGAAGCAAATGCAGGACACTATGGAGGTATAGTGAGATGTGCACCCAAAAGTTATGCAGAGGTGTGATGTCCATGGAAATGTGGAACCATACAAGTTGTAGTTATTAGAATTACTTGCACATAATTGGACAGGTCTGATACTGTATCCCGCTATAGTGATACAGACACATTTGCTAGTCCATTACATATACCATGATCCTGTTTGAATCAATGGTTGCCCATGATGAACAAATTCAAACCATCTGGAGGGAGAATAACAATTGTCTGTAGAATTTGTAAATTCTGTGATCCAAAGTTATTTGGTATTATGCCTGATGAATGTTGCCATCCTTACCAATGCCACTGGAACACTGTGACGCTTGACCAAGGCTTCCTGAATATTTACCACTTTGTTTGGCACTAGCTAAATGGATCCCCATTAAGTAGAACTTATGCCAATACTGTCTTGATTAACTAGCAGCCTTTGCTATTCACTGTCATCGGTTTCCAGGGAGATACCCCAGTAAAGCAGACATCCCTGTTCAGTGTGCCGCAATTATGCAGAGTATACAGTGATGATAATTTACATTTACATAGACCTTTCATCCTATTGAACTTTAAAGATTATATAGGGCTCAGATACCTCTGCAATGAGTACATTATAAATACCTAGATGCAACCAAGCTGAACTGCAGCAGCCTTTAAAATGGAGGGCAGCAGCCAATTGGAATACCTGGTTTTGCACCACATTGGGGGATGGGAAATTTGTTACAGTGCCCCTAAGCCAAAGCCTTACAAAAGAGATCGTGGCTCTTCAATATCCTCTGAAAGTCACAGAAGAAGCTTCCGTTTTTAGGTCTACTCAGAAAAATCCACATGGTAAACTGCACTAAACTCAACAAATCTAACTTGGTATCCTTTGCTAGCCTTGAACCTACAGGATCCTGGGGGATTAAATATTTCAAGTCTGATGTTTAGACTATTAAACTATCTCTCTCCATGCCTGAAAACTCCATTACTACAGTGTTTTCGTTGTCTGGAAATAAAGAAACATATAAAAAGTAAATAAGACAATACTTCTGCCAAAGGCCCCACTTTCCCTTAATCCTTCCCAATTTTTAACCCAGACAATATCTCACCTCCATCCAGGTTCTGCGGAAGGCAGTGGACCTATGCAACAAAGAGGGATCAACTATTTATCTATAACCTCGCTCAATTTATGTGGTTCTGGATTAATCAAGAGGGCTCAGTGCGGTAATGCCATTTTAGAGATGGGAAAACTGAGGCACTCGGGATATGTCTACATCATAAAAAAAAATTAATCCGTGGCAGCAAGTCTTAGAGCCTGAGTCTACAGACTTGTGGTTGTGCTACAGGACTAAAAAAAGCTGTGTAGATGTTTGGGCTTGGGGTGGGGTCTCAGAGCCTGAGATCCAGCCCACACGGGAACATTTATGCTGCTACTTTTATCCCTCTAGTGCAAGCCCTGCAAGCCCGAGACTGTAGCCCTGGGCTCTGAGACTTGCTGTTGCAGGTTTGTTTTTTGTTTTTTGCAGTGTTTAGCAATTGCTGTTGGTGAAAGCCGAAAAAAAGAATCACTTCACCCACCCACTGAAATGGAGCCACCTGTGGGGAGTAATATGCCAATACGTTAGTGCAAAAGTTTAGGCAGAACTGAAGCATTATGCCACAATCCAAAGAGAGTGTTTGCCATTGGTGTTATTGAACATGACATTTTCTCTCCTGTTGGAAGGTAGCATTGATAGAATGCTCTATTTCCAAAGGGTTAGGTTTATAGAAGATGGAACCTCTGGAAAAGGGTTCAGAGCATTAGTGCTAATCAATACCTCACTGTCATAGACCAATGTCCTTATCTAGAACCAGAAGACAAGCAACAGAGATAACAACATCTTTCTAAATCTTCTTGGGGGACAATGCAGTTGTTGCTAAAGGAACATTTAAAGGAAATGACCATTTAAAAGGGACACTTTCATCTATCGCATCTTATTTTAGTAATTTTTAAAATGACCCAACAACATATAATAAGCATTCTTGCTGTGGCTGGCAATGATGCTTTGAATAATTTCCCTTTCTTTTCCTGAAATATTACGGAAACACATATTGTCCCTCCACAATTAAGACTGAAGTCAGTTCCCCATTACAAGCTCTGATTTCACTCCCCTCCCAACTTCAAACAAACTATCCATAGGAAATTTCACCTCCCTCCTCCTTTGACTGGTTAAGATGTTTTGGGTTATTTAGTGTCCTTTCATTAAAGAATGACAAGTAAATAGAAACTGGAAACAGCCACTAGCAAAAAGTGTTGTGTGCGATTCTCATTTTTTATATGTATTTATTAAAAAATATTTTAAAATGGATGGAATGTATTACTATTGTAAAGATTTCATCACTACTGCCTTTTCTTTCTTTCAGCCCAAAGAAAATACCCAAATTTTCACAATTTATTTACTGTCTGAAGCATAAAACATACTTTCCCCATTTGAATACTCAGAACAAAACACTCTATAGTAGTTTTAAAGTCTAATTATGCAGAAATCATTTGCTGCTGCTCTTACCCAGCCAGCCTTCCCTACTTTGGCCTCAAGGTGGCAACATTGAATAATATTCTACAAAAAAACATTCCACTACTTAGGCTTTTAATGAAAGTTTTATATTTTAAAATGAATATCCATTTTTCCTCACTTAGTCACAATGTGCTTAGAAGGAAAAGTGATGGAGTATCAGACACTTGTTTCAAATAACCTTGGGTGCACATGGTATGCAAAATTATTTGCAAATTGAAATATAAGCAAATGCACATAAGAGGTATACATAAGCTATGCCCTCTTCCTCTTCAATTTAAAAGAAATTTTAAACATAACATACTGTGTTTCTTTCACATAGAATTTACATCACTAGAGGTGCTTAACGGGTTCTTATGAACAGAAACTTGCTTTCATGTTATTTCACCCGTATTCAGTAGATACTGTGTTTTAGAATGTGATGCATTAATCAAGTAATAGGACATGGCTTACAGTGTATTGTGCTAGATATTGACACAAGTTGGGTGCATTGCAGAGCAGCAGGTGAAGCTCAGTGTTTCTAGTACACCCAGGAAGGGCTGATAATCAGCACAGTAAAATAGTCTGGAGTGTTTGATGGCAGCTACAAAGACAATATGAGTTTTATTTATTATTTATACATTTTTAGTGGTATTTTTTTAAAGTTTGGTTATATTTTAACTTTGCTCCTAAAAGAAATTCTCCTTCAAAAAATAAATATACCAGTAGATAGATATCTGTTCCTCTGGATGTATGGATGTGTACTGAAGGGGAGCATCTATCAGTGATTTCCAAAGTATTGAGAGATTTTCCCATCATTGATGTAAAAATCATTTTTTCAGGGTCTCTCAGTGTTCCCTATCCTTGTGGCTATATAGAGAAGAGTATGACATACAGAATAAAAATGGCAATATGCTTTACACAGCACTGGCGAGGTCACATCGGCAGCACTGTGAGTAGTTTATGCTTCCATACTATAAAAAGAATTTTGCTAGATTTGAAAGGATCTAAACTAGGGCAGCAAAAAATGTTCACAAGATTTAGAAAATAGCTACTGTATTAAGAGAACTTAAAAAACTTTGAATTTGCCCTGCCTAGAGAAAAGATGACACAATAACAACATCTGAGTACTTATGAAGAATTAACAGAAAGATGGGGGTGGTGGCTGGTGTGGGAGGATTGTCAGCAGTGTAGTGAATGCATGTAGAAGTTGTAGTAATGGTTTAAAATTACAGAGGGGAAAAATGTAGACTAAATAGTGCAAAATGTGAGATCAGTGAAGTAATATGTCAAAAGGGATCACAGACTTTCTGTCATTAAAATTACTGAAGGCAAAGCTAGATCACCAATCTTCATGACTATCCTACCCTGATTCAAGGGGTTGGACTAGATGACACAAGAGGTTTTTCCCAGAGTTGATATTAAGGGTCAGATCGCCCCTGCGCATGAAAATTCTCAAGGCGAGGCAGTTTCCCTTAGCTCATTCTGATGTGGATAACGAGCAGGCAGGGAGTTTGCCCAAGACCAGGAATTCTCCGGTGACACACTGGAGGCACAAGGCCATTTGTGTGACTGTCCTGTGCCCCACACCAGCTTCAGGCCCCAGACCCGTACACCTGCATCCTTCTGCCTGCAGCTATCAAGGAATCTCTTGTGAATGATACCTTGTGGGGAAATGTTTATGTAAATAAAGTGTAAACAAGAATCAAAGAAAAATTAGGAGGATCCTGTGGCCACAAAAATTAGTTGAGTTGAGAAAAGAAGCACATAATAAATCCCTTGATCATGAAAGAAACCTAGGTTAGCCATTTCTGATATAGAGGGCTAACATTTTACTAAGCAACCCTGAGCAAGGGGTAACAGTAAATTACTGCCCTTTGGTGTTGGCATAGTTACTTTGGCCACTGAATAGAGAGGGAGGTAGAGCTAAGGCTCTGGTCATTCCCCTGCCTATTCCCATCCCTCCCCACTCACCTCTTCAACAGAGGGAGAAAGCAATCAAATAAAAATCCTGCGCCCCAAGACGCACACTTGGTAGGAGGTTCTTACTGCCTTGCACATGTGCATAGTTTGAGTCACAATCCAGCCCTAAAAACTAGCAAAAAGTCATACATTTACAGGGGTTCACATGCTTTTTTGGGGGATGGGAGGGGTGGCAAGCTCTAAACCAAAATTTTGGCTATTATTAAACACACTTTATGATTTTGAAAGCACTTAGTCATTAAACTAGACTTATTGTGTTTGGCATGTCCATTAAAACTTTCTACAATGGAAGTGCAGGGGCTGAGTGAGTCACTCACAAAAGAGTACAGGTATAACAAAATAAAAAAAAAACATGATTATTTCCAGAAGCACTATTCCAGCAATTGAATAGCTCTCACGGAGAAGTGACAAAGGCGCAATATTAACCACAACATCACAGGCTAATACGTCAGGAGAGCAAAATTTGCACAACCATAGCCCCATTCAGTTCAATCCTCCTGTTCTAAAAGTAATAATAATATTAAGAACATGAACAAACAAGTTGCATTACAATGTCAGGCCAGATCATTCACAGAGGCAAATTTGACATCAAGCATTCCAGTGCAACAGTGTGCAATCTGCTCCTACTAGCCTGGAATTGTAAGGGCTCGCAGAACATAGCTGCAAGAATAAAAAATGCGTGAGTAAACTGTATGTTATGGTCCCTGTCTAGCTGTCTCTCAACAAGAGAAGGTAAAATTATTTAAATTCAGACAATTAAGATGTAGACATGAAAATAATAGATAATAGTTAAACCACTGTGTCGTGCCAATTTTTTTCTTCATCCTGCTGTGAAAGTGAACCTATCCTTCTCAGATCTGGTGGGATTTCATTTTGGAGACCTGAATCTGCAGATGAAAGATACGGAGCATAATCCTCAGATATGCCAAACTCATGCTTGACTCATTGAAAGAGGGAGGTGAAGATGGCTCTAAGACACCTTTTCCCTTTCCCTAATCCTGAGTCGGTATGAGGATGTCTCAATCACGAGTAAATTCCAGAGCAGGCGCAGAGCTGCTACAATTTATGCCAAATAAAAAATCCTTTATGAAACCTTCTGCCAGTGGAGGATCAGCAGAAAACATTGCACTTCAGCTCTGCCACCTCTTCCCGCCCCCAAATGTCTCTCCTCTGCACTGAACAAGTCCTGACATGCGTCCAGTGGGCCAGGAAGGGCTGTTTTAAAGCCAGCTGTGCTAGCTTTACACCAATCCAGAATCACCCCCCCCATGCTAATTTCCCCTTAAAAGCAGCTTTAAAGTCACTTCATAACACTCCAGCAGTGCAAAGAAACCTTAGTGGTACGAGGGATCTGGCTCACCAATTTTACCTAAACTATCCTATCTAAACCCTCTCGAACCCACACCCTACAAAACAACATAGTGGATTAGAGGATACTAGAAGCTATGCAAGATGCTGTTAGGCATAATTTAATAGTGGATTTTAATGGAGTGGCTTTCTGTGAATATAATGTCCCAACTTATATGTCTCCCTCACCCTAATATGCTGCTAGAACTGTTTTTTCCTGGTTGCCAGTGTGTAGAGATTTGGTGAAGAAGAACCAAATCCTGTGATCCATACTCAGTCCAACATCGAACAGCTGCCTGATAGGCTTATATTTTACTGAGCAGGGCCAGGAGTTCTCATACCCAACAAACCCAACATGGTGATTCAGCAGTTGAATCAGTCCAGTTCAATGGTGGCAGAAGCTGGGCCTTGATGGTGGAAAATTCCCTTTGCTAAGGGAAACCAAGGGGTATCCAACAGAGTCCTAAAAGCAGGCAGTATTGGCTGGGGAGGGGATGTGGCTAGACAGGTGGGGTGTGGACTGATTCAGCATATTCGTGCTGTGGGCTTTGCTGGTGACATTCCTGTGGCGTAACTTAAAGCTGCCCTCCCCTGATGGAACTCCCCTCTTCCCACTTATCTTTCGCCTGAGCATGGTGACCTTTGCTTACATAAGGTGACACATATCTGGCCCAATATGTAAAAGCATGCATGTAACTCCTACACAAAAAGAAGGACCATCATGTGTACCATAGCTATGGGATACTCTCAAAGGATAACTCTTGGCTTTTAGAATAAGTCTATCCTTTGTTACCTAACAGGTCACCTCTGTTATCACAGGTAAAGGATATTTTATCTGAACTACTCCTTTAAAGGCTTTCATGTTCACTCTTTGTTTTGTCTAGCAAACCAGCAGTGACACAGGCATTGTTGTCAGTTGGCGTGCATGCATGTGTTCTCTCCGTGTGCTGTCCCAGCTCTGCACAGAGAGCTAGTCCAGCAAACCTTGACAGTATTACCCAGAAGGACCACAGAAGCAGTTCGGTAGCGAAGACCCTCCGCCAGGTTTATTTCCAACAAAGCACGGTACTAGTGCCCTATATGTGCTAGAGGTACACTAATGCATGTATGTCCATGACAATGGACCAGCTCAGTCAGCAGCAGGACTTTCTGCTGTTCTCTAGGCCAGAGATGCCCCTCCTATGATTTATTTCTCTTTTATACATTGATACCAAAAAGTTACGTACTGCCCTTCTGACGTGGTTAGTTACCACCCTGTCTACATGGTTAGTTACCATCCTACCCTAGACCCTACACTGTTGGTTCGAACAAAACATCCCCATCCATTATCCTGTTATCTTATGAGGGGCCAGTGTATCCCTGTACCATCTTCAGGGAGTGTGTTTATACCATAACTTTATGTTGGGGTGTCCTCGTACTAGCCTCCTGAAATGTGTTTACGTGAATGCTTACTTCGTGCCTAGTACTTTTTAAAGAGTGTCAGTGTTTTAGCAATGCCAGACATGTTTTTGCCAAGTTCATGAACTGGACAGTGAACTTGCAAACAGGCATTTGCTTTATGACTTTTGATCTTAGCCTTTATGACTTTGGTTCAGGCCTCAGGCCTTGCAGCAGGCCTGTGTTCCAGGCTCTCTCTTTCTATTCCATTCTCCAAAACACCTTGGTGTCAGAAAGTGGAAAAAAGATTCATACTCAATTGGAGGGAACCTTTAGTGAATGGCTATGACAGAAGAAGTGTGTTATTTAGTAAGATTCAGTTGCCAATCTTGACAGAGATGTTAGCAAGATGCAAGTCTAACTGGATTTTAAAACAGTGTGAACCTCCTGTAAGAAAATGCACATGGCAAGACATCTCTAGGGAAACTTATGGGAGCTAGGAAGTGACCTTTTTCCCTCCATTATCAATGAGACAGCCACGTGTTATAGAGAAAGGTTTACTAAAGTGAAATGTCCCATCTTTAAGTTGAAACAATACAAGAGTTTGTCTTTGGTTTCTTTTCACACTTACTGAAAAGACATATTTATTGCAATTGGAGGTTAGACTTAGAAGAAAATAATTAATCAGAGACAAAAATAATAATAGACAAACATCCTTACATGTGACTGTGATGCAGTAGGACAACCCTAAGTCATAGCTCCAAAACCCAGGATTTATATTAGGTTTATTTAACTTGTCTCCTACCAATAGCTAGTACTGATAGGATATCTGGGGGAAGCTTTAAGGAAGATTAGAAAGATAATCCTTTCATGCTGGGAGTTGCATTTCTCCACTTAAATGTCCATTGCTAGAATGAAAATGCTGGCAGAACTGAGAGAGAAAGAAGATATCAATGGAACTGTGAAGCTGAATGCTTTTCGGAGTCAGTTTAAACTATCAGTTAACAGATAGCTATTACACTTCTCTCTTTCAGGGAAAATATATGATGTATATTATATCCGCATCATTTGTTAATGAAGTTTCATTAACACAGACAACATCATATTAATTGAAATTGCATACTTAATTTTTCTGTGGAGAAATTGTCTGAAAGTTAATGCTCAAATCTTTTATTTCTAGTTTAAGATGAATACATTTTGAAACATATAAAGGAATTCCATGGGCACTTTTTAAACCTTCTGAGGAATATAAAGACTTTGTCATAATGTTTAATAAAGCTGAATTTTCCTTCAACCCCATCTACAATGACAGATAAAGGAAATTTTCATTGTTTAAAAGACTGCCACCAGTTGTCTCTCTCTCTCTTTAGAGGACAAAGAATGGTTAGGATCTGAGCCCAATTGCTGCAGTTAGTGGTGTAAACAAGAATTCATGACCTGATAACTTTGTTAAGTAGAAATAATTATCCTCTTTAAATGATACATTAAACAACCGGCTGTGAGTGAAAAGTATGGGCTTGATTCTGTTCTCATTTACACTAGCGTAAATCAGGAGTAACTCCATTATTATCAGTGGTGTTTCACTACTCTAAATCTGGTGTAAATTAAATCATACTCAGGCCTAAAGTCTTATGGACAATGTAAATGATCTCTCAGATAGATAGACAGGTATATAACAGGCTTACAGCCCAGTACTATTTATATTAGCTTGGTTGTAAAATACGCCATAGTCCAGGGAACACAAAACACCATTACCATTCATTTGGAGTGAAATTTATCTTTTTCTGCACAAAGGCTGTAACTAGGCTTTGTGGAATGAAATCTAAACCGGGCGAATGAGAAACAACTGACTTCTCCAGCCTAGGCAGGCTATAGGGATGAAGCTAAATACTTATGTGACTAGTATTGGAACTTATGAACTGAATTATTAGTTGCTGCCCTTCTGTGCTCCCTCTGTTCCCAGCCATCACATCTGCATAAGTACGAATATAAAGGACTCTCGCCTGTCTCAGCACCAAACCCATCAACTAGTCTTTGATCTTTTTGGACTTCTGTGGAGCTTTCTTCCATGGAAGCTCTTCCCCTGAAGGTAAATCTCTCCTTCAGTCACCCCTCTTGCTGGGCTTTCTTGAGGCTTATGGGGTAAAAAGGAACTTGTATGGTTTCCACACTTAGGTGGAGGTCACCCTTGCTTTTTGCATGTCAAATATCCATTGGAGTGGTAGTCACCTGTCTGCTAGAGTACTCAACCATGGCAAACATAGTCCAAATCCTGTCATCCTCCTTACTCATATTGACTTCAGGAGGACAAATGGCAGAATTTTTCCACAAATGCCTTTCATCGCATGAGTTTAAGGTGGTTCTTCTGGTAAGCTGACTCTTGGAAATTGTCAATGTGAAGGTACTTATTAGGGTCATGATAAATAGTGAACATACGAATAAGAACAATTGTGACAATTAAGATGCCAAAATATCAGTGTAGGTCTCTCTTAGAGCTAGCTGAATTTTTCATGAATCCTTTAATATATGCATAAACACACACAAACATATATAAAACATAAAAATGACTTTTTAAACTGAGAAGTTTTTGAAAAGCTTTGTTTTGATTTTTTTTTAATTTTTCAGTTTTTCATCAAAACAAAATAGTTTGAAATTTCAACTTTTGTTTTTTCCACTCTTCCTTCTCCCCTACCTTTGTTTTTTGCCATTGGAACAAAATGAATGGTGTCTAGCCTTGAATTTTGTGGGGAGATATTTCAATTTGCCATTTTTTTAAAAATTTTTCCTTTCCCCGCCTTCATAACTTTTTAAAACTTCAAACTTTTGGAAAATTGCAGAGTGGTCAAAAAATAAAATAAAATAAAAACCATCCTGGACACCACTTATGTTATTACACTCAGTGGCAAAAAGGGAAAAGGGGGAGGAGGGTTTGAGAAAGAAGAAAAAAAAAAAACCCAAAACATGAGATTTATAAAATTAAAGCATCAAAATTAAAAATCTCAAACATTTTTTAAAAGTGTTTCAAAATTCAAATTTTTCACAAAGTTGTTGATTTTTATTTGTTTTTGACCAGCTCTAATATTTTTTTCTCTAAAATTTTCTGGCTGAATAGTCCGTTCGTGGGGGGTTATAATGTTAGCTAGTTACACCATGAGCAGATGATGTGTAATCTACCCAACACAGCTCTAAAAATGGATCTGAGCTATGATGTTTGGTATTTCAGTCCTCAAATACTTAAACTTTGTAAATAATGGAGAGGACAGAGGGGCAGCCAGCCAGGCCAGATTAAGGCAGGGGCTTTAGGGACTGCAGCTCAGGGCCCTGGCTCAAGCAGGGCCCCGCAAAAATAAATCACAGGCAGCGATCTCTGGGTTGCTAAAAGGGGTGCTCAGGCAGGCTGCCTGCATGCCACGGCCCCACACTACTCCCGGAAGGGGCTGGCTGCTGGCACATCTCTGCGGCCCCTGGCGGGGTGGGGAAGGCGGCTTTGTGTGCTGCTCCCGCCCCCGGCACCATCCCCACAGCTCCTGTTGGCCCGGAACTGGCCAATGGGAACTGCGGCGGTGGCAGTTGTGGGTGCAGGCAGTGCATGGAGACCCACTGCCCCTCTCCCCCCAGGGGCCGCAGAGACGTGCTAGCAGCCAGCCGCTTCCTGGAGAGGCGTGGGGCTATAGCAGGCAGGCAGGCAGCTTGAGCCCTGTTGCACCGGCAGCTGGGAGCTGCCTGTAGTAAGCGCCTCCCGGCTGGAGCCTACACTTCGCACCCCCTTCCACACCCAAACCCCTGTCCCAGATCAGAATCCCACTCTTGCACCCAAACTCCCTCCCAGACCCCACACCTCCTCCTGTACCCCAATCCCCTACCTCAGCCCCCTCTTGCACCAAACTCCCTCCCAGGAAAAAAGACTTGTATACAGGGGCCCCACAAAATCTAATAGCCCCAGGCCCACAGGAGAGTTAATCCGGCCTTGGCAGCCAGGTCAAATCTGAGCAAGTGGCATTGCAACCTGATGCACTGCAGCACAGTACTACTCAGGTTTAGCCCAGATGCCTCTCCTTCATGACCAGGAGGGCAGGGCGGGGAGGGGGAAGAGAGAGGTGCCTAGCTTGCCTATAGCTAGAGCATCCCTGTGATGTCCTGTATGTTTTAAACCCCACCAAAATTAGTGAGAAATCCACTTCAGAGAAAATCCTCTTCAGATCAGGCTGAATTATTGCATCCAATTCCTCTGCACCATATAACTCCCAGTTATGGACCTCCATGGCAGCAGTCAGCAGAGAAAACCCTATTTGAAGAGAGGGAGGACCACAGAGGGTCAAACAGGCAGTATGGGGTATAAAACAGTGAAGCATAATCTGTTGGAAACTCACTGAGGGGGAACTTGAATTGTTTCCCTCCTTCCCAGACCCATCCTGTGGGTTTTTCATCCAGAGGATATTTTGGTCCCAGATTACAAGGCTATGCAAAACAATTCTTGCTGCTGTTGAAAAGAAAATCATATTTGTACAAGTTAAAAATTTCCATATAAGTCTTGAATTTTCTACAAAAGGACATTTTCCATTTGGAAAATTGGCAATTTGTTGTAAGTTTTTACAACCACTTCGCACACGTGTAAGTGACTACACAAGATACAAAATAATGGTAAATCATGCCCAATTGTTTGAAAGCATCCAGGAGACAGAAGAAGGAATAACAGACTGGGACCTGATTATGATCTTACCTCAGGGTTAAAAAAAAATAGTAACATCATTGACTTCAGTGGATTTACTTGCATTTAGGTCAATTTGAAAGATGAATCAGGCCAAATGGATTGACATTTCTGTAATACCATTGTAGTAAGATCAGAGATAGGCCCTGAGCTGCAAAACAGAATACTCTTTCTTAAAAACAGAGATTGGTGAAGGGAGGCAGATTCACTCCTCATTTATAGCAATGTAAAGTAAATCAGGAGTAAGCCAAATAATTTATACTAATTTTATTATTTGCAGGACTTGACTGAGGCTTGGGTCAAACTAAAATGTAGGTCAGTAGTGTTACGGTGCTTAGATGTGTGAAAAATCCACACCACCTGAGTGTTGTAACTACGCCATCCTAACCCTGAGTGTAGATGCAGCTAGGTTATCCTTAAAAAAACAACAACCCTTCTGGCACTGTAGGTTGTGTCTATATTATGGGGTTATGTTGGCATAGCTAAAGTAAGAGAGCCATTTTTCTAGCTAGCTGACCTGAAGTATTAAAAACAAACTGTATGAAAACTTCTTAACTTTTGGTCATCACTCAAACTCTCTTAACAAATGCACACATAAAAACGAATTGTCCTGTAACAGGATTTGCTCTTACCCTATTTCTAGCTTTGTACATGAACATCTTAAAAAAAACCAACCAACCAACCAACCAACCAAACCCCTGAAGTCTTGCTCTTTCCCCACCTTCATCTTAAATCTTTAATACTTGCCATGGTGAAATAAATGATGGACAAACAAAAAATATTAGTGCTGTAAATGGAAGCTGAGGAAGCTTGGAAGCTGAGGTTCTTTTCTAATTCAGCACAAACAGGCCAGTCCAAGGAAATAAACAGTTTGTAGATGAAGCATAGTCTATTAATAGGCTAAAAACTGTAGGAAATCTGAATTAGACTAATGACCTCACAGCTGAAATTAACCAAAGAGCCTGTGTTTTATCTCCTTTTCATTTTTTTTTAAAATGGATATTTAGACATTTATTATGTCAGCCTGTAATAGGGCCCACGGTGGACTGGGGGGCCTAGTGGTTAGTGCCCATGCAATAGTGGGAGCAGTGGTAGGGGAGGCCAGGTCCGCCCACTTCACTGGTCCAGGCCCTAAGAGGGTCAGCAATTTTTTGGCCTTTGAGAGGGCCCTCTGAGTTACCCTCCTTGGTCCTCTGCCTACCACTACTCTCTTTCTTCAGTTGCTGATCCCAGAGAAGGTAAAAGAAAAAAAAATCAAACTGTCAGCCCCACCTGGGCTCAGCATATAGTCCTATTCCCTCAGAGAGGCTTCTCCAGCCCCTTGGTCAGGAGCCTTTGGGATAGGTCTGTCCTCCTCCTCAGCATCCCTCCTCTGAGCTGAGTTGCTCCCTTTTCAAACCTGTCTCTAGCTGGAGCTTGTTCTGCAGGGCTGGAAGGGTAGGGCTCCCTGGGCCCAGTACTGTGCCTTAACCCTTTCCAACCCAGTGTGGGGTTCATATACCCCATCATGCAGCCTTACAAAATTCTACGTGGCAACTTGGGGGTGAATATTTTTTTCTTTGCATGTAACATATCTCTTTTTTTTTTCATTAGAATCAATTAACATGGCAAAGAGCAGGCAAGATGATGATGTGCTTGAACTGGTAAATGTTCAGAACAATTTAAAAATGTGGCTAGATTGTATCATGGCATTTGAAAAGTGGGATAATGAGGGAATGCGAAACACAGACAGACAATCACAGACAAACCTCTGTGCAATACTAGATGACATTTTCAAAATGCTTAGTTTTACTTTGCATATTTTTATGAAATCAGATTAAAACAGTCAGTCAATGATCATTTCGATGTATTCATATATCTTGGGATTTCTATGGTCCCCATCACTGTAACATCTGATACTTCATAGGACAAGACTTTAGTCCAGGACAAAGTAGAGTTACATTTATGGCTGGAAGAAAAGGAGTACTTGTGGCACCTTAGAGACTAACCAATTTATTTGAGCATAAGCTTTCGTGAGCTACAGCTCACTTCATCGGATGCATACTACAAGTACTCCTTTTCTTTTTGCGAATACAGACTAACACGGCTGTTACTCTGAAACCTGTCATTTATGGCTGGATAAATGATCTGGCTTCAACCTAAATGCTTGTATGGGCCCTGAGAAGCATAACTGTTCCTAGATGTATCCTGACAGCATCCATGTCAGGAAAGGAAGGGTTATTATCATCCCCATTTTACAGATGAGCAATTGAGGAACAGAGAGATTAATTGATCTGCCCACGGTCACACAGGAATTAAACTGAGTGCTTTAACTGCAAGACCATCCTTCCTCCCTGTCTTTTCAATTAGTCAGAATATTTCAACTTTCATAAAGATGTCTACTAACCTTTCTAAACATGTGTGGCTATATTAACAAGTAAGATTTTTAATTTTAGAATAACCATTAATGTAGAAAATAGGGGAGGGTCAATCTAGGAATAAGAAAATCTCAGACTTGGAACACTCATGAATTGGTATTCGGACTTTCAGAGACATCAGAAAATGACAACTCTTGATGCTATAACTTCCACATACAAATGACAATTTTTCAAATATCTGCAAATAAAAAAGTTGCATAAAATTCTTCAAATAAAATTACTTTGTTAAAAGCTTGCTCTGAAATAGATATTAATTCAGTAATGTACATTTGATGTACTTTGTGGCCATCTTGTAATGAATCTATGGTGAAACTCTTTTAGCTTTTGAAACTTTTTTAGTTAAGCTAAGAGTCTTAATCTGTACAACTCACAGTCGGTTATATTACATATTCCCACTATCATTTTCCTCTGCATTACATGGTGCTAAGATATTTTATGATCTAATTTTAGCTTTCTACTGACAACTCTTATTGCTGTGGCACTTTAAAGCCTTGGATTCTGGAGCCAGTTTCAAGATAAGACAAATAGTTTGGGGCTAAGTGGAATTTGCCCAATATTGCTTGTCTGTTGTTTTCACCAGGCAGTTAATTAGCATTATAACAAGCAAGGATACAACATTAAAAAATCACTAGGATATTTGATGATTTCTCTCCCTCAATGACTGGAAAGCATTCAAATAATGTTCAAAGGAAAATTATAGAAATTATCTCATAGCAGAACTTGCTGTTTTTGAAAGCCAAAAGGATAATGTTGAGCAGGGTTGGAGGAAGATTTATTTGAAAAACAAACAAGACAACCAAAATCCTATTAATGATGTTTTATAATTGCCTAATGTCAAATGTAGATTTAAGTTTAATTAGTATAATTTGGAAATTAGAATTCCTTAAAGAGTTGAACATTTCTTAATTTGCCCAACCCTGTTTTCAGGTCATTTTTATTTTTGGAATCATTAAAGCTTCATCTCTTGACTGTTTTCTAGTATTCATTCATCCCAAGGACCACATTCTGGCCACTGCAGGGGAAAATGGCATAAACACAATCCCAGAGGGCACAAACACAACCCCAGATGATAGAAAAGTGCCTGTATTCTGGCTCTAAGCAGCCATGAGGATAAGTCACCCATAGATTCTGTTCAAGGGGCCAATGCTAAATCAGGGGGCATATGTACATAAATATTTAGACTATGACCCTTAGTTCCTAGACCTGACCCAAATGCTTCCATCACGGCAGGCCTGCAAAGCCACCTTGACATATTTTCTTGATGGAGCTAGAATAGGCATAGACGGATTTGCTCTCACTCGAGCTGTTGGACTCAGATTTTCAGGATGAGGTAAACTGGGGTGAGGAAGGTGAAGGGACAGGGATGGGGAAAGGGCACCTCTGTGCACCAACTACAAGAATTTGACCCCAAGTAAAGAAACTTCTTTTTTTAAATCTCAGCACTTCAGTGCATAAATAAATATTCACTGTTCATAAGACTTTGACCCCTTAGTTTGGAAGCTTTTGCAACTAAGTCCAACTGACAGCTCCCCAGAGACACTGTACTAAAGTAGCATTAACAGATGAGTTGAATGCCTTTAGCCAGCTACCAGATGGGTATTTCTCTAATTAACATTCTGAAGCTCGTAGTGCTAATACTGTTATTATTTTTGTTTAAAACTAGCAAATGGTCCAAAGTCTGGGTCTAGATCTGGACTTTCTGGGACAAATTCTGGTCCCTGGCTATGTCCCTCAGGTGCCTTTATGCCATTTGCCCTTCCCTTCAGAGCAACCATGGAGGAGGTGTGTTGGAAGAGGGCTCTAAACTGCATTGTACTCCAGCAATTCCTACTCAGCATAGCAGTCACTAGGAGACCATTCCTGCCAGCGTAACTCCAAATTCTGCTCCAAATTCTGAGTGTGTGTGTGTGTGTGTGTGCAGAGGGAAGGAACCAGGCTACCCCGGATCAGGGAAGGAAAGAAGCGGCTTCACAGTCATTTTTCTCCTCCCCCACTGGTTCCTGCACTGCGTACAGCTCAGCTAGACCCAGGGACCTGGTCCTGTATCTCTAAAATGGTCGAAGGTAAAATCTCTGAATATGTCCAAAGTAGGGGATTTGAAATATGAAAGTTTTCAGCCTGTTTGGATTGGGTACATTATAAAGATAGGTACATGCAAGAAATCCTGTCTTGAATCCAGGGTTTGGATCTTGAGCACTGCTCTGGAGCCACCTCCAGTAAAAAAACAACAATACATTTTTGTAGATTAAAAAAAATTAGTTAACTCTTCCCAGTGCCCCCAGTTTCATGTGTCTGTTCACTTCCCGACTCTGGCCAGGAACAGAACTGGAAGGAATGAAATAGTGCAAAAAGCCTCTAGTAGCATTTCCAGAGTGACTGGATGCAGGAACCACTGGAAATCTTGCAACAAAGCCTGCACCTCTTTCTCAATGTGTGGCCCACAACACTGGACACAATTACTCCTCACCAGTGCCATGTAGAGCAGAACAATTATCTGCTGTGTCTTATATATGGCACTCCTGTTAATACACCCCAGAATGATATCTGCCTTTTTTACAACTGCATCACAATTGGCTTATACTCAATATGTGATCCACTATAACCCCCAGATCCTTTTCTGAAGTACTACTGCCTAGCCAGATATTCCCCATTTTGTATTTGTGCATTTGATTTTTCTTTCCTAAGTGTGGTTCTTTGCACTCGTCCTCTTTGAATTTCATCTTGTTGATTTCAGACCAATCTTCCAATTTATCAAAGTCACTTTGAATTCTAATTTTGTTCTCCAAAGTGCTTTTAATCCCTCCCATTTTGGTGTCATCTGCAAACTTTATAAGCGTAGTCTCTACTTCAATATCTAGTCCAGAGGTCGGCAACCTTTCAGAAGTGGTGTGCCGAGTCTTCATTTATTCAGTCTAATTTAAGGGTTGCGTGCCAACAATACATTTTAACGTTTTTAGAAGGTCTCTATCTATAAGTCTATGACATATAACTAAACTATTGTTGTATGTAAAGTAAATAAGGGTTTCAAAATGTTTAAGAAGCTTCATTTAAAATTAAATTAAAATGCAGAGCCCCCCAGACCGGTGGCCAGGATCCAGGCAATGTGAGTGCCACTGAAAATCAGCTAGCAGCTCGAAAATGCCGCCTTTGGCATGCGTGCCATAGGTTGCCTACTCCCAATCTAGTCATTAATGAAAATGTTGACTAGTATTGGACCCAGGACAGACCCCTGCGGGATCCCACTACATAAGTCCTCCCAGTTTGAGAGTGAACCATTAATAATAACTCTGAGTATGGTTTTTCAACCAGTTGTGCATCCACCTTACAGTAACTTCACTTAGACCATATTCATTAGTTTGCTTCTGAAACTGTCACATGGGACTGTGTCAAAAGTCTTACTAAAATTAAGTTATATCACGTCTTTTTCTTTCCCCGTCCACTAAACTAGTAAACCTGCAAAGAAGGAAATTACATTAGTTTGGGAAGAGTTGTTCTTGACAAATCCAGGCTGGCTATTACTGATCACATTATTGTCCTCCAGGTGTTTACAAATTGATTGATAATTTGTTCTTGTGTCTTTCCAGGAACTGAAGTTAGGCTGACTGGTCTATAATTCTCCAAGTCCTCCTCTTCCCTTTTTTAAAGACAGGTACTATATTTGCCCTTCTTCAGTCCTCTGGGACCTCTCCTGTTCTCAGGAAATTCTCGACGATCCTTGCTAATGTTTCTGAGATATACCATTCTGATTTGGATAGTGTTTGTACACTCATCCTGCACAGGTGAAAATGTTGGCACAATGCCATGCAGAATCAAACCCGAAGTACAGATTATGATATTATTGTTATTCACAGTTTAAGTTGGATTCCCAATTGTGATGTTGCCAAGGTGACATAAGACTTGCCTTTTTATTGCCTGTACACCGTCATTATTGGGATAATTTATGATGCCATAGCCCTCAATCTCACTGGCACAGAGCTAGAAATTGCATAGCTTGTGAAACATGATAAAGATTCATCAACTTCTCCTTGGTCAAATACAGCAACACAGAGTTGCTTGATCATTTTCCCAAAGGGCATTGCTATCTGTGACTCTATGGTGGGAGATGAGGACAAAGAATAAAATATAAATAAAAAAAGCATAATTTGCCAGGGGCTAATGAATTCATTTCATTGAATGTCATTAGATTACAATATTTTTTTCAAATGCTTAAATAAAAAACAGCTCCTAGAGATAAAAGGCATGTATTCAGGCAACCTATATTTCCATTCCACCACCATGGCCCCTTTTCTGTAACATCCTGTGTTTTCTTGTACTGATCTGTCTTGTCATTCAACCAAAATAGGGTTCAGAATCTTTTTCTCATCATTAGTAATGAAACCTTGCATACCCTGGGAAATCCACTTCTTTGCATATAAAAAAATACTTTACCAAAGCCTTGGCTGTCAGTAGTAAGGTTGAAGGGACATCTCTACCACCTAATAAACAAAGAGTAGATTTAGCAAAGAGATTCAGAAAAGTAAGAAAAAGGCAGGAGAAAATGTAGCACAGCATTAAAAGAGAGAGCCTTGAGATTCACATAGAAGATTAAAGGATTACGGCTACCTTGGAAGCTTTTGAGAATGAAGGACCTAGCTAGCCTATTCTATCACCAGCACTGTTAAATTCTCTGACACAGTTTTCTTTTTTGTTATTCTGCATATGATAAAGTAGTTAACTGAACGACGGTGTCCTGACGGATTTCAAATAATGAACTCACCATCAATGAGATTAGAATAAATTCAGACACAAGAGAGTATAGTCCACTACATCTTAACGAAACCTCATTGTGTTGTAATCCAATTCACATCTTTATTCTTCATCTAGGAGATTTAGTACTTATGTATTTTATTTTTGTCTATAAAATAATACTTATAACAGTACAAATAATAGTACAAATATCCTCCACTGAATAGCCATTCCTCTAGAATATTTGAAAATCTCATAATAGTCTGTATTAAAATACAATCAGGGGTTCTAGTGTAGTAGTAAATTACTAAATAGCTAGCAATAGCATCCAAATTGTCCAGTGAAATCAAAGCAGAGATATCCGTCTATGCAAGATATCATTAAAAGTGTCACTTCAAATATACTACAATATTTTATGACTTCTCAATTTCACATAAAGAAATTATTCTTTACTTATTCATCTCACTCTTTACATACATACACATAAAGACTCTACTTTACATAACCTTCTTCCACCAGCTTTAACACAGTTAATTAAAGCTATCATCACAGCCATTGGATTGCGCTCTTAATGTCTGTCACCTCTTTTGTATATTTCATAAGAGTTCTCTTGCTATAGTCACTCATATCATCTCATCCTCTCACTTGCTCTTTGGAAGTTACTGTTGTACCAAAAACTGGCTATAAGTAGTTTATGGAACTGGCTAATCAGTAAGTGAGACGACTTATTATTTCCCCAGTCACACAGGCAAAGCATCCTTTATAAATATGTTAAGTGCTGGGACAGCACTTAGCCTATTTCTTATTAATATATAATTATTCACATCTTATGTAGTATTTATTCATGAACAAACAAAAAGAAAAATGGAAGTAATCTTTTGCCTTTCATGCCAGCCCCATGTAGCAGCTTTATGCTCTCTATTACTTTGACTCTATCTACAGCAAAACTGCTGAAAATCTCCCACTGTTACGCCTCCACTGATGGTAGCAATATTATATCCTGAGAGTGGGAGAGCTAGTGTAGGCCAGCTTCTGATGTTTTAACACATGTCCTGCTAGAACACATAAGCCAATGCCCTCTAAAAGTCAATGAGTAAGCATGGATAATGGCAACTTTTCTAGAGGGAAGATTTCTTTCAGCTGCGATGTTGCTCTTTTGAGATTTCAGGGTCAGACAACTGGCTTTTCAATATATCATACCAGCAGGGTCACTGCAAATTGATCTCATCCTGTGAAGTACTGAGCACCATCCTGTGAAGTGCTGAGCAGCCTCAACATCAGTGGGAGTTGAAGGCACTAGCACCTACCTAGCAGAAGGTATTCAGTATTTTACAAGATTTTGTCTTTTTCATATGCTTCTCAGCTTGTGAATACAGGAGATGTAGTTGTTTTCATTAAATAAGGAGGTGGTTGTACACAAGCTTTGCGGGCCACATATATAAGTTGCTTCTGTAAATGACAAAGGTGAGATGCGGCTTTGAAAATTTGTGTAGTTCAATTTCTGAGTTGTTTCACTAACGAGCGTTGCAGCATGTTCTCTATCTCTCCATTTCTCAAGGACTAGTAGAGCTAAAACATTTGCTTTGCACTTCTAGGTCATCTAATTCAGTTCTCATAAGAGAGCATGAACGGTGCCTATGTATCATAAAGATGCCAAGCACTAAAGCAGGTCTGCAGGTAAAATGGATTTTTCCTTCCCCCATTTTCCCCCCAGCATAAAGCAATAGGTTTTTATTATGATAATCAGATTTACAAGGAACTATTCCTGTCACAACCTTGGCAAAGATGCTGAGTATAGAACTTAACCTGGGCTATGATCATGAGGCAAATTCGTATAAACCAATAGTCAAAATTAATTTCCATGTTAAATGAAGGAGAAAAAATAGTCACTTTATATGGGTATATATATTATATATAAATATACCAAACGTGCCCTACTAAAACCTACCATATTATATCTCCCTACTTTGGATTATCATAATTTGCACAAGATGTGAACATATTAAATGGCAGCTACTGCAAATGTGCTTCATTTGTATTTATGTTCAAGTTTATAAAAATGTGGCGGCTATTCTCGCCTGTTGTATGTGCAAAAACTATAAAAGACACAGGGATCCAGATTCCCCTCTTTACAATGGTGCAACTCCGTTGACTTCAGAGGAGTTATTCCTTATATGTACACCCTCATTAATGGAATAATGTCCATACATTAATCAGCAATGAAATTTGCCCCGATGCAAGGGCCCACACAAGGGGTCCTAGGATAGGACTTATGTGGTACAGAAATGAGAAACTTGTGCTGTCCTCTCCCCTGGTATGAATTTAACCCTAATTCAAATGAAGGTCAGTTTACAAGAAAGACATTCCATTACCTCAGCTACTCTCCAAAAACCCTTCAGGCCCCCCCCTCAAATATAGGGTGACCAGACAGCAAATGTGAAAAATCGGGACAGAGGGTGGGGGGTAATAGGAGCCTATATAACAAAAAGACCCCAAAATCAGGATTGTCCCTATAAAATTGGGACATCTGGTCACCCTACTCAAATACCTCCTTACAGGGCCACCCAGCAGGGGGAAGGACAATTTTCCCTGGGCTCACCATTTGAGAGACCCCCCAAATAAAATGTCAGAGCCTGTAATATGGGCTGTCTGACCTAGTGGTTGGAGCCAGGAACAAACTCAGGGTCTTGGTCACACCAAGGGTCAAAGCCAGAGTCAGCAAGGGATCAGAGCAAGGAAGCAGGAACCAAGCCAGGACACAGTGACTTGGTCTAGGCAGTAACAGACCCAGCAATTTGTTGCTCAGACAAGGGATGGGATAGCAACAAGGAGCTTTATACCCAGTGGTGTCCAATCAGCAGGCTCCTGTTATTCATCTGACCCTGCTGAGTCAGCAGGTGTAGTTTCTGGTGGTGGGGTATTAGCAGCTGTTCCCTCATCAGCCATTACAGCTTGGTGGTGCAGAGGATACGGCTCCTACTTAGCAGCCCCATGGACCTGTAGACCTATAGCACCTGACATGTTGTAACCTGTGCCAGGTTGCAATGCTACTTGCTGAAATTTGGCCCCATCATCATGACAGAAGGGCGGGGAAGTCAAACCTAAAAGATGCTGCACTAGGTTACAATAGCCAGGAGCCACCTGTGGTAGGGTGGGCTTGCTCTCCCTACAGCCGCATCCACAGAGGCCTCACTGTTTTTGCACCCTCAGTTTCAGATTATTCCCTTGCCCTCCTAAAAATCTCTATGCAGATCTGCCTCCTTAGGAAATCTTCTAGACCCTGGTGTATATTCTGCATGTCCACAACCTCAGGGACCAAATGGTGGAAGCAAATGAGCTGCCTCCAGCTTCCAAACAACTTCTGAAAACTGACCCAGATGATCTTAACTGCAAGGATGGAGCATGAAGAAAGTCTGCTGACACATAAGATCTAAACTACAGATCAAAAGTAATACCTTGTATTGCACCTGGAAAGATGCTGGAAAACAGTGTACACAATCTATATAGCACTAGTGTAATATGCTGCGTGCTTGAAACATTACTGAGTGATCAAGTAGCTAAATTTTGCACTAGCTGGAGTTTCCAAATGAATTTCAAGAGAAGTCCTATGTAATCCAATCTGGGGATAACAAACACATGGATAGCTATTGTACAGCTCTCAAAGAGAAAAGGTCACAAGAGCTTTGCCAACTGAAGATAGAAAAAAGCGCTTTTGGCTTCTGTCTGGACATCCAGAAGCAGAAGAATATCCAATAAATCATTGAGATTGTGAGATTTATTATAACAATTGTGTGCATATCTTGTCACTTAAGGGAGGAAATATCTTTTCCACTATCTGCTCTGGTTATTTCACCTTATAGTGGGTATATGTCTGTAACCTAGTAACAATAAGAAAATCTGGTTTTTAAAACCAGATGTTTTCAGCTGAATGAGACCACCCTTGAATACAGGGGTGAAAGTAACATTAATCACTTATTGGTACGGGGGCTGGCTCTGGCCTCTGGAAGGGGCAGGACCTCGGGCAGAAGGGGCAGGGCTGGGGGTCAGTGTCACCCAGCCAGCCCTTCTGTACTGCCTGGTCCGTGCTGCCCAGGGCTCCAGCAGTGATTGAAAGGGCCCGGGGCTCTGGCCGCTGCTGCTACCCTTCCTTTTAAGTCACGGCCCCGGGGCAGCTGCTCCTTTTGCCCCTCTCCCACCATTGGTGGTCCTGATGGTAGGGACCTGGCAGGGCCGCCAATGGGGGGGGGGACGGGCGCAAAAGGGGCAACGATGTTAAAGCAGGGTCCTTTGCTATGGCAGTGCCCATTTTGCTCCTCCCCTGGTCCCGTTGGCGGCCCTGCTGGCAGGGCCACCAATGTGGGGTGCAAAAGCGGCAGCACTTTAATGTCAGCTGAGTACGGGCCGGTACCGGTGGCCACTTTTTACTAGTACACTGTACCAGCTTACTTTTACCCCCGGATGAATACAGCCCGAGAAAACAGCTCTGAGACACGTGAACTGCTCCATTCGTGCCAGTGGGTATTTTCATCCCCCTTCCCCACCATCAATGCCTGTGAGCCTTTGGTATGCACCAGGCATGCCTGTTCTCAGCTCCTCACCCCACTCTCAGCAGTGTGTGCTTGGTGCATGTTCCAAGCATGCCTGTTCTCGGCTCCCCACAAAGAGCTCACATGGGGGTGTGGAGACGGAGAAAGGAGCTTAGACTGTCAAAGGGTCAGGGACTCCCAGATCCTATGGGGGAACAGGGCGAGGGACTCAGATCTCCCCAGAGGTGTAGAGTCCTCCAAAATCCAGAATACATTTATGGCACAGGGAGAGGGGCTCAGGCCCCCTATCAGAAGCAGGGGTCCTTCAGATCCTGGCACACCCATGGGAGTGGAGAATGTGGCCCTGACAGGCCCCCCCCTAATCTTTAATCCCTTCAACTCTGCCACCCCTGTTGATTTTTTAAAATGCTTGGGCTTTCTTTGGATAGGGGGAGACAGTTTCTCAGAAACATATTTGTTCAAACCCCAAAACTGGGTCACTAGCAATACCCAGCACTGCCATGAAGCACAGCAATTCTCAAGACAGTTTGAGTAAGCATGTGTATTTTAGAGCACTTAGAAGACCAAATCCTTCAACCAGAAAGTGCTTCAGAAGCTTAACTATAGACAGGCATGGAAGGATTTGATTTTTATTGGTAAAAGTTTGTAAATGTCAATTTCACCATTCACACGAACTGACAAAATATATTTCCATTGACCGTAATAGAAATGGACGGATAGGCAAAGTAAGAAAAATGCAGCTTGAGAACTTATATACAATTTGAGTTAAGGATATTTACTTTGTATATTTTGACATGTGAGATTGACAATTTGTGTGTTATAGAATCATAGAAATGTAGGGCTGGAAGGGACCTCGAGAAATCACCCAGTCCAGCCCCCTGTGCTTTGGCAGGACCGAACATAGACCATCCCTGACAGATGTTTGTTCAACCTGTTTTTAAAAACCCCCTCCAGTGTTTCCACATTATCTCTTGGAAGCCTATTCCAGAGCTTAACTACTCTTTCCCCTAATATCTAACAATATAAAGCTTTAACTTTTTGAAATTTACATCTACTACTGTTATTAAACAGTTATTGCCTGACCCTCCCTGCAATAATTTCCCAAAACGGTGAAAATTTAAATTGATAAAAATCAACAAAATAAAATCCATAGTTTTGCACAACTGTGAACATTTAAATAAAAATAGAAAAAATGCTTGAAAGTAAGCAGTTATTTTATCAAAATTATAAAAAATAAAAATTGAATTCTGCCAAGCCTAACTATAGAAGAGCTAGTGCATCTCTGTAATGCAATATTCAGAGTTTGCCAAGAATGTCAATTTATAAGAAAAAATGTCATTAACAAAACCCATTGGATTTCAGTATTTATACTGATTATTTTGCCCTAAAAATGCTTTCACACAGATGACAACATTAATTCTTGTCACAGATCAGTTTTAGCATCCTACCAAAATTCAAGACGTCAACCAAGGGAATTAAAGAGTTTGCCAACTTATTTTTTTTCCATCAGAAGTGTTGGTCTTTGACAAACTGTTTCTTTTTTTATTGGTGTAAGACTTCCATAGAGCTGACAGCATTTATTAAGTAAACAAAATAGATCAAGGTGTTTAACAAAATCATTTTGTTTACAGCATATCTTCTAGTTAGTTGACAGGATGTTTTTCCCTGCTGAAGTATGTTGTTAATATGCCAGTATTAGTTTTCATAATTCTACTGTATTGAAACACATTTCAATATCTGATCAGAGAATGAACATTAAAAAAAATACAATTACTGGCACAGTACCTACAGATCACCTATTTATAGTTAGCATCTTTAAACTACTGCCTGACAGAAGAATAATGAACAAATTACATGAATGAACATGCAAGGACCAAATGGGGAGGTACTTTTTACTTGCTATTAATGACAAAGGGACTTCTTAAAATACTAACATTTACACATCAGCATAAAAGTTACCCCTAGGATTACTTTGGAGTTAAACTTCCACACCATCCTTATTGATTTACACCATACTGTCTAGTGTGAGAGTGACCTGTTGGCTAGAATAAGGGATGTGGAATTAGGACTTAGGTGTCCTATTCCCAGCTGTGCCACTACCTTGCTGTGTGGTCTTTTATAAATCCTATAATCGACTTGTGCTTCAGTTTATCCATCTGTATATTGGGGATAAGAATATTTACCAACCTCACAGGAGTGCAAACAATGAATTAATACGTGTAAAGTTCTGTGAAAAGTTTGTATGACTAGGTCAATATAAGTGAACAGTATGAATATTAATTATTGCAGCAGATATTATATGGCATTTAAGATAACACACTTCTTAGACTGTCCAAGAATAATGTGTGCTAGAATAACTAGACACAAATAACAAATAAGGATGATATGTCAGCCCTAAGTCAGAATTTCCTTGTTTTCCTGGTGTGTGCATGTGTCTGAATTGCAATGCTCAATAAAATACAGTATCTTTAAATGTAATTTTAATATACATAGACATCAGTTGGCTTCAACTTAAAATTGTAATATCTCCTTCGTGCAGTTACTCTGTCACCTTACTTTCATGTTATTGTCTCAATGGTTTTGCAATGGGGTTGTTTCATTTTTGTCTGGCTAATCTGAGTGTCACCTTTCTAGATTTTCATTTCGTTATGGTGACACTAAGATGCAGTAAGAAAATAATTCTTACACTGGCACTGAAATATTTTCCCCATTGTAATGACATCATATTCAGCTCATCAGTGAATATCTGAACAATTGCACTAAAATTACTTTTCCATGGCAATACCACACTGAGTCAGCATCCCTTGTGATCAGAGGGCATTATACTGAAATGAAATATTTGATATTTTTGTAGCAAAGAGCAGCCCTTATGTAAGTGCACTAACAAAAAAATCTCCCTTAGCATAGCATTTTCTTAATTATCTTGCTAATCTGAACACTTTTGCATGACCCTACATACACCAAATATCATGGAGCTCATTTTTCCCTTCACATAAATCCCATTGACTTTATGGGAGATACATACAGATATTAAGCAGAGAAAAGGCTCCTAAAAGTCAGTCCACATACTACCTCCTATACAAGTGATTTAAAAATAAATATCTAGGGCTTTAGTGTGCAGTATTTATTTTCTAATCTTGTCCCTTCACACTTTCTCCTTGCCTCCTTCCAAGTCTCCCCTGCTCCTCCACCACACTCTCTTTCCCCCTTCTTACAAATCCCCCCTCTCTTCCACATTCTCTGCTCCCCTCCCTCAACATCACTTTCTTTCTCATTCCCTCCTTCAGTGTCCACCTTCCTCCTTAACCTTCACACACACGACAGGTCAGATCCCTAGCCCTACTTTGGCCGGGCAAAGGGATCTTTAGCCTAACTAACAGGCATCTTAGGATTCACCCAACAGGCTCAACATTGCTATAGCCAACTCTACACTAGTCCCCACTGATGAAGGGAGTGTGTTGGGGTATTCCGGCAGCAGGGCTGAAGTAAAAGTATTCCAAGCTCCTCACTAGTATAAGGGCCTCTAGAGGGCTATTACAATCTGGAAGAGGTTAGAGAAGCCATTAGTCTGCTCTAATTTGTGCCAGAAGCTGGTTTAGATCAGAGGAAGTGGAAAGGTGGGTTATTTTGTCCCACTTTTGACTGCCTTCTTTCAGTTGAATCAAGCCAGAACCCAGCACAGCTGAGGATTCAGCCCTAAGTTTACAGTTTCACCATGGGGCCAGACCCGTTCACATTTGATATTACCTTATAGCTGTGCATGAGTGTGTGTGAAGTGGGCAGGAGAGTGTAAGGAGCTGACCCTTCTCCTTGCACACGCCAGGCAAGGGTCGTATGCTAGTAGTGCTTGTACTCACAGTAGCACAGGGACTACTCCTTGAAAGCACCGGTAGAGGCTGGTCACAAAAGACCTCAAAGGATATGGAGAGGGGAGGCAGGGCCACGGCTACCCTCCATATCCTGTTGGATTTTTTTTCTAGTCAGCTGAAAATTGCCATCTAGTCCCAGGATAGAATTACTGAGGGTGGCAGCAGAGCATTCTGTGTGAAAACTCCTCAGGGCTAAAATTCACTTGGTTTTTTTTTTTTTTTTGATCTTCAAAGATAAGTTTGGTAACTTTTAAAATATGGGACCGACACATTCCTTAATTCTAACATTTTCTTAAATTAGGTCTTTAGCCACAACTTCCCTTTTCTAGGTTTAAAGTCCCTGATGTGTTTCTCCCAATAGCTAATCCAAGCCCATTTAATGTATTTCCTTTCATACGACATTGTATTTTAATCAGAGAGGGGGAACTCAAATATTTGTGAAAAAGAAATACTAGTATAATCATTTGCTGCACTAATCTAAGTTTTTCCATATGAGGATCTAATATCTCCTTCAGTTTCCTGGGGCTCATGCTCACCCAGGTCTTCTTTTATCCTGCGTGGACAAAGCTTTTCATCACATTCAGAGGAAGGTTTCATTTAATAAGTGCTCAGTCTCTTAAATGTCTACTGCTGAACATGGCTCTCACACAATCATAGAATCATAGAATATCATGGTTGGAAGGGAAATCAGGAGGTCATCTAGTCCAACCCCCTGCTCAAAGCAAGACCAATCCCCAACTAAATCATCCCAGCCAGGGCTTTGTCAAACCTGACCTTAAAAATATCTGAGGAAAGAGATTCCACCACCTCCCCAGGTAACGCATTCCAGTGTTTCACCACCCTCCTAGTGAAAAAGTTTTTCCTAATATCTAACCTAAACCTCCCCCACTGCAACTTGAGACCATTACTCCTTGTTCTGTCATCAGCTACCACTGAGAACAGTCTAGATCCATCCTCTTTGGAACCCCCTTTCAGGTAGTTGAAAGCAGCTATCAAATCCCCCCTCATTCTTCTCTTCCGCAGACTAAACAATCCCAGTTCTCTCAGCCTCTCCTCATAACTCATGTGTTCCAGTCCCCTAATCATTTTTGTTGCCCTCCGCTGGATGTTTTCCAATTTTTCCACATCCTTCTTGTAATGTGGGGCCCAAAACTGGACACAGTACTCCAGATGAGGCCTCACCAATGTTGAATAGAGGGGAATGATCACGTCCCTCGATCTGCTGGCAATGCCCCTATGTATACATCCCAAAATGCCATTGGCCTTCTTGGCAACAAGGGCACACTGTTGACTCACATCCAGCTTCTCGTCCACTGTAACCCCTAGGTCCTTTTCTGCAGAACTGCTGCCAAGCCATTCGGTCCCTAGTCTGTAGCGGTGCATGGGGTTCTTCCGTCCTAAGTGCAGGACTCTGCACTTGTCCTTGTTGAACCTCATCAGATTTCTTTTGGCCCAATCCTCTAATTTGTCTAGGTCCCTCATTATTTCCCGCAGAACTCCAGTTACAGCTGACGATCCTACATACTATATACCTCATATACCTATTTAGGATACATTTTCAGGGTCAAAGGAATGCATTTCATGTATGTTTATGTATTTATTACCAAGCACAGCGCTCACTACAGGGAGCAGTGCCACTGAAGTCAAGAGATCTACTCCCATTGTTCTGCACTACCCCAGTGAAGTGGGCTAGCGAAAGGATCTGAGTCCTCGCTCCCACTTCCTTTACCCAGTGGCCTCCCTGCCCTTGAGGACTCCCCTTCCACTCTCCTGTCTGGCAGAGTCCTCATAACCCCAACAAGGCTGGGCCCAGGATTCCTGGGGGGCTCGACCCCCAACCCTGCTGTGGTCACCTAGGACAGGGGCTAGGGTGTCCCCGCTCCGGGGTACTCTCTCTGCACTGGGCACGTCTCTGACCCACTGACCATTACATACAATTTAAAGCAAATGCAAGTTATTTAATCAACAATTAATTTTAAAAAGAATAAGAAAAAATGGGAAAGGTTAAAGGAAACACATCAACCCGCTCTGTGGCAGGGAATATCACAAGCAGTGTCTCTTGAATGTCAGGGCAGTTCACAGTCTGTTCCTTGTAAGTCCGAGGCCTTCTTCGCAGGCCTTGGCTGTGCTGCAGGGATGCTGTGGGTTGGACTCTTGCTCTGGTGGTGGCCACACGCTCTCAGGCTCTAAGTGGTAGGACCCTTCTTCCCAGTGTTGCCCCCGCCCTGTCGGGGTTACGATCCAAGCCTGGCCTGCAGAACCTTTTGGCTGAGGCATCTCCCTGTGCTGGGCCCGCTGCCCAGGATCCCCCTCAGTTTCCCCAGCTGCTCACCACACCCAGCTCCGGACTGCTCCAGCCCCAGCTCCACCACTCTGTCTCAGCACTGCTGCTGCTGCTCTGCGTCCGGCTCCCTGGGCTGCTTCTTTGGCCCCTCTGCCTCTGGTTGCTGCAGCTCTGCTCCCAGGACAGGTCTGCTCTGTAGGCTGCTTCTGTGACTCTGCTCCCAGCTCTGACCTGCTTCCTGGGCTGCTTTTCTGGCCCCTCTGGCTCTGGTTGCTACAGCTCTGCTCCCACGACAAGTCTGCTCTCTCTGGGTTGTGCCTCTGGCTTTGGGGCTGCAGCTCTGCTTCCAGGACAAGGTCTGCTCTCTCTGGGCTGCTCTTCTGGTCCACTCTTCTGGTCCCTCTGGATCTGGCACAGCTCTGCTCCCCAGCTTAGCTTGGGCCCTGTTTTCTCCTTAGCCCCACTCTGTCTGACCCAGGCAAGTCCAGCTCACACAGAGGAGGGGACCTCCCTGGCCTCCTGACCCCCTGATTAGCCTGCCCGCCCTGTCATTCAGGCTGACCTGGAGCATTGGCCTCTCCCCATTATTTCCGGGGACTATCAGTCTCAGGGTCCTGATTTCCCATAGACCCTTCCCCTTTTACTACTAGGAGCTAGCCAACCAAAACACCCCCACTGAATGTTAGTAAGGGAACTACAGTCCCCTTACATTAAGAATGTGCCGGCTCAGCACACAGACAGGCATGATGTACTGGAATAAGCACATGGCTGGGAACAAGTAACTTCTGAGTTCTAATCCCAGTTTTAATGATGACCCTCTGGGCAGCCTTGACCAAATCACTTATCCTCTCAGTCTTGGTTTTGCCATTTCTGATATGGTAATAATGGTTACGGTAGCTACTGATTGTAACCATATATCCCTACGATGGTTACCCTTGTTTTCCCTCCATTTTTTTGGGTCTTGCTGTTTATTATTCTTATTTATTATTACCCCAATCAGGGTCTCATTATGTTAGGTACTAAACAGACAAGAAGAATGACAATACCTACAGCTTACAGTCTACACATTAGGCAGGATGCAAGAGGTGTGTACATGTGCATGTTTGTACATCATCATATATCTAGCACAGCACCGTGCAACATATTCACAACACTAACAACACAATTAATGTGTATCTATTCCCAAAATAATAGTAGTTATATATACACACACAAATATACATACATCTATATATAGAAAGTAAACAAATAAATCATCTGCTCTGGAGTGAAATTTTTCTTAGCTCATAGAAACACTCTCCAACCAATTAATACCATTTTTGTTCTGATTCTTCTCCCCAGTTTTAGGGCTTAGGTTTAGGGCTTATTTTTTTTGTTTCTACTTTTAGCTCTCAAATTGGAAAGTTGCAGGTTTCCTGTTCATGTATTTGACCTTGCAATTTAACAACTCCCCTTTGAGAGAAAAATGAAACACTCGAAAACTGACAAGTTCTGAGTCATTCCATCTTTTTCATTATCTTAGAGGAAGATTTCAAAAGAACAGGAATATTCCTGTTTCTATGTTTGCAAAACTCATATTCTAAAAAGGAGAACATTATTTGCAATTCACCCTTTGCATCAAATTTAAAATGAAGAAAAAGCACACACAAGTTCTTAAATGATCTTCCCCCCAATAGAATTAAAGAAATCTAAAGCAATAATGGGATTAATTTACTCATATGAAGAGTCTCAAAAGTCAATGTGACTACTTGTGTGAGCCATGGGGACAGAATTTGGCTTCAAGTGTCTAATTTGCAAAGAATATACTATGTTTTGCAATATCTAAGGAAATCTTGAAATATGGTTAAAAGTAAACAAAGCAAATATAAATTTTGCACTGGTTTTCACCATGACTTATATAGCCCTTGTACAATTAAACAGAAACTATTATGTTCAGTTCTGGGCAGCTTGATATAGACAGACCAGAGGGAATTTAAAGAGAAACAGAAAAATGGAATTGGAGTGATAGACTTTCAAGGAAAGATCAAAAAAGCTAAATGTATTTACAATAGCTTAACGAAGCAGAAACTAAATGGGAACATGACAACAGTCTACAAATATTAGAAGAGTGTTAATACTGAAATGGGAAGCAATTATTTTTCATAATTAAGAAGCAATGAAACAAAATTAAAGGAAAAAATAGGCTGACTGTAATTATATTTTTCCTGAGAGTGAGGTCTGTTAGGCTACGTCTATGTCTAGAGCTCTCCTGCCGACAAAATAAAACTACCCCCAACAAGGGGCGGTAGCTTGGTTGACAGGAGAGTGTCTCCTGCCAACAAAGCACTGTCCACACTAGCACTTTTCATCAGTACCGCTTTTGTCAGTCAGGGGTGTGTATTTTCACACCCCTGACTGACAAAAGTTTTACCAACAAAAGTGCAGTGTAGACATAGCCTTAGTCTGGGGAATTATTTCTCCAAGGAAAAGAGGAAATTCCCATCACTTGTCATATATAAAAATAGACTGTTGAAAACACAAATAAATGTAAATAAGGGACAATTTTACACTAGCGGAGAGATGAATTAGATAGATGATCCAAGGCCCACTGAATTCCACAGAAAGATACTAGTAGACTTAATGAGCTTTCTATCTGGTGGCTAGTAGATCTTTTCCATCTGTGATTTTTATAAGTCCACAAAAAATAGGGTACTTTTGTCCTCACTGTATTACAGCTATAGTTATTTTATGCTGATACTTTTCTATTTAAGGTAAAGGGCATTTGACCCATTTTCAACCAGTGGCTAGCTGATCAACAGTTTTTGATGCAAAAATTACTGCTCAACTCGGACAAATGGTATAAAATCCTTAGACCCCATGAACCTGTCTCACTTTACTGAAATACGTTTTGACAATCCCAGGGTAAAATAAAAATACACAAAGGGGGTGCAAAGGGAAGGTGGAGTGAGCAGAGATGAAAAAATGAGCTTTTCAAGTTTGTTTTAACCTACATTTTATTCTTTACTGGCCGCCAAAGCAAAATTGTAGTCTGATTTTTCATTGCAGTCTACTATACGTACGCAGAATATACATATACCTACCAGTGAGGGCTGCCAGGAATACAGTTAGTCAGTACCTACACTGGCGGGCCTGGCCAAGCCCATTAGAGGACAAAAGCCATCTATAGTACTTGTTGAGCAGCCCTAGCCAGCTGCAGATCCTCTGGCTGAGTGGGAAACTTGTGATGTTGCAACCTATCCTGGACTGTTCCTTTTCCTAGCATTGAGGAAAATGATGCATCCCAAGGTTGGTTCTGACATATATAATATAATATTTTTAAAATGTTTTTCTTCTTCTAACAATGTACGGTAATTAGTTTTGTCAAGTGTTTAAAATATAATGAAAAAGGGCAGTGTATTATGTCTATGAAGGAGTTAAACATAGAGAACCAAATTCTGCTCTCAATTACAACTTGTGTAATCCCACTGATTCCAAATGTTTAAGATATTAATTGTAAGAGGAGCTGGAGGAAAAGTCCGGAGTCATTCTTGTTTGGCATTGCTTCTCATGTTACTAGTGTTAGGTACCCCCGGAGGCTGGTACTTTTGGTTTGGGGACCCCAGAGCCTCAAAGCTGATGTATGCATAATTGCTTATCCAAACTGTCCCCAGCTGAACTTTGTGGATCTGGACAAAATCAGATCCAGGTCCAAATTAAACCTTGTCTTGGTATTACAAAACCAAAATTTACACTTCCTGATACATCCCTTGTTCACACACACACACACACACACCCCCAAACAAATTCAAGAATGAATTCATTGTGTATAAAATACATACGTATGCTCTTTTATATATTATATTCTCAGAGATCATATTTCTATTTATAATAAAACATTTTTATTTCAATTTAGTTTATTTGTTTAGTGCCAATAACATACTGAGGGCTGTATAATACACAAAAATTAAAGATAGCCCCCGTCACAAAGAGCTTCCAGTTTATATACAGGTCTGTACAGACATAGCTAATAAACAGAGAATATTTGCCATTAGTTAACACGAAGTGGTATGCGAGATGTAACAATTAATTTCTGTTCTAAGTATACAAAAAACATGAGGCAAGCTGCTGAATCCTAAATATCCACATATGACAATTGATGGCAAATGTTGACCTTTTCATAGCTACTACTGGACTCAAATGTGTATAATAGGATAGGAGGCTAATATGGTGACAAGTACAGTTGCCAACTTTCACGCGGTAAATAAGCACCCCGACTTTCACAATAAGCCAAAAATCAAGCTAATCCCATTTCAAAACAAGGCCAAAACAAACCAATCCCTAAGAACCCCAACACTCTATGTGACTAGATTCCTCCCGGCATGCAGTCTGGGACTGCGGTGGGCCTGTTGTGTACCCCTGACTCTCTCCCCCACTTGCGCCTGCTTGCCGGGAGCCAATAAAAAAAAAAGAAGCAACAAGCAACAAGCCAAACAAGCCAAACAAGCAACAAGTCAAAAACCTAGCCAACAAGCAACTCACAAGCTAATTAAGCCAAAACAAGCCCAATTTCTGTGTTTTTTTCACAGGTTTGGCATGTCTGGTGACAAGTAATACCCAACATGGATTTCTCAAAAATAAAACATAACAAACCAATCTAATTTTCTTCTTTGACAGGGTTATCGGCCTAGTGGATTGCGGGGGTGGGGTAGGAAGCAGTAGGTGATATATCTTGATTTTAGTAAGGCTTTTAATACAGTCCTACATGACATTCTCATAAACTAACTAGGGAAGTATGATCTAGATGAAATAACTATAAGGTGGGTGTACAACAGGTTGAAAAATTGTACTCAAAGAGTAGTTATCAATCAATGGTTCTCTGCCAAATGGGAGGATGTGTCTATTGGGGTCCTGGAGGGGTCTCTCCTGGGTCCAGTACGATTCAACATTTTCATTAATGACTTGGATAATGGAGTGGAGAGTATGCATAAATGTATAACATTTATGGAGAATACGAAGCTGGAAAGGCTTACAAGCACTTTGGAGGAAAGGATTAGAATTCAAAACAACCTTAGTTCATTAATTAGAGAAATAGTCTGAAATCAAGAAGATGGAAGAAAATCAAACGCACAACTACAAATTGGGAAATAATGGGCTAACTAGTAGTACTGCTGAAAAGGAGCTTGGAATTATAGTGGATCACACAATGAATATGAGTCAACAACGTGATGCAGTTGCTAGAAAGGCAACTGTCATTCTGGGGTGTATTAACATGAGTGGTGTATATAAGACACAGGAGATGATTGTTCCACTCAACTCAGCACTGCTGAGGTCTCACCTGGAGGACAGAGTCCAGTTCTGGGTGCCACACTTTAAGAAAGACGTGGACAAACTGGAGAGAGTCCAGCGGAAAGCAACAAAAATAATGAAAGGTTTAGAAAACCTGACCAATGAGGAAAGGTTAAAAAAACTGAGCATGTTGTTTAGTCTTCAGAAAAGATGATTAAAGGAGGAACTGATGACAGTCTTTAAATTTGTTCAGGACTGTTATAAAAAGGACAGTGATCAATTGTTCTCCACCTCCACTGAAGAAAGGATACAAAGTAATTGGTTTAGGCTACTTCTACACTTGGCACTGGGGATGCGATTCCCAGCTCATGTAGACATACATACACTGGCACTCATTGAGCTAGCATGCTAAAAATAGTAGTGCAATTGGGGTAGCACGGGCAGCAGCAAGGGGCAGTATGTGCTAGCCATGCTGAGTACCTACTCGGGGGCTTCAGGTGGGTTTGTATTCAACACGACTAATCTGTGCCGCCATTTGGCGCTGCCAGTGTTACCCCAGCTGCACCACTATTTCTGACGCAGTAGCTCAATGACAGCACAAGTACGTCTACATGAGCTGGGAATCACACCCTGGGCTCCAAGTATAGACATATCATTAATCTGCAGCAAGGGAGATTTAAGTTAGGATATTAGGGGAAAAAATGAACTGTAAGGATTGTAGTTGAGTACTGGAATAGGTTATTAAGGGAGGCTGTGGAATCCCCATCATGGGAAGTTTTAAAGAACAGGTTAGACAAACACCTGTCAGGTATAGTTTAGCTAGTTTCTGTAACTTTCTGCATATAAAACACTGAAATAGTCTTAACATTTGACAAAAACAACAAAGAATGTACGTAGAGGGAAAGCTATTGAGGAAAATATTAATTTACACATAAACATAGATAATGTGTTTTTGAAGATTCAAACATCCCATTTAAATTTCCTGTGACTTCAGTTTGTTTCCATACCCGGCCTGATGACTATTTGTTACAAAATACAGTTACTACCATTGTCATGAAAAAGCATTTTTGTACCACTCTCTCTCTTATATTTTGTTTGTGTTACTTTTGAGCAAATGTTTATGAATCAACTTATATTAAATCTCTCAGACATAATACTTTACAAATAGTCTATGAAAATTATAATGTGTTCTCCTAATTAGCTGATCATCAAACTATAATCATTTCAGGATAAATTACGCTATGGGTATTACAAAACAGTAATGAAGTGCTAGTGTCTGGGTTTTTTTGTTTTTTGTTTCCGTGTGATGCATATAGATGAGAAAGGCAAAGCAGGTTTGCTTTCACTTTAACCTGATTGCACGTAGTAAGCAAATATGAGTATTCCCAACCTCAGAACAAAAGCTCTGGTTTCAACTGAGCATTTTATCAGAGATGGGGTTTCTCATGGTGAGGAATCATTTGCCTATGTCAGCTTTGACCCCACTTTGTCTTCATCAACTTAATTTTTCAATAAAAACTTTTATAATTATCTTCAAAAGAGAAATAATCTGCTGTCTTAAATGTCTCTGAAATGGTGTTCACAGAAGTTAAACCACAATCCTGAAAAAAGGCCAATATTCCCTCCCCTCTTATTGAACATAAATGACTGGCATCCCGATATTAAAAATCTTATGATACAAGTGGACTAATATGCAAATAGATTAATTGCCCTAATAAAAAATGAAAAACTGGTACTCAGAACTCATAATATTCTACCCGGATACCGTGTGATGGCATGCATAATTAGGCTGAAAATTCGAATGATATTCTATTGTGACATCTGCCAGCTAATATAAAAGAAATTAAAAATGCATAACTTAAAACACATAGAAAACCTTCAGAACATTGCAGGCCTTAAAATTCATTAAAAAAAAATAGAAGCAGTGTTCAAATACTTTATAAAATGTGGACTCTAATATCACTTTTATGTTTTGTTTTTGGGGCTATTTAAGAAGAAGTCCTTGTTTATATGGGTTTTACTTGATTAAGTTCCCTGTTTATACATGAACCATGGCAATTTCAATTTGCATTTCATAGACATGGCCCTCGTAAAGCCTTGCTTAAGATTTTAGCTCTGAAGTAATTATGCTTTATAATACATTTGGGCCCTCAAGTTTGAATGAGGTCGGCATGGCTGATTAGCACATACTGGATTCATTTCACAAATGCATTGGACTTCTTCCACTGTGTCATAAAACGAAGAAAATGTCAAGTGATGATGAATTTAGAATTTTAATAGATAGCAATTAATCTTTTGTCGCTCTTTTCCTAAATGTGGATGTAACATATCTACGTTCCATCCTAATTATAAGACTGGGTGTAACAGTGTAATCTGTCACGCAAAACAGCTGTTTCTGGATCCTCTGTTATACTGAAGTCAAGGAATTGAAGCGGGGATACATCTGGAGCTAGAGAACACTGACATATAATAAATTACATTGAAAGTTTTTTCTCATATGAGCCTGCAAGAGACGAAGCCAGCATAAAACAGCTATTTAGAAAGTTCTTTTAAATATTACTATGATAGTATGCACTCTTTGGCTTTCTGAAGATCAGTGGTTTTGCAGGTTCATGTTATAATGATGGTGTAATATAAAAGGCCAAGTTGTTCTCTTAGCCTTCGTTCCAAGTGCACTCTGACCAGTTTGAACAAATTACCATGTAACAGAGTTAAATCTATATTAAAGTAATTTATTAATTTAATAATACCATGAATACTGGCATGAGTCAAAGGTATTGATCGTTTCAATATGCAAGGTTGTAGCAATCATCAGTGACTAGTACATAGGCCCAGATCCTCAAGGTATTTAGGCCCCTAATTTCCATTGAAATCAATGCCTAAATCACTTTGAGGATCTGGGCTATAATTCTTTATATTTTTCAGAGTGTTGTACAAATACTAACTAATTAATTCTCACAAAACTCTGAGAGATAGTTAAGTATTATTCAACTAGCAATAATCCCGCCTCAGATTAACCTCATTGGCGATGATACTGGCAGAGGAAACTGGCACAGAGCAACTGCAGGCTCCACAATGTCCACTATGGACTTCAATTTGCTTTTGAGTTTACATGGAAGGCACACAGATACTGTAACGATGGGTGACAGTACAAAGCCTTAAGATAGATAGGCCGGTCAAGGGCCAGATTGTATCTGGAGAGAGCACCATTTTGTGGGAGATCAGGCAGGCATTATGCCTCTGGAGGTGGCTTGAAGTTATCTATAGTTGTAGCAGCTCAGCACAGCTCTATCTTAGCTCTAACTGGCAAACAGGGGAGGAGAAGATCACATCAGAATTTCACCACTGGAAGTCATTGGCAGTGCTCTGATGTGAAAATATTCACAGAAATGTTGCTGCTCCTTTGGAATCTAGTTGTGCCTAGGTATTAGGTTGCTAAAAAGCATCACAGAAGGAGGCAGGATTCAGGAATTAAGGCCAACATTTTCACAAGCAGCAAGTGATTTTGGGTGCCTCAATTTCTGGACACCTCAGGCCTGCTTTTGAAAGGTGTGAAGCACCTGATGTTCCTATTAATTTCAACTGGAATTATGAGTGCTCAGAACCTCTGAGTCTTCATTGTTTCAAGTCAGGCACCGAAAAATGCATAACACAATTCCATTGTTTGTTGGTTTGTTGCTCCTATTGAGTTTTAATTAAAGTGAAATATCTAA
This sequence comes from Eretmochelys imbricata, assembly GCF_965152235.1. Lineage (NCBI taxonomy): Eukaryota > Metazoa > Chordata > Testudines > Cheloniidae > Eretmochelys > Eretmochelys imbricata. The sequence continues at coordinate 68,850,460 of NC_135579.1, read as the reverse complement.
GCTCTTTCTACCTACGGATAAGAGCATTAAATAAAATATGAATGTGCCGAAATTAAATGTAGACACATGCCATGGTTTGTCATTTTAAAATATATTATTCATATCACCATCAGCAGTCTCGCAGGCTAGGAATCAACCTTTTTCAGCTGACATGCATAGCTCGGGCTTCTTTATGCCTTGGCCATCTAATTTTTAAAAATATGGCTAATAATTAGTGATGGTCCAACCTCAAGCTTTGGAGGCTTAATGTTGATAGGCATCCAAAAGTTAAAATGTTCATCCAAATTTACCAAGAGCTGGGGAGCCCTCACCAAACCAAACTCCCTCCTATCCCATGCGAAAGACCTTTCCAACAGGCCTTGTTGTCTATCTGTCCCATTGTCCTTTCAATGGAGGAGACTAATCAATTGACCTGCTTATCCTTATGCTATTAGGGTTTATCATTACCCTGAACCACATGCAGTCAATTACATCAGTTCAAGATATTAAACCGATAACAAAAACTACACTTGATCTTAGCCAAAGTAGGTTAAAAATGCTACCAAACCAGAATAGAAGTGTTTCTCAGCAACTGACACTGGTTTAATAACAAACACAAGGTGCAGGACAACAGTGAACTGGACCTTAGATCATCTTCAGGGCTTCTTGATCCAGGGGAGAAATTATGGGTGGTGGATGGGGACCCTTCACCAAATATTTTTTTCTGCAAGAAGAGGTTCTTTTGAGGTTTGGTTTGAGGTAGCTGTTGTTTGAACTGCCACATTGACCCTTGGTAATAAACATAGTTACACCATAGTACCTACATACTGTAGCTACATTTAAAATACTGAGAGATTTGCTTGCAGTATATTTTTCATTTATTCACCACTAACGCCCTCTCACTGAAATCTATAATGTTAGGCAGCTAAATACTTTTGGGGATTTGGCCTAAATAACAATGAGGTTTGGATATATCTGAGGTGATTCAGCTAATTTCTAGTTATCCCACAGAACACAGCTTCCAAAGAATTTCACGTTGCCTTCCATTCACTGTACACTCTAATATTCATACAACCATGCAAACTGTGAGACATTTTGTTTTTGTTTTTTGAATGCAGAAACGTAAAACTTTTTAAAATCCTGAAAGAAAGAAAGAAAGAAAGAAAGAAAGAAAGAAGAGATGGGATTTCACTTACAATGGCCCCAATCCTGTAAACTGTCCAACAGTGACAAACGCTTATGCCCGCAAGAAACCTCGCTTAAATAACTGGGAGTCTGTAGGAAGAGAACAGGCCTGTAAGTCTCTTCTTAGAGGATGGGAGGAAGTACCTCTCTACTCTCAGTAGTTTACATTGAGGGGAATAAAGGGGAAAATAATAGACCTTTCGTGTTGTTGCTTGTTTCCGTCATTTGGCCATTCAGAACCCAACAACTCAGTGCAATCACCTGTTTTATGTACTATGCTCATTCCAAGCTGTTGTTTTTAGTTTACATTAGCATATGGATGCACTCAAGTTAGGACACTCAAACAACACTAATAAAACATTGGGTATGTGATACAAATAATCAGAATGGTTTGGTCACAGGCCATGTCGACTTACAGAATTAAAACTGTAGGTGTCACTACACACAGAAGTCACTGTATTATATATGTTACTTCTGGGTTATTATAAATAAAGAACTTCTGTTACAGCCACACTTGCCTATCTACTCCTGGTTGCTGCCTGCACTACACCACACAATCTCGTGCAGAATTGGCTGTATCCCCAACCTCAGAGACAGGAGAGAAAACAGGTAAAGAAATAACAGGGAAATGAGTGAAATTCCTCTTCACTAAGGAGTTTTCTTTAATTCCCCAAATACATTGTGGTGCCAGGGCAGAAGAGAAGAAGCAGCAGCTAAGACTGAGAAAGACAGTGAGCACAAGAAAAAACCCAAAAGGTACAAAAAAGAAGCAGGAAAAACAGAGTAACATTAATTACGTTAAGTGGATACTATTCAGAGAAACTGGGCTACAGGCCAAATGCAGAGGCGCTATAGCAAGCAAGTGCAGATACTGGGCCAAAAAGTGTCTGATTTGGAAGGGAGGGTTCAGTTCTGGTGGGAAAGCACACATTCATTTGGTCAGAAACCCAATTTTTCCATCAAAATTTTTTTTGATGGAAAACTTTCTATCGGTCCTAGTGGTAATTACAGAACTGATATCTGAAGATGGGCATACTGAAAGTGGTAAATAAAGAACCAGATAAGAGGAGACATTCACAATAGAAATGATCATAGGGCTGACATTGTCTGATTTTGACAGTGCTGAGAATGAAGCTTCATCACTTCTTCCCTCATATCCCAATGAGGGGATATTTACTGAAGATTATAATCATTTTATTTAGCAGCAAACTCAAAGATCCCAAAGCCTCAAAAAGCATGGACCTTCTCTCTACCTCACTGCCCCCAGACTCAGTGCTGACTACCTGTGTTGCTTCTAGGTTATTACTAATAAAACATTTAGCTCTGTTGCAGTCAAGTGCCGTGCTGTGCTCTTTGCTTGCACCAGGACATGGCAAGGCCACTTGTTAAGTGACTTTCCTAATGTGACTTCACATGCATAGCTTTGGTGGGTTTTTTTCTTTTTTTCTCATTTAGGGCCCAATCCAATAAACTTTACCTTTAGTGGGACTATTTGTGACCATTTACATCAGTAAGAGAAGTTGGCACTGCTAGTGTAAATAAGGGCTAAAGGATTGAGCTCTTAATGTTTTGTTTGGAATGCTTCCCAGTTATATAAAACAAAAAAAGCATTAAGTTTCCTTAGAGTAATCTCTGATAACAAGACACAAGACGGGCTAAGAAATGGAGAAGGATGACAATTTCAAAATTTATTTCCATCATCCTTTTCTTTCTACTCCCAAATTTATTAGTCAGGAGTAACATTTTTCTTTGTGACTTAACTCCTCTTATAAAGTGAAAAATTCAACCTTCATGCTGGATGCATGTCCGCCTGCCCTCCTATTCCACTGGTCTCATACAGAATGGATCATGATTTCACAGACTGTATTCCACCCCATAAACCAAACACCTAGAAAAATCAATAGGTTTGAGTTAATTACTGTCATACTGGAAAAAGATTCCATCTTTCCACATTCATGGTTTTGTTTATTTGAACACTTTCTTTGCGAAATATTTATATCCATGGTAGCTGGTATTGCTCAAGCTTGTCAGAACTCTGACTGCACCTCTGACCTTTCTGTGCAAGAAATCAATATTACGAATTCACCAAAAGTATCACTCACCAAAGCTAACTCTTTCATGCAACTTTGTAGTCTACTAAATAACTCTATGGCCTTACTCCTTATCAGATACATTGTTTCATACATTTGGTAAACTGAGTCCTGTCGTTTTTAGTGAATACACCTCATTTCATAAAGCTATAATATCAAGAAGTATTGAAGGGACTCATTTGAGTGTGTCTATTAAAAAGGTAGCACTGTTACAATAAAATATTGCTTAGTCCTGGCAGACAACAACAGAATCTCAGACTCCAAACACTATTGTGAAATGTTTCATTTCTCCTGCAATAAACAGGACCACAAGCACACACAGAAAGTAGTAAACTGAAATAATTTCTCATTTAGTTAGTTATCTTTGTCTTTGAACATTAAAATGTTAACTTGATTATCAATCTTAAATCAATTACTGTGTAACTGCTGAGTCAATAGGAGTGTAGTTAAATATTGATAAGTGTCTAAAAGCTGCAACAGGACATATCGACAACCAAAGAGATGAATGTGGGCTTGTGTGAGAGGAAAGTTGGACTTGCATTGCTTTGATGGAAAGCAGCACAAGGTTGAGTTTACATTCTTATTACTGCTGTGAGAGGTGACAATCAATAGCTGCCTCTGCTCTGTCAGCATGGAGCACTGAAGACATCTTGGTGTTATTTTGAGTCTTTTCATCTTCATAAGCACATGGAGTAGACTAAATAACATCCTGGGCAGCCAGTATCAGAGGGCAAAGGACTTGCAGCTTGACAATTAAAAAAAACCCATTTAATGTATAAATAAAATAGTAACAGGGAAAAAAAAATTAGCTCTGAAAGGTATGATGCTGCTTCTACTTAGCATTCTCCGGCTATTGCAAAGGTAGTCACAGTAGCCTGCAGCCACACTCACTGGCATGGCTATGCTTATAAATTATGAATTAGGACTCAGGAGTCCTTTTATTTTGATAGATGTGAACAAAATGGCTCCAAGGATTTACACAGTATACACAATTAAATAAAGCTGGGACACATTTTAATTACATCCAGCTTTGGTTTTGTTATGATATTTAGCAAAGGAGTCATCAATTTTGTTCAATGATAAAAGTATAGAATTCATTCGGTCTCCTTTTCTCCTATTTATGAATGTTCCCTTTGTCTCTAAAATACTAAGCCATTCATGTTCCAGTTTGTGTATTGAAGTCATTACACTGTAGCTAATGTACTTCAGTATTTCTTTTGCACCTTTGACTTGGTGAATAATTGGTGTCTACCTACTAATATCCTTTGAACAAAACCTGTTCAATTTTATCTGTAGCCAGCAGCAAAATATACAGGAATAGAGAACCGAAGTAGTTGTTGTTGGATTTGGGTCAGATAAGATTCATTATTATACCAGGCTCCAGGTAGCACCAGCTGTTACGTTTATGTCAGGAATGTCATTATAACTTCATTTTTTCTCAATAAGTTTTTGAAACATTCTCTTTTCCTGATAAACTTTTCTCCACTTTGTGCCATCCCAGAGGCAAATTGTTTTTGGTAAATTTAAGTGAATCTATTCAGCTATTTCGAGTTACGGAAAGGTGAAATTTCCATCCCATTTTTCCCAAATATGATGTTGAAGGTGAATTTTCCTGATCAAATGACACAAAAATGGCTGAATTTTATCATCTGAAAGTTTCAAATTTAGCACTCACTGAGGATGGAGCCCTTTTGTTGCTTGCAAAAAATAATGAAGCATGACGGAACACTCAGTTTGAGCCATGCTTAACCGTCTATGACACAGACTGCAAAAAGAGCACAGTTCTCCCATCGAAGTCAGCAAAACTCACATTCACTTCAGTGGGAGTAGCACCAGGCACTAGTTGCAAAGTTGAAAAGATTCTCTGAAGACAGATTTCAATGTAGGAATGGTTTCTGCATAGACAGCTTTATGTTCCTATGCATCTTGTCAGCTCTTTCCCTGGTGCAGCTTTTAAACTCTGTGGGATGTGGCTTTGCAAACTCAGAAGCCTGATGATTCCTGTGGATCGAGCCAGTTGATGATTCTCTCACACGAGGCTCTTTGGGAAATTCCCAAACCCACAGCTCCCTTAAATCTTATATGCTTATCAGCGTTCTTTGATCATGAGATGATCATGAGCACCCCAAATTCCCACTGGTCTCAGGATCCTCTGTGCTAGCCCTGGGAGGCACATGGCAACCCATTGATTGGGTGGTTTGCCAAACACCAACTCCCTCAACCCTTGAGAAAGACTAGTTGTGGTATTGGAGACTGTGAAGCTCTTGTTATGCACAGCCAGCTGGAACCAGACAGAGTAAAGCAGATCTCTTGCAAGCAGTTTAAGCAGTGAGAAAGCACTGAAAAACACGTTATCTAGAGTAAAAAGAAACTAAGAAATAACCTGAGTAGAAGAATGGAGCACTTAAAAGTCCCACCAGAGTTGAAATTCTGGAAATGTGGAAAGCAACAGTCGAGGTTTAAACACTTTACTCTGTATCTGCAAGCAATGAGTGCCAGCAAAAAAGGCAGTCAGTCAGAAGGTAGCCTTATTTCTGACAATAGCTGGTTTTGAAGAACTTGTTCCATTTAACAGTTTTCAGTTAACTCAGGCTGAGGAGGCTAACTGTGAAACTTTATTCCAAAAATTGAAGGAGTACTGCAGTCCGTGTAAAAATTAAACATATGCATTTTTAAATAGACTGTACAAAAAGGTGACACCATAGAAGAGTTTGTAACTGATCAAAGGCTAAAAAGACAACCTTGCAAATTTTGGGAGGCTAAATGAATCCTTGATAACAGACTAGATAATGATTTGGATCTGTAACAAAAAACTCAGAGAGGCTACTGGAAAACCCAGAATTAACTTTCAACAAAGCAATCAGAATTCCCCAAGCAAGAGAATTCAGTCACTCCATCCAGAATTAAGCTTACGGAGATTGGACAGCTCTGTAGACATGATACAGAATCCAAAAAACAAAAGAGACCTGCAGCAGAAAGGCATGCAGAGCTTAAAGTCAGAGTCCACTAAAAATAGCACACGGAGCTGTATAGACCGCAGCAACCCACACAAGCCAAACAATGCCCAGCATATGGAGGAAAAAATACAAGAATTTCAATGAAATACATCACTTTGCAAGAATTTGGAAGCACCAGCAGCATGTATACAATGTGGAAAAAGAAGATGACAGCACCACTAGCTCAGATGAACTCTTAATAGAAGTAATAGACAATTTTGCAACAAAAGACGACTGGATTATTAACATAAAAGCAAGGAGGCACAGATTTGTTTACACTGCCTGGAAAAAATAGGTACTTGTTCTACACTCTTATACTCAATTCCCTGCAAGTGGTCTTACTAGAAGATACTACAGCTAAACAGGTGATTGCACATATCAAATCTATTTTTGATAGACATGATATGTCCAACAGAATAATGTTTGACAATTAGCCAGGGTTTAAGCAATCTGCAGCAAAGTGTGGGGTTAGACATGTAACTGCTAGTCCCCATTATCCCCAGTCTAACAGGCTAGTAAAAAATTGTGTCAAAATAATAAAAGTCCTATTAAAATTTCACCCAGGTGTAGTCACAAGTGGTGTTACAAATTCTTACAACCAATCTAAATTGCCACTCCGCACGGGGATACTGGATGAATAGGTGACACCTTCTCCAAATCTCAGAAGAGAGGGAGATAAGGGGCACTAAGTCTGCTGCCTTTCATGAGAAGGTCTCAAAGAGGCAACAACAACAGCAGATTGAGATGATGATGGAGCCAGAGGACATGGAACAACCAGAACCAATGGACTAGCTGCCTCTTAACAGCACTAGTGCTGATGTTTCAGGGGAACCCCAGAGGTCTGAGGTGCAAAAACCAGGACTTTGGGGATGAGCATGAGCTCATAAAACTAGCTAGCAATGTGTACAGAGCACCCTCACAGATTTTCCAGGACAGCTGCCTCAGAGATGATCATGGGAAAAGCTAGGCAGGTGGCAGCCCTAACGACATTGCAGGGCAACTCAAAGATTAACTGAACATTGTTGGTAAGTTTAATACAATGCACATTGCAAATACTTAACTGATTTTTCAGTGTTACTGTTGTTAAGTTTTGGCCAGGAATGGAAGATATATTTAGGACTGTGCCTTTAAGGGCTGAGCGTCCCAGGCAGAGACTGGTCATGGTGCTGTGAAGCTCCTGTTATGCACAGACAGTTGGAACCAGACAGAATAAAGTAGATCTCTTGCAAGCCAAGCTCCTTAAGCACTGAGCGATCACAACATGGCACCACCACTCAAGTCAGTGGCCCCTCAACCCCACACCAGGCAAACCTTTGAAGACCCATCTACTTCCAGATGTAGCCAGATCTTCAAAAAGAAGCCATATAGGCCTAGCAGATGTCACACAAGGCACAACAGGGTACTAACAAGCATAGAGAGGGAGTTGGAGTTTTTGTTGTGGGGCATTACGGGAGGTTATGAGCCTGGTCCTTGACAAGTCTCTTAAGGGGCTCACTGGAGAAGTCCTATGGGAGGCAATGGGAGAGACACAGCTGTCAAGATTCCTCCCCCACTCTGAACGCTAGGGTACAGATGTGGGGACCTGCATGAAAACCTCCTAAGCTTATCTTTACCAGCTTAGGTCAAAAACTTCCCCAAGGTACAAAATATTCCACCCCTTGTCCTTGGATTGGCCGCTACCACCACCAAACAAATACTGGTTACTGGGGAAGAGCTGCTTGGAAAAGTCTTTCCCCCCAAAATACTTCCCAAAACCTTGCACCCCACTTCCTGGACAAGGTTTGATAAAAAGCCTCACCAATTTGCATAGGTGACCACAGACCCAAACCCTGGAATCTGAGAACAATGAAAAAGCATTCAGTTTTCTTACAAGAAGACTTTTAATAGAAATAGGAGTATATAGAAGTAAAGAAATTCCCTCTGTAAAATCAGGATGGTAGATACCTTACAGAGTAATTAGATTCAAAACACAGAGAATCCCTCTAGGCAAAACCTTAAGTTACAAAAAAGATACACAGACAGAAATAGTTATTCTATTCAGCACAATTCTTTTCTCAGCCATTTAAAGAAATCATAATCTAACACATACCTAGCTAGATTACTTACTAAAAGTTCTAAGACTCCATTCCTGGTCTATCCCCAACAAAAGCAGCATATAGACAGACAGAGACCCTTTGTTTCTCTCCCTCCTCCCAGCTTTTGAAAGTATCTTGTCTCCTCATTGGTCATTTTGGTCAGGTGCCAGCGAGGTTACCTTTAGCTTCTTAACCCTTTACAGGTGAGAGGAGTTTTCCTCTGGCCAGGAGGGATTTTAAAGGGGTTTACCCTTCCCTACACAAGTCAGTGGCCCCTCAACCCCACACCAGGCAAACCTTTGAAGACCCATCTACTTCCAGATGTAGCCAGATACTCAAAAAGAAGCCATATAGGCCTAGCAGATGTCACACAAGGCACAACAGGGTACTAACAAGCATAGAGAGGGAGTTGGAGTTTTTGTTGTGGGGCATTACGGGAGGTTATGAGCCTGGTCCTTGACAAGTCTCTTAAGGGGCTCACTGGAGAAGTTCTATGGGAGGCAATGGGAGAGACACAGCCTTGGAAGGGCTAAAGCTGAAAGGCATTCCCCTGCACAAACAGATTTATGCAATTCATTTAACTTTATCTCCCACTGTCCAATCTTCAAGTAGCATCTGGAAAAAAATGTCTGAATAGTTATCTAATTGTGGTAACCACTACTTTTCACAGTGTCTCTCTAATTTACAAACTGCTTATCTGACCAAATGTACTTCTGGAGGAAAACTTCCTCTTTTTCCACTGACAAGACTCCACAGCTACTGGTTCATATGTTGATTCTGTCTGTGCAAGGAAAAGGGCTAGAGACTTTTTGTCGTTGTTGTTCTTTGGTTGTTCTTTGTGTTTTTTTAATGGCAGCCTACATCTCTTGGCAGTTATGTGGCACCTCATGTTAAGCATGTCAGAGCTAAGAAGCCCTAACAATTTTACTATTGAAATTAATAGTTTCATAATTGATTGTAATCAGGTGATCTGCTGTGCACGAGGGGATTGATTCCTAAAAGAGGTGGAGGCACCACAACACAAAGCACTACTTTGTCTAACTTATAAGCATCCTGCTGCTCAGTGGAATTCACAACCTTGAGTAGGTGTCCATATTTCCTAATCAATGCATGGGGAGAGTGAAGTGCCTAAGAATGGGATTCACAGAAGCCAGCACAGTGAGCAAGGAGTCACCTAAACTAGCCGGTAGGAAATGCTGAGAAGAGGGATGGGGTCTAAGACACGCTGCTTAAATGAGTTAGGTGCTTAAGCCTGGGCTGGAGTGAGGTGCCTCCCTCCCTCAGGATCCATAACTGTGAACTTCTCCTGGAGGTAGGTGCCTAAGCCAGGTCAGGGCTTTCTTGTGAAAAAATGAGGAGCCCCATTCCTTGCCCAGTCCTTAAAGCACTCATGGAGGAGATGGGAGAAGCAGATTCAAATCTGCAGTCTGACTGATTTGGAGCAATGGTGAGTGCCCTAAAGACTGGGCTGTCATGTATTCTGGAATGGGTCTCTTTCAATCTCTCCTGGTTGAGCTGTGCTCTGTGTATAAAATAATTAAGTATTCAATGGGCCAGAGAGATTTGAACCCAGGCTCCTCACATCCTAGGTGAGTGCTCTAACCACTGGATATATGTAAAGGGTATTATGCAGCAGTACATCCTCCTCCTGCATGGGCCTCAGTCTGGTAGACATACTCAAAGGCAACTGCTGAACATGCCTACTGGATTGGGTCCCCAAAACAGGATTGCCAGGAACACCTAGTTTGTGAATCCCACATGAGTTAGGTGCTGAGCTACTAGACGGTGGTGTCTGGATTTAGGCAGCTATATGCATGCCCAGCCATTGAAATGTAGGTGCCTTGGGGACTTTAATGGCAAAAACATAGGCATCTAAAGAATTTAGACATCTACAGGTGCAGGGGAATGTTGGTTTTGTCAATATCATTACTGCCTAAATATTGGATTTAAACACCTAAAGCGGGCATTAGGGGCCTAAGACCCCTTGTGAACCTAGGCCTGTACCGTCTCTGGTTTTCACTCTTCTTTGTTTTTATTTTGGTTTTTATTTATGCAACAAATTAGCAACCCTCCCCCCGAAAAAACACCAACCCCCTCCCAACCTATCAGCAGACTTAGAATTCAGGTGAACACGTCTATATTTAGAACACAACTCATAAAGCACTTGTGCTTATGAGGGCCCAAATAAGGGAGATGAAAAAAAAAAATCATGCAATCTATAACTTCAGATTCTTTATTCCTGATGTAAATTTCAACAATAATCAAGGAGATGTCATAATTTTTTTAGAACATAGGTAACTTTGGGGCTAAATAATTATTTTGTATTATTATAGGGCCTACAAGTCTCAGTCATGTATCAGGAGCCTTTCTTTTATTTTTTTTTTGGTAAGCTCTGTATAAATACAGAACAAAAAGCTCTGTATAAATACAGAAGAAAAAGGCCATTTCTCCCCAAACAGCTTAAAATGAGACCCAACCCTCAAAATGAGAGATAATTGACAAGTATCCTCAGGCCCTAACCTAACATACTATATTCAAGGCCAAAATAATATTTTTGTAGATTTTTAATGAGGTTAAGAGGGCAAAGTCAGACTTATCTGGAAACTCTGTTTCAGGCCAAAATTGTGAAGCAGCTGTTAAAGGTCTGTAATAAAGATTAGATGGGTGTAGACAGTAGCATAGAGTCTATGAGTCACATAGACTTGGTAAAACACTTGGAATTGTATAATATCATGGTACTTTTTTCGCCTAAGGGGAAAAGAAGTAAATCTGTGTAACTACGACTCAGCTATCTTATTTAGATTCAGAATATGAATATGATTATTTTCTATCTAGAATGGTTCTGTATATACAATCATTGCCATCAATGAAAAAGACACTTTAATGGGAAAGGAGACATTATTATTCCTAACACATGTAAACTTTCAAAATGTCAAGGACATTTTTTTAAGCAACTTCATTCAGATATAACTGTTTAGAGAACTTAAACTGCATCAGGATACAGGCCATTTTTGGTAAAATATGTTTGGAAGCCAGTGTGGAAATGATGGATTCCTACATTTTATGAATCTTTTTAAAAAATGACAGAAACACAAACAAGTTATAGATTAATGTTTCTGCTAATGAGGTCCCCAGATAATTAAGAAACTACACTAGATGTAAACAGATGGAAATTCAATAGTGCCAAATTTCCCCCCTCTTCCTTCCAAAAGAATGGAAATAAAGCTGTCCTTCTAAAAGGGTAGGAATGTTGGCCCAATCTTGTTGTCCATATTCAATCAATTTAATAAATAATAAACAATAAAAAAATGACAGTTTGCACATTTTAAAAGCATTTCCCATAGGAGTAGTTTATAAACATTAATGAATTAAGGCTCACAATGCCCCCATAAACTAAGAAGGTATAGTCATTTCCATTTTACAGTGATACAACAACTAAGGCCCATCATGTTTACACGACTTGTCTAAGGTTACAAAGCAAGACGGTGGGAAAATTGGACATAGACCCTAATGCCCCATCCTCTCTTGTAGACACTACATCAGACTGCCTCTTTTGAAGACCACAGAAAGTCTCAGAACACAGTCGAACATGAAATGTGGTTCTTTAAAATTAGCTCAAAGTCATATTGATGGGTACAGGTGATGTAACTTTATTTAAACTTACTTTAAAATAAACTTTTTAAATATAAAGAAGTAAAATACTTGTGTCAATTTTCTAAGGTTTAATAATGTCAGAAAGCAAATTACAGGCTAATAGTAGTAAAGCATTCTTGAAACAAAATAGAAGAGGGTTCATAAAACATCAAAACAACTTTTTGCAATGCTCTAGATAATAGTTCTGCATGCAGAACACTTTCACTGCAAGGTATATTTGTGGATTTATTTGTTACAGAATTTGATGTGTGTGTTTTTCCTTTTCACTAAATACATTTTTTACACAACACTTAATTAACAGGTCCCATTTAGGTGCTCAAAATCATTTCATTATTGTATTAAATGAATGAAACCCTTCAAAAAGATCTCACTTCACAATCTGCAAGCAGCAGTGTATTTTCACTTTGCTACTTCTAGACACTGCAGTAGATGATCAACAGGCACTTGATCCTGTACCACTGAAAAAAAAAATGGGAGTTTTACATTGATTGTAGTGGGAATAGGATTAAGCCCTAGCAGTACTGCACTTAAAATAGTTATGGCTGGGTTCTAGTTTCTATTCTATTGCCCTCTTCATTCATAAAGCTTTCAATAAATTCCTTTTGGGATGCAATTTTCTATGCTTCATTTCAAACGATAAGGTGAAAAAAAATTGCCCAGTATATTTTGACCAGAAAAGTTGTGTTTGGGCTTGGCTTGTTTTATAGATCTGAAACCTAAAAATCCACACTAAATTGGAGTAGAACAGTTCAGAAATGTTTCAGAAAGTTATGTAAATATTCAAGTCAGCAAGTTGTGAGAAGAGTATCATTAACGGGGCTGCTCTTAAAATTTATTTAAAAAAAACAGGATTGAGAAGTCATAATACATGTATGCAAAACTACTGAATTTAAACACTCATTAATATACCTCCAATACCCTTGGTCTCCTAGTCTCCATAATATTTGGAAAACAAACTAAGTAGCACATATATGGTAATTTCTATTCTTATTTATCATTTCAAAATTAAATTTTAATATATATTTTATATTATTAAAAAAGATCTAATATAATATAGCATGTGCTCCTTGGCTACCTAAATCAATTTGGAACAACCTGAGCTTTCAGAATATTCTAACTTTGGAGGGCTTCATATTTCATAGTTTACATTAATGCTAAAATTTTGCATCTCATACTATTCGTATTTACTATTAAATCTTCAGAAATAGGCCTATACATTTTCAGAAGTGTAAAGAAGTATTCTGTATATCAAGACCTTTGCCTTTCAAGTCATGATGCTTCTTTACAAAGCAGGACAGGCAGCCTGTTCAATATTTATGAATTCCAAAAATATAAACACTCTTTATTGGCTCCTGTTTTGCATTCTGTTCACCTAAAGTTGCACTCTAGGTCAGCTAAAACAATATCACCAGTGTAAGTTAAATGAGCAGCTTTCAGTATACAGGAAATACTACAGACTATAAGTAACACACCAGTTTAAACGTATAATATATATTAGTTTTTGAAAGGAAAGGACACCAAGTCTGGCAGTGTAACATTTTTGATAATGACCAATATGAAGTGATTCAAAATATTTTTTGTTTGCATTCGTATATCTAATATAATACCAAAGTGATGGTGGCTATGTTTAGGATTGGTTATTTTTAATGACAGGTAATGCAGAAACATATACCGGGCCAAACACTGTTGTCTTAGTGTAAATGAGAATTGGCCTCAATGTTACAAAACCTTGTACAAATGTGTATTTTCATAGCATCTGCAAAGTGGAATTATTCTGGGTGTCTGAACAAGAGCTTCCAGGGCAGGCTGAGAAGGGAATCAAACAAAATACTCACCACAATAGATTACTAAACCGATAGCATAAAGCATGGTAGTATTTGATCATTAGCTAATGAAGATTCTTGATGTTTCAAAATGGTTGCTCTATGCCATACTACTGGTAGGTTCTGGGTTTAAAGTCAATGTAGCCAACTGTAGGTTGTCTTTGAGTTGCTTTTGATGTATATGGAGTGCTATAAAGAGCATAGTTTGGTCCATTGATTTGCCCAATCTTAAGCATTTTTCTTATGCCTTAAGTCTTTTTTTCTATTTCAACAGAGAGGCCACTAAATACATATTTCCATATATATTTAACACAAATTTTGTTAATATTAGGTATTTGACCAAAACTCAAAGTTAGTTGTGAAGTTACTGGCCCAGATCCTCACCTGTGGATTAAGAATACACACACAGCACAACTAAGCACAAGATGTGTAAATGCAGCCTTTGTGCTTTCCTGATGTTGGGCCAGGCCCCAGAAATCTGCTTCAATGGGCCCCATTATGGCCCCTTTACTCTGACCGTACCAATGGGTAGGGTAACATAGGACCCACTAAACTAGCTCTAAACACCGGACAATCATCTGTACATTGGAGTGATCATCCTACAGTTGGTTGCATTGGTTTTCGACCCAGAATTTACCAGCTCAAAGCAGCCATTTTTGAAAGTCAAGAATTTGGGCCTTTATTAGTTAATGATCAAATACTATAATGCTTTATGCAATCTGTTCATTAGTGTACTGTGGTGGGTCTTTTGTTTAAGATTCCCTTCTCAGCCTGTGCTGGAGGCTCTTGGTCAGACACCCAGAACAATTCCACTTTGCAGGTGCTATGAAAATACACATTTGCACAAGGTTTTGTAATATTGAGCCAGATTCTTATTTTCACGCAGGCCTCCTAACACCATTCTGCAAGTGTAAAAATGCCTTAAAGTTGGAGTCCATGTCATTAAGCTCCACTTTATGGCTCTTTTTACTATGCCTAAGTGATGTAAAGGAGCCCTAGCATAAATGGGAATCAGGCCATTTTCTCTTTCAATGCACATGAGTTTGCACATAAGACTGTTCACACAAAGTACATAAAAGGGGTTGGAAATTCTGTTGAAGTGCATTTGCCATTTTTATTCAAACAAATGTTGGCTAATACCTTTTTCCAAGTATTCACTGAGCTTTATCGCATCTGCTTTCCTTTTTTCCTCTAGTGCAATGAATATTTCCTTTTTCTGCAACTATATTTCTGACTGAGACCTACAGGTATGAATAATGTTTTAATTGAGACCACAGCATAAGGATAAATAAAACACACTCTTGGGAGATATTCTACTCCTTGCTTTGCAAGCTGTGAGATCAATTCATCCATTGCTTGTAACTTATGGGAAGAGGTCCTATGAACTTGTATTCATCCTAAATATCAAGGCTTTCAGCTATCATCACTTTAATTTACCAGGTCCAGGAGGTAGATTTTATACAGGCTTGACACACATAAAAATGAAAAGTTTAAGAGGAATTCAATGGACCACTGGGGAGGAGAAACAAATATTTGAGCAATGAAAAAAAGGGCATATGACTGCATGACTACATACATATGACTTCAAATTAGGCAATTCATCACCTACAAGTTTAATAGAACTAATGATTCAAATTAGTTGTTGTATACAAAGAAATTAAAATGTGTCAAAGCTTCTGCCTTTTCTAGAAACATTACATTAAAGCAAGGGGTAAGCCAATCAGGTGGTAGAGCAACAGCTGGTCTAAACGCTGCCATATGTGAGATCTATATGTTCAAAAGCAGACAAGAAACTTGATTTCCTCATGTTGTGCTCAATTTGTTTATTAAGAAGGTGCTCCTTCCATTTTCCATTCAAGTGCAGTGTTTCCCATACAGAAATGAAATAAATTACTGTATGCATAATTTATAGAGTATTTTGGGATCTCTTTGGTGAAAGACACTCTTAAATCCAGTGCTGGATTCGACTAGCGGCCACCATGTTTTTGCCTGATGTTTCTCTAGTGGCACTTGAAAGATTTTAGATCCATTCCCTGAACTCCTTCCAAAGTCATAGGTTAAGCGAGTTGGCTGAGTTGACAGCTTTACGGTTGGCTGCAGGGAAATTAATATTGTCCCCTTTTCTACAGTGAAAATAATGTGTCTTGGCTTATGGGGAGCAGTTCAGTGTGGGAACACAGAGCTATGTATAGTCATAACTGTGATTGCAGCAATGAGGAAAGGAGAGTTCAGAAAACAGAAGTATGCTAGAAGAGATTTTAAATATATGAAAAAGCACTGGATTAGCAAACTGCTCTGATAATTGAAAATAAAAATACAGATTATTACCTCATCACCACCCTAGTAATGGTTCTTACCAGGATAAATCTGTTTGAGATCTCAATGGAAAAAAAAAGTATCTGTCATCTTTTTATTATTCATACTTTTTCCTTACAAGGCATATTCAATCATTTATTTCAAGCTTTAATCATTTAAGGCTATAAAATTGATTCAGAATAGAGGTCAGTATACAGGTGTACTCTGACTTAACTTGTGGAATGCTAATGTTTTCAACTGTATAGAGATTTTCACAGTAGATTTTTGAATTGGGTTTGAGCAAAGAGATACACGTAGCATTCCTGGCTAAGAAAATGCCATGCATCCAAAGGGAAATCACAATTACAGTGCACGAGTCAGTTTCAGTTTAAAATGAGAAACCTACAGAAAATTCACTTCAGAAGATTTTTGTAAATCATAAAGATCAGTTTATATTAAAAAGATTGTAACACTTCATAAAACGCAATAAAAAATTAAGTAACGAGGTTTTTTCCAAGGTGCCGATTGTTTATTTTCTCAAATGGCATGATCATAATTATAGTGTATCTGTTAAGGAAACTGTTTAGTACAAATGCCTCAGGGGGGTATTGAGATTTTTTGTTCTAAAATATATTGTATTTGTTTCAGTGAGATGTTTTGAGTACTGGTAGCAGAGAAGGCTTCAGGAAATAACCCCTCCCTTTCCCTCTGCCCTCTCCCCTTACCCTGGGTACGTATTGGATTCAAGTAATTCTACTGGGGGCCTTTTCAAGTGACATCTCTATTTATTGTCTGGTTTGAATCCTGACAGGCACTTCTCTTGCTGCATTTCCCCTTCCTTAAAGACCAGTAATAATGTTATCTGCTGACAACATCTGTCACAAATTGTCAGGACTCAAGAACACGTCCAACACCAGGGGTTTCTTTGGCCTGTATGTTAATCAGGCTGAAGTCCAGCCAGTCCCTATGTTATTTCAGACACAGTGTGGAACATGGAACAAAGCACTAAAAAGAAAGGGGGAAAGGTCAAGTCCAGCTGGCTCTGTCCATGCTCTCCGGGTTCTAGTTTTATTTCTCAGCATATTCTGTTGTCTGAGTGTGGAATTGCTGCTGGCTTACTGGGTATGGTCAGAAAAAATGTAATGCTGAATTTAAACTCACATGAGGAGTCAAGTAGAAACACTTTGAAATGGTTCTACATGAAATTCACAGGGCATACTGGAAAGAGAGAATTTATAGTCCTCCTGTTCACTAAATCTGAATGAATGAATTATCAATCCACAAAGTTAATCTACAACTTTTCTGCCTTCCGATAGCACTTATTCTTAGAATTTAAAATATGATGGTGTTCTTTCAAGTTTTACTGCTTGCTGGAGGGAGAAGGAGGGTCTTTCTCTTAAAATATGTACCACTTTGTTTTTATATTGACCCTATCAGATGTCAGGACTCCAGTACTGCCCATGGAAGAGAGAAGGGCCTTTCTGAATCATTAATTGGAGTGGACAGGTGAGCAAGCCTTCCAACTTTATTGCATCTTGAAAGAGATGATTAGGGCAATTACTACAGGGATATGTGCAGTGCTTCATTTGTCACGAAAGAGGTGCCGGTGCTCAAGCAATTAGGTGCAGGGGCTGAAGCAATTTTTTTACATTCATAACTGAAGCAGCAAGCCCAGCGGTTCTCAGGCTATGAACTGTCAAGTGCTAGAGGTGATGGGGCTCAGCCCTGGCAAGCTCTGGCACAAATTAAGCACTGCATATGTAGGACAGCTCCTGGTGGTAATGGGAGACAAGAAAAGTAGAAAATCCATAGATACAGCTTTATGAAATGGGAATAGGATATGTTTGCATATTCTGATTAGTGTGTATACATATACCATGGCACCTTACTGTACCTGTCTATGTTCTTATAGCACAGATTCTGAGCAACTGGATGTAAGGCCAGACCTGCTCAAGACCATAGACCTACATTGCCTTCATACAGGTGATGCATGAAGAAGCTAATTCAACCTTAATTCTAATGTACAATTTATAGAGATTTTTCCTTTAGCTCAAGTGGTAAGGGCCTGTGCTTTTACAGTAAAAGGACCCATCTTCTGGTCTTCAGTGATAATCTTGGAGCTTATTCTATCACTATCGCATATTGGTGTCCAGCTGTTGTATTTGAACTCCTGTGAACCACATTTGCTTCAGGATGAGTTTTGTCAAACTGCAGCGAGTACACAATTGTAGAAAAAAAGGGTCTTGATTCAATCCCTCATACCAGGTGCATGGGGTATCGACAGTTTCTATAGTGTACTTTGTTTATATCTATTATTTATTACACTGTTCTCTCTGACTACTGGGAACTACATATTAGAGTTGGGAATGTTTAGACAAAAGACACTTGTTTACAGAGTCACTTTGTTCCTTTAAAATTTGCAAATATTAGATGGGATTACCAAATAAATAATTACTGTTTTTAAAAGAAGAATTCATGGAATCATTGAAGGAAAAACAGTGGCTAAAATCTACAAATATGAATATATAAAATTAAATAATCTAAATCTATATTTAGGTGTCTAACTGGTTTACAATCAAAGCATTTACATAGGAGAGAATGTCCACATATTTTACACGGTAGATGTGTGCATGTGAGGGTATTAATTTGATTTACTCTCTTCAGGTCTACCTTGTGGATTTCTCTCTGGGAATGTATTATTTTCTGTATTTAGATGTATCTTATATAGTATGTATCTATGTTTGCACTGTTGCAATGAGTAATTTAGTTTTTTATTTGCATTTAACTCTATCTCAATATTTCATACTATTGCTACAAAAATTAAGAAACAAACAAACATATTAAAATAATGCAACACAGGCCAAAGAATAACAGCTAGAACAGGGAAGCTCTGAATTAACACTGATGCTATGTAATTTAACATGTCTATTGTTGCCAAGTCATTTACAACACTTAACGATCCTTTTTCAGGAAGTTTCAGTTCAGGGCAATTATGTAAAATACTATGCAATCTCTAAGCCAGTGGTTCTCTGTCATAAATATAAAGGGAAGGGTAACCACCTTTCTGTATACAGAACTATAAAATCCCTCCTGGCCAGAGGCAAAACCCTTTCACCCATAAAGGGTTAAGAAGCTAAGATAACCTCGCTGGCACCTGACCAAAATGACCAATGAGGAGACAAGATACTTTCAACGCTGGAGGGGGCCGGGAAAACAAAGGATCTGTCTGTCTGTCTGTGTGATGCTTTTGCCGGGAACAGAACAGGAATGGAGTATTAGAACTTGTTCGTAAGTAATCTAGCTAGAAATGCGTTAGATTTCCTTTTGTTTAAATGGCTGGTAAATAAGCTGTGCTGAATGGAATGTATATTCCTGTTTTTGTGTCTTTTTGTAACTTAAGGTTTTGCATAGAGGGATTCTCTATCTTTTGAATCTGATTACCCGTAAGATATTTACCATCCTGATTTTACAGAGGTGATTCTTTTACCTTTTCTTTAATTAAAATTCTTCTTTTTAGATCCTGATTGCTTTTTCATTGTTCTTAAAATCTAAGGGTTTGAATCTGTATTCACCTATGCAAATTGGTGAGGATTTTTATCAAGCCTTCCCCAGGAAAGGGGGTGTAGGGCTTGGGGGATATTTTGGAGGGAAGACGTCTCCAAGTGGGCTCTTTCCCTGTTCTTTGTTTAACACGCTTAGTGGTGGCAGCATAGGGTTCAAGGACAAGGCAAAGTTTGTACCTTGAGGACGTTTTTAACCTAAGCTGGTAAGAATAAGATTAGGGGGTCTTTCATGCAGGTCCCCACATCTGTACCCTAGAGTTCAGAGTGGGGAAGGAACCTTGACATTCTCAAATTTTTTTTTTGTGGACCACTTAAAAATTGCTGAGGGTCTCGGCGGACCACTTAATAATATTTCCAAATGTTGTTTGTACTGTTAGCTAACTATTGTAAAGGTCTTTGGATAAAAGCACTATATAAAAAAAACAAACTTTTTTTGTTCTACAAAGAAAAGCATACAAATCATATTTAATATCAGTAGTCTTACCTTTCTCATGTAATGGATGTGCCCTCTCTCCCTTACTGTGGCAGCCCCCGAGCTGGGACTGGGAAGGAGGCAGGGGGTTCTCCTTCTCTTCCCCACCGCAGCAGTCCCTGAGCTGGGGCTGGGAAGGAAGGGAGTTTCTCACCCACCACAGAGATGTGGCTGGGAAGGAGGGCCATCTCTCCCTGTCAACCACAGCTCATGAGCTGGGGAAAGTTGCCTCTTTCTCTGGGTGCCACAGACCTGCAAGTCCCAAATTCCTCCTATCTCCTCTCACCCCACTGCCCCCTCCAACCTATCTCCTATTTCTCCTAAGGCCACCACCTCACCTTACTTGTGCATCTTCTCCAGGGTATGTAGGTAAATATAGCGGTCAGTAGGTTTCCAGTATAGAATAGTGTTCATGTGACCATCACTTATTTGCACTGTTGTGTCCAGGAAGTGGATCTCTTTTGTGGACTGGTCCAGGCTGAGGTTGATGATGGGGTGGAAATTGTTGAAATCATGGTGGAATTCTTCAAGGGCCTCCTTCCCGTGGGTCCATATGATGAAGATGTCATCAATGTAGTGCAAGAAGAGGAGGGGCGCTAGGGGATGAGAGCTAGAGGAAGCGTTGTTCTAAGTCAGCCATAAAAATGTTGGCATACCATGGGGCCATGCGGGTATCCATAGCAGTGCTGCTGATTTGAAGGTATAAGTTGTCCTCAAAATCTGAATTGGTTGTAGGTGAGGACAAAGTCACAAAGTTCAGCCACCATCTGTGTGGTGTGCCATGGCCGTGGCCTCATCAGGGATGCTGTTCCCGACAGCTTGTAGTCCATCCTCATGTGGAATATTGGTGTAAAGATCTTCTATATCCATGGTGGCCAGGATGGTGTTTTCAGGAAGGTCACCAATGCATTGTAGTTTCCTCAGGAAGTCAGTGGTGTCTCAAAGATAGCTAGAAGTGCTGAGAGTGTAGGGTCTGAGGAGAGAGTCCAAATAGCCAGATAATCCTGCTTAAGAGTGCCAATGCCTGAGATGATGGGGCGTCCAGGGTTTCCAGGTTTATGGATCTTGGGTAGCAGATAGAATACCCCTGGTCAGGGTGTGTCTGTATAGATTTGTATACATAGGGGTGTGTCTGTATAGATTTGTTCCTGTGCTATAGCAGGGAGTTTCTTGAGCAGATGGTGTAGTTTCTTTTGGTACTCCTCAGTGGGATTGGAGAACGTGGTGTTGGAGAGTTGCCTGGCAGCCTCCTCTTCATAATCCGACCTGTTCATTATGACTACAGCACCTCCTTTGTCAGCCCCTTTGATTAACATGTCAGAGTTGTTTCTGAGGCCATGGATGGTGTTGTGTTCTGAACGGCTGAAATTATGGGGCAAGTGATGCTGTTTGTTCACAGTTTTCAGCCTGGCTCTGGTTTCTGTATTTTTCCATGGACATACTGGAAGGGGGAGAAAAAAAATCATTCTTGAAAGTGTCTGCCTGGGTCTGGTAAGTGTTCTTCCCATTTGCATGAGTACATAGAAGGGAAGAGACACAGATGCCTCCAATTAGCTACCAATTCTTTAACATACTTTGGTGCAACCCCATTATAGTCATTTGGGGTTAAACTAGCATAAGTGAGAATTTGGCTCCAGGTTACAAGGAAAGCCATGAAGATAAAAGACTACTGCTCTTATTCCTACGTTGAACAGCATCTTAATGGGATAGTGAACAAGAGGGGTTACAGTAATATTCCTGGTAGTGTTTCCTTTTATGTGAAACCAAGTAGTTTGCACTCAATATTTAGGCAAGAAAAAAAAACACTTTTCTTTGCCTCACAGTTCTTTTTGATCTCACTGGACTAGTCAAAAACCACCACCACTCTAATATGAAAAGAAACATCATTTGGTGCAAGAATACACAGCATACTTGTCTGTGTTTATGATTACAGAAGTCAAGCTGGTTTCAAGTCACATTCAAAAATACTGAAAATGTGCATCTTTTGATGGTCTGCCAGCAGTTTATAGATGTATAAACCACTATGGCTATAGCACATCATAAAGTTTTATTTCCAGATTTTTGGTCTGCCACAGAACATTTACTTGCTGTCAAAGAAAATAAAAAATATGCTAACAGCACTGGGATTTCTTTAAAAGCCCTGAAATTTTTGAAACCAGCCTACAGCTAGCACTTTTTCATAATCCCTCTTGCAATATCTGATGTACTTGTGAGGTGGGGGAAAATTTATCTCTAGAATTGCTATATTTTAGTATTGATCTCAAGGGAACAATGATTTCTGGAGATATGATTTAATTTGGGCCTTCTTTGTGACATTTCGGCATGAGTCTGTCAAATGGCATAGTACTTCTCTTTTTTTATTGGAAAGGGTCTTCATGGAAAGGGCACTTATATGGTTTATTAGATCTATGTATTGTTAGATTCAAGCCTGTCTCAGCTGATATGAATACATACCAAGCTCATCACTAGTTCTAAATTCATTCGCTTCACTGCTGCTTAATGTACAGGGTCAAAATGTCTCTCTGGTGTTACCCAAATGTAGGAAGTATTTTAACGTTTGATATTCTGCTGCCCTTACAATAGAAAGCTGGAATTTAGTGAGAAAGCAGCTGAGCTGCAGGACCAGCAGTCAAGAGGTGTAATTATTTAAGGATTCATCCTGTGCCATTTCAGTTAATGGGAGTTTTGGCTTTTGTTTCAATGGGAGTAGAAGTGGATCCTTAGAGCCTGAAGCAATGCCTACTTAAGTTAACAGCAGTTAATTTCCTTCAGTGACGACTGGATCAGACTTTTAGTTGTCTGCCTTGCCACCATAATGATATTAGCCCTATAGACTTCAGTGTCAAACATAATGGTGGCCAATACCAATGATCTTACAGTAAAGGGCCGAATTCTGATCTCACACCATTTTTTACCCTGGTGTAAACTCTATTGACTTCATTATTGTTATTCCAAATATACATTGATGTAAATGATATCAGAATAACACTATATATAATAGCCATTATAAAGAGAACACAGGAATGCTGTATAGACACAGATCTTTATGTCCAAGGAAAGTTTACGTTACAAGAGGTTATAGCACTGTCACATGGCTGGGGTGAATATATCTACTGATTCTAGTTGCTGCTATTACAATATATATGTTTGAGTGTGCACATACACTGTATGGAGATATTCCAAGATGTGCACCAGTTCCTGCGTGTGTATTTGAGGACAGAATAAAACCAACTATTGAGTGTTTTGTTAGACTGAGCAGATTGAAAAGGCATTATATCTAATACAGTAAGAGTATTATATCCATGATGTCAGATTATTCAAGTTACTTTAAGAAGTATCACAAAGTTAAGCCTATTTGTAAATATCTATTTTTCTATATTTCTCATAGGTTTAAAATATTTTCTTTTTCTGATATTTAAGATAGATCTTAAATAGCTAACATTTTTTAATATCTTCAGTTCTAGAATATTTAAAATATATGATGAACAGGATAGAGACACATTTAGGAACATGTACAGCCAAGAGTAAAGATACTGGTTTGTTAAAAGCAATGAACTCATATAGATCAAGAAGGTCTAGTTACCTTACTTGCTATGAAGTACACTTTAAGACTCTATATTATTATTTCAGTAATAATTTCAGTCAAGTAATGATAAAAACAAAAGATTTTAATATCTCAAAAGTTATCTGATTTTTTTAAAACAATTTAAATAAAAATACAAGTAACTCAAGCCTCTTTAGTTTGGAAATGGATTTAACCGCAAAGATAGATTTTTTTGTTTCCTTTTTGGCAATGACTGACTATACAGACTGCGCACTTGATTCACCCTTAGGCCTGATCTACACTACGAGTTTATGTCAAATTTAGCAGCGTTATATCGAATTAACCCTGCACCCATCCACACAACGAAGCAATTTTTTTTGACATAAAGGGCTCTTAAAAATGATTTCTGTACTCCTCCCCGATGAGGGAAATAGCACTGAAATCGACATCGCCGTTTCGAATTAGGCTTACTGTGGATGCAACTCGACAGTATTGGCCTCTGGGAGCTACCCCACTGTGCACCATTGTGACCACTCTGAACTCAGATGCACTGGCCAGGCGTACAGGAAAAGCCCCAGGAACTTCTGAATCTCATTTCCTGTTTGGCCAGGTGAGCTCATCAGCACAGGTGACCATACAGTCCCAGAATCGAAAAAGAGCTCCAGCATGGACCGAACAGGAGGTACTGGATCTGATCGCTGTATGGGGAGGTGAATCCGTGCTGTCAGAACTCTGTTCCAAAAGACAAAATGCCAAAACATTTCAAAAAATCTCCGAGGCCATGAGGGACAGAGGCTACAGCAAGGACGCAACACAATGCCACATGAAACTTAAGGAGCTCAGACAAGCGTACCAGAAAACCAAAGAATCAAACGGATGCTCCGGGACAGAGCCCCAGACGTGCCGCTTCTATGCTGAGCTGCATGCAATTCTAGGGGGGTCCACCACCACTACCCCACCCCTGTCTGTAGACTCTGATGATGGGGTACTCTCCGCCATGCCTGAGGATTTTGCGGACGGGGAAGATGAGGAGGAGGAGGAAGAGCTTGAAGAGAGCACACAGCACACTGTTCTCCCTGACAGCCAGGATCTTTTTATCACCCTGACTGAAATACCCTCCCAACCCAACCAAGCCGGAGAAGGGACCTCTGGTGAGTGTACCTTTTAAAACATAATACATGTTTTGAAAGCAAGCGTTTAACGATTAAGTAGCCCTGAGGACTTGGGATGCATTCGTGGCCAGTACAGCTACTGGAAAAGTCTGTTAATGTGTCTGGGGATGGAGCGGAAATACTCCAGGGACATCTCCATGAAGCTCTCCTGGAGGTACTCTGAAAAAAGTCTTTGCAGAAGGTTTCTGGGGAGAGCAGCCTTATTCCATCCTCCATGGTAGGACACTTTACCACGCCATGCTAGTAGTGAGTAATCTGGTATCATTGCATGACAAAGCCTGTCAGCGTATGGTCCCGGTGTTTGCTGCCGTTCAAGCAACATCTTTTCTTTATCTCTCTGTGTTATCCTCAGGAGAGTGATATCGTTATGGCAACCTGCTTGAAATAGGGGTATTTAATTAAGGGGACATTCAGAGATGGCCATTCCTACTGGGCTGTTCGCCTGTGGCTGAAAAGAAATCCTCCCCGCAGTTAGCCAAGTGGTGCGGGGAGGGGCATTGGCACTGAGCTGTTCGTGTTTGGCTATCAGGGATCTTCCCTGATACCAGCCACGCGGTGGGGTGAGGGGTAAAGCAATCATCCCAGAGAATTGGATGCGGGGGAAGTTAGTTTGGTTTCTGCTGCTGCACGTTAACACAAAAACCGCAGCACTAAATGGCCAATTAATTGGGCTTTGCTTGATATGGGAAAGGAGGGCGCTGATGTTATGGAGTTTGCAGAAGCCAAAAGGCTATGGCTTACCATGGCTGCCTGCAAGCCAAATTCTGTTGCCCGGCACTGAGTGTGTGATCTCTAACACCAAAGCCACAGGCACTCAATATAAGATGCAAAATGCGACCTTGTACCAAAATCACATGTGCTATGTAATGTGAATAGTGTTATAATGGCACAAGCCACCAAGCCCAGGACTGAGTTGAGCCCTGTGTATTTGGTATCATGTAGTAAATTACCTATAGATATCTGCATAATATCATTCAGAATCATTTGGTGCTCACATCATTATGAAAAAACAATATGCATTTAATGCTTGTTCTGATGTCTGGATTAAGCTCAGACCTTGGAAAGCTACATTTGAGCTGAAACCAATTTCAGTATCTAGGGGTTTGCAAATCATAATATTTCTACTTTTATTGTCATTGTGTCTCTTTACAAATTCATAAGTACATGCAAAATAAACACATCCAATTCCTGGTGGAGTTTTTCAGTACAGTAGACATTTAAGACAAGTAAATTGCCAAGAAAACATTTACAATGCATATATTTGTTCATGTTAAATCATACCTCTACAATAGAAATAATTTTTCCAGATTTTTGCAATTTTTACAGAAAAGATTTGAGAAAGGAGTTTTTCCCCTTTTGAGAAATAAAGCAACATGATAATTGCAGAGCTGCCATGAACAATTTGGCAGAAAGCTGCTCACCATCTTTGAGATCATCCCTACGGCCAGGTTTACTTTTCATCATAAACCCTAAAACAGCTATTAGCTTTCAAATGAAGTGTGAGCCTGGAAAAAGACCAGTATCTTGCTACCGTATCAGTAGAAAACTGAAAAGTTACTCTGGAAGTGAATTAAGCTAAACTGAATTAAGGTCACTTTAATTCTGAATGAAAGTGCCCACACAGGGTCTTTAATGCGGTTTAAACTAATCCACTTTAAAGTCACACCTTTAATTAGATTAATTTTCTTGAGGTCCATATGCTTTTACCCTGGACATAAATAAGGGTGTGGGGCTATGAGCTGGTCTACACTTAAAATGTTCACTAAGGCAGAGATTTTCAAAAGGCACAGACGTCAGTCACCTAACTGCATCTGTGCCTTTGAAAAATCCCCCTGCCCTACCTCCCCATCCTCAGATTTTATTCAGCACAGGAACAGATAGTCGGAAATCATGATGGTCTATGACCACAGGGCAAAGTGAACAAGCAAGGGTACAGTCTGAATAATATAATAAGCTTTTGTATTCAAGGAGCCATGAAATTTGGAAAATAAACTGCTATTCAGCAGTGTGGAAAGTGTGGATTCTGAGCATTTCATTGGTTCATAGCCTGAGTCTCTAGTCCCACAAGTTCATGAGATATACTACGCAATGGTCACTGCTCTCTCAGACCAAGCTAAAAGTAGTCCATCACAGTACATTTACCAGATAAACTCAGATGCTTTCTGCACCTCAAGCACCTTTTGAGCCAGTCTGCCCTCAATAGAGCCTTAGGAAATATTCAAGCATGAAGAAAATCTTTGCACATGTTTCAGATATAACTTCAAATGTTTCACTGCCATGCCTATTGGGAAGCTAAAGATTGGCCATAAAAATCATAAAGAACATGAATATTCATTAAAAAGCTATTTATTATGTGGTGTAGATATGCTTTCATTTTGGAGATACCATGGGCACTGCTGTGCATCACTGAACGTGCTATGTAAACGTACCTGATTTTCTGAAATATTAATGAGTGTGTAGCAAGGAAAGGTTTTCTTCCACAGTCACATTAGCAAAGGACTGGAGGAAACATATTGGTCTACTTTAGTCCTCAGTGTAATAAACCCACAGGAGCAGCCTTACCCATTTTACTGACCAAGGCAGAAAATATACTCACACGTGCGCACACTCACAGCTGAGGGAAAAAAAGTCCAGCCAATCAGAGCAGAGCAAACATCTCCAGCTAATCAGAGTGGAACAAAAACAGGGGCACTGCAGTTCAGTGCCACTTGGAAATTAGCTGACCTTCTCGCTAGGTGGCTGACCTTCTCGCCCGCCCCTGGAACCAGCCCAGTAAACCCAGAAGTGAATTCAGCTTCCTACCAACCCAAGCAACAGCTCATGTCATCAAGACTGAATGCTGACCCTGATTGTCAACGTGCAGGAAAGCTCAGTGGTTTGTTTTAAAGCTTCCTAGCAGCCAGGGGGTTAAAAACAAAAAAAAAGGATATTGTTCTCATTGTTGTACATGACTGAAAGCTCCCTTAGGAGTCCACTGAAAGGATTTCTCTGTCTTCACCACATTTAATAGTCTGATCATAAACTTAACAAAAACGACAGTAAATCACTTTTCTAACATGCCAATTCAAGTAATTTTTAGCTGTTTCAAACTATAATTTCTGCAGTGCTCTAGGATTTCTTTGAATTACTTTGTGCACATTTTAACCAGTGCATTTTAATCTCAGGATTTCACACACCAATTATATAGTCACTGTGCCTATCTTCACCTCTCCCCAGTTTTACGAGACCAGTAAATTATATTAACCATATTCTGGCCTCCATCTAGGCTTGAATACATACTGTATCAAATCAGAAGGTGCTGTAAAGTAAGAGATTGATTTATCTGACTCCTGTTACTAAGCACAACTTATGACAACTATGGGCTATTGTGAGCTGTATTTCTATTTTGGAGAGCACTCTAAAATATGTTTTGTCAGCTAGTAATAGTTTGCAGTTACTTCACTGAATAAAGCGCACAAAACTCTAATAGGAGGAAATACCAGGAGGGATTTTCTTTGTAAAGGTAGGTCACTAATCTACCCTTTGATTTAGTTTACAGTTTCATTAAACAAATCTAGTCTCCACACTGGCAAGTAAATTATATGGTCCTGAGCCAAATAAGAAATATCAAACATACAAAAAAGAGAGGAGTGTTCCTCTGTGTATCTTGTCCCAAGAGTGGGATAAATTACCTTGAATTTTCAGAATGCATATTTAAAACAAAAATGAAATTCAGCTTCAGAGGAGTCCAATAGTGAATATGTTTGTACGGATAAATTACAGTAGGGCACTTAGTATGTATGACTTGCCTCCTGTCCCTCTGGATCCTCATAAAAACGTGATGTTGCTTTCCATGAGGATGCTGGAGAACAATATTTTTAAATAAGTAAGCCCAGCCTATGGTAACTACCAGTCTAATCCAGAATTAATGTGCCATAACCATTCCTGATAGTCAAAAGAATAGCAACAAGACATCATCATGATACACCAACAGCTAAATTATTGTGGTTATACATTTAAAAATGCAGATTGTTAGCATTTTTGAGAGCCTCTTGCAATCTAAGGCATTTAAAACTATAGCTGCTTTAATGTCGCATAATTTCTTTATGCATGTGACATTGCATGTGTAATCAAGTGGCAAATTAGAGTGTCACATTATCAACAGTGTCTTTATCTGAAGTTGAGACCTATTCAGATTCCACAAGCTGTCACTAAAGAGGGAATGGAATAAGTAGACTACCTCTCAAATGTTCTCATATCTCTCAGCAGGAGGAAAACTGAATGTAAGCTGCATCTAGCGCTTGATCCCACAGAAGCCTTTACTTCTGATCTCTGTATGGTCATATCTCAAGGAAGTATTTAGATGAAAAGGGGGAAGTAAAGGTGCACAGTTGCTCTGTGCATTATCCTCTCACAGGGAAAATACCCAAAGGAATGAACGGTTTCAGAGTAACAGCCGTGTTAGTCTGTATTTGCAAAAAGAAAAGGAGTACTTGTGGCACCTTAGAGACTAACCAATTTATTTGAGCATGAGCTTTCGTGAGCTACAGCTCACTTCATCGGATGCATACCGTGGAAACTGCAGCAGACATTATATACACACAGAGATCATGAAACAATACCTCCTCCCACCCCACTGTCCTGCTGGTAATAGCTTATCTAAAGTGATCATCAAGTTGGGCCATTTCCAGCACAAATCCAGGTTTTCTCACCCTCCGCCCCCCCCCCCACACACACACAAACTCACTCTCCTGCTGAGCTGTAGCTCACGAAAGCTCATGCTCAAATAAATTGGTTAGTCTCTAAGGTGCCACAAGTACTCCTTTTCTTTTTCCAAAGGAATGAACAATGATCCTGTCAGAATTCATTCCCACAGGTTCCTACTTTGCATCTGCAAAGATGCTGAGAAGGATATTTAGCCCAGGTGCAGGTGGGAAGCCTATGCAGTAAGTTTCAAAATAGCGTGGTATTGCCATGTGGGATAAGGGTGGGTGCCTAAAGGGTGGGTCCCTACTGTGGGGGGCCTGGCCCTCCAAAATGATCTGGCTCTCTACAGGGAATGCTTAAATTGCTCTTGCTACACCTTGGGTTTGGAGAGCTATGTGTTTGCCCCATCATGAGCCACCAAACCCATTGGATCAAATGAAATGATATATGAGAAACTGTCAAGCTTCAGGGTCATGGAAATTTCTGCTTAATTTTTGCCCTCATTTAGCTTTTTTCCCAAGCCCTCAAAAAACACAAAAGGTCCTCACTTTTCTTATTTAGCAGGATTAATGGAATAAATGGAGATTTTCTTGAAACAAAAGAGAATTATCGAGCTTTCTCATAAGTGAAATTAAACCCTCACTTCAAAACATACAAAAGCATTAACTGATTTTGCTCCAGCAACAGAAAGAGGTGTTTTGCCATTAATTTCAATGGTAGTGCGATATGGGCAAGAACAAAGATAGGATATTAGGAAGACAATTGTACTTGAAACCTAGGACAACTGAACAGAACACACAAATAGATAAAAAAAATCAAAAACATACTTAGAAAATCAATGATGCACAATGAAGATATTATATTCCTCTGAAAATGCGGCATGAAGCAGTTCCATGCACTTTCTTCAGAAAACTTTCAAACAACTCTAAATTTACCTGAAGATTTACAATTGTAAATGTAGGGAGTCTGCAGAATTCGAGTTCCCATGACTACTCCTGGTCAGAGGCCCAGATGACTCGCATTTCCCCTGGGAGTATCTACTCAGGTAAGCAAGAAAGTACTGAGTTATGGAGGCAATTGTCACTGCAGAGAATTGTGTGCTTTCCCACTTTTTGATCAGGATTTTGGGGAACAAAAAAAGTACAATGAAGCAAAACATCTGGTTAAATATAAAATTTTCAGCTACTTTCTGATATGCCTTGCTACATTTAAAATAGATACTTAAGGCATGTTATATACCTTCACCATGTGGAAGAAGCAAACGGATTTCTGTCTAATAAGTCCAGTTAACCTCTGGAAAAAACAACAACAGATAGGGGAAATGAGATGTAGTCTCTGATTATCCCTCCAACAGAATAAATACCCTACATAGTGTGCTAGGGAGACCATTGCCACATTTCTACGTGACCATCATGACACACTGTAGTCTACTGTAGT
This sequence comes from Eretmochelys imbricata, assembly GCF_965152235.1. Taxonomy (NCBI): domain Eukaryota; kingdom Metazoa; phylum Chordata; order Testudines; family Cheloniidae; genus Eretmochelys; species Eretmochelys imbricata. The sequence goes on along the minus strand of NC_135579.1, from coordinate 68,819,489 downwards.
TTTCAAAGCACATGACCGGGAATTAAGGCTTCTTTTTGGTAAAGACAAGGTGCTCTCATTTTTTATGGCCCAGATTTCTTCCATTGATGGGAATGGATCATTTTTGCATTTTGAAACATTAACACATTGCTGTAGCACCCAGAACCAGGAACCACTGTGTTACCACTTTGCCACAACAAGAGTGAGCTTTGCTAGATATTAGACTGTGTGTCACCTCCTGTCACAACAGTCTGTCTTTCTTACCAGCCAACTCCTCAAGGCTCTCTGAGCCCAAACATCACCTAGCAGTTAACAATCAGTGAACTCCAGTCCCCAAGCTCCTAAAAGATGGATGTCTACAATGCACAGCCACTACCACTGCACAGTCACAGAAGATATTAAGTATCCTGCTCTTGAAGAGAGTCAGCTTATTAATTTAACTGGGGTAAATACACCCTTTCCTTCAAATACAGGAACTAACTGGTTTATAGTAAAAGTAAAACAAGTTTATTAACAAAACAACATAGGTTAAATGATCCCAAGTAAAGGGATAAAGGTAAAATGGTTACAAATAAAAGTGAAAACATCCACCTAAAGGACTAAGACATACCATAATAAGATATAGTGTTTGTTCAAGATGGTTTCTCTCAGCCACAGTTTCTTTTCTAGCTTTTATTGGCCAGGACTGATCACAGAGATGAAATTGCTTGGTTCCTCTGTCTGCTAAGGTGAAGGCTAACCCAGGGATTCTTGGCCCCTTTCTTTTATTGTCCAGTAAACGTTTGAAATGTATTCTTTTGAAGGGTATCCCCAGACAAAATTCATTAGTTCCAGGCGAATGAAGGAGCCAGGAGGTATGGAGGATAAGAATCATAGAATATCAGGGTTGGAAGGGACCCCTGTAGGTCATCTAGTCCAACCCCCTGCTCGAAGCAGGACCAATTCCCAGTTAAATCATCCCAGCCAGGGCTTTGTCAAGCCTGACCTTAAAAACTTCCAAGGTAGGAGATTCCACCACCTCCCTAGGCAACTCCCAGTGTTTCATCACCCTCTTAGTGAAAAAGTTTTTCCTAATATCCAATCTAAACCTCCCCCACTGTAACTTGAGACCATTACTCCTCGTTCTGTCATCTGCTACCATTGAGAACAGTCTAGAGCCATCCTCTTTGGAACCCCCTTTCAGGTAGTTGAAAGCAGCTATCAAATCCCCCCTCATTCTTCTCTTCTGCAGGCTAAACAATCCCAGCTCCCTCAGCCTCTCCTCATAAGTCATGTGTTCTAGACCCCTAATCATTTTTGTTGCCCTTCGCTGGACTCTCTCCAATTTATCCACATCCTTCTTGTAGTGTGGGGCCCAAAACTGGACACAGTACTCCAGATGAGGCCTCACCAATGTCGAATAGAGGGGGACGATCACGTCCCTCGATCTGCTCGCTATGCCCCTACTTATACATCCCAAAATGCCATTGGCCTTCTTGGCAACAAGGGCACACTGCTGACTCATATCCAGCTTCTCGTCCACTGTCACCCCTAGGTCCTTTTCCGCAGAACTGCTGCCTAGCCATTCGGTCCCTAGTCTGTAGCGGTGCATTGGATTCTTCCGTCCTAAGTGCAGGACCCTGCACTTATCCTTATTGAACCTCATCAGATTTCTTTTGGCCCAATCCTCCAATTTGTCTAGGTCCTTCTGTATCCTATCCCTCCCCTCCAGCGTATCTACTACTCCTCCCAGTTTAGTATCGCCCGCAAATTTGCTGAGAGTGCAATCCACACCATCCTCCAGATCATTTATGAAGATATTGAACAAAACCGGCCCCAGGACCGACCCCTGGGGCACTCCACTTGACACCGGCTGCCAACTAGACATGGAGCCATTGATCACTACCCGTTGAGCCCGACAATCTAGCCAGCTTTCTACCCACCTTATAGTGCATTCATCCAGCCCATACTTCCTTAACTTGCTGACAAGAATACTGTGGGAGACTGTGTCAAAAGCTTTGCTAAAGTCAAGAAACAATACATCCACTGCTTTCCCTTCATCCACAGAACCAGTAATCTCATGATAAAAGGCAATTAGATTAGTCAGGCATGACCTTCCCTTGGTGAATCCATGCTGGCTGTTCCTGATCACTTTCCTCTCATGCAAGTACTTCAAGATTGATTCTTTGAGGACCTGCTCCATGATTTTTCCAGGCTCCATACTAGTTGCTCCCCCACTAGGATTGCTACAATGCAAACTGATCTGTTCTTGCAACCTCCAGTGTGCAAATGAATAACCAACTGACTGATTGCACCTGGATGGATGTGTTGGCCTTTCCTTTATCCGGGAAAAAACGGTTTTCTAATGCACCAGACTTGTCTGGTTTGAACACATTTTTGTCCCATATTTCCAGTGCAACTGTGCAGTCCTTTCTGGGTAAATACAGCACACAAGAATATTAATGATGAGTGTGTTGTTAGTTTTCCAGTGATACCTTATAACACCTATCAGATACAGATTAGGATATTAGTGAGTTGGGGTACGCTGAACTGGTTTGGCCAGCTGAAACTCAATGCTAAATACCAGGGAACTCCTTGTACTCTGGCACTGGGATGCTGTTAGGGTCACAGAAACCTAGCTAGGTTTCATGACAAAGGTTAATACATACATCTTATCTGAGGTGCAGCTTTTGAGGTTCAAGTACCACTTTTAAGTTGACAAGTATTTTTTAATTAATCCACATTATTTTTTACTTTTTTTGTCCACCCCTCCCAGTATTTTCTCACCCTCTTGCACTGTACAGGTACTTAAAGGCCATCTATGGTGTTACTGAAGTATCTTTAATATTACTTGCTTTCCAAGAAATCAGTTGCTTTTTATCCCGTTAAATTAAGAAGAAAAAAATACCATCAACAGAACACCAATAAAAGATTTGAGCACCAAGTCTTTGCTATACATAATAATGGCTTTAATATTAGTCTTCTGAATGTGAATAAACTCTTATTTCTCTCTGAGCTGTCTACCCTTTTACAGAATACTTCACACCCTACTGCATTTTTTGAGGCAGTTTAGCAGGTGCAACCATTGCACTCTTCTCCTTTGAGACTGTGCCCCTCTTCCTAATGCCTGTTACAATTATTGCCTTTTTTTCCCTTCTCCTTCCCTATCTGCCTCCTTTTCATTGTGCGTTTTTGTAGCTTTTTCTCTTGCAGATATTAAAATTAATAAAACATTTTAACTAAAGCTCGCCCCCTTGGTCTCAGATCAAGTGGTAAGATGCAGATCAAGGAAAGCATCCAGCAACCCAACATATTCCTTTATTTTCACTCCCCCCATTTTACTCAGACACAAAACCTATTATGAGCCTGGCAAAAATAAGAGCACTTCAGTTTACTTGCAGGACTTTGGCAATATCTCTGTGCTAAATCTAAATCTCACACTGAAATTTAATTTTTGTCAAGATACCTCTCTTTTCAGCTCTTGCTCATTCTCTTCATTGTAGAGATAGGCTTCTCTTACATCAAATTTGGACATTTATTTACCACAATGCAGCAAAATTTAAAAAACACAGATGGCCAGATGAAATAAAATATATATTTGTTTTAGTAGGTGAGTTTTGTTCTAATTTCTTGAGAATATTTTTCTTCTGTCTGCCGGATGGATGCAGTTATAACTGTACCTTTTTGACTGTGTAACTTTAGATCAACCTGGCATCAAGTTCAAATAACAGACATGTTTTTATTGTCCTGGGTAAAATATTGAATTCCAACTTTGCAGAGGAATCAAAAGTCCATTAATTCACTATGGCTTTAAAAGTCATGAGAAGATGATGCATGGATAAACAGGAGGAAAAATAATCCACTCTATGTTAAGATACCATGATTATCAAAAATCTTTTCCACTTTGTGTTATAAGCAAATGTTTGCTATGGGCTTTCTTGCTCACCCAATTAGATTACTTCAGTACCTGTGTAAGAATCACTATCTAGTTTTCTCAGCTATAGAATTCTCAGCTAGAATACAATTTCCAGTAGAAAGTGCATTCATGCTATGGACAAATTTCCATTCTGAGATCATCATCTTCATCATCACATCTTTGCAGAAATAAATAGTCTTGGATGACAAAACACAGCGTACAGGTTAGTGACCTAACAAAATCTTCCCCAGCTTGTATGCAGGAGCTGTGTTTTCTACTACTGGGTATCAGTAAGAGCATCAGAAGTGTCCCAATGCTCCTATGTGAGTTTGGAAAGTAGATCTGACCTGAGAACTGCTTCAGTTTATGGGAAATAGGACTGGACTCTATTGTGTAATTCATGTTCTACATATAGAAGACACTCTGCATTCTTTTAATTTAACCAGATAAGTTCTTAGGGCCAAGTTCTGATACCCTCACTTACTCTACCAGTTGATCCACTTTTTTCAATGGGACCACTCATAAGTAATCCAGTTCCAGAAAGCACTCACATTCAGGACAGCACTTAAACTTGTCAGAAGGCCCTAAGAACATGCTTAAATGCTTCCCTGAAAAGGTATGGAGTTAAACACATACCTAAAAGAATTCCTGAATCAGGGTTAGCATAAGGTGCTATTTAATGTGCATAAAAGTATCATAACCTAGCCTGAAAAATTAGGACACAAAGCTGAGGAATAATATTTTCTAATTTTGAAATGGGATCTACCAGCTTTTCAGTATATTCTATTGCTTTCCCCTCCACAATTCTGTGTACAGATGTATGTGGTGTAAAGATGCAGTCTTTCAAATGAGCTAGCAATAGTCCCAAATGTGGGGTGATAACTATTTCACTGGAAAGAGGAGACAATCATTCTGGGCTGCAGCCACTATATTACCCATAACCTCCAGAAAGTGAATTATTCTAGTGCAGGCCACCAAAAGGGTGAATATATAACACCCTCTAATATTTAATAAAGGTAGGCTGATTCTTTGTAATAGATTTCAAGTATAAAGATCACCTATTGAACTGATCCTAATGTACTTAAATAGAATTCCAGGGAAAAAATTGGATACACAGAGATTATCAGACAGAGAACAGTATTAACATTTCTGACCGCCTTCTCTGCCTTTTGCAGCACCATTATCGGGGCAGATATTCTGTTAATCAGATATTCAATTATATCAACATTCCAATATGACTAAGCAAAGAAGCGTTTTGTCTGCTTACATTTCTGGTTAAAAAGAGCACATTTTTGCACTAATGAGCATGACTGTGTTACTACAAATCTGTTAAGAAATGGATTCCACATAGAAGAAAAAGGTGTAATAATAGAAGCCCAGTATTATTCTTTGAGTAAATAACCACACTTGGTTCTTAGGGAATTAAACATTGGGAATAAGTCCTCTTAGCATAGTTATTTTAAAACCGATCACTTTCTTTCAGGGTGGATTTGATTTAAATCAAATTGATTTAATTCATGATGTAAATCATAATTTAAATCACTAGTCAGGAAGACTCTATTTAATCATTGATTTCTACATAAAAAAGTGCATTCTTGTTGGTTGTTATAACCTTAATACATATACTGCACAACTCAGAGATAGATGAGATCCAAACTGGGTCTCTTTTATGGCCTGCTGCCATTATAGGTTTTCCCTTCTAGTGAGAGAATGGTATGGTAGATCTCAAATCAATGAAGGCTACACTCAGAAAGACCTCAAGACTTCTAGAATACACTGCTCAAAGAGGTTCACTTTTGTTTCTACTGCCTGTCCCTCCCTTCTCACATTTATCTCCAGACTTCTTCTCTTTGTCCAGATCTATTCCGCCCCCAACAATCTTCTATTCATTGAACTTTTTGAAACTTTGCACTTTTAGAGAGAGGTAAGGGACTGATTGCGTACACAAATTTACAGAGGGACAATAAGGTTGAGGTCTGACATTTCTCACCTCTATATACTATTTATTTATTTGTTTAAAAACATTTTTGCTGTTAACAAGCATGTTATCTCCGGAGACACAAATCCAGTTTGAGAACTGCAAAACTCAGCATCTCTGATGGTATTTTCTAGATCAGAGGTGGGCAAACTACGGCCTGTGGGCCACATCCGGCCCACGGGACCCTCCTGCCTGGCCCCTAAGCTCCTGGCCCGGGAGGCTAGCCCCTGGCCCCTCCCCTGCTGTTCCCCATCCCTTGCAGCCTCAGCTCACTGCACCGCTGGTGGGGCTGTAAGGTCTTTCTGGGCAGCGCAGCTGCAGAGCCGTGGCCTGACCCGGTGCTCTGTGCTGTGCCTTGGTGTGGCTGGCTCTGGCTGGGCGGCATGGCTGCCTGTCCTGGTGCTCTGAGCGGCGCAGCTGTAGCGCCGCCAGCCACTGGTACTCCAGGCAGCACGGAAAGGGGGCAGGGAGCGGGGGGGGGGGGGGTGGATAGAGGGCAGGGGAGTGCAGGGTGGTGGTCAGGGGGTGGGAGGGTAGAGAGGGGTCGGGGCGGTCAGAGGGCAGGGAACAGGGGGGTTGAATGGGGGCAGGGGTCCCAGGGGGCAGTCAGGAAGAAGAGGGGGTTGGATGGGGCGGTGGGGGGCAGTCAAGGGTGGATAGGGCAGGGGTCCCAGGGAACAGGGACTGGGGGGGGTTGGATGGAGTCCCAGGGGCCAAGGCCATCAGGGGCGAGAAGCAGGGGACAGGGGGCGGGGGCTGGGCCACGCCTGGCTGTTTGGGGAGGTACAGCCTCCCCTCACTTTCCCTCCATACAATATTGGAAACCTGATGTTTGGGCCCCCAGCCCAAAAAGTTTGCCCATCCCTGTTCTAGATTTAGCACAGAGTCCCATTGGGTAGACAGAAAGATTAACCTAAATAATCTATACAGAAGCCCCTGGAACCCCATAAGATTGGGTCCCTAATCCATGAACTATTAGAACTCATTTACAAAACTTTTCTTAAACATTACATGAATATATTGTCTCATACTATAGAATTAGAATTTATAATCCCTATTCCATGATGAGATATCTTTGAGCTATAATGTATCTTAATTAAAACCATCTTTAGATAGGTTTTTTCCTCAAAAAGCATTTTATCAAAAAAATCCAATTTAAATCAGAAAAATCTGATTTAAATTAAAAAAAATCATTGATTTTTATCCACTCTGCTTTCTTTGATAGGCTGAAGAAATGAAGATTTTTTAAAAAATAGTAAAGATAACTCCTCTACAATTGATAATATGAACAATACATTTGAGTAATTTGTAGAGATTACTGATGGCTCAAAACAAAAACCCAGGTCTGGACATTCTCAAGCTTTGGTGGTTTCGGATCCAGATCATAAACCAAAGGAGAAGTACAGACTATTAAATGCACTACATTTGGTATGTACAAGATGTGATGGAACACGGAGTGACACAGCAGAGTTATCCAACCTCTTCCCAGAACTCTGACACAGAAGCAATTAAACAAGCCAGACAAGAGACTGACCATGCCCTTTGGAGCTAGGAAAGAACAAAGTAAATACTACTTCCTTTCATTCATGTAAAATAAAACTCTCCACCCAACCAGTAAATTTTACAGTAAACTCTGAATGATGATTTTGACAAGGCCTGTGTGACCCACAATGGAGAACAAATTTCTAATATTTCTTAACCCTCCATATCTTCTCTCTCTCTCCCTGTAGAAGACAAAACCCCAATAACTCCTTCATTCCCTCACATCATGGTTTCATTGATTCAGTCAAGGAAAAGAAACAAAACCATGCAACTCAGCTGGTCAATTGCAGCAACATCACAGTTCTGATTTCAAATACTCTAAGCAACTGTTCACCGTCAAACCATACATTAAACAAACAAAAAAGAAAAATAGTATGATAAATTAGTTTGATGAATAAATTAGAGGAAATGTATCCATTTGTGGTCAACCTTCCAGCAGAAAAAATACTAAAGTCCACACGCTCTCCTGTGGTGTGGCCAATGAGAGCTATATTGACCTGAATTTATGGGCTAGTATATTAGGCTCGACACTGATCTGATCAGAAGATATTTTCGATTCTTGTTCCAATTCAGGCTACAAGGATAGAGAACACAGAGAGTTCAATATTGTGAGAGGACTCTTGGGGTGTATGGCAAAGACACTTATACTGAGGACAATACCAACTTGTTAAGATCTTTATTAAAATATTGGAAAGAAGAATAAATGCTACAAAACACAGAGTCACAATTCTATGACCCCTGGTGATAACATCTCTATTCTAAAAGACTACTTAAGGTAGCATACTTACAACCTTCCCTCAAGATCTCTGGCATGCCCGAGGAACTGATGGTCCAGGCTTCCCAAATTGGTAGGGATTAGGTTCAAGCGTTGAGTAGCTACGCTGTATTGCAAAGCTGAGCTGATAGCTTGATACAAGATAGGAAAAAGCGACCCTCCTGCATAGTTGTTTGCCCTCTTATAGGATCCTGGTACTGCCCACTGCTGGAATCTAAGCCGAACCTACCATGCCCAAATCTCATTTCCTCACCCACATAAATCTTCAGGTATACTTCTTTATAGCTTAACATATTATGACATATATTCATATGTATTACTATCGATTGTCTCATTCCCGAAACTGTTACCCTTGGCCTAGCTCATGACTTCCATGTTCTGTGGTGTGCCCTGAAGTCTTAAGTCTACTCCAGACCTAAGGTAAACAGCTTCAGTTCTTTTTTCGGTTCCCCATTCAGTTCCCCAAAGTTAAGGGAGGGCGACAAGTAGGCCATTTATCTATGCCAAGGTTTACAAACACTTATATTAACTTGTTCTACCTAATCATACAGGATACAGGCCTGTAGGTTACTTGCATTACAGCCAACTATTATGAATAGCCATGAATAACTTATGAATACAATAAACTGGAATTCAACATAAACAAAACCCACAAAAATACTACGATTCACTAATAATAAGATATGATAAAATAATATAAATCAAACCAAAAGAAAACACTTTATGCAATATAGCAAGCTAGCAAACTGGCCTTCTGGGCAACACACAATATTGAATTATCTTAATTGGCTCAGGGAGGCTCACTCTACTACAACAGAGGATTTTTCAGAGGTGTAGCACCTTTGACATAGCTCACACCCTCCCCTCACCTGCTGCCAGGATTGCAAGAGATAGGGAAGATGATCAGAGGAAAGGGGTGATGGCTACGATGCCCCCTGTGCTATGCCAATATTTGACAGCATTTTTTTGCTCCTTGTGGCCATTGCCCCGTCTCAGATTAAAGCAGCTCTGAGGCTGCTCTAACACAGTGCAGGGGAACTGGCCTGCATAGAGCTGCAGCAGCATTAGAATAGTGCAAAGTGAGTTTTTCACCGTGTTTGCAACACTCCCCAATACCAATCCACACACTCTGCAGTTCAGCTGCAGCCAAAGATCTGCCCCTAAATATTACTGTGCAAATTGTTTGCTGTGAATCATTTGCTTAACTCTAGGCATTGTACAATCAAGCTGATGTTTTGCAAATTTCATGAATATCATTCTTCTCACTTCAAATGCCTGCCACAAACTGCTGGCGTCCATGTGATTTTCTTTTGGAACCTAACCTCTTGTTGATAGTAAATACGATTTGATGGGGGCCTACACCAGAGAAGTTAGTCTTGTGATCTCTAGAGCAAGTAGAGATCATATGGTACAAATATCATGATGTTATGCAAATTATATTTTGTTAACGTTGTTTCATCCTCCTTTCTTTATTAGGGTGGAGGAGAAGGGAGATTGGTGTGGTGCCCCAAATTGTCAGGTTTCGAAGTGTACACGCAACCGTAATCCAACTGCTTTTGAAATCTGCAGGAAAACACAAAAGCTGATTCCAACTTTGTGTTTTGTTTTTTTTTTAAATGTGTGTATGCAGTTTTCTATACCTAAGAAGTTCCAGTAGCTTTGGATAGTATTTGCCTTTGCAACTGAACCTGTCATTCTTTTGACGTTGCCTCATCATTATGAGGGTGGCCTCATGCTACCCTGGAAAGCCTACTGGCTTTACAGCAGGTCCATGTTCACCCCAGCACTCTCTCAGCCCAGAATAAAAGCACTAGGACATTATTTTCATTCTTTTTGTAGAATGACTTCAAGTAGTGAACAGTGGGACCTGATTTACCAAAAGGTGCTGAGCACCCACAGCTCCAGATGAGTGCAATGGAAACTGCAGGTGCGCCACATAATTTTGATAGAAAAAAGAGAATAATCTGACACAGCTATTAATGGAGGGGATGGGCAGTTCAATCATTGCACTTAAAGAAGGAAACAGGTTTATGATCTGCTCCATCCCTGCTGGCTTCTCTGTACGTGTGTGTGTGTTTTCTAGTGAATAGTTTTTAATAATCTATCCAGTTTCTAACTGTGAGGCGTGTAGAGTTGATAATATTTTTAGGACTTTAAATAAAGGCTTAAAGGTTTCTGAAATGGTGTATTTCAACGAATCTGAATGAGATGTGTTTAAAAGGTTTCCACCTACAGTAATTCTTTCATGGTGCAACGATGAGTGCAAAAACAGCAATGATGAGTTGACAACCTGAAAGTAGTAGAAAAGATGAACAACAAACATTAGAACACCATTGTGGGGAAAGGGAACTGACGGGGCCAGTCTTCAGCCAATGCCCAGCCAGCTCACAGAACCACACTGTGAGAAAATTCATTTTACATATAGACACTTCAGAATAGTTAGAGCCAGGGATGGACACTATTTCTTATTTTAAAGGAATCCTCCAAATTACCAGATTATTGATTTAGGGTCAGATTTAAAAAAAAAAAAAATTGGCTGCTAAAACTGTTGAAAATCCCAATAGATGCTTAGGAGCTTCTGCAAATCCCACTAGGTACCTTGCTGCATCTTTAGGCACCTAAATACTTCTAAAAAATTGGCCTTTTCCTGACCATTTGGTAACAAAGATCTGAATTCCAGGAGAGGGTTATTATCTTGCTGGGAGAGAAATGGGTGGTCACAGGTTCAGCAGGCCCTGTGACACATAATAGTCTAGTCTCCTGTGAGCTGTAATACACCTTGGTTGTTGATTTAATGTGTGGGTGCTGGGTGGAGTTGGTGGCCTGTAACGTACAGGAAATCAGACTAGATGATATGATGGTCCCTTCTGGCCATTAACTGTATGACTCTAAATCCAGATTCTTAATTGGGATACAGCTCTTTTACCCTGCCTGAGCGGTGCCATTAGCCAGATTTTGACCACAAACAGGCAAGATGAGAATTGCTCTGTTGAATGGGAATTCTGAGTTGGAGTGAAGCTCGCAGATCCAGATCCAGCTCCTACATCCATTAGCCACCTCATTCACCAGTGTAGGGGGGCTTGCAAAGTGGACTAGGGCACTCCACTGCAGGGATGAGCTCTGCCCTATTATGGCAATTCATGTAATGCGGTGGCACTAACAGAACATTTGAGATCATCTCCCAAACACTTTGTCTGTCCTGCCTAGAACAACAGGCCCTTAATCTCAGTTTGGGTTCCTAGGCATTACCTTAACACAAATAATAAAACAAAACTAATCCAGAAGTTCATTGACTTCCCTCTGAACACGTGAGCCTGACTGTCATGTAAACTGCCATCAGCACTTACCACCCACTGGTCTCACTTATATAATTTTAAACACTGCACTTAAAATTACAAGGGAAAATTACTTTTGTAGTGCTAATGAGGCCAATGCAATCAAGGTGGGCCATTTCCAACAGTTGGCAAGAAGGTGTGAGTATCAGCAGAGGGAAAATTACTTTTTGTAGTGACCCAGCCACTCCCAGTCTTTATTCAGGCCTAATTTAATGGTGTCCAGTTTGCAAATTAATTCCAGTTCTGCAGCTTCTCATTGGAGTCTGTTTCTGAAGTTTTGTTGTTGAAGAATTGCCACTTTTAAGTCTGTTATGGAGCGTCCAGGGAGATTGAAGTGTTCTCCTGCTGGTTTTTGAATGTTACAATTCTTGATATCTGATTTGTATACATTTATTCTTTTGCATAGAGACTGTCTGATTTGGCCAATGTACACGGCAGAGGGGCATTGCTGGCACATGATGGCATAATCACATTGTAGATGTGCAGGTGAAAGAGCCCCTGATGCTGTGGCTGATGTGGTTAGGTTCTATGATGCTGTCACTTGAATAGATATGTGGACAGAGTTGGCAATGGGGTTTGTTGCAGGGATTGGTTCCTGGATTAGTGTTTTTGTTGTGTGGTGTGTAGTTGCTGGTGAGTATTTGCTTCAGGTTGGAGGGCTGTCTGTAAGCGAGGACTGGCCTGTCTCCCAAGGTCTGTGAGAGTGAGGTATCGTCCTTCAGGATAGGTTGATGATGCACTGGAGTGCTGATGATGCACAGATCCTTGATGATGAACTGGAGTGGTTTTAGTTGGGGGCTGTAGATGATGGCTAGTGGTGTTCTGTTACTTTCTTTGTTGGGCTTGTCCTGTAGTAGATGACTTCTGGGTACCCTTCTGGCTCCATCAATCTGTTTCTTCACTTCACCAGGTGGGTATTGTAGTTTTAAGAACGCTTGATAGAGATCCTGTAGGTGTTTGTCTCTGTCTGCGGGATTGGAGCAAATGTGGTTGTACCTTCAAGCTTGGCTGTAGACAATGGATCATGTGATGTGGTCTGGATGAAAGCTGGAGGCATGTAGGTAAGTATAGTCGTCAGCAGGTTTCTGGTATAGGGTGGTATTCACCCCTTCTTGTCATCTGTTGAGAATAGGCCACTTCCCCCTTAATTGCATTGGCTCATTAGCACTGACCCCCCCCAACTTGGTATGGCAACTCCCGTCTTTTCATGTGCTATTATATTATGCTTACTGTATTTTTCACTCCATGCATCTGATGAAGTGGGTTTTAGCCCATGAAAGCTTATGAGCAAATAAATTTGTTAATCTCTAAAGTTCCACAAGGACTCCTCATTGTTTTTGCTGATACAGACTAACATGGCTACCACTCTGAAACCTACTACCAATACTGCCTCTAATAAAACTTTAATATTGGAAAAACACCTGAAAAGTGAAAACTCATTCTGCCACATTTCTCTCCTTCCTCCTCATCTGGCCAGGTTGCAAAAGGCACCTAGGCTTAGCATTCCACCCCTGCCTCACACTCAGCAGTGGCCATGGCTCTTCTCCAGCTTGCGGTGGGGAGAAGGGGGACTGGCTGACAGAGAAGCCAGGGCGCTTGCATAACAGCTTAAACTCAGCTAACATTCCATCTGCGGTTCAACCCGCAGGATTAGGGGCCATTTCTGGCATCCTTGTTTATTTCACAGTTGGTGGTGTGACCAAGGGGCAGCTTTTTTCTGTCCTGGATCCAATACACAAATACAATCAGAATCAGGGACCATTTCCGAGTTCAAGTCTCTCTCCCCCCATCAGAGGATGGAGGTGATGCCCAAACTGCTTGCAGATCCTTGTTGAAATGTTACTTTAAAAAAAATGGAGAACGTGGTGGGAAGATGTGTCATGATGATCGAGGCTTATTTTTGGCAAAGGAATTTTGCTAAAGAAACAAAAGAATCACAGAGAAAGCAATTAGCCTGATAGACAAAACCACATACAGGCGTGACATCAGATCTCTTTCTGTTTTGTTTCAGTGTCCTGCAGAGGCTGAAATTGACACAAATTTCTCTAAGTAGCTTGTATATTTCATGAAGGCTATTCTAGTTGTCCTTCATTCACTTCACCCTACTACCCTTTCACAGTCAGTGTGACTTGCAGCAAGGGTGTCCACTGCAAGGATGAGTTTAAGTTTTCCAAGAATGTTTTTTTCCTCAAGAAGCCTTGAATTCCACAAATCCCAAGTTTGTTTCCTGTTGATTGATTCTCAGTTGATTAGCCAATGCTCTTATTTCCTTTTATCCAAAGTGGGGATTCTCTTGACATTTTTCAGGATTCAAAACCAATAAACTGTTAATTAAGTTCTTATAATCATAAGCCCTTTCTTTGCATGTGCTTTGATCGGCTTTGTTTGAGGCAGCTGTGAAGGAGTTTTGTCCTCATGTTTTCAATGACTGCTTGAATGAATTGAGACGAGTTGATTCTGGGGCTTTTCCAAGTGCCGTTTAGTTTGCTGTTTTTGAACATCATGAATTGTTCAACCTTCTGGGCTTGTTCAGAGTGAACTCCTGGGTCTGTTTTTAGACTTTCAATTCTCTTGATGTATATTTTCATTAGGTTGTCTGCTTTTGGAATGCTCATGTCTCGTTCTTCTAACATCTTAGACAAGTTCTTCAGTTCTGTCAGCACACCCAGCATTAAGGAAATGTTTCTGATAAAATTTACAGAACTCAGCTTTGAGTGTAATCCTTGAAATTTAAAAAAAGAAAAGGAGTACTTGTGGCACCTTAGAGACTAACCAATTTATTTGAGCATAAGCTTTCGTGAGCTACAGCTCACTTCATCGGATGCCGCATCCGATGAAGTGAGCTGTAGCTCACGAAAGCTTATGCTCAAATAAATTGGTTAGTCTCTAAGGTGCCACATGTACTCCTTTTCTTTTTACGAATACAGACTAACATGGCTGTTACTATGAAACTTGAAATTTAAGACGTTCGCTTCCAACTCTCGACCGGTCTTGTAAGGCTGCCTTGAAGTGTTTTGCCAAAGTGGGGTATGTTTGCCAGACTGCACTGACTGCTCTCCACGTTGACGCCACTCACCTTAAATTGAACACTTTGCCAATTTTTTGAAGTACAATGTGTAATTCTTTGGCATGAGCACTCAGTTAACAAGAGTTTTTGGTGATTGACTGTACAAGGAATATAATGCATCCAAAAAAGCCTTAAAGTCATTTGTACCTCTGGTGACTTCTAAAGCTTCATCAACAGAAAGTTCCAGTCTATGGTTGAGGCAATGCCATAATATCACATTAGGAAAGTCCATTTGTAGTAATTTTCCAACACCAGCTTTGACTCCTAACATCACATTTGCGCCGTCACTATAAAAGCGGATTAACACTTCCAATAATAGCTCTTTAGTGAACCCAGAACACAGCAAGCATTTTAAAATTTCCCCTTTAATGGCTGCTGCTGTTGCACTTTGCAGCTCAATCAAGTCCAGAGGAAGTGTAAGTCGCCTCATAATTCCATCTATACTGGCTTTCAAAAAAATTGAGAGTCGAGTTTCCAGGGAGAGTTGTCGATTTATCGACAAGTACTGTAATTTTTGACTTATTGTTGATGATTTAGTTGACAATTCTCCTTTTCATTTCAGTGGATATATGATTGATTATGTCTACACAAACTGTTTTACTATGCAACAAATGCCCCATTTCAATTCCGTTGATTTGCTGTAGGTCAATGAGGCTCTTGTGGTCACTGAGTGGTTGATTTGTTCTGGCAATTTAGTAGGCTGTTTGGGATACACGAGCAGTAGTTTCAAATGCTGCTTCTTCACTTTTAGCATTCAGATTAAGAAGAGTTTGCTTGTTTAGCCATGGCTTGAATTTTTTTCAGCCTCCATGTGAGCCACAGATTTCTTATGTTCGTTTATTTTTTTGCGAAGGGAGGACAGCTCTGTCTCTTTATTCTTTCTGTACAAGGATATTTCACAAGAGGCCCAGTTTGGAGAGATGTTAACCCCTCTTTGCAGAATGCAGCTTCAAATCAGAAACATCATGACAGACTGTGCACCCAAGTTTACTGCCCGAAGGGAAAAAGCCAGTAGTTTTTCTTTCTGAACTCCTCAAATTGTATTTTTGACCACACAGCAGGATATGGTGGTGGAGTCTCAGTTTTCTTACTCGGCAATTTAGCAGTTTCATTTGTCTCCTCTCTTTGTGTTGGCTGTGGCTCACCACATGACAAAGGTGTAAAAAAGTGTCAGATTTTTTCCCCTGTGGATGACTAGTTTCAGCTTCTTCATTTGTTGCTGTTCTTTTTGACTGAAAATCCCCCATTTTCTCACTTTTACATTTAAACATACCCATTAGGGTCTGTTGAACATGTATCTTCTTAGGTGGCATTTTTCCCCCACTCACTGTCCTCCTACTGTAAATGACACACCTGATAAGACTTGCACTTGACCAATAAGAAGCAAGTGCGGTTACCATGTAGCAGTATGGCACTCAAAAGCTAACGTTTGGACCAACCATGTGAACATCTTCCTGTGAAAACAAAATCTTCTTGTCTTGCTTCACAGATCTATATCTATCTCCCCAGTGCTGGGCTGGGTCTACCAACGAGTAAGTAACCGAGGCAAAAACCACAGCCAACCAGCCAGCCAGGGAGTAAGGGGCAAGGGCTGCGCTATGCCATGCCCGCCAGTGTCCCACCTAGACCCTCCATATTTCCTAACAAGTTAGCAGATCTCAAGGATTGGTTAATCTCCCAGGTGCATAAAAGGGTGCAGGGGGTACCAATGGGTGGCTAGTAGTAGGGTGAAGGAGAAGTGAACATAGGACAACTAGAATGGTCTTCATGAAATATACAAGACACTTAGAGAAAATGTTGTCAATTTCAGCTGCTGCAGGACACTGAAACAACACAGAAAGAGATCTATGATCATGCCAGTAAGTCCTAATGACATTTCAGGTGTTTAATTCAATATATAAATAGGGTGGAATGAAAACATTTTTTTCTTTCAAAGGCAGCACAATAATTTCCCTAAATATCCAGTTTTCCCCTCCGATCTCTTTGTGGTTTTGTCTATCCGGCTAATTGCTTTCCCTGTGATTCTTTCATTGATTTAACAAAATTCCTTTGCCAAAAAGAAGCCCTGATCATCATGACATCTTCCCACCATGTTCTCCATTTTTTTTAAAAGTAACATTTTAACGAGGATCTGCAAGCAGTTTGGGCATCACCTCCATTCTCTGATGGGGAGGGATAGACTCAGAAATGGTGCCCAATTCTTATTGTATTTGTGTATTGGATCCAGAGCGGAAAAAAACCTGCCTTTTGGTCACGCCACCAACTGTGAACTAAACAAGGATGTCAGAAATGGTCCTTAATCCTGCAGGTTGAACTGCAGACGGAGTTTAAGCTGCTTTGCAGGCGTCCTGGGCTTCTCCGTCAGCCAGTCCCCCTCCTCCCCGCTGCAAGCTGGAGAGAAGCCACGGCTGCTGCTGAGTGTGAGGCGGGGGGTGAAGTGACGAGCCTAGCTGCCTTCTGCAGCCTGGCTAGAGGAGGAGGGAAGAGAGAAATTTGACAGAGGGTGTTTTCACTATTCACGCTTTTATTAGCTGAGTTTAAGCTGTTATGCAGCCAAAAGAGGTGAAAGTAAGCAGGTACTGAATGCTTCGGTCCCTTTCTTACAGGTATGCCGCCCGACTTTTTTTTACCGGTAAGCTGTACCGGCTCATACCAGCTTAATTTCACTCCTGCAATTACATCATTGGTTGCACACAGCTTTAGCACTCGTGTTACAATGTTAGTATGGAACTCGCTATTGGCCCCTCAAAGGGGCTAATCTCAGATTTAATAAATTCACTGCTAGGTTTGGGGCAGAATTGAAACTTTAAAAGGCCAGTTTAACGAGGGAAGAAAGGATCGTATTGTGTCATCATGTGTAAGGCAAAATTTTTGTCCTGGGTATTTTTAGTAAAAGTCAGGGACAGATCACAGAATATAAACAAAAATTTGTCGCAGCCTGTGACTTGTCCCTGACTTTCACTAAAAATATCCCTGACAAAAGGGGAAGGTGGGTTCAGCACCTAGTGCTGCTAGGGCTCCTGAGTCCCCCACTGCTGCAGTGCATGGGAGCTCCAGGGTCCCCCAGCCCCTGGGGCTGTGGGGTCTCCTCACCCTCGGTAGCTGCAGAGTCCCCCACACGCCTGCCGCCATTGGTCAGCTGCACAGAGTCTTATCAGCCGCTTGCCATGGCTGGTCAGCTGCGGGGTCCCCCCACCAGGCTGGGAGCTGCAAGGGCAGGGCTGGCCAAGAGCTCCAGCCCCAGGGCAGATAATGTCACGGAGGTCAATCGAAGTCACGTGACATAATCGTAGCCTTAATTATGCGGCATTACAGACTATCAGATCATGTTCTGAATGTTCAAAGGATCAAATGCTCACTACTTTAAAACGAGCTGGAAATGACCATCTGCAGTCACAGGCATTTCCATGTGTTTAGAATAGGAATGTGGAGAGTAACATGCAGAGTCAAGTGTCATTGTCTTTCCACATCTTGACATTATATAAAAATATAACATTTTCATGAAGAAAAAAATACCACAGCAACAGTTTTGGCATTGAGCAAAAATGCTACTACGGAAAATATACAAAGTTCAGCTTACAGCTAAGACATGCCAGCATGGCTGGGAGCTGCAAGGGCAGGGCTAGGCCAAAAGGACCTAGTAGGGTGACCAGATAGCAAGTGTGAAAATTGGGATGGGGGTGGGGGGTAATTGGCACCTATATAAGAAAAATCCCCAAATATTGGGACTGTCCCTATAAAATCGGGACGTCTGGTCACCCTACTTTCAGGTCTCTTTGACAGAGCCTCTCTGCCAATTCAAAGGTCTCAGCCACAGGCACAGTGAGGCTTAGGTAACAACCACCACCTCCACTTCTGAAGTACTCTAGGAGTCAAACTTTGCTCTCTGCTATACTGACATAAATCCAGAGTGACTCCATTCAAATCAGTTGGATCAGTCGGGATTCACAGCATGATAACAAAGAACAGAGTTTGGCCCTATATAGTCAGAGTTTTGTACAACATTGTCGAACCAGTGTCTCTTCCCCTTGCTTTCATCTATATGCATATATACAAAACCCACTACAAAATGTCACAGAAGTAGGTCAATGATTCAGTCTAGTTTAGCTTCACTACCTTTTCACACACAATAATTTAAACTATTAATTATTAATAAAAAAACCCTTAGGGTTCTTTACAAGAAGGATTCCTCATATTACATCCTCATTGACCTTCACCCTCTTTGCAGTTGTGAGCAAGATCCGCGGGCCCATTCCTGCAGCAAATGCCCGTAGCTAGCAATGCCCTCGGAAGACCCTATTTAAGACACTGGTGCTTCATGCAGCCCTATGGATTTCATCTGTTCACATAGTGCAGTTTGTAGGTTTGGGAGCTAAACAAACAGATGAGAAGTAATAACCAAAGTACCTCTGATGGCAAACGAAACAATGCCTATTGAACCTAATGCCTTTTTATTGACTTCAAATGTGCTATAGATCAGGCCCAATGAGAAAATTGTTTACCAAGCAGGGAAGCAGAGAGAGTACCAGTTTTTCACCAATTGCCTATGCCTCCCTCCAAATCTCTGCAATGAATAAAATATATTAAATGGAAAGATACTTTCCAATTTTCTTGGTCACCAACCAGCAGTGTTTTAAACATTAAATATTTAATGCAGTGATGTTTGGTAACATGCTCTATCAACCCAACTTTTCATTTTTATTTCATTGCCAGTGTTGATTAAGAATTGTATTTCTGTTTTTCTGCTCCAGGTAATCCATTTGTATGCATACTTGACATTAGTCAGCCATCATCTTTTGCATCTTTTACAGTTTGCCTCTTAAATGTGGATTAAGCTCACACAGCCAACCAAATCATTCAATTCATGTATGTCAGCTCATACTGTTTTTTAAAAAATAGCTTCTTTGTTACAGTACATTAAAATGTGATACATCAATCTGATAAAGTATTCCTGTTTCTTAGAGATGTCAGTGGTATTTTCTGTCTATTCATCTTAGCAGACAGACTTTTGTTGTCTTTAATATCATAGATACTATAAAACTCAGTTTCTAAGAATCCTAGTTCACTTTCGGGGTACTGTACATTTCCAGCATAACATTAAAGTAATTTAGTTTTCAGAGCTCATCTCAGTCTCACAAATTGCTTACCTAATTCTCCGCGCATTAAAGTGAAACATAGCCCTTAGTATCAGAATACACCATATCAAACTCAGATAAGGCTGTTCTTTTGAACTAGAAATACCACTTCTTCATCTGACTTCACCCTCTTTCAGATTTACATGCCTCTTGGAGGTAAGCTAGCAAGTGATATAGGGAACATTTATGTGGTAAGTCATTCATTTCTTATGCAAATGTTATGTTATGCTTCAGGGTGTATTCTTAAACTGCATCAGATATTTACTTCCTAGTTCTTGAAAGTGTTCCCTCTACTCTACCAAAGTGGTATTTCTTGTACAAAGGAAATTACACTGAAGTTTGTGATAAAACAATCACAGGGTATTTTTAAAAAAGAAAAGGAGTACTTGTGTCACCTTAGAGACTAACAAATTTATTTGAGCATAAGCTTTTGTGAGCTACAGCTCACTTCATGTCTCTAAGGTGCCACAAGTACTCCTTTTCTTTTTGCGAATACAGACTAACATGGCTGCTACTCTGAAACAGGGTATTTTAAATGCATTAATTACTAGAGACGTTGGGGATTACTCAGTAAAATTTAGGCATCTGCCCAGCCATTGTCTACCCACCTGAGTACTCACATTGGGTCACAGAAAGTTATGGAAAAAAATCTAGGCAGTCAGTACTCCTCATGTTCCACTGGTATTTTACCGAATGGTAACTTACTTGTTTAGCAGGGTTTTTTTAAGACCCTATTCCAACAACTACACTGTTGCAGAGACCATCAGCAGTCCCTGACATTTATGAAGCAGAACTGTAGGAATTCATTCATTTTCACTTCACAATTTTTTGTGTTCATTCAATGATTAACATTTTATTGATTATACATGAGAGTTTGTGGATGTGAGACCTGATCCAAAGCCCATTGATCATGTCCTAAAGCAATGACATTTTTTCCATTTCAGAGAGTGAAAACACAGATTTCCGCAGTTAAACGAAAGTAACATTTTACCCTGCAAAACACTGCAAATCATAGAAATTCATGGGAAGTGAACATTTAATCTTGCCTGATACATATTACTCCTGTTAGCCAGGAAAAGAAATTTAATAGGAGATAGACTCATAGAATGGGTGGCTTGAAGCAGTCTCTTCCGTGTTTAGCTCTGAGATCAGATATAAGTGAAGTGACATTAGAGTAACTACATTTAAAAACCTAAATCCACATTTAGGCACCAAAAATTAAAATGGCCTGATTTTCAAAGTTCCTGAGCGCCCACATCTTTCACAACGAGCGCTGAAAGAGTATAGTTCTTCTGAAATCAAAGTGGCCAGATTTTAGGTTCTTAATGATGGATGTAGAAGCTTAACTTCAGCGATCCAAGTTTTAAAATTTGGTCCATAACAAAGCTTTTACATTATTAAGGGTATCATCCTGCAAAGACTGAGCAAGTCTTGACCATGTAGACTTACTTCTGAAAAATACAAATTGAATTTGTGGGGAGCATATCTACAGAAGCAAGATATGTCTGAAGCTGAAATTTCATCATGTAGCTACCTAGGTGTAGCAGCATACAACCTCTCCAATACATAGACACAACAGGACCAAAAATTCCAGTATTTTGTGGCTCCAAGGCAGGCACTCAAGGTTACTTTAACATAGTTTTTCTGTATTTGATAATGCCTATTTTCTGCTGAGAACAAATTAGGTTAGTACCTGTCCTGCCTTACATTGCAATTATTTTTTCATCAGTTAGGAGCAGCTGCCAATTTACTACACTTTGTGACCTGCATTAGCTTGGTTTCAAAGCCAATCTAACAGTAATATGCCTTCCTGAACAGGAAGAGCTTTACTGTTCACTATTCAGGGGATGGAGACGGATGATAGCAGCAGCCATGCTTATCGGGTGTAAATGCAAACCTAGTTCTGATACAACTCTTTGAGGGATGTGAATGGATTAGCTCCCCCATAACATTTTACTTGTGATCTCTGTAAAACAGATGATATATCATGAAGAAAAAATGTCATTCATTTAAGTTCCTAGCATTTGATTTTATTTTCATTATAAGTATTTCATTAAATATGTGATGTGCATTTACACATTAATGCATGCAATAATAAAAAGTACAGTACATTTTAAAGGTACTCTAAAGCAAATACGTGGTGACTTGAGTACTTGGTTATATTTATAACAAAGGCACATTGCCACAATAGTATCAGAGAAGTCAAGAGATGAGAAAGGCTGGTGAAATCATCAAGTCAATCTCTCTTGCAGAGAGGATTGTTCCCTATAGCACATTATCTCTTGAAAAATTAGAGTGTATACACTACTAGTAAGGTTTTCAGCCAGTTTGCTAGATGGCATGTTAAATTCTTGACTTCCCTTAAGATTTTCAGTCAAGTACTTCATCTTTTTTTGTACATTTCATTTTAAAAGAGTGTTCTCTGTGTCAGAGAATGAAAAGTTTGTCTTATAGTTTTAAATTTGCTTTCTTTGTATTTCAGCAGGTGTAGTAATTATTAGATTTTATCAACAAAACCAGAAAGCTGGACTCTCCCTTCATAGGCTCCCATGCAACTGCCATTCATCAGTGGGATTCATGAACACCTATCAGAGCAGTTCTAGGGTCAAAGAATTACATGTTCCCTGGAAGGAGATAATACGATGGATATGAGAATTGACTAAAAAGGAGAGAATGAGAGAGATTAGAATAACCCACAGAGATTAGGACAGTCCACTAGATACTGGAAAAGGATAAAGAAAATTAGCACAAAAAACCAGACACTGTCAGTGTTTAGGACAACAAGAGTTGTATTCTTTTAAGGTGGACCAGAATTCCCCATGAGAGAGAAGAGAGCTGTAGTACACTAAAGTTCAGCGCTAATAACCTAATATCCGACATTTTGCTGGTTCTATGAAAACATGTACACAATTTTTGGATTTTATGCAGGAATGATTATGCCTAGTATCAATCTTTTTTCCAAGATAAGAATAAACCATAGTTTTATTTAGATTAAACTCAAGTAGCATTTATTAGCAATTTTCAGAGGAGAGAAAACACAAATTAAAAGTTAGTTAAAAATTTACATCATAATTAACATGAAATCTATCCCCTTTGTCCTGCGAACTGGTCCTAGACACCGAAGTTGCAAAGAAAAGTAGATGAATGTAATTTTCTTTCACTGCTTCATTAACAGAGAGCTGTTGCAACAATCTGTCCTTGCAGGCTTGGATAGCAATATGTGTCCACAGAGGGTAATATTAATTATTATAATAAATACTTGGCACTCATGTAGTGCTTTCATACAAAAGACCTAGAAAAGTCATCTAGTTTATAGTTAATCTGCCCTTTGACGTAAAGAAACCATAAATTACAGCACGTTGGCATTTTGTTGTAACTCCCCCTCTTTTGAAGTCAGAGACATACATCCCCCTTTTACAGTTTCCCTCTGTTCTTGGTATCTGACAGACAGCGAGGTTACATCTTCCACAATAATTAATTTCACAGTTTATATAATAACCAGGGCCAGATTGTGTCATGAAGGCACAATGCAGAGCCATCCCACTCCAAGAAGAACTCCATGGAGGTATTTTGGGTGCAAGGTGGGGTAGAGCGAGACTTATTACATGCCTTCCCCCCGCCACATTCAATATGAAATTAATAAATGGCCAGTTTATCAACCAGCCCCAACATATGTAGAAACTCTGGGCCCCAGACTACTATTAATAAACAACATATCAAATCTTCATTAGAGCAATATACAGATATGGATCATGTTAAAAAGATCCAATCCCTCCAGGCTAGACTTCACCAGCCAAGGAGGACATGGGCCCAACTCATAGGTCATAGCCCACAGCTCTCTCAGCACCTCCATAACTTCAGTACATGACACTGGCTGAAACTCAAGCAGAGAAGATGTTTCATTTATCTGCTTTGTCCCCAGGCATACAGCTGGAGACATATGAAGGCAGACAGCAAAAATGTCTCAGCCACTCAGACAGACACCACAGTGTTGGGTACAGTATAAGAAACTAGACAGACAGTCCAAACCCAAGTGATCTTATTTATGAAGTAATCTGAAAGTTTCTCATGGCTTGAAATACTCAATTTTGGAACTATGCAGAGGCAATCCAAGATATCTTAGTTGTTCCCAGAGAGGAAACATTCTGGCTATCAAGATTTCACAGATACTATGGCACAGAGGTAAAGTCTCTTTGTGCTGCACAGCTTCAGCATAAAATTTTAAGAATTCTTTTCATCTTATGAGTCAGAGTGATATTTGCCCACTGGCAGTCTAGCCATCATTCCTTTTGCTTTTTTATCTGTGTCAGATCTTCTACATACCTCATTGACCATTAAGTACAAACCTGGAAAATAGAGCATTTAGGGGCCACTATATCACCAGGCATCCATATTTCAGTTCAAACTCACCTACTGATAGGTCGTTAACCTAGTATCTTTTATTTAAGGCATAACCTCCCAACTTTGCTGTAATAAAGGGCCAATTCCTTACTTTAAAAATAGTAGAGAAAAAAATATCAGGAATCACACATTCTAGACAAGGCCCACATTGGGGACCATTTACACAATTCAGATCTAGGTTCAGATTTTGAACATCTCCGAAGTTCAGTTCTCAGATTTTGCCTTGTACCTATATTTATTAGTCAGGTTGAATGTACAATTTGGACAAGCCTGCGTTGGTTCACATGCAAAAAAGCACTGTAAGCCAACACAATGGAAGCCTGTTTGCAGGAAACATCACCATTAACATGTGCAGGCAACATGAAGCCAGCACACCAGGAAATAAACCACAAGAGTCATCCTGACTCTGGGGACAAAACTGAATTTTAGGGATATAAGGCAGCAGCAATCCTTCAATGAGGAACCAAAAAGGACGAAGCTTTTTGCATTCTTGAAAAGGGGATCCCAGCCTTGCAGGGAGTTACTCTAGGTGAGATAAACTACTTTAGACATGGGTTTAACCAGTGATGAGCTGCCAGAAGCTGAAGAACCGGTTCCTTCAGTTGCTCCGGGTCTTCAGCGGCACGTCCTTCAGTCGCTCCGGGTCTTCAGTGGCACTGAAGGGCCCGCCGCCGAAGTGCCGCCGAAGACCCGGAGCAACTGAAGGACGTGCCACCAAAGACCTGGAGCGACTGAAGGACATGCCGCTGAAGTGCCGCCGAAGGACCGCAGGGCCGCCGGGTGAGTAGAAATTCTCAGGGGAGCCTCCTAGCCGAGAGCTCAGGTGGGACGGACAGGACGGACGGACAGGACGGTCCCGCGGGCCACATGTGGCCCACAAGATGGAGTTTGCTGAACCCCTTTAACAACCAGTTCTAAACCGGCTGCAAAATTGAACAACCAGTGCGAACCGGCTCCAGCTCACCACTGGGTTTAACCTGTTGAAGTTAAGTTTAGACTCTAGGAAGCATATTATATTTTTTGTTCTATATGTAACCACTTGTTTCCATTGTTACCCTTACTCACTCACTCTTAAATCTTAGCCTTATGAAACAAACTTATGATTGTTTTCACTATAAATATAGCTCTGTGTGTTATATTGGAGCTGATCCTCAGTTAAATCAAAGAAGGTGGTGTGTACACTGTTTCTTTGGGGACAGTTTACCTGGTAATTTCTGAGTGTCCCGTGGTTAAGGTCTGGACACTTCAGGGGAACATTTCAAGAGGGTTCAGGGGTTGGGGCCACCTATATTTAACCTGTACGACAAAGTAAAGGGCTGACATAGCCCTGACGGTATGGTTTGGGTAGCTAACAGAAAAGTAGTATCAGAGTTAAGCACAAGCAAATCTTTCTCTTACTGGATGCAGAGGGGTAAAAAGGTGACTCACAGCTCTGGGCACCTCTGGGCACCATATCCACCACATGATATTATGTAAAACATTAGGGACACCTTGATATGCGTCATAGATGTAGAGACTGTAGGATAGATTCCCTCCCAAGACAGAGCTCTGCCTGGTGCAAGAGAGAAAAGGAGAGGGAGGATGCTTAGAGCTCCCCGATTCTGATACTGGCAATTGGTCTGACACAACTTAGCAGCGGCTGTAAGTTGCACCACTGAGATAGGGACCATTCCAGTGGAAGACTGGTATAGCAAAGCTCTGCTCTGCCACACCTTCTACACTCCCCTTCATATCCCCAACATAATCCCACCCATAATTTATGGGGACTAACTATTTCACTGACTTCAGTGGGAGAAGGGTAAGTCCTTACCTCTTATTTTGTTGAGTTTTACTGAAATACAATGCGGACAATTTGCAGGTCTAGGTTCAATGAACTACCCAAATCAAAACAAATAAATCTTAGTGTATTTTCAGAACTCTGCTTTCAGAGGTAGAGATTTTACTATGTGGAGACTAAACTATGAATTTAGGCTGAATTGTGTAGAGTTGTTTAGAGACAATCCTACACAGTTTGACAAATCAATAAAACTTTTTTACATCTGCATCAACAGAATTTTCACAAGGGGTTTTCAAAACTTTAAAATATTTTGTGTGTCTAACTATTTGGTTACACAGTATCTGCTACAGCATACAAAAACTTGTACTTGTGAGCATCAATGCTGACTCCATGGGTGCTTCAGCACCCACAGGAAAAAAAGTAGAGGGTACTCAGCACCCACACACCACGGCTCTTCAGCAGCCATGCCAATCAGCTGTTCAGCGGCTGCCGGCAGCCTCTCCAGGAAGGGCGGAAGGGGGGGGAGGCTCAGGAGAGGGGAGAGAGCAGGGGCCGAGCTCCCACCAGTCAAAATAAAAGTCAGCACCTGTGCTTGTGAGCACAATTGCATTAATGTGCAAAACAAGCAGCTTGCACTCACAAATGACAGTTATTGCACTCCTGGAAGCATGGGCACCCAAAAAAGTCACTGTCTAAAAACAATCCATTAGAGCACATTGACATTTATCATACTCTTTCCAATCTGCAATGGAGAAGAAAGAGAATTAGCTGGACTTGCTTAAATATTCGTCTATTAAACAGATACTCAGCATTTCACAGTCTTAAAAAAAATAGTGTGAAAGCCTCAGCTGGGTGCTAAGTACGTACAGAGATAAATAAACATGATCAAGGTGAGTGTATAATCAATCAGACAGAAGAAAAAAGCTAATGGAAATATACAAGAAACAAACAAAAAAAATCCCCAAACATCTGACACTAAAAAAATAGGTCAATTCACTTCAAAACGGCTTGTTAGTTCATAAATCTAACATGTTAAATCCTCCATCTATCAAAAAAGTTTATCCAAATACTAATCCTCAAGACATTTAGTAATGTTCAAATATTGATGTTTTTCTTTGCTCATAAGCAGAGCATATTCATAATCAGATTTGACTGAAGAACAAACAATAGCAATTGTCAATAGTGGAAAACATATTATTTTTGTGCTTCCTTCTGAAGCAAGGATAAGCTGTTAACTTCAAGACCCTTCAAGACACTGAAACTTGAATTTCATTTTGATGGGTTTGCTTTAAGTGGTTTATAAAAGAGTCAACATTAATCTGTACATGATAACAATTAACCTAGTGGCCAATATTAATTTTTGCAGAAAAGATTAAGAACAAAAAGTACTCGAGAGAAAACTATGGAGAGAAAAATAACTAATGAGTTCCTTAGGGACAACATGTATTATTCCATGAGTGAAGGAAATATCACAACTCACTGATGATAAATGCACAAGTGAAATACAATTCCTTTTTACATAACTGGAACTGCAATATTATTCCATTGGAACGTCTTAGATATTTTACATTATTGGACTGAGAACAAGCCTTTTGCTTTGCACAGCAAGTTAAAGTCTTGTGAGCCATTTTCTGCTTATGACACACACACTCAAATATTACAACATTAATGAGAATCCTTTATACAATCAAATTCACTGATCTATTAAATCAATGTAATGATCTCATATCACATAGACTGTGAGCACTCTGAGACAGGGATTATCAAAATCTTTATTGCTTCTCAGTACACTGATTGGAGCAATGGAGCCTACATTCTTTTTGGTAGTTCCTAGACACTACTGTTGTCAAGGTTCCTCCCCCACTCTGAACTCTAGGGTACAGGTGTGGGGACCTGCATGAAAAACCTCCTAAGCTTATCTTTACCAGCTTAGGTCAAAACTTCCCCAAGGTACAAAATATTCCACCCGTTGTCCTTGGACTGGCCGCTACCACCACCAAACTAATACTGGTTACTGGGGAAGAGCTGTTTGGACGCGTCCTTCCCCCCAAAATACTTCCCAAAACCTTGCACCCCACTTCCTGGACAAGGTTTGGTAAAAAGCCTCACCAATTTGCCTAGGTGACTACAGACCCAGACCCTTGGATCTTAAGAACAATGCACAATCCTCCCAACACTTGCACCCCCCCTTTCCTGGGAAATGTTGGATAAAAAGCCTCACCAATTTGCATAGGTGACCACAGACCCAAACCCTTGGATCTGAGAACAATGAAAAAGCATTCAGTTTCTTACAAGAAGACTTTTAATAAAAATAGAAGTAAATAGAAATAAAGAAATCCCCCCTGTAAAATCAGGATGGTAGATATCTTACAGGGTAATTAGATTAAAAAACATAGAGAACCCCTCTAGGCAAAACCTTAAGTTACAAAAAAGATACACAGACAGAAATAGTTATTCTATTCAGCACAATCCTTTTCTCAGCCATTTAAAGAAATCATAATCTAACACATACCTAGCTAGATTACTTACTAAAAGTTCTAAGACTCCATTCCTGGTCTATCCCCGGCAGAAACCAGCATATAGACAGACACAGACCCTTTGTTTCTCTCCCTCCTCCCAGATTTTGAAAGTATCTGGTCTCCTCATTGGTCATTTTGGTCAGGTGCCAGCGAGGTTACCTTTAGCTTCTTAACCCTTTACAGGTGAGAGGAGCTTTCCCCTGGCCAGGAGGGATTTCAAAGGGGTTTACCCTTCCCTTTATATTTATGACAACTGTAATTCAAATAATAATTCTACACATGGTGGTACTAGTTTAGGGAAAGGATCCTCTCTTTTTTTAACTCCTTGTGCTTGTACAGTTCTATGTTTTCTATGCTGGAGCCTATGCAGATCTTGCTGTTTTGGTGTGGTCTGGAGAGCCCAGAATGGAACATTTGTTGTTCTTTCACTAATTCTATGCCAGGATGCAATCTCAGTGAAAGCACAGTGTTATGTTCAAAGCGTATCTCAATCTTTGGTAGCATTATCCATGTTCTCAGAAGTAACCAAGCATTATTGCACAATAGGGCTGCAGTAAAAGATTAAAAAATGGGATATGCCCACGAAAGCTTATCCTCAAACACATTTGTTAGTCTGTAAGGTGCCACAAGTACTCCTGTTCTTATTGACTTCAATGGAAGTGTGTTTGTTTTCATGGCCACCAGCTTTTACTTCTGGTCTGGGTTGCCAGAACGATATCTATATATGTATGTAAGGAATTGTATACTTTTCTTGATACACCATATCTTATTAGGCCTAATTCTCCTCTCCAACCAGTGGTGGTTGCATGGCTTATACAAAGCTTCTCCTGATTTACAGTGGTGTTAACTGAAAGGAGAATCAAGACTATAACATGGTTCATATTTCAGACTGAAATAAAACCAGTTGTAACAGAACTACACACAAAAAAGCTTCGTGCAAAAGGCCAGATCCTCAGCAGGGAATATCAGAGTAGTTCCACTGAAATCACTGAGCTACACTAGAGTTACATCAGCTGAGGATCTGGCCCAAATAATTTAGTAGGAACAGAAAGAAAGATTTAAAGTTTAAAAGAACTCACTATTGGCAAAGATGAGCTAATAATTATTATATATATAAAAGACAGGATTATAGGAACTGCTTCTCTCAAGGACACCTAATACCTGAATGTTACAGCTTTTAAGGTTGAAATATAAAGACAATGGAAAACAATGTGATAACATCTTTATAACCCCCCCAGTAAGAGTTTTACAGTTCTCTCTCTAGGATTGTAAATCAACTGCTTTTCCCCTCTAAGTTTTTAAAGAAAGTTGTCTACAGATACCATTGTTTCCCCAAATTGCACACTAGGGTATTGAATGAATCAAGTTTATTCTTAAGTATATCACATTTATTTTCAAGGGCCTTTGTGGCACACACAACTGTATCAAGGGAAGTTTTACTAGGCAAAACAGATTCAGCCTGACAGGAGAGAATATCAAGCCAGTAGGAAAACTGTGGCAACAATCACAACAGTTGAAAAGGAGATTATTGGTCATGGAGTCTCCATTTAAGGTGCCATCTAAACAACTTGTTGAATATTCATACCAGGGATAAGAGTTCATTATTTCTCCTTCTTTGGGAGAGATGTTGGTCTTTAAGACCAAATGCTATGTAGAAGGCAGCAAGGAGCCATACACTTCCTCTGGAGGAGTACCAGAGATTATTCCTCAAAGAGTGTGCTCCCTTTGCTGTTTGTTGTATATGGGGGTGGTAGTCATAATATATTCCATCCATTGGGGATTGAACAGAATACCTGGGTACAATGACCCATTCTGCAGGCAGGTACAGAGGGGACAAATCTTTGGCCTACCTAGAAACCTGCTTCTATTCCTTCATCTACTTTCACACTAGCCCTGGTCACACAAGGCCAATAGATGCTGATTTTTAAAGGAAATCCAAATCAGGCACTATTTGCACCATTTTGATTTTCATTAAAAATAAATTAAGGAGTCAGTTGCAGAGTGATGTTTATATCTATTTATACTAGTCAAGAATATCCTCTTATCTGGATTCTAAGGCCATTTCATTTTGCTGACTGTTACATGTGAATTAGTATCCACATTACTAAAGGGAAAGAAGTTCTCTGCATGTTTACTCTTGATGTGTTTCACCATTCTTAAGACACCACTGAAGTCTTTGATATATCAGTGGTTCTATTTTTACATATAAAAATAAATATTAAAGTTTTCTACATCAGTAGAGGAAAAAAAAAAAACAATCTCCTGGTGAATTATCCATTACTTAGAATTATCCATTACTCAGACCTCTCTTTCACGTTTATCACTATAAAGCACTGGAGGGATTTCCAAGTCAGTGGAATTTGCATGCAGTGCCTCCTTCAGCAGAATTTGTCCCTAAGTATATTGCCTAGGTGCTCTGGTGTGTATGGGAAAGACTGAAGATTTGGCACTGGCCTGATCAGAAATACATACAATAGTACTTTACGTTAACTTACCTTACATTAGCTCTGCTAATTTGTCTAAGCAAAAAGATTTTAAAGTGGAAATATAATAATTGTATGTAGTAAAGATCAAAAATAACCATTTCGATATTTCTTTTAAGCTATAGCACTTTTCACCTTTGGTAGAAACTTTTGATACACACACACACACCAACCAGAGAGGCTACTTCTCCAAGGAAGAGAAGATATGGAAGATCAAGTATACGGCACACGTGGCTTTGTTTTTTCCCCTTTTTTTCCATATGGAAAGAAGACACATGCCATCTTTAAATACAATGTTTTACACTATCTTCATGTTCTCTACTACCTATTAGATGGAGAGGGGGAAAGACTATGCTCTAGCTGTCTACTAATCAGAGCTGCTGAGGGTGGATGTAATGTGATAGCACTAAAGAATAACAGAAAAAGCCACTTTCTTCTAATAGTGAACAAAGAACTTCACTGAACTAAGGAAAACAGGATTTCACTTAAGATAAATTCTCTTTCTGCTTCACTTTACAGCTTCTGCCTAGAATTTTCCCCAGCTCCAATCCTACCTGGCTTCCCACTACAGATTTAAACAGTACATGTAGCCTCACACTATAAAGTTGGATATTTGGGAATATAGCCAGTATACACACTGGGAACCCGTGTCCAGTGTAGCAAAACCTTTATAACTATTTGTCTTTTATCTCTGTTTTGATAATGGACCAACACAATTTCTCAAACAAAATCCTGTGTGTCCACTGCTAGAGCTTCTGTCGGGTCACTAATTGTACATACATCTATATTTTAACTTCTGCATTAAGGCTGAGTTTTCACTGGCTTCAGACAGTTTCTTTGTCACCACACTTAGAGTAGAAGTAGGGAGACGTAACCTTTGTGTTCCTGCATACATGAAGGACAAATTATTCTTCTTGTCAGTCAGATGTTAATAAGCAATGTTAAATAATGTATGCACCCTTTTATTGTCATCACTGAATGTTTGCAATGGTTTGCTCATGCTGCCAGAAGTGTAAAACATGAATGTTGACATCTGTCCATTTGATGTTATCTTTCAAATTGCTACGGAGAAAAAAAAATGTCTATAACACTGCTGAAAAGAAGTGCTCAGTGGTGAAAATATCAATAATGTTTAACATGTCATGTTTAACCTAGTATTTTATTCTTAATCATGTAGAAAATGGACTTTGCAACATAATGTACATCTGCGAGAAATGTGGACTTTTATTCATTCCTAAAACAAGCCTCGGGGCTGAATCAAAACACAGGATTTTCTGTTTTGTGACGCTTGTCCCAGCCTCTATAGTTCTGAAAGGTTTTTTACAATCAGGATTAACATCAAATTGTTTTTCACATATGGACAATTACTTTGCCCTTTAAATCGAGTCATGGATAAATACACATACTTAAAAACATCACAGCTACATTACAATAACCCTGTGAAGATTCCCATAAATTCCTTATCTATACTTTTTTCAGCTGGACTGGCCACAAGGAAGGATCTTCCAACCCACCAAATATGGATTTCTACTGACTTTATCCCACTTTTTAAATGTCATCCATGTGGAAGAAGGGGAGTCGTTGACCATAAAATGTTTTGCGTTTGAGCTAGACAGGCATCTCTGACTAGAGGTTGTCTGAAGATGACCTCTGAGTAGTTAGAGGCAGAGACCATCTCCACTGAACCAGATATCTGTCCACTGCACAACACACCAAAAAGTGGCAGCAAAACAGACAGAAATAGCAACACTTTTAAAGCTCCATTAAATAACAGTGCTGTCTTCAAGTTTCAGCCAGCTAGCTCTCACTAGAGGCAGTCAGATTATTTTGTGTTTCTGGTCTCTTCAGATATATAAATTGATCTAGTCTTTAAAAAAACATAGGTAAAATCATTTTTGTCGTATGTATGAGGGATGTGGGACTAGAGTCACACTGATACTCATATTAACAACCAGGTATCTATCATGACTGTTAAATACACCATTCGGAAATATTCAGGTCACAGGACAATTTGCAGTGAGTCCAAACAAAGTCAAATTGCTGTAAAACTGAAATACATTTTCACTGTTATGGCAGTCTGGCAAAATTCTGAATCTTTTATCCATGAGGAAGATGATTTGCACTGACTAGATTTAAAGCAATTAAAATTACAAAGTGTGTTGGAAGACCTCAAAGTCTATTTGCATACCGCTTGCTTTAAAGGTTGACAACATTCTGACTATGAAAAACTATTGCCCAATGCAAGGACTCAACAGCCTAGTAGCAGGCTGTGTATATTGGTTTAATTCTCACTAATACTTCAGTGTCTAGGTTAGGGGAGTAGAATCTGTAGTGGGAACATCACAATTTGGAAGGAAGTGCAGGCAGTATACTAATAAGCAACAAGCCTGCCTGTTCCACATATTCACAGAATCTCTGGAGAGGTTGTGCACTATTGAAACCTAGCCCCTTTCTATTTATAGATAATTACAAAGTATACATCAACTGCAAAGAAAATAATAAACTAATAAATAAGCCAAAATGTTAGAATTCCTAAAGATACGGTCCTAATCCTACATAATTCATACATGGGTTAGACTATGAAGACTTTGTCACATTGAGTAGTACTTTACTCCACAATGGGCTCACGGATTTCAATGGGATTACTCAAGCAATAAGGAACTACTCAATGTGAGTAATGGTATCAGAACCTGGCCCTGTGTTAGCCTCCAAACCTACATGAGCAGGCTAACGACATTAAGTGTCTGTCACTTCTAATGAAGTCAAAGTTGTAGGCCCTAATACCTTTGAAAAATCAGACCACAGTTTAATTATTTAAACTTCGATTTAGATGCCTCACTTTAGGTACGCCTGTTTAAAATTTTGTCCATAATTGGAAAAAAAGAAAAGAAAAGGAAAAAGGCTGGTACAATTGAAACTTAGTGAAAAACCAATCATCTCCTGCTTATTTCTGATCTTGCTCAGATGGTAAATCTCTGCTTTTCCCCTTTAATAGTTCAGTTCCCTTTCAGTTGCTTATTTCACAGCATTTCAGGATCAGTGACAGTCTAACCTCACCTTCTCAGTGTTGAGCAGTCACTTCAGTGATCCTTTCCTCCTCATAAATCAAATTAAACTAGTTAACCTATGAACTATCCTTAGCTTTGAAGCATTTGCCCTAGAAGCTACTCCAATTTATATTCCAACAATGAACAGAACATTCTGGATTTGCCTACTGTAGTCTGACTCACAGTATTATCTGGTCGATAGAACTCAGACAAGGGAGCCAAGACTCCTGGGCTCTGTTTCTGAACCATTCTTGGATTCACTAAGTGATCTTGAGTATGTTACTTAACCTCTCCGTGTCTGAACTAACCAATCTTTATAACAATATTAACAATCTCTCTTTTAGAGTGGTAGGGTGGTGAGGATTAATTATACATTTGTGAAGAGCTTCAAGAGTTTAGATAAAAAAGTCCTATGGATCATTCTGTATCTGGAATATTTCCTCATCCAATTACAAATCTCTGATCTTCAGAACCACCTGAGTAAGTATTGAATATCATTTTTCTAGAGTATATAACTAAATTGTCATCTTTTTTAGAAGACTGACAAATCTTCACATCATTTCAGAGAAACTGAGGAATATATTTCTGCATTAATTAGTTTTTAGCTATTTTCCCCGCAAACAGATACAGTGCAGTCTTAGCTCGTGCATGTTTTAAGGCCAGTCAACTAAAGATATGGTCGTTAAGATTGTTATGTGTGAAATAAATACCTGACATGGTATGTCTCTTTACCTTTTGAGCTCATGGAAGAGTTGGATCTACACAAGCAGTCCTTAAACTGAGATCGGTATTAGATGAGGGGGCTACACTCAGCTAGACATTCTGAAAGCCAGCCATTCTTTCTGGACTATTATTAGATTTGCTGCACTTTCTGTAGTAGCAGCCCGCTGCTATGGAACCAGCTGGTTATCATTTTCAAAGCTCACCCAAATTCTTTCAGGAGTCCCTTTGGACCTCCCTCTGAAAAGCGTCCATTCTCTTTGGAGTTCAGGGACATCAAAATATTAGATCTTGCCAGATTTTATTTTTTTAAGAAAAAAGGAGTTAGGTCTATTGAAGTAAAGGTTGAATTTTCAAGCAACATCCTGCCTGTTTTAGCCTTTTGAAGAAAAAAAAAGAAAAAAAAAACTTTAACAAAAGTCATTCAAGAAACACTAGTGAAATCTGATCATGATTGTATTTATCTCCAAAAGTATTTTAAAAGTTTATGGAAATTTGGAAATAAGTCACCAAAATCACAGAATTCTGATTCAAATGGGTCTCATTTCAAATTAAAGAATGGACTGGGAACATCCATTTTGAATTAGACCATAGTTATCAAACAAACATGCAAATGACACAGGATGCAGAGCTCATGACCACAGAACCCAATACAGCACTCTGGGATTATGCAGCCATGGAGATTACCACATAATTGCTGGGCACAAGTGACTGCATAATCAGAAGATGTGTGGTTCATTGGGTAGCGCACATGACTAGGACTTGAGCAATCTGAGTTTTATTCCTGGCTCTGTCACTGATGTGCTGCATAACCTTGGGCAAGTCAATTCTCTTCTGTTTCCCCTCCCACCCTTTGTCCATTTTATCTATTTAGACTGTAAGCTCGTTGGGGCAGGGACTTTCTTTCATCATGTGGCTGTACAGTACCTCACACAAAAGGGGGTCTTATCTCAATGGGACCCTTTAGGCATTACTGTTATAAAAATAATTCTCCATTTTGAAAAGTTGCCACACAGATCTGAATCTGTTGCATAAAATTCCCAGCCCGTGTTTTTGGTGATGAAGCAGTAGACAGAGGCCAAGAAGCACTGGAGGAGGCTGAAGAAAATGCAGGCAACACTGGGAAGCTTTTGGATAAGGTGCTTGCTCTGTGGAACTGTAAAATCAGATATGGTACAGATTAGGACCTTGTATACCTGTGGAACTCCTAAATTGCTCAAGAGAGAAAGAGTTGAAGGCCAGATCACCCAGTCTGACCTCCTGTATATCAAAGGCCACTAACACAACCCCACACCTGCACACTGAACCCAACAACCAAAATTAGACCAAAGTATGACAGCCCGAGGATACTAAACTATTATGTACCACAGGCAGATAACAGGAGGAACCAACATGCACTAGTGCCTATGGCCCCTGCAATAGCAGGGAAATGATTAAATGAGATATACTCAGATGATCTCAGCAAGCAACCAACACGTCATGCCACAGAGGAAGGTCACTGCCAATCTGATCTGGGGGAAAATGCCTTCCTGACCCCACATATGGTGATCACTTAGACCCTGAGCATGTGAGCAAGAACCAGCCAGCCAAGTCCCTGAGACAGAATGCTCACTGCCAACGCAGAGCCCTGGCCTTCTCCGTCTAATGTCCCATCTCCAGCTGTGGCCATCCCTGATGCTTCAGAATAAGGAAACAAAAATAAAACACAGAACTGAATACATTGGGAGGGAAGAAAAACCCTTCCTGACCTGTGCAGGTGACCAGCTGAAGAGGGACTGCAGGCTGGCCATCTGTATACTTTAGAAGCCCAACAAACTTGCTCAGCGAATTTTGTAAACTGTGCTAGAGCAGGGGCTTTACTTGACTAGAGAAGAGCTCTGAAGAATTGGTGCCTTTCATGAAAGGCTGCATTAATGTTCCGTTAAACAGTTTCATAGGACCCCTACATGTCAGTGTCATTCTTTGATGAACCCAATGAATATTATTAGGTAAAGTGTATACAGTACTTATCTTGATGAGGTTGCTATGCTTGAACAGCTGTCAATGCTACCAAACCTCTTGTGCACTGTAGTTCATCTGGGACCAAAACTATGCACAATAAGGGCCTGATTCAAAGACCAGGGAAATCAAAAGGAGTCTATTAATTGATTTTAATGTGCTGTGGATCAGTTTCTAAGAGAAGGAGAACGGAGGCATATTATTTTTAAAATATTCTATTTACATAATAAACTTGTCCATGAACAGACCAGTAGACTGGGAGTGAGGAGACCTGAGTCCCATTCCCAGCTCTGCAACTGTTTTGCTGCATGATCTTGGGCAAATCACTTAACCTCTGTTTTTCCATCAGTAAAAAATGGATACTAATACCTATCTCAGGCACAGCTGTTGGATAGAGGTGAAGGCTGCACATC
Source organism: Eretmochelys imbricata (assembly GCF_965152235.1). Lineage (NCBI taxonomy): Eukaryota > Metazoa > Chordata > Testudines > Cheloniidae > Eretmochelys > Eretmochelys imbricata. The sequence goes on along the minus strand of NC_135579.1, from coordinate 68,782,425 downwards.
TCAGCATCCAGAGGGATGAATGAAGACCTTTATATCTATCCCATTGTAAGGGCAAGCTTATATAGTCATCAATCACTGTCCAACAGCAACAAACCTTACTTTCTCATTTTATAACAGGATTCCATTCCTTGCCAAACAGATGGCCCATGTTATTATTTTTGTGAATGGGGCATACCAACGTACCTCAGTTGAGACATTCTCTTTCAAAGCGAACTATAAGGCATACTTGTTGACCTCTCAGCATCTTGTCCCCATCCACTTTTCACTTTCATTAGACATAGCGGAACGTTAGAAACGTCCTTTTCTTTAAAATACAGAAAAGCCTCAAATTGTGTTTTGGCCACCAATTACTTTCCATTAATACTATATATTAGGAGAAACTTTTTTTTTTACACCATTAGGGTTGTCTATTCCTTGTCAGCCTTATCTTCACAATCCCATCAAATTGTGTACTACATTGCTGATCCAAAGCTAGAATGTTCTGTTGAACATTTATTTATCTGCATTTATTTGCACCTCTGCTACATAAACAACACTGATGCACAGTGACATGATTTCTCACTTTCCATTGACTTATCTCCGACTTAAAATTTGTTCATTTAATTAATATATTCAGACAGATAAAGCACGTATGCAGTAGTCTTTAAAATTTAGTAAGTATATTACATAGGCATTTACATATAGAGAATTTAATAAATGACTGATATTGATGTATTGTATTATAATGGCATATTTACTTATACTCTGAATACTAATGGTAACAGCTACGTGATATCATCACTTTTAGGATCGTGAGAAAACTGTACCTTAAATTGCATTCCTATCCATGCACCAAATACCTAATGCAGAATTATTACTTTAAGAGTTCAGTTGTCTGTAAAGACACTATTTTTTTGCATTTCTACTGGCATAAAATTGCCACTGCTGGTTTATATTCCATGAGGTCCCCCCAGTGCAATAGGAGATTTAGGTGGATAACTTTTATTAATGCTAACTGGTAGTATGCACATGTGCATTAATAAGAGAATAAAATCCTACAAAGTATTTCCTTTAGTGACTGGCTTCAAAAATGAATATAAACTTGTGTGTTTAAATTTCAAAGGTTTTTCTCTGCAAAGCTTTTCATAAAAACCATAACCAACAAGTAAAGCTGTAGCTAGAGGAAACCTCCTCTGCCTTGCCAAATGATCTTATCACCATAGTATCTGAGTGCCTTCACGATTACTGCAGGATGGGGAAGCTCCCACGCCTTCCAGCACCAATAGGACAACCTAGAGTTATTTCAAGCAGTGACAACAATTGGACTAGCAAGATATATGTTTGGATGCCAAAATCCCCACCTTATACCGATAGCAACAGAGGCCTTCACCTCACACTCAGCCCTGGATATTCCCTGCTTTCAGTGGCCGCTGAACATTGATGCTTTCTGTGCTGATCAGATGTCTGACAGGTCCTTTCTACAACACCATAGTAAGGGAGGAAAGAAGGTTCACAGACTCATCCTTCATGGGCTCTGCAGCTGAGGAGGATATCCTGTATCCATGCAGAACATTCTCCAGCCTCAAAGGCAGCTGCATACAGCCCAACACCTCCTGCTTTGCAAGGGCAGAGTTTGACTTTTGTGTCATCGTGTATGTATGTATATATATATAGCATTTGGATTATGAGAGCAATGTAAAAGGAGGCACCGAGTCTGCAGGTTCTTTGCCTTCTGACTACATGCCTGAGTGTCAGGGAAGGCACTTAAATAGGTAATGTAACCTGCCAACATAAAGGGATTCAGTCAGGGAGATGGGACAGAGGGCTTCATCATGCTGAAAACCTCCTCCCTATTGACATCCAGAGACATAAAATAGAAGGAAGCCAGTACCCCTTCACTCCATCCAATAATGTAAGCATGGAGTTTTCATTCCAGGTGAAAGTGCCCTCTCAAAACTCTTCATTCCTACACTACAGAGAGTAGGAGGTGGGAGGTTAGTATTTTAAGAAACAGAGGATAAACTCTGCTATATAATAAAGGACAAAGAATCAATATGCAGTTAGTAGGTATGTTATAAACACCAATATCAGGAAGTTAGCAAATATTTATTACACACAGCAAGAGGCTGAAATTAAAAGCTTTGTTCATAGATCAAAAGATTCTAAGGCCACAAAGGAGCACTGTGATAACTAGTCTGACCTCCTATATAACACAGGCTCAACAACTTCAAATTATTATTATTATTCCAAATAATTCCTGTTTGAACTAGAGCATATCTTTCAGAAAAACATCCAATCTTGATTTAAAAATTACAAGTGATGGAGAATCCACCAGAACCCTTGGTAAATTGGTCCAGTGGTTAATTACACTCACGGTTTAAAGAATTACACTCACTGGAAAGAATCCCCAGAAAGAAAAGCAGCAGCAGCATGCAGAAACAGACGTATTATTTACAATCTGCAATTGACCCAACCTGAACACCTGCAGACTCAGACACGTGTCACACAGGAAAACAATCCTGGATTTGCATGCCATTATCAAGAAAGAATTTTACAACTTTTGTTTGTTTTAGAACATTATATTATTCTATTAGAAATTTTAAACAAAATATTTAAGAAAATTTTTCATCACAAAGGTAACTTGACTTCCATGATAACACAAGAAAAAGAAATCAAACTTTCAAAAATAGCTTGGCTCAGAATAATATAATTGGATTATAGAATTAAGTCATCCAAGGAAGAATTTCTAGCTTTGCAGTGATTTTAACTGCTACAGATAGCTTAAAGACCATCAAAGTAGAAGATCATGATAAAATGAGTCATAGAACTGACACTGCCAACTAAATGGTAAGGGTATATACATCATAAGTATCCAGTAAGGCAGCAGACATGACTACTTGGTATGTATTATAAGACTGGATGTCTAATGTACTATTCTAAAAAATGCAGAACAAAAAAAGATAAATAAAGAAGTGGATTCATCTCTAAAGTTTTTGTTCAACTGAAGCTAAATGCTTACAAAAATGTCTCAATGCTCTGCTTTCTTCTCTTACAGTCTGTCTGATAGTTTGTCCTATTTAATTGATTTTTTCCTACATTTCTTAGGTCAGTGTTTTTAAAATGTGGTGAATTTGAAAGGGAAAGTAGCTAATGACAGAACTGAGATACAATTGAGACAAGTGCATATTTTAGCTGGTGATAGCTAAGAGACAGGTTATATATATTCTGTATTTAATTCTAGAATCATGAAAAGAAGTCACAGAATTAGCTTTCCTCACTGACTTCAGCAAAGATATAACCTTGATTCACTATATGTAAGAGGAAATTTAGGGCCCATCCTACACTGTCCACTCATGCCTGGAGTTTATGGGAGATTTGCTTGAGTAAGGAGTGCAGGTTAGTTTCTTACTTTTCATGGTAATTCAATGTTCAGCCTTTTCAATGGAGAATCTGCCAGTTAAGGTAATACATATTTGGTAGTGGTGCAGTGGGCACTTTTCACTTTAAATGCTAATAACTAAGGTAATGTCACTGAGGGAAACACTCAACTGACTCAAATTACAATAGTAAGGAATCCAAGACAGTTGGTCTTTCAGGCAGACAAGGTGTTTGACAGTGAATCTCCTCTCACAGCTTTTCAGGGATAGGCATGCACACCTAATATATGCCTGAGAAACAGCTGAAGTCTTAAAATGTTTTTTCCTTAATAAACCAAAATAGTTTGGCAGTTTAGCACTTGTTTTTGAATTTCCTACTGTTCATTTTACAGTACTGCAGTATCAGGACAGCATGAGAGATTCTACCACACACCTCGGGTAAATCCTGAAATATGCTAAGCAAAGAACTTGCAACTTTCACTCATTGGTCTCAGTACTTCTCAGGATCCAGTCTTACTTTTTTTTCTTTTTCTTTTCTTTTTTTTTGGGGGGGAGCGGGGAATCCTTCTTCAAAGGTCCAAGCTCAAACAGAAGCCAATATTCTCATTTGAGCTGACCCCACCCTTTACCTGAAATATACCAAAACCTGGCCTCATTCTCCAAGCTAGAAAGAATGCAGAAAGTTATCTTTGAACAACTGGGCTCTACTTTCTGGTTTAGTAAGAACTGAGGAGAGAAAAAACAGAGTTACACCCTGTCATAAATATAAAGGGAAGGGTAAACCCCTTTAAAATCCCTCCTAGCCAGAGGAAAAATCCTCTCACCTGTAAAGGGTTAAGAAGCTAGGATAACCTCACTGGCACCTGACCAAAATGACCAATGAGGAGACAAGATACTTTCAAAGGCTGGGGGGAGGGAAAAACAAAGGCTCTGTCTGTGTGATGCTTTTGCCGGGGACAGAATAGGAATGGAGTCTTAGAACTTAGTAAGTAATCTAGCTAGATATGCGTTAGATTATGATTTCTTTAAATGGTGGAGAAATTAAGCTGTGCTGAATAGAATGGATATTCCTGTCTGTGTGTCTTTTTGTAACTTAAGGCTTTGCCTAGAGGGATTCTCTATGTTTTGACTCTAATTACCCTGTAAGGTATTTACCATCCTGATTTTACAGACGTGATTCTTTTTATTGTTACTTCTTTTTTTACTATTTCTTCTATTAAAATTCTTCTTGTAAGACCTGAATGTTTTTTTCATTGTTCTTAAGATCCAAGGGTTTGGGTCTGTGGTCACCTATGCAAATTGGTGAGGATTTTTACCAAACCTTCCCCAGGAAGTGGGGTGCAAGGGTTGGGAGGATTTTGGTGGGAATCATAGAATCATAGAATATCAGGGTTGGAAGGGACCTCAGGAGGTCATCTGGTCCAACCCCCTGCTCAAAGCAGGACCAATCCTCAATTAAATCATCCCAGCTAGGGCTTTGTCAAGCCTGACCTTAAAAACTTCTAAGGAAGGAGATTCTACCACCTCCCTAGGTAACGCATTCCAGTGTTTCACCACCCTCCAAGTGAAAAAGTTTTTCCTAATATCCATCCTAAACCTCCCTCACTGCAACTTGAGACCATTACTCCTTGTCCTGTCCTCTTCTACCACTGAGAATAGTCTAGAACCATCCTCTCTGGAACCACCTCTCAGGTAGTTGAAAGCAGCTATCAAATCCCCCCTCATTCTTCTCTTCTGCAGACTAAACAATCCCAGTTCCCTCAGCCTCTGCTCATAAGTCATGTATTCCAGACCCCTCATCATTTTTGTTGCCCTTCGCTGGACTTTCTCCAATTTATCCACATCCTTCTTGTAGTGTGGGGCCCAAAACTGGACACAGTACTCCAGATGAGGCCCCACCAATGCCGAATAGAGGGGGACGATCACGTCCCTCGATCTGCTTGCTATGCCCCTACTTATACATCCCAAAATGCCATTGGCCTTCTTGGCAACAAGGGCACACTGCTGACTCATATCCAGCTTCTCGTCCACTGTCATCCCTAGGTCCTTTTCCACAGAACTGCTGCCTAGCAATTCGGTTCCTAGTCTGTAGCGGTGCATTGGGTTCTTCCATCCTAAGTGCAGGACCCTGCACTTATCCTTATTGAACCTCATCAGATTTCTTTTGGCCCAATCCTCCAATTTGTCTAGGTCCCTCTGTATCCTATCCCTGCCCTCCAGCGTATCTACCACTCCTCCTAGTTTAGTATCATCTGCAAATTTGCTGAGAGTGCAATCCACACCATCTCCAGATCATTTATGAAGATACTGAACAAAACCGGCCCCAGGACCGACCCCTGGGGCACTCCACTTGACACCGGCTGCCAACTAGACATGGAGCCATTGATCACTACCCGTTGAGCCCAACAATCTAGCCAACTTTCTACCCACCTTATAGTGCATTCATCCAGCCCATACTACTTTAACTTGCTGACGAGAATACTGTGGGAGACCGTGTCAAAAGCTTTGCTAAAGTCAAGAAACAATACATCCACTGCTTTCCCTTCATCCACAGAACCAGTAATCTCATCATAGAAGGCGATTAGATTAGTCAGGCATGACCTTCCCTTGGTGAATCCATGCTGACTGTTCCTGATCACTTTCCTCTCATGTAAGTGCTTCAGGATTGATTCCTTGAGGACCTGCTCCATGATTTTTCTGGAGACTGAGGTGAGGCTGACTGGTCTGTAGTTCCCAGGATCCTCCTTCTTCCCTTTTTTAAAGATTGGCACTACATTAGCCTTTTTCCAGTCATCTGGGACTTCCCCCGTTCGCCACGAGTTTTCAAAGATAATGGCCAATGGCTCTGCAATCACAGCCGCCAATTCCTTTAGCACTCTCGTATCCAACTCGTCCGGCCCCATGGACTTGTGCACATCCAGCTTTTCTAAATAGTCCCAAACCACCTCTTTCTCCACAGAGGGCTGGCCATCTACTCCCCATGCTGTGATGCCCAGCGCAGCAGTCTGGGAGCTGACCTTGTTAGTGAAGACAGAGGCAAAAAAAGCATTGAGTACATTAGCTTTTTCCACATCCTCTGTCACTAGGTTGCCTCCCTCATTCAGTAAGGGGCCCACACTTTCCTTGGCTTTCTTCTTGTTGCCAACATACCTGAAGAAACCCTTCTTGTTACTCTTGACATCTCTCGCTAGCTGCAGCTCCAGGTGCGATTTGGCCCTCCTGATTTCATTCCTACATGCCCGAGCAATATTTTTATACTCTTCCCTGGTCATATGTCCAACCTTCCATTTCTTGTAAGCTTCTTTTTTATGTTTAAGATCCGCTAGGATTTCACCATTAAGCCAAGCTGGTCGCCTGCCATATTTACTATTCTTTCGACACATCGGGATGGTTTGTCCCTGTAACCTCAACAGGGATTCCTTGAAATATAGCCAGCTCTCCTGGACTCCTTTCCCCTTCATGTTAGTCCCCCAGGGGATCCTACCCATCTGTTCCCTGAGGGAGTCGAAGTCTGCTTTCCTGAAGTCCAGGGTCCGTATCCTGCTGCTTACCTTTCTTCCCTGTGTCAGGATCCTGAACTCAACCAACTCATGGTCACTGCCTCCCAGATTCCCATCCACTTTTGCTTCCCCCACTAATTCTTCCCAGTTTGTGAGCAGCAGGTCAAGAAAAGCTCCCCCCCTAGTTGGCTCCTCTAGCACTTGCACCAGGAAATTGTCCCCTACGTTTTCCAAAAACTTCCTGGATTGTCTATGCACCACTGTATTGCTCTCCCAGCAGATATCAGGAAAATTCAAGTCACCCACGAGAACCAGGGTGTGCGATCTAGTAGCTTCTGCGAGTTGCCGGAAGAAAGCCTCATCTACCTCATCCCCCTGGTCCGGTGGTCTATAGCAGACTCCCACCACTACATCACTCTTGTTGCTCACACTTCTAAACTTAATTCAGAGACACTCAGGTTTTTCTGCAGTTTTGTACCAGAGCTCTGAGCAGTCATACTGCTCCCTTACATACAGTGCTACTCCCCCACCTTTTCTGTCCTGCCTGTCCTTCCTGAACAGTTTATAACCATCCATGACAGTACTCCAGTCATGTGAGTTATCCCACCAAGTCTCTGTTATTCCAATCACGTCATAATTCCTTGACATCACCAGGACCTCCAGTTCTCCCTGCTTGTTTCCAAGGCTTTGTGCATTTATATATAAGCACTTGAGATAACCTGCTGATCGCCCCTCATTCTCAGTATGAGGCAGGAGCCCTCCCCTCACAGACGTTCCTGCCTGTGCTTCCTCCCGGTATCCCGCTTTCCCACTTACCTCAGGGCTTTGGTCTCCTTCCCCCGGTGAACCTAGTTTAAAGCACTCCTCACTAGGTTAGCCAGCCTGCTCGCAAAGATACTCTTCCCTCTCTTCGTAAGGTGGAGCCCATCTCTGCCCAGCACTCCTCCTTCATGGAACACCATCCCATGGTCAAAGAATCCAAAGCCTTCTCTCCAACACCACCTGCGTAGCCATTCGTTGACTTCCATGATTCGACAGTCCCTGCCCAGGCCTTTTCCTTCCACGGGGAGGATGGACAAGAACACCACTTGTGCCTCAAACTCCTTTATCCTTCTTCCCAGAGCCACGTAGTCCACAGTGATCCGCTCAAGGTCATTCTTGGCAGTATCATTGGTGCCCACATGGAGAAGCAGGAAGGGGTAGCGATCCGAGGGCTTGATGAGTCTCGGCAGTCTCTCCATCACATCGCAAATCTTAGCCCCTGGCAAGCAGCAGACTTCTCGGTTTTCCCGGTCAGGGTGGCAGATAGATGACTCAGTCCCCCGGGGGAGAGAGTCCCCGACCACCACCACCCGACTCCTTCTCTTGGGATTGGTGGTCGTGGAACCCCCAACCTCAGGACAGTGCATCTCATGCCTTCCAATCAGCGGAGTCTCCTTCTGCTTTCTCCCCCCAGACGTATAATCTGGTCCACTCTCCGCAATGGTACCTGTGGAGAGAACATGAAAGCGGAAAGACGTTTCCAAACAACGCTTTCCTAATAAACTAAACCCAGATAAACATTTGGTGGTGGCAGTGGAAGTCCAAGGGCAAAGGGTAAAATAGGTTGTACCTTGGGGAAGTTTTAACCTAAGCTGGTAAAAGTAAGCTTAGGAGGTTTTCATGCAGGTCCCCACATCTGTACCCTAGAGTTCAGAGAGGGGAAGAAACCTTGACACATCCAAAGGTGTGAAGATAGTTCTGCATAGTTCTCTTTGGCAAAGACTGTAACATCATACCTAGAATTTACACCCTAAATCACGAGAGGTCAAAGAAGTGAGATAAAGAAGAAGGTCTAAACAAGCCACTGTCTATGCTATTATAACAATTAGGGCCTAGCAAGCCTATTTTAATTTTTAGCCTAACCAACGAAAAGTGGGTAAAGGTTCATTAATTGTCAATAATGACCTGTTATATAAAATTAAGAAAAAAGTAAAGAGGAGTCAGACACTGAGTTAATTTAAACAGAAAGGGTTTATTGATACCATTCAACCACTGTGTTAAGGTTATTATTAGTCAACAAGAGGATTGTGTTTGCCATGGTACTAAGCAGGCTGAGGTCTCCGGATACCAAACTTGGAACCTTGTTTGAAACTGTTTTATGTTGGACTGTTTCAGGCTCAATTTAAAAACTTTGACTCTTTGGTCCCATACTTTCCATCTAACCTAATACAATAATGCTAATAAGTGTCTTTATTCAGATAAAGGTGACATTAAATGAGAACAAAATCAGACATCATAAATGTCTGTTTAGATAATTGGTAGGCAATGTCCCATGGGGTGAGGAGAAATCTAAGGGACAAAGGCGTTCAGGTGAGCTGGCAGTTTCTCCAGGAGACAATATTTAAGGCACTTAAACTATGCTGATTTGAAGGAAAGATTGCCCTCCTACTATTCTGTGGAAATCTCCATTATTGGAGATTTTGAAGAGCAGGTTAGACAGATACCTGTCAGGAATTGTTAGCTATACTTTGTTTTGCCCCAATGCGAGGTGCTGGACTAGATGACATCTCAAGGACCCTTCCAGTCCTGCATTTCTATAGTTCTAAAATTTATTATTGGCATAGTATGTGCTTAAGGTATTTTAGAAACAAGGTCCCTAAAAATAGTTTAATCTAAATATAATCTGTCTGCATATTTAAAGAGCACAAGGATTTCCACAGTGGAATAAATCAGTGGACTAATCCATTAACTCTGTCAGTGACTACTACTAAAGGCTGGCAGAAGACAAAAATCCCTGCAATTCACTTAGAGCCTACCATACTGCAAGTGGAACATTTCTTTATTGTCCCACAGCAAAATTTAATGGAAGAATTATATTTTTTTGTTCACTTCCTTCCTTCTTACGTTCATATCTTGCCATACCAAATTATGCAATACTCCTAGTGGGTTGCCATGTCTGCTAGCACAGCACACTCACCTAAAAATCATCGCTATTTCAGCCCTTTTTGGGGGGCTACCTACACTGAACTAGCTTCATACAGCTCTGGCCCAAAAGCTAGCTTCTAGGGAATTCTTCTAGCATGAGAGAATCCCTCAGTGGTTGGGGCTGGCATTGCAGTAGCTACTGTAAGGCACCTTTTGGGGGCATGCCTGGGAAAAGGGAGCATGGATAGAGAGCTGCAGATGCTGGCTAATCTCTTGATGCCGAAACAGAACATGGGGGCCAAGGGCAGCCAGGTTTGAGAGAGACGCCATAAGGTTTCTGTAATGTACGCAGAAGACTGGCCTGCATCCAGGAGCCCTGTGATCAGGGCAATGATGAGACAAGTAACTTCCAGCCACTTTTGTGCCTGGATCATGCCTCACAGCCTCTGGTCCCAGCGTGGCCGGTCCTCAGGATCTAGCCTATTTTCAATGGGAGTGACATGCCCAGAAAATGGCATGATGTGTGTCATGCCAATGAGGACTGTGCCCACTTTAGAGGACCATGCAACATTTTCAGTTTCATTTTTTCCCCTGAAAAACATACAGGACCTGCTTCCAAACTAGACTAGTGTCTGCAGCAGATAAGTGTAGTGTGCAGAAGTATTTAATTCAAGAGGCTATATCATGCCCTTCACATACAAAAACTTGGAAAGAAAGTGATGTGCCACCAAATTGGCTACAATTGTGGCATACAAGACGTATGCTGCTTTCCTCCTGACTATACTCAGGAATTCACGTGCAGAGAGACACATGAGGAAGTGCCTGTTTGCAGTTCTCCCAGGGCAAATATAAGGGTAAAAGACAGTGACAGAAAAACAGTGACGTCATGGACATTTACGGCATCTCCTAGCTGCAGGGATCACGCCAGACAATAAGCATCACAAGTTAGGAAACTACCCTTCGGCTGACAGAGGAGGCGTCAGCGCAGGCACAGCAGACGAGACTACTTTATTGACTAGTCTGTGATTGATGGCACGGCGCTGCTGGGATTCAGTCTGAGGGCAGCTTGCCACATCTGACAGTGAATTATGTAGCACAGAGTGATAGATGCCAATAGCAAGCGCGCAAGCGGGCGCTGACTAGCAGACAGGTGAACACCACCACTGCTACGAGGTCATCATGTACAAAACAGATATGGAGGTTACCACATTTGCAGTTTCTAGACCATGACCTCTTGCAAGTGTGTTATATCACCTATTAAGTGCTGTCTAGACACAGCCATACATCAGCTCTACTACGCACCCTGATAACACACTCACCTCTTTCCCTGCATGCCCTAGTGTCATTCGACATGCATAATGGACAAAGTTTAGGATTGGTACCTTACATGCAGTCTACATACTGCAGAAATTGTGATTCACAGAATCCATGACTGTTTAGAAATCACTCTTCCCTTATTGTCATTCATTAATTAAATTTAGAAGGAGACTATCTGGGGTATTTTACTTAGTTCCTAATCTCACAAAGTATTGAAGCACACACTTATCTTGAAACCTGGGAGTAGTCCTATTAACGCCAAGCACATGCTTGAGTCCTTTGCTAGATCAGGGCCTTAATCCTGGCCACATCTACTTTGTCTGAAGCCATTCCTTTTTTTCTGAGAGTTCACCTCCTGAATGTAACATGCATGTGGGGGTTTTCAGAGCACTTCACTCTACAGAAGCATTACATGACTTCCTTTCTCCTGTGACTGGCATTATTATAGTCCATGTCCCATGTATGTGGTGTGCATCTCACAGGATCATTGGACTCAATCAGTGCAGTCTTAGAGCTATACAGCACAATCATAAACACCAGGAGTGGTGGAGGCACTGAGTTACGCATGTATAATTGAGTTTCAGATAGTCTAGGGAATTTTCAGTATAATTAATAGATATCAAGGGACACAACCTTGTTATGAATAACAGAGTTCCAGTTCCTTGTGGTTTGAATAATCAAGACTGAACTATTTACATAATAAAAAGGGAGAAAGAGAAAGGTTTTGAGAAATTACACAAGTGGGTCAACCACAAGACCACAGCAACTGCGTATTCCTCTTGATAGTCGGTGAGTTCAATACAATTTAGATTACATTCATAAGTTAAACTTTCACTTGTGGTATGAATGGGGCTCCTAATAGCTTCCTGTGGGATATATGTTACTTCCATTCCAGTGGAAAGGTCCTTTGATAACTTATTTATCACTTTGGCTTTTAAGAGTTTTAATGCCTTTCTTAATGCACTGAGTATGCAAGTTCTTCTGTAAAAGGTTTTTTTGTTTTTCGATCAAGTGTAATTTAAGACTTATCTGTTGATTGTGCCAAAACTTAAGGAGGCAATATGAAATGAACAGTCTTAAAAGATTCAGAAAAGTATAAGAGAAGTAAAAATCCATCAACTACATAGAAAATAATATTTCCAAAAATCATTTGGAGTTTTCTGACAGGAAGTGCTTTGTACAATACAGAAGCAGGCTCGAAGGAGTGAACAAAGAATTCAAACATCCCCAACAGGTTTTAATCCAAAGACAAGGATGCAGTGGACACAAGTTAATGCATATGAGAACATTATAATTCTCTAAGCAATGAGAAAAATACCATTTGTTTTATATTCAGTGTTTCTGGTAATGAACTCTTCTTGGCAAACACATGGGTTGAAAGAAATTGCCTACCATTCTTGCAGTATCATTTGAGAGGGGAAGTGGTCGGGCTGAGATGGAATCATGTAAGGACTTATACAAGCTTGTTTACTATGTGCCACTTAAATTTCTTTGTACCTGTGGTGGGGTGGCTGCCCCACCCCTATACTAGATGGGGCTTCAGCAGCCAGAGAGGCTGTGCAGGTCAGAGGACAAATCAGAGAAGGCGTGCTAGGGAGCCAATCAGAGGTTGAGTAAGAGGCCGCCAATCAGGGCCAGGCTCAGCCCTATATAAAGCCTGCGCAGGAAGGGAGCAGGGAGTCTTTCCTGGGCCTTCAGAGGGTGAAGGTCTGTCTCCTGTGTGAGGGGACTAGCACCAGGGACAGCGCAGCATGGGGCAGGCGAAGGGAGCAGAAGGGAACTCCAGCCTGGTATCTGCCAGGCTGCAGGCCCTGCGGGAAGGGCCGGGCCAGTGCAAAGGGGCCGAAGGGGAAGCGACCCAGGGAGAGAGAGGCGTACAAGGGGAGAGAAGGAGGGCAGAAGGCTGCCACCAAAGGGTCCCTGGGTTGGGACCCAGAGTAGAGGGTGGGCCTGGGTCTCCCCCTTGCACATACACTCAACCATTGGACGTGGTGATAGCGGACTGCACCAGACCCCTGGCACAAGGGGTTAGACTTTGGGGGTGTGGTTGGCCGCTGTGGCTGGGCAAAGTGAAAGACTGCTGATAATCCGCCCCTGCCCTGCCCCTGGAAGGGGATGAGCGAAGACTAAGGGGCACTGCTGGAGGGCAGTGTCTTGAAGAGGATGCCATAAGAAGGGAGCAACATGGGTCCAGGCGCCAAGAGAGGGCAAGAGACGGATGGGACACCAGTGAAGGGCGCTCCACACTGGACTGAGCTAATCCCCTGACGAGCCAGCCGGAGGTGCTGCGGTGGAGAGTCCCAACCCTGTCACAGTACCCTAATTTATCTAGCTGTAAAGTTATTATACATCTCTTCTCTTTTTATAAAATGTGCCATCTGTAAAAAATCTAAAAAGGATATGTATAATTGTATGCAATAAAATTATTTTCTTTTTGTCTGTTTTTTTAAAAAGTTACAGTCTGGTAGACAGGACCCAAGATAAATAGGGTTTTATACATTAAAATTAATGCTACTCAAGAACTGTTTTCAACCCATACTCATAAGAAAACAACGGTAATGTGGTCTAGATTAAATTTCTATAAAGTGGGTGTGCAACTAGTAGACAAATCTGTACTCCGGGTACTTATCAATGGCTCCTTGTCAAACTGGGAGAATGTATCTATCACACAGGTACATCCTGGGTCCAGTACTATTCAATATTTTCATGAATGACTTGGATAATGGAGTGGAGAGTATGCTTATAATGTTTGTGGATGATACCAAGCTGGAAGAAAGGATTAGAATGCAAAATGACATCCATAAATTAAATAGAGAAATGGTTTGAAATCAACAAGATAAAATTAAATAAAGACAAGTGAAAAGTGCCACACCTGTGAAGAAAAAAAAATCAACGACAAAACTACAAATTGGGTGATAACTGGGTAAGTAGTAGTAGTGAGGTATAGAGGATCACACATTGAATAAGAATCAACAATGGGATGCATTTGCTAAAAGGCAAATATCATTCTGGGGTGTATTAACAGGAGCGTTGTATGTAAAACACAGGATGTAATGGTTCTACTCTACTCAGCATTGGCGAGGCCTCAGCTGGAGGACCGAGTCCAGTTCTGGGCACCACACTTTAAGAAAGATGGGGTGACAAACTGGAGAGAATCCAGAGGAGATCAACAAAAATTATAAAAAGGTATAGAAACCTGACCTATAAGAAAAGCTTTAAAAAAGGGGTATGTTTAGACTTGAAAAAAGGGGACTGTGGGGGGACCTGATAACAGCCTTCAAATATGTTAGGGATGTTATAAAGAGGACAGTGATCAATTGTTGTCCATGTCAACTGAGGATACAAGTAGTAATCATCTTAATCTGCAGGAAGGGAGATTCAGGTTAGATATTAGAAAAAAAACTTTCTAACTATAACGATAGTTAAGTACTGGAATAGGTTACCGGGGAGGATGTGCAAAGCTCATTATTGGAGATTTTTAAGAACAAGTTGGACCAACACCTGTTAGAGATGGTCTAAGTGTACTTGGTCCTGCATCACTGCAGAGGACTGGACTACATGATCTCCTGAGGTCACTTGCAGCCTTACATTTCTAGGGATCTACGAATTTTTCATAAGTGCACATCATTTTGGTTACCTCAGTTTTAGGGTTTCCACTGTAGACATCTAGTATCTTGAGATGGGAACCCAGAAATTGACATAGCCAAAATTTCAAACACCTTTGAAAATTTGGCTTTAAATATGCTACATGCACAGATGTGCAGCTGCATATTTCATTAGCTGATGCTTCTGCATGATTTGAAAAGCTAACCCCATGAAAACACATTGTGAATTCCAGAGCGGAATACTGCAAAATTAACTCTGCAAGGCACAAATCTGAGAGAAATGGTTGCAAATGACTAACCAGATGGAGCTGAAAAAAAGATTTCTTTGGACACTGATACCACTTACATTATAGAAAGATGGCCAAAAACATGTCACGTTACAAATCTCTTTAACAAAAGATGCACAAGCTACCTCAAGAGTATGGGCATGAGCCATCACTACAGCTTCAAATTCTTCCCTCATGGCACTAGCTTCTTATTGGTCTTACTCAGATTACCTTCAGCCAGTCAAACAGCAGATACCCTCTTATTTGGATTGATGAAAACAGGACACAGACTTGGGTGACATAAGCACACTGGCCATACTTCCACCCAAACGCTCTCTATATTTGTCCTAGGGACCCCAAACACACACTAATATGGCAGATCCTTGAAGCATCACATAAGTAATGGCTCAGGGCAGATAAGTATTTGCCTTCAACCCCCCAAGGATATCTAGGATAAAAAGATAACAGAAAAACTCAAAAATAATATCATATACTCCTGCTAGCAATTTACAAAATGTCATGGTCAAATGGTATTTGAATCTACAAACAGATTAATTCACCTGGCTTTTGCCCATTGCTAGAGGGACAGCATTAAGCAAGGAAACTAGTGAAGATTCTGTACCACATCCAGTTTAAAAGTTAGACTGAAAGGAATCAAACAGAATGTGAGAATGTCATATGAGATCAAATTTGCCTCCTTAAGTGTTCCCATTCCTCTTCCCCTAAAAAGAGAAGCAATAATTAACCACAGCTATGACACCATTTTAAGGCTGGTTGAGAAACAGCTTAAAAAGCTAACACTTGACACCCTGCCCTAAGGAAGGGTCAAGACATTGCAGCCAGTGGACAAAAAGCAAAAGCAGAGAAACAATCCAACTCATAGATGGAGTTTTTCTGCAGCTTTGTGAAAATTTTACCTTCCCCAGAGGGACTTTCTGCTGCTGGGGTGTCTGTACTCCGGTTTATACCAGTGGAATCTAGTATAACCCAGGGCAGAATCTAGTGCAATCCATGCAACTCTAATTAATTCACTTACATTTAGATTTAATTTCCCAAGGTGATAGGACAAACCATGCCTTTAAAGTGGATGGCTTCCTTCAGAACTTTACAAAGCTAAGTAAAAAGGTATACCTATTTCCAAGTGTGATGGTGACATTGGATATTTCTCATGAACAGATTACGCTGATAGGATGCTGTAACAGAATCCTCTCTGATCTGCAAGGTACATGCCACGAAAGATGAAATTACATGATACCTTTAACTTGTGTTCAATAGCACCAAGTTTATGCGGTCATCCCAATGAAGACAATGGGACTATTTGTGGTGCAAAGTATCCTAATCTGGATCAGAAAAAAAGAGTGTATATATATCTGCATAACAACACACACACAGAGAGACACACTATCTCTTGGCCTACATCAGGGGTGGGCAAACTACGGCCCGTGGGCCGGATCTGGCCCACCAGCTGTTTTAATCCAGCCCTTGAGCTCCTGCTGGGGAGCAGAGTCTGGGGCTTGCCCCGCTCTGGTGCTCCAGCCAGGGAGCAGTGGTTGGGGGACACTCCATGCAGCTCCCAGAAGCAGCAGCATGGCCCCCCTCCAGCTTCTATGCGTAGGGGCAGCCAGGATGGTCCGCTCTGCACACTGTCCCCACCTCAAGCGCCACCCCCACAGCTCCCATTAGCAAGGAACCGTGGCCAATGGGAGCTGCAGAGGTGGTACCTGCGGACGGGACTGTGTGCAGAGCTGCCTGGTCGCACCTCTGCATAGGAGCGAGAGAAGGGACATGCCGCTGCTTCCGGGAGCTGCTTGAGGTAAGCGCCGCCCGAAGCCTGCACTCCTGAGCCTTCCCCCACTCCCCAACCCCTTGCCCCAGCCCTGATCCTTCTCTTGCCCTACAAAGCCCTCAGTCCCAGCTCAGAGCACCCTCCTACTCCCCACACTCCTCATCCCCAACCCTACCCCAGAGCCACACCCCCCAACCAGAGCCCTCACCCCCTCCCACACCCAAACCCCAATTTTGTGAGCATTTATGGCTCGCCATACAATTTATATTCCCAGATGTGGCCCTCAGACCAAAAAGTTTGCCCACCCCAGCCTACATACAAATTGCAATTAGTGATCTGATTGTAAAAGTCATTTGCAGCTTCATTCTTATTTTGGAATAAAATATATGGGCCTGATTTTCCTGTCACTTATACTAGTTCTACTCCAGTAGAACTCCATTAACTTCAGTGGATTTCCTCTTAATTCAGACTCAGACAGATGAGACAAGAATCAGGTTCTATAGTTTTATCCAAAGTTTCTTTCATGTGTTCTCACATTGCATACTAACCTGCAGAGATACTGTTATAGCACTGCTTTTAAAAAAAGACACAAAAATCTTTCATTATTTATTTGTCCAATAATACTTGTGCTGAAATGCTAACAATAATAACAGGTTTCAGAGTGGTAGCCGTGTTAGTCTGTATCAGCAAAAAGAACGAGGAGTACTTGTGACACCTTAGAGACTAACAAATTTATTTGAGCATAAGCTTTCGTGGGCTAAAACCCACTTCATCAGATGCATGCAGTGGAAAATACAGTAGGAAGATAGTTATATAGATATATATACACACACACACACACACACACAGACACACACACCATGAAAAAATGGGTGTTGCCATACCAGCTCTAATGAGACTCATTGAGGAGAAAAAAAAACTTTTGTAGTGATAATCAGGATGGCCCATTTCAAACAGTTGACAAGAAGGCGTGAGTAACAGTAGGGGAAAAATTAGCACGGGAAAATAGTTTTCAGTTTGTGTAATGACTCATCCACTCCCAGTCTTTATTCAAGCCCAGAGTTAATGGTGTCTAGTTTGCAAATTAATTCCAATTCAGCAGTCTCTCGTTGGAGTCTGGTTTTGAAGTTTTTTTGTTGAAGAATTGCAACTTTTAGGTCTGTAACTGAGTGTCCAGGGAGGTTGAAGTGTTCTCCGACTGGTTTTTGAATGTAATAGTTCTTGACATCTGATTTGTGTCCATTTATTCTTTTGCATAGAGACTGTCCAATTTGGCCAATGTACATGGCAGAGGGGCATTGCTGGCACATGATGACATATATCAGAATGGTAGATGTGTAGGTGAATGAGCCTCTGATAGTGTGGCTGATGTGATTAGGTCCTATGATGGTGTCCCTTGAATAGATACGTGGACAGAGTTGGCAACGGCCTTTGTTGCAAGGATAGGTTCCTGGGGAATTTTTTTTTGTTGTGTGGTGTGTGATTGCTTGTGAATATTTGCTTCAGGTTTGGGGGCTGTCTGTAAGCAAGGACTGGCCTATTTCCCAAGATGAGTGAGAGTGGGGGATCATCCTTCAGGATAGGTTGTAGATCCTTGATGATGTGCAGGTGGGTATTTTTTTCTCCTGCTGATAATAGTCTACCTTAATCGATGAGTCTCGTTATAGTTGGTATGGCAACACCCATTTTTTCATGTTCTCTGCATATATATCTTCCTACTGTATTTTCCACTGCATGCATCTGATGAAGTGGACTTTAGCCCATGAAAGCTTATGCTCAAATAAATTTGTTAGTCTCTAAGGTGCCACAAGTACTCCTCATTCTTTTAACATTAACAATGAATCTCAAAGGAACTCATTTTACAACATATCTATTAGTGTGGCACTTTACCAGACTCACCTGGCTACACATGATGTTATTACGTCCTCCCACAATTAATGCAATATTTTAAGTACAAGACTCTTTAGTTTTCCTTCCCTGCAGATAGTGCTGTAAAAATCTTGTTTTTTAGAGCTCTGGAACTCTCTCCTGCATGTGTCAGGCTTCATGGACATTTCTATTCCTCACTTAAAGAAGAAATATAATATGTGACACAGGTTAACTTGTAATAGGCATTGTGATAGTTATCTGATTAAATGTCCATGTGGTTTGACATAAAGGATAGATTTCCACTGCTCTCAAAATTACAATTTCAGAACATACCAGTGTAGAAAAGGAAGGAAAGGATAAAACAAGGATCTGTTGCAAAAGCTTTACAGAAATAGGATATATCCTAACATCTTTTAAATTAATGGGCATTAAGGGACGCAACCTGGTTCTACTGAAGACTATGGGAGTTCGGTGTGATCAGGAGTTGATTCTGAGTGCATAACTTGATCCAGAAGGGATGAAGATACAAACTCTTGTGAGCCTTAACTCACAATGGTTTAAATGAAGAACTTGATTTAGTCCCTTCCCTTAAGGTAACTGCTGTAAAAGTTAACTGATCTTTTTATAAGCCAGTTGATGATGCATTTATTTTGTTCCACCGATATATTAATATGGCACAGATCATAGTATTTTTGATAATCTGTTATCAGTGCCAATCGTGCAATAGGAAATATGGATTTTGACTCATTCTCATATGTATCAGAGAAAGACGGGCTAAGAAACTACATGGTGAGCACTACTGAATCTCATTTAATGTAGGAATTAATTGAGGTTGCCAGAGAATTCACCACTGCAGTACTGCAGAGTTTAGGGGCCTTGCAGAAAAATTTTGGTGTCATTTGCTACAGAGTATTGCATTTATGTATTAGCTTAATTCATACTTTTCTATTAATTTCCACTGCAGAATTCGGCCTATATTGTTTTACTGTACCAGCTTTAAAATTCAAATGCCTTATTCTAATGTATGGATAACCCAATATATGCATGCTCAAATATAATTGGATTCATAGAATATCAGGGTTGGAAGGGGCCTCAGGATTGCTGCACTCAATAGGAAATCAAGAGAAAGGCAGCTATGAGACTAAGGGAGTTAGCCAGCTGAGTTAGCAAGTGGAGGAAGGCAGAGATACCACCTACCTTGCAGGTACTCTATAAGGAGGAACCTTAGATAAGAGGAAGATAGCACATTGCCAACACCACTGCTAGCTCTTCCTCTGCCTGCACCTTTGGGGGCCCTGGCCAGACACACATCCTGACCTTGAAGACTTCTATCTGGGTGCTGGTCCTGACTTTTTCTGAATGCAGCCTGCATCTCCCTGCCAAACAAAGCCAGGAAGGGGGAAACTATCCCTTGTGAGAGGTATCTGTTGGTAGAGTCTGTTGGGAAGCAAAGAACTGCAGGATGAGGTGACTCGCCTGCACAGCATACAGGAGTACAAGGACTTCATTGGCAGGATGCATATGGAGACATCCAGAATGAAGGAGGTTAGCCAACTACAGCAGCACCAGAGGAGGAGGCTGTATGGGGCGGAGTCTGGCTTCTGGCCATCTCAGGTAGTATACTATGCTCCACCATCCTCCACCCACCCAAATCCCCTGTCCATCGCAGTCAAGAACCAGTATGCCATACTGGTAACAGGAGGAGAGGAGCAGAACCCAGTGGTTGAGGAGGAGGGCCCACCTGACACCAGGGATGGGAGATTCATGGCCACCACATCCAAGAGGGGGAGATATAAGGTGGTGGTGGCGGTTAGGGACTCTCCAGGAGGATGGTGGCATCGGTCTTCTGACTTCACATGATGTCCCAGCAGGTGTGCTGCCTGCCTGGAGCCCATCTTCAAGATGTTACGGAAAGGTTGACATCCCTCTGACCACTATCCTATGCTGCTCACCCATTTGGGCACTACAGATACTGCCAGGTATGCCCCTGAGCAGATATGCAATGACTATAGGGCTCTGGGAGGAAGGGTTCAGGGCCACAGGTTGTGTTCTCATTCATCCTCCTGATGGACGGTCAGGGCCCAGGCAAGGGGACACGCATCCTGGAGATGAACACATTGCCGTGAAGATGGTGTTGACAGGAGGGCTGCACCTTCCTCTACCACGCGATGCTGTTCCAGGAAGGAGGACTGATGGGAAGAGATGGGGGCCCAACTGATCAAGAACGGGAAGAGCATCTTCACGGACTGACTTGCCAACCTAGTGCGGAAGACTTTAAATTACATTCAAGGGGGCAGGTGACAAAAGCCCAAATGTAGATATAAAAAAGTTACTTTAAAAGTGGGGTAGATGTTTGGTGTGAAGAAGAAGCAACAAGAGTCATAACAGTGGGAGAATCTGCTCAGTATCTTAGATGCCTATATATAGAAATGCAAGGAATATGGGGAATAAAAAAGGAAAAAATGAAAGTATTAGTTCATAGGTTAAACTATGGCAATTAGCTTCAGAGACTTGGTGGGTTCAGGGGCTGGCATACTGGTATAGAGGGGTATAGCTTGTTCAGCAAGGACAGATGGGAAAAAGGGAAGAGGTATTGTACATTATACATCAAAAATATATACACTTGAGGTCCAGAAGGAGGTGAGAGGCAGACCAATTGAAAGTGTGCCGACAAAGATAAGAGTAAAACATACACCCACACACACACCCCCACACACCACGGGATATGTCATGCTAAGGGTCTAGTATAGATCACCAAATCAGGAGGAGCAGGAGGAAGAAGCAGCTTTTCTAGAACAGAAATATCCAAAACCACAAGACTTGGTAGTAATGGGGAACTTTAACCATCCAAAAAGAACAGGAGGACTAGTGGCACCTTAGAGACTAACCAATTTATCTGAGCATAAGCTTCCGTGAGCTACAGCTCACTTCATCAGATGGATCCAGACATCTGTTGGAAAAGTAATATGTCATAATACAATACATAAAATAAGTTCCTGGAATGTAGTAGGGAAATTTTTTTTGTTTCAGAAGGTGGAGAAAGTAACCAGGGGGACTGCTATTTTACACCTGATTCTGACTAACAGGAAGGAATTGGTTGCTAATTTGAAGACTGAAAGCAATTTGGATGATTATGAAATCATGATTCTAAGTAAAGGAAGGAGTGAGAGCAATAGAATAAGGACAATGGACTTCAAAGAACAAACTAACAAATTCAGAGAACTGGAAGGTAAGGTACCAAAGGAAGAAAATATAAGGGGAAAAGTAGTTCAAGGGAGCTGGCAATTTCTCTAAGAGATATTGCAAATTGTTTTAAGGGTAATTTCTGTTGCTTGTATGCTGACTGGCTGACTTTTGGCCTGACCGCTTATGTGTTTATAAGTTTCTATGTGAAATAGGGGCAATGTTTTGGCCCCAGGACAGTCTTAAATGCAACAAAATGTACTACCAAGAGATTATTAGAGGAAAAAAAACAGGAAAGATCCCACATACAGAGAAACAGGCCATAGGGACCTGGTCAGATATGCATGGTCAGTGAATAACCAATCGGAAAAGAGAAATAACATGAAAATAGCTTGGACAGCAAAAGTTATGCCAAAGTTCATGCATACATGATGTATGAGTTTTGTAAAATAATTGAATATTAATTATAACTAACAGTGATTGGAAGAACTAATGAATAAGTAATTCTGATGTGTATAAGGGCAGTTGTAAGGTGAAGAGGGAGCATCAAAGGAGAATTCCATCACGACCTGCCTCTGTCCCAGGAGAAGGCAACTGGCCATTACTTTAATAGTAATTGTAAATGCAATTGCAAGGAAAGCTTCTGGTTAAAAATAAATTGTTGAATAAATAACCTTGAATGTCTCACACTCAAGAGTGTGACATTTTCACCCAAAGACAACATTAAAGACACAATGAGAAGGAAAGATAGGAAGAATAGTAAGAGGCCAATATGACTACATCTGGAACTCTTTAATGACCTAAAATCAAAAAGAAATCTTACAAAAAAGTGGAAACATGGTCACACTGTTAATAAGGAGTATAAAAGAACAGCACAAGTAGGTAGAGACAAAAATCAGAAAAGCTAAGGCACAATATGAGTTAAACCGAGCAATGGACATAAAAGGCAATAAGAGGAGGTTTTTTCAATTCCTTTGTCTTTCTCTTGGTGCCAATGCAAATGTAGGTCTTCTACTTAGCCAAGAAGGAGAGAGTTAATAACTCATGACATCACGAAGGCTGAGGTATTATGTGTTTATTTTGCCTGAGTCTTTAAAAAAAAAAGGGGCGGGGGGAAGGGGAATTAATGGTGACCAGATACTCAACACAATTAATATTAACAACAAGGGGAAAGAAATGCAAGCCAGAATAGTGAAAGAACAGGTTAAAGAATATTTAAATAAATTTGATGTATTCAAGTCAGCAGGCCCTAATGAAATGCACCCTATGGTACTTAAGGATCTAGCTGAACTAGTCTCAGAACCATCAGCAATCATCCAGAGAACTCCTGGAACACAGGTGAAGTCCCAGAAGATTGGAGAAGTTCAAATATAGTGTCTGACCAAAAAAAAAAAAAAAGCTAGTGAGCCTAAATTTGATACCTGGAACAAGTTATTAAAAAATCCATTTGTATGCACCTAGAGGATAATAGGGTTATAAATAGTAGCCAATATGGATTTGTCAAGAACAAATCATACCAGATCAGCCTAATTTCATTTTTTGACGGGATTACTGGCTGGTGGAAGGGGGGGAAGCTGTAAGAGTGACATTTTTTGATTTCAGTAAGGTTTTTGACAGTAATACATGTCATTCTCATAAGCAAATTAGGAAAAGTGGTCTAGATGTAATTACTATGAGGTGGGTGCATAACTGGTTGAAAGACCGTACTCAAAGTGTGATTATCAATGGTTCACTGTCAAACTGGTGGTGGGGTGGTATAGCTAGTGAGGTTCCACAGGGGTCTGTGTCCTGGATCCAGTACTATTTAATATTTTAATTAGTGACTTGAATAATGGAGCAGAGGGTATGCTTATAATATTTGTGGATGACACCAGGCTGGGAGAGGTTGCAGATAGGAAGAAAAGGATTAGAATTGAAAATGACCTTGACAAAATTGGAGAATTGGTGTGAAATGAACAAGATGAATTTCAACAAAGACGAGCAAAGTACTACACGTAAGAAGGACAAAACAAAGGCTAACACACAAAATGGGAAATAACTGGCTAGGTAGCAGTTATGGAACTGAAAATTATAGTGGATCACAAATTGAAATATGAGTAAATGTGATGGAGTTGCTAAAAAGCTAATATCACTCTGGGTTGTATTAAAGTGAGTGTTGTAAGATACAAGAGGTAATTGTTAAGCTCTACTCAGCACTGGTGAGGCCTCAACTGGAGTACCATATCTGGTTCTGGGCACCGCACTTTAGGAAAGACATAGGTAAACTGGAGAAGAGTCAAAGGGAGAGCAATAAACTATAAAAGTTTTAGAAAACCTGACCTATGATAATTTTTTTTAAAAATTGGCCATGTTAAGTCTTGAGAAACAAAACTGAGAGGGGAACCTGGTAACTGTCTTCAAATATATTATGGGATGTTACCAGAACACACTGATCAATTGTTCTCCACATCCACTGAAGGTGGGACAAGTATTGGCTTAATCTGCAGCAAGGGAGATTTAAATTAGATATTGGAGGAAATTTAACAATAAGGGTAGTTAAGCTCTGAAATAGGTTTCCAGCAGAGGTTGTGGAATTCCTTTCACTAGAGGTTTTTAAGAACAGGTTAGACAAAATACCTGTCAGAGATGGGCTAGGTATAGGTCCTGTCCAGTATAGGGGGCCAGATTAGATGACCTCTCGAGGTCCCTTCCAGCCCTACATTTCTATGCCCATGCCCCTATGGCATTGGAGGCTCCCCTCACAGCAATGTAATTCCACAGTGCAAGGAATGAAGCCAGATACGAGGAGCCATGTACATGAGATAGTTTTCAGAGTAGCCGCCATGTTAGTCTGTATTCACAAAAAGAAAAGGAGTACTTGTGGCACCTTAGAGACTAACCAATTTATTTGAGCATAAGCTTTCATGAGCTACAGCTCATGTCATCGGATGCATTCAGTGGAAAATACAGTGGGGAGATTTATATACATAGAGAACACGGAACAATGAAACAGTGGGTGTTACAGTGTATATGGTAACACCCATTGTTTCATGTTCTTTATGTATATAAATCTCCCCACTGTATTTTCCACTGAATGCATCCGATGACGTGAACTGTAGCTCACGAAAGCTTATGCTCAAATAAATTAGTTAGTCTCTAAGGTGCCACAAGTACTCCTTTTCTTTTTAAGAGATAGTTTGTCTCTGAAGAAGCGATTGGGGCAAAGACAGGGGATATATTGATATTTGGATCCTGCCATCCTCATTTCCCTGCTCCCACAAAGAGATGCATAATCACAGCAAGGCTTATGGCAGCCTCAGGAGCGTGCGGTAGTTTTGTATCCGCTTCACAAGTTGGAGGGGTAGAGGCCATTCTCATATAGAAACCCACTACATGCCCAGGAACTCAGTGTGTGCTGTCCTTCATTCTGTAAGGGAAGTTATTGATCCCTCACCAAGGAGCGTATACATACCACATTTGAACTTTTAAAAACAAAGCAGGAGACTATGCTGGCATGAAGCCAGTGCAGCACTCAGGACAAGGTTATATCAGGCCCAGCTGGTGTAGGAAGGAGACATTCCAGGGAAGGGACAGGATGTGAAAAGAGCCACAGTTTGATGTGCTGCTCCCATCCCCAACTAGAATACAGCCTTTCTAGCCAATGAGAGTTAGAATAGTAACAAGATGCACCATGTCATTTTGGACCCTGGAAAGTCAAGTATTGGCAGAGGCATAAAGGTAGCTCAGGTCCTCCTCCCTGTAGCTTTATCAGGTGAGCTCAGCTTTTCTGAGGACTGAGTCCAAAATTCTTCTCTTTATTTTCATAAGAGCACTCAAGAGGGCGGACAGCAGGCGGACAGTGTGGACAGAAACATTTAAATGTTTACACAAAAAACAGAATAGTACTTAACTGTGCCAAATACTCCATGTATTGGGAGAGGGGCGGGGCACAGAGTGCAGTTGGAAAAAACAAAAACAAAGAAATTTCAGACCAAAGGGTACCCATTCAGGGAAGTTAAATGGACCTAAAAAAAAAAAAAAGAGTTTGGCACAAAA
This sequence comes from Eretmochelys imbricata, assembly GCF_965152235.1. NCBI lineage: Eukaryota > Metazoa > Chordata > Testudines > Cheloniidae > Eretmochelys > Eretmochelys imbricata. The sequence goes on along the minus strand of NC_135579.1, from coordinate 68,756,601 downwards.
TTCCTCCTCAGTTGAACTATGATAATATAATAAGTGGAATTGTACATATTATTGTTTGTATGCCCTCTGACAGTGTGCAGGGAATTTCATCTCTTAAATGTGGTTGTCAAAGTACATTTAAAACAAAAACAAAAACAGTGTCAAGTGGGCTGACAGCAGGCGAGTCAGCCTTCCAAGTTTATAACACATACATTCAGCTTCTTCATGTACTACGCTTCTAGTGAGCTACTGTTAACTGCATTTACGGAGAGGTCATTATTCTTTTTGATAGTTTATTTTCTGATGCTGAAGTCATTCTCCAATACATCATGTTCGCATTAAAGTTCCTGGTACAATCAAGCTCTAGGTCACCCGTGTAAGATCACCAAGATATATATTTTTACCAAGAAAAGACAATCTTTGCTTTGTGGTATCACTATAATTTGACATGTGTTAAGTCTTTCCTTTCTGTAAATTTGTTTTTTTTCTGCAGTACTGACAATGTGCCTCTTGTTAATTCCCCTATCTCTACAGGTTCTATTTACCAGTGGCATTGCAGAATGCAATACTGATATCCAAACTAAAGCAATTTCAAAGGCCCATTGATTGAATTGTGTGCATATAAACTGAGGATGTGCAAGATGACATCAATCAAGTCCATAGAGTAAAGAAGGCTGAGAGGGAAGACTGTCCAGTAATTAGGGCAGTAGCCAAGGATTTGGGAGATGTGGGTTTGAGTCCCTGCTCTGCTAGACTTCCTGTGTAACCACAAGAAGGTAATTTAGTCCCTGTCTCTCAGTTCCCCATCTGTAAAATGGGGATACTGGCACTCTTAACTCACAGGGGTGTTGTACACATAGATACTCAGACAATAAGGTACTGGAGGCCCTATAAAGGGGTTAAGCTAGATAGATTTAGAAAAGCAGGCTTGCGCTGTGTGCATATGGAGAAATAAATCCTTGGGGCTGGAATCTGATCTCCTAGCAGGTTTATACCATAGTGAGCAAGATCAGAATCAGGCCCCAATTGGTGATATTAAGCACTAATAAGGCCTCAACCAGAGTACTGTATCCTGTTTTAGGCACCACACTTCAGGAAAGATGTGTAGACACTAGAGAAACTCCAGAGGAGAACAAAAATATACTTGAAGGTCTAGAAAACATGACCTGTGAAGAAAGATTCGGGGGGGGGGAGGGTTTGTTTAGTCTGGATAAGAGAAGACTGAGGGGGGACATGACTGTCTTCCAGTATGTAAAAGGTTGCTGTAAAGAAGATGTACAATAAATTGTTCTCCTTATTCACTGCGGACAGGAGGACAGTTTAGGTTGGACAGTAGGAAAAACTTCCTAACTGTCAGGGTAGTAAAGCACTGGATCAAAGTACTTAAGGAGGTTGTGGAATTTACATCACTGGAGGATTTTAAGAACAGGTTAGACAAACACCTGTCAAGGATGGTCTAGCTAACCCAACATCCACACACCACAACCAGTCTTGGCCAAAATATTACAGCCCTCAGGAAACTAAAATATTGTGTGTGCCACAGAAAGAACAGGAGCGACTGAGGTGCACTAATGCCAGAGGCCCCTGCAATAGCAGGGAATTGATTAAGTGAGATATTCCACTTCTTATATCCTCTAAATAATTTGTAAAGTTTACAAACAATGACCGTTTATTACCACTCTTTATTTTCATTGGGTAAGTAAATTCTGCATCTATACTACAAGGTAAGCTTCTCTAAGGCCTGTCAGATTTTGGCATGTGATTCACCGGCTGCATTGGGCAGGATCAGACGTAGACTTCCTATTGGAGCTGCTAGAAGCATTGTGCCTGAGTCAAGGGCAATGACTCCAGAGCAGGAGGGAAGCATGGCTGCTACTACGAAGTGTCAGTATGCAACCTTCCCTTATCCCATGTTGGTCTAACTCTGTTTGCTAGTGTGGAGGTGGGGCAACATTTTGAGGAGCCAGGAAGCAGTACAGGCCAAAGATCTGCCTAGTCTTTGTGCTCTCTGATGCACAGACTGTAATTGAGCAGAGGATCGAGCAGAAAGAAAGCTAGTTGTGTTTATGTCCTCTCCTTGCCATGTGTATCTGTACGAGACTGGGCATATGTCCCTCTGTATTTAAGTAAGACTTGCATAACGGGACTACATCATACACCGTATTAAATATTTTACCAGATGACCTACCATTTGTGAGACCATCAAATTTGATGATATTTTTATTTGGCTCTCCGATAATTACGCTGCTGTTGTTTCATTGGCAATAGGTGATTGCTCATGCTTATCTTATTCTACTAAATGAAGGTGCAACCAGTAATATTCTCCACGCCGGTAACAAAAACACAGTTCTCAGAATGTGGCAAATACTGCTCCACAGACCATTTTGCGGCATGTTTAGAATGTTACAACTTGTGTGACTACTCTTGCAGCTGCTGCTATGGTACTATGTGAAGAACACAGAGATAGTTCACACATGGAAAAAAAAATCCAGTGAGTTGTTAGTGCCATATGCACGTTCCATGTGTTAGGACCAGTCCAGATGGCAGTAGCAAAGTGGACTAAGTGCCCTGCAGCACCTTGTAGACTCGATTTAGCTTTCTTTTGTGCATTCTAGTAAATGCTGGAAACTATTCTTGATTGAAGCAGTGTTTCTTGAATGAAGTTTTCGCTTAGTTGTGTAATACACAGGGTGGATTGGATTTAAATCACCAATTTTAATCGTGATTTAAACCAGCAAGCAGGAAACCTTGATTTAAAAACAGAACAAAAAGACAATATGGTTTTACTCTTGTTTTGTACTTATTTGTATTTTCCTAAGGAAAGGTTGATTCTCATTGTCAGGGTTCCTTCCCCACTCTGAACTCTGGGGTACAGATGTGGGGACCCGCATGCAAGACTCCCTAATCTTATTTTTACCAGTTTAGGTTAAAAAACTTTCCCAAGGCACAAATTCCACCTTGTCCTTGAACAGTATGCTGCCACCACCAAGTGATTTAGACAAAGAATCAGGGAAAGGACCACTTGGAGTTCCTGTTCCCCCAAAATATCCCCCCAATCCCTTACACAGCCTTTCCTGGAGAGGCTTGAGAATAATATCCTAACCAATTGATTACAAAGTGAACACAGACCCAAATCCCTGGATCTTTGGACACTGGAAAAAGCAAACAAACAAAACCAAGCAATCAGTTCTTAAAAAAAGAATTTTATTTAAAAATAAGGTAAAAATCCCCTCTGTAAAATCAGGTTGGAAGATAACTTTATAGGGTAACAAAAGATGCACAAAACAGAGGAACCCCCTCTAGCCTTAGTTGGAAAGTTACAACAAAACAGGGATAAACCTCCCTCCAGCAAAGGGAAAATTCACAAGTTGAGAAAACAAAGATAAACTAATACATCTTGCGTGGCTGTACTTACAATTTCTGTAATAGGAGAGACTGGTTCAGAATGGTTTGGAGGACATGGATTGATGTCCGGTCCCTCTTAGTCCCAAGAGCGAACAAACACAGAAACGAAGAACCCAAAACAAAGCCTCTGCTCCCCCCCACCTCCCCAGATTTGAAAGTATCTTTTGTCCCCATGTTTCCTTTGGTCAGGTGCCAACCAGTTTATTTGAGCTTCTTAACCCCTTACAGGTAAGGAGGAATTTTAGGCTACCCTTATGGTTATGACACTCATTTGTGGATATAATTTGATACTTTTTTAAAGTCAGGATGATACACTTATTCAGATTCTTAACTTTTACTTTTGTTAATGTTAGAAAGTGGTGGATGACATTTCTTATTTACTGAGTGTGACCAGATGCCCCAATTTTATAGGGGCAGTCCAGATATTTGGGCCTTTGTCTTCTATAGGTGCCTATTACCCCCACTCACTGTCCTGATTTTTCACACTTGCTATCTGGTCACCCTAAATTTACTAGATGATTAATTTTTTACTTATTTGTGTCAAGTTGGATTTGGATGGAAATTGCAGTTAAAGATGAACAAAAACAACATTTTAAAATTTTGTAGTTAAATAAAACTACCTAAGTGTTCTGGATACCGGAGGAAAAAAAAGTAAGTTTATCAAAACATGTTTTAAATTTAACACTATGTATATAGTGAATTGAACTGATTGTTTCTGCTCATCTTGTCCTTCAAAATGTTGGAGTTAGTAGATTTCATCCTCCACATCTTATTTTTATTTGCAGATTAGAAGAGGAAAACCACTTTCCTACTTTTTCAGCTTCCATTCAATATTTCAACTTTGAATGAGCTAGTCATGAAACTGAACTAGTTGAATACAGTGAAGTGAAGAAAATACTTTTTATGATCCTGTAGATGAGGCTACTGCTGTCCAAAACCAGTTTAGCTTTCCAACAAACTCTGGTTCCAGATGTTTACCCAGCAACAGAGCCCTGTGCAGGACTATTTTTTTAATCCCGCTCCTGTCCCACTCTCCAATACCCTCTACTACTTCCACCTGCTCCTGCATTATTTCTTGCATTTTTACCCTGCTCCCACCTGCAAACACCTTAGGTCTCACAAATCCCACGAGTGAAAGAGATATTCCTCCATGCAATTAAAAAAAACCCACAAAACAATCGCCAAAATAGTCGGTTAATATATATTATATATATAAATAAATGGAATTCAGACAATTTTTACCACTAAACAAGAACAAACCTTGCTTACACCATCTAAAAATACTTTAACTCATTATAATAGCCATCAAATCTCTTTCTATCCCTTGCTTACATTTAAGTATTAAAAGTTTTAAAGTGTTTTCCCGCAAAGTACCACAGTCTGTTTTTTTCTTTGCCCTCCCTATCCCTCCCACAAAAAAGTACATTTTCCCCTGCTATTATGGCAGCGTGTTCTGTGGGACCCTAGGATGCCAGTCCCTCTGTAGGGTTCTGCCCAGCAACTTCCACAGTTCAGTGGTTTGACATTGTTTAAAACTTTGGCAGCAAACATGTACTGCTTGATTTTAAAGAAAATCTAATTTAAATGATTTTAATAAATTGTAGTAAATTTAGGCCTAACATACGTTGTCATAATATCAAAGAAGTTTTTAAAAAAGAAAGTGCATTCTTAAAAAAAATTTCTTCTCCACACCCATTTTAAAAAAGGAAAGAAAGAAAATATAATTGATAGTTTTCCATCCTGATCACACTGGTGCTAATGAGAGTGAACTTTATTTCCAGATCCCACTCACTTGACATAAGAACTACAAAAAAAGATTAGTACACCTGGCACATAAACAGGGGTCAGCATGCACTGACCTCTGTGGCTATCATTACAAGTTCATATATTAATAATCTGAAATCATCTCTAAGTAGTGAAAACTTGATGTTCAAATGATAATTTTAATTCTTTTTATTCTGGTGACTGATTGACACTCTTGGAAAGTGGTTTTGGCATAAGAAGCTTAATCTATTCTAATTAACATGTTTTGAGAAGGTATTTTCTGTGCACAGGCTGGTGGTGAGCTATAGAAAGTTTATTCATGAGAACCTGAAGTGCAATAATGTGGTTCTTGTGAATGGAGAATGGTTCCTCTTTCTTCCTACAAATTCCTTCTGAAACCCCTCCCAGACCACCTCCAAGTTAGTCATGTTCTAGTTTTGAATATGAAATATTACAACTGAAATTATTTTTGCCAATTCAGCCAGTCCCATTGCCCCCAAGAACGTAGCCTCCAATTACCTCAGTCCATTTCCCCTCCATTTCACCTGCCCAGGTTCATCCTTTGAAAAAAGGTATTCCTTTGCTCAGTTCAAATCCACTTATCAGGTCTTCTTCCTATTTTGTTCCCCTTGTTCTCCACATCATGTCAAGCAGCTCCACATTGCCCAGTGATAACTGGCTGCTGCCCACAAAAGTTAAATTCCTTTCTCAGCAATATCTCCACAGTTTGCCTCCCAAACTCAATCACTTCCACTCTCCATTCTTCCATTTCTTTTGAAACTCTTGGGCTGGGGGAATGCTCTCACATATTATTTACCCCCAAAACTACCACATTGCTTCCACTCTGCCTTCCATCTCCCTTCTCCACTGTTCTGTCCAGTACAAAAATTTCCCTTCTGATTATCAATATATTCTATATCTTTAAGTCTCTTCCCATCGGATTTCATCATCTCTCATTTTTTATCTACAGATGGTACACATAGATTACACAGTTTACTTGCATTTTAAAATATAATTATGTATGACCGTGATGCATTCTGTGGTAGATTTGAATGGAAGCCGTGTAACTGTAGTGCTTCAACATAGACACTACAACAACGGGAGAGGTTCTCTTGTCTCTGGAGGTAATCCACTCCACTGGAGGTAGCTAGGTTGATGGAAGAATTTGTCCATTGACCTAGCACAGTCTTCACTAGGGGTTAGGTCAGCCTAGTGGTATGCATTTTTCACACCCATAAGAAACAGTTATGCCAATGTAACTTTTCAGTGTAGACCCATCCTTATCTCTCTTTGGAATAGAGCATGGGTGAATGTGATTGTACATTTCTCAGAATCTTAAGGTGAAAAAAATCCCACTTTTTCAAATGTAATCTTATTTGTTCCAAAGTGTAAATCACTGCCCTATGAGGCAGTGTGGTACTACAATTTCAAATATTTACTACAAATTCAGTACACTATAGAGTGCAAAAATTAACGTCCTACAATCTAGTATTCACATGGTTAAGTCAGCATATAGAGAGACTACATGGAGGTTGGTGGAAGATTTAAATAGTTCATATCCATATGCACAGACGTAGCACACTCAACACCAAAATGAAATATGAGAAGCAAAATATCAGGGACAAGGACATGGGAAAACCAGAGAATACTTCTGGAAATAACCAAGAAATGCATTCAAAAGGAAAGGGTTAGAAAGGAGTAACACTGTCTGTGTTTAATAATTACAACAATCAAAAACCAAGTAAGAATGTAATCAATACTCAGAGAAGTTTAAATGCAATGCCACAATCAAGCAAAATTAGAGACCAAAACATAATGGTTTTTATCAGTGCATAATTTTTTCAATTTCTGAGTAGCACTTATGGCTAAGGCACATCTTTTATCCTTATCCTTGATGGAAACATTGCAACTGATCAAGCTTCCTAAGTACACAAGATTCTACTTGTTCTACGACTTCATCACTGCTGCATTTCAACACTTCCCTTTTCCAAGATACAATAAATGCCAAGAAGATGCAGTAGTTTCAAGTCCAAGTTGACAACACCAATTTTCCAAGGTAGCGAAGAGTATCATCATTAATGCAAACATCTGTCAATTGTACTATGTCATCTGCATAAGCTAAGGAACTTAACTCTAAAATCATCCAATGTCATGCCCTCAAACTCATCTGACATTCTTAATATCCAGTTTAAGAACATGATGAAAAGCAATGGTGATTCCATGCCCCCTTTTCTTACATCAGACGTTCCACTTTGGTATCAAAGTGGAAATTGATCAAACCAGCATAACAACAGTATTACTCTATAGTTTGGAAGCAACTGCATTACATGAAACAGACCTAAGAAGTCTGGAGGCAGTAGAGATGAGAGTTCTTCAAAAGATAGATATTAAGTGGAATGAGTTTAAGACAAAAATAATTTAGGGAAGTAAGATTTGAAACCAGGGTATGATATTGGTTATAATCAAAAAAAGATTATGATGGTGGGGACCACTGCAGAAGACAAACAGAAGATAGCATTGGCAAAGAAAATAACTTAGACATAAGCAAAGTCTCTGACCTAGAGGCTGACTACTGGAGGGACATTCTATGCAATACTTGAGGAACAAGCCATGGACAGGAATGAATGACAACACTGTTCCCTTCTCTACAAAGATGCTCTGGGATGAAAAGGAGGAGATCAAAGTAGTCTGGACCAGATCAGATGTCTATTCAAGTAATCAGAAAGGCTCCTGCTGACTTCACTGGGCATGGGATCGAGCCTTATATGCCTGACAATTCGTTAACAATATTGAACAGCGAAATTGGTTACCTTTTAAGGTAATGAGTGAGTTCAAGATTAGTTTATGCCATATAACTTTGAAGGCATCTCCAAGGTGATCATAAAAGCTTAACAAGGCTGAGAAACTTAGCAGTTTTCAAACATCTTATCTATGTGCTACAGCAAAAATGAAATACGTTTTTTGGTATACAAAAAAACTGAAGGTTGTTTATGATTGAATGCTAGACAGAAATTAAAGTCCCTGTTTCCTCCTCCCACTTAAGTCTATTCAGGCTGAGCTCTCAGTTTATGACACATGACTGAATTCTAGCTTTATATTTAACAAAGTGAAATGCATGTTCCATTTACAGTTCAATCATAGAATTAGTTTGGGATTTGAAAGAAAACAAAGATGTAAGTTTGCTCATCAATAACTTTACACAATTGTTGCTTATTTATGCTTCTTTAAACATTGCACTAGGTTGTTTGAAAACCCACATATAAACAACCCAGATGCAATGAGACTTTTTAGCTCTTGTTCTTCAAGCAATGGAAGCTTTAAGCCTTTTCACTGAATGTACTGTCAGTTAAATTACATGCTGGGATTCTGCATTGGTAGCTAGCAAAATCACCACTGTTTGAAAATTAGATTGAGCCAGTTCCTCTGGTTATAAGTTATAACCCCATGCCATATTAATGACTAAAGATTAATTCTTAAGTTATACACCAAAGGTTTCACAATTCCATTGTTTGATTGCTTTTACCAGCGAATACTGCATATATATTATTCACAAAAAGTCATACTCGGTTGTCCTTAATTTAATGCTGTAATAAGTTTAGGCTCTCTCTTCTGTTTTCAGTAACCTACAACTTGGAATTTATGCAGAGGGATATATAACAACTGTGCAAAAGACACAGACAAAAAGTTATAGGAGAAGTAAACAGATTAAAAATGAGATCCGAGCATTGCAATTTTCTGACGGTGGAAAGAATTAACTGCCTTTTTCTAAAAAGTTCTTTTAACTATGATATGAATGACTTTCTTTTACTTAATCCCTTGATATACTGCCCTAAAAATGCAAGTCAACCATAGATGCTTTAAGCAATGTGTATTTCAGCATACTAAATCATTTATCAAACCAGACTCTGATTGTCAAGCATGCTCACTATTGAACTAAAGGTCCCCGACTTTGCTAGCAGACCTATAACTCCTTAGGCATTGAGCGTGACTGCAACACCTGCTTTTCTCTTTATAATTATTCTGTCCTTAATGAATAAGAAGGACATTCATTTACAAGTCTCCTGTAAAGTATAAAAAAATTCCATAATGTCTGAAACACAAAGATGGCAAAGCTTCCTAGTGCTTGCCATAAATTCTGTTTAAAATAGGCTAGAAAGAGAAGAATTTGACTCTCCAATGGTAGGACTAAATCAACTACAATATATTTTTTAGACTGCAGAATTTGAAACTACTTAATCACATCACACTCCTATCACATCAACAGACCCAATAAAGGCTAAGCTACTGTGCACTTGCACTTCAACCTGTGCTGAAACATCTTTGAAAGAAATAGAGCTCGAGCTAGCCACTTTTGGAAAAACAAAAACAGAGTACTCTGAATAAAGACATTATTCAACTAAGCTCTGACTGGAAAACAGTCTGGAAGACACTCTAGGGATGAAATCCAAACTCCAATGAAGCCAGTAAAAAACTCCACCTGTCTTCAGTCAGGCGAAGAATTCATCCTAGAATTTTTATTTTAGAATATTTACACAGTAACATTCAACCTTAGTGCTACAGTAGTCACCAGTAAAAAGCCAGTATTTGCCAACAGACATTACATAATACTTACTTTTCTAACAAGGTCAATCGCAAAGTTTGTTTTGTTTTTTTAAAAGATGTTTTTCATTATCCCGATTTTACAGGGATAATGTTTACAGGGGAAATTAAGAAACAAGTAGTAAGGTGACTTGCCCAACATCACACATCAAGTAAGCACTATGATCAGAACATGGGTTTGGGACTATATGGACTGTGTCATGGAATCTCCATACATGCATAGTGCTAGCTAAGACACTAAAGCTGAGTGGTAGCTTTCCCCAATATTTGGGATAGGAAATAGCTGATCCATATATGATCGCAAATGCCAACTTAAAAATAAAGAAATAAAGCAAAAAAACCCACAAAGCCAATAACTTGTTTCTCTAGCCATAGTCTATAATTCTTCAATGTGGAAGAAAGCAGTAGCATGTGAAGTTACTGCCCATGGCAGCTTCATGTATGAATTTAGTTTGGGCTCTTCAGTAGGATTTTTGTGATATGTTACTTGAAAATAGTCAACCATATATGCTTTAAGCTTTAAATAAAGTCCAAAGTTTGCATACATTCATTTCAAAGAAATACTGCTAGAAGTGTAGAGAAAACTTAGTTAAATAAAAGGGAGTACTTGTGGCACCTTAGAGACTAACCAATTTATTTGAGCATAAGCTTTCGTGAGCTACAGCTCACTCCATCGGATGAAGTGAGCTGTAGCTCACGAAAGCTTATGCTCAAATAAATTGGTTAGTCTCTAAGGTGCCACAAGTACTCCTTTTCTTTTTGCGAATACAGACTAACACGGCTGTTACTCTGAAACCTGTTAGTTAAATAAGAAATTAAAAAGCCATCGAGGTTTGGAAAACATTTTAAAACATTGAATTTAGGATACTGAACTGCTGACATTCTGCAATTCTCTTCCTTTGCTATTTATTTCAAGAGATATTAGCCTAAAAGAAGGGTCTTCGTTCTTTGTTAGTTCATCTGATCGTTGTCCATATTCCCCACTTGAAATCAAAATTCCCTAACTGAGACAATTAATCATTATCTGGGCACATATTTACGTGGGTCCAGTAGCTACATATTTGGATCAGGATAGATTAAGTGGCTGGAGCAGATGAAGATTTAAGGAATAAAGATCATGGGCTTTATTTTTCTAAAACAGAAACCTCACTGTTAAAGCAATGTCTGAGGAAATAGAAATAAGAGAAACAGATATAAAGTAGAATTTTCTACAGTGAAAATATTGCAGTTTTCTGAGGCTGATGCCGATATCTTAGACCAGTGTAACTCAGTTGTAGCTCAGGCCAATTAAGTTACCCCAGTGAGAAGGCTGTCTGAAGCAAGATAAGAATTAGGTCCTTAGTTTGATACTGACATTTTTAGCTCTATACTGTTCAAAGGCTGTCATTTGGTTAAAGTGTTAGTTTGTTACTATTTAGAACTATTTAGGAACTATTTAGAAAAGCTGGACGAGCACAAGTCCATGGGGCTGGATGCGCTGCATCCGCGTGTGCTAAAGGAGTTGGCAGATGTGATTGCAGAGCCATTGGCCATTATCTTTGAAAACTCATGGCGATAGGGGGAAGTCCCGGACGACTGGAAAAAGGCTAATGTAGTGCCCATCGTTAAAGGGAAGGAGGAGGATCCTGGGAACTACAGGCCAGTCAGCCTCACCTCAGACCCTGGAAAAATCATGGAGCAGGTCCTCAAGGAATCAATTCTGAAGCACTTAGAGGAGAGGAAAGTGATCAGGAACAGTCAGCATGGATTCACCAAGGGCAAGTCATGCCTGACTAATCTAATTGCCTTCTATGATGAGATAACTGGTTCTGTGGATGAGGAGAAAGCAGTGGACGTGTTGCTCCTTGACTTTAGTAAAGCTTTTGACACGGTCTCCCACAGTATTCTTGCCAGCAAGTTAAAGAAGTATGGGCTGGATGAATGGACTATAAGGTGGATAGAAAGTTGGCTAGATTGTCGGGCTCAATGGGTAGTGATCAATGGCTCCATGTCTAGTTGGCAGGCGGTACCAAGTGGAGTGCTCCAATGGTCGGTCCTCGGGCCAGTTTTGTTCAATATCTTCATAAATGATCTGGAGGATGGTGTGGATTGCACCCTCAGCAAGTTTGCAGATGACACTAAACTGAGCGGAGAGGTAGATACACTGGAGGGTAGGGATGGGATACAGAGGGCCCTAGACAAATTAGAGGATTGGGCCAAAAGAAATCTGATGAGGTTCAACAAGGACAAGTGCAGAGTCCTGCACTTAGGACGGAAGAATCCCATGTACCGCTACAGACTAGGGTCCGAATGGCTTGGCAGCAGTTCTGCAGAAAAGGACTTAGGGGTGACAGTGGACGAGAAGCTGGATATGAGTCATCAGTGTGCCGTTGTTGTCAAGAAGGCCGATGGCATTTTGGGATGTATAAGTAGGGGCATTGCCAGCAGATTGAGGGACGTGATCGTTCCCCTCTATTCGACATTGGTGAGGCCTCATCTGGAGTACTGTGTCCAGTTTTGGGCCCCACACTACAAGAAGGATCTGGAAAAACTCAAAAACATCCAGCGGAGGGCAACAAAAATTATTAGGGGACTGGAACACATGACTTATGAGGAGAGGCTGAGGGAACTGGGATTGTTTAGTCTGCAGAAGAGAAGAATGAGGGGGGATTTCATAGCAGTTTTCATCTACCTGAAAGGGGGTTCCAAAGAGGATGGATCTAGACTGTTCCCAGTGGTAGCAGATGACAGAACAAGGAGTAATGGTCTCAAGTTGCTGTGGTGGAGGTTTAGGTTGGATATTAGGAAAAACTTTTTCACTAGGAGGGTGGTGAAACACTGGAATGCGTTACCTAGGGAGGTGGTGGAATCTCCTTCCTTAGAAGTTCTTAAGGTCAGGCTTGACAAAGCCCTAGCTGGGATGATTTAATTGGGGATTGGTCCTGCTTTGAGCAGGGGGTTGGACTAGATGACCTCCTGAGGTCCCTTCCAACCCTGATATTCTATTATTTTGGGGAGCAATTTTTTTGTGTTAACTCTTATGTAGGAGAGTCCATCATTCTATATGCCACTCCCCTTCACCAAACCCCTCACATGAGCTACTAATATCATGATTATACCCTAAGAAACAGCCTGCACTGTTCTGAAATCATCATCTCAATGCACAGGGAAAGTTAAGATGAATCCTAGTCTCCATCCTGTGTTTGACCAAATCCAAAAGTAGAAGTGCCTGCTTGAGAGTGAGAGTGCTTGTAACAGCTGGTGGAGAATCAGGCAGGTTTTTACCCTGCATGTAATAAAAATGCCATAAAAAATGTTTTTGGATATGCAACAACTAGGGTTATACAGTATTTGCACATACAAAACAGGGATTTATATTGCCAACAGCTAACTACCATATTGCACATCCATTTCTACATTGGGAATAAAAAGTGTAGGGGAACAATTTCAGAGGCTACTTTTAAAAATTTGGCCTAAGTCTTTGAGACAGTACAAATGAGTGGATGAAGGTAATTCTAAGATAGGATAGCCAGAGGACACAACCACATGGGCCTATCATAACTAGACACTCTTTCCACTTCTGTATTAGTATACTGCTAAATAAGAAAGTAAAGCAAGATCTTTGAGATACAGCATTAAGAATACTTCAAAGGAGAGGAATGTAACTATCCCAGCATAATGGCATTGGAGCTTTCAAAACCTTGTCATTATATGATATCTGATTAAATGAAAAAGATTTTTTTAGCCAGAAATCTCCATGTTCAACATTTAATGTACTCCATCCTGTGAAGGAGAGCCAATACTATCTCAAATACTGTCCTCTTAAACTGAGAGTCTGTTACAAAAACCAAACAAACAAAAATCACATTAGAAAATTTTGTTACTCGATTAAAATAAAATTGAGATTAATAGAGATTTGAGAAATTAAATGATACTTATTGTTAACCTTGAAAATTAAGAAGGGCTGCCACTTCTATAGGAAATTAACTATATGTAATTAATGGTGGCATGGAGGTGAATACAGGAGGGCAGGAGATTACATAATTTTAAGATCCTGAAAATGGGAATACCAGTGAAATGCTGGATTTTTATAAAACTGTATACTTTGTCAGCTAAGTGTTTAGTACTTCTGTTAAGAATCACCGAGAACCCTAAATAACAACAACCTACAACAATCTCTACCTGTTCTGTAGGACACCACCATACATGATTCCACAAACTGGTCCACAAATATGCAGCAACATTGCCATGGAGTATGCATATGGAGGTCTTTTCTTTGTTTGCAAAAAGGTTCTGAAGGAACTCAAATGTGAAATTGCAGAACTACTAACTGCAGTCTGTAACCTAACATTTAAATCAGCTTCTGTACCAGATGATTGGAGGATAGCTAATGTGATGCCAATTTTTAAAAAGGGCTCCAGAGGTGATCCCAGCAGTTACAGGCCTGTAAGTCTGAATTTAGTACCAGGCAAACTGGTTGAAACTATAATAAAGAACTATATTGTCAGACATATAGATGAACATAATTTGTTGAGGAAGAGTCAACATGGTTTTAGTAAAGGGAAATCATGCCTCACCAATCTACTAGAATTCTTTGAGGGGGTCAACAAGCATGTGGACCAAGGGGATCCAGTGGATATAGTGTACTTAGATTTTCAGAAAGCCTTTGACAAGGCCCCTCACCAAAGGCTCTTATGCAAAGTAAGCTGCCACGGAATAAGAGGGAAGGTGCTCTCATTTATTGGTAACTGGTTAAAAGATAGGAAACAAAGTGTAGGTATAAATGGTCAGTTTTCAGAATGGAAAGAGGTAAATAGTAGTGTCCCCCAGAAGTCTGTTCTGGGACCAGTCCTATTCAACATATTCATAAATGATGTGGAAAAAGGAGTAAATAATTAGGTGGCAAAATTTGCACATGATACAAAATTACTAAAGACCCAGGCAGACTGTGAAGAGCTACAAAAGGATCTCTCAAAACTGGGTGACTGGGCAACAAAATGGCAGATGAAATTTAATGTTGATAAATGCAAAGTGATGCACACTGGAAAGCATAATCCCAACTATACATATAAATGATGGGGTCTAAATTAGCTGTTACCACTCAAGAAAGAGATCTCGGAGTCATTGTGATAGTTCTCTGAAAACATCTACTCAATGTGCAGCGGCAGTCAAAAAAGCAAACGGAATTCTGGGAATAATTAAGAAAGGGATAGATAATAGGAAAGAAAATATCATGTTGCCTCTATATAAATCCATGGTATGCCCACATCTTGAATACTGTATGCAGATGTGGTTGCTCCATCTCAAAAAAAGATATTTTGGAATTAGAAAAGGTTCAGACAGGGGCAACAAAAATGATTAGGGATATGGAACAGTTTCTGTATTATGAGAGATTAATAAGACTGGAACTTTTCAGCTTGGAAAAGAGACAGCTAAGGGGAGATATGATTGAGGTCTATAAAATCATGACTGGTGCAGAGAAAGTAGATAAGGAAGCATTGTTTACTACTTCTCATATCACAAGAGCTAGGGGTCATCAAATGAAATTAATAGGCAGTAGGTTTAAAACAAATAAAAGGAAGTATTTCTTCACACAGCCAGCCTGTGGAACTCCTTGCCGGAGGATGTTGTGAAGGCCAAGACCATAACAGAGTTCAAAAAGAACTAGATAAATTCATGGAGGATAGGTCCATCAATGGCTATTAGCCAGCGCGGGCAGGAATGGTGTCTCTAGCCTCTGTTTGCCAGAAGCTGGGAATGAGTGACAGGGGATGGATCACTTGATGATTACCTGTTCTGTTCATTCCCCCTGTGGCACCTGGCACTGGCCACTGTCAGAAGACCAGATACTGGGCTAGATGGACCTTTGATCTGACCCAGTAGGGCCATTCTTATGTTCTTAAGGATGCGTTTTTAATGTTAATTAACATATGCTAACTAGGATGTATTAAAATCCTAGTTTAGACAACCCAATTTGTAGTTGTCTGGTAACTATATTAACTGCTGATCACAGCTCCCCAATGGAAGACTTGCAGGCCTTCTGGCATGGGGACTCAGTCTACAGGTGGGAGGATCACAGGATTCCACCTCAGGACAGGTGAAGGCGAAAGGCCTCATCTTCCGGGGTGCACTCCGAGAGAACCAAAAGGGGTCAGAAGGGCAGCTCAACCTCAACTTAACATGTTTTATTATGACCTGAAAGCACAACTAATAGTGCGGGAGGGTGGGTTGGTTGCGGGGGGCATACACAGAGACCATCACCCCTAGAGTATGGGACAAAATGCATCCTGGGACTCCCAGATATTCAGAAGCAGTGTGCCAAGCCAACTTCTATATCCCTTTACAGAGTGCAGTTTATTTACCCTTCATGGCCAGCCAGCTCGGTACTTAAGTAGATGGGAGACATGATCTCATCATCTTGTTTCACCTCCCTTTGGGTGCCATAATCCCTCACATGGAACATGGATGGTGTCCACAAGCTCCCCTGAGCAAACGGACTGAAATTCTTCATGTCTCTGATGGAGGCCTTGCAAAAGTGTGTGTAGCAGTGGGGAATGGGGGTTAGGGGGCAGTAGAGGTAAATGTCTTCCACCCTGCCCCCACACTATCATGCACCAACACCACAGAGGCCAATGAGAATCTGGCCTCACTGATTTATAAGCTTTCCATTCATTTTTACTTCAATATTAACCTTCCACTGAAATTTGCTTTGCCACCATGTTTAGGGAGAGACTAAAATGCAATCTTTTGTGTACATTTACTTCCATTTTATTTCAGATCATTTGTGCATCTTAGCTACATTCTATCTCCCGATTACGGGATTTCCTTAGTCACAAGATGTCAGTGGCAGATGTGATGAGCACAAGGAAAATACCTAAACAGTTTGAGTTCACATAATGCTTTAAAGATAATATTTAACCAACATGGGCAGTATATGCTCTTAAAGACAACTACACAACTGGAGCCCAGGATGGATAAATTGTGTAAATCAAAATAAATATATTTCAGGCTGTATATAGTACATACTGAAGCACAGAACTTCCTTTGAATTATGACACCATCCATACTTTGCTCACTATTTTTGTTTTTCTCTCTAGCAGAGTTATTCAGGATCTCTTAGGCCTTCTCATTAAATATTGTCCCTTCCAGGCTCCTGGAGTCAGCATCAGATAATCTGTTGCCTCTTAAGAACTAGATTATCGACTTGTAGTGCAAGAGCCTTTTGAGAGCACATATTCTTCCTAAATCAGCAGCAGTCTGAGGTAATCTACCACTGTGTCTGTCATTATGAATGTGAAGTTTTGCTTAGAACTGGCTTCTTTTCTATAACTTTTTAAACTGCAGTTGGAACCAGCCCTTAATTGGTTTTGATTTTTGTGCATATAGCTCCTTGGAATGCTTTGTGAAAGGCTATACATGATTTCTGTACTGTTACACTCTAGGTTCTCTTATTGCTGTACTAAGAAATTATAGGAATACGATCAGATACAACCTGTAAGTTCAAGAAAAGTGAACAGTTTCCCCCTAAATTATTTTACTGAATGCATACAAGTGTTGCACACCTAAAGAGAGATTTGGTTAACTATATATTTATAGCAGGTTCGTCAATGAAGAGTACATGAGAAAACTAGCATCCAAAAGTAACTATACAATTTTCTTTATAATTTCACAAAAATTGTAAAATGAGTAGCTAATGTGTAAGTAGTTTTTGTTCTCACATGGTAATGCCAGAGTTTATGCTTCTTCATAAAAATATAAAATACACATTAAAGCAAGAAACAAAGCACCAGTGTATATTGTCAGAAATCTGTCAGCCATTCTGACATTTTCTATGAGCTGCTGCTTCTAGTTCTCTTCCTCTGAACCCTTTTTTTCTGTCTCTGCAGGGGCTTTTTAATGCAATTTCTACCAAGTAGCCCAGGAGAAAAACCTTATCTTTATAACACACCCATTTTAATCTCTTTGATGTGCAGTAATCCAATATGCATGTAACCTGGGGCTGCTTTCTAAAAAGATCTGCAAATGATAAGAGCCTTGTAATTCACCAAGACAGATTTTAAAAGGAGTTCACAAGGCTAGTTACTAGAAGGATGGAAACTATCCTTTCATCTTGGTATTGATAGGATAGATCAAACTGGTTAGACATAGATTGAGTAATTCTACAACATTAATGGAGTCAACAGCTTTACTGTACCTGACTTTCATTTTTCATAGTCTAGTTTGTGACGCATAACAGGAAAAAGGTAAAACAGTCAACCCCGCAAATCTAGCAATTGTATTTCTGTGCACACCCTCGTGTATGTGTGCATAATGCATAGCTCCTAAAAATCTCCGAGCAGCAGACATCAAGTCTGATAACAACAATTGTGTCTCTTTAATAATAATATAACTTTTTCAAGTAGTTAGTAAATTGGATAATAAAAAACATTGAAACAGCACTATTCTACCTATTTTGCTTCAGCGTTTGTTACATACAGGCTTCATCATCACCACTTGCATGAGAGCTTCAGTGTTAAACTAGCTTTACTGAAGACACAGTTGCCTTTAAAGCATTCGAAGAAGTGCTGTTCCAGCACTGAAAATGAGATAGGAAACAACTAATTAATAACTACTTAGGACTCAAAGACTTTTGAAATCAAGTCTTGAAATCAAAGAAAAGGTAGAAAAGATATGATGTGAATGACTTACCCCTATTCGGAGTGTTGAGGTGGTGTTAAATTCTGTAATTGGCTTTTAAGAGAAGCTGGATAATTTTGACACCAACACTCGGAATAGGTGAATACTATGCTAAGGGACGCTTTAGCGAGCATGCTGATTGATGCAGCGATCAGGAAATTTTTTTCCCCCATATGGAAACTACAGGCTTCAGATTAATGACTAATAAGATGAATCATGCGTTCCTATAAGCAGCAGGTAGAAATTAATTTCAGAAGTTTGTTTTCTTTTTAAATAAAAAAAAACAATTGTGCAAAAACCCAGCCTTTTGAAGTTCTGAGATTAAAAAAAAAAAAAAGAAAAGAAAACCTAGTTAAAAAACCCACAATAAATATCTTAACCCACGATAAATATCTTTAGGAAAATACCCCACTGCTCCAGTCACAGGCTCTTCCTTCTCCAAACCAATTAAAAAGTTTTTTCGAGGTCATGGGTTAGAATCTTCTTTCTCCTCTTGCAGCTACAGGTGGTGTTGTAAATCCAATTTAAATCAGGCTCTTTGGAAATCTCTCTACTTAGGAGAACTAGTGATCACCCAGGCATAGGGAACATGGCCACAGAAAAAGGAGCTGCTAGAACAACCCCTTGGGGGCTACTGGCAGCCAGCATAAGCTGAAGCAACCTTGAGGATGCTGTGATGAACCAGACCACCAGTCTGACATGGTCAGAATTGAAGGAGCATTAATAAATCAGAATCTGGGCTGGAAAAATAAAGGGAAATGTTGCTATGAGTGTTCCCTCAGCTGTAAATATGAGTTCACCTGCTATACTCACACTCCTTTCATGTTTGTGCTCTGCAAATATGAGAGAATGATTAAGCTATGCATACAAGTGCTCAGACTTGCAGGCTGAATATCTGCAACCTGACATTTGTGCTAGTGATAAACAATAGGGATGTGCCTGAAAGAACAGTCTTTCCTGGACAAGTTGTCTGGAAAAAGTAAAAAGATGCTTATTTCCAACCCAATCTAAAACAAATTTTTGTTAATTACCTTTGGCGACAGATTGGGCATTCATTTTCATCTTCAACAGACACTATACAACTAAAACTGCTCTAACAAACATTCATGAAGAATGGATCCAGAGGAATGAAAACATGGCAAACTGAAATGCCATTTCTACAGTACCAACACTCCATGAATAATTTCCCAGCTGTACGTTGTAATGTGCTTAAGTGGATAATTACCTAAACACATCAGAACACTGTCCCATCTCTAGTCAAGAGATTCAATTTTATATTATACTCCTTCATTCATTTGAGTGAATGAGTCTGTTGTTTCTAGAGCTGGTTAGGAATTTGCTGATTTATTTTTGCCAGAAAATGCCCATTCCTCAAAACCAAAAATGTTTTGTGGAAAACTCTGTTTCAAACTTCTACTGAAAAACAGGCAACATGCCAAAGGATCCCTTCCTGACAGTCAGATTTCCTGCCAGTTTGCCGGGTGGGGCATTGGGGAGCCTAGGTTTCCAGATTTCAGAGTAGCAGCCGTGTTAGTCTGTATTCGCATAAAGAAAAGGAGCACTTGTAGCACCCTAGAGACTAACCAATTTATTTGAGCATAAGCTTTCGCTGTAGCTCACGAAAGCTTATGCTCAAATAAATTGGTTAGTCTCTAAGGTGCCACAAGTACTTCTTTTTTTTTTAGGTTTCCAGAGTCCATTCTCTCGGGTAGCCCCACCATGTGGACACTCCAGGGCCATGAAGTCTAGAAGCTCTTAGAGCTCTGGCTCCAGCTAGAGCTCTCAGGGCTTCTGTTGGATGGCAGCAAGTTGGGGGCTTCCCAAGGAGTCCCTAGAAGTTGGGGGCAGCCCACTGCTCTGTTTTGTTTCAGAGAAATCAAATGGAAACATTTTGATTTTTCGGAAATGGAAAAAATGTAATTTATCATTTTCATTCTGATTCAGAACATAATTTTTGAAGTGTCAGAATTTCCCACAGAACAGAACTTCTGAGTTTCAACCAGTTCGAGTTGTTTCCTCATCTATATTTCACCCATTTAAACAAGAGAGAGTATATACAGTCTACTGAAAATTATCTCAGAAGTTTATATAGCATTATCCCTATAGCTATCGTTACGAGAACAGGTATGGTAACAGCCATGTCATGAAGGCATATGCACCAGCAGATGGTGGGAGGGGAGGGAAGACAGACCTCTGGATTGAGTTGTTCTGTCTGCCTCACTAATTTATCTCCTGAAACAGAAGTGTGTCTATTAGGAGTACTAAATCCCTGTTCAAGACTGTAAAATGTCAAAAATATCAAAGTACAGAAGCACCAGCAAATCTTGCAGCTCTCAGGACTCCAGAAAGCAGCTATGGGCACACCTTCAGCCATCAGGTTCTTTCTGCTTTCGACAAAGAAACTTCTGTGCATCTCTGCTTTTACATTTAATAAGTTCCAATTACAGAACCTTTGTTTGTGAAATGTTGTGCCAGAAAGCTTGACTTTCCGATTCCAGGTTGACCCTGTACAGCTAGCAATTCCAGGAGGGAGTGGAGGACAAAACCAAACCACACAAACATACATCTTTTTACTCTAAAATTAGCACATTTGTTTTGGAAATCCCTAAACATGGACTCACGATGCCGTTTTTACAAAATTTCTTTTTAGAATACACTCTCTCATTAGTTTGACAAAGTAGATTAATTTGTTAATGATACTGGGCTGGATACTGCAGAAATAGGTATTAGCCCATGATACCATGTCAGATATTTTATTTTAATAATGCTGTTAAGTGTTGTCTATTTACCACAGTAAGGAAAGCTCAAATTCTAATTTCTTTACATTAAAACTAGAAGTATCATTACCACTGAGAAATTATACCCTATATACACCAATAAGAGAGATTCTGTAACTGGTGAACAAGTTTGAAGGCCCATTTATCCCAAGGTACACACACATATATATAAAATGTTCTGAATTAAAGTATTTATTTTTTCACTGGTACAAAGCTGAAGCCACTTTGACATATGTAAGGCCTGGGAAGTATAAGGCATTCAAGAGAGTACACTGAAGTGTGCCAAACAGTCATGAAATTTTGTGACAGTAAATGTTAAGTGAATTTCCTGGGGAATGGTTAATGCAAATCTACATCACCGATTGTGCAAAAACCCAGATTTTTGAAGCTTTACCTGAAGAGGGCCATTGATTGGAGGCCAGAGATCAAGAGCACAACATCACAATATGATGAAACCGCTGGACTGTCCCAAGGCTGTTCTTTTTCTGATGCCTCATATGAACTGGTAACCAGGAGAGCAAACCCATCTGAGGGGTCTGAAAGAGAGACATCTACCACAGCCCAGTGTTGGAGACTGGTAAATTTTTAGCATGCGTGTAGGTTTGCTTTTGACCTCAGAATAAATGTACTTTGCTCTGTGAAGGCTAGTTGGTAACTAGTGTACACTGTTGTAGCCCGTAGAGAAAGAGAGTTAACCACAGGTGCTGGACCTGGTCAGACCTGCCAGAGAAATCACAGTGAGGTGCAGCAGGACTGCAAGCCTAAAACCTTGGTCTGGAGGGAGAGACGCACAAGAAAGTCTCTGCCCAAGACAGCTGATGGCTAGTAAACCTGAAACCTTAAGTGAGTGCAGTTAATCCTGAAACTCTGACAGCTACCACAAAGAGGTGCTATATACAGAAATGGAACTTGACTATGTCAATAGCCAGCTGCTTTCTTATTTATTTAGAACTCAATTCTGCAAAGCACATAAGCATGGCCTAAGTGCTACCATGTGCTTACCTGAAATATTTAAGCATCTGCTTAAATAATTGTTGAACCAACGTTTTAATGGGATAGCTGGGACTCAACTTAAGCTGATTTTTGTTTAAAAAACCCATGATTTTATTGCATTACATATTTCTTGTGGCAAAGCTTTCCTGAGTGTTTTACAGTTTTATCAGGGTTGCTTCTATAATACCAAATGTTGGCAGATTTAACAAAAACAAACACCCCTCCCAAAAAAAACCCAAGGGAGAAAATAAAAATCAGTACACGTATAGAGTTTGATGTTAAATCTCTAAACTGCATATGTTTGAAGATGTTCACCTGCGAGATTCTGAGCACATGCAATCTTCGTGAAATGAACAGGAAATGTGGATGCTTAACAGATAGCCGGATCAAACCCTTAATTTGTACAATTGTGGTTTTGTGATTTTGCCACGGTCATATCTTGGGGCATAAGATGATTGTGAGATATCTTTAGGTTGTGGCCTGTAACATATGGAGACAGATATATAATGTTTTAATTCAAAATGGCATTAATTACTGAATAACTGAATTCCTGAGGAAGAACAGGCTTGAAGAACCTGTTTTTTTGGACGGCCTAGCAGCAATAAATTACTCCCCAGAGAGATTTATCATGCTCAGGAAGTCAGAGCATTACCTATGTTAACATACTGGACAAAAGAAGGTCTAGTTAATATCAGAATGGTTTCTTTTCAGAATTAGACAGATTATACATTTGGGGAAGTATCCTCAGTATTGAGGATCTTGCTGAAGATTAAGCAAAAGGGGAAACTAATCACAGCTATTCCTCTTCTCACATTAACTGGAGAAGATGTTTTTAGAATGACTGAGGGTGGGGTATGATCAGTGGTTCACCTTTTGTGTCCAATAGAGATGGGAATATTGAATTTCTGGGTTGTATCTACTTTTTCTTTTCCCCGGGCATTGATGCAGCTGCACTAAAGGTCACAGTGGTAGTGACTGCAATATACACATGGTTCAGGTGCTTTGCTCTCAGGAGATTTTCAAGGCAGAGGGAAAAATGTCTGAAACTCATTTATACTATCAGCCTCACATCATTTTATTGCCAGGCAGACACAGGGCTGCATTCTGCTTTCTTTGAAGTCAATGACAGAACACCCTTGCACTTCAACAGGAGCAGGACTGGGCTTAGGTCTCAGCCATAACATTGCAGATAACAGCTTTAGAAGACCTGGGAGGGTACGCTGCCACATATGTGTAACTGGTTTGTGGTTGGTTTGCATTTTGAATGCATTCCCTTTATTTCTCTTCTCAAGAGAAGTACTTCCAGTAAAAAACAGACAGGCATACCATGGCCAGCCACATTCGTTTAACAGTTCTTCACTCTTATACCTGTAGTTAGAACTGGGATTTTTAAAGCACCAGTCAAGGTCATATACCCTGTATCCTTGGCTGCTGCATAGAGTCAGAATAATAAAATAGGTAATACTCTTGCACATACTGAGTACAGATCTCATTTCTGCTGAACATCTCTGCAGTGTGAATCCTACTACTACACCCTAAATACCATTTTTTTGATAACTTCATTTTTTGCATTTTTATTTTACATTGGTAGGACTCAAGTGGGATGTGCGGTTGAGGCATGCATAATTGGAAATGACAAAGTGCAAGGCAGACCATTTTACTCTTAGGAAAACAGGGATTTGGGGCAATGCAATTACTGGTAATAAGTAGCTTATAGAGGCACTAAATGTTACAGCATGTAACACTAGATTATTTGAAGAATGACAGTTTAGCACAAATACAATTTATGGTTAAATTTGCATGCAAACTAGGATTGTTTTGTGAGATACTATTTTCTAGACCATAAAGTGTTGATTATATGAAGTGTGAATGCATGTGTATTTATATATACAAACAAACATAACGCAATTTGTCTTTATTGACTTGAATACGTTAAGTTATCATTTGCTGTATTAACATAAGAGGGCTGTAATAATGGAAGAGGTAACTAAAGTCAAACTCTTAAAACCAACTTATTCAACAGGAAAAACAACACACACACACACACACACTTTTCCTACCAAATAAGGCTATAGACCATATTGTTTTGAGGAAAATAATTGTTAGACTAACGAAACCATTACCCAAATTAACATTAAATAAGTAGTACCTTGTCATACTGTACATGTGCCTTGTCTCCAAAGTTGAGACAATTTCATCCTGGGCTAGTTGTCTATTTTCCCCCATTATTCTTTGCAATGAATTAGTGCAATTTTAATTGCACTAAAAAGAATAGTTTAGTGCTTTTTCTATAAAACTTGATAGAACCAAGACAAATTGCAAAGCTATTCATGTAAAGAGTAAATATTTAAAAGAAAGAACACAGCTTGAGGAGTAGATTGGAGGATACTTTGAGTTTGCAGAGTATGTTGTCAGAAGGGGATGCAGACAGTTTCTTTGAAGCTAATGTACTCAAAATTCCTGGGGCTGGTGCAGCCGTAGGCTGGAGCATCATCTGAATGAGACACATTTCTGTCTAATCCTGCTGAAGACAGATAAGTCTGCCAATTGAAACTGTAAAGGCCTGACAGCCAAAGGCACCAGCTTTGTAATAGCAAAAGAGTGATGCTGAAATATCAGAAATTGAGCAGCACTTTCACGCAGCAAGAAACTAAAATGTTTGACAAGAAATTGGAGCCAAAATCATCTCTAGTCAATCAGGACAGCTGTTCATCAAGAGTGTCAAATTTACCTTCCTAGCCAAAGTCCAAGTTTCATTTAATCGCTAACATTTTATGCTTCTTTTCATAGGTTTGCTAAGATTTAAAAGAACCTTCAGTGACTTACGTATTTCTCATAGTTCTTGAGAAGACAAGATCCTTAAATATGTCTTCTTTAATTCAGAACTTAAATACAAGTGTTAATTCTTGAGTTGTAATGAAACAGCATTGAATGTATGTCTGTGTTTCTCAATGGAGTGCCTTTTCAGGCACCCCATA
This sequence comes from Eretmochelys imbricata, assembly GCF_965152235.1. Lineage (NCBI taxonomy): Eukaryota > Metazoa > Chordata > Testudines > Cheloniidae > Eretmochelys > Eretmochelys imbricata. The sequence goes on along the minus strand of NC_135579.1, from coordinate 68,731,451 downwards.
ATCCATACAGATCTGAAATCTATTTCGAGGGGTTCTGTTATCCGTTAGCCTCATAACTTTGCCAATTTTTATCCTCATTTCCTCCAATACTCTTCATCGATTAATAAGGATGAAATCCTGGCCCCATTAAGTCAGTGGCAAAACTTCAGTGAGGCCAGGATTTCACTGGAAATACCTGGGTGATTGTAACAGGGCCTTTAAGGGCTAGAGGTTTAGGACCAGCCAACCCCAGTTACTAGTAGGCAGGCTTCAGCAGGCATCAGGCAATTCCCTTACAAAAAGGTAGTAGGAAGCTACAGAAAGGGATAGAAACTCAGAGAAAAACAAGCTGTGGAAGAGCAGCAATGAGCAGGATGAATTTGCAGGAAACCCTTGGACCAGGGGCTAGAGTATGGAGTTGGCTCAGGGCCAGGGACACCAGACTCTTTGGGAGTAAGAAAAGATTCTGGCCAGTTAGGGCTGAGAGTGGCCTGCCAAGGCAGGGAAGAGCTGCAAAGAGAAGATTCAGGGGAAGAAGAGAAGCCTCAAAACTGAGTTTTATTTTGTCTTATGTCAATACATTAGACTTTGAGAGAAGTGGCATTATGGGGGGCGAGGGGGAGGGAAGAAAGATGTGTGGAATTTGAGAAGTCTCTTGAAAGGGGAAAACTGAGGCAGGGTTCCTATAGCGCAACCTCAGGTGATGAGTAAGTGTTTGGGAGGGGCCAGACCATTTATAGTGATCTTCATTGCTTGTACTGAAACAAGGGGTAGGATTTTCAAAACCACAAAAGTGACAAGAGCATAAGTTCCATTGACTTAGGAATTTTTGAAAATTCCACCCAAGAACTTGAAACTATATGTCAGGATATTAACTTAAAAGATGTTTAAAAATTGGCGCGTATCGCAGCCTCTTGTTTTTTTAGATCAGAACAAGTTACTCTATCAATTACTGCATTATGTTAGGATCTCCGCTGAAGCACTCAAAGACCATCCTTACGTTGCCATGAACAATCTACTTGGTAAATGTGATTTAAGACCACTGTACAGGTGTTAAAAAGTATGGCTCTGGAAAGCTATATTGGTCATTTTGGACCCATTGTACTGATTAGCTTATTTCCCTTCTCCTGGCATTGTTTTCAGTGGGAGCTGGTTGCTACTGATCACTTTTGAAAATCTCACCATTCCATTTAGTGCTGAAATGGGAGCTAAATGTATTGAAAAAAATCTGGCTCTAACTGGCGTAACTGTTGGGAAATGATGAATACTTAATGTTTTCTAAAAACATTAGACAACCTGACTTTAAAGAAATAAATTTTATTTGCCAGAATACATTACCACAATTGGAATGAATTGTGACCGCAAAGGCCAGCTTCACATTATAAGGCTTAGTAAAATGCCGATGACATCACTGTATTCTTTCCTATTGCCTGCGTGGAAGAGTACGAGCAGCTTTAAAAAAAGAAGTGGTTCAGAGAAGGGCAACAAAAACGATTAGGTGTATGGAACAGCTTCCATATAAGAAGAAATCAAAAAGACTGGGACCATTTAGCTTAGAAAAGAGACAACTAAGGGGAGGATATGAGAGGTCTATACAATTATGAATGATGTGGGGTGGGGGGAAAGCAGAAAAGTGTTATTTATCCCTTCCCATAGTACAAGAACTATGGGTCACCCAATGAAATTAATAAGCAGCAGGTTTAAAACTAGCATAAGGAAGTACTTCTTCACACAGCACAGTCAATCTGTGCAACTCATTGCCAGGGGATGTGGAAGGCCAAAAGTATAACTGGATTAAAAAAAAAAAAGATTCAGGGACTACTAGCCAAGATGGTCAGGGATTCAACCCCATGCTCTGGGTGTTCCTAAGCCTCTGACTATCAGAAATCAGGCTGGGCAATGGGACAGCTCACCCTGTTCTATTCATTCCCTCTGAAGCACATGGCACCAGCCATTGTCAGAGACAGGGTACTGGGCTAGATGGATTGTTGGTCTGACCCAGTATGGTCATTCTTATGTACTTAAGTTGTGAGAAAATATTAAAAGGGAAAAAAGCCACTGTGCCCTAAAATGTTAGGGACAGGATTTGGCCTTGGTTCAGACACCTTTGTGGGCCTACATTCTCTGGCAGTAAGAGAGCAGTTAGCTCTAGGATTATGACACTCAAATCTTGAAATTGGGAATTAATCCTTAGGAAACACCCATCTTCCATTCCTGAAGACAAGAATCTCCTTTTCTGCTTCACCTTCATGCCTATCCCTAACAGACACCTCTCTAACTGTTGATCCCACCACTCCTAACAAAGAAGGAGAAAGTCTCACTTAACTTTTCACAATCCATCAGTGGTTACTCCCAGCAGATTCCCACTCTGTAACACAGACTGCCTGCTCTGTCTCCTTTGGAATCATACCAGATCCCCCTCTGAACTCCCAGGCTGCACTTCTGATATGCCTACTTCTCCATAATGATTTCCTGGCTCAAGGAGCAGGATGAGCACCAGTCATGGGGGAAGGTGCATTTCATTAGTATAGGCCAGGATCAAAGAAGAGTTTCTAGAGCTGGGTGTTTAGAATATACTCTAGGCTAAAAATCCTTCCTCACTCCTGCCAAAACATCTCCCAAGGGTCTCCCACACCTCTGAAAACTCTAAGTGACTTGGAAATGGGCCAGTTATTTTTAAGCTGTATTGCACTAGAGGTAGACAGGTGAGAAAACCCTTTGTCAAAGTTTTCGAACTGTTGTGGGTATTGCTGTGACATCCCTCTATCCTATTGTGTGATCTACTAATTGCAAGCCATTGTATTGTTTGGAAGATGTAGACGTGCCCAGGGAAGTTAGTGGACATTTATTACAGTTACTGTATTCACTAACACAAACACACACATAGCTATACAGTCTGATTTGTCTACATACACATAATTCAAGTCACAAAACTGTGGCCCAACTATGATCAGCTACAGAAAGTATTTGAAATTCACCATTTGATTAAAGAGTAGTAATGCCAAATTGCAACCTGGGAGACTGCCAACTGCCTCCATAGATGAACTGTAGCTGACTTTAATAAGCTCAATAAGTGTTCAATAAGCTAATAAGCTAAATTCTGATTTTATGTAACATGCTGCATTGGGGACATATTCTAAAAATGTATCAAGACAGCAGAGTAAAAGAAACAGTTCACTGAAAGCTACAATTGAAAAACAGAGTTTTCAATTAATTTTTCAAATTTAATACTAAAGATTATTTCAATTTCTATTTCCTACTGGTCTAAATGCTAGTAGAACTTGATATCCAGATTATGTTACACACCAGCCAAACTCTGTTCTCAATTATATGTGGCCAACCCCATGACTTCATTATAGGTAGGAACACAACAAAACAGGAATTATCATAGCAGGTCAGACCAATAATCCATCTTTATCTTAGTACTTTATCTCAAACTGGGACCAGTAGCAGATACTTCAGAAGATGCAAAACATTCCTGATGGACAAACAGAGACTAATTTTAGGAGAAAAGAAAAGGAGTACTTGTGGCACCTTAGAGACTAACCAATTTATTTGAGCATAAGCTTTCGTGAGCTACAGCTCACATGCATCCGATGAAGTGAGCTGTAGCTCACGAAAGCTTATGCTCAAATAAATTGGTTAGTCTCTAAGGTGCCACAAGTACTCCTTTTCTTTTTGCGAATACAGACTAACACGGCTGCTACTCTGAAACCTAATTTTAGGAGAAGCTTCTTCCTAACCCCAGGCACTTAGTGGTAAATTATTTCATCTTATCTGGATTCTATTCTGATCTCTACCTGAAAGGATTTTGTGCAGGTTCTATGTTAATTTACTTCTGCATGGAATACTTTACTGCCTTCTAAGGTGTGGGTATGAGGGATATAAAACACATGGAAATATAAACAGCAGTCAGAGGAGAGATTTGAACTCAGTGTCTCCTGGTTACCAGCTCAGTACATTTCCCACTACAGTGCATTTGTTGGGAAGGCATACACCACAGACACGTTTACCCCAGTGTATGGAAACCACACCCCAGTTCCCAATCTGCCTTTGCTCAACAGACCTGTCAAGAGATACTTCATGCAAGAACCCTACTTAATCATTTCTGTTGTCTGAGGTCATCTCATGGCTTGCTACACATCCCAGAGACTTCTGACTATGAAGAAGTGGCACTCAATGCTCCTTAAGGACCTTGCCTTGCAGCCAAACCCTCTCACCATCCCGCTGTCTCACTCAGGCTCCACACTGTTTTTGTTTTGTTTTTTTGAGCTTCGGCTAGGTGCTGGAGCCTGAGGTGGCTGCAGGAGGGAAGTGACAGTGACACAGGACACTGGGACACATGCAGTGGGGCTGAAGAGAGCAGAACTGTGGTGTATGGAGTGAAGGCGAGGATAGAGCAGTTGTGGTGTTAGGAGAAGGAGAAGAGAGAGATATTGCAGCAGATGGTTGTAAGAGCTACATTGTGAGAAGTGAGCCAAAGATTGGGGATGGAAGAAGTATTTGTTCATGGAAATTTATGAATATGGAGACCCTGGACTCTGAACATTCTCACTTCATATACATTTCAGTGCACTCATTATTTCCAGGAGCAAAGAGATTAGAAAGGGTGAATAAAACTTTGGTGCACAGGACTCTAGATTTTAAATAAAGTTACTTGGTTTAAAGAAAAGGAGTACTTGTGGCACCTTAGAGACTAACCAATTTATTTGAGCATGAGCTTTTGTGAGCTACAGCTCACTGAGCTGTAGCTCACGAAAGCTCATGCTCAAATAAATTGGTTAGTCTCTAAGGTGCCACAAGTACTCCTTTTCTTTTTGCGAATACAGACTAACACGGCTGTTACTCTGAAATCTGTTACCTTGTTTAGTTGTTCACATTTTTGATTTAACAACTAAGCAGTTCAATTTGATGGTATTGTGTTCTTCACCAAATCAAAATCCACTGAAGGGTAGTAGTGCAAAACTGTTTGTAATATTGTTTTCTAGCAATTCTTATCTCCTGCTTCTCCCCAACATAATTCTTAGCTTTTAATTGGTTATGGAATATGATTACTTTTTCACATCTGAGCCCAGGGATTTAGGCTTCCAGGTCCATAGAACAGATCTTTATTGTGCTATGATTTCTACTTTGCTGCATAATATTCTCAAAAAAAAAAAAAAAAACAAAAAACAACTAACATGAGTAAGCTGAGCTTGGCTTCCTATGTTTTGCAAGCCTTAATGCTTGTTATTGCCAGTCAGGCTTTCAGAGCTAAAACTGCTGCAGTACCTTCTGTTTTCTGTTCACCACTAATCTGAAATAGTTTACATGGAGTATTATGAATAAATCCTTAGCTGCAAAGATCAGCTTCTTGTGGTAACAAAATATTTTTGGTGTTATACATACACACACACAGAGCAAAGCCAAGTTTATCTTTGTCACATCTTCATCGAAATGATGCCTAATGAGACTAATTGAATACATTTTGCTTTTACATATACCTCATAATCCTGTATTGTAGGAATAGGTTTCTTGGTGAGTTATCAGAGGCAGCTTTGCCTTATTACCTGATGTGCTACTGCCTTACAAAGTTAGGGTTATAAAAAATAAAATAAAAAAATTAAACCATGCTAACTCAAAAGGAACATAGAAACAGGCTAGTAATTCAGAATCTTGACCTTTTGGAAGGAACATACCCTACCCAAGGTTTCAGGTAATTACCAGAGCTGCAAAGAATAGTCTACATTAAATCTATGTTTACTAGAGGGATACAAAGCTGGCTTGCGAAAGAGTTTTCATCCACTGAAAACAGTATGTGATTTCACATTATGTGCTCAACATACAAACCCTTATTGAGGACATGTTATGAATAAGGAGAGACATGATATGTTATGAGGAAAGAGTAAACTGCAACTTTGTTTAGTGAAATCCAAAGTATAAACAGAGAATATAAGCAAGTAGTCTCAGAATTAACAGGATGATATCCATTCTCTACAGACTTTCATACCGTTTCCTGGTCCTCCAGACATTAACCATAGGGACAAATTCAGGGGTAAGTCTTAGTGAATCTAGGGGAGTAAGATGTAATTTAGAACTTATTTTATAAGTGCAATCACAAAAAAAAAAATACTGAGAAGGGATGGAAACCAGAAAGTAGGGTATTTCTCAATTAAATTCAAAACAAAAACAAAAACAAAAACCCTTTAATTCCAGGAAGAGATGTAGAAAGGCTTGCCAGGGCTGGTTCCAAGTCATTGTGTTTCCACACACCCCAAAAAGTGTATTCTATCTCATCTCTTTTCTTTAAATAAAAGGGTAATGTTTTTATGGTCTTTTATTGCAACATTTTGGTATTTACATTTTCTATTAAATAAACAAACTTTCTCTCTTTCATTCTTCCCCACCCCCTTCCTTCTTCACTACTTTCACTCTATTGCTTTCTTTTATTCCATATTCCCGAGGACCTAAACATGACCAAATTCAGAGGTAAGTGACATCACACAGCTCTAATATACATATTTTTCTACAGGTGACTATCACTTCCTCTAATTTCTTTCAGTTTCATTTTTATTTGTTTTATTCCATATGGTGAGATAGACCACTGTTCTCAATTTTTTTTCTCTTCCCCCAACCACTCCTTCTACTTTCCTTTGCGGTTTTTTCCTTCCTTCCCCACCCCCACATTTTCACTCTTTCCACACTCCATGTGCAACCCACACAAAATACATGAACATGCAAGTTCTTGCCCCCCATGTGCTCCCCAAAATGCAGAGTCAGGCAGGCTTCAACCCCTTCCCCAAACCCACACTCCGTGTGAAGGGAGGCACACATAGGCTCACACTGAAGCAAGTTTTCACACCAGCTTCCTAGTGCGTCTTTCATTAACTGGTGTCACTGTGTGGAGGATGGGAGCTGGTGGAACTGGGAACAGCTCTTGCAAACTCCCCTAGTGCCCTCACTGCCCCTGTGCAGGAACAAACAGGAGGATGGTATCAGATGGTGTTTCCTCCTCCCCAGGGGTTAAAATAAGAGAACTGTCGAGGAGTAGAGTACCTTCTTCTCTGCTACAAATCATAGGAAGCTCTTTCCTTCCTCAGCTTGGGAGGCAGAGCTACTCTATGCCTCTCTTTTTTATCCCTACTAGCTAACAAGAAGACTCAGTTAGGGAAAACTCAAGAAAGAAAAACAGGAGAGTTTGTGCTCCCAGCCTTCCTTCCAGAAGGTGAAGCTGCATTATATCTGGCAGAAGGAGAAGTGTTGCCAATCTGCTCCTTCAGCAGCTTCCCTTTTCTTCCACAGGGGATGGGAAAAAATGGAGAGACTAGGCAGGGAAATGAGGAAAAAAGAGAAAATTTAAGTGGAGGAAGAAAACCAGAAGAGATCATAGGGAAAAGTCTTAATTCTGGCTAGTTTGAAATATCCAGTGCAGTTTCCACACTTAGAGGATTTTAGTATTTTCTGGGATTAAAACCTCCCTAGACCCTACATTTATATTGTTTTTAAAATCAATACAGATTCATTGTCCCATGTGATAGCTGTGACAGTTTTGGAAATCCATTTCTATGAACGGATTAATTAATTTGATCTTTTGAATGCTAAAATTATATCCTTAATGAAGTTTGGCACCGTATATTGTCATGTTAGACTGCATCATCCCACCTGTGATAAGAGGGAGGATCTATTCCTAAATGAGAGCACTATTAAGGACCATCAACAATTGAATAACCTTGTCCTAATAGAGCAATGTAGACTAGCAGACAAAGACTGGCTAGTATCGTATCTCCTGTAATGAACAGAAGGTTGAAGGCAGCAGCCTAGGGTCCTGGAGAGTGAAAAAACCCAGGGGACAGACAAGAAATGGCTGTTAAAAAAACCCTTCTAGCAAGCAGAGTCCAGAACCAGAGGGTATACAGAAGGACCCTTGACTCTGAAGAACACCAACTAAGACCCAAAGGGCATGTGTGTGTGAGTGTGTGTGAGAGAGAGAGACTGAAAACTTAGAAAACTTGCTCGCAGGTGTTTGCTATTTTTCCATAGAGCTGTATATCTCTAGTGCTTTGTCTATAAGCAAAAGATGTATGGTTTACAAGTGCCTTTGTAGAGTCTGTGTTAGCTCACTTTAATTGTTATATAGTCCCCAAAACATTGAACTGTAAACCAGAGTATCCATAAGAGCGGAGCTCTGGGGAGGTCATGTTCTAGCTACTGGGGAAACTTGGAGGGTCAGCACTGGCCTTGGGCATACCAAAGAGGTGGTCTGTTCCCCAGGAGTCTGCCAGAGGGACCAGACCAAGACTCACTGTCTGGACACTACTCATGTCCTGAGTAGAAGAGTAAACACAATACCCCTGGTCAAAAAAGGGAACCCAATAGTCCTGGGTAACAACATACACACAAACAATCCCATGCCAGATCTACCTTCACCCAGGGAGATTCTCATCTACTAGTCTCTGGTTGGGTCCTGGCCACAGCCAAGCCTACCTTCAGGGAGCACAAAAGAAGGTGTCTGCTTTCTCATCCATGTGCTTCTCAAGTTAATTGGCTCTCTCCTTTTAACAACCAAGTCTTAAAGCTTTTGCAGGTGAAGGAGGGTGGGGCTCATTAATCCCAAATCATTAACCCTTCCCTGGTCAGCGTGGAGTCAATACAACCCATCACAATCATTCAGGAATTGAGATAATCAAAGATGGATCCCCCTCCCTCAAAGCTCCACACATTGCACATGCATACATACTCTTTCTCGTTTGGCTGGGGGCTTCCTTGGGGACACTACTTCTTTCATCCGCACTTCTCTTCTTGTCCTCATTCTCTTCCCCATGGTGCATCCCTTCACCATAAGATGATACAATACTGCATCACCACAGATTATTGAGATCTGGCACAATCACCACCAACATGGGTGAACTCCCCATTTCTCATAGGCTTTGTTGACAACTAGATCAGGGGCAGAGAGAGTAGGGAAAGGAGAACTTATCTATGTCTTTTGAGTCTGTTTGTATTTATAGATACTGCCTTATTCTAGACTTATATTCAAGTTTCAAAAGCTTAACCTATAGCGGCAAGTTCCCAGTCAGAAATTATTACTAAGTTGTAAGGTGTCAGGAGATTTGAATTCACTATTACAGAGCACAGAGACAAGAAAAGACTAGACGACAGTAGAAAACCACAAAACATCCCTGATTTTCTGAGCAAAAGCAAAAAAAGAGGAGAATATCTGGTATATGATAAACATTCCAAGAGGAAAATCAAGTTGCAAAACAATTAACTTCAAAAATAACCATCCCTCCTAGGGTTCTTTATTCTGAGAAAGAGATCTTGTAATCAGGTAGAAATTGAGGTCAGAACAACACACGGAGGCAAGCCCTTTTCATTTTTGCCCATCAGCACCATCTCCACATAATCATCAAAATATTATCATTTTTCACATCCTTGATGAAAGAAACCACAGCAGGGGTTTGCCATGAAAACTGCTTTTTTACTTATGGGGTACAATGTTTTTATATAGAAGCACATTATCCTATTTAATCTAAGAAAGGCAAGCCACAACTTTTATCAGTTTGTTTAAGGCATTTTTGGCAGGGTCCACCAGTGTTATTTTAAATTAAAGATCCACATATTTCATTTGCTCAGTTTTGACATAATAATCAATGTTTATATATGCATTACATTTTTGTACAACAGCCATTCCATGTCCTCACTTTCCCCAAGAGAATTTGAGATGGCTGACTATGCAACTAAAATCATAGGGATGACAGCCCACAATGAAGGAACTCATTTTTTAAATGAAACACTGACATTATGACTCTTGCTTATTTATTTCCCCTCCTTCATTATCTCTACCTGAGCAGAAATCCTTCCAGCTAAAGGGAAGGGGGAAAAAAATTCTGTTAGACCAAAATGCATGATTTCAGATAGAAATAGGGCTGGCCAGAAAACAAGAATTCCATTTTGCAAAAAGATTTTGAGGTTTCACAACTTGTTTTCACCTCACATCAGAACAAAACTGATACCTTTTGACATTTTTCCTGAAAAAACAGACAGGCTCATCCCAAAACATCCAATAGCCTGGTGGTTAGGACAACTCACCATGGATGTGGGAGACTCATTGTATGAATGACATTTTAAGTGTGGGTTTGCACACAATTATTTTTTGAGCATAATATTTGTTCAGTATGAAATAACAAAAAGGAAGCATAATCCTGTAGTAAAGGCATTGGACTAGGACTAAGACCACCCAGGTTCAATTAGTGGGTTTGCTATACACTTCCCATGAGATCTCAGTCAAGTCACTTAACTCATCTGTGCCTCAGTTTCCCCCTAAAAGGGAACATACTTCTTTTCTACCACACTTTGCCAGAGTTATTTATTTAGATTCAACCTCTTTCAGACAGTGATTCTCATATATACAGTACCTAGCACAGAGGTCACCAATCTTGGTTGGAGCCTCTAACTGATACAGTACTACAAATATGAAGAAAGATGAGTTGTTCTGGAAACTTTCTAATGTTAGATTGATCACACAATTGGAGAGAAAATTTTAGACCTGGAGCTGTCTAGTGACTCAATTTCTAACAGATAAACAAATAAATAGAGTAATTATGCCAAAAGGCTCCCTAATTAGCTACAAAGGGAAGTACAAGCACAAAGTGAACGTTAGTTTTCAGTCATTCATACATTCTATGCATCCCTCTTCCTCACTCCTGCACAGAGGGAAACAGCTCCCCATCTTTGATCCTGAAGTCTAGCTGCATAGTAAGGTTCACCAGAGATTTGAAAAGTGGCAAGCCTCAGATTCATTTAGCAAAGCTTGTCAGCTGTGCACCCATGTATGCCTCAGAGACTTGAGTCTCAAATCTCTGAAGAGCTCTTCCTGGAGTTACAGGCCTCTGAACTCTTTCCACATGAAACACCAGGGATTCTTTCTTTCTTTATAATATTGAATTGGTTCCATGGATCTCCCAGTCAGCTTCAGTAAAGAACTTAATATCCTTGTTATCTATAGAACAGTCACCTAAATTCCAACTACTGTATTACAATGTTTGACGATGCGGTGTTTTAGTAACTGATCAACTGGGCGCCTATTGTTTGGTTGTTTTTAAAATAACGGAACCAAGTTCAGCTGAGTTACTCTGCTACAACCTCTTTAGCTTCAGTGCAGCTACACCAGTGTAACAGAGTAGAATTTGTCCCAATGCAGTGTAATATCCATGTTTGCTATATCAGTGTGTTACCAACCTAGGACTCTGTGATGCAGAAATGTGATGGAAGCTTGAGTCTGTTACTAGAGTGGCTTTGAAAGTCCTTTTCCCCGACTGTAAGGCACAACAGGGAGGTAGCTGCCCAACTCCTATTGATTACCTCCCCTTTGTGCCTTGGACAGTTTCCCCTATAGGTGTGATAGGGGAACGGAATTATCCATTGCAATGGATTGTTTTCTGTGGCTGTTAACCCACATACGTTGTCCCACTGTGGAAAGTCCCCAACTCAGCAAAACACTTGTTAAGATTTTCAGGAGTGTAACAGAGTTGTGTACTCAACTTCCACTGATTGTTCAACAGGAATTGAACTGGGTGCTTTCAGTTACTTAAACTCCTTTGGAAAATCCCAGCCCTAAGTACATGAATCATCCCATTGATATGTTTAAGTACTTTACTAAATTGGGGTTTAAGGCAGAAAAACTACACGCTCCTTTACCCCTGAAACTTTGAGAGCCTCAATATAGCACTTTGCTTTAGGCAGTCCTGTGGAACTTCCCAAAAATAAACTTGAAGGGGCAATAGCATGAATATATTTTTCCCCAGGCCTGTACAATTAGTCAAAACTCTTTTCTAGACAATCAGTTGTTTGGAAATACCCAACTGGCCTTTCCATGTCCCCATTACCATAGCTGGATAGTCTGAATATTTGTGTTTCCTAGTTAGATTATCATATTTGTTGCTTGGTGAAATGCATACACTTATGGGAGGAGGGCAAAGGAAGAAGTTATCTTCTGTCTTCTTCGTATTCTGCTGTGTAAAACCGACACTGCAAAGTGTGAACATGAAAACATCCTCTTCAAATGACCATTACCTTCTAGTTTAGTCATCAGTGATTGTAAAGACTGTTTTTTGGAAGCTAATTTTAAAAAGTTTCAGTGCCATTTTTCCTCCTGAGTGGTGGGTACGGTGTGCCTTGATATTTGTTGCATACAGTCACAAGTATGGGGATAGCCTATGAATTTTAATATACTCTTATGATGAAATAGGATTTACACCAGTGATTCCTCTACCTTCAAGATCGTAAACTATTTTTCCAATAAGATGCAAGTAGAACCTGAACTCACTTAAAGCACTGCTGATGAGCCTTCAATACAAGAAGGCTACCAGTCCACAGCTTTTCAGGAAAAAACATAATTTGAAGTGAATACTCTAACGTTTTGAACTTGTACTTCAAGAACATTTGGTTTATTTTATTAAAAAAACACAACATTCTTTGCAAGGTTATGGAAACAAGCATGTAAGACTGCTATCATGGTAAAATTTGACAATGTTTTTAGTCACATGCATACTGAAGAATTGAAGGATAATACAAAGTTACATTTTCTCCTCAAACAAGAGAGTTCTCAATAAGCCTAAGAAATGCTACCTACCAGTATTATTTTTTTTTTTTTGGAGTTACAGTGCTTGGTATAATCATGAAGTGATCTTCAGAAAGACAACTAACTAATAAGTTGAATACAATTTCTGACCAGACTTTATACCTAAGAAAGAAGATGAAGAGTTTATTCAATCCACTACTAACTAGAAGTTTGGAATTTAGCACAAAACCCTACTCACTTTACTCACAACCCTTTTAGGTGATATCAATATCACTATGCATGCAAGTTTTGCCAGCAGGATTTGGCCTTATCTATTCAATTATAGTTTTACCATCATACAATGATTTCTGTAACGAGAATGAATTAGGAACATGAGAGTGCTATTGAAGTGGTTTGCTAAAGCTGCACTGATTAGTCAGAAGATGGTCTGGCTTATCTTTTGAATTTATATTATAGAACACACCTTCTCTCAAGATGTCCCTAGAAGTGACATGACTTGACAACATTCTGTCCTTCTTGTCAGATCATTTTCAGTGACTAAAGTACTAATGTGGGAGAAGTCTGACTTTAATATATCAAATCAGCAGAAGGTTCAAAACTACTGACCCTCTCTTTTTCTTCTCAGGAGTGATTTATACCTCCTTGCAGCAATCAATGCTGGATCAATGTGGTTTTATCCCACAAACTTACATCATCATGTCTAATGTTCGTTTCAGTTTACATAAATGTCCTCCAAAGATATCAGAAAAACTGTAATAAAAGGTAAGTTGATATACTGCATCAACAGCAAATGAGGGAGAATGGTGGGGAAATCAATAGATATGTAGACAGATGGCACAAAAGGAAGGAAGGGAACAAAAATAACCATGCCATGCAAACCAGTAAGGATTTAATGATTTGTTTTGAATTAACTAAGCCATTTACTCTGCACTGAATATGTAGAGAGAACTTTGGCAGTATCATTTCTGAAAGCAATGCCTTAATGTTTGCCCCCACATATTGTTTACCTAGCAAAATATACTCTGCATATCTATCTATGTAAAGACAATGCTGGTGTGAGTAAGTTTCCTAATATAAATGCAATATATTTAGAAGGTCCTCACTCCAATTCCTCAATGCATGCCCCAGCGTCAGGTAGGCAGATTTTAAGGTGATGTGTCAGTTTCAATATGCATGGGATGGCAGGAAGAGGAGACAGGTTGCTATTCTTGTTTTCTTTCCATTATTGATTCCTAGATTGGGAACTTGCGTGATCTCAGAAATGTCACTGAAGTTTTGTACAAGTTTCATTATGTTTAACTACAGCTTCTTTATGCTGTGACTCCAAAAAATGTGGCCATTTAAAACCAAGTGAGGTGTGCCAGAAGATTTTCTTTAGGAAATGTATATTCAGTAATAATAGCATGATAAATGTATTGAAGGGTTCTGCTGACAAAAGACCATAAAGGCAGAGCTAGGTGAAGTTTTTCAGTTAAAAAAACAAACAAACAAAAACCAACAGATTAGGCCAGGCCTCTGAAAACTCACCTAATATTAATGTATTTGTGTTCAGTGGTACACAACACTGCACAGAGCCAACTCTTGTGAGCTTTCTGGCAGGCTTGTCACTGTAAAGACAGTAATAGAGGGGGTCAGCGACTTTTATATAGCATAGCTCACATCTTGGTAGACTGTCCTGTGGACTATTTCTTCTCCCATATGTGACTCCATGGGACAACCTTAATCCTATGCACAATCACATAACAGCCAAAGGGCAATTATAACAGTTGCTTACATGAGGAACAGTAATGGGACAGTATGAAATATCTGAGTGGTTAGCCAGTATTTGGGGCCTGGCTGGGTTGCTTTCATTAGGAGAAACTAATAAATCAGGTATTTCTTGGCCTTCTAGTTGCTTTCTCTTCTGACACACAGAGCTCCATCCAGTCAATGTCTGAGCCCCTGTGTTTATAATCAATCCCAGGGGAACAGCTGTCTGAGAGAATGTTTAGGACCAGATTCAGAACCCCATACACTGAGTAATACTCAATTCTCAAGTACTCCCACTGAAATCAGAGAGGCTATCTTGTGAAGTAAGTGGGTCAAAATCTGGCTATAGATGGTTCAAGTTGCTAGTTGAGTTGATAGGCAGTGACTACTGGGGTTAACACTGAGAAGAAGAAACTTGCAGATCTTGATAGTCTCCTGGCCTTCACCTTTCCTTGTTCTGGGGAAGTGGGTATGGCTGAGGAACTCTGGCAACTAAACATAACTCATGTTTCAGAAGAACTACTCCCACAGTAATGTATTAATGAAGATGAGCAAGGCTGTCAGAATTTGAACCTTAATAATGAGTACAAATAGCCAAACCAAGTTCACATCTGGTGTAACTGTAACTTCAGAAGTTACACCAGGGGTAAGTCTGACTTAGTATTTCTATCAGTCTACATCTACACCACCACTGTAGTTTATTTTTTACTTTAAAAAAACTTTTCTTCACAATAGTGAATAGTGTTAGGAAATATGTCTCTTTTTATTACACTTGATGGAAGTAGGTGTAATGAAACCATAGGTTGTAATGGAAAAGTACTCAAACGTTATATGTCCCATACGTAAGCAATCCATACAAAAAAAAGTCAGATGAAAGATAATCATGAAATAGACAATGTAGAGTATGGTAGGATGGTGAGTGGAACCTCTTATTTTAAGGAGCAGCCTGCTTTGTATCTCTCTGTTTTGGAGTTCTTGCAACCTTCCAGAAAGATTAAAAAAAAATACCTGTCACTTTTCTGTTTGTATGCTGTAAAGCATAAATCTCTTCTCTCCCCACACCCTCTGTCATGACTGCCCAAATCATTGTGTGTTTCTCTCTGTCAATGCTTCTATGACTATTTAAGCATTTCATAAAAAAGAAACAGCTTCAATAAAAGTGAATGAGACCCAACCCAGAACACCCGATGATGGGGTAGTTAGATTCCTCCCTCACCCATCTAGAGCAGGGACTGGAACTTGGACCTCCCACCTGAGTGCCCACTGGGAGGCAGGTTGAGGGAAGGAAGTCCACACATCTATTTTGTGAATGGCTCATAAGTCCTCTTGTGAATCTATCCCAAACATTTGAAACACGGTGACATTTCCAAAATGTTTTTCTTTTTGTTTCAATCAAAACAACTGGCCAAAACTGACATGAATTTATAGATGTCTTGATTGACCCTCCTGAACCTTGCCTGTAACTGTAGTTAGGGTGCAATATTACAAACACAAACACACACAACCGGCCCTTATCAGCTGACTGGGCTTGCGAGTCTTAGGCTGCAGGGCTATAAAATTTCAGTGTATATGTTTGGACATGCGATTGTCTACACTGCAATTTTATAGCACTGCAGCCTGAGCCCCACAAGCCCCAGTCAGATGACATGGGCCAGCGGAGAGTTTTTCATTACAGTGTAACATACCCACAATTAGTATATTTAAAAAAAATAATTTCTCCCTTAAGTAAGTAGCTTTATATGATCAAAGTTATCATTTTAAAAGCACTTTTTCATAGTTATGCAACAAGTTAAACATTGGAGCAATAAAGATAAACTATTACAGTGCAACTTATGCTAAGCTAATGTATGTAAATCCAAGGATAAGTTAAAATAAATATGCAATTACGTATGGTTAAGTCAAATCAAAGGAAACATTTTCCAAATTAGGATAAAAAGTTAAGCAGAAAAGCTTTTATGAGTTTCAGTTATGTAGGGGATAGGTATGTGTTGTAAATGAAAGAGGGTATCAAGTTATAGAATGACTCCATAAACCCATATCCAGATTTATCTATAGACGGAGAGGGTCAGCCAGCTGTAATCCACCAGTAGACTCTCAAATCAGTCCATCCTGGAAGTCACCTAATTTTTTTCTAAGCTTTCTCACTTGTAAGAGGAAAATATCTGCCCCAACTATCTCTCTATTTATGACCATGGTTTAGTAGAGTCTGCCCTTTTTAAAAAAACACACACAGAGATACCACTCATCACGTTTATTACAAGTTAGGACTGGCAATCTGGATATCTCATAACAGTTCTCTTCACTCCCCATTGTTTTTCAGTATGCATGTTGGACTAGAATGTGATTAGCCTCTGATTTGGTATTTCATGCGAGGGGTCAGAAAAACTGTCTCTCACATTTATTACAAATCCCCTTATGTTCCTCAAGTAGCCTTGAATTTAAAATTACTCACCAAAATAATTGAAACTATCCACTAGTACAGAATTAGCTGTCCAGTAAGATTACCAAGGCTCTTTTCGTCACTATATTCAGCCACAACTTCTATTTCAATTACACCTTTAATAGAGTGTGGGTTGTTTATCTGATTGTGAGTAATGTAGAATAAACTGCTTAGGTTTTCCTTTAATAGTCATCTTATACAAATCATAATTATTTTAAGATCTTTTCAGATTGTGGACTGTTCTGATGTGATTACCTTTAGCTAATACATTAAAGTGGGTAACTTTACTTTCATAAATTTAACAGGAGAGTGATTTAGAAAGAAATCTTAAACATTTACACACTGGAAAGCTCAATGATTCAGACATTTAAGGTCAAATCTCATACTTTAGAAAGAAGCTTGTTGTGGAGATAGTTGGAGCTGCCATCTTCGATTTCCCTGGCATTCAGTGGGAGTGTGTACACTGAAGTGAACAGGCAGTGGGGGAGAAAATAGGCAGAAAGAATGGACAGAAAGAGGAAAAGGTTACATGAAGGAAATAATAGGGAGAGACAAAAAGAGTAAAGTAAACAAGAAAGACATTGACAGAGGGAGGTGAAAGAGAAAGTCACATAAAAGAAAGAACAGTTGAGGTAAGAAAGAAAAGAGAGCAAGGATGGTACTTCTATGGTACGCCTCACTAGTACCGAGTGCCTCAGAATCACTAGTGTATTTATCCTCTTGACAACCCCTTAATGGAGGGAAGGCACATCTGAATTTACAAGCTGACCCAGATGCATGACTTTATTTGTCCTAGAAACATCAAGCAGGAGTTGGAATCTGCACACCAAGAGGAGCTGCCTGTCTGAATGGTCAAGGAAAGAATTGCCTTCAGAAGATGTAAGCCATCTACTTTCCATCCACCCCACAACTCTCCCCCAGCTGAGAGCAACATCTAGTTTATTTTATAATTGTTAGGTAAGTAGTATAAGCCATTAATTTTGTTTGAATTTCATTTTAAAACTAAATGTTTTATTAAGATTAGTATTGGTTTGGTAATTTCATACAGAGGTCCTCAGAGATAAGAACAGCCATACTGTGTCAGACGAACGGCCCATCTAGCCCCGTATCCCGTTTTCCGACAGTCGCCAGGGCCAGACGCTTCAGAGGGAATTAACGGAACAAGGAAATTATTGAGTGATCTATCCCATCATGCACTCCCAGTTTCTGCCAGTCGGATTTTTAGGAACACCCAGAGCATAGGGTTGTGTCCCTGATCCTCTTGGCTAATAGCCATTGATGGACCTATCCTCCATGAATGTATCTAATTCTTTTTTGTATCCAGTTATACTTTTGATCTTCACAACATCCCCAGCAAGGAGTTCCACAGGCTGACTGTGCATTCTGTGAGGTACTTGCTTATGTTTTTTTTAAAACCTGCCGCCTATTTAATTTCATTGGGTGACCCAGGATCTTGTGTTACGTGACGGGGTAAACAACGCTTCCCTATTCACTTTCTCCACACGATTCATGATTTTATAGACCTCGATCATAACCCTCTAGATCATCCGTTTTCTAAGGTGACAGTTCCAGTCTTTTTAATCTCTCCTCATATGTAAACTATTCCATACCCCTAATCATTTCTGTTGCTTTTCTCTGTTCCTTTTCTAATTCTAATCTAAACTATATCTATAATCTGTATCTTTTTTTTTTGTGCAACCAGAACTGCATGCAGTATTCAAGGTATGGGCATACCATAGATTTATATAGTAGCATGCTATTTTCTGTTTTAATTATCAATCTCTTTCCAAATAGGTTGTTAGCTTTTTAATGATTGCTGCTGCTGCACACTGAGCAGATATTTTCAGAGAACTACTCACAATGACACCACGATCTCTTTGAGTGGTAAAAGATAATTTAAGTAATTATTTTGTATGTATAGTTGGAATTATGTTTTCCAATGTTCATTACCATTACTTATCAACACTGAATTTCATCTGCCATTTTTTTTTGCCCAGTCACCTAGTTTTGTGATATCCCTTTGTAATTCTTCACAGCCAGCTTTGGACTTCTATCTTGTCATTCCAAATCATCTGCAAATTTTGCCACCTCACTGTTCATCCCCTTTTCCAGATCATTTATGAACAGGCTGAACAGCACTGGTCCCAGTACTGATCCTTGGGGTACCCCGCTATTTACCTCTCTCCATTGTGAAAACTAACCATTTAGTCCTACCCTTTGTTTTCTCTCTATTAACTAGTTACCAATCCATGAGAGGACCTTCCCTCTTATTCCATAAATCCATTACTTTGCTTAAGAGCCTTTGGTGAGGGACTTTGTCAAAGGTTTTCTGAGAGTCCAAGTATACTATACCCACTGAATCACCCTTGTCCACATGCTTGTTGACACCCTTAAAGAATTCGAATAAATTAGCTAGGCATGATTTCCCGTTATAAAAGCCATATTGACTCTTCCCCAACATATCATGTTCATCTATGAGTCTAATAATTCTGTTCTTTACTACAGTTATAACCAATTTTCCTGGTACTGAAGTTAGGCTTACCAGCCTGTAATTGCCAGTATCGCCTCTGAAGCCTTTTAAAAAAAATCAGTGTTATCATAACTATCCACCAGACATTTGGTTCAGATGCTGACTTAAGTGATAGGTTGCATACTACAGTTAGCAGTTCTGAAATTTCATATTTGAGTTCCTTCAGAACTCTTGGGTGAATACCATCTAGTCCTGGTGACTTATTACTGTTTAATCAATCAGTTTGTTCCAAAACCTCCTCTACTGACACCTTAATCCAGGACAGTTCCTCAGTGAAGACTTATGCAAATAATTCATTTAACTTTTCTGTAATGGCCTTGTCTTCCTAGTGTACTACATTTAGGACTAAATCAAGAATTGCATCCCCCCCTTGTGGGTTCCAGGACAAGCTGCCCCAAGAAGCAGTTATTTATGATGTCTAGAAATTTTATCTCTGCATCCTATGCTGCTAGAACCTGTAATCACTATGGAGAGGTGCTGAAGACTAAGGAGTTTCCAGAACATACACTGACATACTCAGTTTTGAACAAAATTAACTCCTTCCAGCGGAGTTGTGTTGCCACAGGGCTGTGCAATGCAAACACCAGAGAGAAACCCTGGCTTTGGTTAAGTGTTTAAATATAATAGAAAATTGAGAGCATGCCAATTTCATTAACGTAGAAGTCCACTCTGGAAGAGCTGTCAGATGTAATTTATTGTTTACAAATGGAACACACTTTTCATTATGCTCCCTATGAAGCACTTTGGCAAACCCTTCTATTGATCTTCTATTCCAATATTAGTCTTAAAGTCTACTGCTGCCTTCATGCTGGCTACAGTCACATTTACAGAGATCTGCGTTCAAAATATGCAAAACTTCATGCAGTTAGAAAACCTGTATTTTTTCCAGTCTTCTCCCACTTATGTCCCATGTCTGCCTCTTAGTTCTATCAGTTTATGGCCAAATGCAGAATTTGGCCGTTTCTGGTGTAAGACAGAAGACAAAGATATTGATGGATAAATGAGGCAGTATACTTATTCAAATTTCTGTACAATGATAAAAAAGCACCTGTCAAAAAACAACAGCAAGCTGAAAAGGAAAGATTTGTAGAAGAAACTGCTTAGTCATTTCATGCCAGTGTCCTCATAACTTCATAATATCAGATGAGGAGGTAGTGCTTTTTGGTTTTAATACAGATCAGAAATATAAGAGACATTCTGCCAGGAAAGTTTCATTTCCACTGGGTATTAGAAAGAATATTGCATCGCTGAGGATATTTTCCATGAGCCTGAGTGAATGTCAAGGAGTCCAACTGATCTTCCCAGGAAAACATTTCCCCTCTACTAGTCTTCAGTTACCCATACAATCAGTTACTGACTGTTAGCTTTTACCAATATTTTTCTGTTGTATGAAACTGCCTGTATGATAGAACCAGCTCTGTGGACAAGAGGGCAAGGTGGAATCTGTCACTCCATCTCACAGAGGAGGAGGGCTGTATGTTAATATACCATAACTGACTTGTCATAAATGCTATACTAATGGCTATTACTATAATGCAGCTGACAGCAATTATGGGAGCAATCCATGCTGAGAAAATGGTGAAACCTCCAAAGAGTAATATGTATTCAGGGACTTATTTCCGTAGGGTACCCAAAAGATTAGATCTTGTTCATATTTATTTCTGAAGGTTCCAATGAAGTGTGGAAGTCACCAACTGTAGGATTCATACAAGGTTCATGTGCTTGGCAACATTCAGGGCACACCCGGAGTGTTGTATAGGAGCTGTGCACACACAGCTCTTCTCAAGGGCATGAACCTTGGAATCTCGCCCAGATGACATGAACCGTGGGAAGCCTCCCAGGACTGGGCTCAAGGCCCGAGAGCAAGGAATGCGGTAGATAGAAATTGGTAAATAAGAATGTTAAACAAAGCCAGTGTATTCCTTTTATCTGTTGGAGAATGTAATGCGCGGGGGGAGAGAAAAGAATAAAGGAGAGAGTGGAAAGCGGACAGGCAGAAGTCGGTTGGCAGACCAGCTCGCTTGCTTGCTAAAAGCTCTGTGCTGTCTTGTATTTGAACCGCATCAACTGGCGCCCAAACGTGGGGCCCTCAGCACTCACCTCGCCTGGCAAGGGTTTCAGACGTGTCACTCATCCGCTTCACGGATCCCGGTGAGTATTTTTCGTCGTGGTAAGTATGGGAAGCTCTCTCTCTGCTTTGCAAGTCCAACACCACAGTGAGCTACAGTATTTGCTGCGTAAGGCTCAGCATGACTGCCCCACTCGAGAACTCACTCTCCTGCTACAGGAGGTGAGTGCCCAATGCCCATGGTACCCTGAAGCCGGAACCCTTAAGCTAGCGGACTGGGAGCGGTTGGGCCAGACATTGCACAAAGAGCCTTGGGCGCCCGTGCAGGCTCTACATGCCTGGCACCTCTGCCGCGACGCGATATAGCGTGTCGCCTCGGACAGGCCCTCCCTCGCGAGGCTGGTGCTCTCGCCACTCCCGTCTGCTCCTGCAGCCATCCCCCCTCCTGGCGATGCGACACAGCGTGTCGCCTCAGAAAGGCCCTCTCCCGCGCCAACAGAGGGGCTGCCGATCCCACCACCCCCGTCCGCTCCTGCAGCCACCCCTCCCCCTGCTTCGCCCCCAGTGCCTCTATTACCACCGCCTCCTTGGCCTTCCCCACCGGAGCCGGTGTGTGATCACCATCCCCCCGTGGGGCCTCATGCTCCGGGGCCCCCCGGGGGGTCGTCCGCGTCTGCTCAGGGGCTTTCGCTGGTGCAACAAATGGTTTGCGCAGCGAAGACTAGCTCAGATATTACAGCGGAGGAGCTGGCTGATCTGGTCTCAGTTTGCCCGGTGACCTGGCAGGATGATGGCCAGGGCAACCAGGTTGTAAACTAGATCAGTTTGCCCTACTTGGTGATCAAAGACGTAAAGAAAGCAATTTGCGAGTTCGGCCTCACTAGCACGTATGTAAGTGGTCTCATTGAAGGGCTAGGTACTGGGTACACCCTGATCCCTGAAGATTGGAAGGCGCTGTTGCGCATGATGCTGACGCCCAGTCAGTATGTTATTTGGCTTAGTGAGAATCGGCAGATGGCGGAACGCCAAGCCTAGGTATATAGAGAGCAAGGTATCATTTATGAGCACTTGGCAGGAGAGGGCCAGTTTGCTACCGTTCAGATGTAGTCTCAACTCCCTCAGGCCGTCTTCCCCATTATTTCCACCTGCGCCCAGCATGATTTCCGGAATGTCCTGGATTCAGGCAAGCCTACCAAAAGCTTTGCCAGTATCCGTCAGGGTGCATCAGAGTCCTTTATGGATTTTACCAACAGATTGCAGGAGGCTATCCTCCGACAGGTGGATAGCCCTGCAGCAGCTCAGGAGATCCTGTTAAAAATGGCGGTTGAAAATACAAACGAGGATTGCCACCGTGCTCTCCAGGCGGCACAAGCCTCTGGAATTCTAGAGCTGTCAGACATGCTGTGGGCGTGCCAAAACATCAGAACCCAAGCACATAAAGCTGGAGTTCTGGCCGCCGCCCTGCAGAAAAGCGGGAAGGAGGGGAAGCGTTGTTACTGCTGTGGTAAGGAGAGTCACTTTCACCGGGAGTGCCGCTCCTCGACGGCGCCCGCCCGCCCCTCAAAGAAGTGCCCCAAGTGTCGGAAGGGCTATCACTGGGCTAATCAGTGTCGTAGCGGGTCAGGAAACCGCACGACGGGTTCCCCCCGAACCCAGGGCCAAACGGGAGTGTTTCCCACTCAGACAACTGTTCCTCTGCTTTAAAACCCATAGACTCCATGAAGGCGGCGACTGCTGGAAGTGCAGGGCTTGATTTGATTATGCAGGAGGACGCTGATTTTCAGTTGCCAGGGGAGGTTTGCGCCAGACCTACCCAGGTGACGGGACCTCTCCCTGACGGATTTTTGGGTCTGGTTCTCCCTCGCTCACACGCTGGGAAACAGGGCTTTTTTGTCATCCCAGGGGTCATTGACGCTGATTACACCGACGTTATTAAGGTTCAGGTGTGGACCCATCTTCCACAGTCGCTCCCGCGTGGACGGTCAATTGCGCAATTGATTTTAGTCCCCTATCAAGTGCCACTGCAGAGGATCGAGCCCGGGGCGGAGGCGGCTTTGGATCGACGCTGGCTCAGTCGCCATCTCACAACACGTCCTCTCCACTTGTTGCTCTAACAATGTCGGTCCGCCCCTCGAAACCTCAGTTAACACTTCTCTTAAATAATGTTCCTTTTACAGGGCTGGTGGACACTGGAGCTGACGTTACGGTGATTCATGATCCGGAATGGCCGGTCGGTTGGCCAACAGTTCCTTCTAAAGAGTTGTGGGGGATCGGGGGTAGCAAACCCGAGCGCCAAAGTTTGTCTTGGATCACGGTCTCTAAACCAGGAGGCCGTGCCCTTGCTACAATCCGCCCTTTTGTACTCCCTGTCCACCTCAATATTTGGGGCCGTGACTTACTTGTAAAGCTGGACACCACCCTCAATATTAATATATAATGGCCCAAAATCCTCCCTCACCCACCTTGCCATCCGCATTACCATTGGTATGGCAATCCTTAGAGCCCGTATGGATTGACCAGTGGCCCCTCCCCCTAGAAAAACTGAAAGCGCTTCATTCACTTGTACAACAATATTTGCATGCACAGTGCTTGGAGAGCTTCACTAGTCCTTGGAACTAGCTGCTGTTATTTTGGCCTTTCAACTTTTTGCTGATTGTCCCTTTAATTTGATCGTGGACACGCATTATGTTTATCAGGTAATTGATCGTTTACCCCTTGCCCTTATTACCCCTCAGGTCGATGCGAACCTTCTTCGCCTGTTTTTGTCCTTACAGTATCTCATCACCACTCGTAATTTCCCTTATTTTGTTGCTCATATTCGCAGTCATACCCCTCTGCCTGGGCTACTTACTGAAGGCAATGCGCGTGCTGATCGCGCGTTACGTGGTCAGGTAAATTCCCTTTTTTCTGACCCCATTGAAAGCCATTCCTTTTTTCATCAGTCTGCCTCTGTTTTGGCCGACAGTTTCACATTCCTGCTGATCATGCACGTTCTATTGTTCGTTCCTGTCCCCACTGTGCCGCTGCTGCCCCTACCTTTTCTTATGCCGTTAACGCCAGAGGTACCACAGCGAATCAGCTGTGGCAAATGGATGTCACTCACGTGCCACAATTCCGCCCCTATTCGTTTTTACATGTTTCCATTGATACCTATTCAGGATTCCTCTGGGCGACCCCACAGCGTGGGGAAGCCACTCCCAAAGTTATTCACCATTTGCTAGCCTGTTTTGCTGTTATGGGTCGCCCGAGCCAGATAAAAATAGATAATGCCCTAGCCTATTGCTCCACAGCCCTCTACATCTTTTGTGCCCAATGAGACATCTGTCTCAAACACGGGATCCCTTATAATTCCACAGGCCAAGCTATTGTTGAACGTGCAAATTGCACGCTAAAAACCTTGCAATTAAAACAAGGGTAGCTGCGTCTCTGAACCTTAGGAGACATTCAGCAACAATTGCGTATCCTTTTGTTTATTTTAAATAATTTAATGCTGAACGCAGATCAGCGGACCCCCACGGATTGGCATTTTCATAAGTCCGAGGTACTGGAAAGACCGCGTGTCTATTACCGTCAGCTACCCGATCTGCAATGGCTGGGCCCAGTACCTCTAATCACTTGGGGTCAGGGATATGCTGCTGTGTCTCTCCCTGCAGGACCGTTGTGGGTTCCGGCCCGGTGTGTGCAACCTGCACTGAAACAGCATGGCGTGGCACCAGGGGCTATCGAACCCCATACCGGAGTTTCAGCTGACCCTGGAGGAGAGTGCGGTGCCTCCCGGGTCGAGAACAGCGGGACAGAAATGGAGGCGGCGTAACGTCCCAAGCCAACCCGTGACATGGGGAGCAGTAAAAGCATTCGTCGCCGTGGCTCAACGAAGACTGGCAGCAAACCAACAGCCAGAGACTTCTGAGACTTTGTTTGTGGCAATTCTCACCCAAATTACTGCTAATTCTGTATTAACTGTATGCCTTTTGTGCCTGCTATTTCCTGTATGGGTTGGCTCGGGAGCGCTTTCTCCGTTACGGGCCCGAATGACATATAACCTATGGGAAAGATTGGCTTCAATAGCAAATGTTACCCACTTTTGTTTATCTGATTCTGTTGCAGCCGGGGAACTGTTAGGTACATGCCTTATTCCAGTATGTCATCACCCTGAGGAAATTGGGAATGAGATGATGCTCGCTGCTTATGCGAACCTCTCTTCCCAGTACTCTAGCATGGCTAATTGGGGCCCGGCCAATTACACTTTACCTTCTTAAGCTCATTTTTTGCTGTTGCTGTGTGCAATGTATTTCCTTTTTGTTAAGGCTTTGTCGAGAACCGCCCTGGCAGGCTCCACGAGTTATGACCTCGTCTGTCCGGGAATTAATTGGCTTGCAAAAGCAAACTGATGGCTACCATGAGATGGCCGAGCACAAATAAACAAAAAAGGAGGGCATGTAGGATTCATACAAGGTTCATGCCCTTGGCAACATTCAGGGCACACCCGGAGTGTTGTATAGGAGCTGTGCACACACAGCTCTTCTCAAGGCCATGAACCTTGGAATCTCGCCCAGATGACATGAACCATGGGAAGCCTCCCAGGACTGGGCTCAAGGCCCGAGAGCAAGGAATGGGGTAGATAGAAATTGGTAAATAAGAATGTTAAACAAAGCCAGTGTATTCCTTTTATCTGTTGGAGAATGTAATGCGCGGGGGGAGAGAAAAGAATAAAGGAGAGAGTGGAAAGCTGACCGGCAGAAGTTGGTTGGCAGACCAGCTCGCTTGCTTGCTAAAAGCTCTGTGCTGTCTTGTATTTGAACCGCAACAACCAACAACCTAGCTATTAGTCAACAGTAAAAGAGTTATATAACCTTTAACTTCCCCCTGCCCCAGGTATTGTCAGTCCATTCTTGGGACAGTATGATTATAACCCTTTGCCATGCACCCCCATGCTCTTATGATCTCAGCAGTAAATTTAAAGGTGGACAAATGGATACTGTTCTTGTAGATGAATGGACCCCATAACTGGTAGAGAAAGACATGAGTTAAAGCATAGGATCCAGACTCCTTTTGGAGAAATTGGAATATTTCAGAATAACTGATCTGGATTTTGGTTCACAGATGGCTCCTTTCTATAAAATGAAGTGAACCAAACCCCCAGATCTAAATATCTTCTGAATTTTGGGGATGGTTGCAAAGGAATACAGAATCCAAACTCTAAATTTCATAGCTAGCCTTTCTTTTTATAAAGAGGGGAGACAAAATCCTGGATCTATATATATGCAACTTGAATTTGCAGAGATTTCAGATGTGGATCTGATTTCGCGACTCAGGAATGTGTCTGTTGCCAAAAAACCAAAATGCTAGTACCTACAGTGACTGACAACTTTACTAGAAAGCTATAAAATACAATTGTAAGCTGTCCCTCTTTCCCTCCTACCCCACCAAAAAAGAAAACGAGTAGGCACCATCATCTACTCTAGTGAGTATAGTAGGGCACAATTTCTAATTAGAGTTTTAATTGGGCAGAAAAAAAATTAAATATAGTACTAAAAATGATGGATGCAAGGACATGTATGGATTTTGTTCAATTTAATATATACCCAGCTGTTAATCAAATAAAAACAACAACACGGACAGCTGGGAACAGCTTCATTTTTCCTATGGGGCAAAGTAAACATTGTAACAATGATTGTTTTCCCATGGTTACTCTATATTCTTATTGCTACTTCTGGGTGTCCCAGGCTATTATTACAAGAAAATTAATAAAATTCTCCATGACAATAGGGGAGGGGAGCAAAACAAAAAAGGGGGGAGATTAAAGAATGTGTTACATTCACCTTCAAAAAAATCTCATCATAGGCTCTTATGTTTCTCTCTCTTGCTCATGACTCCATACAACATGTCTAAAATCCTTCAAATTTTAGGCCCGTGTCCTGTCCATTACATGCAATGGTGTATCTCAGGTCTGGGTTTGTTCTTTGGCACGTTATTCTAGCTGTTCAATTAAAACTGAACACAAGAGCAAATTGATATTCTAACACACAGCTGAATGAGAGAAATCACTTCGAAGTGCACAAATATTTGGAATCAACTACAGTATGTACCATTAAAGAACCATTTCTGACAGAGACTGAAAGACTGTAGGAAACTCACTTTTGAAAACCTGTTTGCATAAGGTTCCAGGAAAAAGCATACATACACATCAGAAAGTTTTGTTAGGCCATCTGACTAGAGAAAGGGATATGACTCAGACCAAACATAGTAATTCACTAATTTAATTACTTTATTTCTTAGCATGCACAGTGGGCTCCTTTTCCTATTTGTTACATATTGCTTAATGTACACATTTGTGCACATGGAAAAATTAGGTTTTCTAGACACTGATCTTAACAAGATTTGTGGTAATGGCCAAAAGTGGCCATTTTATTATTATTCAGTCACCTGCAGTGTCGCCCCTGTGACTTTTACCTTTGCCTATGGTTAATATCTGCTCTAGAACACGTGTGATGCTCGCAGCACTAGTTTCCAAAACATTCAAATTCACACTATTTTAAAGGAAAACGTGGGCAGGTCTACAGAGATATGGCTGGACTTTTGTAACAAAACAAGAGTACCAAGACAGAACTGAAATCGGGGTAGTCAAGCAAGGATGGAGAGTGGTTGCAGAGATGGGGGTTAACCAGCGAAATAGGATATAAGAAAACTGTGTTAGTAAGGCTAAGGGGAGAAGCTGGAGTCAATCAAGAGGATTAATACTGGGGATAACTGGGGCATCCAATGTCAAGAATTTGTGAGACTAGGGTTTAGGGTATGAAGATTAAAGGTAGCCAAGTCAGGACATACAGGCAACAGGGAAGTTGGGATAGCTGAGGATTGAAATCAAGGACAAGCAGGAGTCAAGGGAGGTGGTGTGGAGCCAAGCAAAGTGAAAAAAGCGCTAGGGCCAGCCAGGGTTTTTTGAAGAGGGCTGGTGGAGGAAGGGGAAAGAATCGGATGGTTGTGGAATCACAACCAGTAGGCATTAGGGATTCAAAACCTGGCACAGCCACAGAGCTAGAGATTAAGGCTCAAGGAGGTTAAGAGGAACCTGTTGTGTGATGGGTCAAGGCTGAGTCCCAGAGCCTTGGGGAGCCAAGACTAGAGCTGGTTAGGGGACAATGCCTGAGACAGCCACTTGAGGCACTGCTGTGAAACAGACTTTCACAGCAAGATTATCAGAGAAAACAGAGGGACCCAGCAGTAGAGACAGCTGGTCAAGAATGTTTCCATATCCTCCGAGGCCTGCCACAGATAAGTAAAACCTGGAAAACTTCCATTTTATTCAACATTACTAAAATACTGAGACAGGCCCCAGGAGATTCCCAGAAAAAGAGGTATAGTATATGGAGACCCTATTTGTGCTTCTTGCCACTCATCTATCATACTTTTGCTTTTCCATAAATGTACTCATCATTTGCTATATCATAATTGTAGCTCTTCAAATTGTAGCTCTATCAAAGTATGATAGCATACTGAGGACTGAAAAAACAAGACTGAATTTAAACTAGTGAGGAGCAGACATCATTTATGAATTTCAGAAACTATATCTAAGACTTAGGGCTGTGGTCAGATGCTGTCAGAGAAGCTACATTGGCCACTTACATTCTGCAAAACATTGGAGATGAGGAAGTCTTTAAAAAGAGCATGTGGAACTGTGAACAAGGCCAAAAAGGTGATTGGAATGTTTGGGACTTGTGGGACAAGTTGAAACTTATAAAAACAAAATGAAAGAAGTTATTCTAGAACTCACTCTTGTTGAGGCCAACTTGCCCAACTACATACTTTAGTAGAACCAGTGAAAGCCAGGTTATGCCATTAAAGCACAGGCTTATGTTAAGGGTAGCACAGAGCTACTCAGAACCACCTTGCATGAAGAGGTAGAATGTTTGCTTTACCAACCTCTTACAAGTGTACAGCATATACTACTATCCTCCAGCTGGTAACTTCTTTCCTTCTCTCCCTCTTGGAGGTTACTAGCTGGGACGTTAAGTGTGCCTGACCCCTAAACAGGCAATACCCTTTTGTTTCTCTCTTCCATTCTTTTCAGCTGACTTGTACATAAATGCAGTTTGACCCCTAGAAACTCCAGAATCAAGTAACAAGAATGGAAAGATATTGAAAGGGAACAGAAAAGTTAGCACACATGTATAGAAGGAACAAAGGGAATTGTTCTCACTGGAGAAATGCTGGTTAAAAGAAATGTTCTAAAATAATAATAATAGCAAGGAGAGAAATAATAAACTAGACTCATTATATGTGTAACCCTTCTGCCAGTCAGAGTTGGCAGCAACAAGGGCCAGGTTCAATATCTAGGGATTCCTTTTCAATAATACAATGCAAGACCAGCTCGAGCCCCCAACCAGTGATCTGGGACAATTACACACCACCCCCTGGGTGCCTCTAAGAGGCAATACTTCCCCTCTTGCAAGCACAGAGTCTGAGTGTAGCAAAAACTTTTATTAAAAGGAGGGCAGTAACTCAGTATTAATTTGGGTAAACACCACAACTAGGTTCATAAACATAAACCCTGTGCAAAAGACCCCCCCCCCCAAGTAAGTTGGGCAGTGTCCTTTTCCCCTCAGATTCTTAAGTCCAGCAACCCAAAAGTCCCTTTAACGGGCCCATCCCTTCTCTGCACCCCACTCACAGTTACTGTCCTTGGTCAGTGCAGCCCCACGGTCCAGAGGTTTATCTGCCGAGTTCACCTCCCATCCTGGGTGGCAGAGGTGGCGGTAAGGAGGCACCTTACATGTGCCACTGTTTGGGCACTCGCTCGCTGCTGGCTTGCTGTGCCTCTCTGCAGGGCAGTGCTCTGGCCCTCTCTGCCAGCCACTCTGCTGGCTGCTTTCCCCACCTCTCCATCAGCCTCCCTGCTGGCCACGCCTCTCCGCCACCCGCCCTGCCATCCTGCTGGCCACGCCTCTCCGCCACCCGCCCTGCTGGGCACTTGTCGCACCTCTCCATCAGCCACCCTACTGGCCACGCCTCTCCACCAGCTGCCCTGCTGGCCGCTTGCCATGCCTCTCCACCAGCCGCCTGGCTGGCTGCTCACCAAGATGTCTTCAGGGCCCACCACTTAATGCAGCTCTCAGTGATTTCAGCTCTCAGTGATCTCAGCTGATAGTGGGTGGGCCTCACTACGAGGGCACACTGGGCAGTCTCTTGTACCAGAGACACAGACACTTGTAATGCCGACAGACCCTGGTCATTGGCAGGCGGGATCGAACCTCGGGCCTCTGGAGCTGAGTGCATGAGCCTCTACTGCATGACCTAAAAGCCAACTGACTGTTAGCTAAAGCTTTAGAGGAGACTCATTAATCTCTCTCTAAGTGGTCTTGGTGCCACTAGAGGGGACAGAACACCACACCCAGGAGGTTTGTGGGTTACATATGAAATGGCCAGTTCAAACTTAATAGTATGAAGTTTAATATTCCTGTATTACTATGGGAATGCAAAGTGTGGCAGATTTAAAAAATATGCAGCAGCATTTGCAATTTTAATCTCATTTCAGAGACATTCAGTAAACTGGTAGTAAACATGAGCATGGTTGTCACTTTTGACTTCCTGGTGCTGTGCACTTCATATTGATCTGCACAATACAGTTGTCTCCTTTTTACCAATGCATTTATATTCAAACTTGCCAGTCAGCTTGTCAGTTGCAAATTCCACTTTAATATGCAAAGAAACTGACATACAATTGGGATAAGAAGTGGAAGAATGAATACATGAATATGTTTTTCTAAATTCAGAATCCCTGTTGAGTACAATGCACTTTTACTGTGTGAAGTCATGTTTTCTGAAGTAAAAGATAGATATTTTTCATTTAATAGAAAGTTACACCATACTTAATCTGCTTAAAAAAATAACAGCACTCACCAACATAACTGAAGTAAAGTAACTTTTTGAATAGTAAACAGTTTCTGCTATACAGTTTACAACTAAAAATACACTTGGTATAGGCTAGAAGCTAGTTATATTAGCAAAACTACTTTTTTTCCAAATGCATAAAGCATGCATTTCTGAAAGCATGGCAATAAAAAAAGGAAACCAAAGGGTATATTGCCACCAACTGAGAAAGCATTTTGATTTCTGATGGCTAATAGCAATAATTAATTCAATCATCCTTCACTGCTCCATTTTATTTGCTGAAGAACTGGATGAGATCTTCAACACAATCTACCTCTCTCCAGTAAAATACAACTCATTTTGCGCACAAATTCAAATTTGCCAGGGACTATTATCCCTAATAAAAGTTTCTAGTCAAGTTTTTTTTAATCACTGACTCTGATTTATGCATGCAGTCGGGGCCTGAATAAATATGGGACCTTCCTGGTTAAGGTGTTCTCTAGTGCTGTAGTTGAAGCATGACTCTATGTGTTCATCTTCATACTGTTGCCGGCACCCAGTGCCGAGAGGCTGAACAACAGCTTGAGTTGGTTCGTTACCCGGTGTGCTGCACCCAATAATCACAACGGGGTGGAGAAGCAGAAAAGTTTATTTGAAGCTTCAAAAAGGTACAGGGAGATTTGAATCTCAAATCCTGTACAACAAAGCAGGAAGTTACACAGGCTTTTATACATCCTTTTTCCCAGCATACTTATCCAATAGTAAGCTGCTCCAAGTATCCATATAGCCAGCCAATCCAGTTCCCAGCTAGTTCCCTGATTCTCTGTATCATTTGTTAAACTATACATAAAGCTGCTTTATTCAGCATTGTTCTTCCATATCTCCCCTGTTTGGCCTTGCTTAGTTTCAGGCAGTCTGACTCTGCAACATACTGTTGCAGATTCTCAGCATAACTGCTGTGTGTGCCTCCAGGCGGGGGGGCCAAGGACACTTGGGCCTAGCACGCAGAGCTGCTGCGAGTGCCTCCAGGCAGGAGGGGGGCCAAGGACACTGGGGCCTAGCGCAAGGGGGCTTCATCGACACTCGTGGTCTTCCATCCCCTCGAGTTACCCAGTGGCCATGCCCCAGTGTTCCCAACAATACCACATGGCATCAGAAATGAGTGAATCCCTCTCTCTAGAAAAGGAATAAGGGAAAGGAAAGGAGGTCCCAGAGTGGTGAGTGGGGAAGCGGAAACTCAGGGAGAAGACCTGTGAAAGCTGCAGTATGAAGGAGATAGAGCCCCAGGGCCAACCCCAGCTATTCTGGGGCCCTACGCAGCCCCCCAGGCCTCCATGGGCGGAGAAGGGGGCAGGCCCCAGGCCTCCGCAGGGGAGGTAGGGCTGGCTTGGGGGGCAGGAGGAAACCGCCCCCCTGCACTCACCAGCGGCGTGGCTAGGGCCGAGTCGCTGCACTTCCTGCTGCCGGTGTGTGCAGGCCCAGCCCTCTTGCAGTCCTCAGGGGAGTGGGGGTGGAGCGGAGCTGGGGTGGGAAGAGGCGGAGCAGGGGCGGAGCAGGGCCAGGGGCCATGGGGAAGAGGCGGGGCACGGGCTGAAACAGCACGCAGCTGGGCAGGGGCTGGAACAGCATGCAGCTGGGCAAGGCACCAGGAAATGTAGTGCCCCAAATTTCCTGGTGCCCTACACAGCTGTTAGAGAGTTCTGATTTTGCCAACTTGGGCAGCTGGCCTTGCTGGATCCAGAGATGTGAGTGGTTCTGGATTGCTTCTAGTTTAAGAGAAAAAGCACAAGTATACTAGATAAATGCTTTGATATTTGACAGGGGTGATATTGCTGATGACCTCCTGTGTGCCCTACCCCTCAATGATGAGGAAAAAGATTACGGCAAAATGAAAGAGGCTTTTCATAGTCAGAATATTATATCTGAAAGGGCCACATTTAATAGTAGGTGCCAGGAACAAGAAAAAAACAACTGAGATGTCAGGCCAAACTTAAAGCAGAATAACAACTAAAGAGTGGGAGACCAAAATACCTTAATAGAAGGAGAGCTGTGGAAAATATGGTAAGACACCAAGCCATAGTGGGCAATAATGTCCATCTAAAGAGATAGAATGTAGGAGGTGCCACAAAATGAGTACTAAGAGTAGCGTAAACAATCCAAGAGGGAGTGTTGTAATCAAATGACAATGAGTCCATACTTCTAGGAACTATGTTCAAAGGGACCTAGGCACCTCCCTCCCTGTTTGGGACCATTGTGATGCACAAAACTCCCACTGAAACCCTGTAGGTGTCTAAACTTGCTTGGCACCTATATTTTTGCAAAATTTTAAAAAATACTTTAGGCACCTATGTTTCTCTCATGAGCACTGCTGCTTCCCTGTGGGTATGAAGATGCCTAGCTCCCATTTACACCACTTAAGAGCAAATCATGAACCAGGAGAAGACAGGCTTTCTGCTGTTTGAGAGGCCTGATCCAGTAGGTGTACTCAGAGGCTGCCCACTGGATCAGGCCTCCATACGCAAGCTTACATAAAACAGCCAGGGAGGAGGGCAGGAGGTGGAAGACCTCCCTCATAACTGTAAATGTAGTGGTTAGGGTACTCACCTGGGAGGTGGGAAACCCCCAGTTCAAGTCCGCACTGCACCTAAGGTGGAGAAGGAATTTGAACACCAATCTGCCATCTTTCAGGTGAGTGCTCTAACCACTGGGATATGGGATATTCTGATATGCACAGAGTCTCTCGGTCTCTCCTGTTCAAGCTATTGCATTGTGAATAAATCATCATTGGAATAGGAGGACTGGATCCTGGATCTTCCACATCCTGTCTGTGTGCTCTAACCATCATGCTAGAGCAGGGGCGGGCAAAATACGGCCTAACATTTCTGTTCAGCCCACTAGGCTCTTTGGCTGCCCCCTTATGATCTTCTGGCCGCTAAAAGTCCCACAGCACAGCAGGGCGCTCAGGCAGGCAACCAGCCTGCCAGCCGTGGCCCCATGCTGCTTCCAAAAGCAGATGGCTGGTGCTGGCATGTCTCTGCGCCCCCCCTGGCAGGGGGTGTGGGGTGCAGGCGGCTCCGCATGCTCCCCTGCCCCCAGCACCTTCTTCACAGCTTCCATTAACCGGTTTCTGGCAGCTGCAGAGGCGGTTCTTGCGGGTGTGGGCAGCACACAGAGACCTGCTGCACCCCTCCCAAGGGGCACACAGAAACATGCCAGTAGCAGCCGGCCACAGCTTCTTCCAGGAGTGGCAGGGAGCTATGGCAAGCAGCCAGGCAGGCAGCCTGCCTGAGCCCTGCTGTACCGCCGGCTGGGAGCTGCCTGTGGTAAGCGCCTCTCAGGCGGAGCCTGCACCTCACACCCTCTCCCACACCCCCACCCCCTGCCCCAGGTCAGAGCCCCCTCCTGCACCCAAACTCCCTCCCAGACCCTGCACCCCCTCCTGCACCCCAATCCCGTGCCCCGGCCCAGAGCCCCCCCTGCACCAAACTCCCTCTCAGTGCCCACACTCCTCAGTCTCTCCTGCACCCCAACACTCTGCACCAGCCCAAAGCTCCCTTCTGCACCCAAACTCTCTCCCAGACCGTGCACACACTCCATTAATATAGTAGAAATGTGCGGCCCGTGACAACTTACCCAAATTCGTAGAGTGCCCCCCCTGTGAAAATTATTGCCCACCCCTGGGCTACAGTCACTCACTCTTGTGCTTTCTCTGGCCCAAATGACAGAGAGAGAGAGAGAGAGAGAGAGAGAGAGAGATCCCAAGATGTAGATCTGCAAAGACCAAATAAGATTCTATGTGGAGCTAGTAACAATATATTGAATGTTTGTGGAGAATTCCTTGGGAAACTGGAAAAAGGACAGAAATTTCTTCTACAAATAATATATGTACAAGGACTAACAACTCTGCTACTAGTAGTCTTTGTATTGCAGGCAATCCACCTAGTAGAGAAATGGCAAAAAGCAAATGACAGAGGAGCTGTATCTACATGTCTTCTCAGGGCTAGGAAAGCTGTCAGGAGAATACAAAAGAAAACTAGGTTTCAGAGTAGCAGCTGTGTTAGTCTGTATTCGCAAAAAGAGAAGGAGGACTTGTGGCACCTTAGAGACTAACCAATTTATTTGAGCATAAGCTTTCGTGAGCTACAGCTCACTTCACCGGATGCATAAAGTAGAAAATACAGTGCGGAGATTTTTATACACACAGACCATGAAAAAATGCATGTTTATCATACACATTGTAAGGAGAGTGATCACATAAGATGAGCTATTACCAGCAGGAGAGTGGGGTGAGGGGAGAGAAAGCCTTTTGAAGTGATAATCAAGGTGGCCCATTTCCAGCACATTTCCACGAGTTAACAAGAACTTCTGAGGAACAGTGGAGGGGGGGGGGTGGGAA
Organism: Eretmochelys imbricata; assembly: GCF_965152235.1. NCBI lineage: Eukaryota > Metazoa > Chordata > Testudines > Cheloniidae > Eretmochelys > Eretmochelys imbricata. Next base: position 68,695,860 of record NC_135579.1, on the reverse strand, counting down.
GAGGAGGAATAAACAAGGGGAAATAGTTTTACTTTGTATAATGACTCAACCACTCCCAGTCTCTATTCAAGCCTAAGTTAATTTTATCCAATTTGCAAATTAATTCCAATTCAGCAGTCTCTCTTTGGAATCTGTTTTCAAAGTTTTTTTGTTGAAGAATAGTCACTTTTAGATCAGAAATCGAGTGACCAGAGAGATTGTTCTCCGACTGGTTTATGAATGTTATAATTCTTGACATCTGATTTGTGTCCATTTATTCTTTTACGTAGGGACTGTCCAGTTTGACCAATGTACATGGCAGAGGGGCATTGCTGGCACATGACGGCATATATCATATTGGTAGATATGCAGGTGAATGAGCCTCTGATAGTGTGCCTGATGTGATTAGGCCCTATGATGATGTCCCCTGAATAGATATGTGGGCACAGTTGGCAATGGGCTTTGTTGCAAGGATAGGTTCCTGGGTTAGTGGTTCTGTTGTGTGGTATGTGGTTGCTGGTGAGTATTTGCTTCAGGTTGGGGGGCTGTCTGTAGGCAAGGACTGGCCTGTCTCCCAAGATCTGTGAGAGTGATGGGTCATCCTTCAGGATAGGTTGTAGATCCTTGATAATGCGTTGGAGAGGTTTTAGTTGGGGGCTGAAGGTGATGGCTAGTGGCGTCCTGTTATTTTCTTTGTTGGGCCTGTCCTGTAGCAGGTGACTTCGGGGTACTCTTCTGGCTCTGTCAGTCTGTTTCTTCACTTCCGCAGGTGGGTATTGTAGTTGTAAGAATGCTTGACAGAGATCTTGTAGGTGTTTGTCTCTGTCTGAGGGGTTGGAGCAAATGCGGTTGTATCGTAGAGCTTGGCTGTAGATAATGGATCGTGTGGTGTGGTCTGGGTGAAAGCTGGAGGCATGTAGGTAGGAATAGCGGTCAGTAGGTTTGCGGTATAGGGTGGTATTTATGTGACCATCGCTTATTAGCACTGTAGTGTCCAGGAAGTGGATCTCTTGTGTGGACTGATCCAAGCTGAGGTTGATGGTGGGATGGAAGTTGTTGAAATCATGGTGGAACTCCTCAAGGGCTTCTTTTCCATGGGTCCAGATGATGAAGATGTCATCAATATAGCCCAAGTAGAGTAGGGGCATTAGGGGATGATAGCTGAGGAAGCGTTGTTCTAAGTCAGCCATAAAAATGTTGGCATACTGTGGGGCCATGCGGGTACCCATAGCAGTGCTACTGATTTGAAGGTATACATTGTCCCCAAAGGTGAAATAGTTATGGGTGAGGTATTTTCCAGTTTATGCATCCGATGTAGCTCACGAAAGCTTATGCTCAAATAAATTGGTTAGTCTCTAAGGTGCCACAAGTACTCCTTTTCTTTTTGCAAAATAAAACTGGTGCCATCAGCAACTCCCGTGGCTCTCAGATTTTAACACAGCAAAAGACCACCAGTTCTTAGTGCCTGTACTGGTTTCAAAACCACTGGACAACCTTCCACTTAGAAGTCAAAGATTTCTAGTCGGTCTCATGCAATTTTCTTTCAAAAATGAGCACATACCAAGGAAAGCAATCATAGCAGCAGATGCTATCTAGAGCCACAACGGAAGAAAAAGCTTTAGAAAAAAAAGATGTCAAAATATACATTGACCTTTTTCTGGCAGCAATTCAAGGTAATTTCAGCAAATTAGAGATGAACAACTAAAGGATGAGACATTTCAAAAAATCTTACTCCCTCAATTCTGCTAAAGACAGTGGGGTTGAAGGAGTCAACTTTCCACAGACCTTCTAGCAGATCGGCATGACCAAAATGACCTTCATATGACCATAGTCTGCTTCTGAGCAGAGGGCACATTTTCACTTCCTTTTGTGCTTCTGAAAGAGGTGTGCTCCAAAATCATGAGAGACTCCAAGGTATAAACAAGTATAAGGTATGAGCACAACAATCAGTCTCAGTAGGGAAATTCAGACAGTAGAGGGCTGAGAGGCATGTAACAAGGAAATAAAAAACCCCAAAGACTTCTGCAAAAGACCCATATAAAGCACTCCTGACATCTTGGTCAACACCACTAGCAGAACGTCTGCTAGGAAGACAATTAAGTTTAAACCTCAGTGGCCCAACTTGAAATAATTTTGAAAACAGAATGCCAAAATAAAAACCAGGCAGCAGCAAAACGTCAATGTTCAGCACAGAACAAAAGTGCTACCTAAACTGAGGCCAGGGAACTAAGTTTGGGTCAAAAGCACCCAGATATTTGGATCCATTCAGAACCAGGCAGAAACACCAGATTCTACCTAGTGGAGACTCCAAGGAGACTTCTCTTGAGGAATCAGGTTCATCTTCAATATGTCCCAACACAATGAAGAGAGGAATTGGGACCTGCAGGTACTCTGTAAATAGGGTGACCATATTTCCCAAAGGGAAAATGGGACACCACACAGGGCTTGCCCAAGCTCCCCCCTCCTGGGGCTGGCCCCAGCCGCTCACCCAAGGCACCCCCAGCCTCCCCCCCACACCCGATTGTCACTGGTCACTTGATCAGTTGGCAAGAGCAAATGGGACAAGTACCCAGTTTTGCAAAAAAAGTTGGGACAGCCGGAACAGGGTTTAAAAAAGGGACTGTCCCAGCCAAAATGGGACATACGGTCACCCTCTATCTGTAAAAAAGTGAGCCTCCGCCACAGGAAACTGCACACAGAAACTCAACAAAAGTGAGAACACTGTCTAGAAGGTTGATCAGACCCACCCACAGATTCGGTTATTAGAATACTGCCCAGGACGATTTAAATGCAGTTGATAAGAGGATGTAGTGTAAATATTTTAAGAAGCTGGAAGTTTATTTTGAACTGTATGTATATACTGTCCATTGGTTCAGAATTTAAGTTTAAAACTTTTATTTTAAAGAAAGGGAGATTTGGAGTTGTTATGGAGTTCCTGGTCCTCCAGTTACCAGAGAGGACCATAATGTGTTGCAGTGGGAAGCCTAATAAAGGTGGGACTTCCTGGGCAGGGAGTTTTCTTATTGCTTAGGCTCTTTGTGTTTGTTCTCTCATGACAAATAGCTCTATGGGTCGCAAGCACTAAGGTCCCAATTCAAGCATGTGCTTAAATGCTTTGCTGAAATGTGGCCTGTATTATTTAGCACAGGTATTTCTCTAATTATGACACATGGAATACTGACTGATCAATAGCCTTCTGATTTATTTAAATTGTATTCTATTAATCCACATAGACTACAATTTAAAAGGTATTTTGAATCGAGATAAGTACATCTGCTTTTTAAATGTAGTTCTCTCCCCTGTCCCCTGCACAAAAAAGAGCTGGAGCGGTTTCTTAGCACAAAGAACTTCTCAAGTTGTCCATGTGCTTTATTTCAAATCATCTGCTCTTCAGTTCAGTTTTTACTTATGTGAACTCTGTTCTGTGTCAAAGCCTATTAATTTTGATAAAATAATTTAAGTACAGAATAGAATGAAATACTCCATCTATAAACTTCTATTATATAAAAGAAAGTTTTTTGCACTGATCCAGCATCTATTGTTGTTTGTAACTTTGCTGGTTAGTTGGATGGCAAGCTGCTGTTAGATTCTGCATGCATGCATGCTACAGAATCTATAGCATATAGAGGCATGCTTTCAAGGATTAAAGTGATGTACGGAGCTGTAAACGGATGTTTGTTCTTATGAGACCACAGGAAGCAGACATGCTTTTGTCTTCCTCAGTGATTACTGTGACTGCTCATTGCATACCACACGATAGCAACACCCATGGGCATTAATGTTGAACCATTTAGTCAGCTCCAGGCATATGTCACCCAATCCATGAGGCAATATAATCATCTTCAGACACTTAGAGATCTCCAGACAACAGGCGGAAAGATGAACAGATAAGGTGAGCTCGTTTGCTCCCTCATTAAGCTGTATGCTGAAGTTTCTGTTTTATGCACTACATAATCAACTATTAACTTTTTTAGTGCATTTGCATTTTTATTTCTCTAGCTTCTCAGAATAGATAGCTGAAAAAAAGAATCTTCTATCTAAAAACAAACAGAGGTTTCTTTTTGAAGTATTGTAATTCACACTTGCAATAAACACAATACTTAAACATCCATTATTCATTTTCTCTCATCTGATTTAAAGCAGTTCTTGTTTCATAGAGAAAATATGTTTCCAATGTAAGCTACGCTATGGTCTCCACAAGCATAGCTAAATTTGTTTAGATGCAGAATTAGAGAAAAATCAGTGATACTGAACTTCTAAAGTGAAAGATGATAAAGACTAAATGAGTGGGAGGAGACTCACTAGACCAAGTGCACTAAAAATGAACACATTGCTTTAATAAGAGTATAAGTCAATTAGATATTCATTAGAGCTTTTGAAATGTTCATATTAATTTTTGACTGGACAGAAATTAGTGTTCCATATCACAGATATTTCAACCAGATGATCAATGCAGAAACCTAAGATTTAGTGCACATGGAACGAGCGATCCAAAGTACTCAACTATCTTTTTCTTCTTACTTTGTTTCCTCATATATATTATATATAAAGCCTCACTATGTTTCCATTCAAATATTACATCATAACCAATTGCCCTCTACAGTGGATAAAAATATATTTGCCAAGAAAAATCATTTCTCTGTTATTTTGCATTCCTGTCTCATCACTTAGTCATCCTGGAGGCTAATACACCAAATATCATGACCTACTGTTTCTGTGGAATGGGATGCATGCTATAAATATTGCTCTGACAAAGATGATACTTGTATGTGCCTAGAGGATTTTATTTATCACCCATGTGTGTGTTTTATTTATGTGAATTAGAATCAGAACTGGGTAGGATTTAAGTGAAGCTTGCAGCCATGTTGAGCTTTAGATTTCTGATATATAAACCTGAGAGTTTGTATGCTCACTGTGTTTCCATGTTTTCTTTTTTAATGATGTTTCATTAGAAAAAGAAGTAGTGTGTCTTATGATATAGTTGGGACTCTCCATGGAAACTCTCCATTGAGCACAAGTGCAATCTGTAAATTCAGCAGAGTTGAGATTTAGTCCAGTCCATTTGATATGGCTCTAATTAGTTTCAGTCCAAAGCAGAAAGATCAGGGTAAAACATAATAAGTTGTTCATATGCTCAAGGACACTGCACCTCAAGAAATATTTGCTGCATTCTGAGCACAACCAGGATTTTCTTGGAACTATTTGTTCTGATTCAGTTTTTTAAACTTGTTTTGTGCAAAACAGGAGAATTCAGATAACTTACAATTCTGCTGGTTCGTTTTGAAAAATATGAAAGGATGAATACATTTTCGTAGATTTCAAAGTGTATGAGACACATCCAGTTTCTTAATATGAATTTTAAATGTGACTGTGTTTAGAATACCAGGACCACAACAATACGGCGGCTTACTTAGCTTTAAGGGTATTTTGGAATCTTATTATAGAACCATACTGTAAATCAGTTTTTTTTATTCTGATAATATTTTTATCTTAAGGAAACAAAATCTGAAAAAAGCACAACCCATTTAAGCAGGTACCCATTTCTACAGCCATTTTACAAAAGGAAATTTTAATCATGTGAGGCTCATAGCCACTAGATCAATAATGTCTTATTTAGATTGTGGGTTCTTCACGGCAGGCAGAGTTTACTCCTCCATGTTTGAATGGGGCCCATTCTTGGTTGGTTCCTAGGCACTACTGTAAACAATAACTGTTCTAGTGACCTTTGGTCAAAAATGTTTATGACAGTCTTGCCATAGATCAAGTGCAATGTGTAATACTAAAAACGGACAGGTTATATTTTATTTGCATTATTTTAGGTTTGATATGTTTTTTCTTCGTCTTGTAAGCTAACCCATAAGGGGAAAACAAATCCAAAATACAGTTGTCAAGTGGAAGAGAGAAATATGGAAGATAGCTAGGCTGAGAGACACCTGGTTGGATGGACATAATCAAATTAGATACAAGGTTGCCAAGAGATATGGTGACAATGCAGTCAGTGTCCAGCATAGTTTTGGAATGCATATGCCAAGGCATCATGTCAAGCAGCAAGAAAATGTTGGCTGAGGCCACCTGGGGATGTTGTGGTGGGAGGGGTGTGGCAAAAGGACCCGTTAGCCTCAGACCCTCCATTTGAAAGGGCTCCCAAACTGAGGGGCGGCTGAGGCAAATCTGAGTGAGTTGTGTTGTGACCTGGTGGTAACCTGAGAGGCACTGCAACCCGGTGAGCCAGGCTGCAATGTCTGGAGCAGGCACCAGCCCCAACCCCATGGGACAGGAGCTGCTGCTGCAGGCTTACTTGCCAACCTGGGACTCCTCTCCGTGTTGGGTTTTGGCGGTGGGGGGGGGAGGGGGAGGGAGTTGGTAGGGTAGATAGCCTCAGCTTCAGATTTTGTCCCAAGCCCCCAAAAACATCTACAGCAGCCCTGCAATTGGTACCTCTTCAAAATAGTCTGGTGTGACACCTAGATCAGATCTGGGGCACTTCAGAACCAGAAAGTTAGACTAAAGGGCAGAAAACGAGTGAATGTTTCTTCCTAGGCTGGTCCTCAAACCACAAAGATCCCTGGGATCTCTGAAAATCCATGAGAGGTGAGGGCTATCTGCCTCCATGCAACCATGTGACCCTGCTCCTCGTGCCCTGATAGTCAGAATTCTTCCAAGAAGCTCCTGCCACAGTGCAGCCCCACTATACCCTCCCAGAAAGTGCCTTGGTTTAAAGTCTCTTAAAGAGCCATATTAAAGGACCCATATGTAGTGCAGTTATCTGTTCAATGCTTCTTCTGGGCCTAATCCTGTTCCCATTGGACTAGGATCAGGCCCAGAGTGAGGCACCTTTACCCATCTGCAATGCAAAACACAGATTCAGCACTGTCTATTTTTACTTAAAGAGTTCTTTGATTTGTTTACCCTGGAATGTATCAAGAAATGCTGAGATATCATTAATGCTAGCATACAGAAACATTATTCATTACAATATACTGTCTCCCAACTGGGCAGCTCCCCATTTCCAATGGTCACCTAATTAATGGACATCTAATAGACCCATCTGCAAATCTTACAATGCAATACTTTCACAAAACTAATTTGAGCTTGCCACTGCAGAAATGATGCAGTACTATGGGGTACAATTAACTATACAGAGGCATACTTGATCTTAGAAGCCTTAGGGGTAATCAATAATGAGTTTACTTTCTGTGAATGTTATGTAGTTATAAGCACAGGATGATCGGCTTGAATTACTTAAGTTTTGATTACCTTTTCTTACTAGGATACAAGCTCTCAGCAAATATGGAGCTAGACAAAGTTTTATTACACAATAAAATTCCTAACCAGTTCTAGAATTAAAATCTTATTGCCTAAACCATAAAGCAATCTCTTGTCTGTCTAAAAGTTTAATAAGTACAATATTAATAAAACAACATGTGAAACCACTGACACATACTTCATGTGCTTCCTTTCCAAACACAAGAATATGATTTGATGTTATGAGACTTAAAATATGCAAAAGAAGGAGTGATCTGATTGGCCAATAAGTATTCTGAGCTGTGACTTTTGCCCAATTCACAGGTTGGAATTTATGAGTCTCATCACTTAATTAACAAGGAATCCAAGAACTGTGACTGCAATCGGCATAATTCATGGAGGCTTGGAATTTATGAGCCTCAGTTAGCAAGGTAAGCAGGAGAACAAGATCTGACTGGTTAAAAAAAGAATCTCAGGAATATTGAGTGTAATTGAGCTCAATTATCTAGATTCAGAACATGTCAATAAGTGTATAAATGTTATATGTATAAAACACGTGACAGATGCAGTAAGATATACATGTGTTTTGCATTGATTCATATATAAAGAATCACAGAATTAGAGCTAGATAAGCCCTATCAGGTCATTTTGGCCAGTCTCGTGATGCAGGCTTCCCTACTACCCCCAGCCATTTGCGAGTGCTTTGTCTTGTCTAATTTTGAAACCCAAGCAATAGGACTTCCACCCCTTAACTTGGGAGTTTATCTAATAACCTATACATCTCACTTCCAAGAAGTTTTCCTAATAGTCCACTTTCATTTTACCTTACTTAACAGCTTTTGTACCACCCCAAATAACTCCTCTTTCCAGATTACATCCTTCAGTTACTTGGTAGTTTATTCCAATCTGACACATACAGCACATCCGTCCAGACACTTCAAGCTACACCAATTTATTTAAAGGTATACTGACAACCAATAAGAGAGAGGGAGAAAAAGAAATCTGAGGACTGTCTTGCAGAGCTCCTCCTCATTCTTCTGGAGGAACAAAGTTTGTATCCAGCAGACTAGGACACAGGACTTCTCCCAGAACTGTACATCTCCCCAGTGACATATGGGAGGCCAATACTGGTTCCTGGCATCCCTACCTTTCCTAGGTAGCGCAGCTCTAGGAGCTGTAGAATATTTATAAAGCGTAAATACTGGTTTGGGGTGGTAGCTAGACTCCACTCATATATGCTTTCAGCCTTAACTCTTCTGTAACAAAGATGCTCATTTGTGAATAAAAGAACAGTTTCATGACAAATTCAGTGCAACTATGGAAATCCCATTAAATGTGCAGCTATGTATTTAATATTCAATACTACAAAGCCAAACTGTTTTTAATTAAAACCCAGGGGGTTCCTCTGGCTAGCCTATAAGTGAGAAAATCTTGGAAAACTAATTTCATACTGTCATAAATATAAAGGGAAGGGTAACCACCTTTCTGTATACAGTGCTATAAAATCCCTCCTGGCCAGAGGCAAAATCCTTTCACCTGTAAAGGGTTAAGAAGCTAAGGTAACCTAGCTGGCACCTGACCCAAAAAGGCCAATGAGGGGACAAGATTCTTTCAAATCTGGAGGGGGGGAGCAAAGGGTTTGGTCTGTCTGTGTGATGCTTTTGCCAGGAACAGATCAGGAATGCAAGCCTTACAATTCCTGTAAAGTTAGTAAGTAATCTAGCTAGAAAATGCGTTAGATTTTCTTTTGTTTAATGGCTTGTAAAATAAGCTGTGCTGTGTGTATATTCCTGTTTTTGTGTCTTTTTGTAACTTAAGGTTTTGCCTAGAGGGATTCTCTATGTTTTGAATCTGATTACCCTGTAAAGTATTTACCATCCTGATTTTACAGAAGTGATTCTTTTACCTTTTCTTTAATTAAAATTCTTCTTTTAAGAACCTGATTGATTTTTCATTGTTCTTAAGATCTAAGGGTTTGGGTCTGTGTTCACCTGTACTAATTGGTGAGGATATTATTATCAAGCCTTCCCCAGGAAAGGGGGTGTAGGGTTTGGGGGGATATTTTGGGGGAAGACGTCTCCAAGTGGGCTCTTTCCCTGTTCTTTGTTTAAAACGCTTGGTGGTGGCAGCATACTGTTCAAGGACAAGGCAAAGTTTGTACCTTGGGGAAGTTTTTGACCTAAGCTGGTAAGAATAAGCTTGGGGGTCTTTCATGCAGGTCCCCACATCTGTACCCTAGAGTTCAGAGTGGGGAAGGAACCTTGACACATATCATTTTTGATTTAAGAAGCCCATAATATTACAATTTCAATGAAAAGCTAACAAACTGTGTAAATCAAATATTGGGCCCAATTACAAACTGTATTATGCCGAGAACAACCTAAAAACCTTAAAACATTTTAATATAGCATTAAGGTTCATAAACACATGAAAGCCAGGAAGTTGTAAATTAAGCCCCTACCCTACATCTACATCCTAACATCACGGTGCCTACATTCTGCATAACTAGGGCCCCACCAAATTCTTGGACCATTTTGGTCAAGTTCATGGTCATAGGATTTTAAAAAAATTAAATTTCATGATTTCCACTATTTAAATCTGAAATTTAACAGTGTTGTAATTGTTAGGAGTCCTGACCCAAAAAGGAGCTGTGAGGAGGGGGGTTGCAAGGTTACTGTGGGGGGAGGAGGGGGTTGCAGTACTGCAACCCTTACTTCTGTGCTGCTGCTGGTGGCAGCTCTGCCTTCAGAGTTGGGCAGCTGGAGAGTGGCAGCTGTTGGCCAGGAGCCCAGCTCTGAAGGCAGAGCCACTGCCAGAAGCAGCAAAGAAGTAAGGATGGCATGGTATGGTATTGCCACCCTTACTTCTGCACTGTTGCCTGTAGAGCTGCACCCTCAGTCAGCAACCGCCACTCTCTAGCCACTGAGCTCTGAAGGCAAAAATGCAGAGCTAAGGGTGGCCTGGTATGCTATCGCCACCATTATTTCTGCACTGCTTCTGGCGGGGCACTGCCTTCAGAGCTGGGTGCCTGAGCAACAACTGCCGCCCTCTGACTGCCCAGCTCCGAATGCAGCGCAGAAGTAAGGGTGGCAATAACGTGACCCTCCCTAAAATAACCTTGTGACTCCTGCAACTCCCTTTTGGGTCAGGACACCCAATTTGAGAAACATTGGTTTCTCCTGTGAAATCTGTATAGTGTAGGGTAAAAGCACACAAGACCAGATTTTACGGGGGGAGTCCAGATTTCATGGTTTGTGATAAGAAAAGGAGGACTTATGGCACCTTGGAGACTAACCAATTTATTTGAGCATAAGCTTTCATGAGCTACAGCTCACTTCATCGGATACATACGGTGGAAAGTACAGAAGATATTTTTATACGCACAAACCATGAAAAAATGGGTGTTTACCACCACAAAAGGTTTTTTTTTCCCCCACACCCCACTTTCCTGCTGGTAATAGCTTATCTAAAGTGATCACTCTCCTTACAATGTGTATGATAATCAAGGTGGGCCATTTGTGTTTTTCATGGCCGTGAATTTGGTAGGGCCCTATGCATAGCCTAAGGTGCTCTCTCTCCGAGGAAAAGAAAAACACCCCAAAAAAGCCTCAATTTTGGAAAAGATACTTTTATGTACATGCAAACAACAACAAAAAACCCTCAAGTTGTTAGTTAAAAGAGAAATGCCATTTTGTCTTGAAAACTCCCTTTAGCGATAGAACTAACATTTCTCTGTGAACACAGATTTAGCCCTGTAGAAATTGTTGATTTTGTTCTCAGATGGTATTTTACTACGAACATCTAGGTCCAGAGACAGAAACAAAGTTTTACCTTTGATCAAGTTTGTAAATACTTTTGAAAACAAAATCTGTTTGTTTTAATTGTGTTCCAGATTTTTAGAAGTTCAGGATAGTATTAAAGACAAAGCAACAATGACTGCACTTCCAGACTATGGGATGGACAAATGGGGGTACAGGGCTGTGTGATTTAATTTACCTTCATCTGCCAATCCCTGCTTTGTGCCCTTCCCAAGGCCCAATTACTTGTTAATTAATTGCAAGTAACTGGGCTTTGTGCAGGCAAGCCTCCGAATTACAATACAACTCCTCTGCAGTCACTATCCTTGTCAAATATTTGCTACAATTACTGTTAAAGCAGCTTACCTATCTTTCCTTGACACAGTGGTGTGGCCACTCCCTCAGCTTCCCCTTGATAATGGTCTTTCATGGGCAAGTAGAAAGATTTCAACATCCAGCCAAATCAATAAGGGAATCTTTTTCTTGCAGAGGGAAATCAGAGTCCAACTGGGCAAACTGCACTTGGCTCATGAGTTCTCCCCTGGCTCACAGGGTTTCCATACCATTCTTCTAGGTGAGGGGCTCCCAAAAGTAGAACCTTAACCATGCAGATTTTGTCTGCCTTTTACCCAAAGCCTCCTCTCTTTAATGCTGCCCAAGGCCCCTTTCTACAATAGCAATCTAGATTCAATCCTTCTGCTTACCCTCTTCTCTCTACTTCTCCACTTTCTCCCTGGTCTCTTCCCAGAAGTCTGACACTAAACTGTTGCTCTTTTCCAGCTCTTGTTCCTAGACTACAATGAACAGATGACCCGTAGATCATGCCTCAGTCCTTGTTTCTCTCCTACTGAGAGAAGGCTGCCTCTTTTACAGCAGGCCCTGCTTTCAGCCTGAAGTTATATGATTCTTCTCAGTCACATGCTCCCTGTAGGAACCACAACTCCCAGAGTCTTGGCCTTAAAGCAGTCAAGCCCTGAAATAGGGCTGGTTGGAGCTGGGCTTGTATTTAAAGGAACAGGCTAACTTGATACATAACCCACTGCCTAGCCCTAGAACGACATTTAGGTTCTCTGAACCACCTATGTGGGCGAGGTGCGTTGCGGGGTGGGGGTTTAGGGAAGATCCCATGGCCCTTTCCCTGGTCTGCCCAAAACTGTCCCTACATACTGAGCTATTCTCAGTCCTCCAGGGCACTGGCTTTCCAGTGCACTCCCTCCACATGGAGCACAGTTACTCATCTGGAGCTTTCTTCCAACACCCCTCTGCAGGTTTTACATGGTTATGTGGTGCAGATGGATCAGTGTCAGCCTTTTTCACAACAGGTGTATTTCACACCCTTAGTGAATTAACCAGTGAAGAATTATTAGTAAAAGAAGGACCAGCTTTCTTGAACATTCCCATACTCAGTGGGCACCTATACATCACAAACTAAAACACCCAAAGTCCAGCACCAGGATGCAATGGGTCTCAGGATGGATAGTCTCTTATTGGGCTGTTACAGGTAAATGCTCACAAGTAAACAATAGAGGCCAGATCTTAGTCCCTGGTCCAGCTGGTAAACAGCTGGAAAGCCAGCAGATGCATAGCCCGGAGGATAATTCCTGGATGACATAGTGCTGCTCCATATGTCACCTCACCACTGTGGGGGGCAAAGCTATGCATCCCTATGCCCCAACAACCCCAACTGCTGGAGCAGGCCTTTAAGACCACAGTCAGCTAAACATAAGCTAGAGCAACTGAGAGGCTGTTCTAAATTATACCTGGGACCAGTCCAAAGCGTAGCTAGGGGAGTTTAAAGGTGACATCCTGAGCCCCAACCACTCTGCCCCCGCATTGAACACAACTCAGGAGGACTAGAAACGAGCCCCGGTGGTTTTATTGAGCTTCTCTCAGGCAAGCTCAGAAAAATGTGTAATATTTATTACCTTCTGTAATATATAAATATGAGGAAGCAGAGTTGCAGGCTCAGTGGCAGCCCTAATTCAGAAATTTCTTTTTGTTTTATATTACTTGGGCATCATTTCTGTGTTTAATTAATGTGTAATAATTCCTCATTCTTCCTACACTAAATCCCACTGACACACACACAACTTAGTCCTCAAACTGTAGGATATCTTCATTAAATTGCTTTGCAGCTGCAGCTATAAACAAAATTACTTCAGAGAACTCTATGGGGAGTAGAAGAATTCCTCAGTAAAGATTTTTTTATAGATCTATAGCTTATTTTAATATGTAAAACTTGACTAGCATAGTCTCTTGACATTTTAAATATTATCAAGAAATCAAAATAGTTTGATTTCAAGATTTGAATCAGGTTGAGAAATGTACAAAGCAATAGCCTGTTTTAATATCTCAAGTATTTCAGTAAATATTCTACCTGATGATGGACTCTATGGTAAATTAAATATTCACAGATCAACACAGACCAAAAGCTCTTTAACTAGAGCAGTTTATTCCCCCGATTTAAAATCAGTACAGCAGATAGTAATTTTACTTAGGAGCTGGTCTTCAAAATTTATTTGCCAATCATAAAAGCTATTGTATCAGAGTTCATGCAGTTATACTGTATATACAGTATGTTCGCTAAGATGTTCAATGTTCCCTACCTTCAAAGCTAGGCTCTCAAAGCAGTTTAGCTCTTGCCACAACATACACCAGTGCTGTGGAAGCAAAACTGGTAAATATTCAGACACAAAGAGCATTTTGTGACTAACGCACAGGACTGAGCATCAGAACATTCCATTCCCAGCTCTGCCTCTGTCTTGCTGTGTAACCTGGGGAAGTCATGCCACCTCTATGAACCTCAGTTTAGCCATCTCTAAAATGGGGATTAAAAACAAGACCGTCTCCCACCTTACTTGCCTGGAGTGGAAGTATTATCAGAAATCTACGTTCTGTCTCGTGCTGCACAAAACTCAGTGCAACAGAAAATTCTGCGTATCAGGGAGCTGGCTTCAACTTCCTGATTCTCAAGGCCAGCTCTGGTCTTAATACAACTTCAGGCTGCTACCAGGCAGCTTTCAGTACTGCCACTGCCTTAGGGTCATTGACACTAGTTCTGCCTCTTTGCTGTGGCAGAACATCATTCATGCCTCCTCCTTGCACGCTACACAGGGAAGAAGGGTGGCAAAGGACCATGGATTTGCTGCAATGCAGCTTCACCAGCACAGAGTTTCCCTTCAATGGGAATTCTCTGCTGAACATTTGCAGGTTATTTTCAGGTTCTTTGTGTGCCCTGAGTGGTGCAAAGTAGCTCGAACCCAGCTTGTGACCCTGGCCCATTATTAGAGAAAGAGGCTAAGGTCATGTCTACACTACGAAAGTACTCCAATTTTACAGAAGTCAATTTTTGGGAACAGATTGTATAAAGTCGAGTGCATACATCCACACTAAGCACATTAATTCAGTGGTGTGCGTCCACAGTACCGTGGCAAGCATTGACATTCCGAGCGGAGCACTGTGGGTAGCTATCCCACAGTCCCCGCTGCCCATTGAAATTCTCGGCTGAGCTCCCAATGCCTGATGGGGCCAAAACTTTGTTGCAGGTCGTTATGGGTAAATGTTGTCAGTCAACCCTCCCTCCCTCCATGAAAGCAACAGCAGACAATCATTTTGTGCCCTTTTCCCTGGATTGCCCAAGCAGATGCCATAGCATGGCAAGCATGGAGCCCGTTCAGCTCACCACAGCAGTTATAACCATTGTAAATACCTCACGCATTATCGTGCAGTTTATGCAGAAACAGCACCTGAAAAACCAGGCGAGGAGGCGACAGCAGCGCGGTGATGAGGAATGAACACAGATTTCTCTAAAACCACCGTCCCCAGCATTTTGGAGATCATGGTGTTACTGGGGCAGGCTCATACTGTGGAATGCAGATTCTGGGCCCGGGAAACAAACACAGAGTGGTGGGACCACACAGTGTTGCAGGTTTGGGATGATTCCCAGTGGCTCCGAAACTTTCGCATGCATAGGGGCACTTTCATGGAACTTTGTAACTTGCTTTCCCCTGCCCTGAAGCACAAGAATACCAAGATGAGAGCAGCCCTCACAGTTCACAAGCGAGCGGCAATAGCCCTGTGGAAGCTTGCAACGCCAGACAGCTACCGGTCAGTCGGGAATCAATTTGGAGTGGGCAAATCTACTGTGGGGGTTGCTGTGATGCAAGTAGCCAATGCAATCATTGAGCTGCTGCTATCAAAGGTAGTGACTCTGGGAAATGTGCAGGTCATACTAGATGGCTTTGCTGCAATAGGATTCCCTAACTGTGGTGGGGCTATAGATGGAACGCATATCCCTGTCTTAGGACCAGACCACCAGGGCAGCCAGTACATAAACCGCAGGGGGTACTTTTCAATGGTGCTGCGAGCACTGGTGGATTACAGGGGACGTTTCACCAACATCAGCGTGGGATGGCTGGGTGTTCATGACACTCGCAACTTCAGGAACTCGGGTCTGTTTAAACGGGTGCAGGAAGGGATTTACTTCCCAGACCAGAAAATAACTGTTGGGGATGTTGAAATGCCTATAGTTATCTTTGGGGACCCAGCCTACCCCTTAATGCCCTGGCTCATGAAGCCATACACAGGCACCTTGGACAGTAGTCAGGAGCTGTTCAACTATAGGCTGAGCAAGTGCAGAATGGTGGTAGAGTGTGCATTTGGATGTTTAAAGGGTCGCTGTTGCAGTTTACTGACTCACTCAGACCTCAGCGAAACCAATATTCCCATTGTTATTGCTGCTTGCTGTGTTCTCCACAATCTCTGTGAGAGTAAGGGGGAGACGTTTATGGAGGGGTGGGAGGTTGAGGCAAGTCGCCTGGCCACTGAATACGCACAGCCAGACACCCGGGCGATTAGAAGAGCACAGCAGGAAGTGCTGCGCATCAGAGAAGCTTTAAAAACCAGTTTCATGACTGGCCAGGGTATTGTGTGACACTTCTGTTTGTTTCTCCTTGATGAAAACCTGTCCCCTTGGTTGACTCTAAATTCCCTGTAAGCGACCCGCCCTCCCCCCTTCGATCACAGCTTGCTTGCAAAGGAAATAAAGTCACTATCATTTAAAAAGCATGTATTCTTTATTAATTGATTATAAAAATAGGGAGATAACTCACAAGGTAGCCCAGGTGGGGTGTGGGGAGAGGGTAGGAGGGAAGGAAAAGGCCACTTCAAAACTTGTTGAATGACAGCCTTCTGTTGCTTGGGTTGTCCACTGGAGTGGAGTGGTTGGGTGCTCGGAGCCTGCCCCCCGTGTTCTTGGGCATCTGGGTGAGGAGGCTATGGAACTCGGAGAGGAGGGAGGGCTGTTAAACAGGAGCTGCAGTGGCAGTCTGTGATCCTGCTGGCTTTCCTGAACCTCCACCAGACGCTTCGGAGCATGTCCGTTTGATCCCACAGTAGCCCCAGCATTGCATCCTGCCTCCTCTGATCTTCCTGCCACCACCTCTCCTCACGTTCATCGGCCACTTTTCTGTACTCTGCTATTGTGTCCCTCCACATATTCTGCTGAGCATTTGCAGCTGCTGGAGGAAAAAAAGGGAGTGAAGTATTTAAAAAGATACATTTTATAGAACAATGGCTATACTCTTTCATGGTGAACAACACTATTCACTTTACATAGCACACGTGATTTTGGTACAAGGTCGCATTTTGCATCTTATATCGAGTGCCTACGGCTTTGGTGTTAGAGATCACACACGCAGTGCCAGGCAACAGAATTCGGCGTGCAGGCAGCCATGGTAAGCCATAGTCTTTCGGTTTCTGCAACCTTCGTAACAGCAGCACCCTCCTCTCCCATACCAAGCAAAGCACGTTGAGTTGGCCATTTAGTGCTGCGGTTTTCCTCTTAACGTGCAGCAGCAGAAACCAAACTAACCCCCACCCCCATCCAATTCTCTGGGATGATTGCTTTACCCCTCACCCCACCGCGTGGCTGGTATCAGGGAAGATCCCTGATAGCCAAACGTGAACAGCTCAGCGCCAATGCCCCCCCCACTGCTTGGCTAACTGCGGGGAGGATTTCTTTTCAGCCACAGGCGAACAGCCCAGTAGGTATGGCCACCTCTGAATGTCCCCTTAATTAAATTTCCCTATTTCAAGCAGGTTACCATAACGATATCACTCTCTTGAGGATAACAGAGAGATAAAGAACAGATGTTGCTTGAACGCCAGCAAACACTGGGACCATATGCTGCCAGTCTCTGTCATGCAATGACACCAGATTACTTGTACTAGCATGGTGTGGTAAAGTGTCCTACCACGGAGGACGGAATAAGGCTGCTCTCCCCAGAAACCTTCGGCAAAGGCTTTTAGAGTACCTCCAGGAGAGCTTCATAGAGATGTCCCTGGAGGATTTCCGCTCCATCCCCAGACACGTTAACAGACTTTCCAGTAGCTGTACTGGCCACGAATGCATCCCAAGTCCTCAGGGCTACTTAATCATTAAAAAAAACGCTTGCTTTTAAAACATGTATTATATTTTAAAAGGTACACTCACCAGAGGTCCCTTCTCTGGCTTGGTTGGGTTGGGAGGGTATTTCAGTCAGGGTGATAAGAAGATCCTGGCTGTTGGGGAGAATGGTGTGCTGTGCTCTCCTCAAGCTCCTCCTCCTCTTCCTCATCTTTCCCATCCGCAAAATCCTCAGGCATGGCGGAGAGTACCCCATCATTGGAGTCCATGGACAGGTAGTGGTGGTGGCCCCCCCTAGAATTGCATGCAGCTCAGGGTAGAAGCAGCATGTCTGGGGCTCTGTCCCGGAGCGTCCATTTGATTCTTTGCTTTTCTGGTACGCTTGTCTGAGCTCCTTAAGTTTCACGCCGCACTTTGTTGCATCTCTGCTGTAGCCTCTGTCCCTCATGGCCTCGGAGATTTTTTTCAAATGTTTTGGCATTTTGGAACAGAGTTCTGATAGCACAGATTCATCTTCCCATACAGCGATCAGCTCCAGAACCTCCTATTCGGTCCATGCTGGAGCTCTTTTTCCGATTCTGGGACTGCATGGTCACCTGTGCTGATGAGCTCGCCTGGCCAAACAGGAAATGAGATTCAAAAGTTCCTGGGGCTTTTCCTGTACACCTGGCCAGTGCATCTGAGTTCAGACTGCTGTCCAGAGCAGTCACAATGGTGCACTGTGGGATGGCTCCCGGAGGCCAATACCGTCGAATTGTGTCCACACAAACCCTAATTCGAAACGGTGATGTTGATTTCAGTGCTAATCCCCTTGTTGGGGAGGAGTACAGAAATCGGTTTTAAGAGCCCTTTATGTAGAAAAAAATGGCTTCGTTGTGTGGACGGGTGCAGGGTTAATTCGATTTAACGCTGCTAAATCAGACATAAACATGTAGTGTAGACCAGGCCTAAGTCACTTGCTCACTCCTCACGTCTGCAAATGTGTCACCCAATGAGATACTCACAGCTTGGCAGCTGTTGACACGTGTCCAACTGTCAGGCAAACCCAGACCCTTGGGACCCCAGGAGGCTAAGCCAGGTGACTGGGGGACAGCCCATTTCCATGTTTGGAAAGGACTGTATGTATTTGTAGACGAGTTAAGACACAAATGGTCACAATGGAGTTTGGCAGTCTTTTGTGTAGGAGAAACTTATGGCTGAAGGATGGTTTGAACATAGCTCTTTGCTGGAGCTCTTTTGTGCCATATCATGGATTATAAGTGCACTTTGCTTTTGCCAGCTAATATGACTATTTAACAGTGTTCATGATTGTTCTAATAGGTATACTAGCCTAGGACACAGTAACACTAATTTCGCTCTCAGTGAAGAAATATCCTGCAACTGGTATATGAATTCATCCCTGGTGTATGAGTTTGGCCCATCAAGTCCAAAAGTACAATTTTCGAAATGGCCCATGTGGCTTTGGAGCCTAAACTCCATTTTCAAAAGAGACTTAGGCTTTTCGGAGTCTATGTGTCATTAATGAACACTTAGGCACAGATCCTCAAAGTTACTTAGGCATTGCAATGCCTATTTTATAGGCAACTCCCCACTCAGTGGAATCCACAAATCCTGAGTTGGCCATCCAGGCTCCTTTTACAATGCATAAGGAGAGATAGATGCCCGAGAATGGGATTCACAAACCAGCTCTCTACTCAGGCAGCTGCATACACTAGCCAATAGCAAATGCCAAGGAGATGTGTGTCATAAGCTCTGTCCCCTCTGGAGCTAAGTCTGGGCAGGAGGGAGATGCCTATCTCTTCTTGGGATTCACAGTAAAGGAATCCTCTCCTAAGTCATTTCTTGTAAGAACAGTTGCAGAGCATGCCTAACTTCACACAAAACAGAGGAGGTAGCAGCCTCTCTTGTAAATTTTAGCCCGATAGGTAGAAAGGCCATTTGCAACATCAGATCACCTAGTAGCAATTCTCCAACCATCTAAAAAGGCATCTATATCTAAATAGATGCTGAGAGCATGTAAGAATCAGTGCAAAATCCAAAAGTCATGTGGCCAAACTGGAAAGGAACCTGCTCTATGCAAAATGGGCTTATGGCTATTTGTATGTAGTGGTCACCTGTCCTGAGATAAGACATGTAGTATCAAGCCTTCCAGCAGTCTCCAATGGGTGCAGCAGTGCTCCAAGTACCATTATGCAGTGAAGATTTTTATTTTCTTTTTAGGCTCAGTGGTTTACTGTCTGTTCAACAGGTAGTACTGCATTGCCTCTACGTGCCTTTCTTACATTACAGCATATGGCTGAACCAATCAATTCCATTGTTGCTCAAACGGCATAGAGACCTCCACTATGCTCCAGCATTCATATTCAAACCCCCAGCTATTCTGCATTGGCCAACGTCCTGGCTCACAGATGGAATGTATACAGTGGTCCTACATGTGCCAAAAATTTGGAAAAGCAGCACTGGCATTATAACTTGTTCTCAATAGCTCATGCAGAGCAACCTCAGATAAACAGTCAAATTGTCTTCTGGTCGCTCTCACTATGAGAGCCTGATACAACCCGCAGACCTAGTCCGATGCCACTCATCTTAGAATTAAAAAATGGAGTGTGGAAAGGAGCCACAATAGGGAAAAACACACACTATCAGGGTGTTACGTCATGATATCTAATACAGTCTTTAAACAGAGCAACTTTGACAGAGGTTGCCTTGTATTTTTATTTTCGAATGAGCACTTCTCTTTCCTACTGCTAGCCAAAAGCCTTTCCAGCAAGAAGGTCACTTGGATACAAGAAGCTTCCTAAAAAATATGGGAGGGAGCACCCTACTGAATTCACTCTATATAAATTCATTACTAAATATAAAGAGAGATGGAAAGGAAATTTTATACTTGCAAGGCAGACTGAACAAGCTACTTCAGACTCAAATAATTGTGGTTTGGGGTTGGTTTTTTTTGGTGAGGGAGGGTGGGAGTGAAACAAATGGACAAAATAAAAACACATGCTAGCTGGTTGAAATCATTAAAAGGTGGACTGGTGTGGGGACATTCCACAAGCGATTGCGAAATTGCTTTGAATAAGTCTTCCAGGGGCGCAATGATTTTTATACCTTGGCTTTCACAGTGGTTGGTATGAGAGCTTACCTTTTATGGCATTGTGCTTGCTGTGGCTCTGCCTAAAAAATATTCAAGCTTATCTTTTCTCCAAGTGTGATTTTTATACCGTGGCTTAGAATCGTAAATAACCTGCGTTATTCAGCTGTGACTTTGCATGCAAGTGCATTTTCTATGGAAACTCTTCCATGCCACATCTGACATTGAAAACTTTTCTATTTAGTCAGAGAGATGTATGCTTAAGAAACATAAAAAAAAATGTAATTACTTCACACTGCTCTATGCTATTCGGTGTCTGAACTAAAGGTTTGTTTCACATCTAACCGAGCCGATATACATAGACACCTCCACACAAAGTTAATGATATATTATTGAAAAAATATCCCTAAATGACATTGTCCTTCATGCAGCGTCCTTTATGCAATCTAGTAACAAAACAACAACTGCCAGTAAAGCTTTTAACAACACATATGCTCAAATTGTGCTAGTTTCTGTTAGATAGATTCGGCTATTGACGCGACAGGTCACAATGCAATTTAGAAGCAATTAAAAGGTAATGAATGTGCTGAACTGAAACCTCTGCCTGGGAGGCTTTTTCTGTGTACAGGGGAAAGTAGATAGATTTGCGTCGTTCAGTAATTGCTGCTGGTGAAATGGCAATGCAAAATGCTACTGAAATGGGCCACCAACGTCTGAAGGACAGGCTGTTTTTGTGATTGTGAATCCGTTGTCGATGCAGCAAGGTACATCATCTTAAAAAGCCATTACAGATGAAATAATTAATACCCCCCCTGCAAAAAAACACCCTGCAGTGATAAATATCTTCTTTTTTTATTTTGCATGATGCTATTTTAACATTCTTCTCCTGAATAATGACATTTTTAATGTTTTGTGAAGATATAAAGTGACAGTATTGATTGGACACCTGCACATTTTCCACAGAACACTGCATGACTTCCTACAGGATTAATGTCCTAGCAAATGAGGTAGAACTGTCTGGGTGGTTAATTAATGATGGTATACGTCAAACACTGATAAAATCAAAATGATGGATATTATATTAAGCCACGAAAGTTCAGACCGGTTTACTCTCCATTTAAAGATTGATCTAAAATGGTGTATGTAATGGCTATGTTTTCATAAAACAGTTAAGTGTCTCCAGATCCTAGAACATTTTCTTCAGCCTGTGTTTTATGAGAATCACAGCAGAGTTTTTTAATATTATCCTCTCCATAACCTCGTAATCCAGGTTTTTGTTTGATGCGTTTGATCATCAGCACTAAGGCTGATGTGTGAACCTGTTTGGACCAGAACTTGCTGAAGATTCAATCAAACTTTAAGGCAACCCAGACTGAAACTTTGAGGTTTGAAAATGTTTTATTTTACCACTATGTATTTTTGTATGCGCCTACACTTCCTGGTTGTTCTCATGGTAATTCCAGCCTGATCATAAGCAAAAAACCCAGAAACGTTAGAAGAGAGCCTCTTCTTGCAAGATTCCTGGCAAAATTTTGCCTACTCCAAAGAAATACTTCAGATAACCCCCAATTGCTTATCCAAAGTGAACCCTTTCAAAAACTTGTAAAAGAGTTGAGGGCAATGGATTTGGTTTAAATTGATATCCGCAAGGCTAAGGTAAAGCAAATATCTGGCTTCCAAACGTCCCACATGTCATTTTGCGAGACTGCATTATTTCACATGCCACAGGATAATTGCATATAACCCCATTTTATGTGATATGGCATACTTTTTTTAAAAAAGCAATTTATTTCAACTGCTCACAGAAGAAGGCTGAAATCCCATTAAAACAAAAATATTTCTGATTTCCCAGTTGCAGGTGGCTTACAAACATAGGTATCCTGACTACAAGAATGGTGATCCGTGATGCTTGGTAATATTAAACAGTTAGCATAGCAGCTGCCAATTCCACAGAACTTTGGGAAATCAAAGTTTGTCTATCGGTAAACTGTCATTTTGACAGGATATACTGCCCTGCATATTCCACAACAGAAGAACATAGCAGAGTCCAATAATTGAGTAACAAATTTAAGAAGACAGGGATAGAGTATGCAGAGATATGTCTAGAATGTGGCAAACATTAGAAAGAGAATAAAATAACCATACCCCCAAATGGTGGATACAAAACCATCCCACCAAAACAGGGGCTAAACTACATGACTCGCAACAAGGGTAATTGTGAAATGAGCAGCTAAGCTCTACAAAACGCATTGCAACATACTCTACTCTTGTTTGTTATGTTTACGGAATAAAGGAATGTAGGATGGAAATGACTTGACAAGAATAACTAAAAATCCTCCAATAGATAATTCTGTTGAGAGGTGTTTAAGTGTTGACCAGCTGAAAACCCGGCCGCGTCACAAGACCACTCTTCTGCATTGATAGGTACATGTGAGAAAAACTTCTGAAACAGGAAGACAGACTAGAATTGCTGAAGCAGCATAGTTTAGAGGGAAGAAAAGGTAAATTAAACTGACACTTAAACTGTGAAGTCCTTGTGATTAAGTGGGTTACCTTAGTTCCTGCTTCATGAAGTTCATTAATAATCTCACTAATGGGATCATGGCAGAGAAGACGAATTACATTATCTAACTTTTTAAATCTAGTAGTTATTATGAGGAAAAAATAATATTTTATTCCAGTGTATGTCTACACTGTGGCTGGGAAAGAGCCTCCCAGCCCGGGTAGCCAGATTCACACTAACCTAGCTTGAGCTTAGCTCACGCAAAAGCTGCTTCATATCTGATGAAGCCATGTAGAAGAATCCTGTTACAGCCAAAAGTAGACTGAAGGGCTTTAGGATCACCACTGATTTGTGAAAAACGGTCTGGTGGATGCTCCAAATAGTCAGGCCATGTTTGGGTATTCAGTTTTTCAGAATAGCCTCAATCATACACAACTTCCTTGAGTGCTCTCAGAGAGTAGGTCTGGGGCCCGGATAAGGAGCTGGCTGCTCAGACAGGATTTTCAAAGCACTCAGACCCCCCATCCACTCAGACAAGTGCTTCTATTTTAGTGATGTCCAGGGTATGGTGTAGCCAGCAGCCACAGGGCAAGCTTTCCACTCACTGTGTGAAACTGGCCTTCTGGGTTCAGGCTGGAGCCTGGGCTCTAGGACCCTGTGAGGTGGGAGGGTCCCAAAGCTCAGGCTGCAACCCAAACCCGGACGTCTATACTGCAGTTAAACAGCCATGCGACCTGATCCCCGCAAGCCCAAGTCAGCTAGTTTGAGCCAGCCACAGGTTTTTAATTGCGGTGTAGACATATCCTTTGAGGTCAATGCGAGTTTTGCTACTGACTTCAATGGCAGTGGACTATCACCCCACTGTTTTCTTTCCACCCCATTGTTGGGTTGAAAAGCGAGTGTGTCACAGTTATAATATTAACCAGTTAAGTATGGTCTGGGGTTTGCATCAGGTTATTGCTGGCAACTTCCATTGTAACAATCACCATTAAAAAGCCTTTTATTAAAGATACAGCATTGATTTCATCTGTCTCTTTGGTTACAGGCTCAAAGCAGTATTTCAAAAGATACAGTTGTCTTGGCTTGCTCAACAGCCCTCTTATTTGACAGAAAACAAAGAGAGAAAGACAGGAAAAAGAAGAAATAAGGTGGGGAAGAAAAAGGACTTGCACGAGGTGAAGGCAGGAACCCAAGTGTTACTTCCAGGTGGCGGTCCAGATTTAGCCAAAGCTGGTGAAGATGGTAGTGTCATTGGTTCCCTCTCTTTGGTCCCATTTCATCAGGACTATGAAGGCCCAATGGTGTCACAGTGTCTCCCATAGTCCCAGGGGATGGTGTGGGTGGCAGTCAGAAAGGTAAAGCTCACTTCTTTCAGTCCACCCATTTCCACATCACTCCTACTCAGTGACCCCTTAGCTAAACAATGACAAAGAAAGGATGGCAATCTCATCCCATTAACATTAATCAATGAAAACACCTTTCAGTAGATTTCAACTATAAACATTTCCTTCCTTTTCTGGAATCTTTCAGCTCATTGTCATCAAAGAACTTACCAGAAGCCTTTTAGACCCCCTATCACAGTTCTTTCAAGGTTGTGTTGGACTTTTGCTAACTTGGGTAACTAAGAGCACAAGCATCTGCACAACTAATTAACTACATCCCTACTCTCAAACACGGAGGCGAGCATGGAGATGAGAAGCAGTTCAATGCAATGGCTGAGGAGATTGTAGTGAGGCTGTTGGTGGGGGGCAGGAGATAGGACAAAGGAAGAGACTCACTTGGGTGGATATTTCTGGCTGTGAACCATGCTGGCTGCAGCACATATGACCAAGTTAGCGTGCTACATGCTAAAACAAAATTAAAGAGAGGAGGAAGGAAGCATTTACCCTGGTGGAAAGTCAGAATGGTTCCTGGGACTTTGTTGGCTCTTTCCATTGCACAGCAGTTACCACATGCACCCTGCATGGCTTCCTGCTAGGGTTCAGGAGTGGTGCAGGGACTCATCTGAGAGGCAGTAGCTGGGTACCATAACCTGGAGTGAGTGATGCTCTTACTAATCCCTAAAACTGAGCACTCAACTGTCTAAGAGCATCCAGGCCACATGGATGCCCTAAGCAGAGGCAGCATTTCAAGAACTTCTGCTCTGCTCATATTCAGCTTGAGAAATTCCTCCGTTCTGAAAGCGTCTAGCAATGACAATTTGATTTTCCTCCTGCATGGCTAAGTTGCCCCCTTTCAGAATTGCCTTGCATGTGTCTTGCTCATCAAGCATTGTCTTGTTCGTTGAAATCAATAGTAACTGCAATTTTCAGTATCTCTGAAAATTAGGCCACTTACTTATGGGTCTGAACATTGATTTAGATATCTAGCTTTAAGCATCCAAGTTTGAAAATATTGGCCTAAGTAAATTCCACAAGGCCAGACCTAGACCCACATTAATAATAAGCACATGTAAATCTCAAGCGTTCCTAGCTCCCAACACTGCATAATCCAGTACACTGCTGCTGCTCTGAACAATGACAGATGGGATTTTCAAAGGAGCCTCAGAAACTCAGGCATCTGATTCTCACTGAAAAAATCAGTGGAACTGGGCACTTAGATTTCATTTGTGCCTCTGAAAATCAGCCTTACATATCTGTGAGAGAAGAATGATTTGCAAATATCATTCAGCATTAAAAACAGAATGGGACTTTGGGGACCAAGCTCGTTCAGATCAGATTCTGCTCATCCTAACATACCTCCTTTCTTCAGAGCAAGCCAGTCTCATATGCACTTCAGTAGCACGTATCTTTGGACTGACTCTCAATATGTTCCTGAAAATGACCCTGGAGAAAACAGTTATAATAGCAGTAGCAATAAAAAGATGTAGCTCTTTATAAATGGAAATAATGGAAGAAATGATTAGCATAGTGATCTTGTTAACTTCAGAGAGTGTTACCCTCTTTCTTTAACAGTGGAAGGAATAATAGCAATTTTACAAATCTACTTCTCCAATGAAAATCCTTTTAATTTAATACACACACACGGTAAAAAGTTTTATACAGTGTACTTGAAGTTTTAAGTAATTCATATTTTAAAGCTGCATAATGTACCTCTCTTGTTCCGAAAATGCAAAGTCAATCATTTCTCATTTGAGCCTCCGTGCACATTATAGGCCTGATCCAAAGTTAATAAATGCCTTTCCATCAATTTCAATTGGCTTTGGATTAGGTCCTATATTATCTCCATGTAATGGGTGGTGGGGTTTGCATCCTTGACAAAGGGTCAGAAATCAATGATAAAACTGAATCAAATGGCCAAAATAAGCAAATTGCACAATTCTAAAAATAAACGTGCAAATCCAAAGACTCTTTCCAGTAAATTAATGCAACCAGCTGAAACCTAAACTGTATGATCCTTATTCTATATAGTGTAAGGCGTGATCCTGCAAAGATTTAAGCATGTACACCGTTTTACTTATATGGGTAGTCGTATTGAAGTCATGGAGTAAAGATAACGCATGCTTAAGTATTTGCAGGATCAGGGCTTAAGGGGCCAATTCTGCAAACAATTTTGCATTTAGGCCCTGATTCAGCAAGGTACTTATGCATGTACCTAACTTGAAGCATAAAATTAGTCCCACTGACTTCAGTGGAGCTACTTACATGTTTAAAGCTACGTGCGTGTTTGATAATTCGCTCAGCACTTTGCAGGACTGGGTTTCTAGCAAAGAACAGTTTACTGAAGATTATAACTACACCTCAGTCATGAATTCAGTAGTAAATTTAAGAGACCCAAAAGCCTCAAAACACATGGAATTTGTGGCAGACAAAAGCAAAGGCAATTCATTGGCTGGATGCAAATTGGAGTCACCCAGCAAAGATTTTTGAGGCAATACTTAATCCTGGAGTAGTGAATAGTTTAAGGTCTGATATCTCCTGACCAATTAGGGCTAGAAATGGGAGATATATATCACAAGAAGGAAAGGAGCCTTTCTTTCCAATGGTAGGTCCCAAGATATTAGAATTTTTAAAAGTATCATAATATGTGCAAAAGTTTTGAGAGATCATCTCTAGAAATGTCTAAAATTTCTTCGTGGTAAATTTCAGTTTCCTCTTCCTGTATGGTTGGACACAAGGCACTAAAGATGCCAAGCTTTACAGCTGTAGGGAAATGTAAATCAGCACTCAGAGCGATTTTTAAAATGTTTCTAAGATAGCTTTTCTATGAAATATGGGGCATATCTAGAATACATGATGGTGTGGTGTGACAAAACGGTTGTATTGGCATGCATTTGGGATGACATGCATAAACACACCAGTGGCTTTGCACAAATAATACAGTCATGCTAAACTCAAACTACTTAACTCTTTTATCCACACCACACTAAAATGTATCCTCTTAGGCCACAATTCAGGAAAGAATTTAAGTATGTTCCACTAAAGTCAATGGAATGTATGTATGAACTTAAAGCTAAGCACATGCTTAAGTGCTTTCCTGAATTGGGACTTTAGCATCTTCAACTTCACAAGCCCTTCACTACTGAACTATTGTTCAGAGCTCCTCTTGAACTCTACTGTAAAACAAACAGAAACAAAAACCTAATCTCAGAGTTGTTCTGTACTTGAGATACAAAGCCCAAAAGCATTTAACTTTCAGATTACCTAATGTCTTTATTGATACTTTTTTTTTTTTTTTTTTACTGTTCTGCGCTTGATCATGTTTCTAAAATAAATCTATACAAAATGAACTTCTTTTACAGGCCTTTTATCTGTTTAATAAGGGTCACCATTTCCTGCTTCAGCAGGGTACATCAAGCTGTACAGTTCTTCAGAGAGGATTATTTCTAGCACATTACTTCCTAGAGCATGACTACTCTGTAATATCCCTTAACAATCAATTAAGCCTGAAACAAAGTCTGATATGGAGTTAATGACTTCAACTCATTGATCAAATCCTTTGAGTGAGCAAGAACCCCAACACTGTTTTATGGGAGGATGATATTTGAAAAGCACTGGAAATGTTAATATTAAAATGTTTTTAAAACATATTTATGCTTATGCCATTAGAACATCTTGATTTTTTTTATTTATTTTATTAAGTCAATTGATAAGAATCTCACAGGCATTCAATAAGGTTTTTTAAAATTGTTGTTGGAACATCTCTCATATCTTCTCATCAGAAAAAAATAATGCTCAGAAAATCTATTGTAATTTTGCATTTCTGTCTCTGCACTTATCAGCTCGTGATAGAGTGGTGAAAAGAGCTTTAAGAAAGGAAACTTGGTAGCAAATCTAAGGCCTGGATCCTGACACTTACACACATGCTTAACTTTTTGTCCATTAATAGTCCTGTTGACTTCAGTGGGACTACTCATGGACCTAAAATCAAGAATATACATAAATCTTTCTTAGGAGTGGACTCTTAAGAAGATACACTGCCTTTCAAAATGGATGTATCCATATGCACACAAATAGGGCAGGAATTTTTCTACATTGCTACATTACAGTCCCTGTGGGAATGATTCCTTGAAATTTTCCTCAACAAGTACATTTTCTGGGAGCTCCAGATTATCTGAAATGCTGGGGATAGAACATCTAGCAATAACTCTAGAAATAATCTCTTATGTGTGGTAAAAGTTCAAAAGCAGGCACGTCACCTGTAGGTGGCAGTATGTTACCATTCTGCCATATGGGAAAGTAATTTCATGGAATATTATACTGGAAGTGAAGAGGGTTTTTTTGCGGGGGGGGGAGGGCGGGAAGGGAGGTCACATTTTTGTGGTACAGACAAACCAAATTTCCCAACCTTTCCAGGGTTGTCCTTTCACATTTCCATTCCATTAGCCTTCTCACCTCCTCTGCCTGCGACTGGAACCACAGATCTGAGCACCTGCATGCAGGTAACAACCTCCAGGGCAATCCACTTGCTGATGCCACCATTTCCAATGACAGATTCATTCTTCTAGGAAAAGAACCTGACCTCTGAATATGAAGACTTCCAGGGACTCAGCACGAGCTTGAGATGAGCTACAATTTCACACTGGGACTCTTCAGCCTAGCCTATGCTAGAAAATTGGGTTAGCCTAACTATGTTGCAGAGGGGTGTGAAAAATCCCTGAGTGGCATAGCTAAACTGACCCAAATTCCCCTGTAGACAGCACTAGGTCAATGGAAGTGCTGCAGTGGTGCTGCTGTAGCATAAGACAAGCCCTTTGAGGTTCCAAGCGCAGATAGACAGCAGCATGGTTTCAACTCAAGCTGATCAGGAACAAGATGGAGACAGAAAAAGACCAATGGGAGCAGGGGCCTACACTTGAATATTTCACATTGTTATGCTAAAAATCTCTCTTTCCTCTAACACCTATTAATTTAAATCCAGAAGTTATTACTACATACAAATCCTTGTGATTGTATCCATAACTCCTGCCACCCTAATTTTCAGTATCCTTTGCACATTCCCTTGAACTTGCATCTTGATCTCCAATTTGTAATTCCCCAAAATGTGAGTGCTTTGAATTTCAGTATAAAGTCAAATTCCTTACTAGTCACATTCATATTGCAGCATTCTGGTGTGCTGTTCCAAAAGAAAAAAAAATGAAATTTGTGTGCAAAAACTGTGACCCTTCCCCGGATTAATAATCCCTTTTTGTATAAATGATTGTAAAACATTTTGTGATATGCTGCATGGAGGAAGCCATATAAAATAATTTGTAATTGTAAGATACTGCACTCAGCCAAACTGCAAGAAATAAGAGAAGGAAAGCCAAGTACTGAACCGTAATAAGAGGAAACATCTTTTTCAAAGCGTCATTGGCTCGTTCAGAGAGGAGCTCCTCCTTCAAATAAGGGGGAAATAATACGCAAATAAGTCACAGAAATCAAGAACTGTTACAATACATCTGTCAGTAACAGAAAGAAAATGCATTTTAGAAGCAACATTCATCATGAAAAATCCAGGAAGAAAGTGGCACAAAAAAGTCACTCATCAAAACTTTACACCTCCTTTCCCTGGGAACACCTATAGCTCCACAAGATTAGCACAACAAAAGAAAATCTGAACAACCCAGACAGGAACAAGTCTTCCAGAGCAATCAAACAGTGTCTAATTGTCCCACCACAAAGTTAGAAAGAGCATAATGGAAAGTATAACTGAAGGATATTTTAATTAATTCTCTAAAATATTATGTAATTCAAAATATACTTTTTAGATCATTGAAAAATTATAAAGAAATATGAAGGGACAGTGTAAATGGTGATGTGTATGTGCTTCTGTTTAATGTATCTGATATAATACAATACACCAAAATCATGTTTGATTCAACCTCTTACTAACAATTTGGACACTCAGTTTTCAACTGACCCCACTGGAGGGAGGAATATGGGGTGTATAATCTCACAAATTGTAATAGATTTTTTTTTAATCTAGGGGCAGATCCTATAGTCAAAAGGCTTGTCTTCATTAGCTTTTTAAAAAGTGGAGGTGTTCTTAATGTAAGTAAGTTAGCTAATGTGAGGTAAATCCTCGTGAAGACAAGGGAGCTTGTAACTTTCCCATGAGTTATCAGGTCAAGTTAAAGATGGTGAGGGAACCTCAGGTTTAATTTTACCTGCAAACTCGCATCAAAACTTTGAACTGCCTTATCTTCACTAGGATTTTACCTCATGCTAGCTAACTCGGGTTAGGAACACACTTTTTCCTGATGTATATCAATGGGATTTGTGCTCCTCAGAGTACGTCTGCAGCACAGTCTGGGACAGCAAGCCCTCCAGCCCAGGTCGAGAAACTTGGGTTAGCAGAGCTCATGCTAGCGCTCTAAAAATAACTGTGTAGTCAGCTCTCTGAAGTATGGCTCAGCCTGGAGCTCAGGCTCTGTAGCGTAGAGTCACTCTTATTAACACAGCCCCCTAAAGTTAAAGGCAGATTACAGGCCACGTTCATTAGCATACTTCAACTGTTCATGCAGGGCTCTCTGTGTTTTCCAGTGTTTTAAATGAAAATGGAAGCCCAGCATGCGAGGGCTGGAGGAGCTTGGCTGAGGGGCAGGCCAGAGATGGTGGGTGAAAGCCCTGGCTGGAGTGGGGGCAAAGGACCCAGCTGAGTGGGTCCAGGTGGAGTGAGGGCATGGGGCTGGCTGGGTCTACGGCTCTCCCCACGCAAGCAATGAAGTGTGCGATTCTTCATTTATTATATTAATTTATTTTTTTAGCAGTGCTGACAATGTGCTTACACTTCAGGAACAAAGCTTTCTTAGATAAAGTGTGCAAAATCATCCTCTCAGATCCAATTTTTTTTAATTGCCCAAATTTTTGCCTAGAACTGAAACCAAACCCAAAACTAAATAAAGTATTTCCAAATATTGAATCTGTAACTATTGTAGTGCCAGTAAAAGTTTACCAGATTTGTTCATAATCACTGATTTCATTAAGCCTGCTCATGGGCAATTTTCCTATTTGCCACATTCTTGTCTCTGGCAGTAATTATGAGGAAGAAACACAGAGATGCAGCACTATGGTTTACACTCAAAAAAGCGTTATAGTGCTTTCCTTGTCTAACACAGATGGTCTGATACTGTGAGGTGCTGCATTCCTCCTGAGAAGTGCTGAGCGCCTCAACTCCCATTCTCAGCAGGCACTCAGGACCGTGCAGTCAGGCTGATGGTTTGCATTTCCAATATATCTCTGCTGCTCAGGACCCAGCATTCCCTTACAATATATGGGGATGTATTGAAAGGTTTCTTTATTGCTGTTCCTTGCAATTATGTTGTGGGCACTTCTGCTCAACCAGTGCAAACTGTGTATCAAAAATCAATAAAATCTAATCCAATACCTTGCTTGCATGATCACAATAACAGATAACCTGGTAATATTTACTGTAATACTGAAGCTATTCAAAAATTGCTCGCTACAATATTTTAAACACACTCAGAATTAGTTACTAATGAACATGTACAAGTACAAGATGAAGAAAAGGAGAACGTTATCATTGTCAATGACATCCATGTTTAGACTGCATGTGGACTCCTCAGAATATTACATAAAATCCCCAATTCTATCAAAATCCCCTACTTCATTTTCTTCCCTTGTGAAGGTACTTTATTCAGTTTTAGCTATGAAGAAAGAATTTTAAAGGTGGCCTATTTGTTCCCACCCAACCACAGAGTTGCAAAATGTCAAAACAATAAGAATCTCCCACTGATGTGTATCTAGGGCAGAATTTGGCCCAAAATGTGAATGAAATTTATGTTTGTCCTTCAAAAGAAACATATATGAAGGGTCTAATTCTGATCTTACACTGGCAGAACTCAATTTTATACCTCTGGAGTTATTCCTGATTTTCACAGGTAAATAAGATGAGAAAGAAGCTTCAAATGTTTACCCTTGGATCAAAACTTATCGATTCACTGTTATCAGGAACTCTGTGACTGAGGAACATTTATGCCGATGCTTCTGTCAAATTTGAAGAGAAAATACAGTGATTTGTTGTAATATTTTAGGGCAGACGCTCATACCCTTACTCATGTTGAGTAGTATCTTTCTCCATGAATTTAATTGTTTCAGAGAGTAAATAATTAAAAACGATACCTTTATTATTGTTGTTATAGGTCTAGAGGAAGCCACTAGTTTTACACTTTGACAGAGCAAAAGGAGGGCTGAATTAGCTTTGTCATTAAAAGACTGTGGAAATCAAAAAATATCAAAGCTGTTGAAAGCTAAGTTTATATTATGGAGATGCCTGGTAGTGATTCTATAATTAGGGTTGCATTCTAAAATGGATCTAAGATGGGGAATAAATTCCCGTTATTCTCTAAAAGTAGGTGGTCAATTGCTGTGAAAACTCCCACAGCCTCAATTTTTACACGCTTTGGATTTTCTATGTAATTTCTGTTTGGTTTCTCTTAATAATGTTTTAAAGACCGGGAGTCTTTAAATCTAAGCTCTAACTATATTTATTCCTTGGCAGCCCTACTTTTCATTGACTGATATCTCTTTAGAAAACTTTGTTTAACTACAAAAATCCTTCTAGAGTGGTGGACCTCTAGGAGAACTTGTGCAACAGAAAATATTTAGAGTTATTTGTAGCTGTCAATCACACTATAACAAAGTTCATGCACTGTGCACACAAACCTGATTGTTGGAAGTACATACAAACTTGATGGATCAAGGCAAAAGCCACCCAAGCATGACTGATTGACGGGACCTGGGATCCACCGAAACCTGATGGGTGGAGTGGGGGTGGCAAAGTTGGACTGTTGAGCTCAAAAATTAGGTTCATAAACCCATATTAGGCACTAATAAAAGGCCTGAATTCAGTATTGCCAATGCCAAATATTCAAAAATCATGAGTCAGGCTGTGATGGTGCCTCCCATAAGGCTTTATGGAAATATGCTTATGAATGTATATATGACATAATTAGAATATGTTTTATACTACATATGCCATGTAACATATCTCTGTAAAGAGAAAAGGAGTACTTGTGGCACCTTAGAGACTAACCAATTTATTTGAGCATGAGCTTTCGTGAGCTACAGCTCACTTCATCGGATGCATACCGTGGAAACTGCAGCAGACTTTATATACACATAGAGAATATGAAACAATACCTCCTCCCACCCCACTGTCCTGCTGGTAATAGCTTATCTAAAGTGATCATCAAGTTGGGCCATTTCCAGCACAAATCCAGGTTTTCTCACCCTCCACCCCCCCACACAAATTCACTCTCCTGCTGGTGATAGCCCATCCAAAGTGACAACTCTCTATACAATGTAAATCTCTGTAAAGGTTATGATCTACTGAATCTATTAATCTTATTTGTATGCATGTATTATTTTTGTATTTGAAGTTAGGAATATTGGCTATGTACTGGCCTGATTTTTAAGTAGCCTTTGTAAATCATTTGGTTAGCTTCTTGAGAAAGGAATGTGCAAATTAAGCACCCAATCAAGAAGCACTTAATGAACAATGGATCTTGGAATGCTCCAATCCACATAAGAAGTCTGCTTGAGGATGTTCAAGGAAGCATGTGAACAATGGCTACTACCTGTAAGTTCCGAGTCATGCACAGACATGTGACTTGCCCATGTGACTCCAAAACTCCATCTCGTAGCTGGGATTCTACACAGGGGGAGGGAGGGGTATCCACCCACAAGAGAAAATCTGTTTAAACCCCGGGGAGACCCTTCCATTTTGTCTTCAGCTGGCTAAGGAGATAGCCTCTCCACCCCCAAGGATACCTAAAAGAAGCTGGAACAAAGGACAGTAACTACAGGAAGAAAAGGAGTACTTGTGGCACCTCAGCGACTAACAAATTTATTTGAGCATAAGCTTTCGTGGGCTACTTCATCCGAGGAAGTGAGCTGTAGCTCACGAAAGCTTATGCTCAAATAAATTTGTTAGTCTCTAAGGTGCCACAGGTACTCCTTTTGTTTTTGCGGATACAGACTAACACGGCTGCTGCTCTGAAACCAGTAACTACAGGGGGTGTGATTGCTGGGCCCAGACTAGAAGGAGCCTAGTCTGTAAAAGAAAGCTTACTGGAATTCCTCTGTGGGTGAGGTTTTTATCCGTATTCAGTTTTCTTAGACACAGACTTGCGTGTTCTATTTTATTTTGCTTGGTAATTCACTTTGTTCCGTTACTACTTGGAACAACTTAAATCCTACTTTCTGTATTTAATAAAAT
This sequence comes from Eretmochelys imbricata, assembly GCF_965152235.1. Classification (NCBI taxonomy): domain Eukaryota; kingdom Metazoa; phylum Chordata; order Testudines; family Cheloniidae; genus Eretmochelys; species Eretmochelys imbricata. The sequence continues at coordinate 68,661,181 of NC_135579.1, read as the reverse complement.
CACTTTTTACTTATTAATTAACCCAGAGTATGCATTAATACCTGGGGGGGGGGAGGAGAACAGCTGTGCATACCTCTCTATCAGTATTATAGAGGGCGAGCAATTTATGACTTTACCCCGCATAAGCTTTATACAGAGTAAAACGGATTTATTTGGAGTTTGGACCCCATTGAGAGTTGGGCATCTGAGTGTTAAAGACAGGAACACTTCTTAAGTTGCTTTCTGCTAAGTCTGCAGCTTTGGGGCACATGGTTCAGAACCTAGGTCTGTGTTGGAGAAAATGGGCGAATCCCAAGCTGGCAGGGAAAGCAGGGGCAGAAGTAGTCTTCGCACATCAGTTGGCAACTCCAAGGGGGTTTCTGTGATCCAACCCGTCACACAGGCTCACCAAAAATCATTAGATTGGCTTTAAAATCATGAGAGTATATAGAGAGAATAGATTTGGTGTTCTTTTTATTTGCCTTCTGCTTTTTGAGCCATTAGGTGCACTGGGTTACATTTTGAAGCTTTCTCCACAACCATGAGGGCTAAAAATATATATTTTCTTTAAGAATGAAGGCTGAAATAATCACATATTCAATTGACTCCAGGAGCTGGGGCTTTAAGGAAAACAATAATCATCATTAGACTCATGACAACATTGTAAGAGTTGACAACACTGGAATTTCAAAAGTGCTTAGCATTTAAGTGCCTAAAACATTGACTTCAGCAGCCTAATTTTACTCACCCAGTTTTGAAAAGTCACGTACATTTCCACTTCCATGATGTTACTGCAAATGTTTGGGGTTTTATTATTAACCATGTATAATACAGCACAGCAAGTCATTTTAAACTCTTTTAATTAAAATATTTTTTTTTTCAAAAAAAATCATTACTTGGAGAACCGAAAATTTAAAATGGATATTTACAAAACTTTCCAATTTTACCTGTATGGATGGGAAAAGATTGAGTTCCACGAAGATAAACTATTAAGCTTTTGTTTAGCTGACATGAATGATTAGTGAAACTATTTGTCTGAAAGTTCTTGCAGACAGGTACATAATGTATTTAAATCATTGAAGTCTTCTGTCTATATTTATAATTACAACTTGGGAGCTGGTAAACTCTTGGCTCATTTAAACTGAAAAAATTTGGTCATATAATCATGATGGTTCTCCAATGACTGTGGCCTTTTCTGCATGCTGTGCAGCTTTGCCTGGACTCTTGGATGCTATTATAGACATGGTCAAAAATGTAAGTCACTTTCACAAGCTTCTTAGTTTAAAAACAATATTATCAACAAGGAAAAAGGTGAACATGAGCCTGTTCTTTTAATTCCTTTGGCTCTTACACCCCTCTCTTCTGAATGAGACATAAAACTGAGGTCCTGATTCTTGGTTATGAAAAGCAGAATTTTCGAAAGCTTGCGTGTATGACCTTGGCTAACTGTGTATCTAAAAGTCACTTTGAAGCAAATATGGCTACACAGAACACTGTCAGAGGTCTAGAGCAATGGCTCTGTGTGCGCAGAGGATGACTCAGCCAAAGGTTTGGTTCTGGGGTATTGTGACATTGTCGGGTGCTCCTGTGGGAATTTCAGATGTATCCCAGGGGTTTCACATCTGTGCAACAAGGTACTGCTGAGATGGTAGTCCCTGTGGCATGACTAACTTAGAAGAACCAAACTGATTCTTCTCCGCCTTTCACCTCCCCAAACCAGGCAGGACTGGCTTGAGAGCATGACAAAAGGATAAATGCAGGCTTGGCTCAACTTCCCCCCCCCACCAATCTCACTACCTCTAGTAGACACCAGGATAACAACAAAATTATCATTTTATAGTTAGTTGTTTTAAGAAAGCAGGAGGAAAAAGATTGTTCACTTCACATGGTTCAGGCTGCAGAACATCTATAACTACACTAGTAAGGAGGCAACTTTCCCTCCTCCCACACAAAACCAGTTACCTTAATCTATGCTGCCCAGGGTGTTCAGGCCCCTCTGGCAGAACATAACTAGTCATATGGAGTATTTAAAGGAGCAAGACAGAGCACAGACATAAGTGAAGAGATGGAGTTTGGGTCTGCATTCCCAGTTCCCACCTTCAGCAAGCTTCAAACTGTTTTTCAGAATCACATCCTAATGTTCAGGCAATGTAGATCATATTCAATTCATCAAATACCCTAGATACAGCTGTCTCTGGGATGACATGAAGCAGCCATAGCAACAGCAACACTACACAATAGTTTAAAGCAAGAAGCAAGGAAGAATAAAGTGAAATGTTCTTATCTTGGAGAGTCTCATGCTTTTTTCATAGCCTGGGCCATATCTAAAGAGGTGTCTCATGGATTGCATTTCATTCCCATTTGTGATCAGCGATATGATGACATGGAAAAATGTTCTATATATATATATATATATATATATATATATATATATATTAGCTGCTTTTAGTGCAATTTAGCATCTGGACACTAAGAAGAGGAGGAGCCAGCAGCCAACTCACCACAGACCACCAATAGGGTACTCCACTGCCCACTATGGACCACAGTTTGGGAACCTCTTTTTAATGCAATTAAATAAAAGAAATTATGCAGCCAGAATACAATTATCTATGATGAATTAGGCCAGCACAGTATGGCTAATATCACTGCACATGTAATTAAAAACTATTCAATCTCTAAACACCCAAAATCTAAGTTTTATTCTTCTCCCCAAAGACAATAGCTAAAATAGTGCTGTGGCCCATAGCAATATCCTGGGCACTGGTTCAAATCTAGGTCATTCTACAGTACCATCTACTGTATCACCCATGCCACATTTTGAAAATCTTTGTTTTGCTTTAGAAAGTTTCTCCCCATACAATATTGGCCAAACCTAACTCGACCCAAAAGTATTCAGATTTCACTACATTCCATCCATTCTCAGTCATACTTCCTCTAATGGGGATCAAGATGGGTTAAGGTTTTGTCCTGCATACACTAGCAGGTACATTATTTTTAACCGCAGCTGAGGGACAGCCAAGAATGCAAACGACAGTTGATAGCAGGCCATCCTTATGGAGCACACAATCCCCTAGAATCCTAGATAAGCAGCTGTCTCAATTAAGAGGTAGTGTTAAATAAATCTTCAAACAAACAAAATACTATAGTGAATTAACAATTCAAAAATCCAAAATAATGTCAACTCCTTTACATTTTTATTCCTTTAAAATAGGTATTTGGATACTTCCATCTTAAATGACAAGACCTTAGAATTGTACCCTACTTACCACCTGGTTAAACACCACTTAACCCCATGTCACTGGATGACTACATTCATAGAAGCTGAATTTTGACTAATAATGTCTCAGTTAAGCAGCAATCATTGCCATTCATTATTGTTAGGGTAAAGTGGCTTCTTGGGAGATGTCCCAATATAGCAGTCATCCTGGTTAAGTGCTTCCCAATTAAGTAGGATGTGGTGAAGCGAAAAGGAATTGTAAATGGAAAAAACCACAACCATCACTTATTATTGTTATTTCTATTTTGATTATTTTCTAAATTACCGCAGTTGTTCAGTTACAAAAGTATCAAAATCATATACAGGAGCAGAAAAGTTAGACTGTTAGTGGCTAAAACAATGCTTTCCAGATATGAAAGTATCAGCGCAAGTGCCCTCCCTCACTAAACCCAGTGTAATGTACTGTGACATGGGGGAAAAACTAAAACAAGCAATGGATCAAGAAAATTCCATGGGAGAAGATATGAGAGGCTTATTTACTGTGTCCTCTGTATTTAACAATACAGCTAGAGGGCAACATTTTCAAAATCACCGACCTTGACTTGGAAACCTACGTTTCATTTTCAAAAGGGATTTAGGCACTTTGGGTCAGTTTTACAAACGTATTTATATACCTAAAGATGCAGAGAGGTGTCCAAAACTGCCTAAGCGTGTTAGACACCTAACTTCAGTGGAATGTCAAGACTTAGGCTCCTAAACACTGAAGTTACTTTTGACAGTGGGACTTATGTGCCTAAATCACTTAGGTGCCTTGAAAATTTTACCCATAGTCATCTACTTTTTATTATGCTTCTATGCAATACGCACAAAACTATAGCTACACCTCTCTCATCTGCTTTGTCACCTCAGCAACTGGCAGATAGACCATTTTACCCTGTCCACCTGAACTGGTGCAACAAACAACTCAATGCAACAGCCAGTTTAGTTCTTGTTGTTCATGTGTTTAAAACAAAGTGGTGAATAAAGGTTATTGGGTTTCATGTTGGAGTTCCATTAAAAAAATCAGGAGAATGGAGGATTGGGAAAGAAAAATGTGAAGCTAGGAGTATGTGATGTGGGAAGTATTTTCTTGAGAGACACACACACAGAAAGGAGTGCAGCTTGAGAGAGCAGATGAAAAAAAGGGATGAGGATTCTAACGTAATTTAAAGGAGGAAGGCAAAAAATTCCCAAACCTCTCTAGCAATCATGTTCAGTAAGTTTACTCTCAAAGGGCCTGAAACTGCAAATTGCCGAGCACCCTAACCTCTAGTTGAGGGCACTTTACCATTTGAATCTCTACTCCAAAGAAAGAGTCAGTCCAAGGAAAACTTCACGCAAGAGGCTCATTCTGTGCAGTAGGAAGCAATCCCAGGTTCCATCACGAAGATGGTCATCCTCCTTTGCAGCAGCTGTTAATGGTAGGTTTGTACCACACAGACTGCAAGCAGATGTGTGCACACAGATCACTAACAGGTGTAGGAAAGTAACATGCAGAGATAATTTGCTAGGAAAACAGTGGTTTTACATTCTATTTTTTCCTTTCAAAATTTAACATTCATCATGTGGATTTATGCAACATGGGTCTAGTGGGATTCAGGAGACTTGGCTCCCTGCTCTGCCACTGACTTGCTGTATCACCTTGGGGGAGGCATTTGACCTCTGCACCAGTTTCCTCCATCCCCTCCTCCACCTTTGTTTGTCTTGTCTACTTAGTTCCTGCCTGGAAAGCTTACACTGCCACTCACTATGTGTATATACAGTGCCTAGCACAATGCGGCCCTGCTCTCCATGAGAGCTTCTCGATGCTACTGGAAATCAAAAAATAAATCACAGTGATTATGAGGCGGGAGGCAGAATCGTGGCATGGCCACACTACACAATTAAGGTGACCTAATTAACATCAGCAGCCTTCCCACCGATGACTTTGCTTGTGCGCGGCTACACTTTACTCCTCCTGTTGGCGGTGTGCATCCTCCCCAGGAGCAATGGTCTCGATTGTACGGTCAGCGTGGGGCATTGCGGGACGACATCTGACAGCCCGTATCAATCGACGTAAGCAACGCAGTGAGTACACTGGCACTGCACCAACCTAGCTACATCGACATTGACCCGACGCTTCTCGTGGAGCTGGAGTTAAGTGAGGGCTAGACTACACTAGAAACGCTACAATGCTGCAGCTGGGCCACTGTAACACATCTGGTGAAGATGTTCTAGGGTGAAGGGAGAGAGCTCTCCCGTCGGCATAATAAAACCACCTGAGCGAGAAGCAGTAGCTACGTCGGTGGGAGACGCTCTCCTGCCAACATAGCGCTGTCCACACTGGTGCTTAGGTCAGTGTCACTTATGTCACTCGGGGGGGGGTGGCTTATTCACATCTAGGGTTGCCAACCCTCCAGGATTGGCCTGGAATCTCCAGGAATTAAAGATTAACCTTTAATTAAAGATTATGTCATGTGATGAAATCTCCACGAATAGATCTAACCAAAACTGGCAACCCTACTTGAGCGATGTAAGTTATACTGACATAAGTGGTAGTGTGTACAAGCCTTCAGTGTAACGGGCAGTTACGGCGGCAGGAGTGAAATTTTAGTGTAGTTGCTTCTATAGTTAGCTCGACATAAGTGCCTTGCGTCAGCCTAGCTCTGTAGCATAGACTAGGCCTCAGATTCAGAACAGACATTAGGAACCACTCGGGACCTTGCAGAATCAGACATTTTCCAAGGCATAGCCCTTGCACTAGGGGTTGTGATATAGAGGTGGCAAGTCTGGCTCTTTGCAACTTGGAGATACCCTCTTCCTGGAGGAATCCTCAGTAGCCACTGGAGCCAGCCTTAAAGCTGCTGCATGCCACTGGAGCTGGCATGAGCTTTATCAGGGCTGATGATCTGGCCCTTTCATTTTCTGTTCTTAGAGCAATAAAAATACAGCAGCGAGTCTAAGGGGAATCTAATAATCTACCCATATTTTTCATATTGTTTACCTGATCATTAAAACAAACTAAAGCTGAATAGCTGTATATAAATCTCACAATGCCTTGGGCAGATGACTAGGTTAGAGACTATTATACAGTATAGTATCCAGTATTCAATTATGGCAAACAGATCTAAAATGGCCTAGCATAATGTATGATTCTTAGACAACAATGTGATAAATTAAACTCATCCTACTATTTTGTGCAGGGTGAGATTCCAGCCTATATCACTGTTTAGACCTTGAATCTGAAATAAATAGTCAGCTCAGAGCTAGCTTAAGACAATTTTGGGCACTAGGCACAGCAAGACATGCCTCCCCCCACTCAATATGACATGATTCTGTCACTGACTTGAAGTAGCAGTGACAGGCAGCACCCTCTTGTTGCAGAGAGGCAGCATTGGGGCAGTGGCACGGGGACTCCCGCCCCCTCCACCCCAAAGGACGGCAGGAAGCATGTATTAGCTTGGGTGGATGGTCCACACCCAGAGGCCTTTGCTGGGTGGTACTGGCAGGGCACCCCACAGCAGCCAGTCTTACAAAGAACAATCCATTAGAGATACATAGGGCAGTTTGTCCCTCTCAGAGCATTGGGTTCAAGTTTCTCTTCTGACCCAGGGAGATATCACTGCATTGGTTACACTGGTGAGCAATTTTTGAAGCGTTTTTTTGTTTGATTGTTTTTTGCAACCGGCATGAATAGACATTTACTTAAAAAAAACACAAACCAAAAAAAAACCCTGTGATTTGAACATAACCATGTAGCTTCAGGAGCTGGGGCTTTAGGCTTGAGCTTATAATGCTGTGCCTTAAACTGGCCCTGGACCAGCTTTCGTACTGCTCAAGATTGGGGAAGCCTATTTTTCTAATTAAACCTACAATTAAATTTGTAAAATTATTTTTTTTCTTTGTTACGGAAATGCAGTCTGCCAATGCTGACTGTGAAGAAATTAGAAAACAAGCAAACATGACATATTTTAAAAGGGGCATTCTGAAAAGGTGCACTAGGAGATGCCACAGTCTTTGTTGAAAATTATCTGCCTAGAAATGAGGCAGTGTTTGCAAAGGCTGCTGTTGACTTCAGGGACTAATGCATGGTTAGGTTTTTTCCCCAGAGACACTATAGAAACTGAGACACTGACATGCAGCAGGGATGCATGTGGAGCTAAAGGGCTGTTTTTGGAAAACGGACACTGCTAGATGTTCCAACTCTCTCACAGTGTCGCTCTACTGTACGCTTCTTCGTATTTCAGATGTTATCGTACTTTAAAAGGGTTATATGCTCAGCTACGTTCACTCAACTGTACAGCCCCAAACTGGAATGCCATTTCAGGGGTTTGGTGGAGGTATTGTTTCATGGTCTCTGTGTGTATATAATGTCTTCTGCAGTTTCCACGGTATGCATCCGATGAAGTGAGCTGTAGCTCACGAAAGCTCATGCTCAAATAAATTGGTTAGTCTCTAAGGTGCCACAAGTACTCCTTTTCTTTTTACCATAAAACCATGTAAATGAAACTCATTTTTGTATACGTATACAACCCCACCCCCAACATCTAAAACCCATGAATCGGTTCCTACCACCCTCTCAAAACTTGTGACTTTTTAAGACAAAAAATATATGTTTTGAGTCCTTTTCATTCTGCTTTCTGAGCCTTTCAGCTGCCCTCAGGTCACATTTTAAAGATTTTCTCTGTAACCAGGAGGCCCAGAAAGTTACTTGAAACCTCAGGGGTTTTTGAGATTTTCTAAGATTCTTATGAAATCTCCTGATTCCAACAACTACATTTTGGGAAGAATCCTGATATGAGAAGTGGCAACACTGCACCTGTTTTGTAGAATTCATGATGGAATGCCACCTGACGTGAGTGGGTCCTTTGCAGCTGGAGTCCTTCTGCTGCAGGGGTGAGAATCACCCCATTCACCATTATTCCTGGTCTGCCCATGAAAGGGGTGGGATTCTCCCCTGTCCCTCCCTCAGGTAACTCTGATATTATCCAGCTTTGGTGCTCTTGGGGATCTGATTGTGCTGCTCATCTCCTCCGGGCTCTGAGTCTATGGTGCAGTGCAGTATGGCACAGTCTACACTTGTTTGCTGTCCTCCCCCTGTCGCCATATACTTTATGAGTGTGGCCATTTAACTCATAGGTTGGTGTGCGCAGAAGAGGCTCCCCTTTTGCTTTGGCTATAGGCAAATCTCCTCTGGAGCCAAGAGGGAATTTCCCGGACTGCAGACTGACCTAGCCATTGGGGTTTTTCACTGGCCCCAGAACATTTGGTAGGGCTATGGTTTGGGATTAGAAGGGGTTATGATTTATTGTTTTGCATATACGTCACAAATGTGTGGTTGCTGTAAGAGCAGTGGCAGCAAGTATGGAAGCCATTTACTTAGCAGGTTTTGGCTGCGTGCTGATGTAATGGCTGGTCATAAAAGTAGAAAGCTACCAGGTCAAAACTGCAATGGGGTTCTGCACAGGTGCAGCATCCAGGGCCAGGGCCAAAATGCAGGACCAGGGCTACAGAACTTGTGTAAGTATGGATCATTAAATCATCCCCCATCCTGCTGAAGCCTCCTGTTGCATTTAGAATTACATAGAACCTTTTAACTTTCAATTTGTTTTTGGGCAGTTGGGACAAGGGAAGGAAGAAAAATCAGGATGTTAAAGCTCTTAATTTAGATATCTTAACAGAAAATAGGCATTTAATGTTGCTATAGCCCCTAGTAGCTACAATGCACATTTCAATGGAGGGAGACCTCCCCCCACACACACACACTCCTTTTTACGTTTCTTTGCAATAACGTCTTTATTACTGTTTATTCAGTGACACTGTTTCATTTCTCATTTCACATGGATGCCACTGCCAAACAGTAATAGTATTGATCTGAAGAGGTTTATTTCAATAGTACTATACATTAGCAATGTATTAATGAGCACTGCTAACTCCCCATTTGTCACGTTCTGCTGGTATCTAACTAATAATCTGTGCACCTTCAACATCCTATCAATATCACAGGAACACAGCAAGTTGCTCATGCAAATTTATGTATGGACTTCTATCCTGCATTTCATCAGCAATAACTGCATAATAGATAAATGCCTGAAATTTTAAGCTCATTGGAATACTTTTAATGTGAAGTGACCTTTGGTATTGATTGCAGTTCCTTCTGGTGCTTGCTTTAAAAATAACTGGAAGGATTAATGAGTTCTTGAGGCTTTTATGCCAAGCTGGGTGTTCCTGGCTGTATAGATCTTCTTTTCAATCCAATAAAATGATTAAAACAAATTATGGTTCTACACAGGAAATAATCAGGCAAATGACTTTGAAATAAAGAAAAGCGCTTTTAAAGAGACAAAATTAATCTAGAGAAGAGATATCCTGGGTTCCTTGAACATGGGGTGCCCTATGTTGTAAAATGAGTGAAGGGAGAGAAGTTGCTATTCACCTCTGGATTCCTTGTCAGAGTGACATTGCATCTCTTAATATGCAAGAGCATACAGCACGTTCAGTAATGATGCCTTAGCATGGTGGACTGAGAGGCAAGTGACATACTGCAGGCTAAGGCATACATCTCTTATATTTTTTTCTGGTCATCTTACAGAGTCATAAAGAATTTCAGTATATTAGGATGGGTTATTTGTCCCAAAGGAGCAACCTGTCCCCAGTCTAATAACCTGGATAGGCATAAGCCCTTCCCAAATCTCTGTAAGATATCTCATCATCCTCTGTCTTTCAGTGTTTGCCTGTCTGATCCTTGTCAGTACTTAGATTGGTCTGTAAGATTCTCAGTGTAGGAGTTCTGTCCTCCGGCAAGTTAACAGGACTTGCAGGAGCTCATGCACTCTCTCTTCAACTCATCTCCAAGCAGTGTTCGAGATCCTCCCCTGGTACAAGACCTAGACTGTAGCCACTCTAAGTGCCTCCTACCCATGGACATAAACAGGCAGAAATGTATGCCACACCTCTGATACTAGATTCTTCCTGCTCCCTCCCCTAGATCTCAACAACCCGAAGATTGACCCTTTCTCCTCTAGCCCAGGTCCTCCATGTTTTATATCATTTTGCGGGGGCGAGGGGGTGCAGGGGAATCTTGGGCCTGCCAGAATTCCTTAATGCAAGCTAGGCCCATACCTGCTAAAAGAAAAAGAGGGACCATGAAATGTTTAGGGCAGCATTTCTCAAACTGTGGGTTGTGACACCATTTTAATGGGGTCACTAGGACTAACTTAGACTTGCTGGGGCCAGGTGCCAAAGCCAAAGCCCAAGCCCCACTGTCCGGGGCTGAAGTCTGAGAGCGGCAGCCTTGGGCAGTGGGGCTGAGATTACAGGCCCCCTGCCTGGCGCTGAAGTCCTTGGACTTTGGCTTGCCCCCTCCCAACTACCCCAAGGGTGGCAGGGATCAGGCGGGCTCTACTACCCCAACCCCTCTGGGGTTGTGTAGTAATTTTTTTTTGTCAGAAGGGGGTCGCAGTGCAATGAAGTTTGAGAACCCCTGGTTTACGGTGTTCAGTTTTAGTTGTAATAGTTGCTCAGTTTTAAGTATCTGAAAGTATGGGTTTTCCTAAGGAAGGCCTGAGAGTGCAAAAGGAATGGGGAGGGAGTATAAAGAGCCTTCAAGGAGCGAGGCTGAAGAGTCAGTAGGGAGGGGATATGAGAATCCACAGATTAGTGGGTAAAATGACAGAAGATGTAAAAAGAGGAGTACAACAAGGCAGAGTGAGGCACCACCAGGAATGGGAAAGGCAATAAGGAGCCTTCAGGAGAAAAATGGTCAAGGGATTGAGACTAAAGAATGGGGTATGAAAATCCTTCCAGGATCCATTGGGCAGGACACCTAAGAAGCTGAGGGACACTAGGAGCCATCAAGTGCAGAATGTACCTAGAATAATCTATATTCTTTCTGGCTTCAATGATAGGACATGCCATAAATAAAAAGTCAGCTTCTTTGTGGGGGAGGACCTGGTTTTATCAAGGTTGTCTGATCAACCACACAATGTAGGCCCATCGTGTTTTCACTGAACTTAAGTATCAAACTGTTGTGCTTGTAGACAAGTAGGGTACCATCATGGAAAATGGTCGGATACTTTGTCTCTGTTTGCTACTTAATGCTTCCATGAATTTGTGGCAAAACATAGGTTATATTCCTATTTTATCTCTAATACGGATCTCTCAGTCTCATTTTTCTCTTTCAGCACCTTTTCCCTCTCCACTCTACATGGAGAAAAGATGACCAGAGGCTGATTTGGTTATCCCTGTAAGATCAATGCAGACTATGTGATCATTTTTAGGATGACATTTCACTTACATTTTCCTTTGTATTCTTTGCATGGGTGAAATTCAACCTGTGGAGAGGGCCAACACCAGGCTTATGCACTGGGGCTAAAGTGAGACTTAAGTGATGCACAGGCTTTGTGCTGTTGATGCTCTGTACAGTACGAGTTCCACCTAAAGTGAATATTGTGTGGACCCAATTGCATCTCATAGTACTTTACAGCAGAGCAAAAAGAATGGAAAGTAGGTTTAAAATACTAACAAATCAGTTTACACTAGTGTAAATGACTACACAAAAAATGCAAGGCAATTGTGAATCAGGTCCTGTTGTGGAACATATTCAGTATATAGTAAAAGATGTGAAATCTTAAGTATTGAACTGCAGTATAAAAACTATTTGTGATAGTAACAACTTTCAGGAACTGCTTAAAACACCTTATCATCCATTTTTAATCTGTGCACTTGTAACCCATACACCTTCTGGGAGTGGTGTTCTGTCCCACCTAGTGGCACTGAGACCACTTAGAGAGAGAGATTAAGGAGTCTGCTCAACAGCCTAAGCAAAGAGGCAGCTGGCTTTTGGCTCATGTGGTAGAGGCTCATGCACTAATCTCCCAGGTTCGATCCCGCTCGACAACTACCGGGATCTGTCAGTGTTACACAATACAATTAGAAACACTTCCAAGTGAGTAGCCTGAAAATTTAACCTACAACAGAATGTTGGCCATTATAAAGTCAGCATTTACTAACAGTTACCAGACCAATATCTGAGATTATACTAAGAACAGGAAATGTTTGTGGTGACTGTGTGATGATAGTTGGCAAAAGTTGGCTTTTACAGTATCTTACCTTATAATGTGATATGTAATGTACTCTGGACACTAAAAACTCATTTATTTAAACTCACTATTTCTCCACAAGAAAGATCTACTCTTTTTGCAGGACCCACAAACACCTATTTGGTTCTTTTTGTTTTTTCCTTATGGCTACGCTGCATTACTTAAACATTATTCCCATTCTGTGTTTGTTTCACCAATGCATAAAAAAACAAGGAAGCTAAAATAGCTATATTGTTTCTAACTCTAAAAATAATCATGTTAGGTTGAATAGCAAAGGATATTGTTGGTAGAGAAAATGTGATTCCCCAGCTTCTGTATTACATACATACAAAGAAAGCTATGAAAAAGAGGAGTCTTTTAAGGGAAAGCTTTTCAGTATTAATGTTTGGAGTGGGATCCACAATTTACAGTAGACCTTTTAAAAACCTTGATTGTAGTAAGCAATTTACAAGTCATCATTTCATGTGAACAAAGGAGGGGAAATGAAAAGTTAAAAAAATGGTCAAGCCACATTTTGTTGAACAACGAAATAATTTAAGCAGAAATAGTTCATTTCATGGTTTTTGTTAATTTCTAGCAGCATGGAATATGTTTGCAATGAAAATTTCTCTATGATTCTGAAAGCCTTTTGTGAATCCAAACAGCCTCCTGCTGCATTCTCATTATGGTCCAAATTCATCCCTGATGTAGTTCCAGAGTTACTCCAGGAATGAATTTGACTCATGTTTAAGATTACTCACCCATGTGATGTCAGCAGATCAGATGCCAACTCATGCCAAGATCCCAGTGTCTCAATTGAACGTTGACAAATACATATCTGGAATCACCTGTATGTTAGTATTGTTAAAATTAAATTATATTATTAGAATTATAAGAGTGTTTGGTGTCTAAACTTTATTGAATGCTTGTGAGTTGCTGAATACATTAATCTCACTTATAACATTTGTATCACACATTGAGCAGTTGTATTGTGAGTCTCTGTGACTGTGTAAGTGACCAGACAGGAGAGAGGCATTAATTAAGATGAAGGGCTGACCTTCAACAAAAGGTGTTATGCCCTTCCGAAAAAAAAGGGTCCATTGATACCAAGAGATTCCTCAAGGGCTTCTTTTCCTTGAGGAATTCCACCATGATTTCAACAATTTCCATCCCACCATCAACCTCAGCCTGGTCCAGTCCACACAAGAGATCCACTTCCTGGACACTATAATGCTAATAAGCGATGGTCACAAACACCACCCTATACCGGAAACCTACTGACCGCTATTCCTACCTACATGCCTCCAGCTTTCACCCTGACCACACCACACGATCCATCGTCTACAGCCAAGCTCTGCGATACAACCGCATTTGCTCCAATCCCTCAGACAGAGACAAACACCTACAAGATCTCTATCAAGCATTCTTACAACTACAATACCCACCTGCGGAAGTGAAGAAACAGATTGATAGAGCCAGAAGAGTTCCCAGAAGTCACCTACTACAGGACAGGCCTAACAAAGAAAATAACAGAACGCCACTAGCCGTCACCTTCAGCCCCCCAACTAAAACCCCTCCAAAACACATTATTAAGGATCTACAACCTATCCTGAAGGATGACCCATCACTCTCACAAATCTTGGGAGACAGGCCAGTCCTTGCCTACAGGCAGCCCCCCCAACCTGAAGCAAATACTCACCAGCAACCACACACCACACAACAGAACCACTAACCCAGGAACCTATCCTTGCAACAAAGCCTGTTGCCAACTGTGCCCACATATCTTTTCAGGGGACACCATCACAGGGCCTAATCACATCAGCCACACTATCAGAGGCTCGTTCACCTGCACATCCACCAATGTGATATATGCCATCATGTGCCAGCAATGCCCCTCTGCCATGTACATTGGTCAAACTGGACAGTCTCTACGTAAAAGAATAAATGGACACAAATCAGATGTCAAGAATTATAACATTCATAAACCAGTCGGAGAACACTTCAATCTCTCTGGTCAGGTGATTACAGACATGAAAGTTGCTATATTACAACAAAAAAACTTCAAATCCAAACTCCAGCGAGAAACTGTTGAATTGGAATTCGTTTGCAAATGGGATACAATTAACTTAGCCATTCCCAGTCTCTATTCAAGCCTAAGTCATTATGCAAGGTAACCTATTTCCCCTTGTTTCCCCTCCCCCCCCCCCGACCTTCTTGTTAAACCCTGGATTTGTGCTGGAAACGGCCCACCTTGGTTATCATACACATTGTAAGGAGAGATCACTTTAGATAAGCTATTACCAGCAGGAGAGTGGGGTGGGAGGAGGTATTTTATATACACACAAAGCATGAAAAAAAAGATCTTCTACACTTTCCACAGTATGCATCCGATGAAGTGAGCTGTAGCTCACGAAAGCTTATGCTCAAATACATTGGTTAGTCTCTAAGGTGCCACAAGTACTCTTTTTTTTTTTACTGAGAACAATAGTCCACAATGTTCATTTACACCAACACAGCAAAGTCTATGGCATGCAAGTCTAATAGATGTTAATGTAATAAAAACATTGTCCTGTGCTCCATAAGAGCAAAGCAACAATGTATGCTATTAGAATCTAATGCAACATAATGCTCAAACATTCCAGAGGGAAATGAGAGATTTACATCAGTGGAACAAGCAGCAGTGTATAGGATTTACAGCAGATTTAACCCACTAAAAGAAACTAACTGTGATCATATTTCACACTAACAAGATGTGAATTTGATTTCCCTGTGAGTCTAATACAATCCAAAGCTCATATCACATTAACTAACATCTCATCCTATTCTTAATACAAAAGCATGTTCCTTCCTCTTATGCTTCTTTAAATGTGCTTATATTATATCATCTCTTGAATAGTATATTTATGTTGACCACATTATTTATAGATGCTTCATTTATTCTAACCTTTGTTCCCTCTAAAAGCAAAATCTGCAGTATTAGACAACACCCCAATTATCTGTCAAGTGGATAATAACTAGAACGATTTAAAAACACAGTGATTTTACTTCAGTGGTTCACGTGACCTTTTCCTAATCCAAAAATCTCAAAGTGAAAAATACATGTTTACATTTTTAGATCATCCCCTCTTTAGAAGGCACATAATTGCCATGTTTTGGTTCTATTCCTTCATATTATTACAATTTTAAGGATAATAATTTTCTATATGTGTATATGGTTTGAAATACACAGAAAATTATCCTAAAAATTGGTTTGAAAAAATTTATTATATATCATACTAACACCAGTTGTGGGTGGAACTTGTGCTAAATTTTTCACACTCCAATTGCTGGTAAATGAGCATAATATAGGCATATCACTATTGAACTGTGATTGGCTGTTTTCCTGGATGACAGAGAAATGAATGGACACAGACATAAGGTTATTTTTCCCAGCCTATAGTCTCTGAGCATATCTGTGGATGAAACAACCATCTATATCTGGAGGTATTAAGGCCCTGATCCTGCAAAGTCTTATGCACATGCTTAACTTTACACACTCCGAGTAGTCCATTGACTTAATGGATAAGAATAGACCGGGTAGAAAATATAAAGGAGGTTTAGCAAGGAGCCCTGAATTCCAGAAAAAGGGTGGAGTGAACATGGGCAGTCCAAGATCTGCTGGTGCATGGCAGGCTTTGGGAAGAGAGGATTCAGACAGATTCTGGTGGGTTTACATTAAATTAACCTGAGTTCACATGGTTTCGCATTGTGTGTGTTTTTTTTTTATCTTAATGAACTGAATCTCAACACAAACTCAGGGGTCTGGAAACTACATGACTCTATAGATAAGGTTAGCTGAAATGGTTCCAAATAGCCCTAGTCCTTGCTGCCAGTCCTCACTGATCTTACCACTAGATAAAAAAAACTCTCTCCTATTTTGTGTCCTGCAGAGAGACCTCATTAATTTAATTTACTTATTGCACTGGGGCATTCACAGGTAGAGACGGAAACATGCAAGATTTTTATGTTCCTGATTGTGGTAAATGAGTATAGGTTGTGACTTTTTGACATAATTAGCACTATTTATTACTTATATTATGGCAGAATCTACATGCCCCATTAAGAATGAGGGCCTCCTTGTATGAGACGTTATACTGACATATAGAAAGACACCATCTCTGCCCCTTACAGTCCACCTAGACAAGGTGAAGGAGTTAAAAAAAAATAAAGATAGGGAGAATAGACAAGAGTTAGTTCATTTTGTGCCTTTCTTGACATCGGGGAAGATTATATCACGGTGGTAGATTATTGTTCTTAATACATATTAAGACAGTTCAGAGGTTTTTGGGGGTGATAATGGGAAAATCTCAGAGAAAAATGTAAGGGGGCAGCGGGAATTCTGCACCAGCTGAGACTCCATTCTCCTTTGTCAAAACCAAATCTAAACCATGGAAATCTGAATATAAATTTTTACTTCCACCCCCCAACTTCCAAATCCCTTGGATATCTGGCCCATCAATGTATCGGTCGGTAGGCCTATAAATAGCTGCCAAGTTTCATGCACCTCAGTAACATTTTATACAACTTGTATGTAACTCTTGCTGACAGTGTGGTGCTCTTTCCCTCTCTAGTAATTGGACTGCAGAGAGGCTGATGAGTACAAGCCATCACACTCAGACCCTAGTCTTCTATGTCAGGCAGAAGAGGATCAAACGTTTAGAACCAAAAGTTCTGGGGTTGATCCATGATGCAGACAACCCACCCAGGGGTGTCAGATTAATACATAATGCCTTAATTTTGCATATCACAGAATAGAATCTTAGAAATATAGGGCTAGAAGGGACCTTGAGAGTCCCTTCTAGTCCAGCCCTCCCACCTTGAGGCAACACATGGTGCCTCAAGTAGTTGCAGGGATACAGCACACAGCTGCACAAAATTTGGCAGCAGTGGCTGGGTTGTACTGCAGTAGGTAGGTAGGCGGGTGCCGGGGTTGGAGTGGAGCTGGAGTCTATAAACCAGCCAGTACTGGGCCTCTCACGTTTATCAATGGCTACTGCTGCTTGTCACTCCTCTTATCCATTCCTTTCCCATTGTGATCCAGCAGAGGGGGACAGAGACCACATAGCTGCCCAGCTAGTGGCAAAGCCGATGTCACTGTGGCCTCTGGAAGCTGCCAGCAGTAACGGCAGCGCATTCCTGCAGCATGCGTGACATCACAGCTGTGCTGTGGGAACTAGTGAAATGGATGCCAAATACAGGAGTGTCACAAGAGATCCGCAACACTTGGCAACCCTACTAGGCACCGCTGTACCCTCTACCTAGAGCTGTACAAGGATCGAAATTTCAGTTTCATGGGGAGTATTGTAATTTCATTTTTGAAAATTCAGAACAAAAAAGATCAAATTTTTGAAATTTTCCAAAAAATGAATGTTTTTGAACATTCTTTGGTCATTCAAAATATTTTGTTTCATTATCAAATTTTAAATATTACATTATAATTTGTGATATAAAATAAATTTCAAAGTAACTTTTTGCTTTTAAAAAAAACTTTGTTTCTTTTTATTGTGTTTTGGAAACAAGATGTTGTTGAATTCCACATGCTCCTGCAGGAATATGTCCTTTTTGATGGATTTGGCATTTTCTGATGAAAAGCATTCTACAGAAAAATCTGACCAGCTCTTCCTCCACTTTTATCATCCTGAGTTCAGGCCCCTTCGAACACCAAAGGTCATCTCACAAGGTTATGCATGTGAGTTAAAGAAAAGAAATAACAATGACCCAATTTCTGACCTTTCACAGCTAGGGAATCCTTTCTCTGCTCTGACTGACTACTGGACACAGGCAGGGTTTTCCAGAAATGGAGTCTGGTTTGACCCTCCTGCAATCACTGCACCACAGGGCGTACTCTTACCCTCTTAAAAAGACAGCTCTTATTAATGTTGTTAAGCATTTATACTATGGGTTAATGTAACTGGGCATCTACAACAGAAATGGAAACTACAGAACTACAATAGGAAAAATAAATATTAAACACATTCCCATTCACTTCTAGATCTAAAATGAAGCATCCTACAAGTGAAAACCCATTTCAACAACGTAAACTTTTCCAGGTTCCTCTCACATGTTGAGAAAGCCCTGGGATTCCTAGGCTGTCTAAATTAGGCTGATAGTGTTGCCCATGGACAGGAGCATCAGTTTAATCAGGGAGAGGAATACGAAAGTATAAGAGACTAGCTAGGGTTTAACTGGACAGAGGAGCTTTCTGGGCAGCTACTGAGTCTGGGATGAAGGGACAGAGATCTTAACATAGTTATCATTGTAAATCTACTGATCTCCAGCATGAAAACAATGATAATGTCTGAAGCACATCAACACTGCAACTTTAACAGCAAATAAATAAATAAATAAATAAATAAATAAAGGAAGCTATATATGAATATCAGACATCTAGCAGCCACTTGGGATGCTTGAATAAGTACAGGATCCTTCTGGAGCTTATCCAAATGTTCTGAGACTCCACCATCGCTACTGGAATTCATAACAACCAATAGGTACCCATATTCCGTAGGCAGAAAGGTAAAGGAGCAGGTATCATTACATGTGCTGATATCAGCGTTTTCCTAATGTGTCTCTTCGTTCCAATCAGCTTTGATTTTCATTTGACCTTCTCACCTAAACATCTACCTCCTTTAAGAAATACACAGTCGTACTAAATATGCAACAAAATAGAGAGCCACTGCAACAATATCTAAAGAACAAATTAAAATGCATTCACATTACAGAAGAATAAACTGTATTTACTGTTCTCTCTCTTTATTTTAAAAATAATTTTCCTTAATGAAAACACTAATAGGATGAAACTGGACAATAATGCAATGCGAAAAAGGGTTTTATTAAAGCTTTTATTAAACCAAATTACTTTGCCATCAGTTTAATGACATCAGTATTTTGGATAACAGGATTCCACGTTAACAGTGGAGGTTAATTAAAAGTGCACCTTCAAAACATTCCATATATAATTTGCATTATTTTTGTCTTTTTGCCCTATGTAATTTTTACGTAACTTTTGTTTTCTAAAATTTCTCCTTGACTATGTAAGAGAAGGTCATTTAGCTAAACTCAGTGCTTCCTTTTTATGAAACTCTGTAGTAAATTAACCATTGCTGACAAATTCCCATACCACTTGTTAAACACAGTGCCTCCGTTTAGCTTTAGCAAGCTGATTTGGTGTCTCAGAACTAGGGAGCCTTCAGGGTATGTCTACACTGCAATGAAACACCCACAGCTGGCCTGTGTCAGCTGCATTGGGCTTTCAGGGCTCAGGGCTATAATACTGCAATGTAGATGTGGGCTCTGGTACCTTCCCCCCTCATGAGATTCCAGAGCCCAGGGTCCAACCCAAGCCTGAACATCTATGCTGCACGTTTATAGCCCTGCAGCCCAAACCCTGCAAGCCAGTGTCAGCTGACACAGGCCAGCTACTGGTGTTTTATTTCATTGTAGACATACCCTCAGACTTACAGTCTTGTTCAGTGAGTAAGGCAGTGCCCCAATGGTAGCATCACAACTGGAGAGGCCAGTAGTGAGGCTGGCTCAATTCTATATGAAGATGGGCATTTTTAAAAATAGCTTATTTGCCAAAACAATGCAGATTCAATCAGCCTGAAACCGTTCATGAATTTGACACAAGTTCACTGAATGGTTTTGGACAGATCTGAAACTATATATATTTTCAGACTACATTAGCAGAAAGGATAGGGAGGTGGGGTGGGGTGGAAGAGAGAGAAGTAGGTGGTTTTTCCTCACCTCTTATAATGGATGTAAGAGACCCAGGTTTGAATCCTGTAGAGGAGGGATTTGAACCCAGGTCTCTTGCATGCCACATGATCACCTAATCACCAAGCTATAACCTATTCGGGGGCAGGGTTCTCCTGGTCTCTCCTGCTGAAGCTGTTCCACTTTGTATAAATAATTCAACATTCATTGGATCAATATTTGTGTCTCCCACCTCCAAGGTGAGTGCCCTAGACACCAGGCTAAAGAATCATATTCTCTCTCTCTCTGTGACTGTTACAAAATGCAATACAAAGCTGAACTTGAAACAGACTTCTTTGGTTCACTGACATACTTTTTAATTCTGATCCACCCACACATTGTGTGTTTTTTCCAGAATTGCCAGCAAACCAAAACATTAGTTATTTTCCCAGCTCTGGCTGTAGATGATTTCTAGTACACTTGCATTTCTAATACATTCTGAAAGTGTTACATGCTTGGATGGACAGGAAAGATAGCAAAGGGACCCACTGGCTCCTAGGAAGTGGCTAAAATAGATTAGTTACAGTTGGACCCAAATCACACAGTGTTTGTATTTATTTTTAACAGGGCTGACGACTGGGTAAATTAACTTGAAATTAGAGCAAGAGAAAGTAGAGGAGGGTATAGCAGACAGAACAAAGAGCTGAAACACCTCCCCCCCCCCCCTTACTCCACCAATTTTGCTAAAATATTTCTGAGAGAAATTTTCAGTAACACCTTCAAGAACTTAAGAGTTTTCTTGTAAAATTGGCACAAGCTGAAACTATGTCCATACTGTAAGCTTGCATTAAGACAAGGGTAAAAATATTGGCTAGCACAAATCCTTCTAGCATTCCTTACTCCGAATATATTTATCTATTTATTGCTCCAGAATCAATTTTTTTTAAACCTTAGATTGGATTTTACCATAGGTTATTTTTTGTTTGGCGATTCTCACACATTATAATGAAGTGAACATTGCCTGAATGGTTGAGCTATACGCTACAAAGATGAATTATACATTTAGCAACTGTTCTGTATTTGAAATATTATTGTTTTAAAAAAGTGTCCAAGCAAATTAATCTCTTTTTAAAGTGTTTACATGGAGAATAAAGCTACTTAGTTCAGCAGGCAGAAAATTACTGTTGCATAGAATCAATAAACATTCACCTGCCAAATAAAATAAAATAAAAGGGATAATCATTCCCCATAAGGAATCATAAAAGGGGGATATGAACCTGAAGTCCAAGAGGATGCAGTGTCACATAAGGGATGGCATGGCTTGTTCAGAAACTGAATGTGCTCTTCTGATGGCAGATTTCTTGGCAAACCAAGGCCTTGTCATTGGATTCCCCTGATGCTGAAATCAGGGTGAGACTTTGCATAAGAGTTTGCAGGATTAGGGCCTAAATTAGTTGTTCAAGGTGACACTAGCAACTGTGGTAGATGTATGAATTTCAAAAGTTCTAGTCCAGTTCCTCAACCCACAAGACCATCCTTCCTCATCTTGGTGTGCTGAAAGCACTTCACCTTCCACTTCAGTCCTAACACCTGAAAATTTAGATATGACTTTACAAATAAAAAAAGTGTCACCCTGCTTCCAGCATCAGGGGAATCCAATGACAAGGCCCTGGTTTTCAAAGAAATCTGTCATGAGAAGAGCACATTCAGTTTATGAACAACCCATGCCACCACTTGTGACACAGCATCCTCTTGGACTTGTGGTTCTGTCATAAATATAAAGGGAAGGGTAATCACCTTTAAAATCCCTCCTGGCCAGAGGAAAAACCCTTTCACCTGTAAAGGCTTAAGAAGCTAGGATAACTTCGCTGGCACCTGACCAAAATGACCAATGAGGAGACAAGATACTTTCAAAAGCTGGGAGGAGGGAGAAAAACAAAGGGTCTGTGTGATGCTTTTTCCGGGGACAGAACAGGAATGGAATCTTAGAACTTAGTAAGTAATCTAGCTAGATATGCATTAGGTTATGATTTCTTTAAATGGCTGAGAAAATTAAGCTGAGCTGAATAGAATGGATATTCCTGTCTGTGTAACTTTTTTGTAACTTAAGGTTTTGCCTAGAGGGAGTCTCTATGTTTTGAATCTAATTACCCTGTAAGGTATTCACCATCCTGATTTTACAGAGGTGATTCTTTTTACTGTTTCTTCTATTAAAATAGTTCTTTTCAAGAACTAAATGTTTTTTTCATTTGTCTAAGATCCAAGGGTTTGGGTCTGTGGTCACCTATGCAAATTGGTGAGGATTTTTACCAAATCTTCCCCAGGAAGTGGGGTGCAAGGGTTGGGAGGATTTTGGGGGGGGGGGGAGAAGACATTTCCAAACAACGTTTTCCCAATAAACCCAGATAAATGTTTGGTGGTGGCAGTGGAAGTCCAAGGGCAAAGGGTAAAATAGTTTGTACCTTGGGGAAGTTTTAACCTAAGCTGGTAAAAGTAAGCTTAGGAGGTTTTCATGCAGGTCCCCACATCTGTACCCTAGAGTTCAGAGTGAGGAAGGAACCTTGACAGGTTCATATTCACCCTTTTATGATCTCTTATGGGGAATGATTATCCTTTATTTTATTTGGCAGGTGAATGTTTATAGATTCTATGCAACAGTGATTTTCTGCCTGCTGAACTAAGTAGCTTTATTGTGCATGTAAACACTTAAGCACTTAAGTGGCCCAACTGAAATCAATGAGGTTATCAAGGTGCTTAAAGCTAAGCATGTATATGTTCAGAGGACTAGGACTTTTTGCTTTCTGTGCCCCAGTTACTCATTTTACAGATGGGGTATAATAATATTTCCTTACTTCATAGCATTACTGGGCTGATGAACTCAATGTTTGTGAAGTGGGCCATATAAACAGATAGAACACAGGCTTTTACTGAAGGATGGGAAAGTGGCTGCAGTGGCATTTCTCTAGTTACTACTCTGGCTTTGGGGGAAAATGAGTGGAGTACCTGTGACTTTTAAAAATTACCATGAGATCCATACTTTTATTGTACTGCTTTTAACTCATTCACTTTATGCCACTTTAATAACCCAAGCTGCTGGTGGTGCCAAACACGGACTCTTAAAAAATGGTTCTACCAGCTATATAATGTATCTCACAAAGTGATTAAAAACAGTGAGTGAAGTGGTGTAAAAATAATTTACATAGAAAATAAATTGATATGGTCTAGCTTGTAATATTTTCCTTCCTAGCATGCATGCACACACGCAAAATCAGTTTATGTCTTTTCAAGGCAGCCTGCTGATTTTTGCAACTGCTATTTTTATAACACCTTGTGTGTTACAGTGGCAGGTCAAAAGGTAAAATCTGGTTGCTGTAACGTCTCTTGTGAGATAGTCCTATTTTGATCTGCAGCACTGAGAAACTTGTTAAGGGACTGGAGAGTGGCAGAGCTTTAGCAGGGTGTGTGAAAGAAAACTTTAACACCTTCTTGTACATCGAAAGAAAAAAATCATTTGAGGAAGGCTGTGTTGCAGGTTAATTATTGACAAATACATGACAACACATGCAATATCTAATGATGATACTGGCATGGTTATTTATGTGCTCTAAATTGGCATATTTTAATTAGATTTAAAAAGTGCAAGTTAAAGTTATCTATTTTTGGACCTACCCCAACATACCATAAAGGTTAGCACTTGCTACATGAAACCTACGTGGTTGCTATAAATAATTTTAGGATACATATCAGTGCTTATAAAATGAAGTGGTACCAAACACAGACTCCCAGGTGACAGCTCTTAAAAATAATTCTCAAACCACTAAACTGAGAGACTGATTGTGCTATACTAATGTGCTTGAATAGTTTATTTTATTGTCCTTAGGTGATAACAATCAATGAATATATGGAGGAGTTTGTATCTCACCTCCAAGTGCCTTAGAGTGATGCTTTTACCAATAACAATCTCTCTCTACCTTTCTCTTTCTGCTGTTTAATTAGGAAAGAGATGTTTTCAAATGAAGACAAGAACGTCTGAGATACAGATGTACCTGGACTCAAAACCCGACGCTGCCTGTAAAGTAATTTCATTTATCTGCTCCACAAACCCAGGGTAATCCAACCCAATAGCTACAAATGTAAAAGGAAAACAAATCTTTACTTCAATTGGGGAAGAAAGAATTAAAAAACCACCAACAACTTTAAAATAGTTCTCATTACATTGATATACATGTACATAAGTGACAGTCTCACCTTACTCCTAAGGAATTAAAATGTTACTAGAACTCTGGATTTAGGGAGCAGGCAACCCAGGTGACCGCCTGGTGTGATGGGCTTGGGAGGAGGGGGGCATTGGGCTCGGGGTGCTGTAAGCTATTCAAAAGTTTAACAAATGGAGGGGGAGGGGCACTGAAGACACTCCTTGCCTGGGGCACCATTTGGTCTGGGGGACCAGCCCGGTTCCCGAGTTTCCTTTTATTGTTAACTGAAACGACAAGAGCAAAGTATAAATTCAGACTAAGCCTTCTCATGATCTTGGCTAGGAAAAGCTGATTTTTTCGTAACCTTTGCCCCTATCTCAGCAAGGCACTCAAAATCTTTTTATATTCCTAGCTAGCAGCTATTAGTACCCACCTGATCAGTAAGCAGAATGAGTCAGCCTATAACTCTCCAGCTCTGCGCAGGATCCTGGCACCTAATATTAGCATGAGTAGGCAAGAAGAACCCTACATCTATATGCGGTCATCTAAATTCTCAGAGGGGTAGCAGTGTTAGTCTGTTTTTGTGGATACAATGAGGAGTCTTTAAGGTGCCACCAGACTAACAGATTTATTTGGGCATAACTCCGTGCATCTGAAGTGCATTTTTTACCCACGAAAGTTTATGCCCAAATAAATCTGTTAGTCTATGGAATCTGTTAGTCTTTAAGGTGCCACTGGACTCCACATCTAAACACCTGGTGAGACTGGCCTCATGGAGTGTCTACCCTTCTCATGCATCAGCCTCTCTCATCATCTCTGCCTCCGTATTTCAGAAAGAAGATGAATCAGTTATGTGGTTGGGGGACTCTCTCATTCAGATCAGATGCAGGTCCACTCAGAAGTGAGATTTGCCTCAGCTCCATCCAATATCTGTGTCCACCTGAAATCCCACAGTCTCCCTGTTTTCTTGATCTCTACATCAAACCTGGAAACTATATTCACATACATTACATTGTTCTGATTGTCACCACATGTAGTTGACAACAGCAAAGTGTGACAGTAATGCCATTAGGTGTGAGAATGCTAAGATAGTCACAATGGTGTGTCTTTTATTGTTCAAAATGCTTAAAATTCCAGGATAATAAATAAATAATAATAATAATAATAATAATAATAATAATAATACCACCACCTCAAAATTGAACTCAGAGAGAAATATTTCCACATCAACAATATTTATTACTTTAGAGAGACTGAATGTCAGAAATATATTAAAGTTAAATATCAGTAGAACACCTGATAGATTCATTTCAACCAATTCACAAAAAGATGACAGGTAAGGGCTGAGCGTGAACAAGGTATAAATTCAGGTAAGGCATACCTGGCTTATTTCCAGTGAAGAATGCAAAAGGCAAGATATCTGAGCTGGGATATCACTGTCATCCAATCTTTGTTGCAGTGCAGAAGGTGTTTTAAAGGGAGATTTAGCTTTTTGAGCACCTTTCATAGGCTTCCTCAGAGTTTTAATTAGTAAGAGATCCAAGCAGTAGCTGACATCTGGCAGAATCTCCTGTCGTGAGTTAAAGTCAACCTAATTAAGATTCTAGATGGAAAACATATTCCTTCCAGCACCCTTAATCAGTCAGCCTTGGTTAGAAAAGCAATATGGAACTTTTTGCCTTAACAACTGCATAACCTTGGAAATGTGAAACTTCTCCATTTTGAGAAATCAGTCCATTATTTAGATTCTGATTTCTTCAGTAAAAACCATTAAATACATGTTCCACCATTTCACTTAATAAATGTTAATGTCATAAAAAACTGGTATTCAATGGCTGAGTAAGGTCACTTTGCACTGCTACAGTGCTGCACAGTGACATTAACGTCGCTCTAGGGGGCAACTAAAGATTCCTCTCCCACCCTCAATTTGCAGAGGTCATAGTGGAACAGGGTGGAAATGGGCTAGAGTGCAACGTGTTGTGCTGATCACTGGCTGATGGAATGGCCCCAATAGTACCAATCTAGCTGGCGTACATTAGAGTACCCTTGTGGTTGCTGTAGCTTGCTCGAAGGATCGAGTCAGCCCCCAACCAGCCTCGGACCACAGGAAAGGCAAAGGTGGCTTTGAACAAAATCAGATTTTGAAATACAAGGCTTCATTTTCCTGATACCCTATGTACCCTTTTACACCGTGCAAGGATTTGGTAGGATTTATACCTACCTTGTACTCATTTTGCACAGGGTCTGGTTCTCCACAGCCTTCACAATGTACAGTCATTTACTCCTGTGCAAATTTAGAGCAAAATTCAACACGTGCTACCATTTAGACCAGTGGTGCTCAAACCTTTCCAGTCACGCGCCCTCCCCCCCCTGCATTATCAATAGCAGAATCGGACCATGCTCCTGCTCCATTACTGCACATCTAAGGCTTCTTCACCAGCGGACCTTGGGCTGAAGGTTGAACTGAGGGTGGAACTGGGGATGCAGGAGGAGCTGGGGCCAGAGGCAGAGCTAGTCTGGGGTCAGAGAGGAAATGAGGGAAAAGATGGGCTGGGGGCAGGGCAGAGGACAAAGTGAAACTGGTGCTAGGAGAGGAGTGAACTGGGGGTGGAAAAGGACTGAGGGCTATATGGGATTGGGGAAGAGTGAGTCTGGGTGCGGAGCAGGGCTGGAAGTGTAGTGTTCCCTCCCTGCGAGGGCTGGCCTGGGCTCCACCGTGTGCCCCCCCAAAGCAGAATGTGCCCCATAGTTTGGGGACCACAGATATAGACAGTAGCAAATGACTACACAAGGTATAAGGCAGTTGAGAAACAGGCCCACAGTACTTAGTAAAGTAATTACCATAGGGATAGCAATAATCCTGGTCTTTGTAAAACAAAATCCTAGCAAACGTGCATATGCTAAGGTTAAAGCTTCCTGGAGCAGTTGCTAAGATGCTGTTTAGACTACTAAATTATATTTTAAACTGACAGTCTAGCAAGTGTTTTGAGTCCAAGATTTCCTCTATACATAATATGTGAAGTAGAGGACAACACTGGTTTTGATAATGGGGGAGATACAAAAATGCCCCAGCTCGTGAATGCTGCAACTATTAAGAGAGCAGTTCCCTTTCCTATTCCCCCAGTTTCTCCTTCCCCACATGCCAAGTAATCCTGCCTGCACAACCAATTTGGCTTTAGATATTAAATCAGCCTCATAGCTCACATCCAAGTGTTCCACTTTAATTTTCAGGGCCAAGTCATGCAAGGTTCCAGGTTCCTCACACAAGATGCTGAGTGCCGTGAGGGAAATCAATGGGAGTTGAGGGTGTTCAGCAAGTCACAGGATTGGGCCCTGACCATGAAACAGACTAAGCCACATTCCGAGTACAAAT
This sequence comes from Eretmochelys imbricata, assembly GCF_965152235.1. NCBI lineage: Eukaryota > Metazoa > Chordata > Testudines > Cheloniidae > Eretmochelys > Eretmochelys imbricata. The sequence continues at coordinate 68,633,584 of NC_135579.1, read as the reverse complement.
GAGGGCAAGATTGAATCCATAATTTGATCATGTTTGTAACAAAAGTAGCTAAACAGTTAATATCCGAGCCATTTTTAATATTAATAACTTCTAGATTGTGCCTTCTTACTTGTAGCACAGATATCACCTAGCAAAGGCAAAGGAACAGCTGTATTATATTAATGATGCACGGTGTTGGTCTTTAGGTATTTGGATGGGCACCCACAGGGCAATAGCCAGGAAAACTACATTTCATTGAAGCTGCCTACCCTACTGAAGGATAGACTCTCTGCTTTACATTTTCAGTAATACATGCCTCTGTTTCTTAAGTCAGCTAATTTCACTTCTGCCTTTTTCACTTCAGCTCAAATTACACTTCCAAGTCCAGTCTAGTTAACATCTTATTTTCTGTCTTTCCATCACAGTATTTTCCTCTGCACATATGCAACACAATGATTTATTTCCATTACCAGGAAACCTCCCTTGACATAAGCTGCTGTGGCATTCATGTTGAGCACAGAGTTACAACATTTCTACTTCTATTTGACCCTAAGTGCCAGTGGGTGGCAGGAGAGAGATGGCTGTTCTCCCAGTTTAAGGTATTTTTCCCACCCAGCCCAGTCCACCCCTTCTTTGGTCACTATCATTGCCCTCCGTCATTGTGACTCACCACAATTGCCTCCATGATCCTTTTTTTGCATTTTAATCACTCAGTTTTGCCAGGATATATTGTCTATCAGCTACCGTTGAGGAAAAGGGTCCGGCTAACACAATTCATACCATTATGCTGAAATTTAAACTTTACTGGTGTGAAGTCTATTTACAGTAGCAGGAATACTGATTACTGGTGGTATGAGAGGATTAATATAGGTCCCATGCATATGTATACTGTCCACACAAACACTAGATTATATTCTCTTCTTGATCTACACATACCTCCCATTTATATCAGGGGAATGTTTATGTGGCAACAGACAACTTTGGTATACAGGTTAGATTAGAAATTAAATTACAGTAGGCTCTCATATACAAAATATTTATATCCAAGTTATACAATACACGTATCATGTGTGTGCATTGTCCATCTGTCTTTCTCAAGCCATTAACAAGATATCTAACATTGTGAACATGACAAGTACTACAGAAAGCCTGAACCAAAACCAGTTAAAGTCAATTGAAGAAATCCCACTGACAGGAATGTACTTTGGGCAGGCCCTAAGTGACAACTAATTATTATTTTTAGTATTTTTATGGCAACTATTCGTACTGTATGCATGGAATTTTATGGCATACCATATTCATACCATTGTACCGTATGCATGGAAGCTAACTTCTGACCCAGTCCCCCTTGCTGCCCCCTTTTCCCTTCTCTTCCAACTTCCTTCTTAAAAGAAGGAACCCCTACTTAAACATAAGCAATATCATTATTAATAAATCCACCCTCCTTCAAAAAACAAAAACTACCAAGTCACACTTCAGTTCCCAATCATCTGGCTTTATGTTGTAATCCTTCTTCCCACCTTTGTCTATTTGTTCTTTGATATGATTGTGTGCCCCACAGGACATGGAACTTATTTGTAGGCATCTGTAAATCACCTAGCACACTTCAGGGGCTAGCTTAGTGCTATCACAAACCAGAACGTCAAAGGCAAGCAATTCCTCCTTGTCTGAATTTCAAAAGATTGTTGGATTTGGATGCCCAGAGCTTCAGGACAATAAGAATAAGAAGGCAGAGGTAAGCTATTTCATGAGATTTCTATCATTTTAGCCTGTAATTGCATAAAGATCACATATAATAAAAAGAGATATCATACAACTGGAACAGTTAAACCTCTCATCTGCAGGACCCTCAGAGTACAGTCAATACCTTATAACTTTGACTATGTGGAGGTGTTTTCTGCCACTCCCCCAGGAAGTCCCACTCAAAACTATTCCCTATCCTTGACTCTGTGATCAGGCCCTTCTGCTATTGAGGTACCTGCTAGAACACACGTGCACCTGCTTCCTGTTTGGGGAAGGCCAGGAAAAACAAAATAGAGCCATGAACCAGAGTCAGTAGATGTCTTGCCTGTCCTTTCCCCTAGCTGTCTATAGCTACAGAAAGCAGCTCTTCCAGCAGTGCTACATTACTAGAAATGTATTTGCCAGAAATGCAAGGAGAAATGCGGGAAACACTAGGCAATTAAGATAAGAAGGATGGAGAGCAGAGTTCATCTGGGACCTTGAAAGGAGATCTCTGAAAGCAGAGAAATTTGGGGAGGAGAAACTGTGGGGACAATGAGGGCTTGAAAAGGGGTCATATTGGGGCCAAAGAAAAGGGACATCTGAAGCACTTCTGAAAATCAAGCCACCTATTTAAGTATATGAATATGGATATAGGATCCTAAAGACACCCATTTAAAAAAAAAAAACGAAACCTCTTGATCTTGGTCACACAACTCAGCAAGACAGTAAAGTCCCAATGAAGACAATGGGAGTCTTTACCAATTTAAAACAAAAAACACAGATCCAACCTTGATAAAGGAAATGAAGCATCAATATAGTAATATCATGTATTGGTGACTTTCAAAATTGAAGGTTAGCAAGTTGGAGTGTTTACATTAATGCTACTGGGACTGGTGTGTGTGGGAGGGGTGTATGGATCAAGAGGAGACAAAATCCCCAGGTTTGCAATGTATATCAACAGGTTAGGGCTAAGGATATCAAATGACTGTAGCAGAATAATTTAAACAACGAGTCCTCAATTTTCACAGAAAATTTTCACTTTGGTTTACTTTTAAAACCTCTTACCTGACCAAGACGTTGGTTAGCTTACATTTATTTTAGATGTATTTTTCCCTTAAAGTGGTCTGGTAAATAACTAATAAATTAAATGAACAACATCTATTATTCACCAGACATGGTCAAGATGTCAAAATATCAGGACACAAAGTAAATCCTATTCTGAATCCAAAATACATTGGAGTGGAACTTCTTATACATGCATGTTTTTAAATATGCCTCACTCTGAAACGTACATTGAATATCAGTCAGTAGGATAGATGGGCAATAAGTGCCCTCAAATGTGAACAAAAAGGACTGGCATAGTAATAGAGAAATGCATCAGTGGCTACATCTTCAGTGTACTGTCCACACTGTGACATGATGCCCGGACCTCAAATATTTGTAGAGGTTTCTTATTATATGAATCAGAAAACAAAGGGATTTAATAATTATGGGCTACATCCTGAGCTGATGTAAACTGTTGTAGCTCCATTAACTTGACTGAGCTCTGGTAACATACATTGAGGACCTACTCCAAAGAGCATTTGATTGTCGTCAACTGCCTTCTAGGAGTATTTATAAGCAGATATACTAACCAGGGGATTGTAATTATAGTACACAGATTAGTGAATACAATATAGACTAAGACTAAATAAGAATCTAATGCAAACCATTTGCTCTAAATTAAGGGGTCCTCCCTCTCCCTCATTTGTCAGGTTTAGAAATAAAATATAGATAATTGCCCTCTTTTACGTATTAGACCATTGGTCTATATGATCCTGCCACAAGGAGTGGACAAACACTGATGCTTCAAAAGAAACTTTTCCTGACCCATAACAACTCCAGGCAGTTCAATGATGCAGTATAAGAGGTAAGTGTATGGAGATGAATTCTTCCTGGGCCCCGCAGGCAATCAGTGTACTCCCTGGAGCATGAAATTTGATTACACTTATTATTTTAGCTTGCATAACTATGACTGTCATTAGTGTGCAATAAAATCTTTCAATCCTCTTAGAAATCCTGTGACAATATTTGACTTGATGGTTTCCTCTGGCAGTGAATTCCACAGGTGGACTGTACAATGTGAAATCCCACTGAGCTGAATGCCATAATATTAGATTTCACCACTAGAAGTGACTCCCCAGGGCCAAAGCGGAAGTACATTACTGAAGCAGCATGGTGAAGCTTGAATTGCCATTGCCCATACAGCAACTGTTCTGTAAATAAAATATACGTATACTCCAGCCTTTGTGGTTGCCAGTGTTGGTCCTTTCATGAACACTAAAATTAATTTTATAGTTGGCAAGAAGAGCCAAACAATTGATTGAACCTAACTGAATAAGAAATCACAAAATACCTGAAATGAAGAATCATGTTTTTAGTTGCTTACTTCTCTCCCTCCCTCTAAGGTCTGCCTATGATGGATGATGTGACAAAAGAAGCCCCACTAAAATCTGAGTAAATTAAGATTAGCAGAAGTGCCACTACATTTATCTTCTTCAGTAATGGACCTATTGTTTCTCTTTGGCACCATCCCTTTGCTTTACTTTGTGGCATTAGTCAGTGCAGGGGCGGAGATAAAAAGGCTAGGAGATTAATGGAGTGGTATGAAGGGGTGAAGGCCAAGTCTTCTGATAATGATGTGTTGTATATGTTTAGCAAATGTTTTACCATCAAAACCTGCCTTTTCCCTAAAGATAACGTCTGTGAAACTACCCAAGGGTGAGCGGTGACATTTTTGTAGTTCACACACTTTGTTCTGCCTATTGCTGGCAAAAGGTTACATTTTATAAATTTCACTTTGTATATTTTCATTTAATGAATTCATTGCCCAACAAACATACAAAAGATATTAACATAAATTACTTAAACAGCAGCAATTTTCTAAGGCTATTGACGTCAATGGGAGCTGCTGGTGCCCAGTACCTTCGAAAATCAGGCATTATTATTTCTTCATTTTGTAAGGTGTTGCACAATTAAATAGCAAGCATTATTATATAATATAATAAAATATGTCAATGTTCCATATAGATATAACATCTCAGCAATGGGGGCATTGGTTAAATGCTGGCTAAAAGAAAGAAATATGATACACCTTGAAGTTACTAATACCATATATATTACAGGAGAACTCCATTATTTGGCTTCCAGTGAAGACATATGTGCAATGGCTTTGAGAACACAGTAGTGACTCAGATGGCATGGTAATTGCAAGTTCATTTATTCACTCAGATACTTACAGTACTACAGGTTTCAGAGTAGCAGCCGGGTTAGTCTGTATTCGCAAAAAGAAAAGGAGTACTTGTGGCACCTTAGAGACTAACAAATTTATTTGAGCATAAGCTTTCGTGAGCTGCAGCTCACTTCGTCCGATGCATTCAGTGGAAAATACAGTGGGGAGATTTATATACATAGCGAACATGAAACAATGGGTGGTACCACACACACTGTAATGAGAGTGATCACGTAAGGTGAGCTATTACCAGCAAGAGAGCCGGGGGGAGGGGGTGGGCTTTTGTAGTGATAATCAAGGTGGGCCATTTCCAGCAGTTGACAAGAACACGTGAGGAACAGTGGGCGGGGGGGGAATAAACATAGGGACACAGTCAGCAATGGGCTTTGTTGCAAGGATAGGTTCCTGGGTTAGTGGTTCTGTTGTGTGGTTGCTGGTGAGTATTTGCTTCAGGCTGGGGGGCTGTCTGTAAGCAAGGACTGGCCTGTCTCCCAAGACATGTAGGTAGGAATAGCAGTCAGTAGGTTTCCAGATGAGATGTCATCAACATAGCGCAAGTAGAGTAGGGGCATTAGGGGACGAGAGCTGAGGAAGCATTGTTCTAAGTCAGCTCTCATCCCCTAATGGCCGTACCCTTCATCTGGGCCCATGGAAAAGAAGCCCTTGAATTCCACCATGATTTCAACAATTTCCATCCCACCATCAACCTCAGCCTGGACCAGTCCACACAAGAGATCCACTTCCTAGACACTATGGTGCTAATTAGCGATGGTCACATAAACACCACCCTATACCGGAAACCTACTGACCGCTATTCCTACCTACATGCCTCCAGCTTTCATCCAGACCACACCACACGATCCATTGTCTACAGCCAAACTCTACAATACAACCGCATTTGCTCCAATCCCTCAGACAGAGACAAACACCTACAAGATCTCTATCAAGCGTTCTTACAAACTACAATACCCACCTGCTGAAGTGAAGAAACAGACTGACAGAGCCAGAAGAGAACCCAGAAGTCACCTACTACAGGACAGGCCCAGCAAAGAAAATAACAGAACGCCACTAGCTGTCACCTTCAGCCCCCAACTCAAACCTCTCCAATGCATCATCAAGGATCTACAACCTATCCTGAAGGACGACCCATCACTCTCGCAGATCTTGGGAGACAGGCCAGTCCTTGCTTATAGACAGCCCCCCAGCCTGAAGCAAATACTCACCAGCAACCACACATCAGAACCACTAACCCAGGAACCTATCCTTGCAACAAAGCCCGTTGCTGACTGTATCCACATATCTATTCAGGGGACACCATCATAGGGCCTAATCACATCAGCCACACTATCAGAGGCTCGTTCACCTGCACATCTACCAATGTGATATATGTCATCATGTGCCAGCAATGCCCCTCTGCCATGTACATTGGCCAAACTGGACAGTCTCTATGCAAAAGAATAAATGGACCCAAATCAGATGTCAAGAATTATAACATTCAAAAACCAGTTGGAGAACACTTCAAATCTCTTTGATCACTTGATTACAGACCTAAAAGTTGCAATTCTTCAACAAAAAAACTTCAAAAACAGACTCCAACGAGAGACTGCTGAATTGGAATTCGTTTGCAAACTGGATACAATTAACTTAGATTTGACTAGAGACTGGGAGTGGACGGGTCATTACACAAAGTAAAACTATTTCCCCATGTTTATTCCCCCCACCACCACCCCACTGTTCCTCAGACATTATTGTCAACTGCTGGAAATGGCCCACCTTGATTATCACTACAAAAGGTTCCCCCCTCTCCCCCCCCCACGCTCTCCTGATGGTAATAGCTCACCGTAAGTGATCACTCTCGTTACAGTGTGTATGGTAACACCCATTGTTTCATGTTCTCTACGTATATAAATCTCCCTACTGTATTTTCCACTGAATGCATCCGATGAAGTGAGCTGTAGCTCACGAAAGCTTATGCTCAAATAAATTTGTTAGTCTCTAAGGTGCCACAAGTACTCCTTTTCTTTTTACAGTACTACAGTATTCATTAGCTGCAGTACTACATGAGCACCTCAGAACATAGGAATAATTATTTAACAAAATGCATGCTGCTAAGGTTGGTAGAAATTAATTTTGGAAGCACACAGTATATACATGAGTGTGTTTTCATTACTATTTGTGTGCCTTCAACAGTATCCTAGTAAGTACTTTTGGAGAAATAATTGACTTGGCCATTGAATCTGAACATGTATATGATGGTTATTAAACTCAGACACATGTCCATGGAATTCAAATATTCAAAGCTCAATTAAAATTGAAATACAAAAATCAGTCTTCCATTCATAATACAATTGTGCACTGTTATGACAGTATAATATAACCACCTTCATATCAGTTGCTGACACTTAATTCCGCTTGTTGTTCTTGAACCACTCTCTCTCTCTTTTGGCAAGTTCCCAACTCCACCAAAGATTGACTAGTACAGATTTAAATACCTGCAGTTGCAAGTAACCTTCTGTTAATTAGAAAAGTGTGCTCTACTTACTGCTAACAATGATCTGGACACACTATGAGCAACTCTAAGCTTGGGAGTAAACAGCATGCCTGATGAGGTCAAGGTGTTTTCATGCCCCCCATTTTCTATGAAATATGGATCGGTATGGCTATGAATACGTAGATATATACTTGGCATGGCTCAGCTGTGTCACCACGGCTGCTACCCATGCTACTCTGGCTATGCTGCTATTTATACGCCAGCTAGCTTGACAAGAGCTAGTGAGAATATATGTACATTAGCCAGGGAATCGTACCCCTAGCTCGTAGTGTAGACATAGTATAAGTCACCACTTCAAAATCAATCCCACGTTGGCAATAGCTAAATTTATTGCTATCTAATGGATAGTCTGTAGTCTACAACACATTAAATGAATTAGTTGTCGTAGTTCATTTTCTAGTAAACACTCACACAATTACAGCTGGCCCTGAGCAGTATCCTTGTAGTACCCTCAATAGAAATGCCAAAAGCAGCACAGGACTACATCCTTTGCCCCCTTCTAACTGTCCCTGCTGCATGAGTTGAGGCATCCGATGAAGCGAGCTGTAGCTCACGAAAGCTTATGCTCAAATAAATTGGTTAGTCTCTAAGGTGCCACAAGTACTCCTTTTCTTTTTGCGAATACAGACTAACACGGCTGTTACTCTGAAACCTGTCATAAGGGGGACAGTTTGTGGGAGCCTGCACTGCCCCCATTCTGGGGGCCAATAAAGTATTTTGGCCATTAAGGTTGTCCATTTGGCAATATTCATGAGAATAAGTTCTTAGTCCTTTGTTCCTTCCTCTTCTTTAAAGTGATCCAATTTAGGAGCATGTAATTCCATACAAACTAGTAAATAGTGCAAGGTTTGGGGAGGACACTTTTCTCTTCAGTGGCACAGCTGCAGTCTGAATAAGCTCATCCACTGGGACAGAACCATGCTAGCCTTTCTGTGAAAGCAGCAGGATCTATAAATTCCATCTAAGGAACAGTTATTTACAGGAACTGAACCATGCACTACTTATAAACATCTCCAAACTCACTCCTTTAGCAACCACATTTTTCTCACTCCCAGATAACTCCTGGTTTAGTGCCTGTGAGTGAGTCCTCTTACAAGGTCAAGCAGATACATCAGGACATTCTATACAACCAATAGCCCGCGCAGTATACACCAGTTCCTAATTTAGGGAAACATTCTGGTCAGGCCTCAGTGAATGCAAGGAGTGTAAGCTCCCTTCTCTTTTGCATTCCTGCCAAGTGGCTAGCCAGAATCTACAAGGGAGTGTAATCTCTGTTCCATGCCCATATGCATGCTATGTATCTGAAGAGAGTGTGGCCATAGCCCCATGCTCCTTCTCAGCCAGGTTCACAAGACAGGAGAATGCTGCACCCTCTGCATTCTATGCAGTACTCCTCACAGTGCAGGCGGGATCCAGCCATAATGGGTTTTAAGCAGAAAGAGGTGGCACCTTGCATAGGAGAAGTTTAGCATATACGTATGATTTATTGATTTGTCACAAATGTTACATTAAACCTCAAACTGCAAAATTCAATCATAATTCAATAGTGATCAGATTTGAGGGTTTGGTTCAACCCATCATAAATATAGGGGCCATTTGCAAAATGTGGGTCAAGAATCAAGTTTGGCATTTCTCAAACTTGGGGTTTTTGCTTGGACCAATTGACAAAGTAAGTAAATATTAGCACCAATATTACTAATTATTAATTGGTCATTTTTAATATATCCACCATGCAAATTCACGTATGTTAAGTAACATAAGATGGGACTACAAATTCCATATAATTGGAAAATTTGTCCTATAATACATCACTACTAAACAAATAGTGAGAGCTGAGATTGTGCCTTTTAACATCTGAGTCAAGATCAAGAATGGTTTCTGTAGACTTTGTTTCCATAGGCTGGGGGTTGATACATTCACAATGAAAGGGCATATCCAATTTCCTAGTAGACTTTTGTTGAGGTTAGATATACATTCAGTGGAAAAATGTAGTTTATCAGGTTTTTTTGTAATCTTTCCAAGGGACTAGCCTAGATGCAATACTCTTAATTTGATCTCAGTGAAATCATGAATTCTTTGTTTTGTTTTTCGTTTCAGCTTTCACTGTGATCAAGACCTCACACGTGAAGTTTCAAGCCCAAGAAAAGTTTTATGATTGAGTTAGATACTTGAGACTCTACACCGGGGTGCTGGAACAATTTGTATTGTGGGGGTGCTGAGAGCCACTGAACCAAACTGTAAACCCTGTGTATAATGGAAACCACTTCAAGCCAGGGGGTGCAACAAGCACCCCCAGTACCTGTACTTATGTTCTACACTGGTAAACTTGAATGATCAGCTGAAAAAAAATGCATAATGGAAAATATTGCTTGAGGCTCTGTAAATTACTAATCATATTTTCTATTCACAAAAAAAAAATCAATCATTTTGGTGATAACAGTGGCAGTTATCACAAATCAATCACGGGAAGTTTGTGACAGCAGTAACAAAGTTTAAGACTATCCTACACAACTTTCCCCAACATCTCAGAATTATTTCACAACTGGGATTTTTCTGACAAAGCAGTTTGACGCACAGTGTAAGTGTCTCTCAGTAGCAGATATCAGGGTGAAACACACCCCATGTTCTGTGCGGGCGGTGTATTTCCATATTATTGGTTCTGGCCTAATGGTTAGATCAAGAGTCTGGCCTACCAGTTAGAGCTGGACTCAGAAGGGACAGGTCCTGAAGCAGAGCCAACGACTGGAACCAGGAATCAGAAGCCAAAGCCAAAGGGTCAACCAGAGTCACAGTCAGGAGGTGTCGGTGAGGGTCAGAGCTGAAAGTCTGAAGCCAGGACAAAGCTGGGGGGTGGGTACGAACAGCTACAGGCTGGGACTGCAGCTGAAGCAGGGCTAGAGACAGCAGAGGAAGGGACAGGACCAAGCACAGCATTGGGCAAGAGCACATTGAGCTGTTGTTGCTGCTAAGCTTATAAAGCTGGCTGCTGTCCCTGCAGCCAATTGGTCACTGTGATTAATCAAGCAGTTCCAGGGCAGGGCAGGGCGTCTAGGCCTATGGAGTTGCCTAGCAGCAAAGTTAGGAGGGAAGCAGGGCAGTAGCTGTTCCTAGCTGGTCTACCCCCCCTCACCCCCGACAGCTGTGTGGCACTGTTTAGCATCCACCATCTCTAAAGAATCATGGAGCTGGCACAGGTCTGTAGTATTCTCATCAATGTTGCAGTTACAGGATGCATGATTCTCCAGTAATATCAGAGCTGCAGCAGTGGAGGACATGATGAGGTTGTTGAGGACAGACTGCTAAGAACCATAGAGAAAAAGATTTCAAGGTTGTTCATGTGGTGCTGGTGAAGCAGTTGAAGATGGTGGAGATGCTTCTGGGCCCAAGAAATGAGCTCTGGCTGGTGGGATTGTGTCATAATGCATGTCTGGACGACGAGCAGTGGCTGCAGAACTTTTAGATGGGAAAGGCCACATTCCTGGATCTGCGTGTTGAGCTCGCCCCAGCCCTCCACACACAGACACCAGAACGAGAGCTGTATTGACAGTTGGGAAGCAAGTGGTGATCACACTCTGCAAGCTTGCAACACTGGACTGTGAACAGTCAGGGGATTTTGGAGTTGAGAAATCCACAATGGGGGCTGTTGCCTCGCAAGTATGTAGGGCCATTAATCATGGCCTGCAGGACTCTGACTCTCGTCCTCTTCTTTCTCCTCTGCATCAGGGTCAGGTGTTCCATGGGTGTGGAGGGAGCAACATTTAAGGCCACAATGTCAGCAGGTACAGCTAAAACAGAGAGCTGGGTCATTGTATTTATAGTCACATCAGAGAGCAGAAAATAAGTCAAGACTCCCTTCCCTGATTCTCAATTTTTTATTAAGACATGCTTATTGACACTTCAGCAGTGGAGTGCCTCTGCACCTGCACAGCTCCACTCTCCAGCCCCAGCCAGGGTGACTATCACCTACAAGTGGCAGGGGGGCAGAAGAAGAAAGGAGGGCATTAATATTTCCATGGTTACAAGTACAGGGCAATATCACCCACTTAATCCTACAGGGAATGAAAAGCAGATGCTAACTCTACCTCTGTTTGTTGCACCTCTACTTCTTCTCATAGAATATGAGTGTTTGATAATTTGGGATAGGTTGGGAGCTATCTTTACATGCACACACTTGCCCAAGGTTTCTTCTCACCTGGGTTTGGCTGGCAGGACTGGCTAGACTGCGGTGGCTCTCCTGGCTTGTGGCATAGCTGGACCTTTCTGCCATGTCTCCTTCCTCCTCACTGTTCGTAGCAGGCGTCTCTGGCTCCACTGAGATATCCACAGTGGTCTGCAGAGTGTTGGTGAGGTCTCCACCAAGGATGGCATGCAGCTCCTCGTAAAAGGAGGCAGGACTCACCACAGCACCAGATCAGTTGTTGACCTTCCTGGCCTTAGGGTATGCCTACCTCAGTTTCTGTGCTTTCATGCAGTGTTCCCAGTGATCCCTGTTGTACCCCTTCACCTCTGCACCCCTGTCCAGTTCTTTTGTAGGTCCATGTTTATACGACTCCTTTGTAGCTGTGCCTGCACAGCCTCTTCTTCCCAAAGGCCCAGGAGATCCCATAACTTGTCTACTCCACATGGGAGGGTGTCTAAAGCAGTGGCTTTCCACCTGTTTGTGTGGACCCCTCAGGTCTGTGCCTCTATTTGAAAATGTTTAGGGGTCTGCAAATGAAAACAAGGTTGACAACCACTGGTCTAAAGTATGGTTTCAGAGTATCTCCCCACTGTATTTTCCACTGAATGCATCTGATGAAGTGAGCTGTAGCTCACGAAAGCTTATGCTCAAATAAATTTGTTAGTCTAAGGTGCCACAAGTACTCCTTTTCTTTTTGATCTGAAGTACGTAGCCAACATGGTTGGTTGGGCAGTGCACACAACAAGGGAGAGCTGCTAGGCATGCTTACCAAGCTGGACAATCAGGGAAAGGCATTTCAAAAAATACCCTTTTTGTTTTTGGGGTTTTTTGGGGGGGGTTGAGGGGGGGAAAGGGCAGAGAGAGTGGCTTCTAGTCTCCATAACCAATGGGCAGTGGAGTTCACGACTGTGACCAGAGCAGTGAGCGATGGGCATCTTGGGACAGCTGCTGGAGGACTGTTAGGCTATGCAGTGTCTATACGCACATTGACCAGGGCTCAACACAATTCGGAAAAGTAGTTTTACTGTCTCACCGTAATAGGATGCTTACAGTGGTGTGAGAAAAATTTGAGTGTAACCTGCATAAATAGATAAATGTAAGTTGCCTTGCATCGAGCTAACTTTGTACTGTAGACCAGTGTTGTGAGCTTAGGCAAATCATTTAAGCTCTCTGTGCTATAAAATGCAGTTCTTTGGTTCAATCTAAATTATAGGCAAGACAAAGAGTTTACAAGGTCAGGAGCTGTTTGTTACTGTGTGCATAACAGGGCACTGATCTCTCATGTTGCTTCTAAGAGCCCAGTAACTAATGGTAATTCTCAAGTAAATTAACTATCCTAATTCAGGAACAAAGATATAGTGTGATAGTGGCTGGGAACAGATGCATGTATATTTGGTTACCCTATGACTAATCTTCACTGCAGAGAAACAGAGTGAAACATGCAAACAACACCACATGGCTCTTCCAATGCATCTGATTTTGAGAAGGGCAAGTGAACAAATCTCTGAGTGCTAGTATTTCAATATAGACATGCAACATATGAACAAATTTACTTTGACACATTATCTTAAAAAAAATACAAATTAAACAGCACCTTTGGGTGCCGCCAATTCATTCAGTTTCGATCACACTTGATTTGAATATCAGACTTCAGCTGTAATAAAATTGAGTGCGTTAATATAAGATAGTTTCCTTTGTTTACTTAATGCAGAGCAATTACCACTTTTCATTCCACCAATCACAATTTTCTCATAAATGGTGAGTGTTTCTGCCTCTTGCTTACAGTGTTGAAATGAAAAGGGTCATTACTCACATTTTATTGTTGCCCAGAGCTCTTGGTTATAGTGAAATAGAGGAGTTGCGGTGATTTAAATAGGTAACATGTAGCCTAACTAATCAGGTTTGTTTGAAAGAGGTATGATTAACAATATGATTAAAAAAGCATAACATATAAAACATTCTATAAATTTAATCTTGGAATGTTCTATCCACTCATAACAATATTCCAATAGTGTGTGTATATTACAGACAATTTCTCATCAGCTCAAATATTATAAATAGGACTAACATTCATGAGTCATCAATATTGCATTCTATCAGCAATGCCCTTTTCAAAATGGGCTTAGGTCACCCTAATTTAATTTCTCAGTTGTTGGATTCTCACAAAATAAAAGTATTTCAAGTTGATTTTAAAAAGCACTCTTTGATTACCACCATAACCCGGTGGGATATTGCAGATTTATTTTTCAGTTACTACCATAATTTCTCTCTGGTGATACTTCTGTGCTTTAGCCAAATAACTTCAACCAAAGACTTTCCACAGGGAACAGTGATACTATTGTTTTTTTTTTCCTGTTCAATCTTCATTATAGGGGCCTGATCCTCCTCCATCCTAAGGTTACTTTACATCACTCTGGCACCCTTAAAGTGGGAGTACATTATTTTAACTCACTTTAAGATCCCTTTGTACTACTAGAGTGGTGTAAAGAAGTCTTAGTATCAATGGGAATCAGGTCCCAGGAGTGAAATTCTGCAACCAATGAAGTCAATAGGAATTTTGCCATTGACTTCAGTGGGGCTGGGATTTTACCCTCTCTCTCTTCCATGCTGAGGCTCTTATTGCCTATTCTGAAATTGTTCTGTTTGTATAATAGAGGGACAATCAATTTGAGGTCCTTTTTGCCTTCTTGGGTGAAAGTAAAGAACTCCATTACACTTTCAAACAATTACTCTGGTATCTTGCCCATTTATCCTTTTAATTAAGACAAGTCAAAATGTGCGAGTGAGCTATTTCTAAGGGCTAGATCCAAAACCCACCTAAATCCAAAAGGAGCTTTGGATCAGGCTCTAAGTGCCTGATGGCTGAAATAATCACTTACACAATCACTAATTCCCAGAAATAACTTGTTCATAGTAGATATCTTGAGTACCGGAGGCCTATATGTGAGTAATTTTATTCAGAGTCTAAATGGCACTGAAAAGAACAGAAAGAGTTAAACAGTGCAGTTCTGAGGGAAAAAAGAAAAAGCAGGTCAAAAGATTTTCAAAAAGATTTTAGTAACAGATGACGTGAGAGAAGTACAATAGAGCCACGAAAGTTTGATGATTTTCCTGCTCTGTCACCAGGCATGCTGATTGCTCCTTGCTATCTACAGCTGGGACACTTTTTTAAAAAAGAACATTTTTGTAATCCTAAACTTCACACTTATGTTTTTATGAAGCCCACTCACAAGGGAGCTGCAATAGCTTCTTTGAAAAGAAGAGAGTATATTAAAGAGGGATTTAACTTTGCAAATCTGCTATCTGTAAACAGGAAGGGGAAAGATAACAAAGACAATAAAATATAAACACTGGAAAAACAACCAGGCATATATTTTAACTAGAGCTCTGCTGGTTTTAAAATACCTACTGCTTTGGGTTGGCCTCTTCCAAATGAGGCAGACTCAGCTCATCCACATTAGGGATATCTGCTCAAAAGCAATTACACAGTGCAAACCACTAATGTAGGTGGACGACCCCAGTGTAAAGCAGAGTCTGCTCTGGTGGGACTTACCATGGTTCAATATATGATTGAAGTGCTACGACATGCAACAAAACTGGAGTGCCTGGAAAAAACCTAGTAATCCTATTATTAGGGTGTCTTTTGATATTTCCATAAAACATTTAGATGCAATATATTGCATTACTATTTACTGTCCTGCTTCATGGAGAGTGGGAGTCTGTGTCCTAGGCTCTACTGCTAGATAACCTTGGGCAAGTAGCGTCAATCTGTGCCTCAGTTTCCCCATTTATAAAAACTGGAGCTAATGAGATCGACCTCCTTGCTAAAGCACTTTGAGATCTACTGATGAAAAGTGCTATATAAGAGCTAGGTATTACATTCATCGTGTAACCCATAATAATGTTACTGATGAACCAAAACACATCATAAACTGCAGCTTTAGAAGTAACATGGACACATTTCAATCATTCTAAATAAAATGTCACTGAGATAAATATTATTGGAAAACAGTTTCAGGGCCTGATCCTCTTGCTCTCTGGTTCTGAGCTTCAAGCCACTTTTGCCCCTTATAAATGCTGGCCCCCAGAGACGACCCGTACCTGCCAATAGTGTGTGGGACGGGGTGTGTGTGTGCGCGTGCAGAGTGATGGCAGCAGCTTCAGCATATGTTACTGAACATGCTCAGTACAAGCCCAGCAGCAACACATGACCCCCATGTGTTGCCTCTGCTGGCCCCAGCTGCAGACCTTGCTGGCCCCTCCTGCTGGCCACTCTGGCCTTGGCCCAGTTCTGATACCCCCCCCACAATGCCACAGGGCAGCCAGGAAAAAAAAAAAAAAGATTTATGCTGCCAAACACGGGGGTTTCTCTGGGGACTGTTTGCATCCTTGTATATGGATAGAGAATCTTTTCTGATAGGAAAATATTGGAATGAGTTACTCTGTACTGGATGAGGCTGCCCATCCATGTGCTGGACATGCAAGTGTTGTCCTAAAAAGAACTGGAGAAATACCACAAAAATTTGTTTGAATAACTCTGACATGATTTGATGATGTTTGTGAATCCTTTTATTTGCTTTCACAAAAACATGAAATTTTGTTTGCAAGGATATTCGTAGAAAGGAAAAAAGTGCTGTGAATCATTCATTTGAATGTGTTTCTGAATTTGAATATTTTTATGAATACTTCCATTTTAACAAGTACCTACAAACGCTTGTGGTGGGGTTTTTGCTTTTTTTTTTTTTTTAAAAAAAAGACGGTTTGTGGGAAGTAAAAAATACAACGTGACTTGAGCCGTGATTAGGTGTCCAATCACAGAGCACCACAACTAACAGAAACTTGAAGCTAGAGTAGCAATCAAGCAGTGTCCAGGGTAAACTATACGAACATAAGTATGGCCACACTGGGTCAGACCAAAGGTCCATCCAGCCCAGTATCCTGTCTGCCAACAGTGGCCAATTCCAGGTGCCCCAGAGGGAGTGAACTCTCTCCTGCCATCCATCTCTACCCTCTGACAAACAGAGGCTAGGGACACCATTCCTTACCCATACTGGCTAATAGCCATTAATGGATTTAACTGGATAAATTCATGGAGGTTCTCTTTTAAACCCTGTTATAGTCCTAGCCTTCACAACCTCCTCAGGCAAGGAGTTCCACAGGTTGACTGTGTGCTGAGTGAAGAACTTCCTTTTATTTGTTTTAAACCTGCTACCCATTAATTTCCATTTGGTAGCCCCTAGTTCTTATATTATGGGAACAAGTAAATAACTTTTCCTTATTCACTTTCTCCACACCACTCTGATTTTATATACCTATCATATCCCGCCTTAGTCTCCTCTGTTCCAAGCTTAAGAGTCCTAGCCTCTTTAATCTCTCCTCAAATGGGGCCCGTTCCAAACCCCTAATCATTTTAGTTGCCCCTTTTCTAAACCTTTTCTAATGCCAGTAGCTTTTTTGAGATGAGGGGACCACATCTGTATGCAGATGTTTCAACAATTTGAATTAAGGGGCACTCAATCAGTGGGAAAAGAGGGTGCTCCGCATCTCTTAGGACAGACCATTTCTCCCATTGCTGTCTTCCACTCTGTACAAATTTGCTAAGGTTTCCTAAATGATGTTAACAGTTCAGCTTTCGTGATGATCATCTGATCAAAAGAAAAAGAAAGACATCCCTTAATAGCACCACATCTGAGGAATCAGAGAGAGAATTGATATAGTCACATTCATCAGGCAGAAAAGCAATTCAAGTACAGTGAGCAAAGGTCCACTTATAGTAATTACAATACATTTCCTTTAAATGACACTGCTGTTTTAAGTATCAGGGGGTAGCTGTGTTAGTCTGTATCCACAAAAACAAGGAGTCCAGTGGCACCTTAAAGACTAACAGATTTATTTGGGCATAAGTAAAAAACCCACTTCTTCACTTATGCCCAAATAAATCTGTTAGTCTTTAAGGTGCCACTGATGTTTTAGTGGTTTATCACATACATAGCGTAGGGAGGGTCAAGGGCTGCATGTATAAATGGGTGAAAAAAGAGATTCCCTATCTAAATAAATGCCAAAATGAAATGAATTGGGCTTTGAAGCAGTGTCTTTGCAAAAAGATTTTAAAAAGTAAATACAGTAGAAACACAATGATGAAGTACTGTAAATTAATTTGAAGTACCATGACCAATACATAAATACAATAATCATACTGTACCTGATATAACCTTGTAACTATTAGCACTCAAAATTACTCCTAGAAAAAGAAAGCAGAACTCCAAATTATTGAGTCAATTATTTGTACCTTGTGAAAGCCAACAACTGTATGTGTTCTGAGTTAATTATAGAGCTATCATATGTGATAGTCAGGGCAAGTTCAGGGTGCTTAACACCTTTCCAAAAATCGTTCCACACTATAGCAGAATATGGCCCTTAAAATACAACTTGAAGAAAAAAATATGGCTAATAATGAACTCTGAATCTGATTTTTATTTTTATTTTTTATATGAACTCTAAACATAATATCCAGTATCCATTCTCTATGGGTCTTATTTTAACTATCATCTGTTTTTGTGGTAGTATCTTTAGCTTGACTTTTTTTCCAACTAAAAAAAGTTTTAAAACTTGTTCACCTCTTGTTTTATTTTAGTATAGTATTTTGTACTAATATCAACCTTGATAGCAGCCCTTTCCCCCTTCATTTATTTAACCTTATCTTAAGAGGAAGCCCAGACAAGAAGTCCGAATAAATTTGTGTTCGGAGTATAAAGTCCATAGGGCAATCTGTAAGTATAGATCATTTCTTCTATTATAAAAGAGAACTGTGAAGTACTTATACCTAAAATATGTACTAAATTTTAACAGTACACCACAGTTGCAAAGCTTTATTTTAACATATTGGGATTTTTTTCTGTGGAACAGAAATATGGCTATGGAATCCTATAATTATGAATTTTCTTTGCCTTTGAAGTTCCTGAGATTTATTTTAAGGTGTGACAAGGCCAGTCCAGATGGCTGCAGGAGAGTGATAGAAGACAGATGTATTAGCCCCAGGTTAAGTAGGTCCCTTTTCCTTGGGTAAGGTAACAGGGAAGGTTCCAGAATAATCAAGAACTTTCTGGAAACAATTAAGGCAGACAGGCTGATTAGAACACCTGCAGCCAATCAAGAAGCTGCTAGAATCAATTAAAACAGGCTAATCAGGGCACCTGGGTTTAAAAAGGAGCTCACTTCAGTTTGTGGTGTGCATGCGAGGAGCTGGGAGCAAGAGGCGCAAGAAGCTGAGAGTGAGAAGGCGTACTACTGGAAGACTGAGAAGTACAAGTGTTATCAGACACCAGGAGGGAGGTCCTGTGGTGAGAATAAAGAAGGTGTTGGGAGGAGGCCATGAGGAAGTAGTCCAGGGAGTTGTAGCTGTCATGCAGCTCTTACACGAGCCACTGTAGACACCTGCAATCCACAGGGCCCTGGGCCGGAACCCAGAATAGAGGGCGGGCCTGGGTTTCCCCCATCCCCCCAACTCCCTACTTGATACCGGAGGAGTTGAACTGGACTGTGGGGACCACCAGAGGGTAAGGTCTCTGGCCTGTTCCCCGATCCACTAGGTGGATCGGCAGAGACTGCGGGGATTATTGTTCTTCCTTTCCCCATGCTGGACAGTGATGAGGCTAACTGAAGGAATGGCAGATTTGAGCTATGAAAGTGGTGAAATTGAGGGCTGCCATGAACCTCTGAGGTGAGAAAATCTACCAATAAGCACAGGACCCACCAAAGCAGGAGGAACTTTGTCACAACTGGTGTGAGAAGTGGGATTTGGTGTGTACAGCATGGTGGAAGAAGGAGGGTGTTATTAACAAAAAAAAAGGTTTATTTCCCCCCCACCCCAATGGAGGGCATAGTGCAGGCACTGATACAAGCCATGGCTGCCTAGCAGGAAGCTACCTGTGTCCAGGCAGCTGCCCAACAGGAGGCATAGCAGCTGCAGCAAGATACTAATCGCCTGCTGATGGACCAGGCTGCTCAAGACCGGGCTGTGTTGTGGGAACTGGTAAATCAAGTGAAGGCCCATCATGGCCATGGTTCATCTCTCTAAGGGATGTGGATCATACGGGCCAGCAATTGCCTGCAGAAAATGACGGGGGAGGATGACAGAGGCATATCTCCTGGCCTTTGAGAGGACAGCCCTATGGGAGGCCTGGCCTTGAGATCAGTGGTCTGGCATCCTTGCCCCATTCCGGGGGGGGGGGCGCGGGGGACGGGACAGAAGGCCTACTATGATCTGCCTGAAGAAGCTGCAGCAGACTACCCCCAGCTGAAAGCAGAGATCCTGGCCAGATCTGGAGTAATGACCACAGTGCGGGCCCAGCGGTATCACGAGTGGAGGTACCAGGAAAACAAAATCCCGCGGTCCCAATTGGTTGACCTCATCCATCTCACATGAAAGTGGTTGCGAACTTAGTCCTGGAGGCTGGAGGAGATACTAGAGGTTCTAGTCATGGACCAGTACATGAGGGGACTACCGCCAGACCTTCACACATGGGTAAGCCATAATGAACCTTCCACCTATGATGAGGTTGTTGCACTGGTAGAGAGGCGAAGGACAGCAAGGGAGCTGACCTGACCAGTTAAGGAAGAAGCACCCCGGGTTAAACTAGAAGCACCAAGCCCTAGAGCTTGGGTGACTGGGCCACCAGGAGAGCCCAGGTGGAAAAAGAGAGGGGCTGAAGGCCCACCAGAAGCCACAAAGAGTCGGAGCACTGAGGGAGAGGAGGATCATGATGTTAGAAGACCCAAACCAAGAGACTGGGGAATGCCTACGGCTCCATACAGATGTTATGCCTGCGGGGAGTGGGGAAATATAGCTACACAGTGTCCCAATGCCGAGGAGCCTATGCAGTGTAACCAGGGGAACTGGGTAGACCCATGCTCCCTAATCCACCTTGTGGGGGGGGTCTCACTAACCCCATATAGGTACACCAGACCAGTGAAACTGAATGGGGTAGAGACAACAGCACTGGTTGATTTGGGGAGTGCTATCACGCTTGTCTCGGGGAAGCTCGAGAAGCATAGTCAGCTGCTGTGGGCTAAGTGTATGGGGAGAACATGCGTCCATAGGACAGTTGGTTATTACCTCACCATCCCAGTTTAAAAAAAAAATCAAATAGAGATTCAGGGGAACACTACTGAGGTAGCAGCAGGTGTAGTCCCTAAACTCCCATACCCAGTGCTCATAGGGAGGGACTTCCAAGGGTTTGGAGACTTACTCCCAGTAGGGGAACTGGAGAAAGGGGGGAGCCCTGAAGATGCCCTGAGGCATCCACAGTGGACTGTCAACCCCCACTCTTCTCTGAAATATCCCCAGATTTGTTCTCCACTCCCAGACAGGGTAGAAAGTCAAAAAGGGAAAGGAAGGCAGCTAAGGCCTTGAACCCGAATCCTGACCCAAACCCAGGGGTTGCTCTTGTAGGTAGGTGGACCCGAGAAGCTGAAAAAGAGGCCACCCAGGAGGGAGAAGCACCCAAGTCTGACCCACACCCTAATGCCTCTGAACCAGTAGAGGCAACAGAGACTGGCCCCCCTAGATCTTGGGCAGATTAGCCCCGGGAGAGGAAATTTTGGACGGGACCAGGCTGAAGACCCAAGGTTCGACAACATTAGGAAGGAGGTTACTGAAATAGATGGGGTCCCCGTGGAGCAGAAAACCCAGGGACCAGGACCCTACTTCATAATGAAGAAGAATCTCTTATACCGGATTGCACCAGTGCAGGGGCAGAAGGTGCAGCAGATCCTAATACCTCAAACACACCTGTCAAGGTTCCTTCCCCACTCTGAACACTAGGGTACAGATGTGGGGACCTGAATGAAAGACCCCCTAACCTAAGCTGGTAAGAAGCTTAAGAACTTCCTCAAGGTACAAACTTTGCCTTGTCCTTGAATCCTATGCTGCCACCACCAAGCGTGTTAAAGAACAGGGAAGAGCCCACTTGGAGATGTCTTCCCCCCAAAAATATCCCCCCTAAGCCCTACACCCCCTTTCCTGGGGAAGGCTTGATAATAATATCCTCACTAATTAGTACAGGTGAACAAAGACCAAAACCCTTGGATCTTAAGAACAATGAAAAAATCAATCAGGTTCTTAAAAGAAGAATTTTAATTAAAGAAAAGATAAAAGAATCACCTCTGTAAAATCAGGATGGTAAATACTTTACAGGGTAATCAGATTCAAAACATAGAGAATCCCTCTAGGCAAAACCATAAGTTACAAAAAGACACAAAAATAGGAATATACATTCCATTCAGCACAGCTATTTTACCAGCCATTAAACAAAAGGAAATCCAATGCATTTCTAGCTAGATTACTTACTAATTTAAGGAGTTATGAAGAGCATTCCTGATCTGTTCCTGGCAAAAGCATCACTCAGACAGACCCTGTGTTTCCCCCCCACCGCACCTTTGAAAGTATCTGGTCTCCTCGTTGGTCATTTTGGTCAGCTGCCAGCGAGGTTATCTTAGTTTCTTAACCCTTAATCCCTGGACAGGAGGGATTTTATAGTTCTGTCTACAGAAAGGTGGTTACCCTTCCCTTTATATTTGACAACACCAGAATGCTATATTAAGTCTTGCCCATTGTCATCTTTTTGGGGGGCATTTGGGGGTAGAGAAGACCCTGGCATGGGTCCTGCAAGGATTCTTCTGGCCCGGAGTACATGAAGAAGTGCAGAGGTACCGTGCATCCTGCCCAGAGTGCCAGCTGCACAGTCCCTGTCCCCACCTGAGGGCACCTTTAGTACCCCTTTCCATCATAGAGGTCCCCTTCGAGCAAATAGCCATGGACCTAGTGGGACCTCTGGAGAAGACAGCCCAAGGCAGAGGAGGAACTTTGTCACAAAGGGTTGTAGGCTAGCATCAATGACAAACTGTAACCTATCATTATTAGATTAGTTAGTAGTATGCCAAAAAACAACTTCCTGGTATTATATGAGTCTCTTAATAGAAGAGACAAAGAAGGATATAATGTATAACATGAACAGGAAAGAAAACTAATTTTTTTTTCAGCATTTCAAAGTAAATGTACCCTATTTTATATTTCAGGGTGATGTATACTATCACTTTATGGGAAGGTTTAGTCATAGCAAATGTTAAAATAAAAAAATTCATACAAGAAACCTCTATTTTTACCTCCTTTATTTTCCTATCACTGCTAAAAATGGATGATCTGAACCCTCAGTAGCATTTCTCAACCCAGCAACCTCAATATGTATGTTTTAAAGATGAATGGATAAGGTGTTCAGAGTTAATGATCTGTATCATATTGCATCCATTTAGCTAAAGATATATAATCTCACATGGTTTGGTTTATATTTACTCTTATTCAGGAACCACACTTCAAAAGGCCATCATGCTACCCTGACAGGTTGGAAGATTAAAATAAATAAGACAATAAAGTCCACCTTCTGTTTTTTAGATAAACCTGACAGAGTATTTGATGTAGTTACTCCTTTCTGTTTTATACTGGTATTAGAATTATAGATCACCAAATCACTATCACACTGCATTTCATCACCTCAGCTTTATTTCTTCTTTGGAAATATTTACATTACATTTTTTCTAGCATACACAGATTTCTGTGTATGTGTGCATGTAAGTTTGTACAGTCAAAGCAAATGCATTAAGCTTTATTCATCGAGGGCCTAACCAGGTGCAATTTGAACTGCTTTGCATCTGCGGAGCGACATTCATCCCCAATGAATGTCAATGGAAATCAAATACCACTGTGGCTATTGCACTTTCCAGGAGTTGTGCCAGGGAGTAAAACAGCCTTAAGTTTCAGAAAAGTCTTCATAGACGACCACTGGTAGGGGTTTCCTAGGACATGAGTAAACTAGAACCATTGCCGACTGCTGTGGCCTCTCCTCCTCTTTGGCTAATTCTGCTTTTTGAGTTGCACTGGCCAGCTTTCAGTCAACTGATAAGCCATGGATGGTGGGCAGTTGAACCACTTCTACCTGCCTCTCTCTTAATGGACTTTCTGCCAGTTGGAGCCCACAACCCTTGTTTTGCTTCTAAAAGTGAACTGGGTCCATTGTACCTATACATGACATTCTCATTCAGTGTAAGCAGCTCATTTCATGAGGCTGTAACTAGATGGGAGCAAAGTAAAATGACTCACCTAGGTGAGCTCTTTAAAAAACCTGTTAGCAATTAAATCTTCAAAGAACTTTGAGTGTGAAATCTGAAAGTTCCAATTATAATTTTTTCCAGCTATAACATTCAAGGCCTGACACCCATTCAAATTAATGGAAGGACTCCCTCTTACTCAAGTGAGCAGAAGTATTAACTCCACATCAGCTCAGACCTAGCAGATATACTACAGACCAGGCCCAAATCCAAAAACAAACTGTACAATGCAAAGAAGCAGGAAAAGTTAAGGAGAAATTGCTGTTCTCCATGAAGTTCTGTAACACATACAGACACAAAACAAAAAGTAAGCAGTAGAATTTTCAGATACCATAGACCTTTGTGGAAATCCTCAAAAAGCCACATTCACTGCCACTTCCCATCCATTGTGGAGAAAAATCTCTCTGAAAAGCAGCCATATCCTTTGCCCACAGCCCACTAATCACCACAAATAATTAACTGAAATTATCTTAATTCCCCAGAGAGGACATGGGCCTGTAGATTACTCCTCATAGATTTCCTGGGACTACTGAGAAAGCCAAACATTTTGGTTATACACATATAAGAGACCACAGAATATTTTCAACATACATTTTGACAAAGACACCCAATCTATTATGTTCTAGGAAACACACCCTGCACCACCACCAACCAACCAACTAACTCTGTGCAGTATCCGCAAAAAGGATCATCCTTCTGGAAAGGGGCAGCGTAGCCGGGCGCAGACTCACCAGCGGCACCTCCTGCTAGTCATCTCAGGGAATTAGCTCACCAGCCCCCGGAGCACCCTCTTCAGGCCGGTGTCTCGCCTTGCTGCTGGCTCCTATGTCTCTCCTAGGAACCCAGTGCCCCTTTCACTGGGTGCTGCCCCCTAGCAGTACCCCAGAGTTCTGGGTCTCCCCCTCCCAGGGGAACCCCCACCCCACTATCCCTACCTCACCTCAGTCGTAGGCTCCTGCCAGTCACCAGCTAGCCCCCGTGCCCTGGGGCAGACTGCAGTATGAGCCACTCATCACAGGCAAGGTTGGGTTTGGACCTACTGCCTCTGCCTACCTGTGGCTGCCCCTGCAACCCCCGTACCTAATAGGCCTTCTCAGGCCTGCAGCCTAGGGCTTTCCTAGGCCAGAGCTCCCCGGCTCCCTTGGCCTTTCCCCAGCCCTGCTCCAAACTAGGTCCTCTGAGGGAGGGAACTGGCTGCAGAGACCTGACTAGAGTGAGTGAGAGAGAGAGAGATCCTCTGCTCCTGGCTTCCCGGGCTTTTATAAGCCCTGCTGGGTCTGGGGTATGGCCCCCAGCTGCAGCTGCTCTGGGAATCAGCCCAGCTTTTCCCCTGCCCCAGCCCTCTCCCAGGGCTATTTTAAACCCCTCTGGGCCCAAGCAGGTGTCCACCCCACTACAGGCAGTCATAATTTGGAAGAGTAAACACTGCTAATCCTCTGAACGTGCACTTCTTTATAGAATATATGCTATATGAGGCACCATGCAGATTTAACTATAGTCCTGTTACCACTTGGCCTAAGTGGTTAGACAATATTCAGGGTCTTGCCAGGCTGTTTCCAGTAGGAGGAAAAATTGATTATTTACTTCAAGTATTTCTTTGGTATACTCCTGTTTATTTACAAAGAATGCATGCAAAGTACCTATAAGCATACATCCTCACCTCTAGAACAGCCTCTCATGCATGGACATGGCCTTGCAGGGGACTTTGCCTCTCTCTCTCCACCCCCTAGAAGCCACTTCCTTGTCCCTGCAATGGTCTGTCCCAGGTGACATTTTCTCCCAATTCCCTCTCTGGGTTTTCTGTGGTTCAGCCCTCTGGCCAAATCACATGACAGTTCACATGTCCTTCTCGGCTAACTAAAGATCCAACTTAAAGCTCTCGACATATCCAGATTTATAGCTCTTTTGCCCCCTCAGCCTCATTTGAAATCCTCTGCTTCCTGGCCCCTTCTGAGAGTCCCTTGAACCTGCTCCTTATAGGCTCCTGCAACAGGCATCTACTCTAATCTTTGTGGGTCTCTTTCTCCTGTTGAAGACACTAACTCAAGGCTCACCCCAAAAGGAGCACACACTGCTCCCTATGGGTGAATCAGCATGACTGCCTCTGGCTCTTTGCAATTGGAACTCCTCTTGTTCCCCTCTACACTGAGTTCCCAGCTCTATTTCATTTGTTTTCTTCTTGCTTTACCACCACATCTGGGATCAGTTTTTCTAATTAAGCCCTATTACACCCAGTTGGAGCCAGTAACTAGCCCTTATGTTTCCAGCTCATCAGTGAGGTTGAGGGATTGTTGCTAAGTCATGGGCAAGATTGAGCCCAGCTTGCCTCAAGGGGCCAGCCAGCCCATGACAGTCCTGTTTCCCTGAACACAGTAGAAACAAACATCAGGTAATTTCTAAGCCTGCCTTTCCAGTCAGCCTGTACTGCTGTGCAGAGCTTCTGTCTCTGCTCCCTGTCAGGGTCACACTCATGACTGCTTCTCAACTGTCTGTTGCCTTTCTCTTGTCTTTCTGCCTTGTCATACACAGACATATACAGCTACAACCATTCAACAACCCAGCCTCTGTGTTTTCAATCAGTCCCAGGAAAATCCCTCAGTTATCACTGAATTAGTTCATGCTCAGGCCTTTCCACATGGCCCAGTGCCTTGGGTGGAGGCTTCTTATTATTTCCAGCCATCTACTCCATTAAGGGGCTTAACTGCTTCTTCCATTAGGCTGAATGAAGGCTGGTCATCATCCCCATCTGCTTTAATGAGATCTTTGATTGCCTATAGATCAAAGACATGCTTGAGGGCAGCCATTAATACCTTCCAGCATAACAGCACCTTACTGGCAGATTTTGTGTTTATGGTTTGGCAGCTGGAAAAATAGCTATTGCTTCCTCAGCTCTCAAATTAATGCTAGAATAGACTCCTACATGTGTGTTATCCTGGGGGTAAAAGTTTCCCCATGTCCTCTTCCCCTACACACATACCCACGTACTACAGAGCAGGATTTGGCCCTAAGTTAAGAAATGAGGCCCCACAAATGAAAACCTCTGATTTTTGTACACTCTATTAGGCAAATCTCCCATGTGACAATCTCTGAGATATGCCTTCTCCTAGGCAGACAGCAAGATTTTTCTCCTCTCGAGTTATGTAATTCTGCATACCTCGGCTTCTCAGCTGACAACCCTCTCACACTTGCCTGATCTATTTTTCCTCACCTCAGATAGGATCTCTCTTTATCAGGCACTTCACATAGCACTAAAAATGTCGGAAATAGAATGGGCAAGAGGGGACTGTTTTGATGCTACAAATGTTAGTGCATAGAGGACATTGATTCAAAATCAAAAGCGAATTTCAACACGGTCACGTAACCCTTACACGTAACCTTTCCGTGGACATTTAAGTGTTAGATGGAATCTGGGTCAGATTTTCATCTTATTTGTGACTCGATCTAGCAAGATACATAAGTACATGTGAAACTTTAAACAGCCAATTTGGTTTCAAGCCTTCCCATTTGGGACAACTTAGGTGCCTACGTTTATGTAAGTGTTTTTCTGATTTGGCCCCATATTGGTACAAGTCACAAACAACTCCACTGATGTTAACAGAATTAGGCTGAAGATAAACCCAGGTAAGTGAGACAAAAAACACTTGAATTAAAATGTACATGTTCCATTCCCATATGTGGCAATGACCCATGTTATTTAGAGAGGATTTAGCCTTTAGATTTTGTCAAGTCTTTACATCCCTGTTTCCAAGGTGCTTTGTTATTTTGATCATAAGTCTTGCTGTGTTTAGTGATGAACTATATAATAGACATTATACTCTAGGCTTGAATTACATAACAGTTGTTTCACCCAAGGAATGCAGTTCCTTGTATAACACAATACTGAAATACATATGTTATTAGCAAACTAATTTCTCTCTAGTTTTATGTTTAAAATAATGCAAATGGCATGTTCAATTATGTTTATGCTGTTTTTAAGTGTATTTCATAACATTTTATGAGGCTTTCTACTATTACCATTGGACCTGAGGGTTTCATTAAAAGCCTAGTGAGTGACTCTAGGCCAATGACAATAACATAAAAAGGGAAAAGCTTATTCTGTCAGAAGCATGGATTGTATTATAGAGACTTTGTTTGCAGTAGTGATCCCTAGAACAATGGTTTAATACTGGGTTAGAACTTTCTGTCAGCTTACAGTGAAATCAGTTTAGAAAAGGGTTGATAAGCAGCAAAGGTAAAATGAGGAAAATCTATATGATGGTTTCAGGATTTACTCATACAGAACCATTAGCTTTTCATAGTGATAGTTTTAGCATGTAGAGAAGTCCTTATTACTACTTATATATGTTACACAAGAGGGGGAAGAAAGAAATTAAATTTTCCCATAGGTGAAACATGATTTAGAAGTGTATATAAATAAATTTAACATTGAGCACACACATACACATATATAATATGCTCAATGTTAAATATATATAAAATACACGAATGAATGTTGAATAAATATGCTGTGGAACATATCAGAATTGCATTTTTAGTGTCTCTCTAAAACTGATGGACTGATTTTTACTGATTAATTTTACTGGAATGCCATTGTATCATCAGAATATGATTCAAATAAAATTTTACATACAGGATTATAGTGGTTGCTTACCATTCAGAATAGTTTTGCCTTATGACTACCAATTTTTTTCTATCTTCCTCCTTTCATTGTCACAGAAGTTATCACTGCCATTCTCCCTGGCAGTCAACCATATAATCTTGGCTTTATCTCTGATATGGCCTTCTCTTTTGATTCCCACATCTAGGCTGCATTTAAATCTTGCAACTTCTTCCGGCACAGCATCTCCAAGATCTTACCTTTCCTCCTGCCTGCACTGCCAAAAATCAGATTAACCCTGATCATTTTTCCCTTAATTACTCCAATTCCTCTTCTGCGGTCTTGATGCCTGTAACTTCACTCCCTTAAATCCATTCAAAATGTTGCTGTTAAAATAATCTTCCTGGATCATCACTGATTAGGTCGCTCCCTGTTTAAGTCCCCCTCCACTGGCTCCCCCTCCTTCCACCACTTCTCATGCAAACTTTTTGTCCTTCCTTTTAAAGCCCCTCACTATCTGACCTGTTATCGGATTACAAGGTCAGCTCATGCCTTCACACTGCCAGTGATGCCAGACTCCATCTCCCACTTCTCTGACAAGCACATCAATGCTTCTTCCCATACCTACTGGGAAAAGCTCCTAATCAAAGCCTGGAAAGACACCATTCCTAATCAAAGCCTGGAAAGACACCTGCTTCATGTCGCTCCTCAAAACTCACCTCTTCCATAATGCTGTCAGAAAATTGCAACTGGATAACTGTGATTACTGCTCCTGATTGGCTAAAAATTGTAAATATCCCATTATTGTTTTCCTTACTAACCTGCATCCCCCTCCTTATCACCCCCATAGATCCCCTTGCTTATTCATCCATCTGTTATTTCTTGACTTTTAGATTACAATCTCTTTGCATATGGGCTATCATTTGCTATATGTTTGTGTAGCACCTAACACAATGGGGATCCACCTGGTTGGTCTCTAGCCACAACAATAATAGAAATGTCAAATAATAACTATTAGTCTTATTTGTAGCCAACATGAATGAGAACTTTACATCAGAGCAAGAGGGAATTGGTCTTTAAATGGTAGGATTATTTATCCCCCTGGATCAGTTAGCAGTGGCTACCAACTGAAGAAACACCGAGAACTTGTTTTTTATCTTTTAATTTCTACTATTTCCTAACACCTTTCCATTTAAAAAGAGAAACAGAGTCCACTTAGTTACAATGATGTAAATCCAGAGTAACTACATTGCTGCTAGTGAATGTTCCAATGTAATGGAGAACAGAATGCCAGACTACCCCCACAAATGGAGAGAAAGACTGAGTACAAAAGAGGGGAGAGAGAGAGAGAGGAGGAAAAAAGGGAGGAGAAGCAGAGTGAGAAAGTAAGTGAATGAACACAGTTGGCAGAATTAGAGAAGACAGAATGATGTTTAATCCTCACCACATTCAGAAATAAGGCCCTGATCCTGTGACTTCCAACACAAAGGCAGATGCCTTCCCCTGCGTGGAGCCCCATCAGAGTCACCAGGCCCAGCAGCCCGCCCATGTGCGCCCATATAACTGGGGGCTAAATTCAAACGTCATCTCTGACAGCTGTCTTGCAATAACTCTTGCGATCACAGCAGCACCCTCACTTTACACATAAGTTTAAAAAAAAAAAACAACCACTTGGTAGGAGTTAGGTTTATTCCTGCCAAAAGGGCTGGGGGGGGGGGGATTTTAGTGTTTATTTCTACACGATGGCGCTCAGATGCCATGGTGAAGGGTGACCTTATGAAAAATTAGACATATTGATAAAGAAACGCTGAATTAGGAAGAGGGGGAAATGGCATGAGGATTGAGATAGTGTTTTAGAAGGAAAAATGGAAAGCAATTAAAGACGATTGAAAATTACAGAAAATTAGCCTGGGGGAAAAAACACAGCTACTATAAAAGATTGAAGAAGAGACATAAAGCTGGTGAGAGGAGGTAAAAAGGGAGAGGAGGAAGAAACAGCACAGAGGTGTAGTAAGTCATTATAGCCCTCTTGCTTTATCATGAGCTTATCTTTATTCCAAACTTTGCAATCTATGATTTCATGGTGATTTTAGTTTAGGATTACCGGACAGGAAGTGTGAAAAATCGGGATGGGGGTGGGGGGTAATAGGCACCTATATAAGACACAGCCCCAAATATTGGGACTGTCCCTATAAAATTGGGACATCTGGTCACCCTATTTTAGTCACTTTCAATGCAATAAAATGACACTTTTTCTGGCCCTTCACCAGGGATGCACTTGTGGTATATGTAGCTATTAGGGTGACCAGATGTCCCAATTTTACAGGGAGAGTCCCAGTGTTGGGGTCTTTCTTATTTAGGCTCTATTACTCCCGTCCCGGTTTTTCACACTTGCTATCTGGTCACCCTAGTAGCTATGTAACTGAAAAGATATGATGTCCTTCTGTTTTGTGAACACTGCTCCTTTAAAAGGACCAGAGTCTCCCTGCCTGCTAAGGTGGCAGCTGTGAGGCCATGCTGTCTTTCAGTTCCAATGTAGAATTGAGTTACTGTTGCCTCTTTAATTTATGGAGACATTAGATAGGTTCTCTCTTTTGCTATTGCCTTAAGCAGGAAAAAAAGGCATCTCGATTGAAAATGTTTTGCTCCATATGTAGCAGGGAAATCAGGTCAGTGGTGAAAGCTGTTTAGTTGTCCTGACTGTATTTCTATACTGTAGATTGATATATTATCCATATAGACAATCTGAGAAGCTGACTGGCATGCAACTACCACTTCCTAATTGGACTAGCCTGTCTGCTTTCTTCCTCTTCAGCTTCTCTACTGTTCCCCTACACCTGTCATTGGTCCCCCTGCACCAAGTAGTTTCTCAGTGACTCTTTACGTTTACATCTACACTTGTCCCCTAATAGCTGCAAATACTTCTACCGAGAAGCAGTGTCCACAAGAGACGTGTAACCAAAATTTGTGACCTGTGTAAGGTATGAGTGTCTACCTCACTCAGTACACGTCATTCCAGGTTTGAGTCTCTTTTATATTAAAGCAAATTACAAGTACTCCCACCACTGCCAGAGTGATGTAATGGGGTATGGAGGGGGGCTTAGTCTGAATGAGAGTCATGCCATATATGTCCTTTTTCCACTTTGGAGAGGGAATCACACTCATCATTCCCTGAACCCCTGCCAGTCTCTTGGCATTAGTGGACTTCTTCTGAAGACCATTAACTTGGGGTGGGACAGCATGGCTTCCAACAGGATTCCACTGTCTACATATGTAGATAGGACCCAGCATATCTAATAACTTGTGTGAGAGCAGGATAATTCAACATAGCTGGAAGCCCAATGAAGAGCCAACAGATTCACAACTGCATGAATAATTTTCGATCTTTTCCTCCTTCTGACCTTTTGCGGTTTGTTCAACTCCAATATACAACTTCGCTTTCGTAAGTGAAAGATATTATTTAATGAATTATGAAACTGAAAGCCAGATTCACCAATACAATGTTGCACAGGCAAATGGATAGTTCTAGTTAACACAATTTTCCATTTTAAATTGTTCCAACTATTCTGCACCACCAAAAAATGAATAGCAATGTTAAAATAAAATTTCAGAAATCTATAAAATATATCCTAATTTCTGATATTGCCAATTACACCTCTTTGGCACAAATATTCTACCAACTTCAAGAGGGTTTAAATTGTTAAGTGTAAACCAGTTTGACTCAAGTATTTTTCTTCTTTTCTTTAAGAAAAAAAAAAGTACATGCCTCCCAGGGAACAGACGTTGTAAAGTATTAAATTAGGATTTTACCTTGGAGCAAAAATGGAAAAAAATTAGAATAAGACTTTTGCATGGAACTTTGCATTGCACTTTAACCTATCAGAATTACATCAGGCTTGGATTTTCACACTGGCAAGGGATATGCTGTAGAATTCTGAATAGGATTCTTTATCTTAGAGTGACACCTGAGAGTGTTAAATTACAAAATAATTTCTAAGTTCAAGTACTGGAAAAACTTCTTCTTGGGTTAGTGGCAATTCTCAAGCAGGGACCATTTTGTACTTTCAGTGACATCTTTTAATAATAAAAAAGCTCTCTGTCTCCTAGAGTTTTTGTCTTAGGTTGTTGCTAGAAGACTTACATTTTAAAACGTCAAAGTCTATTAGGAATGAAAATATTCCTATGGGAAAGTGAATCAACTCATGTATTAATCATCAAGGGACAACCTGACATGGGAAAGACCTTTACATTTAGAGAAAAAACTGGTACTATAGGCAAAGCAGCTGCTCAGCTCCAACTCTGCAGTCAAGACTGACTTAATGGGACCAGTCCCATTCATGAAGTTAAGAACATGGTTAAGTGTTTGCAGGATTGGGGCCTTAGTGTTAAGGGAAGCTGCACATATTGATAAAAGAGTCCCAATATGAGACTAATACTAAAGCACAGTAACACTACATTACAATACTAAAGCACAGTAACAAACATTAATTCTGGATGGGTTTCAGAGTAGCAGCTGTGTTAGTCTGTATTCACAAAAAGAAAAGGAGTACTTGTGGCACCTTAGAGACTAACCAATTTGAGCATAAGCTTAATTCTGGAGTGAAATTATCAATAGCGATACTTTCATGGACTTCAAGGCCCAGGATTCCATCCATGTCCTTTAAAAAAAAAAAACTGTAGTATATAACCTGAAAAAACACCACCACTTAATCTCCCTCTAAGGAAGGACAGCAGGATTTTCATGGGGACGTTTGCATGCAGAGTATGAAGTCATTGAGTTTAATAATTTTTTTTTAGCATTTATGAAATTTTGGTAATTTTTTTGTATTTTCACCTAGATCAGGGATCGGCAACCTTTGGCCTGCGGCCTGCCAGGGCAAGCCCCCTGGCGGGCTGGGCCAGTTTGTTTACCTGCCACGTCCACAGGTTTGGCCGATTGCAGCTCCCACTGGCCGCGGTTCACCGCTCCAGTCTAAGGACTCAGTCCTGCAAACACTGAAGCACGTTCATAACTTTACTCACATGAATAAAGTTATGAACATGTGATTCATGTTTGCAGGATTGAGTCCTTAGATTGATTTATATTTCTAACTGCAGCTTTCACTACAGAAACCATTGTAAATTTTGGATTATAAACTACTGTTTAATGTGCATTATAGTGCATATTGCACTTCAGTGGGCTATTATAAGTTTTGTTATATTGTTTACTATGAATTTTAGTAAATATACTACACTGGGGAATATTGCAAGTAGTAATAATATAGAGTTTTTGTGAGGCTGGCAGACCAGGTCATGTCAGTGTATTCAGGCTAGTTCACTTGTGTATTAGTATAGATCAAAGCGATTGTTAAATGTATAAGTGTATTGGGTGTTTAAACTTCATAAAACGAATGGGACATTATGTACATTGTTTTCTCTTATCTGTATTCTCATGATGCAGCAACAAACAGTTACATTGTAAATACCCCTATAACTAAATAACTCAAATATCAAAGAAGCTTTGTGGAACGCTAATGAAGGAAGGGCTTGAACAGAAAAATGTGCTAATTCCAAAGCCAATGGCCATTGTGTGGGATGACCAGAGGTGAGAGACTCAAAGTGCATTCCTCACTCACCATCAAAGTAAAAGCCCAAATGGGTAGAGAGTCTGTCAGCTTGTTTTCTGTGAGAAGCAGCAATAAGAAGGGATTCAAAGAAAGATCCTGCATCTATGGACTGTTTGGACTCTTACAGGGAAGTGTACCAGATGCAAAGCAGGGCAATCTGGGTACCCTGAAAAGACTTTTGGGAAATTGGCACTTTATCACTGCCACCATTTGGAATTACAAACTGTAATTCACCTGTATATATATTTTACCAGCTTTAACCGCTCAATAACTCATTTAATTTCCTTAGCTAATAAATCTTTAGTTGTCTTTGAGGTAAGATCAGGCGTACCAATTGATCTGGAGTAAGTGATTCATCTCTTGGGCTGGGAGAAACCTGATCTGGTGTGATTTTCGGTTTAAGTGACCTTTTACCACAAAGTCCAGTTTGTCTGGATGACAAGATAGAATGGAGAGTCTGAGGGAACTGTCTTTGACTCCATGGTAAGACTGGTATAGTAGTCCAGGAGTTCACATTTGATACTGGCTTGGTGAAATCTAATTATAGAACACTGAGATGATAGCTTATATGGTGTTGAGTCCTCAGAGTGAGAGAGTATTCAATTTACTGAATGCAATCGGGGGGAGCAAATACAAGTTGCTCATAAGCTTTTTACTAGACAAATAATTGTTGCACTCTAGAAGTAACAGATATTGTCTGGCACAAGGAAGTAGCTATATAAGAAATGAACTGGAATATTAATTGATACAGTTATAAGTCTGTTAAAATCTTAGTAATACTGACACACACATTTGTAGCACCATATGCTTTAAAGCAGTGGTGGGCAACCTGGGGCCTGTCAGGGTAACCCGCTGGCGGGCTGCAAGAAAGTTTGTTTACATTGACCGTCCACAGACACGGCGGCCTGCATTGGCAGGGAACAGGAGCTGTGGGCGGCCATGCCTGCAGATGGTAAACGTAAACAAACTGTCTCACCACCCGCCAGCGGATTATCCTGATGGGCCACAGGTTGCCCACCACTGCTTTAAAGGCTCTGTTCAGTACAGTGAAAAGTATGCACGCTGACATATTGCATGATGTCTTAAAGAGTGATACGCTGCATGAGGTAATATCTTTTACTGGACCAACTTCTGATGGTGAAAAAGACAAGTCTGAAGAATTCTGAGAAGCTCAGAGAAGGTTTAAGTTTGTCAGATTTTTAAGTATATCATAAAAATCATACCCACTCAAACTGATGGTGAAGCTTTCTGGTAATATTGTTCTTTTAATACCTGAGAAACAATCCCTAAAATGTTTATTGGTATGAGTAATTCTTACTCCTGTGAGCAATCAATCTCATTGAAGCCAATGAAAATTTGATGCAGACACAGCAGAGAAACAAGGAGACACACATTGATGGAGTTTAAGCCGCAGGCTGCAACTTTTAGAAAAAAATTAAATACAGGGAAGAACCACTACCCAGCCATCACCCATAGTCTCCTGTACCAGGCATTTAATTGGTTCCATAGTGGGGTACAAGGCTTCTACCATATAACCCATAACCAGTGGAAGGGCTACAGGGATTCTAGCATACAACTGGTAACTTGGGTTAGGCTTGCCTCAGCCTATGCCCCAGGACTCAGCTCGTTCTGAGTCCTACCACCACCACCCCTGTGAAGAAAGGGTGCAGAATGGTGGTGACCTCGGCCCGTGAGGGCCACAAGGTCTCACCCTATCTCATGAGCCCCAAGCCCCTCCGCAAAATCCC
Source organism: Eretmochelys imbricata (assembly GCF_965152235.1). Lineage (NCBI taxonomy): Eukaryota > Metazoa > Chordata > Testudines > Cheloniidae > Eretmochelys > Eretmochelys imbricata. Next base: position 68,597,765 of record NC_135579.1, on the reverse strand, counting down.
AGATCTTATCTCTGGGAAATGTTCATTTTATCCTTTTAACTGCACTGGAAACCAACCACAAACTGCAATAAATTAACTATGCAAGCAAGTACCTCAGTTAGGTACTAAGCACATTCCCACAAGCCTAACCCACTGTGGCTTGAAGATGCTGCAAGAAAGGCAAAAAACACTTGCTGATCCTCTGCCAATTTGCTCATGGCAGAAAAAGTTTCCTTGCTGACCTCAAAACAGGCAATTGGCTAGACCTGCAACATTCTCAGGCCAGATTCCCCTTACCAGTTTGGGCTGGAGCTGCTTGAATGGAGCCAAAAGAGGCTCCAAATGGTCCTTGTTCTCAGTAAAATTGGGGGAGCTAGGGAATTCTAGTCAATCAGAACTCCTCCCCCACAACTGCCTAATGGATGCCAGAGACTCCAAAGGGCATGGGGGGGAAGGAGCTATCTGATGTCCCCCACCAAGTAACAAATTTCCTTGCTGATGGGGCTGTCCTCCTTTCACTGCTGGCCCCATCAAATTCTCCCACCCACTCAAGCAGGTGGGTGACATGTGTGAGTGAGTAAGGACTACTAATATAGTCATATGTTTTTAAGACCAGAAGGAACCATTATGATGATCTTTTCTGACCACCTGTACAACACAGGCCATAGAAATCCACCCAGTAATTCCTGCATCAAGCATAAAAGGCCTAGATGAGCTAAAGTACATCTTTTAGAAAGACATCCAGTCTTGATTCAAAGACTTCCAAGAGTCTTCCACAGAGAGGCTACCACACATTTAGGAAAGCTAGTCCAATGACTAATTACCATTAATGTTAAAAAAATTGTTTCCAACTATCTCCACTTTGAGTTTGTCCATCTTCAGCTTCTGGCCATTGGATTTTTGTCTGCTATTGCTATCGGAAATCTTCTCTCCATGATGTTACTTCTATGTTATGATCATCTCACCTCTTAATGTTCCCTTGGATGAATCAAATAGATTGTTGCATTGGAGTGAGACTAAAAAAACAAACAAAAAAAAAAAAACACACACACACCCCCCAATCGGTCAACATCCTTTTTTAAAGTGTGGACACAGTATTTCAGAAGTGATCTCATTACTGCTATATACTGTGGTAATATCACCTCCCCACTTCTACTCTATATTCCCTTGCTGATACATCCAAAGGTCTCATTAGATCTCTTAGCCACTGCATTGCATCGGCAGCTCATGTTTATTTAGTTATCCACTGTGATGCATAAATCCTTTTCAGACTCGCTGCTTGACCAAATACAGTCTCCTATCCTGTAAGTGTCACCTCCATTTCTGGTTCCCAGATGTATGACCTCACATTTGGTGGTATAAAAATGCCTGTTGTTCAAGTGAACCCATCTTTGTAGATCTCTCCTGTCCTAAATAGCCTTTATATGATTATTCACGGCTTAAGACCAATTACATATTGTGAAAGAGCAAACAAGAGGGCTGTATATAATTCAATAGCATCTCTATTATATAGAAAACCATGCTTATGAAAAATTGGCTATAGTACACAGTGACACACATTAAATGGAAAAATCAATTTGTTCCAGTGTCACATGTGATACAAGGATTTCAGAGCCCATATGTGGCATGTAATAGCACGAGAGCAGTCATTTACACATGATAGAACCTACAGACAGGCAGTGTCCTATTGTAAGGGATATATAGAACAGATATGCCTAGGACGATGCATAACTACTGATTCCTTCTGGTGCTCAAAAATTGGAAAAGCTATCCATCTCTGTTTATCCCAAAATAGGATCCACCAAGAAAGTATGAAAAATGTTTCACATCATGTGAGACACTTTATCTAAGGACCCACAGATCAGCCAAGGTCACGAGTTCCTCACCTCAAGAATAGAAACTAAACAGGCTAAATGAGAATATTAACTGCTTAGGCAAGAATATTTCATAATTTTCATATGGATACTTTCTCCCTCCCAACCTAGTTAAAAAGAACTCCAAGTTAGCAAACTATGATGACACCCTGCTTTCCTATGGAAAGTGGCTTATTGCTTAATTTTCATCTTCCCCACCCATCTCTTAATCCACTCAACATGCAATCTAGAAATGACTGGCTGTAAGATTAAACATCAAACTGGGTACACTACCTGTTATCCCAAGAAATCCAAGCTATGTTTTCACCCCAAATTATGAACTTTACATGGTTTTCCTTGTAAATCCAACATACCACGGATAGTCTTTCACCTCAAATTAGATGTCACACATTTGTTTGCCTTGAGACTCCGAACTATATCATTCTATATATGGATAACGTTTCTTGTTCTACAGTTTGTCCTAAATAATGTGAAATGCTTCTGTACTATCAAAGAATGTAATATGTCCTCCACATTTAGAAGATTATAAAGGATTTTGTTGTTTTTTCTTGTAAATAATTGTTGCAGTCTAAAAATAATAGAAATTGTCTGGCATAAGGAAGAAGGAATGTTCAAAGATATAATCCAGGGTATGATTTTGGAATATTAAGGAAACACTCTTAAAGGGGGATCCCAACTAATAGCAGGGGCTAATAATAAAATACAGTCCTTGAAATGAACCAAACATAAAAAACCTCCGATATGAAAAGGATTGAAGAAATTTATTCGCAAAAAGAAAAGGAGTACTTGTGGCACCTTAGAGACTAACCAATTTATTTGAGCATGAGCTTTCATGAGCTACAGCTCACTTCATCAGATATGCCATCTACTGGATACCAATGGAAGCAGCAGAGAAACTGAGCTGAAAGCTGAGCACTCACTTGGCATGTGTCCAATAGAAATCAGAGAGTGGCCCCATCCTGCAAACGCTGCAATAAGGTATATAAAATGGAGGTCACCCTATACAACTGCAGAGTTGACTGAACCTGACAAAAGCTCCAGAATCCTAAGTGTGACTGATGCTCAGACCAGCCATGTGGAAAGGACTCCCCTTCTCCCAATACCAGGGTTAAGAGGATAAGATGTGGTGAGGTTTTTTTTATTTTCCCCTCTTCCCCTCGATTGTATTTCCCCTTCTGTTCCTTAATATAAAGGACTGTGGGTTATTTTGCCAAATCTGCATTCTCTAGTGAGACCTACGAACCATACTTTAGATTTCAACTCCTTTATAAATCCAAGCAAATTGGCCAGGAGACTGAAAACAATAACTTCAAGCAATTGCTTTTGATATTCTAAACTTTGTCCCTTTTGGACCAATCCATTCAAAAAGTACTAACCACATGCTTAAAAAAACGTTTTAAGACAAACATCCTTGGAGGTGTGATAAAAATGTGTAGGGTGACCATATTTCCCAAAGGGGAAATGGGACACTGCATGGGGCTAGCCTGAGCCTCCCCCACTACTTGTGGAGCTGGCCTGAGCTGCTTGTCTGAGCCCTGCACCCCGCTTCCAGCGTGCTTGCCCGGGCCGTGCCTTCCCTCCGTGTGAGGCTGGGGCTGGCGTTGCTGCTTGCTCGAGCCCAGCCTGCCCCATGCCTGAGCCCTGCCTCTCCCTCTGTGGGGCTGGCATTGCTGCTTGACGCCCACATGTTCCTCCACACCCCACTTTTTTTTTTTTTTTTTTGACAGAAGTGGGCAACGGGACAAATACACACATCTGTCAAAAAAGTTGTGACAGCCAGGACAGGGCTTAAAAAAAGGGATTGTCCTGGCTAAACAGGATGTATGGTAATGCTAAAAAATGTGTTTGCACCAAGAAACAATGCACATTGCCTCGATTTCGTATTACATGTACTTATGATAATTAATTTTCATTTATTTAGTACCAACTGCTGAGTCTCAATTCTAGTCCGTGATAATTGCTTGCAAGACTGTATTGGGTGTACTACACAAAGAACATTGGTTGTGTTTACACTTGAGTGATGAAGTATTGATTATAAGTAATGTGGGTCTGGGTGAATTAGTACATTGTTGATTAAGAATAAGCAAGTGTCCTGATTTGAGAAATACTGTTCAAGTTTAAAGTTGACCCGAGAAGAACCCAACGTTAAAATTAGTAAGTTAATTTACCCTAGACTCCATTCTATATTGGCTACAATGCTTACTCAATTGGCAAACCTAGTCAATTAGATTTTAGATTGCACCTCAGGAAATTTATAAATACCCCCTTTCACACTTACACCATTCAGCTTCATATTTCCATCTGTAACATTATGGAGGCAGAAAATGTAAAAAGATGTAATATATTCTCCCTAGAGTTCATTTGGCTGCAATCTCAAAAACATCAGCATTCTATGGGTTAAGAAACCACATGGTACAATGAATCTAGGGTTGACAACTTTCCCCACCCCTTGCCCAATCCCTTTTCTGAGGCCACGCCCCTGCACACTCCATTCCCTTCCCTCCGTCGCTCATTCTCCCCCACTGTCAGGGTTGGGTTGTGGGGGGAGTGGCAGGGAGGGCTCTGGCTGTGGGTACAGGCTCTGGGGTGAGGCCAAAGATGTAGGGTTTGGGGTGCAGGAGAGGGCAGGGGATTGGTGTGTGGGAGGGAGTGGGGGTGTGGGTTCTGGGGTGGGGATGGAGATGAGAGGTTTGGAGTGCAGGACAGGACTCCAGGCTGAGGGTGTGGGCACCAGGGTGGGCCATAAATGAGGGGCTCAGGGTGCTGGAGGGGGATCTGGGATGGGGCCAGGGGTTGGGGTGCAGGCTCCAGCTGTGGGTATGGGCTCTGGGGTGGGGCTGGAGATTAGGGATTTGGGGTGCAGGAGGAGGTGAGGGCTCTAGCTGGGGGTGTGGGCTCTGGGGTGGGGCCAGGGATGAGTTTGGGGTGCTGGAGAAGGCTCCGGGCTGAGGAGGAGGTTGGGGTGTGGGAGGGGGTATGGACTCCGGGTGGTGCTTACCTCAGGTGGCTCCCAGGAAGCTGCCAGCGTCTCCTCCAGCTCCTAAGTGGAGGCACAACCACGTGGCTCTGGGTGCCTGCAGGCACTGGCCCCTCAACTCCTATTGGCCATGGTTCCTGGCCAATGGGAGCAGCTGAGTTAGAGCTGGGGGTTGGGGCTGTGCTCAGAGACCCTGTGGTCATCCCTCCACCTAGGAGCCAGAATGAGATACTAGCAGTTTCCCGGGAGCTGCACGGAAATGGGTAGGCAACCTGCCTGCGCTGCCAACTTGATTTTTAATGGCCCAATCAGCAATACTGACCAGAGCTGCCAGGTCCCTTTGCAACTGGGCATTCCTATCGAAAGCCAGACACCTGGCAACCTTAAGTGAATCATATGCTACTCAGAATGCAGCACCATTCATCGGGGTCACAACAAGTTCAAGCTTGCAGCTTTTAAGAGATTTGGCCCATCATATTGCACTAGGTTGGTTTTTGGACACAAATACTATTAAGATAATAGCAATGCCAGATTACGGTGTTTGACTTTAAACAAAAAGACCAAAAATAACATGACTGGATTCTAAGGTAGTGACCCTGACCTTAAAGGCTAAATATTAATTCATTGTTTGCCAAATATTATACTTATGGCAAGTATGAAAGTACATAGCTGGAATATTCCCAAAGCTTATATATTATGCAGGCAGAACAGAACAATGATTATAAATCTCTCCAGATGCAGTAGCTAAAGACCCTACCCGCCCTCTCTTATTTTGAGGGGGAAGGAGGAGAGGAAAATTTAGTCAGAGAACTTTGTTGTGGCCTCACAAATTACTTCATCCATTGCCACTAATACAGGCTAACCGAGCTGAATTAATTTCTTTGCCACCATGGTCTCTTCTTCTAGTGCAGAGATCAAGGTCACGTTACATCAGCAGAACATCAAACAGCTGTTTATTACTCTTCATGAGACATCCCAGTTTTTATTCTTGAGCTGGTAGTCACTAGTGGCTTATTAACAATTATATATTGTAAGGTCTTTCATACATTACTGTTATTCACAGCTCCTACAAACTGCCTCTGCACACTGTAGTAATACATCTGGCTTAGAAAACTGATCTCTAAAGAATATTAAACAGCAATGTGGCAGCTAAAAAGCAATTAACTTTGTGACTATTTAGATACACCTAAGTAATTTTTAGCATTTATAGTGTTAGTAATGTTTCCTTTCAGTATCTTGATATACCAAATCGCAGTTAATCTATTCCCAATTTTTGTGTGTTACAAATGCAAATGTGTTTGTATTGATATAAATATTAGACAAAATGAAATTAATGTCTTATTAATTTCAAGTTTATACATGCACAGCTACTTGGAGCTGTCATTTTCTTTTCTATGATCTAATTACGAGGCCTTGAGTGATCTGAAGAGGGAAGGAAGCACCTGAGAAACTGGGATAAGAAGGCTCCAAGGTTAGTCAAGAGTTCACCAAGCAGCGTTAATAGGGCCCAACCATTCTAAAACTCCTACATTAACATTCACTAGAAAACATAACAATGATAAATTATATTTAGAATTATAAATGAAAAGAATTATAGGAGAATGTCACCATGCAATGTAACTAAACTTATATGAAGGCAAAACATTTTTATATAGGGTATTAACAGAGAAACAAAAAGAAAAAAGGAGTCAGACGTAATTCTCCCCACTCCTAGCCTCTTGTACATCTGCCCAGTGCCTGAACTGGGCTGGATGTTAAGTAAAGGATTTACCCATTTTAATGGCTACTGCTGCAAAATACAGCAGTCACAAAATTGGCAAAAGATATTTAGTTTTTCCTAAGAGTTCTCCCATCTATTAACATTAATGTTTAATTTCACAGAGACTTTAATACAATTTAATATGGCTCCTTTTCTTAACAGATTCGTCAGTATGCCTGAAGACAAATCCTATCACAATAATAAAGAGAGCCATTTAGCATGCCTAAGGGATATTTTTGTAAGGGGAAAAATGACTATGAAATGGAGAACAAAATTGATATAAGGCCAAATTTGGCCATCTTGCTCACATTGAGAAGTACCTCAGAAGTAGTGCCACTGAAGAAAAGGAGAGTATTTAACCAATAAGGTACTACTCGATTTAAGGATGGCAGGATCCTGCCCATAGTGAATAAGCCTATATTCATCACCGTAGCTCTGTTAGTAGCAATCCTTCTCTGTGACTTTCTTGATCAAGGCCCAAAACTTCTTTGAATTTGGATCAAAAAGGGATCAAAACATTAAGCAGTCAGCACTTTAGTATATTTTGGAGCCATTCTCACCTGACTGACGACACAAATGTTTTAATTATCCTGTGTAGTGTAGAGAGCTATGGGTATATCATTTGATTTTATTTTCACTTATTCCAAACTTTAGAAATTAGCTCTGAAACTTTCCAACTTTCATGCAAGTTGCTTCTATAACAGTAGAAATTTAAAAACCCTGTGGAAGGATGTGTTGGAAATTGCCTGTTCTAAGAAATTTATGATTTTATTATAGCTGCATATTGACTATTCCTGCAATAACCTGAAGGCAGAACCAAACACTTTATTTATTTAAACTGCAAATGAAATTGGGCAAGAAAAGTAATTAGCAAGCAACAAAAAATAATGGAAAAGCACCATAAAAGCAGTTCTGAATTTATGTGGGTTGTCAGATGGTTAGAAAAACAACAACTTACATTTAAAAAGATCAACTTGTTATATGCATACCAACTGCATACAGCGTATAGAGATTTACCACAAACTTGGCTTAAAAAAAGCCCAGCACCCTTGATTCATATTGCATCTAGTCTAGCCATTTCTCCTGCTTTTAAATGGCTGAAGTACTAGCTCACAGACAAGTAGTAAGTGCTTCTGGAAAGTCAAACTAGAGCATATACAAAAGCAAAAAACAAAAAAACCAAACATAACCTAAAATATTTTCACTAAAAAAGGAAGATGTTGCTGATGGGCCTTCCCAGAGATTTTTATATTCAAAACTGACATTTTGCCATCAGTTGACAGGTTTAAGGCCAGGTGAAGCTATGCAGGGGATCTGGCCCCTTTTCCTTAACTTCTCCATTCAAGCATGTGCCTAACATCACAGGATTTGATTGTCCCTCGCGGGCACAGCCCAGCATACGGAGCTGCAGCACCACAGCCGTAACGCTGAATGGCCCCTGGAGCTCCTGGCCATGCTATGGTAGCTTCAGTGCTACAATGCCTATTCAAGGAGTACACCTTTCTCTCCTTTGCACACTGGCCCTACTCTGTTGGTGCCAAACCATTTCTCCACCTCCTCTGTATCAACTTTGAGGCACTGTTCATCTCTAAGACAGCACGGATTGCAGCTCTGCTTGGCCCTCTAAACCATCTCTCTTCCCCACTTCCTTCATTTCCACTGACAACTCCATCAAGCTCCCAGTCACTCAAGTTGTTAAGCTTAGGTAAGTTTTGACTGTCTGTTGAATTTCTCCCATAATGTTTAGGGTCAGATCCTCAGCTGGTATAAAGTGACATAGCCATGTTACTTGGTCATACATAAGCTCCTCCATTCCATTTATCAACTTGTTTACTTCATACAGTTCTATCTCCAACTAAATGGTCTTTTTTCCAAGTAGAGTGACTAGGAAGTAGGCATTGTACTCTAAAGGTGGTCAAACCCAGGGGTTCTCACAACAAATATTTTGGTGGCTTCAGAGTGCTGCTACCAACTCTTGCTGGTGGCTATTCTGACAAATTTTCCAAAAATAATTAACTAACTCTAGGAAAAAAATATGCACATATACATGTCCAAATCATTGTAATTTATTCACATAGGTCATTTTTTGTAGACTCAATAATAGAAGTAATGTACAGTTGTATTTTGTTGGCCTTGGCCCCCGCTGCCTCCCCATCACCCCCTGTGGGCCTGCTCCTTCCTTCCCATTGCTCCGAGCTCCCTTCCATGGCCTCGCGCCCCAGGCTCACCCCGCTCCTTGCCTCTTTACCATGGCGCCTGGTAAGTCTCGCCCTTCTGAAGCCCCACCACCCTGGGCTGAAGCTCAGAGCCAGAGCCCCGTGGCTGGATTTGGGGTGGGGAGCTGAAGCATGGACCTGCCGCCAGAGCCCCAAGGCTGAAAGGGGGAAAGTGGGTTAAGCCTGCCCCTGGAACCATGCAGCTGATTTGGGGGGGGGGGGGAAGGTGAAGCCTGCTGCTGGAGTCCCTCAGCTGAAGCTAGACAGGGAGGGCTGAACCCCTCTCCCTGAGCCTCCGGGCACTGTATTGAGGGGGCACTGCTTTTCCCCCCCTCCTCCATCTCTGCCCAGGAGGCTGTCACAGGCATAATGCGGGAACTTGGAGTGCTGCGGGTGCTGCTACACCCCTAGCTTGAAGTGGATTCCATTATATACAGGGTTTACAATTTGATTTTTATGGCTTTCAACACACCCACTATAAAAATTGTTCCAGTACCCCGGCCACAGGAAAAAACCCTGGTAGCCGCATGCAGCCGTGTTGGCCGCATTTAAGTACTGTGGGTCTAACCAATGCTTCACTAAGTAGTAACCCAATACTCTTTGATTAATATAACAGATCCTATTTGATACAAACCAGCATTCCATTAACCTATTTACTGCAGCTGCCAGAGTTTAATGTTGGATCTATAGAACATACCTTGCTCCTTTTCCTCTAATATCTTAACTGATTCAATACAATTTAAACTGTACTTATCTTGGATATTATTTCCACCCAATTATAAGACATTCTACTTACATTTAAATTTTATATTCCATCTCCAAGCCTATTCACCTAAACCCATCCTATCACTCCAAACAGGTCTTCACTGCTCAGAAAGGTAGAGTTATTTACAGTAAAGAACACATGCATATTAGCTTTCTCGCTGTAAAATCCTAGCGGAGACAAGGTGCAGATAATTTTTACAGCAATGTAGCAAGGCAAAGTCAACTGCAGGTAGGGGAGGGATAGTATTAATCTTGCCTAGCTACACTGAGGTAAAAATTACTTGCACCTTGACTGCACTACGATTTTACAGGAAGATAGTTAACTCACATTATCTCTCTCACTTTTTTTGGCCGTGAAGACGTAGCCTGAGTTTTAACTACTATCCGCAGTAGTAACTCCTGGAAATGCATTGATCTCACCAGCAGCAGGTATGCCAAAATATTAACTTATTGTAGCAAGGCACTTCTTGGCAACTTCCATCTAAAACAGGGTTGGGCAAACTACAGCCCGTGGGCTGGATACGGCCTGCCAGCCATTTGAAGCTGGCCCTCGAGCTCCCGCTGGGGAGCGGGGTCTGGAGCTTGCTCCGCTCCAGCACTCTAGCCATGGCGAGGGTTGGGAGCCACTCCACACTTCTCCTGGAAGCAGCAGCATGGCCCCACTCCGGCACTCCAGACAGGGACCAGGGTCGGGGGCTGCTCCATGCGGCTCCCGGAAGCAGTGGCCTGGCCTTCCTCTGGCTCCTACACATAGGGGCAGCCAGGGAGCTCCACTTTGCACGCTACCCCTGCCCCAAGCACTGCCCCCATAGCTCCCATTGGCCGGGAAACTGCAGCCAATGGAGCTGCAGGGGTGGTGTCTGCAGATGGAGCAGCGTGCAGAGCCACCTGGCCACGCCTCTGTGTAGGAGCCGAAGAAGGGATATGCTGCTGCTTCCGGGACCTGCTTGAGATAAGCACTGCCTGGAGCCTGCACCCCTAAGCCTCTCCCCCGACCCAGCCCTGATTGCCCTCCGAACCCCTGGGTCCCAGCCCAGCGCACCCTCCTACACCCCAAACCCCTCATCCCCAGCCCCACCCCAGATCCTGCACCCCTAGCTGGAGCCTTCACCCCCTCCCACCCCAACCCCAATTTTGTGAGCATTCATGGCCCGCCATACAATTTGTATTCCCTGATGTGACCCTCAGGCCAAAAAGTTTGCCCACCCCTATCTAAAATACACACTTCTAGGTCCAACTTTGCTTCCTTCCTACCGCCTTAATTGTTCATCTTTTCTTTATTTTTCATTGACTCATTGCTTTGTTGGCTTTAATTCTCTCACTTCTGTTAGTAATTCACCTGCATTTGCCCAATCAACATCTAAATCCCACAGAGATCCAACTCTTATTTATTAGAACTCTGTTTCCGTTTCACCTTAACTGGCCTTTTACAGTTAGTTACATGTGTTTTACCAATTCCCAGTCTCCACTTTCTCTTCTCCCCACTGTCCAATCTCACCTAAGTATTTGTGTGCTGTTTAATATAGCCATGAATTTTAAAATATTCAAGGAAAAAGAGGGAATGAGGGTTTCAAAAAACAGCTGTGGTGTGTCTTTGGCGGTTCCCCTTTGTGTGGTCACTTTGCTCTCACTGTGGAAAGGACATAAATGATGGCTATTAAGATTTTAATAAATCAGCCCCTACAACCTTTTCAACTGTGAGCACGTGATGAGTGTTTCTGTGAATAAAAAAGGATTTCTGATAATTTTGTTGGGGGGTGGGAGGGGGGGAACAACCTTCATGCTCACTCACATTCCACTATATTTTACTAGGTGGGTGTATTCTTTTTGAATATGCCTTAATGACAGAATATCCAAACCATACATCATCCATGCATTATAATTATATAATAATAATCCACATACATATACACACACTAAATTCAGACTTACCATCATTTTCAATGAAACTGTAGTAAGTTGCACAGTTTTTGATTATTATGACTACAGTACATCAGTTAAAAGCAGTCCCAAATGTTCAATATTTTCTTCACAACCATGAGGGTTAGAAACATTTTATTTTGAAAGAAATCTGTGCTTCCTATGTCATCATATGCTCCGGCAGCTGAAGCCATAGGCATGTGACTGTAGCACATAAGCCTATGCCTATAATAGCCCTGCATCTAAAGCATAGAAGCTGAAGAGAGAAAAGAAAACATTGAGGAACCAAAATATTTTACCTCCAAAGTTTGTCCATTAAAACATTCATAGGTAAAACATGCCAAAGGGAACATGTTTCATGCACAGGAAACACAGCATTCTTTGTGTAGGGATTTTTTTTTTCTTTTGGATGTGCTGTTCTTTTAATTGTTTAAAGCTTCATGCTTTTTCCTCCCTAGGAGAACATGCAAGACAGAGCATCCAAACTGTGTCTAGTGGCAACAATGTATATTAAATGGCAGAATCATTCCACAAATAGACTCAGTAATGTTCTGATTCCAAGCCCACACAGACTGGTGATTTGCTATGTACATTCTGGGAAATGGTGACATTTATTTGGAGCCAATGATTCACTGAATGCTGCAAATGAATTTAAATGAGTTTTTTGGTACATTTTATGTTTTAAACAAAAACACATTCACCTGCTAGAGAGCCTCTCTGTGCAGCGTGGAGAGTCTCTGGGTAAAAAACTCAAATGACCTCAGAAATAGAATCTGTTGTGCTCCTTGGCCTGACAAAAAATAGAGTAATTATATACAATCATTTAATTAAAAGTAATACTTTATATACTACTAATGTGCTTACAAATAAGTATGGGCAAAGAGGCCCAGATTCAGCAAAATGTTTAAGCAATTTTTAGCATACACTTAAGTCCCATGGAATCAGTGGGACTTATGTGCATGGTTGTCTTCAACTGCATAGGAGCCAGAGAGAATCTCATATACATGTTGTATCATGTCCATATAATGCACTGAGATTATTGGATGAAAACACAAATTACTTTAAAATACCTTAGAACACCTCTGGTAGATAACTATTAGAGTGCTGGTTTTAGAGATAGGAAAACTGAAGTGCAGACAGGTAGAGACAAGTCATATACAGATTTTGGTGGCAAGACTAAGCATAGACACCAGGAATCCAATTCCGTTTTTTTGGAATTTTTCTCATAACAAAGCTGCAGATTTAAAGAGTTCTCTGAAAAGCAGCGGTGAGCTGGTATTGCCATAGAGTGATGCATCTCCACAGGTGAAGACATACCTTCTCAGTGCTTTCCCTATTGTCAATTCTTCCGAACAGATGAAAGCCATTTGTTTAATGTATGGACTGGTTCAATAGTTCAATTCACTCCCCTAGCAATATGTCCATCAAGTGAAATCCTGGCCTCACTGAAGTCAACAGTAAATCAACAGTAAAACTCCCATTGAGGTGGTTGCGGTGCAGGAGGGGGCTCTGGGCTGGGGCAGTGGGTTGGGGTGTGTGAGGGCTCTGTCTGGCAGTGTGGGCTCTGGGGTGGGGCCAGGGATGAGAGGTTTGGGGTGCGGGAGATGACTCCGGGCTGGGGCAGGGGGTTGGGGTGTGGGAAGAGGGGGCAGGGTCCTGGCGGCACTTAACCACGGCTCTGAGGAAGCGGCCACCAGGTCCCTGTGGCTCCTAGGCTCATGGGCGACCAGGGAGGTTCTGTGCACTGCTTTCTCGCCCTCAGGCCCTGCTCCCTGCAGCTCCCATTCATCATGGTTCCTGGCCAATGGGAGCTGCAAAGTGGCACTGGGGCATGGACAGTGTGCAGAGCCTCTGAGTCCCGGTCCACAGGGACCTGGCTGCTGTTTCCAGGAGCAGCATGGAGCTAGGGCAGGCAGGGAGCCTGCCTTAGCCCCAGGCTCCCACTGCACTGTCGACCAGACATTTAACAGTCCCGTCAGCGGTGCCAACCGGAGCTGCAAGGGTCCCATTTCGACCGAACGTTCTGGTCGAACACTGGACACCTGGCAACCCTAAGTTATACTGATCTAACCCTCCATGTAGACCGTGTTATGTTGGCAGAAGACAAGTACGTGTATGTGAAGACAAGCCCCCAGTCTCACCCCCAATCTACTCCCCCTATCACCCCACAGGTTTGGCTCTTGTCCCTTCTGCATTTGAATCAGGCATTTTCTTCCCTCATGCTGCCTGAGGTTTATTTATTATTAATATTGTTGAAAGAACAGAAGATACAGCCTTCCTGCTCTTAGTTCAGGTTCCAGACTGCATCAGTCTAAAGCTGTAATTGCACGAAAAGTTCTGCTCAGCCCTAGGCTAGAGCATGCTCACTGTTGGTGGAATCAGCTGCTAAAATCTAAGAACTCTACTGAGTATGTGCAAACTGTGACTATTCCATCGGCTTATAACTTTGCCAAATGAGGGTGGATTTTCACAGGGACAGCAAAAGGCAAAAGCTAATATAACCACCATCCCTCTGCCAAATTTCAAGTTTGTGCTCCAACATATGGGGTCACTATAGCTATTCAAAGAAAAGGTTGCCAGAACTTTTTGAACTTTAAGTTTAGCTTCTTTGTAAATTGTAATTAATTGAACTAAGGCCACTTTAATTCTGAATGAGGGTGTCCACACAGGGATTTGATGCAGTATAACTAATCCACTTTAAATTCACATCTTTAGTTAATTTGGATTAATTTCCCTAGATGTGCCAATGTAGACAAGCCTAAAAGTGATTTTTTTCACCTAAGCTATGGTAGCCTTACTTTGTATTATATTTGTGAAAATGAATACATACTTAATTCAATAATGGGACAGTGAAAAATGTCTCATGTTTATTAATACATATTTCTCCTTCCACTTCTTTTTCTATACTTCCCCCAAATACAGGCCCTGAATTTATAGTTACTCTGATAAGAGACTCCAGGACTCACCCCTAAACTAAAGGCTGAATGTACAAAGTCAAAAACGGAACCTACAAATAACTTCTGATGCAGCTCCATAAGTAGCAGCAATGGTGGAATGCCATCATAGACAGGGTTTATCTGATTTCAAGCCTGTGTACCACTGTGCCATTTAACCCTGCAGCTTCCACCATTGTTCCCACCACTAGAGATACACCAGTAATGAATGACAGTAGACAAGACCATAATGTCCTTCAGTTTTGATGAAGTTCCACTCCCATTCTGCGTGATAACACTCACTTAATGTCTTCAATTTATATGTGCTTTTCATTCCAAAGAATTTTTTTTAAAAAAAAACCACTTTAAAACCTGTACCCAGTACCATTACAATGCAGCCACGTAGTAGCAGCTGGGTGGATGGCTAACATATAGCTCATTGCCTAACACTAATGGCATAGAAAATATTTGGCCATTGCAACTGGTACAAGAAAATTGTCATGGGATTTTAGTGACCTCACTAAGCAGACAGAACCTCATTTTTTAAATGACTCAACTGACAAATCTCTCCATGGTAAACTGCCTGGAACCAATGTATCGGAAGGCTAAAGGGAGGAATCAAAGTCTCTCAACCAGAGTTCTTCTTTGGCACATAAACTACATAGCGTGGGTCAAAGTTAGCCTTGGCATATCCAGATACAATTCCTATTGTGTATAAGCTACACCTGCTTAAGGCCTGATTCTGGTTCCACATCTCCAGATTTCTTTTGCTTTCCAGCCTTTTGGCTTTGGCCTTAAACAAGTCATATTTATTCCATAACTTCCTTGGCATACTGAATCCAGGTGATAAAAACCAGTTAGAGGTCCCTATATGACAATAATGGACGCAACGGAGCTGTCTCAAAGAATTACATTTATGAATAAATGCCAACTACAGGCCTGAAACATGATGAATTTACTTCATTATTGTAAATGTAATTATACATTTATTGCTAATATGACTAAGTTTCCATCTCAGCTGATCTCTTGTACACCTATTAAACATATTGTACATGCTTTATTTCATTATCAAATGATATAAAATGCTTAATTATGACACTTCATTTTACCTCAAAAATGTATACACATCAGCTCATTATTTATAAATTATTTTTAGTGTGTAGTCGGTAAATTATTTTGCTAACCTTGGAAAGTGCACTGTCTAAATGTCATGCTAGACAATTAGGCAAATACATACAAGTTCTAAATGGCTTAATTACAACAGTATATATTTGGGTAGCATTTAGAGAACAGAACTGGAACTGTTGGCATCGTTTGTTCCTGATGTACAGTGGAATATTAGAAATATGTCAATAATTAGAACTAATTTTCTCTGTAATATTTCTGTAATTGCAACTATAATTTCAGTTGATCAATAAGCCCATGTTGAGTAAGCTGTTTGGACTTCCCATTTTTTCTTGGGAATACAGTACTTATTAAAATAATCTGTACGGCAGAGTTGTTTCTCCACACTTATATCATACTTAGAGTATAAATACCAGGAGAAATGTTTCCTTCCATCCTTTATATATGCATGTGCAATTCCCAATGAAATCAAGGGGAGACAAGTGTAGAACTTGGATCCTGCATCTTTAACATTCAGAGGTCCCTTTATGCTGTGAATTAAATAGCATAGATTTACTCTTATTAATGACCTTTTTTGCGTGGTTTTGGTGGAGAATAAGATCATTTTTGTTGGTAATTACTGGTATTCAGTTTCATCCCATTGCAGAAAGCTTTTACAAGGCTCAGCTCCATGGCCTTAGGAGGGATTGTGTCAAAGTTTCTCTGCCGCATGCCCCCAGCCATACATTATTCATATATGCATTATGGAAAAATTTACTTAAAAGTAACCCTTAGAAATTTCATTGTTTCTTTTTTGAGTGAGACTTGTCCCAAAGAAAAATGTAATGATCAATTTATTAAAAAGCAAAGAGGATAGAACCAACAACTCATCCTATCCAACTGCAAAATTCCATTATTAAAAAAAGAGAGCAAGAGGCAATTTTGAGATAAGTTTAAAGTTTAAACAGCAGCAGCAAGGGATGCCTTTGAGAGTCTCATGCAGGAAGCAGACTAGACAGTAAAGACCTGCAGGAGGTCACTGCGTGATAAGTATTTTAAGCAGCGATGTTTGCTAATTTGAAACATTTTATTTCACTTCCATGTAAAAATGTTTACTAGAAACGTATCCCTTCATGTCACAAAGGGGGCACAGATTTCTAGTCACGTCACTCATATTCAAATCTAGAAATCCAGAGACCTACTTTGCCACCTTGTGACTGAAAAGTAGAACCTGAAGCAGTGAGGCAGTAGCTGCTTTACAGCTCAACCAACAGAAGCGATGACTGAGAGATAACACCACAGCATACCTTTCACTCTTCTTCTCTGTCCCATTCAGTCACACGTTGTAATAGCTCCATAGGCCAAATCCACCAACTGCTTAATCTTAGGACTTGTCTACATAGTGGCATAACACGCTGTACAGGGGTACGGTTTCTGAAGTGCAGTAACTTTAGTTACTTAGTGCTGCACATTAATTGGTTCGTGTAGACCTTGCTGGTGCACACTAAAGGTTTCCTAGAGCACTTTTATGTGAGTAGTAGTGTAATGTAGCACAGTAAGTAATATTTGACATGACTCACGCAGGCTAAGAGAGACATAGGTATTAAAACTGCTTCCCTACACACTAGGAAGTGGATATTGCAACATTTTGTTGTTTGACTCACTCCAAAGTCTCTTCAGAGGAAAGAAACTTGCACTATGATTATTTCTCAGTTCTCCTTTCATTAAACTTTTGCACCAGAATAGAAGCGGACTTGGTGGTGCTATGCACTGTAGACCTGTTTTCCTCACTCACCATGTTTCAATGAATGACATGGCTTTAGCAGTGAAACAGTTGCTTGTGGATCTTTCTTCACAATAAACACAAAAGCCAAAAAAAAAAAAAAAGGACCATGATTTGGCATGACTAGTAGAAGTTCAGAAGATGCATACATTAGATCAGACCCTTACAGGAAAATGCAGGTTTGCTAGATTTCAGAGATGGAGTGTTTTGGAAAAGGTGTTTGGGAAATACCTACTTACACTTAAAAATACCTGTGGGATCTATTGATACTTTGCATAACTATTTACATTTGTCCAAACTGATTACAAGAAGGGAAGAGCAACACATTTTTCTATTGCTACTTTAACAATTCACAAACAAACAAAGGCTTATTTAGGCTGCCAGTACTTAGTACAAGTCTCTCTCTCTCCCTTCCCTCCACCCTAAGCAAACAACTTGTAATACACCCACATGGTTAGCACTTTAAAAGAGGATTGTGATAGAGGTTTTGCTAGTAGCGGTGGTGCTATATCTTCCTTTATCTACTCTCAATGATCTAAATTCTGATTTAGATCTGATGGTTACATCACTGTCAATCTTGAGTAATTGCACGGTGGTAAACTGGGTTATTTTAGTTTACATCCTTGCAACTGAGAGCAAAAATCTGCTCAATCTACTTTGCTAGAAGAACTGAAAAAGGCAGCTTTTGGAACGGTACAATTTACAACCACTACTTTCTTTTCTTGACTCATTTTACTTAGCTGTTGTGAGCTCTGCCTAAGTCCATGACAAAACAGAATGGAATGTACAAAGAAGAAAAAAAAATCGGCTCTTCCCCTCTACTTGCCTTACCTGAGTATCAGAAGCAACTTTTCTTAGGAAACATTGAGACCCAGCCTATCGGATGGAAGTATGTGATGCACTGAGGAGCAAGAATGAATTCTATATACAAGATGATTTAATGTCTATTAAAAGACAAAGGTACTTTAACTATTGCTCAGAGTGTGTGATGTGTCAGGGAGTAATGCCATCCCTGTAGCAGTGGGTAATCAGGTTACATAGCTACCTCATTTTCAGGCTCTATAGGACTTTCACCTTGCATATATTTCTAATAATTATGTGACACGGGGTTCTGGGAAAAAGCTGAACTTTATTGCCTGACTTCAGTCACCCAACCTTGGTCAGAGTTACAAAAATGAATATCCTGGCTGTCATGATTGGCTCAGTACCTACTGACTCCATTGAGTACAATGTCTCAACAAGGGTCTCGTCAGCTAGAAAGGTGGTGGGGAGGTATATAACTTGATGCTAGTTAGTTATATTTAACTTTTGGATAAAAGTTAAGAAATAACCTTTCATGAAGAATATCCTTAATTGTGGCACTATTTAGACAGTATAAGAGATTTTTCTTCTCAACAAACATAGTATAGGTTTAATAAAAACACCAATTGGTGGCTACATGAACCAATAAAAGCTTAAGGAATGCACATAAAACTATGTGCAAGTATCAAGTTGAATTCTCAAAGAAAAAAGAAAAAAAGTCATTAAGGTGGAATTAAAATCATAGGGAAAGAATAGCCTGAATAAGAGATTTAATCATGAGGTTGATTGAGATGTCCATGAAATTTGATAATGAGTGGCAATAAGATTTATAAGTAAAATTAGGTATAATAAAAAGGTGTTAATTTTTAATGAGATGAGTTCTCATTAGAGACTAAAAAGAACACCAGAGTTTGAAAGTTTCACTTTTCTTTTATGAAGTACCGGTACTCTGAATTTGGTCTGAAATATGTCACTTTGTTGAAATTACAGCAAATATTTTATAAAATGTGGAGGGTTGTTCTGTATGTGAGTTGGTATAAAAGTTATAAAAGTGTGATAACCATTAGTTACAGTACACATTAGTTAATCCCAATTTTATTTTGCACAAAGGGAGGGTTTTTCCCCTTAAAGATTTACAGTGATATGTTTATATACAGGTTTTTTTATCTGCAGAATATTCTGCATGTTGCTAATGTGTTGACTTTTAAATGAGTTAACAACTAGCACCATAGCTCACACAGGGGAGAACTGGGGGTGAGTTTACATCACAGTTTGAGTCCTACACAGCTAATCAAGATAAAAATCAAACTTCAGGGAGCATGGTGCTCCTGGATGATACAAGAGCTGTTCTTAAGAAAAGATGGACTCCAGGGAACCTGTAAATACTATAGAAAAAGAGAGAGAAAAAGAAAACTAAGTAAACTAAACAGCTATGCGACCAGGAACCTAAATCCAAACATTTCAAGCTCTGAAAGTTGGGCAGGATAAAAATATTGGTTTTAGACACACAGTTGACACTGTGAAAAGGAGCCAGGACACAAAATGTGACTGCCCTTAGTATGGTGGATTAAGGGGTGGGAAGATACAATGAGTGTCCTCAGCTTCTGTCTTCTGTGAGGAGGCCAGGGCACAATATCCATCTCTGCACTAATTTTCTCCCTCCCAGCAATGCTGGCCAGGGAAGCAGGGGGCAGCAGTCTACATAAAAAACAATACATCAGGCATTTATGCCAGAGATCCATGAGAAATTGTTCTTTTTTAGCCATGTTCTCTGCCAGAATTCCCCCCAGGATAGTGGAGAGCCACACCACCCCCAACTGCTTAAAAATAACCACAATGGGAATTAAAAAATGTTAGGCTACCATTTTGTGAGCAGGGAGAAGAGGGATTTAAAGTGAATTAAATACACACACATGTCCATCAACAAATAAGGCATGCTAGTTCATGTAGAATTTATAGTTAATGCACAGGCAAAACTTTCATGTGCTAGTAGGGACTAGAAGTTTGCCTTTAAGGAAGTAGCAGCATGTAAGGGGAGAATTTCAACAGACCTCTCTGCATAAGATACTGGCAGCAGAACGTCAACCAGATTGCACTCTTCCACACAGTTCTGAGATCTTAAGGTTTTTACAGAACCACATTTCCGAAACAGAGGGTCACTATTCAGACAATTAAAAAAAACTTCCAATAATGTGACTAGATTTAAACACAGTGTTGATTTGTGTTGTCATATTCTGATATATCACACACATACTATCTTAGTTATTTTCTTATCTGCAGATACTGTACTGACTCTTTCCTGACCTGGTAGTAGCATCAACTAAAGTGCCTTTATGTTGTTGCTAAAATAGATTTCCAAAAGACACAGTACCTGAAGTTATTATTGCATACTAGATTATCCCAGAAATTCAGCAAATATATCACAAGTTGTATAATTAATTTATGCTTAAGGGTATAGTCATGCTCTTTTCTAAGACCATCTTTCACCAAAGTCTATGAAGACTTTGAGCCAGATTTTTTTATGTTAGTGGGTATGTAAATTTGCATGGACCTATGATTATACACAAATATCTGACCATGCATGGTGAAATCAGGATTTCTCTATGTATATTCCCAGTTGGGTGCGTTTTCAGCACAAATTAGACACAAAAGTATGTGGACACAACTATGCATTTTGAACTTTGAAAACCCACCCATATGTTTGTGTAATATGCCTGCTTTAGGAAAATATAACACAGCCTGTGTGCGTCACATCCTCCTGTAATAGTTCTCTCACCCAGAAGAGAGCAACCCATTACTGTGCCTAAGTTATACTACTCCTCCTCTAGTAGAAGCCACAAATGCTTGAATTACTTAAACATCTCTGGTTCTATTGCCAATGATGGCCAGCTGTGGGGTCCTGACAGAAAAGGAGTAATTACAGTCATTTCTTTCTCTTGAGCTGCAGAATTTTACTTTAATTTTGGTTCTTTTCCTCAAAAGAAGGGAAAAGAAGGGGAAAGAAGATCAAAAAGCCAATCCTACTTTTTATCCAGTTCTCCTCCTTCAAGCCCACTGTTACTCCCTTATTTTGAGCCAAAATGACTACATTCAGGATAAACCCAAGAGGCAAATGACCTAGGGCTCATGACACACAGCTTGCAGCTGCCTAGTGACTTGCCTGAAATGCTGGTGACTCATTAGCTGCTATATACAGCATAGGACTGCAATTAGTAGTAGTATTCCAATTTCTCTGTATGCCATTTCATTATCACATTTGACCAAGAAGTTGATCTCCCTAAGAGCCATCAGGCACAATTTTAATCACGTGATTAATGGGCCCAAAAGACTCATGCATTCCTCCAGAGGGGTGGCAGGTCACTTTCTGCAGCACTGCCAATATGGTATTAATTAAAATTTACATACATTTTTTTAAAAAAAGGCAAAAAACAGGCATCAAAGACCAAAATTAACTGTTAGAACCAAATCCAAAGACAAATCCAAGAATCCCATGCACTGCTACAGATTAGGGACCGAGTGGCTAGGAAGCAGTTCTGCAGAAAAGGATCTAGGGGTTACAGTGAACGAGAAGCTGGATATGAGTCAGTGTGCCCTTGTTGCCAAAAAGGCTAACAGTATTTTGGGCTGTATAGGTAGGAGCATTGCCAGCAGGGGTGGTGGGCAGGGGAGTGGATGGGGTCAGGGCGGTCAGAGGGGTTGAATGGGGGCAGGAGTCCCCGGGGGGGCAGTCAGGAAGGTTTGGTTGGATGGGGTAGGGATCCCAGGGGTCGGGGCGGAGGGGGAGTCAGGAATGAGAGGAGGAGTTGGATGGGCGGTGGAAGGGATAGGGGGCGGGGACCAGGCCATGCCACACCTGGCTGTTTGGGAAGGCACAGGCTCCCCTAACCAGCCTTTCATACAATTTCCAAAACACGATGTGGCCCTCAGGCCAAAAAGTTTGCCCACCCTGATCTAGACTGTTCTCAGTGGTACCAGATGACAGAACAAGGAGTAATGGTCTCAAGTTGCAATGGGGGAGGTTTAAGTTGGACTATTTCACTCTGAGGGTGGTGAAGCACTGGAATGGGTTACCTAGGGAGGTGGTGGAAACCTTAGAGGTTTTTAAGGTCAGGCTAGACAAAGCCCTGGCTGGGATGATTTAGTTGGGGATTGGTCCTGCTTTGAGCAGGGGGTTGGACTAGATTACCTCCTGAGGTCCCTTCCAACTCTGATATTCTATGATAGTTTGAATAAAATCTCACTTACTGACCTAACGGGCTCAATGATAAATAGCACATAAAAAAGGCTATTTCCTCTTGTTCATTGTGGGAAATAAATTTCCCACACATAATTTATGAATGTAACTGTTTTTAAACGTAAGTAATGAAGTCTTTTATTCTACCCTGGATATGGATGCATTGGGCTTCTGAAGAGAAGGGAAATACAACCAACCAATAAAGGTGACTTTTATTACATGTCCTTCTCAAAGTTTCATTGCACAAGAGGACTAGACCACAGAAAAATCTAAGTAATGGAAAGCATGGCTGTTCTGTTTTCCCTTGTTTTTCTACAGTAAATAGTATTGGCCTCTATATATTAATCTTATTGATTTTTTAATGATATGCACAGAAAAGTAATGCCCAAATGTTCACGCTGTCACTATGACTAATCATTTTTCCCCTGCTCTAGATTTTACACCTTGAGGAAACAGTTGTGTCAATGATGCTTTCCATTAAAGTGTCCTGCACATGTCAAGAGGAACACATTAATGGCCAGATAAACCTTATAAATGGCAAGCATGCTGTTTAAATACTAAATACAAAGAACAGTCAATAGAAAAGGCAGTACCAGGGTACGAATTTGCCCATTTTAAATAATTTCCTGCAGTCATATAAAAAGCAGTTGCTGACTTTTTAAAATCCTATTTCCCCCTAACTTTTCCAATGACAATTTATGGTCTTTTGGCTTCCCTCCCATGGGTCATCTTAATGCTCATATAAATATAACTCTGAAACTGATACTACTGAGGAGTGCTGCTAACTCTCACTACAAGTAGATAGCTATGGCTTTTTAGAATGTAAACTGCTTGAGTAACAAGTTGAGATGGAATTTGAAGAACAGAGTATGTTCTGACATGTAAAGAGGGCAGAAAGCTGCCAGAAAAAACAGCCTCGGAAGCTCAAATAATAGTTTTACATGCATTATTGCTTACAAAGAAAAATTTATAATTTAAGAATAAATGGCATGTGAAAAAATGTTAAGCAGTTTTAAGAACACCAGTTAGCTGTGCACAAGTCACATGCAGAAACAGTGGGATAATCCTGTTCTTAAATGTAAGTATCCTTTTGAAGATACAATTAAAAACGTTTAAAGAAAAGGAAAACCCAAATAGTCTACCTATTGCCAAAAAACATGATACACCTTAATCTAAGTCCTAAAGCAAGGAGGAAAAACACCCAGCTTTGTGGATAATTATTGTTTCTACCTCCTGTTGACATCTGATGTTTTTTATGTGTCATATGACGTGCTCTATTCTGAGAAATGTTGAAGCATGCATGGATTTGGATCACAACTAAAAAGAAAGAAACAGCATTTTTAAAAGTAGTACAAGATACGTCGCAGGCTGGTAGCAGTATACAAATTTGCTGCGACATAGCATGGTATATCTTTTCCCCTGGAATTCACAAAGAATCTTGCCATGATTATTAAGGGTTATGCCATATAGGTAGAACCCTCAATAAGTAATGGTGCAGTCACACTGCTCTGGGTGTAGCATCAGGAGATATTCTGCCTCAAGGGGGCAAAGTGGTTCTGACTTTCTCACATCTGCATAACCAATACTATACCCCTTTGTGTGTGCAGCTTACACCCCCACTGGAAGGCTGCCAAGCTGTGCTTTCCTGTGTGTGGAGAGGACTGAGCCATGGCACTGCCCCCTCCCAGTCCTGTCTGAATCCTAAAATAAATGGGGATGTAGGAGCTGTTCCATCCCTCAGAAGGCAGGGGTTGCAATTTTCCTGGACCCTTGTATAGGCTTGAAAATGCAAGGAGGAAACCCTTCTTATGCCTTCTACACCCACACTGCACACTCACATAAAAGTCAGGTAGAGTCTGGCTCTAAAAGAATGACTTCCATGTATTGTCAACAAGGTCTTGAGAGGCCCATTGGGGGTGGATTTTTCCAAAGTGCTCACATTGGCCTAAATCTGTTCTTATTGAATGGGAGTTTTACCACTATCTGCAATGCAAACAGACTAGGTCAATGCTGAACTCATCCACATTTTCAGATCATGGTGGCTGAATAAGTGTAAGAATCAAAAAGTCATGGATATAGTGTGACTATGGACATGATATGAGTGGGTGGAGAGGTGTAATCCTTCTCAGTGAAGAATTTTGTATCTTTTGAATTAAATTATTCACCTCTGACCTTAAAAAAATTTTCAGGCAGTCTTTTGAAAAAAATAACCCCCTTTCCCAGTGTCAATCATTTACTCACTGCCAATTTACAGACTTATACTGTACATCAGTCATTTCGGGAAGAACAAACAATGTTCCTTAGACTTCAAAGATAAAATTGCAAATGTGCAAAATTCAAACAAGAAATGACCTGAACATGGGAGATTCATTCCCAACTATCACTTATTAAAGGAACACATGTATGTCCTGCAGAATGCTGGCAGCACTCTGAGTGGATGGCAATTAGACCCATTCTGGAAATGCACCCTTATAGAACACAGAACAAGGAAGACATGAGGAAAATCTGGAATTTTAGATTTCTGGATAGAGCTTTCATAAGCCATGGCAAGAATATTCTTACAGCAGGTTAGCTTCCCTCATGGCACTCTCCTGTGAGCCAGCTATCAGAAGCAGTGTTGGGCCAAGGGTGTTCTAAGCCCAGTTTGAAGACGCAATCCTCCCTCTCCCCCTGTCACCCATACTCACCACTAGGTACTTTTACAAAGGGACCATGTAGGGACAGGATTTTATAATTGTACTATAAAAATAGATGGAAACCTTGATTTCATTCTGCCAGCCACTCTTTTTGAATAAAAAAAGGAATGACTGTCTGAGACTGGGGTCTTGTTTCCTATATGCATTATAAACTTCCCTCTAGTCATTTCTTTGATTTAAGGTTTAGTGAGTAAAAGACAGGATCTTGTCTTGTGTCTATGTTAAGTAGATTAAAGGAATGTTAAAAGGCCTGAGCCACAGTATAAACTGTTTTGACCACAAGATTTAGTGAAGTTTAATTTACAATGCATTCTGCTGAACTTAAAATAGTGCTGTCTTCTCTGAGAGATTGTGTGTGTGTGAATGAGGAATGCATGCATCAGGAAAAGACAAGGTGTGAAAGCCATCACAAATGTCCAGATGGTCAAGAGAGAGAGACTTAGAAACACCAGGAGACAATCAGAAAACATCCATTGTATCTGAGGCTAAACATGTTAGCGGCATTGACGGCCTCAGAGGTGAGGCAACCACCTCCGAAGGCAAGACAACAAATAGCAGATAACATGGGAAGCCCGACAACCATCAAATGATAACAGCGGAAAATCCCAAGTTTACCACCAAAGGACTAATGATTACAGGAGGACGTTGCAAAATGCATCAACTCAAATGGGAATTTACAAGTATAAAGCTAGGGTGTTTTGCCTTGAAACTCTGGGTTCAGTCCTGCCAAAACCTCGGAGCATCGGATCGTGACCGACAGAGCCCAGCTCCTCACTCGTGGTCAATCTGATGTGTGGCTGATGTGATTAGGCCCCATCAGAGGCTCATTCACCTGCCCACCCACCAATGTGATATATGTCATCATGTGCCAGCAATGCCCCTCTGCCATGTACATTGGCCAAACTGGACAGTCTCTACATAAAAGAATAAATGGACACAAATCAGATGTCAAGAATTATAACATTCAAAAACCAGTTGGAGAACACTTCAAACTTTGGTCACTTGATTACAGACCCAAAAGTGGCAATTCTTCAACAAAAAAACTTCAAAACCAGACTCCAGCGAGAGACTGCTGAATTGGAATTAATTTGCAAACTGGACACAATAAACTTAGACTTGAATAAAGACTGGGAGTGGATGTGTCATTACAGGAAGTAAAACTATTTCCCCCCCGCCCACCACTGTTCCTCAATTGCTGGAAATGGCCCACCTTGATTACTACTACAAAGGGTTCCCTCCCCACCCCGGTAATAGCTCACCTTACCTGATCACTCTCTTTACAGTGTGTATGGTAACACCCATTGTTTCATGTTTTCTGTGTATATAAAATCTCCCCACTGTATTTTCTACTGCATGCATCTGATGAAGTGTGCTGTAGCTCACGAAAGCTTATGCTCAAATAAATTTGTTAGTCTAAGATACCACAAGTACTCCTTTTCTCTTTGCAGGGTGACACCAACAACCCTTTCAGTCCCAACTCTCTCCAAATATATCCTCCTTGAATTTGTAATTAGCAGACACTGACTATTCCCCTCTGGTTTGTCACCCCTAAAGGAGTGAAACCAGCCACTTGTTTATCAGCCTTCTTTAGCATACGCACTCCACAGTTTGCACACCAGAGAAAACATTTATTGAATAGAAAAAATCAGATTCAAAAGATGAAAGAGTAAGAGAAAGCAAACATACAAGTTACATAGAAAAGAAACAAAGACAAATTCAGGCTTTACACTTTCATATTAGATAAAATCCATTTTCTAAGAAGAGTTACCCATTGCCTTGAAACAGTTTCTCAGAGTACTCCATAGCTATAAGAGGGATCCAGCGTTCACAAAACAGCCTCCCATCTCAAGACTGTCCCTTAAGTTCTGGATAAAAAAGCCACCTCAGTCCCAAGCCCACATTTACAAGACTTTTTTTTTTTAAACTCTGTCCACCTTGACTCATGATTAAGCAGAGGGGGAAATTCCCTCCTGATCTGGTGTTTGGTGGCCAGGATGTTTGTTTCAATATCAAGTTGTCTCAATGTATTTCCATTTACTGACTAACTAATTGTAATTGCCTACACATTCTAGATTAGAATATGTTCTAGACACACTTGATTTCAGTGACTGCTCTTCCTGTAGATGTAGCTACTCTGTTTCTAAGTGCTATTGTTCACTGACAGCAAGTGACTGAAGAGGATATCTTCATGGTTAGAGATTTTCACTCATTGGGCCTTATCACATAAGTCAATGGGAGCAGAGAGTGCTCAGCATCGTATGGGGCATTCAAAAACTTGCAGGCACAAATGGGCCCCACAATCTCTATTTTTTACTTGTTGTCCCCATCTGTATTGACCCTGTGCTTCATCCAAACTTCTCCAGCTCTCTCAGGAAGTACCATTTTGAATACAGTCTCCTAGGTTTATGAAGATGAATTCAGCAATCCTACAAAATAATCTTGTGTTTCTCAGATTCTGGGCAGGCCACATAAAAGTAAGTATCTTTTTCCCAGATATTCCAGACAATGACCATTATTACACTGTCATTCTATAGCATATCTGCAGAAAACATTAGCATTACAGATAGCCTACACGATTAAAGTTTATTTTACATATTGCCACTTAAACTGTTTCTTCTCTAGCCTTTCCCCCTAGATTGTGGTTGAGTTAGAAATGATAGACTAGAGAAGACTAGATATCGTGTCAGCACTTACCCCTTCATATATCTGACTTGCGCAGACTTCAGTCAGAATAGTGACAGTCTTGTCTGTCACTTGCACAAACACCCCTTGACTTGCCAAACCATGATTTAGGATGGGCCTCACCCAATTTGTTAAAATGGAGTTAAGGTTGTGAGTTTCTGTCAGTTACTTAAAAGGAAAAATATAGCTTGAGAGAAACTGCAACATTCTCTCAATAATAAAATATTAGAAATCCTGGAAATTCAAAGTTTATGTTCTCTTTAACAAAAGAAAGCAAAAACCCACCACAACAAAGCAAGTGAATGCTCATACAGGAAATTCACTGTTGAAGTTCACACAAGGAATGTTATTGTTGCTACATACAGAATAGAAAACTAGGATACAATCCTATCCCCAAAAATATGCATATTTTCATTGCATCAAGGATTCATGACATTGAGAAGTGATCTAACTAGACTGCCTTGCTCTAATGGATGCATTATACAGTGATGGTGATGATCATGATGATAGAGTCTCGCATCAATGTTGACGTACAACATGTACGGTCAGACCAATACAAGAATCACAATCATGGTTGTGTGGGACTAACAGGATTGTCCAGGACCATTGTATCTTTGCTTTGTGCGGTTCATGTTTTTCACATAAGGTGTTAATGCCCTTTGCTTCCAAGTGGTTAAGAGCAACATGACAAATCTGCTGCCACCTTGCTCTGTCATGGACTGTTGCTTCCCAATTGCTGAGGTCAGACCGACATGCTTTCAAGTCTGACTTCAATGTGTCTTTATATTGTTAGTGCTGGCCACCATGAGAACTGACCATAAAAATATAGCCTTGGGTGTTTGAGTTGGACAAATAAGATGCCCAGATCAACACAGCTGAGCTTCTGAGCATGCTTTGAATGCCAAACATAGAACAATTAAGGATTTTTATATTGGGAATCTTGTCCCATTGTTTAACCCTGCAAACTCTGAAGACCATGCATATGGAACTGAACAAAATTCCTAATGTGGCAGCAATATGTTGTCCAGTCTCAACTATATAGAAGCATTGTAAGCATGACTGCCCAATAGACATTTAGCTTGGTATTTATTCTGACACCCCTATCACTCCATAGGCGGAGTGACAGCATTCCAAATGCAGAGCTGTCCTTGGCTATGTGATAGGTAATCTCATCAATTGTGATATTCTGTGGCAGCACATTCCCTAGGTAGGAAGATATCTCCACAGACTTGAGAGGAGTGATGTTGATCTTCATAATTGGATAGACATAATTGGCTTCCCCAGCACACATTCATACAATACTTCAGCTCTCTTTAGGCTGATTGTAAAACCAAAATGATTGACTGTATGAGTTAAATGATCAGTTATAAACTGAAGGTCATCAATTGATTGAGCGACCAGTGCACAGTTAACAAATAAAAGCTCCTTAAAAAGAGTAAATCTTCCACTTTTGTGCAAATGGAAGTGTTGCAGATTAAACAACCTCCCATCAGTGCGAAACTGGATAAATATGCCACTATCAGTGTAATGATTGCATCCATAAGCATCCCCCCCCAAAAAAAAGGATGGAAAAGAATGTAAGAATGTGTGGTATCATTAGTAACTGAAAGGGATCAGATCTCTCAATTTTCCCCCACTCTGGCCATCATAAGTCCAAGTGATGGAAATAAACTTTGCAAGACACCCAAAGATGAACAAAAGTTTCCAGATTCAGTCACAATTTACAGAGTCAAAAGCATTATCTAAGTCAATGAACACCACATAAAGAACATGGTTTTGCTCCTGGCACTTTTCCTGAAGTTGATGGGCTGTGAAGATCAAGTCTATCATGCCCCCATCCAGACCGAAATACACACTGAAACTCAGATGATGGTTTCCACAAGTCTATTCAATATGATCCTTGCAAGAATTTTCCCAGCAACAAAGTAAGGAATACCATGGTAGTTATCACAGTTTGCCCTTCCACCCTTATGTTTATAGGGTGGGACAATGTTGGCATCCTTCAAGTCCTGTGGCAAGGACTCTTGCTTTCAGATACCACAGACAGGCCACGTGAGGGGTCTCGCAGCATGGTAACCATCCTGCTTATAGCTCTCTGCTGGAATTCCATCTGGTCTAGGTGCTTTCCCTTGTGACATCTGCTCAATTGCTGCCATGGTCACATATAAGCTGGGGTGAGTGCAAGTTCTTTTTAACAAATGTTGTGGAAGAGAATTAATTACTTCCTTGAAAATGTTGGAAGGATGATTGAGAAGCAAACTGAAATGTTCCCTTCATCAGTCAATGCCTCTTTGCAGTCTAATGTGCATACAGTGGTTATCCCATTGCAGCTGGGATCATCCACCACGTGAAGGCCAGCAAAAAAGCTGTTGGTGTCTTTGAGGTCTCCTGCCAGTTGTAACTTCACTGCTTTCTTTTCTCACCACTGGGTTTTTCATTTGCTGAATTCAACTCTGGTCTGAGCCATCTGTTTTGTGCAATGATGTGGCCTTCCTAGTTGCTGAATTCTTGTCCACTATGTAGGCTCGATGGATGGCATGCAGTGAATTCAAAAGCCAATATATTTTGGGACCTTTTTCATCAAACAAGACCTGATGTTTCCTCATAATGAAGCTGAGAGTTTCAGGAGCCTTATTACAAGTTATACCCTAAAAATGATTCCAGGCTGCCTCAACACCAGCAGAGGCTTCTGTTATTGAGGGAAAAGGCTTCCATGAGTTTTAGTTAGAATTCAGTGTGTCACAGTTTTCCAGGCTTGAAATATTGATTTTCTTCACTGACTTGAATCACTATCTATGTTGCTTGAGGAAAAAAAAGGGAGGGAAATTTGACTTCTCACAAGTCTACAATCTGATCCATAGTCAGCATCTCGCATGACCCAAGTGAGTCTGGCATTGCAAAGATCCCTTCACTGTAAAAATATCGTAATTGATTATGTGCCAGTGTTTTGAACGAGGGTGCATCCAGGCCATCTTATACTTGCTGGCCTGCTGAAACCCTGTGTTTGTGATGACCAGGTTGTACACGGTGCATTCAGAAAGTAATAGCAACCTGTTAGAGTTTGTATTACCAACTCTGTGATGACCTATTGCATTGGCCCATGATGCATAGTCACTACCAACTCTGGCATTGAAATCACCTAAAATGATTGTAGTTGTAAAGCTAAATGCATGTACCTTCATTAGAGCACACTACTTCTGTTGATTATGTATGGCCTCAAAGAAGGCAGAACAGCCAGGTTTTTAAAATATTTCTTAAGCAAAAATGACCACATTCAGGATAATCCTTAGGAACAATTCTCTAAAAGTACATGGAGTTTTATATTAAAAATGTTATAACTAACTAAAATAGATCTTATCTTAATCCTCTTCCAGATTGTAGCAATAATTAACTAACTTACCAACCAGAACAAAGGTTGGAAGAGGAATTTCATATATCATACCTATACGTATCAAAACACAGCCATGTATTTCAGTATTCCTTGACTCCAATTCAAGAACTCCACAACCTGCAAAAATCTTAAAGTCTTGATTAAAAAAAAATCTCCTTAATGGAAATGTTTGTCTCACAAGAAAGGTGTGAAAAGAATAAAGGTGGAAAGTCACCAGGAGACAGGGTCACAGTTAACACTGATTGGAAATTCAAAGTTAGTATTATACTTTTAGCAAAATAAAAAATATGGAAATGCAAAGTTATTCAGACTACTATTATGTTTGTGTTCATGGAAACTATTTAAAGGTCTTACCCCCTAAGTACTAGATAAATTATAATTCCAGTTTTATATTTTTGCATTATAGTAATTTTCATTTCAACCTAAACTGAAGTGAGCAGATGTAATCTAGAAAGAGTAAACTACTCAGCAGTTCTATAGACCAGGAATCAAACCCAAAGCATGGCCACCTGAGACCAGGGGGCAGATCCTTAGGTGGTATAAGCTCCAAAGATGACACTGGAACTATATCAGTTTATACCAGCTGAAGATCTGATCCCAACTGATAGCTCAAGGAATAAGCTGGAGTCGTGGCTGACTTCACATAAAGGAATCATAACTAGAGTGAGTTGGGAATTTTGCAACTCATTTTTTTCCCCCCCTCAAAAAAATGTAGAGCCCACAAATCTGGCACCATATGCAGGAAATGATCAGTTTTGCTGAATTTCCTGACTCAAACACAGTTGAAAAACTACCAGAATTGTTAAAACATCCTATTTTAACCACTTCTGAAATTAAAACTTTAAAATTTTTGGTTTGAAACAGCTTTTTTATATATCAACATTTAACTTAATGTATACAAACAAAGGTTTACACAGAAGAAATTGTCAAAATCCAAATGAAGTGTTTCAAAATTATCAAAATGAAATGTTTAGAGTGATCTTAACTGGGTGGGTTGCTAGTGTTTTTTGGTTTGTCATTTTGCAATTTTTTTTTTTTTAAGCTTTGACTTTAAAACTTGAATTGAGACAGGAAAATTTTTGAAATCTTGAAAATTCTGACAAGACAGGAAGGCTTTCCCCATGTAGCCCTAATCATAACCTGTATACAGCAAGTCGAGATGTTTGGGTTCTGAATTGTGAGTCTGCTGTTTTGGGAAGAAGATTGACTCAAAATTTTCATTCAGACTGTACCCAGCTGATTTAAAAGAAAAAAAAACCAAGCATCTGTTTTTTAGGCAGGAACATAAAAAAACACTACTCATAGTAAAGACAGATAGGCACAGAAAAAGAAAATGTCTTTCACATATGGGTTCTGAATACTCTATATGTGCTACTTTCCTTATCTGCAAAGCTGATTGAATAGTGTTTGCCAGAATATATTAAGCAAAATGTACCACTTTTAATTTAATAGTTTATTCAATGAATATTTTTGGTTGCATTCAGAGCACATTGATATTTATTATTGTTTGGATTCTGGTAACACCTAGAAGGCCCCAAGTTAGGATCAGGGCCACACTGAGCTGAGCAATGTGCACACACAATCAAACGACATCCCTTGCCCCAAAGAATTTACAATTCTACTACTGTATAAAACAAAACAGCAAGACATGGTTTGTGCCCAGGCAAGTATACTGAATGCCTCCGCTATATACTCATAAGAAAATACATAATTTTCTCTTGGAAGTTGGGTGCTCTTTTATTTTCCAGTTCACAGCCTTTTAGTGAGTAGTTTGCAGAAGTGACTAGTTGAGTATGAAGCAAGTGGGATTTCATGCATCTCCAAAGCCCAAACCTAACCTGAAAAGGCCATATTTTCTGAGTAAACAGTGGAAGTCCTGTGCCAATTAGGCATGATTGTTTTATGAACTGGACTGAATGACATTAGCAACACTGTGCAACAGTTGCTCATGGTCTCAGATGCTATATCTGTGCACCATTATTTTAGGAGGGTGGTGGTGCTGGGGTGTGTGTGTGGGTGGATGGGTCTAATTCACCACTGCCCAACAACTTGGGCAGTCATTTTACCCCAGTGTCAAGTGCATATAAAATGCTACTGAATCAGAACTATGACATTTTACATTCATATTACAATGATGTCAAATAACTACACAAATTGCAGGCCAGCGGTGGAATTAGGCTCAACACGAGTAGATCGGGCTCATAACTCAGGCAAGAAAAAAATGAAAATACGAGTTTTGTTGAAAATATATAGAGACTTCTATGAAGCAAAAAACGCAATAGTTTTTAGGGACTAGTACCATTGTCAATGACAATAACCCATAGCCTTTTTAATTCAGTAAATTTAATAAAAGACAGTGACTATGAAAGTGGATTGTGTCTTTAACTTCTGCCCTCCGATTCACAAAAAAAGCTTTGGAAATCACAGGATATTGTGTTTATCTGTTGCCTACCAGCCATTATTCCTGATGTCTAAACTATTTGCTGGCAGTATGAGAGTAACACGTGTATCTGTCAACAAAATGGGTCATCTCTATACTCCTCTATATTTTCTTTAGTTGAAATCAATAAAGAAGAAATCAGAAACATCAGACACTGGAGGGCAAGAATGATGAAGTGTTTAACATTGCTCCCTGGTGTCTCTATCCCAAGGCACGTTGCCAGTTCATAACTATTTTAGCAGATTTAATGTTTTACTCGACCATGTGTCAGCCAACCCTTCGGACTGCTTTATATACTAACATTTTTCTGTCTATGTCATACATTTATGGGCAATAATTAGAAATCTGAAGCAGATTGATTCTGTTCTTAACGCTCTGTATAACATTGTTATGCAAACAGATTTTCAGATTGCATCTCCTTCTGTGTATCAGGCATACGCAAACTATATCTGATAACAAAAAAAATCTGTAAACAAGGCCTTGCTAATATTTTTGGAATGAGCATATATGGTTTTCATTCATAAGCAAATGAAGACTGGGTTATAATTACAGCCCTGTGAAAATAAATATTGAGGATAATTCATTCATTCATTTCCAATCACTTCTGAGATAAGCCTTTATGACCTAGAGTAAAAACTACGTTTTTGTCTTCTAATGTTATCATTACATCACATACAGTGAAATGCAGATCAATATTAATGCAAAATGGGAGGGGGAAAAACAGCAATAAAAGTCACAGAAACACAAAGAGAGACATTAAATTCCACCACTGCTAAAGTGAATCTCCAGAGCATGCATCAACTGCAAGGTCAACTACTGCAGATATGACCTTAAAGCATTATTCCTTGGCAGAGATGGCATAACGGATGATTGAATAGGTAACTGATTATGACATCTGGCAAAGCATAAAGGTAAATTTGAAAGTGACTGGATGATTAAAATAGCATATTTATCAGAACTATTGTTTTTAGAAACACCAACTGAAATAATTGCATCTACCACAATGAACTAAGAACAGAATGTGTTAGGGACAGTGTTTCTTGTGCTACTGTGAATTTTGTTCCATATTTACCACAGGGTAAAAACATGAGAAGGTAACAGCATGGTTCTGGCACAGCTACAAAATTCATATTCTCATCCAAATTTCAAATCCCTCACCGTTCAATGGGATTTAGATAAAAATCTCTGATTCAGCTAATTATAGACAAACCTAAAGTGTAGCTCAGGATCCCAAACCACTCTGCAGTTCAAGAGCATTTGGATTTGGGGATTTTTGTTCAGGCTAATCTCCGTAAGCTGAAAACATGGAGAGAGAGTGTGGTATTGAAAGTGTTCAGCCTGGCACACACAAGCAGCTCAGTGGCAGCCATTGCAGTGCAGAAGCTTACAAGTACTCCAGTCATATTTCCTAATGGCAATCACTGGAAGACATTGCCTGTGTATATTAGAATTGCCAGTGATGGCAGGAGGAGATAATGGAAAACAAATACCAGAAATTATTATAACAACTGTGACAAAATATTGAGTACTAGCACATTTCTTTTAGCAAAATATTCAGAAAAACATATTCTAAAATATTCTGATCAGAGCTCAAAATGCAGTGAAGTTATTGGAATTGTTGCTGTTACAGTAGGAGCAGCAAATATTCCCAGTGTTTGTTTAATATAACACATAAGTCATGTTCTTTCCTTATTAAGCAAGCTTTGATTGTGTAGGGCTCCACAGATCTAAAACTCAAACCTCTAGACCTCCCAGGCAACTGACATCTCCAGGCTGCCACCAACAGAAGCTGTAACCAACTTGTGCTCCACTTCCTAGGACCTGCTCTGGCCCATGGAAAGCTCGACCTCAAGGGTTTGACGGACAGCAGCCCCATGGCTCCCTGCCCTATATAAACTCAAGGCGCATTCTAGGAAGTGTCCAGGCAACAGTGCAGATCTTCTGTACCTGTCATAACTGTTCCATCTCCTTGCTCTTGAATTCCTGGCTAGACCTTGGACTTTGCCTTCTGACTCAGACCCTGAAACCTGATTCTGACCCTTGGTATCAACCCTGCATGGATCGGATTACGAACTCCTCTGGTACTCCCAGTCTCAGTTTTGCCCCTGACTGCCCTTGCTGGGATCCAGACAAAATGAAAGAAAAAAGAATGGAATGTTTTGTAATGCACTTGTGTCTAAAACCACAAAAATCAAAACAGAAAGATCTACAAATTGGTTGTTGTCAAAATAGTCTAACAACATACATGGTTATGGCTCTCCTGAATAATCCCTCATTTAGGAGCATCTAGAAAAAGACTTTAAGTGATCAATTTTAGAAAGGAGAAATGCCTGTGAACTTCCACAGTCTCATTTTCTTGAACAATTAAAAGAAATATAAATAACCAGTAACTAGTATGCAATTAGCTAGAAGTACAGTGCCTGCAATTTTTTTGCCTTTACATTCTGTATTTCTACCTTTTAGATTAGGTACTGAATTAGAGTACCATGTGCGATGGTGAGCTACCAGTGAGAACACCACAGCAGGAGGCATCTCCTATGTGTATCTGTAGCATGGCAAGACTCACCCCGCGGCACCTCCCACTGGTCATGCAGAGAATTAGCTCATCAGCCTCCAGAGCTCCCCCTGCCGATTGGTGTCCCGCCTCTCGCTGGCCCCTGTGTCCCTTCCAGACCCCAGTGCCCCTTTATCTGGGGGGTTCTGCCCCAGCAGTATCCCCCCAGTCTCTGGGTCTCCCCTTCCCAGGGAACCCTAAAGCCCCCTAATCCCACCTTGCCTCAGCCTATGGGCTACTGCCAGTCACCATCTAGCCCCCTTCACTGGGGCCGACGACAATCTGTAAAAGCCAGTCATTATAGCCAAGGGGGGGTATGACCCAGTGTCTCTACCCAGCCCTAGCCTGCCCCTTTGCAGCCCCAGAACCTGTTTATGTCCCACACAAGGCCCTGCAGCCTGTGGGGTTTCCAGGAGGGCGCTCCCCAGCTCCTCTTACCTTTCCCCCAGCACTGCCCCACCTCAGGTTCCTGTTTAGCAGCCAGGTCCTTCCCTCTCTGCAATCAGAAAAAGACTGCCTACTCCGGGCCCACTGCCCTCTTATAAGGGCCAGCTGGGCCCTGATTGAACTGGCCACAGCTGCGGCTGCTCCCTTAATTAGCCTGGACTTTTCTCCCAGCCCCTAGCCCTCTACCAGGGCTGGCTTTAAGCCTGTCAGGGCTGGAGCAAGTGACCACCCCGCTACAGTATCTATGACTTTTACTGGAATTTGAATCAGTCTGAAGTATTAAAGTATGGCATACAATGCATGTTCAAGTTATTATACTGATAGAGTGGAAAATTCTTAATGACATTGTAAAATGCTGCTCCCTTGGGATAATTAAGAAGATGTAAAGACATAACCTTGGATGCAACAAAGCCTCCAATTTTGAAAATAAAAATAACGGAGTGGTCACAATTGTCAAGGACATGATGGCACACTCCACAAGACGGTACATCAGCCAGAGAATAGAAATGGAAAACTATATTTTCTTTTAGAAATAATGGAAATCAAAACCAAGAACTGCTTTAATTACTATAAAAAGAATGAGGAATACTTGTAACACCTTAGAGACTAACAAATTTATTTGAGAATAAGCTTTCGTGGGCTAAAATCTACTTCATCAGATACATGGAGTGGAGAATACAGGCATCTGATTAAGTGGGTTTCAGCGCACGAAAGCTTATGCTGAAATAAATTGGTTAGTCTCTAAGTACTCCTCATTCTTTTTGCTGATACAGACTAACACGGCTACCATTCTGAACCCTTTAATTACTATGTTCATCTGGTCTTGTGATATTGATACCACTTTGAAAGTGTTCTAGAGACTCTTAAGTTGAATTCCTATCTGAATTCTTCCAAATGTGTGTCGGTGGGTATGAACCTCTTTAAAAGGCAAGATCCAGCAACAGAAAGTTATTGTCCTCTATTCTGACCTTTCTTGCACCCCATGCAGACCCAGTGCCATGTGTTTCACTGGTGCACCTGCAAATTAGTGTATGAGGATTTAGCTGTATGACTCAAACTGGTGTAAAACAAGGTTTGTGCTCCTAAATTCACTCCATCATTTCCAGTGGTGTTTCACTGAAGCAGTACGATTTAACTAATAGGACATAGGGCCTTATGGAGGCTACACTAGGGGGACATATGCTGCACATAAAAAGGCATTAAAGTGATGAAATTTCTGGTGAATTATTATGTGCAGTCAAAGTTCAACGTTAAGATATGTTTGTTTAAACCTTGGGCCTACAGTTTCATATGTCAGTGGGATATGTCAAAAGTCTTCAGGTAGGCCTAAAAAAAAAGTTGATTTTACTAGAGGCAGTGAGCAATTACTCCACTCATTAGCTACTGGCAATGGCACTTTCCTATAGGTTATAGATGCTTGCTGTGTATCAAGTTGCCTATTTATACCATCCAAGCAGTTCACAAGAGGTTGATTAAGGTATTCTGCATGATTTACCGTTTATTTGTCTTTGTATGCCTCTCTCTTTTTTGCTCTCTAAATCTGCCACAAGCCTCAAGAAAGGAAAGGTCGCCAGTCTGCTGTTGACATAATTAGCCTACTCAGACATTATCAGACACCATCCATGCTACTTAAAAACAAAGATGCATATGAATTGTTTTTCATGGCTTCCTGAAATGCTAGTGCTGCACAAACAAACATCCCTTTCCCAACACACTAACACATTCATTGTATAGTACTCAATTACCAGGAACTTTAAGTATAAATACTCTATGGCAACAGACTTACAAAACCTGTACCCGATAAAAGTTGCCAATCTTTTGATTAAATGTTACATTCCAATTATCTGTGACTGTGCAAAGTTATACACTCCAGTTGATTATTTCACATATAGAAATCATAAGTGATATTCAAACTCAGCACCCAGGGCATCAAAGCACTGCTACCACACCCATTAATGTTAAAAACAAAAAAAGAAAAAAGAAAAAAAAAGGAGCTCTGGTAGCTCAGCTAATAGGCTTTTTGTATTTTTCTATCATAGATAAATACTGTGTATTAAGAAACACTGCTCTTAACATTTTAAATAACATTTTAAAAAAGGTTTCAGAGTAACAGCCGTGTTAGTCTGTATTCGCAAAAAGAAAAGGAGTACTTGTGGCACCTTAGAGACTAACCAATTTATTTGAGCATAAGC
The DNA here is from genome assembly GCF_965152235.1 of Eretmochelys imbricata. Taxonomy (NCBI): domain Eukaryota; kingdom Metazoa; phylum Chordata; order Testudines; family Cheloniidae; genus Eretmochelys; species Eretmochelys imbricata. The sequence continues at coordinate 68,559,018 of NC_135579.1, read as the reverse complement.
TTTCGTGAGCTACAGCTCACTTAAAAAAGAGTTGATACATTTAATAAACTTCCAATGTTCTGTGTTCCAGGATGGCTGGCCAAGGCTACCAGGGATTGGCTTTTTTAAAGCGAACAAGCCCTTCTTGTCCCACCTGTTAGTAATGAATCACCTAGGCGGCTGACTGGCAGCTTATTGGCTAACAAGCACCTGGACTTAATAAAAGGCTACCAGAGCTCAGCTGGACGGGTGACACTAAAGAGAGAGAAGGGCCTAAGGAGAAGTCTCTTATGTTGTTGTTGAACTTGCTGTTAATAAATAAGACCCCCAGAAAGTGGGGAGGGGCACTGTTTGATAATAAAACCTTACTAAACCTATCATCAACCCAGTTGTGGAAATTAAGGACTGAATTACCTGCAGCACTGCATCTGGCCTCAAGGGCATGTGTGGGGATGGTAGGCACCTTTTACTTTCTCATTCAAATATGCACATATTGAAATGCAATGTAATACTCAACCTCATATTGGTGTAATGATTCATGACAATGCCAAGCTTAGGTTCTGGAAGAACTGCTCACAGAAAACTCCAGATTTAAAACTCTATCCAAAGAAAAAAGGAGAAGCATCCTCTGATTGCCATGGTGATTGAGGTTAAAGTCTCTCCAAATTCAGATTCGAAGGTGCTTTAATTTCTTTCATGCCCAACTATTTCAGAGACTTCATACAATCTCTCTGTTTTCTTGCCATGTATCATCAAAGGCCAGCAAATTTTTAGTTAAAATTGTTAAAGCTTTGCTCTAGTCCTTCAAGACACATCACAGCCAAAAGAAACCCAGCATTTCACTGAATCCAGTGATTATGGAAGCAGCACCTTTCTCAATTTTTGCAACAACTTTTGCATCTAGAAGAAAATATTTAACATATCCAGATATTTTGGCACATCCCTGATAGTTATGTAAGCAAAATGGAAAATAATATCCAGCTGGCTATACAGTAACTCCTCACTTAACGTTGTAGTTATATTCCTGAAAAATGTGACTTTAACGATGTTAAGCAAATCTAATTTCCCCATAAGAATTAATGTAAATGGGGGCAGGGGGGTGTTAAGGTTCCAGGGAATTTTTTTTTGCCAGACAAAAGGCAGTGTATACATGTACAGTATAAGTTTTAAACAATTTTAAACAGGCAATTTAATATAGGTATAAGTTTGAAACAGTTTTAAACAAACAATTTAATACTACAATCATCATTGCTGAGTATGAAGCTTGGTGGAGTCAGAGAGTGGAAGAGGGTGGATTGTCCAGCTGCTCCTCTTGCTGAACTTTCCAAACTTGAAAAAACACACCTAGAGATTGTTGTTTTGCTTTCCTTTTTTTTTCTTGGTAAACTTTTTTATAGCAAGTCATTAGATGACCAACTCCCCTAATCACTTTGGAGCTGCGTTCCCTGTCAAGGATTGTCTTCAATCATCTGGAAAGCTTCAGAAAGATGTTTATTAGTCAAATTTCAATGGGTTGGTTCTTCTTTTACTTCTTGGCCCGCTTCTTCCATTGCTCTCATCACCTCTCGTTGCATCAAATCTTCATTGGTTAGCTCTTCTCCATGTGATTGCAGAAGTTGTGTAACGTCAGCTTCTTCCACCTCATCAAAACCTGCTTTCTTGGCCAAGCTGAGGATAGCTTTCTTCATAGTGGGAACAACATTTTAAAATCCTTTTAAGTCATTGACACATTCAGGCCACAACTTCTCCCACATGCCATTCATGCATGCCTGAGTAACTTCAGCCCAGGACTCACCAATATTATTGATGCACTTGCGGATGTTGAAGTCACACCGAAATTGCTGAATCGTAGGTTTGCCTTCCCCATCGGTGCCTCTGATGAGCTGGTCGAAAGTACGGTGTAAGTAATATGCCTTAAATGCAGTGATGGCTCCATGGTCCATGGGTTGGATGAGTGATTTGGTGTTAGGTGCACAAAATTGATATTTTTGCACAGGTCATCCAGGATGATTGGATGAGCCGTTGCATTATCAATAAGCAATAAAATCTTGAAATCAAGATTTTCCTTGGCACAGTATTCCTTCTATGCAGGGGCGGCATAGAGAGTCAGCCACTCTGAAAAAATAGCTCCAATTATCCATGCCTTCTTATTGGATCTCCAAATGACTGGAAGGTGTTCGTTTGAAAATCCCTTGAGAGTGTGTGGTGTTTCAGATTGGTACACTGTCAGTGGCTTCATGTTCCTGTCTCCGGCAGCATTACCCCCTAGAAGCAAAGTTAGGTGGTTTTTAGCTGCTTTAAATCCAGGTGCTGTCTTCTTCTCTCAGGAAATGTAAGACAACACAGGTATCCTCTTCCAGTACAGGCCCATTTCATCAACACTGAAGACTTGTTTAGGGGAATAACCACCTTCCTCAATTATTTTCTTGAGATAGTCGGGGAATTTTTTAGCTGCTGGTGCTGTATCAGCACTAGCTGCCTCACTGGACATCTTGATGTTATCCAGGTGGAAGCACATCTTCAACCAATCAAACCATCCCCGACTTGCTGTGAAAGTCTCTGTCTGTGATCCTTCACCTTGGTCTCTCTTCAAATTGTCGTACAAACTTTTTGCCTTAGCTTGTATCACTAGCAAACTTAGAGGTATGTTCTGCTGGTTTTGGTCCTCTATCCACAATGACAGAAGACACTCCATGTTTTCCAGTAAACTACTTCTTGATTGACTTATTGTCGTAGCATTAAGTGGCGTTACACACCAAGCACTAGCCCTGACCTTGTCGGCATTACTCCAAATTGTTCTCACAGTGGTCGGAGTAAGACCTAGAGTGATGCCAATGTCTACTGCATGCTCACCTGCATCAAAACCCCTTAAAATATCTAATTTAGTACCCAAACTAATGGTTTTCTGGCTGCTAGTGGTACTGCTACTGCTAGGCACTCCACTATCACTTGCTGGACATTTTTGATTCATGATGCTGGGTGATGCTCTTCTGGACGGCACATGCAAGTGTTACTCTTCACTCCCTTCAGCCTGGAGTGGCCAGGGTCATGCAGCATCAATCAACTATTGCAAGGGAAATAATCTGGAAAACCCATGTCATTCTCCATGGTAATCTGCTCCCCTACTGGAAGCCCTGTGGGCTTAGGCTAGGACTAGTTAAGGAGGTTCTTACTTCCTTGCAGGTTCTTACTTTTGCAGGAGCCCTGCTGGAGGACCAAAGGCCTGTCTTCTAGGGTGCCCTGGAAAAGCTGGCCCTGCTGCATCTCCCCTAGTAACCATGCACTCAGCACCTGAGCAGCATTGCAGCCAATGTAGTAAGCCCAGCAGCAAATGTTATTTTCCTCCTCTGTGCCCCTCCCTGCTGTGTGTGCATGCAGGGACAGGGAGATGCAGCTGGCATTAAAGTTAATGGCAAAGCTCTCGTGGATTTCCCAGACTTTCATAGGAGCAGGGCCAAGTTCTGTGCCTCTCTACGCTGCTTCTCCCCCTTGCTACAGCGAAGAGGCACTGGAATGTTATTACTGTCACTTGCTTTGGGTTGGCTGCCGCCCCCTGTGTTCTTACCTCCCTCCAGCGAAGGGTTGTGGGGGAGCGGATGGAACATTGTTTATTCAGCCGCAAGACAGCAAGGAAGGGCCGCTGCTGTGCACCCCCTTTGCAGGCAGCTGGTGGCCTCGCACGCGCTTGGCATAGCGCCCTATTCCCGAGCAGAGCGGCGGCTGAGCCATAAAGCAACGGTGAATCGCTGTGGAGGCTGGGTAGCGTGCACGTGGTGTGTGTTTACAATACGTACTGTACAGTCCTGTAGTTGGGAGCTGCCCTCGCCTTACCCCACACAGGTACAGCCCACTGCAGACAATAAGGCAGGCAAGGAAGCTGCCATGTTAGGCTAGGAAGAGCCTTGAGCAGCAGCTTCCCCTACTGTGCAAGCACAGGCGGTGAATTTGCCAGGGGGTGCTCAACCCCCGGCTCTGCCCCAGGCCCGCCCCCACCCCACCCTTTCCCCGAAGTCCCCTCCCCTGCCCTGTCTCTTCCCATCCCCACTCCACCTCCTCCCCAGAGCACCTCACGTCCTCGCTCCTCCCCCAACAAGCCTCCTGAACACAGCAGAACAGCTAATTGCTGCAGGCAGGAGGCAGGAGAAGGGGGAAGGTGCTGATCTGCGGAGTCCGCCAGTGGGTGGGAGGTGCTGGGAGGGCGGGAGTGTAGGGGAGCTGACTGCGGGGGCTGCCAGCCCACTCTGGTTACAAGTTGTGCAATGCACTCTAATAAAGTCACTGCTCTTCCAGAGAATCCTGCAAGCCATGGACAAAGAAGGTAGCCAAATGACGTTGTAAACGAGCACTGCACAACTTTAAACGAGCATGTTCTCTAATAGAGCATGGATGTAGCATCAAAACAACATTAACCGGGAGGACGTTAAGAGAGGAGTTACTGTATAAGAACCAAGGGCCAGAACTAAAGTTACTGTCATGATTACACAGCCACATGGTAGACATTAGTTATCATTAATGTTTGCAATGTGCATCTTTTCTGAGATGCTGAAGTTGCTTTTTATGTCAAAAACATAGTGGGATCTTCATAAGTGGTGAGGTGCCTAGGAGTTTGATGCCTAGGTGCTTTTGATAATCCCAGTAGGTGCCTATCTGTACCAACCTCTGAAAATGTGGCCTCAGAGCTAGAAGTGTCAGCGCATTGATCTTTGAAGAAATTGATGAGCAGCATACTGAAAGACACTTGTTGACATGAAAAGTGGCTTAAACATCTCTGAAAAGATGCAAATCTAAACCACTAATGATAACTAAAGGGTGTTGTTATGGTCCAGTAGCTGTTGGTATTTAATTAAAAATAAATAAAACAACAGCATTGTCCTCTCTCAACCTCTTCTGTGTGGCTGTGTAAACATGACAGTAACTTTAAATCTGGTTGACAACTACTTCCTCACCTGTCAGCAGACAGTGAGTTGCAGTTCAAACAGTGTTACACAGGAAAACATGTCCTAATCCCCCTCCTCTACTCCAAATCCAACAGGAAAAATTTGGAGCACAGTTGAATGCTAGGTCAAAAATGTCATAGCTTAGCAAGCAACTAAACAATTAAAAATATAACTTTGGAACAAAGAAAGATGATTCACTAGAACAAGAAAATTAGAAAGAACTCGAAACAGGGTTAGAATACACTTGCACACTACCATTGTAGAGAATTACACTGAGCTTGAAAATTTACAACCTTATGGAAATTAAATCTTCAACCTTGTACCCAGATTTTTATTTATATATATATATATACACACACACGTGTGTGTGTGATATCAGCAAAAATCTTTGCTGATGGGTAATCTGGATTCTTATCGAAAGCTCCCGTGTCATTATTAGGGAGATGTTCTGAAAAGATAGGGAGACTCAGACAAGAGGCAATAAATGTCCCCTTGCTATGCTTAGCCATTATATAAATCAATGACATTCAAAATTACATAGAAAAGAATATATCTTATGATATTTAATTGAACTGCACTTATCCAACACATCTAAATCTTCAGAAATGGTGATTCCTAGACTATGCAATCTGGAGTTTTGTAATACATTCAGCAAAATTTTGACTGAAATTGTCTAAAGTAACAATTTACATACAGCACCATCTTTATGAAGCAGACCTGCTGAAGCCCAGATACAATAGGCCTGTCTAATTGTAGGCGGAACATGATCATATGACACCTGAAGTTACCAGAAATAATATAACTGTCTATAGATTGTCAAGTGGTCCCAATAGTTTATTCCATTTTCTTTAGCAGAGTGTTGCTCTAAATAACCCTTTAAGTCCATGTGAATAACAAATCGACATTGAACTGGGAATGTTTGTCTTTTGATTTCTAAATCCTGCTGTGTTTTAATATTTATCTTCAGAGTAATCTTAGCCACCAGCAGCATAAGTACTTACAGGCTTCTAATACAGAAAAATTTCAGTTGCAAAATCTGGCACATTTCTAATTATATTCCAACCCCCTAGAGACTGCTTTCATATTGTAACTGCAGACTGGGCATTAGTGTCTGGAATTTCTTGAACTAAAGGAAGGTAGCATTAGCAATTTGATTAGTGGAACCTGGTTGCTTTCCCTCAATATTACAGTATGTTGAACTAGAGTCTGCATAAAACAAATAAATGAAACAGGTGCAAGACAGATTCTGATCTGGAAGGCTGCCAACTGATCAGCTCCACCGAGGTTTTATAATCTAACCAGAAACACATTTTGTTGATACGTAGCTCTTCTCCCCCAAGAATAACTTCTGCCAACCTTGGAAAGGGCTTAATGAATAGAATGCCCATATTGAAGGTTCAGGTAAATGCACTATAATACGTATTGTACCCAACAAGCTCTCTGCTCTACACACACAGATGACTAGTCTGACAATACATACCTACCTTTATGCCCGCCAGAAAATATCAACAGAAATGACAAAGGACTATCTAAAAGAGACACCCGTGTTTTTCATGCTCTTTTTGATAGACATTAACACAGTGATTGGACAGAAAATGCTACGCTCAGTAGCTTGGAGGACATATTTCCCAACTGGCTAGCTTTCCCTGGGTCCAGATAAACAACGGGAGGCAATGGATGGGCAATTTGGTAGCATTTTACACATGAACTTTATTTATCCTTCCATAAAATGTTTGAATGGTTCACAATACAAAACCATGTCTGTAACATCTCCCATTTCATCATACAATGCCAGCATCATCTGCAAAGGATGTCTGGTGCTGTACTACTAACATGCTTATTGCATCATAGATTAATACTGTGTATTTATAGTTTTAACCAATATTTTTATGCTGTATCCAGCTTTTCTGCTACTATTTCCCACTGTTTCTTTCTAATTCCTATTTCCAGGCTTTTGGGCTAATTTTCTTGTACCGTATGCTTTGTAGTGTTGAATCGGTCTAAGCTTTCTGATTTCTACACCTTTTGGTACATATGAAGATACAGAGAGTACTCCTTAAGTAGATGCCCAGGAGTTTGCAGTGGCAACAATAGCTAAAATCTTAGCTAATCAGCTTTTTGAGCATAAAAGCTGGTAGTTTCAAGAGTCTCAAAATCAGCTGACTGTGCTAAGGCAATTCCTCCATTTTGTACTATAAAACCTGCCAACTAGTTTCTGTGCATTAGGCTGCCTCTTCGTTGCTCTATATAGTCCACTCGAGACTTAAATTGTTCTCTCGTGTTGTGAATCCATGCCAATTTGAAATCTACACTCAAACATGTGTTGAGGTTTCATTATAATTGATTATATATCTACCCACCCAGGTACTCTGCATGCAAAAGTTCCCATCATCTTGTGGAGGAATTCTGCAGGATGAATGGTCTACTTCTATACAGACTAACTGAAACAAATATACCTAGCTAGTCTCGTGCTGAATTTCATCACCTCTTAAAAAGGGGGAAAAGCAAGTCTCTAATCACCAAAGGTAAAATTTTCAGAAGTGCCTAAATGACTAAGGAACCTAAGTCCCACTGACTTTCAATCAGTGACTTTAGGCATCTGTGATCAAATTCAACCAGGTTAGAGAGGACACTTTCACCTTTCCATTCTGACATTGTTTACTTGCCAAGAGAGAGACTTGCTCTAACACAATTCATTTTGTCATCAAAACAAGATGGCAAATTGCTTACAACTTTCAAATGATGAGTCTGAATTAGGGAAAAATAAGTCTGGATGGAGATTCTTCACTAGTCTGTATAACTTTATTGGGCAATTCTTTGCTGAATATACAGCAGATAGAACAGTATTTTATCTCCACTATAGCTCTGTACATGCCTGATCCAAACCTTGATAGAGCTTCCTGTCCCTCTCAAATCCAGTCTCTTTCAACCAACTATCCATTTTCTTTCATGCTTTTTCATTTCCAGAAGATGAGCCATATTGTAAGATTCCACAACATCTGGCATTCTATCAGGAGTGAAGACACGTACAGGCAAATTTACAAAGGACTCTAAATTTATATGCCTATGTTTTGGCACACTTCCTTTTTGCTACCTTAGTTTAAGTGGGCAGAAAACCTTAGCTGTGAATTTGCAAATGGTATTTGTGCTGGCAAACCAGGTAGTTGCATGCCTAATTACTAGAATTAGTGGTAAAATGGAGAGGGGAGCTTCATACAAAATGCTGACAGAGGAGAAAAATCCAAATCCAAATTATTTGAGTGAAAAAATGGATTCTGAAATGCTGCCACAGTGCCTTGTGGATTTGTAGTTTGGCTGCCTTATGTTGCCCTTTTCCTCTGTAGACTGTGTCCTGTAATTTGACTACATCTCCCATGATGCACCATGCTCCCCCCAATCTGAAATTTTAATGTATGATTTTTCCAAGAAACACAAGTAATCTTAAATTCTAACCACACTGATACTTCCTCAAATATAGATTTTCCCGGTAGACTAGCTATGTCCTGTACTGTGATATGCTTTATTTTGCCTCTCAGTAATTAATTGGGTAAAGCCCATCACTAAGGTGCAAAAAAAGTCTCCAGAAAAAAAAAAAGCAGTAATCAGCATTTTTCTGTAATTAAAATTCACAGGAAGTTACCAACAGCCTTGAGGACCTGGAGAAATGAAGAGAGAAGCCCATCAACTGAAGAGAGAAATGCAGCAACATACTCATGTAGATAATATACCAATAGAATTTTTAAGCAAGAATCTTCCCATGAGTACAACTTTAGGGACATATACTGAAAAGATCCACTATCTTGTGATGAACACCTGGAGCATATGGGATCTGATTATATTAACATAGTGATACTGCCCCTTTTATTTCTCCCAGGTCTGGACCCAGCCTGGATCAGATACCCAGCATGAGGCTCTCTTTATAATTCAAGTTGAAACATGACCCACACAGCCACTAGAGCCTCAAATCAGTCCAGTCATGCCCACTGGCAGGCTGGAAAGATAATAAAAGTAAATAAAACACATTCCCAAAAAATCCTTCCTTCCTTACATCTATTCCACCTCCCACATGAAGAAGCCTATGCCATGAACTCCTCAGATCCATATGCAAGTATAACAACACTTCAGCAAAGATCTCAGCAGAGAAGAAGGCACCAAGGATTTCTCACAGTTGAATATTGATCATTTGTGTACTTATGACATTCAGCTTTGAAAGGTCCAGGCTTTAAAATACATTCCTGAGTGTTTGGAATCCTGGAGACTATTTAAACTAAAATGATGTGAAATATTATGTAAACAGTAACAATTATGTGTCATAATACTTAGGGGTTGTTTTTAGGGCTGTCAAGAGATTAAAAAAATGAATCACGATTAATCGCACTGTTAAACAATAATAGAATACCATTTATTTAAATATTTTGGATGTTTTCTACATTTTTATATATACTGATTTCAATTACAACACAGAATACAAAATGTACAATGCTCACTTATTTTTTATTACAAATATTTGCACTGTAAAAAAGAAAAGAAATAGTATATTTTAATTCACCTAATACAAATACTATCATGCAATCTCTTTATAATGAAAGTTGAACTCACAAATATAGAATTATGTACAAAAAATAACTGCATTCAAAAATAAAACAATGTAAAACTTTAGAACCTACAAGTCCACTCAGTCCTACTTCAGCCAATTGCTCAGACAAACAAGTTTGGTAACAATTTGCAGGAGTAATGCTGCTCACGTCTTGCTTACAATGTCACCTGAAAGTGAGAACAGGCGTTCGCATAGCACAGTTGTAGCGGGCATCACAAGATATTTATGTGCCAGATGCGCTAAAAATTCATATGTCCCTTTCATGCTTCAACCACCATTCCAGAAGACATGCGTCCATGCTGATGACGGGTTCTGTTCGATAACAATCCAAAGCAGAGTGGACCGCCGCATGTTCATTTTCATCATCTGAGTCGATGCCACCAGCAGAAGGTTGATTTTCTTTTTTGGTTGTTCGGGTTCTGTAGTTTCCGCATCGGAGTGTTGCTCTTTTAAGACATCTGAAAGCATTCTCCACACCTCGTCCCTCTCAGATTTTGGAAGGCACGTCAGTTCTTAAACCTGGGTCGAGTACTGTATCTATCCTTAAAAATCTCACATTGGTGCCATCTTTGTGTTTTGTCAAATCTGCTGTGAAAAGTGTTCTTAAAATGAACATGTGCTGGGTCATCATCTGAGACTGCTATAACATGAAATATATTGCAGAATGCAAGTAAAACAGAGCAGGGGACAGACAATTCTCTCCCAAGGAGTTCAGTCACAAATTTAATTAACCATTCTTTTTTTAACGAGCATCATCAGCATGGAAGCATGTCTTCTGGAACGGTGGCTGAAGCATGAAGGGGCACATGAATGTGTTGCATATCTGGTATGTAAATACCTTGCAATGCTGGCTACAAAAGTGCAATGCCATGCAAACACCTGTTCTCATGTTCAGGTGATGTAAATAAGAAGCAGTCAGCAGTATCTCCCATAAATGTAAATAAACTTGTTTGTCTTAGGTATTGGCTGAACAGGAAGTAGGACTGAGTGGACTTGTAGGGTCTAAAGTTTTACATTGTTTTGTTTTTGAGTGCAGTTATGTAACAAAAAAAATCTACATGTGTAAGTTACACTTTCACGATAAAGAGATTGCACTACAGTGCTTGTATGAGGTGAATTGAAAAATACTATTTCTTTTATCATTTTTACAGTGCAAATATTTGTAATAAAATAATAATATAAAGTAAGCACTGTACACTTTGTATTCTGTGTTGTAATAGAAATCAATATATTTGAAAATGTAGAAAAACATCCAAAAATATTTAATAAATTTCAATTGATATTCTATTGTTTAACAGCGTTAATTGTGTTTAATCACAATTAATTTTTTTAATCGCAGTTAATTTTTTTAGTTAATCGCGTGAGTTAACTGTGATTAATCGACGGCCCTATTTTTTTTAACTTTATCCTATTTGACTATATCAGAACTTACTTTCAACTTTTGAATGCTCAAATGTGGGAAACTGAAAAAAAGGGACTAAAAATAAGGGATACAAAAACGTTATTCATGTAAGAAACTTAAGATGATCTGGGATTCATTTCTTTAGCATAAATAACTATAATTACAGTTTCATGATACTTTATTTCTGATGTAAATAATTTTCAACAATAAAAGTGAGGGAATATGAAATTTGTCTTGAACCTGGGTAATTCTGGAACTAAAATAAATGATGCACCCCAAAACGAGGAACATTTGAGAGGTATGTATAGATTTACCAGATATCCCATTTTTATGTTTCTGTTTTTTTAATTTATTTTGCAGTGAGAGGGAGAAAGTAGAATTTTGTGACATTAACTCTAGGACTAAGTTTTGTCAGCACAGAAGATATGTTTAAACAGCAAGCATGGGTTAGCCTTTCAGACCTACCTTAAATCTAGCTAAGCGCAGATAACAATAGCAGTGAAGACAGTGCAATGCAGGCTTCAGCATGGGTCGTAGTAGCTCAGCACAGACACTGTTATGGACTTGGCTTACTCTCCCACTCTGACGTCTATTCTGCACACTTAGTGTACAGCAGGCTGCAGCACTATAGATTTACACACCAGCTTGCCATGCAGTAAATACTCGTGTAGTCACGCCCCATATCTACACCGTAGACAAACCAAAGCGCCTGTAAGCTCTTCAAGCCTCATTGCTCTGGATATTTAATTTTTCCTTTGTTTCTGAACTCACACCACACCAGGAGGAACTCTGAGGCATTCTGAGCTCCCTGGAAAACAGGGGGATGCATCATTCCTTAAAAAAATTGTGGCACACCCACTCCCTCTGTGGCTCACCAGCCTTGCTAGTTAGTTAAAGAAACAGATTGATAGAGCCAGAAGAGTTCCCAGAAGTTACCTACTACAGGACAGGCCTAACAAAGAAAATAACAGAACGCCACTAGCCGTCACCTTCAGCCCCCAACTAAAACCCCTCCAACGCATTATTAAGGACCTACAACCTATCCTAAAGGATGACCCAACACTCTCACAAATCTTGGGAGACAGGCCAGTCCTTGCCTACAGACAGCCCCGCAACCTGAAGCAAATACTCACCAACAACCACATACCACACAACAGAACCACTAACCCAGGAACTTATCCTTGCAACAAAGCCCGTTGCCAATTGTGCCCACATATCTATTCAGGGGACACCATCACAGGGCCTAATAACATCAGCCACACTATCAGAGGCTCGTTCACCTGCACATCCACCAATGTGATTTATGCCATCATGTGCCAGCAATGCCCCTCTGCCATGTACATTGGTCAAACTGGACAGTCTCTACGTAAAAGAATAAATGGACACAAATCAGATGTCAAGAATTATAACATTCATAAACCAGTCGGAGAACACTTCAATCTCTCTGGTCACGCAATCACAGACATGAAGGTCGCTATCTTAAAACAAAAAAACTTCAAATCCAGACTCCAGCGAGAAACTGCTGAATTGGAATTCATTTGCAAATTGGATACTATTAATTTAGGCTTAAATAGAGACTGGGAGTGGCTAAGTCATTATGCAAGGTAGCCTATTTCCTCTTGTTTTTTCCTCCCCCCCCCCAGATGTTCTGGTTTAACTTGGATTTAAACTTGGAGAGTGGTCAGTTTGGACGAGCTATTACCAGCAGGAGAGTGAGTCTGTGTGTGTATGGGGGTGGGTTTTTGGAGGGGGGTGAGGGAGTGAGAGAACCTGGATTTGTGCAGGAAATGGCCTAACTTCATTATCATGCACATTGTGTAAAGAGTTGTCACTTTGGATGGGCTATCACCAGCAGGAGAGTGAATTTGTGTGGGGGGGTGGAGGGTGAGAAAACCTGGATTTGTGCTGGAAATGGCCTAACCTGACGATTACTTTAGATAAGCTATTACCAGCAGGACAGTGGGGTGGGAGGAGGTATTGTTTCATATTCTCTGTGTATATATAAAGTCTGCTGCAGTTTCCACGGTATGTATCTGATGAAGTGAGCTGTAGCTCACGAAAGCTCATGCTCAAATAAATTGGTTAGTCTCTAAGGTGCCACAAGTACTCCTTTTCTTTTTGCGAATACAGACTAACACGGCTGTTACTCTGAAATAAGAAGGGAATGGGGTCATTACTACACTTTCTCCCTGCACCTTTGGGGATGGCTGGCAACCCAGGAGGTGCTAGAAGAACAAAGCTCATGTGCTCAAGAGACGCTGGGGAATGTAAATACGTCAGACTTATGCTCAGAGTCAAAAGAGGTGTGAGTTGCTCTTTGTGCATCTACACAAAGGCCTAACCAGAATATTATTTATCAATATCTGATCAACTATTCTGACAAATAACTTCTGTAAATTTCATTTGATCATAGTCTATAATCAGAAATTACTCATAGAAAAAAATCAGTAATCTAGTCCATCACTTTGTCAATTTAGGATTGTTTACTTCTGTATACTACTGTATACTCCAGTAATTTGCCAATCCAGATCTAAGTGACTCAACAAACAAAACATCTGTCACTTCTCTTGGGAGACCATTCCACATTAGAACCTCCTGGTGGGAATTATTTTCCCGATACACAACCTACATTTCCAATCCATAGTCCTTAAGTGACATTTGCCCTCATCACCAGTTGCTCCACCACAGCACAAACAGCAGACTGTGTAAGTGAAGCACAGAGACAAGGTGAGGGAGGTAATATCTTTTATTGGACCAACATCGGCTGGTGAAAGAGAGAAGCTTTCGAGCTTACACAGAGCTCTTCTTCAAGTCTGAGTTATTTTAAAAATTGAAGTGAAAAGCAGGCAGTACCAGAAACGCAAGCCGAGGTGCAGCATGTCAGGAGAGAGGCATAGTGGTGCAACGAAGTTGGGAAACTCACTCATGGCCTCTTTTGCTTAAACAAAAGCAAAAACAAAAAATGTATAGTTATCTTACAACCAAAGCACTAAATTAATAAAGCTGGTACAGATGCAATTGCCTCGAGTATGTCTCAGAAAACTTAAAAAAACAGTCCCCAGGAGCCTGGACTGCTGAAACAGCAGGGCCCCTTGAGCAGCTGCTGCTATTTTGTCACCTTTCTCTGCTGACAGTTTTTTTTAAAAATGCAGAAAAAAAAAAGCAGTCAATACCTACTACTACAATTCAAAACTGGTGTTAAAATGGGCTTTGAACGGGAAACACAACTGCAACGTCTCAAGGTAAAGAGAAGCCACTCTGCACCAGCTTGCATCTTTATGTAGGTTGAAAGGAGTGGCAAACATCACCATCCACATATAGTGAAAATGTTCTAAAAGAAGTTAAAACATGTCCTCTCAGTAATTAGGATCAAACAAAACACTCCTACATTCTAACCCGCCTGGTTTAAAATAGGAGGGACCATATTCTGCTCTCTTACACTCATGTAACTCCATTGTCCATGGATGTAACTTTGGTTCAATTACTTCAATTTCCACATCAAAAAAAGGAAGAAGAAAAAGGTGCGAAGAGAAGAGGATTAGAAACAAGGTGTGAGACAAGCAAAGTATACAGCTCACAGCGAAAGAAAAGAACCCCTCCTGGCATGCCCTTTTCTAGCTGAAGGAAGTGAAGTGTGCACAGTATGCATTCATTACCTAAATCCAAGGATTTTCGTACAACAGGTCGAACCTTTAACATTTATTTATTTTGACTACAAATTCAATATTCTTAGGACTGGGTTGTCTAACTAGATTCAAAAAAAAAAGGAGTACTTGTGGCACCTTAGAGACTAACGAATTTATTTGAGCATGAGCTTTCGTGAGCTACAGCTCACTTCATCAGATGCATACTGTGGAAGTGAGCTGTAGCTCACGAAAGCTCATGCTCAAATAAATTCGTTAGTCTCTAAGGTGCCACAAGTACTCCTTTTCTTTTTGCGAATACAGACTAACACGGCTGTTACTCTGAAACCTAACTAGATTCAGTCCCTTTCCTTTCCTCAAGAGGAATAAAGAGGACACAATCTGGCCAGCAGAGAATTTTCGTGGTATAGAGGAAACCCCTGTTGGTGCAAGTATGCTGGCAAATACACTTTGTCACACAGAGGATTGCAGAGAAGGTAGGGGGTGAAGAGGAAGCATGAGGGAGCTTTGCTCTCCTCCACCTGCACAGGGTCTGTGAAGGACCCTAAGCCAGTAGCGGAACTTAGAAATGCTTGACAACATCTCTAAATGGTATCAGGGCCAGGACTATTCCCAGAAATAACACTTCCCACTCTCTCTTGCACCAAGCACAGCTCTGGCACAGAAGAGAATCTTCTCCACATGTCAGCATTCTTATAAAATGACTCAAACACAAATCTCTAATGATCAGGTCCATTCTGCTGAGCTTTCTGAAACTGGATTTTTCAAATTGCCGTGAACAGGAATCTTAGCAAGAGCTCAGAGAGATTTTCCTTTGATTTAAAAGATGTAGGCTAATGGTTTTGGAGCAGAAGATTTAGAATTTTGCTCCCAGTAGCTAGCAAACATAGTGTGTCTATGAATGCTGCTATAGATTACCATTTGCAAGTCTGTTTTTGATGATACTCAGTACTGAAACAGAATTTCTTCTTGGTGAATCCCCTGGGCACTCAGCACTGTAAGCCATAGAAGCACAAATACTTTGTGCCCCCAGCAGGAAATGTGCAGTGACCCATTGCCCAATTTTGACACCTGAAGACAAGATATATTCACTACATTCAGTTTGTTTAAAATAATTCTTTTTTATCAAGGCAAAATCTAAAAAATCCTCTGATGCTCTACAAAGTAGTTCAAAGGAAAGGGGTCATAAAAAAGCACTTACATGTTCAGTAGCTTAATATGTAGACAGGAATTTTAAAAAAAAGTTTCTCTCCCATACACATACAATTCACCTAACTGGTTTGCCTCAAAGAAACTGATCTAGCCTAAAGACAACTGCTGCTTAATCAGGAAATAGTAGCATACCTTCTGCTTAATGGGGATACAGCTGGCCAGTGCCAACCAGGGCTTACCCAGATATTTCATAGATGTGAAATTCTAAGCTCCACCTTTTACTACAACCTAATAAAAAGAAATAAAACACCAAATGCATTAAATGTTTTAATTTTTGTATTCAGATTCATATTCAAAAGGACATATATCATTTTCTGTCTTCATAAATGAGAACTGAGATGGCAGACCACCCACTAAGGGACCCTAATTAAAAGAACTTTGTGTGTGTATGTGTGTGTTGGGCAGTAATGCATGTTATATATACATAAAACAAAATAAACAGCCTTCTCCTCTTTATTTCATAATCAAATTAAGTTTACTGAGTAGAGCTGAGTGAATTTTTTTTACCAAACAATTTTCAGTGAAAAATCCAGATTTGGGTTGACAAACATTTTGCAAATTCATATCAAATTCACTGAATTGTTTCTGTCAAAAAATCCAAAAAAACCCAGAATATTTTGTTTCAATATTTTCCAAATGAAATGTTTTGATGTTTGGATTCAAAATGACTTTTCATTTATATATTTCCTTCAATTTTAATTAAAACAAAAACCTTTAAAATCTTGAAACTGAAACATAATGCTTTATTTTGGGTCGAATCAAAATGTTTAATTCAACCCCAAACAATTTTTTTTGACTTTTCACTTTGCCAAAGATTTGTCATCATTTTGGGTCAAAACATTTTTTTTTCCAATTCTTCAGAACTGCCAGTGAACTGAAAAGTCAGTTACTTCACAGTTCTGTTACTGAGTAGCAACCATGTAGCATCACATCATCTGCAACAGCCAAACACTTCAAACTAAGTAAGTGAATAGCCCGGGAGACTGTAAATCTTGCACTACATACATAGTAAACAAGTTATTCTTCTCAAGTATAAAGTAATGGACATTCACAACACCATCTTTACTTTGAAAGAATACTTTTTATTTTGGGTCAGAGTTAATAAACTAAACTCCGCTGCAAAGCTGTATCTAGAGCCTACCATTTCAGCTAAAGGAAGCTCTTGCTTAGCTATCAGCTACACAAGGACTTGTATGTCCTGTCTAAGCAGCAGCTGCTGAAAATATTCACACACAAGCAGGGGGACCAATTTTTCCCTCCCAAAAGAATTCAGCTCCTATTTAGGCACATAAATAAAGGGCCAAATTTTCTGAAGTGTTCAGCCCCCAACTGCTCACACTGTGAGACTTATGGCCAGATTTTCAAAGGAGCCCAGCATGTTGGATGCTAAACTCTTTTAAAAATGTGGCCACTTATTTTGGAGCCCAAATGAGAGATGAACTGTTTCGAAAATCTCCCCCAGAGGATCCAAACCTGCTCCCTTTGAGGTCAATGGCTAAAGACCGCCCCAAAGAGATCAATGGGAACAGATTAGGACCCATAACTCCCTATGAAATCAAAAGAAGCAGGCTGAGACTCCAACAAAAATATAGCTTTGCTTAACTACAGTCTACTGGCTTTAAATACAGGCATTCACAAGCTTTTACATAGATTTAAATACATGGAAAGTTTACAGGGTAAGAAACAAGTTTGTTTGGAGCTAAAAGGACCCAAACAAATGGAAGACAAAAGTCAAAATTTCAAATACAATTATTTTAAATTACCTCCTAAAAATTAAAAAAATTGAAGAATTTTCTTTAACCTCATCATGAACATTCTCCTTTGCCATCATAGTAATGCAGGTAATTTTCTGGTCAGACCAGTTTTCCCAATCACAGTCATAAGGACACTAAAGGAGGTTTACAACCTTAATTACGGCCAAAGTGCTGCCACTACGTAATGCAGTAGGAACAGGCACTTGGAATCACTTCGCTTCCGTCATCTACTGAAATGTAACTTCCTTGGGCATGAAACATGCCAACTGCAAAACAATAAACCAAAATAAAACATTACCACGACTTCAAAACAATTTAAGAGAGGACTTGGAGAATACCCTGCCAAATGAGGCTGCAGGGAGACTGTAACCTATGCACTGGGGAACCACACAAGCCCTTATTCAGAAAGTCTAACTTAAGCACCTTTGATTTCAATGTGACTATGCCTGTGCTTAACGTTAGGCTTATTTATGTCAAACCAACATCCCCAAATTGGAAAGTCACACCTCATAACCTTTCTCAAAAAAAAAAAAAAAAAGTCACAATCTTTAATCCCTGCAAGTTTGGTACTGACCCAGAAGGAAGTCTGCCATCTGCTGATTCACAAACATCACTTCTGGTACAAAATGAGCAAAGGTAGCTTACATCATTACGTCTCTTCCTTTCTTTTCTATTTGTCAGTGACCGCACAGACAAGGATATGTTTTGCAGAATCAAACTCTTCATATTTGAGTGGCTCTATTTTAATAAAAAGAAGAGCTGCATTTTTGCAGGTAATTGGTTTGTTAAGCTTCTCCACAGGTCATTTTTAAATGAAGGCACTAAATGGAAGTACTATTTACATTATGTTTTTTTTCCCACAGGACATTGATAATACACAGTTCAGTTTAGAATTTCTGCCCCTGGACAACTGGGTCTAGAGTACCTTGTGAAAACCTAAGCCAAGAGGTAAAGTGAGGCAACCCTAACCAACAGTTTTATTGGCTGTTGCATGTTACAGTGGAGGCCAAAATGATCCTAACAGACTTTTTCTCCCATTAAATTCAAGAAATATTCTGTTGTCCAGGAATGGAGACACAGGAGCTTGAAGGTCAAAGAGGAGTGTTATGATGACCATGGGAGGAGGGGCTGATAATACAACTAACTGGTGTAGAGGGAATTGGGTATGCGTGTGGCATACATTGAATCCACAAGGGTGTTTATTCCCTAATTTAAAATAACACATTGCTCTTCCTCTGACATGAATTCTGCAGGAAAGATGTACAGGAGGTCTATAAATCAGCCTCAAGGCAAACTGGAGTAGATTAGAAATGGGATGACGCTCCAAAGATGGAGCTGCCTACTGTTCCTGTTGACGAGTAGATATATTAATCCCTGAATACATAAAAGAGCCATAATTTTCTCCTTTTGGCTCTTTTATATTTCCCTCCTTTTGTGATCCTCCAAGATGCTTTAAAAAATCCTAAGGAATAACTAATTTTTAACACTACCAGCAACATAAATGTAAGAAGCTGGGCAGTCTAGAGTATTTACTTTCCCCATAGTTGCAAAATCACAAACTTTTCAGGAGGGTCATAACCAAGATGGGATGAAGGAAACCAGATGGACTGCTTAAAGGTTATAAGAAGGAAGGTAGCTGTGGTCATTTAAGTAGTCAGAAGGGTATATTTATCAGAATACATTAAAACCTGATACAAGTTTTTTGTTTTCTCTCTCTCGCTCTCATAGACATCCAGTTCTATTTTGTTTGTCTGCACAGGTGTGGTATCGGACCTTCAAATTTGAGTTAAGAGGATATAACTTCTATAACTCCCAGGGTGACCAGATGTCCCAATTTTACAGAGAGTGTCCTGATATTTGGGGCTTTGTATTATACCAGTGCCTGTTATGCTCTACCGCCTGTCCGGATTTTTCACACTTGCTGCTTGGTTACCCCAATAACTCTTGTGATGATTATTTGCCATGTGCAATCTTAGGAATGAGAGATGCATCTTGGTATAATTACACTGAATGAGCAGCACAATCAGTAAAAAAGTTACTTTTCATTGACTGCTGTGCATAGTGATAAAATAGCTAGATGAATAGGAACGCTAACAGACTGTCAGGATGCTGGCATATGATATTGAAAACTGGGGCTGGCTGTTCAACAAACATTGTTTTTATTCAGGGTTGGCTTGCTATTACAATTTCAAGAGAGGTCATCAATGAATCCAAGGAGGAAGGGAGAGTCCATGTCTGAACAGGGTATTTTACTTTGAAACAAAAGGACTTTCAGCTTACTCAGTAATTACACCAGACAGAATCCTCAAACTATGTTATAGTGGGAGAATGGATGGCCCAGTGCTTAGGGTTCTAAGGTAGAACACAAGCTACAGCACTTGGGAGAGCTGTATTCAACTCCCTGGTCCACCAGGGATTTCCTGTGTGACCTCAGGCAAGTTACTCAATCTTATGGTGCCTTAGTTCCCCATCTGTGAAATGGAGAGAAAAGTACTTCCCTCCTTTCTGTGAGGATAAATGCACTAAAAGAACACAAAGCACAGATATATTATGGTAATGGATGCCATGTCAGTATATTACATAGCTATATTACCACCCCCTTACCTATTTAATGGCTTGTGTGCATTTGATGTATTGCTTCATATTTATATTGTCCCGAATTGACTGTTCATTGATGATGCTTGCTATATAGAGGATGTCTCCAAGATGTGGTCATCTTTCTAAGTCCATAGTTGCGTGGATCTATAATTTCTTGCATGACAGAATAACATTAAACCACCATTCTTCTATTCAATGTATTATTAAAAAAGTTTTGAAATAAATTAATTATTCCTAAAACTTATTTAACATTTTTCATTTAACCCCCCCCAAGACACTATATTCACATTTCAACATTAATTGGCTCCGTCTTTCCTTGTATGTCCAGCATAAATAATCAAAAATGGACTAGCAAAACTATGGAAATATTAAACACACATTACATTTTCTCTGTTGGACTTTCTGTTCTAGGAATCTTTCTGGTATGGAATCAGTTACTCTCATTAACAATGTTTAGGCCACGATGCAGGCTAAGCACTAAGCACACACTTAGATTTAAACACATAAGAAGCTCCAAAGAGTTCAATAGGAGTACTCATATGCTTAAAGTTAAACTCAAGACAAATCAAATCATGTGTAAATGTTTGGTTGATTGGGGCCTTACTTCACTACTTTTCTAATGTGAAGTGCTCTATACTAAAACTATCAGTACAGAAGAGGAAACTTCCATGGTATTATGCAAAAGTTTTCCAGAAGTGATTGAGGTGAATGAAATGTTTGGCCAGGAGTGGTACAAGTGATACTGTAATATAACTTCACTTAGCACCAATCCAAGGACCCAGGATCCAGCCAGAGCTATCGGGGATGGATTATCCCACTTGGAACCTGAGAAGGAAAGAAATACACTTGACACAGCCATTCTAGCACAGGATTCTTAGGACTGTGGCCGAATTAGTTATCTACAGCCCCAGTACCTCTTCCTTCCAGTGTGGGAGTGAGGGAAAGGACCAGAAGAACAATAGTATTAATGGATCCTCTGACTCTGCTCTCAAAACTCACCTTGCCACCCCTGCCACATTTCCTTCATTACCCCTGCATTGCTGAGCTCCATGCCAAACAGAGGTATGCCCCTCCACAATACACGATGGAATGGGATTGGATATGCCAGAGGGATCACCACAGCCATACAGAGGATGACTGGATTTATCCCTTTATGAACAGGACTATTTGTTATTCAAAATGTCACATCAAATGAGCCAAAAAGTGTTCTGAATTTTTAAAGTTCATTGATTCTTAAGGTTTCTCTCCGAATGTCTAAAGGGGAAAATTACCAATGAATGAGGTTTACTACTAATTTCCATATTCATTACCATCTGACTCATATGGTACCATCAGCACATGGCACCAGGTTATGCTTCTGCAGCTCAGAGATGAACTATAAAAGTATGTAATGTTCGTTACAGTGGTGAATGGCAGACACATTTGAAAACAATTACTGAGAAATAGAAACAAACCACCAACCACCAGAAATTTGCTAATAGCTGCCTAAGACTATAATTCTGAAAGTAGTAAGGTCACAATACCTGGCCACCAACCTACAAAAGCCAAACATTTAAAAATATCCAGATTAAAAAAAAAGACTCTGAAGATTGATACTGTTTTATAATTGAATCATTTTAATATTCAGCGACTTTCTTTACAAACCAACCAAACAAATCCTCCTATGTATCCCTTACTACAGGGGGGTGAACAATTGAAAAAACAAACAAACAAATTTGTAGCTTTTGACTAGCAATGTATACAAATCAAACTTTTACCCTTTTTAGCCAAATCAATCTTTTATTTCAAAAATGCATATTTTGGAAGCAACAACTGCTTGCAAAAATAAGCCCAGAGTCTTTCACAGCAGCAAATAACTAACTTCTTGTAGGTGAATTTGCCATAAACAACATATGCAAGCATACATAAATATCACATGTGTACACATTGTAGAAATACAATCCACACAAAGAAAAAAACATACTGTGGAAGGAGCAGCAGCTACCCTTCTATTAATGTTGACTAATACTTTCCATTATACAAATTCTTCTGGGCTTTTTTTAAAAGCTCTAAAACCTCCATGGTTTGCAGCAAGCATCTGAGGGTTGTCAGGGGGAATCATCCTAGGCTCGAGGTACTGATCCCTTGAAAATCCATACCTATTTGGGTAAGTTATGAGCCTGAGAAAAATCTCCATTTCCCATCTATGTTTTGCTCAGTACAGTCATTCCAGGCTTGCTGCCAAAAATGCTGGACATTCTCTGAGCACAGCACATATGCCATTTCAGCATCTTCCTTTAGCAGTGCTGCCAACCACAAGCATTCAAACCCATGAGCAAGGCTCCCCAAAATCTTGAGATTATTTTAAAATAATGAGAATTTACATGCAATACACGTGGTATTCTTTTTACTGGCCTTCTGGGTTTTGAGCCTTTGGGATTTATATTTTCAAGCTTTTCTCAGCAAAGAGGAGGCTAGAAATTTACTTTTTAAAGAAATGAAAGATTTTCATGTAATCCTGACTCCTGGAGTTGGGGCTTTAAGAAAAGACATGCCAAATATTATGAAGTTTGTGAGAGTTAGTGACACTGTTAGAAGGCCACACAGAATGGCACCAGCGCGATAAGTGAGGAAGAAAAAGGGAGGGAGTAGCAGCAGCATCCTTCTCTAGTGTCTGGTAACAGCCTACTCATGCTACTAGCTACCATAATTAACTTTTTAGTTCAAAGCTATAGATCTGTGCTGCAGTGCTTCATGATGCTGATGCAATGCGCAAGGCAGCTTTGCCATTATGTGTAATAAAAATTGTTTGTTCTTTCTTTAAAAACCATTGGAAATTAAATATAGGTCCTCCACCCATGATCTAAAGAACAGCTCTATGAAAAAGAATGTAGTACGGGTGCAAACCAATGTATCCAGAAGTTAGGAAATGCCAGAATTAAAGTTGTTCAGACATCCCGAGTTCTGGCCTCGTGTATGCGTGCCTAGGGTGACCATGCATCCTGTTTTGGCTGGGGCAGTCCCTTTTTTAAGCCATATCCCAGCTGTCCCAACTCTTTTTTTTTTTTGGCCAAAATGGGCATTTGTCCCATTTGGTCTTGCCAACTTCATCAGCTGGCAAGAGTAAATGGGATAAATGCCCACTTTTGTCAAAAAAAAGTGGGGTGTGGAGGAACGTGCAGGGCGGGCAAGCGGTGATGTGTAGGGGGAAGGCAAGGCTTGGGCATGGGGGTCAGGCATGGCTCAGGCGAGTAGTGACGCCAGGCCCAGCCCCATGCGGTGATGCAGGCAGGGCTCAGGTGTCACCCCTCCGTTTTCCCTTTGGGAAATATGGTCACTCTATCCATGCATCATGATTCCCTCCTTAATAACATGATCACATACTATTTTCTCCACAGGATCCCTACTTCATTCAGTGAACAAGATGGACAGATGGACCATTCTCAGGAAATGAAGCTGGGCTATGTCATGAATAAGTTGGAAGGTGTATAGAGAATGAGGCAGAGGACTGCAAAAAGAGATATGGTGGTCATACAAAAAGAACGAGGAGTACTTGTGGCACCTTAGAGACTAACAAATTTATTTGAGCACAAGCTAAAACCTTGGATGAGGTGGGTTTTAGCCCACAAAAGCTTATGCGCAAATACATTTGTTAGTCTCTAAGGTACCACAAGTACTCCTCATTCTTTTTGCTGATACAGACTAACATGGCTACCACTCTGAAACCGGTGATCATATAGTTAAAGCAATTGAATGCCACAAAGGAGAATTGGTTTTACTTCTGCCTCTGCCAAAAAATTCCTGGAGTGGAGACTGAGGCCGAAGATATATTTCATATTTAAAAAAAAAACTATTTTAAGAGATTAAGAGAACAAATTACACAGCTATGCGCTCCAAGTCAAGTAAACAGAGTTGCATATATGGACACACATCCACACATTAATGTTGCAACATCACAGTTACAGTTAAACCACTCCAAGTCAAGAAAATGGCTGTTAAGGATGAATATGTAACCTTAAAATAGAGCATGAATAGTGTGCATGAATTATGACACATCCTTTAACTGTGTGAACACAAAACTATTTCTCCAACAAAATGCTATATGAAATATATATTTCCTTCAAACTAAACACTTGATAGTCAGTGAGGTACTGAGTATCTTCAACTCAATTGAGAGTGCTCAGCAGCTAGCAGAATTGGAGCCATGGAATTACATGTATAACAACCCCTTCTAATATTTCTGTCTTTATTCTTACTCTAAAGACAAGATATTAAAAAATGGACACCTAAGGTTAAGCTCTTAAATTCATGATTAGGCACTTAATTGGCCCGATTTTCATAAGTGCTGAGCACCAAGTGTTCTCAGGGAGGTCTAAGAAGCTATCCCAGTTTACACCATCTGAGGCTCTGGCCCTTTATATCTGTATTTAGCCACACAAAAACACACAAATTGTGTGTCACACATGTATGCAATTTCTCTCTCCTCTCTCTGTCTCTCACACTCATGCACACCACACATTATATATGTTTAATGATAATATCTGAATATTTAACTTGTGTTCTATTGTGTTGGTTTGCTGCTTGGCATTCCTTGTTACTAACTCAGCTGATTTGGCAATAGCAGAACAGGACTGACACTAATGATAAGGAATTTCAGGCTAAGCTATTACTGTTTGCTCACAGGTGCCAGCAGATGTCACCCTTGCTAAAAGACTGTCAATACCATTGTATAGGAGGGGTAATCACCTGCTACAGTTATGATCAGATTCTCTACTTGTGAAGAATTTAACCCTGACCCTCTTTTCACCTTACCATCTACTTTACACATACAATAATGACAACAGGCTCAGTAAATTAAAACTGTCAGCTGCCCTACCTCCAGTCTCCAAAGGTGCTTGGTCTAACTATAATTTATGGTCAATGCTTATATAAGAAGCATTGCCAAATCTCATGAAGTGAGCTGTAGCCCACGAAAGCTTAAGCTCAAATAAATTTGTTAGTCTCTAAGGTGCCACAAGTACTCCTTTTCTTTTTGCGAATACAGACTAACACGGCTGCTACTCTGAAACCTATTACAGAGATGTAACTAGACACAGAAAATATTTTTTCTACAAGTTTAAAGACAGCTCTGACATTACTGTAATTAGGCTCGTGATTCATGTCAGAGGGGTCTTTTAGAAGGTTCCCACAATGGCTGCAGAAGGGAATTTCATTTTTTTGAGAAAAAGTAAATCCTGGAATTTAAGTGTGCTTTCAGGTATCAGAGATGCAGCTAGATTTGCAGCCATTTTTTACTGAAAAGACCAACATGTTTTTTAAATCAGTGGCCTTGCATTATGTAGAATAGTGCCTTAACATTTTATTGGCGAAATCCTGTTTGTTGGAGAGATTTGTGGATTTAGGAGATTTTTTTGAGAGTTTGATGAACACTAATAAAATGAAATATTAAGATGAATGAAGCACTGTATCAATAGTTGCTGCTGATTTTAACATACCTGAAAGATTGAAGGTGTGATCTTTCCCACAAATTATGTTGGTGTGCATTGCTGAGCATCTTGTAAAATCACCTGTGAGCAAGAATACAATATACTAGTGCACATGGGTTGTTTTAAAAGAGATGGGCAAACTGCACTCAAACGCCCACAGGATCAAGCTAACTGGACGTTCTGCCAATATGCACTACGATGACAGTGAGAAATTGACAGTGAAATCAAACCCCAAAATGTATTTGCCTTTACATTTTAGCACAATGCATTGTATCTGTATGTTGTACTATTGATGTTTGCTCACTGCATATTGTATCCTCAGGCAGTGCAGAATCTGTCACATACAGAGAGTATGACCAGAGTAGCCTCAGAATGGTGCCATTCTTCACACAGCTGGTGAACTGCTCTACCAGAATTTAACCCATTTGTATAATTAGATTATCACAAAAGCAGCTGCTATTGAAACGTTTGGCAATATTCCAAAAATTCAGATAATCCAACACACTTGTCACCCCAATGGCCCCCTCCCTCAGGTAGTCTCCGGGGAAGGCAGATCAGCAGCGTATATGGCTAACACTGTTGCAAGCAACGCAAAGCATTTTGGGGAGGGTGTGTAAGTGAAAAGTGAAAGTTTTCTTTGCAGAATATGAGAGGCTTGGGGGGGGGGGGGGAGAAAGAAGAAGAGCAGAGAATGGGTTAACTCAACACTTCAGCTAGCTCCATGTGAAGATAAGACGCTGGCCCTGGCCCAAGATCATCGGCTTGACAAAATATCAGCGGCTGCCCAGCCATGTGAAGAGGAGAACTAAGGTAAGCAGAGCTGCAGAGATAGCAGCGAGAACAGTGAGAGCAAATAAAATGGGGACAGCGAAGGCCAATATAAGGAAAAACAAAGTCTCTGGAGCCAGGATGTTTTGGGAAACTGAGGAGGCCACAGCAAGCCAGTTTGAACTGACACAAAAGGCACCAGAAGCAGAGGTCCCTGAGTGGAATCTCCCACCCAAGAAGCCCAGAACTTAAAACCCTCCTGAGAGCTGGAGCAACTCGGAGATCAACAACGGATCCTCGGACGACCTGGGCCCAGGACACCACTCCCATCCACCCTTCCCCACCTCTTTTTCTGACGTTACATCCAGGCCTGGCCAGTCTCGGGTAGTGCTTGTGTGAGTATGAAAGTGGGTTAGGGCTTGGGGCACTAACACTTTTTTTCCCCCCTGAGTGACATGGAAGTGTTCCCAGCACTCTCTGCTGTTATTTTATTATTTTATCAATAAAGCTTTAAAACTTAAACACTTAATGTGTTCCGTACCTCCTCCCCAAACGATCCTGCAGCATCAGCCTAATCAACTAACGCCCCAGGCAGATTGGTAACAAAAATCTGTCACACATTCACACCAGCTCCGACAGTGCCCAGACTTTGTGCCCTTGTGCGTAGGTTGGGCATGACAATCCATGTGCACCAGAAGTGCAAGTAAGCCGGTGACCTGGGGAAAGCCGGTGTGCCGTACCAGACCGACTTCCCCAGGTGGCAATTTAAAGGGCCCGGGACTCCCAGCAGTGGCTGGAGCCCCGGGCCCTTTAAATTGTTGCCAGATCCCCGTTGCCGGAGTCCCGAGGTAGTGGAGGTGGCCGGGACCCCCGGGGCTCCAGCAGCGATTTAAAGGGTCCAGGGCTCCAGCAGCGGGGCTTGGGCAGTGATTTAAAGGGCTCAGGGCCAGAGCTGCGGCCAGAGCCCCAGGCCCTTTAAATCGCTGCTGGAGCCCCGGGGTAGCAGCGGTCGGAGGCCAGGGCCCTTTAAATGGCCCCGAGCCCTGGGGCTCCCAGCCGCTTCTGCAGCTGGTAGCTCCGGCAGTGATTTAAAGGGTCTGGGGCTCCCAGCCACCACTACCACAGCTGGAGCCCGGGGCCCTTTAAATCTTCATTTAAAGGGCCCGGGGCTCTAAAGGCTCCGCCTCTTCCGGTTGAGGCCATGCCCCTTCTGGTTGAGCCCCACCATCCCACCTCCCCTGCTCAGGACTCAGGCATACCGGTACATCCTTTAAGTTACTTTCACTCCTGGTGCGCACCTCTGAAAGCAAGGCCTGCTTCAAGCAGCGTCACTAGCAACTGTATCTTCCACAAATAGGGCAGGAGAGGGACAAAGGAACGACCCCAAACCTCTACCAGTTCATATGACACTCTGTGCTGTGGTGCAACAGCGGCTCTGCCCCTTCACTTGAGGCATTACACTTGTAAGAGGCAAAATGCCTCCTGGCAGGGCTTGTTCAAGTATATCTGGGGACCCTAGCTGAGCCATTAGGTCCATGTATTTGTTATACCCTTCTCCCCCACGCTTATAATTTGAATTGGGAGAGGAGATTCAGTGGCAGGAACAGGACCTGGGCTATAGGAGCTTCCTAAAGTGGAAGAAGAACATAAAGCAGCTAGCTGCTGAGGGCCCTAACCCCCTATCCCAAATGCCATACATTCTTCCTTCTCTTGACCTCATGGCTCAGAGGGTCCAAAGTTTCCAGCCTGTGCCTGGGGGTGTTAGGGGTTGGGTCTCTCAATCATTTTTATGAGGCACAACTTGCAAAATCTTAGGGTGTTGAGGAAGTGTGAGGAGCAAGGCTTGAAAAATGTCCTTTTGGTCCAAGGCCTAAGCCTACTAGCCCAGGTGAAAAAACAAAAGCATTGCCAAGCCCCACAACAGCCACCCCACCAAAGTAATTAATATTTAATTGTCATATCTGCACACACCCCCGGTAAATCAACCATTCCCAAATCCCACAAAACAAATTCAATCTTACCACTTTTCCCTCTTTTGACACAATAACTCTTGCTGCTGCCCCCTCTGTTCTCCTGGGCATATGGGAGGCTCTCAGCCACCCTACTTTTCCTCCTTCAGCTGGGCCCTCTACTCTTTGCTTCCCCTCCCCTACCAAGCAGCTAGAGATTGCTCTGCACTTTACCCTTCTTCCTGGTAAAGGAGCAGCAGTACTTACTGCTTCTCCCCTGCAGTGAGGGCATAATTCTGTCACCTTATGGGGGCCATTCCTCACCTGGAGCCTTGCTTCCCACTTCAGATTGTGATAACCAACCTGCTTCTAGGAGTTCCCAGGTCAGGGCACCCCCACCTCAGGCTGACATTAAGTCCTAACATTCTTGTTGTCATAGGCCCTGTTCCACATATGTCATCTTTCGTCCATGGATTTTTACCAATGTTTCTTCTTTAGCTGGTGGCATAATTAAGAACACAAGAATGGCCATACTGGGTCAGACCGAAGGTCCATCTAGCCCATTATCCTGTCTTCTGACAGTGGCCAATGCCAGGGGCTTCAGAGGGAATGAACAGAACAGGTAATCATCAAGTGATCCATTCCCTGTTGCCCATTCCCAATTCCTGGCAAAATTTGGACACAATATATTTTTCAACAGAGGGGAATTTACAAAGACAGTTAAACCTATCACGTCTCTTGGACTGAGTCTGAATTCCTCACGTTAACATTCTTTTTCATGCTTTAGCAAAGTTTGTTAAAAATTGGCTAACATGGTAAGTTTAGGCAGCATTTGAGAAACTGAAGTTCTCATTTTACATCATACTTGTAGCCTTCACTGCTCAAGTGAACCAGTAGTAAAATAGGAGTGCTTATAGAAGTACTAACGCTTAGACAACTTTTCTCATATTGACTGAAAATGGTTAGGCAGCTGGCCAGCAGGGATTATAGACTCCATTAATAATACCTATTGTTTATATACTGGAAAAATAAAGATTTACAATCTACAGGCTGGGAACATAGCTGGTCTCCCTAACTATATGTACCTTTCTCTATTAACTTCAGAAGCTCTCATATTGTTTGTTACAACCAGGTGTTGAGACTTGTCTTTGCTTCGATTTTGGCCTTGATTCTCCCTCTCACTTTCCCCAGTTTTCCACTCCCTTGACTTGGAGTTGCTCCTGATTTACTCTGGTACAAGCCAGAGGAGAATTAGACCCAGTAAGCTCTTCACAGTAGGAATTGTTTTTCACTATGTGTCCAGTACAATGTACCCTGCCCCTTAACAGAGGCCTCTTACCATTAATGTAAATAGTAAGTACTTCTTTACAAATATTAATGCATACTTACAACAGCACTGGGAGGTGGGGCAAATATAGTGAGGTCTGATTCGTCATTGCCTTGAACATCGTATAGTCATTCACACTTGTGCTACAATTCTGATACAGTAATGTTTCACATTGACCTTGCACACATGAATGATGACACAAGTTGAAAGGAAGTGAAGAATCAGACCCAATAATTCGATTAACTTCCATCAATAACAGTGAAATGGAGATAGAAAGTTTAAGTTAGCTGTTCAAGGCTATAGGCATCATTGTCAGAGTGGCACAAGAATTCAGGAACTCTTGGTAGCTATGCCTATGCTTAGACTTTTTGGCTCATCAAACCTAACTTGCAATCATCAGCACATTCCAGAGTCGTCTTCATCATCCCACTCTCTGTCCCTGAGGACAGCCCATTTGCTTTTCATCTTCAATTATTCCATCAGCGACCACACACTAAAATCCCGCTGAACCTAACTTTCAGTGAAGAAGAAAATCTGATCTAGAGTCTTTCTAGGAAAGCAATGTTCTTCCTCAGTCATTCATTGCTAAAGAACTACTTTTGGTGAACAGAAGCCATAGATTAGAATAGATTCTAATGGCACCTACTGGCATTCCAGTAGTTAGAACCTTTTTCTTTGCTTAGTTACCGTAGATCTCCAAATTACAGAAATTGCTGCTTCACCCTTTTGAAATAATGGGACATGCACCACTGGTCTGTTATGCTAATAAGCAAATGTTACAGTCATTCATCTTATAACCAGATGGTAATGGATATCTATAAGACTTTCACAGTAATTCATAGCAAAACCTTGCGAAGAAAATAGTTTTAATAAAGAATCGAACATGGCAAGTAGCACAGACATGTTTTAGTCTTGCAAGCTAAAGGTCTGCTTGTCTTAGACAATTTATCCTTAAAATTTTATGATGAAAAATAAACCTAAATTGCATTTCCTTTAAAAGAAATAAATTCATTGTTACCCTCAACATAAACAATTGTATCAATCCTAATTCTCCATTCTATGACATTATTTAGGATAAAAAGCTGTTTTCATGTCAGCTTGTGATTTTATATTCCCACAAATGTTATTTGGGAAATAAGATTGAAAGATGAAGCATGGAAGAAAATGACATTTGTGTACCATCTAATTACCAATTATCTGCCAGTGGAACTAATCAAATTGTATAAATTTAGACCGCAGATTCATCAGCCAATTACCTTAGAGAACATGCTATGCCCCTTGTCAGTGATTCAACCAACAGTCCAAGTATTAAGCAACTTACTAAGATATTACGGGGATCCAGTTTGATAGAATAAACACATCCCCAAGCACAATATTTAAAAGTGGATGCAAATTATATTTTTGCTAAAGTTATAGTACAGATGTAAGCATATTTCAAAATAACCTAATATTTGTTTATTATTTAAGCTATAGGAGAGATGCACTGTATTTTACCAATTCACTTTTGGTAACCTATGATTATTACATAAGTTTAATTAACTGATGAAATAAAGCTAGAAACTAGCTTAAGTCTTTGTGCATTCAGTTTGATGATTTGTTTAAATTTAGAAGAAAGATTTGGAAATTACACCATGCCAGCTTATATCTAATGTAATAATTTTTCTGCTTTATGAAAATGTTCCATTTTAAACAATTTTTATTTTTGTAGAACAGCAACTTCAACTAAAGTTACTCTGCAGAAGTTCATTTGAAAAAAAATCACTTGCCATCTTTGAAAGTACTCTAAAAATATGTCTTAGAAGAAGAAAAATAAAATATTTCCCTGTTTATTCCATCAGCTAATAGAGTCTCACATAAATACTAATTAAAAGCACTAGTGCATCTATCCATCCTCACCAAATCTCAGCCATCTGTGATTTTTCCTCTCCTGCTTGCTGGATTCATTTTCATTTCATTTTGTAAATACTGTTACAAAATTATTCCCAACATAATAGATAATGAAAACATAAGTATTCTCAATATGCTGAGGCTGACACTGTCTGGAACAAACAATTGTAATTTTTGTAGACAGACAGCCCATTCAACCAATGCAGTGAAGGAAATGCAATGCAAGCCACTAACTAAATTATATGTGGATAATTCACAAATTTCTTATTTGACTGGATAATAATTTTTTTGTTCCAAAGAGAGAAAACTATCTAATGCCCAATTTCCAGTACATATCTATGACTCAGATGTAAGAAGGTGGTTCTAATTATTAATCCAAGCAGCAGAGATATAATACTCATTTGCGTGACTTCATTAAAATTTTCACCACGTTGAACCTCTGTGCCTGGCACATAAAATTATTCAGGACTAGTGCAGCATGGTACAGATTTTCCCTAGTTCTTTCAGGGTAAACAGGTAGTAAGTGAGTTTAACAAGCCTTCTTCACTTTCCACTCTCTCCTTCCCCCTTCCTCCTCTGCCACCTGTCATGGAGAGGCCAGCTAATATCATAGTCCCAGCAATTTCCTGAGTACAGGTACTGCTCCCAGTGGTGTCAACCACCCCAAAATGTAGAGGGGAGAGGTGGTCAGGCTGTGGCCATTCCCCAGTCTGCACAAGCCCGTGGAGTTGGCTGGATATGCAGAGGAAAGCATGCTGTGCCCCTCCGAGGGAGAATGTAGTATTGCACTCCCTTACATGATAAGACGGCCCATTCTAGCACAATGTCTCTCAGAGTTGTCCCTGGGGCAGCACAGTTCTACACCTTCTTCAACCCCAGCCCTGTGCCTTGAGGTCAGGATTTTCAGTGCACTCAACATTGACCCAACTCTGCTCCCATTAATGTCTATACCTAACAGCACAATTTACCCATGTGTGGACAGTATGTAAGTGCAAATACTTTCCCCATCTATTACATTTCAGCATGCTACATCAAAAATAACTCCTCAGCTTCTCTAAACAGATTTGGGAATGTCTGCTTCACCAGGGTATTAATTAGAGCTGGACAAAACGTTTTTTATTAATACCCGAACCAGGCAAAAATTATGTCAATCTGGTTCACCCACACAAAAAAAAAGAAAGAAAAAAAAAGAAAAAAAAGACTTCCATTAAATTAGCAGTCTTTTCTCCAAATTTGGGGGCACAGATGTCAGGATGAGGTTACCAACCTTGCAATATAATTTTTGCTCTGTCATCTTTAGACATATATTTCACTTTTGTTTTTGTTTTGGAAGAGGCTCCTGGTTTCAGGTTAACTGAACACACAATTAGTGGACATTTTTGAAGATATCAGAATTTTTAATTTGGGGTACTCAACCTGAGACCTTTATGGCCTGATTTTTAAAAATGCTGAGCACCTCCTTTTCCCTTGACTTGAATGGGAGCTGTGGGTGCTCAGTGCCTCTGAAAATCAGGCCACATGAACTGAGACCTCTGTTTTCTTTCCCCACTAAAGGTCTCGATCTGCAGGTACTTACTATAGTGTAGTTTGGGAATAACATACACACTGAAAATGAGCACTGGGGATTCCTTTTCTATTATTAACATGGATGTAATATCTCCACATCACTCTTCTGACAATATTGTCAGTAAGAGTTTGTCTAGTTATAATGCCCCCTTTGGGAGTTAGGTACACAGGGAAGCTCACTTTACAACTTAATTAAAGGCAACAAAGGGGAAAAATAATAATAAAGCTTGGCTAAGCGGCTACATAAAAGTTAGATACAAAGGAGGAGATTGCCAAGTGTGTTACCACTATCAACCCAAACTCTTTTCCCAGTTTTGATTTATTGTAGATAAATACTCTGGTAGGGTCTGTGCTGCAGGTCTGAGCTGTTGCCCCATCACTGGCATCTCTACACTTATATACCATATATTTAAAGAAGAATGAGGCTAATGAGATGTGTTTTAAGCAGATGAATAACATAAGCATATTTGTGACACACCCCAGGGCCAGTTACACATTGGGGACATGACAAAGCCTGACTGGGTAGTCACCAGGTTCTTCGGGAGGCCATTGAGGGTGTTGTGCCAGCAAGCAGGGAAGGTCTTTAGTAACGGGGAAGAGGAAGCCAGGTCAGGACTCCTGTAAAGAGCCATTGCTACTGACTCCCTGTCAGGAACAAGGACTTGCAGCTTCACCTGCTCAGTCTCTGGGCAGCCTATGGGTACAACTGAGCCACAGAAGGGCTGCCAGATTGACCACTTTACTTGACTGGCCAAGGGAATCAGAAAGCCTGCTCTTTAAGCCCAGAGCAATTCTCTAGTTGCTCAATGCTTACCCCTTCAGTTGCAATCACCTCTACGCCTGCCTTGGTCCCAGCCCGCTCCTGACACTAAACTAACTACTGATATTTACAAATTGATTTGATGAAAGGGAAGTACAGGACAGTAGGCAGACACCACTGGGTTCTGCTTCCTGCCACGGACAGGAAAAGGAAACTGAGACTGGGAGGTGGCTACACTACCCCATATGCCTTTAGGTGTAGAGCTTGTCAGAAAGTTTCCAACAAAACTGAGTTTAGTTGGAAAATGACGATTTGTTGAACCCAAAATATTTCACAAAATCAGTTCGAGTTAGACAAATTTTTGTGGAATTGCAGGCAGAGTTCCACTGGAAACCATCCCAGTTCCCTGCCAGCTCATCTAGCATGCTGCTAGAAAGCCCATGATTCCAGGGGCTGCAGTTCTGCCAGAAGGACTGACCAGGGACACAGACCCCAAGGCTTCCAGGCTCCCTGCAGCAGAGCAGGGAGTCTTGGAAGCCCTGGCTGTAACCAGGGCTCAGCTCATGGCAATACTGGAACCCTGGCTCCAGCCATGGGTCCAGGCTCCCTGTCTCTGCTACTGGGAGCATGGAAGCCATGGAAGCCCTGGCTCTCAGTGTCTAGGTTCCCATTACCACAACAGGGAGCCTGGGAGCCCAGGCAGCGGCAACTCAAGCTGAGGCTCTCAAGGTTTCCAGGCTTCCTGCCACTGAGCCAGACTCCCAGGCCAACTGGTTCCTTGGAACAGCAGGAGTCAGGCAGCCCACGGAATCAGCTGGCCCTGAAATTTGGAAGCTCTGAGGTCCCTAGCCCTGGGGTAGTCCACATCGCTAGGTGTTCCCAGAACCAGCAGACTCAAAGATCCCCAGCAGCTGCAGGGCATATGAAGAGCATATTTTGTTTCAGAAACATCATGTTGCAACATTTCCAAAACATTTTTGCATAATCTCTGATTCACATGAAATTTTTTTTGGGTGTGGGGGGGAATGGTTTCAGTCCAAATCAGTTCCTATTGTGTCTGTGGTCAGAAGTCACATCTATCCATGATACCTAGGTTGTTGGTCTCCACTGTTCACATGGCAACAAAGTGCATACAGGATGTGATAGGCGACATTCTTGTATATCAACATTTTAAAGCTAACTTAATGGCAATGGCAATTAATGGTTTACATATATCTTTTCTCAGTAGCTTACTCACCAATACTGGAATGGCAAAGGAGGAATTTTCTTCAGCCATAGAAGGCTGAATGTAAGTCATGACAAGTTCAAAGGCAAATAGAATCAGAACCTTATAGGACCATATCAGAGGTAATGCCAGGTAAATCATTATGTCAGTAGGACTGATTAAATATTAGCAAAGAATGTGTATTGATCTTAAGAGAGAGAAGAAATAAGCTTTGTATTTTATTACACTGTAAATATTTCCTTACTATGCTGTTATTACTGTATTATTGACCTTATGATAAAAACACATTTTTCTCAATAAGGTTGAGCAAATTTTAATTTAAAATCCATAAAGGTGAATCTCAAGTAAAAATAATTCACAGCTAGCCAATAGTATATAATTCTTATTCAAAACATTGTAATCCTTTCACATAAATCTAGGAGAATAAATCTTGGAACCCATTGTAAATCTCAAATCCAAGCATTGACTTTCATGTGATTAATGTGCAAGCAAAACTGTCATATTTCAAGTGTAACAAGAAAATCACCACCAGTCTTATGCCTCAAATTATGGGGTCAGTGTACACTGAATATGATTAAGTAACGGTGTTGGAAACAGCAACAAGGAAAATGTTGATATAAAAAAAATATCTATCACCCATGAATATAGAGGAGAGGCAGATGCATAAACATGCTGATGATGAGAATGTTTCTGTGTTGCTCTATGTTTTTCAAAATTCCAGAGAAGTTCCTTTTAGTTTCCAAACTTTGGGGAAGAAGTAGAGTTTCCACTGTGACTTACTGTAAATCCTAAGCACACGGGAGTTTATTAGAAACGTCATCTTGTGACACTGCGGAGTAACAGAAAACAGCCCAATTTGTAACTAAAATCATAGAGCACAAGGTGCTGCAGTAACCGATTAGATTTAAAGGAAAAATTGTGTGAAAAACAGTAAAACCTGTATTAAAGATTTCCTCCATACCTTGTTTAAAAAGATTTTCTAAGTACTGTACCTACATGCAAAGGCAAGGAAATGACTAATTTCCTTTAACAAAATGAATAACTAACAAGGAAAGCACCAATCTGAGAGCCTAGCTGTAAAATCCCAAGGTTACTGGAGCCATGGAAGAGGTGGGGGAGTTTAAGACAAAGAAAGTGTAGCTCAGCTATTGAAAGGCAGAAGTTCAACAGGGCTGGACAGGCTACCTAGTAGATTTTTATGAGCATCACAACGAACTAACAGTCACATATTGTCTAGAATACTGTAGAAGTCTAAGCTTTTAAAAATAGATTTTCTTGGCTTAGAAACTTGATGCAGTGAAGGAGGTGGCAACATGTAGGAAAACAAATGAACACATCAAGGTATGGTAGAACATCAGTTATTTGGAGTCAAAAGTCATTTAAAGGTCGATAACTTAAGTCCATAAACCTGAGTAACTAATCTTCAGTACTAGGATTTAAGGCTGATGGGGCTTACTCAGCATCTTGCAGCCTGAGGCAGGGTGCATAACTGTAGAGCAGCCCCTTGGCAGAAAATACTCTGCATTGCAGCAGCAGCTCCAGTCTTTCCACACTTGGCAATAGTGAATCTGCATCATCATGGTTCCAATAGCCCCTCCAATAGACCAACTCCCAAAGCCTCCCTCTATGCTGACCCCCAATTCTTGCTAACTCGAGCAACACCTCTTCCCTCTCCCTCCCTCCCTCACCCAACACACACACACACACACGCAGGAAATGTGGGGTTTACGTGTCATGGAGAGCCTTGCATGATCTTACTAGGCGGGAGTGAACCTGGAAGAACAAAATATTCTTTTCAGACTATTTAATTGGGTCACTCTTAGCAAATTTAATCCTTAAGGTTATTTATTAATCTAACCATACTGTAATGGACAAGATGGCTACCAGTAGTTTTGCTGATGGTTTGATAGCTCTTCAAAAACAATAAGCCCCCTGAGATTGTCTCAGGAACAGCTTCACAAAACTTTGCTGACATCATCAGTCTTTTCTGTGGGGGATTTTGGTAAGGTGTGCAATTAAGCTGCATACTGCAAGTTTTGCTCTGTGAGAATTTCTTTTAAGTATTCATTATGGCTCTGTACCATTAAAACCTATGTCAGAAAAGCAGAACCTCAGACTGAGGCAGAGACTTACAGCAGGTGGCTTTATAATGAGGGTGATAAATATCCATTTTATATGACTTTTTTCTTAAATCATCTTCATAAGAGATAAACTATCCATTAGAAATGTATTGGCTAGGTAGTGCTTATCTGAGCCTTTTGATGCACATTGTATTTCTATTACCATACGAGCCAGGGGGCTTTACAAAGCATTGGTTACTGTATTCTTACATTTAATACAATCACATTCTCCACTAACCTAGCTAGTAGCTGACTACAGATTAAAAATATATGAAAGGCTACATTTGTAAAAAGAGAAACTGTAATATAGCTGATAATGAGATTTTCTAGATTTTTGCCATTTCTTGGTCAACAGCAAGTGTTCTATATGCATTTGAAAATCGAAATGATCTTCTTCATTAGAAAACAGTTGGCTCACTGACTATGCAACTGTAGAAGCTGCTCCCTTATACCTTATACTGCCCTTTCAGTAACAACCCATAATGCCAATTTAGACCCTAAGTAGCCACCTTACAATACCTGCCACCCACAGACAATGTGGAGTAGCTGTTTAGGGCCTAATTGGCATAACTTGAATGTTAGTGAATGGGTAGTACCCATTGGTATAAGGAAGCAGTTACTACAGTTGCACAGTTAAGGAGCTAACTGCTTTCTGATGGAGAAGACTGTTTCTAGTATGTATTGTAAATTGTAGACGCTACACAGACTGATTGACATATACAGCAATTGAGCTCATAGGAATCACACTGTGGGACACACTGAGTGGGTTTGAAGAGACAGTCATTATTACTTTTAATTATTTATAGAGCCCCATAGATGCACAAAGCACTTTACACTGAAAGAGAGAGAGAGAGAGAGAGAGAGAGAGGCCCTGTCTTCAGGAGTTTACAGTCTAATGAGACAGAGCAGAGCAATAGATGACATGAACCAGGATGTGTAATGGTCAGATATAGAGGATTAGGACTATAACAGTGGAAGACTGAAATGTTCTTCTATTAGGTGTACATCATGTTAGTTCCCTTTTCATTTTAAAAGTAAGATGGGCTTTTTAGTCAGGACTGAAACATTATCTAAAAGTATTTAAGACTCTTCATGACAAGGACTGTGTTTTATTACATGTGTGTATAGTGTCTACTATTATTACAGCCGTACTGCATAGCTTGAAAGCTTGTCTCTCTGACCAACAAAAGTTGGTCCAATAAAAGAGATTATCCCACCCATCTTGTCTCTCTGTAGTGCCCACTGTAACATGGCCTCAACCTGGCTGGGATCTCTGGGTACTAGTGCAATACAAATATTGTAATAAAAGTAGTGAGTCTCAAGGAAGGGCATGAAGGAAGAGAATATGGTTGAACGGCATACCACATCATGGAGAATATTGCAGGCAGAGGAAGCAGTGGGAGTAAAAGAAGCATCGGTATGGTGGGCCAGGATTGAAAAAGACATGGTCAGAAGCAAGGAGAGGAAACAAGAAGAAGCAGAGCTGAGAGAAAGATCTGCAAGAGAGGGAATGGTATTGCTGGATGTGGCAGTTGGTTAATAAGAAAGTAAAGTTGCTGGATGGCAAAGTGAGAAAGGAGAATAGATTAATGGTAAAGGGAGAGTGGGAGACTGGGGTAGGATTGAGGTGACTAAAGATGGAGAGAAGGAGCAGATGCAGAGGAGAAGGATGAGGAGCACGGTGTAAGTTCAATA
Organism: Eretmochelys imbricata; assembly: GCF_965152235.1. Classification (NCBI taxonomy): domain Eukaryota; kingdom Metazoa; phylum Chordata; order Testudines; family Cheloniidae; genus Eretmochelys; species Eretmochelys imbricata. The sequence continues at coordinate 68,520,133 of NC_135579.1, read as the reverse complement.
TATAGTTACACTGAAATTGGGTAGGACACTATTCTTCATGCTGCACAACTGCTCATGTGGAAGGTTCTCTGTTTGTTCTCTAAGAGAGGGACAGGCTGTTCCATGTAAGACTGACTTTCTGTCAACCACAAACCAAATATTCAGAAGCTGTTTATCATCCTGGCTGACAGCTGCATTGCTTAGCTCAGCAAGGGAGAAGAGAAGGGCAACTGTCAGAGAATCTCTCTCAGAACCTTCCCTTAATCAAGTGATTGAGCTGTGTGATCACTTGGATGGATTTGGGGATCCAGTAGCAAGAGCCCCCATCAAGTGGGGGTATGAGCAGCTTGCCCACCCCAATAGACATCAGGTCATTTTTGTTCAGATGGCACGTAAGCCAGTAAAGGAAGCAAGATTCTTCTCAACTTTGGTACTGCTCATAGGATTACTCCAGCTCTAGGGCTGCAGAACCTACTTTAGGTTACATGATTGTAGAGCAAGGGATATGGGAAGCTCATTTATATAACTTGCTCCCAAAGCTATTCTGCAACATCTCGCTCTATGTTACTGGTTTATTTACATGGCCTGCCAGTGCAAATCAAATTCCCCTTGCATACTATTGCCAAAGCTACTAATCAAACAAAAAACACTGAAGTGATCTCCCAGCAAAACACCAAGCTTTCTGATGTGTAATAGGAAATATAAATCACTGATTAAACTCTATCATGACAAACAGACTCAGAAGCTAGGAAACCTGCTTCTTTTGACTATTACCAAGTTACAGCCACCATCAGAATTCACTGCATGGATGGAAGGGCATGGCTATTTTCTACTGGATGGATTTAAATGCAATTAAGTCTTTTAAATTTAAAAGCAAATTCCACTTTAAATACATTAATTTTGCAAATTATTATTATTTTTCTCAGTGAGAGTTTTTAGGGCATGATCCTAAAAGGTACTAAGTGGCACAAAGCACTCACTTGAGTGGAAGATGAAAACTATTTAGCCCTTGAAGGGTCAGGCTCATACTTTTTATAAAAAATGCAAACAGAAGTTAACACGCTGTCCTTCGAATGGTATAATGTTCCACTGAGGTGTTTTTCAGCATTCAAATAAAAAGTATATATTTAACTGTAAAATTTGCATAATATTTATTTCACCTTGGGATAATGAAACATTTTAAGAACTAGGTTTAATTGCACATAACAATCCTTTAAATCCTGTGAATAGTATGCAGATGTCCTTTACTATGATCTAGTGATAGTGATTTTCAAACAATCTAAAGTTATGTTTAATCTATGCTTCACAATTATTCCTCTAGCTTTTCTTTAAAACATAACAGAGCTCAGTAGCTTTATATTCTGGCAAAAAGACCAAAATTGATACAAAGGAATATTTCTATCTAACCATAAAATGCTGCCAGAAACCCAACAGGGACTGAACACCATGCTGGAACAAAAATAGTCCAGAGATACACTTTCAAAGTTGAGCACCTGCTGTAAAATAACCATCTGTGTTTAACTGTAATTTAATTATAGGTTCATTCCTTTTGTGTATACTGGAAGGATCTCATAGGTCTTCCCCAGTTGGCCTACAATCAACTTCTGGCATTTTGCAAAGGCAACAGACATGTTCTCTTAATAACACCTGCTAACTCTGTCTCATTCCAGTTTCAGCAAAGGACTTCTGGGATTTTACAATGGTGTTGATAGGCAAAATAAAATATTATTAAATCTGGAATAAAAAGCTGCATTAATTAATCCCTATTTAGGAAGTGAATGTCCTTGGTTAACATACAGATCAATTTTACACTTTGTAAAACCAATCTAAGAACCACAAAGTTGAAGCATTTTAGTTTTACTTTTGGGGAGAGAAATATCAGTAGTCTCTGAAGATCACCAAGCTACTACTGCAGAGACAAAATGATCTTTAATATCTGCTGAAACCAAACCTTTTATTTTATTTTTGTTTGTTTTTAATTATAAAATTCCAATAACACTAAGGCTAATACATTTACTTCTAGCGGGTAAAGCAAGTGACTGGCAGACAGGAGTCCTGTGTTCTAATTTTGATTTGGCCACAATATGATGGAAGATAAGCAAGACAGCCAGGGATGCAACCCTATGATCTGGGTGTCCCTATACTTCTGACTGCTAGAAGCTGGGACTGGACAACAGGAGATTGGATCACTCGATAAATGTCCTGTTCTTTTCTCTGAGGCATCTGGCACTGGCCACTTTTGGAACACAGGATATTGGGCTAGATAAACCATTAGTTTGACCCAGTATGGCCATTCTTATAATCTTATGTGATAGAAGCCAACTGACTTAGACCAAATTTTTCAAACCTGATTACCCAAATTTAGGCACCTAAATAAAAGTAACTTGATTTCAGAGTTGCCCAGAAAAATCAGGGCACTTATTTAAATCCCTGATTTTAGGTACCCAAGTTTGACAAATGTGTTGTAATCTTTGTGTGCCTCAATTTATTTGTATGTAAAATGAGCATAATAATAATGCTGACCTACTTGCCAGTGGTGCTGTTGATCTAACTTATTTAATGAATAGGGGTAAAGACCTTTGAGATCCTTGAAGAAAGATACAAATACAAAGATATACATTAAAATACACAGGAATAATTTTAAGGGTAGGGGGAGTCCCTGAGTCTGAACTGATTTGTACCCTGTACTGCCACATACATATTCAAAAAAATCAGCTTCCCAACTTTACAGTATATAAATAATGTATGCTTAAAATGGTGATCACACATTATGATTCTAAATAAGGTTCAGTTCCTTCCCTCTCCTCCTTTTTCATATTGTAGCTACCTGACCTCACTCCAGGTCTCTGCTAAGGCTTCCAGTTGCTCTCTCCTGCTGTCCAACACTCTCACACCAAAACTACTCCTTTAACAAATCTATATGACCCCACTTACGTTGAATTTCTTCCACACAAAAATATGTGCCCAGTTTGTTAGGTCAGATTATCATTTGAAATATATGCCATCTGGCCAAAATGCCATCTTCTAAGGATCACACATATCACTACAGTAAGGAGTCATTTCACTGAACCACTGTACATTATATCAACTTCTGGCAGGCCCAGCAAGCAGAACCAGGGAGAGGGAAAAGTCTGGATATTCAGGACTGCCGAGAGATGTGTCAGACTAGACATTTTGCAGGTCGGGACATGAGTAAAGTTTATGTGACAGACTCCCTCTCTGCTGATGACTCCTCTGGCATTTACTGTCCTCAGCAGGGTTATAACCTCTCTTGGGACCATTAGAATTGACTGAAAATCTTATTCTGAAGTAACCTTGAAGACAGAGATAGAGAGTTTGAGGTATTTTTGACATTTAGCCAAATGGTTTTGCAGATATTGTCCGACAAAAGGATTTGTATTTTTGTTTCCCATTTAATAGAAGTTTAATATTGAGGTTACCAATATATTGTAAGAAGTGAAGTCACCAATATATTGCAAGACAGAGAGCTCCACAAATATGACTGTAAATAGTGTTAATAATTGAGTGAGGTTATGTTTACCTTATCTCCCATTTACTTGTTTTATCCACCTGTTGTGTCTCATCCAGTGTATCAACTATAAAGTCTTTGGGGCTGAGCACAGTGGAAACTTGACCCTGACTGGAGCTTCTAGGAACTAATATTAATAAAATAATAATAGCATAAAAGAAATGTTAAAACTACACAATTTATAGTCATCTTATCTACCATAGATCTTTGTTCCGATATCAATGCTTTCTTCAACTGAAATGCAAATACGCAAGCAACCAATAAGTAAAAGCTTATGATAACATCACCTTATCTGAACAAATTGGAAGGCAAGCAGCCATGTGTCCTGGAATGTATGTCAAAACAGAACAAAATAGGACTACATGAAAATAAGCTTCAGGGAACATAAAATACATACACTTCAAGGGAAAAGGTGAGCAATATCTATTAGAGCTAGTTCGAGAAACTTTGACCTAACCATATTCCCTGGGAATATGGTATTTCATTGAAATCAAAATACTTCACAAAATCAGATCAGTTTTGCCAGAATTTTGTTTTTGTAGAAAACTGGAAAAAGTTTCAACATTTTCAGAATCAGATGTTTAGATTTTTTGTTTTGAAATGACTTTGTTTTGATTTTTAAAAAATATATATTATAATACAAACTTTTTTTAAAAGTCGAAATCAAAACAAAGCATTTCAATTACCTTAACAATGACACCATCATATTTTCCTTTCTTGCAATAACCTTGCTTCATTCACTACACACTTTCTATCTTCTGCAACAAATGAAGCAGGAGTGCCAAAGACAACAGCTTCCTTCACTACACAACCTTGATTCATCCCCAGAGCAGGTCTATCCTGTGCACCGAAAAAAGCAGGGGTCCTGTTGAAAAAAAATGTATGTGATCATGTAATTGAAGACTGCATCATAATGTACAGGCACAGAGGGCCAAGTTAAAGTTTCACAGGCAACTTTAAGTCTGACATTTCCTAACTTTTGGGTTCTTGACTTTGCAACTTTAATAATGTTATTTTAACATAGTGTCTTTGTTTGTTAATAATTCCCCAGAAATTATTTCCTTAAAAACATGAACTGAACAAATCTGAAATTCCATTATGTGGCATCATACTGACACTCACTTGGTCCATCAGCAGGGTTGAAACCTTCAGATTTACTGTGCAGACCTCTACCACTTGAGTAACTGATAGTAGGAAGTTGTCATCTTACATGTGAACAGGTACTGGAGGAAGGTGGGACATATAATTTGCCGGTGGGCTTCACTGATGTCTGCTGAGGAATGATGAGACTCAGGACTTCTTTCTTGTCCCTGGTAATGTGTACCTGTCCAAGCTCTTCCCCACTCCTGGCTCCTTTTACTGGTTCCAAGTTTCTTTCCTACACAGTCTCAGTCTCCACTTCAAAGGCTTCTTGACCTAGTCTCCTTTCCCAGCCACTAATAGTTCTCTCTTGTACCCCCAAGCTCCTTATCCAACCTCAGTGTCTCCACCTCCAGCCTGGTTTCCAGTCTTGTTTCCCTCACTGGTTCCCATTCCCAGCCTCCCCTTCTCACACCTGCCTCACCATCCAAGTCTCCTTTCCCAACCAGGCCCAATTTCTCTTCCCAACCCCTGTCATAGTCTTACCAGTTTCCTTGTGCCAATCTACTCCTTTCCCACCCCCTGGATTAGCTTTTGATCCCACTACATTCAAAATAGATGACTTCTTCCTTCATGCAGCGTGGGTGTCAGCGGGGGCAATGAGAGCTACATAGAGTCATGCTCCCTGCTCCCAGTTCAAGTACCTGACCAAGACCCAGGGAAAGTCCACCTTTCCTCCTGTAGCCCTGGAGAGAGGGAGAATGCTCCATCACTGTAGGCATGGTGCATGTGCAATCTGGTCAGTGCTAGGAGCTTTGGGAAGCTCAAGAATGTGGATGTGAGAATGGAATCTGCAGAGATTTTAGCTGCTAAAAGTGAAGATGTCTCTACTGAGCTGGTGCAATTTGCACTTTTTCAAAGGTTTATAACTTAGCCAAATTTTGGCAGATTTTCCTAGGGAGGAGAAAAGGCCTGTTGCTGACACAAAGGCCACCCCCCTGATAAATTTCAAGTTTTTGATCATGCTGGTGAAATTTTTTAACATGGCAATGATATATTTTTTCCCCATGTCTTCTTTTTGGAAATATCTGATCAGCTTTAGTTAAAATTTTCCAGAAAAGTTCAGCCAGAGGTAGACATCTGTCATGTAAAATTTCAGCCCAAACACTAAAGTTTTATATTCAACTGAAAACAGACTTTTATAATGGAAAATGTCAAGCAACTTTAATAACAGAGAGCACTACCAGCCTTGCCTAAAATACTTAACAACTTCTGCTAAGCAGATACCATGAGTGGTTGGTGCATTAACACCACTGACAGTTATTGCAGATAAAATGGAATCCTTACAGAAGGTTAAGGATAAGTGTTTAAAAATTAACTTAAACTGACATGAAGGATAAGTTCTGGAAAACATTTATGTGTTGGCCCTGATTCAGGAAGGAGCTCATACATGAGTGTAAGTTTAAGCACGATTGCTCGCACTGATTTCAATAGGACTATTTGCTTGCTCCTAATTAAGCCCATGTGGAAGGACCTTGCTGAACTAGGAGCATTATCTCTGATCACTGGACTTATGCTATGTGGTGATATGAGGAAAGTTCCTCCGTCAGAAGGAAACTAACAGGCATCTTTCATCCTACAACTGGATAAAAAGTCTAGAATGGCTAAATCTGTTTCCATTGTACAAACTGGAGGCAAGAGATGACAATTTTGACTGGCTGCTGAAGGCTCTTTCTAATGGTACCAATGGAGACATCACAGCTAAGCACCTTATTGATTCTCTCTTTTAAAATCCCTAAGGGAAGGTTATAGTGATACTAGTCATAGTTACTAACTGCCTAGAGACACCAGCATTGTAACATATATATGTGTATGCCATGGAGCAATGAGCCTCTTATTGCCTAGTACTTGATACCCACTCATACTGCTGGGCTACTATCCCTGGGCAGGTAGGTAGGGAGTAAGAAGGCAGAAGCACGGAGTAGTTGGAGCCTTGGTTTCAACTTCTAAATACATGGACCAGTACAACTGACTTCTGCTCTGTGAGTCTCACTGTGATCACTGCTCAGCTCCTGAGGCAGTGCAACTGTATGTTGCCCCTTGCTTTAAAAGTGGCCCCATAGGTTTTAATACTATGTTTACCTCATTGATCCGAGACAGCATTACTGGCAAAGGGCTTTTCTTTTCTAAGTCAGTTTTCTCAGACTCTCTACTGATGAGGAAAGACTTGCCATTTGTCATTCCCTATCAAGATGCAATTGTGGCTTAAATTGCAGTTGCCTCTGAAACAGAAAACATGCAGGATAGCAATTTTACTTATTATATGGTATGGCAGTTCAATCTTATTTTTTAATTACTGGGGCTTCAATTTTCACAAAGCCTTTTTTTTCCTAGTATGTGATATTAGTCCCTGTTTTAATGTCAAATTATATATAACCAAAATTAGTTTCAAATTGTTTCTGGAACCATTCCTTATTCCTTCATGGCAACAACAAAAATAATAATAATAAAAAGGAAAAACTTTGTCAGAGTATAAAGTTATATTCAGCCAAAATGTAAGTAGAACATTTCCCTCAGCCTTCAGTATTTCTTCATGGCATGCTCACCCATTGACTCTGAATGATACTCACTTGTTATTTTCTAAATTTTAATTGCAGAGAACTGTTGGCCAGAGCTGAAAACTCATATGATTAAGCCTCTCAAACCCTGCAAGCTGTTTGCTGTTCTCCAACTTGGCTCAGTCTTCATCACGATTCTGAATGTGCCTAAGAAACTTGCAAGGAAGGAATGTGTTTAAGGTGAATATATTGGGCGGGGGGAAAGGAATGTGCGTTCAGCATTTATGAACTTCACCATTTAGAAGCATAGGATCCTATTCTTCTAGGCTGCTGAAATGAAAAAAAAATGCTCCCGTTCCATGGCTCCATCCTTTCATTCCTTGACTGGCTTCACAACTCTTACTACATAAAATCCAAGCCCTTTGTACTCATTTACGGGCCCTACATAATTTTGTTTGACCTACATCCTATACTTATTTTCCCTTGTACTACACCTCCTGCTTATGATCCCACTTTCTAATCCTCTCAGTTTACACTTCCATTTGTCTCTTTCTCAGTCTTGATTTTTTTTTTCTCATTGTACTGCCCTCTGCTCCTTGGAGCACTTCCATGTTATTAGCCATGGCCCTTCTCACAATTTAAAATCTTTCCTTCAGATTCACCTTCCCATGAAACCTTTCTCCCTTTCTGTACCATTAATAATCCCCAGTCCCACTCTCTCCAAAACAGTTCCCTAGAACTTCTTTTGTATTTGATTTTTTTCTCATTTGGGCTCTGATCCAATAAAGATTTATACACATGCTTAGCTTTATACAGTAAATAGCCCCATTGATTTCAATAGGACTCCTCACATGCATAAAACTAAGCACAGCTGTAAGTCTTTCAGGATCAAGGCTTTGTTAACTATTATTATTAATCAGTTTTATTACAGTAGTGCCTAAGGAGTAACCAAGAATGGGGTAGTATTTTGCTAGATAGCAGATACTTCCTGCCCCAAATAGCTTAGACCTCAGGCTACAAATTCCTTAGGGCAGTTACCTATGCTCTGTAAAACTGTGCATAAATTAAATTTGCAGTGCTTTATCATGAACTCCACACTACAGACATTGCTTTTTGTAGATGGTGGGTTTTTGGAGAGTTTCTAGTATTTGTAAGAAAGCTGAGTTTGGTGACTATCTAATGGGAAACTGTAAATGCAGAAAAGAACATTAATTGAGATCTCTCTCAACATTTCAACCTGCATTCCTCCACATCTCCCCCCTCCTTCAAACTGCATTCAATACACTAAGAAAATAACAACATAGAGGGGCAGATGTTTCAAAGTTTTACCTCTATATGTTTTTCTTTCCAAAAAGAAGTCATAAAACATAAGGAGAAAAGATGAGGAGAAATTAAAATGCAATTATAGCCAGAGAGCTGGCTTTGTGGGGTTCTGTTTTCATTCTCTCCCAGTGACTTTTGGACAAAATATATTCAGCTTACAAGTTAAAAGAAGATTTTATAACTGGCCAGACTCAGCCTGAGATTTTTCTGCCTCCTTTGCCATTAAAAGTCTCAGTGATGAGGCAGACTCACTTATAAGAGGAAGGGTGAGAGAAAAAAATTGTTTGTATGCCTACCCAAAAATGCTAAGGCTGTATCTGCTTTTTAAAAATGTCAGCCATCTATGAGACTGGGACTGTGCAAGCTGCTCGTTCCCAACAAAGAAGAATTCTTTATTTCATCCTCAACCTGCACAAGGAGGAGTACATGGGTAATTGTACCATGTTGTCATGCACCTCTCCTCAACAGGAGGAGCCAGACTGCTGCTGCTCTGTAAGGGGGTCAGCCACTGTAGCTGCAGGCCATCACTGTACTTGCCAGCGCCTGTCTGTCCAGCCCTAGCCTGGTGTTTGAAGAGTTGGTTCTGGGTGGAAGGCTGAAGCTCTATATCTTCCTCCTAACTCCAACCTCTAACTCCACAAGCCCCTATGCTAGCTAAGGAAGACACAAGCCCCCTCCCAAGAGTTAATAAAGTTCACCAGCAGTCAGGAAAGACTAGCTAATCTCAAGAGCTAAAGGAGCCTAATTCCTTCTGTGATCACTAGAGGGGACGCATCCCACACTCAGAGCCTCCAGGACAACCTGCCTGCCACCCCCACTGCTGCAGTGAGGAAGATCCAGAGGGGTGGGTGAACTTGCTAGGGGAAGAGTATAGAATCAAATAGACTATTTTGCAGGAGAATGAGTATTGGAATGATTGTTTTAAAGGAACATTTTTTTCAGAAAAAAGAACAGGAGTACTTGTGGCACCTTAGAGACAAATAAATGTATTTGAGCATAAGCTTTTGTGGGCTACAGCTCACTTCATCGGATGCATGCTTATGCTCAAATACATTTGTTAGTCTCTAAGATGCCACAAGTACTCCTGTTCTTTTTGCGGATACAGACTAACACGGCCGCCACTCTGAAACCTGCCAGTTTTTTCAGAGAATGTGCAGAAAATATTTTAGGGAGCCCATGTTAATATTTTGGTAGCTCAGCACTGGGCAGAAGAGAATCCAGTTCACTTTGCAATAGCTTTACTAGTGTTGAAATAATGAACACTTGATTTGGCAGTACAGGAAGCAGCTATGATTCAAATACACAGAAGAAGCAGATATCTTGAGTAACACTGGCATTTGTTCATAGCCAGTTGTCTGACTATTGCTGCGTGTTAACAAAAATAACAGGAAGTTGGATATGCCCTTGGGTATGGACAACCTGCCTTTTCCTTTTATTCAACAGCTGTGAATAAACAACCCCAGCAAACTTGTTGGATAGCAGCCCCATAATCAAATATGTAGAGCAGATAAGCACAGCTGTAAGCGTGCTACATCTAATCAAGCTGATAAACTAGATAGAGGACTGATATTTTACTTGGGTAAGTTGGGAGGAAGGATCCATTAGTGGGAGTTTCAGAACATAATTAAAAATTAACGTTTTGCTCATCTTCACCTTAGAATTCTCCCCTGACTATAATAACTAGCTCAGTTTTTAAAATGAAAAATTTGATAAATATCTCACAGAAGGATGTGGAATGGCAATAACCCAATAATTACAAACCAGGAAGAGCTACACAAAAAATTTTTTCTCAGTCTTTTCCCCCCATTTTTAATAAAAAATCTTTTCCCATTAATTCAAGTGACAGAGGCCTGAGTTGTGTGATAATATAGGTCTGAACTGTAACTGATGACCTTCGGTGGTGGTGGTGGGGTGTTCAACATGATTCCACATGGTGGAATTTTTGTTTTGTTTTGTTTTCAGTTTGCTAAAAAAACAAAACAAGGAAATTACATTAACCCCCTACACACACACACAATGTTCAAGGAACATTAAGGTTGCAAAGCCAAGCACTCAAAAGTTAGGAAATGCCAGAATTAAGGGTGCCTGTGCAACCTTAGTTTGGCCCCCTTGTTTGTATGCATTCTGAAACAGCCTTTAATTGCTTGATAATATTCTAATCTCAAGACCCCTGCCTCATTTGTTACATAGAATGGATGGTGTTTTGGGAATGATTCAGGGTTGTGCAGTGAATAAGACTATTGTCTGTATAACTCCTGCCCCATTTGTTGCAGAAGTTGGAAGGGATGTAGTGAATGAGGTGAGAAGTGCAGGAAGAGAAAGGCTGGTCTCTTAGTAAAGGAAGTGTAATGGTTCCTTGGAGAACTGGATTTTATCCCTGCCTCTGCCACAGATTTCTTGTATAATGTTAGGCAAGTAACAAAAACCAACGTTTTCAAGGTGGTCACTAACTGTATGTTCCTCATTTTCTGAGTACCCAACATGAACCACCTGCAGAAGTACAGAGACAACCTTAATTCTGGGTTTACTTAATTTTGAGTGATTGACGTTGCAACATTAACAACCTTTTAACATAGTTTTTTGAATGTAATAAAATATTGTTCACAGACAGTTTTATCCGCAGGAAATTTCTTGGTAAATCTCTTAGATGCTTAGTTATTTGTAATTCTCTATTTTTGCCTTGAAGAAAGAACTGCATTCTTCTTTTGTTTACACTACGCTCTTAATTTCCTTACAGCTAGGATTGATTAAACACATAATAACTAAACCTCCTGTTGAAAGCCAATTTTCAATGGCTATGCTGCCATGCATTTAAGATTATATTTTTAAAATAACTCTGTTTCCTCAAGGGTATTATCTAACCTCCAATACAACTAAACAAATAGATGCTTGCATTTAACAATCCAATTTCATATAAAAATAGCTTTCTGCCTCTTATGATCTCAGAGTTCAAATTTCAACACTGTTGTACTTCTGTATGAATTGCTTACATTCAAAAGCCATGATCCTGCAAACGCTTAGTCACATGCTTAACTTCAATGGAGCTACTCACAAGTTTAAAAGTTATTCATGGGCATAAGTGTTTGCAGGATCAGGGCCTAATTCTATAAAAGCTTGCTCCAAAGCCCATTTCAGTCAACAAGAATCTTTTGATTGATTTCTCATCTTTTGGATCAGATCCTTGAACTCTGTGGGTGTAATTCCCATTAATATGAAGAGTAGTTGTCATACACATTGCTTCCATAATCAGAACCTTCTCTCCATTCATGCATTTCTAGTGCTTCCATCACCCATGATCTGTAAACTAAAAATATACCAACATGCAATGGCTTAACCAGAAGACAGTGTGACAAAGGATAACAAAACAAAGTATGAAATTAAAAAAAAATAAACTAGACAGATGGATTATAATTGTTTCCCAGAATTTTTAAAAGATATTATCTCACATTTTACCTTTTTATTAAATGCAATATTCTAAAGCATATATTAGCTCCATATTATTTAATTGTTTGGCATTTTCACAATTTTTGGTGAATTTTAATTACTAGAGCAATTAAGAAGATCCTAGAAAATACTTATAATGAGCTGAAGTCATATGCTTTAGTGTCACCCTGGAGCTTTAAGGCACCTGCCATATGTTCCCTTTAATAATTGCTACTTTTGCTTTCTGAATCCAGCAGAAGAATTTATTAACTTGTAGAGGCTTCTAAGATAGATGCACTTGTGGCTGAAAATGTGAGAAGAATGTCAAAATGTATTTCAGTCTTAAGCAGACTGAGTTAATACGAGGTTATATCTAAGGACAAGGGCTAAATTGACACACTTCTATGAAAAAGCAGACACAGATGAAAAATTATGCCATAAGAAAAAAATAGGGAAACTCAGAATTAGGATCCATTGGGATTACCAGATCAAGGTTGGTTGCTTGGGATGTATTCAATATTTAAAAAGACTTCAAAGTTAGTATGCTAATTTTTAGATTATTTAATTCTTGTATAAGTAGATTTTCAGTATTTAATATACTGAATGACTTAGTCCTTAATGTTCTTTACTTAAACAATACCATGTTTCCATAGATATGTTGTTATTCTGAATGTTTACATATTGCAATTTGTATCAATGCACGGCAATTTGCTTATAACAGGATATCTATTAATTTTATATTTCATAATAAAATGTGATCTCAAACACAGATGTATACACAAATCTATATAAACATTAAAATTAATCTGAGGTATTTCAAAAGAACATTTAAAATAATTCTGTCATATATTTAACATGTTTTAATATGAAACATTCTAACATGGCTATTACATACAGGTAAATGTAAATTCAGAATATTCATCAGGGAAAATAACTGATCAATCAGATTAGGTCTATGTAATTTTTAAAATTACTACAAAAAACAGACCCAGTTGTGTATATATAATTAAATGTACAATTCATCAGATATTTTGTCCCCCAAAACTGCAGTACTTGAAAGACTGGTTCTAAATGAATGCTATTAAAATAAAGCGATTTACTTTTATTCCATTAGCAGAGCCCTACGAATATACCAACCAAACTTTCACATCAATCTTATCCTTCATTACATTGTTTCTTGTGTTCAAAATAACATTGATTCTTCATTCCAAAACTGTCACGAAATATCTCAGAGTATTTTTTTTGTTGAACACAAAGATTGACGATGAAATCCTGATTCTATTGAAGTCCATGGCAGTTGCTACTGACTTCAGTGGGGCCAGGATTTCACTCTAACACTTTTTAATTTAGTGTAAATATAACTGACTATAGTGCACTTAAACCTATTCCAAAGCCTGAAGTTGTAATATAGAAAAACAGAAGATAAGATCTGTTTACAACTAGATTTTGTCATCTGAGGCCTGCTCCAGAGCCTATTAAAGAAAGTGGGAAACTTTCCAGTGGTTTCAATGGGGAAGCCCACTCATATTGAGGAATTAAAATCAGCTGCACCAAATATGAAAATTCAATATATGCAGGTACTGAAAAAAACAACGGTTTCAACTGTCCTTTCCAAATAAAAAATAGAGGTTAACAACAGATCACAAATGGATCTATATAGCTAATCTACATTTTTACACACACTTATTTATCATTATCTCCCTCTCTCTGCATATACATGTGGGGGTAGCGAGAGAGAGAGACAGCAAGGGAAGAAAGTATAGCTTTGCAGGAAGTAAAACATGGAAAGATTTTTGTCAAGAGAAAGTGCCAGAAACCATTCCTAATGAAAAAAACGAATGCCAAAAAGGACCTTCTCTTCAGCAAAACAAGTGCCAAACATCACACAAGCTGCTTTTAAACATCTTCATATTGTGATATGTTTAAAATTATTCTTTTAGCTTGATAACATAAGAGACACTCCAATTCCCAAAGCTTTGACATCTGCACTCTTTGCAAACCTTTGCCCAATGTTTTTATTAACTCCAATTTAATGGAACCTTTTTTTATGTGACCTTAAGAATTTAATAACTCCTCAATGCAAGGACAATACCACCTGCAGGCTCTGCAGGGATTAAACCGTGGTAGTTCAGTATGTTTGCTGGAAAACACACACACACACACACACAATAGGGGGAGCCCCCACCCCCAAAAACTACACAAATCAGTCACTCAACCTTGCTTGGGTATTACAACTGGTTATGATGTCTGCTCCAAGACATGTGACATGAAATTCTGTGCTTCAAAGGTATGCTGCAACTCCATTACAGCTCTTTAATAATATTAATCTAGCTTTGATCATGTCAGATATGCTAGCAATTTTTAGTTCCAGAGTGTCTACTTTTCTGACAAACACTCTGCATATCTTACCAATATAATCAATATGTTATTAGTCAAAAACCTGACAGAGGCCCATAAATTAATCCCTAGCATTTTCTATGGTGTAAACTCACCCTCACAATATGGAGAAGATTTATCTTAATCCAATTAGAAGTAAAATGAACTCTCCCCCCCCCCCCGGGGGTGCTCTCCATCTATGTTAATTCAAACCTCTGAAGACAGCTGCTCTGAAGAAATAATTTTATGCTTGACCTTGTACGTGCAAGGTTAAAATCAGTAAAGATATATACACAAGGAAAGTCAATGAGCTTTCTTTCCCTTTCACCTCCAACTAATACCTGGAAAAATGCTACAGAACACTGATTTGAAAGTGACAATGAAATATTTCTTTTAGTTGAAGGGCTTGGTCACTTTAACTTCACAGTTAGTACACCCTGTACCTTTGTTTTGCTGAGAGGTAAATTAATAAGAAATGGTGACAGCCCCGTTTTTAGTATGGCAACATTTGACAAGCAGAAGATGTTAACAGCCTACAATATGCAAAACAAATAATTTCTGTTCCTTCTGATATAGTTATCTGATATAATGACAACACCAGTTAGGGAAACAAGCTTTGATTGTTACCATTATTTCTCCAATGGATAGTGTAATAGAAACAGGCACTTATGTGCATTTGGACCCTTAGCTGTAATAACAGAGATGAGTTAGGACTAAAATACTGTAGTAGTTGCTCAGTATATGCTTTTCTTAGAGGAGCTCTAAGTGAATTCTCTTGCTTACATAGGGTCCCTCATAAAAATGACGCATCTGACACGTTAAATAGGGAAAGGAAATTAATCTTCTTTCATTTCCATCTCCTTGAAATCCCTCCCCCATGACTCACTTCTCTTGGTTACGCTTACAGTGCTGACCTCCATTCTGTGATGCTTCCCTAACTTTTTCAAGAGGCCTCAGAAGGGAATGAACTGAGCAGCAGCAGGGGATAGTAAGCAGGGTGTGCTGCTGGCTCCAGTCAAAAGCTTCCATTCCTTTTGTCTGTGTTTCTGCATTCTACATTCAGGCAGAACTCCTGGGAGGGAGCAGGAATAATGAAAGACTCAGAAAAATGGCTGCTGCAAACCACAATAGTGGCACTTGGATCATGCTTAGGGACCCAGAGCTCGGTCACGCCCTCCTACCCTCCAGATATGAACAGTTTCTTCACTGCACACACGTGTATACACCAGCATGCCCATAAAGGAAGGGAGCTGTTATGCTTCTGCATGGTCTGTGGAAAGCTCCACGCTGTGTGAGAATCCTGCCATACAGGTGCACTGCAGTGACACTAAACTGAGCATGCAAGAAGCCACGGTGCCTTCTGGACCTTCTTAAACTAGAAAAAAAGCTGGATTTTGTAAAGGGTGTTCACAAATAAACACTATGCAACTTTTAATAACTTTAAAACACGGCACTGGTCATGGTCAACCTTGTATTCTGGGTAGTTCAGGGATGACTCTATCTTGTAAGGGGTAGAACAGCAAGCTAAGGCCATGCCCCAGCTACTCATCAAGCATACAAAATAAGACACAGAAAAGGAAGGATCATGTGGCGCTCATGAATGGAATACCTTTTGGTGTTCTCTGTGGGTTGCTGTGACTATCCCTTAATTAACCATGCAGGTTTGTGCAGCACAGCTGTGAAGATGTATGTGTGTGTACTTGTAGTTTTAAGGAAATATTCTAATGTTCATGATCAGTATGCATTTCTCAAGAGTGTCACATTTTAGCCATTTTTGTTGTAGCCCTGTCTGAAATGTGTGACTAAAATATTAAAACCAGGAAACCCATCATTTTTCACATTCTTAATTAAAAATGGCTGAAGGGATTTGTCTGTGAATTTATATCTATCTATCTATCATCAGCTTTAGGAAAAGACCAAACAAGGAAAATTGTAATCCAAAATTTTGTTTCTGAGGTCTTACCTCTATTATCTATGATCTACCTACTTGCCTATTTATATTTCACCATAATATCTAAGTACAAATAAAACCTTTAAAGCTTCAGCACTTACCTGATTACAAGTGTGTTTTCTGCGGTACAGTGGAATGAGTGAGAGGAGACCAAGTTTGTAAGTTTGGTGGTATATTAATGCATTTTTGTTCCATTTATTTAATTTTTAACTTTTTAAATTTATCCAATAGTGTATGAAGTGCTGCCTGATAGAGCTGATGGAAGAGAAGGTCCAAGGCTTGGGGATGCAGGTGGGAACTATGGTTGAGTTTTGAAGAGGGTTCAAGAAGACGATGGAGCAAAGGCAAAAGAAGGTTGAAGGGGAAAGTCAAGATTTGCAGATGCAAGCTGGACTGGAGAACTGGGAGGGGAGACTTCTGGGTCAGGAAAATGGTCAGTGAAAGCATGTGACTACAAGAACTAGGCAGAGGAAAAGACCGGTTAGCGAAGGTGAAATAGAGCTCAGGAACAGGTTTGCTGAGTTGGAAAATGAAGAAGGGGCACAGCAGGCTGTAACTGAAGGAGGGAGGGCAAGGAAGAAGAGAAACGCGGCTAGTCCTGTAAGAAGAGGGAGATACCCAGAGTTCTGAGCCCCAGGAGGATACAGGATGACTTGCAGAAGATTGCAAGGGAGAGTAAAATACAAGAGGACTTGCAGCCAGAAAGAACAGGAGGAAGACTGGAGAATTACACATCACCAGGAAAAGGCAGGTCTACGTGACCGGGATCTCTCTACTAAGAAGACCAGATAGGCCTGTCACCACAACTGATCTGGAGAACAGAAGGCTGTGCTGTCTGCCAGGAGCGAAGATATGGGATATGGACCTGAGGCTGAAAAAGGATCCTAAATGGATCAGGAAAGAATCCACTTGTTGTCCCTCATGTGGGAACAAATGACACAGCTAGATTCTTGCTGGAACATGTCAAGGGAGACTATGCCAAGCTGTGGAAGACGTTTAAGGAAATGGAGGCTCAGGTGACCTTCAGTGGGATTCTGCCTGTCCCTAGAGGAAGAGAATGAAGGTGAGACAAGATTATGATGAACAACAGATGGCTCAGGCAGTGATGCTTTAAGGAGGGCTTGGGATGTTTGACCACTGGGAGGCATTCATGGACAGAGGACAGTTCTCGTGGGATGGACTCTACCTGAGTAGGGAGGGAAAGAGATTTCTGGGATGGAGGCTGGCGCAACTGATTAAAAGAGCTTTAAACTAGGAACTCAGGGGAGACCATTGTTTAATATTCATGTAATCTCCACTCCTGATTTTAACATTGACAGGGAGGAAAATCAAGTAAGAAAGGATACAGCAATGGAGAAAGGAACAGCAGTGGGTGGGAGAATGGACAGTGCTGATACCAGTCAGATAGGTGATACTGGCAGTAGAATGACCAGTCAGGCGAGGAATGTGAGTGAAGCCAAGGAGCAACAATTAAGATGTTTGTACACCAATGCAAGGAACCTGGGTAACAAAATGGAGGAACTAGAACTACTGGTGCAGGAAGTGAAACCAGGTATTATTGGGATAACAAGAAACATGATGGAATAGTAGTCATGACTGGAGTACACACATTAAAAGGTATATTCTGTTCAGGAAAGACAGAAATAAAGGAAAAGATGGTGGAGTAATATTTATATTAATTGTGAGGTAGGCAGCAAAGAAATTAGAAGTGATTGAACGGATAAGACAGAGTCTGGGAAAAGATGGGTATTAATATGAGAATTGAAGGGTGACTACAGTGGATCATACGGAAAGGTGAACTGTCAGGATGGAGGGAGGTTACTAGTGGAGTTCCTTGGGGATCAGTTTTGGGACCAGTCTTATTTAACATTTTTCTTACTGACCTCGGCACAAAAAGTGAGTGTGCACTAATAAAATTTGCAGTTGACACAAAGTTGGGAGGTATTGCCAATATGGAGAAGGACCAGAATATCATACCAAAAGATTTGGATGACCTTGAAAACTGGAGTAGTAGAAAATTCATGAAATTTAATAGAGCAAAGTGCAAGGGACTAATAACAAGTCCCCAACTTATAGCAAAAGTTCTTATTAGCTGGAAGCAATAGAGGAGGAGAAAGACCAGGGTGTATTGGTTAATCACAGAATAATTATGAGCCATCAATATGATGTGGCCAGGAAAAAGGCAAATGCAGTTCTAGGATGCACCAGGCGAGGTATTTCCAGTAGAGACAGGGAAGTATTAGTACCATTATACAAGGTACTGGTGAGATCTCATCTGGAATACTGTGTGCAGTTCTGCTCCCCCACATTTAAGAAAGATTATTTCAAACTGGAACAGGTGCAGAGAAGGGCTACTAAGATGATCTGAGGAATGGAAAACCTATCTTATGTGAGGAGACTCAAAGAGCTTGGCTTGTTTAGCCTAAGCAAAAGAAGGCTATGGAGAGAGATGACTGCTCTCTATAAATATACCACAGGCATAAACACCAAGGAGGAAGAGGAGTTATTTAAGTTAAGCACCAAAGTGGACACAAGAACAAAGGGATATAAACTGGCCATCAACAAGTTTAGGCTCAAAATTAGACAAAGGTTTTTAACCATTAGACGAGTGAAATTCCGGACCAGCTTTCCAAAGGAAGCAGTGGGGGCAAAAACCTAACTGGCTTCAAGACTGAGTTTGGTAAGTTTATGGAGGGGATGAGATGATGGGGCGTCACACAATGCATGTGGCCCATTGGCAACTGCCAGGAGCAAAAATCCTCAACAGCCAGAGACAGGACACTAAATGGGGAGGGCTCAGAGTTACTACAGAGAATTCTTTGCCAGATGTCTGGCTGGTGGGTCTTGCCCACATGCTCAGGGTCTAACGGATCGCCATATTTGGAGTCAGTAAGGAATTCCCCCCCTCCCCAGTCAGATTGGCAGAGACCCTGGGGGATTTCAGTTTCCTATGCAGCATGGGGCATAGGTCACTTGCAAGTTTAAACTTGTGCAAGTGGTGAATTCTCTGTAACTTGAAGTCTTTAAACCATGTTTTGAGGACTTCAGTAACTCAGCCAGAGCTTAGGGGTCTATTACAGGAGCAGGTGGATGAGATTCTGTGGCCTGCTATGTGCAGGACATCAGACTAGATGATCACGATGGTCCCTTCTGACTTTAAAGTCTATGAGTCTAAAAAGCAGCTTCTATAAACAACAAGAAAAGTATATGTGGCAGATAGGGAAACTTCCTACAAAAGCTGTGGGAGACCATACTGTATTAAGCATGTGAATGGTTTATGTATGATTGCGGACCAGGGGCTGTATGCACTTCATGGGGGGAGAGTTACTATAGCTCCTCCAGGAAATAAAAACAGTAGGGGATGATGAAAGCAAATCACTCAGGTTATAACACTGCCACAGAAGTATCACCTCTTGGCTTACATATTCTGGTTCAAACTGGATTCTCCAGAGCCCAATAGACAAAGAAAGGACTTTGGAATAAGTAGTCTGTGTTTAAACTGACTCAGTGTCTTCATTCTGGTTCCTGATCTAAAAACTGATATGAACTTGTAACTAAGGGAAAAATCAGGTGTGGGCTTGGAGGGACTGACACCTACCAGAGGCCTAGGTTGGAATTGGGGGTTACCTCTGGTAAGTTCTTCAGTCTGTACGTAGGTTCTTTTCGTATTTTATATGCTCTGTAATGCGTCTAGCTTAAAAATAAATGTGCTTGCTTAGAAAGAGTTGTGTAGTAACTTGTAACTGCTGGCAATATATTGTTCATAGCCCTCAGAGGGAAAGTAAAGCATAGGGGCTGGCCTTGTAGACAGACTGGCTTGCTGGGGATATCACAGTGTAGATCAGGGACCTGGGAAGCTTTAAAAACCCCAGTCAGAAGAGAGTGAGATGCAGGTATCAGCCCAGAAGAGGTGGAGGCTGGGAGCAAGAAACCTTTAAATGGGTGCCATCAAAGGACCGCAGAAGGGGACATGCAGGTGCAGTTACCCTGAAACTGGCAGAATATACCAAGAATTAAAGAAACTGATTATCTGGAAATGATGCAAACATGTCTCATCAGCATTAAGCATCCCTTCATAAAGGATAAGAAACACAAAAACACAAGGAGAGGAGATTAAATGCAATCTCTGCTGCATCTTTGGACTTTCTCTCTCTCTTTATTAGATTCTTTCCCAATTCAACCAAACTGCTAGGTGAGTCATCTGCAGATGGGGAGAGAGAATGTAATTCACTCAGTGTAAAACGGTAGTTATCCTCAAAGCCAACATGGTCAGCCACATCCTTTAAAGTGTAAATTATAGGAATGAATTATTGTAATTTGGGAAATGTTCCACACTGATCTCTAAAAACATAAGGGGTACACTACCGACTGTACAACCAAGAGTTTTCTGTCTGTAACAAAGCAGTCAGCAGCACTGAAGCTGTGCTCTAATTAATGATGGCATAACAGCTATTTCTGCTAGAGCTGGCCACACTGGATTTCTCAATTCCAAACACCTTTAATCATAATCATGAAAATGTTCTCCTGCAAACACTGAGGTAAGTTAGAATTTCCAAGATAGTCCTGCACAGAATAGAATACTGAGAAACGCTCAAGTTACCTGTGCATGGTTTCTGACATTCATAGTCATATTCATGGATTTAACATTTGTATTTACACAGAAACAGAGGACCAGTCATGACATATCAAATATACTTCCCCTACTAGTGGCCAGTATCCCATGCTTCAGAAGTAAACTATATATCCAGCTGTGAACATTATACATACACAGACACATTCCTTTAGAATACCTGTTCTCATTAACATTGTAACTATGCTGTAAAAACAGGGACATTATTTTAACAGATACCACAGTGATTGTTGCAGCATAAGAACCCATACAGAATTGTTTTTTAATACAAAATACTTGAAGTTTAACTATAGTGAAAGTGGTATGTAAGTTTTATTTAAAAGTACATGTAGTTTATTAGAAGGCTTAACCACAATATACTCTCCCAAGCAGAACACATACCCAACATTTTAAGTCCAGTTTTTGAATGCACAATATTTTAGTGAATTCAGATTTATTCCATTCCAATTCACTAATCCCTCCTGACATCTTGCATAATCTCTTTCAGATGACCAATGGTGGTCTCTTATGTCAAGGGACAAGTCCCTCAAACATAATTCCCGAGATTTGGATGTTGGTGGCATTCTGCGTTATGATGAATTTTGCCAACTTGAAATTTCACTCAGCTGAGGCAAGGGATGGAATTTAGGAGGAAGCTAGTGGATGGTATTTTATTTAATTAGAGGCAATTCTTGTCCCTTCTGACAATAAGAGCGTGTCTCAGCTGCCTTCTTCCTTAGTCCAAGAACTGACTTCATTGTCTTACTCCATCTTCCCTCACACATGGTGAGAAGAGTCAGCAATTTATGAAGCATGCAGCAAGAGATATGGCTTCACCAGTTAAGAAGGGGAATTGTTACAGCGTACACAACCCAGGAAGTTTACAGAACTTCAAAAGACTAGCAGCGCTTGCAGCTCATTTAGCCCCTTGGCCTTTGGGAGTCCAGATATCAAGAGGCACAGAAAGATCCCTAGTGCACATTATATGTTTTGTCCAGTCTCAAAAAGTGCATAAGTACAGAATGGAAAACTGCAGGAAAATATGTTTACCCCTAAAGTTGGAATTTCTGAGGTGTGTGAGTGAGTTCTGTTTCTTCATAACTTGTAGGGAGGCAAGAAGACCAGAACTCTGTAGTGAAGGAGAGAGAGAAAGAAGTTTTCCATCATTACTGTTTTCCTTATTCTAATACAATTTCTTGTTTGTGGTGGGAAGAAAATTACTCTTACTGTGATTCTTTACCATTTTCACATGACCAGGGTACCTACTGTCATAACACTTTGCTGTCTGTCTCACAGCAGGAATCTCACTGAAATGCACATTTTAATAGCCAGGAAAAGAATCCATGGCTAACCTTCCCCACCCCTTATCTTTCAGCACTCCTCTGCTTGAAATAGCTACTGTTTTTCTAATTGGAATGATTACTCAATGAAGCACCACAATGAACTGAATTGAATTAAGAAACACAAGTGCTTTAATGTTAACTGCAAGATGCAGTAACACAGAAATCAAAATACACTAAAAATGAATTACAGTAACGATACAAATTAGATAGATTTATAGCAGTGAAATGAATTTCAGATGTTGGCTACTCCAGGAGTAATATATGTAATAAGAAAAGGAGTACTTGTGGCACCTTAGAGACTAACCAGTTTATTTGAGCATAAGCTTTCATGAGCTACAGCTACAGCTCACTTCATCAGATGCAACTGTAGCTCACGAAAGCTTATGCTCAAATAAATTGGTTAGTCTCTAAGGTGCCACAAGTACTCCTTTTCTTTTTGTGAATACAGACTAACACCGCTGCTACTCTGAAATATGTAATAAGTGAAGTTGCTTTATAATACAGCATGAAATGTATTATAGAGAATGGTATCATAGCTTGTGTTTTTCTACTTGTTTGTCTGTTTACATTTTAACTCATATATTTATACTGGTAGATCTGTTGCAACTTTTTCACTATTTGTTATAGTTTTATTTTCCTCAACAGCTATTTTTCCTGTCTTATCTTGTACAATTTAGGCAGCCTAAGTCGTGGAAAAAGAAGGACCACTGTCAATCATTTATACTTGAGTTCTAAAAATAAATCGCTTTACACAGAAAAGGAAGAAAAGCAAAACCATGTCTACATCTCTGTGGAGACAGCCTGACACAATAGACCAGGTCTCAAAAAGGGCAACTAACACGTTATTGTAGTCTTTAACACTGAACAATGACTCTTTTCTTACATTTAAAACCATGAATGAGATTTTTGCTCCCGGGGAGAGGGGAAATCAAACTATTTCCTTTTTTTCCCACATGGAGTGTTCAGTTTTTATTGCAAGGTGCAAGATTTTTTCGCTGTTCCAGGTTGAGAAGCATCCAGAAACATGTGCAACCTTTTCCTGTGCTCAAGATAACTGCTTTTGTAACAAGGCTGCTGAAGGCAGTCTACAAGCTCCTGACACCAACAATAATAAAATATTTGATCATATGCTCGTGAATCACAGAAATTTGAGATAGAAAAGAAATATCAGGTCATCGAGTCTATCTCCCTGTATGCCAGAGTTGTACATTTTTCTTGTAATTTGCTTAATTTGCTTAAATGATTCCGCTCATAGGGCTTCCAACACTTCCTGCAAGAGATGATTAGATCTCAAGTTTATAAAGTTTTTACTAACTTGATTTTTAAGGAGGCTACTAAAAAGCAATGGGATAGGGTGACCTATGCCTTCTATTTTTTCCTTTCCTCAATGGGGATCATACCTTCCAGAACCATAAGCAAAGGGACAAGCACAGATTTCACCCCTCAGCTCCAATCAACCTCTGCAGCATCATTGTCCCTTTCCCTTTGCTGGGCCAGAAATTCTACAGTGAGAGCACATGTAGACTCAATGGGTTGAGGGAGCAGTGCAAGGGCAAGGAAGCACATTGTTCCCCTGTGACTTTGTGGACCTTCTTTTCTATGGAGCATTATCCAGGGTGGGAAAACTCCTTTAAGTAAGGACCATGAGGCCAGGGAAAGTCCCTGCGGGCACAGTTCCATCAAAATAGAGAGGGGCCAGAGCTGCAGTGGAGGCAGATAACTCTAGCAGGGACCAAATAACATAGCCTGTTTTGTGGAGAGCAGACAAATCCCACCTCCTCTAATGGAATAATGTCAGACATACCTCTAAAAATATGGTCTCAGTGACAGCTGTCTGTGACCTGGCAGTCAAATTTTCTGTTGGAGGAGAAATCAGTGATGGAAAATTGGTATATACATTCTTAGTGCAACTTGTTTCCTTTACAGTGTACATATCAGTCCTGGGACAAAGGTGATCACAAACAGCATGCAGATAGCTCTCAGGAATCTCAGCTCAACAACAGTGGCTGGTTCCCAGAGAGCAACTCTGCCTCAAAATTCACTCTAGTCAGAGAGATTGAGGGAGGGTGAGCAAGTTCCTCTGCTGGTTGCCATAGCTCCCCCCAAAAGAAATTGCAGCACAAAACTAAGGATGGCACAGTCTTCCTTCCATGACAGTAGAGTGTTTCAAAAGAAGAAAAAGGAGTGAAAAAACTATGTGTTACAGTGCCACTAGGTGACTCCCAATGTTCCATGAGGAAATTAGATTATATTATAGTGGCAATTCCTTCTCTTGAATCCCTTTCCTTTTTCCAAGGGATGGAACAATCCAGGCCCTTAATTTCATCGCACTACTCCTAGTTTTACTCTTCTATATCATCTCAAACAATTCCTCTCTTTCCTTAATCCTCACATTTCAGATGTTTCAATATGAAATCTATTATTTCCTTCCCTTCCTGGCCCCAACTCCAGACCTAAATCAGGCTTTCCTAATGGCCACAGTGCTAAACTCAGCCTGGCAAGCCCTACTGGTCACAACTCTAAGATTTCCCCAGGGCCATATATGGAATACATCTGTAACCCTAGCCCAGGGCCTTTCACTCCTGTGCAGTCCAAACTGATATAGAATTAATAAAGAATAAAGAATAATTCCAAGTACATTTTAAAAAATGCTATTTTTGTACAACCTTAGCAGGAGTACTTGTAAATCGCTTTTGCCAATCTCTTAATGATAGGGCAGTGAGTTTAAAATTAAGAAAATATTTGATATACAGTTAATGAGTGTTGTGCAAAGTGTCTACCCCAGTGAAGCAATTTTATAATATATATATAAAAACAGATTGTTCAGAAATGATTTGTGGGGGGGAAATGGCTAATTTCCTCTAATAATTTATTAAGACCTGATAGTAATTCATACCCCATTCATCCTTGTTTACAGTCCCTAACTTATTTGAATATTGTAGACTGAAAATAGTTGCAATGCTGGTAATTAAAAATAAATAAAAACAAAATTTCCTCATATGGGACTCATAATTGGCCGCATATTTTGTATATTACTTTACAATACATCAGCCAGGTGATGTTGCCCTGCAAAGATCATGCATGTAGATTCTCATACCTTGTCTAGGCAACCTCTAACGATGCAGTGTAAATGAAGGCTCTGAATAGCAGAAGTTTGCTGTCATTAAAATGGAGCTTTCTATCTTGTGGCTATTCCATGCTACTTCAACAAGATATTTCTTCCTTTTTTCCAGAAGTAAAAATAATCTGGGATCAAATTAATACTTTATAGAGGTGTCTGGGCTGGAGACTAGAATTTTCTTCTGTAAGAGAGGAAGGATGGTCCCAGTGGTTAGGGTGTTAGCCTAGGACCTGGGTTCAAGTTCCTGCCTCATCACGGACTTGCTGTGTAACGTAGGCAAAGTCACTAAACC
This sequence comes from Eretmochelys imbricata, assembly GCF_965152235.1. Classification (NCBI taxonomy): domain Eukaryota; kingdom Metazoa; phylum Chordata; order Testudines; family Cheloniidae; genus Eretmochelys; species Eretmochelys imbricata. The sequence goes on along the minus strand of NC_135579.1, from coordinate 68,494,549 downwards.
TCTCTGTGCCCCAGTTCCCTATCTGTAAAACTGGGATACTAGCTTACTCATAGGAGTGTTGTGAGGATAAATACACTAAAGATTCTGAGCTGCTCAGATACTACGGTGCCTAAGATAAATAGTAAATAAAATATAAGTAGCTAAGATAAATAGACAGATAACCAAGCTTCACACCATTAGACTATGTCTTAGAGGTTGGTTTGACCAAATAACTCCTTCTGAGAATTCTACAACTCCATTGTGATTATTTGGATTAGTATTGGAATTGATACTATAAGAGTACTGATAGTATAAGAATAAAAAAGGTGCTTGAATAATCTACATAAATATACTAAGCCATATGATGTAAAATAAAGTTAAATGAACACAAACCATTAACAGGACAAAATTGTGGCTGGCTCTACATGGTTGCACAAGAGTGAAGGAGAGATGGGGATTCAAGGACCCTTCTCCCCTAAATAGGGCCAGAAACAATGAGACTAGGATCACTGATCCTCATTATCATTGATGGTGGAAGATGGCCCAAGAAAAATGGAGAAAAGGCAGGACCACATCCCTCTTCTTCCCAGTGAGAGATTTCAAGCTGCATCCATTTAGAAGGCAGAAGAGCTCCAATTTTCAAGGTATTTCTAGTACATTTAGCACAATGGCATCAGGCAAGTGCTCAAATATCTTCTGCTGTATTGTGCATTCCCCCCAGAAGTCTCAAGGGTGTGTCAGAAACAGAAGACTACATTTAATTCTTTCATCTTAAATGTCAACATATTATTATTGACTAGGAAAATCTAATATCTGAAAGAAATAGCCCATTTAGTTTAAGGGTGGTTTTTCTGGTTCTCTCAAGCAAGAGAATATTGTTTCCCCCAGGAAAAGTCTGGAACCCAGTTCTAGAATTAGAAATTTAAGAATTTGGAATCTTCAGAAAAATGGTGAAAAAGATGATCCAATTGTAGGTGTTCCTGGCATTTTGAAAAAAATAATAATCTAGAACACAAATTTGATGTGTATGGAAAGGGTTTTTCAAGTTACTGTTTTTCTTATTTACAAGTGAAAGCCAATTAGCGTTGTGTAAAAAAAAAAGAATAAAGTCTTCTTCTTCCTGACAAAACACTTATTTTACCGAATTCAGTTTTGACAAGGATAGAATATTACCAATTATAAAAAAGTAGTTAATTACCAGTTTAAAGCATCCACCTATTTACAGGTGATACGAGCATGACTATGATTAAAGAGAAAAATCTGAAGTGCTAGTATGTGAATAGGAATCAAGTAGCATATAGGTTTTCTGCTGTTCCTCTGCACTCCACTTCAGATACTAATTAGCAAACAAAAACTATGTTTAGCAGCAGTCAAGGCCACATCTCGTCAACCCCAAACCTTAAATGTGTGGAAATAAGAAGTTAAGGGAAAAGACTTGTACGTTCCTTTCCACCTTCATATTGCTTATAATGCTGCCAATAATATACTCCAACACTCATCAGACTTTCACTGCCATCCCTAGCACACTCCCAAAGGCAATATTTACCCAACTAAATCAGCCTTGCACTCTAATGGAAAATCTTAAGCCAGGTTACAAGGGTATTTGGTGACAGCTAGAATCTCTGACTCTGATTTGTCATCAGATTCTGCAGGTTTAGTTTAGTGCACAAGTTTTCAGATATGGCTAAAATAGTTACAAAATACTCTATAGACACTCACCAATTTGTAATTGTTATTTGAGCAATTAGCTTCTGAAGAACAATTGTGTGCCCAAAGGCAGCTCCCAGAACACCTTAGATTTTTTTACAAACGGGGTGAACCATGAGACAATCTAGTGAAAAATTGCCCAAAGAAGTGATTTTTGAGCTCTTATTCTTTTATCAATTCATTTTGCATCAAGCCATCATGAAAAATTCAAATTCCACTCACAGTTTATATGCTGTGTTTTGGATTTCGCCATTTCAATCGATTTTTACAAAAGAAATGTAAAAAGCTCTTGTTAACCTGAAGACTTACTCAATCTTAACTATGGAATCGTGATTAGCACCTCCACGATAGCTGAAGACCCGAAATTTAAAATGCCCTGTTTTTCTAAAAGAAAACAAAGATTTTAAGCTCAATCCATCTACCAGTATGCAATAGCAAAATCATAATGCCTGACTTGTGGTTTGATACCACTTATATTTCCCCATGCTTAGCCACATGTAATTTCTTTGCAGTGAAATCTCTTGTCCTTTAATCTGACTAAACTGTGGTTTTTTCCTGTTAAAATAAGATGCCTCATCTGTTTTATGTTTATTCCAAGGTAACATTTTTTACATATGAAAAGGTAGTTTAGAACATAAAAGTATCAGAAGTGCTTACTTTCTTGATTTTAAACTTGATTTTAAGTTTTATTTAAACTTTTTCCTGTTTCCAACATAGGAGGTGCATATGCAAAAATCCATCTAAACCTATTGTACTGGAATCAGGTAGCTTTTCGTCCTACCAGCCTCTCAGTATGCATAATTATCCCCATTATTTAACAGGAGCACAGAAGTTTGAGATGGAAAACAACTATCAGGTTATCCAGTTCATCCCCTGCCAATGCAGGATTGTTCTCTGTAGTACATTTCTGGTCCTTGCACATTGTCTTACATTTCTCAATGGAAAGGACTTCCACAACATATTTGAGGGTCAGCAAATTTTCCCCTGATAGTCCCCTGTATTTTTAAGAAAAAAAGGCATCATGACAACTAGAAATAAATATCAGTGTGAGAATCAATAATTAAATTAGAATAGTTTTGAAGCCTTTAGGGTGTGATTTGAAGGACTATAGAAGCAGTCAAAATTTGAAATAAGAATTCCAGAACTAGATCACACCAATGCCTACTAGTGAATTTAACTGATGTTACTTATAGAGGACCATACAATGCTGATAGATATTATACATTTTTATCATAAGCACTTATCATTTTGTTCTGACTACCCATTATGATGACAAGGAATGGCTAAGAAAACAAATGTTCCTTTGAGCACATTACTTGTTGTCCCTGTATTCACTGGGGACCTGTAGAATGAAAGCCTAAAGCTGACAATCCAATTTTTCAGCTGCCTTTGCAGAGACTTCAGCAAGGTGTGTGACAGACATAGGGGGAATACTGTTCAAAACTCAGAGAAATAGATTTTTTTCCTCTGAGAGAGTAGAAGAGTTAAAGTGATAAATGAAATAAGGAGGAATTTTAATTTTCCTTGCAACTATGTTTTCAAAAGCTTTTCAGTATTACTGCAGAAAGGAAATTAACAAGATGCCATTGATAGTTGTCACAAAAAGTTTGGAGGTAGAAGGCTAAAAATAAAGTGTAAAAGACTCTCATGTTCATTTACTTTAGTTGGACACCTTATTGCTCTGTCCTGTGTTGTTCTTTTTCATGTTATTTACTTGTACTAAGTGTCAATATATTACAGTGCACCAACATCAGATAATTAATGGTTGCACAGACACTGAAAAGAAATAAGATAATTGGGCAGCTGACTTTAACCACCTGCAGAAAAATACTTTCCTATTCTGGAAAGTAAAAACAGGGATAGTGTCTCCTAACCTGCAAATTTTACTCAGGCAAACGTTCCACTGCAAACAGGAATTTGACATGATTAGGGCCTATGGGATCAGGTTTATTGCAATTTCTTTGCAGTCATCCTGTTAAGTACTTTGTGAGTCCACCACTACATTTTAGTCATTTACATTTACACATTGAATTCTCCCTGGAATACTGTCAGTGTATTTCTTGCAAAGCTCCTTCCAGATGAGCACAACATCATAATCAGAAAGTCAACACACTGCCTCAATCCTTCTGGTTGATCTAGATGTTTTTAGCTATGACCTTCTGTCAAGGTTCCTCCCCCACTCTGAACTCTAGGGTACAGATGTGGGGACCTGCATGAAAAACCTCCTAAGCTTATCTTTACCAGCTTAGGTCAAAACTTCCCCAAGGTACAAAATATTCCACCCGTTGTCCTTCGACTGGCCGCTACCACCACCAAACTAATACTGGTTACTGGGGAAGAGCTGTTTGGACGCGTCCTTCCCCCCAAAATACTTCCCAAAACCTTGCACCACACTTCCTGGACAAGGTTTGGTAAAAAGCCTCACCAGTTTGCCTAGGTGACTACAGACCCAGACCCTTGGATCTTAAGAACAATGAACAATCCTCCCAACACTTGCACCCCCCCTTTCCTGGGAAATGTTGGATAAAAAGCCTCACCAATTTGCATAGGTGACCACAGACCCAAACCCTTGGATCTGAGAACAATGAAAAAGCATTCAGTTTTTTACAAGAAGACTTTTAATAAAAAATAGAAGTAAATAGAAATAAAGAAATCCCCCCTGTAAAATCAGGATGGTAGATATCTTACAGGGTAATTAGATTCAAAAACATAGAGAACCCCTCTAGGCAAAACCTTAAGTTACAAAAAAGATACACAGACAGAAATAGTTATTCTATTCAGCACAATTCTTTTCTCAGCCATTTAAAGAAATCATAATCTAACACATACCTAGCTAGATTACTTACTAAAAGTTCTAAGACTCCATTCCTGGTCTATCCCCGGCAAAGACCCAGCATACAGACAGACACAGACCCTTTGTTTCTCTCCCTCCTCCCAGCTTTTGAAAGTATCTTGTCTCCTCATTGGTCATTTTGGTCAGGTGCCAGCGAGGTTACCTTTAGCTTCTTAACCCTTTACAGGTGAGAGGAGCTTTCCCCTGGCCAGGAGGGATTTCAAAGGGGTTTACCCTTCCCTTTATATTTATGACACCTTCCTTCAAATCATTTTAAAGTCTTCTGTATACGCTTGAACAGGCGACTGTGAAGACCACTAAAAATGTGTGCCAATGAGACATAGCCCTAACTAAGAGGAAGTGTGGAGCCCAACAGCTCTACACGGAACTCCACAAGGCATTATAACTCAGGGAACCACTGTGCTTCCTGGAGCTATTCGGGAACACAGCCATTGTCCCACACCTCAGGAAGGTACAACATGCACCCATCTGAAGCCAGACAGCACTAGTGGTTGGTGCAGAGGGGGGAATGGTAATGCCACCTTTCTTTCCATGTTGAAGAGGACAGCACCCAGCAATGGCCACTCAACTGAAGGCCACAATCTGGCCCTTTATTTTCTCTCCCCAAGAAAATGTCTTTAAGTCCATGTTTCCTTTGAGTCATCATACTGTTGAAATATAAACTTCTATCCAAACTTTCTTAGAGATGTCATCATTTGTGTGGGTTACCATCTCTCCAGTGCACCATCTACTATGCACATGGACAAAGGAACAGAAGAATTGCCATCCTGGATCAGACCATTAACTTATCTGCGAGAGTAGCCAGTATCAGGTGCTTCAGAGGAAGGCATATGAACAACTGTAATAGACAATTTTGAAATAATCTGTTCATAGGAGGAATTTCTTCCTACCTTGCCTCCAACAACTAGAGCCTGGTTATGTCCTGAAGTATGTCAGTTTATGTCCCTCCTAATTTTTTAAATAATATTTTATGTAAGTGTGGATATTCTCGTTATCACATCAAGGCAACAACCCACCAGTCTTACTAATGGAGACATGTCCCACACCATAGGGGTGTCTATGTGATTGCTAGCCTTTCTTTCCTAAAATTATCTGCCAAGGCAGCTCTAGTGGTGGTGTTGACATTGGCAATGCTAGCAAACACAGGGCAAAGGTATTGTAGTGACTATGTAATCAAAGAGGTCTAGAAGACATGATGGTTAAAATCCCAGTGGCTGCCAGTATCTTGCCTACATTTACATACCTGCATCACTACCCCTAGAGCACTTACACTAGTGTTAAGTTTTAGCAAAGTAAGCCTGGTTTAAACAAGGTCAAAGTCCATGGGCTGCTTAGTAGGAGGACCCAAGCATTTCACTTTGAGGGCTTTTCTTTCCCTTCTTCATACATACAAATTCCTAACCACTGTGGATATTGTTCATTTGCACTTCAGGAGACCACTTTGTACCAAAACGTTTGGCTCTTTTCAGTCTTCTTAAACCCTATTGTGTGCCTTATAATCTTTCTGTTATATCACATGCTTTCTATAGGCCAGTCTTTCCTTATTCCTCATCTCACAGTTTCTGCACTGGGATTAGCAACAATATTTTCCTTCCAAAACTCATTTGAATGTCTCAGTCTCTCCACTTTTCTTGTTTGCCTATTCAGTATTGCTCTTTTCACTCTATTGCTTACCTTGATATTTTTCAACCTTCTTGTTTTGACAACAAATTGTCTGTTCCATTATCATTTATGGAGCTGGGCAAATAGGTTGCAATTATATAATTGGTAAAATTCATTTAATTTTAACTCCTGTTCAGAAATTGTATGTGAGCAGTGCTCAGTGCCATGGGTTGGGGCAAAGATGGCGCAAGGTTGCTTTAAACTGCTCAGTTGCAATGGCCCTAAGAGCAACATTCTGATAACATCCCTAAGAATAGGAGGAGGGTGGCACAGGAATGTCTTCCTGCAACCTAGGGATTCCCGCACATGCGGGAATTCTTCAGGTGACTGGATCTGCCAGTTGTCTGGCTAACTTACACTGTCAGAGTGCCACAAAGTGGCCAGTGCCCAATTGTTTCTCCATTCTTCTTTATTTACAAGACAATAAAAAACCCCAGTGTCTTGGAGGAAATACACAGCTAAAGTCATTATGATAATTTAATAGTAGTCACCTTTACTCATTAAATGGAACAAACCAATTTGGTAAATGAGGCACTGATATATGCAGAGCAGGCACCAGTCAGAGATGAAAATACATTGATTCATGAGTGGCATAGAGCAGCCTAATGTAATTAGCTGATAAGACTGTCACTGATCTTGTTCACTATCTGGGATTCCAAGGAGAATGATGGGAAAGCCATGCCACGGCATTAATGACAACTGAGTGAAATGTGCCAACGAGGGCTAATAATATACCTGCATGATTCAGACCATTAAGCAGCCAGCTCACAATGGATCTTGAATAACAGAAACAAATGAAAATGACATTTATGGTCAAATACCTTGTCTTATTAAGCTGTGTTAAAAGCTTTTCAGAATAATTAATGCACTCTGAAACTGATCATTCAAATATTTAAGCAACTGCTCTATCTGCTTTTTCCTAGTTAGTAATTATTTAAGTCAGCACCGAGAGACAGTGAGTGAGGTGGCAATAAGCACAACAAGAAAATGCTTTCCGCAGCAACTGTGAAAGTCTAATGGTGTCCAGCAACAAACATGAAAAGACTTCTGTCACCGTCAACTGGCATCACTGTTTATCCCAGCTATGTAAATCAAGTGTGTTTTTGTGCTAAGGACAGGGATATATAGAAAATATATCTATGTACAGACTATAGCAGGAAATGAGAAATATTATATGCAGTGTCTGGTCCTTCCTGACATTTTCCTGCTGTATTAGAAAGATTCTCTGATATCCTGTAATAGATGACTTTATAGGAAAAAAAACGTCCTCAATTGTCTCCAGTTTCCTTGAGTGGAGGCAACACTCAGCTGCCATATGGAGTGAGGAAATACCACTTCCACAGCAATATTTTCCCTCTGGAGGCCTTGTGAGCAATGTATTGGGTTTCAGGGGACAGGGGCAGTGAGGACCTGCTTTCCATGGCATTCCTGAAACCCTCACTAGAGATGTATAATACCTACTTAAATATGCATGCCAAAATCAGTGCTGTTTGTACCAGCCTTTATTTGCTTGATTCTCCATAAAGGGTAGATTTCCCCCGCCTGCTGGTTTTCTTCATGGGTGGGGCAACCTGGACATTAAGATTGGCTCTGAAATTTAAGTTATGAGCACCTGCAAATCCTACCAACTTCACCTGAGCTTTAGGTGCTCGGGTCTTAATATTGCAAGGATACTGTGCATGGAATTCCCATTATTGACACTGGGAGTTCTGCCTGGGGAACAATGAGACATAAATGATCATTAGGAAGTCAGACTAACTAAAGCCAATTCTGCAAACCAAGGGCAGACCCTCTAATTAAAATAAATTATGTTGTTTCTCAGACATCTTAAATGCATCATTGCAATTATTATGTTTAATGTATCTCTAAAAATACATGTTAGATTTCTTTGTGCATAAATCTGTGTATACTTATTAATATTCAGCATCTTTTTGCAACAGACAAGATTTATAAAACAAATGTATGGCTTACTAAATGCCCAATTTAAATAGTTCCAGTGCTGTAATTTAATGTCATGCTTTCTCAAACATTGTTTTAAAAGTAAGAGCTCTTAATTATTTTTTGTTGTGAGAAATAATGATAAAATACATTTTTATTAGGGAAGTCTAGATTTCATTCCAAACCAAATCAGTTCAGACAATATAATGTGAGCATGTGCCTTTAAGTAAAATCATAATTTATGATCCTTCTAAAATGCAGTTCATTGACGAGTTTGTCATTAGAAAAACTTGAAAAATGAGAACTGTATATGTTTCTGAATTAATTCCTAAATCAGAACAAAGATTATATCCCCCCCCCAATTAAAATCCTTTATGCAGGTTTATCCATTGCGAGTGGAGGATTGAGGCTACTGTGTATGTTCCACTCTTAAAAACTGGAGAGCAAATTCAAATCTGATTTACAGTGCAGATTAATAATCAACCATGCAGCTATGTAGGATAGCACAATTACTAACCTCCCATTCTACCCATTTACTGAGCTATTTAAAGCAATCTGTAAAATGTTATAACTGACTCCCATCTTGTTCTACTCTTCCTTTGTAATGTCACCTACTTAACTTCGTTTAGTTCAAGTGCATCTTTATCATTCTATTCAAATCCAGTTGCTTTGCTTTTTCCCCTTGGCTTGCTTCTTTTTTGCTACTGTCAGACTGGTTGTAGAGTCTCTTGGGTAAAGACCGGTTGTTAATATGCAGAGCATCTCGCTTTGTAATCAGTAGTTCTGAAAGGTTGTTACTAATGTTCTCTGAGGACTACTACAAATCATGAATAAGTAGGAAGCCCTACACCATTTCAAGTAAGCTCTGCACCCTGGATATTAGATCATCTTTTATTCTCTGCTCTTTGCACATAGGCGCATACACCAACGACAAAATAAAAATCCTGGTCATATAGATGTCATTTAACTAAAAATGATAACGTTGAACTATCTTCCAATTTGATTCAAGTGGCCCTGTCTTGTTTTTAATGTTGTGTTCAAATCACTGTCTACCATGAAAAAGTGAAGCCATCTTGCTTATCTACATGTTCCCCTTGGGGACACATTTCATTAAAAAGCCCTTCTGGTGCAGTATATGCTTTCTCTCTACCTCCAAGGAGATGTAAAAACAATTTGATACTGTAGCTTCTGCAGTGTCTCACAAATAAGTACCATGATTCTTAATATTATTTAAAAAATCCTTATATGGAAGAAAAACCCTTTAAAGTTCCTCTAAGTAATTTATAAATTATTAATTAGCTTGTTAAGCTTATGCCTGCAAGGGGAACATAAAACAAGACAAAAAGTACATTGAAAGGTGAAACTCCAAATGGTCCTGTTAGGAAAAGGCATTCCAAAAGTGTAAATGTTCTCCTGGATTTGTGCTTATAATAAAACTTCTCTGTGTCATAGATCTATTTTACATATTAACTCATTTAAATCATTTAGATTCAAAATGCCTAGAAACAGTAAAAATAGAAGAACTGTAATAAAATCATAGCTATGCACAGACCAGATCTGATACAGCAGATTAAATTACAAAAAAGAGGAGGGGGAACATGGCAGTCAGAGCAAGCATTACCATAACACCATACTAATATGTTATCTGTGCACTGTTAAAAATAGTTTAATGCGCTGATCTATTCAATTTATGTTCTAATGCAACCCAGCACCTATCTCAGTGCTTTATCACAAGCCTATATTGGTTAAAAGTGTTTGGCTAAATGTCTCACGTAGCTAATGGTATTCCCATGTCATATTTCACTTTACAAATTTGCAAAGAGAGTACTACTGATAAATTCTAGATATTTTGGACACAAGAAAACACACTTGAGAGGCAAGAAGTCAGATTGTTAGCCAGGAAAGGCCAAGAGGGTAACTCTACTCATAATAGAAATAGTGCAAGTAGCCAATAACTGTAGCGTGATTAAAGAAAATAAAGCATGTCATCATATTTCTGGGTGAAAAGAGTTGGAAACCGATCACATTTGGCATTAATGGTTGCAACATTTCTTTGTAGCATAAATCTAACAAACTAGAAATAAAGTCTGTATTTTTAGAAACAAAACATTTGTGTGTCAACTATGAAACTCTGTAGCCTTTTCCTCACTTCAGCTTTCTTATCTTTTTCTAAAGTAAATATTTATGGTGAAGAACACATAGGATGTATTTATGGGCACGCCAATGTTCACAATAATAAATTAATACTTTTTTATGATAAAATCCACTACAAAATCACTGTTAGTGAATTTAAGGCTCTTGGAAAGTGATGGATTGACAGCACGACAGACTGAAAGGTGCATCAGAGGCAGCAGCTGTAGAAGATTTCATATACTGCCCTACCAATTAGCTTGATAAATCCTGAAGTGATCACCCGCAATGGGTAAAAAAAAATATATAGTTTAAAAATAGAAGGGAGAGAACACTAGAAAATGCACTATAGAGGACTGTGACAGGGTGCATCTCAGCACTGTGGCACCTTCTGCTGGCTGTCACAGAGATTAGCTCTTCTAGCCAGTGCGTTCTCTGCTGGTGGTGTCTGACCGCCATCACTTCTGCTCCAGGACCCACGTCACTCCCAGGACTGCGGTGTCCTCTTCATGACACAACCCTCTGGCTGTGGCACACTCCATTCTCACCCCTTCTGGGGGAACTGCAGTCCACTGTTCAACCACTTCCCTAAGTGGCAACTGCAGGCAATTGTCTGGCCACTTCCTTCGGGTTCCAGCTCAGGGACCCTGTACATGGCAGCCACATGCTGTGCCCCCTCCAGTATCTTTCCCTGGGCCCTTTCCCCGCAGCCCTCAGCACCTTCTTTGCCCTTGCGTCAGGGCTTCAGCCTGCCAGTCTTAGCAGCTAGCCAAGTGCTCTCTCTAGGTTCCCCGGTCCCTGCTGGCAGCACTGCTCTGTCCAGGGTGCTGACACTCCTTCCTTCTGCTAAGAGCCTGTTCTTACCTCCTTGAGCTCCAGGCAGCTATTGAACTTGCTCTGCCCCGCAGCCCATCTTACATTGGCCTGCCCTTCCCTACCCTGCCCTGATTGACTGCTCCTCTCAGCCCTTCTCTGATTGGCTACCTCCTGCGCAACCTCCCGAAGACTATATTAACTCCTTATAGCCCAGTGTGGGGCAGGTGCCCCATCACAAGGACAATCCTGCTTGGGCAGAGGGATAGACTGGATAACCTAATATGTGTCTTTTTCTCTCTCTCTCACTTTTATGATTCTTTGGTTAGTTCAGCCTCCATCAGAGATAGTCAGAAAACGGGGGAACTATATGTGCTTTTTCCTGGTTTTTTTATTATACTTTTCCAACCAACCAACTCTAGTCTCTGTACTCATCCAATCCTCTGCTGGGACTTCTACTCTAAACTTGCAGCAGGACCCTTGGCCACAGGGGTTAAAGCCACTCATCAGACAAGCAGTCAAGCAAAAGAGCAAGGCACAAGCAGTTGGGCTTTGAGTGCCTCAGAACTGGTGGGATCTGGCAACAGTCTCAATACACCTATGCCTAGCCATTGTAAAGCATTTTGTAGGCATCACAGCAGACTTGAGTCTTAAATCCCTTAAAGCTAGGTCTTGCTCCAGAAAAGCACTGCACCTCATGCTTAACTTTGAAGTCAGTGGGCAACTTACCTGCTTAAAGTTAACGATGTGTTTCAGTGCTCTGCTAGTTCAAGAGCAGAGTGCTCAGCATCTTACAGGGGTAAGCCCTTATGGCTGTAATTGTTCTAATCTTCAGGAACTTCCTCAACTAATACTCAGGCAAAACTTCTGTGCTGACTTCAGTAAAAGCTTTGAGTGAGTACAGAATTCAGGATTTGGCCCAGGTAAAAATATTTCCCTTTTGTAACTTACAAATAAAAAAATGCCAGTGGAATAGGTCCAATAAAAACATTCTTTGTCAAGTAGACAGTACATAACATTTTAATGTGGTTATGCCCTATAATTAAATACCTAACCACTACAGTAACACATTATTTTTTAAGACTTTGCATTAGAGGTTTTTACATTCTGACACACTCCTTTTTAAATATCGTTAGAAGACTCATTCAGTGTTTGCAGCAGAAAGGTTCATAAAGATAAGTGGTATGGGTAAACTGTACATTTGTATTAATATTTCTTAAATAGCAGAGTTTACTAGTCGCATTAGAACTGACTCAATTTACTTTGAAGACTATTAATATCTGAACAGTTAATGAATATTGTCTTATGCCCTTAACCTAATATCAGCTCTAATATGGGAAAAGAACATTAAAAGGAAGATATATGTAATATATATAAATAATTCAACCTCTGTACCACATAGCTGAGTCTTAGGTCTCTACTGAATGGAGAAACATAGTTGTGTCAAAGTGGGTGGAGTTATGTATGCTAATTTGATGTGTGAACTACAAGACTAGTCAGCTACAGATTCAACCCAAGGAAATTTAGCCTACCATTAACAAGACAGTCCAAATCTGACTCTGAGAAAAACAACAATGACAAAACATGGCCAGGCTCTGCCCTGTGCTATGTTGTCATCTGCAGGGACATAGCAGGGTATGAGGCTCTCTGGAGATGGAAAGTCTGCCAGGAGAGGAAATGTGGCAATGCAAGACACCCACAACACCATCTCTGCCAAGGTTTGCATCTGACTACCCCCAAAATGGGTTCTGCTGGCTCTGGAGGAGAGTATAAGTAGTCTGGAGGAACAGGGGGAGGCACAGATTCATGAAATCCCCCTTGAGCCTTCACCACTGGTTTCCCAGCATCCACAGTTTGAAAATGTCTTCCTATGGCAGAGCTCCCTAAAGGGAGTCAGCCTCTCTTGATCAGGGCTAGGGGTGCAAACTGTACCCCTTTCAAACTTGCAAGAGCAAATCAAGTCCCCAAACTTATGTACAAAAAAAGGATGAAGTTGTGGTTAAGTCATTGGAGAGGGATTTAGTGGATCTGGGTTAAGTTCCTGGCTGTGCCGCTGACCTCCTTCATAACCTTGGGCAAGCCACTAGGGTCAAATTGTGCCACCCTTACTTACATTAAGTAGCACATCACTTTGTACATAACTCTAACAGAACTAATTGAGCATAAGGCCCTACTACTCGGTATGAATAAGGGCAGCAGAATCTGACCTTTACTCTCTCTTCTTCTCCGTTCACCATCTATATAATGTGGACAATAATACTTACTTTATCCCGCAATTTGGTTGGCTTGTCTATTTGAGATGGAAAAGGGATGGTCTCTTAATATGTGCATATACAGCAACTACCACAATAGGGCTTTGATCTCAGCTGGAGGACTCTAGGCGCCACTGTAACACAAATAATAACCATAATTAATGTAAGATAGAAATGTTCAGAAAATCAATGTCCAAGCATAGCTGATGTAGAATGTGAACCTTATCAAGAAAATCCATAGCCTAATTTTTAACTCGGCTGTATAAACATAGCAAACACTTCCATTTCTAAGCAAAAGCAATGCACAGCCAAAGAACAACAGAATGTATTTGGGACTGCACTGATACCCATCTCCATGGCGCTGCAAGGATTACGTTAAGTATTCACACACACAAAAAGGTATTTATGCACAAAGACAATATATTCCTTGCAGAATTTTAGGCCCGCACTAGTTTTGTTAAACCCCGGTTGATTACCTTTGTCCTGTATGTAAGCGGTTGTAAAACATTTGGGCTCCTCATTGTCTGCATTAGAAAATGAGAGAATAGGAAACCTTGAGAGAAAGACTGAATCCCAGAACACTGCTTGTTAAAACACAAATGGTTCTTTTTTTAGGAAGAATTGATGTGTGCTGGTGTGCAGACATGTTTGTTTTTTCTAAGTGGCCCCAACATCTCCAGCCTTTATTCTTGATTTCCAAAAATAAAAGTCAGCTGCAAGCTGATATTTTTCCAAGCAGACAGTACAGCACCTTAAGGGTTTGTAGTTCCTAATGTTTGTTGCAACACATACCTCACAGTCAATCAGTCTGGTGGAACTGCACTTTATTCACAAACAGTTCAACATGAAGGGAAATGATACAGACTGTCAAGGTTCCTCCCCCACTCTGAACTCTAGGGTACAGATGTGGGGACCTGCATGAAAAACCTCCTAAGCTTATCTTTACCAGCTTAGGTCAAAACTTCCCCAAGGTACAAAATATTCCACCCGTTGTCCTTCGACTGGCCGCTACCACCACCAAACTAATACTGGTTACTGGGGAAGAGCTGTTTGGACGCGTCCTTCCCCCCAAAATACTTCCCAAAACCTTGCACCCCACTTCCTGGACAAGGTTTGGTAAAAAGCCTCACCAATTTGCCTAGGTGACTACAGACCCAGACCCTTGGATCTTAAGAACAATGAACAATCCTCCCAACACTTGCACGCCCCCTTTCCTGGGAAATGTTTGATAAAAAGCCTCACCAATTTGCATAGGTGACCACAGACCCAAATCCTTGGATCTGAGAACAATGAAAAAGCATTCAGTTTCTTACAAGAAGACTTTTAATAAAAATAGAAGTAAATAAAAATGAAGAAATCCCCCCTGTAAAATGAGGATGGTAGATATCTTACAGGGTAATTAGATTCAAAAACATAGAGAACCCCTCTAGGCAAAACCTTAAGTTACAAAAAAGATACACAGACAGAAATAGTTATTCTATTCAGCACAATTCTTTTCTCAGCCATTTAAAGAAATCATAATCTAACACATACCTAGCTAGATTACTTACTAAAAGTTCTAAGACTCCATTCCTGGTCTATCCCCGACAAAGACCAGCATATAGACAGACACACAGACCCTTTGTTTCTCTCCCTCCTCCCAGCTTTTGAAAGTATCTTGTCTCCTCATTGGTCATTTTGGTCAGGTGCCAGCGAGGTTACCTTTAGATTCTTAACCTTTACAGGTGAGAGGAGCTTTCCCCTGGCCAGGAAGGATTTCAAAGGGGTTTACCCTTCCCTTTATATTTATGACACAGACAATGGCCCTGTACACTTTAATTTGAAAAAAAAAAAGATAACACAAACTAGTATTGGACCAGATCCTTAGCTGGAGTAAATCAACTAGCTCCATTAAAGTCAATGTTACTATGCTGATTTACATAGATGAGACTCACTTATTAATGCTTTTAATACATCAAGGTGGGCATTTCAAGATAGAATCATAGAATGTCAGAGTTGGAAGGGACCTCAGGAGGTCATCTAGTCCAACCCCCTGCTCAAAACAGGACCAATCCCCAATTTTTGCCCCAGATCCCTAAATGGCCCTTGAACTCACAACTTTGGGTTTAGCAGGCCAATGCGCAAACCACTGAGCTATCCCTCCCCCCAAGGGAGTTTGAATTTGTGTGGGAGTTGGGCAACTAACCTCTTTAGGTTCCTTTGAAAGGGCTAGCCAGGTGTATACAGGTAAATAGTGGTGTTTTGCCATTATACAAGTACTCAGTCTGTCCTTGGAGGTCCCATTCATCTAACAGATTCAACCAAATACTTTGCCTAACAGTCACACAATGCCGTGGAAAAACAGAGTCTTCACACAAATGTTTGCAAATATTCAATGTCTCACCTACGTACATTTATTATCCTCTCTGAATCTCAATGAAGGTTTTGAAGAAAAATTCTCTCCATTTTAAACTTCCTAGTCCACACTTTATGAGGAAGGATTACTCACAAACATATATCACTAGATACCTGCCTAATATTTCTGACAGATACAACCATACCTCTTTCCCCAAACCCTTGCCTGTGTCGTGAAAACAGGCAAAAGGGCAAGGAAGACTGTTCTAACTACAGCTGGGTGGAAATTGGTTTTCCTGTTCCATGATAATTTTTGCAACTTTGAAAAATTCCCCATTCTGCACTGGGACAAAACCAAGATCTTTTAATTCTTTTTGCAAAACACTTCGAGATAGAGAAAGAAAACTGTTTTTTTTTGAAAATTCCTGACCATCTCTTGTTCTAACATGAATTGAAAAGCATTGGATCAGTAAATGCAGTATATACAAAAGAACTCTAGAGGGAGCTTAGGTAAAGAGTCAGAAAAAGAGAAAGACAAAATGGTGGAGGGCTGGTATGTTTTGTGAGTTAATTTAAATAAAGAATCCAGCTTAATTCTAATGACTTCCAAATATATTTCCAGAAACAATAATCTCTTCTGCCTTTGCTTAGAGCACTATGTAGTCTTTATGCAAAGCCCTACCTATTAGAATTTCATTATTTTCTGCCTCATCTTGGAGAGCCAGTCCCAATGGAAGTGAATTACTTGCAAGCCACCAGAAGTGGTAACTTCTTTACAGAATAAAAATACACTCTTTTGCTGCATTAATTGGGGCATGAAAAAAAAGAAGAAAGACTTATAACTTGCTCATTCTAGAATATGAACTGAGTTGGGATGACTCTCTATTGCCCTGCACTTTGTGTCAATATTTACATGAGTGCAAAGTAGATGCATCACACTATTTTGATTTGTGCCACATGAATTTGGGGGACAGCTCAGGCACCATCAGTTTGTGCGTGGAGACAGAACTGGAGAATTTCAACGGGGAGAGCAACAGAGAGATTTAGGATTGAGATAGGGTATCCTGCTCAGCAGAACAAACCTGTTACCACAATGAGAGAGGGAGAAGGAAAGTAAGAGGCATAGAGGAAAGAATAGGGGAAGGAAAGAGAGAGAGAGAGATCCCAGAATTGAAGGTGGAAATGGAATAGAATGGTGGGTGAGAGCACATTCACCTAGCATAGCAAAGTACCTAGAGCCAGTCCTGCCTCTTCCTTGCATGATCTCAAAATCTTGTGCCTGTACTATGGCCAGTTCAGTGATTAAAAACATCCTTAACCAGGCCACTCTGAATGCCAGGTGTTTTTGCACAGTAGGACAAGGTGTTGCCATAAGTGACTACTGCATGCCAGTTAGTATTCCTAGTTTTAGAACAGAAATAATGGAAAGTTATACACATATGACTGGAAGCATTAAATTGGATGTTAGGAGTGGATTGCATTTTTTATGGAAATCTTATCTTGTATGTGCCAAATATATTCTGTAATGCATTCTAAAATTATTGCCAAAAATATAAAGGAAAAAAATCTCCAAAGTGAATGTCACACATTAATTCTCTTCAAATCTGAATATTTTTCTTTTACTTAGCTTAAACCTTCGTGACCTGCTTTATAACTGGCAGCATCTTATCACCATTCATCTCCTTTCCTAAAATCCTCACCTGAGTCACTAATGTAGCATCCCCAAACCATTAACGTGTTAATATGAAAAGGCAAATACTTGATTTCCATCATTAATTCATATTTGTGGTCTGTGGTTTTCTGTAAAGCAGACCACTGAGAGCAGAAAATAACCTTAAGTACTGTTACCCCAGAAGCATAGAAACCTCTTTCTTCCCTCCCTGTGTCACTCTATTTTATTCTATCTTAAAGCCTTATGATGCTTCTTCAAAACCATTAGGAAAACACAGTCTGTCTCCTTTCACTTGAATATCCTTCATATGAAGTACACTCTGGAGGAAAAAAATAATGATTACAGTAACAACACTGACACTCTCAACACACCAGAAATATAAGCAACGAAGGTCATTTTACAAGGAGCAACATAAGGCACTGAACACAATCCACTCTTGTCTCCCAACCAGGTCATTAAAGAGGGTGAATCCTATACTTGACATCTTTACCAGATCCATTATTGTCAATTTTGTTTAAGTGAATTCAGTGCAGGTGAAAACGTGTTGGACTGATGATACTAAACCCTGAAGGGCTTGATATTCAAAAGTGTGGAGTACTTATGGAGCCTACTGACTTCAGTTGAAGTTTGTGGGTGGTCAGTGAAACCTGATCAGTGGAACTGGAGTCAGAGGGCCTATGTTCCCCGGAGGGATGTTAATCAGAGTCAGGACAAAGGGAAAACAGGAAACAAGTCTGGGAGTTGGCTGGAAGCAACTCAGCCACATGCACAGGGCAGTGCAAAGGTTTAATAAAGTTCCACTTCTTCAACTTAATCTGCATTCAGTTTCACTCTTTGTGACTGAAACATGGTGTCAGCATCTGAGCTGTGAGTTCTCTGAAGTGCAGCAACCATGCAACTCTGTCTGAAGCCTCCTAGAACCCTAGATTTGCAGACACAAGCCTACCCCAGCGATGGATGTAAAAGTTTGAGCAGCACACAGAGCAGAGACATGTGCATCACCTTGAAACTCCCCACTGTCTCAAGTCTCACAGCAGTCCTAGAATTCCTTGAAACCTATCACTCCCCAAAGCAGAATGAAACAGTGGAACAGGTTTTTCTTTGGAGACCAATCTGAAGTGGAGGGGACAGATCCCTATATTACAGCCTTATGCACAGTGGTGGCTACATGCAATTTTGGGGACTTGACAGACTCCCTAATTTGGGATGGGATAGTCTGCAGCAATGGAATTGCAACCTGCAGGAGTGACTGCTCCAAGAAGACAATCTCACATTAGACAGATGCTTAGACATGGGACATGTAGTGGAATAAAGTTTAATAAAGTTCCACTTGTTCAACTTAATCCACATTTAGCTTCACTCTTTGCTAATGAAACAGTCAACACTTGTGAAAATCAGTTCTCTATTTCTATACAGAACAGATATGATATGATCAGTGGCTGTTGTGACAGGATCGGGCCAGATGGCTACAGGAGAGTAATTTTTTTTTTTGGAGCAGAAAATAATTTTATTTGTGTAACACTTACAAAGAATCACCAAAAAGCATAAAGCAAAACTATGCAACAAAACAAAAGCAAACACAAGGTATGACACAGCAGCCTTCAGGAGGGAGAAGTGTTCAGGCTAGCCTGGGCCCAGAGATGGGGGGCTTCCTCGACACTCATGGTCTTCCACCCCCTCAAGTTACCTAGTGCTGCGCCCAGTGTCACCGATTATTCCTCTCCTGAGAGTGCCCGACAAGATGGGCACGGTTGCGGGGTAGGCAGTTTCGGGGTGGGGGGGACATACACCCACGTGTCATAGGACCCTTCCTAGGTGACAGTGATGATGGTATCCACAGCGGCAACGGCTGGGACTGGGGTCTCTCGCTCTTCCCCTCAATCAAAGGGTCAGACGGAGGGAACCGGTCGGGGTCACCGAGCAGAGAATCTCAGACAGTGCCCACCGCTCCTCAAAGGCATCAAAGGAGTCGGTGGACGCCGCCCAGAGGAACTCCGCCCAGATTCATGAATGTACTGAGGATTGGAAAACGGCCCTACAATCGCAGGACGCTTCATTAGCCAACCTCCCCTCTCTGGTTTTATAAATGGCTGTTTTAGCTAGGGCCAAGAGGAGGTTAACCAGGAGATCTCGCGATTTTGTGGGGCCACGGATGGGGAGTGTGTAGATAAAAAGGTGAGAGGAAGAGTGGAGCCAAGAGCGTAATAAAATATTCGTGAGGAGCCGGAAAAGGGGCTGTAATCTGGCACACTCTAAATATATGTGCGCCAGAATTTCCCTCACGTTGCACAAAGGGCAAGTATCTGGGATGGGGGTGAACCATGTCAAAAATACGCCAGTGCTCACAGCTCCGTAAAAGAGCCACCAACTAATGTCCCCGACAGGCCTCAGGACCAAGGTGGAATACAGGCTGGCCCACCGAAGTTGCTCACCCTCCAAAGCTGGCAGGAGGTCCCGCCACTTTGTATTGGGGCGGGACACCAGGGTGTGGGCATGAAGGGTGTGAAGCGTGAGTGTGTATAAATATTTCCATGGCGCGATTTGGAAGCTGACCGACTGCAGTTCATGCAGCCGGCTCGCAGTGAAAGGGTGAGGGGTTTGTTGGGATCTACGGGGTAGGGGCCCAATTGAAAGGTCCGGCGGGCCTGGGGTAGAGGGTGGGCAGTGTGCGCCCTCGCGCAGGGCTCGGTTGAGATAAGCCCGAGCAGCGGGCGTCAAGGCGGCCTTCACCTCCTGAAGTACGCGCCGGGGGGTACGAGGTCTGGAGAGCCCCATGCACTGAGCGAGCGTCAGAGGATCCAGCCAGTCTCCCCAGTCGTAGTCCAGGAGGTCTCCGACTCTCGTGACTTCCGCCAGGACCAAACTCTGGCGCTCTGAGCGGGACTCCGCCGTCTGCACACGGAGCTGGGGGTTGTGTAGCAGGGGCTCCGTGAGGAGATCTGCTCCCACGGTGGCCGCAACGGACCTGGTCATTGAGAACAGTTTCCAGGTCCGGAGGAGGTCCTGTAAGAAGACCGGCAGCCCGGAGAGGTCTCGCGGAAAACCTCTCGGACAGAGATAAAAGAGCTACCGGTCATATCGGAGCCCTTGGAAGTGGCGCAGGAAGGTGTGCGCCAATATGTTCCACGTCAAACTACCTGCACTATAAAGGAGCCTCTGCAGGGCCTGGAGGCTGAAGACACGGACCTGAGTGTGCAGACACTTCAGGCCCTGCCCTCCTTTCTTCAGGGGTAGATGGAGAACCCCAACAGGTGCCCAGTGCATTCCTGACCAAAAGAACTCTAGAATCGATGTCCGGAGGTTGGTCAGGAAACCCGGGGCCGGGACCAGGGTGTTGAGCCGGTACCAGAGCGTGGACAGGACTAGTTGGTTAAGCATCAGTGCTCTCCCGTGGAGGGAGAGACATCGGAGTAGCCTCGTCCATTTCCGGAGCCGCTCTATCACCCTGCCCTCTAAATTTTGCCAGTTCTCCGGCGGGGAAGGGTGTGTGGCAGAAAAGTAAACGCCTAGGTAGAGCAGTGGACCCGCACTCCACCGGATGGTCTGGAGCGCGGGTGGGAGGGAGCTCACCCGCTCCAGTCCCCCACCACCAAGCCAGAGCTCTTGACCCAGTTGACTCGGGCAGAGGAGGCTGCCGAATAGATGGCCTGGCAAGCCTCCACCCGCGCCAAGTCACCTGGGTCCTGGACCACGAGGAGCACATCATCGGCGTACACCGACAGGACCAGCCGCAGCTCCGGCTCCCGCAGCACCAACCCTGTCAACCTCCTGCAGACGGATCACGTCCGCCATCACAGACCCTAGCCGCAGCGAGATTGCTTTCGCTACGATTTTGTAGTCCGTGCTAAGGAGCGAGACGGGATGCCAGTTTCGTAAATCGCGGAGGTCCCCCTTCTTCGGCAACAAGGCGAGCACTGCTCGCCTGCACGAAAGAGGGCGGACCCCGCCCTGCAAAGACTCGGCCCAGACAGTGGCTAGGTGTGGGCCAAGGATGTCCCAGAACTCGCGGTAGAACTCCACGGTCAGCCCGTCCATGCCCGGAGATTTATTGGTGGGCATGCGACGGAGGGCTTCCGAGAACTCGGCCAGGGTGAGAGGCAGCTCTAGTCGGTCTCGGTCGCCCATGCTGACCGTGGGGAGTTCCTCCCAGAGCACCCTGCAAGTGCCAGGATCGGTCGGATCCGGGGAGAAAAGGCTTGTGTAGAAGTCACGGGCCCTCCCACACATCTCCACCAGACCCGTGAGGGGGGCACCGTCTTCTGCTAGAAGGCAGGTGACGTGCTTCTTGGCCCCCCTCATTTTCTCCAGGGCGTAGAAGAAACAGGAGCTGTGATCCATCTCCCGAAGGAGGCGGATGCGGGATTGAACAAAGGCACCTCGGCCCCGATGGTCCTCGAGGGCTGGAGCGCCTCCCGCTTCTCCCGGCACACTCCGCAGAGGAATGGGTCCTCGGGGCTGGCGGCCAGACGCCTCTCCATCTCTAAGACCTCCCGTTCCAACTGCTCTATCGCTGCATTCCTCCGTCGGCTGGTGCCCCGGGTGTAGTCACGGCAGAAGAGCTTGGCGTGCACCGTCCCTAGATCCCACCATTGCCGCGCCGAGGGAAAGGCATGCCGCTGCTTTCGCCAGGCCAGCCAAAACTCCCGGAAGGATGTCACGAAGCCCTCATCCTCCAACAGGCTGTTGTTAAAGTGCCAATAGGCCGGCCCCAGCCTCTCTGCACGGAGGGAGGCTGTTATGGTGGCTAGATGATGGTCAGAAAATGGGGCCGGCCAAATGTTGGAGGAGTGGGCTTGTGAAAGATGGAAACGCGATAAATAAATACGGTCCAACCGAGAGTGGTGTGACCGATGGGCCTCCACCCGGACAAAGGTGAACGTGGAAGTGTCATCTGGGTGATGGTCACGCCAGACGTCCACTAGGGAGTGATGTTCGACTATTTCTCAGAGAATGTTCGCGGAGGCCGGGCTCAGCTTGGCCCCTGAGCAGTCCTGCTCCTCGAGATAATGTTAAAGTCCCCTCCCAGGACTAGGCACTCGTGCGAATCTAGGGTGCCGAGAAAGTCGGACACCCGCTGATAGAATTGTGGCCGCTTTGGGCTCGTTTGCGGGGCATAAATGTTAACAAGGTTGACCACGAGCCCCTCCATACGGACTCGAAGGTGCAGCAGGTGGCCCGGCAGGCAGGGCGGGGGGGTGCCACACCCGGGCATACGTCCTGGGGGCCAGGGGAGGGACGCTCGCAGAGCTGGTGGAGGGAACAGCGGGGAGGGACGCCATGGTCGATGACGAGGCCACAGCGGTGGGGGCAGCCCCTGCCATGGAGGGCCTGGTGGTTTTAGCGGGGCCCTTTCCTTTGTTCACACCCTGGCCTTTCCGGCCAACTGGGGGGGTTTCCTAGAATCTGGGGGGCGGCGGTGGACGTTGCAGCGGCAGTAGTCGCCAGGGTGCCTCCTGCTGCCGATGCCCCAGTGGGGGCGGTGGCAGATGTTTTGACAGCAGTGGTGGGGGGGGAGGGCTGGGGGGTTGGGCAGGGGGGTAGGTGGGGAAGGGACAACTGAGGTTGTTAGAGGGGCCTCACCCCTCTCATTCCCCGCCATTGTGAGCAGGGAGAGACGGGGAGACACCAGAAGGAGGAGGGGGAAGCAGATTAACCACTCCTCCCTGCTGGGCTGCAGGCCGAGGGGGTGCCAAATGGGTCGGACTGGACGGGGGAGGAAAACAGGAGTTGGGGTCCGGTAATAGGGGCAATCTGGGGGGGGGAACGTGGGTAAACAGTCTGGGGGGGGGGAACGTGGACCCACGCACGTTTGTCCAAAGAGTCTCGTTTGGTCGGCTGTTGTGTCTGGTCCGAGTGGCAAAATTCAAAGCAAACAGCTGAATCCAAAGGCAGATGGCAAGTTGCCAGCAGGGACGGATGGCGGGGGGGGGGGGGGGGGGGGCGTGATGGTCGTAGTAGTGTTGGGGGGGGCACCAATGGATCGGGGGTCAGCTCCGTGCCACACCCCTGTGCCCCTAAGAACGCAATTAAAACACAAACTCCCCCCACACGACAGTACAATTCAAAAGTTACTCAGTCTTACGGCCCCCTCCACGATGGTTAGTAGCTTTCCTGGGTGATTTTTTCTGTCAGCTATCTTCTCTTCTGGCTTTGTAATGAGGCTTTCAGCAGGCCAAGAATGTTGCAGATATAAGAAGAATCTTCTTAGCTCAGTACGGGTTTAGAAACAACAGCAAAACGGCTGGGTCTGGGGGCTTCCACTCCCCTCCTCCGGGTAGCAGGTCGGCAGTCCTCCCCCTCCTCCTCTGGGGGTTTCAGCTGGAGCAAAATCGGTGTCCAAGAGCAGGAGTCGGGGGGGAGGGGGGGCGGGGAGGCTGGCAGCAAGCTGGCAACTGACCAGCACTCGAACGGCAGCAAAAAAACCAGCAAAAAACAAAACAAAAGCGTCTGGCCCGGTCGGAGGGGGGGAACTGAAGCAGGGTTAAAAAGTAAGAAAAATCCAGGCCAGGGGGCTTTACGAAAGAATAGAAAGCAGATAGCTGAGGAGCAAGCAAGGGAGGTCCCGTTTCCCAACAGGGAAGGTTTTTTGAAACAGAAAGAAAGTTTATTGGTAACGCTTACAGAATTACCAAAGGAAACAAAACAACTATGCAACAAAACAACGCAATCAGAAGGTATAACACAGCAGCTTTCAGGAGGGAGAAGTGTTCAGGCTAGCCTGGGCCCAGAGCGGGGGGGCTTCCTCGACACTCGTGGTCTTCCACCCTCCTGAGTTACCTGGCGGCCTAGAGCGGGGGGGCTTCCTCGACACTCGTGGTCTTCCACCCCCTCGAGTTACCTAGTGCCGCGCCCAGTGTCACCGATCCTCCCCCTCCAGAGAGTGCCCGGTAAGATGGGCACGGCTGCGGGGTGGGCGGTTTAGGGGTGGGGGGGGTAGACACCCATGTATTATAGGACCCCTCCTAGATGACAGGAATGATGGTATCCACAGCGGCAACGGCTGGGGCTGGCGTCTCTCGCTCTTCCCCTCAATCAAAGGGTCAGACGGAGGGAACCGGACGGGGTCACCGAGCAGAGAACCCCAGACAGCGCCCACCGCTCCTCGAAGGCGTCAAGGGAGTCGGTGGACGCCGCCCAGAGGAACTCCGCCCGGATACGTGAATGTACTGAGGATCGGAAAAAGGCCCCACAATCGCAGGACGTTTCATGGGCCAACCTCCTCTCTCTGGTTTTATAAATGGCTGTTTTAGCCAAGGCTAGGAGGAGGTTGACCAGAAGATCCCGCGAATTTGTGGGGCCACGGATGGGAAGTGTATAGATAAAAAGGTGAGGGGAGAAATGAAGCCAGAAGCGTAATAGAATATTTGTGAGGAGCCGGAAAAGGGGCTGCAATCTGGCACACTCTAAATAGACGTCCGCCAGGGTTTCCTTCACATTACAGAAAGGACAAGTATCTGGGATGGGGGTAAACCGTGTCAGAAACACGCCCGTGCTCACAGCTCCGTGAAGGAGCCGCCAACTGATGTCCCCGACGGGCCTTGGGACCAAGGTGGAATACAGGCTGGCCCACCGAGGTTGCTCACCCTCCAAAGGTGGCAGGAGGTCCCGCCACTTTGTATTGGGGCGGGACACCAGGGTGTGGGCGTGAAGGGTGTGAAGCGTAAGTGTATATAAGTATTTCCGTGGTGCAATTTGAAAGCTAACCGGCTGCAGTTCATGCAGCCGGCTTGCAGTGAAAGGGTGAGGGGTTTGTTGGGATCTACGGGTTAGGGGCCCGATGGAAAGGTCCGGCGGGCCTGGGGTAAGGGATGGGCGGGGTGCGCCCTTGCACAAGGCTCGGCTAACATAAGCCCGAGCAGCGGGGGTCAAGGAGGCCTTCACCTCCTGAAATACGCGCCGGGGGGTACGGAGGCTGGAGAGCCTCATGCGCCGAGCGAGCGTCAGGGGATCCAGCCAGTCTCTCCGGTCGTAGTCCAGGAGGTCTCCGACCCTCGTGACTTCCGCCAGGACCAACCTCTGGCGCACCGAGCGGGACTCCGCCACCTGCACACGGAGCTGGGGGTTGTGTAGCAGGGGCTCCGTGAGGAGGTCTGCTCCCACGGTGGCCGCTACGGACCTGGTTGTTAGAAACAGTTTCCAGGTCCGGAGGAGGTCCTGGTAGAAGACCGGCAGCCCGGAGAGGTCTCGCGGAAAACCCCTCGGAGAAAGATAAAAGAGCTGCCGGTCGTATCGAAGCCCTTGGAAACGGCGCAGAAAGGCGTGCGCCAGTATGCTCCACACCGAACCACTTGCACTATAAATGAGCCTCTGCAGGTCCTGGAGGCGGAAAACGCGGACCTGAGTGTACAGACACTTCAGGCCCTGCCCTCCTTCCTTCAGGGGTAGATGAAGAACTCCAACAGGGGCCCAGTGCATTCCTGACCAGAAGAACTCTAGAATCAATCTCCGGAGGTGGGTCAGGAAACCCGGGGCCGGGGCCAGGGTGTTGAGCTGGTACCAGAGCGTGGACAGGACTAGTTGGTTAAGCACCAGTGCTCTCCCTCGAAGGGAGAGACATCGGAGTCCATCTCCGGATTCGCTCCATCACCTCGCCCTCTAAATTTTGCCAGTTCTCCGGCAGGGAAGGATGTGTGGCGGAAAGGTAAACGCCGAGATAGAGCAGTGGACCTGCACTCCACCGTATGGTCTGAAGTGCGGGTGGGAGGGAGCCTACCTGCCGCCAGTCCCCCACCGCCAAGCCAGAGCTCTTGACCCAGTTGACTCGGGCGGAGGAGGCTGCCGAATAGATGGCCTGGCATGCCTCCACTCGCGCCAAGTCGCCCGGGTCCTGGACCACGAGGAGTACGTCATCGGCGTACGCCGACAGGACCAGCCGCAGCTCCGGCTCCCGCAGCACCAACCCTGTCATCCTCCTGCGGAGGAGACAGAGGAAAGGCTGACTGGTTCAGTCAGGGTCCAGTTGAGCCTAACCAAACACTCCGCTGAGGCATACAGCACTCGGAGAAAACTCACAAACTGAGGTCCGAATCCAAACGCCTGCAGAGTGCTCAGGAGGTACCCATGGTCTACTCTGTCGAACGCCTTCTCCTGATCAAGAGACAGGAGGGCGAACGACAGACCAGCTCTCCGCCCGAGTTCCAAAAGGTCTCGGACTAGAAAGAGGTTGTCAAAAATGCTGCGACCCGGGACAGTATAGGTCTGGTCTGGGTGGATCACGTCCGCCATCACGGACCCTAGCCGCAGCGAGATTGCTTTCGCTACGATTTTGTAATCCGTGCTAAGGAGTGAGACGGGACGCCAGTTTCGTAGGTTGCGGAGGTCCCCCTTCTTCGGCAGCAAAGCGAGCACCGCTCGCCTGCACGACAGAGGGAGGACCCCGCTCTGCAAGGACTCAGCCCAGACGGTGACTAGGTCTGGGCCGAGAATGTCCCAGAACGCGCGGTAAAACTCCACGGTCAGCCCGTCCATGCCCGGAGATTTATTGGTGGGCATGCGACGGAGGGCTTCCGAGAACTCGGCCAGGGTGAGAGGAAGCTGTAGTCGGTCTCGGTCGCCCACGCTGACCGTGGGGAGCTCCTCCCAGAGCACCTCGCAAGCGTCAGGATCGGTCGGGTGTGGGGAGAAAAGGCTTGTGTAGAAGTCACGGGCCCTCCCACACATCTCCTCCGGATCCGTGAGGGGGGTGCCGTCTTCCGCAAGAAGGCAGGTGACGTGTTTCTTGGCCCCCCTCGTTTTCTCCAGGGCATAGAAGAAGCGGGAGCCGCGGTCCATCTCCCGAAGGAAGCGGATGCGGGACCGAACGAAGGCACCTCGGGCCCGGTGGTCCTCAAGGGCCCGGAGCTCCTCCCGCTTCTCCCGGCACGCTCCGCAGAGGGACGGGTCCTCGGGATCGGCGGCCAGGCGCCTCTCCATCTCTAAGACCTCCCGTTCCAACTGCTCTATCGCCGCATTTCGCCGTCGGCTGGTGCCCCGAGTGTAGTCACGGCAGAAGAGCTTGGCGTGCACCTTCCCGAGATCCCACCATCGCCGCACCGAGGGAAAGGCACGCCACTGCTCTCGCCAGGCCAGCCAAAACTCCCGGAAGGACATCACAAAGCTCTCGTCCTCCAACAGGCTGTTATTAAAGTGCCAATAGGCCGGCCCCGGTCTCTCTGCACGGAGGGAGACCGTTATGGTGACTAAATGATGATCGGAGAATGGGGCCGGCTGAACAGCGGAGGAGTGGGCCTGTGAAAGATGGAAACGGGATAAGTAAATACGGTCCAACCGAGAGTGGTGTGACCGATGGGCCTCCACCCGGACAAAGGTGAACGTGGAGGTGTCATCTGGGTGATGGTCACACCAGACGTCCACTAGGGAGTGATGGTCAACTATCCCTTGGAGAATATTCACAGCGGCCGGACTCGGTTCGGCCCCTGAGCGGTCCCGTTCCTCGAGGGTGGTGTTAAAGTCCCCTCCCAGGACCAGGCACTCGTGCGAATCCAGGGTGCCGAGAAAGTCGGACACCTGCTGATAAAATTGTGGCTGCCTGGAGCTCAGTTGCGGGGCATAGATGTTAACAAGATTAACCACGAGCCCCTCCATACGGACTCGAAGGTGCAGCAGGTGGCCCGGCACGGCCTCATTGACCCCTAGCACCTCAGGCCGTAGGTTGGGGGAGAACAGGGTCGCCACTCCAGCTTGCCAGGTCGTGAAGTGGCTAAAGTATACCCCGTCCCCCCACTCCAGCCGCCACCTGTCCTCGGCGGCCGGGTCCGTATGGGTCTCCTGCAGGAAAACTACAGAGTACCTTCCTTCCCGAAGGTAAGAGAGCACCTGGGACCTGCGGAGAGCCATCCTACAGCCCCTGGTATTCAGGGTCGCAATAATAAGAGGCGTTATGCAGAGGGCTGGAGGGGTGGGGGCCTCGTGTTGGCGGGGGTGTTCAGGGCCCCCGGCGGGTTGCGCAGCAACCCGTGACCCATCCCGTGGGTGAGTAGATCGCGTCGGAAGCTGCGGGCTCGCTCGTAGGCCGCAGCACCGCGCCTTCCTTGCCCCCTGCCCTCCTTTATAAGGGCCCCTGTGGCCTGGAGGATTTGATCAAAGTCCCCCCATAGCTGATGAGCCAGCTGTGCCCTATCGCGGGCACCACGGGTGTGCTCTAGGAACTTCCGTAGCGCATGCCGCAGCTCATGGGGGGGGTGGGGTTACAATTCCCGAGGTGTTCCCTGATGGGACTCTTAATACAGCCTCGTGGTCCGCTAAGGCAGGTAAACAGGGTGCGGACCACCGACGGGGCGTCTGACAGGCTGGGGTTATTAAATTCATTTCATGCCTTGGGGTGGAGGGGGATGGCAGGGGAAAAATTGCCACTCCTAATGGGTCACGGCTAGAAAGCGCAAAGACTGCTCCCTGGGGGGGAATCTGCGAAAGGCGGAAAGGAAATAACCCCAGGGGCGGCATTAACATTGCAGGAGAAGGGGACTTGGGCAGGGGCAGGGGTGGGGGCAGGGGTAAGGCTCTGGGGTGCAGGAGGCAAGCAGCTAAAGGAAAGTGCCTCCTGAGCAGAGTCAAGGGTTAAGGGGTAAGGGAGGGGGCTCCCAATAATGCTAGGCGCTGACTCCATGGTGGTCTTAGCGGCCATGGCATCAGGTGGTGAACCACCTTCTGCAGGGTGCTCACCCGGGAAGGCAATTAGGGGGAGGGAGCATGGGGAAAGGGAGGCTGGGGTAAGGCTGCCCAGCTTGAGGCCAGCCGGCAGCAAATCATCCCCTCCCTGGGTGACCGGGGTCAAATCTAGGGCCTCAATCTCCGCGTACACGGGGGAGAGGCCAACTCCTGCCACCCCGGGGGCCTCTCCTCTAGGGCCCGCCTCAACGGTCGCCTCGGGGTTCGCGGGGGGTTCGGGTGGTATCCGGGCAGAAGGGGCGTCCTCAGAAGTCTCGGAGGGGAGGGTCTCCCGTGGAGGGGGAATTCTGCCCTCCAATGCCAGTCCATCTTCCCCTACCGACACCAGCGGATGGATCTCGCTCGTGGCCGTGGCGGGAGGCTCGATAGCAGTGCCTCCTTTCCTGGTCTTCCGGGGGGCTTCCGCGTCGGATGAATGCAGCGGACCTTGAGCCTTCCGCTTGCCTCGCTTCCCCTGGACTAGGGTCCAGCCCTCTATAGCGTCATCTGGGGGCTGGTTAGCAGGGGTCGTGTCGGGGGGCGGAGGCGATGGTTTACGGGTTTGGGGGGGTAGCAGTGAGGCAACATGAGGGGCGGGGGTTTCTCCTTGGGGAGAGCCCTCTCCTATACCCGGTAATATCCTTGCCACACCCTCCTCCATGGGCTCTGTTGGATTGGTACTAGCAAGGGTGGAACTCCCTTGCTCGCCCGGGCATTGTGGGGAAGGTATTTCTTGGGCCCGGACGGAGCAGCGATGGGTCGAGTAGGAGGAGGGTTGGTTTCAGGTGCTGGGCGGCCAGGGGCGTCGGCAGCGACGGGGCCGATGTCCTGCCGGGTCTCGGGGGTTTCGGGTGCCCCTCCCCCCCGGGCCAAAGGGCAGTCTCTGCGGACATGCCCTGCTGAACGGCAGAGGTAGCACCGGGCCTCTCCGGTGGAGTAAAAGACCCGATAGCGGGCTCCCTTGTAAGGGACTAGAAAAGACCCCTCGAGCGCCTCTTCGTCATGCGCCCCTGCCGGTGGTAGAAGCTGCACTTGCTGGCAGAATGAAAAAATGTGACGGAGGCTGGGGTCCTTGCAGCCCAACGGGAGAGGGCTGATAACAGAGACAAGTTTCCCCAGAGTGGAAAGAGCGGGTAACAGGGCAGCATTGGGTAAGAAGGGAGGAACGGAGGTAAGGACGAGGCGAACGCCCAGGTCTTCTAACGGTTCTAGGGGGACAAACACCCCCCCCCACCGTCAGGCCCCTCTCCACCGCCTCCTGGGCGGCATCCTCCGAGGCTAAGAAAAAAACGACCTTCCCATACATCTTGGAGACCGCCACAATAGCCATGGGTCCTACCACCTTCGCCAATGCCTGCACATATGTCTCCACATGGGGCGAGGCGGGCA
Source organism: Eretmochelys imbricata (assembly GCF_965152235.1). Classification (NCBI taxonomy): domain Eukaryota; kingdom Metazoa; phylum Chordata; order Testudines; family Cheloniidae; genus Eretmochelys; species Eretmochelys imbricata. The sequence goes on along the minus strand of NC_135579.1, from coordinate 68,464,173 downwards.
CCAGGAGGCAACGGACGCCGTGCTTCCTGGTCAAGGCAGGGAAAGGGCCCCGGCTGCTGGTGATGGTGGCGGAGGCGGGGTGGGGGGGGGGCGCGCGAGATGACAAGGCGGCAGGCAGGGGGGAGCCCGCTGCCGCCCGGACATACGTCCTGGGGGCCGGAGGAGGGACAATCGCAGAGCTGGTGGAGGGAAACGCAGGGAGGGGCGCCACGGTTGATGACGAGGCCACAGCGGTGGGGGCAGCCCCTGCCATGGAGGGCTCAGTGGTTTTAGCGGGGCCCTTTCCTTTCCACCCGCCCTGGCCCTTCCGGCGAACCGGGGGGGGTTTCCTAGAATCTGGGAGGGCGGTGGGTGCAGCAGCAGCAGCAATCACCCCGGTGCCTCCTGCTACCGGTGCCCCAGCAGGGGGGGGTGGCAAGTATCTTGACAATAGTGGTGGTGGGGGACCTTGGGGGTCGGGCAGGGGTGGTGGTGGGGGAGGGACAACTAATTTTGTTGAAGCAGTCTCGCCCCTCTCGTTCCCCGCCATTGTGAGCAGGGAGAGAGAGGGAGACACCGGAAGGAGGAGGGGGGAGGGGAGAAGCGGAGTAGCTCCTCCTTCCGCTAGGCTGCGGGCGGGGAGGGGGGGAATGCCTAGGGGATTAGACTGGGGGAGGGGGGAAGAAACAAAATTGGGGTCCGGTAATAGGGGCAAGTTGTGGGATAAGCAATCCGGGGGGGGGGGTGCAGACCCACACACGTTTGTCCAAAGAGTCTCGGTTGGTCGGCTGTTATGTCCGGTCCAGAAGGCAAAGTTCAAAGCGAACAGCTGGATCCGAAGGGAGATGGCAGGTTGCCAGCAGGGACAGACGGCGGGGGGGCCGTGACAGTTGTAATAACGATGGGGGGTAGGGGCACCGATGGATCGGGGGTGGGGGTCTCCATGCCACACCCCCTGTGCCGCCACAAACGCAAGTAACCACAGCCAAACTCCCCCCCATGAGAGTATAATTCAGAAAATTACTCAGTCTTACGGCCCCCTTCACGATAATTTATAGCTCTCCTGGATTATGTCTCCTGTCTGCTGAAATCTTCTTCTCCGGCTGTGTTGGCTGTGTTCCAAGGCTTCCGGCATGCTAAGAATGTTGTAAAGTCCGAGCTGCTAGCAAAACGGCTGGGTCTGGGGGTTTCCACTTCCCCCTCCGGACAGCAAAATCGGCAATCTTCCCCCCCCTCCTCCGGGGGCTCAGCTGAGGCAAATAGCTGCACCCGAAAGCAGGCGTGGGGGGGGGGCAATTACTGGCAAGCTAAGGGCCAAAACAGGTAAACGGGAAAAAAACACAAAAAATGAAAAAAAACCAAAAAAAGCGTCTGGCCCGGTCAGGGGGGGACTAAGGCAGGTGCAAAAAGTAAGAAAAATCCAGGCCAGGGGGCTTTAGGAAAGAATAGAAAGCAGATAGCTAAGGAGCAAGCAAAAGACGTTCCGTTTCCCAACAGGGAAGGTTCTAGAACAATCAGGAACCTTCTGGAGACAATTAAGACATACAGGGCTGATTAGAACACCTGCAGCCAATCAAGAAGCTGCTAGAATCAATTAAGGCAGCCTAATCAGGGCACCTGGGTTTAAAAAGGAGCTCACTTCACTTTGTGGTGCGTGTGTAAGGAGCTGGGAGCAAGAGGCGCTAGGAGCTGAGAGTGAGAACACATACTGTTGGAGGCCTGAGGAGTATAAGCATTATCAGACACCAGGAGGAAGGTCCTGTGGTGAGGACAAAGAAGGTGTTGGGAGGAGGCCATGGGGAAGTAGCCCAGGGAGTTGTAGCTGTCACACAGCTGTTCCAGGAGGCATTCTAGTCAGCTGCCTTCTACAGGGCCCTAGGCTGGAACCCAAAATAGAGGGCGGGCCCGGGTTCCCCCCAAACCTCCCAACTCCTGGTCAGACACAGAAGGAGTTGACCTGGACTGTGGGTTCATGAAAACGGCCAAACTGAGGGCTGCCATGAATCTCCGAGGTGAGCAAATCTGCCAATAAGCGCAAGACCCACCAAGGTAGAGGAGGAACTTTGTCACACTGTGCAAGTTTTATCATATTTCCCTTCCAATATACTTTAGAAAGTATGATTCCCAAGGCCAGATTCTGATGTAATTTACTGTAAAAGGAGAAGCAGGCCCCTATCTTTAAGAATGCTGGCAGGCTGATCCTGGGAATTCCAGACCACTGAATTTTGCTAAAGTATCCTGAAGGTTTGTTGAAACAATAATTAAAAATATTAGAATACCTTGATGAGCATGGAATTCTGGACGCAGACCTGTATGACTTCCACTGAAGTTGATGGAGCAATGCTAATCTACACAAGTTGAGGATCTGGATGATTACTAAACTCTGACAATTTTTATGAGAAGTTTATGACCAAAATATATATTGTCCACATAGGCAAGCTGTTGTATAGTGTGCATATGCATGAAGTGCAGAAGAAAGCTTTAAAATAAGCTAACACCAACGTACCTAATACAGAAATTATTACACTGCTGAACTCTTTATAAGAAGCATAGCATTTGGCAAACAAGTGATTACATGTTAAAGACATCAGGAATCAAATATGCAATTTTAGCTATGGATAACAATTATGATGTTTCGAACAAAGCAAAAGGATCACGAAATAAACAGATACCTGTCTTCTGCAAACAATGTTATCCACAGTGAGTGGGTATATGGACTACTGAGTAGTCTACAAATAATTTTAAAGACTATACTTCTTTCAAATTATAATATATTATATTATATTAAATTATATTAAACATTGAGATGCATCTACAATTAATATCTGACAGTCTTCATCAATCCTTAGCCGTACTTACGGCAGTTCTTCAAATCAACATCCTCACTTATGGGCATTCTATATTATATCAATGGCCCAGATCCATCAAAGCCCTGAAGCACATTCTCAACATTAAGTATGTGAGTGGTCCCGTGACTCAATGGTACCTTGCTGCTGATAATTACAGCTCTCCAAGAGCAAGAGATGACAGAGGTCCTCCCTGAGCCACAATCTCCTGCATGTCTTGCTCCCGGAATGGTGCAGCAATGTGCTGACTCATGCTAAGGGCAGCAGCAGAGAACACAGTCTAGCCCAATATATTTTTATGCATGCACAGGCAGACAGTAGGGTCAGCATTACAGTTGCCATTATGTTGTTGTTGTTACATGTCTGAAGGTTGACATCATTTTTAAAGGTGTTTACCTCAGGATTTCAGGTATTTTTAATGGTTGTATTTATTTATTAATAGAATTCATTATTAACTTCATCTTAACTATTTTTTCTAATATTACAAAGGATTAAGCACCTCACATTTAAATGGCTTCTGTGTATGAACAGCCATCATGGGAAGCTTTTCAATGTAGTTCATTTTTCTCCCCAAGATATCACCCCAAAGACAGGAATTTTCAAAGCAGTACCCTGAAGTCAGGAAGAGAGCTATGGGAATAGGAGATATTTTTCTTAAATAAGAAAGACAGCATCCTTAGTGCATAAGATGTCCCACTGAGGGAAATGGAATGGTTTGCATAGTAAGGTACTGTAAGGGGGACAGAATCCATCTCAAATTAAAAATACAGGAGACATTGTTTCTTGTCTTTTCTATCCAAGCATGAGAATAAGGCAACGATGTCATTTCAGAAAGCTCTGGGTGAAGGGAGGGAAACAAAAGTTGTGTCAACATAGAGAACGTTGTATGTGATTATATTATACCCTGAAAAGTCTGAAGGCAGATGGGAACATGCATAACGGAGCTTATAGGCCTTTGTAAACTCTGAGGGGCAATTGTCTTCCTTGTCCCAATAATGCCCCTGAAGTAAGGTACCCACTTATTCCTTGGCATGAGCTGATGGCATCACGGGTTACAGTGTGGAGCGGGGGTGTCAAAGGAAAGAGAAACCCCTGTGGGATTGCTTTTTGCAAAGCTGAATGAGGAGTAGAATGCACAGGAAATGTATATTCCCACTCCGAGGTGGAGGTTGGGGTGGAGGGGAGGTAAAGCTAGGAAATAAGTAGTGAGTCAAGAGTGACTGTTCATTCCCAGTGTGCTCCTGGAACACAGCAGCTATGTGCTGCCCCTTACTCAGGGCAACATATGAGGATACAATTCAGCCCTAAAAAAGTCCCTTTTCCTGCTATCCCATCCACAATTCAACAACAACAACAGAAAGAAAAAACAAATTAAATGAAAATAGCCAAGAAAAAGAAAAGAAAAGGCAGTAGCTAGTAAAAGTTCATCTTGGGCAGGGGAGCGGGAGAGGAAAGAAAGGATGAAGTACAATACATCAAAAGTCCTGTGTTTCCAGTCTCTGAACTACTAAGCAGCATAGTGATGAAAACGACCAAGTCACAAAGCTGCTTCACTGTATGTTGTATGAGAGAGGATTTTTGTTTACCGACTATAAAGTCCTAAGGAGATGTTGTTAGCTTTCTCTAGTATCTATCTGATTTGAGAGGAGTTGTTTTCCACCCCCCATGTTTTTTTGTTACATCCTTCCAAGGGGACTGCATGTTTTGGAATGAAAAAGATCTAACATGAAATAGATCTTTTTATAACCTTATAAAAACCTTGAAGAAAATAACTTGAAGAAAAAGCTCCTAAATAATTAAAATGTATGACAGATCTGGGAGGGATTTCGACCCTCCTCCCCATGGCAAATTTCCTTGTTTTTAAATACTTGTCTTGGGGTAACCTTCACAATAATCTTTCTATGATTAATTGGGTTGTTCCATCCCTTGTATTAAAGGTAACTTCTTCCTGGATAATCCATAGTTCTCCCAGATGGATTCAAATATGTAATTTTAATACTACTTACACATTCAGTATTCATATACACCTACTACATCCACGTCCACTTTATGCTTAGGAATTGTTTACATTTTTTTAAATTAATAACAGTATACTCATAAGTGTATTCAACATTATACCTTTCACTAATTATTGTCAAATTTCTTATTAAATTCATGAACTATCAATAGAAAGACAAGGTCCATACCTGCATTTGCTGCATACTTTCAAAACAAGTGCAAGTACTGAATGTATGCAATCCTTCCATGGTTTTGTGGAAGTGCAACTGATGTTAGGTCTCTTAATAAGGGGAATTTGTTCCCCTTTTGTTGGATTCCCAGCTGATTCTGAGGAGGTCTGGTCAAGAAATTTCTGTCAAAACTTTGTTCTTCAAATGAAAAATTGGATTTTCCACTAAACACAATTGTAAAAAATATCTGCATTCCACGGAATTTTTAAATTTTTACTCAATAAACACAATACCCAAAATATTTCAAGCTGGAAATGCTGCCCATGGTGCCCCATAGGAAGGGCCCTACCGAATTAATGGCCATGAAAAACGCGTCAGGGAAATCTGAAATCTGGTCTCTTGAGTACTTTTACTCTATACTATACAGATTTCACAGCGGAGACCAGTGTTTCTCAAATTGGGGCACCCAATCCAAAAGGGAGTTGCAGGGAAGTCACAAGGTTATTTTAGGGAGGTCATGGTATTGCAACCCTTACTTCTGCACTGCCTTCGGAGCTGGATGGCCGGAGAAGAGCAGCTTTTGGCCGGACACCTAGCTCTGAAGGCAGCATTTGGCCAGAGCAGCGCAGAAATAAGGGTGGCAATATCATACCATGCCACCCTTACTTCTGGACTGCTGCCTTCAGAGCTGGGTGGCTGGAGAGTGGTGGCTGCTGACTGAGGGCCCAGCTCTGCAGGCAGCAGAGCACAAATAAGGGTGACAATACCATATCATGCCATCCTTACTTCTGCACTGCTGCTGGCAGCAGCTCTGCCTTCAGAGCTGGGATCCCGGCCAGCAGCCTCTGCTCTCCAACTGCCCGGCTCTGAAGGCAGCTCTGCCACCAGCAGCACTGCAAAGTAAGGGTAGCAGTACTGCAACCCCCCCCACCCTCACACGCAATAACCTTGTGACACCCCCACAATTCCTTTTTGGGTCAGGACCCCTAACAATTACAACACTGTGAAATTTCAGACGTAAAGAGCTGAAATAATGAAATTTATTATTTTAAAAATCCTATGTCCATGAAATTAAGCAAAATGGAGTGTGAATTTGATACAGCTCCACTCGTAGGATTGTACTTCACTGGCCTCATGTCTCCATTATCCAAAGGGAGGCTGTGCCTGACCAGGGAGCCTGGTGTAGCCTGACCAGGGAGCCTGGTCCACACAGAGAATGTGAGAATGAGGCACTCAAACAAACTTCCAGGAGGCACTGAGGCACTATTCCCAAAATGAATTTTTTTGATTTTCAGCTGAAAATTTTTGATAGTTGAATTTCTACTGACAGTTGATTTTTTGGCAGAATTTTTTTAACCAGACATACTTCTGAGGCACCGTATAGAGTAAGATTTAAAGGTGACTTCAGCTCCTTAAGATTTAAAAGTGTGTCCAGATCATTTTAGCTATTTTAGTCTAAATAGCATCTCTGTAACTAATTAAGACAAGATAAATTGCACTTTAAAAATGCTAACTGACTGATTTAATGCCTAGAGGGAATCTAAAGTTTCAGCTCAACCAGTCGAGCATGTGCTATAGTACAACTTGCCTTGTCTTGATTCAAGTTTTAGAAAGCATTAGTGAGATCAATGTGGTCAGAACACATCTTTAAATCTTTGGGGAAAAAAAGACCTGAATAACCAGGTATCAGTAGTAGCCAGGAGCGGTTTTATTTCAGGAACAGACCTCACAACCATGACTACTAGTACTGTTGCGTTAGGACTGGATTCCTGCAATGCACTTTATATATATATAGGACTACCACTTAAAGACCACTCAGAAATGTTAGTTGGTGCAGAATGCAAAAGTCCATTTGTAAAAGGGTGTCTAGGAGCACATTATATCTCGCCTACATCATCTGCATGGACGTCCATTTTGTTTCCAAATGAGATTTAAAGGGTTGGTTTAAACCTGTAAAACCTTAAATAGACTGGTACCAGGCTACCCTAGAGATCACCCCTTTCCCCATGTGACACCACCACACACCTGAGGCATTCAAACTAACATACCCCTTGTTTGAACAGAGAGGGGCTGGAGAAAGGCAGTTTTCTATGAGGTCCTAATTTTTCTCCCAGGGGTTTCTTGAGTAAGGAGAACAGACAGCACTGTGTTGTGGCAATAGAAGTCCTTTATTAATACAGGATATAGAAGTGACACAGGCGTATCACTACTTTGTGAGCAATGAGGCCTAGAGCGTTAACTCTTAAAGTGCCTTCCAGAACACTACCATGTTGAAAGTTATCTGTAGTATTCTGTACTGTTTTGTTTTAGGTTATTTGAGAATAGGAATAAACAACTGTCCAGTGCAAACTCCCTATTTTTGGGCTTCAAAAGTGGGTAAAAGTTCAACAAATGAATCTGTAAAAGAAATATTTTGATCTAGGCAGAGGTCGCGCCTTCTTGTTTGTGGGCACAAACTGTACCTGTAATTAAATCATGGGCAAATTCTATGCCTCTGTTTGAGTTACACCTGCAACCTGGGGTGCAACTAGTCAGATGTGCTTCAATAACATTTGTCAGCACGAACAGTTGGACCCTACATTTGCCAGTGCAAATTCAGCCTAAAAAAGGGAGGGAGGGCCTCGACTTTGAAAAATTGCTGTTAAATATTTGTTTATCTGGGACCAATTCTCCAAGGTGCTGAGTACTCTAAACTTCCATCAGTTTGAACGTCCAAAGCTGAGCACCTCTTAGGATCAGTTCCTAAATTGTTAGCTTCAGCCAACACTATAAAAACAGCTTTTACCTACATTCTGTCACACATTCTCCTGCTTTTATGTAGTTTGAGTCAACTCTGCTGTCAGTCTTCTTGTGTTTAGACAAAATGTAGATGTGATCATGGATGGAACACTTACTTTCATACAAGATGTAAAAATAATTGTACATCGTTATAGTGTCAAGTGGTAGATTGGTTAGCAAATAGACACACACTGATAGCAGAGATTATGTTCTTAAAGGAGTCCCTATGTCTTAAAAAGCAGAATAGAATTAGCAGATTGCCATTGTTGCTCCACATATACAGCAAAAGGGTCTTATTAAATCTGTGAGTATTTTCTTTGCAGTTCTAGCCATTAGGTGCTGTATTTATCCTCTGTATATTCTAATGCATTTTAAAATAGCAAATATATTAGATGTAGTTGTTTAATATATAACATACACATGCAAACCTGACCTCACCCACATGGTTCCTTTATAAAATTTTCATGCACTATTTGGGCTACACTGGTTACTACTCACTGCCTGAAACAATAAATGAGAGCAGTTTATTATTATCTCTCTGAGGTATTTCTAAGATATCTATCACCTTGGTATTTAAACACCATATAACAGCAAATAGAGTGAAAGAAAGAGGAACGAAGAGATCTTACATATCAGTTATACTACCAAGACCCCAATGCAAGAAAATGCACTTTTTGAAAATAAAATTTCTTTCTGAACAAGTAGGATGGGGGAAAATGCAACTCTGACTCCTACAGGCCTGTTTCTTGCAGTTGCTGTGGAAATGGAAAGCTGTAATGTTTTCTGTATTTCTTTTTATCTACTGAATGTCAAGATTCTACAGCTCAAGGCAACAACTCCTTTTCAAAAGGTGCTGAGAACATTGGTATGTTTTTGTAGTGAAAGTTATGAAATATATTATCCACACTAAAAGAACAGGAGTACTTGTGGCACCTTAGAGCCTAACAGATTTATTAGAGCATAAGCTTTCATGGGCTACAGCCCACTTCATCAGATGCATAGAATGGAACATATAGTAAGAAGATATATACACATACAGATAAGTTGGAAATTGCCATACAAACTGAGAGGCTAATTAGTTAAGATTAGCTATTATCAGCAGGAGAAAAAAACTTTTGTAGTGATAATCAAGATGGTCCATTTAGACAGTTGACAAGAAGGTGTGAGGATACTTAACTTAGGGAAATAGATTCAATATGTGTAATGAGCCAGCCACTCTCAGACTCTATTCAAACCCAGGTTAATGGTATCTAGTTTGCATATTAGGGTTCATGTGCTCAGTTGACAACAGATGTTTGTACAGTATGTGTGCTGCTACTATGTGTTTCAATACACAGACTGGTAGGAAAGGGTCTGCATGGGGGGGGGGGGGAGAAAATTGTTGTATCTCCAGTGAAGTGAATAGATCTCTGACAATGTACAACATGTGCGGATCTCCCAATTGCTGAACTACTGGAAGAACAAATAGCATACAATGCAGCCAACTTTAACATTTCAGTTTTTGTTTTTCATACTTTTTTTTTTTTTTGGGGGGGGGAGAATGAAGGAGGGACAGAAATGGCCTTTAAATCCTGCATGATATTAGATGTTCTGCATCTGCCAGGCACCTGGAAAACAGAAACTTCCAGAAACAGCCAGGAAAAATATCTGGAAAAATATTTTAGAACTTATCAGGAGGAAGAGGGCAAAATGGGCTTATTACAATCATCATAATCCATGTGTTTCTGTACATAAGATTTAAGGGACATCAAAAATGAAGGTAAAAGAAAATCCTCCCATAACGTTTGTGACCAAAAGCACCCCTCTCTTCACACCCTACACATTATTGTAATTATCTTTGTACAGAATATGCCTTATGAGGTATAATTTGAAAACTAATGACTTATTGCTAAATAATATCATGGTGAAATGTATGTATGTATCAAAATTATATGTAAAGTTATTAATTCCCCCATGTGATGATGTTAGTATATGTCCAAATCCACACAGCACTGACTTGGCAAAAGTTGTTAAAGAGATCTATCCTAAACAAAAGAATGTGTGTTTACCTCAGTTTACACATACATAGTAAACAGAATCCTTGAGACAGCAAGAAGGGGAAATATCAGGAGACAAGGTAAATCTGCATTTCAGCATACACAGGAGAAAAGAAAGAGCATGGAGCCACCTTCACCACTATACTCCATGTCACCTTCTTTACTGTTTGGTTTGAGGGGTAATCTTCTACTTTAGAGGGGTAGATTCTTCTACTTCAAAAGGTGACTGGACTATGAAAGAGATGGGCAAAACACCCCAAGGCATCTCTTCCTCTTTTTCTCTGGGAACATGTGTATAGTGGGGTGGTCACCTGCTCTGGCCTTAAAGGGCTTAAAACAGCCCAGGAGTGGGCTGTGGCCGGGAGCAAGCAGTTCCCAGGCTGATTGGGGGAAGAATGCTCAGCTGTGGCCATGCCCCAATCAGGGCTCAGCTGGCCCTTATAAGAGGGCAGTGGGCCAGGAGCAGACTGTTTCCTCCAACAGTGGAGGGAGACAGGCCTGGCTGCTGGGGAGCGTACCAGAGGTGGAGCAGGGTTAAGTAGCTCCGGCCTGGAAACCCCACAGGCTGCAGGCCTAGGGTAAGGCAGGTACTGGGGCTGCAGGGGGCAGCTCAAAGGTAGGCAGAGGCAGCAGGTCCAAACCCCCCCTTGCCTGTGATGATTGGCTTATACACTGCAGTCCACCCAATGTGTGGGGGCTCAATGGTGACTGGCAGTAGTCAAAGACTGAGGTGAGGTGGGGATAGTGGGTGGGGAGAGGCGACACAGAGACTGTGGAGGTATTGCCAGGGTTTAGCACCCTGGGTAGAAGGGGCACTGGGGTCTGGGAGGAACATGTGGCAAGTGGGACACTGGCCTGCAGAGGGTGCTCTGGAGGCTGGAAGAGCTAATTCCCTGATAGACCAGCAGGAGGCACCACAGGGGTGAGTCCTGCCCTGTGACAATGTGGTAAGGATTTTATCTTGAACCAAGTCTAGTTTTAACAACTAGAAAGCATTGTATCTTTATTTCTCTTGTAATGATCTCTGACTTTAAGACCATGTACTTTGTTAAATAAATTTATTTTGTTTTTTAATCAAAACTAATCCAGATGTATGTTTAAACTGAACTGCTTGGGTAACTCCAGTTAAAGTATCAAATTGGAAGATATTGATTCTTTACAGGAGAAAAGAACCTCTCATATTTGAACTGCCCAGGAAAGGGCTAGACAGTGGGGGGGATGGGAAATTCAGGACTGGGAGTGCGTGTTGGGGCCACCTTGCAAGTAGTAACCAAGGCTGGTGGAAGCCAGTTGTTAACAGGCTGCTGGGCCAGGGCTGTACCTATACACAGACACTCAGGGTATGACCAGATACTGTTAAACTGTTTGTGAGTGGCCCAAGTTGAGGTATAACAAAGCATTATAAGGCTGTTAGGATATAGATATTCAGGCCTGCCTATACTTTAAGAAGTATCATTTAGCTAGTAATAGAGGTATACAAGAAAGAATCTGTGTAAGGGCCTTCTCTCACTGTGACAGTCTGAGGCCCTGTTCTTAGGCCAATGCTTTTGGCTAAGCAGCAGAGGCAGCCATAAGCTGGGAAGCGTATGGTCACATCCTCACATTCCAAACTAGTCAATATGGGGCTGTTAGCAAGGTGATCCAATCTATCACCTCCAGAGAAAGGGAAGAGCCTAGAAGATGTAAAAGGAAATTTCATTGATAGTTTTCTGTCTGGTAAGAACTCCCTTATCAATAGACCCAGCTAGGAAACCCTTATGTCTTTATAGCTGTAGTTGTGAAATCCTTACTTCTGTATTGTTTTGTCATTATAGTTCCCACTTTGCTATTGTTTATTTGTATGGTCTCTGTCTGGTTCTGTGATTGTTTCTGTCTGCTGTATAATTAATTTTGCTGGGTGTAAACTAACTAAGGTGGTGGGATATAATTGGTTAGCTAATCATGTTCCAATATGTTAGGATTGGTTAGGTAAATTTCAGTAGAATGATTGGTTAAGGTATAGCTAAGAATATTACTATATAAATTAGCAGCAAACAGGAAGTAAGTTGGGATTCGAAAATAAGGAAAAAGGAACTTGGATTTAAGCTTGCTGGAAGTTCACCCCAACAAACATTGAATTGTTTGAACCTTCGGGCTTCGGGTATTGTTGCTCTCTCTCCATGAGAGAAGGACCAGGGAAGTGGGAGAGTGAAAGAATAAACTCTCTAACAAAGGCCCTCAGGGTTATGGTGCAGGTGGTGACAATCTCTCACTGGTCTGGATTGCACCTGAGAATCTGACAACATAATTTATGAACTTAATGTATTTTAGAAGTAGATTTAAAAGGCAGCATGAACATCGAACATGAATGGAAACACTAAATATTACATGTCATAAAATGGTGTTGTGTTATTGTGTAATATGAGGTAAATGCTGAGGAGCTGGCAAAGTCTGTTCTTGTATTTATCTGTTAGGAGACAGATATCCACCACCTTTGACATTTTTCCCACTGTACTTTTCCCTCAGTTCCAACTTCACAAACCAGTTGAGAAAGTATATCTATGTACATAAGGCCAGAACTGGCCAAGAAGGGAGTAAAAACACGACACCAAAAAATCCACTAGGCACTTTGCTATTTCCAATCTACTTCACGTGACAGATCCAACAGTAATGGAGGTGGGGGCAACACAAAATCCTCAAATACAGTCCCCAGTATCTCTCTTGCACTGTGTGTCAGGCACTTCCCAGGCCTGGCACTGCTAACAATCAAGTGTCTGGGAGTTTTAACATGGAATTCAATGGAAACAATTGAGCCATTTCCTCGTGGGTTTTTTTGGAGGGGTGGTGGTGTTTTGTTTTGGTGCGGCTGGAGGTTTGTCATGTAACAACCAGCCTGACTACTAATAAAGTCCTGAGACCTGCCCAAGCACAAGCATTAGTAGTGTCTGCCTTTTCCTTGCTCCATTGCCCCAGATAAAACTGGTTCAGCGCCCCCCCCCCCCCAAAAAAAAATCACATTTGAGTAGCCCAAAACATTTTGTGAATTCATAGCAAAGTTGGTTTAAAAAATTCCCCTCCCCTGAAATGTATACATTTTGATTCATTCATTCATTTGTTTCATTTTGACATTGAAAATGTCAAAACATTTCAATATTTTGGTTCAAAATGACTTTAAATTTAGAATTTTACTTTTTTTAAAAAAAAGTTTAAATTCTCAAAACAAAAATCTTCCATTTTTGGGTCAAACTAAGCATTTTGTTTGACCCAAAACACGTTTTCCCCCAATGAACTGAAAACTCCGTTATTTGCACAGCCCTAGCTCCAGACTCCTACATAAGATTATGCTGCACAGCAAATAATTATCAAGGTCCTTTGGGACAGGAGCTTGACTTGGGATTCAGTATGCACCAGGACCTGAGTAATAACCCCCTTATTAAATAAATCTTATGTAGCAAGGGAATAGGAGACTTCAGCTACTCCATGGAATTATGTTTAGTAAAAATGGGTGCATTTTAAACAAAATTCTGCACAATTTCAAAGGAAGGCAGAAGTGTTCACCATTATTTTACTAAATGAAGCAACATTAATTATCCTTGCTGGAAATTCTTACACAAATACCTAGTTTAGTTTTGTTTTAATTCAGACTTTTGTACAATCCAGATATTGGTGAGAATTTTTGTTTCAATATATACTAGAAATATACTTGTTTAGTTACAGATGCAGTTATTTTTCCCTTCAAAGGAAAAAGGATATTACATTTGGTTGAAAATAATCCTAAATCTAAAAAGATGCATCAGGGAATAAAAAGAAGTAGCCTCCCAGCAGAATTTAGGAGCCTAACTTAAAGGACCAATTTCTGAAAATCTTGCCCAACAGGTTTTATGCCTGTGGTCCCTTCCCAGCTCCCTTTCTTAAAGGGGATTATCATTCAGGGGAAGCATCAGACCATTTGTGGTCACTTTTACTGAGACGTTCTAGTCAAAGAGATGAGACTTACATTTTATCCTGTAAGTCGCAAGAGTCAGGCTCACGCAGTAGGAGTTTCACATCTGAAGATGTACCACAGGGAATGTCCTTTCCGCCCTTGTATGCTTTTTTGGCATATAGGTGAGTGACAAATGGCTGGAATAGCTTTTATTAAGCATCAAGTCCTTGCCTTATATTAGCTGAAAAACAAATTTTGAAATAAACAGGAAAATAAATCTGTCGGTTCCCCTGACCCCCAACACACACACACACTATCCCATGTCTTTTGTTCCCAAAATGTATCTTCATGTACTCAAGCAAGTGACAGATTTAGGAATGAACTTGACTCAGTTGCAACAGGTAAGACAATTTCGTTCAAATATATTTTGGTATACCATGCTTCAGAGGGGAAAATTAAATGATCTCTTACCTGTCCTTTCTCTGCAGCAGAGGAGAAGACAGTGAGGCCTTCTCTTTGATGTGTGTGAAAAAGCATCTCTTTCAGCATGTCTCTCAAAATACCTTGCCAGGTGCCTGGTGTCTCTTTCTCTCCTGAAAAGGAAGGAATTCCGTTTTACACAGGCCTAAAACCTCAGTGTACATTTGGGCTTTATTAAATGAGGTTTATGAAACCATCTTGTAGATTTGTTTACTTCTGTCAAATTAGACTGGTGATTTAGCTGAGTGAAATCTGTTCTTGTATTCAAGAGAATGACTTCCAAGAATGTGTGAGATTAAAAATAATTAAGTGTGTCTAAACCCTAAGTGCTCTAGTCAAACATTTACTTATCTCTTTCACACACACACACACCCCTTTCCTCTTTTTTTTTCTGCTCTTACTTAGGTTCAGAATCGTTTGGATTTTTCTTCCTGACTTCAATTGTAAATTCATGGATCTCAAGCAGCCATGTCTCATGTATACTGTAAGCACTAATATAGCAGATGAATTAATGAGAGAAAGAAGAGTGTGAGGCTCATTTTGTTTTACCAATTGCTATAAACAAATTAGATTTTTCTTAGTTTTTTTGTTTGATTGTTTTGCTTTAATTCAATGCTCATGAAATTTAGGGACAATAAAGAGAGCTGAAGCCATGTATACTATGAATAGTTCTTATGCAAACTTTCTCAGAAAGCACACTCAATTTAATATTAAAGTGGAATATCACTGGTATTTGTTTTCCCAGGTCTATTGAACAGAAGCTGCCAATTATACATATGCAGCAATTTTGTGATGTTGACAAAGATAAGACCAAGATCACATCATGGATTTTAGCCTCCCAATTTTGGACAAGGTATTGAGAAGATCACAGCAGAGCAACTCTGCTACCGTTTGGAATCTTCCAATGACCAGGACACTGGTCAGATTTTTGGACCTGGCATATTGCACCAGTGCTCCAAAGAACACACAGATTCCTATTTATGTCTGGGAGTAATTTAGAGTGATAATTATATTAAAAGGTTCCTGGGACAGCTTTTGTCTCTATCTGACATATTCCCTCCCCTTATTATTTTAGAGCAGTTGGTACCCTTGTGCTAAGAGGCCATGGATCTGAACATCATGGGGCAGAACATTGTTAGTGAAAGGCCATCAACCTTGGAATTGACTATTCTCATTAGTGTAGCAGAGTGAGAGTTGACTGACCTTCAGAGCACGGTGTGAAGCCCATCAGCTTTCTCAAGTTTTTGTCTGAGATGTGTGGGGTGGAGACTGTTTTCAAGAGTTTAGTTTTGTCAACAAGTGTGGTGTTTTTCGGGTGACCCTGCTTATTAGTTCATAGACATATGATGGGAGGCACAAGTGACAATGATTTAGGTTATTTTACTGGTTTTAAGGAGGGTCCATCCTAGTAATCTTTGAAGTCTTATGTCAATAGGAGCAGAATAAATGGCAAAATTCCCTTTGACTTCAGAAGAACTGAACTTGGCCATGGGTCCATGTACAGTTTTTGTATACAAATTAGGCCTTACATAAAAACTGTATAGGGGCCTATGGCCTAATTCTGTTCTTCTGAAGTCAAAGAGAATTTTGCCGTGTATGTCAATGGGAGCAGAATCAGACTCAAAACACCATCCTGGCCACTATGGCTGTAGAAGCCCTCTACACCAACATTCCACACGAAGATGGACTACGGGCCATCAGAAACAGTATCCCTGATAATGTCACGGCAAACCTGGTGGCTGAACTTTGTGACTTTGTCCTCACCCATAACTGTTTCACATTTGGGGACAACGTATACCTTCAAATCAGCGGCACTGCTATGGGTACCTGCATGGTCCCACAGTATGCCAACAAATTTATGGCTGACTTAGAACAACGTTTCCTCAGCTCTTGTCCCCTAATGCCCCTACTCTGCTTGCACTACATTGATGACATCATCATCTGGACCCATGGAAAAGAGGCCCTTGAGGAATTCCACCATGATTTCAACAATTTCCATCCCACCATCAACCTCAGCCTGGCCAATCCACACAAGAGATCCACTTCCTGGACACTACGGTGCTAATAAGCGATGGTCACATAAACACCACCCTATACCGCAAACCTACTGACAGCTATGATTACCTACATGCCTCCAGCTTTCATCCAGACCACATCACACGATCCATTGTCTACAGCCAAGCTCTACGATACAACCGCATTTGCTCAAACCTCTCAGACAAATACCTACAAGATCTCTATCAAGCATTCTTACAACTACAATACCCACCTGCTGAAGTGAAGAAACAGATTGACAGAGCCAGAAGAGTTCCCAGAAGTCACCTGCTACAGGACAGGCCCAACAAAGAAAATAACAGAACACCACTAGCCATCACCTTCAGCCCCCAACTAAAACCTCTCCAACGCATCATCAAGGATCTACAACTTATCCTGAAGGACGACCCATCACTCTCACAGATCTTGGGAGACAGGCCAGTCCTTGCTTACAGACAGCCCCCCAACCTGAAGAAATACTCACCAGAAACCACACACCACACAACAAAACCACTAACCCAGGAACCTATCCTTGCAACAAAGCCCGTTGCCAACACTGTCCACATATCTATACAGGGGACACCATCATAGGGCCTAATCACATCAGCCACACTATCAGAGGCTCGTTCACCTGCACATCTACCAATGTGATATATGCCATCATGTGCCAGCAATGCCCCTCTGCCATGTACATTGGCCAAACTGGATAGTCTCTATGCAAAAGAATAAATGGACCCAAATCAGATGTCAAGAATTATAACATTCAAAAACCAGTTGGAGAACACTTCAAATCTCTTTGGTCACTCGATTACAGACCTAAAAGTTGCAATTCTTCAACAAAAAAACTTCAAAAACAGACTCCAACGCGAGACTGCTGAATTGGAATTCATTTGCAAACTGGATACAATTAACTTAGGCTTGACTAGACACTGGGAGTGGACGGGTCATTACACAAAGTAAAACTATTTCCCCATGTTTATTCCCCCCCACCACCCACCACTGTTCCTCAGATGTTCTTGTCAACTGCTGGAAATGGCCCACCTTGATTATCACTACAAAAGGTTCCCCCCTCCCCCCCCACCCCCCCGCTCTCCTGCTGGTAATAGCTCACCTTTCGTGATCACTCGTTAGTGTGTATGGTAACACCCATTGCTTCATGTTCTCTGTGTATATAAATCTCCCCACTGTATTTTCCACTGCATGCATACAATGAAGTGAGCTGTAGCTCACGAAAGCTTATGCTCAAATACATTTTTTTTAGTCTCTAAGGTGCCACAAGTGTTCTTCTTTTTGCAGACTCATAAATGTTACTAAGATGGGCACATCTTAAAACCAGTCAAATAAATTATCACTTGTGCCTTCCATTCAGAAATTGAACTATTGTCTAATTTTAGAGCAGAAAGTCTACAAAAGCACAACAACCTGGTTTCTGAAATCTTTTCAACTATAGATGCATAGGAAATCCCAAGCAGCATTTGAATAGTGAAAACATATATGAGCTTGAAGATTTATTTAGGTTTATTAATTAGGAGTAAGAAATATTTTAGGCTGAGTATCACGAGAAATGTACTGAAAGTTACTAGACTATATAGAAAAGTCCTCCAATGGTAGTGGAGTAGACCAGCATGAACAAAGAAATAGAAAATATACTAGAGGACATTCTTTCCCTAGCCCCCCATCTCTAATTTCCATGATTCATTTTTGAGAGCAGCTATGAAGGTGAGTCACGTGTAAGGGGATACATTGGAGGCCTGGCGCGCTCTCCTTCAGCGTCTGAAATCTCAAGCAGTGCCTGCAGTCATTTACTTTTCCACCTGAGGACCTTCTGAGCTCACAACACAGTTATACCTCCCACCTCAGTGTCCTATGCCTCTGCGTTTCTCAAGTGCCTCAAGGTTAGTCAACTTGCCCTAAAGGGCAATAGCATGCTATTTAAACACAGCCAAATAATGGGGTGTTACAGAGCTGCACCACCCTAGGGGCAGCAGGCCATCCGTTCAGTTTTCAACCAGACAGCCCTCTTTATTGATGGTTTGTCCCTCATTTGGTACTGAGACAAAACCAGATGTGCTTTTGTTCTGTGTCAGATGAGGGATGCCATTTTGAAGTGTGCACAACTCTGTGCCACCAGTGTAACCTCAAGGCTGCACCAGCAGGGGCAGACACACACACTTCAAAATGGAATCCTCCATGCAGTGTGACCTCATACTCACCACGCATGCAAGGTTACATCGGTGTGGGCATGTCCATGACATTCCCTGAAGTACCAACATGTCTGGGATTGTGTGAGGGGCCAATGTACCCCGTGGGAAACTAGGCGGACATTCCTCTCTCTGAATTCCTGGTCTCACAAGGACAGTATAACTGCTCAGGAGAGGCAGCTTACTTGTCTATGTTGTACCAATCCTGCTTCTCAGGCTGATGGGGGGTGGGGGTTCATAGCTCCTACTTCTTTTCACACCCCTTTTCAGACACTTTTCATCCTTGGGGATTAGGGATAGAACAGTCTCTGCAGTTAGCTGGGTGCAACAACTGCAGTTCTACCCAGCCCTTACATGGGCCATGAAGGCACTCAGATATCACAGTGACAGTCTTATACACACCTTGGCAGACATACAGACAAAATGAGGGGGAACCAGGGAAGACTCCTTATGTCTGACTTAGTTTCCCTTCATTGTCACCAGAATTATTCTTCACCCATGTAAGAGCCAGACAGAATCTGGCCCACAGATGTCAAACTGCTGCAGATAAATGCTATTGAGAAACTTTTATCTGGCAGCAAGAAATTGGTTTCTTAAGGATGGATGTTCAGAATTTTACTTTGGTTAATTCAGCACATTCCTGTATGGAGGAATAAAAAGCGCTGAATAAAAATACATTTGAGTCCTGTCCTGATACACTAATGAACAGGAGGGAAAATGTATTCCTAGGATGTCTGGGGAGAATCTATTTATCTGCTAAAAATATAGGCCTGGTTTTTCTGCCCCTCCTTCAGTTTAGAGGCAGATGGCAAATATTCTTAACTTGAATTGATCCCAGCTAACAAAATAGACGAGAGAGAGGTATTAGCACACATACTAAATAAAAAAATAAAGAACCAATAACCCAAGGTCATTTTAAAAAATTAGCATCTGACTAGACCTTTTATGGTTTCTATGCAATTCTACTAATAACATCAAGGAATTTTAATACAATTTCAAGAGCAACATTATACAATTTAGGCTTAAGATACATGACCAGCCTTTGATTTTACAAAACCATCTTTCCAATAAAAGTGAAAAAAATTCATAATTGGCATTTTAAAATCTGTTTGTACTGTTCTTTATAATCCTGTATGAAACACAAATGGCATTTCTTCTGTTAGTGTAATAGAGCTCATTTTCAGATAATTTTATCATATTGAAAACCTTTAGAAATGCAGTATTTTATTATAAACACAATTTAAACCTGTCAAATACCATGACTAATATTGTAAGAAGCAATATTTTGACTTTTGTTGATCTTAGTGGGTCCCATTCTGCTGCAAGCCTTACTCAGGAAGAAAAAAAATGATGGTGAAGTAAAAAGTAGTTTGCAGAACCCGTGTGAACTAAAAACCTGCCAAATTGTGACACCTCTAATTGGAACACATTTACTGAAGTTGAATCACTGTTTTATACATCTATTATACACTAGTCAAACCCATGTAAAGAAGTTTTGCGAATTAATTGATCTTTAATGTAAATCTGAGAATTGTCTTAGATTAAACTTTTCAGACAAAGTGGGAGAATATCAGATCATATAATTATAACTGTGATGGAGAAAGCAAGATTCTGCTCCTTTAAGACTATCACATTTAGAAAATCCAGTACCCGTGGGACACTGGCATCATTACATATCCATCACCTTCAAGTTTTAATCTTCCTGGCTCTGAATATGAATTCATACATACCGCAGTTGAACACCATTGATGTCAATGGAGTTACTGCTGACTTGCTAAACTGTGAGATCAGAATCAGGCCCATATTTCCACTTAATATCAGTCTTTGATATCTGTCCCCCATTACCACAGTATCTGAATCTCTTACAATCTTTAATGTACTTATCCTCACAACACCCTCATAAGATATGAAAGTACTATTGTCTCCATTTCACAGGTGGGTAATGTGGGAACAGACACATTAAGTGACTTATGCACGTTCAAACAGAAGTCTGTGGTGCAGCAGGTAACTGAACCTGAATCTTCTGAGACCCAGGCCAGCATCCTAACTATTGGACCATCCTTAAAATACTTCTGAATAGACCACCACACTCTATTATTTTCTTCTTTTGCCTGTGTGATATGCAATTATTTAGTGTATTGATGTGATGTCCAGGCTCCTAAAGCCAGGCTTGGGAGTCCCCCCTTAGCTGCCATATCCCCACCCAATGGCGACTGAAACCAGACAGGCTGGGAAGCTACGAGGGGTATAGCCCCAGCCAAGGCACCTCCCAAGGAAGCTCTGATTGGAGGATTGCCCAGTTCCACTGACTGGTCCAACTACACTATGTAAGCCAGTGGGGAAACAAGAAGTTTGTTCGAGCAACAAGGTGGTTGTGGTAGCATTGGACTCTACTCATGCCTACCTCCGGCACCCAACTCTGTTCTTGGTTCCACTCTTATTCCTGCCTTTGCTCCTGTTCCAACCATGCTCCTGGTCGGTGGTTGATCTTTTCCTTTCCTCCTGCCCTTACACCTTACCTCTAATCCTCAGTGACCAGTCCTGGCTCTGACCCCAGCCTCTGATATCTGACGTTGTCTCAGGCTTGATGCTGGCTCTGGCATTTGATATCTGTCCTCAGCTCTGACCTTCCACTTTGATTCCTGTTTCTGACTCTGGCAACTGGCAGCTGACTGTGGTGCCAACCCTTGGCTTTGTTCCCCAACCTGGACACCTGCACCGCCCACTAGACATGACTCCTGCTCTGACCATTAAGCCAGACCACCTATATCCCAGGCCATAGCAGTTAGCAGAACTGCAAGTTGTTTGTAACAAATCAGTTTCCTTTGCACAGACCAAAGAATTATAAATAACATCTAACCAAACAAAACCTGCTAATAGTTGGTTTAATCTAAAGGTCTATAAAAATACCAGACTCAAACAATGTCAGTTTGAATATGTATTTTAACCTCAAAAAAGATGAGCTGCCAGTAAAGACAAAATTAAGGGTATGTCTGGATTTAAACTACTACATCACTGCAACTGTGCCACTGTAGTGCTTCAGTGTAGAAACTACCTGTGCCGATGGGAGGAGTTCTCCCATCAGTGCAGGTAATCCACCTCCCAGAGAGGCAGTAGTTAGGTCAAAAGAAGAACTTTTCCATTGACCTAGCTCTGTCTAAACCAGGTATTAGGTTGGCATACCTACATCTCTCAGGGGTATGAATTCTTCACAGCCCTGAGAGAAGTAGCTATGCCAATGGGGAGAGAGCTCTCCTGATGGAATAATTAAACCAGCCCTAATGAACAGCGGTACCGATGTTGGCAGGAAAGCATCTCCCACCAACATAGCATTGTCCCCACTGGCACTGTTGTTGGTAAAACTTTTGTCAGTCGGGGTGTGGAAAAAATCACACACCTGACTGATAAAATTTCACGGACAAAAGTGCAAGTGTAGACATAGCCTAAGTTCATAGAATAGAAAATAACCATGGGAATCATGTTTCACACACAATGGTCCAATCTGAATCTCAGTTACACAAGTATTAAACAGGTTCAACACCACTGGGCCCAATTCAACACTTCCTGTTACCTTGTGTTGTCACAGCTATGATAAATGGATGCAAAACCCTATCACTGATTTGGCAGCATTTTTACACCCACTTTGAACATACTGTAAATGACACACAGGGCTAGTCATCTCTATGCTTCATTTGGTGCAGAGGAATGGGGGAGGGGTGTGAGAGCTTCCGACACGATACCTTCTTTCCCAGAGCTTGTAACACAGGGGATATGCCAAAAGTAGTAGCTGCATGTGTTGAGGCAGGAAGAGGAGTGGCCAGATCAGGATGCACTCTGGATATCCCTAGCTGGTACATGATTCATAGCTGGTGCATGATTCCAAGAGGACTATCCTCACCTGGCACAAGTTATAGAATACCCTATGCTGTTCAACCCTGTACTAAAGGTGGGGCTAGGGCAGCTATTATTTGCTCCCTGACAGCCCTTTTGTTCTGCTGTGTCCAGCAGAAGCTGGGGCAGATTCCCCTCTCCTGGGGCCTGATCTTCTTCCTATTGAAATTAATGGCAAAACTTCCATTGTTGTCATTGGGAACAGGATTATGCCTCAAGTGATAGTTGTCTTACCTGTTTGTGTGTCCTGTACATCAGGGGAGATGAAGTGGAAAATTTGTTTTCTACACTGATGTCCCAATTCCTGTGAATGCAGAGCACCCTCTGTCATGGAGTGTGGGGGAGTCAGGGCCCTGCACCCCCACCCCCTCCTGCGTCACACCCTCACAATTGGAATTGATTGGGCTCCAAGAGTGCAGAATGCTACCAGCCAAGCTATAGTGCTGACAATGTGAGAATCCTTTCATAGCAGGTGCTAATCTAAATAACTTCTACAACAGCCAGCATTGTATAAAGTGCACTGGTGTTTTGGACAGTTGGTCATGGCCCTGCTAAATCAGAGGCTTACAGAACAACAAGTTAGTTATATTCAGACTTCTACTATATGGCTGTGCAAAATAATACTTACTTTATTTTATTATATCTTAAGTGTTACCATTTTTAGAAAGATGCCCTTTAGGTTAATTTTTGAGTCCACACACACTCCTGGTTTTGAACTGAATGCCCACAGTTTCATGTTGTTATACTCATCTTGCAATGGGAAGCCATTAGAAACAGAACTGAGGGCTCCTGCCCACCTTTAGAGTAAAGAAATCGCTGACTTTCAGCAAGTTGGGTGCATTCAAAATTTGTTTTCTGTTCAAAGTACATAAGTTGTAAGGATGAGTGAGAAGACGATCTGTGTCTCCTCTGTCTTTGCCCTGCAACTTGATTTCCATTGAGAGGTTATTGAAGACACAAACTAAAACTTTTTACATCCCCCAAACTACCTAGAGATTTCACTGTTGGAAAGTGTTGTTCTCTTCTTAACGGTCAAACAGGGCAACTTCAAACACACAGGTTTTTGGCATAATATTTTCTTACAGAGGCTTTCAATCTGAAAGAGATTCTGGAAATGTTCACAGGAGAATATGATCAGCAGTAGTGTCCTTGTGACTTTGATATCATGAGCTCACTATACCAATACAAGGTGTGCCATATTAATCACTAATGTCTGCTCATCACTGGATCGGATGCTAGACTCATCTGCCATAGTAAGGTCTATATCCCTTGATTGTTAGCAGCAGTCATCTTACTGAAATAAGAATTATAGGATGTTTGGTATCCTAAATATACATTTGACTGATACAAATGTCGTCTTGTTCAAAAGATGTAACAATCATTTTTATCACGTTCTCAACATAATGGCATTTGTGTCATTGTGCCATTATGATAACTAGTTGCCCTATTACCACCAGAGAATTGAAAAACTCTGTGGTAATATTGAAGATAAGATTTACAACAAGGACTTTTCATCCAAATGATACAGACTTAGAAAGCTTTTGACAGCAGCGATGTTATGACTTCTGTGAACTCAGATTATCATAAATTGCTGTAACCTGTAAAAGATAGTGCTTGGATTTTACAAATATGACAATTGTTTTAAATGTATGTTGAATGTTTTTAACACCCTAATGATTTGCCAAATGACTGAAACAGGGTTCTTAAATGAAAGGCCTCAGGATAGATCCAGTTGCCTTTCTTATTACATTTCTTAAGAGTTCTAAAATTTGCATTTTAACTAATCTTTTAGGGAAACCAAATTTAAAGCTTTTATTTCAAACTTCAGTGAATGACCTTTGGGACTATTTATGTTTTTTCAGCTGAATATATTGCAAAATTTCACTGAACATATAATACTGTATATGGCCAAATGACCAAAGCGTCTTTTGTACTACTAAGAAAAGACAGAACAATACTGTATATAAATGCAGTGTAGGACAATTTGCTTTAATTAAGTTGTTACGTTAATGAAACAGATGATGTTAAATGAGCAATAACAGGGCTTATCCCTTTGTGGTTAGCTGAAGCCAAATTCTATCATCACTTATACTGGTGTAAATCGGGAGTAACTTGGTTTCAATTAAATTCCTCTGGATTGATACTAGTGTAACAGAGGGCTGAATTTGGATTGTGGTTTTCAGGCTGGTATTTTTGTGTGCTTGCTATCTTATGGTTGAATATAAAGTATTTTTATTAAATAACCCTGAAGAAATAAGTGCTATAAATGGAATTCAGTTGCATATTTTTATTGTGCGGCATTCTACTAAAAATGTTACATGTCATGTTTCTTCCATGCCCAAATAACCGCAATTACAAATACTGTATATTCAAGTAAAAAGTCATATAAATAGAATAGAATATAAATAGAAACTTCTCGCTCAAAAATAAAAGGGGGGGGAACTTTAGAGAATAGGATTATATTTCTTTGGAAGCTGACTATGTAAACTTGGTATCATCATTTGAGCCAGATCCTGTGTCTCCGAATAAAAACTGATTTCCCTTACAAGTCAGAGTAGTAAGGAGATAGCTTTCATGTTTAAGACAGAAACGTAACGCATATTAATCACTTCTATTTTTCCAAGAAAACTGAATGTTAAATCATCAGAGTTTGTCATGAGTGTTAAATTAATTGACACTCAGATAATGAAATAAAGTTTTAGTTCACTAAGATTTAGTGTTATGGCAGTAGTTTGGTCTTGCTAAAGACAATAGCTAATTTTAAATGTCACTTTTCATTAGTGTCATTTTTATGAGCCTCCTACTATTGCTAAGATCAGGATGATTGTGACATATGGCAGACAAATTCAGTTTCTTGTCCTGCTCCATCTTGCTCCAGAAGCCAGCATTCTTATGAAGGTAGCTTATCTTCTGGAAGAAGAAAAGGATGTGCTGCTTTCACACTGTAGCAAGTCTGTGGCCAGTTAATAAAAAACATTGGATTCCTCAGCTAAAAATATAATGGCTTTCACAAAGATGACCTCCAGGGAGAATAAGTAGTACTTTTATTAAATTTTGCAACCTTTAAAGAATGCATTCATTATGACTGTAAGGGGCAGATCCTCAGCTATTGTAAATTGTCATAGCTTTATTTAAGTCAATTTAAATGGTACATTACAAAGATATGGGGGAAATGGAATTTCCACCCAATAATAAACCCATTACACTGCACTGAGTAAACAGATATACCTTGCATCACACCCTGTAGGCCAACAAACTCAGACTAGACCTACACTGAGAATGTCCCACTAGCAGCTACAGATATTCAAATCTAGAGATGATTTAGTGAAGATTGATCACTGGAGTGCATGGGATGAGAAACCTTCCCAGGCAGAGGAAGTTTTAAAAGATTAATATAATTGGCTTGAATTGCAGCCAGTGCAATATACAGAGGACTTGTGTAATTTGTTCTGTTTTGCACAGGCCGCAGCTTTTCAGTGGTCATCAGGGAAAGCAGCAGCCCCATGTAGCATGTAACCATAATGCAATCCTGGGGAGAAGTGGGGTGGGGCATTGGGGAATCACAAAGCCATGCATGTCAATCACAAAGGTCCACATCTGAGAAAAAATGCACAAACCAAGTGCAGATGGAGAAAAATTAGCTTGTCCACCACTGTGGACTGAGGCTCTGGGAGCAATTGAAATCTAGAATACATCTAACTGAACCCTCAGTGGCTGGAGCAAGCACCATTCCTGCAATTATCTCTGGTTACTTCCCTCAACCAATTAGCAGCATTTATGTCTCAGGATTAAGTCTCCTTTTTATCTCGTTCCCTTTCTTGACAAGACACTAGAAAAGTAGACACTGTACTGTTTAGTTCCAATGAAACAAATACATGTATCTAAGTGTTATCAGCACACAGTGGTGCCACTGTTGAGCAAATAGCCCTGCTGTCTCCCCAACAGTCATAGATGCATGTTTGTGGGGACAGAGGGAGCAGGGCAAAAAGGGTGACAATCATATTCTGTATCATTTTTCAAGAGATTATTCCAGACTGAGGAGCCATTACCCACCATATTCTTTGGGATGTCATTGACAGCAAAAAAAAAAAAAAAAAAAAGGGGGGGGGGTAATTCCATTCTCTGGGTCCTGCAGTCACCAGTCAATTAAACCACCCTGGTCAAGCGTATCAGAGAGTGCTGATAGATTTTAAAACAACAAAAATGGACAGCCATCTCCATCCATCACACAGAAGAGACCTTCAGCCAAAGGGGCCAGCACAAACCAGAATGAAAGGAATAAGAAAATCACGGAGCTCTAGATAGGGCAGAATACATTTTCCTGCCACCACCTTCTCAATCTTACCCAAAATGCAAGTTTTTTAACTAGCAGACCACCATCACTGGGCTCCTAAATCCATATCTGGGCACCTAAATAAATGGGGATATTTTCAGAAGTGCTGAGCTCCTGCATCCCATTCAGATATAGTGTCACAAAAAGATATCTATTATATTGCCACCAGTAGCAAAGCAAACAACACTAAAACTATACTCTATGTACATCATATACAGCTCAAAATAAAAATAGGGCTAGGGATGACTTCCTAGTTCCTAACACAGTCTTTTTTAATCGAAATATCCTTCTATCAATATAGAAACAAATTAAATGTGCCTGGATGATCTTGATCCACATTTGGGTATTAAGAAAGGTCTAAGTTAGCCATATGGTGTTTAGTATTGAAACATAGGAGTACTAGCAATTTTTGATGCTGCTTCTGGCCTTAGCACTATCATTATGTCTATTTTTGGTCCACTACTCTTTTTGCCTACTTTGATGCTCCCTGAGAAACATGTTTTGTCATGAGAGGTCACAGAGGACAACATAGTTTCCTGAATTACTTAGGAACATCTTGACACAGATTTATTTCACGACTAGGTGGAAGGGTAGAATCCATTCTGTCTATGGCTTGTTAGTCAAGCAACGTCATTAAGCTTGGGAAAAGGATGTAATTTTTTTCACTTACATAAAAGTCAGTGGCCAGCTTAGGGTGCCTTTCGATATTCTGTCTTGCAGGAAGAGATGCAGTTGCTGAACAAGTGAAGACAAAAGAATCATACTCACATTTCCCCCCTGGACTTCTTCGGCACTTAGTTTAAAATAGGCTGGAATGTTAAGTAAATAAGACTGAAAGTGAGAAAAAGTATCTCTTCTATTTGTGCTTGATAGTGTCATAGTGCCAATATATGCAATGTATGAATTGTTGCTGTTTCAAAAGCCTTCAAAGCACACAAGTAGTACTGGACATGGAATCCTCACTTCTAATGTGCTAAAACATTCTTTGAGGTAACATTCTGACATATTGTTTTCTTCTTGGTTCTGAATGACGATTATTTTTGTTCTGACAGAATATGTCCACACCTCCTATATGATACTCATAATATGCTTCCAGCAATGTTTTTTTTTAATCTGTAAGTGGGTACTATTAAGGAAAGACTGGAACGTAACCTGAAAAGCTCAGGGCATTGTATTTGCTTTAAAAATGTAAGTTTCCAAACAAATACTATCCTATCTTCATAAACCAATACAAGATGATGCTATGTGACTAGTCGTTGTGTGGTATGATCAACTATACTGTAGTGCTGAAATGAGACTAATGTCCAATATGCCTAGACATATGAGCAAGATTCTCAGCTGGGCTCAGCGGGATAAGGGTCTGCAAAGGAGCAGGTACTGTCTCCACTGACTTTGGCATAGTTTGTAGCAGGTTTGAGACTGATCTAAACATGCAGGTCCTCTTAAGTTACCGTCCACCACCTGAGAATAAACAGCAGTGTTCCAGCCACTCCCTGAAGATACCCTCTACACTTGAGCAACTAGCTATGACCATTCTGCATTTACTGATCATGACTCCACCACACTGGAAGACTTCTCAGCTAAGGACAGCTGGCCACTTTCTGGTCCCTCTGTGCTGCCAGAGCAGCATAAAGGGGTTGGATTACAAGAGAGAATATGGGCCAATATGTACAGAAGTTCCATGGTGCCTCTGGATCCAAACTTCTCCAAAGTTTAAGAAGAATTTACAGGTCATAGTTGACATATGATGGGCAATTTACTTTGTTTTAATTTTTCATACTGGATGAGGCCCAGCCCAGTGATTTCAGATAGACTACCATAAGACCTTACTTTGAAGACAGAGCTACATTTGTTCTTGACTGAAGGGACGGAAAAAAAAATACAATGAAACAAAGTATGTAACAAATTAATAATGGAGAAAAATAGTCTAAATAACTTAAGTTTTTTCCAACAGACTTTACCAGCAGGTAGAAAATGAAAAATGAAATCTGTGCAAATGTGTCCAGCTTTCAAAACAACAACAACAACAAAAATGTATTGCTCTTTCTTCTTTTTGTTAAGGATACGTACTGACTTCATGGTATTATTCCAGCAAGCTGTGAATGATGATGCATGAAATGAAAAATCACAGCCCAGTGCACAGCGAGAATACAGACAATGCTCTGCTGTCACTGCTCTACTTTTTAATAGTGTATTGATATACCATGTTCTCTTCTGACACAGCAGCATAGTAACAAGAACTCAGAGGAACTTCACTTTGTTAGTTATTGGAGCCCTTTCAGCTACTTGTACCCAACCTTATAGGAGAAAGACAAAATTCCAATATTGCAACACAGCTCATAAAACTTAATGTGAACTCCAAGCTTAATTTGAGTAATATTCCCCCCCTTAATTGCAGGTAGCACCAGCTGGAGCCAATTGAAGACTTTTTTTTTAAAGATACACAAGACAAAAATCTCCCACTAAACAGACTAGTCATTCTGAGTGACTATTGAGTACCTGTATTTCCCCTCTTGTACTTGGTGATAAGGACAGGCCTCTTCAGAAGAGAGACAAACAACTAGGCCCATTATAATCTTACAACCAGTGCATGTAAAGATAAGAAGTGTCTAAGCTCAATCAAAACACATGCCCTCTCTTCTAAGAAGCCATCTCAAAGAGACTTCAGGGAGGTGTGCAGGGTCAACCATAATCCCATTTTTCATCAGCAGAGCATTGCAGAATAGTTCTTAGTGAGTCAGAAGTTACATTGAACAGACTTTTGGATATTGGATGAACCATGGAACTGACAGAGTCAGAGCCCTAAATATGGAAGATAATGTGCAATCTGTGTGTACACTGAAGTCATGCAAGTTGTAGTCCCAGCAGGGAAATAAGACTGTGTCACAGATCATTTGCAGCAGCAGATGTGTGTTTGAATCCCCACCCAGGAAGAAACTAAGATTTCCCAGAGAAAAAGAGAAACAGAGAAAAGGAAAAAAAAATCCTACACCACACTATATGGGCCAATGCCTACTGGGAGAGGACAGATTTCAAACCCAAAGCAGCAAAAGGAAAACCCATCCAATATCCATGTATCACCAAGATATGGACTTCAGGCAGGTAAAAGACAATACTAGTGTTGCTAACAGAATTGGTCAGAAATTCTCCAACAGAACATTTAATTTTCCATTGATGAATGAATATTCATCAAAATCAAACATCTTTTCGGAGACCATTCAATTTTGACAAAGTTGTGATGGAATCCTCCTACCAGACAGCTTTTGAAACCTGCCTCACGTCCTGCCTGCTTGTCACCCAGCTCCTCGGCAGCATGCCTGACCGGCTGCTGGGAAGCTCAAACTTCCTGGCTCTTCAGCAGCCCACCTGAGGGGCTACTAGGGAGCTGAGAACCTGGAAGCCTGAGCTCCTAAACTCCTTGGGAATTGGCCTCATGGGGAGCTGGGAAGCACTTAGAACCCTTCTATATGGTAGCCCATCAGTCCACTGGGCAGGATGACTGGAAGCCTGGGAATGCCAGCCAGCAAGCTCCCAGCCTCATGGCTTCTTGGCAGGCTTAGGCTCCAAGAATGTGTGGCTCTGAGGAAGCCCACCACATAAACGGTCCAGAGCCAGGCTTCCATTCTCTCATTAATATCATAATGTTGGGTTTTTTTTTCCAAATTGTAACAATTCCGGATTTCAAAATATCAAATTTCTCTGCAAAACAGAAGTACATTTTCCACACAGCTATATTTGCTAACCCCAAACGCTCAAAAACTATGAGTCAGAACCACCCCAAAAATGCATGAGGGTTTTAAAAATAACCCATTTTTGTTCTGTCCTTTTAATTTTTTTTATTATTAATAATAATAATTAGTATTATTTATTATTATTATTATTACTTCCCCCTGCCCTCAATCCAATGCATGCATGACAGTTACAACTTAAAAGCTTACCAAATGTGTGAATAAAAGTGCTGGCCCTGGCTCTTCCATGCACCTACTCCCTACTTTCCCTCCCTTTCCTTCTACTACACAGAGCCATCCTCCAGCTCCCCATTGGCAGGCTCCCTCAGTCCCCCACTCCTTCAAGACCCATTTCCACTCTGGCAGGCCCCCATATTTCCCTTTGTTCCCCACAGCAGGCTTTAGCAGCTTCCCTCCTTTTCCAGCCTGCAGAAAATGGAGCTTCTCTTGGGCTCTTACCGCCATTAATTCCCCCTTCCTGCACTTTGATGAGGCTGCAGTTTCAAAGTTGCACCTGCTTCAGGGCTGTGCTCCACTCAGAGTGGACCAGATGCCTGGAGCACAACTGCCACAGTGGTCTCTCTAGTCGTTGAAGCAGTTCAGTCAAAATTAATGAGCTGACCTTGTTTTTTTTCCATGAGATTTCCCTCAAATTCGCCCCAAATCACAGCATTCACAACATTGTTGTAGCTATGTTGGTCCCAGGATATTAGAGAGACAAGCCCTGAAGAACTCTGTTTAAGCTCAAAAGCTGATCTCTTTCACCAACAGAACTTGTTCCAGTCAACGACACTACCTCCCCTTGCCTTGTCTCTCTAACACTCACAACATTGAGAATGCTGGTACTGCTCTGATACAGATTCTGAGGAAGCTAAACACATCAAGACAATTGGAGGACAGTTTGTGGCCAGTCTGAACTGCAATGCAGAACTCTGAGAAAGACCTCTTATCTCCCAGCCCTCTTTAGAGTACAGTGCACCCTCTGGGAATTAGGGAGCAAGCAGCCACTGTGCTGCTCTGAGCGGAGAGTCTTCAGTTCAGCCTGGTTCTTCAATTCAGGCCACGTAAAAGGGTGTGGTGGAGGCTCCATATATAGACATCCTTCCACCACTGCACATTGTGAAAGGATTCCACTGAATCTGACCCTGTGACTATGCGGAAAAACTGGCAATAGAAAATACCCATCTGATGGAAATGCAGGTTTCCCTTATTTATTGGGATTTTAAAAAGTGTTGCAGACAAGGTTGCTCTCTTTTTGTTTAAATACAAGACACAGGTAGAGTTATAGACTAAATACGAACATATTTACTTTGAAGGCTCCCCACATTCTCCTCCTCCTTTGTCCTTACTGCAGAGCATTAGCAAATAAGGTAGTCTCCCAGAATACTTGAAGCTAATTAAGAATGCTAAATAAAATTACAGCTACTGAGAAGGTGCAATGTGCACAAATGTAACCACAGATTGGGGCTATCTTGCACAAGGGAGCATAAAACCAATCAGTATCTCATTCAGCTATATAAACCTCTGCTGATAGCATGTAACAAGACATAGACAAATAGCACTGCTTGAAATACCAGGCAGATGATTTTCACTAAAACAAATGTTTCCCATTATTTCTGTGCAGTATACAAAAAGCATCTGAAGTCATTTCAAAGAAATGGTTCTTAGCTTACATGAAAGGAGCACAGACAATAGAATTGAAGAAAAAGGTTTTTAAACTCCATAAAAACACTTTCTTTCCTGATTCTACATTAGCAATGTTTTTTGAAGTTGCCATTCTATTTTTGACACACTCCCAGATCAGGAAATGTAGGGCCAGATCCAGGAAGTTTTGCCATTGGACTTCAAAGGACTGAGATCTGATGCTTGCAGAAATAGTCTGATTTGATTTTTGTGTAAGAGGTTAAATTTAAAAAAAAAAACATAGCTACTAATGACATGTTCCACTGAGGAAAGATTTGGGGCTAAAGTCTCTGGAAGGACCCCCAATTAATTCAATAGGCTATGGATCAGGAATTATCTTAAGTAGTGAAAATGTCTCCCTAATGTATATCAACAGCCTATGAAAATAAAGTTTGATGGTTGTATAGATTGAAAAACAAATAGAAAACAATTTAGATTATATTATGATGAAATGATTCTGAACCACGGTACCCTCATCTACAACTTGGTCCTTTTACCTTAAGAAATGTATTGTAGATTATTGTTGCTCTGTCAAACTTTTCAGAGATTGCCAGGGGTATGTTG
This sequence comes from Eretmochelys imbricata, assembly GCF_965152235.1. NCBI lineage: Eukaryota > Metazoa > Chordata > Testudines > Cheloniidae > Eretmochelys > Eretmochelys imbricata. The sequence continues at coordinate 68,431,548 of NC_135579.1, read as the reverse complement.
GGATGCAAAACATATCAATGGCTGCAAACAGTAGGATTGTTCAGCCTGGGAAAGAGAAGAGACTTCACTGAGAAATATGAAATTCAGAAGAATGTGAAAACTGATCAGTCCATCTTTTTTCCCCCTCTTATATCATAACAAGAAACAGGATCCTAAAATAATTAAGAGGATAGTAAATTCAGAATCAATAAAAGGAAATACTGCTACATGCACAGCATGGTCAACCTGGGAAATACATTGTCTCAAGTTGTGAACTAGCAGACTTTAAAAGAGGTTGGCTAATTTTATGGCAAATAACATTTGTCACTACACACTAAAATAATAAGGGTAATCAAGTCCCAAGTTTTAGGCCATAAAATGATCACCTCTCTGTAGTCAGGAATGAATTTTTTCCTCCATATACTGATGTTTAGTGCCTTAGGTGTTGACCTGCACCATGCAGCATATGCGTAAATCCCTTTACATATATGAGACCCCATTAAAGTCAATGGGCAACTGTGAGTGTGAAGATCTACCCACATGGATGCAGGTGCAGGTTTAGGTCTTTAGATATAAAGACTCTGGTTCTCAATCAGAGGTACAAGTACCCCTGGTAGTACTCAGAGGTCTTCCAGGGGATACATTAACACATCTAGTTTTACCACAGGCTGCTAGCAAAGTCAGTACAAACTACAATTTTATTCAATGACTTGTTTATACTGCTCTAAATATTATACACTGAAATGTAAGTACAATATTTATATTCCAATTGATTTATTTTAGAATTATATGGTAAAAATGAGAACGTAGGCATTTTTTCAGTAATAGTGTGCTGTGACACTTTTGTATTTTTAGATCTGATTTTGTAAGCAAAAAGTTTTTAAGTGAGGTGAAACTTGGGGGTATGCAAGACAAATCAGACTCCTGAAAGGGGTACAGTAGTTTGGAAAGGTTGAGAGCTACTGATCAAAAGCATCAAGTACACTAAGAGGCAAGATTCCAAACTAGTTGGACTAGTCATCTGGCCCAGTATGAGAACTCCTATTTTCCTACTACCTTTTAGTCTTTATGGTCTTTCCCTCTATCTAATATCATGGATTTAAAATAAATAAAAAGAACAAAATGTTAAAATTGAAAGTTAATTACAAAGTAAAAATAGGATTTCAGTAACTGGGTCTTTCAGAGTGGCGCAAACTACTTGAGTCAGTAAATATGAAAGGAGCCTAAACTCCCAATTTTAAAAATATATAAAGCTCACCCTATAGGAAATATTAATATAATTTTATTGTGAATTAAACTGGAGAGCTGTAAAATAAAATCTCCTCTCCATATTCTACTCAGACTTCTCAGAGAAACTTCTCCTGTCTTTCATGAATATTGCTGTATAACCTCCTTAGGATTGACTGTCTTTGGATCCACGCTCCAGCTGTCTTCACAAATCATCTGATGATGCTGGAATGAGATGCTGGAATGATGCCGGTCAAATTTCCACCTCTACTTTCTTTTCTCAGGAAAAGCTACAAGGAGCATGCACTAGGAGGCAGAATTTTGTAAAAATCTCATCAAAAGACATAAACAGATGGGATCAGGGTACAGAGGCATTCACAATCTCTGTCCCTGTCCCAATGACAATCTGTTGGCATTCATAGTGGCAATTCATAGTCATTCATGATGACAATAAATAGTCATTGGGTCAGGTAAAGAGAATAAGAATGACTGTATAACCTGGCAATTAGGGCACTCACTCAGTATGTGGGAGACCCAGGATCAAGTCCCTACTCTAATGACTAAGAACAGCTTCAACAGGAGAGACTGAGAAACTCCCATCCCAGGAAATCCCATAGTTCAGTGGGTAGGGCACTTTCCTGCAATGTGGAAGACATAAGTTTAAACCACTTTGCCACATCCAGGTCTTCCATATCCCAGAAGAATACCATAACCAGTGGGGCAAAAGGTTATAAGGAAGGTTCTTCCTTTGAGTTTTGTGAATCTAGTCCTCTTTGGCTTTTGTCAAAATGCCCCAAATTTAAATGAAGTTTTTCATGTTGGGTCCAAACAAAATGTTTTGTCTGGACTCAATTTGAATTTTTCTAAATTTTTCAATTGACTAAATAATAAAATACAACAACAACAAAGAATGTGTTCAAACTGATTTTTTTTGGGGGGAGGGGTGGAGGTGGGAGAGGTGGAATTGCCAGAAACTGAAAAATCTATTATTTGCTAAGCTTAACTGTGAATCTGATAGGTACCTAAAAGCTTTTAAGGACCTCTAAAGAGTGGGGGAGGGGGAAGTGTTAGCCCCTCTCCCTTTCTATAGTTGCTGGTATGTCTAATTTTAGTAAAGTCATACAACTCTTAAGGATACTTTTTATGGTCAAACAAGCAGCCTGGTAAATAATAACTGTGATTTTCCCCACAACATGCTAGTGATTCAGGAAAAATCAACCCAAGGGTTCCAGTCACTTTTGCATCTTTAAGTTAATGCTGCAGCCTTCCAATGTATCATTGTAAAATATTGCAATTTTTTTATGCAGCTGAAACTGTTTCAATTATTTTTCATTGGGTAACTCTTCAAGAGGTTCAGAGTCTTAATATCTTTTAATTGTAATTTGTGAACTGTCATCACAGGAGTTACTGATAGAAAATCAATTTTCTTAATACCAGAATTCCTGAGATTTCAGTTAACTTGATATTGATTAATTTAACCTTTTAATGTTTTTGATTTTACAGTATTAAATGTAACAGCTGAGAAAATGCTGCACCAAACAATTCCTTTAATAAGACAGCATTTAGGCCCTGATCCAGCAATGAGAAGTCAATGGTGCTACCACAGGCTTAAAGTTACACTCATACTTAAGTTCTTTGCTGGATTGGGGCCTTAGTCAAAAGTGCACAATTAAATGGTGCTATGGATATGTTATTCTTCATATGACTTCTCCTGATAGCATCTCTCAGAACTGCAAGTATAAATTATTGCACTTAAGAAGTTTCTTCTATTTGAAATGCATCCTGGAATATTTTGTTTGCAGTGATATTTTCCATTTTAATGTATAATGAATCTCTCTCAGAGACTCATACTAATGTCAATAGCTTCAAAGCAGAAGAAGCACTTTAAAGTGCTACAAGCCTTAAGGATCTTAAGACTTATTCATGGATCCACTGACGTTAAGGGCAAAAATTCCATTGAGTTGAACAACGTAAGTGCATATTTTAGAGCATAATTAATTTTTAGTAATTTAATAAACAGTCTTCATCCCAATTATTTCTATTCATTACTGGCTCAGTTTGAGAGAACTGCTTAGGTTTTAATTGTCTCTGCATTGGCCTTTTCACTGTACATATATCTGGAGCCGCACCCAAAAACCACTCAAATCAAGTGAGAGTTTTTCCATCTGAATGAACTTTGAATCCAGCCCTTGGTTATCTGAGACTGATTTAAGTGTGATTGAGGTCCACATACATGTGTTTCACTGTGTTATTTGGGTAATGAAACATTATTCATGATTACTAAGAAGAATAATTGGTTTCCTTCAAACAGAATCATAATAGAACTTCAGCAACAGTTTACAACATGGACAGAAAACTTGATTCACATCCTCAGAGTTTTGTTGGAGGAGGGAATAATGAGCATGTGGCCAAAGTCTTCAGTGGGAGAAGGTAATATGTAAAGAGGACTCAACAAATGTTATTAGTGTCTCCAACCTAAAACCGAACAAGACAGGGAAATCAAGACAGGGGAACAGGCTGCAGGAAATAATTTGAGCAGAGGACTCTTTAAAGGTTACAGTCAAATGGCAATATCTGGCTGCTCCCTACTTGTAACAAAAACAAAACAACAAAAAGTCGAAAGGAAATTGTTCTCACTCTGGAATTCCACATACTTTTTCTGTGCCTCAGGGTATGTCTACACTATGAAATTAGGTCGAATTTATAGAAGTCGTTTTTTTAGAAATCGGTTTTATATATTCGAGTGTGTGTGTCCCCACAGAAAATGCTCTAAGTGCATTAAGTGCATTAACTCGGCGGAGTGCTTCCACAGTACCGAGGCAAGCGTCGACTTCCGGAGTGTTGCACTGTGGGTAGCTATCCCACAGTTCCCACAGTCTCCGCTGCCCATTGGAATTCTGGGTTGAGATCCCAATGCCTGATGGGGCTAAAACATTGTCGCGGGTGGTTCTGGGTACATATCGTCAGGCCCCCGTTCCCTCTCTCCCTCCATGAAAGCAGCAGCAGACAATCATTTCACGTCTTTTTTCTTGAGTTACCTGTGCAGACGCCATACCACGGCAAGCATGGAGCCCGCTCAGGTAACCGTCACCGTATGTCTCCTGGGTGCTGGCAGACGTGGTACTGCATTGCTACACAGCAGCATCAACCCATTGCCTTGTGGAAGCAGACGGTACAGTAGGACTGGTAGCCGTCATCGTCAGGTCCGAGGTGCTCCTGGTCGCCTGTGTGAGGTCGATCAGGAGTGTCTGGGCAGACATGGGCGCAGGGACTAAATTTGGAGTGACTTGATCAGGTCATTCTCTTTAGTCCTGCAGTCAGTCCTATTGAATAATCTTATGGTGAGCAGGCAGGCGATACGGATTGCTAGGAGTCCTACTGTACCATCTTCTGCCAGGCAGGCAAGAGATGAGGATGGCTAGCAGTCCTACTGCACCGTCTGCTGCCAGCCAAAGATGTAAAAGATAGATGAAGTGGATCAAAACAAGAAATAGACCAGATTTGTTTTATACTCATTTGCTTCCCTCCCCTCCCCCGTCTAGGGGACTCATTCCTCTAGGTCACACTGCAGTCACTCACAGAGAAGGTGCAGCGAGGTAAATCTAGCCATGTATCAATCAGAGGCCAGACCAACCTGCTTGTTCCAATAAGAACAATTACTTAGGTGCACCATTTCTTATTGGAACCCTCCGTGAAGTCCTGCCTGAAATACTCATTGATGTAAAGCCACCCCCTTTGTTGATTTTAATTCCCTGTAAGCCAACCTTGTAAGCCATATCGTCAGTTGCCCCTCCCTGCGTCAGAGCAATGGCAGACAATCGTTCCGTGCCTTTTTTCTGTGCAGACGCCATACCAAGGTAAGCATGGAGGCCGCTCAGCTCATTTTGGCAATTAGGAGCACATTAAACACCACACGCATTATCCAGCAGTATAGCAGCACCAGAACCTGGCAGAGCGATACCGGGCAAGGAGGCGACGTCAGCGCAGTCACGTGAGTGATCAGGACATGGACACAGATTTCTCTGAAAGCATGGGCCCTGCCAATGCATGCATCATGGTGCTAATGGGGCAGGTTCATGCTGTGGAACGCCGATTCTGGGCTTGGGAAACAAGCACAGACTGGTGGGACCGCATAGTGTTGCAGGTCTGGGACGATTCCCAGTGGCTGCGAAACTTTCGCATGCGTAAGGGCACTTTCATGGAACTTTGTGACTTGCTTTCCCCTGCCCTAAAGAGCACCCTGTGGAAGCTTGCAATGCCAGAGAGCTACCGGTCAGTTGGGAATCAATTTGGAGTGGGCAAATCTACTGTGGGGGCTGCTGTGATGCAAGCAGACCACGCAATCAAAGATCTGCTGATATCAAGGGTAATGACCCTGGGAAATGTGCAGGTCGTAGTGGATGGCTTTGCTGCAATGGGATTCCCTAACTGTGGTGGGGCCATAGACGGAACCCATATCCCTATCTTGGCACCGGAGCACCAAGCTGCCGAGTACATAAACCGCAAGGGGTACTTTTCAATAGTGCTGCAAGCTCTGGTGAATCACAAGGGACGTTTCACCAACATCAACATGGGATGGCCGGGAAAGGTACATGACGCTCGCATCTTCAGGAACTTTGGTCTGTTTCAAAAGCTGCAGGAAGGGACTTTATTCCCAGACCAGAAAATAACTGTTGGGGATGTTGAAATGCCTATATGTATCCTTGGGGACCCAGCCTACCCCTTAATGCCATGGCTCATGAAGCCGTACACAGGCAGCCTGGACAGTAGTCAGGAGCTGTTCAACTACAGGCTGAGCAAGTGCAGAATGGTGCTAGAATGTGCATTTGGACATTTAAAGGTGCGCTGGCGCAGTTTACTGACTCGCTTAGACCTCAGCGAAACCAATATTCCCACTGTTCTTACTGCTTGCTGTGCGCTCCACAATATCTGTGAGAGTAAGGGGGAGACGTTTATGGCGAGGTGGGAGGTTGAGGCAAATCGCCTGGCTGCTGGTTACGTGCAGCCAGACACCAGGGTGGTTAGAAGAGCACATGAGGGCGCAGTACGCATCAGAGAAGCTTTGAAAACCAGTTTCATGACTGGACAGGCTACGGTGTGAAAGTTCTGTTTGTTTCTTCTTGATGAAACCCCCCGCCCCTTGGTTCACTCTACCTCCCTGTAAGCTAACCACCCTCCCCGCCTCCCTTCGATCACCGCTTGCAGAGGCAATAAAGTCATTGTTGCTTCACGTTCATGTATTCTTTATTCATTCATCACACAAATAGGGGGATGACTACCAAGGTAGCCCACGAGGGGTGGTGGAGGAGGGAAGGAAAATGCCACACAGCACTTTAAAAGTTTACAACTTTAAAATTTATTGAATACCAGCCTTCTGTTTTTGGGGCAATCTGCTGTGGTGGAGTGGCTGGTTGGCCGGAGGCCCCCCTACTGCATTCTTGGGCGTCTGGGTGTGGAGGCTATGGAACTTGGGGAGGAGGACAGTTGGCTACACACGGGCTGTAGGGGCAGTCTGTGCTCCAGCTGCCTTTGCTGCAGCTCAGCCATACACTGGAGGATACTGGTTTGATCCTCCAGCAGCCTCAGCATTGAATCCTGCCTCCTCTCATCACGCTGCCACCACATTTGAGCTTCAGCCCTCTCTTCAGCCCGCCACTTACTCTCTTCATCCTGCCACCTCTCCTCCTGGTCATTTTGTGCTTTCCTGCACTCTGACATTATTTGCCTCCATGCATTTGTCTGTGCTCTGTCAGTGTGGGAGGACAACATAAGCTCAGAGAACATTTCATCACGAGTGCATTTTTTTTCTTTCTAATCTTCACTAGCCTCTGGGAAGGAGAAGATCCTGTGATCATTGAAACACATGCAGCTGGTGGAGAAAAAAAAGGGACAGCGGTATTTAAAAAGACACATTTTATAAAACAGTGGCTACACTCTTTCAGGGTAAACCTTGCTGTTAACATTACATACATAGCACATGTGCTTTCGTTACAAGGTCGCATTTTGCCTCCCCCTACCGCGTGGCTACCCCCTCAACCCTCCCCTCCCCATGGCTAACAGCAGGGAACATTTCTGTTCAGCCACAGGCAAACAGCCCAGCAGGAACGGGCACCTCTGAGTGTCCCCTGAAGAAAAGCACCCTATTTCAACCAGGTGACCATGAATGATATCTCACTCTCCTGAGGATAACACAGAGAGATAAAGAACAGACGTTGTTTGAACGCCAGCAAACATACACTGCAATGCTTTGTTGTACAATGATTCCCGAGTACGTGTTACTGGTCTGGAGTGGTAAAGTGTCCTACCATGGAGGATGCAATAAGGCTGCCCTCCCCAGAAACGTTTTGCAAAGGCTTTGGGAGTACATCCAGGAGAGCCGCGAATGCCAGGGCAAATTAATCCTTTCACATGCTTGCTTTTAAACCATGTATAGTATTTTAAAAGGTACACTCACCGGAGGTCCCTTCTCTGCCTGCCGGGTCCAGGAGGCAGCCTTGGGTGGGTTCGGGGGGTATGGCTCCAGGTCCAGGGTGAGAAACAGTTCCTGGCTGTCGGGAAAACCAGTTTCTCCACTTGCTTGCTGTGAGCTATCTACAACCTCATCATCATCATCACCTTCTTCTTCGTCCCCAAAACCTGCTTCCGTGTTGCCTCCATCTCCATTGAAGGAGTCAAACAACACGGGTGGGGTAGTGGTGGCTGAGCCCCCTAAAATGGCATGCAGCTCATCATAGAAGCGGCATGTTTGGGGCTCTGACCTGGAGCAGCCGTTCGCCTCTCTGGTTTTCTGGTAGGCTTGCCTCAGCTCCTTAAGTTTCACGCGGCACTGCTTCGAGTCCCTGTTATGGCCTCTGTCCTTCATGCCCTGGGAGATTTTGACAAAGGTTTTGGCATTTCAAAAACTGGAACGGAGTTCTGATAGCACGGATTCCTCTCCCCATACAGCGATCAGATCCCGTACCTCCCGTTCGGTCCATGCTGGAGCTTTTTTGCGATTCTGGGACTCCATCACGGTCACCTCTGCTGATGAGCTCTGCATGGTCACCTCTGCTGATGAGCTCTGCATGGTCACTGGCAGCTTGCCACGCTGGCCAAACAGGAAATGAAATTCAAAAGTTCGCGGTTCTTTTCCTGTCTACCTGGCCAGTGCATGTGAGTTGAGAGTGCTGTGCAGAGCGGTCATAATGGAGCACTCTGGGATAGCTCCCGGAGGCCAATACCATCGAATTGTGTCCACAGTACCCCAAATTTGACGCAGCAAGGCTGATTTAAGCACTAATCCACTTGTCAGGGGTGGAGTAAGGAAATCGATTTTAAGAGTCCTTTAAGTCGAAAAAAAGGGCTTCATCGTGTGGATGGGTGCAGGTTTACATCGATTTAACGCTGCTAAATTTGACCTAAAGTCCTAGTGTAGACCAGGGCTTAGTCCCGCCAGAAAAAAGAAGGCACATTATGCAAATGTAACTACCTCAGTTGATCTTATTTTCAATGGTGAATCACATATCAGATGTAAATGGGGTGACCTTGAACATTTGACAGGGTTCAGAGATGAATATTCATGCACATCCCCATTGGTGTATTTGTAAGTCTATCATGAGTCTGCATTATAGCTCTTCCGAATGAAAAAAGTAAAAAAAAAAAAAAAAATCTCATTAGGGCTATGTGCTAATCTTCAAACTGCTGCAAATTAGTGGTATCCTTTTGACCTAAAATTTGTGCGTATATGCACTAAAATGTATGGGAAATAGGAGAAAAGGAGATTTCTGTATATCTCTTGGAGAAAAATGTAGAGGTTTTTTTAACTTAAATCACAATTCTAAACAACATTTGCTGTTTACTTTATTTGTTTTGTAAATTATATCCACTTTGAATTGTAACTAGTTACAGTTTAATGTTCTTCAAATGATCTCTCTAGCTACACACCATCCCAAGAGCCTAACTAAAATTTCTTAGTTCTTATTCATGAAAAAGAATTCAGCTGGGTTAACAGATTGTAATGTGACAGCAATATTAAAATTAGATTACAAGGTATATAGGAGAAAATTTTTCTACCATGTGGTAATATCATGTACTGAACTAATTCAAGTTAAAGAATGGGTTCTATTGTAAAGCCCTGTTATAACACTATTGCGATGCACAAATCCAAGTTAAATGTGGACTAAAGAATCCAAACACCATTAGGTAATGAAAATATCTTTAAACCGTGGATCACTGAGCTGTAGAACTGTAATGTCATTTCCAGAATTACTGCTTGCAGGCTAGTATAGTACTTCTAAAAATAGTATCAAACCCTTGTGGCATCCACCACTGTTGAAAAGAGATTAATTGTACAAACATATCCGGTCACGGTTCTTTAAACACCTGTCCAAGTTCACAGCCACTAGAATGCTTTTACAACCTGTTTATCCCTCTTCAGTTCTAAATGTAAATATAAACATGACTGTTCTTAATTAAATACTTTCTAAATAGGTCTAGTATAAAATGATAAAAATCTATGTCTAGCTAAGAATGTGTTCTTACGTCTTCCATTCTTCCAAAAAATGTAAAACTGACTCCAATATTTGTTTTAGTAATGTGACATAACAGGGTCTCAATCCAGCCTCCTTAAAGTTGCAGACATGATTTTGCAAACATAAATATATGCATATGTCAGGTCTCATATTGGTACTCCAATCGCATTTGTGCATCATAAGGCATCAAGCTACTATTTACATCTAGAATCATCGTCCCAGTTTTCAAATGCAAATACAGTTTACATAGACATAGCCGATTTTTTGTAAACTTGGCCATAGTGAACATTGCACACACACAAATTTGATATAGTTAAGAAAATTCTTTTGAAACATTGGCCCAGAAAATTCCTAAGAATTTGATTAAATATTCATCTTCGTGGAGGCTTGGTTTACTAGACTACTTACAGTAACTGTAGTTAATCTAAAGCCATCCTGCACAGACTGAAATGGGGCTGGCTGGTTTCTCATGCAACTAGTCAAAAAAGCCCTTCTCCCTCAAAATACGGAGCTCCACAAAGCTCACAAAGGGCAATGCACCCACATAGTTGCTTTCCAACTTGAAAAGAAATATAAGAGCAGAATAGGAAAGATGGTGGGGGTGGAGAGGGCACAGGACTGGAACTCTGGGTTTGACTCCCAGCTCAGCCACAAACTTCCTGTGTGACTTTGGGTGCAATATATATAGGGTGACCAGATGTCCCGTTTTTAAAGGGACAGTCCCGCTTTTTTGGGACTTTTTCTTATATAGGTGCCTATTACCCTCTACCCCCAGTTGCTATCTGGTCACCCTACATATATATCACACAGGGGTGTTGCAAGCATAAGGTCCATTACTGATTATGGAGGCATTCAGATAATGGATAAGGAGGACTATATCAGTGCCTAGATTACACACTGTATGACTATCACCCCCATCTGCCATCCTACCCCACAGGAAGAAAACTCTGTACGTATGCTGCCATTCTGATCCAGTGAAGAACTGCCCGTTTTTCAACATACTACTCCTCTATGTGAGGTTATGAATCCTTCCTGGGCCCCTGATCTGTTTAGTGTTATCTATATCCAGCATATCTTTATTGTAATATATAAATAATTGTAGCTAGTAATGTTTTTAGGCCAAGAAATGATCCCACATTTTTTTCATTTTACGCTTAAAGCACAGCTCATCAGAATCTGTAGGCAACTCTACTTAAAGCATATAAGAGAGCAGCCCTTGACTAACTTTACTTTTCATTTTTGTATTAGCAGAGGTGATATATTGTTAGATAGAAGACTATAGTCTGCCTCATTCTAAATCAACATGTGAGAAATATAAGGTGTAATTTATTATTATAGAGGTCCTTGTATATAAAATGAAACTAGTGAAAAATCTCATTACAAAGTTATCTCCATCGAATTTGATCTCTCATACATTAAACAATGATGTTTTCAATACCTAAACTTCAAAAAGACTAATCAAAATATTGGTACAAGTTGCTCATTTTGAAAATAAAGTTAGAGTGATGACAAAGTCCTGCAACAGATCTCAGCAGTAAATCAGATAGCTATTTGCTATCTTTTGCCACTTGTTATTCTGATGGTGTATGTTTATTACATACAACATAAAAGTACCTTGCACACAAAAAATGTAAAATTGATGATCCATAGCCTACATATTTTAAACTTAAGCTTAGCCTTCTCTAATACAGTTACAGTAGCTACTGAAAATAGTTTTTTCAAGGTCAGTGAAGAATAAAGGCAGTAGATCAGTTAACTTCAAATCAACATGAGTGAATTCTCAGTACTAGTTTAGAGTACCATATAGAATATAATGAAACATATCTTATTAATAGTTTTCTATTCAATACGTTGTTGAAAAGATAAGATTTCAATATTTTTAGCAAAACCACAGAGGCCTTTACCTTCTCCTTGTCCAGACTAATAATGCTGAGTATTAAACAACTGTTGAAAGCAATGGAAGCATAAAGTATATTCTCAACATTATCTTAAAAGATGTATGCTCAAATAACCAAGGCATCTGTATCATCAATAACAGTTCTGCATCATCAGTAACACTTCTGACAAACCATGGTTCAAGCCTGAGTTGTGCAAAACTTGAACATTTTTATTTGGAGAGGTTTTGTGCATTTTTTTTTTCAGTGTGGGTTCATTTGGTTACAGCCCTTGCCTCATTAAGTCTTGCTTTTTGGTAGCTTAGAGCTCAATGCATAACTCATAACAAATAAAATTGATCCAATAAATGTATCCTATTTCTTGTTTCTAAATTTTCTTGACTGTTTTTAGTATTCACATTTAAAATAGGTGCGTGTGTGAAATTTACGATGAATACTGAATAATGAATATATACTGAATGTAATATGCATTTTCAAACATATATTCTCAATCAATACACAAACTATATATTTAGTTACAATTGGTCAGCTAGAAGTCACCTTATATTGTCCCTGCCCTCTGAGCATGTAAGCTTTCAAGCACTTCAGGAGCTATTTGCGTGTGTGAACTTAAAATCTAGTGTTGGTGTATACTCTCACTCATGGGACTTTGAAACTTTCTTTCATTAACATTTGTGTAACAAATTACACAAATGATAACACAAAGAGAACACCAAAAGAAGATGATGAAACATGGCTGAAGTGAATTCAGTTCAAAATCCAAATGAATATTCAGAGATAATGTACTGCATTATTTGCCCAGCACTAAGTTTTGATAGAGATGAGACTGTGCTGAAACATGTGGATCCATACCTATATCTGGATATCAAACATCATCATCTAGCTTTCAGATTGCCCCATTCTAGAGTCTCTTAGCCACAAGATTCAGATCCAAATCAGGGGTTGGATTTGATATTCTCCCCCCAGAGTTAGAGGACATTTGGATATAGGAGAAGGAGGCAATTCAGGCCAATCTCTGGTATCCAAATTCACCTGAATTAAAAAATCTCCAAGGATTCAAAATTTATGAGTCAGCCCCTTCCAAACAAAAAATAATTAAAAACAACAACAACAAAAAACCAAGAGATTTTAAAGCGCAAGTTTGGAATTATTTTTGTCTGTCTCCTGGTGCTTGAGTAGTGAGTTTTCACATTTTCCAAAGTTTCTGTAACTATAAATGTAGACATTTAACCTTTTTTTTTTAAAAAAAAAAAGACACGCCAAGGCTCTCACAGTTACATGACTCCAAAACACCAAATAATGCAAGACTTGAGCCAAGCTAAAATTGAGAGAGTTATCAACACAAACTCAGCCAGAAGTGTCACTTTCAAGGAGGTTTAAGTTCAAACTACAAGAAAACACTACGCTTCACGTGGTTTCCACCCAAAACTCTACATGCACTACATTAATCCAAGGCCTGCTAAGCATGGTCCCCTCTCTGGAAGTCTTGTCATCTCACCAATTGCCAGTTATCTTTAGCAGGTCTTATCTTGACTATCTGATGTCCCTTGGTCTAGGTAGACAAATGAACAGTCGTCTTGTATTTCAGCATAACTCCATCTTACCATGGAATGGCTACTGCATTGTCTTGCAGCATCCTTTTGGACAGTAGTTTGCTCAGGATGGAATTGCAATACATTTCCTGGACTTCCAGAAGCACAAGTTAGAAGAGTAAACAAGTGGCACAAAATTCCTCAGAAAACCTTTTCTTCCTAATTATTTGGTTCCAGGCCTACATAACTTGTCAACCGCTTTCACAGTTTTGCATTTCATAAGGGGGTAAAAAAGACAAATTCAGGCTGTTTACATTTTCAGAGACTTATAAAAATATCCATGTTGTAGCACAACATATTTTAAAATTCCAAATTAAGAATTTAATATAATTCTGATTAGTGGAGGAGACGAGTCAAAACTGGAACATCGACTCTTCCAATTCAGGGGCAAGGATGGCTGGGGAGGAAAGGGTTTAGATTCCAATGTCCAAAATCAAACCTGTCCCTACAGTTTTCATTCTGGGTCACTTTCAAAAACCAAAAGAAGGGTTCTGTTTTCAGGCTGCAGTTCAAAGCCTAGCCTAAACTGCATAGAGCTTTGAACACCACTTTTTGAACAAAGTACACAAGTCCTGAACAAAAAATGAAATACACTTTCTGGAAAAATGTGTATTGCGTGCCAGTGCTATTCCTCTATAGAACATTCTATATGCCACTAGCTTAATTTAGGTTGGCTTTTGAGTGGGAAAGCACATTATATCAAATGAAATGTAGTATGTTTTTTTCTCATCATTATGATTTTTCTTCTTCACTTCCTCCACATATGTAATCTTCATTGACTTTTCTGAAGAGAAACTTGAATGGATTTAACCAAGGGGAAAGAATTTGCTCACTTTGCAGCCACCCCCTCCCCACATGGTTCCAAAAGCTCACATTTTTCGTATTTATTTAGAAAAGTATTTATCCAGAAACATCACCCCATTTTATAAGCACATACTAGACTTCTTTGAAAAGAAAAGCTATCAAGCAGAAAGGTAGTTTACAAGTATTTAGAATAATGACCTTAATGGTTAGCGGGGTTACTTTCATTCAGTAATAATACTTGTTTAATAGGTTTCAGAGTAGCAGCTGTGTTAGTTTGTATCCACAAAAAGAAAAGGAGGACTTGTGGCACCTTAGAGACTAACCAATTTATTTGAGCATAAGCTTCCGTGAGCTACAGCTCACTTCATCGGACATCCGATGAAGTGAGCTGTAGCTCACGGAAGCTTATGCTCAAATAAATTTATTAGTTTCTGAGGTGCCACAAATACTTGTTTAATAGTTTCTCTTTCAGAAAAGGAAAGAGAGGAAGGCGATGAAGGGAGATTCTAGAACAAGTTTTTAAATACTTTTGAGCTAGAATGACAAAAAGTGCTGAAAGGATTCAGATAGCTAAAGTATGTGTTCTTCGATACAGCATGGTTTATTACACAGTAAGAAAAAAGAAAAGAAAAGAAAGAATGCATACCTAAGAACTACTGTATACATCCTGAAGTGTTTGCGGGGTGGGAGGGGAGGAGAACAAAACAAAATTTCAACTCTGTTTTTACAGCAATAAGATGGGGAGAAATCTGGGTCTCTATTGAATAAAGGCTCTGGATCCCAATTCAACATAGAAGGTTATGATTATATAATTAATAATTAATAATTATGCAATAAAAATTAATACAATTAAGGTTGCCTGACACTTTCCATTATAATACTGTAATTCCAGATATTTATACATTTGTCAGATTTTTGATTGTTCAGGTAAAAAATTTCCTGGCTGATTTGTTGTAGGTGTAGTTTTTTAAGTTTTGTTTTTGTAAGTTTAAGTTTTGTATTTAGCTAAAATGGTTCCAAGAATAAGATTAGAGAAAAAACATTGTTTTGCCCATGTTAAAAAAATAAATTTTATTCTGTTGAGAAGCTGTAGCATCTCCATGCTTTGGATCAGGGACTGAAATTTGGTATGGAGGGTTCACCTTCATGTCAGGATGTGCCTTTTGCCATGCCTGTGAAAATTTGCCAACATTTGGCCAAATTATAAGCCTCCAAAAATCTCAATTCACCAGTGCACAGTAGACATATGTTAAAATTTAGCACTTAAATTCACTGAAGATTGTCTGAATTGAGCATGCTCCATTCTGGAACTGCAGGGCCTAAGCAGGACTTTCTTGTAATTGCTCCTCCCAGTTGCCAAGATGGTGCCAGGCACAGGAATTGAGAGCAGGAAGACTTTCTCTCCTGTGCTCTTTTCAGGGCCCATCCTGCTAACACTCAGGCAGCAAGGTGGAGGAGGATATGGGCTGAAAGGAATGCAGAGGGGTGAGAGGAACAGTTGATGGTAGGAGAGCAGAGAGAGAGGAACTGATGGGGGATAGCAGAGGGGCTATGAACAGGATCTGGTGGACAGGAGCAGAAGAGTGTACAACCACTGTGGTACACTCCCTTTCAAAACCTGGAATGGAATCCTACATTCCTCCACTGTCAGCAAATACCTGTGAAACCCACTGGAGATGTGTGCACCTCCTCCCCCCTCTTATGGCTGGTTCACTGAGGATAACAAGTGATAGGGGTCTGTGCTGTGGATGTAAAGGTCCAAATCTTGCTGCTGACACAAGTTGCATAACAATACAGTTCCACAATGGAATTTCAATTTTTAGTCTGTTTTTTAAAAAACTTAGAACATTACATTTACGGAAACGGGATGTTAAAAGAACATTATTCAAGTTGCAAAGTCCAGCTCTCAAAAGTTAAGAAATGCTGGAATTAAGGTTGACTGTGCAATCTTAATTGGCCCCCTTTGTGCATATGCATTATGATACTATCTTTAAGTACACTGACACACTATTTTTTCCACAGGACCCATGTCTCATTCAGTGCACAGGATTGGCAGGGCTTTGGGAACAAATGAAGCTATTATCTATAGCAGTGGTTTTCAAACTTTTTTTCTCATGACCCAGTTGAAGAAAATTCTTGATGCCCATGACCCAACATAAGTATATCTTTTGACTAGAGTTTTCATAAAATCATAATAATGCAATACATTACAGCTTAACCCACTTTACATACCTAACACTAGACAAAGCCATTACTTTTAAACAAAACACTATAAAGGCGATCAGGTTGAGTTTCACTTACTTAATGTGACTGGGGGTCCTGTATTGTTCCTCATGATCTTGTTCCAATCAGGATCACAGGATGAAAGGGCAACCCCCATATCAGGTCCACTGTTCAGTTGGTTCCTTTCTTTGGTTTTAAATCGTCATAGTTGAAAATCCGACTTCACACATGCAGGTTGTTGTGAAAGACAGCAACAAGAGCACACTTACTTTACTACCTCTCTCCTCTCCAGGTCCCTGCTGCACAGCCCTTCAGAGCTGCTGTGTGCCAACAATCCTTATAATTTGAATCAGCAAGGCGACCCAGTGCCTGACATTACATGGCCCGTACTTTGAAAAACACTGATCTATAGCACCTCTGCCTCATTTATTGCAGAAACAGAAAGCTGTGTAGTGAATGAGGCAAGGGCTTACAAGAAGAGAAAAAATTAAGTAGGTTTACTGTCAACCTGGAGAACTAGTATTGATCCCTGCCTTTGCCAGAGAGTTCCTATATGATGCTGGGCAAGTCACTTAAAATATTTCACAGATTGAGTGTGCCCTTGTTTCTGGGAGCCCTATGGGAGACACCTGGGATCAAATTTGCAGGAGTGTCACACACTTAAAATGGCAACTGAAGTTGACTGACGCCCTGCTTTGACTATATAACTTATTATGACAATGTTAAGTACTCTGAAAAACCAAGTCCTGTCTCTCTCAAGTTGGGCACCCACAATTAGTGGAGATTTCTGACTATTTTGCCTTTATTCTTTCTTTGCCTCAGCTCCTGAGCTGTAAAAAGGGAGTAATGATGACATCTAATCTCACATGGAGCATTGTGAAGATAAATTCATTCATGTTTAGAAGCGATCAGCTATTATGGTACTATCACTATAGAAATGCTCAATAATTTTATATTCAGTGCAGAGCTTGGATGGTGGGTATTAAAAAAGGCCTCGGGACACACACGGAATGAGGAAAATAAAGGAATATTGAAAACCTAATTATGCAGTCACTGAACAAGGCAAGGAACCTGTTATTTTTTCCCCACATATGATCATGTAATTAAAGACAATTATAATGCATACACAGAGAGAGGCCAAATTAAGGTTGCATTGGCAACCTGAATTCTGGCATTTCCTAACTGCTGAGTGCTTGATTTTGCAACCTTGATGTTCTTTTTAGGATATTATTATTCATAAACCGAAGTATATATAGTATCATGTGCATTACATTATCTAAGAAACAGCCATTGGGGAGGAAAGAAATTTGAAAGATGAAAGGAGGAACTAAAAGCTAATGACAAAAAAAAACGGGTTAGAAAAACTGCAGGAGGGCTAGAGTGTCACAGAGATGGTACCAAATGAGGGTAGTAAGACTTTTAATGTTGGTCAGTTGACCCCCAGCCCAATTATTTCTGGATTTTTAGGAATAAGTGACCTATATACCCTAATTTAGATGTTTTTAAATATTGGGTGAAAACCTTGCCCCATTTAAGTAAACAGGAGCTTGCTATTGACTTCAATGGGGCCACAATTTTACTCTCTGATTTAAACTAAAATATCCCATTAACTTTAAACAAGTGAGTAGTCTTGCTGAAGGAGGGATAGCTCAGTGGTTTGAGCATTGGCCTGCTAAACCCAGGGTTATGAGTTCAATCCTTGAGGGGGCCATTTAGGGATCTGGGGCAAATATCGGGGATTGGTCCTGCTTTGAGCAGGGGGTTGGACTAGATGACCTCCTGAGGTCCCTTCCAACCCTGATTTTCTATGATTAAGTGCTTGACTGGACGAGAATGTTGCAGGACTGAACCCTATGATTGTAGCTAAACAGCTTGTATGCTCTAATATAAGACTAAGTACTCTGGAGAAGACATTTTCAATTCCTTTTATTGCTGGCTGAGTTGGGTGTCACAACCACTATGAAAGGCAAGTTCTCAAGTCTTGACACACAAGGCAGGAAAGGATGGCCTTTAAGATAATTTCCCCAAGAGCTGCAGTGACCTTGCATTATTCAGCTTGCTTAGCAATTCAAAGGATAACAATTAGTACTTTGGGGTTTCAACCTTGCACGTTTGTTAGGGGGCTTATTCCTTCACCCACTTACTTCCCTGGTCCTTCTCGCATGAACAGAGAGCAACAATACCCAAAGTCCAAAGGTGCAAACAATTCAATATTTATTGGGGTGAACTTCCAGCAAGCATGATTCCAGTTTCCTTCCTTAGTGTCCCCCTTTCCAGCTGTGACACCACAGAGCCTTACCTGTGTCCCTGTTCCCATTCCCCCCCTTAGCAAAACATGATTCCAATTTCCCCATCCCCATTCCCTGTTCCCATTCCCCGCTTTACTTCCTGATTGACTGCAGGCTATATAGTAAAACTTGAGTTCTGCTTAGCTATACCTTAACCAATCATTTTCCTCAAATTTAACTAACCAATCCTAACATATTGTAACATAATCATTTAATCAATTATATCCCACCACCTTAGAATCATAGAATATCAGGATTGAAAGGGACCTCAGGAGGTCACCTAGTCCAACCCTCTGCTCAAAGCAGGACCAATCCCCAACTAAATCATCCCAGCCAGGGCTTTGTCAAGCCTGACCTTAAAAATTTTTAAGGAAGCAGATTCCACCACCTCCCTAGGTAACCCATTCCAGTGCTTCACCACCCTCCTAGTGAAAATGTTTCCTAAAATCCAACCTAAACCTCCCCCTCTGCAACTTGAGACCATTGCTCCTTGTTCTGTCATCTGCTACCACTGAGAACAGTCTAGGTCCATCCTCTTTGGAACCCCCTTTCAGGTAGTTGAAAGCAGCTATCAAATTCCCCCTCATTCTTCTCTTCCGCAGACTAAACAATCCCAGTTCCCTCAGCCACTCCTCATAAATCATGTGTTCCAGTCCCCTGTTGCCCTCTGCTTGACGTGTTCCAATTTTTCTTAATTAGTTTACACCCAGCAAAATTAATTATACAGCAGACAGAAACAATCACAGAACCAGACAGAGATTATACAGACAAACAATAGGGAAATGGGGACTACAATGATAGAACAACACAGAAATGGGGATTTCACATCCCAGCTATTGATAAGTGAGTTCTTGCTAGACAGGATGCTATCAAACTAAGTTTCCTGTTACATTTTCGAGGCACTTCCCTTTCTCTGGAGGCGATGGGCATTATCAGGACAGGATTGTATTCCTAACAGCCCAATAGCACCTTATTTCAATGTGACTAGTTTGGAATGTAAAGATGTGACCGTTCGCTTCCCAGTTTATGGCTGCCTCTGCTGCTTAGCCAAAGATCTTAGCCTAAGAACAGGGCCTCAGACTGTCACAGTGAGAAAAGGCCTTATACAGTCAGACAGTGATTTTGAGTCTCTCTTTTATACCTCTAGAACTAGCTAAGTGACAAGAATACACCTAAATTCTTAGAGTTTGGCCTTTACTGACAGGCCTGAATATCTATGTCCTAACAACGTTTACCATATCAATGCTTGCCACTACCAATCTAGAAAAAGTCTTCCTCATAGTCTAGCTGCATTACATCCTGCTACCACAATTGGCTTCAGAAACAGAAGTGTTAATTTCCACAGCAGAGCATACATCATTTCTCAGAAAAACCTCACAAAGGATGCATACTACACAACATGCAGTGCATGTGTGATAAGGTAATCATTTATTTTTAAATAATTGATAAAATACATCTACCATAAAATTCTTGGTGGGTTATTAATACAGAATACACCAAAAATCAGCCTGGCTTCTGGATATAACAAGAACAGCTCTGTTGAACATTTAAAACAAGATGTTAAATATAATACCTATTTATCCACAGTCATCACCCTTAAAACACACAGACACACACACATTGAAACAGAGCCTTCTATAACCAGAGAAAGAAGTGGAGTCAGAGATTCCATAAAATCCAGTAGTCACTGTTTTATGTGAAAGGTGTTCAAATGCTACAGTGGTCAGTGGCAGTACAAAGCCGCAGAGTTTTGGTCGATAAAAGTTATGTCGACACTCAAAAGCACTATAATAAAAATCAGTATTGCATGTCCATAAACACTCGCTCCATCGGCAGAGCACGTTCACAGTTGGGGCACTATCATTGACAGTGTGAACAATGCATTGTGGGTACCTTTCCCACAGTCCAGCTTGACACCTTCTGCCACTACGTCTTGTGGGAAGGCAGAGCAGACTGCAGTACATCTTGGGACTGGGCTCAATGTCCCATTATGCATTGTTTTCTGTCCCAGCATTCCATGGGCTTCTGGCTTTCTTTCACTGAATTTTTCAACGGCCCTTGTTTGTTGTTCTCTCTACCATATCTGTGTGAAGGGATGAATCCCACACTTCTCTCCTATGCTCTGATAACGGTCATGAAGACATCCCGGATGGCAGTGCAGTTAATCATGAAGTTCCTAACGGAACAAAACTCCCAGTTACCTGAAATGCTGTGTGATATGGATAGGAGCGACTTTAGATTGCTTTTAGCATTCACAGAACAGCTGCAGATGGTGGACTGTCGCTTTTGGACTTGGAAAGCAAGCACTGAATGGTGGAATCATATCGGCATGCAGGTCTGGGATGATGAGCAGTGGCTACAAAACTTTTGGACGTGGAAAGCCACCTTCCTGGAACTGTGTGCGGAACTCACCCCAGCACTATGGCACAAAGACACCAGAATGAGAGCTGCCCTATCATTGGAGAAGTGTGTGGTAATTGCTGTGTGGAAGCTGGCAACTCCAGACTGCTACCGGTCAGTTGCAAATCAATTTGGAGTCAGGAGGTCAACTGTTGGGGCTGTGTTAATGCAGGGCAATTAATTGCAACCTCCTATGAAGGGCTGTGACTCTGGGAAATGTGCATGAAATAATGGATGACTTTGCAGAAATGGATTTCCCTAACTGTGGAGGGGAGATAGATGGCACACATGTTCCAGTTTTGGCACCAGACCACCTCAATAGGAAGAGGTTCTTCACCATGGTGTTGCAGGTGCTTGTGGATAACCATTGGCATTTCACTGACATCAATGCAGGGTGGTCCAGGAAGGTGCATGACGCATGCATCTTCAGGAACACTGGCCTATATAGAAAGCTACAAGCAGGGACTTTCTTTCCAGACCAGAAGATTACAGTGGGGGTTGTTGAAATGCCCATAGCGATCCTGGGAGACCCGGCATACCCACTACAGTCATGGCTCATTAAACCTTACAGGGGAAACTTGGACAGCAGTAAGGAGCAGTTCAACAACAGGCTGAGTAGGTACCAGATGGCAGTTGAATGTGCCTTTGGCAGATTAAAGGTGCACTGGTGATGCCTTTATAGAAGGTTAGACCTTAATGAGGATAATATCCAAAGAGGATGGAGCTCGGCTGTTCTCAGCGGTGGCAGATGACAGAATAAGGAGCAATGGTCTCAAGTTGCAGTGGGGGAGGTCTAGGTTGGATATTAGGAAAAACTATTTCATTAGAAGGGTGTTGAGGCACTGGAATGGGTTACCTAGGGAGGTGGTGGAATCTCCATCCCTAAAGGTTTTTAAGACCCGGCTTGACAAAGCCCTGGCTGGGATGATTTAGTTGGGGTTGGTCTTGCTTTGAGCAGGGAGTTAGACTAGATGACCTCCTGAGGTCTCTTCCAACCCTAATCTTCTATGATTCTATTAATATTCCCATGGTCATAGCAGTGTGTTGTACATTGCATAATCTTTGTAAAGCTAAGGGTGAAAGTTTAGCTCAGGGGTGGAGTACTGAGGCACACCGCTTTGCTGCTGATTTTGAGCAGCCAGATACCAGGGCTACCACAGGGGCCCCGAGGGGAGCAATTCAAATGAGGGAGGTAACACTTTGAAAATGAGAACCAGTAATGTCTATCTCAGTGATTGGTGCTGCAATGTTACATTACATGTAGTTTTCTTAGTAAGCAATGGTGACATCTGGGGCCTCACATTCCAGTACGCAAATGATTAAACTGCCTGTGTGTGTATTGGTAGTGCCGCTATCTCAATCTGTAGGAAACAAATAAAGATGAGTTACCATTCAAAAACTTTGCTTTTATTGCATAAGAAAAAACACACACCACACAAAGATGCTTGGTGGGAAAGGAGGTACAAGGGAAAGGCAGACTTTCAAAGCTGTATGTAGGTCCAGCTATCATTTGGAAAGTTGTCTGAGGGGGTGGAGTGAAGGGGAAACTTGCTATATCCAGAAAGCTGAAAGGACAGTGCTGGAGGAGTTTTGGGGCAGGTGGGGGCACGGAAAAGAGTTCTGAATGTGATGCAGCGAAGGGCGGGCACGCATCTGCTCAGTCTGCAGCATTATTAAGGACTTCAGCATCGGTGTTTGCTCCTCCATGACTTTAATCATCCACTCAGCAGCATCCTGAGCAAACTCCAGATTTTCTTTTCTATCCTGCCTTTTGGCTTCCCTCCACCCCTTGAGTTCCATTTTCTCTGCATTGGAGAATACAAACATGTATTCTTTGATTTGTCTTGGGTGTTTTCTTATCTGGCAGAGATGCTGGGCCGATGTGTGTGGGGTGTTCCTGAAGGCCACATCCGCTGAAGCACAAGGAACAATGCACAGAAGCATGATTGTTATGTTCACACACAGCATTGAAACATTTCAGTAAAATACACCTCTGGTAACATAACAATCACTTTCTCACTGACCTTGGCAAGCACACATCTCTAGTGAGTGTTGGCTGTGGGGGCACTCTACACGGGGAAAAGAGCACTCTGCAAGGGCTCAAATTCTCCCAGGCTTTTCCACGGGGGGCAGGAGGGAGAGTCACTGTAGCATATATCTCACTTCTGAGGGTAAGCAGGGAAGCAAGGGCACATCTACTACATGCTTGTGGCTCCTGCCCCAGTCCCTATGCTACTTCCCTGTGTGCGGCTCTGGTCCCTATTCAAGTGATTACCTAATGGCACAGGAAAGTTTCCAACAATGATGGAAGGAACAAAGCTGCTCTGCCAAGAAACCTTCATCAGAGGATTGTACCTCCGGGAGTTCTCTCTGAAGCATTCCTGTGAGAGCTCAGCATGCATCAACACCCTGTTCCACCACACTGATTAGTTGCACAGGGAAACGTCCAGTACACAGAAATACAGCTAGTCTTGTACATTTCTGTACCCTGAACCCGCCTCCACACTACAGAAACCACAACCACTTACCAAGCGTCTCCTCTCCTGCTTCTTGCTCGCCAGAGAGCAACTGCTGAGACTGGCTAGACACCTCGGGAGTGGTGAACAGTTCCTGGCTGTCTGCCCCACCGGGCGACCCCACCGAGAGCTCCACATCATTGTCTAACTCCACCTCCTCATCAATGACTTCATCCTCCGGGTTAGGTCCTCTTTCCGCTGCCTCGAGGCCTGCTGAAGTATCCATGGGGCTCTTGGTGGCAGAGGTGAGGTCACCACCAAGGACACCACCCAGCTCCTTGTAGGACTGGCAAATCTTGGGTACAGCACTGGAGTGACAGTTTGCCTCCCTTGCCTTATGGTATGCATGCCTCAGCTCCTTTATCTTAGCTCTGCACTGCAGCGTGTCCCGATTATAGCCCTTTTCACACAAGACTCCAGAAATTTGCCCGTATCAGAATTCCTATGGCTCAAGCACAGCTGGGACTGCACAGCCTCCTCTCCCCAATATACTAAACAGATCCAGCAGCTCCGCAGTGGTCCAAGCAGGAGAGTGCTTGCTGTGATAAGTCTCCATGGTCACCTGGGAATATGTAATGAGACCTCTCCATGCCAAGCCAATAGGAAATGGAATTTCAAAAATTCCCAGGGCTTCTAAGGGGGAGGGGTGGATGGTTGTTTACCTGGCTGCAGGGCAGTGGAGTTCAAACTGCTGACCAGAGCAGTCAGGATGCTCATTGTGGGACACCTCTTGGAGGCCAATTAAAGCGATAAAATCAAGCATGGTGTCCACACTATCACTTTGTTGATAAAAAAATTGCGCAAAAAGCCTTACGTCTCTCGTCAGGGTGGTTTTATTTTGTCGTCAAAACAGGGCATTTTTGCCACCAAAAGTTGCTTCACACTGTGTATGCATTCACTGTTTTGTCGACAAAAGCTGCCTTTTGTTGGCAAAACCGTGTATTGTAGGTGAGGCCTTAGTTGTAGACATATGTTTTATAAGAATTCCTGCTATTGCAGGATGCAGCAGTGTTACATGACTTTCCCCGCTCCCCTCCCCAAGATGGGTTAGCAGTTTTTGTGTCAAACGTGAATACATGATTTTGGTCCTTTTCACAAGATGCTGTCAAACAATAAATTTTATATGAAGTAACAAATTTCAATATACAGTATACCCAATGGCTAGCTGAAACAAAACCCAGTTCCTATGTGGCAAAAGATGACTGGTAAGAATAGCAACAATGCTGCATAACAGGTAATTCATAGATGCAAATTACTTTCATCTATACAATGCTGTATTTAGTGTCATTTTACTTTGAAAGATGCTATGTCTTATTTACAAACTCTCCTCCCCTAAATCCACTTCCATCTTTTAACAAAACATATCATGTTCAAGTGCATCACATTAACTGAGCAATACAGAATAATTAAGTAATTTAATATCAACATAATGCTGCCATGTTTTCACATCACTCTTGGAAGTACCACTTTTAGAATCAAACTGTGGGATGGGATGAGTAGGTGCAGAAGTGTTCGTCAACTGGAGTCAGCTAATGTAAATCCTGCCTATCTTTAATTTGTTGAAAAATGTGATATTAAATTTAGGTACCTATTATACTTTCTCTGAACAGCAATGTCAAAGCAATGCAGAAGCTAGAAGGAAGTTGTTCTTTGACAGTTGCAACCATTTTTATGGATGTTTGAGAATGTGTTGCCAACACTTTCGTTTAGTAAAGATTTTCTGAATAGGTTCACTATTAAGGACCAAATATGCTTACCCGTCAATGCCAAATCTAAGCAAATATGGTATTTAAAACAATTACAAATGGTTTCTTAGCTATTAGAAAACTATTTAAACTGAAGATTTAAAATAAATGTCACTTTGGTATTATTTCATGAGGTACATACGATTATAGACTAACAGAAATACAAGTTATTCTAATTAAGACTATTCCCACATTTATAATTCTGGTTTTTTCTTAGACACAATTTTATAATGATTGGATAGTATCTGCTTTTTCCAGAAAGTACATTAAACTTTGGTTCAGCTCAAAACTGTGAAGAAATACACCACTTTGTATTAAAATAATTAAACTTTAAAATGTGGATTTAGATCATGAAAATAGGCATTTCAGTTAACAGGATCTTATAATGATATCAGATAAACTTGCCTGTATCCCACCTTTTCAATTTAGTCAAAGTTTTCGGCAGCTGCTTGGGTGACAGGAAAAGTTATAATAAAAACAGTGACAAAGTGCTAGAAGAACAAATGCAAATGCTCTTTTTTGTACTACACAGTAACCAATAAAACTAAGTTTCATATCAACATTAAATCAAAAGTAATCAACTGCCTTTAAGTCTTTATACTTGCATATGCAATGATATTTACAAACTCCAGAATTAATTATTTCTCTTTTCTTCCACCAGACAGAAGACACTAAGAAGGAGGGGGACAAACTCATTGGTCGTTTCAAGCCTTCTTAAATAAACTTAATCGGAGTGAAATGCCAAAATACAATGTAATTGTTCTAAAGACCATGAAAGGGATGCTAAATAGAATGTTAAGTAGGTATGTAGCTGAAACGAAGCCTGTTGATTTTTTGACCTACAACAGATTGCACTGTTCTTTCATTGAGTATCTGGACTCCCTAGGGATGTAAGTGTTTGGTCAATGAGAACAATGTGACTTAACTATCATCGGATGAGCTCAAGTCCCTGTTGTTGTTGTTCTTTTGGAATATAGAATGTACACTTTAATGGAAGATTGTTCAAACCCTTCAGCAATATCCCGTAGTCAAAACAGAGAGATTTCTACCAAAAAAAAAAGTAAAGAACAAGATCCACCTTGTATCAATTATTCCTTCTCAACACATTGCTTAACACCATTCACAGCGGTCTTGCATCACTAAATCTCTTAATTTGTGATTAAATACATTTGATGATTATTCTGATTTAGTTAAACATTTGGATTGAAGATTGTGACCATAAGAGCTGCTCAATGACAACTGACAAAGGCTTCACTGTTCTATAACAACTTTTCTATCAGGCCTTACAAGCTCATTACATTTAACACATTGCTGTCATAGTATTTATCTATAAAGAATGTCATCTGAGATCTCAGATGATGGCCAGGATCACATGATCCTCATAACCAGTGTGATAGATGGTATTTAAGAAGCTGTGTATGTGTATGTGTTTTAAATCCTGTATCCAAGGTAGAACTGACAAACAAGTTTCTTTCAGACAACAGATAAGATGTAGATCTCGCTATCAAATGTAAATTAAGCATTGTAAGTCAACTTACAAGAAGCCTATTTGCATATGACATCAACATGAGGATGTGAAGTCAACTTAAAGTCACCAGGCACAGAGAATAAAGATTAGGTTTTTTTTCTGACTCGGGGGACAAAAATAACGACTTTGGGGAATATAAATGAAAGGCAAAAGGACACATCTCTATCCATCACTGAGAGAGCAAACAAGACAGTAGTTTTTCATGGACTCCAGCCATGTACACTGGTGACACTAGGAGAATGCTTTAGGAGAAAAACTACTTTAGACAAGGATTTTAGCCTATTGAAATTAAGTTTAGACTCTGAGAAGCATGTTATACTTTTTGTTTTATATGTAACCATTTCTATTTTCATTATCCTTACTTGGTATCTCGTAAATGTTAATCTTTGATAATAAATGTATGATTGTTTCACTATAAATATATCTCAGTGTTGCAATACTCTAAAGGACCTGATCCTGAATTGTACCAATCAAGCTGTGTGTATACTGTTCCCTTGGCAACAGAAAACCTGGTGATTACTGTGAGCATCCAACATGAGAGGCTGGATACTATAGGTGGATACTGTTTGAGAGGCGAAGGGACTGTGGTGCACCAATTGTTAACCTGCAATGCAAAATAAAGGCTGTTAGAGCTCTGAGGAAATTGTTTGGGTGGCTAACAAAATGGTGTCAGGGAGCCGACACCCAGTTAAGCATCAGGAAGTGTCTCTTTTGCTCAAGCAGAGGGGTTATCCGTGGTGACTGTGCACCCTGAGGAACCATGACAGAGACCATATGTAGTGATTGGATATTTTCTAAGAGAACTGAGGTCAGGGAAGAAATGATAGATGGGGATAAGTCAACTGCTCAGTGATAAGTAAAGGTCTATGACTTTAAGCGTTATAACTTGTGGCAAAAGGTTTTTCATAGCAAGTTATTGCTATAACAACTCATTAATTATTTTATTTTCAAATTTGGCTCATATGTTTATTGGGAGAGAAATATTGTTTTTGTTGTTCTAAACTATTGCACTACTTTTCTTAAGTGGTTTAAATAACTTGAAGATACAGGCAGGCAAGATAAACTTGATTAGATATTCTATGGCAGCATTTCTCAAACTGGGGGTCTGCGAGAGTCCCACAGATCAACTTCTCCCCCTCTCTCCCAGTGCCTCCTGCATGCTGCAGAACAGCTGTTCCCAGGTGGGCGGGAGCCGCTGGGAGGGAGGGAGAGAAGTGGAGATGGGGTGTGCTCGGGGGGGGGAGAGGGGTGGAATCATGTCTGGGGCCACCAGCCCCACTGATCAACTCCTCCCCCTCCCTCCCAGTGCCTCCGGCATGCCATGGAACAGCTGTTCCCCGGCATGCAGGAGGCAGTGGGAGGGAGGGTGAGGAGGGGTGATGGGGGGCACTCAGAGGAGAGGGTGGAAAGAAGTGGGGAAGAGGTGAGGTGGGGGGGCCAGAAGACATGGGGTGGAGGTGGGGCCTTGGGGGAAAGGGTGGAGTGGGGGCTGGGCCTGGGCTCAGCAGGGGCTTTGGGGGTCCACAGCAAAATTTTCAATCAAAATGTGTGGTCTTCAGGTTACTAAAGTCTGAGAACCGATGTTCTATGGGAAGCTGGCGTAGGGAGTTGTCAAGGTTCCTCCCCCACTCTGAACTCTAGGGTACAGATGTGGGGACCTGCATGAAAAACCTCCTAAGCTTATCTTTACCAGCTTAGGTCAAAACTTCCCCAAGGTACAAAATATTCCACCCGTTGTCCTTGGGCTGGCCGCTACCACCACCAAACTAATACTGGTTACTGGGGAAGAGCTGTTTGGACGCGTCTTTCCCCCCAAAATACTTCCCAAAACCCTGCACCCCACTTCCTGGACAAGGTTTGGTAAAAAGCCTCACCAATTTGCCTAGGTGACTACAGACCCAGACCCTTGGATCTTAAGAACAATGAACAATCCTCCCAACACTTGCACCCCCCCCTTTCCTGGGAAATGTTGGATAAAAAGCCTCACCAATTTGCATAGGTGACCACAGACCCAAACCCTTGGATCTGAGAACAATGAAAAAGCATTCAGTTTCTTACAAGAAGACTTTTAATAAAAAATAGAAGTAAATAGAAATAAAGAAATCCCCCCTGTAAAATCAGGATGGTAGATATCTTACAGGGTAATTAGATTCAAAAACATAGAGAACCCCTCTAGGCAAAACCTTAAGTTACAAAAAAGATACACAGACAGAAATAGTTATTCTATTCAGCACAATTCTTTTCTCAGCCATTTAAAGAAATCATAATCTAACACATACCTAGCTAGATTACTTACTAAAAGTTCTAAGACTCCATTCCTGGTCTATCCCCGGCCAAGACCCAGCATACTGACAGACACAGACCCTTTGTTTCTCTCCCTCCTCCCAGCTTTTGAAAGTATCTTGTCTCCTCATTGGTCATTTTGGTCAGGTGCCAGCGAGGTTACCTTTAGCTTCTTAACCCTTTACAGGTGAGAGGAGCTTTCCCCTGGCCAGGAGGGATTTCAAAGGGGTTTACCCTTCCCTTTATATTTATGACAGGAGTGAACACATGTTTCGTTGCATGCAGTAGCCATTGTTTCTAAGGAGACATACTCCGGTGTTATGTAATGGTTGGAGTTTGCTAGACACTGAAGGCTTCATGCCCAAGTACACTGCATTGCTGTGGTCCAGCCAAGAGATAACAAAAGCATGAATAACTGAGGCCAGGTCATCGTTCGCCAGGATGAGACAGATTCTCCTAACAAAGTGAAAACGATACACAGTATTACTTGTGGATATCACTATGTTGGAGTTTAACATCAGTGACGAATGCATGAGCACGCCTAAGCTATGGTCTTGAACTGACTGATTGCAGGTGTGTGCACCTTCATCCAAAGTGAATTGTAGTGTGGCTGCAAACTCTTCCAAATGCTTTCCTCTGTCCACAGTATCACCTCTGCCTTGCTCTGGGTTAGCTTCAACTCACTGGCCTTCATCCATGAGCTGATGTTGTCCAAGCACTGGGCCGTGTAGTAGTAGTAGTAGTATGGATATAAGTGGTGAAAAACAGATGGAGATGTGTAGCATTTGCATATTGCTGGCATTTGAATCCATGTCATCTGACCAGTTCACCTACTTGCTCTATGTAGATGTTGAATAGGAATGGAGAGGGATAGATACGTGCAAGTCTCCACAAGAGAGGTGTCTAGTGGGTGGAGGTGCAGTTTCCCATCAATACTCATTGGTTACGTCCCTCCAAGAAGGACTTAAACCATTTTAGTGCATTACCCAGGACCCTGTCACTTTTCTCAGGCAGGAGAGCAGTAATTAATGGTCAATAGTGTTGAATGCTGCACAGAGGTCCAAGAAGATAGGAATGGATGGCTGCCCTTTGTAAATTATCAGCAGGATATCATCCATCAGTGCCACGAAAGAGGTTTCAGTTCTGTATCTTGACCTGAATACAGATTATACAGGTCAAAAATATTAGTTTCAATTACATTAGCATTTGGCCATTTGTTAGCTTCTCTAAAGAGCTAGCTCAGGAATAGGGGTTTGACACTGAGTGAACTGATGTATCCAGGGTGGGTCTCTTCAGTGATGGGTCAGACTATTCTGTCTCCCCATTCCAAGAAGAGTGCTCCAACCACCAGGCTATGGGCTATTCTTGGGTGGGTCTCACTCAATCTTTCCTGTTCAAGCTGTTCTGCTGTGTATGAAACAATTAACTAGTCACTGCTAGAGAGAGAGAGAGAGAGAGAGAGACTTACTCTATAACTTGGGAGGCGCGAGACCCAAATTCAAGTCCCTGATCCACTGAATATTTAACTATTTTGTGACAAAGCTCTGTCCTTGCCTCCGTGGGTCCCGCGTTTCCTGGCGGATTTCGCTAGCCTCAGAGGCTCACTGTGACCCTCCACATAACTCTTCTTTCTCTAGAGACAAGGGTCACAGTCTACTGAGCCATTTTCATCATAAGCCAGCAAGGGAGGTGAGGAGAAGTTATCCTTCCTTGCACAGTCTCTGTTGTCTCCCAGTCTCAGTGATTAATCAGGGGGAAAGGTGGGGGGGAGGGGAGGAAGCCTGGGCCCACCCTCTACTCCGTGCTCCAGCCCAGGGACCCTAATAGTATCAGCTATGGTTGCTGACCTTTTAGAAACATGACATGTACAATTCCCTGGGCTACTTCCCCCCACAACAGCCCTCACTTCCTCAAGCTCCACTTCACCCTTACCTCAGGGCCTCCTTTCTTGTGCCTGATATGGTGTGTAGTACTCAGCCTCTCCAACAGCACAACTTCCTCCCACAGCTCCTGACATGCACACCCACCTGACTGACTGGGAGGCTTTTAACTAGTTTCAGCCAGCCCCGATTGGCTTCAGGCGTCCCAGTCAACCTAGCATTCTCCCTGCCTTCTGGAAAGTTCTTAATTGGCCCCAGGTGTCTTAATTGACCTGGAGCAGCTTCCATTTCACTTAACCTGGTACCAGGGATTTGTTTAGCCTGGAGTTAATATATCTATCTCCCACTACTTTTCTATAGCTCTTCCAACTAGAAGTTAAAAGGGTGGCACCACCATCTCCTCACCTTTTCCTTCTCCTCACTGTCATTTTTTGAATCTATCCTTTTAAAAAAATGCCTGGAGAATAGTTGTGCAAAACAGAGACCCATGGCAAAGGGTTGGGAGGGCTGGGAAATAATTGAAGATGACCAAAAGAACTATTTGGATGTCAATAGTTATATGAATCTGACAACAGCTTAAAGTTCAGGAAAATTGTACTAATTCCATGATATTTTAAAATGTCCTTTTTATACTAAAGCAGGGTTTTCTTTTGGCTTTTGTTAAGCTTTCTAGGTGGTAAAAGTCACTTTGCCTTTGGCAACAATTTAAATTCTCCAGAAATGCTCTGCCTGTCATGTCCTATTGCTGAAATGAAACATTAGCAGCAAAATTCTGCCTTCAATTACATCTGTGCAACTCTACTGGAGTCACCAGGGCTATACAGGAGATAAGCCCCAATCTAGAAAAGTGTTTAACTTGAATAAACCCTTTGAATTAATTGTTAGGTTTGTTTACAGTGTGGAATAGAATAGAAAGTAAGTTACTTATACGTGCTCCATTGCCATACTGTCTAAGCACATCACAGTCTTTAATGAAATTATCCTTGCAACCCCTGTGAGATAGGACAGTGCTATTATGCCCGTTTTACAGGTGGGGAATGGAGGCATGGAGAAACTAAGAGTATGTTTACACTGCAATTAAAAAAAGCATGGCACTGAGTCTCAGAGCTCAGGTCAGCTGACCGGGGTTTGAAGGGCTTAGGCTGTGGGGCTATAAAATTGCAGTGTAGACATTTGGGTTTGGGCTGGAGCTCAGAGAAAAAAATGCAGTGATGGTGAAAAATATATGCTTCAAAACTAAAGCTTAAGAATCAGCTGTATGGGGGGGGTTGCATTCTCAGTTCCTCATTATTTTGACACTATTTGTAAACAGACTTTAGAACACATCAACAGCAAGAAATAGTTACAGCAAATGCAGAATAAAATGTTTCCTGCAAAGTGGACCATCTAAAACTTCTATAGTCTTATCATTCTGAGCATTTCTTGGTCATGATTCATTATCTACAAAATATTCCAAAATGTCAGGAAAATACAGTAAAACATTAAATTACTGTTTTTGGTCTACAGAAAAGAGGATTTTCTGTCTTGATTGGCATCAGCATATGAATATATTATTGTTTAGAGGTAGCCCCCGGAGTATAAATTAATATGTATAGAATGATACTTCATCTATTTCTTTCAGGGAAAATGGATGCTAAGAAAAAACCCTCCTCTTCTACCTTGCTCCTTCCTCTGGCTCCTGCCCTTTTCTTTCAGTCCCACTAAAAACTCCCCGTTTTCAATAGAAATTGCTCTCTTTCTTCTGGTCCTTTCCCTCTGCTTTTAAACATGTTACATTATATTCTATCTGAAAAATTCCTTCCTTTAGTACTCCTTCTCTTCCTATACCACTAGCTTCTTCTGCCAGAATTTTCCTCTCCTCAAATTCTTTCTTGGACTCTCTGCACTCTTACTTCTGCCCTCACTGATATACTGGCCATACTGACAGGTTTCAGAGTAACAGCCGTGTTAGTCTGTATTCGCAAAAAGAAAAGGAGTACTTGTGGCACCTTAGAGACTAACCAAGCTCATGCTCACGAAAGCTCATGCTCAAATAAACTGGTTAGTCTCTAAGGTGCCACAAGTACTCCTTTTATTTTTACTGGCCATACTCTCACTGTTGATATTAATGATTCTCATGACCAAGTCCAGGATCCCAGCTCCATTATCATTCTCCTGTGACATGATCAGTCATGTCCTTCCCCTCATACTCCTGCACCTTCATCCCTACACCAGTTGTAATGCTGACCCAGAGAGAGTGGAGGCAGCTTAATCCAGGGACTAGTTTGTCCACCCCAAAGGCTAAGGAAGCCCTGAGGGCTGCCTTGACTTGTGCTCTGTGTTGCCATAGCTTGTATGAGATTTGCCAAATTAGGGAATTGCTGAGGTGCAATTCCAGCCCCCGGTACAGCTCCTCCCACCTCCAGCCTTGTTCTAGAATGCTCTAGCATGTTTTAAAATGCCTCTGAGAAGCAGCCTTTGCCTGGCATAGAAGTTTCCTGTGCTGGAGATATTTTACAGAGTGTTTACATCTGCTTAGCTGATACAAGTGGGCCATAGGCTAACTCTGAATTTGGTCCTGTGTATCTAATGTATTTAACCTTTCTCCCCACATACTCAGTCCTGCATGTCCAGCTATCTTTCCAACAGCTGTTCCCAGTCAATTCAAATTGGACCGGGGGGGGGGGGAACGACTCCTTATCTTACCTCCAAACTGTCTTCTCTCCTTCCCTATCAGTAATTTTACCCTCTCCCCAGAGATGCAGCTTCATAACCTTAACTATTCTTTCTCTTCCTGCCATAAGTAGTCTGTTATGTCCTCTAAAGTATCCCAAAATTGGATCTTCCTCCTTTATCCCTGCTACTAAACCTTTGGTCCATGCCCTAATCATCTCTTACCTTCTTTCAGGCCTCTCTGATTCTCTCTTCTGCACTCCTCCAATCCATCTGACATTCTGCTGTTAAAAATAGTCTCCTTTGCCTCCCACTCCGACTTTATTACTGAGCCTTTACACTGGTTTCCAATCTCCTTCACAGGTACTTCATCCTCTATTTCCTACATCTCTTCTGTCATACATAAAAAATATTATCTCCAATTACTCTTCCACTCACACCATAGGCTCTGTCAGATCAACATGCCAGGCTGCTCCCCGGTCTCTTTCTCAATAAGCAATCAGTACCTTTTCTCACACCACACCATAATACTTCTGTTTATTCCTTCAAATCACTCATCTTTTTGGCTAGTCTTGCAATACTGACCTCTGCTCCATCATTTCTGCTTCATTTCCCCGCAGACTAGAAACATAGTGTAAGATTTCCCAAAGTGCTCACTGCTGACCTGTTGGCAGTCACCCTCGATCTTAGGTGCCCTCTCATAGTGGAAACTACCACTCTCTGTGGCTCCTCAGCCTCTCTGGCAGCCACCCTGTCCTTCTGCTCTGCAGCTTTGCAGCTGTTGTGAGTCTGCCAATCATCCACAATGGAGCTGGCCGTCAGTTTTCCTATTAACCCTTTAGCAGCTGAGACAGCACATGACATGTGCTCAGTTCTGCTCCCAAAGAAACCAGTAGGAGCAGAGGTAAGCCAGTGCTGTGCCCTCTTGAAGATCTCATCCATAATGTATCAAAACAATGAAAAAAGAGAAACCAATCAAAGCATAACCTGTGATTTGTATGGTTAACGGAGTCCTCTTTCCCACGTCCCCCTTCTACTTTATTTTCTACCCTTAATCGTGCTATGGCTTAGGTTCTAACCCTGCATGGGCTCAGCCTTGTGCCATGTGGATTTCAGTGTCAAATACAGAGTTTTAGGGTTTTACCTTGTTTCTCTGTCTGTAAAGCGCCATGTACATCTATGTGGAACTGTAGCAATAATAAACAAAATACTAATTACTTATAGAGAACAGTGTCATCTTCTCACCAGCATTTCAGATGCCAGAACTACAAACTGAGCTCCATCCTTATTTAATAAGCTGTCTCAATCAGAATTACCCCACATATCCATAAATGCTTAAAAAAACCTACTATGGGCCAAATCCTCTTCACTTTACTCACAGAATAAGACTCACTGAAGTCAATGGGATTATGTGTGTGAGGCAGAAGGAGCTGTCTCTATAGATACATAGATATAAATATAATATTAATAAAAATACTTAGTACTTATATACTAGATCACTTTTCATCATCAAAGCAATTTACAGACATTCATCCTCATACTGCAGAGAAGTTGGTAAGAATCCTAGGGAGATTTTAGGTCTAATTTAGACTCCGTTTCACTATGGGGAAGGTCTGCTCAAATGGAAACTCAGAGAAAGTGAACTAGATCTTACAAGAGTATATTATACAATAGAATTATTTAATGATTCTTCAGTACAGTCGAGACAAAATGAATTTTATGGTCCAGATTTTCCAAAAACCCATGTGGGGTGCTGCTGAGCACTTTAGACACCTGGCTCTTTCTTTCTTTCCTTCTTTCTTTTCTTTTCTTCTTTTTTTTTTAAAAAAGATGCCTAAATGGGAATTTTGCTCAATGAACACTTTTAACAATCTGGACCTACGGAATTACTAAGAGCAACCTCTTTCCGATAGGCCAAAAATACTAAGTCTCTGCATGGCCTAGATTCTCATCTCAACCCATGTTTGCAAAACCAGTGTATTTCTTATTGCACAGAACAGTGGACAGGTTCTAAGAAGCCTAGAAAGAGGTTATAGATCCTGTGTGTGCTCCACTCTAGCGCACCTGGGTATGTTTAGGGCATGATATAGAGGGACAATTGAAACTGGTGGGGATAAATGGGAAAATTTAGTTCCTGTTGTAGCAACCAGGCAAGCTACTAACAAACTTCAACAGGACTTTATTTTTAAAGTGGAAACCTCTTTACCAAGCTGCTGCTGCACCCCCAGTAGCTCTCACTCCGCCTCTTCAACTTCCCACCCTCCTTCCTGTTTCCTGTCCTTTCAGACTCCCAACAGCCAGTGCTCCCAGTTCTAATAATGGCAAGCAGCATCTAAACACCACACTTCCCCACATCCCAAATCCTCAATAGATCACTCTTCTGTACAGCCAATATACACAAACTATATGCAGGGTCTAGGATTTTCCCATGCACTTTGAAATGCTACAGCTCCACATGCATTTTTGCTAATAGCTGGAAAAATTGGCAGACGTTTCCTCAAAAAACAAAAAAAAAATGGTTTATACGATACAGTAAGATTTTGTGTTCAATTTATCTTTGAAAGTAGGAATATATTAAGCAACTAAATATGGATACATTTGTCCACACTATTATTTTTGGTGGGTAGAAGGAGGGATGAGAAAGTCTCTCCTTTATACCTCTATAAAATCTACAATAAGCTTATTCTTTGTTTCTCTCCAATGCTACCATATTGTTGCTGCAAAGGGACTCTAGGCTTCTCTATTCTACCAAGCATTTTGCCTTTCAGCTCACTGAGAGCTGTTAGCAATTCATAACATTACAATGCTCTCTCTCCTGCATGTAACAATTTTTCTTTATAAATATACCCAGGTGGAAGCGGTTGCAGGATCTCTTAATGATCAGCACTCCAGTCTCTCCCTTGTGTGGAAATCAGGATAGAGTGCTTATTTCCATTTCTTTATCCTTATTCACAGTCCTGTACCATGCCAAGAGAGTAAAAGACTGAAACAAACTGTGCCTCTCTCACAGTCTCTTCTGCATTGAATTGCAATGCTCCTTCATTTTATCTGCAACTTTTCCCTTCAATAAGGCTACTAGTGCTCTCTGACTTCTAACTCCACTGAAGTCCTTTGTAGAATGCCTCTTTACAGCAAAGACTTCTCCCAAAGTGTGTGGCTGGGCAAGGCCTGCTTTATAGAGAGGGAACAGTGAAATTTAAATTCTAAGGGTGCTTTGCCACTTGTTTTTGTATCAGTCTATGTTCATGCTGTGCTCTAGGAAATTGATAAAAGCAAAAGAGCAGGTTCAGAATGTGCTGTTATTCTGTCAAAACTGCATTAGAGATGCGAAATAAATCTCCAGGTGCATTATTTTGTTAAGCATGAAAAAAATATCATCTCTTTCTAAAGTCCAGTTATTCTCTATCATTTCTAGAGCAGCCTCACATTGCCAGAATTGCCCTGTTTTTAAAATACCATCGCAGGAAACTTAAAGAACTTAGTTTTATTTTTGAAGAGGTTTTTTTTTGTCGGTAGATGATACATTCCATAGTCTTCCAGGCATGACATGAACTAATGGAGGATTCAGAGTTGATCAGATCTCTTTCTGAAGGCCAACACCTTGGCATCTAGTAGGAAACATAATTGAAAGAGGACGAACAGGAACAGTCTGTTTTGGGGAGCCCCATTGAAAACATTGAGAATCTTACCACTTCTATCCCACCCCTAAATATACTTGAATGGTTGAGAGAGTCTAAACTTCCTCCCTGCCCCCCATGTGGGGAAGCTTAAATGTTAAATTCTCGTCTTTTTTTAATATTTTAAAAAATTAAACAAAAGTAGCAAATAACATTATATATAAAGAATTGCACACATACATCTATAAGGCAAAGCAATGAGTTAGAATTTTGAGATATATTTAAACAACAAAACTATATTCTACTATTCCCATCTTCTTGACTCACTACTCTCAGTTTCAGATGTATTATCAACATACTGCGAGCCTATGGACCATCATTTGCAAGGAAAAGAGAAATTTTATGATAGCTCTTTAATACTGAACTGTATGCTGAGATCATCAAATGAAAAGTGGTGTATGCTTGTAAGTGGCAAAGTATTACTATCATCATCCCACATTGAATCTTTGCATGTTAGATATTCAGGTATTATTTTTACTAGCAGCTTTAGAGATATTTTTGAGCAGATGAACATCTAAGAACTATAAAAGGGAAAGTTAACAAAAGACTAAAAGGTCTTCTGAATCACCTTAACAGCAATTAAAACTAGTGAGCATAATAGGAGGTGTAAAAATGGATCAAAGCCATTTTTAAAACTTAGCAAGATCTCCCCGCCCGCTCTTTTCCTCCCAGGTAACAGACAAGCCATATGATGATCATGCACCCAAGTGAGTTAAGTATTTTGGTCCCAGACAGCCCTAGATACCACTGAAAACATTACTATTGTTTTATAAACATCTTAACCAGGCACACTTATTTTTCAGTTTCTGAATAAAGTTCTGTGTCGTAAAGTAAAGATTCAGGACCACTTTCCCCTTCCCATCCAAAATAATATGAGAGGAAGTATGCTCTTGTGACTGATATACTGGACTGGGACTCAACGGATCTAGCTTCAGTTCCAGGCTCTGCCAATATTGCTGGTGTGATCCTACATAAGTCACTTAGGGTTAGATTTTCAAGAGAGCTCAATACCTAAAATTTGGCCATTTATTTTGCTGCCTAATGGGAGAAGAGGGTTTTTTTGGAAATCTTACCTTGAATGTGGATGCTAAGCCCATTTGAAAATCTGACCTTTAGTTTCTCTAAACTGCAGTTCCCATCTGTAAAATGAGGGATAAAAAACACTTCCTTTCCCCACTCACTACTTAGATTGTAAGCAAATGGGGCAGAGGCTGTCTCTGACTAAGTTTTTGTACACCATCTAGCACAGTGGGGCCTTGAGGTGCTAGCTTGTACAAATAATCATGATAACAACAAATACCTGAGAATACTCATACAATTCATGATCCCTATCATCATGTCATTTTTGAGAACACCTGAAAATATAACACAAACACACTACTTTACAAAATCTTTGAAATCAATCTGTGTTTTAATTTCTCACGTCCTGTTTTTGAGTTTAAGAATATAATATCTACAGGTCAAACAAGCTCAAGGACCTCTCTGTTTTGTTTTGAATTGGCTAGATGGATTTTGTTTGATGGACACTCAAACTTCAGGACAGAAAGATTGGATACTTTAAATTTCATATAAATACGCAAGGATTGTACTGAAAGAAATAAACTATTATTGGAATACTTTTGAGTTGAGTATTTCTCGCTGTGCTTTAAGAATAGCACATAATTTTGAGCGGGCCTTTACAGCAAACAAACTTTGATTCACTTCTACATGTCTGCGAGATACCTCCCACCTCTGCCAGATTATGCAAATCATTTCAAAGGGATCAGTCAGCTGCATAAATGGATGAATATCGCACAATGAAAAATTTTCCACCTCCAGTTGCTTCCTGCATTGTTGTTGGCATATAGCGAAGTGGCAAGTCCCCCATGCAGTGCAAATGTTTTGGCTTGCTAGGGTAACATGGAGATTGTTAGGATGTGCCAGCTCCTCAAGAATAAATAAAAAAGGAAAAAAGAAAGCTATAACAGGAGCAAAGAAAACTCACCAGCTGGAAGGGAGGGAGGTGCAGCCTGCAGCAGTTCAAATGCAAAATGAGCACCTTAGGGCAGCAGCTGCTCATCTTTCCCAAAGTTAAAGGGCCAGGCACCACAAAAGCCTGCTGGAAAAGGCTCCTATAGAATGGCTGATTTATTTCAGAGTAAAAATAATGACAAACACAGAACAAACAAATATCAGTCCCCATAGGGAGCAAAGTGTGTTGCTCACACTGTTACAATTTCAATTCAATTTCACTGTTCATTTTCAATTCACTCACACCATTTGCCCACCCCATGCAGACAGGCAGGCAAATTCCTTAGATTTAAGGGTGCAATTCACAGAAAACAAAATGAGAGGACTTTTGTATTTCCCTGCACTGGGTTAGTCCCCCTACACTAATTAGAGCAGTCAGAGCACTGTTCTAAATTGAATTGGTAGCCTATGCTTCCAGGGAATCATTGAGGTAGCTGGGGACTGCTGGAGCTTAGGCATACCGAGGCCATGCCCATTCTCCCCAGCCACACCCTCTGTTCTGACTGCAGTCAAGAGGTCTGGCACAAGAGGTCTTAGGTCTCCCCTCCCCATCTACAGGGGAAATCGTCCTTTGGTCATGTAAAGTTGGCTTTACAGCATCCTTGGGCTGATGAATCCATGCAAAAGCTGCCTTAACTCAAGGATAATTCTATTCTGTATGGATTCTTACACCACATTTATCATAGTCATATTTGAGCACCTTCTAGTAGTGCATTAAACAACATGACTAACATTTGTCATGTGTTTGTTCTCTCCTCCTCTCCCTGGGGGGAGAAGCGTGTGCAGTGAACTGTCTTGTTTTGGTAGGGGTTTTTGTTTTGTTGGAGTTTTTTTTTGGGGGGGGGCTTATAAAAATATACATTATGCTATGTATTTATGTTACTGAAGGCAAGGTAAAAGAAATGCCCCTTGTACTTGGAATAGGAGGTGTTGAGGTTTGTGATGGTCCTTAGTTCCTGGGGAAGTCCATTCTATAGTCTCAGACCTGCCCCCTGAGAATGTTCTGTCTCCCACACAGATTCTAGCCCACAGCATCAGCCTCATATATTTACACAGCTACATACACCATCAGACTATATCCCAGTAAGCCTATATATTATGTATCGAAAAACAATTATTATTACTAATTATTTAGGCAGAGAGCAGAATAAAATGCCTCCTTTTCTTGATGACCAAGGATTCCGTTCCTCATCTAAATGGCTTCTTGTTTAGTTGATATACTATGTATAGAGACTAAGATAACTTGTGTTTATAAATATAATAGATTAAGTAGGTAAAGGTAAAACAGACTAGATGAGATAAACAGAACCCTTAATGAAGCCCTATCTTTAAGAGGACTGATTTTAAACCTCGTTTAGATGAAAGGGTTGGTGGTCAATATTTGCTCAACTTGATTTTTAACTTTTTTTTGTATATATACCTAGGCACTTTCCCCGCTACTGCTTTAAAATAAGTTATTGGAGATAGGGAGGAGGCAAAACAATGGATTAAAGCACTAGCTTTTCATGTATGAAGACCAGAGTTTCAGTTCCACTGACAAGAGATTGCAAGCAAGGCTGCTTCAAGGGCTCGATTGTCATTTTAGCTGTGCTGGTGTAAATCAGGAGCAACTCCAAAGTCAATGGAATTACACTGTTGTAAAATTAGTTTAAATTAGAGAAGAGTTAAGCCCATTGTTCCAGCACAGTCCCTAGCAGAGGTTTGCTCAGAGCACCAATCAATACGCAGTCAAGCACAGCTGTTGTTCTCTCCTCATGACAGGCAGAGGACAGTAATAACAGCAATACTGCAAGTCAGGATTGAGAAGCATCAGCAAATCTGCACAAATAACCTTACGCAGCATCTTCTCACATTATGACTGGCTTTATTCGTTTCTTATATACAAACACCAAACATATATTAATATAGATTATTTTATACTGGACTTAATATTAATGCTGATTTTCTTATGTGTCTTATTTGTTGTGCTAAATCACTGACGATGTTCTGGTAATCCTTTACTCAGATTTAAATTACTCAGATGACTTGGCGCTCTGAGTACATTTGATGTAAAGGCTGCCTGAGAAATGAAAAGTGCTGAGCCTCTAATTTGGAAATTTTGTTTCTCTTGG
The DNA here is from genome assembly GCF_965152235.1 of Eretmochelys imbricata. Classification (NCBI taxonomy): domain Eukaryota; kingdom Metazoa; phylum Chordata; order Testudines; family Cheloniidae; genus Eretmochelys; species Eretmochelys imbricata. Next base: position 68,390,228 of record NC_135579.1, on the reverse strand, counting down.
GCTACCAGGCACTATGGTTAATTTCAGCTGCTGGCAATAAACAACTCCAACATGAGGGCTATTAAGAGACAATCATTCTAAGTAAGCCTCATGGGTGACACAGAGACTATGCTGCCAGGAATCGGTTTTAAAACTGAACAGACACAACTATGCAGAAAATGCAACTCAGCCACACGGATTAATGAGACACAGAAATAAAATAAAATTCTGGCTAACAAAACTCAATGTTCTGTTTTACCTGTATGTGATTTTATTAAGTATGTATCGTTAAACTTGAAAGTAACCTATTAGGTATTCTTTATTACTGTACTTAGACATGCTACTGAATTTAAAATCATCCATAAATAGTTTTCTATTCTAAGAATGTTTTAATATGAAAATAGTGTTCTTTTCCCTAGAGCTTTTCATTGCAGTTTCTTTTATAGAAACCCAAAGAGATTTTGTAATGCTGAAACTAAACTGGTTTAGTATGGTAATAGTCGATTTTAATATTTTCATCTTATACGTGTTCAGAAACACTAAAAGTCAAACACTTCTAAGCATGCTCCCCCCGCCCTCCTCCTCCACACACACTTTCCTCAATGATTGTTTAAAACTGTTTTGTGGATTTTTAGACTGAGTAATACCACGGCTGTTTCACAGCATAGCCTGAGGCTGCAAATGCTCTGAGTCCTCAAACATTATCCTTCAAAATTTTTAGAAGTATCTCAATGCTTTGTTTAGCAATCTCATGGATTCTCACACTGAGGTTCAAGCAGCCGAGTATTCGCAATAATTAACAATCCGTCCAACTTTTTAAATAATACATATTAACGTATTATATATTATACATATATAATACATAATAACATATACTGTGCTGATCACATCTCATTGTTAACTAGACACATCATCAACTGCTGATCATTGAGGGTCTTATCTTCAGCTGGTATAAATCAGCATAGCTTTGTTGACTTCAGTGGAGAGATATGAATTTACCCCTAAGAATATTTTCTATTTAAGACTATTAGGGTTACCAAATCCAGCATAAAGGGTTCAACAGGGTTATGAGTGGATATCTCCAAACATGAGAATATTTGGATGAATATTTACTTAAGAAAATCTAGTGGTAAGAAATTTCTGCCTGCAGATGCTCCATTTTACTTCTGATAATAGATTTCTAGTTTGTCTTAATTTATGATAATATATCACTTTAAGAGCTGTAGCAGGAATTAATTATGGGAACAAATTAATTTGCTGATGAGAACCATGCTCTTCTCAAAATAAAAACAAAAGATATTAAAATCACCCATAAAATCTAATTTGCAAAATTCTCACACACTGCAAGATTATAACTGTAATTAGCTAAGAGGCATTACATAATTTTGTTTAGAAACACAGGAATGCGTTTAAAAGTAGGTTTGAATTGCAGCTGAGCACCTGAAGGGTTCTCTTTCACCATGGGTACCACATGAACTCAGTTTCTGAGCCACTCAGGCCTCTCTCCACTAGGGTGGATTTTGCATTTATTCTCTAAGGGGTTGATCGCACAGCACTAAAAATCATTATCACTGACTTCAATTAGTACAGGATCAAGCCCAAAGTCCCCGAGTACATTGAAAAGGGTTTCTGGAAGGGTATCTTGCATAATTCTGCTGAAACACACAGGCTGATTTTTAACTTGTATCAATAGGTGCTTTACCCCTGTTGTTGCCCCTAGCTTTGTCATTAGCAGTAGAGTGAATTTAGGAAAATGGTCAGTTTCACTACTGCTATTAAGATCCTTTTGGGGAGCATTAGACTTTTAATCATCATATTAGTTTTAGGCTGCTGTTACTACTGCTTGGGAAAGTTGCTAGCAACAGCTGTAACAAATGTAGACACTGCCATTACTGATAGGTGAAGAGGATAAAATATTAAAAAGGAAGGACTCGGGAGGAGTATATTAGCAGACAACATCTCCAACTCACAACAGCTCAGATAGGCAGCTCTGCAAGAGGGGGGAAAAGGCAAAACAACTCCCTTCCAGCAGTCAGAGGGATGTGGTGTATCAACCAGGCAAGGTACTAACAAGCTTCAACAGGACTTTATTTTCAAAGTGGAAACCTCTTTACCAAGCTGCTGCTGCATCCTCTGTAGCTTTCTCCCAGCCTCCCAACTCCTCCCCCATCCTTCCTGTTTCCTGTCCTTTCAGACTCCCAACAGCCAGTGCTCCCAATTCTAATAATTACAAGCAATATCTAAACACCACATTCCCTCCTCTCTTAAGAAACTCTCCCAATTAAAATAAACATTATTATTCTAACCCCAGGAACAAATATGAAACAAGACACTATACTTTTGGCAGAAATATTACACGGAAAACACTGTAGATACTACATAACAGAGTCTTTAGTCCAGATAGGTGGTCGTCTGGGTCTGACGAACTGTCTCTCAAGCCCCGGTTCCAGTGCAATGTCTTGTTGTGTTGGTACTAGGATGAAGTCATCCAATACAGACCGGGTGTTGGCATAATCTCCTCTTGGTGCATAGGCAGGTGCAAGATAAGAAGCATTCCATACCCCCCATCAGAAAGTCGGTAGGTGTAAGGTCCCTTCTTCTCTATGATTTTAAGAGGAGCTGTGAATTTATGGTTCCCTTTGCGTAAAATTCCAGGTTTTTGTATTCTAACGAAGAAACCTCACTGAAACTTTGGTTCCTTAGCACCATGCCGCTTGTCTATGAAAACCTTAGACTTCTGGTTCTGTTCAACTGTTTTTCCTCACATCATCCTCATTTGGGGCATCAGGTCGTGCCTTTAACAATCCAGCAATGTTCAGTTTAGTATTCATCTGTTTCCCATGCAGTAACTCTGCGGGTGATCCTTGCATCGTGGCATGTCGTGTAGCCCGGTATGCTTGCAAGAAATCAGTAGTGAAGGGTATCCACAATCGCCCTTCCAGTTTAGCCGTTTGCCAACTCTCTTTCAAACTTCTGTTAAACCGTTCAATTTCCCCATTGGCTTGAGGGTAATATAGGGATGACCTTCTGTGTAAAATGTTCCTCTGTGCTAGAAAAGTTTCAAACTCCAGGGAAGTAAATTGACTACCATTATCTGAAATCAGTTCTTTGGGGTTACCTTCCCTGCTAAAAACTGAAGAGAGGAACTTAATTACTGTAGCAGAAGAGATTTGCAATGTAAACACTACCTCAAGCCATTTACTGAAATAGTCTATTAAAGTGATGGCATAACGACAGTCAATTGGAGCAGTATCAAAGGGTCCTACAATGTCAATCACCACTTTTTCCTATGCTGTCTTATCATGCGTTTGGCAAGTGACACAGAATTTTAGGTGTCAGAGTAGCAGCCGTGTTAGTCTGTATTCGCAAAAAGAAAAGGAGGACTTGTGGCACCTTAGAGACTAACAAATTTATTTGAGCATAAGCTTTCGTGATGCATCCGATGAAGTGAGCTGCAGCTCACGAAAGCTTATGCTCAATTAAATTTGTTAGTCTCTAAGGTGCCACAGGATTTTATGAGTGCTTCAGTTTGAGAGTCTATTCCTGGCCACCAGTACAGATCCTGTAGTCATTGTTTGATTCTGACAATTCCTTGATGAGTATCGTGTGCCAGGTGTGAGTTTTGACTGTAATTATTCTGGCACAAGGAGCTGGTGTGTACCTTGTAGCACACAGCCATCAAACAAAGAAAGCTCATCCCAAACTCTAAAATAAGGCAGCAAAACTGGGTCAAGGTTTTTAGGGTGACTGGGCCATCTCTTTGTCAGAAATTCCCATAGGTTTTATTGAATTGGACATGCTGAACAAGCAGCTTGAAATTGTTCTCTTGTAACTGCAGTGAGAGTGCTAGTAATAAGTGCAACCACTACATCCTCATCCTCCGGTGGACCATCTGGTGAAAGCAAAGGCAAGCGAGAAAGGCAATTAGCTACCACATTTTGGTTTCCAGGCTTATATTCCAATTCCTAATTGAAAGAGAGTAGACTTGCAGACCATCAAACAATATGGTATCCTGCTCTTCCCAGTCCTTTCGTGGTGAGCAATGTTGTCAAAGGGCTGTGGTCTGTGTGCAACTTGAATGTGCAGCCCCACAGGTAAGTTCTCCATTTTTCAGCAGCCCAGACACAAGCAAGTGCTTTTTTTTGACTGTAGAATATTTTCTCTCAGCATTACTTAGTGTCCTTGAAGCAAATGCAACAGTCCTCTCTGTGTTGTCCTCATGCAGTTGTGTGAGAACAGCCCCAAGTCCATAATCAGAAGCAACAGTAGTTACAATTGTGAGCAATGCAGGACTGAATAGTGCAAGTACTGGACTATGTACAATCAAGTCTTTCACCATTTCAAAACTAGCTTGTGCATCCATTGTCCACACTAAGGTTGAACTTCTCCGTAGTAATTCCCGTAATGGTTAGGTTTGCAAATCTGTTGGAGGAGGAGCATTTGAAATTGCCAGGATATGATCTGGATCAGGTTTTAGTCCAGCCCGTGAAATTGTATGCCCCAGAAAGGAGAGTTCAGTTTGTCTAAATGCAGTTTAGTACAGACAGCAGATTATTGTCATGCTCCTCAGAAGTATTTCCAAACATGATAATATCATCCAGATAGCACTGAACTCCACGTTGATTCTTCAGAATCAATGACATTATTTTTTGAAAGGCACTTGGGGCAGATGCAAGACCGTATGGAACACGTTTAAAATGAAATAGTCCCTCATGTAATAAATGCTGTGAGGTCTCTGTTATCTTCATGCAACATAACCTGGTGGTATGCACTCTGCAAATCAAGAGTAGAAAACATCTTTGCTCCACGGACTTCTGCAAATACTTCTTCTATGTGAGGAAGAGGATGGCTGTCAATCACAATAGCTTTATTTGGCTCCCTTAAGTCCACATAAAGGCGAATGCCTCCACCCTTCTTCTGCGTCACTACTATAGATGAAACTCATTCCGAGGAGTCTCTCTCTTCAATAATGTCCTTTTGAACAAGTTTTCTAAGTTTCTCTGAAACAGCTTCCCTGACTGAAAATGGTAAGTGCCATAACTTCTGTCGTACCGGCATCATCACATTATTCCGCATTTTAACTTTATGCAGAAACCCATAAGCACAGATGAGTTTCTCCTCAACCTGGTGTTGGGTCCCAGGTGAAACTGGTGTGAGTACCGCAAGAGTGTTTTGTTGAGGAAGATCAATTCGTCCATTAACTACCCTGAGATTTAAAGCAGCCAATAAATCTCTGCCAAGGAAAGAAGTGCCTTTGTGGACAATGTAGAAGTCTGCAGTTACACAGCAATCATAACTATTGTTATGACAAAAGTAACCATCGTTGGCAGGCAGCCACATACTGGAATATGGTTTTTCAAATAGCACACCAAGTGAAGCTTGGGTTCAGTAAGAGGCACATCTTTAAAGTAATGCAAATAGATGGAATCAGGTAGTAAAGATACTGCTGAGCCAGTGTCCAACATTAGCTGAATAGAGTGTGGTTTGCTTGAGGGTATGGCGGAAACGTTTACAGTGCACTTTATCTGTTCTGGCAGATGTGCAGTAGTGATTTTGTCCACTCTCAGCACAAAAACATCTGGTATTGTAACTACATGCACCTGTTGATTGAACTGGCTACTGCGACATACTTTAGCAAAATGCCCAATCTTTTTGCAATGATTGCACTGAGCTACTTTTGCCAGACATCCTGTGTAGCTTGCAAGGTGTTGTGGGGATCCACAGCGAAAACATGTTTTTACTGTATTTTCAATTTGCTGATTTGGTGGTTTTTCATTAGTTTTCCTTTTGCAATTGTGTGTCTGCAGTGGTAGTGAACTTTTCTGCAAAGGAGTCACAGCCTGGACTGTGCCTCCTGTATCCATGCTCATTACTTCGGCTTCAGCTGTAGCTGACTCAATCTGAGTAGCAATGGTTATTGCTTTTACTAGTGTAATTTGTGGTTCTAGAAGTAAGCGTTCTCCTGCATGAAGCATGGTTGTTTTCTCAATGAGCTGGTCTCTAATCATCTCATCTGCCATATTCCCAAAGTCACAAGTTACAATCAGACTCCTCAGGGAAGCAATATACTGCGTTATAGTCTCCCCTGGTTTCTGCTCACGCTGATTAGCTACTACATTCACTTTTGGCACAAAAAAATTCTTTAATGCAGTGAAAGTGCAGTCTCATATTTATCATCTGCAAGGGGAAAGTGTAAAATATACTCTGCCTTCTACTCCATGGCAGTGGATTAGCAGAGCATGCTTTCTTACTTCAGAAAACTCTGTAGCACTGACTGCAAGCAGATAAGTCTCAAACATATGAATCCAGGTAGTAAAAGCAATTGGAGGCTCACCTGGGCTTTGCAGAAAGGGTGCAGGTGGGTTCAGAGGCAGAAGATCCATCCTCATCGCCAAAATATTGTATCAACCAGACAAGGTACTAACAAGCGTCAACAGGACTTTATTTTCAAAGTGGAAACCTTTTTACCAAGCTGATACTGCACCCTCTGTAGCTATCTCCCAGGCTCCCAAGTCCTCCCCTGCCCTTCCTGTTTCCTGTCCTTTCAGACTCCCAACAGCCACTGCTCCCAATTCTAATAATTATAAGCAACATCTAAACACCACAATGGTGTTTCATATTTATAAGAGAGTTACTAGCCAGAGGCTGAGGTAAACGATAGAGCGTAAGTCCAGGGTCCTGGGACATTGTGGGGAGTTCACCCAAGGGAGGACAAGCTGGTTTAGAATTGCCTGGCATCATTGTGGCACATCTGATTCTATCTCTGTGAGTGAGTCTGTAGGAGCTCTGCCAGCCAACGCTGCCTGGGGGGGGGCGGGGGCGGGAGGGGGAGGTGGCAAATCAGCTCGTTTACCACCACTCTAGCAATGTCCACTTCCTGGGCAGTGCTGCTACATTTAGGGCTGTACTGTTTGGCAGCAGGCTCCCTATAGAGCGGGTGGTTGTGAGTGCCTAATTATTTTCTACCAACACCCCTTTTCCCTAATGGACTTTCCAACACTGGGGCCCTACTCCAAGATCTGCACAAGCAAAAGCCAGTGCAGACCTTGAATGAATGGGACATATTCTGATCTGTTATTCTGGAGTAAATTGGCTTCTGGAGTAAATTGGAGTTATTTCAGATTTATACTGGTGTAGTCAAGATCAGAATCTGAACCATCTCAAGCAGCTTGGGGTATATACTACACAGGGCTTTAAAAAAAAGTGCATGCACTATTCACTCACAGCAAGTCGAAGCTTTAAATTGTGACTTGGATATATAACCATGCAGCAGTGCTTGCATCTGTAGAATTGGAAAATAAATTTATTTTCCATAAACATTCATTTGGAACAGCAATAATGTTTTAGCTTTTACTAATCTCAACCCTTCAGGTGTGATTAAGTAGTTCAGCACCAGAACCAAATGAAAAATTGAGTGACTTTACTTATTCGAGTTTAATAACTTCTTAATTTAAGAAAGGATATTTATTTTCCCATAAAATATTGGAATTTTTTTGGATTAAAACACCTTGCCTTTTAAAAACGCCAAGGAAAAGCTAGCTTGCTGGTGCTTTGACTCTGTGTTATCCTGCCATGTGAATGACCAGAGCTTTTCAGATGGAGTCTTGCTCTCAGAAAGCAGAATGACCAAGGTACAGATCAGGAAGATGTTGTGTTCCGTTTCCAATGCTTTGGCTCTTTACCATCCATCCTAGATGTAATCTTAACTAAAGCTATGCATGTGGCATTTATCCTTCCTCTGCCCTCCCACTTTGAAAATAGATGATTTAAAAATATTGTTAATTCTTGCAATATTGGGTGTTCTTTTTCAAGTTCCATCTGCTGGATCCTCTGATTATGCAATAATCTCAGCTTTCATTTTAAAAATTGAGTTTCTGGCTCTCATGGAGAAAAGCTTGAAAATGTGACCTCAGTGCATCCTAAGGCTTAAAATCCAGGAGATGAAAAATACCCAGCTCCCCCACCCACCCACTCCCCCAAAAAATCCTGTAATTTTTAAATCAATTTCATAATTTTGGGGGGCCCAACTCATTTTTGAACACTTGTGGTTGGCAATATTGCTTTAAAACCTTATGTTTACATAGCTCTCAACAGCTAGAACAATCTATATGTGTTTTAAAGAATTTATATAGAGTACATCATAGTGAAAACTAGATTTTATTCCATAAAAATGCCCACATTGGCAGCACCTAGAAGTTGTGGGTAACAATAACAAAAAATAACACTATTCATATAGCAAATATAAGCAAAGAATTTATGGGGAAGCCAGGGATGTTCAGATTGGTGAGTATTTTCCTAACTACACATCATTTTTGCTAAAAACCCTACACTGTTTTGTATTTTCTTCTTGTTCTCCACTGTTCTGCATGAGAACTGTGCCTTGCTGGAGTAGGTGGTTCACAGCAATCTACAATTTTTCATAAACTTCATTTACAGGTATATAATAGCTAGTTATTACCTCTAGGTTAGAGGATAATCCCAAGGGTCTAATTAATGAGTTAGAAAGCAAAAGGTGTGAAAACTAGTTTATACCAAAAAACAACAACAACAACAAAAAAACCCAAAACCCTAATGAAATTGCACCCACTTGTTTAATAATTGATTGTACTAATTTTAAAATGTACTTCATAACTAAATCGGACATACATAACACATTGTGCAAAGACATTGATGCATGATTGTTTTGTGACTACTTCCCAAGGACTGAGATTTGTTTCTCCCTAAGGACCATTCTTAGGACCAGAGGAGGTAATGCTTTATGCTAAGGATAATATACCATGTACAAAATTTTCTTTACAAGAGTGTTTTAGTGACTCTTTACAGCTTGCATATACGTGTTTAATTTTCTTTCTGGCCAGGGAGGTCATTTAGAATTCAGAGATATCGAAAGGGTATTCTGAGTAGAACAACTTCTCTTTAAATTTGTTTCAGAAAATTTTGTTGACTGTGCAAATTGAAAAATTGTGATTCCTAAGATTTTTACAAGTCAGACCACCCATATAAAAAGAAAATAGACATTGAAAAAGAGGAAAAGCTTGTTTGCTTCAGAAGTACAGAATGAATTAAACGGGTTAATCTGTAAATTTGGAGGCTTAGATTCAGATTACATCTAGAATACCTTTTGTCAGGGTAAGGACATGGAGTTGTAGAAAGTACTCCAAATTCCTGTCTGTTGGGGAGCTGTAAGTAACTAATGCAGGCCAAACTGCAGGCCAGGAAAGGGGCATGCGCAGAGATTACATTGATTCAGCACATACCTCGCCACTTATGAAAAGCTGCCCTCCCCAGCAAACACCCTGAGAGATGTCAGTTGGTTTTTCCGGCATAAATGACACCTCTCTACACCATCATCAATGACACTAGCCCCAAGTTTGGACACAAACCCTGACATTATAAGAGGATACATGTAGCTGAACACTTGTGGCAGTGTGAACCCTATTAAATTCAGTGGGGCTCTTTGTGAGCACAAGTGTCCATATGTGGGGATCAGATTGTAAGCTTTACGCCTTAGTGAGCACTAAGCACTTGGGCCCAGATTCCCAAAAGTATTTTGGAAATCAGCAGGAGTTGAGTGCCTTTGAGGATCTAGGCCTTGGAATTTTGATTCATTTTCTTTAAGAAAAAATATACCTATTTTCATATAAGATTTAATACAAATTCTCTACAACCTGCATATCAACTAACCCGGTGAACATTTATATATGCAGTTAAATATAAATCACCAATTAAAGGTGATGTACAACATTTGCACAATACAAACTACAATTTAATAGACTAAATATTAGGGTCCCTTACTCTAAATACATTTTTTTTTAGTTATGGCTCATGAAGGCCAATTTTCCCCTGCACATTTCACCTTGTTAGTGCAGAAAATACTGTTTTATCTCACTAGTTAACCAATGTACAGGTTACTGCTTGTTTTGTTGTTGTGGCATTGAAAGAAAATTCTAATACTCTTATTACTGCAGCTAAGGAAATGGGAAACAATCCTTCTGAGAACCTGTCAGGTTTCATGCTCATCACAAACCAGCTGGTGCTTAAAATTAATTACAAACGGTTACCGAGGTAACACTAAATCATGCTTGAAAGTTTCAATATTGTTTATCCTTACAAGTTTCCACAGCAATTTCAATCACATGGGTGCAAAATTGTGAGCTTGAGGTTTAGTGAAGAATGCAATAATCAGGACCCTTTTTGTCTCTCCCTTCCACAACTAGCCATAGAGTTGTCTCTTGTTGCATGCTGTTTTAAAAACGTTTGAACTGTGGATATCTACCTTAAAAAGGGTATTCATTAAATTCCTGCTGGTCACATCAAATGCCTGCTGTTCAAATCATGGATTCTTAGATCACTGTTAAGTTGATACGGATTTCATATGTTCAATTAAAAGGATACAAAAATATAACTGTCTTGAAAGGAGAGAATGACTGTTTTGACATTATTTATAAATACAGAGGCATTGCACTACTGGCAATCATAATAGCCACCTCCCATCTGCTCTGCTTCTATCAACCTTGCATCAGGCAGTGCCAAACAAATCTTTTGTAACAGTCAATTACTTACACTTGGAAGAGAAATTCTATTTTGAGTAGAGAGCTTGCTTTTTTGGTGCATGGGTTTACCCACTGTCTCTTTCTAAATTCTGGAGCTTGGTCTTTTTGTACACTTTGATCCCTGAAGTAGCATTTAAATGCTATAGTGATGGGCACTGAACAGAGTCCCTTTTATTCTGAAGCTGTGGAATTTGCAACACAATTCACCCCTAGCCATAGAGTTGGGCTCCAGAATTTCAGCTCTCAAAAATATAATTCCATTCCCAGCCCTTAGGGTTCTGCAGAAAACCTTGTAAACATGCATTGAATGTGAATTGATGCCCCTCTCAATCTGGAAGGAGCTGAAACAATGGTTCTGAGAAGTATGAACTGTCTCAGTCATCTCGCTCATGGCTACATGAATTCTGCCATTCCACATCCATGGGATTTGGCACCTTCCCCAAGATACAACAGAACTCAGCATTTCTGGTGCAGAATTCATTAGTTTGCTGCATCCAGGAACCTGGCATTTTCTTTTCTGTCTCCCTGCTCCGGTGGGACCCTAATGCAGCTGCCCCTTGCTTTGCACCTTTCCCCACAGGAGGAATTAAACTGGATGACACTGCATGCTCCCTGCACTGTTCTATAGACTAAAGCAACAGCTGAGGCTCAGGGAACTGAAAAGATGAACCACTTGAAGCAGACTACAAACTCCTCCCCACTGCCCCGACACACTTGGACAGGGAAATCAGAGTGGGGGAAAAGATTCTGAGTTGAGCTGCAAAGCAACCTTGGGACTGCAGAGCCAGCTGGAGAACACAGTGAAAAATCCTACTCTTAACAAAATGATTGCTGAAAATAAGCATGGACAAATTGTTCATCAACAAGCATTTTCAGCTATAATCCATAGCTGTGTGTGGGAGGGGAGGAGAGATGAGATGCAATTAACCTTGCCTTAAAATTTAGGGGTGGTTGCTGTGAAATTTGGTTCTATTGTGGCAAAGTGTACACAGGGCTCTGATGAGAGGACACTCCAGGTCTCAGAGTTACCCCACCGCAAACCCCCTACCACCCTCACATAGCTGAACCCTGAAACCCCAAATGGGAGGGGCCTCCGGGAAATAATTGTTGAGAATTTAAGACTTTGTGTTGGTCCCAGGATATTAGAGAGACATGATGGATGAGATAATATCTTTTATTGGACCAACTTCTGTTGGTGAGGGAGACACAGTTCTCTTCTTCGGCATGCGGTAGTAATGTTACTCAGAAAATACCTCTGTATTTGTTTATCATGACAGAGGTTTCAATATATTTCTTACTCAGCCAACATTATGGCATGGATTAAAAAAAACAGTCAAAATTAACTTGGAATGCTTTTAGTGAAATAGAAACTATAGGCCTAATTATAGACAGAGCTGGGAGCACTGAGCATGCACCAGCCCTGGTCTGCAGGGCCTGAGGAGGAATTTCCATGCAACTGTTCCCTCTTGGCTGCTAGGTGAGTCACTGGAAGTGAGAGCAGAGAGACTGCCTTACTTGTGTTTTCAGTGATGGTACGTGTTACTGTCACAACGCCTGTCAAAGTTTGTGGAAGTCTTTCAGGTGGCTTTGGATAAGGGCCTTTGGTTTGGAATTAAAGAAACTCTACTTCCCATAACCTCCTCATCTTTAGTTAACTTAAAACAGCTTCCAAAAGTCAGTTGAAGCATTTGCCCCTTAATTATTTGTGCTATTACAATGCTCATGAATAAGAACTGTGACTAAAACCAGGTCAGCTTTTCCATACAGTTCTGATGCTGAGCCAGTTCTGATGCTGACCAACTACAATTTTATTTCAGCCAGAGGTTTCTTCTGAGGAGAAACCATGATCAAACTGAAATGACTATTAAGGCCAGGTCTGCACTACAGACCTATATTGATATAACTACGTCGCTGAGGGGTGTGAAAAATCCACACCCCGGAAAGATGTAGTTATACCAACCTACCCCCCCCCGCCCCCTCCCACACACATAGACAGTACTAAGCTGATGGGGAAGTTCTCCTGTGGGTGTTGGAACATCTTCACTAAAGTGCTACAGCGCTGTATGTGAAGATAAGCCCTAAGATCTGGGATGAGCCATCCAAGTTCATTTCCATTGGTGACCTAAGCTACAGCTTGGACTCAGGTCTGAAGAAGTGACAGGTTAATACTGTAATACCAGCATTCCACCTGGCTATCAAGTTTGTTTTTCTTAATCTCATGCTGCATTGTATGAGTATATGTCCTCTGTGTGTGCTGCTTGTCAGATAATACGAGGTTGCTATAGCAATTGCTTTTAAAAAAATGAATTGTGGGGAATCCCTCAGGCAAAAATGATGATAAATGACCAATCCTTAATAGAAAACTGCCCAACAGTATTAGGGCTAACTTATGTCCAATCTTTCTTGAATTCTATTGGAACCGTTTGGGGAAAAGGATTAAATACACTGTACTTTATGAAAAGAGCTCTTCTTTTCTCCTATTAACTCTTCCTGTTTTGCACCTCTTTGGGGTAGGGGTGCGGGGGAGAGAGGGAAATACAACAGTGAAGACAATCCACTGTAATATCTGAGTGTGTTTCCATCCAGGAGCTTCAAGATCTTTAATACAGTGGAGATAATTATCCCATATTACAGAAAGGGAAAATGGGCCGGCAGAGAGGTTATGTGATTCAAACAAAGTCACACACACAGTCATTGTCAAAGCTGGGAAGAGAACCAACATCTCCCAACACCTGCTATTTGTGCTCTAGTACTACACAAATTCTGCCTCCAATACAAAAAAAAAATATATTCTACACTTACAAAAATCACATTTCCCCACAATGCTTTAGGTAATGAATATCTGAACATGTAATACAAATCAAATATGAAAAACACACAGACAAAATTCTGTCTTTTCCTGACTTAAGCCCTATATATACGACTTTGGAAGGCTTGAGCCTTGCAGGCTAAATAGTTTCACAAATGTCTCTCACTCCCAAAATAAACAAACAACCCCCATTGGAGCATTTGCACATCTTGGGCTGTGCTACCGCAGCCCACATACTATTGCCACCTGACTGAACTCAATGCCTCAGCATCCATCTGCCCCACTATTACCCAAGTAGTTGACTGCAGTTCCCAGGTAGCCTCCTGGGATGATTTAAGAATTCTACAGTTTTAAAATAAATTAGCTAAGTCTCTAAACAAAGTTTCGGATATATCAGAAGAGGAAAAGGAAGATGAAGATGGGACTAAACTAAGAGCCAGAGACACAAAAGGCAGCACCAGCATCCCGTTGGAGAACTCTATGGCTTTGAAGTATTTCCAACAGCAAAAGTAATCTCATGGAACCTTATGACTCAAACTAGCTTCCTTGCCGCAAGTAGAATTAATAATTATAGGTTATTAAATCAGCTGAAAGAAATAGTTGTCAGTAGCAGTATCTTCTCATAAGGTCATTATGGCTTTACCCAAGTGTTTGTAACTGCAGTATGAACGCAATTAATTCCAGAGCTGTGTGCATCTTCAGGTCTCTAAAGTCCAGGAATGGGAAGCTTAATGGAAATATTTAGAAAGGATAACAATAATAATATGCAGCTCTCATATAGCTTTCATCTGTAGATATCAAGGCACTTTACAAACAAGGTCAGTATCATTATCATTTTACAGATGGGGAAAGCGAGGCACAAAGTGGTTAAAGTGAGTTGCCCAAGGTGACCCCGCAACCCAATTCCAGAGCAAGAGATAGAATCCTAGTCCTCTAAGTACCATTCCAGTGCTCTATTCATTAGGCCATGATAGACAAACTACTTTATACATTTAAAAACAGCATCATAGACTAATCTAAGTAATTCCTGCCCACCACTTAACCACAGTCCTGACTGCTCAGGAATCATGGCACAAGGGAATAAGTTATAGGAATTAATGGTACCCGTTGCTATGCCTTCCTAGTCCCAATGGTTTTCTCCAGTGATGATAGGCAAAGCAGCGTAACCAGAGTATGCTTCGGCCTAGCTGCATTCTAACAGAGAGCCTGCATGTGTCTAGCTACATCTTTCTAGTTCTTACACTGCACCCATCACTATAATATTTGAGCATAATTTTAGTGGATTTACACTTTCCCCTTTTCCCCCTCTTACAGAGATTCAGCATTTAGACAACGCTGCACCAGCGTCTGCTGGAGTATGATGCCACATGAAGGGCCAACAGCAGAACTACAGTGCCTATACTGTGGAAGACCAGGACACTTCACGTCGGGCTGCCCTGCTAAAGTCCGATCCGCACCCAGGTCAGGGAATGCCAAACCCTGGCCCCTCTAGGGGGTCTGGGATGGGGTGGCACTCTCCGCCTCTCATTGGTATCAAGCATCAGTACCTGTCTGCTTGTACCTTGGTGACAACCAAGCGGGTCCCAACACATTTCCAGCTCCACTGCAAGTCTGATAACCCTCCATCTCTGAGGTCTACCTGCAGACACTGGTGGTTTTGGGTCTCAGGCAACTGTATGGATCAAGACTTTGCATAAGTACATCAGATCCCCATCCAAAATAAGGACACACCGGACCTGATGGAGCCTATCGGTGGCTTGCTCCTTTCCATCAGGCCCGGTTACTCACCAGACTGCACCCTGGTGGTTGTGACTCTTCAAGGTCTCCAAGAGATCCTACAGTTTGGACTTAAATGAGCACCACACTTTCCGGTATTTCTCAGCATGCCCTGGCTCACTACCCACAACCCATGCATTCAGGGGAGGGCAGGTGCGATACAGTTCAACTCCCTACATTGCTGACAGTTCTGTTTCCTGAAACCCAACTGTGGGGACCATAGACTGGAAGCCCTTTATGGTTCAACGTGTCTTCCTCATGGTTCTGAATCTGAACAGGTTAATCGCCAGGGAATCTTGTTACGTTCTGTGGTCTGGTCCACTGCCTCCACATTATTGCTTAAATACAAGGATTTTGCCAATGTGTTTGAGAAAAAGAACACAAGACACTCTGCCACTCCGTCACAGCTATGACTGTCACATCAACCTTTAGCCCTGAGCAGAAGTCCCTTTTGGCCGCATTTACTCCCTTTTGGAGCCAGAACTTGAGGTTCTCCATGACTACCACCAGGAAAATCTACAAAAGGGATTATCTGTCCTTCTACTTCTCCAGCCAATTTTCTTTTTAAAGAAAAAGGTGGGTCGCTAAGTCCCTATATCGACTATCAGGTGTTAAACAGAGTAATGATTTGACACAGAAACCCTCTCCCTCTCATTAATGAGCTTTTCAAAAGATTTTGCTCTGCAACGGTTTTTCCTAAGCTGGACTTTCAAGGGACCTATAACTTGGTCCATATTAGAGAGGGAAATGCATACATGTATGAACACTGAGTACCTGTTCATGCTGTTCAGCCTGTGCGATGCCCCAGCAACATTCCAGCACCTTATAAACAATCTCTTCAGGGATATGTTAGACTGCTAAGTAGTCATTTATCTGGACAATATCCTCATCTTTTCTGACAATTAGGTTTCTCATGATCAGCATGTCTGTAGTGTCCTAGAAAAATTCGCTAACACCATCTATATGTAAAGACCAAAAAATGCAAATTTGGCAGGATACAATAGAATTCCTTAGTTACATTATCTTCCTCTAAGGGACTAACCATGGACCCAACCAAGGTGGCAGCCGTCTCTGATTGGGCTGCACCAAAAGACACCTGTGGTATCAAACAGTTCCTGGGCTTCTCTAATGTCAACCTACTAGGTTGGGATCAGGTGCCATCAGTACATTTAAATGTTGTAATGGCAAATGCATTCACACACTTACCCGAAGTTCCTTCTCCTGCACTGGGCTTGCTCATGCTCACTTGCCAGGACTGACTGGACTGAGGTGGAGTCTCAAACAAGTCCTGACACACAGCATAGCTGGATCCCTGATCACATGTCCACCATCCTACTCCTCCATCTCCTCCTCCTCCTCACTGTTCGTGGCAGGGATCTGTGTGTAGGTTCCTCAGAGGTATCCACAGTACTCTGCAGGGTGCTGATGCAGTCGCACCAATTATGGCGGGCAGCATATTGTAAAAGTGGCAGGTCTGCAGCTCAGCACTGGATTGACTGTTAGCCTCCTTGTTCTTCTGGTATACTAGCTGCAGTTCTTTTACTTTCACATGACACTGCTGCTGATCCCCTTTATAGCCTTCACTTGGATCCCCCATGCAATCTGCTTGTAGATGCTGACATATCTACAACTGCTTTACAGCTGTGCTTGCATAGCCTCTTCTCCCCACAGGCCCAGGAGATCCAATTTCTCCTGTCAGCTCCAGGAAGGAGCATGTTTGAAACGTGCAGCCTGCATGGTCGGTTGGGCAGCTGCACACAAGGGAGAGCTGCTAAGTGTGCTCACCAAGAAGGGCAATCAGGAAAAGGCATTGCAAAAATGTTCAGGGTTTGTATGCGGGGAAATTGGTTTCTGGTCTCTGTGACCCCTGGGCAGTAGAGTTCCCAATTGTGACCACAGCAGTCAGTGTCAGGCATTGTGGAACCGCTGTTGGAGGACTGTTAGGGTCTACACCTGCACTGCATCGACCTCGGTATGTTGACCATGACTCAACACTGTTTGGGGAAGTGATGTGACTGCATCATCATAACAAAGTGCTTACACTGGAAGGAGACAAATTTAAGCATAGACACATACACAACGAGGTCAACACAAGGCAGCTTATGTCAATCTAAACTTTGTAGTGTAGACCAGGCCTAAGATACATGAAATCAGTGGCCATGTTTGCAAATGTTATCCACAGTTGTTGTTGGTTTTTTTTTTTTTCATGCAGATTTGTTATTCACACAATAGTTCATGTAACCGTATATGTGAAACAAAAAATACTGAGCTAATGGGTTCTTTACAAACTTTTCACTTCACCTACCACTGGACTTTATTTGTAGGGTATACTTGGTCACCCAAGTCTCATAGCTTTGTTTTTCCTCCCTGATTGGTTGATCAGCTTTTAAAGCAAAACAATGAGTGAATAGGAGAGAAACAGCAAATCCTTTCATTTGTGCCCGGATACCCATGTACTCATGTAACTATGTGTGCAATCATCACTATACAACTATTCATGAGAACAAAATGTGGGTTCACAAGAATATTCAAACACAACAATGTTCACAAATATTCTTCATGCAGTATTTTAACACTGACAGATGCCATCAAGGTGAGAGTAGGGCCTTGCTTCATTCGGCCAATCAAAGAATCTAAAGACATGATCTGAAAAATATTTTAGACAATCTTTCTGAAAAATGGTGCAATTTATTGTTATTTTTCTGCTTATCTATTGTACTGTTTTAAGACGAAAGAAGAAAGGTTAATATTAAAATTTACTACTTACTATACCCAACCAAACAAACTCGTTTCACTTCTCTAGTATTAAAAGAAAAAAGAGAAAGGAGAAAGTAAACTGTTTGTCAACAAGCAGGTAATTTTAAGCTCATTACAATTTAGAGAACAAGAACTGTTTTATCTACATTTTAAGTAGCCACCTTCAGGTAACACATAATTTTTGAACGGCTGTAGCTCTAGAAATGTCTATGACAGCCACAGAATTCCATTACTGTAATGAAGTTAACTAAGGGGATTTAAAATGTCACTTCATAACCTAAAACTGAATAAAACCCCATAATTTCCATTATGAGTATTTACACATTTTGAGATGAAGTGACTATACAATGGGAATTCTAAAAGTAATTATTTCCCATACATTTATATTCAAGGCCAAACAGTTTGTACCTGCTGGTTTGCTTTCTCGACAGAGAATTACTTGAAAGATTTTGCATTCTCCCCCAGGGGTGAAATACAATAGGAATCCATGCAGAACATCAATTTTCTTTGCTTTTGTAATGTTTACAACTTCCCTGTAGTATTTATCAAGAAATATACAACTCCCTATAGTTAGAGCCATGCAGGCTAACAGTAGGAATTCTTGGTGTTGATGGAGCTATTGATCATACAAACATTAAAATTATGTCTCCTGTAGTAAATGCCAATGAAAGAGAGGTACATTTATCAGGAAATCAATATGCTCGTCAATAGAAAGGCTAAGTTTGACAACGTAATGCAGTTGGCAGACTGAGTGGATGGTGGACCAGGAGGTATGAAACCCAGGTAGTGACCTATTTGTTTGACTTCTGGCTGTGTTAAAGCACTGTATAAAGAAACGATGTGCAGAAACAAAGAACAGGAAGCTAAGAAGTGAGCTGTTTCATTTGTTCCGCAAGAGCAAACTCTGAATTATTGCTGCAGTGACCTTTAGTTGACCAATGAAAAAAAAAAACCCCATGAACTTCTGGCTTGTGTTACCTAATACAACTTTGTTAATTGCCCTGAATGAAGGGGAACGGTGGGAGAAACAAGAAATCTAAAGTATTTGCATGCTTTTAAAAACTGAATAACTACTTCTTTTGTTTCATCTCCAGAAAACCCCTCCAGAAATTAACTTTTTTGTGGTAAACTTGCTACAGATGGTTTGTATTTTGTAATGTACTTTCAAAGGTTGAACTGTTCATGTAAGTAAAAAATTAAGCACAAGCTTGAGTTTTTGCATGGTCTGTGCCTTGGTTGAAATATCTGGGCACCAGTATCTCCACGTACAGATGGTGGTTTGTTTTTTTAAAAAACCTCTTACATTTTGTCAGGTTAAATAGTTGAGTCCATCTATGCGAATCCCCTCTGGAGAAAGTTAGATTCTATTTCAATTATATATGGGGAAATGCAGACTTTTGTTTGCTTCAAAAGCTGTTTTTGCTATCTCTTATGGTATCTATGTATTTGCAGTACTAAGCATAAGGATCACTCTCCCTCTCTCTCTCTCTCACAAACATACGCACACATACTATTTTCCAGAGCATGATTTCTAATGCCTCAGAGGCATCCTGGTATAGGATATTTGCAATACGAAGTGATGGGGAAATTCTGGAACTCTTGTTCCACTAGCACATCTGTACTCACTTATAACAAATACAGTTAGAACATACATGTCACAACTTGCCAATATTTTTAAAAAAGTCATGACAGAGTTGAATGACATCAAGGAGGAGTTGTCACTTCATCCTGTACCTCCACTAAATGCATTGATAAAATAAGACCAAAAGCTGACTAGAATTAAAAACTAGCAGCTGGTGTGACTGCTTCTCTCCATCCAATTCCAGATCAATCACTAATCTTCTGCAAGAAGATTGCTCATTCTTGGGGCGGCGTGGGAGGAGAAGGAGACTGCTCATTGATTAGCTATATAGCATCACACACACACACACGTGCCACATGAGCCATCTGCTGTGCACACTACATGGCATGTGTCTGAGGGGCATTAAAGAAAAAAGTCCTTAGACCACTTAAGACATGTATAAGCAAAACATGCACATTAATGGAAGAATTTACTATGTACATATCAGGGAGCTTAATATAATTCATTTTAAAATATGCTAAGGTGGTGCAATGCTTCTGTCCAATGCAGACATATAGTAGCATCAGTTTAAAGTTATGCCAAATGTACAGAACACATTACTTATTTTTTCAAATATATCTTGTAAAAGTGAGAGTGAAAGACCAGGGTGCTGGAACAATGTGTACAGTGGTGGTGCTAAGAGTCATTCAACCAAACTGTAAACCCTGTGTTTGAAGGAAACCACTTCAAGCCAGGGGGTGTGGCAATTCCAGCACCTCTGTAAGAGACTCCAGCAAGGAACAATTTTTAATTATTTAGGGGGTTTGTTTATAAATAGAAACTGAGGGGCAAAATGGCCAATGAAAGAGTTCTTGCTAAAGCTGCTCAACATTTTGAAAGTGTAGGTCAATTTTTCATTAATTATGTGCACAAGCTTTCATTAGTTAGGCACATATTTGCATTTGTAAGGGGATACTTCCCACTGCCTATTTCCTGCAAGTCGCCACTTGCTTCCATGCATATGTGATCGTGTATTTGTAAGCACAAATAGGTCCAGCTAACCAAAAATAAATAAAAAACTGACAGTCCGTTTTCAGATATCCTTTCAGATGTTTTATGAAAACTTGGTCCTTCGTGTTCAATTCATACTGTCCATTTAAGTTAAACAGGCAGTTTGAACTAAACACAGAAATTTGGCATTATACAAATAGCTATGAGATATTCTAATATAGGATGAATCCAGTACATTATTGGCAAGTGATGTTTCGTGACGGGGCATGGATTTCGCAAAGCCAAAAAATCTGCCATGCTTCTTAAAATGATAGGATAGCACATTGCTAGAATTATGATCTTATAAACAAAGTGGTGAAAGCCACTTTCTTCTTCTTCTTCTTCTCTCTAAAACAATTAAAAGACACAGGTTTTCACTCACTGTTCTCATTTTATCTCCTTCCCCATATCTCTTCTCCCTGTGTATTATAGAATGGTGCTAAACATTAATGAAGCAATAATTGGTGAAAGCTCAGGCAGCTATTTTTAGGGCAATTTTGTTCAATTATTTATGAGCTTATAAAAACATCCTTAAGTACTAAAAATGCATTGCTTAAATGTTATGATACTCCCAAATTGTTCTGGAGAGAAGTCTGGAGAGGATTCAGACAATCCCACTAAAACAATAACTTCAAAGTCAAATGCTTCATTTAGCAATAAACTGTGACCTTGTAAAAGAAATAAAGTTTGGAGTGTTTCTTCTTTTGAGCGCAAATAGTCTTCAGCATAAAAGGGATTGACCTTGTAGCCTGATTTGATTAGCAAGTCATGCTGGTGCTCTCCACTGTTCTGCTGGAATACAAAACACCATTCAGTGGCACTAGAAATATATCTTTTAACAAAGATTAATGTTGACCATTGTGATGACTTCTCTCCAGTTTTATTTACTTTTCAGCGCTGGGACATGGGGACATGAAGCTGTTCCTAGCCTTGCTGTGCATTCTTCCCGAGCAAGCTCCTCCACTTTAATTTGTGGTCATTTTCATCAATTTTAAAACTTTAAAATACTTTTCCACTCATCACATGGCAGATTCTGTCATTATGTACATCTTTGGAAAAAGAGAGAGAATGCATAATGTGACTGTGGAAACCAGTTGCAAACTATGGATGGTATTATAAATCAGTGGTCACGTTGATCATTTGCTAGTGGCATCTCAGGCTTCCACCAAGCCACTTCTGCACCTACCCACTGGATTTGGCCTTTTGAACATTGTTAATCACGTTCTTCTGCCATACGAGAGAAGATGACTCATAATCCAGCATAAATGTCTATTTCAAGTATTTATAGAGTAGCAATCACCACAGTATCTAGGTACTTATATATAGATAGATATAAGGTGTTGTATATCAACTACACTATTTCTGTATTGGTTATTTCTTTCTCCCCCACATCATCTAATTATTGAAAAACTGTTTTTTATGTCATATTAAAAAACTCTTCAGCTACACTGAAAGCCAGTTCAGAGACTGACAGTCTGAGAACCGAGATTATAACTGTGATTATAACTTTATTCTTTTAATAATTACTACATTATTATAAGCACACTTGGCCCTTCTCACTGTGGTATTTGGGCACTTACAAGGATTAAGTTGAGACACTGAGGTTCACAATGAGACCAAGCACTCTGCTGCAGTGCAGCTTTAACTGGCAGCTAGGAAACCAGGATTTCATCTGTTGTGAAGGCTTGATCAGAGAGATGAGTCCTACCACTCTCTTTGTACAAATTAATGCCAAGTTAATGCACAATCCAATTTGCACAAGGAGCAAGTTTCAGAGATGCAGGCTTACTACTAAGAAAACATCCAATGGCTTCACTAAAGCACTTGCCTTAAAGAAAAAAAAGTCCTTGCTCTTTGCAGACTAGTATCTATATAGTGGTCAACATAAAGTAGTCAGCATCTACCCACACATACCACACCTGAATGACCATAAATCTGAGCCCCATCAGGAGTAAACATAATACCCACCTCTTCAACTTAACTTTCTAACAGCAGCAACTCCTCCTTCTAACTAAGGGGCTGGAGGGACAGGGAGAGAGAGGGAAATGGAGAACTGCATTCACCACCCTACCATGTTCAGATATCACAACAATAAGCTCAATAGATGAGAGAGAGATACCATTTTTTTCCGATTCTAAGTAGTATCCACATACAACTGTGTGGTACCTGTTGGTAAATGACAACTACTGATGGTGATACAATATACCAAACACACATCATCAGGGACAAGGATGGCATTACAGTAAATAAGGGAGATTTTCTCACCTGGAGTTCTGCATCATCATGACCACAGGGGCAGATGATCAAAGGCACAAACGGCACTTAGACATCTAACTCCCACTGACTTTGAAAGTCTGTGGGAGTTAGGAACGCAATTGTTATTTGTGCCTTTAAAAGACTCCCCCCATGATGTTTTACCAAACAAACACAACATTAAAAGCACCCTACCCTCACAATCTAATTCCACGTGTAGGAGCAGCCTGGAAGAACATACAGTGTTGCTTGCAGTGCAAGGCAGACAAATGGGATGTAGAGGCTGACATCATTAGAGGAATGGAAGGAAATAGGGACAGAGTAAATAAGACATGGGCAGATAAGTAGAGAAAGACAGATTTACGCAGGACCTAAAATGAAGAGATGCTTGATTTGGTGGAGATGGGAGAGCCAGTGGAATTTAAAAACAAAAACAAAAAATGGATGGTATGAGGGGCGATGATATTGACAGCAGTGTTTTGTGTGGACTGGAAGGAGCAATGTAGGTGTCAGGTAGGCCAGAGAAAAGGTGGTTATAACAACGAAAATAGGGAGTGAATGAAGTGACTTTATCTTGAAGTCTTTATACAGTTCTTCTCAGGCAAACTCACAAACAGTGAATAAGATTCAGATGTTCACCCTAGGACAGCAAATCATACAGTTGTTATTTTTCTTGGTATGTTATTTATTTATAATTTGTAATTATGTGCACTACTGTAGAGCCTGAAAGCCCCAGTCATGGACCAGGACCCCATTGTGCTAGATGCTGATAAACATAGAACAAAGATGGTTCCTGCCACAAGAAGCTTTCAATCCAAGTATAAAAATAGAGATAACAGATGGATACGGACTGATGGGGGAGTACAAGGAAAAACAATGAGAGAATACTGGTCACCATGACAGGCAGTGGTCTCAGCACACCATCTGGTTAATAAAATACATGTAGCTTGGCAAATATCAATTACTTGGAATCCTATCTTTTGTTCAGAACAGAACAGGATAAATTCTATCATTTATGGCATAGGTTCCTTTTTAAAATGGTTCCACCAATGGATTTGATCATAAATAGAAGTCCTTATACATAAAGTAAACTGAACCATAGATAAGATTTCCCCTTGATCAAGTCTTAAGACATCTGTAAAACTAAAGATTCTTATTCAGACAAGTTCTATTATCAATAAAATCTTATGCCACTGGAAAGGAAATTTTAAATTCTGACAGTTTCTGGACTCTCTTTTTTTCTATTCAAAAGATGCCTGTTTCTCAGGGATAAATTCTAGCAGCTGCATAACAGCAGCAATTTTTAACTAGTGGCCTGATAATTATTCAGAGAGGTGAGAGAAAAATAAGGAACGAAGTCTGCTAATATAGAGAAACAGGTTTTTCTTCCCGCTTCTTCATTCCTGAAAGCTTTTGGAGTTTACGGTGGTCCCTTTTCACAAATTAGGCAGTTTGTCACACTGCAGTGTCGTTGACAGGTAAGTATAGTAATTACTTGCATAGAATCCACACCTTGCAGAAGAAAGTCTTGATTGGTAACAACGGTTATTTCTATTTATTTGTTTCTTATTAAATAGGTTTAAAATCAGTGCAAACCACAGAAATATTCAAAAGAACGAGGAGTACTTGTGGCACCTTAGAGACTAACAAATTTATTTGGGCATAAGCTTTCATGGGCTAAACCCACTTCATCAGATGCATACAGTGGAAAATACAGTAGAAAGAGATATTCAAATTACTCTAATCACTAAATGTCTGTCAACGGTGAGGTGGGACGCATGTCACTATATGGCACCTCTCCTGTAATTTGTCCATGGAAAGTTTAGGGTCATTAGATTATTTTATGTACTTTTTGGTTAAAAATTGAATTACAAGAAAGTTATTTTTCCTTTTTCTTGAATTTTATTAAGTGGTTGGGCTGACATGTCCAAACCCTCTCACATCACCCCCAGAGGAACACACTTCTTACTGTTGTGGCTGCATTATGCAAATGTGGAAAAGCATTTTTTAAATATATATTTGTAGTTCTACTGGATGACATAATTTTTAACAGTAAGTCATGTAGGCACTGACCTAAAACCCACTGAAGTTAATGGGATTCCTTCTGCTGTTAAATAGTTGTATTATATTAGTACATAATATCCCACTCTGAGACTGGAGGTCCATTGTACTAGGCCGTACAAACACACAGAGTCCCTGAACCAAGGTTTACAATCTAGATAGACAAGACAGAGTATGGGAGAAAGGAAAAAAATTGTGGGCCTGAGGCACAGAGGAAAGGAAAGACAACATTTTCAAAAGTGTCTGAGTGATTTAGGAGCCTAACTCATATTTTCAAGTGTGATTTAGGCACTAGGAGTCCTTTTTTTAAAGTGAGACTTGAACACTCCTTGAAATTTTACCCTACAGATATGGCTACACTTTGAGCAATTTCCAGCTCCAGGAGACATACCCATGCTAGCTCTGATTGAACTACCGTGTTAAAAATAAAAGTGTAGCCACTGCAGCGTGAGTTGTGGGAAGGGCTAGATATCCTGAGTACATGTGTGATGTACATACCTTTTTTTAGGGGCAGCTAGACTTCCTCCTGCCACTCACACTGCTGTGGCTACACTTCTATTTTTAGCATTCTACTTCAATCTGATTAGCACAGGTATGCATCCCTGAGCTGGAAATTATACCTTCCAGCTCCACTGTGGACATACCCTAAGTGATTGGCCTATGGTTACACACATAGTCTACAGTAAACATAGTAAGTGAAACTAGGGCTCCTTTGTCCCCTGCCTTACCCACAAGATCAACCTTCCTATTTAATAGCTGGAGGTTCAGGTTCAACACTTCACGGTTAAAGCTGAAGGCTTTCAGGGTCTCTTTTCAGTAGGACTGTCGATTAATCGCAGTTAACTCATGCGATTAGCTCAAAAAAATCAATCACGATTAATCGCAGTTTTAATCACACTGTTAAAAAATAGAATACCAATTGAAATTTATTAAATGTTTTTGGATGTTTTCTACATTTTCAAATATATTGATTTCAATTGCAACACAGAATACATAGTGTACAGTGCTCCCTTTGTATAATTATTTTTATTACAAATGTCTGTACTGTAAAAATGATAAACAGAAGAAATAGTATTTTTCAATTAATCTCATACATGTACTGTAGTGCAATCTCTTTATTGTGAAAGTGAAACTTAAAAATGTAGATTTTTGTTGCTGCTACATAACTGCACTCAAAAACAAAACAATAATGTAAAACTTTAGAGCCTACAAGTCCACTCAGTCCTACTTCTTGTTCAGCCAATTGCTAAGACAAACAAGTTTGTTTACATTTATGGGAAATATACTGCCTACTTCTTATTTACAATGTCACCTGAAAATGAGAACAAACGTTCTCATGGCACTTTTGAGCTGACATTGCAAGGTATTTATGTGCCAGATATGCTAAACATTCTTATGCCCCTTCATGCTTCGGCCACCATTCCAGAGGACATGCTGGTGATGCTTTTTAAAAAAATTAGTTAATTAAATTTGTGACTGAGCTTCTTGGGGGAGAACTGTATGTCTTCTGCTCTGTTTTACCCACATTCTTCTATATATTTCATGTTACAGAAGTCTCGGATAATGACCCAGCACATGCTATTCATTTTAAGAACACTTTCACTGCAGATTTGACAAAATGCAAAGAAGATACCAATGTGAGATTTCTAAAGATAGCTACAGCACTTGACCCAAGGTTTAAGAATCTGATGTGACTTCCAAAATCTGAGAGGGACAAGGGGTGGAACATGGTTCAGAAGTCTTAAAAGATCAACACTCCAATGAGGAAACTACAGAACCTAAACCACCAAAAAAGAAAATCAACCTTCTGCTCAGATGATGAAAATGAACATGCATTGGGCTCCATTGCTTTGGATCATTAGAGCAGAACCTTTCATCAGCATGGACGCATGTCCTCTGGAATGGTGGTTGAAGCATGAAGGGACATAAGAATCTTTAGTGCATCTGGCACATAAATATCTTGCGACGCCAGCTACAACAGTGCCATGTGAACACCTATTCTCACCTTCAGGTAACACGGTAAACAAGAAGAGGGCAGCATTATGTCCCACACGTATTTTTCATGCAACCACTCTTCTACTTATAGCTGACTTTTTTACATTCAGGGCACCACAATTTTCTCCAAGTTTAACCTGAGACAGGAGTCTCTGCAGATTCTATGTGCATCATTAAGTAGGAATACCAACAACTCTATACTCAAGAATGTTTTCTGTTTAATTTAGCTGAATGCTATTTAGGCTTTTACTAGCGCACTAGCTTAGTAAATTACGAGTGTGATTGCTTGTTATTTGAGTGATGATACCATCATCAATATTTCACCCATAAATGACCCCTTGCAAAGCCAATTTAGATTTGAGGAGTGTGATAACAAACACTGTGTAATTTACCATTCCATATTTGGTGGGACTGTCTTCCATACTATGTTAAAAACACAGTTTGTAATGGTAATAATTTTTAATTACCTTTTCGATGTTTCATTACAACCTAGCATTCAAAGTCTCCAGTGAGAAATATCAGATATGAACCTGACCGAAGAAGTTCAGATCTGCTACCAAACTTTCCCAAGGTTGTTTGGATAAATAGTTCTGGTTCAAAGCATTATCTACATAGATCGGAGCTGTGAAACTCAGATCTCTATCAACATCTGAACCTTCCCAAACTTTGGTGTGAGAGAATCTAGATTGCAGGATGGATGCAGGGATTCCAGTCTGAACCCATCTTTGCAGTGTATGTGCTGTCCTGGACCTTAAAATTCTACTGTTTCTAAATACATCCCCTTAAGTGAAAGGTAACCCCTTTCAGGACAAGAATAAATGTAAGACCCCAGGTCTATACCTTTTTTTGAAATGGACAGAGACTGGCTTACCCAGATTCTAATGGTCAACCTGAAAAATATCCAGATAATTAAATGTGCTCAATTTTATCCCTGCAAAATAAGTGAAGTTTGGCTGTTTGGATACCAAAGCTATTACCTGTGAATGACTGACTTAGTCTGCACTGAGTTTTGCCTCATCATATTCAGCATCATATCTGCAGCCTGACAGGGAAAGAAAACATAAGAAAAAAGGAGAACAGGAGATAAAGGGATAGTAGAGAGAGACACTATTATTTGTCTGATATAGACTCTTTCTTTTCCGAACATATGCCCTCCCTCCAGATCCATGAAGTGTGTTTAGCAGATGGATTTGCTGAGGCAGAGGTATAGTAGTCCTATCTATAACCAGTCAAAACAAGTAGATGAGTTTGTCCTTAATTAGCTAACTAATTGACACTTTTATAGAGAAAATGAGGATTCACCGATAATTATTGCACAGAAAAAACATTCCTCATGTTAAACATTATTTTTTTCTCCATACCAGATGAACTAGAGCCACTTCTCTCACTTTGCCCACACTAACTCCAGGCAACTCACAGATTCTAACCAGTCTGTAGAGACTAAGCAAGCCACGGACATTAGCAGGATTCAAATGAGAATTAGACATTTATGGATAAAAGCTACCACAGTTACATAAAATAGAATAAAGTGTAAAAGAGATCTAAACTCATGCTTCAGGTCAGAAACTGGCCACCAGCTGCCTGGATTTGGAAGAAATTTTCCTTAAGGGCAGGTTATTCCATGATTGCCCACCATGGGTTTTTCAGCGCCTCCCTTTGAAGTAACTGGCGATGGCCACTGTCAGAGACAGGACACCAGGCTACCTCTGATCCAGCCAGGAAATTTGTATGTTTCTAATCTAACCCATCCTTAGTTACATCTGTGAAGCTGGAAGAATGAAACTCCCCAGCCCAGGAGATGCTTCCATTAATTTATGTTTAGGCCTGGAGTGTAGAGGCCTCAATAGGCCAGAAAGAAACTTTAGGCCTAGTTAAGGCTAAAAGTTGCTTCAACAAGCTTCCTTTAAAATGAGAATTGGGTCACCATGCAAGTTTTTGTTTTGGCTTCAGTCTTGTGAAAGCCTACTAACCTGACCTATACCTTGCATAAGCCTACCAATCAGACCTTCCATAATTTTCATTCAAGCAAGGGGAGGCATGTTTAAAGTGTATCCATATGCAAATTAGATACCCCCACAATCAGAAACAAATAGTGCCTTCCACGTACACAACTATTTTGTATCTCTGCAGAAAAGTGAACACCAATAACGTTTTTTCAGTCATTACTGCTAGAGATGAGGGTCCCAAGCCATAAAATTTGGATCTAGGTTCAGGTGATGTTGTAGATCACCTCCAATGTAATAAGTATTCAGATGCTAAATTCACATTCAAGCCTATCTATAATTATTCTTTCTTGATATTAACACTAGGGCTGTCAAATGATTAAAAAAATAATTGCAACTAATCGCAAGCTTAGAAAAATAGTTTTACATTTTTTTTTGAGTGCAGTTACAAATTCTACATTTGTAAGTTGCACTTTCATGATAAAGAGATTGCACTACAGTACTTGTATGCGGTGAATAGAAAAATACTATTTCTTTTATCTTTTTTTAATGTAAATATTTGTAATCAAAGATAGTATCGAGTGAGCACTCTACACTTTGTACTTTGTGTTGTAATTGAAATCAATATATTTGAAAATGTACAAAAACATTTATAATAAATTTACTTTGGTATTCTATTATTGTTTAACAGTGCAATTAAAACTGTGATTAATTGAGACTGTTTTTAATCTAGTTAATTTGTTTTGCATTAATTACTTGTGTTAACTGCAATTAAGTGACAGCCCTGATTCGCACCTTTCCTTGTTTTTTTAAACTTATTTTTTACCTCTTACACCTTCATTCAACCACTCTGTCTCAGTCAGCCAGTGGCAATTGCTGCAAAGGACATCTTTGTTCAGCTGCTTTCCACAGAGAAAAGGTCAGATTTTTTTATTTTATTTTAATAGGGTAGAAGGTTTTTCCCTGCTAAATATGGTTGTATACCTGGAGCATTTCTAGCAAAAGCTCACAGTCAAAGACAAACAGAGATTGCAATTTAAGCCAGACAGTGCTTCCCAATTTAGTGCAAATGTTCTGTAAGTGCTGTTTCAGATGAAAGGCCTACTCAAAATGTGCTGATGGGCAACTAGTGATTCTCAAAAGAATCAAAAGTTACGTTTGGAGCAGTATCCAAACATTTGTAGGATTATGTGAAGAGTATCTAAACCTTTTTATGCTAAAAATTTCATGATACAATTTCACATGAGACTTCTCACATTTTCTGGTTTCACCAGGAATGGTATTAACATAAGATCAACCCTTCTTGTTACACAGGTGTAACTTGGGTTGAAATCTGGCATGAGGATTTTAAATTCACTGCCAGTGGATCATCCTGACTAGGTTATTTAATTGCCCATAATTTGCTCCCTTGAAATCATATCTTTTTTGTACTAGGGAACCTATTTCCAAAGGCAAATAACTCGTGGTCAGAAAAATGAAGGTTCCTACTACTACTATGAGAGCTGTCAAAGACTCAATAGTTTCACTTGACAGAATCTTGAACAAAATTCTCTGCCTCTCTTTTGTAGTTCTCATCAGTTCACACCCTCCAAGTTTTGCTTTGAGTTTCAGGTTCACGTGAACACTGAACACAAAGCAAAACAGCAAATATTGCTTGCCGCCTTTTTCCTGATCCGAGGTCCACGTGATAAAAAACCAACCAGCCAAACATCTACCACTTAATTTTGCATGCTATCAAGCAATACATCAACCAAAATCCTGTTGAAATTCAGCATCCTTTGATCAAAGGTTCACAAATTTGAGACAATCATTCAGAGAACCCTATTTCTGAGTTCTGCTCAAAAAATTCCGCATAGCTCTGCATACAACCAAACTACTTTTTAGCAGGGCTGACCAGGGGCACAATTGTACTGGGGCTCTGAGCTCATGAGAACCCAAAACATCTGTAATGTCTTTATAAATAAAGTGAAATTGGAGGGAGTGGGGCCTAAGTGAACATCATGTACTGGGGCCACAAATTTCTCTTCAGAGGTCTACTTAATATTCTACCTATTTGGAATTAATTGAAGTTTTCCTCCTCCAGTTCAGAGTCGGACAAATGGAGGAATGGGTCCAGGTATATTATGGGAGCATAAAGGGGCTTGTTTGCTAGAGTCTAATTCTCTGAATAACAGCTCACTGCAGCTCTAGACATTAGCTATTTTCAACACTTTGCCATTAAGCAACATTTAGTTCTACCAAATGCTTATGATCAAATTGCTGAAAAAAAATTCATGGTCTTGCCATTGCTCTTTCCTCTTACAGTTCTGCTCTGCAGATCTTTTATGGCAACCTTTTAAACTATGCACTCTAAAAGAACTTTGAACACATCTAAGCATACTTTTTTAATTAAAAAAAATCTTAATTTTTCTAAGGTTTTCAAAGGGCTGCTGCTCTTTTACCCAAACATGGAAAAAAATACAGTGTATCATTTATCTTATATTTCCTCAGTTCTTTTCATGACAATAATGATAAGGATTTTGCATCCCTTAGTCTCTCTGTTCCTCCCTGCCTATAGACATGTACAAATCTCCACATACCATCTCTGATGTGAATCTGAGAGATTCCTATGACAGTGTCTCCATTCAACTTTGCAATATTCATATGCAAATATTTCTCTTAGTAAACAAATGGATCACACACAAATTCTGCTTTTCACATCTTATTTATTTTAAAGCCACATTTTTCTAATGTTTTAGTACATTAAAATAAATGTCTGTGCAAATTGAGTGACAATATTAATACATATTACTCTCCGGTCAATTCCATCTGATGATTTACTTGCAAAAAAATGACAACTAAATTATCAATGGAAGATCTGCTTTGCTGAACATCTGCCAGTGATTCAGCTATCAAATTAGCAACATTGTCATAGATTTGGCTCAATATTATCCTTGCCAGCAATTTTATAACTAAATTTTAAAAGGGTAATTACTTCACAGCTGTTGATTGATATCAAACTAACATCATCTTTGTACAGTTTAAATACTGCAAGCGCTGCACCTGTTTCTTGTTTGAATTATTAATGTAATGGTCTATAACTCTTACCTTTATATTATTTTTTTTCTTAGCACAGTGTAAGAGATGACAGAAAAGCATCCCAACACCTATGTCTTTATGCCTTCTGGGGACTGAAATTAAAGTTTACTTTTCTTAATAGTTGTGCTACAAAGATGAAGCATTGGACTGATTTTGAAATAAAAAGCTTTCCCTTTGCTCCTCTTTTTTGCCCACAATATAAGTTAGTGTCAATGTCCGACCTGCATTTGCAAACGTTTTATTAGTGGCAGATGGCTTTCTGCTAGCGATCCTGTTATAGCCCATTGGAGTTCTGGTCCAATACATGCTATCCTACTAAACACAAATCCTATATTTTGTAAGCTAACCTACGGTAAAATGTGTAGTACATAGTGTTGGAACGATCATAGTTGTCTCTAATTAAACTATAATCACTGAAATTCTAATGTCAGAGGATTAACTGAGATTAAAGCAGACATGCAGAATGAATATGATAGAGAAGATAAATATTATGCTTGTATTTACCACTCATTATAAAAACACAGGGGACAGAAACTGAAAGACAACACGGTTAATTTATACTTGAAATACTTTTTACATTACACGTAACTAGCTTGTGGAACTCAATATCCAGGAGACAGGAGGCCAAGATCTTGCTGAGATTCAAGGATTAGATGTTTATAGGGACAGAAACTGGACAGAAACATAGGATAGGATCAAAACGTATAAGGAATATAAACACATGCTTTAGGGTATAACTGTTTGGGACTAGGAAAAACATTCACCTGTGGGGAATTGTCTGTTGTGGGGTATCTTGCACCTTCCTATGAAGCATTTGTTACTGGCCGCTGTCAGACAGAATACAGGACTACATGGACAATAGCCTGAGCTAGTAAACTGTTCTCATTGTGTACTCCTAATTAAAGTTGCATTACTGTGACTTATTGGTTCTCCAGTTCTCTTTCAAATCCCAGTGATCAGTATTTTATAGCTTCAGCATGAATGCTACATATTTGAAAATCAACATTTTTGGCAAGTATAGATTATAAATAGTAAATCATTCCCCAGTAATATCATAAATAAATAACTTTAAAAAAAAAAAAGAAAAAAGGATGGAATTGTAAAGTTGCCTGTAAAGACAAAGAAATAGTTCTAGTGAGTATATTCATTACAGAAAGGACCCCTTTATCTTTCTCTCGGAGCTTTCTAACTTTTAATATACTGAACTATATTAAATAGATGCTGCGTTTGTGACTAATTTGCATTATCAGGGTGTTGCTTTGGTACTGAAATGAATTTGGTTGTATTTTCTAGTTCAGAAAATTACAAACGTTTCAACAATACAAATGCAGTAATCTCTACACTTCCTAGTATTAATATAAAATTCATATGAGGTTATGCTGGGGTTTAATGTTATTAAATAGCTCTGTACCTTAGGTTGAATAAAGGTGTCACAATTAATTATATTTTAACCTATTAGCAAGTAAGTGACTTAATTAAATTGTTGCTTAAAAAATTGGTATTGTTCCAACATGTTACCTAAGACCACAGGTACTACTAATTTGTTCAAACAAATTGTACTGTACATTCTTCTCATTAATTAGGTTGTTCACGTTATCTTAATCTGTACCAATGAAAGTGGATGCGTCTGTCTCTCTGGCTGTTCATACAAGAGCTCTAAAATCTAGTGACTTCTTCTCCTAATGGCTAGGTGCATTTAAAATCTCTAGAGTAGCCAAGTTAATTTCACTATAAAACAGTCAGTGTGGTAAATTTGACTTTTACTGCATTCTAATTCTCAGTACCAATTAGCACATTTTATGACTCCATTTGGAAAGGCTCCAAGTTTACATCCATATCACTGTTCTTCATAATTACTTTATTTAAACAGGCTTAGACCTTTGCTACTTTAAGGTGGTCTTCTATCAAGTTCTGGAAATATTGCATATATTAAACAGATGTCAACACTACATATTTTTAATTAGTGGCTCTGGCTTTGGAACATTTACTCAAGTTCCTGAGTCCGAGAAGCATTTGGTGCCAGACATACATGATATCACTCAAATTAGACAAGAGGGGCAAAGGCACATACTCTGGTTTGAGTGGCATAGCTACAAGACTCCACAGGAGTATGCTGGACATACAAGAAAAAAAAACCTTAGGGTCAATGGGTTTACTCCAGAGTTGAATCTGTCCCTTAGCTTTCAATGCACAGAAATTCGGAGGAGTTTCCTCAATGCTTCCCTCCACGCTGGCTTTGGAACTTGCTGTCCAGTGTTGTAGCATCTACAACTTTGTTTCAACATGGCCCAAAATGAATTTTAACCAAAGTTTTGGGGACACTGGAATTCCATGTCATTGGCAAGTCTGGAATAGAAATTCCTGTATTCGGTGATCACCAGACACACTTTGCTTGGACGGATGCAATGTGGTTTTGTGCCTCTAAGCAATGAGATCACTGTGGCCCTGGCAAAGCGTTAAAATGTATGTGCTGGTGGCAGGGGAAGGGCAAGAGGCAGAAATGGTCCTAGTCTTTTTTTCTTTCTTTCTTTCTCCTTGTTGGTGCAGCTGGTCAGAAAACAGAATTTCCAGTCCTTGAGAAACTCCAAGATTTCAAAAAACAAAAGATTTTTTCCAATTTGGAACAAAAAGCAGAAATTTGAAAATTTACCATGAAATGGAAATTCTGAAAAATTTATTTTCAGAACCATCAAGAAGTTTTCTTTCAATAAGGTAAAAATGTTTCATTTTGTTAATATTGAAATATTATAATATTTCATATATTATAATATGCTAAAATAATATAAAAGCCAACATAAACACTTAAACTTTTTCCCATCTAAAATTGCTGAAGTTGACACACACCCAACAAAACATTTTGATTTCAACAAACAAAATTTTTCTGACAGAAAATTATTCTGTTAATATATTTTTGCCCAGCTCGCCTTGTTGGTTTATGTTTGTGAGGAGGGAGTGATTTCTTATTTTTATCACTGACCACTCTGTCTCAAAATGTTTGGTTTCACAGTCAGCCTGCAAAAGACAGAAGTCATGTACCAACCAGTACCAGTACCAGACCACCAGCATCATGACTACCATGAGCCCATCATCGCAATTGACAACACACCCCTCAACTTGGTTAGGAAATTCCACTACCTGGGTAGCATACTTTCCAGGAATGCCATGTTAGGTGATGATGAGATCATTCAGCACCTGGCAAAGGCCAACCTCAAAGCATGCAAAAAAAATCACACCGTTTTACTCATCCCATCCCTCTATGGCTGTGAGATATGGACGCTTTACTGATGACACATCAAATAACTGGAGAGTTTCCACCTTCAAGGCCTAAGTATATCTGCAACATCAAGTGGCAGAACAGGATCCCCAACACAGAAGTCCTTGAGAGGTGCCAAATCCCTGGTATTGAAGCCATGCTCATCAGGGCTCAACTTCATTGGATCAGACCCATGGTCCGCATGGAGGTTTCCTGTATACCGAAAGTATACAGCCAACTGAGCACAGCAACCTGCTATAAGTGTCGACCCATCCTCCGATATAAAGACACCCTGAAGGCCAACCTCAAAGCATGCAAATAGACATTGGAACTGGGGAATTTGTTGCACTGGACAGACCCATATGGATAGGTCTGTGACATAAGGCGGTGTCCATTTTTGAGGGGTGGCATTTGAGGTCCCTACACGAGAACAGAGCACGTCATAAGGCCAACACCTCAACCCCTCCCCCCAACAACAACTACATTTGTAAGACATGCAACCACATTTGCAAATCCAGGACTGAACTTGCTTCCTATGCAAGAATCCATAAAAATTAATATACCCAGAACTCAAGTCAATACTAGCTGAACATTCATCTGTCAAAGTGATGGGAGAATCCAAGAATCCAGCTTGTTGGTTTTAGTTTGTGGGGAGCGAGTGAACTGAGAGCCAATGAGAGTATGTAGGCGGCAGCAGCTGTGCCTCTCCAATGATCAACCTTAAGATGCCTGAAGCAATTGGAGACCTGGGAAGTGGGAGAAAAGGTATGTTAGAAGGGGTTTGGGGTCCTTTGTTAGCCAGGAAGTGATCATTTTGTAAACTGAAGAATGGAAAAAATGAAAGGCCTTTTTAAAAAAAAAAAATGAAATTAGGTTTTACTCTTGAAGGGACTGGATGGGTGTAGAATCTGTGAGTAGGAGGAGAGGGGTCATTTAGGATGTCACATTCTGTTGGCTTTCAGAGGTAAAGTACTATTTATTTATATTTGTTTATTCCGGCCCCACCTTTTTAGGGCTATGCAAAACACATTGGTTTGGTTTGGCATGAGTTTTGTCATGCCTGACTGTATGGCCCCCTGAGTTTTGCTTTGATTGTGAATTTATCTACATCCAAAAAACTGTTTGAACCAAGGGAGTTTTGCTAAAGCTTTAGAAACTTGACTTGATTTCCCAACTCCACTGGCTTCTCTGCCTACAAAATACACAAGCTTTCCACCTTTATCTGATGCCATCTTTTCTTGGCAGCTACAAGTGGGATGTTGGGCAGAGTCTCAGTGGCCTTTAACTCTTACCTCACCTCACTTTCATTGTAGTAAAGCAGTTCAGCTGGCTCCTCCTTCACTCATCCCACATGTTAACAGGTGGGAGAGAAACAGTGGTTAGCAAGATAGGACCATCCCCATAACATCAATATCCTCTTTCTGCCTAAATGCCATGTTGTGTGGCAGAAGGGGTGGAAAGTACTCTACTGCACTGAGTCTTTCATCTTCAAGACTGAGAGATACATGCTGCTTACTGCACTAAGCTTAAGGGAATCACTGATTCCCACAAAACCATATACTCTTTGGGGCATCTTTCAGCCCCAAAGGGTGTGTCTAAACTGCAGATGGCAGGTGAGATTCCCAGCATGGGTAGACAGACTTGCACTAGCTCAGCTAAACATAGAAGTATGGATGTGGCCACACATATGGCAGCTTGGGCTAACCACCCGATCTTGGACCCAGCAGGTTAAGTGAGCTTTGACTCAGGCTGCTCGCTGAGGTGGCTGCCAGTGCCACAATGTCCATATTGCTATTCTTAGCACTCTAGCTCCAGCTGAGTTAGCATGACTCTGCCTGCCCAAGCTGGAATCACATCACCCATAAGCAGTGTCAACATACCCAGAATTAAAGGGGTTTAGTAAAGCAATTGCAGCAGAAAGAACAAGCGTTGGAAAAGGAAGGCCAGCCACAAACAGAAGACATCAATCAATTCTGGGAATAGGTAGAGACTCTTCCCTGCTGGCACTCAAATGCAGATGGCCAGGATAAAGACAAAGGCCTCCTCCCAGAGGATGGATCAGGTAAAGAAAGGAGCCAAGGCCTGGAGGGACAGGAAACTGTGGCTGGGTCAAAAAACAAATGAAACCGAAAAATAGTCAAAATGCACCTGCTTTGGGATTTCAGGGTTAGCATGGAAGATTTTGAAGTACAAAGAACATATGGGATCTTTTTTTATGAACGCTGAAGATTTATAGACTTATAACATAACCCAATCCTAGGTGATTTTTGCCTATTTCAGATTTCATTTTGGAAGGCTTGCTTAATCTCACTGGCTATATTTTGGGGAACTGGAATGATAAAAAAATTCTAGTGTTCTTTTCTTCCTTATAAAAATATCTTATCCCAGTTTGTGACTACATTTTATTCACCAAAAAATCTATACACAGGGCAAACACTTGGTAAAAAGATCTGTGAATGTTTTTAGGAGAGCATCAGAATTGACAGTTAAAAAATCTTCATGGGCAAAAGGACAAAATCTGAACAGAAGTAAAGTGGTCACCATTCAAATCTCTAAAAGGATGTATTGACAATTATTTTTATTCCTGGTTTTTCTATGAAATTTAAAGAATAGAGTAGTAATGTTAATTATTTTCAAATAAAAATTATGAAAATTTCAAAATGTGCAAAATTATAAGCACTAACAGAACATCAGTTTTATGTTTTTCTTGACAAAATATGAAATCAAGATAAATAAAATTGTTATTTTAAAACAAATAGCAATAAAACTAACACAGGAAAATCATAACTAGGCTATATGAATTATTCAAGCCCACATAGCATTTCAAAATGCCGGAGAAAAACATGAACTCAGAGATCATCTAATGACAACAGTTACATGTGCTGCCTAAAAATTGCATGGTATACTTGTAACCTGATGATTGAATAAAATTTGCAGTGAATGTGAGCTAAGTGCATCTTCAGTCTCCATGCTGCTTATGAAGAGACAGTGATACACATGGATAATGTACAGAACTTTCCGCCATCTAAAACTTAAACCAGTTGTTTCACATTTGTCATTATTCAAAGTTTAACCCTAATGCCAATATTTTCCTGGTGGGTGATGGGACCATTTACAATAAACAATCTGTAAATAACCGGATGATAATTAATGAACCCTGGGGGCATGCACAGCAATCTTTGTGCATTTGAACTCCTTGCCAACTCAAATAATTTGGACAAATCTAATGTGTTTGTTTTGCATGGTGATACGTTTAATTAAGTGAACTCTAAAGGATGGGCTGATCTGATTTCGTTTTAGTGTTTCTGGACACTCCTTTTTAACTGCTATAGTTTAAAAAGTCATAACATTGTTTAGCACACTATACACAACAACATAATTCAAACTCAACATATAAGAGTCCAGTTTTGCAACACTATAGGTATGCAACATATACTTTATCACAATATGTCA
Source organism: Eretmochelys imbricata (assembly GCF_965152235.1). Classification (NCBI taxonomy): domain Eukaryota; kingdom Metazoa; phylum Chordata; order Testudines; family Cheloniidae; genus Eretmochelys; species Eretmochelys imbricata. Next base: position 68,351,707 of record NC_135579.1, on the reverse strand, counting down.
AATCTGTCTTTATGGTAAATATAGAAGACCAATTCCTCGAAACACAAACTAAAGTACACTTACTATTTTCTGCCAGGTAAATGGGAAAGTGTAAAAAGAAGAAAAAAAAATTAGGTCAACTATATTTTTTTGGTTGTGGGAGATGTAATTTAAAATTGGTACAGCAGCCTTGGGGAAAGCTATGGGGGGATTCAAGAAGTAGGCCGCTGACAAGGCACGTGTACCTCCTTTAGATGGTAAAAGGGACAGGTAGCATATAAAGTGGGTATAAAAAGATCAAACGGTAAAAAGCAATTAACCCCCTGGCATTGGGAATTGGGATTTCCTGACACCCACTGCTAATGCTGGCCTTAAGGGGTTATAAGATCAAATAATAATAAGCCAACTCCTGAAATAAAGACTGATCATTTTAGGCAGTGAGGGAAAGAATTTCAAGTACACATTTGGCTTCAGGACTAATATGTTGAAGGTGGGGGGGGGAAGACCCTTTAAAGATAAAATAGGAAGAAAAATTGTAACTAGTTTCCCAAATTTCAGCTCTCTTTTTATATATATTCCTATTAATCAAGCTCTCCTTTCATTTGATAATAGAGTTTTCCCTCATATTTACATTATCTCTGCCTTAATTCTTTTCTTCTTCAAGACAGAAAAATATTTACTCCTCTCAGAGTCTGAACATTGCCTTTATAGGCTGGGAATGGCCTGTTTATAGTGGCCCTCGAAATGTTGAGGTTCCTTTATATTCATGCCACATAAAAATCTCAGGAAAGTTACCTTAAATCAAGCAGCAACATCCAGCTAAAGCATCTTATCCAACCTGCTTTGGATCAGATATGAACTACAGAAACTACTGTATCTGGATCTCTACAAGCCTAATAATGGAATAGATTTTAGAGTGGTAACCAGTTCTTCCCATGACCACTTTATCTGAAACAGCACATACTTGTTTCAGTACTATTCTATATTTTATTTCTATCTTTCATAATTTTTTAATATCTTTCCACTATAATTGTTGCATTTGTATACAACCAGGGTACAGCTTCGGAGTTGAAATGCTGCTTTGGATCCAGCCCTATATAAGTATCATGTATTTAGTTACTCTCCCTGGGCATTTTACAGCTTACACTCACATAGTAACACCAGCACTAAAATGTGAGAAACAAAAATAAAATCCACAAACCCTTTTCTGTGGATTTTTTTCCTAACTAATTCTCTTTCCTGACTTCTATAAATGGAAGACAAAGGAGTTTATGAGATCACTTCAAGACATGTAAAAGTGGCTGAAATATGAATATCCAAAGGCTTTAAGGGACTCTTTCTACTTATTTCTCAGTAGGTCATAGGTTATGGCTTCCTAAAACAGAAAGATAACTTGTCCACTGAAATGTTACAGAAGCAAGTGCTTCGACCAAACTGTGTTCTATGATCTTCAATTTAGATGTAGCAGAAAATCACCCCACTAATTAACACTAAGTAATACTGCCAATACTGCTGAATATCAAATGTTCTGCACTGAAAAAGAAAAAAATCCTGCACCGATGTTGTTTCATGCTATTTGTTGGTTTCCTAGAATTAAGATTCCCCTTCCAGGGATGTGGCATGAAACTGACAGTTTTCATATAGTGCAAATTTAGGGGATTTAGTAGTATGTCCCCTTTGCATGGTTGAGTGCTATTGGCCCCACTAGGCAGTCCACCATTACTTATATGTGCTACTGTTCATTAAATAGTGCAGCAGGGTAGAGATATTAAATGCAGAGATTGCCATGCAGTAGCTACTGGAAAGGCCCAAAGCAATTGCCCACTAGAGCTGGCTAGGAATTTTTTGACTAAATATTTTTTTCAATCAGAAAATGCTGATTTGTCAAATCCAAACCTTTTCAGAGGAATGTATGGGTTTTGATAAATTTTCATCAGGAAGGTTTCTCAGGTCCAGGATAGAATTTCTGGTGAGGAGGGAGAGTGAGACAGAGAACCACTCCAAAATACCATGGGGCTAGGAAACTCATCTGGGATGCCGGAGAACCAGGTTCAAGGTCCCTGCTCCGAATCAGCCACATCCCAGGTGAGTACCCTAACCACTGGGCCATACAGTTGGTCTCTCTCTCTGGTCCAATTAATATTTCATTATTTATACAAAGTGGAACAACTCCAACAAGAAAGACTGACAGGCTGATTCTATAGTCCAATGGTTAGGGAACTTGCATGGGCTGTTGGTGACTGATGTTCATGTCCCTGTTCTGAATCAGGCAGAGAGTCCCTACATATCCAGGTGAGCACCCTAACTACTAGGCTATTCTAGGGTGGGTCTCATGTTTTTTCACGCCAAAGGTCTCATTTTCATTCTGATGCAGAATGATAATTTTCCAAACCGCAAAATTTCTCCCCAAACAGAATTCTTGGTTTTTGTCCAGTACTATTTTCTACTCTGTTCATATTATTATGATTTAAGGCCTGATCCAATGCTCACTGAATTCAATGGAAATATTCCCATAAACTTCAAGAAAAGTTCTCTAAGTATTGTCAAAGAGGAGACTAACAACTGAAGAATCCCACTGGGGGTAAGAGCAATAGACAGAGTAAAGGAACTGCAAAAAGACCTAACATAAAAGGAAGAAATAGAGAAAAAATGAACCAGGATGCTAAAGAATCTTGCAGTAATAGAATACTGCATGAATGACATTCTGAAAATGATACAAGACTCCTATCACATGTAAATATGAAATTGCTGCTCTGCAAAAACAGTGTTGCTGATAACACACTATCCTTATAAGACATGTAGTCTGAAACAAGTATTGCTTATGATGAGCGGGGGATAGAGGTCAACACACAGCCATGTGCTTTAAAAAACAACCTCCAAATAAAGTGCTTCCTTGCCAGTTAGCCTGAAAATATACCCAAAATCACTGATGAATAATGTAGGACTTGTTCCCCATAGATCAAGTGGATAACAGTGATGCAATCCGCTCTTGGTGTACAGGTGTCAGAGAAATAGCTCATAAAAGAAACGGCTTGAAAAATAACCAGATGTTAGTTTTGGGGAGGTAGGGAGAGGGACTTCTCACACTCTGCTTTTGGTAACAGTGGTGTAATTGAGAGCAGAATTTGGCTCAGAAAGTAAACCCCTGACAGTTCGGCAGAGGTGAGAAGAGAGAGAGAGAGATTCGAGTGTTATTTTCTTCCTCTCTCCAATACTATTGTGTGGATCTCCGTAAATTAAGAATGTCTGCTTATTATAGAAGCCGTGTGTCTGGTAAACCAGAGGCGTCTAGCACATCAGAGCAGCTCACACACTGACATGGAGAGGAAGGGTGATTAAAAAGAAAGGGCTTGAGCCAATACCAGAAAACCATTAATGTATCCATTTTATTGAGTCACTCCCTCTAGAAAAACCCATGGAGAGGCTAGATCTCTCTCCTCTAGAAAAAACCATGGAGAAGGATCAGAATTACAGGAAACTTTTTTGAAATTTTCTCAGGATTGTTTCTATTGAGGGACTGGGGTTTCCCCCCCTGTAGCCTAAAGAATGAGTAATACACTAAGCTCCTAGACCCATGAAATCCTTTGTCTTTAACTGGCCTCTCCAACTCCCAGGCAGCAATGACATGCTCAGGTGGCTGCAGTCTCCTGAGCTCATTTTGAAGGGAAATTCCACTGGATGAAGGGACCCTGGGGCTATGCATGTATTGTACCAATATCTGGTTCAGGTTAATTCCCCCTTGCTCCCTCTCCTATGCAGGATCCAAGGACAGGAGGGATGGTTCTGTAGAACCCCTCCCCTCATGCCCACAGAAGCAGAGCGAGCCACATATGGATGGATAGCAATTATTGGACCTAGGATCTTAAATATCCTTACATCCTGATGTCCTGCTCATAGCTCAATGTAATGACATACATTTTCTTTCTCTGACCTCTGGTAAAGGCCCTTGTAGACAGGATCAGTTCAGCTTTAGTCACATATTTTACCCAGAAAACCAAAAATCCCTTGTATCTGATTGTCAGATAAAAAACCACATACTTCATGTAAAGGTAGTTTGAAGCACCACTAATATTTTTGCAACGAGTCTGTGGTAACAAAATACCAGCTCTGACAGCAGTGGCTCCTCTGTTAATGTATGCTAAAGAGTCAAAGGGTATATCCTCTTTGACTTTTAATGATTGATTGAAAGATAGCATGCCATCTTTTATTCCATGGGGTGTGGCCAAGTCTAGAACACACTACAGAAAATTCCTAGAAGTAAAACTGCCAAAGGCATATCAGAGAAGATGAGCAAGATCTGTTGGAGAAACTCCCTCACCTTACATTTGGGGACAAACAGAAGTTTGTATCCCCCTGTCCTTATACATGTCTAGCATGTGTAGGTTAAGTATACTCTTATTTGCAGACTAAACTAACAAAATTTATACAAACAAAATCCTCAGCTGCACACAAACTGGCTGCGGATTGAGCACAAAAGGCCTTTATGCCAGTTCATTCTTGCATGCAGAATGGCTTGCATTAAGAATTGTGGACACAGCTGAGCAGAAATTGCACACACAAATGTTAATGAACAAACAGTACAACTCCTGAAAATCTGGCCCTAGTATTTGGAATCTGGTCCTATCACTGTACACCCATAAAGGAGCATAGTGGAAGAGTGCATATACCTATTTTTTAATGTGTGGAATCGGGCACGTGTTGGTATGATTTACCAAGGAGCTCCACAACAATCTAGTATGAGTGTGAAATGTTCACTTCAAAGGTGCTTTACTTTGTGCAAAGGTGTCAACATGCTTTCATATAATCCATGAAAAACAGGTGCTTTTAAGAGTTCAATTCTTCAATCCATCAGAGGTCTACTAACAAGGCCCACAAAGGACCAGAATTCAGAGTCTTTGTAGGAACTTCAAATAAGCAATTACATATCCACTTCAAGCTCTACTTTCACTTGGTCTATTACATTAGTTGAAAGAAATTTCATTGTTCCCCCTTCTTCCTGGTAAACTCTAATCTAAAACAACGCAGAGGGGGAACTTTCCTTCTGCCTCTACCCCATCCCTTCATTGGGCTTGAAAGGCATTTGAAGCATTATTTGCCTACAGGAAGCCAGCAAGCCCTCCTAACTTCCACAGTGGAATACTGTAGCAACCTTTCTCTGCAAAATAGGTTTTGAGTTGCAATCCGTTTCTTTTTTGATCCCGAAAGACCCAGGTGTCTCTTTCAAATATTTATTATAAAATGCTGTGTAACAACAAGCCAGGCACCTGGATCCAGCTTCCCCCTGCTGGACCCTCCAGCTGCCACTGTAAGTATGTTTTAAAAAAATGTAACCCTATTTTTCCCCACACAATCTTCTGCTTGTCCCCAAATGTAAGATGAGGGAGTTTCCCTTCCTGATGAAACTGCTCACTAGCCTGAATCGTTGTTACATTTTCAAATAGGGTGTATGCAATCTGATGAAAAAGTTGATTAAATTCTTCTGTCCCTAGTATTCCTCTTTACCCCCAAGAGAATTCACCCTCTTCCTGCAAATGGCTCAAAGGCATCTTAATATTTCCAGCTTTCAGCAACCTAGAGCTCCCAGTCTATTCAATATTGGTGATGATGGGAACTCATGCTATCCCTGAAAAATATTTATCATGTGTAATCCTAAATATGTAATCATAAGATAAAGACAAATGTGTTATCATTAGAGTCTCTGAAAACTTTTTCTTTTTAGCAACTTTCTGTTTTTCTCTAGAATGAATACATCTGTAATTGCACAGGGTAATTTGGCATTGCATTTCATTTGGCAGAGATCAATTAGGCAACATTACATGAATATTCATTATCCTCTTCACAATTGTATTTAATATTCATCAAATCATGCTGGTACTTTTACAGACAGTCAAAAGCAACCATTCACACAGATATGAGTCACAACATTACATTGTTTATAGCAAATATTTCTCTTGCTTAAAAGATGCCTCCCACCCTTGAAAAAAACACCCGATCCCTGACAACATGATAATCCTACTCCATTTTACTAAAGGACTGAAATTAGCAGCAGGATAGGTCCAAGATGAAGGAGAGTCAGCATTGGTGCAAAAACTGTTTGAAACCATTAAGTCAAGTATCTTGCAACTGAAGCTTTATCTTTAACCACACTGAAAATTGCAAAATGGCTCATATAAAAATGCAGAACAGCTATGATAAAACAGGGAGAGTGGTTTCCTCAATCTAACTCCCATTAACCATCTGACCCAGTGTCAAGGTTCCTTCCCCACTCTGAACTCTAGGGTACAGATGTGGGGACCTGCATGAAAACCTCCTAAGCGTATTTTTACCAGCGTAGGTTAAAACGTTCCCAAGGTACAAACTATTTTCCTTTTTCCCTTGGACTTTATTGCTGCCACCACCAAGCGTCTAAGAGATATATAACCGGGAAAGAGCCCACTTGGAAACGTCTTTTCCCCCAAAATCCTCCCCAAACCCTATACTCCCTTTCCCGGGGAAGGCTTGATAAAAATTCTCACCAATTTGCATAGGTGAACACAGACCCAAACCCTTCTTTCTTAAGAACAATGAAAAAGCAATCAGGTTCTTAAAAGAAGAATTTTAATTAAAGAAAAAGTAAAATAATCACCTCTGTAAAATCAGGATGGTAAATACCTTACAGGGTAATTAGATTCAAAACACAGAGAATCCCTCTAGGCAAAACCTTAAGTTACAAAAAGACACAAAAACAGGAATATACATTCCATTCAGCAAAGCTATTTTATCAGCCATTTAAACAAAACAGAATCTAACACATATCTAGCTAGATTACTTACTAAGTTCTAAGACTCCATTCCCGGCAAAAGCATCACATAGACAGAGAGAACCTTTGTTTCTCCCCCCGCTCCAGCTTTTTAGGTATCTTGTCTCCTCATTGGTCATTTTGGTCAGGTGCCAGCGAGGTTATCTTAGCTTCTTAACCGTTTACAGGTGAAAGGGTTTTTCCTCTGGCCAGGAGGGATTTTAAAGGTGTTTACCCTTCCCTTTATATTTATGACACCCAGTATTGGTAGGATGCAGGGCCGTCCCTAAGGGGGTGTGAGGCCCAGGTTGGAAGTGACGTACTTCTGGGACTGACCTCTTTGGTGTCCAAAAACCTTTCAAGGCATTGTGAAGGGAAAAAAGAGCAAGACAAAATGTATAATAAAAAGTCAGGCAAGCTTTAAGGAAAAAATGTGCTATAGAGTAAGTCCTCTAGGAAGTGTAGGACACAACGCTTCATGTACATTCTAAATGAAATCTTTCATTTCCTGTAATACTTCCTGCTGCGTGCAGAAGCAAAGAAGCTCAGGACAGGACAGTTGCAGGCTGCAGCTACAGTGAATAGTAGAAAGTTTTATTACCTCATTTCTGTACACAGCTCTGCACATAATAAAGAGTTTACCCTGACACTGGTTTGCTTGTGGAAGGCACAGCAGGCTGGAAGACCATGGAGAAAGGTAACATTGAAATAGCGGCTACAGATCCTGTGAAACTGTAAGTAACTCTCCAACCAGGCCTGGGAATTCAGGGAAATGCTGGATGTGCTTGGAAAAGGCTCAAGCAAAAAATTGAACTGTATATTGAAAGCCATTGGGGCAAATAAAGTGAAGGATAAGAAAAGATTGATCTGCTCTCAACAGTGGCAGGCATGGAAGGCCTAGATAGATATATACAATGAATTCCTTGCCCACGATGGTGAGAAAAGAGATAAAAGCTTGACAGAAATAATGAAACTGTGGAAGATCATTGTGTCCCTAAAAAAAAATGTATGCTCAGGATAAGAATAAAGAATGAAGGAGAAACAATAGAGGAGTCTGTCACAGACTTAAAACTAAAAAGTCAGTCTTGTGATTATGGAATATTAAAAGACACTCATTAAAGACCAGATTGTCCTGGGACACAACAGTAAAAAAGCATGCAAACAGTTGCTAAGGGAGATGGATCTGACACGAGAAAGAGCAAAATGTATATGCTAAGCAGCAGAACAAACAGCAACATAAATAAAAAGAATGGAGACGTACACAGAGAATGTGACTGAGTTCAACAGCTAAACCGGTAAGGGAAAAGTTCATAAATTAAAATTTCCCAGGGTCAGACAAACGGAAAGCAGGAAACAATGCCAGTGAACATGGAGTATAGGAAATTCCCAGCAGTAAGCAAATATATAGAAATTGTAATAATACCAATCATTATGCTAAAATGTGCAGATAAAGTAGGTAAGTGCATGTATTAAGTGCAAAAATGGATTGTTCAAGCGAAGAGGAAGAGCTGTTCTTTAGTACAGTAATGGAGCAAGCTGAACATTCAAAAGACTGGCTAATTAAATGTGCACAAATGGCACTTATGACATGCAGGATGGACACTGGGCACAGGTAAATATAACAACAGAAACTGAAATAGAGAGTGGTAAGGCTCATATAAATATGAACAAGTCAAAAGTATCTGAGAGAGACTACAGTGGAGGAACAATTCCAGTCCTGGGAGAATGCACATTGAAACTTAAATACAAAGGCTATAAATACAAAAATGATAAAACAAGAGAGTTTGTGGTAGTACACAGAGGCAAGCTACCAGTCTTGGGTCTGTACACCTGAATTGCTTGCTCTTGTTAAGAGAATATATGTCAGAGAGGCAGAGAGATGATGAAGAACCAGATCTGAAAATACTAATATCATGTGAAGATGTATTCATAGGAAATGGTTGCCTCTCAGTAACATACAAGATAGGGTTAAGAGAAGACCCATTACATGCTACATGAAAAGTTCCACAAGCCTTAAAGAAGATGCTAGAAGAGAGCTGCAAAACATGACAGCAAATGGTATCACTCAGAGAAGAGAAGAATCAACAGATTGGGTTCACTTCTTAACTGTACAGCAGTATTTCCCAAACTTGGGACGCTGCTCGTTCAGGGAAAGCCCCTAGTGGGCCCAGCCAGTTTGTTTACCTGCCGCATCTGCAGGTTTGGCCAATCGCGGCTCCCACTGGCCGCAGTTCGCTGCACCAGGCCAATGGGGGCTGCGGGAAGTGGTGGCCAGTACGCCCCTTGGCCCGCGCCACTTCCTGCAGCCCCCGTTGGCTGGGCACAGCGAACCGCGGCCATTGGGAGCTGCGATTGGCTGAACCTGCAGACACGGCAGGTAAACAAACCGGCTGGGCCCACCAGGGGCTTTCCCTGAACAAGCGGCGTCCCAAGTTTGGGAACCATTGCTGTAGAGGAAAAAAGAGAGAGACTATAGCTGTGTACGGACCCTAAAGAACTGAACTAAAACATAAAGAGAGAACATTGTCACTTTCCCACAAGAAGTGAAATACTGTCAGATGGCAGGAGTCAAATTCTTCAGCAAAATTAAATGCATAGGCACGATTTTGACAGACACCCTTGGACACTAAGAGCTCCAAGAGCTTCACTTTCAATATACAATTTGGCAGATATTACCTTCTAAGACTGCCTTTTGGAATATGTTCAGCTCCAAAAGTAATTCAGCATACAATGAGCCAGATGACAGAGTCTAGCGGGCATGGAAGTGTGCATTGATGACATAATAATTTGGGGAAAAACTGCCATGGAACATCAGGAAAGACTGTGGAGTTTATTAGAAAATGCAAGAGCTAATAACCTTAAACTGAATAATGCCAAATGTCAATTTCAAACAATGGAAACAATATACTTGGGAGAGAGACTGAACTCAAAGGGAATATTGCCCGATGAATCAAATATTCAGGTAATACTGCACAAGCTGAGACATGAAGATAAAAAGGGAATTAAAAGGCTGCTAAGAATGCTGAATTATGTCAGCAAGTTCATTCCTAACATTACAGCTCGCACAGGTCACCTAAGACCTCTCCTCCACAAGGACATCAAATGGGCAACGATGCGAGAGCATGAAAGAGAGTTCAGTGAGTTAAAGCACATTCTGACATCAGCTCCAGGGCTGCAATTTTTTGACCTGTTGAAAGACATCAAAATCTCAATAGATGATTCAAAAAGAGGGTCGAGCCTCTTTTATATATTATAGCCAAGGAACTGATTAATATAGCCTATTATAGCCAAGGAACTGATTAATTGCCAGTTTCATTTACACCTAGGGCAAGGATAGCCACAGAGATGATGTATGCACAAACTGAAGAAGACATGGGATCTGGTGTATGGATATACAAGATTTCATAATTTTCTCTGTGATCGTAGCTTCAAAACAGGAACTTATCACACTCCACTGACTGCAATACACAAAAAGGGACTTGGAGAACAATCACCCAGGACATAGTGACTACTTTTGAAAATATAGACGTAGGATGTGACCAACATGGAGTTCCAATCTGGCTGGCACTTAGTTACGGAGAGCACATTTTTTGCAGCACATGCACTGTCTGACAATACACAGCCTGATGGTCTGGAACAAGCAATAAACATGCATGTGAACATGATAAAAGTGCCATGTGTTGTATCTCCAGGCACACGGGATGACTGGGAGTCAGAAACAGCTAAAGATGAAATGCTGCAAACAATGATACAAGCACTAAGTGAAGAAGGGGAAAAAACCCAACACTTCCTACCTGCCTATTCCCACTATAAAAATAAGCTCTCAATGATCTCAGGAGGGCTCTTGAAAGGGACACAAATCATGATTTCTACAATGATGAAAATGAAACTATTGGAACAAATACGTGAAGGGCACCTGGGAATGACCAAATCAAAAAGGAGAGCTACAGAATTTGTATTCTGGACACAGATTAACAGTGACATTGAAGAAATGGTGAACAAGTGTGGAAAATATGTCAGAAGTACCAAGATTCCCAGCAGAGAGAACCAACGATACTGCATGAACTCGCAATTCCCTGGGACAAAGTCAGAACTGGCATGCTCAACGTGAGAAGATAAGATTAGCTGGTTACTTTACCTGTTTCCCAGAAGTAGCCATACTTGAAGATACCACAGCAACAACAGTTGTCAGGCACATTAAATCTGCTCAGTATGGAATTCCAAGAACAGTAATAACTGACAAAGGATCTCAGTTCCAGAATAGGGAATTCCTGGACTTTGATAAAATGTGCAACTTTCATTATGAGACATCTAGTCCCAGATATTCTCAAACCTATGGAATAGTTGAATGTGGAGTATGTATAGTGAAGACCTTGCTCAAAAAACCAGTGGAGGCAAGAGCAGATCCATATTGATTACTACTCAACTATAGTCACCGCTACTCAACTGTACTCACAACCACAATGTGCAAAGTCACCTACTGAACTGCTCAAAATAGCAGATGTATAAATATTTGATTACCAGACATGGGACAAAAACAAAGGTGACTAAGGAGTCTGCTAACCATGAGAAAAATACTGGGAAAGTACAATCAGACAAAATATTATAGTAAAGGAGCAAGACCTCTTCTACAGTTGAAACAAAGACCCAATGAGAATCTGGCAAGATGGGCACTGCCCAGTTACAGCTACAATGATCAAATAGGAGTCACCTCTCTCATACTCAATGATCACAGACACAGGCAAAATCTTACAAAGGAAGTGTAAGCATCTGCTCAAGATACCTGACAACTTGACTGAGACCAATGAACTGAGTGCAGATGTACAAGTAGAAAACAATTCAAAAACTGACCCTGCTATTGACCGTGAGACTGAACAGTTTGTTACAGCCAAGGATTTGACCAAAGAGGGTTTGCAATACAGCAGGTCAGGAAGATTCCTTAGAGACTGATCAAGATGTGTTAGGGTTGTGTTTAAGCAACTTAAAGAGTTAAGTCAGTTATTGTATTTATTTCTCTCAGAAAATGTATAAACAAGGGATCTAAAAAAGTGAAGCTGTGTTATTAAGTCATCCAGGATATTTGGTGATGCCAAACTTCCTGTACATTCTAGATGCAGTCTGTTGTTTCCTGGGACATTTTCTGCTGGGGCAGAAGCAAAAAAACCCAGTACAGTGCAATTGCAGGCTGCAGCTACACAGAATAGTAGAACATTTTGTTACCTCATTTCTGTATATAGTTCCTGTTCATAGTAAAGCGTTCATCTTGAAATCGGTCTGCTCATCAGTATAATACTACAGAAGGAAACTTGCCACATAAAAAATTTTTAAAGACTTTTCTTTTCTATTTTAAACAGCCTGCTTTCTACATAAAGGAACCAGGAGGACAAAGTCCCAATACTTAAAAAAAAAAGTCTTTTAAAAAGCTGTTTGAAAAGTTATACAGTTTTTACAAAGAGGCTTCCTGCAGCCTTTGAGAAGACAAACAGCTCTTTTAAAGTGCTACACTTTTATTCTTTTCAACTTGCAGATAGACTCTGTGTCTGATGAAGAATGTCCCCCACATGCAGCACATTGTTTTGCAAGAGACTGGGAAGCAGTTAAGAGACATCTATCTAATCAATAGCATCATGAGTGCTAGTGTTCAATGAAAAGTTATGGACAGGGAAAGACAAAATGGTATTTGGAATCTCAACACTGTAAACTATTCACTAATAAATAATAAATAAAATATAATGATAATAATAAGTAAATTGAAGGTCTACTGAAACGAAACAATCTCAGTTGCTAGAGATAATGGTGGTAAGATCATTATTACAGCTCATTGAAAAGGCAAGATAATCACATAGGAGAGCACTTAAGCACATGCTTATAAAGTCAGTGTGGCTTATATACATGCATATGTGCTTTCCTTAATAGGGATGTTTTCCTTAATCAGGACCAGAGGTGAAATCCTGATCTCAGTTAAATCAATGGAGGTTTTGCCATTGACTTAAATGTGGTCAGGGTTTCACCCCAGATCTGTCTCTAATCTTATTGCAGGATCAGGGCCCTACAGCATGATCCAACTCCCACTGAAGTCAATGGAAACAGTCCCACTTACTTTAATACAGGGGTTCCCAAACTTGGTTTGTTGTTTCATTCAGGGTAAGCCCCTGGCGGGCCGCGAGACACTTTGTTCACCTGAGCATCCGCAGGTACGACCACTCGCAGCTGCCAGTGGCCACGGTTCGCAGTTCCTGGCCAACGGCAGTTGTGGGAAGTGGTGACCCGGCCCGCGCCGCTTCCCACAGCTCCCATTGGCCGGGAATGGTGAACTGAGGCCACTAGGAGCTGCGAGTGGTTGCACCTTCGGATGCTCAGGTAAACAAAGCATCTCGCGGCCCGCCAAGGACTTACCCTGAACAAGCCGTGTACCAAGTTTGGGAACACCTGCTTCAATAAGAACTGGATCGATCTACAGTTGGGTGATTAACTGAATTTTTGGTTTGCTGCCATTTAAAAAATAATATCTTTTTGGTCAAATTGAAAATTACTTTTTTCTAAATTTCTGGAGAATCAAGAAGTCAAAAAATTTTCATTATAGATCCAAATTAATTTCTTTTGAATTTTTAAAAGGTTTTTCCTTACCAAAATAAATTGGCAAAATTGACACAAATGCACAAAATGTTTGTGTTGCTGAATTGGCATTTACACAAAAAAAAAGGTTTCAAGTGAAATATTTCACCAGCTCTACCTCTGCTATTGGTGTTTATGTTGGCTCATCACCGTCACTTGTGGGGGAAAAATGGAGAACAACAGTAATGGCAAGTAAACAGGTTTCCATTTATTTTAGTGTGAAGACAATGTCCTAAAAAGGCCACGTGAAGTCTAAATAGCCATTTGTAAAAACGAGGATTTATTATTCACATACAAGAGAGATTATATCGAATGAAGAGATAACTCTGCTGTTTTAAACGTTATTATTCAGCTGTATTTCAAGTCCAAGTCCTATTCACCCGCTATCCGTACAATTGCTAAGATCCAGTTCAAGCTCTGAATATGAAGGAATTTCTAAGAACATTTTTGTAAATTGTTATTTAAAATAAATATGATGTACAGTATTAATTTAACAAGACACAGAACTGGCTATATCCCTTTAGGCACACAGGAAACTAAAGAAGTCTGACTCCAAGTATAATAGCAAAAAGACATATAAGTTGAAACTTACATGAAACGGTTCAGAGAGGCTCAAATTTAGCTACTCAACTGGATTTGAGACTATGAAATGAGTCATTGGTCAATTATACGTATTACAAGGAATGCATCCGATGAAGTGAGCTGTAGCTCACGAAAGCTTATGCTCAAATAAATTTGTTAGTCTCTAAGGTGCCACAAGTATTCATTTTCTTTTTGCAGATACAGACTAACACGGCTGCTACTCTGAAACAAGATGATAAATCTACAAATATGACTGAAGTATCTCCGTCAGGAATCATTCCTCAGAGGTTCTGTTGTATGTTGGTGTGTGATCTCCATTTTAAAATGAAAATACTTATATGATTCCCTAAAAGTGCAGGGATCATTCTTATAAAAAACATTTACTTGTGAGAAATCTTAATATTCATCTTGTTATTTAGAACCATCTGGAGTTAATCCTGCCGATTAATTTAAAATGGAATAAACCTATAAAGAATTTATTTTGATTTGTAATAAGAATGCTCCATGAAGATTTGATATGGTGAAGGGAATTAACTTTAATGCAACACTCCTCATATATTTTTGACTTTAAAACCCTAGCACTGAGCATTGGCCAGTTTCAGAAAATCTAAATCCCCCTGACAGTGGCAGTGATATTTAATATGTCTATATACTCATGCTGTACTATATATGTGTGTGTGTGTACACGTATGGATGTACTACAGTTTACTGTTACAAATGAAGAACACTAAATTTACAACTAAACTTCCTTTTAACATCTTGTGTTCCCTTTCTCATCATCAATTGGAGAGAAATTCCCCTTTTGGACTTGTTCACCCCAAAGATGTCAAGCCTCTTCACTGCCAGAAAATTATAAGGAAAATCTGTTCTGTGATTTTCAAAAATTATATATGTATATACATATAGTCACCATTAAAACAATACCTAGCTTGGCTGTATAGCACTTTCATCAGATCTCAGTGTACTTCACAAAAGAGGTCAGTATTGTTATCTCCATTTTAAATTGGAGAAACTGAGGCACACACAGGCAAAGTGACTTGCCCAGGATCACGCAGCAGACCACTGGCTGAGCTGAGACTAGAACTCAGGTCTCCTGAGGTCCAGTCAAAACAAAAATAACTTTTTGGTAACCAACAATTGAAAAAATGGCCCAGTATAAAAACATGCTGCTAGACTTCACTGAAGAACGGATAAATCTAAGAAA
The DNA here is from genome assembly GCF_965152235.1 of Eretmochelys imbricata. NCBI lineage: Eukaryota > Metazoa > Chordata > Testudines > Cheloniidae > Eretmochelys > Eretmochelys imbricata. The sequence continues at coordinate 68,336,549 of NC_135579.1, read as the reverse complement.
ATAAATAAAATATGTAAATGAAAAAAAAGTTGTGTTTAACATCTATTACCGAACATAGTAGCCAGCATATTCCTAAAAATCCAATCAATCAATCAATCAGAAAAACCTCTTCTTCTTCTTTACATGATGACTTGAGGTCAATTAGGCCTAGGGAGAAAAGACAGTTACCTTTTCCGTAACAGGTGTTCTTCGAGATGTGTTGATCATGTCCATTCCATATTAGGTGTGTGCGCTTGCCATATGCACCAGTGCCGGAAGTTTTTCCCTCAACAGTATCTGTAGGGGACCGCCTCTGGAGTGATGCCCAGATATCGCGGTATAAGGGGCACTGCCAGATCTCCCCACCCTCAGTTCCTTCTTGTCAGAAACTCTGACAGTGGGGAAGGAGGGACGGTTGTGGAATGGACATGAGCAACACATCTCGAAGAACACCAGTTATGGAAAAGGTAACTGTCTTTTTTTCTTTGAGTGCTTGCTCATGTCCATTCCATATTAGGTGACTCCAAAGCAGTCCCCCTGAAGGTGGGTAGGAGTTCACGGACGGGTAGATTGCAACACAGCTCTACCAAACCTATGGTCGTCTCTGGCCTGCTGAGTGATAGCATAATGAGCCATGAACGTGTGGACAGACGACGATGTTGTGGCTCTACAGATGTCCTGGATAGGGATGTGTGCCAGGAAGACCGTCGAAGACGCCTGAGCTCTAGTCGAGTGGCCTCTGACAATCGGCGGTGGCGGAAGACCCACCAGGTTGTAACAAGTCCTTATCACACGAGGTGAACCAATTGGAAATCCTCTGCGAGGACACCAGACAGCCCTTCATCCTATCTGCTGTAGCAATGAAGAGCTGATTTGATTTATGGAAAGGCTTGGTAAGTTCTAAGTAAAAACCCAAGGCCTTTCAGACGTCCAGCACATGAAGATGCCTCTCGTCACTGATCTTGTGTGGTTTGGGACAGAATACTGGGAGAAAGATGTCCTGCTAGACACCATATGAAAGGTAGACACCACCTTCAGCAGAAAGACTGAAAACCATGTATGGCAGTTCTGAGGTCAAGACTCTAATCTCAGAGACTTATCTCGCCGATGTCAACGCCATCAGGAATGTGACCTTCCATGACAGGTGGGAAAGAGAGCAGGAGCCCAGCAGCTCAAAGGGTGGGCCTGTGAGCCTAGAGAGGACCAGGTTAAGATCCCATTGCAGGATGGGAGCCCGTACCTGCAGAAAGAGTAACTCAAGCCCTCTCAAGAATCTGATTGTCATGTCGTGGGAAAACACCATCTGTCTTTGGATGGGTGGGTGAAAAGCAGAGATAGCCATGAGATGCACTGTAATGGAAGAGTGTGCCAGGCCCTGGTTCCTGAAATGAAGCCTCTATGGAAGAGTGCGAGGGAGAGATGCCCAGCAGGAAAACCCTGTGCACTTGGCCAGGTAACTGAGTCTAGTTGAGGGCTTCCTACTTCCCAGGAGGACCTGTTGGACTTCCTCTGAACAGGTCTGCTCCTCCAGGTTCAGCCATGCACCATCCACACCGAGAGGTGGAGGGATGCAAAGTTGGGGTGTACGAGCCGACCGAGGTCCTGTGACAGCAGGTCCGGTCGGTTGAGCAGGGGCCAGGGAGGGGACGCTGACAGGTTCATGAGTGCCTGAACCAGTGCTGGCGAGGCTACGCCAGGGCGATCATGATAATCTGTGCCAAGAAGGAACTGAGGGTGGAGGGAGCTGGTGGTGCCCCTTATACCACGCCATATGGGTGCCACTGCAGAGGGCACCAGAGCCGTTCCCCTACAGATACTGCTGAGGGGAAAAACTTCCGGCACCGGTGCCTGTGGCAAGCACACACACCTAATATGGAATGGACATGAGCAAGCACTCAAAGAAGAACTGACTGTTCCTGCCTAGCCAGGAGACCTGAGTAGATGATGCTGTTGACCAAGAGGGGGAGAGGTATGTGTATGAGAATTTGAATTTCCTGCCTGAGGGCTAGAGGGCAGGTATTCTTAAGAGGGATGTGCAAGACCTCACTCAAGAAATCAACACTAGACCATTACTGAATTTCCCATTTGGGAGAAAGATTCTTAAGATGATGGTAGCAGAGCAGCTACCTGCAAACTTCAGATTTCCTTGACCGTGGTTAATCTGGGTTTAGATTTGGGTGTGGGATAGAAACTTCACTAGTGGTTTTGGTCAGTAATCTCCTCCTGCTATGGGAACAGGCAATATATAATTCCCTTTCCTACATGTATCACGCACATCAAATAATACAAGGAGAACACTAGGTATATTTGTCAAGAAAATGACTATGTATTTCCAGCAAAATAGAGCTCAACTAAAGTTTGTCCACCCACTGATGCTGTCTCTTTCCTTGATTATGAAAAAAATTTAAACAGGAAAACAAGTCAATGGATTTCCCAGCCCCTCCAAATTCCTCTCTGTGCACACACACACACGTGGGACACAGGGTTTATCACAGGATAGATTACACAGTTTGTGTGTGCACTTCCCCTATAATACTGTCTGCCCTTCCTTAATGGGACTGCTGATTCCACTGAGCCAGCATAGATTAGAAGTGAGGAGCCAGACTCCTGCTCCCAGTACAGAGAGTAGCCGGTGGTTCCTTTAAAGCCAGCTTCCTGGCTGCTCTTCACGTTCTCTTCAAACTACTGGCCTCTTAGAATGACTTTTTTCTTCTCCTTAGGAGCAGTAGATAGCACTGAAGAACCAAGGAGTCCTGACTCCTCCCCTCAGATGGATCTCTCTGGTAAGTGAGGAGTGAAGCAAAGCCACCAGCAGACCCACCACTAATTTAGGTTTTCTCAGAGAGCCTGAATGTGTAATAGCCATGGAGACAATGGATACTGACCTCTGCTATGTGAGAGAAGTCACTTTTTTGTCACCCTGATCCATGCATGTTATATGACTGGTGACAAGAATTAAATATTGGTCTCTTTACTAGCTCTCCTGTGTGCAGCTCACTTATTAAATGATGTCAGAAGAAAAATAAACCTTTGTCAAAATGGAGCAAATGAAGCTGCCAGAATCGCTCAGTCTGGAAGGGATCCCGGGGAAAAAAAATTGTGGAGGAGCTGCAGTACTTCCTAATTCTCCTGGAAGAAAGTAGTAGTGAAAGAAAATCCCAAAGGCCTGTTACATGTGGCAGGCCCAGAGGCCTTAAAGATCTATAGTATATACTAGTGAGAGTATGACAGAGACTGAACTGCAAACTACTACACAAAATCATTCCAATGTGATCCATGCAGTAACGTCAACTGGGAGAGGCTGTGAAATTTTTGGGTTCACCCAGTCCAGCAAATCAGTCAGTCAATGTCTGCCTTGTAATTCTGGGTGTCTTGTGGCTGTGCAGCTTTGGTTCAGAGCTCTGACCCCAACAGCTTGCTAGCAGCCCACAAGCCTCACCCTGGTTTTGCCCAACTTGGTTATTCCTTGCAGGCTGACCTAGTATCTTTCCAGTCCCGAATTTGCCCCAAAATTGTCCTGTTGCAGGGACCAGTCCCTCTCACTCGTCCCTCACAGAAAAAATATTTGGTCCGCTGCCTCTACTAAGGTAGCATAACATTCCAATCTGTTAGCTTACAAGAAGCACACATTTTACTGAACTTAAACAGCACTGATAAGTTACAATGAAAGCAAAACAAGTTTATTAATGTAAGAGCATAGATTAAGTCATACCAAGTAAAAGAAATAAAGGTAGAGATGGTCACCAGCAAATAAAAGTGAAAACACTGATCCAAAAGACAAAAATCTAGCAAGGTACAACCTTTGTTCAAGATGGTTTCTCTCGTCCACAGTCTTCTTTCTTGATGTTTACTGGCTTGCCTAGCCAGGACTCGTCACAGAGATCAAATCACTTCATTTCTTTGTTTTCTTAAAGAGAAGGATAACTTGAGGTTCTTTGACCTTCTCTTTTATAGTTCCATGAGCCTTTGAAATGTATTCTTCTGAAGAGTGCCCACGGGTAAAGTTCAGGCTAAGTACAGGAGCCATGAGGTCCAGAAGATAAGGTTCCACGGTGGTTCTTCCCCCCTGGTGGTTGCTACTATGCAAATTATCTCTTTCTGTTTCAACTTCTGATACAAATGAATGGCACATTGAGTTTGAGCCACATCTGGAGTGATTTGTTAGCCTCTTCCCTTCGTCTGGAGAAAATCTGTTTATCAGCATCACCTGACACCCCTGGTTTTCACACCTTTTAGTGACTCACTTTAAAGCATAATATTAGTGAGTATCCATAATTTCACATACAGCATTGTCATGCATATTTTACAATGATATTATTGACCAGTTATTAGTTTTCAAATGATACCCCAAATGATGCTTCTTTTGCACAAAAATCATTGCAGTAGTGTGTAGGGTGTGAATACAGGGATGCCTAGGGTTACAGAGGCACATTTTCATGATCAGAAAACTATAACCAATAGTGTGACCAATATGGTACAGATCTATGTAATAAAGGTAAAACAAGTGAATCTCAACAGTTAGCAGATGTGTTAATTAAACAAATTGTTTGTAGCATAATCGATAGCTAGGTCAAAGCAAAGTTATCATGAGAAATGGACTTGATTTTGAAAAGATATCTGCAGGGCTCGTGAAACTATGCTTCTTAAATGAAAAAGTTAAGAAAAAGTGAAAGAACCAATGTACATCAGATTAAAAATTGTATATCAAGACATACACACCTCATAAAAGGGTTATTTGCAATAAATTTGAGCGCAATCACAACACAAGGCAAAGGTGCCCAACGCAAGCTGTGCAATCACACATATGCAATAAAAGCAACTGTTCGGCAAAAAGATACATTGTACACAGCAGATCTTAAGAATAAATACAAAAGCAAAATATATGCACTAATAAAAGCTGGAGGACAAAGTTCTGATGGTGATGATGCAATAACAAAATTCCTTGTTAGGTCTCAATCTATTTATGGTGGAAGGTGTTTTTCAAGATATCAATAGATATTGAAACGGAAGTCTACCCAATCATGGTAAACATATACAAAGAAGATTAGTGTCTTTCCCAATCAACTTCAGTGGGGCTCCATGCAGGCACAAGGATCCATACATTTGGAACTCGTAAGATTAGGACCTAAGCGAGTATTATCCACAGTGAGCCTGTGGCAAACCTGGGACCAGAATTTAGGCATTCCTGACTCTTACTCCTATGCTTAAACCACCATATCACACTTTCACTACTTTCAAAATTTAACACAAACTCTCTGATATATGCTTTTCTTCATACAGTACTTCACATCTTGCATCATAATGGTAAATGAACTACTCACTGAAAGGAGTTTCAATAAGCTTCCCCACTATATTCACTGGCTTGCCTTCAGTATATGTAGCTGCTTTTTATTATATTCAGCTATAACATAAGGAACCTACTGGCCTGTATGCTGTAAGATATTAGATGAAGCAAAAGGTATAAGTGTGGTAAAGTAGGTCATAACCCTTGGCACCGATCAATGGTTACCTTTAGATTTTGGGAACTAAGAAGAGCTTGCTCAATGGTAGGAGTTTAAAAGTTCCAATCAGTGCAACCACAAGAAACATGAAAGTAATAACCACAAATCTGCTTAAGCAAGAGGTGTCAGGTATGATCATGAGCTAAATGGCAGTTAGATGTTTCAATATGTTAACCTACAGAATAAGCACACCTCAGTATTATGTTGATGAAAAGGCTAAATATGGGCATGGAGGACTGAGCATGAGCAGAGGATGACCCTATAATAGGGCAGACACTATGTGGTCTGGGACCTGTTCTCTCCTGGGCCTCTTCCATTGATGTCTGCTTCTCTGCTACTTGACCTTTCAACTTGTTGGGGAACTTGGACCAGAGATAAGGCTAGTCCTTTGTCTCTTATCACCAGGTCCTTAACAAAGGGTGTAAGTATGCAATTTAAGAGCTTATGCATCAAATGATACCATAATATTGAATTATCTCTATCGTGTTATGTAGCTTGGATCTTTTCTAGCATTATCCATTATTCTAATTACCATATCTAAGGTTTTACTTTGCCCTCAATGTGAGTATCCTTGTCATCCACCCTGAAACTTCCCACAAGATATTGAACTCCATAGTGTGAATTCTTTGTAGCCTGATTCTGGTGGAAGAACTTCATCACAGTCAGATCAATTGGCCATTAATCTGAACATTATTAACCTTCAAAAAGGGTCAGGCAACAGGTGACAAGTGAGCCCAAAATAACCATAGACCCTGAAAGCAAAAAAATGGAAGCACTTACTTCAAATCGTTTAATTTAGATTTCCAGTATCCTTAAAATGAATAGTGTCCAGCTAATTTGTAAAACTCTTTAAAACCATTATAATTTACCTGAAGATACTGCTTCATTGTCAGATGAAGAATTTGTGAGACAAGAGGAGTGTGTAGTCTGCTTTTATAAAATAGTCAAGAGAATTCTCAATTGCTCTCAAACACAAATTCCAAGAAAATTCCCAATGGAGAGATCAGTATATACAGTAGCATGCTGTATCACAAGTATATGGGGACACTCATTGAAACTGGTTACGAGGAAACTTAAGAATGATGCCTTATAAAGTGTATAATAAATCTGAGGAATTCAGTACCACAAAAATGATTGAATCCATCAGTTTAGAGGAATTTAAAAGACGTCTGGGTGAAAGCCAGTGTGATAGAAGATCTAGGGTCTGTCAGATCTTAATAAAAGAAATTTTTAAATCCAAACAATCTCTTTGTTCAGAAGAAATGGAGAAGAGGGGTCTATGCAACTGGCGAGGGGTGAACACCCATGGAAAAGAACAAAGTACAGATCAAAAGCTAATCATCACACTTACTTTAAAGAAATTAAATCACCAGTGCTTTTGACATACAAGTCTTGGAACCAGGAAATCACGTCCCAAATAGGATTTTGGATCACATTCTGTTGCATAAATATTAATGAAACCTTCACCTTGATGTGTTAATAGCCTCTAAAATTTTAGAGACACATTGGACAACCAAGAGCAGCCTGTTTGAACATGCAAGCTGACTCAATAGCAGGAACTTGAAAAGTGGGTCCTGGATTCAGGAAGGGAGTCGGTGTTTAATTAGCAAGTGATGTTGGCAGTGTGACTGAAGAGTGGTCAGAGAGAGAATTGCCTCGCCTGGTTTTGTTTGTTAGAAGAGCAAATCTATGTTAAGCACACAATTTCTATGCTTTTAATTCCATGTCCTCTCTATTTTTTAAATAAATCTTGGTTTTGGTAAAGACTAGTGTTTTTTGGATAATTTCATTTGAGGTCCCAAGAGAAAACATCGGTAACATCTAAGGAGAGGTTGTGAAGGGTAAAGTTTCTGGAATCTACACTCCCTCTCTGAGTCCCAGTCAAGATTCATGGACACAAGTGTCCTTTCCCAGTGAGGTGTGCTGCAAAAAGCTATGGCAGGTAGCACACAAGGGGATAATTCAAATGACAAAGCAGGAGATGAGTGTTGGTTCTAGTACTGGTCATGGCCAGCAAATAAGTATAGAGGGCAAAACAAACCTGCTGATTTAATCAGAGCTAAATCACACTCATGGATTAGGAAACATACTGATCGCTTGTAGGGTAAGGGGTAAAGAGTGATTTTCTTTTCCTTTATACTAAGTGCTAACTTCGATAAGCGCAAAAGCAAGGCTAGTCTCATCCTAGGCCTCTTGCAGAGACTGGATACTGGACCATGGTTGTATTCCGCCAGGATAACTCATGTTCATAGCTCTTTTATTCTAACCATGGGGGTGAAGATTCGGTAATAATATGTTTTCTGAAAAGAAGACGACAAATAAAAATGTCAACTCACAACATGGCTAGAATGTTTTTATGGTTCTTGTTGTCTCCAAAGTCTCCAAAATAGCAGTTCTCAAAATTTTAACCATCACACTCTACTACTATAAAGAAAATCAGCATAGACCCCACCTTCATAGGGTGGAAGGGACCTTGAAAGGTCATCTAGTCCAGTCCTTAGCACTCACGACAGGACTAAGTTTATCTAGAAACCATGCCTAACAGGTGTTTGTCTAACCTGCTTTTAAAAATCTCCAATGATGGAGATTCCACAACCTCCCTAGGCAATTTATTCCAGTGCTTAACCACCCTGACAATTAGGAAGTTTTTCCTAATGTCCAACCTAAACCTCCCTTGCAGCAATTTAAGCCCATTACTTCTTGTCCTATCCTCAGAGGTTAAGAAAAACTATTTTTCTCCCTCCTCCTTGTAAAAACCTTTTAATTACTTGAAAACTGTTATGATGTCCCCTCTCAGTCTTCACTTTTCCAGACTAAAAAAACCCAATTTTTTCAATCTTCCCTCATGGGTCATGTTTTCTAGACCTTTAATCATTTTTGTTGCTCTTGTCTGGACTCTCTCCAGTTAGTTCACATCTTTCCTGAAATGTGGCACCCAGAACTGGACACAATACTCCAGTTGAGGTCTAATCAGCGCAGAGTAGAGCTGAAGAATTACTTCTCGTGTCTGGCTTACAACACTACTGCTAATACATACCAGAATGATGTGCGCTCTTTTTGCAACAGTGTTACACTGTTGACTCATATTTAGCTTGTAGTCCACTATGACCACCAGATTCCTTTCCGCAGTACTCCTTCCTAGGCAGTCATTTCCCATTTTGTAGGTATGCAGCTGATTGTTCCTTCCTAAATGGAGTACTTTGCATTTGTCCTTATTGAATTTCATCCTATTTACTTCAGACCATTTCTCCAGTTTGTACAGATAATTTTGAATTTTAATCCTATCCTCCAAAGCACTTGCAACCCCTCCCAGCTTGGTATCATCTGCAAACCTTATAAGTGTACTCTCTATGCCATTATCTAATCATTGATGAAGTTATTGAACAGAACCGGATAGAGAGCTGATCCCTGAGGGACTCCACTCATTATGTCCTTCTACCATGACAGTGAACCACTGATAACTAATCTCTGGGAACAGTTTTCCAACCAGTTTTGCACCCACCTTATAGTAGCTCCATATGGGTTGCATTTTCCTAGTTTGTTTATGAGAAGGTCATGCGAGACAGTATCAAAAGCTTTACTAAAGTCAAGATATACCACGTCTATATATACCCCTTCCCCCCACCCATAAGGCTTGTTACCCTGTGAAAGAAAGCTATCATGTTGGTTTGACATGATTTGTTCTTGACAAATCCATACTGACTGTTACTTATCACCTTATTATCTTCTAGATGTTTGCAAATTGATTGCTTAATTATTTGCTCCATTATCTTTTCAGGTACAGAAGTTAAGCTGACTGGTCTGTAATTCCCTCGGTTGTCCTTATTTCCCTTGTTATAGATGGGCACTCTATTTGCCCTTTTCCAGTCTTCTGGAACCTCTCCTGTTTTCCATGACTTTTCAAAGATAATTGCTAATGGCTCAGATATCTCCACAGTCAGTTCCTTGAGTATTCTAGAATGCATTTCATCAGGCCCTGGTGACTTGAAGACACCTAATTTCTCTTAGTAATTTTTAACTTGTTCTTTCCTTATTTCAGTCTCTGCTGATCCTACCTCATTTTCACAGGTATTCACTACGATAGATGTCCAATCACTGCCAACCTTCTTGGTGAAAACCGAAACAAAGACGTTATTAACCACCTTTGCCATTTCCACATTTTCTGTTATTGTGTTTCCCCCCTCAATGAGTAATGGTCCTACTCTGTCCTTGGTCTTCTCTTGCTTCTAATGCATTTGTAGAATATTTTCTTGTTAGCCTTTATGTCTCTAGCAATTTGATCTAGTTTTGTGCCTTGGGCTTTCTAATTTTGTCCCTACATACTTGTGTTATTTGTTTATATTTATCCTTTGTAATTTGACCTTGTTTCCACTTTTTGTAAGACACTTTTTTGATTTTTAGATCATTGAAGATCTCCTGGTTAAGTCAGGGTACTTCCTATCTTTCCTATGCAGCAGGATAGTTTGCTCTTGTACCCTTAATAATGTCTCTTTGAAAAACTGCCAACTGTCTTCAATTGTTTCCTCCCTTAGACTTGCTTCCCAAGGGATATTACCTACCAACTCCCTGAGTTTGCTGAAGTCCGCCTTCTTGAAATCCATTATCTTTATTTTGCTGTCCTCCCTCCTACCATTCCTTAGGATCATGAGCTCTATCATTTCATGATCACTTTCACCCAAGCTGCCTTCCACTTTCAAATTCTCAACCAGTTCTTCCCTATTTGTCAAAATCAAATCTAGAACAGCCTCTCCCCTAGTAGCTTTTTCCACCTTCTACAATAAAAAAGTGTATACAATACATTCCAATAATTTGTTGGATAATCTGTGCACTGCTGTGTTGTTTTCCCAACAGATGTCTGAGTAGCTGAAGTCCCCCATCACCACCGAGTCCTGTGCTTTGGATGATTTTGATAGTTGTTTAAAAAATAGCCCCATCCACCTCTTCTTCCTGGTTAGGTGGTCTGTAGTAGACTCCTGCCATGACATCACCCTTTTTTTACCCCTTTTATCCTTACCCAGAGACTTTCAACAAGTCTGTCTCCTATTTCCATTTCAACCTCAGTCGAAGTATATACATTTTTAATATATAAGGCAACACCTCCTCCCTTTTCCCCCCTGCCTGTCCTTCCTGGGCAAGCTGTACTCTTCTATACCAATATTCCAGTCATGCGTATTAACCCACCAGTCTCTGTGATGCCAACTATGTCATAGTTGTGTTTATTTACTAGCATTTCGAGTTCTTCCAGCTTATTCCCCATATTTGGAAAGATCGACAAGAACACCACCTGCGCTCCCAACTCCTTCACCCTTTCATTCTCTCATTTTCAAGACCATAAATAAAAAAAAGTAAGACAAAAGTTCCAGGCCCCAATCAGACACTCTCCAAGCTCAATCAATGAAGTCAGGCCCCATAATTTGAGACAGCCTGCTTGAAGTTTAAAAGCTACGTTAAAATCAACTTTTAAAACAGACAGAAAATAGGAACTTTTCTAACAAATTATCTCACAATGCCATCTTTAGTGGAAGGCAGAATAATTTCTCTCCGAGGATTATGGCTGCGGTTAAACAACAGGCATTTTCTAACTTCTAAATACTGTCCAGCCACATGCCAGAGAACAGAATCCTTATTAGCATCTCTCTGCATCTTGTCCCCGTGACCTCCTTCATGCTCCAGCCACACTGTCAAGGTTCCTTCCCCACTCTGAACTCTAGGGTACAGATGTAGGGACCTGCATGAAAGACCCCCTACGCTTATTTTTCCAGCTTAGGTTAAAACTTCCCCAAGGTACAAATTGTTTTACCTTTTGTCCCTGGACCTTATTCTGCCACCACTAAAGCGTCTAACAAAAATAGTAGGGGAAGGGCCTACTTGGAAACGTCTCCCCACAAAAAATATCCCCCCAAGCCCTACACCCCCTTTCCTGGGGAAGGCTTGATAAAAATCCTCACCAATTTGCATAGGTGAACACAGACCCCAAACCCTTGGATCTTAAGAACAATGAAAAAGCAATCAGGTTCTTAAAAGAAGAATTTTAATTAAAGAAAAAGTAAAAGAATCACCTCTGAAAAATCAGGATGGTAAATACCTTACAGGGTAATCAGATTCAAAACATACAGAATCCCTCTAGGCAAAACCTTAAGTTACAAAAAGACACAAAAACAGGAATATACTCTCCATTTAGCACAACGTATTTTATCAGCCATTTAAACAAAACAGAATCTAACGCATTTCTAACTAGATTGCTTACTAACTCTTTACAGGCGTTTTGACCTACATTCCTGCTCTGGTCCCAGCAAAAGCATCACACAGACAGAGCCTTTGTTTCCCCCCTCCTCCAGTTTTGAAAGTATCTTGTCTCCTTATTGGTCATTTTGGTCAGGTGACAGCGAGGTTATCTTAGCTTCTTAACCCTTTACAGGTGAAAGGGTTTTTCCTCCGGCCAGGAGGGATTTAAAGGTGTTTACCCTTCCCTTTATATTTATGACTCACACTATCTTGCTTGATCCAACAGTGGACCCAGCAGAGCTCTAGCCTTTCTGCTAAACACTAGGTCTGGTTTCCCTGGAAAACTTTTTTCATGCTCTTGGTTTCCCATAAATTGCCCTGGTTGTACACTATTATGTATACAGCATTACACAAATGTTATGAGTCTGCTTCTGATCTAGGAGCTTCATCTTCAGTCATCTAACAGGGTTTTATTTTTATCTGCAACCATTTTATACTCAGCTCAGAGTAGCCTGCTACTGAGGGAATACAATTAGGGAAGGCATACTGTAACTCTGTCAGCTCATGCACCTATTGGATGTAGGTCCATTGAGGCATTCAAGAGAGAGCATGGCTAAGCAGCCAGTGAGGGACTCCAGAAGGCAGTAATATAGCTCCAAAACTTCTATACAGAAATCTCCCTCCTTGGGTTTGTTCCCTTCTCTGCTCCCTAAAACCTTGAAGGGCCTGTTGTGTACGGCACTTCAACTGAAGGAGGAGTCTGTGGAATAAAGAGTTGTGTAGCAGGGTGGTCACCCACTCCTGCCTGCCTGGAGGGGCTTAAAACAGCCCAGAGATGGCTGTGGCTGGGCAGCAAGTAGCTCCCAGGCTGATTGGGGAAGTAGGCACAGCTGGGGCCACGCTCCAAACAGACCACAACTGGCCCTTATAAAAGGGCTGTGAGCCAGATGCTCAGACAGAGTCTCCTCTAGCTGTAGAGAGAGATGGGCCTGGCTGCTGGGGAGTGTACCAGGGTACCTGAGGTGAAGCAGGGCTGGGGAAGGCCAGATGAGCTGGGAGGCTCTAGGCTGGAAAAGTCCAGGCTGCAGGCCTGGCAAATGGCCTCAGACAAGGTACTAGGGTTGCAACTGGGCAGCCCAAGGGTAGGGGGAGGCAGCAGGTCCAAACCTCCTTTGCCTGTGATGAGTGGCTTGTACACTGCAGTCTGCCACAGTGAGCGGGGGCTAGGTGGTGACTGACAATAGCCATATACTGAGGTGAGGTGGGGATAGGGGGTTGGAGGTTCCCTGGGGAGGGGAAACATGGAGACTGGGGGGCAGGACCCAAGGGAAAGGGGAACTGTGGTCCAAGAGGGACACGGGGGGGGGGACAGAGACAGGTGAGACACCGGCTCACAGAGGGTGCTCTGGAGGCTGGTGAGCTAATTCCCTGGACGACCAGCAGGAGGTGCTGCCGGATGAGTCCCACATCGCTACAAGCTGATTTTTTTCTCCTCTCTTCTACATGCGCAGAGGACAGTCATATAGCATAATCTCATGCAAAGCAGTTGATTTGGCCTTGGATATTTAATCTGAAACTACATGTATGGGGCGGTGTCCATTCCACTACAGCCTATAAAGAAAAGGGTAATAGTAATTAAGTAAATCTGTCCTCCAAGGGGCTGAGGAACTCCTGGAGCTACTGAGCATCAGGAACTGGGTTTTAATGCCTTTAAGAGCACCTAGAGAAAGTATCTTGCAAAATCATGCCCTAAAGCACAGAGGTTAATTTTTTACAAGGTTACCCACTGATATCAGACCAATTGTAAAAACAATTAGTAACTGCAGTGCATCTGTGTAAAATTATGGGTCTGATTGCTAAATCACTTCACAGAAGACACACAATTTCCAACAGTAAACAACATTTAACATAATTACTGTCAGGAGCATTCATCAATGATAGCATAGCTAAACTAATTGCTGACCTGAGATTTACCCCATCATAAATATAGGGATTATGGTTAGTTATTTCATGGACTCTCCTAAACCACACATTTAAGGACCCAGTCACCTTTGCACAAAAATATCACTCACGAGTGATGGAAACACTATTTAGCTTTTTAAAACCATTTACAGCAAAGTTGGCCTGTGAGCTGACTTGGCAGCCCTCCTAGGTTACGTCTACATTACATTTAGCAGTGAGCCTCCCTGCCTGGATAGACAGACATTGGTACTGGGGCTTGAGCTAGAGACTAAAAATAGCTGTATGGACATTGTGGCTCCGGCAAAGACTTGGGCTAGCCACCGAAGCTCAGACCCCCCTGACTCCCTAGGATTGAACTCAGTTCACTAGCTCCAGTCTTCACTGGTGCTGCAACATCTACACAGCTATTTATAGCCGTGGTTTTCAAACTTTTTTTCTGGAGACCCAGTTGAAGAAAATTGTTGATACCTGTGACCCAACAGAGCTGGGGATGAGGTGTTTGAGGTGTGGGAGGAGCAAGGGCTGGGACAAGGGTTTGGGGTACAGGAGGGGGTCAGGGCTCTGGGCTGGGGGTACAGGCTTTGGGGTGAGGGGATGAGGGGTTTGGGGTGCAGGAAGGGACTCCGGGCTTGGAGGGGGGCTCAGGGCTAGGGCAGGGGTTTGGGCTGTGGGGTTGGGGCACGGGGTTACCTCAGGCGGCTCCCAGTCAGCTGCGCAGTGGGGGGGTGCTAAGGCAGGCTTCCTGTCTGGCCTGGCACTGCGGACCGAGCTGCACCCCAGAAGCGGCCAGCAGCAGGTCCGGCTCCTAGGCAGAGGTACACAAGTGGCTCTGTGTGGCTCTCACCCACAGGCACTGCCTCCCCCAGCTCCCATTCATGGTTCCCGGCCAATGGGAGTACGGAGCCGGTGCTTGGGATGGGGGACAGCACACAGAGCCCCATAGCCCCCTCGATGGGGGCAGCACAAGGAGCTGGACCTGCTGCCTGCCGCTTCCGAGGCTCAACGCAGTGTTGGAACAGGCAGGGACTAGCATGCCTTAGCCGGGCAGCACCACCGACAGGCCTTTTAACCAGAGCCGCCACGACCCAGTGCCCTACATTCCGCAACCCAGTACTGGGTCGCGAACCGCAATTTGAAAACCACTTAAATTTAGTGTGCTAGCTCAAGTCCTAATAGCACAAGTCTGTCTACCCAGGCTGGAGGCTCGTTCCTAGCTGTAGCGTAGACATGCCCTGTGTGGTTGCATGTTATCTCCATCTGAGAGCTACTCAGTCAGAAGGGAAGGCTTCAATCAAGTTAAAGAGAAATCCCCATAAAGTGAAACACATACTACCAGAAATTTTTTCTACTTTCATTGCTGTTGGCCCCTGTTCTGACCCCCCTTGAGACCTCATTTTAATTATGCTATTTGGTTTTCCCTGGCTGTTAATCTTTTGTTTGTTTTTTTTTATTTTATATATTTTACAAAAGAGTCTCACACTTTGTAGGTTCTGTGGGCCAAGCTCATTGCACACATCTAAGGTTCCCTGCATCCCTCCATCCCCAACGTGTCCCCAGCAAGCTCCCAATGTGGCACCTTCCCACCCCCTCTATTTTATGGACTTTCTGTAGCCTCCTACACCATCCCTCAGGCCAGGCACTCTGTCCCCCCCCACATTTCCATCTCTTCCACATGGGTGCCCCCTATATTCATTTTCCCACCATTTCCCCCTTTCATACTATGCTAGGGGATTTGTGTGTCCCCAGTTTTTCCCATCCCCTATGCCAGAAACCCCAATACCTCCATGCCAGGGCTCTGTGTGCCCCTCCACATTTTTTTTCATTCAGGGTGTCAACATTTTAAACTCTACTCAAACCAACATTGATAGGTTCTAGAACATTTCAGAATGGGCCTAGAACATTCCTGACATTGTGGAACTGATCAGGTGAAAAGTTCAGACGTTTCTGTATTATTTATAGACCGAGAAATAACATCAAATGGAGTATAGGGCATTGCAAACCCAGCCAACTCTTTTATTTATTGGGGCTGTATTTTAATGGTTTGTAAAGTGCCTGAGTACCTTGGGCATGGTTTGGACCACTTCTCGAATAAAGGCTGGCTGGCTATTCCAGGCTCCTGACTGCTGGATCTATCACATAAACAGTAACCAACCTGGATGCTTATAAGAAAAGAAGAAGATTGGGAATGGAAACACAAGTGATCAGAGATATACAGGGAAGAGTCACACGCTGCTTCACACCACTCCAGCAGTACTAGACAACAATAAACAACAAAGTATGTGGAGAGTACTGTGGACCTAGCCCATAAATATTTTATAATTCTCCAACCTGGGCCTCATCCAAAGCCCATTGAAAGGTCCAATTTACTTCAATGGGCTGTAGATCAGGATCAAAAGGCCTAACAGTGAGAGGTATTGAGTATCTTGTTTTCACTGAGTTAAGGTCATTCAGCTATTATCAGAATTGGACCCTCAGTGATCTTTTACTTATCCATTGTAAAAATAAAAAAACAATTAAAGCAGAGATTTCTCTTTCAAACTATAATTTATTTCCCTACAACTATAGCTTTTTGAATTTCTTAGCTATGACACAGCATTGGGATGAGTTCCCTAGTGGGACACAGCACTTCAAGCCCTGGAAGGTGCCTAGATAATAGATTTTAAAGTATTATATTTGTATGCAACAAAGAGCTATTTTGTGTTTTCTGAGAGATTAGCATAGTTCCACGAGAGCCCTGCACAGTTGGTCAACTAGTGAGGCCCCTGGTTTTACAGGTGAAGGGATTAAAAACAATCTCAATTTTTCTAAATGCTCTAAAACCTTCCTGAAATAGATTTTCTGTAAAATCTATATATGGCAAATACAGAATACATGGTGCTTTATAACAGTTTTATTGGGACTCATTTGAAATGACATGAATTATGGTTTCATCTGAGTAATACAGTCATCCCAAACTCATGCCACCAAAATTTTATACCATCCCACATCATGTATTCTCTCCTTATGTATTGTTATATTCAAGGCATGTTAACATTTGCAAATGTTATCGCATTGATGTCTGAGGAAACGTCTTTCTTTGGTAATTGGAAATGTTTACAAAAGAGCAATGCTATTTGTACATAGCTGAACTTCTCGTTCTATTGATGTATAGGAAATGATTGCTCCAAAGAAGTGGCTAGCGCTGGAGTGTAGGAAAACACTTAAAAAGAAATGATGGCAGACACAAAGTGCCTCGTAAAAAGATACATGGTGTTTGTTAGCAACACCGTGAACTGCATAGTGTACAACAGATGGAACGAAATACCCAAGGTCTATATACAGCAGTAAAGCAATTTAATTTAACAAGTTAAAATACATCAAGACATTTATGCAGTTCTACTCCCTCGCTTTACAAGAAGCCACAGTGCTTTACTTTGTGTTATCTCTGCAGTCCTACAGCTGTAAAACAAAGTAATAGCATCAAAGTGTGCCAGACATTTAATATTTGCGGAAATCCACAATATATAACTTTTCAGCTCACATTCTCCTGGGATTTAAAAACACCCTTGCTTCCTGTCTTGAAAAAATCTAAACAGTGTTTGCAGCCCCAAGTCTCCTGAGATTTAAAAGTCCTTCTAGCTTCCCATCTGAATCTTTTAAGAAATCTTTCGGAGGCCTGTAAGGCAATTTAGCTTGTCTTTTGGGATGGCATGTATTTTATCTACCTACCTGTCTACTGAGTGTGTAAGTTTTTTCGGGTAGGGACCCTATTTTTGTTCTGTGTTTGTCCAGCACCTAGCACAACAGGATCCGTCCTTGGAGCTCCTAGGTGCTAGGGCAACACAGATTGTATGCATGTGTGTTGGGGGGGTGTATATCTGAGTGGGACAAACAGAATTTACATTCAGTGGGAAATTCTGACATTCTGAAATTAGCTTTCATTCCAAATTGGAAAGAAAAGCAGAAATTTAGAAATTTCCCACAAAATGAAAATTAAAAATAAATAGATTCAGACACATCAAAATCTTCTATTTCAAGATCAAATAATTTTGATTAAATAATATCAAAATATATTGCTTCACAATAAGGTAAAACTGTTTCATTCAGATCATGCTGAAACACCACAATATTAACTATAATATATCATATATATTATACTATTAATACAATATAAAAGTAAAAACAAAATTAAATGTAATAAGAAAGTTTACATAAACATTACCTTATCAAAACAAAACGAGGGAGTGAAATGATTCATTTTTCCTGTCAAAAGTTTGTTAAAGTTGTGAAACATTCTTGTGAAACATTTAGATTTTTGAGAAAATTACATTTTCTTATGGAAAACTACTTTTCTTTCTTCATTTATAAAAAAGTGCTTGCATCTCAGCTGGAAAGAAAAGCTTTTTGGGTTTCTCACCATGTACTTAGTCCTGTATTTCTTGACTTAGGTATTTCTCTAGAGTTCTGAGAATTTATTATACGTGAAAACTTATCAACTAAAAGATTAGCCATTTACAACATAATTTATTCTTAAAGGCATTCATGTAACTCCAAGTGAAATCAGTGAGATTGCATGTTTTTAACTTAGAAAAGAATATGTCCCTTAATATGTTGTGGTAAGCAAGAAATACTCTGAGGGTAAAAATCTATCCCTGGTCAGAGGGCCAGTACTAGGCCAATATACCATCTAAGTCCCACTAAGCCCTTAAAATAGAGCTTAAGTGGTGCATAGATTTTTCTGTTGGCTCTGCATAGGGCAGATTTCACTCAAAATGAGACCTGGCAAATGGACCAAAAGCAATGGACACTATTTCAGCTTCACCCTGGGATGGGCTATTTAAACTAGCTTGGATTTGTTACTCAATAAAAACTAAAGCTTTCCTTAGGTTTACATTTTGTAGCAATAAAGATAATAGTAGTGCTTCCATTATGATATTTCCATTACCTCACATACTGCAAAGCAATCTTAAGTATTGGTTCAAAGCTTTGCTCTTCCCCAGATCAAAAATAAGTGTATTCCAGCAACTCTTCAAATTCAGAAATATAGTTATGAAACTAAAGTAAGAGGAAACCTTCCTAACATTAAAAATAGTGTCATATTTCCTTATCATTGGAACTTTCCTGCTTTATAGCACAATATGTTTTTCATTCTGTGCACTTTAACAGCTAGTCTGTATTATACTTTGGTCTTCTGTAGATTTAGCTGTATAGTTCCAACATGTGATTTTTAATGATCTGCACTGGCTGACAAAAATTTAGTTTTAATTCTACCATTCTCTATTACAGTGGTTCCCAAGCAGTGCGGTCCGAGGGACATACTGGCCGCCCCCAGCAGCTCACATTGGCCTGGAGCAGCGAACCGCAGCCACTGGGAGCTGCGATTGCCCGAACCTGCAGACGCGGCAGGTAAACAAACTGGCCCGGCCCGCCAGGGGCTTTCCCTGCACAAGCAGCAGAACAAGTTTTGGAACCACTGCTCTATTACATTCAGATTTTAACTGCATTTTACAAATTTTGATAATGTACGTTGCAAAGGCACGGAAGAGTACAGATGAAAAATGTAGCTTTTTCTCTTGGTTGTAACTTTTTCAGTTTCTTGCATGGTGCACACTACATCTCAAACACAAAGACCTGCCATTAACCCTAAACAGTGGCCTTTTATTTTTTGAAAAGTTATATTATAGATACTTTCCTGAGTCTTTGATCACAAACACTGGTGGGGAATCAATTTTCTATGTACTCCAGACCAAAAAAAAAAAATTATTCCCCTCAATATCAAGAATCCATTTTTCTTCAACATACCAGTGATAGACCTGGGCTCTCATCACCAATGCTAACACAAAGGTTAATGCTTTTCAGGCCGAGAGAGTACTGGTCTGAACTCACTGACCGGGATGTGGGTGGTTGTTGCCCAGTGGTTAGAGCACAGCTTGGTAGACCGGAATCAGAGCAAAGGTCAGAGCGAGGCAAGGCTGGGCAGGAGTAGGCACAGGAGCTATGACAGCCATGAGCAAATGCTTTGAGCAGCCACCGAAGGGCAGCTCCTGCTGCTGGGCTTAAGAGCCAGTCTGCTGACTCCTACCCATCAATCAGGCAGTGTAGACAATGATGCAGCCTAATGCAGGCCAGCTGTGCTGATTAGGTTGCCCAGAAACTGGCTCTGCTGCAGGCCCTGCTCCCTGACCTTTAGTAAATGTTAAAATGTAAATTTTTTTTTCCAGAATATCAACAACCAACTGGAACCAGATTCTCACTGACCACTCTGGCAGTGTAAACGGGCTTCAAGTGGGTAACAAAGCAGCCCTAATGTGGGTGTGATAGAATTTTCTCCCCCATTAAGGCCCCTTTACACTGTCAGAGTTAGTGTATATAAGAAACTGGCCATTACGTTTTGCCTTCACCACAGCAACGGTTTGCAATGAAAACCATGGTTTATGGTTCAACAATCAAGTATGAGATTATGAAATAAGCATTGAATTAATTCCTGTCACCACTTGACCAACAAAATACTAGCAGGAAACCTGCTAACTAGACAACTGTGGTGTTTGATACCATAACATTGCACCAGCTATCTACTGCTTTTCACCTTTCTTAACCATCTGTACCTGTGTAAAGTGGTGCAAAAAACTACCAGTCTAATCTGAACATATGTAAATAACTACCCTGAAGCAGACCCACCAATGCCATTACATTCATTTTAAAAAAAAACCTAGCCAAAAAGAATTAACCAATCTGTTATCAGTAAGTAATACATTTACAAGACAATATAAATTATACTTATATTGTTAGTCTGCACTCAAATGGTTTTGCTTTTCCCTTTTTTATTTGCTTAAATTGTATATCTCAGCTATTCAATGCAGCTAGTATCAGATCACAGGGGCATTATTCTTGCTGTTGCTCTTAGTGAGAACCATTATCCAAAAGGGATCCAGAAGACAAGCTAGTGAACTGAATGGAAATATCTACCTTGGGTGGCATATTCAAAATTGAAAAAATAAATACAGTAAAACATGAGATGTCACTTTGGAAAATTTTTTGTTTATAATACTTATATATAATAGTATACAGTGGATACTATTTGTATTATATGTTTCTGAAAGAGTTTGTAAAGTATAATCTAGATGCTGTTGCTCTACCACAGAGATTGTTTGCATATATATTTTTACTTTTACTCATTTGAAATTACTTAAAGCAACCACATCAGGCTCTGATTCTTTCTACCCTTTGAAACTAATGTATTTATGTGAAAAACATAAGAACACAAAAGGTATTTTGTTGATTTGAGGAGGAGGAAGATATTAATTCACTGTGACAAATATTAGTAGAATGACTCTTTCTAGCAAAACTAATTGATGATTTTATTTTCTCACCACAAATCATTTCTAGCCCTGATGCTGACATCCAATACTCCCCATTGATTTTGAGTCTCACACGGAGGAGAAATTGATTACAAATCAATGAGATTATTGCCTAAGTAACAGCAGGATTGAGCTCTGTCCATAAATAGTGGAGTATTTCCACATCTTCCATTTCCATTGTTGTAAGGAGCTAAACTGGGGTGGTGACACATATGAGAGTAGGGTGTCCGGCATGCTCTCTCTTTCTCTAGTCCCACAGAAAACCCTTCAGTCTGGAATCTAAACACCAGCGTGGCCCCAATTGGTGGCAAACCTCCTACGACCTCATTCATATAGGTTTGAGTTCCATTGTTAATGAGGGCACAATGGCTTCCAGTTCAGGAGGGAACATGACATGGAAAAAACGCATGCCACCATATGGGGAAATTATGCATGCTCTGCCTGAAAATTCTTATCGTTACAACCATGTCTGGGGTTGAATATCAAATAAAGTAAAAAAGGCCACCTCTGAATAAAAAAATCCTCTCTGCTTGACTGTATTCAAGAAATCCTTTTGCAAGCTGAGAGATCCTCTGAGACAAAACTGTCAGGACTCTCAAAGGGACACTCCACTTAAAATTAAGACTGTCGCTACTAAATTGATAAAATGTCTCATTACTTTAATTTTGATCTCTTTTGTGTTAGGTCACAAGGAAGTTTGTTGAGGTTTCTGTGATGACATTTTTGTGACCCATGTTCAATCTTGCCGAAAGCTTCCATATTTTCTTGCTTGAGAATAAGGCATGTTATGCATTTCCAATCAGAGCTCTACTCTTGCTGACTTCATGGTGAAGAAAGAGGTGACATTCCAGAACTGTCTGTGCAAATTTATGCACTGCTACTGCTCGTAAAGACCACTCCAAGTATGACCCATATTTCCATTTCTTTCTTTGAGTGTAAAGACTAATTTTCCACACTCTTAACTAAGAATAAAATATTAATTGACTTTCAATTGTCAAATAAAATATTTCTATAAGAATCTGCTTGTGGGATGCACAAAACCAATATCTTAAAATCTTGATATGAGAAACACATTGAAGTCACATTTAAATGTATGTTATTAAATACTTTGGGCTTTGATCCTCCGATGCCTTGCACCTTTTACAGTCATCTATACATATGGAAAGTAAATTCAAAGCCCCACCAAACCACAACGGCAGCATTTTACACCTCTTCTGACTGGGGGTAAATGACCACACAAAGTGCAACGCAGTGAAGAATTTGCTATAATAATCAATATGAAACCATAACTTTAATGCTTCAGTTTAATCTTCTGAGCCAGCCAATCCTCTCTACTGCAATCTTCGGTGGGACTAGATTCTGCTATTGAAGTCAATAGGAGCTTTGCCATTGATTTCAATAGGACCAAGTTTTTACCCTTAATATCTCTGTACCTCTCTGTGTAGAAAGGGAATGACTCACCTCGCAGGGATGTTGAAAGGCTCAATTATTTTGTGTTCATAAAGATCATTGAGATCCTCTGATAAAAAGACCATAAGGATATAGGTGCAAGAAATTATGATTGGAGTAGAATATTAGAGTTTTGTGAATTATCTTGTTTTTAAGTTTTGACACTAAATAAAACTAAAATGTGTCTAGATAATTTGCAAAGGAATTGGGTGTCCCTCTAGCCAACAATTTCTTTTATGAATGTTTTATAATAAAAAAAATACTAAGGATCTTGACAAGTTTATAGATTTTCCAGAATTGCCATTGCAGGAGAAGATCAAAATATATACCGAATTGCAATATAACAGCTGGATACTCACACCATCTCAAGCGTCTTTCAGGTTATTCACAGGGTGAGACAGAAAGGTCAACATGGTGGTTGATTTCACAGTGCCTTAAAATATTTCAAACATTTCTGGTAATCAGTTCAAAGTTAATGAGCATGGCCTGTGCTGACTGTATGCATAGCTAAGTTGGACGGGCAAATTTGAATTCTGACCTTGACCCTTAACAGGGCTAGTGAGGGATATAAGGGCATGCTGTGGATTTCAGAGGAAGGCCAAACCTTGTGTTGCTCTGATAGATAGCCTATTAGCAATACTGATGATCTCTGAAGCACAAGTGGTCAAGCTTTCCTGATCAAGGAACAGATACAAAGATGTGTGGCCTGTTTGAAGGGAACTGGGGATTGATTAACAAACAGGGGATTGATTCAGCTGGCCTTTCAAAGAGGAACACATCTAAATATCTTTCTGTATGTTTACATAATAAATAAAACTTTGTTTTTAATAAAAGGTCATTTCTAAACTCTAAATGAGAATAGTTAAGTTTCAAGTTCTTGGAGAAATGTGTCCTAGGTGCTCTCTGCATCATTTTTATATTTAATCTTAAATAAATCTTTAATACATTTCTTATTCTTTTTAATCATACATTTACCTTTGAAGTTCTCTTTTCCCTATTCTAGCCCTAGGAGACCAAGCCAAGAAATCTGAAGACCGCCACCCCTTAGTATTCATTAAATTTATTTTAAATTCTTTAAAAATTTAAGGAAATAAATGAAGCTCTGGGTAAACATCTTGAAGACTTTAAACAGAATATAAAATGGCAAAAATGGGCATTCTTCATTAACTTTGTCATGTGAAAGCATGTTTATTTTTTTACTCTTATGACAGGTATATATCACTTCTCAACTCTCTCTGTGTGTGTGGAGAGAGCAAGAGTACATACATTTCTTGGAAATGCCATTTTACACTTAACTGTATCTGAGACTGATGGAACATTTTAGCCCAATATGGCCTCACCGATTGAGATGGCAGTCATGAGAAGTAAACAGCTCTGTACAAGGTTGCCACTGTATTCCAATTAGATCAAGGAAGGGAAAAAAATCATCTGGGAACACTGACTGCAGCAATCTCACACACAAGATCAGGAAGACATTTTAAACACTGCCAGAATAAAACATAATGGTAACACTGAAAGGAACAACAGAGTGAAATCTGGGCCCCTGTGAAGTCATTGGGAGTTTTACCATTGACTACAGTGAGGTCAGGATTAAAACTCAGAGCATGTATCCTTCTGTATCTCAGTCTAGCTACCCTAAAAAAGGACAAAGGAAGCAAGACTTCAGGAGGAAAATATAATGGCAGCTGTGCTTTATCCTGATAAACTGTTTTTCGTAGCTGACACTGATTACCTGCTTTGGCATTCTGACTTCTCTTTTTAATTGCCGGACAGGATATGGTAGAAAAATGCACACAACTGATTCTAGAGTTTCAGAAGAAGGGCAATAAATACCATCTCTCTGCTTTTTCTTAGATTTTGACAACCTGTTTATAAACATGAATTAGCTGATACTGGTTTACTGTGTTATGATATTGAGAAATATGTGCAGTGATTCCAAGCACAGAAATGTAGAGGTACTTTTTAATTATTAAAAATATCCATATAGTGTTCCAAATAGTTTAAACTACATATAATGTATATTTTTAAATTAGGGATTTGTTTGTATGTTTTAAAATGTCAGGTTTGTGCTGCAGTGTAACACACAGACAGATCTATCATTTAGAACAGTCAGAATTTTTGAGCAATAGGATCTGTAACAGCTTTAGACCTTGATCCTGCAATCAGACTCACCAGACCTCTTCACCTGTACAGAACACCTTTAATTGCAGTGGAGGAGAGACCTAAGATCTGATTGCAGGATTGGGGCCTAAAATTAATACATAAAAATATGTAAAATTCTGGAATGAAATTGCTAGGGAAGCAAGCTCTTCCCTGTGAGGAAAATTTAATCAAGCTTATGAACAAAGCTCTATAAATTTAAGTTAATTAAAAATGCATCTTTTGCGCCCTTGTTGACGTTGTGAATATAAACCAGGCATATTTTCAAGTGAACCAACTTCAAAAGTCTTAAAATATTTATTTTGCTATTTCAAAAACATATTCAATCACAAATAATTAAAATTTAAAAAATGTATGCTGAATATTTCTAAACAATTTTCACTTGTCATAATTCATGTGAAGTTAAAACAGACCTTCAAATATCATAGTAAAGAAAAAAAATCTACACCCTGACTGTGCAAATCATCATCCATGTATTCAGCTCCCACATACAAGCACTTATTATTACCCATCATTTGTATTACAGTAGCAGCTGGGAGGCCCAGTCAGAGACCAGGCCTCTTAGGGCACAGTATAAACACAGGACAAAAAGTTATTGAATTCACTGGTATTACTCATCCTAAGCATTAAACTCCCAAAACAGAAATTTTAAGCACAAGAATACTCCTACTGACTTCATTGGGACTATTCATGCTTAAGTTAGACATATATTTAAGAATTTTACTGAATAAGGGCCTAATGCTGCTCCTATGTATGGCTTTTAATTTAGTCATCAGTATGAATATAAACCTGAGTGCTTCATAATGGATAGCAGAAAAAGACACTCCTCTGTCAAATTTGAGCCAAATGGACTGTCACACAGCCGTGATAAAGCTCCATCTCCCTGACTGGACACACACAGCAGGATGCTATGTTTGCAGCACACCTAACAGGGTCATGTATTCTTTAAGCCTCCCAAGTCAGAACAGAGTCCAGGCACTGCCCCGGCCGGAGTCTCTAGACACACTCTCAGGGTGCTGATTCTCTGTCTAGCACACCTTCTGAAAGCCGAGATCCTATGATCCTAGTGCTTAAACTGAGGGACCAGTGCTAATCCCTAAGACTCTGTCATAGCATAAACACATTCTCTGCCAGAATTCCGGTCATGTGGGCACTCTGGGTCTACAGTTCACTTTTTCAGGGGCATGCAAAAGTGAAATCTAACAGACACACAGAGTTTGCACTGGATGCTAAACATAGTTACTCTTTACTTAGCAAAAGAAATACACAAATCTAGCCAAAATAAGAAACACACCAACACTTACGTCCCTGCCTCAGTTTCCACACCAATATTGAGACTTTTTTGGAAAGTGAGCAAAGACCTTTGGGGTTGCCAGAAACCTTCTCATGCAGCTCATAGGTTCTCCTCAGAAACATGGAGCTTCTCTCCCTCCTTAAGGTAACTCCCCTTCCCTGACCTTGGCAGGTCCCACAGAACAGGACACGCCCACAAAAGATCATGCCTTTCTATCCTGCACAAAGCTTCTTTTATTACTCTGTGTGTCCTCAAATTTATAAGTCCCTACCAACATCTGGTTTCTTGTTCTACTGCTGGGGATTTTCCATTTACCCTCCCTGAAGAGAAGTTGGAGGGAACGAGCTTCTCACTCTTTCAGCCACCCTATTGTCACCAGTGTTTCCACCTGAATAGGCCAGTGTCTCTCAACATTTCTAGACTATGGTACCCCTTCCAGGAGTCCAATTTGTCTTGCACACCCCCAAGTTTCATCTCATTTAAAAATTATTTGCTTATAAAATCAGACATAAAAATACAAAAGTGTCACAGCACACTATTGCTAAAAAAAAAATGCTTACTTTCTCATTTTAACCATATAATTATAAAATAAATCAACTGGAATATAAATATTGTACTTACATTTCAGTGTATACTATATAGAGCAGTATAAACAAGTCATTGTCTGTACGACTTTGTATTGTATTGTACTGACTTTGCTAGTGCTTTTTATGTAACCCGATTGTAAAACTGGGCAAATATCAGAAAGAGTTGATGTATTTCCTGGAAGACCTCTGTGTAGACTGGCTGAGAACCACTAGAATAAGCAACTGTTAAGGTTTAACAACTAACTATAGTCCTTGGTCTGGTAGAAATGTGCCACAGCCCCTTAACAGCAAATGGTCACATGGACTAATGAGTTAATGGAAGTGAACTTAAAACCTAAAATTTGTAGGCTTGGAAGGTTGTGTTTGCTAGAATCTAAATTGCTAGCAGGCAATTTTTTACAGCTTTAATAATAAATGAATGGAAAAATTAAAAGATGAATTTTTAGGGATGGATGAAAATTGCAGCTAAAACAGAAAAAAAATAGGAGTGGGAAGACAGAAATTGCATTTTTTTCAGCCATAATTGTTTGTTTCCATGTTTTATTTTCATTATAAATAACATTATAAAATTACCTCACATACAGTGGAAGCAATGTATGGAAAAAGTGATTGGTTCAGTGTCTATTTTATTGTAGTATTGATAGAGAAATATACAGATTAATGAGTTTCTAGCCAAAACATTCTCTCAGTACAGACCATGTGATGAGAAGGTCCATGAAGGCTCAAGATAGACAGTAATCACTATGGAGTCTTATTTCCTCTGAGGCCTGTCCTTTCTACCCATTAAAGTAGTAAGATGACTCTCCTTGGCTGTCCAATTAACTTATGCTCAAGCAAATCTACATAACAAATTGGAGAATTTGAGCACATGACCAAGAATTCTTAGATGGATCTGATAACCATACATTTCAAGAAAAACCTTCAGACAGACTGCAAGATTTAATAAGCCTTCCACTACGGTCATACCCGTATGGGTTATATTTTTAGCCAGGCAGACTCCTTTCTCTGAACCCTATTCAGCAAAGCACATAAGCATGTGCTTAACATTAAGAAAATGTTACCTCTGACTTCTGACTTCAGAGGAGTTGCACAGATAACTGGAGTAACACAGTGCTAAATGAAAGGCAGAGGGAGAACGAGAGAGGTGTGTATGTGTGACAGAGAGAGAGAGAGAGAGAGAGAAATTTGCAGCCATGCCTGAAGATCCCGCAGAAAAAATATCCAAGATTTCTTTTAGAAAGGGGACTAGTCCTTCACTTGGGGCATAGGTATTTATTACTGTCTCAGAATTACCTTCAGTCCTCCTCTGTGGATGCATGCACCTACTCTTTCAATTCATTGTATTAAGTGTTTTTATGTGTTTCCTCCTTATAATGTACTTCCTTTTCAATAGGAAGTTAATGAATGTGTATGCAAGAATTACTACTCCTTTTGTTTTCTTTCAGAGACAAAAAGAACTTCTCCTGATTCAATTATGCTTCAATTTCCTGTGGTTTTGCAGAAACATGCATCCTCTGTAAACATGCCAGAGTAAGTCTTCTTCCTCTTTAAATAAGAAATAATTTTCTCTCTTCCTAGAATTGTTGATGCCATTTACATTAAATGATGCTATCTTGAGGAAAGATGTTGTTCAGGAGCATAAAGACAATGCAATGGAAAGAAAACCTAAGGAAGGGTAGACACAGAAATGCAGAAGTGGTGGGAGGGGAGAGGGAAAAAATTCTTCTCACATCCCTTCCTTTCAGTTCTGTCTCTTAAGTACTTAAATGTGCTATTATATCTTTACATGAATGCTATAATGGAAAAAATATACAGAGGGACAGAATCTTAGCTGACGGAAGGGGGAATTCCTAGCTTTACCAGCTACTGTACTTTGTATCAGAAACATATCTGACAACTGGGTCATATATTTTTGCTTCATAATTATTTCTAATGGGAAAAATATTGCCTTCTTCTTCTGCACTTCCAGGCAGAGATCTCAATAAAAAAAGATTTGTCATCCCCTTTATAGGAGTCACTACTTTATGAACTTCACTCAGAACAATTTTCTCTTGCTAAAGCAATAATTTTACAGTTATAGCCAGCAGACAGTCACCATCAGGGAGCCTTGATAATGAGGTCAAATAGGCTCTTTAAATTTCCTGTATAGTCCTGTAAAGAAGATCCAAGGAGATCCCAAAATAAAGCATAGAAAGTAGAAATGTCATGCCTTGACATCCCAATAACTTGCAGGTTGAAACTACAAGTGTGAAGGACCCAGAGAATAGCTTATCAAGAGTCCAGAATTGCCTGGCCACTACCTGTCTGATAGTCTGAGCCTTGTCATCTGCCTTGATCTCTCAGGCAGGTTTCAAGCAGCCTCATTTTCTGATTAATACCTTTGAGAGCTGCAGCGTTACATTGAACTCGTTCAGCTATCTGCAGGACCTAAAAGCTGTATTTTTGCTAAGCCTGTGGTCTGTTCTGCCCTTGGGTGCGTGAGCACCTCTAATACTCATCCTGGGGAAAATGAGCAACCATAGTCCTCCCATGTTGCTTTCTGTCTGCATAGCTTAACCACAACAACAAAAAAAAACCCTTCAAACCAACACACAAAAACGCATCAAAAAAGCGTTCGGACTGAAATTAATAGAGTGCAGGGAAACCAGAGCTCATCTGCCACGTGCTCACATGGAAGATACTTCTACTATAGAGATTTGAGTTGCTGCCATTAAATACTAATACCTCCCTCTTGTATGGTACCTTTCATCTGTAGATCTCAAAACACTTTACAAAGGGAGGTAAGCAGGGGTGCTGGAACAATTTTTATCATGGGGTGCTGATGATGGAAACCATGCAAACCACGTAGTTGGTGTTTGCTATTACTACACCAAGCCAGGGGACACGGTAGCACTGCTAGTTCCAGCACCCCTGGAGGTAAGTGTCATTATCCTCATTTTACAGATGTGGAACCTGAGGCATAAAGAAGGGAAGTGACTTTGGCCAAAGTCATCCTATAAGCCAGTGGCAGAGGTACAATCCAAGTGTGCCAATTCCCAGGCCAGTGCTCAAGCTGCTAGGCCATATTCCCTACTGTATACTCAGAAGTCTCTAGTATTCAATGATACCATTTATGTAATGGCTTCATAACTAATTCCATATGGATGGCTCTGAATGGAGTTTTATATCCCTTTGGGTCTATGATCTTGTCTCTCCTTGGTTTTCACTTGGTTTTCAGCTATTTTCAGTTATTCAGAAGAAATTTTGGTTGAAATGCTTTGCTCAGAGAGTTTGCTGACAGTACCGTTGTATGACCTTGCAGTCTCCTTCTTGTAGGTTAGCACAGCAGTGAGACTCCCTGGAATGGTGCCACTAACATGGTCTCATTAACAAAGCATGTATTATTTATTATTACTGTAAGAGGGTACTGAGGCAGCTCCCCTCCAGCTGCTGCTGACTTTGCCTTCCTCAGGTATGAAACATCCTGTCACTTGACCATCCTCCGAGGGGTCCTTTCCCTCTCAGGCTGTCTGTGGATGTGACAAACCCAGCCAGCACAGTTACTCTGTTAAACTCCCTTAAAAGAAACTGAGGCCCAAACCTTCAAAAGGTATTTAGGCATCTAATTCCCATTGAAAATAATGAGAGTTAGATGCCTAAAGGATCTGGGCCTGAAACTTTGTCTGTTGAAAGAAGCACAGGCTGGGACAAATTAAAGGGGATGCAGAAGCAGAAGATGGGACAAATTGGAATTATTCTCCTACTTGCTGATGAAACAGCCATCCTGTATGTGGTCAACTGCTGCTTCCTCCTCCCCATCTGTGAATTTGAGTAATATTAATATACCAGATCTAATTCCTGATCAGTTTATGGCCCGATTCATCCTGTAAATGATTTTGCTGGAATCTACTGATAGAAATGCTATCTTCTATGCCTATAATTTCCCACAGAAATAATGTAGTGTTTTATTTCTAATGGGTTTGAATTTATGAAGCAATAATAATGTGAGGTAAATCAAATTAAGAAATAAAAATATCACATTCCATTTTTCAACTCCACAGATCAGGTACTGGCTTAGTACAATATAATGAAAATACTCTTTATAGCCCTCTGTCCTCAGTATAGGTACTGAAGTCCAGGTCAACAGTCTTTAGTGAGACCTTTGAGCCTGATACAAAAAATCCTTGGCTCGCTCAACTCCAATTCTAGTCAATGGGAGTTCTGCAAGTAGTGGGTTTGTAGGATCACGTCCCACGTTATGTTGATATGACACTTAATGCTCTAGGTTGATATTTAATGGAGGGTGAAAATATATGAAGTTTATTACTTACCATAAAAGCCAGAGTCAAGCACTATTGCCTATTGTAAAATGGAAAGCTTATGAATTCAGAAGAGTTTATCTAAGAGAACACAACAGATAGTCTAATGATTGTTCAATAAAAGTGACTAGGTTTTACCATTGATGAAATATTTCGTCTAGATCTCACCTTCTCTTACCTGACTGTGTAGATAAAAAGTATACTAGATTTAAGAACATATTTTATGGCACATTTGGTAAAAAATAGTACCAAAAATAATTTTTTATTTTTCACATTTAAGTAGCACAGCTTTCTCTGTTTCTTTACTTGCCAAAGGTATTACTATGTGCACATTTAGGGCTAGATTCTGAAAATGGATCTGCCCAAGTGCACCCTTGTGGAGCCCCACTGTCTCCAACAGGCTCCAGAGGTGTTTCTAGGCAGACCTATTTACATCAGCTAGCCTTTAGCATGCAATCACCACTAGAATAAGTGGCCCTACCCCTTAGAAAATATAGAAGGGTAACACCACCAGCATGCCCCTTTGTGGCTGGACACAGCTTAGCAGTCCTTTCTGTGGAGCTCTTCTTCCCTGTTGCCAGCTCACACTCAGTCCTACCCATTCTGGGGTAGCAGAGAGTCCCACAAAATAGTCCAATAACCTTACACAAGGTTTTCAGCCTGACTCTAGGTTCAATCATCCTTACATTGCTTGCCTCAGGCAGCTTTCACACTACCTTCCTCAGTGGCCAGTAGGGAAACTCAGACTGTCCCTCTGTTCTGGGACCCAGTCCAAGGACCCTTGTAACAAGCAGTTAACAGATCTGCTTTTTGAGACTCCTGGCTGTCTCTCTGGACCACTTCCTACCTTGGCCTGTCTCTAGGACTTCTTCCCCAGCCCCTTCCCAGACTCACTCCTCCACACTCTTCACTCTTTCCTGGACCCTGCAGAGTTCTGTCTGTCCCTTGTACTCTGTAACACAGTTTATGCCAGGGATTCATAGATTCCAAGGCCAGAACGAACCATTGTGATCATCTGACCTCCTGTAGAGGCCATAGAACTGCCCTAAAATAATTCTTAAAGCAGATCTTTTAGAAAAAAAAAAGTCCAATCTTGATTTAAAAATGGTCAGTAATGGAGAATCCACCACACACCTTGGTAAATTGTTCCAGTGGTTAATGACTGTCACTGTTAAAAAGTTACACCTGATTTCCAGTCTGAATTTGTCTAGGTTCAACTTCCAGCCATTTAATCATGTTATACTTTTCTCTTACACATTGAAAAGCCCATTGTTAAATAATCGTTCCCCCTGTAGATACTTATAGACTGCAATTCCCTTAATTATCTCTTTGTTAAGATGAATTGATTAAATTTCTTGAGTCTATTAATATAAAGCATATGCTCAAATTCTTTAATCATCCTTGTGCATCTCTGAACCATTTCCTATTTATCAACATCCTTCTTGAATTCTGGACACCAGAACTGGACACTATTCCAGCAGCTGTCACACCAGTTTATGCATCCAAGGACTGCATTCATCCTTGTGACCATAGGGTCGTATTGAGAGCTCATGTTCAGCTGATTATCTGCTATGACTCAGATATTTTGTATCCCAGGATAGACTCCCCCATCATGTAAGTATGGGTGACATACTTTTCTCCTAAATGTATACATTTACGTTTAGCCATATTAAAATGCATATTGTTTGTTTGTGCCAGGTTATCAAGCAGTCTAAATCATTCTGTATTAGTGACCGGTCCTCTTCATTATATATTCCCAATTATTTTGTCATCTGCAAACGTAATCAGCAATGATTTTATGTTTTCTTCCAGGCACTTAATAAAAATTGTAAATATAATGGAGCTAAGAACTGATCCCTTCAAGTCCCCACAGAAACACATCTGTTTGATGATTCCATTTATAATTACCATTTGAGACCTATCAGTTAGCCATCTTTTATTCCATTTAATGTGTGCCATGTTAATTTTGTATTGTTCTAGCTTTCTAATCAAAACATGATAAGGTGCAGAAGTCTAAATATATGTGATCAACACTATCATCTCTATCAACCAAATTTATAATCTCAACAAAAAAGGTATCAAGTTAGTTTGACGGGATCTATTTTCAATAAATTCATGTTGATTTGCATTAATTACAGTACTCTAATTTAATTAGTCATTAATTGAATTCTGTAACAGCTACTCCATTATCTTACCCAGGACTGATGTCACACTGAAAGGCATATAATTACCTGAGTCATCCCACTTACCCTTTTTAAATATTGGTACAACAATAGCTTTCTTTTAGTTTTCTGGAACTTCCAAGGTGTTCCAAGACTTTTAAAAATCAACATTAGCAGTCTAACAAGCTTCTCATCCAGCTCTTTTAAAACTCTTGGGTGCAAGTTATCCAGACCTGCTGATTTAAAAGTGGCTGACTTTAGTAGCTGCTGTTTAACATCCTCCTCAGATATTAGCTGTCAGTGCTTTCTCCCTGGTCTGACTCCTCCCTGGTCCAGGCTCTCTGTGTCAGTTTCTCTTTCCTCCAGCAACACAAACCCCTGTGCTGCTTCATGGGAGTCTTGCCCTTTTGTCAAGGCTCACCACAGGACCTTGCCCTACACCTCTGTGGCTTCCTGTTGTCTCACCTGGCCCTTTGCAGAACTCCCTTCTCAGGAGTGGATCCCAAAGCTTATTCTCCCTGTTGGTCTTCCTGCCTCCTTCTGCCCCTAAACCCTTCCTTTATGTTAGTCACCAGCTCCTCCCCAGCTAGGTCTCATCCTTAACTGAGCTTGACATACCCTATACTTGCCACCAGATATCCTAACCGAGCCTTCCAGCTCCCTTTAAACCTTTCATTGCCAGTATGGGATATTCATCCAATCACATATAGTAGTGGATGAAACACTTCATAAGTAAAGAATCACAGAAGAACAGAGCACTGGCTTGATCACTGTGAGACTTAGATAAGAGAAAGTATCTTATGCTGTATGAATACCAGGACAAATCATTGGATAAACCAGACTGACTGATAAATAAAATTAGCTGAACGGTTGTTTTCCTCCTCCTATATTGGTAGGAATTGTGTGTTTAAAAATAAATTCCTATCATGGAAGTTTGTTCATGTTGTTATAGTAGTGTTGACAAAATGTCTGATTAATAGTAACTTCCTGTCAAAACTATATAATAGAGTATATGGAAGGCAGGGAGGGGGCAGCAAGCCATGCTAGTAATGCTGGAAATAATTTTTAGAAAATAAACAACATGCTTTTTTAGCCTCCATCAATTACTTGGGCCTTACACAAAACCAATTGAAGGCAACAGAGTCTTCCAATTTACTTTGGTGAACTTTGGACCAAGCTCCTTCTTGCTTACTGACTGACAGTACATTATGTTTCTTGATGTACATTACAGTAGGCAACAGTATATACAACTAGCCAGGCATAATAAAGAATTGTCTGCAAAAGGCATGGCCCTCCATATGCAGTAAATGGTTTATTTTAATACCTTGCTGCCTGGTGTAAATAAGTATATTTTTACTAATGCCAAAACAAATGCAATTTCAGAAAGTACTGACCATGTGTTTGACACTAGAGCCACTGGCTCCATTCCATGATTTTTCTAAGGTGCTTGGAGCTGATATGGAGCTTTTTAAGTATGTTTTGCCATTTCAGAACAGCAAAAAGGTGAAAAATGCTACCTAAAACATAGTTTTACTAAAGTTGAATTGTTCCCATGATGCAGAATACAAGAAGTGCATGTGAAAAGTACATGCCTTTTAAACAATGATAAAGAAAGGTACTGAAGGACATTATGACCAGGCAGCAGGCATAGCATATTCTGAAAAGGCAGCCCTTGACCCTTGCCCTATTCTGTCAGTTGCCAGATGGGTAGGGATTTGAACTTCAGTGTGATAGCACAGGATAAGGGCCAATAAGGAATAAAAGGTTAGAGTGATTACAGCAAGATATATGTGCCTTTGACCCAAATTAGAAAAAAGCACATGTAACCAGCAAAATAATGACCTGCAATATCCAGCAAAAGTCTGAGCAAAAAATGTTTAAATTGTTTTGCTTTTTATCCTCTCATTTCTCTAAAGGCTTTATGATACACTCACATAGATTTGAAGCTAAATGACTATTTTAATTATGATAGTTTGTTTTACAGTGATATAGATATACTCTCTCACTAGGCTGATTTCTTAGAAATTTCCATTTATTATTTTATTACTATTAGTCCCTCAAGGTAGCAATATTGAATTTTCCTAGTCTCTGAAGTAATGAATATTATAATTAAATCTTGGTTAGAAGTAGTTCACGACCAAATGTTGTTGAATTCTTCCAAGCATCTGGCTGCCAATACAAGTTTTATATTGTAGACTTTGAGAATTCTTTGACCCTGATCACAGAACTTTTCAGTTAATGACTAATTGCATGAAAAGGCAGATGGGGGAGGGGGAGTGCATCGTAAAAGGAAATTAGGCACTAAAATCCTGAATTGTCCTCTTCACAGAGGCACTATATCCTGCACACTGTATATTGTTCACCTTCAGGCTAATCATCACACGGATACAGAGGTGAAAACAATAGGTGGATTTCAGTTAAAAACAAAGCTGTTCACTGCCCAAGAGGGACTACAAGTTACTTGAAGGAGTTGATCCTGCAGTCTCTAATCCCATGGAAGTCATCTGTAGTTCTGACTAATTAGTGAAGGAGTAGGCCCTAAATGATACATATATGCAAAAAGGGGGAAAGATAAGTTAGAAGACACACTACTGAATTTAGCGGAATCTATTTAAGCTGCAACTGATGAAGTACTTGCCATATGTCATTTGAACTTGTGGCATGCGGTGATTCTAACTCTTTCAGGTACCATGTGGTGTTTACTCTTAGATTTAATCCCAAAACAAAAGCTATTACACACTTTGCAATCCACCAGGAGGGCAGAAGGACTGGCCTAATCCTTCTTGCTATGTACCTTCTTGCTATGGTCAAAGCTCAGATAGCATAATTTTTTTTTATTGTTCACTAGTTTCAGTTACATGGTTGTTCAACAGGCAAGATCAGATAACACTCCAATGTTTTATGACAATGGTTCTCAGTCTGTTGCATGTGTCTTTTTGGTTCACCAAATAAAACATTTGGAGAATCAAGCACAGGCAAACTGGTGTGTTGGGAGGTGGAAGTGGTCTATGAAAACCACTGTTACTCTTATGCAGGGGCTTTTAGAATGAACCAAGGTAATATCAAAAAGCAGTATCACAGATAGGTCACATTGAAAAGTTCAGATCTGCATTCAGATCTCCACAGTTTAGAAGTTGGAGGAGGAATTGGATGTGGTATTCCACTTTGGGCCTCTCTCTAATATTATTACATTTTAACACAAAGGGAGGAGATATGATTGTCAGAGGCTGAATGACTTTCCCAGTTATACCTTTTTCAGTTTTAGTTATTGTTTTCTCTTTTTGTATGCAAATATTTCTCTGCTTTTGCCATGGAGAATTTTATGCAAGATTAACTCAATATTCTCAAAAAAAATTCTACTTAAAAGCCTTTTAACAAATACAGTTAGATCTAGCAACTGAACACAACTCAACCCAAATAAATGTAAATTTTGCTTCCAGGTCACACTTCCTCTGATAATACCTACTGAGGTCTCTAAACCTTGCATGACTTTACTGGTTTAAACCCGTGTACTTGAAATCAGATTTGGCTTGTGTCTACTTCAGTTCACTTCAAATTAGGATAATAATAATACCAAATATTTTCTAAAATCAAGGCACTACATAAAATATACACATGGTCAGATTAATATGCTATTATTTTGATCCCAGATACTAGAGTTTAATTATACATGAGGCTGGTAGAACCGCCTATTAAGGTTGCCCTACAGTTCCCATTGTAAGACCTTCTTTTCAGTTGCTTATAATATTGCCAAACTTTAACCATTAGTGCTGACATTGTCCAGGCTGAATATCTCAGGTTGAATTTTTGTGGAGAATTTCAGCCAGCTGTTCAGCTGTTCCTAAGAATAAGGCAAGTAAAAAAAAAGTTGTTTTGCCATGTGTCATAAATATAAAGGGAAGGGTAAACACCTTTAAAATCCCTCCTGGCCAGAGGAAAAATCCTCTCACCAGTAAAGGGTTAAGAAGCTAGGATAACCGCGCTGGCACCTGATCAAAATGACCAATGAGGAGATATGATACTTTCAAAAGCTGGGAGGAGGGAGAAAAACAAAAGGTCTGTGTCTGTCTGTGTGATGCTTTTACCGGGGACAGAACAGGCATGGAGTCTTAGAACTTAGTAAGTAATCTAGCTAGATGAGCATTAGATTATGATTTCTTTAAATGGCTGAGAAATTAAGCTGTGCTGAATAGAATGGATATTCCTGTCTGTGTGTCTTTTTGTAACTTAAGGTTTTGCCTAGAGGGATTTTCCATGTTTTGAATCTAATTACCTTGTAAGGTATTTACCATCCTGATTTTACAGAGGTGATTCTTTTTTACTTGTAGTAAAATCCTTCTTTTCAGAAACTGTATGCTTTTTCATTGTTCTTAAGATCCAAGGGTTTGGGTCTGTGTTCACCTATGCAAATTGGTGAGGATTTTTACCAAACCTTCCCCAGGAAGTGGGGTGCAAGGGTTGGGAGAATTTTAGGGGGGAAGATGTTTCCAAACAACGCTTTCCTAATAAATAAACCCAGATAAACATTTGGTGGTGGCTGTGGAAGTCCAAGGGCAAAAGGTAAAATAGTTTGTACTTTGGGGAAGTTTTAACCTAAGCTGGTAAAAGTAAGCTTAGGAGGTTTTCATCCAGGTCCCCACTTCTGTACCCTAGAGTTCAGAGTAGGGAAGGAACCTTGACACCATGTTAAAAAATTCTGGCAACCTTTTCTTTGAAAAGCACTAGTACATCTATGCTTCAGAACAGGAACTTGAATTTTGGCAGGGGGTTGGCTTTTGTGTCAAAGATGTGTCTTTTTGCCATCCCTGTCAATATTTGCCCAGATTGGGCCATGTTATAAACCTTTGACAATCTCAGTATATACAGGGTCAGTAAGGACTTGTTACAGTTTTGCAGCTAAATCGCTAAAAATTCCATCCGCAATGAGCACAGTACAGCCTGAAGGTGCAGGGAGCTGAACAGGACTTTCTCTACAATTGCATCTCTGGGTTGCTGTGGACCAGGCGAGGGCCAGACATCTGATCTAAAAGCAGGAAGGCTGTCTCTCTTATGTTCTTAATGACCCACGCTGCTGGCATGAGGAAGCTGAATGATTCGTAGATTCTAAAGCCAGAAGGGACCATTATGGGCATTTAGTCTATCTCCTGCATATCACAGGCCTTAGGACTTCCTTGGATTAATTAAAGTTTGAAATAGAGCAACATTTTTAAAAAAGCATCCAGGTCCTCGGGTCTACTTCTGAGGTTTTAAATTCCAGGGGAAATAGTGAGACTAGCTGGGCAAGGAAACTGGAACCTTGGAAGGACAACTGGGACTGTTTGGACAAGGAGATTGGAACTGGGTGGAGGGAGACTGGAGCTGAGAGCCAGAGGATACACAGAGTTATAGAATTTAAGTCCCGAAGGGACCATTAGATCATCTAGTCTGACCTCAGAGAAGACTGGAACTGTCTGGACAAGGAAACTGAGACTGGCAGACAGAGGGAGAGCTAGAGGGGAAAAGACTGAAATCAGAGAAGGAGCTGACAGGAGACACTGGGAATCAATGCAGTGGGAGGAAGGAGAGTAAGGGAGGAGAGACAGTTTTAGTGATAGACAGACACAAATCAGGAAATGCCAGAATTCAGATTGCCTGTGCAACCTTAATGTGGGCTTTTTGTGTGTGCGTGAGTTATGATACAATCTTTAATAACATGACCACATACTATTTGTCCCCTGCCACATTCAGTACACACAATGGTCTTCTTCTGGGAATGGATGAGGAAACTTACTTTTAGGACCCCCGCTTCATTTGTTGCAGAAGCTGGAAGGTGTATAGTGAATGAGGCAGGGGACTGCAGGCAGAGAAATAATTGTTTCATGGTTAAGATAGCTGAAAGTTGCCCTGGAGAATTAGCAAAGCCAAGCACTCAAAAGCTAGGAAATGCCAGAATTCAGGTTGCCTGAACAACCTTAATTCAGCCTCCTTGTGCATGTGCATTATGATACAGGTTTTTTTCCATAGGACTATGCCTCATTCAATGTACCGAATGGATGGTGCTCACTTAATAAACAGCTATTCAAAATTTTGTTTCTCCTCCTTGTTTAATGTGTGGCCCCAGGCCTTATTTACTGCACGCTATTCAAACCCTTCTCAGAAGATAGAACTCTGTTTCCTCCTGAGCTTTTCTGCTCATCACTACGGTATTTGAGTGCTTTACAAACATCAATTAAGGTATTTTCACAACATCCCGGTGAGGTGAGAGGTATTATCCCATTTCACAGATGGGGAACGGAGGCAGAGAGATTCAGATCAAAAGTGGGGAAGTGGTAGAAACTCACCGTGAATGAAGGGAGAGAGGCATAGGAGGCATCCTCCCAAATTTAACAATTTTAAGCGGTACACAGTCATCACACCCAGAGAGCTGACCAACTGGATATTTACTCTCTTTAAGTTACTACGTAGTATTTTATATCTGAAAAGGCAAGGCAAGTGACAAGTGAAGGAAAATAAGGTACCCTGCAATGAACTCCCCATCTTTTCTGTGATGATGGAGACCACTGTTACTATTAATTTACATAACACAACTGTCTCTACCATAACCTTACCTTCCCTCATCCACCGCCTCCATTTATCTGTTTATTCACAGTTACATGTTGTCTAACTCCTAGGCTGGGATCTCCTGGGGACAGGTTCTGTCTGTGTTATTTGTTTTTACAGTGCCTCGTACAATGAATCTGTAATCTCTGTTTGATGTCTTTAGATGATACTGCAATACAAATAATACATAAATTAACAACAATACTGGCAGAAAGGGATAAAGCATGTCCTCCCTTACTGCAGGCCAGCCAGACTACTGAGTGCCCAACCTCCTCTACCTTAAACTGATCATACATTTTCAAAATAGTAATAATACCTTATCTAGCACTTTTCATCTGTAGATTTCCAAGTGGGCAAAGGAGGTCAGGATCATTATCCCAGTTTTACAGATGGAGAGACTGAGACACAGAGAAGTGAAGTGACTTGCCCCAGGTCACACTGTAGGCCACTAGCACAACTATGAATAGAATTGAGGTCCCCTAAGCCTAGTCTTGTAATCTACTACACCATGTTGCTATTACAACTATTTTGTAATAACCATACCCCCACCCTATTATGCATCATCAGCAGGATTTGAACACTGAACCTCTAGCACTATAGAATGCTACCATTTGAGCTACAGGACCAACTAATAAAACTAAAAGCCAAATCTGGTAGGAAGAAGAGTATGAATTGACATTAAACAAAGAATGGGTTCTTGGCACATACCGGATCTTTGTGAGGTATTAAAAGAGATCCCACAAATTGATAAACCAGTGTAAGCATATAGCTTCAGTTATTTTTTTTACCACCACAAAAACAAGAAGGTTAACATGTAAAGGCATGTGGACAAAAAAATTGTAGGTCTTTGTGTGGGGGCACAAAGTCTATGAGAAGTGGCAGGGTCTGGGGGGTTGTGGGAAGACCCTGGGGCAACCAAGTCTCTGGGGAAGTGGGAGTTAGGACCTGGATGGAGCTAGGAGGAAGGAGGTTGAGAAGCCTGAGCAAGGAAGAAATATTATGAGGACAGTGTCCTCCAATATTCCCTTCCACAAACCCATAAATAGAAATAGGCCCATCTGAGGTCTAGATCGGATCCAAAACCAGCACTGCAAGTGTCAGCCCTCATGCTGACCCCAAAGTCCAAACAATCTGGACCAAAAGTTGAGGGGGGATTCAGATAATTTGGGGGCTAAGTGATAGCTCAGTGGTCCTCTAAAGGGTTTAGAATCTGAGCAGTTTTCAGTGATCAGATCTGCCTTTTGCTTAAGATAGAAGTGCCACCTATTCGTCATAGCCATGAATGTGTATTATTTTCAGATACTGCCAAAAACCCCAAAAACCCTAAAACATGGGTGTTTATTTTATTTGGAAAAAAGCATTGGGAAATTTCTAAGAATCTGAGCTGTGTACTACAGTGTGTGAAAGCAATATATCTTTTGAAGGCAGGTACTGTATGTACCAGGGCAAAACCAGCTACATTGCTCATTCTTTTTCCCAGCATCAGCTACACAGCTCTTGTCCCTTGAGTTTTCCCAATTGGCTGTGGAACAGTGGCAATGACAGACACAGGAATTATATGAACAGTCTACACATCCAAGCATACAAGTCTTTTAGAAAGGATTTTCCTGTGAGGTTTTTGTAGTTCAAACAAATTAATGTATGGATGCTATGTTTCAACCCTTGGAAGAGATACATTTCTGGCAGTGTGACACTTGCCACA
The DNA here is from genome assembly GCF_965152235.1 of Eretmochelys imbricata. Lineage (NCBI taxonomy): Eukaryota > Metazoa > Chordata > Testudines > Cheloniidae > Eretmochelys > Eretmochelys imbricata. Next base: position 68,295,314 of record NC_135579.1, on the reverse strand, counting down.
AGCCCAAGGCTTCCTGTTTCGCTAATCCTATTAGTTAAATAATCATGCTGGCATGTGGCACTGTCTCATAACTGGCACAGTATCAACATTTCCTATTACATTTCATTACTGGCAGAGCAAGCTATGTAAGCACATTATATCCTGTCCATGCTTGCAAGGCTCTCTCTTCCTTTGCAAAATAGCATGATGGATTTCATAGATATAGGCAGAGTATTGCACCTATAAACTCAAAGTAAGCATGGTAAGGAGTAAACAACTATCCAAACATGAAAGGAAGAAAAGACAATTATTCACTAAAAACACATAGCTAAAATTAGAATGTGCTACATTATTTAGTGAAAAATGGATTACTCACAAAGCTCTGTAGCAACTCAAAGTTTGTGAGAGTTAATTAAGCATTGAAGCAGATCAGAACCATGAGCAGACGAATAATTCCTGGAAACTCACTGAACAAGCCCTTTGGTTTGAAAATCTTGCAATAGGAATAGCATTAACATAATATACAATTCATCATGTATAATTAATGCTTGCAATCATTTAGTATTCACATCTCTCTACTTCATTCTCTTCATTAAGACAATACATTCCAATTTCAGCTTTATCTAGTGTGTGAATGTCATGTTTTTCAAAATATTTATTATTCAGTATAATTTATCCTGCTTTTTAATATGTGCACACCCAAGTACAGTTGGATGGGTCAGTGTCATGTGACCAAAAATACTGTTGCATTGTTCACCGCTTGACCACATTATTGACCTCTGGGTCACATGCCAAGTAGTCAGTAGTTTCTGAACTCTAGACATGAAGTGGTACAGAGAGCCCATATAAGCTCTTGCACACCTTTTAGCCCTTCAATTTTGTTTTATAGAGGGTTAAAATGAGTCTTGGGCAGATGCTCTGCACTGGGGTGAATTTCATCCAGAGTTGGCATTTGGCTTAATCAGGCCATGCCAGCATGTCTCACCCAACTGCAGTGTGTTTGGCAATGCAAATATAGGGACCATTTGAAGTTCTTCTACCCCCTTTTCCAATGTCACAATTCCTGGAGAACGTTAAGGACATCTTCTCTATTCTTATTCTTATTGATCTGTTCAATGCCTGCCACACACTGAATCACAAACCTGATTGACCACTCCTGGTGCCACTACTTCTGCTCAGTCTTGCATCACAAGCTGCCTTTGAAATATCTCACTCACGATGTCCCACCATGAACTCAAACTTAACATGTGCAAAAATGAGCTACACATTTTAGACCACAGTCTTCTCTGCAGCTGAACTCTGTTAAGCAGGGAAGGGACAGGAGAAGTTATATCTCCCTGATTCTGCACTGGCCCAGTCCCAGTATGAGCTGGAGAAGTCTAGTTAGGCTTTCATTTCTAACTTCTTGCCCAATTGCTTCTTTCATTCCACCAATGCCTCTTCATTTACTTTTTCCTGACATCTTTCCATACTGCCCCTTATACTTAAAACTCCTTCTTCCACTTATGCAAAAGGTTTCTTCCACCAAGACTGGGAAGCCTACCATATCATTTACTAGTTTCTACATTACAATGTGAAGTAGGTTGGAGCTTCCTTTGATAGTGCAGGCGTCAAGGTTCCTTCCCCACTCTGAACTCTAGGGTACTGATGTGGGGACCTGCATGAAAACCCCCTAAGCTTATTTTTACCAGTTTAGGTTAAAACTTCCCCAAGGTACAAACTATTTTACCTTTTGCCCTTGGACTTTATTGCTGCCACCACCAAGCATCTAACAAATATATAACCGGGAAAGAGCCCGCTTGGAAACATCTTTCCCCCAAAAATCCTCCCAAACCCTACATCCCCTTTCCTGGGGAAGGCTTGATAAAAATCCTCACCAATTTGCGTAGGTGAATGCAGACCCAAACCCTTCAATCTTAAGAACAATGAAAAAGCAATCAGGTTCTTAAAAGAAGAATTTTAATTAAAGAAAAAAAGTAAAAGAATCACCTCTGTAAAATTAGGATGATAAATGCCTTACAGGATAATCAGATTCAAAACATAGAGAATCCCTCTAGGCAAAACCTTAAGTTACAAAAAGACACAAAAACAGGAATATACATTCCATTCAGCACAGCTTATTTTATCAGCCATTTAAACAAAACAGAATCAAATGCATACCTAGCTAGATTACTTACTAAGTTCTAAGACTCCATTCCTTTTCTGTACCTGGCAAAAGCATCACACAGACAGAGGGAACCTTTGTTTCTCCCCCGCTCCAGCTTTGAAAGCATCTTGTCTCCTCATTGGTCATTTTGGTCAGGTGCCAGTGAGGTTGTCCTAGCTTCTTAACCCTTTACAGGTGAAAGGGTTTTTCCTCTGGCCAGGAGGGATTTAAAGGTGTTTACCCTTTCCTTTATATTCATGACAGCAGGTGACTCATGAAAATGGAATAGAAACACTTCCTAGAAACATGAAAGCCTGACAGTCCTGGCTCTGTTGAGTTAATGTTCTAATTCACAATGGCTAGGCTTAGCCAGATTTATAGTGACATATTATTTACTTATACATCACTGTGACAGTGGTGAGAACTAGCAGCTGAACCAGCACTCTGGTCACTGAAAGTCCATTTAGTTTCCCCAGAGAAGGGTCTGAATCAGGAAAGCTGGGGTTAATTACTAAATCAGGCTAAACTGGGGAGAGCGAAGGAGCTAGGTAGCCCATTAACTGGGCGATTAGAAAGTCGCACAGGAGGGAAGTGCAAAGAGAGGGAGGAAAGGGCTAGCAAGGCCACGGCAAAGGGAGATCTCTGTGTGGAGAGATCTTTTCCCTCTGTTCTGTATGGCAAAATGATGTTTGTATGTCACTGTAAACAGTTGCTGAACAGGACTGTAAAGGGTTGTTGGTGGTAGACATAACACAAAAACTACACGTTGGCATTTACAACTGTGATCGGGGGGAGGGCAGGTTCCCTTGCATAGTGGTTATTGTCTATGGTGGCAGTCTCCCGTAATGGGTCTGCTCCAGGGGGCAGTAACCCTGTCTAGTGGATAAAGTCCTCAAGGCAGCAACCCCACTGAGTGGATATAGTGCAGGCTGGGGTACGGGAACCTGGGCCCTCCCACTCCACCAGGTTCCAACCCAGGGCCCTGGGAGGATGGTTTGAGCACTTGTCTGTCGGCATGTGGAGTCAGCTTCCCTGGGTCACTTCCAACCTTAGTCTGCACCCAGTCCGACTGCTGCCTGTTTGTGGAGAACATCAACTTCCAGGCTTCCAGCCCTTGACCCTGTCACTGTGGCACCTCTGCTCCCCAGCTCAGCTCTGGTCCTTCCCTAGAGCACCCAGGGCATGACCTCCTCCTTGGCTTGCCAGCCTCTGACTGAGTTGCCTGGCTGGCTTTCATACCCCACCTCCACCTGAGCATGCTCAGCAAAGGCAGAGGGGGGGAAGCCTCTTTAGCCGAGAACTGCTTCTTAGACACCCCGTCACAACAACCCAGAGGTATTAGAGCCATTTATACAAGAAAACAGAAGTGGAGGGGAAATGTTCCCTGTCACAATCACACATACACATTGTAATGTCCTAGAGCAGTTGTGTTTTCAAAGAACAATGTGAAAAATACAGCTCCCTTCTGGTACAACTGTTGGCTATCCTCTATTAAGATTTTAATGACAACAAATTCCCCCCAATACCAGTTCAAGTGGAAAATTCAATTAACTCCACAACTGTATGACAATGATATGATTATTGAACCAGACAGCTTCCAAAAGCTCACAGTCCCTTTTTTTGTCACAAGACATAAAATAAAACAGTGGTTTTTACTTCGGTATGTAGAATGCTCTCAAAAATATCATGAGAACACCACGTTTAAGTTAAATCAATAATACTAGAAATAAGCCTTAGAAAAACTCTTTAGCGCATCACAGCAGCAATGTCTTCATAGACTCATAGGCTGTAAGGTCAAAAGGGACCATTATCATTATCTAGTCTGACCTCCTCTACATTGCAGGGTACAGAACCTCACCCACCTACTCCTGTAATAGACCCCTAACCTCTGAGTTACTGAAGTCCTCAAATCATGATTTAAACAGTGGTGAGCTCGAGCCGGTTCACACTGGTTCGCTAGAACCGGTTGTTAAATTTAGAAGCCCTTTTAGAACTGGTTGTTCCGTGAGGGACAACCGGTTCTAAAAGGGCTTCTAAATTTAACCGGCCAAAAGTGGTGCCTTAGGCGCCGACACCATGGGTGCTCCAGGGCTGGAGCACCCAAGGGGAAAATTTGGTGGGTGCAGAGCACCCACCGGCAGCTCCCCGCCTCCCCCCATCCCCAGCTCACCTCCACTCCGCCTCCGCCCATGAACGCACCGGCCCTGCTTCTCCGTGCATCCCACCCTGGCTTCCCATGAATCAGCAGTTCGGCAGGAAGCCTGGGAGGGCTGAGAAGCAGGCGGCGGCTTCCCGTTTGGGCTCAGGGAGGCAGAGGTGAGCTGGGGCAGGGGGGCGCGAGGACGGCCGCCCGTGCTGCAGCAGGTAACCGGGGGGGGGAGGGCACGCAGGGGAACCACTCCGCACCCCAGCTCACCTCCACCACCCTTGGCCTGAGCGGGAAGCTGCCGCCTACTTCTCAGCCCTCCCAGGCTTCCTACCGAACAGCTGATTCGCGGGAAGCCGGAGGAGGGGGCAGAGAAGCACAGCAGGGCGGTGCGTTCAGGGGCGGAGGCGGAGCAGAGGTGAGGTGAGTTGGGGCTGGGTGCGGGGTGGGGAGCTGCCGGTGGGTGCTCTGCACCCACCAAATTTTCCCTGTGGGTGCTCCAGCCCCGGAGCACCCACGGAGTCAGCACCTAAGGCACCACTTTTGATATGATCAGTGGGGGGAGCAGCCACTCCCCCTGCTCCCCCCCAGCTACGCTCCCCCACCCCAAGGAGCCAGAGGGACCTGCCGGATGCTTTCTGGGAGCTGCCCCAGGTAAGCACCGCTGGGACTCCCCACCTCACCCCCCCGGCATGTCCCTCTGGCTCTTAGGGGCACAGTGGGTACCCACTACGGTGGCCCACGAGACCCTCCTGCCCAGTTCTGGGGGCAGTCAGGGGACAGGGGTGGGGGTGGATGGGGCAGGGGTCATGAGAGGTGGGGTTGGGCAACGACCCCCTTGTGGGGTGAGGAGGGAACCAGTTGTTAAGATTTTGGTAGCTCATCACTGGATTTAAAGACTTAAAGTTACACAGAATTCACCATTTACACTAGTTTAAACCTGCAAGTGACCCATGCCCCATTATGAAGAGGAAGGTGAAAACACTCCAACATCTCTGCCAGTATGACCAAGGGGAAAATTCCTTACCGACACCAAATATGGCAATCACTTAGACCCTTAGCATGTGGGTAAGACTCACCAGCCAGACATCTGGCAAAGAATTCTCTGTAGTAACTCTGAGCCCTCCCCATCTAGTGTCCCATCTCTGGCCACTGGGGGCTTTTGCTACTGGCAGTCGCAAATTGGCCACATGCCATTATAAGCAGTCTCATCATACCATCCTCTCCATAAACTTATCAAGCTCAGTCTTGAAGCCAGTTTGGGTTTTTGCCTCCACTGCTCCCCTTGGGAAGCTGTTCCAGAACTTCACTCCTCTGATGGTTGGAAACCTTCATCTAATGTCAAGCCTAAACTTGTTAATAGCCAATGTACAGCCATTCATTCTTGTGTCTATGTTGGTGCTTAACTTAAATAACTACTCATCCTCCCTAGTATTCATCCCTCTGATATATTTTTAAAGAGCAGTCATATCTCCCCCCAGCCTTCTTTTGGTTAGGCTAAACAAGATAAACTCTTTGAGTCTCCTCTCATAAAGTAGAATAATAGAATATCAGGGTTGGAAGGGACCTCAGGAGGGCATCTAGTCCAACCCCCTGCTCAAAGCAGGACCAATCCCCAACTAAATCATCCCAGCCAGGGCTTTGTCAAGCCTAACCTTAAAAACCTCTAAGGAAGGAGATTCCACCACCTCCCTAGGTAACCCATTCCATTCCTTCACCACCCTCCTAGTGAAAAAGTTTTTTCCTAATATCCAACCTAAACCTCCCCCACTGCACCTTGAGACCATTACTCCTTGTTCTGTCATCTGCTACCACTGAGAACAGTCTAGGTCCATCCTCTTTGGAACCCCTTTTCAGGTAGCTGAAAGCAGCAATCAAATCCCCCCTCATTCTTGTCTTCTGCAGACTAAATAATCCCAGTTCCCTCAGCCTCTCCTCATAAGTCATGTGCTCCAGTCCCCTAATCATTTTTGTTGCCCTTCGTTGGACTCTTTCCAATTTTTCCACATCCTTCTTGTAGTGTGGGGCCCAAAAATAGACACAATATTCCAGATGAGGCCTCACCAATGCCGAATAGAGGGGAATGATCTTGTCCCTCAATCTGCTGGCAATGCTCCTACTTATACAGCCTAAAATGCCATTAGCCTTCTTGGCAACAAGGGCACACTGTTGACTCATATCCAACTTCTCGTCCACTGTAACCCCTAAGTCCTTTTCTGCAGAACTGCTGACTAGCCATTCGGCCCCTAGTCTGTAGCAGTGCATGGGATTCTTCTGTCCTAAATGCAGAATTCTGCACTTGTCCTTGTTGAACCTCATCAGATTTCTTTTGGCCCAATCCTCTAATTTGTCTAGATCCCTCTGTATCCTATCCCTACCCTCCAGCGTATCTACCACTCCTCCCTATTTAGTGTAATCTGCAAACTTGCTGAGGGTGCAGTCCACGCCATCCTCCAGATCATTAATGAAGATATTGAACAAAACTGGCCCCAATAGGTTTTCCATTCCTTGGATCATCCAAATACCCCTTCTCTGCACTATTCCAGTTTGAAATAATCTTTCTTAAACATGGAAGACCAGAATTGCATACAGCATCCAGAGGAGGTCTCACCAGTACCTTGTGTAATGGTACTAACACTTCTGTGACTCTACTGGAAATACTTTGCCTGATTCATCCTAATATTAGCATTTTTCATGGCTACATCACATTGGTGGCTCATAGTCATCTTGTGATCAACCAATACACCAAGGTCTTTCTCCTTCTCTGACACTTCGAACTGACACATCCCCAGCTTATAGCAGAAATTCTTGTTGTTAGTCCCTAAATGCATACCTGGCACTTTGCATGATTAAATTTCATCTCATTTCTATTACTCTAGTTTACAAGGTTGTCCAGATCTTCTTGTATGTTATTCTGGTCTCCTCCATATTGGCAACATCTCCCAATTTTAGATTATTCACAGATTTTATTAGCACACTTCCACTTTTTGTGCAAAGGTCAGTAATAAAAATGTTAAATAAGATTGATCCCAAGACCAATCCCTGAGGAACTCCACTAGGAACCTCCCTCCAGCCTGACAATTCACCTTTCAGTATGACCCGTTGTAGTCGCCCTTTAACCAGCTCCTTATCCACCTTTCAATTCTGATATTAATCTTCATTTTCTCCAATTTAACTAATGATTTCCCTTGTGGAACTGTATCTAATTCCTTACTGAAATCCAGGTAAATTAGATCTACTGCATTTCCTTAGTCTAAATAATAAGTAATCTTCTCGAAGAAGGAGATCAGGTTGGACTGGCACAATCTATCTTTTGTAAAACCGTGTCCTTAACTACTTTCCCTTTCAAAATTTGTCCTAAGATCTTACATACAATTGAGGTCAAACTAATGGGCCTTCAGTTTCATGGATCGCTTTTTTCCCTTTTCTTAAAAATAGGAACTATTTTAGCAATTCTCCAATCTAAGGGTACCAACCCTGAGTTTACAGATGAATTAAAAATTCTTGCTATTGGGCTTGCAATTGCATGTGCCTGTTCCTTTAATGTAGTGTGTTACACAACTATTTTCTTATGGTGAGACCATGTCCTATGTAAATGCACTGCTGCTGTCCTCTGTTTTGTTAGTAGCTGGGTGGATTGTTGTTGTCCTTTGTAAACAGTATTACATTTCCCATGTAAACAGCTGTTCAAGAGAGTGCTAGGAGAAGTCCTGCAACCAAATTAGCCTCTGTAGGTTGTCCCCAAATGGGGTATATGCTGGCCCCTATCTGGTGAATGTAATGATCAGCACACATACATATTCAAAGGAGCATCAAAGTGTGCCCCCACCATACATCTTGATTAGAAGGATTACTGCAACGTATGGTGCAAAGAGTAACATCTCCATGCCCCACACTCTCTCTGCCACAGGCTGTGCAGCTTTTGGACCTTAAGGTGCTCTTGTACACACAAAAAACTAAATAAAGGTAATTTACTAACTAGAATATAATGTATAAAGGACAGCAGCCTTCATCCCTCAGGACAGATGCCAATCACTAACTGACTTCAGTAGGAAGAAACTACCACCATGGATATGCCAATGCAGAATTGTCCATTATGCCACACTCCTCCATGCCCTTTCACATTGTTCCATACTAACACGCGCACAGCTATGCTCCTCTCCCTGGTATTATCATCACCCCAATCCTTGAAAAGCCATGCCTATCCCCAACGCCATCACAGTTCCATATTATGTCCCCTTACTTCCCTCAGAAAATGTAGGAAACTCTACTAAAAAGACATACTTCCACTTTACAAATGTACTGTGTGTTAGTGGGTCCTAAAGAGAACAAAGTCAGAGTTTGTGTAGTTTGAGGGTGATTGTGAGGAATTTGATGTGTGTATCCTGGGTAATACTAGGTTGGAATTGAAAGAGAGTGTGTGGTGGAGAGGATGCGTATGTTAGTACTTTGGGGTATAATGGTATTTGAGTGATTAGACACATGAATTGTATTAGGCCTGCTGGTTAATATTACCTTAACTATTGATTTCCTTGACGTTTCATGTTGTCTTGCTGGGATTTTCACTTGAGCAACACAAACCATAAACTAACAACTTTTGTTTAGGGAAATTAATACACAGATGAACAACAAAGCAAAAAAGTTGAACTGAATTATTCTTCTCAGAATCGGCTGCTGCCTTGGCTTCATAGAGTAGGACTGCTCAGCTCGCATCCTATGTTCTTTCTACTTCAGACTCAATATCCCCCAGTCAGAGAAGTCGCATTCTGAAGTATGCTTTCTCCCTTTTTATTTCCTCCTGGTGGAGGTCATTCCAATTAGGATTACTGTAGCTGGCAAGTATTACAGGGAAGGGGTGACATTAGCCCTTTTCAGAACAGTGTTTGTCCATCCCAGCATAGACCCAGGATTGGGCTCTAAGTTTATAAACCAGAGGCCAGACTCATTGGCATATTCCAGCTGTGTGGCACAAAAGAGCAGCCATACAAGTGTCCAGTTTAGCGAAGTTGGTATCACCTGTGTATAAATCTGACTTTGTCAAGCATCTGAGCCACTTCTGGGGTGAAAAACATGCTTTTTCAGTCCAACAGAAACATTGCCCACCAGTCAGCATCAGGCTCCAAGTTTGAGCAAGATGGTTACAGATTCAATTTAGGAGCTAGAGTACAACAAAGCTATAGTTATTTAGTTTGCAGAAACATAGTAGTTGTATCCTGAGGTTGGCCTGCCTGTGTAGCATATTTCCATGTACACTGGCAGCTTTGTTTAACTATTTTTCTATCTATATTAGGGCATTAATTTTAAAAAATGCCCCTTCCCCTCTAAAATCATATCACAATACATGGTTGTTTCTAGAACACACATTTTTAAAACAGTTAGCCAATATGGTATTACTGCAATACAATTTATGCATTATCAGATTTATGTAAAAGGTATGTGCAATTTATTTGATCAGAAAATAAAAACATATTACCTAGGAAATCATCCTATCACATCAAGCTTGTGAAAATGTCAGCTAACAGCCAACAGCATTGGGTTGAATAGAAACTTGGTTCGGAGACCTCTAATGAAAACATTGTTGTGGGATGTGGTGTAGGTGATTGTCCATACTACCCTGTCTTTTAAATCAGGCCTGAATCAATGCCCATACATGGGCACTGTGCTATGCGATGTGCAGTTTTTCAGAGTACAGGTAAACCAAGGTCCTGACCAGTTGTGGTAATTAAAAATTCCATAGCAATTTCTGAAAGAGTATGGGATTGTTAACCCTGGTGTCCTGGTCAAATTCCAATTTAAATAATCCTAATCAGCCTTTTAAAAATTCTTAGTATAATTCACCTGGATGCAGCATACTTCACATCCTTTCTCTAATAGCCATGTAATGTTGGTGTGCTAATTTCAGGGCTATCCTTGCCAACTCTTATGTATGGGCTTAACTTTAAGAATGTAAGTAGTACCTTTGGAACTGCTCATGAGAATAAAGTTAGGCACATGAGTAAGCATTCGCAGGACTGGGGCCTTAGAGCCCAACCTTGAAAGATGCTGAACATCCTCAACTCCTAATGAAGTAAAGGGGAGTTGATGGTGCTCTTCAGCTTGCTGTTTCTGGCCCCTAAACATTGTGGGCTTTAACCAGAAACAGATGGACTTCTGTAGATGACAATGTCATGTTTGTATACACACATGCGCGCGCGCACCCCTATAGGACCTGATCCAGCAAAGAGATCTGAATGCACCCTTATTTCCCCATAGAGTCAACCTCCACACCATATCTCAGTGCTCCCCACCATGCCTCCCAAAGAGACTCCATGTAGGAATAAGAATGTATGCAGCTGGTGTTCTTTACAGGACCGGGCGCCTTATTTTGTACAATACCTTTGGGGATCCATTTGAATGAAAGGCACAATATATAAAAAGGCTTATATATAAAGTGAGATACGTAAGTTTACTTAAACCAAAAAAAAGAGTGAAAGTTTTGTAAGTGTCTGTAGTACACATATACACAATATATTTACACACACACTCTCCTTACAGGAAAGGAAATGAGAATTGCTGCATCTAAATGAAACTACAGAGAAAGAAAGGTAGAATTATTCAAGTCGGAATTAGGCCAGGACAGCTGAGTTAGCAACCCCATATGTGCAAAAATATGCATACACACACTGGTGTGTGTACGGAAGCATTAAATAAATCTTTCCATCTTTTGTTAGTTTAAGTAAATTAAAGTATATCATGTTACATATAAACTTTTGATATTATATTATATAAATGTCTGTACTTCTGCAGTTTAAATATGCAAATTATTCTTTTATCTTCTATGCAGCGCTGATTTTAGCTTGTATTTACAAAACCCAACAAATGTTATTTTTTGAAATAGTCTGACTTTTTAATGGACACAGTAAGGTTACCACATGGAGGACATTCATTTATATTTTGGTTTGTGGACTGAGCCTACGCTGAATGATGCAGTGTCTTATTTATATTATGACCTCCATCCTCATTATAATGTCAGGCTTCGGAGTCAAGCTTTTTTAATCATTATGGAAAGTATTGCAGTTCAGATGGTTATAGTGAGATTTAATAAAGCAAGGAGGTCTTTTGGACAGAATGTCATACAACATTGGGCCTTATTAGATGTAGAAAGTGCATCTGGCTGCATTTGTAATATATTCAGGAGGGATTCTCAATAATTATCGCAGTATCGGTCACTAATTGTGATTCATTGCTTTGAGAAATTTATTTTTAATTTAATTTTTTTTTACATCTTCTGGAATTTTTCATTACATTTAGGATGCTAAAACTTCATACTGCCCTGAAGCAAATTTTAGAAAGCCAGAGACTTCAGGAAGGTTCTTCTCATTAAGGTGTGCAGAACTGTGGGGGAGGAGAAAATGAAGTTGGCCATCACTGACCCAGCTTAATATACTTTCTGCTGATGTGCAGTCAGCTAATGTCAGCAGAGGAATACATTTTTTTCCTGCATTATTCTTTATAAACTTAACAGTTTCTTTTCTGCCATAGCAAATGCATCACCGAAACTTGCAAGAAAGCATTGCCCTAGCAAATGTAGTCTCCTTCTCTTTGCAGAATTAAACAAGAGTCACACTTTTATGTGCCACAAGAATGCAATCAATGTCACATTTGGTGACAATGTAACCTTCAAATCAGCGGCACTGCCACGGGTACCCGCATGGCCCCACAGTATGCCAACATTTTTATGGGTGACTTAGAACAACGCTTCCTCAGCTCTCGTCCCCTAATGCCCCTACTCTACTTGTGCTACACTGATGACATCTTCATCATCTGGACCCATGGAAAAGAAGCCCTTGAGGAATTCCACCATGATTTCAACAATTTCCATCCCACCATCAACCTCAGCCTGGACCAGTCCACACAAGAGGTCCACTTCCTGGACACTATGGTGCTAATAAGTGATGGTCACATAAACATCACCCTATACCGGAAACCTACTGACCGCTATTCCTACCTACATGCCTCCAGCTTTCATCCAGACCACACCACAAGATCCATTGTCTACAGTCAAGCTCTACAATACAACCACATTTGCTCCAACCCCTCAGACAGAGACAAACACCTACAAGATCTCTATCAAGCATTCTTACAACTACAATACCCACCTGCTGAAGTGAAGAATCAGATTGACAGAGCCAGAAGAGTACCCAGAAGTTACCTACTACAGGACAGGCCCAACAAAGAAAATAACAGAACGCCACTAGCCATCACCTTCAGCCCCCAACTAAAACCTCTCCAACGCATCATCAAGGATCTACAACCTATACTGAAGGACGACCCATCACTCTCACAGATCTTGGGAGACAGGCCAGTCCTTGCTTACAGACAGCCCCCCAACCTGAAGCAGATACTCACCAGCGACCACACACCACACAACAGAACCACTAACCCAGGAACCTATCCTTGCAACAAAGCCCGTTGCCAACATTGTCCATGTATCTATTCAGGAGACACCATCATAGGGCCTAATCACATCAGCCATACCATCAGAGGCTTGTTCACCTACGCATCTACCAATGTGATATATGCCATCATGTGCCAGCAATGTCCCTCTGCCATGTGCATTGGCCAAACTGGACAGTCTCTACATAAAAGAATAAATGGACACAAATCAGACGTCAAGAATTATAACATTCAAAAACCAGTCGGAGAACACTTCAATCTCTTTGGTCACTCAATTACAAACCTAAAAGTGGCAATTCTTCAACAAAAAAACTTCAAAAACAGACTCCAAGGAGAGACTGCTGAATTGGAATTAATTTGCAAACTGGATACAATTAACTTAGGCTTGAATAAAGACTGGGAGTGGATGGGTCATTACACAAAGGAAAACTATTTCCCCATGTTTCCCCCCACCCACCCCCTGCTGTTCCTCAGAGGTTCTTGTCAACTGCTGGAAATGGCCCACCTTGATTATCACTACAAAACGCTCCCCCCCCTCCGCTGGTAATAGCTCACCTTACGTGATCACTCTCGCTACAGTGTGTATGGTAACACCCATTGTTTCATATTCTCTGTGTACATAAATCTCCCCACTGTATTTTCCACTGAATGCATCCGATGAAGTGAGCTGTAGCTCACGAAAGCTTATGCTCAAATAAACTGGTTAGTCTTTAAGGTGCCACAAGTCCTCCTTTCATTTTTATTAATTTAGCTGCAATACAATATGCTTATTAACTAACAGTCTAGGGATACAAATGTTTTTCAATTTTACCAAATTTGTATATCACTGTTACACTTCTCTCAAGTCGCTAGTTTTCAAATGGTATTTGTTCAATGTGAAATCAGTGGGCCATGTTCTGTATTCCCTGTGCTGGCAAAGCTCCCAATCTAAGCAGTGGAAGTTTGGCCTGAATAAAGCTGAAGGCATTAGCCTATGGGTAATTTTTTTTCCTCGCTGAAGCAGGCTTGCACAAGTCTCTTATTCTCTACGTAACAGCTTTAAGCCCTGATTCAGAAAGATTCTGCCATGGACAGAATGTGCTGTCAGAAACTAATGTTTTCACGGACAGCTGAGTTCCTTTTCCTCAGACAATCAGATCACCTGGCACTCTCCCCCCCTCCACAAGGCAAGCCCACCACAACCTCAACCCCCCACCACAAGGCAACTCTGCAACCTCCTCCCCCTTAAACAGCTGTTTATAGTATCTAGAGACAGAACACGTATAGATAAGATTGATAACATAATTTTTTTACATAAACTGCGGAAGTGGGAATACTGCACCATCTTTAGCTGGACACAGACACTTCTTACATTAGATATCCCAGTGTATTGTGATAATATGCACATCTTTAGACCCACATTAAAAAAACCTGGGAAATTCAATTATTTTTCTTGCAACTGGCAAACCCATAAAAGAAACTGGCCAGGCTGGTCAAATACCAGCCAGGTGGTAACCCCAGTTTACATACCTTACTGAACTGGGACATAAGTGGTATACAGGGCCTTTTGCAGAACCGCTGTACCAAGTAAATTTCACGAAATAGTAATTTAAATTTATAGCTACGTGCACTTAGAATGCAGTGTAAATGGCTTCTAATATTGAGGTGGGGTTTGTTTGTTTTTTTTGTGAGTAGACATGTCTGACCACTTTTCTTGCTATTGCAAAAAGGCAGAAGGAATAATCAGTTTTTGATGGTTCAATTTCAGAAGGTATTTGAAATCTGGATCTCAATTGTGTGGCTTGGGCCCATCTTATTTCTATAATGTTAGCATGTCCATATTGTCTTTCTTTCAGAGCAATACTTGTCTGTCAGCTGAAGCTTCACCAGCAGAGAAAAAAAGGATGACACTTGTGATAGGGACATGTTTGCTTTCAAGGGAAAAGGGACATTTCTTGTTAACTAAAATGAATATAAAAGATTGAGTTAAAACAATGGGAAGGTAAAGTGTCATTCTTCATTTTCCCAGAAATCTGAGCTACACAATGGACCAGCTCCCTACCTTAACGTTATGTAGGTGATGGGGTGTTTCTTTCTGCCACACATGAATATGAAGAATTTTAATAAAACAACAACAGTACAAGAATTGACACTCCTGATAGCACCTTTCACCTAAGAATCTCAAAGCACTTGCCAAATTGTAAACAATCTTCACAACACCCTTGTGAATTACTTAAGGAGGAAAAAAAAACATAAATCACCTCAGCTGAGTTTGGATTTTGGTGCTAAATTAAAAGCAAAGCCTTTATTGATTTTACTGTCACCAACCTTAAAAAGAGTTACAATGCTTATGGAAAGTATCATGAAGCTTCTCTAAATATGTTTGCTATGAGAAATGTATGTTCAGAACCAAATACAGAGAACTGCTATTTGGTGAAGGACACTAGGTGACTGAAATCTGGCTGCTTCTTGCTGAGATGGATGCAAAGAAAAAAGGCACTCCTTGAGAAGCTATATACATCTCTGTCCACAGAACCACAGATCAGCAATTAAGTTATAATGTGTAACTTGCATGCCATTAAAGCTACTGAATGCTTTAAAAATGCTGTTAAGAGCATTTTGTATAGCTCTAGGAACCCCTTGGTGGATATTTCATCTTTTTGAGAATTGTGTATCCAACAAGATACTAAAGAGCTAATCCTCTACAAAACATGAGAATTTCAAGAAAGTCAATTGCAAAAGTTCTGAAAAGTTTTGGACTTAGTGTATAGACTAGAATGGTTTGGGCTGCATTTTGTTCCCCTTAATGATCTTTTCTTCCATAATAAGAGGTAATACAGTATCGGACAGGCAATCTGTTTATCTTACTGCTACCTTCTGTAATACCGGATGTTAGGATGACGAGGGAAAACCAACCACTTCATGTGGTGGCTTCCTCGGATCTAATTTTTTCTCTTACTGTGTTCTCAGTAAGAGAAAAAATCTTTTCCTTAATTGAACTCATACATGCTAGCTATGCAGATGTTTCTCTCCAGTACTTCTTAGAAAAGCTGTTCTTAAGTGGTGTTCTCTAATTCCTTAACTGAACTCTTGCATGTTTTTCAAATGGGTATTTTCTTTCTTTCTAATGACCCTTAAGATAACTATTGACTGATGTGACACTAGATCCATACAGAAAATAAATGACCCCAATAATGTCTGTCTTTTTTCCACATGCTCTGATAGTGGCATGCATGTTTCTTTTCATCTCATCACTTTGACAAAAATTGCTTATGCAGGTATTTTCTCCTCTTCAAGCTTCAACTGAAATCTGAAACTGAGCTTTCTGCTGAATCTTTGGTATCATTACAGAATTTCTCCAACATGAAGTCTTCATTATAATTTAGAATGTGTATATAGCATTTGCTTTTGAATGTAAGATCCTAGAGTAAGAGATTTTTTCCTTGATGTGTAGACATAAGTTATCTTTCCTCCTTGCTTCTGTTACTGTGGGTGACAAATTGTGACTCATAAAGCTGCCCTCTGCTTATTCTGAGGCTGGAAATAAGCTCCTTTTCATGGAGCAGCTTACTTGCTGCTTTGCACCTCACCAACTACTCCAGTCATTGAGTGGGAAAGGTGAAACTATGGCTCTTCTCATTCCCTGTCCCTCTGGATCCCTTCTCCGCACAGTAGCTTGCACTACAGAATATCAGGTGATTCTTTCCCCCTTTTTTATAGTCTGAGTCACATGAGCAGGGAAGTAACAGAGACTTTGTTTTCCCTCCAGTGAGACAGAGGACTATGATAATCTTGCTCTCTACATTGAATGGAAAAGCATCTCACACACAAAAATATTCCTGTTACTGGTCACCCACTTTCTGATCTAGAATCATTCTAACACTATGCATTTTCTAAATCACAGTTTTTTGGGGGTTTTTTTAGTGTTGTACAGTTGGTACATTTGCAAAATAATCAGTTAACCTAAAGTGCTTTTTGGGTTTTTTTTTTGCTTTTTACTATTGCTTTTCTTCCTCTCTTTTGCATCTCCAGCACTATATAGTACAAGAATCTACTCAGACACAACAAGAGATTGACTCTTACCGAGAGGGGGTAGGGGCTACAGGGGAGAAGAGGGCACTCAGATATTGCAGTAATGGGTGCCAATATAAGTCCCTGAAGAGAGAAAGTCCTTCTTGAAAACTGCCTTCCTCTGGACAAGTGCTCCTTCTAGGATAGGAACAAATGTGGCAGGATCATGAATTGATGAAGTTCAACTTCATCCTGCTGAGTGTCTTGAGTTTGAAAAATCTCATGAAGTTTCTTCTATTTCTAGCTGAACTCGCAATAGCACCTTTTTTTGAGGGTGTGTGGGGGTAGGGGGTGGTAATATTTTAACAATTCTGCTTCCATGCCTGAGCAGGGACCCAGAGATGCAGGGACCCAGAGATAAAACAACTCATGGCAAACCAAATTTGTTAAACTTCAAAAGCGTTAGGGTTGAGATCCTCTTGATTCTTCACAGGTTAAATAAAGTGGAATTAGTAAGAGAGATGTGGAAATTGTTATGAATATAATTTATTACAGTAGTGTGGAAATAATGAATGTATTATGTTAAAGTTAATAAGGCTCAACAGCTGTATAATCTGAATGGTTAAATTTCTTTAGTTCATGTATATTATTGACAAAATAAAAAGGTTTTCAAAGAACATTAAGTTCATATTTTGGATGAAATTTTGAGCATGTGGGGGAGTGGGAAGAAGCGTTATATTGTTATCCAATGCAGTTCTTCTGTTTCACTTGTATTAACAAATTCCATGGTCTTGATACATTCTGACTAGCCTCAGAATATTGTTTTATTGTCCTAAATTAAACTGCAGAGCAGGAAAGTAATGAAAATTAGGACTCTCTACATCATTCGAGATTGTGGGCCAGATTCTAAGCTGGTGTAAATTGGCATAGCTCTACTGAAATCAGTGGAGTTACATCAATTTTGGTTTTGAGCCTCAGTGTGAAGGAAATGTGGCCCTTTGTGGCTGATAAGGGTGCATATTTTGGAGCCCATTTTTTCTGAGCATATATCTGTCCTTCTGTTTCCGTCATACCCATTTTATTAGGAAACAAAACATGTATCAAGTGAGACTTAGACTTTCTACATTGGCTCTGAGCCATGCTATCCACTTGAAGTATGCTGTGCCATAGTTGGTCAAAGCAGCTGCCTACTAAACAGAAGATCCCGGGCTCAAACCTGGGCAGTGCCTGGAGCAGGGTAAAGCCATTGGACCAATGGTTGTGGTGGAGTCTGACCATTTTAAAATCAAGATTGGGTGTTTCCTGCTCCAGGAATTATTTTGGGGAAGTTCTATGGCTAGTGTTATAAAGGAGGTGAGACCAGATGATCACAATAGTCCTTTCTTTGTCTTGGAATCTATGAAACAGTTCCCTCCCACACACACATTTATTTATCACCAATCAATGTAATATTTAAGCATAAATTTCCCCCTTACACTTCTGGTTGTACTCCTAGAGAGATTACTGGTTTCCAGACATTCTTGGAGACTGGTATTGATTTGGAACTGGAATCTATTTTTTTTTTCAATCCCTGTTTAAATGTCAGTCAATTAATACTCATTTTGAGGGCATAAAGTATGAGCCAGAAGAGTAGATAGTATTATATAAGGACAGACACTTTGTTCGTCTGGTTTTGACTTTTCACTCTGTTTAATATTAGTTTCTCCTTCTGAATTCATTTGTCAAAAAAGAATTACAATAAATGTCTTCAATGATTTTCACTTCCTACAGGCAGTTCTGACTTATCACTAGGTACCCCCATATCTCAACACATAATTTTCACTTAAACATCATTCACATCAGTATTGCAGAAAAAGGAGATGGTTTTTAGAGTCTCCCCAATCCCCAAAATGAAATGCCATGAGCATTGAGCAAAAAATGCTATTTTAACATTTCCAACAGAACCCAGTGAAACAATTCTATGGGCAGCACTAGTCTGGCAGAAATACTGTACCAACTGCATCTATCTTCAGCATATGATGGCAAAATGCACCCTGTTCCTGTTTAAATGCCCATGTTTTCAATACATCAGGCAATCACTGGGCCTGACTTTCACAGAATCATAGAAGATTAGGTTTGGAAGAGACCTCAGGAGGTCATCTAGTCCAACCCCCTGCTCAACGCAGGACCAACCCCAAATAAATCATCCCAGCCAGGGCTTTGTC
Source organism: Eretmochelys imbricata (assembly GCF_965152235.1). Lineage (NCBI taxonomy): Eukaryota > Metazoa > Chordata > Testudines > Cheloniidae > Eretmochelys > Eretmochelys imbricata. The sequence continues at coordinate 68,276,413 of NC_135579.1, read as the reverse complement.
AAACTGGGCTTTAAAAACCTTTAAGGATGAAGATTCCACCACCTCCGTAGGTAACCCATTCCAGTGCTTCACCACCCTCCAAGTGAAATAGTTTTTCCTAATATCCAACCTAGACCTCCCCCACTGTAACTTGAGACTATGGCTCCTTGTTTTGTCATCTGCCACCACTGAGAACAGTCTAGCTCATTCCTCTTTGGAACCCCCCATCCAGTAGTTGAAGACTGCTATCAAATCCCCCCTCGCTCTTCTCTTATGCAGACAAAATAAGCCCAGTTCCTTCAGCCTCTCCTCATAAGTCAAGTCCCTCAGACTCCTAATCATTTTCATTGCCCTCAGCTGGACTCTCTCCAATATGTCCACATCCTTTCTGTAGTGGGGGGCCCAAAACTGGATGGAATCTCCAGATGTGGCCTCACCAGTGCCGAATAGAGGGGAATAATCACTTCCTGTGATCTGCTGGCAATGCTCCTACTAATGCAGCCCAATATGATGTTAGCCTTCTGGGCAACAAGGGCACACTGTTGACTCATATCCAGCTTCTCGTCCACTGTAATCCCCAGGTCCTTTTCTGCAGAACTGCCACTTAGCCAGTCGGTCCCCAGCCTGTAGCAGTGCATGGGATTCTTCTGTTCTAAGTGCAGGTCTGTGCACTTGTCCTTGTTGAACCTCATCAGATTCTTTTAGCCCAATCCTCCAATTTGTCTAGGTCACTCAGCCTATCCCTACCCTCCAGTATATCATAGAATCATAGAATAACAGGGTGGGAAGGGACCTCAGGAGGTCATCTAGCCCAACCCTCTGCTCAAAGCAGGACCAATCCCCAATTTTTGCCCCAGATCCCTAAATGGCCGCCTCAGGGATTGAACTCACGATCCTGGGTTTAGCAGGCCAATGCTCAAACCACTGAGCTATCCCTCCCCGACAGCTTAGTGTCATCTGCAAACTTGCTGAGGATGCAAAGCATCCCATCATCCAGATAGTTAATGAAGATGTTGAACAAAACCGACTCCAGGACAGACCCCCGAGGCACTCTGCTTGATACCGGCTGCCAACTAGACATCGAGCCGTTGATCACTACCCATTGAGACCGATGATCTAGCCAGCTTTCTATCCACTTTATAGTCCATTCAATCAATCCATACTTTTTTTAACTTGCTGGCAAGAATACTGTGGGAGACCATATCAAAAGCTTTGCTAAAGTCAAGGTATATCACATCCACCACTTTCCCCATATCCAGAGAGACAGTTATCTCATCATAGAAGGCAATCAGGTTGGTCAGGCATGATTTGCCTTTGGTGAATCCACGTTGACTGTTTCTGATCACTTTCCTCTCCTCCAAGTGATTCAAAACTGATTCTTTGAGGACCTGCTCCTTGATTTTTCCAGGGACTGAGGTGAGGCTGACCGGTCCGTAGGTCCCTGGATTCTCCTTCTTCCCTTTTTTAAAGATGGGCAATACATTTGCCTTTTTACAATCGTCTGGGACCTTCCCTGATCACCACGAGTTTTCAAAGATAATGGCTAATGGCTCTTGAATCACACCTGCCAATTCCCCCAGCACCCTCGGATGCATTAGATCCAGCCCCATGGAAAAAGTATGTCCAGCTTTTCTAAATAGTCCTTAACCTGTCCTTTCACCACTGAGGGCTGCTCACCTCCTCCCCATACTGTGCTGCCCAGTACAGTAGTCTGGGAGCTGACCTTGTTTGTGAAGACCCAGGCAAAAAAAGCATTAAATACTTCAACTTTTTCCACATAATCTGTCACTAGGTTGCCTCCCCCATTTAGTAAGGGTCCCACACTTTCCCTGACCACCTTCTTGTTGCTAACATACCTGTAGAAACCTTCTTGTTACTCTTCACATCCCTTGCTAGCTGCAACTCCAATTGTGCTTTGGCTTTCCAGATTACGCTCCTGCATGCTTGAGCAATATATTTATACTCCTCCCTAGTCATCTGACCAAGTTTCCACTTCTTGTAAGCTTCCTTTTTGTGTTTAAACTCACCAAAGATTTCTCTGTTAAGCCAAGTTGGTCGCCTGCCATATTTGCTATTCTTTCTACACTTTGGGATGGTTTGTTCCTGTGCCCTCAATAAGGCTTTCTTTAAAATATGGCCAGCTCTCCTGGACTCCTTTCCCCTCATATTAGTCTCCCAGGGGATCCTGCCCATCAGTTCCCTGAGGGAGTCAAAGTCTGCTTTTCTGAAGTTCAGGATCCGAATTCTGCTGCTCTTCTTTTTTCCTTTTGTCAGGATCCTGAACTCGACCATCTCATGGTCACTGCTGCCCAGGTTGCCACCCACTTCTACTTCCCCTACCAATTCTTCCCTGTTTGTGAGCAGCAGGTCAAGAGGAGCACAGCCCCTAGTTGGTTCCTCCAGGACTTGCACCAAGAAGTTGTCCCCAACACTCTCCAAAAACCTCCTGGATTGTCTGTGCACTGCTGTATTGCTCTCCCAGCAGATGTCAGGGTAATTGAAGTCCCCCATTAGAACCAGGGCCTGTGATCTGGAAACTTCTGTTAGTTGTCCGAAGAAAGCCTCATCCTCCTGGTCTGATGGTCTACAGCAGACACCCACCATGACATCGCCCTTGTTGTTCTCACCTCTAAACTTAACCCAGAGACTCTCAACAGGCTTTTCTCCAGTTTCCATCATGGAGCGCTGAGCAGTCATACTGCTCTCTTACTTTATGAGGTGCTAAGTGCCCTCAGGGATGTCAGTGGAAGTGGAGGGTTGTCAGTATTCACAGGATTTTGCCCATTTTCCTTTGGTATCATAGCGGATAGTGTTTCTACGTATTAGTGTATCCAATGGCCGCCATTTAACTAGGACTCAAATATGGACTCCAATAGGTTTCCTAGCATTCCATGTTCAATGAGAAATATCAGCAATGTTATTGATAAACAGTAGTCTGTTAATCACTGCAAAAGGCCGTGGTTAATTTCTTTCCAGTTAACCGCCTTGCAGTTAGGATAATACAAAATGGTGTAATCAGTCAGTATCTCCCTCCCCACTTTAATTTCTGTATGACGATTTACACATTCCATTTCTCAGAAGGCCAAAACTTGCTCGACTGGGGGCAAGTTTTTCAACGGCACCTAAGTGACTTAAGCTCCTAAATTAATATGTAGATTGCTGTACACCTGCCATTCCCCAGTGAGATAAATGTTATTTGTTGGTGCTCAAAGCTTCTGAAACTCAGACCATTTTAGGAGCCTAACTTAAGGCATTATAGGCTTGAAAATTTTAACTTTCACACATATCCAAAGCTTATCTGACCCATTTTGGACTAGAGAACTCATTCCCCAGATAATTACCTCATTTCCACATGTAAATATTCAGTTTTCTGTATAAATGAAGATTTTTTTTTGCCTGGTAGAACGGTACTAATCTGATCCAGAATAGTTTACCCAGCTCTAGTTAATAGCTAGAGTGCTCTTCCAAAACACAATCATTCCACAGCAGTGCAGATATCTGATTTTATTGGATTGGGGTAAGTTAATGAGATATCTGGATGGACTTTTATTTTCATGTGTAAGGTCAGCACACTTAGTGGTCAGCATAGAAACTGCCACAGCTCAAACTGAGAAACTGTCAAAATCTTGCTTCAATTAGAAGCTTCAGTAGATGCTGGGGTATAGAAATTTTGAATAATTTCATATGTAAGTGATTAAATGCGTGTGTTCAGAGATATTACACTGAATATACGCAATGCAGAGCCATCTGTGAGAAGAGTCTTTGACATAAAAGATTAAACACTGTGCAGGCTAAGAAAGAATCCCATTGGAATATCTTGCACAATTGGACACTTATGTTCAAGTGCACACAGTAGCATGCGAAATGAAAAAGAGGCATGGATTAATCTATTTAATCAAACCTCTGTCAGTTTTATATATTGTGACAGGGTTGGGCCAGATGGCTACAGAACAGTGATAGAAGACAGATATATTTGCCCCGGGTTAAGTATGTCCCTTTTCCCTGGGTAAGGTAACAGAGAAGGTTTTTATTTTTTTTTTTTGAAACAAAAAAGAAGTTTATTTGTAACACTTACAAGAATTACCAGAGGAAACAAAACAAACTATGCAACAAAACAACGCAAACAGAAGGTATAACACAGCAGCTTTCAGGAGGGAGAAGTGTTCAGGCTAGCCTGGGCCCAGAGCGGGGGGGCTTCCTCGACACTCGTGGTCTTCCACCCCCTGAGTTACCTGGTGACCTGAGCGGGGGTCTTCCTCGACACTCGTGGTCTTCCACCCCCTCGAGTTACCTAGTGCCGCGCCCAGTGTCACCAATTATCCCTCTCCTGAGAGTGCCCGGTAAGATGGGCATGGCTGCGGGGTGGGCGGTTTAGGGGTGGGGGGTGTAGACACCCATGTATTATAGGACCCCTCCTAGATGACAGTAATGATGGTATCCACAGCGGCAACGGCTGGGGCTGGCGTCTCTCGCTCTTCCCCTCAATTAAAGGGTCAGACGGAGGGAACCGGACGGGGTCACCAAGCAGAGAACCCCGGACAGCGCCCACCACTCCTCGAAGGCGTCAAGGGAGTCAGTGGACGCCGCCCAGAGGAACTCCGCCCGGATACGTGAATGTACTGAGGATCGGAAAAAGGCCTTACAATCGCAGGACGCTTCATGGGCCAACCTCCCCTCTCTGGTTTTATAAATGGCTGTTTTAGCCAAGGCTAGGAGGAGGTTAACCAGGAGGTCTCGCGATTTTGTGGGGCCACGGATGGGGAGTGTATAGATAAAAACGTGAGGGGAGAAATGAAGCCAAAAGCGCAATAGAATATTTGTGAGGAGCCGGAAAAGGGGCTGCAATCTGGCACACTCTAAATATACGTGCGCCAGGGTTTCCCTCACATTACAAAAAGGGCAAGTATCCAGGATGGGGGTAAACCGTGTCAGAAACACGCCCGTGCTCACAGCTCCGTGAAGGAAACGCCAACTGATGTCCCCGACGGGCCTCGGGACCAAGGTGGAATACAGGCTGGCCCATCGAGGTTGCTCACCCTCCAAAGGTGGCAGGAGGTCCCGCCACTTTGTATCGGGGTGAGACACCAGGTTGTGGGCATGAAGGGTGTGAAGCGTGAGTGTGTATAAATATTTCCGTGATGCAATTTGAAGACTGACAGACTGTAGTTCATGCAGCCGGCTTGCAGTGAAAGGGTGAGGGGTTTGTTGGGATCGGCAGGGTAGGGGCCCAATGGAAAAGTCCAGTGGCCTGGGGTAGAGGATGGGCGGGGTGCGCCCTCGCGCAATGCTCGGTTGACATAAGCCCGAGCAGCGGGGGTCAAGGCGGCCTTCACCTCCTGAAGTACGTGCCGGGGGGTACGAGGGCTGGAGAGCCCCACGCGCCGAGCGAGCGACAGGGGATCCAGCCAGTCTCTCCGGTTGTAGTCCAGGAGGTCTCCAACCCTCGTGACTTCCGCCAGGACCAACCTCTGGCGCACCGAGCGGGACTCCGCCACCTGCACACGGAGCTGGGGGTTGTGTAGCAGGGGCTCCGTGAGGAGATCTGCTCCCACGGTGGCCGCCACGGACCTGGTCGTTAGAAACAGTTTCCAGGTCCGGAGGAGGTCCTGGTAGAAGACCGGCAGCCCGGAGAGGTCTCGTGGAAAACCTCTCGGACAAAGATAAAAGAGCTGCCGGTCATATCGGAGCCCTTGGAAGCGGCGCAGGAAGGCGTGCGCCAGTATGCTCCATGCCGAACTACTTGCACTATAAAAGAGCCTCTGCAGGTCCTGGAGGCGGAAAACGTGGACCTGAGTGTACAGACACTTCAGGCCCTGCCCTCCTTCCTTCGGGGTAAATGAAGAACTCCAACAGGGGCCCAGTGCATTCCTGACCAGAAGAACTCTAGAATCAATCTCCGGAGGTGGGTCAGGAAACCCGGGGCCGGGGCCAGGGTGTTGAGCCGGTACCAGAGCGTGGACAGGACTAGTTGGTTAAGCACCAGTGCTCTCCCTCAGAGGGAGAGACATCAGAGTAGCCTCGTCCATTTCCGGAGCCGCTCTATCACCCCGCCCTCTAAATTTTGCCAGTTCTCCGGCGGGCAAGGGTGCATGGCGGAAAGGTAAACGCCGAGATAGAGCAGTGGACCCGCACTCCACTGGATGGTCTGAAGCGCGGGTGGGAGGGAGTTCACCCGCCGCCAGTCCCCCACCGCCAAGCCAGAGCTCTTGACCCAGTTGACTCGGGCGGAGGAGGCTGCCGAATAGATGGCCTGGCATGCCTCCACTCGCGCCAAGTCGCCCGGGTCCTGGACCACGAGGAGTACGTCATCGGCGTACACCAACAGGACCAGCCGCAGCTCCGGCTCTCGCAGCACCAACCCTGTCATCCGCCTGCAGAGGAGACAGAGGAAAGGCTTGATCGCCAGAGCGTACAACTGGCCCAAGAGGGGGCACCCCTGCCGCACTCCTCGCCCGAAGCTGACCGGTTCAGTCAGGGTCCAGTTGAGCCTAACCAAACATTCCGCGGAGGCATACAGCACCCGGAGAAAACTCACAAACTGAGGTCCGAATCCAAACGCCTGCAGAGTGCTCAGGAGGTACCCATGGTCTACTCTATCAAACGCCTTCTCCTGATCAAGAGACAGGAGGGCGAACGACAGACCATCTCTCCGCCCGAGTTCCATAAGGTCTTGGACTAGAAATAGGTTGTCAAAAATGCTGCGACCTGGGACAGTATAGGTCTGATCTCGGTGGATCACGTCCGCCATCACGGACCCTAGCCGCAGCGAGATTGCTTTCGCTACGATTTTGTAATCCGTGCTAAGGAGTGAGACGGGACGCCAGTTTCGTAAATCGCGGAGGTCCCCCTTCTTCCGCAGGAAGGCGAGCACCACTCGCCTGCACGACAGAGGGAGGACCCCGCTCTGCAAGGACTCAGCCCAGACAGTGACTAGGTCTGGGCCGAGGATGTCCCAGAACGCGCGGTAAAACTCCACGGTCAGCCCGTCCATGCCCGGAGATTTATTGGTGGGCATGCGACGGAGGGCTTCTGAGAACTTGGCCAGGGTGAGAGGCAGCTCTAGTCGGTCTCGGTCGCCCACACTGACCGTGCGGAGTTCCTCCCAGAGCACCCTGCAAGCACCAGGATCGGTCGGATCCGGGGAGAAAAGGCTTGTGTAGAAGTCATGGGCCCTCCCACACATCTCCTCCGGATCCATGAGAGGGGTGCTGTCTTCCGCAAGAAGGCAGGTGACGTGATTCTTGGCCCCCCTCGTTTTCTCCAGCGCATATAAGAAGCAGTAGCCGCAGTCCATCTCCTGAAGGAGGCAGATGCGGTACCGAACGAAGGCACCTCGGGCCCGGAGCTCCTCCCGCTTCTCCCGGCACACTCCGCAGAGGGACGGGTCCTCGGGGTTGGCAGCCAGGCACCTCTCCATCTCTAAGACCTCCCGTTCCAACTGCTCTATCTCCGCATTTCTCCGCCGGCCGGTGCCCCAAGTGTAGTCACGGCAGAAGAGCTTGGCGCGCACCTTCCCGAGATCCCACCATTGCCGCACCGAGGGAAATGCACGCCACTGCTCTCGCCAGGCCAGCCAAAACTCCCAGAAGGACGTCACGAAGCTCTCGTCCTCCAATAGGCTGTTGTTAAAGTGCCAATAGGCCGGCCCCGGTCTCTCTGCACGGAGGGAAACTGTTATGGTGACTAAATGATGGTCGGAGGATGGGGCCGGCCGAATGGCGGAGGAGTGGGCCTGTGAAAGATGGAAACGGGATAAGTAAATATGGTCCAACCGAGAGTGGTGTGACCGATGGGCCTCCACCCGGACAAAAGTGAACGTGGAAGTGTCATCTGGGTGATGGTCACGCCAGACGTCCACTAGGGAGTGATGCTCAACTAGTCCTCGGAGAATATTTGCGGCGGCCGTGCTCGGCTCGGCCCCTGAGCGGTCCCATTCCTCGAGGGTGGTGTTAAAGTCCCCTCCCAGGACCAGGCACTTGTGCGAATCTAGGGTGCCGAGAAAGTCGGACACCCGCTGATAGAATTGTGGCCGCTTTGAGCTCGTTTGCGGGGCATAGATGTTAACAAGATTGACCACGAGCCCCTCCATACGGACTCAAAGGTGCAGCAGGTGGCCCGGCACGGCCTCAGTGATCCCTAGCACCTCGGGCCGTAGGTTGGGGGAGAACAGGGTCGCCACTCCAGCCGTATGGGTCTCCTGCAGGAAAAATACAGAGTACCCCCCTTCCCGAAGGTAAGAGAGCACCTGGGACCTGCAGAGAGCCATCCTACAGCCCCTGGTATTCAGGGTTGCAATAATAAGAGGCGTCATGCAGAGGGCTGGGGGGGGATGGGGGTTTCTTGTTGGTGGGGGTGTTCGTGGCCCCCGGCGGGTTGCGCAGCAACCCGTGACCCATCCTGTGGATGAGTAGATCGCTTCAGAAGCCGCGGGCCCGCTCATAGGCTGCAGCACCGTGCTTTCCTTGCCCCCTGCCCTCCTGTATAAGGGCCCTTGTGGCCTGGAGGATTAGGTCAAAGTCCCCCCATAGCTGAAGAGCCAGCTGTACCCTATTGCGGGCGCCACGGGTGTGTTCTAGGAACTTCCGTAGTGCATGCCGCAGCTCATGGGGGGGTGGGGTTACGATTTCCGGGGTATTCCCTGGAGGGGCTCTTAATGCAGCCTCGTGGTCCGCTAAAGCGGGTAGACAGGGTGCAGACCAGCAACGGGGCGTCTGACAGGCTGGGGTTATTAAATCCATTTCACGCCTTGGGTGGAAGGGGATGGCAGGGAAAAAATTGCAACTCCTAATGGGTCATTACTAGAAAGTGCAAAGACTGCTCCCTGGGGGGGAATCTGCAAAAGGCGGGAAAGAAATAACCCCAGGGGCGGCATTAGCATTGCAGGAGGAGGGGAACTGGGCAGGGACAGGGGTGGGGCGAGGGCAGAGGTAAAGCTCTGGACTTCATGAGGCGAGCAGCTAAAAGAAGATGCCTCCTGAGCAGAGTCGAGGGTTAAGGGGTAAGGGAGGGGGCTCCCAGTGACGCTAGGCGCTGGCTCCGTGGTGGTCTTGGTGGCCATGGCATCAGGTGGTGGACCACCTTCTGCGGTGCGCTCCCCCGGGAAGGCAATTAGCGGGAGAGAGCATGGGGAAAGGGGGACTGGGGTGAGGCTACCCAGATCGAGGCCAGCCGGCAGTAGATCATCTTCTCCCTGGGTGACCGGGGTCAAATCTAGGGCCTCAATCTCCGCATACACGGAGGAGAGGCCAACTCCTGCTACCCCGGGGGCCTCTCCTCTAGGGCCCGCCTCAAAGGTCGCCTCGGGGTTCGCGGGGGGTTCAGGTGGTATCCGGGCAAAAGGAGCTTCCTCAGGGGTCTCGGAGGGGAGGGTCTCTCGTGGAGGGGGGATTCTGCCCTCCAATGCCAGTCTGTCTTCCCCTCCCGACACCAGCGGATGGATCTCACTCATGGCCGTAGCGGAAAGCTCGATATCAGTGCCTCCCTTCCTGGTCTTCCGGGGGGCTTCCGCATCGGATGGGTGCAGCGGAACTCGAGCCTTCCGCTTGCCTTGCTTCCCCTGGACTAGGGTCCAGCCCTCCATAGCGTCATCTGGGAGTTGGTTAGCAGGGATCGTGTCGGGGGGCGGAGGCAATGGTTCAGGGGTTCGGAAGGGGTAACGGTAAGGCAGCATGAGGGGCGGGGGGTTCTCCTTGGGGCGGGTCCTCTCCTATATCCGGTAATATCTTTGCCACACCCTCCTCCATAGGCTCTACCAGATTGGTAATAGCAATGGTGGGACTCCCCTGCTCGCTTGGGCGTTGTAGGGAAGGTGTTTCTTGGGCCCGGACGGGAGCAGTGGTGGATTGAGTAGGAGGAGGGTTGGTTTCAGGTGCCGAGCGGCCAGGGGCATCGGCAACGACGGGGCCGATGTCTTGCCGGGTCTTGGGGGTCTCGGGTGCCCCTCCCCCCTGGGCCAAAGGGTAGTCTCTGCGGACATGCCCCGCTGAGTGGCAGAGGTAGCACCGGGCCTCTCCGGTGGAGTAAAAGGCCCAATAGTGAGCTCTTTGGTAGGGGACTAGGAAGGACCCCTCGAGCGCCTCTCCGTCACGCACCGCCGCCGGCGGTAGAAGCTGCACTTGCCAGCGGAACGAAAGGACGTGACGGAGGGTGGGGTCCTTGCAGCCCAACGGGAGAGGGCTGATGACAGAGACAAGTTTCCCCAGGGTGGAAAGAGCGGGTAACAGGGCAGCATTGGGTAAAAAGGGAGGAACGGAGGTGAGGACGAGGCGAATGCCCAGGTCTTCTAGCGGCTCTAGGGGGACAAACACCCCCCCCACCGTCAGGCCCCTCTCCACCACCTCCTGGGCGGCAGCCTCCGAAGCTAAGAAAAAAATGACCTTCCCATACATTTTGGAGGCTGCCACAATAGCCGTGGGTCCTACCACCTTCGCCAAAGCCTGCACGTATGTCTCCACGTGGGGCGAGGTGGGCACCAGGAGGCAACGGACACCATGCCTCCTGGTCAAGGTGGGGAAGGGGCTCCGGCCGCTGGTGATGGTAGCGGGGGCGATGATGGGTGAGATGGGTGAGATGATGAGGCGGCAGGCAGGGGGGAGCCTGCCATCGCCCGGGCATACGTCCTGGGGGCCGGGGGAGGGACGTTCGCAGAGCTGGTGGAGGGACCAGCGGGGGGGATGCCGCGGTCGATGACGGGGCCACAGCGTTGGGGGCAACCACTGCCATGGAGGGCCTGGTGGTTTTAGCGGGGCCCTTTCCTTTCTTCCCGCCCTGGCCTTTTCGGCCAGCTGGGCGGGGGTTCCTAGAATCTGGGGGGGGCAGTGGACGTAGTAGTGGCAGTAATTGCCCTGGTGCCTCCTGGTGCCGGTGCCCCAGCGGGGGCGGTGGCAGGTATTTTGACAGTGGTGGTGGTGGGGGGGGGGTCAGGGTTGGGTAGGGGGGGAGGTGTGGGAGGAATAACTGATGTTGGTAAAGGGGCCTCGCCCCTCTCATTCCCCGCCATTGTGAGCAGGGAGAGACGGGGAGACACCGGAAGGAGGACGGGGAAGCAGATTAACCACTCCTCCCTGCTGGGCTGCAGGCGGGGGGGGGGGTGGTACCAAATGGGTTGGACTGGGAGGGGGGGAATAAAAAAATCGGGGTCCGGTTTTGCCCGATAGGGGCAAGCTGTGGGATAAGCAGTCCGGGGGGGGGGGGGTGGTAAACCCACGCACGTTTGTCCAAAGAGTCTCGTTTGGTCGGCTGTTATGTCCGGTCTGAAAGGCAAAGTTCAAAGCAAACAGCTGGATCCGAAGGTAGATGGCAGATTGCCAGCAGGGATGGACGGCGGGGGGGCCGTGACAGTTGTAGTAATGGTGGGGGGGTGGGCACCGATGGATCGGGGGGCAGCTCCGTGCCACACCCCCTGTGCTGCCGCAAACGCAATTAAACCACAGTCAAAACTCCCCCCCCACGAGTATAATTCAAAAAATTACTCAGTCTTATGGCACCCTTCACGATGATTTGTAGTTTCCCTGGGTGATTTCTTCTCCAGCTTGTTGGCTGTGTACCAAGGCTTCCGGCAGGCCGAGATAAGAAAGGAATTCCAAACAGACAGCAAAACGGCTGGGTCTGGGGGCTTCCACTCCTCCCTCCGGATAGCAAAATCGGCAATCTCCCCCACCCCTCCTCCGGGGATTTCAGCTGAGGCAAATAGCTGCGCCCGAAAGCAGGTGGGGGGGGGGGGTGCTGGCGGCAAGCTGGAGGCCGACCAGCACTGAAACGGCAGCAAGAAAAAAAAATGACAAAAAATCAAAAAAGCGTCCGGCCCGGTCGGGGGGGGGGGCGGGAACTAAGGCAAAATCAAAAAGTAAGAAAAATCCAGGCCAGGGGGCTTTAGGAAAGGATAGAAAGCAGATAGCTCAGGAGCAAGCGAGGGACGGTCCCGTTTCCCAACAGGGAAGGTTTTTTGAAACAGAAAGAAAATTTTTTGGTAACGTTTACAGAATTACCAAAGAAAACAAAACAACTATGCAACAAAACAACGCAATCAGAAGGTATAACACAGCAGCTTTCAGGAGGGAGAAGTGTTCAGGCTAGCTTGGGCCCAGAGCGGGGGGGCTTCCTCGACACTCGTGGTCTTCCACCCTCCTGAGTTACCTGGTGGCCTAGAGCGGGGGGGGCTTCCTCGACACTCGTGGTCTCCCATCCCCTCGAGTTACCCAGTGCCGCGCCCAGTGTCACCGATCCTCCCTCTCCTGAGAGTGCCCGGTAAGATGGGCACGGCTGCGGGGTGGGCGGTTTAGGGGTGTGGGGGGGTAGACACCCATGTATTATAGGACCCCTCCTAGATGACAGAAATGATGGTATCCACAGCGGCAACGGCTGGGGCTGGCGTCTCTCGCTCTTCCCCTCAATCAAAGGGTCAGACGGAGGGAACCGGACGGGGTCACCGAGCAGAGAACCCCAGACAGCGCCCACCGCTCCTCGAAGGCGTCAAGGGAGTCAGTGGATGCCGCCCAGAGGAACTCCGCCCGGATACGTGAATGTACTGAGGATCGGAAAACAGCCCCACAATCGCAGGACGTTTCATGGGCCAACCTCCTCTCTCTGGTTTTATAAATGGCTGTTTTAGCCAAAGCTAGGAGGAGGTTGACCAGAAGATCCCGCGACTTTGTGGGGCCACGGATGGGAAGTGTATAGATAAAAAGGTGAGGGGAGAAATGAAGCCAAAAGCGTAATAGAATATTTGTGAGGAGCCGAAAAAGGGGCTGCAATCTGGCACACTCTAAAAACACGTGCGCCAGGGTTTCCCTCACATTACAAAAAGGACAAGTGTCCGGGATGGGGGTAAACCGTGTCAGAAACACGCCCGTGCTCACAGCTCCGTGAAGGAGCCGCCAACTGATGTCCCCGACGGGCCTTGGGACCAAGGTGGAATACAGGCTGGCCCATCGAGGTTGCTCACCCTCCAAAGGTGGCAGGAGATCCCACCACTTTGTATCGGGGTGGGACACCAGGGTGTGGGCGTGAAGGGTGTGATGTGTAAGTGTATATAAGTATTTCCGTGGTGCAATTTGAAAGCTAACCGGCTGCAGTTCATGCAGCCGGCTTGCAGTGAAAGGGTGAGGGGTTTGTTGGGATCTACGGGGTAGGGGCCCGATGGAAAGGCCCGGCGGGCCTGGGGTAAGGGATGGGTGGGGTGTGCCCTCGCACAAGGCTCGGCTAACATAAGCCCGAGCAGCGGGGGTCAAGGCAGCCTTCACCTCCTGAAGTACGCGCCGGGGGGTACGGAGGCTGGAGAGCCCCATGCGCTGAGCGAGCGTCAGGAGATCCAGCCAGTCTCTCCGGTCGTTGTCCAGGAGGTCTCCGACCCTCGTGACTTCCGCCAGGACCAACCTCTGGCGCACCGAGCGGGACTCCGCCACCTGCACACAGAGCTGGGGGTTGTGTAGCAGGGGCTCTGTGAGGAGATTTACTCCCACGGTGGCCGCCACGGACCTGGTTGTTAGAAACAGTTTCCAGGTCCGGAGGAGGTCCTGGTAGAAGACCGGCAGCCCGGAGAGGTCTCGCGGAAAACCCCTCGGAGAAAGATAAAAGAGCTGCCGGTCGTATCGAAGCCCTTGGAAACGGCGCAGGAAGGCGTGCGCCAATATGCTCCACGCCGAACTACTTGCACTATAAAAGAGCCTCTGCAGGGCCTGGAGGCGGAAAAACGCGGACCTGAGTGTACAGACACTTCAGGCCCTGCCCTCCTTCCTTCAGGGGTAGATGAAGAACTCCAACAGGGGCCCAGTGCATTCCTGACCAGAAGAACTCTAGAATCAATCTCCGGAGGTGGGTCAGGAAACCCGGGGCCGGGACCAGGGTGTTGAGCCGGTACCAGAGTGTGGACAGGACTAGTTGGTTAAGCACCAGTGCTCTCCCTCGGAGGGAGAGACATCGGAGTAGCCTCGTCCATCTCCGGATCCGCTCTATCACCCCGCCCTCTAAATTTTGCCAGTTCTCCGGCGGGGAAGGATGCGTGGCGGAAAGGTAAACTCCGAGATAGAGCAGTGGACCCGCACTCCACCGGATGGTCTGAAGTGCGGGTGGGAGGGAGCTTACCTGCCGCCAGTCCCCCACCGCCAAGCCAGAGCTCTTGACCCAGTTGACTCAGGCGGAGGAGGCTGCCGAATAGATGGCTTGGCATGCCTCCACTCGCGCCAAGTCGCCCGGGTCCTGGACCACGAGGAGTACGTCATCAGCGTACGCCGACAGGACCAGCCGCAGCTCCGGCTCCCGCAGCACCAACCCTGTCATCCTCCTGCGGGGGAGACAGAGGAAAGGCTCGATCGCCAGAGCGTACAACTGGCCCGAGAGGGGGCACCCCTGCCGCACTCCTCGCCCGAAGCTGACCGATTCAGTCAGGGTCCAGTTGAGCCTAACCAAACACTCCGCGGAGCCATACAGCACCCGGAGAAAACTCACAAACTGAGGTCCAAATCCAAACGCCTGCAGAGTGCCCAGGAGGTACCCATGGTCTACTCTATCGAACGCCTTCTCCTGATCAAGAGACAGGAGGGCGAACGATAGACCATCTCTCCGCCCGAGTTCCAAAAGGTCTCGGACTAGAAAGAGGTTGTCGAAAATGCTGCGACCTGGGACAGTATAGGTCTGGTCTGGGTGGACCACATCCGCCATCACAGACCCTACCCGCAGCGAGATTGCTTTCGCTACGATTTTGTAATCCGTGCTAAGGAGTGAGACGGGACGCCAGTTTCGTAGATCGCGGAGGTCCCCCTTCTTCGGCAGCAAAGCGAGCACCGCTCGCCTGCATGACAGAGGGAGGACCCCGCTCTGCAAGGACTCAGCCCAGACGGTGACTAGGTCTGGGCCGAGAATGTCCCAGAACGCGCGGTAAAACTCCACGGTCAGCCCGTCCATGCCCGGAGATTTATTGGTGGGCATGCGACGGAGGGCTTCCGAGAACTCGGCCAGGGTGAGAGGCAACTCTAGTCGGTCTCGGTCGCCCACGCTGACCGTGGGAAGTTCCTCCCAGAGCACCTCGCAAGCGTCAGGATCGGTCGGGTCCGGGGAGAAAAGGCTTGTGTAGAAGTCACGGGCCCTCCCACACATCTCCTCCGGATCCGTGAGGGGGGTGCCGTCTTCCGCAAGAAGGCAGGTGACGTGTTTCTTGGCCCCCCTCGTTTTCTCCAGGACAGAGAAGAAGCGGGAGCCGCGGTCCATCTCCCGAAGGAGGCAGATGCGGGACCGAACGAAGGCACCTCGGGCCCGGTGGTCCTCAAGGGTCCGGAGCTCCTCCCGCTTCTCCCGGCACGCTCCGCAGAGGGACGGGTCCTCGGGACCGGCGGCCAGGCGCCTCTCCATCTCTAAGACCTCCCGTTCCAACTGCTCGATCGCCGCATTTCGCCGTCGGCTGGTGCCCCGAGTGTAGTCACGGCAGAAGAGCTTGGCGCGCACCTTCCCGAGATCCCACCATCGCCGTACCGAGGGAAAGGCACGCCACTGCTCTCGCCAGGCCAGCCAAAACTCCTGGAAGGACATCACAAAGCTCTCGTCCTCCAACAGGCTGTTATTAAAGTGCCAATAGGCCAGCCCCGGTCTCTCTGCACGGAGGGAGACCGTTACGGTGACTAAATGATGATCGGAGAATGGGGCCGGCCGAATGGCGGAGGAGTGGGCCTGTGAAAGATGGAAACGGGATAAGTAAATACGGTCCAACCGAGAGTGGTGTGACCGATGGGCCTCCACCCGGACAAAGGTGAACGTGGAGGTGTCATCTGGGTGATAGTCACGCCAGACGTCCACTAGGGAGTGATGGTCAACTATCCCTTGGAGAATATTCGCAGCGGCCGGACTCGATTCGGCCCCTGAGCGGTCCTGTTCCTCGAGGGTGGTGTTAAAGTCCCCTCCCAGGACCAGGCACTCGTGCGAATCCAGGGTGCCGAGAAAGTCGGACACCTGCTGATAAAATTGTGGCCGCCTGGAGCTCAGTTGCGGGGCATAAATATTAACAAGATTAACCACGAGCCCTTCCATACGGACTCGAAAGTGCAGCAGGTGGCCCGGCACGGCCTCGTTGACCCCTAGCACCTCAGGCCGTAGGTTGGGGGAGAACAGGGTCGCCACTCCAGCTTGCCAGGTCGCGAAGTGGCTAAGTATACCCCGTCCCCCCACTCCAGCCGCCACCTGTCCTCGGCGGCCGCATCCGTATGGGTCTCCTGCAGGAAAACTACAGAGTACCTCCCCTCCCGAAGGTAAGAGAGCACCTGGGACCTGCGGAGAGCCATCCTACAGCCCTGGTATTCAGGGTCGCAATAATAAGAGGCGTCATGCGGAGGGCTGGGGGGGTGGGGGCCTCGTATTGGCGGGGGTGTTCAGGGCCCCCGGCGGGTTGCACAGCAACCCGTGACCCATCCCGTGGGTGAGTAGATCACGTCGGAAGCTGCGGGCTCGCTCGTAGGCCGCAGCACCACGCCTTCCTTGCCCCCTGCCCTCCTTTATAAGGGCCCTTGTGGCCTGGAGGAGTTGATCAAAGTCCCCCCATAGCTGAAGAGCCAGCTGTGCCCTATCGCGGGCGCCACGGGTGTGCTCTAAGAACTTCCGTAGCGCATGCCGCAGCTCGGGGGGGGGTGGGGTTACAATTCCGAGGTGTTCCCTAATGGGCTTCTTAATACAGCCTCGTGGTCCGCTAAGACGGGTAGACAGGGTGCGGACCACCGACGGGGCGTCTGACAGGCTGGGGTTATTAAATTCATTTCACGCCTTGGGGTGGAGGGGGATGGCAGGGGAAAAATTGCCACTCCTAATGGGTCGCGGCTAGAAAGTGCAAAGACTGCTCCCTGGGGGGAATCTGCGAAAGGCGGAAAGGAAATAACCCCAGGGGCGGCATTAACAGTGCAGGAGGAGGGAACTTGGGCAGGGGCAGGGGTGGGGGCAGGGGCAGGGGTAAGGCTCTGGGGTGCAGGAGGCAAGCAGCTAAAGGAAAGTGCCTCCTGAGCAGAGTCAAGGGTTAAGGGGTAAGGGAGGGGGCTCCCAATAATGCTAGGTGCTGGCTCCATGGTGGTCTTAGCAGCCATGGCATCAGGTGGGGGACCACCTTCTGCAGGGTGCTCACCCGGGAAGGCAACTGGGGGGAGGTAGCATGGGGAAAGGGAGGCTGGGGTAAGGCTGCCGAGCTCGAGGCCAGCCGGCAGCAGATCATCCCCTCCCTGGGTGACCGGGGTCAAATCTAGGGCCTCAATCTCCACGTACACGGGGGAGAGGCCAACTCCTGCCACCCCGGGGGCCTCTCCTCTAGGGCCCGCCTCAACGGTCACCTCGGGGTCCGCGGGGGGTTCGGGTAATGTCCAGGCAGAAGGGGCGTCCTCAGAAGTCTCGGAGGGGAGGGTCTCCCGTAGAGGGGGGATTCTACCCTCCAATGCCAGTCCGTCTTCCCCTCCCGACACCAGCGGATGGATCTCGCTCGTGGCCGTGGCGGGAGGCTCGATAGCAGTGCCTCCTTTCCTGGTCTTCCGGGGGGCTTCCTCGTCGGGTGGATGCAGCGGAGCTAGAGCCTTCCGCTTGCCTCGCTTCCCCTGGACTAGGGTCCAGCCCTCCATAGCATCATCTGGGGGCTGGTTAGCAGGGGTCGTGTCGGGGGGCGGAGGCGATGGTTTAGGGGTTCGGGGAGGTAGCGGTGAGGCAACGTGAGGGGCGGGGGTTTCTCCTTGGGGAGGGCCCTCTCCTATACCCGATAATATCCTTGCCACACCCTCCTCCATAGGCTCTGTTGAATTGATACTAGCAAGGGTGGAACTCCCTTGCTCGCCCAGGCGTTGTAGGGAAGGTATCTCTTGGGCCCGGACGGGAGCAGCGATGGGTTGAGTAGGAGGAGGGTCGGTTTCAGGTGCTGGGCAGCCAGGGGCGTCGGCAGCGACGGGGCCGATGTCCTGCCAGGTCCCGGGGGTTTCGGGTGCCCCTCCCCCCCGGGCCAAAGGGCAGTCTCTGCGGACATGCCCCGCTGAACGGCAGAGGTAGCACCGGGCCTCTCCGGTGGAGTAAAAGACCCGATAGCGGGCTCCCTCGTAGGGGACTAGAAAGGACCCCTCGAGCACCTCTCCGTCACGCGACCCTGCCGGCGGTAGAAGCTGCACTTGCCGGCGGAACGAAAAAATGTGACCGAGGGTGGGGTCCTTGCAGCCCAACGGGAGAGGGCTGATGACAGAGACAAGTTTCCCCAGGGTGGAAAGAGCGGGTAACAGGGCAGCATTGGGTAAGAAGGGAGGAACGGAGGTAAGGACGAGGCGAACGCCCAAATCTTCTAACGGTTCTAGGGGGACAAACACCCCCCCCACCGTCAGGCCCCTCTCCACCGCCTCCTGGGCGGCATCCTCCGAGGCTAAGAAGAAAACGACCTTCCCATACATCTTGGAGGCCGCCACAATAGCCGTGGGTCCTACCACCTTCGCCAACGCCTGCACGTATGTCTCCACGTGGGGCAAGGCTGGCACCAGGAGGCAACAGACGCCGTGCTTCCTGGTCAAGGCGGGGAAAGGGCCTCGGCCGCTGGTGATGGTGGCGGAGGCGGGGGGGAGGCGAGATGACGAGGCGGCAGGCAGGGGGGAGCCCGCTGCCGCCCGGGCATACGTCCTGGGGGCCGGGGGAGGGACAATCGCAGAGCTGGTGGAGGGAAACGCAGGGAGGGGCGCCACGGTTGATGACGAGGCCGCAGCGGTGGGGGCAGCCCCTGCCATGGAGGGCTCAGTGGTTTTAGCGGGCCCCTTTCCTTTCCACCCGCCCTGGCCCTTCTGGCAAACCGGGGGGGGTTTCCTAGAATCTGGGGGGGCGGTGGGTGCAGCAGCAGCAGCAATCACCCTGGTGCCTCCTGCTACCGGTGCCCCAGCAGGGGGGGTGGCAAGTATCTTGACAATAGTGGTGGGGGGGGACCTTGGGGGTCGGGCAGGGGTGGTGGTGGGAAGGGACAACTAATTTTGTTGAAGCAGTCTCGCCCCTCTCGTTCCCCGCCATTGTGAGCAGGGAGAGACAGGGAGACACCGGAAGGAGGAGGGGGGAGGGGAGGAACGGAGTAGCCCCTCCTTCCGCTAGGCTGCGGGCGGGGAGGGGGGGAATGCCGAGGGAATTAAACTGGGGGAGAGGGGGAAAAAACAAAATCGGGGTCCGGTAATAGGGGCAAACTGTGGGATAAGCAATCCGGGGGGGGGGGGGTGCAGACCCACACACGTTTGTCCAAAGAGCCTCGGTTGGTCGACTGTTATGTCCGGTCCGGAAGGGAAAGTTCAAAGCGAACAGCTGGATCCGAAGGGAGATGGCAGATTGCCAGCAGGGACGGACGGCGGGGGGGCCGTGACAGTTGTAATGACGATGGGGGGGTAGGGGCACCGATGGATCGGGGGTGGGGGTCTCCACGCCACACCCCCTGTGCCGCCACAAACGCAAGTAATCACAGTCAGACTCCCCCCCATGAGAGTATAATTCAGAAAATTACTCAGTCTTACGGCCCCCTCACGATGATTTATAGCGCTCTTGAATTATTTCTTCTGTCTGCTGAAATCTTCTTCTCCGGCTGTGTTGGCTGTGTTCCAAGGCTTCCGGCATGTTAAGAATGTTGTAAAGTCCGAGCTGCTGGCAAAACGGCTGGGTCTGGGGGTTTCCACTCCCCCCTCCGGACAGCAAAATCGGCAATCTTCCCCCCCCTCCTCCGGGGGCTCAGCTGAGGCAAATAGCTGCGCCCGAAAGCAGGCGTGGGGGGGGGCGGGTGCTGGCAAAGGACGTAGACGGAAAAAAAACCGCAAAAAATAAAAAAAAAAAAAAGCGTCTGGCCTGGTCGGGGGGGGACTAAGGCAGGTGCAAAAAGTAAGAAAAATCCGGGCCAGGGGGCTTTAGGAAAGAACAGAAAGCAGATAAGGAGATGAGGAGCAAGCAAAAGACGTTCCGTTTCCCAACAGGGAAGGTTCCAGAACAATCAGGAACTTTCTGGAAACAATTAAGACAGACAGGCTGATTAGAACACCTGCCACCAATCAAGAAGCTGCTAGAATCAATTAAGGCAGGCTAATCAGGGCACCTGGGTTTAAAAAGGAGCTCACTCCAGTTTTTGGCGCACGTGTGAGGAGCTGGGAGGAAGAGGCTGAGAGTGAGAATACGTACTGTTGGAGGCCTGAGGAGTATAAGCATTATCAGACACCAGGAGGAAGGTCCTGTGGTGAGGATAAAGAAGGTGTTGGGAGGAGGCCATAGGGAAGTAGTCCAGGGAGTTGTAGCTGTCACACAGCTGTTCCAGGAGGCATTCTAGACAGCTGCATTCCACAGGGCCCTGGGCTGGAACCCGGAGTAAAGGGCGGGCCCGGGTTTCCCCCAAATCCTCCCTGGTCAGACACAGGAGAAGCTGACCTGGACTGTGGGTTCACGAAAACGGCCAAGCTGAGGGCTGCCATGAATCTCCAAGGCGAACAAATCTGCCAATAAGTGCAAGACCCACCAAGGTAGAGGAGGAAATTAGTCACTATGTATGTATATAGTGACTAAGATATACATACACACATGCATGCTGTCTATTCATATCTGTCTATTTTGTAAACTGAAACAACATCTGAAGGTAGGAAACAGCCAGTTCTTTTACTTATCAGAAGAATCGATTCGTTTGCTTTCTAATCACAGTGGAATCCAACAGATTAAACCCAACGTGCACACTAATAATTATCCCAGATTCCTCTTTATCAAAGTATGTAAATCTGTCCCCTTTCATCTGTCACACTAATTTCCAACACCATCCTTCTCTAATATTTTTATAAGCTCTTGAGTCAATACAGTCAATACTCAGAAATATATTACTCGGCCTGGGAAGGTAAGAAATGTATGCAAAAAATTAAAAGGCAGCTGTTCAGCATCTGTTAAAGCTAACTGAATATTTACAGGCAACACGTATGAATGGGATTGTTGATTTAAAAAGTAAAATAATTGTTCTTCACTTACAAGGGCATTCAAATCTTCTTGGAAAAGCATGAGCAACTGAGTAGAAAGTGAACAATTTAAAGTATTCCACTGTACATACCATTTTAAAATGCATTTTATAGAACTTTCCTTGGGGTAATGCTTTTCCTCCAGATGGCCACCATCTAATAGCAATCTATTTGCATTAATTTGTGGAATTATGCCCTCTTACTGCCAGACACTTCCTGGAAGACAGAAGTTCATCTTGTTTTGATGAAAGTATCTATAAATAACGTGGACAGTTAGACCACAAAAGACAATATTTTAATAAAGAAATTCTGCTTCTTTCACTTCATGTGTCTGAGACTGGTTAATATGCTGGGATATTTAATGTGTTATTCTATTAGAAATGACAATTATTGTTTATTACAAAACTAACCTTGAAGTCAAGTGCTAATAAGGGTAATATATTTTCATATTGAAGCGCCTTTCATTCAAAACATTGCAAACTATAGAATACACTTCTCCCATCATGGAAATGTAGCCATTTTATGTGGCATACAGCAAAACACCACAACAGTTCAGGATGAAAACGGAAGATTAAGTCAGCCATTTAAAACCTATAGGGGAATTTCAGGCAGACAGAACTTAACTGCCAAACTGGACTTATAACCAGGAGACCAGGACTCAGTCCTATTCTCTTGTTAAAAGTGCCACTGAATGTTTAATAACCACAAAGGATAAAGAATTTCATCTGATAAATGGACCTCTAAGAACAGCAGACAGACAGCACTAACATCATACAGGGACATTATTGAAAGAGTGAGTGCCACCTGTGGAATCACCCCCTCAGCCTGCAGTGCCTAGGTTTTCCTCTGAAGTCTCCCCCTGACGCACTAATAGAAGCTGATCCCGCTTAGTTTATAAGACTGGATGAGATCACATGCATAAGCAGTTTGGCTGCAAGGTGGTATAGATCCCTAACTTTGGAAGTGCCTAAGTGACTTAGGGACTTATATCTCTGATTTTCAGAATGAATTTGGCACCGAAGTCATGTAGGCACTTTAAAAATATCCCCTTTATTCCCAGACTTGGCCTTTGGCTCTGAGAAGGTCAGAGTGTGCTGTTTAGGTCCAGCCTTCAAGGTGAACTTTTTGGAATCATCATTACTAATTATCTGTATTGCAGTAGCACCTAGAGGCCCTAGACACTGCACAGACACACAGTAAAAGATAGTCCATGCCCTGGAAAGTTCACAGTCTACACAGACAAAGGGTAAGTGAGGCACAGAGAGGTGAAGTGACTTGGCCAAGCTCATAGAGCAGGTCTGTATTGGAGCTGAGAATACATTCCAGGTCTCCTATGTGCCAGTGGAATATGCTATCCTTTGGGCCGTGCTGCCTCTATACTGAATATTTATTCTAAAATAATATCACCGCCATACCAGGCTTTCTGCTACTTCTCAAGCTAAATTCCTAATAATTGTCAAAATATTTGCTTCCATAGTATGCAGTCTGGTACAATGTACACTGATGTAGGCATATTGGTTATGATTTAACTGGTGTACATTGCATGCCCATCGTCACCGTATAGGTTAATTTAATTAACAGCTGCAGGGTCAGGCAGGGATTTTCCCCAGCCTTGTTCAGAGGGCAGGATTCCATAAGTGGTGCATTATTGAAGTTTCATGCTATCCTCTGAAGCATTTCTCAATGACCACTCTATAGATTGAATTCTTGGACCCTAATCTGGGACAGCATGTAAGTAGTCCACAAAAGCTTATGCTCTAATAAATTTGTTAGTCTCTAAGGTGCCACAAGTACTCCTGTTCTTTTTGTGGATACAGACTAACGTGGCTGCTACTCTGAAACATGTAAGTATGTGCTTGATAAACCCATTGTCTTGTCTGTCTGTCTCCTCCTTCCCCTGGTTCTTCTAGTTCTGCATTATCTTTCCTGCTCAGTGCTGCTTTGATTCTATTCCATTTTGCTCTTCCAAGACTGGATATTTTTGGTCAAATACATCCATGGTTTCTCCTCATAAGTGCCATAGTTTTAGAAAGCAGTATTATAAGATATGCTCCTCCACTGTATTCATATTGCACATACTGTTTGATTCAGAAAAAATACTTAGGTTCCCTCTTGACCATATTTTGAAACAGAAAACAAGCATTAAAAATAACAAAAACAAGAGCCAAACATAATAAACCCTGAGAAAAAATATCAACCATATTAGAGCCTTACAGTTAGGCATGACAGGTAAGTATTTCTTTCGCTTCGAAGATCCCAGTAAATCAAAACAATGGGGCTGATGGCATGGTATAATTGTCTCTGATATGCTGCAGTGAGTATTATTTATGGTTGTTTATAAAATATGCTGTCAGAATGGCAGGCTGCCTAGGACCTTAGCACTATTTATGGTTTCGCCTGCCTTCAGATGCCCTTTGGTATACCAAATTAAAAAAATAAAATAAAACTTCCAAGTCCAAGTTGCATGTAAGGAGGCTCTGTCCTCCAAGCACATCTTCAGAAAACAAGAATGGTTGCACTCTGTATCAATCACTTACATTTAAACTAGTCCCAGAATAATAATTTATTATGAGAATTGTTTACAATTTACGTGCAATTCCCCACCACACCCGTCGACATAAGGTCACGGTCTGTACTGATTTATACGATATGCAGTTCCTCCTAGGGAGCTGCAGTAGGGCTGTGTTGGATGTAAGTCAGCAATAAATCTGGCCAGAAGCTTGGGCTTGTCAAAGATGCCTAAGGGAATTAGACACCCAGCTCCTACTCAAGACAGACAGTGTCTCACTGAATAGGAGCTGGGTGCCTAATTCCCTTAGGCTTTTAAAAAATCCCAACCTAACTGTTTTGATTTACAGGTTGTTGTTTTTTCCTGAATGGGTTTTTATACAGAATGGTAACTCTCCTGTTTCTCAAACTCCACTTCTATTTATTTATTTATAATAAATTTTAGGCATTTCAAAAGACTTCAGGTTTCACGCTCTTTTCAAAAAGGCTTAAAGCAAATTGGAGTTTACAAGTTTATTAAATACCAGCCACATTGTTTTTTAGCTATTCTCTTCCCTCAGAAATTTTAATTTGGCAGCTGAATTTAGATACAAAAAAAGGATGCAAGATAGATGGAGCTGTTTGATTTGTAACACATCTGAAGTTGTGAGAAGCAGTACCCATGTGATCAGAGGAGATGGATTTGAAATATACACTGTAGATTTTTTTGAATGTTGTGACCCACAAGAAATTGTAGTAACCGTAGCCTCTTGAATCAAATCCTAAAGTGATATAAAATAAGCAGACTGATTTTTTCATAAATCCTTTCTTGTATTTTGGTTGTTTGTAGATTTCAGGCATTCTCTAATTAGATGTAATTTGTCAAGAACAAAATGCTAGTAAATAAAAGAACAAGGAAAGGTTATTTTACTTCTGGTATTCATAGCATATTTTAAAAAGAGATAAAAACTTACTGAAACTTCTGTCACCAATTATTCAAAGTCCACACAAAATATATACTGCCTGAGACATGATAAAAGAGAGCATTTTAGTTCTTTCACCTTAAAAATGGTTACTCTCTTCTAGGGATAGAGTATGGGCTAATATTCACATGCATATGATAGTCAGACCTTTGTAGCCTAATGCTTGCATGACAGACTGCGCTCATCAGCTTAATCGTCCATACATCTCTTCTCACCCAACCATAAGTAGCTGCCACAACCAAGTGGCAAGACAAGAGACGCTCTTGGCCTTCCACTAGTGGTTAAATCAGTGAGGATTTCTTCTTCTTTTTGTACAGGACTCCAGCTGCATGTTACATATGTGCAGCTAGCCAACAATGCAGGCTATGACTAGCTCTAATGCTGGCTTTCTTACCCATTTAACTGAGGAGATGGAACAGGCATGTAGTGTGGTCAGCTAAGTTAATGCAGACCAGGGAATGTTTAAAACTTACAGACCTTTGAAACTTTGCCCAACAGTACCCCAAACTCTGCCAGAATCCTGCTTGAGCACAAGCAGTGGTTTTATTTTTACTAATACTAAGCTAGATTTTCAAAATTATTCATGTAAATTTGTGTTTGCTCTGAGGCTCGTCTAACTTGTGCTGGACAATGAACCAGCCCCAGATGTCCCCAGGACTGGAGAATGGGCTGGAAGAAAACAGAAAAACAAAGGCCTCCTCTCTCTGTGCTTTGCCATCTTTAAAGGACACACTGACAATCTCCAACATCAAAGAGCTGAGTATTTCCCCACTAGCTTTCACCAGCTGGTAAGACGTAGGTCCAAAGCACAGGTTGTGGAACCAAGTTCTCCTAACCCTTCTAGAGCTTCAGTAAGCAAAACCAACTTCAATTCAAGCACAGGAGACCTCATCTTATGAAGACTCTGCTCTGTAACCACAGATGCAATAGATTGGTCTGAAGCTGTATGATAGTCTTTGCAAACTACGAAGAAATTTTCTCATCAGGAGAGGCACACAAATAAGCTGCCAGGAAAAAACAAACTGGATTAAACAGGCCATCTTTTACACGGAATAAACCAACTGTTCAAGATTATGCAGAGTTTATGGTACACCATGGAATAAGATATTAGAAAAGAAACAGTTACTTACTGAAAAAGCGACAAAGAGTCCTGTGGCACCTTATAGACTAACAGATGTATTGGAGCATAAGCTTTCATGGGTGAATACCCACTTCGTCAGATGCATGTAGTGGAAATTTCCAGAGGCAGGTATAAATATGCAAGCAAGAATCAGGCTAGGGATAACGAGGTTAGTTCAATCAGGGAGGATGAGGCCCTCTTCTAGCAGTTGAGGTATGAACACCAAGGGTTATTTACTGTTACTGTGGTTGCTCAAGATATGCTGCAGATACATATTCCACTTAGGGGTGTGAGTGCCCTGCGCACTGGAGCCAGAGAATGTTGACGAGCAGTACCCATAGAGGTGTGGCGCTCACGCCTTTTGACCATAGACCCTGCCCTGGCTAGATGAGGTAGCACTGCCCTGACCCCACTCTGAACCCACAGAGACTAGACTCTGTAGAAAGGACAGAGGGTGAGTTGTGGAATACATATCTGCATCACATATCCAAGAACCAGTTACAGTAAGCAGCCATTTCTTCTTCTTTGAGTAGATGCAGCAATGTATTCCATTTAGGTGATTTATAAGCTGTAGCCACAGGAGGTGGAGCTCAGAGTCTATTTAAACAATGACTGCAGGACCACCTTCCCAAAGTTTGCATCTGCTCTGAATGCCCCAATAATTACATAATGGTTTGTGAACATATGTATCAACGACCATGTGGCAGCCTTGCAAATATCTAATACTGAGACATCACTTAAAATGCTATTGACATAGCTTGTGCTCTCACCTGTAGAGAGCATATCATCAAAGCTATTTTGTATGTAGTTTTGATGCGGGAGCTTGTTCACTTAGGGATTGTCTGTGAAGAGACTGCCTGTCCCTTCATGTGGTCTTCATATGACACAAACAGATGAGGTGAAGCCTGAAAGGGTTTAGTCCTGTCCAGATAAAAGGCCACACATTGTCTGATGTCTAACATATGAAGACGCTGCTCCTCTGAAGATGAGTGTGGCTTAAGAAAAAACACAGGCAAATACACTGCCTGGTTTAAATGAAACTGAGAGACCATTTTAGACACATTATAGGTGCAGCCACAAAGTCACTTTGTCTTTGGAGAACTGCATGTAAGAAGTCTCTGTCCTCCAAGCCTTCAACTCACACACTCTCCTAGCAGATGTTATCAGCAAGAGGAATGCAGTTTTTTGACATAAGAGAGGAAAGAAGCAGGAAGCCAGATGCTTGAACAGAGGTCGCATGAAAGCCACTAAAACAGTGTTAAGATCCTTTCAAGAATCTCACCAACATGACATTGGAAAACACCAATCTTCCATGAATAGGTAGATGAAAGGCTGAAATGTGCCCGCAGTGAAATAAGCATAAGGCCTGATGACTGAAGATGCAGCAAATACTCCAAGATGTTGTGAATATTAGCCAGCATTATCTGAGCCCTGTGGGCCAATGACCACTTTGAAAAAAAGCTTCCACTTTGACGAACCGGCCATCCTGGTAGAAGGTTTCCTATTATGGAGTATGACCTATCGAACAGATGCCAAACATTGTTCTTTCTCCTCATTCAGCCACGGAGCAGCCACAGATTGATATGCACAGAGCTGAGCGCAGATGCAAAGTGTGACCATGATTCTGTGTGAGCAGGTTGAGATGGCAAGGAAGGGATATAGGAAACTGAACCAATAGTGCAAGGTCAGAAAACCTGTACTACTTTAGCCATGCTGGACAAATAAGGATGACCTTGGACAATCTGCTTTCAGCTTGAGGATGACCTGTGGAATGATCGGAATTGGAGAAAGAGTGTACAGGAGAGCTGACTGCCAACTGAGGTGGAAGGGGATGGTCAGGGAACCCACTCGAAAGCCCAGCAGATGGTATTTCCTCTTGCCCCTTCTAGTGAACAAGACAATTGTCAGGATGCCCTATGCTGCATTGATGACTTACAGAACACTGGGCTTCAGTGACCACTCATGATTCAGGGGAAAATTAGTGCTGTCCATGAGATGATTCTGGACCCTAAGCAATTGATCAGCTATTGGAGTGATACTCTCATCGATGCAGAACTACCACAACTTGATTGCCTCTTGGCAGAGCACCCCTGAGCGTGCTCCCCCATGCTTATTCAGATATTACATGGCAGTGGTATTGTCAATAATTATGGGAACTACCAAACCATTAATGTAGTCTGGGAAAAAGAAACAGGCATTGTAGATGGCTCAAAGCTCCAGCATACTGATATGCAGTGGAGATTCCTGCTATAGCAAGAGGCCAAAATCTTCAGTGACCGCAGATGTGCTCCCCAATCTATCAGGGAGGCACCAGTGGCAACAGTCCCAGTTGGTAAGGGCTGAGTGAAGGAAATGCCTTGATATACATTTCCCTGAACCATGCACTACTGAAGGAGTTGATGATCAGACAGACAGACTGAAACCAACCTATCTAGGGGGCGAAGGCTTGGACAGTAAACAGCCCTGAACCACATTAGAAGAGGGTGAAGGCACAACATTGTGAATTGAACCACCTGCATACATGTGGACATGTGGCCTAAAAGCCTCAGGCACATACGAACTGTTGTGGTAGGTTGAGACTGCAGACCAAGACAAAGGCAGCAAATTGCCTGGAAATGGTCAGTCAGCAGAAATGCTCTCAAACTCGTAGAGTCTATTAGGGCCCTAATTAATTTGATTTTCTGAGTGGGGACCAATGTTGACTTTCTGGTGTTTAGAATGAGACCAAGACAGTCAAGCAAGCACTGTGTAATGCATACATGAGAAAGGACTTCTTCCCTGGACCTGCCCTAGAATAGCCAGTCGTCCAGATACAAGAAGAAATGGATTCTCTTCTTCCTGAAAAAAGAAAAGGAGTACTTCTGGCACCTTAGAGACTAACAAATTTATTTGAGCATAAGCTTTCGTGAGCTACAGCTCACTGCATCCGATGAAGTGAGCTGTAGCTCACAAAAACTTATGCTCAAATAAATCTGTTAGTCTCTAAGGTGCCAGAAGTACTCCTTTTCTTTTTGCAGATACAGACTAACACGGCTGCTACTCTTCCTGAGGCACACTGTTATCACAACCATACATTTGGTAAAAATCCAGGGGGCACAAGACAGACTTAAGGGAAGGACTGTGTACTGAAAATGGCAGTTCATTACAACGAACCAGAGAAATCTTCTGTGGCTTGGGAGAATTGCCACATGGAAATAAGCATCCTAAAGGTACAGAGTAGCAAACTAATCATTCTGAGTCAACTCAGAGAGGGTAGTTGATAGGGTGATGACACGGAACCTCATGTATCTGATATATTTGTTGCAGATGCGGAGGTCAAGAATAGGTCTTACCCCTCTCTTGGATTTTAGGAACCAGGCAGTACCAGGAATAGAAGCCCTGTCTGATGGCATCCCCCCAGGGTTTAGCCTGGGACTGTGGGACCGCTGTGCCCCCTTAACTCTCTCCAGCCTGGGCTGTCTCTCACAGTTCCTTGCTAGTGTGATCACTCAGCACAACAGCATGTGGAGCCCCACACCCAGCTATATTGCATGAATGCTCCCAGAGCCACTAATGAATCACTCAGAGAAAGTACCAGAGCCAAATCCCCCCAGCTCCCCGCACTGTACCCAGGAGTATGCCATCTTCCACTGCTCAAGATAGGCCATGCAAATTTATTAACTGGTTCACCTCTTCATCAATGGAAAGTGGACATACATCAGTCTTTGTCAAAAGCTGAGCAGATTTGCCCCATACTTCATACAAACTCACTGGTAAAGATAAACAATTAAACAAATTTATTGACTATAAAAGGTAGATTTTAAGTGACATTAAGTGATGTTCAGGCAAAAAGTCAGAGTTAGTTACCAAAAGAAATAAAGTATAAGCACATAGTCTAAACTCTCAACCCTGTTAGACTGGACAGCAACTAGATTAAGCAGTTTTTCTCACCCCACTGGATATTGCAGTCCTTAATATACAGGTTTATTCCTTAAACCTGGGCCAGTCTCCTCTGTTGGAGTTTTGTCTTCTACCCAGGGTCTTGGTTGCTTACAGTGTACGTGAGCGCAGGAGAAGGGTCCCATATGTGTCCACTCTGTCTGTTTTATACCTTCAGTCCAGGTGCTTGGAAAAAACAAGTCCAGGCACGTCTGGGGGCATCACTGAATCTCTCCAAGCAAGGTTGAACAATTCCCCTGGTGTGGCCTCATGCAGGCAAGTCATTGCATTGTAGTTCCCTTGATGGACAATGGCTGTTGATGGGTCGTTTCACACCTCACCCCAGGTGTTGGTAACTTTCCTTGTTGTTGCCTCTGGGGAGCTAATATCTGCTTGATTCCCCAATTTACAGCATGTTTTAGTGACAGCCATACAACACAATTCTCATAAGTTCACATGCATTAATGATACACACATATGGATAGAGAAATGACTTTCCACAGACCGTAACCTTTCTCCTGATACCTTACCAGGCATGCTTTATATGTAATATCACAACTATATACAGATGAGGAATATGGGGGTTACAGGGTGCTCCTTCAAGGTACAGAATGTCACACCCTGATCCCGGTGTTCCACAGGAACTTCCTCCACTGCTTCCAAGGCCAGTAAAGAGCAGACCTGTTTGAGGAGCATTATCTCATGAGAGGGATCTCTTGAAGAGGAATGGAGAGGAAAGGTGGGAGAAAGGAAGAGTGGAGTCGAACTGGATGGAATAGCCCGATATGATAGTGCTTTGGATACAGATGTCAGTTGTAATTGAGCCCCAAACATTGTTAAAGCTAGCCAGCCTGTCCCTGAATAGAGACGGGGTAAAAGAAGTGATGATTGGACCACTGCTCTGGACCAAGAAGTCAAAACGGATGCTTGGAGGACACCAGGGGAGGCCTTGTCAACTGGCTAAACCCTGGACCCAACTGCCTTCTCCCCTGGGATCTATGCCCCTTTCTGGAGTAATCCTGCTGTGTTAAGAGAAGAAAAGGCTGCCCAAAGATGAGCTGCAGATGTTATTGTTGCTGCTGTTGGCCACCAAAGTGATGCCTCTGCACTGCCAGCATATACACCCACAAGGAACATACTGTGGCCCTAGAATCCTTGAAGGAGTGCAGGGTCTCATCCGTCTTGTCTGAAAACAACACCCAGCCATCAAAGGACAAATCCTCTATGTCCTGCTGCATGTTGGGAGCAATACTTGAATTCTGCAGCCAGAACACATTTCTCTTGGTCACCACAGAGGCAATAACTCTAGCCAAAGTGTCCACAACATCCAACACAGACTGCAATGACGTTTTGGCCACTAAATATCCTTCACTGATAAATGCCAGAAATTCCTCTCTGGAGGTTTCAGGCATCTGGTCTGCAAACTTAGACATAGTTGTCCAATTTACAAAGTCACATGTGGACAATAATGCCTGCTGGTTTACGATTCACATTGGTAGAGACGAGGAGGTATAAATCTTCCTGACCATTAAATCCGTCCTTTTAGAGTCCTTGTCCTTTGGAGTGGAATTAAACCTGCCTTTCCAGACTCTAACATTCACTGCGATTACAACTAGGGAATCTGGGACCAGATAGGAATAAAAGACCTCAGATTCCTGCACCAGGATGAAATAGTGTTTCTCCATATGCTTTGTAGTAGGCAGTACCAAAGATGACATGCTCCCAGAGAAACTTTGCAGGCTCTAGGAACACATCATTGATAGGGAGGGCTACTTCCCCAGGAGCAGATAGCTGCACGATATCCACTAACTTATGAGTGTGGTTCTGCAGGAACTCTGCCTGAATGCCCAGGGAAGCAGCCACATGCAGCAAAAGGTCATGATAGGCCTTGAAATCCTCTGATATTGGAGGAGTGGAACACCTGGGCACTGCTGAATCATCTGTGGACGAAGAAGAGGAAGCTAACTGTACCAAGGCTGGCTCCCAATCCTGGACTGGTGGAGCTGGAAGGGATGGCTCTATGGGCTCCGCACAGGGAAGGGTCACTGGTGCCTGAACCTACCATGAGTTTGCAGTTCCTGCCACCAATCTGCCTGGCAACCTTGCCTTAAAACGACCTGAGAAGGGCAACCTCTGCAACCAAGCAGCAACCCATAGATTCCATGGAGGCTGCTGATAAGGGGAGGGCATTAGGTGCCGGGTCAGGGCCCCTGTCCTGACCATGAAATGAGGCCCAATCCTGGTACACACAGTGCTCCATAAATGGTCCCTGACATGTGTGGGGGGCAATGGAGAGTGAGAGGAGGAAGATCATGACCTCAATACCAAAAAGTCTCTGGTTTCTGGGGATAACAGTGGAGCCAGGTCTGAGGGAGTGCTCTGATTCATCCATCAAACAGAACAAGGCAGGAGCCCGTGCCGATGATGGAAGCGGCTCCTCTGACACCAAGTATACCAGTGCCAGAAGTGATGTCAGCCTTGAAGTCAGCAGTGGTCCAGAAGCAGCTGGTGGTGCTGAAGTGGAGGGCCATGAAAGATGCCATGGTAATATCGGCGATGCTGACTGTAACAGTGCCAAGGAGTTTGGTGCCAAGGATGTCCCTTGTACTGGCCCCGATTCCACAGACTGTGAAAGGGGAACATCAAGGTGCAGTGCCAACTGACCTAAGGGTTCAGTGGCCCATCCAGTTGACTGGGCTATAAATGACACAGCCCTGGCAAAGTCCTGGACCAAGGAAGAGGCTGAGACTGAAAAACAGGAAGACAGTATCCACCTGGTATGCCACCAGTGTCAAAACAATAAGTGCCAGCATCGCCCTCATAAAGTCCGGACTCAACCAATGCCCCAGAGCCAGTTGATGGTACAGGGTCTTAACCTCCATACTTAGTACCAGGAAGTGGTTGGCCCACACTCTCCCTGGGGGATGTGGAAGAGATGCCTGGAGTGGTCTCCACTGGTGACCTTTTCCTCAGCGCACACAGTGGGGAATGACTCCACTGTGTCTTCGGAGAGGCACTTGCTCCACAGTGTGAAGTAGCAGCACTTTCATAACCTAAGGGCGAACTCCAATCGAACAAGGAATTCGGTACCAAAGCAGGCCGCCTGGCCTGTCTGAGCAGGAGCTGCTTTAGGTGAAGGTCCCTAGCCACCTGAGTATATTTTGTGAACAATCTACAGATCGAATACCGTCTCCTGAAATGGGACTCACCCAAGCACAGCAAGCACTGTGTGTGAGGATCGTTGTTGGGGATCGCTCCCCCCACATGATGGACAATGTTTA
Organism: Eretmochelys imbricata; assembly: GCF_965152235.1. Taxonomy (NCBI): domain Eukaryota; kingdom Metazoa; phylum Chordata; order Testudines; family Cheloniidae; genus Eretmochelys; species Eretmochelys imbricata. The sequence continues at coordinate 68,243,706 of NC_135579.1, read as the reverse complement.
AACCCCAATCAGGGCATCACAGGAGAATACTTAACAAAATACAACCAATTCTAATCTAACTAACACTAAGGGTACTACTAACTATATACAACTAGAAAAAGACACTAACATTGTGAAAGATTGTGAAGGTTAAGACCACACAGAGCTCCGACTCCCACCACAGACCTGAAAGAAGGAACTGAGGGGAAACAGGGAGGTGCCACCTTATATAGCAAGGGGAGGGGATATGGCCATGGGGCATGAGTATCACTCCTGTATGGGTACAGCTAGACACAATTATGCTCCAGTGCCTGGGCATGCACACACCAAAGCGGAATACATGGCTGCATCGACTCAAAGAAGAATCTTTATGTCATAATCAGTTATCTGTAGCCTAGGACTCCTGCCACTGGCGTACCAGCTGTCTTCCTTCTCGCTTCATTTGTTGCTGATCATCAATAAACCAAGGTGACCTGTGAGGACAAAGCCGTGGGAAAGGAAGCCTAGGAGCCACTTTATCGATGGAGAGGATAAAAGATGATCAAGTTTACTAATCCATCAACACAGGAGTCTGTTGGAGCCACAATATTCTCTTTTAGAGCCCTCTAGGAGATCTCCATTTTCATCAGTCTCTGACAGCAGACCATTAATATTATTATTTATTTGCAAGTAGCACCTTGAGGCCCCAGTCGAGGATCAGGGCCCTCTAGTCAAAACAGGTCAATTACCCTAATAAGAGACTTGAGCCACCTGAGTTAATGATCAGACATGGGTACAAGTGTCTAACCTTCCAATTTCTAATCCCTTCTGAAACACCAAATCCAAAGCATGACTGTCTATATGAAATAAGCCTACAACTACCTAGTGCAGCATTGATCCCATCATCATTATGGTGCTACAAAATCCTGAGAGGACTTCACAAACTCATCTGTGTGGCTATTTGAAGGCACCAAGCACTTTCAAGTCCTGGGTTTTACAAGCAGTCAGGAACTTCATAATCTTACAGGGTTCTCCAGAGTGCAACAGGGGATACGTACACCAGAACCAAACACATCTTTATTCTACTCTGAGATTTACACACCTAATGGACACACTGTATGAGATCCAGTACTGGGACAGAGTTAGCATTAGTGTTTCCAATTTACGGTCTGAGTCACATGCCTCTTGCAAGGTGACAAGCGTCTTCCATTCCCATTAATGTCAATGCGAGTTGAAGGAACTCAGATTATGACCTTGCATCCCTAGGCAGTGTTTGTCCTCATTACAAAGTTGTCTTAACACTTTGCTCAATTCTTCTGAAGAGAGACTCAGGACTGAAACAGCATATTTTTTCCAACTTAAAGATAAGGTACATTCACAGAGCCATCAGTGGGGAAGTTTGCAGCTCATCTGCCCACACCATATTTCATTCTAGTCAGTGTTATTAGCCCCTTGCATTCAAGAGCACAACATTTCCACATGGCCTTGGGAGCAGAGGAAAAAGGGAGTGGAAAAATATCTGGAGGGGCAGAGCTAGTCCTTAGTTCTAAAAACTACACTTCCATCAGACCATCAAGACATACCTTATGGTTCCAAGACAAAGTAGCTGATCACACACCACATGGCTGGTGGTTTATGACTTCAAAAGCACAAAACATCTCCTCAGTAAAATGGGTGAGGAAACAATTATCAGAGCTAATCAAACTGCATTGGCTGCTAGACATGCACACATAAAATGCAGCTGGACTCGGGTAGAAAAGGAAGAAAAAAATACAAAGCAAAAAGAAAAAAATTGTTAAGTTTGTGCTGCAACCAAGAATAAGTAATGGAATTGTGATTAATCTGAACATTAAGGAGTCAGACAGTCCCACTGAGGAAGGATTCTAGAAAGAAATGTTTCCCATTTCCAACTTGAAGGATAAGATCCAGCATCTGGCCAGAAGCCACTGCTCCCTTTTCCCTCCCTTACCTCAGTGATTGTATTTCACCTAGAAATCATGCAGGTTTTTTGCTTGTTGGCTTCATCTCGGCACGAGGACAGGTGCAGTGAGCCTCCCATTAGCACCATGCAGACACTAGCAGCTTGTAAATCAACCAGATAGATTATGCTGGGGAATGACCTGAATCTGATTTCAGTATCAGGCATCACGGAAACACAGAGATAGGTTCTTTGGCATTCCTATAGCAGCTCACTATTTTTGTTCTCATTCTCTATTTTGGAAATTAATGAAGAGGTTTGTTTGGTGTTTTTGAAGTCATACACCGAGGCCGTATATTAGTGAGTAAGAGAATATATTTAAACTTGTGTGAAACATCAACAACATACAAAAGTGATATGAAATATCATTGCAAAATTATAACTTCACAGGCAACACTAGGCTACTTGTTTCAGAATGGTAGCCATGTTAGTCTGTATCAGCAAAAACAATGAGGAATCCTTATGGCACCTTAGAGACTAACACATTTATTTGGGCATAAGCTTTCGTGGGCTGAAATCCACTTCATCAGATTCATGGAGTGGAAAATACAGTAGCAGGTATATATACACAGTCCATGAAAAGATGGGAGTTGCCTTACCAAGTGAGGAGTCAGTGCTACTGTTAATTGAATTGTCTTGTTAACACTGACCCCCCCACTTGGTAAGGCAACTCCCATCTTTTCATGTACTTTGTATATTTTCCTGCTCCTATATTTTCCACTCTATGCATCTGATGAAGTGGGTTTTAGGCCACAAAAGCTTATGCCCAATAAATGTGTTAGCCTCTAAGGTGCCACAAGGACACATCACTGTTTTTAGGTTACTTGGAGTTTTCCTGGTATCGTATATTTTACATATGTGATCTTAAAACAGATATAGGAAGGATCCTTCCATCCGTTAGCAAAATAAATCATATTTCCCAACTATGATTTAATCAGAAGGCTGACTTTCACAGATGCAAGGTCATGCAGTAACTGTGAAATGACTTTTTAAAGCACAAAGGAATGTACAGAGCAACCTTTACAGAATTTTAACAAAAAAGATTGCAACATGTTGATATGTTTAGTGAGTTGTATCTGATTTTGCAATCTCACCCACTCTTTCTTCACTCAGCCTGAATTTTCTAAAGTCAAGCTGGAAATTTACAAAATTATCTACATAGATTATTTCCTCCTCCTACCCATTTTCCTGTTTTTCTACAAAAGTAAAAATAAATAATGATGTACAAGAACATTTTGTTTTGCAGTTAGCATCCTGCAATGCTGTTCAAATATATAAATTACATAACAGAAAGACCCTCCATTAAGCAGTATGAAAGGTTCTGATCACATCATCAGCTCTGTGTGTGTGTGTGACTACCAATATGTAATTGCCATCTTGGATTACTGGTGTGTGGGGGATGTGAGAGGGTGGTTGGTATGGGTATGCAGATAGTCTGTATCCTTTTTTAACTCTCATTATGGCCTCTTTATTCAACACATTTCACATACAAAACATCAAATTAATAAAATCATTTTCAGTCATTAATGTGTCACACAGTTAAATAAAGAAAGATTCAGTCAAGTTGGAAAAGCTTGAACTGCTTACAGTCTGGTCAAAAGTTCATTGAAATCAGCAGAAAGGTTTCCATTGACTTCAGTGAGCTTTGGATCAGGTCAAGCTGAACAAGGTAATTAGAAATATATTTCCCTGTCCTTCATGTTGATAAACCCAAAGGTAGATGATGTTACACCTATTATTTCCTTGAATTTGGCCATTTAATGAGCTAATACCTTTTCTAACCTGGATGTCTGAGTAAGCATCATATGTTTACAATACATATTGGATTAACTTAGCAGTTTGACATGTGAATATTCCGGATCATACAGTTTTTTATGTACTTTAGAAAAACAGTGATTATGAATCGATAATTGCACTGATGGAAAAAGTAAACAGAAATTGGATTTTGGTGCCCCATCTTGGAACAAGATGCACCTGTTTCCATCAGTGGTGCACCTTTTCCATTATTTTCTGTGATTAGCATTGGTGGGAAGATACAAAGGTACAATTTTGATCACCATGAGCCTGATTTCAATAGTGCAGGATTAAACTCTATAGAATTTCCTATCTTCTTATGAGGGATTTTTTTTTAAAAGTAAGATATTCATTAGAGATGATATAGACAAGATCCTAACTCTGAGGTAAGGCCTTAACAAAAGGATTTTGCTCCAAGAACGTGGAGCTGAAGCATAGTGGAACCAAGGGTAAGAAACATCAGTGAAATACCTGGTCCTTTGTTTGGCTATAGGAAGTGGATCTTTGAAACATGTTCCTACTCATGCTTATGCTAGTAGTTTTAGGGCATTCAGATGTGTCTTAAAGGTTTTTTTGCAGCAAAAGAGCAGACTCATTTTGTGGCGATTTGCATCTCCTCCCAATTTTGAGTCTGATTTTGGCCTTATTTCCAGACTGCACAACACATTTAAGGTTCACATAATATTACCATATTATGCTCTGAAATCAATTGAGTTATACCAACAACTTAAGAATGGCCATACTGGGTCAGACAAAAGGTCCATCTAGCCCAGTATCCTGTCTTCCAAAAGTGGCCAATGCCAGATGCCCCAGAGGGAATGAACAGAACAGGTTATCATCAAGTGATTCATCCCCTGTTGCCCATTCCCAGCTTCTGGCAAACGGAAGCTAGGGACACCATCTCTGCCCATCCTGGCTAATAGACATTGATGGACCTATCCTCCATGAATTTATCTAGTTCTTTTTTGAACCTTCACAACATCTTCTGGCAAGGAGTTCCACAGGTTGACTGTGCGTTGTGTGAAAAAATACTTCCTTTTGTTTGTTTTAAACCTGCTGGCTATTAATTTCATTTGGTGACCCCTAGTTCTTGCATTATGAGAAGGAATAAACAATACTTCTTTATTTACTTTCTCCACACCAGTCATGATTTTATAGACCTCTATCATATCCCCACTTTAGCAGTGCAAGCGCCCCGCTCCAGAGAGAAAGGGTTAAAACCAGCTCTGGGAAAGGGCTGCCCCGAAGAGCCAATCAGGGGAAGGCAGGCAGCAGCAATCCAGGCCTGGTATAAAGAGGGCTGTGAGCTAGGAGGCAGGCAGTCACACTCCAGCCTTGGGGTGGGGAGGTCTAGGAGCATAGGGTACCTTCAACAGAGACGTGCTGGGGAAGGGGCAGGCTGAGCTCGGGAGCTCATGCCTAGAAACCTCTCAGGCTGAGGTCTGACAGGAAGGCCTAAGGAGGTACTGGAGCTCCAGGGAAAAGGCAACAGGTCCAACCCCCTAGCCAATGATAAGTGGCCACTTCAGACCGCAGTTTCCCCTGAAGGATGGGGCTAGATGAAGACTGGCAGTGGATCACTGAGGTGAGGTGGGCTCAGGGGAATGGGTTTCCCTGGGTCAGGGGCAGCACCCAAGGTAAGGGGCACTGTAGTCTGGGTGGGATGTGGGGCCTACACATAGTGGAGATAAAGGGACTGCAGAGGGGCAGGTAACAGAGGGTGAGACACTGGCCCATAGAGGGTGCTCCAGGGCTGAGAGAGCTAATTCCTGAATGACCAGCAGGAGGTGCCACACCGGTGAGTCAGTGCCTTACTATACCCCTTTAGTCCTCTCTTTTCCAAGCTGAAAAGTCCCAGTCTTATCAATCTCTCCTCATATGGAAGCTGTTCCATACCCCTAATCATTTTTGTTGCCCTTTTCTGAATGTTTTCCAACTCCAATATTTCTTTTTTGAGATGGGGTGACCACATCTGCATGCAGTACAGTGCAGTCAAGATGTGGGCGTACCATGAATTTATATAGAGGCAATATGATATTTTCTGTCTTATTATCTATCCCTTTCTTAATGATTCCCAGCATTCTGTTTGCTTTTTTGACTGTCGCTGCACATTGAGTGGATGTTTTCAGAGAACTATCCACAATGTGGCACAATCCTAGAGTAATGCACTGGTGAATCACGCCTTATATATTTACATTAGGTGCAGAATAGTTGTGGGGATGAAAGATGTCATAGGCCATTTATTCCCAAGAAGGGGAAAAAGTAAAGAATTTACCTAAATACATCATCAAAGCAGCACTTGATTAAAACACGATTGACATGTAAAATAAGCACTTTGTTAACCAAAAGCACTGTTGCCTAGTGGACAATGAAAAGAGTTAAATTAACTACAGAATGTCTTTAATAGTTTCTTGAATATAATGTAAATATACTGAAAAATGTGTGTAGGTGTCAGGGGGCAAGTACATAAGAACAGCCATTCTGGGTCAGACCAAAGTTCCATCTAGCCCAGTACCCTGTCTTCAAACAGTGGCCAATGCCAGGTGCCCCAGAGGGAATGAACAGAACAGGTAATTATCAAAAAGAAAAGGAGTACTTGTGGCACCTTAGAGACTAACACATTTATCTGAGCATAAGCTTTAGCTGTACCTCACGAAAGCTTATGCTCAAATAAATTTGTTAGTCTCTAAGGTGCCACAAGTACTCCTTTTCTTTTTGCAAATACAAACTAACATGGCTGCTACTCTGAATCCGGTAATTATCAAGTGATCTATTCCCTGTCACCCATTCCCAGGTCTTCTTTCCCTCCAAGAAGGAAAAACACACTGACTGATACCCCTAAAGAAGCAACAAAATGCTAATAGAAGTAGCTCCCTCACTTTTTTCTAAAGGCATTACAGATGTGCTTATCTATTTTTCTCTGCAGGTTTCTTTTTTCATTTGTAAATTCAAAATAAATGGTGCAGATTAAATTGGTTAAAGAGAATGGAAAGGTCCTGACATCAATCAGTATTGTACATTTCTGTATATGCACAAAGAATGCAATTGAGTTGCAAAATGGAATCATAAACCACTTTTGAAAAAAGACTATACTGTATCAAATCATGCCTGTTTTGTGATTCACGCTGACCATGATGTATCAGCAACCTGAGGATTAAGTTATCAGGTGTATTATCATAAGTGTTATTATATTGAGTCTAGCTACAATGCAACTTTGTGTAGCTGGAAGTCAAGACTATTTTTTTGAGTTGACATAGAATTGAGCATCTCAGTGAAGGTAGCGTGAACTTGTTTGACCAATTCAATCTAATGGAATAAGTCATATGTGAACCCATTAATGAAGTGTAAGATGACTTCTCAAGACTGATGGGGCAGTCTAAATGTTTTAAGAGTGTTCTGTTCCTTTGCCAGCCTGTTCCACTGATGCCAGCTCAAAGATTCTGCCCAATTTTGAAGGATGGATGGATAAGCCAACTGGTTGAGGGAAAGTTGTGTTTATCCTTTCATACTTCCCCCTCCATAGTAATGGAGGCCAAAGACGTGCTTTATAGTGCCATGTACCTTGTATTAATCATTTCCAATTTGCACAGGTAGAAATGACTACAAAAGGTGTAAGATAATGGAGAACGAAGTCCCATGGCTTCTGCTATTCCATTTGCAATGAGAACTCTCTTGTTGCAAGGAGTCATGATACACCAAGCTATACTAAGAACAATTATGGGATATGTGTAACCAAATGCAGCTTAAAATAATCATTTTTGGAACCAGTATGAAACTACAGCATTCAATAATGAGTAACCAATTAAACCCTATAATATTAAACATTAAATGTAGTCTAGATTACAGGCCTACATTTTTCAGTTGAAGTATGTTTCCTTGCTTGCTTTTTTTCTTACCAATAACAAAACTCCCCTACTATACAACAATTAAAGAGAATCTTAGACCTCAGTGTAGCATTCCTCTAATTTATACTTTGTGTCATGCATCCTTTCAATGAGAAAAATCAGTTTTGACAATTTTTTCAACAGAAGTTTTAGTACTTCTTTATCATGTAGATGTTTTACTTTTATAATTTTATTAAATAGTATTAACATACTATATTTGGTCATTTCTTCTCCTTTATGAAGTAATTTTCTAACTACATTTGCTACTTTATAAGATTATGAAGCAAACCTGTGAAACTATTTTGAACATTTTTACTTTTAAATTATTTGAGAAGACAAAAAATAATCCCGCCAATTGGGGTTTATTTACTACTAGGTCACTCCATTGATCCCAGTGAAGTAACACCAGTGAAAAGCACATACAGAAGCATATATGGAGTAATGCTGTAATGATTCAGGCCTTCAGGCTCTATTCAGACTTTTTATATCTATGCACATGTGATGAAATTCTCGGGAGGTGAAGAGGACCTACACAGCATTCTGTGCACTGTTACTCCTTTACAGTGGAGTTTAAGGTCTATACAGGAAAGTGTTACCAGTCATACCAATACATTTATATACCCCCGTGTGGACTGTCCTATTTCACTACCAGTGGCTTTTGTTGTTGGTGTTGAGCTTAAATCCCTTCCCAAGCAACAAAAGCTAAACAGGAAAAACGTGTCAAGTACACAAGGCCTAAGAGAGGGTTAATGTTACCCAGTGGAGGATTTAGACTTTTTTGCAGAGAAGTTACTTTCAGCCAGACTATATCCTTTACAGACTGCAGAGACAGACCCTCAGCTGGTGTAAATCAGCATAGCTCCATTGACTTTAGTAAAAATATACAGATGTATAGCAGCTAAGGATCCAACCCTATGTCTTTTTCCCTGTACAATGCCAGTGATGTGGATGGCATTTTTACTGGTAAGTACAGATAAGATTTAATTATGGTTTGGGGCATCCAGTCAGGTAAGCCATGTCTGTAAATTCTCACACATGTATGCAATTCTACAATTTGTGGGCTAGGTTGTGCCTCTGAGACACTGCCAAGGAGCAGTACCAGGAGGCATTCTGCTTCATCACCCTTTGCTACACTAGGGAAGTCTACAGAAAAAAATTCCCACTGAGTCTATCATTAGTACACCAAGTGTAGCCAGGTTCTGGTGGCTTCTTGCTCTTCAGTATTTTTAACAAATATAGTGATAAAAACTTATGAAGCAGCTGGAGCCTGATCTATATTAGGACTCCCACTCCCAGTCACCTGAACCACCAGCGCAAATTCCTTTTGAAAATTCCTCAATGAAAATGTGGTCACGGAAGCAGGGACTGCCTTCTGACTCTGTGTTTGTACTGTACCGAGCACAGTGGGGTCCTGGTCCATGACTAGAGCTCCTAGGTATTATAATTGTTAATTATTGTAGAGCCTATCTGTTTTCCCCCTGGAGGTACTGTACCAATAAACACAGCATGACTCTTGCTCACTACAATGTGGGAATATGTGGAGGACTTTGGAGGGAGAGCCCCACCTGTTCTCCATTCTGTTCAGGGTCCACGTATCCCTAGGAGAGCAGAGCATCTACTTTGCCAAGCAAAGACTGTGCTTATGCCTAGCTATTATGCAGACAGAAAATGGGGAGCCAGAGGGAGGGGAGGCAATAAGTGCTCCTTGCACTTTACCTTAGACGTGCGCCACTGTGGAGGTTTGGCAAAATCTGTCTCTGTATATTTTGCATTAATACAATAATTATCCTACACCTATACTTCAATTCAACAATCTAAGAGAACACTAGGAAGAGTAAATAAAATTGTCACTCTTGTCAGTTTTGCTTCTTTCCATTGCAGAGTAATATCTAGAGTGCCCTTTAAGTATGGTTTCCTATGACAGCATAAGGAGCCCATTGATGCTACTGTAATGGCTTTGCATTAGCATGAGACTGTGTTTATTTAATTCACATATCATCAACTTTCTGGCCTTCATTTTATTCTTATTTAAAAGAAATATCTCCAGGTCATTAGGAGGGTTTGAACTTCGTGCTATTTCATATAGCTTTTTCACTGCAACACTGCTCTCTCAATCTCTTTCTACTTTACTCAGTGATATGCAGCCGTTCCACGGAGATTTAATTTATATTACTTGTCCTCCTGCCCCCCAAAAACACTTCCCCTGGACTGTCCAAAAATCACTTCTTCTGAGCACTTGATTAGGCTGGAGATGAACTAAGCTATCTTTGACGCCAGTTTCCTTTAATAAACTTTGATTCTGAGCAATTTGAATATCCACCTATTTGGGAATAATTTCTTTGTTAGACCCTTACGCAAGTTAGTTTATGGTAAAGAGTTGACTCATTCTGAATAAATCTGCATGCAGTATTTTAGGATCGTCTTTGTGTCAATGGATATACTATTCATTTAAATGCTATATTGCATTTGTGGTTCAGAAAATAAAATGTGTAGCATCTTTCCCCTTGATGTGCTGAGCATTTTTCCAGCATATGCCAGGAAGCTATTTCTTTCTGAAAAGCCCTGAGATCTGTTTTTCTGTACATGTTAGTAACACGCAAATATGAAGAAATAAAATCACTATTGATTTACAACACAGATAATTAAAGATGAATGTGTGATAAGACTCTCTAATAGAATTCTGTCAATCAATTCCAAACACAAACTTTCCTATTATGCATTTCCTGAAACTATATGATGGAATTCTGCTGGTGACATTTGAGTGATAGTGACTTTGATTTCAAAGGAAATGTTTCAGGTTCATTTCATTACCTTCAAAAAGTAAAAGCAAATTTGCCTTATAAAAAGCAATTACTTCTTAGCTGACCAGTGCACAATAGCAATATAAAAAAGACTTCTCATTCCACTATTCAAATCCTGAACTAGCAAAATAGTGTTTGATTTTGCTTTAAACCAATTTTACCTTGTTTGAATTGCAAAACCATTTAATCTTCATAAAGTAGGTTATTATAATGGAGATCATATTGCATTGGTACAGTACACCAGCTATGGGACAAACAGGATTTTTTTATGAGAAGAATGCTTAAAATTTGAAAAGACAGTTTTTAGTATGCAAATTTGCAAACTTTTCAAAAGATCTATAGGAAATGCAAGTCTTTGGAGATTAATAAATCACTAAATAATGACGACATTAATTTGGATACATTCTATAATGTTCCCTTCTGAAGTCACTAAAATACAATAGTATAATCTCTTAAAACCTCTTTCACGTCCAAGATCTTATTACAGGAACATTCCTATTATGAGAGGAACATATACTGCCCCTGTTGACTTTCAAAGTTGGTGGGACCTTAGCATCCAACTCCCTTAGGTGCCTTTAAAAATCCTAGGCTTAAGGGTTTTCAAAATCTGAATATGATTTCCCACTCTGTGTCCAGTCTTGCAAACTCTAATTCACAAGTAGTTGCACAGCAGTTAAGTAATAAAAAATTTTAATTAGACCTAGAGATAACGATCTCAAACGCCAACCATTTTAGGTATATAGTTAAGGATTGTCTTATCTTTGTCAATGTTTAAACACAATGGAAGATACTGTATGGCTATTTGTTTTTAGTTTTTAATGGTTTCTATTAAATTAGCTAGTTAAATTCAACAGGACTATCTATGTGGGTATTAACCAGTTAAGTGAGTATCATCACAGCAATTTATAGCACCTTCCATTTTAAAGTAACTTTGAAAAAACAGATCAATATGCAATTATAACAATAGTGCTAGTTTTATTACTCCATGACAACCCAAGTAATTAACTGGATAGAAATAACTGAAAATGACAAGAAGTTGCCATATTTTCTCCTTGTATTTAACAAGGGGCAATAATTTCCCTAATTATTTGTGGAATGTAATGTAGCCAAGATGTATAAACTACAAAGGATCTGGAATGATGACTATTTTATCTAAACATCATTTCACTTGGAAATCTGGAGCTAGAAGAGCAGACAGTAAAAGTGGAAAGGAGATACGAATCCATAATCAGCTATGTTCCACAAAATGAAGTAGAGAGGTCTTAAAATCAATACAAGCATGAAATAGGAATCACAGTAAAAGTTTTTAAAAGTAGTAATATAGGAAGTGGGAACAACTAAAGAACAATCTACGATGAAGCTCTGTCAGTCTTTAGGAAGAAGGAAAACAAGACCGACGACTGGTTTGATGCTTATTCCAGTGTATTGACACCAGTCATAGAAGTCAAACGCAAAGCCCAAACCAAATGAGAGATACCCAAATGAAAAAAACCTTACAAGCATTGAGAGTGGCAAGAACCAAGGTACAACAAATTGCCAAGACTTAGGAGGCCCTTATCCAACACCTTCTCTTTGCTGATGAAGCAGTAGTGACAACCCACATGGAAGCTCGATGTACCAATGACTATTGGGGCACTTATGTGAAAGCATCCAAGTAGCAGCTGATGCAGGTAACATCAGAAACAAGCATGAGGGGATCAAGAAATCCAACTTCAAAGATGACAGCCCCTTCAAATCAACAACAGGGGAAACAATCAATGACTGCATCAAGCAGATGGATTGCTGGGTAGAACACTGCTCTGAGCTTTACTCTCATGAAAATATTGTTATGGTTGCAGCCATCAAAAGCCTGCCTGTCATGAACCAACTTGACGATGAAGTAACTGTTGAGGAGCTTAGCCTTGCCATAGATGGCCTCCGCAATGTTAAGGCCCCCAGAAAAGACTGCATACCATCCAAGGTCATAAAATGCAGAAAACCTATTCCACTGCAACATCTTGATGAGTTGCTCTGCCTGTGCTGGAAAGAAGGCAAAGTACCACAAGAAATGAGAGACCAACATCATCACTCTCTATAAAAACAAGGGTGACAGGAGTGACTGAAACAACTATCATGGTATTTACCTTCCTAGTATTATCGGGAAAAGCCTTTGCCCAAGTTGTCCTGAACACACCTCAGACCTTTGCAGATAGAATCTATCCTGAATCACAGTGAGGCTTCAGAGCTGAAAGGTCTACTATCAACATGATCTTCTCGCTGAGACAACTACAAGAGAAATGTAGAGAACAAAAAAAGCCCTTCTGCATAGCTTTTTACTTTGTCAGTAGAAGTGGATTATTTATGCTTCTAGAAAAGATTGGATGTCTCCCCAAGCTCTTAAGCATGATTCAGTCCTTCTATGAAAACACGTATGGCACAGTCCAATACGATGGCTTAGTGTCTGAGGCTTTCCAGATTCGTAGTCTAGTTACACAAGGCTGTGTACTTTCCCAAACTCTGTTTAGGATCATCTTCTCCCTGCTACTGAAACAAGGTTTTTGGAAAGCTGTTCAATCTTGCAAGACTCAGGTCTAAAACCAAGACTTGGGAGGCCCTTGTCCAACACCTTCTCTTTGCTGATGACGCAACAGTGACAACCCACATGGAAGCTCATCTTCAAAACCTAATGGACAGTTTTTCCAAAGCCTACCAGGACTTCGGGCTTACTATAAGCCTAAAAAAGACTAACCTAATGTGCCAAGGAGCTGAGGAAGCATCCTCCATCAAGATCAACAATTATGAACTTGAAGTGGTGAACAAGTTCACATACCTGGGGTCCACTATCGCAGTCAACCTTTCACTTGAAATGGAACTCATTGTCCACATTGGAAAAGCCGCCACAACAAACTGACAGAACACACAAAGATCTTTTGTATGGGAGCAAGACATGGGCCTTATACTCTTATCAGGAGAAGAGGCTCAACAGCTTTCATATGCATTGCCTTCATGGAATCTTTGGAATTTCCTGGAGGGACAGAGTTGCCAACGCTGAAGTGTTCAAATGGGCCACCATACCCAGCATGCAAACACTCCTCAAACAGAAATGTGTCTGCTGGCTTGGGCTTGTGTGCCGAATGAATGATGGGCGCATCCCAAAGGACATTCTCTATGGCAAATTGGCATATGGAAAAAGACCCTAAGGATGCCCAAAATTGCATTTCAAGGATGTGTGCAAGTGAGACCTCAAAAAAATGGACATTGATGTGGACAAATGGGAAGATCACACTCAAGACCACAGCCTTTGGAAACAAGAGCTTAACAAAGGTCTCCAGAGTTATGAGAGGAAGCCTTCCAGCTTAGCAGAGGAGAAAAGAGCTCACAGTAGGCAGAGCCCAAAGGGTCGAAACATCACCTTTAAATGTAACAGATGCGGCAGAGATTGTCTCCCTTGAGTGGGTCTCTTCAGCCACCTTCATCGCTGCCATAAAACCAACTGAGTAAATTCTTTAACTCTCAAGGGTGCATACCCACGATCTCTCGAGAGTGAAGGATGCCTACTACTAATATAGGAACAATCTTGAACTCTAACTGGAGCAGTGAGTGTTTTTAATTCAAGACTCAGTTCAAGAGGTTTACAAGTACATGCATGTAAGAGTTAATATAAAGGCTTTGGAAATTCGGTTCTAACGAACATTCCTCAACATCTTTAGATGGGATGGTACAGCAGTTTTCTTTGGTGTAGGGAAAAGTGTGCCACTGTTAACACTAAGGCCTTGATCTTGTTCAACATGCAGCAAGAAACACAAAACTTTTACTCCAGCACAAAGGTGAGCAAAGGCTACACAAGTGCAAACAACATGAATGTTAGGGACAGCCCTCTGAGCTGAGTGAAGTCTCAATTCGCTTTCATATCTGCTTCCAGAGCATGAGGTATAATAAAGGGCAGGATTATGACAAGAGATTAGACAAGTCTGATGGGACACAGGATTAAGTGTTCTTCTCAGCCTGTAAATGAAGTGTTCAGCAATTCACCCCCCTTGGCCTTACTCCCAACTAGGAATGTGAGTAACTCGCTGCGATATAGCAGCAGCCACCTTAATAAAGGAGAACTTTTGTTACCCTGGGTCTCTGCCCAATTCATCTTTTTTACTTTACATGTATGTGTGCAATTGTCTAAATCTGCACCATGCAGGATCAATCTTGCCTGGTTTTTTATTAGAGCTAGTCACAAAATAGTTTCTTCTTCCATAGAAAATGTCAAGGAAACTATTTTTTCCATTTCTGTCTAGATTTTTTCCCTTTTTTAAAAAAAAAGAATAAACAAATTTTTGGCAACTGAAAACCAGGAAAAAAAAATTCACCTGAAAACTAAATTTTCAAGCAATATTTTCCTCAAAAATATGATTCTAATTGAAAACCAAATTATCTATCAGAAAAATGACAGGTAATTTTCAATCAGTACTAATTATTATATTTGTTTATAGTTTGTTAGCCTTAATTATTTGGGTAAAATTTTTCTGTGTCTGTATAATTATATAATTACATTAAAGAATTATAATGTGTATAATTACATTAAAGAATTTCTTTGTGTAATATGAATCTGAAAGAACTTAGCTCCCCAAAAGACCAAAAAAACCAAGAACTGAACAGCTAATTAAAATCCCCAGATGACTCTCTTCATTTACATCCACAGGGTTTAAAGTCTGGTTTGGGCTGAGAAAGGATTCTGGAATTAGAAGGTTCTGACTGTTGTTAGCCCTACGCTTGTGCACATAAAAGGTGAATGCAATTGATTATTTGAGTCAAGAAGCCTTCCCCTCTTCACCCAGGATGCAGACACAATCCTAGGAGAAAGTACAGACAGAGGACAAACCTACCCGTCAGCAGAGCTAAGAGTCACAAAGGACCAGAAAGGGCAGAACCACGGCTCAACTCCTTTCACACCAAGCAAGACAGGTAGGCCACCATACTGTATTGTGTAAGCAAATGTTACAGCTTCTGTAGTAGTGTGCACTCCTCAGAGCTCACTGAAGAATTCTGCCTGATTCAGCCAGAATATCTTGCAGGTCTCCCATTCTTGACCCCTCTGTATCTTTGCCCCCAGAGAACACAGGCTTATATCGACCATCAAAGTTCTAAAGGAAATAGGGAAACTCAATCTGTAAACTCGAATAATAAGGCTGTTTTGTGCTCTGATTTGGCTTCTGATAATTGATTCTTTTCCTAAAATTCTGAGACCAATATTACAGAAACTGCATGTGTTAGAAAGGTCTGCTATTTCCAGTTTTCTCCAAAGTACTTGATTACACCTGAACAAAAGTGTCTCTCTTATGAGAGATTACAAATTATTTAATCTGGAACTCTGTAATTGATTTTTACTTCTCAATATTTTACAACTATTGAAGTTCAAGATGAGGGTGATGTTTTGTGTGCGTATGGATATTCTCCTTTAATTAACACAAGATGTGCTTGTGCTACCAGAAGTAAAACCTAAATTTAGTTAAAATAAAGCTCTAAATTTACAAATATAAGGGAGTGAGAGGTAAGAACATAATCAATGTTTTATGAATGTTAGAGAATTTTCTCTTTTGAAAATCATATTTCAGCCAATTAACTTATACTGCATAAGTCAGAATCTGAAGGAGAGACACATCAGGAACGTAGTTCCATAAAAAGATTAAAATCTGCACATTTAACAGAATTTTATTGGTCGTCAACAAGTTATAATTTGTTTTGCCCAGACTGAGATGCAGCCAATTCCCTTCCATCAAATGATGAACATCACAAAACTAGGCAGAGATGAACTACAGCATTGTCCCTGAATCAAGAGAAATGTCAAGTGCAGTTGTATATCATCTACATAAGAACAAAAAGACAAATTATTACTGTGAATGATACCTCTGAGTGGCATCATATAAATATTAAACAAAGGGAAGCATGCATTTGTAAAAGACAGATGGATGTAAATCATCCAAATATAAAAGAATAAGTCCAATAGGATACAAAGGGAATGGAACCAAGAAAGTGAATGGTTAGACAAATGAGGACACTGCTTCACTCATAGTACAAGATTCTTTTCTCTTTTGATCAACATTACTGAATTTCAGAGATATATCTAACATATCAACATGACTATTGAGTGAAACAGGAGGTTATTTCACACCAGTCAGAGAGAGGCTACTTCATCATTACAGGTGCAGAATGTATAACCAAACTGATGGGGTTTTTTGGAAAGGAACAGCAAATATTCGCAAAACTATGTTTCAGTTACATTCTGTATGATTTTAGAAAGAAATGAATGGTACTTTAGGAAAAGAGTACAAGAAATAGTCTGTGGGAAAAAATGATGATTTATTTTAATTAAATAATTATAGTAAAATTCATTTATAAAGGTGAAATTTTCCCTTGTGCAGTATAAGGCAGTTCCACCACTGAAGTCTCACATAAGCCATGTTTTACAGTTATTCATAGCAGTAAGCCCTTTTAAAAGGTCTCTTTAAATAGAAGTAGCAGCAGAAGTGCCATAAATCAAGGTGGGTCCAGAATGACACTGTACACATAGCAAAATGGTGCTAAGATTGAATGAAGAGCACATACAAACCCTCTTAGGAGGGTCAAAAGATACCACTGGGAACATCCATCTGTTGTCTTTCATCTTATATTTCTATAGTAAGCTTTTTGGGGAAGGGGCCATCTTTTTGTTGTGTGTGTGTGTACAGGGCCTAGAACAACAGGAATTGGGCATCTAAGTGCTACTTCAATTCATATAAGAAATGCTGGAAGAGTGCTTGAAATCTATATTGATTTTAGCTGTCAGAGGATATGCTACCAATTAAAATAAAGCAATGGGAAATATATGGTCTACAATAGCTAATATATATTTACAAAAACAAAAGACTTGTCAGCAGTGACAGCTCTAAGATCAAAATGATGCCGTTTCAAAATCTTTGATGAAATTCTGGCTCCCCTGAAGTCAATGGCAAAATTCCCATTTACATCAGGGCAACCAGGAGTTTCACCCCTGGTATTTTTACTCTGATTTAGAAACATATTTCCCTTCAAAATAATGGAGAATTGCTTTTTATTTTTAAAAGACCTATGTTAACCCAAGGTGGTAGCAAAGATTTCAAGAACTTTTGCATAATAGTGCAACCAGACAATTTAATCTGTCACAGAGCAGTTAGAATAACCCACTTCAGCTTGAGCTGAATCAGATGGGTGCTCATTAAAATTTGGAGTTGAAAGTTCAAAGAAAGAATTTGGGGAAATCAGGCTGTCCTGAGGTCTAAGACACTTTTTGATGAGAGATGGAGGTGAGTAAATAGAATTTAACCAAAGGAGAGAAATTAATAATCATCGATTTTAAAAAAGGCAAGAAACCACCACATCAGAAAGAGGAAGATTAAGGTAAAAAGTGACTTTTTTTTTAAATTTAGTTTAGTGCTTATGAAAAAAAGCCAGACTGGAATTATTGGAAACTAGAACACTTGTTCATGCAGCAAGTATAACTGTGGCCTGGTCTACACTTAAAATTTAGATTGACATAGCTACATCGCTCAGGATGTGAAAAATTCATACACCTGAGTGCTGTAGCTCTGCTGACCTAACCACCGGTGTAGACGTGTCTAGATCAATGGAAAAATGCTACCATCGATTTAGCTACCGCCACTCAGGGATGTGGATTAACAACAACAGAAAATCCCCTTCCATTGCTGTAGGAAGCATCTAAGCTGTGGTGCTGCAGTGGCGTAGCTATAGTACAATAGCGGTGCCAATACAGAGTCCGTACAGCAGATAATCCCACAGTCAACACCAGGGAGTGCAAATTTCCCTCTCTAATGTAGCTCAACCCTGATCCAGAGGGCAAACCTCCACCGGGATAAAAGGCTAATTCATTCTCCATGCCCACTGACTCCTTGTTCTCTCTGCTGAGACTGCCAGTAATAAATGGGAATAACTGATTTTAATTGCTGCTCTGTTATTGTGACCCTAACAGAATCCCAGCGCAAGAGGGCAATGGGCTCATGGTATCTAATGAGTTTCAGCTGGCCTGACCAGTTCAGTGTGTCCCAATTCATTAATGTCAAACTGTATCTGATATGTGGCATGTAAGGTATCCTTGGAAAACTAATAACACACTGATCATTAACGTTCTTGATGGTGTATGTATGGTAAACACCCAAGAGGACATACAAATATGAATGAAATTTAGAACTAAGTAGTGCTCACCAGAGAAGTCTGGGAGTGGATAAACACGTTTCTCCCAGACAAAGGGCAGGCCGATGTCTCCAACCAGGTGTCAGACTCTATTAGCAATCACATGTCAAGTGGCCATTTATTTGCACATTAGCAAACACAAGCAGGGGAAGAAACCAGCATGAAACTTCCTTCACCAGGAGACTCCATGTTGCCTTCCTCACAGCTTGAATGAACTTTACTTTGGGGAGTAATCTCCAGAAGAATCCATCTCAAAAGTTCACTGAACTATACAAGAGTAGGGCAAAAAATCCCAAGTTATCTTTCACCTAAGAAGACAAAAGAACTGAGCAATTTGGATTTTGTGGGAGATCCTGACCAGAGTGCTGGAAGTAAGAAAACTACCTTGAATAAAGGCTGTAGCTTATAGTGTTAAGTTTTAGCCAGTAGAAAACATTTTTCACTTTTATTTGAACGTAACCATTTCTAACACTATCTTTTATATTTGAATTCACTTAAAATCCTATCTCCTTTTGTTAATAAACTTGTTTGATTTTTTTACCTAAACAAACCAGTGCTCAGTTTGAACTGAAGTGTTAGTTAACTCCTATCAAAGTGATAAGCTATGCATTTTGTCTCTTTAGAAAAGCAAATGAACTGTACTATTTCTCTAAGTGTTCCTGGGGAGGGCCAGACACTTCAGGGCAGACAGTTTTTGGGAAATTTGAGACAGTGTGTTGGGGTCACCCTTGCACAAGGTAACTAGGTGAGTGAGACTACAGTGGGACTGTTGTGGTGTAACAAGCAGGCTGCAGGAATCAGAGCGGCTGAGACAGAGCTGCTTAATACAGATGGTGCACTCTTGGCTGCAGACTGTTGGAGTCCAGGCTATGAGCCAAAGCATCAGAGCATTTAAGGCAACCATGGTTACAGGACAGGCAATGACAACCCCCCACTGGTTGGGATTGCACCCCAAAACATGACAGTTATTCTGCAATATAGACATCCGAGCATTATAAATTAGTGTGTCTGAGCACTATAAATTAGACTGAGATCAGCAATTCATGTTATGCAAGTGACTGGGGCCCAGAATCACAAAGGAACTTAGGTGTTGCAACACTGAACATTGTGGTGCCTCTAACCCATTAAACCTGAGTTAGGTCCTTACACTACTATACAATAAGCTTTCATGGGCTAAAACCCACTTCATCAGATGCATGGAGTGAAAAATACAGTAAGCAGTATATATATCACAGCACATGAACAGATGGGAATAACTTTACCAAGTGGGGGGGTCAGTGCTAACAAGGCCAATTCAATTAAAGTGGAAGTGGCCTATTCTCAACAGTTGACAAGAAGGGGTGAATATCAAGAGAGGGAAAATTACTTTTATAGTGCTAACAAAGCCAATGCAATCAAGTTGGATGACACCCATTTCCAACAGTACTCAGACCTTCTTGTCAACTAGGGTGTTCTTGCCTGTACAACAATCCTGCCTCCATTTTTGTGCATTTAAAGTGGCAGCTTCATTTGCAGGACGCTGTTGTGGAGCATCAGCACCTGCATGTACAATCGATCTATTCCACATGTTAATATTTAGAAGATATGTATAAACATTTTTGCAAGTCCACTCACACACCCAGAGGGAGCTCACTTTATGACTGCTTGCCCTTATGTATGTGATGTCTGTTTTCTTTATTACAGACTACAAACATATTGTGATCAATTGTCAAAACCTTTCTATGCTGATCATGAGCCACAAACATGAATTTTACTTAGGTGCTGATAAAAATTATGCGACTCTCTGTACCTCGGGGGAATACCCAGCACCCCCATGTTCATCCTTGTAAAATGATTGTGTGGTATCCAATGCAAAGTTTGTCATGTCGGGTGTCTTCGGAAGGCTCATGATATACTGAGTATTGTTGTTATAGTGATGTTATAGGGTATAATTGCATGTATATATTATGAGGCTGAAAATGTATCCTCATGGCTTAAAGCAAACCCAGACCAAAACTCTCGAGAAGCAGAGGGGCATTTCATACCTCATCAGGGCGTGAATGGGACAAACCCAGGCCAGCCTCACAGGAACAAAAGATACTGGTCTAGGCAACAACAAAAGAATCTGTTAGACTCTTCAGTGAGTCACACCGCTTCCTTTGGTCAGTTGGAACTGTGATGAGCTAATGCACACCAGATTCTGAAGGGGTGGGGGGGCAAAGCCAAGAGGGAAGAAAGGACATGATAAAAAGGAGAGACATTTGCCATGCTCTCTCTTCCACCTACATCTACAGAAACCACCACCACCAAGCGACTGAAGCCCTGATCAAAGGGGAGAGCTTGGATGAAGGGCAACCAGCCAGCATGTGGTGAGAAGCATTTAAGTTTGTAAGGGCACTGAAAGTGTTAAGATCAGCTTAGAATGCGTTTTGCTTTTATTTCATTTGACCAAATCTGACTTGTTATGCTCTGACTTATAATCACTTAAAATCTATCTTTATAGTTAATACATTTGTTTGTTTATTCTACCTGAAGCAGTGTGTTTGGTTTGAAGTGTGTCAGAAGCTCCCCTTGGGATAACAAGCCTGGTACATATCAATTTCTTTGTTAAATTTATGAAGTCATATAAGCTTGCAGTGTCCGGCGGGCATAACTGAACACTGCAAAACAGAGGTTCCTAGCGTTGTGTCTAGGACTGGAGATACTGGCTAGTGTCATTCGATTGCAAGTAGCTGGGAGCAGCTTACATGCCAGAGGCTGTGCATGAACAGCCTAGGAGTGGGGGTTCTCACAGCAGAGCAGAGTAAGGCTGGCTCCCAGAGTCAAGGATTGGAGTGACCTAGCAGATCACTGGTCCAGACAACACCAGAGGGGAACGTCACAGTGCATATAAACATTTTTGAAGTCTACTCACCGACCCAGAGGGAGGTCACTTTATGACTGCTTAGCCTTATGTATGTGTTGTCTGTTTTCTTCATTACAGACTGGAAACATATTTTGAGCAAATGTCAAAACCTTTCTGTGCTGTTCATGAGCCACAAACAGGAATTTTACTTGTGTGCTGACAAATATTATACCAGCTTAACCAGTGATGACAATGACCATATTTATTAGTTTCAATTCTCCAAAATGCCTGCAAAATAGTATAACTCATCCCAGTGTACCTCTCTTCACTTAGTATGTTAATAATATTTGTACCAAGTATTACACTGGAGCCCCTGCTGTCAATGTAATAATCTTCCTCTGCAATGATCTGGTAAGATTTTACTGCTTCAAATAGTTAGCATCTCCAAGGAGACACTGAAAATAAAAATAAATTTCTTCTCCTCCTTGATTACTCATATAGCATCTCAATGAAATTTTAAATGAATTTAAACATATTTCAGCTGTTATTGAATTACTTTTAGTTGCTTCTGAATAGCAGTTAACTTACAGGTTCTGACAGGTACAGAATTCCAACAGCTAACTCTCATAGAGAAAACTTTTGATTATAATGTATTAAAATTCAAGGCTTTAGTGTAGGGAATTCCTAAGATGTCTGAACATGATAACACGTGCTGATTGATACTTTGTGATATACATTGATTGTTGGAAGCAGGGCTAAAATTAGTTTGCCAGAAATGTGTGGTCCCACTTTCAGCTGACCTGACCTTCCATTATAACAAGGGCCAGGACTTCACTACTTTCAGGCCTTGACAAAATGCAGCAGTTGATGGAAATAATTAGATTAATATGGTGAACTTTGCAAACATCATACAGGGACAGCTTCAAAATAAAAGGAGGGTGCTTAGTATCTCACATGAGATGTTCAGCACCTTGCAGTATTAAGGTTATGATTACTAAAAATGTTGATAACTTAATCATAGTTTTGAACACTCAACTGTCAGAGTGCACTCCTCACTGGTGCAGCCCCTAATGGCTAGTGATTGCATAGCAGGCTCTCCTCATCTAGCGCCCCCTACCAACAGCCATTCCAGTGGTCTGCCCCTTCTTGTGACTCAGGCCTCTGGCCAGGTCACTTTTAGTCCCATCCCTTCCAGGGTAATCAAAACTCTAACAAACAGTAGTCCCACAGCCCTAAGCAAAGTCTTTGGCCTGAGTCTTGATTCAATAGTCCTTTCATCCCTGATCTCTGGAGTCTTTGTGCTTGGCAGGGGAACCCAGGCCCTCCTTCTTCTTAGGGTTCCTGCCCAGGGACCCTGTAATAAACAAATAAGGTCTGACTTTTCAGGCCCCCTCCATCCTCCTTCAACTTGTCTGCAGGCTTTTTCCACAGTCCTTTCCTGGGCTCACTGTGTGTCAGCATTCCTCTGAGGCTCCCAGAGGCCTCAGGCTTGGCCCTGCTTTCACGATTGTGGCTCTCAGGATTTCCCCTGGAATTCTCCAGCAACTGCCAAACCAAAAGTACAAACCTAAATCACTTCCACCCTTCCAGGCCTTGTACACAGCTCCCGCAGTATTCTGCATCAAAGGTGAACCCTGACAGCCACCTCCCTGGAGTCTCAACCCTAATTTGAAACCCACCATCCGGTGGCTTTTCCCAATTCTCCTCTCTTCTGACTCTATCAGACCATTTTCAGAGAGCAAAAACCCCCCTACCTGAGCTTCCTCAGTCCTTCTAAGGAAACCTGACTCCTTCCCAGGTGAACCTGTTAACTGCACTACTTCACTCCCCTTCAGGTTCCTGTGAACCCTCTGTACCAGTGTGGGGTTTATATCCCATCACAAGGACAAAGTGAAATTTCCCTAATTTAGTTCCAACTTAATCAAATCTTAAACAAATGCATGAGTTGTTCAGATTCAACTCTATACCCCAAGGAAGGACAGGCAAAACAAAGGCACAAATGGGCTACCAGGATTCTTTCTTATGAGTATTTAATTAATGTCTGCCAATTTTCCTATTCAAATAAATTCTGACAGGAATTAAAAACAGATAAAAATCTCAAAGGCTCAGTCCTAAGCTGAGACCCACACCTGTACATTGACCAAAGTACATTGCTGCAAAGAGTGTGATGGGCATGGTACAGGGTAGAGTATGTAGAAGAACAGTAGAGAAGAGGGATTCTGAGAAGAGACAGAATAGCACATTGGACTGGGAGTTGGCTAGAAAAAAAAAAGGCAGAGGTCTGAGATGTTGGCTAGTTTGGGAGTTAGTTAGTTGGCTAGTCTGGGAGTTGGCTAGAAAAAAAAAAGGCAGAGGTCTGAGATGACCACTTGATTTCTGAAGTTCACAAGAAATGAGCCAGAGAGCAGAAGTTATTCCAAGTCTGACATGGAATAATGTATTCACTACACTTTCGTTCAAAATTCATGAAGGTCCCACTATGTGCACAGAAGAGCCAAATGCCACACATGTGGTCAAACTTTTGTATCACCAGGTCCAGGCATCTGCAACAATATTACACTAACTTCTCCTTCCAGAAGGGCCAAGTACATTTGTGACTGCTGAATATCCATTTGGAGAGAGAGGGACTATGGTCCCAGTTCTGGAAAGTTTTTAAGCATGTGTTTAACTCCAGCCATATTCAGGAAAGCATTTATGCATACACTTAACTATAAACATGCACTTAACTCCTACTGAAATCCATGAAACTGAAGCACATGCTTAAGTGCTTTCCTAAATAGGGATGCTTTCTTGAATCAGAGCTTAAATTGAGCAGTTTACTGTGATCACCATTCAAATCCCATGTTTAGCCATCAGATAGGACAATTGTTTCTTAGTTCTATTCAACCTCGGGTATCACTGTGCACCTTCTGTTGGATCATACTGATTTTGAATGGTGACCACTGCATGTTCTTACTAATATAAGAGCCACCAGCTACTTCGAAGGGGCTAACCACTGACTGTCAGCTACTCAGTAAAGGTATCCTGCCTGAGAAGCAATTCAAATTGCTATAGAATCTGTCGTAACTTTTCTCTTCCCACAACCTCAAACAAAATGTGAGTGAAGCACAACCCAAGCATATCCAAACACCTCATTCAGGTATGGGGTTAAACATGCAGACACATACTATGGAGAGTTCCTTACAGAGGAGATACCAAATCTGGGAGTGATGTGAATAGTTTGATCCATCTGCAATAGACTTCTGACACATCTGAAAACCATTTCAGATTAGTGACAGTACATCTGCACTGGGGGGTTGCATGTGTGTAGTTAGATCAGTTTAGCTAGTCCTGTGCAAAACCTCCCAAAATACACAAGCCCTGAATCAAGCTGCACCATCGGAGCCAACAGTTATTCTTTTTCCATGTGTCTAGCTGTGTGCCACTTCCATCACAATATGCATCCCACAGACTTCAACCAACAAGTAGGTGAAGGATCTCAACTGTGCATAAGCCTTTATGAGCTAATTTCTGGAGAAGGGTCTAGAAATCACAACTGCATTAAAAGGGCAAAAAGAAAAGCAACAGGGCAGTCTACAAAATATTTTAATGCCTGTATATAATTGCAAGGAGCCTGGAGAACAAACAGGGTGAACTGGAAGTCATGGCAGATGAAGAAAATTATGAGTTAATTGGCACAGAGACTTGGGTGGGACAACTCCCATGACTGGAGTACCAGCATTGAAGGATATAGCTCGTTCTGAAAGGAAAAGTATGGGGGAAAAGGAGGAGGTGTTATGCTATATGTCAAAAATGTATACACTTGCTCCAAGATCCCAGGGGAAGTGAGCGACAGACCTACTGAGAGTCTCTGGGTGAGGATAACAAAGAAAAGAACAGTAGTGATGTTATGGTGGGGGGGTCTATTTTAGACCACCAAATCAGGAAGAAGAAATGGATGAGTCATTCTACAAGTAGGCAACAACATTAGCTAACATACAAACTAGTATTAATGGGGGATATTAACTTCCCTGACCTCTGTTGTCGATTATTGTAGCAAAACATAATACGTCCTACAAATTCTTAGCATGTTTCGGGGACAGCTTTCTGATTCAGCAAGTTGAGGAAACAACTAGGGGCTCGTCCATTTTGGATCTGGTTTTGACCAACAGGGATGAATTAGTTGTGAATGTGAAGGTGGTCAGGAACTTGGGAGGAAGTGATCATGATCTGAGATTATTTAAGAACATATGGAAAGGAGGACATGAGAACAGCAAAACAAGGACACTGGACTTCAGAAAGGTGGATTTCAACTGACTCCGAGAAATAGTAGGCAAGGTCCCATGGAAAGACCAATTGGAAGAAAAGGAGTTGAAGCACGCTGGCAGTTTTAAAAAGACATAATATTAGAAGCTCAACATAAAGCTATTCCGATACAGAGGAAAGATAAGAAGAGCCACAGGAGGCCAATGTGGCTGCATAAGGGGCTTTTTAGTGATCTAAACCCCAAAATGGATACATACAGAAAATGGAAGGAGGGACATGTCACCAAGGAAGTATACATAGAAATAGCATGAGCATGTAGGGACAAAATCAGGAAAGCCAAGTCAAAGAATGAGTTATGGCTGCCAAGAAATGTTAGACACAAATGGAAGAGAGTTCTTCAAATATGTCAGACGAAAAAAGAAAGATCAGGGATGGTTGTAGGTCTGCTACTCAATGGAGAAGACAAGCTGGTAACAAAAGGTAACAGGAAGGTACTGCTGCTCAATGCCTACATTGCTTCAGTCTTCTCACAAAAAACAACATGTAATTGGATGACTAGCAAAGGTATCATAGACAATAAAGGGGAAGGGATGCAGATTAAGGTAAGTAAAGAACATGTCAAAGTCTTCTGACCAATTTGAATGATTTCAAATCTGCGCAGCCAGATACTATTAACTTGAGGGTATTGAAGGAAATAGCTGTAGAAATCTTAGAGCCACTGGCAATAATATTTACTGGAAGACTGGAGCAGGGCTAATATAGTACCCATCTTTAAAAGGGGGAAAGGAGGAGCTGGGGAACTATAGACCAGTCAGCCTGACTTTGATACTGGGGGAAGCTCCTCGAGCAATGTATAAAGCATTCAATTTGTGAATACCTGGTGGATGAAGGGATTAATCACTAGCAGCCAGCAATGATTTACCAAGAACCAATCATGCCAAACAGTCTTGATTTCCTTCAATAGAATAACTGATTTTGTGGATGGGGGAAAGCAGTAGACATAATATACCTGGATTTCAGAAAGGCTTTTGACACAGTCCCACATGACATTTTAATAAGTAAGATGGAGAAATGCAGGCTTAACAGAACCAAGTAGATTAAGTGGATACGTAATTGATTAAACAATCACAAACAAAGAGTCACTATTAATGGAATTATGTCAGGTTGGAGGGAGGTCTCAAGTGGGGTTCCACATGGATCTGATCTTGGTCCAGCATTGTTTAGCATCTTTTTTAATGACCTGGATGTAGGTATAGAGAGCACACTGATCAAGCTTGCAGACGACACAAAGCTCCGGGGAGGGGGCTAGCCAATACTTTGGAGGATAGAGTTAAAATTCAGAGGGATCTTGATAAATTGGAGAACTAGGCTATAGACAACAAAATGAAATTTAACAAAGACAAAGGTAAGGTGCTACACTTAGGGAAGAAAAACCAAATGCACAAATACAGAATGGCAGAAAACTGGATTGATAGCAGCACTGCTGAGAAGGATCTGGGAGTTGTGGTGGATCGCAACCTCAACATGAGTCAGCAATGTGATGCTGTTGCAAAAAAAAAATGTAATTTTAGGTTACATTAATGATGCATAGCATGCAAGTCATGGGAGGTGATAGTACCGCTCTACTTGGCACTGGTTAGGCCTCAGCTGGAGTACTGTATCCAATTTTGGTCACCAATGCTAGAAAGGACGTATAGAAACGGCAAAGAATCCATAGGTGAGTGACAAAGATGATCAAAGGGATGGAATGCAAACCATACGAGCAAAGGCTGAAGGAACTGGGTATGTTTAGTTTGGGAAAGAGAAGATTAACAGTCTACAGATACTTGAAAAGCTGCTGTCAAGGGTCCTCCCCTACCCTGAACTCTAGGGTACAGATGTGGGGACCTGCATGAAAACCTCCTAAGCTTACTTTCACCAGTTTAAGTTAAAACTTCCCCAAGATACAAATTAATTTTATCCTTTGTCCCTGGATCTCCACTGCCACCACCAAACTCTAACTGGGTTTACTGGGAAACATGGTTTGGACATGTCTTTCCCCCCAGAATCCTCCTAACCCTTGCACCCCACTTCCTGGGGAAGGTTTGGTAAAAATCCTCACCAATTTGCATAGGGGACCACAGACCCAAACCTTGGATCTGAGAACAATGAAAAAGCATTCAGTTTTCTTACAAGAAGACTTTTAATAGAAGTAAAGAAATCACCTCTGTAAAATCAGGATGGTAGATACCTTACAGGGTAATTAGATTCAAAACATAGAGAATCCCTCTAGGCAAAACCTTAAGTTACAAAAAAGACACACAGACAGGGATAGTCATTCTATTCAGCACAGTTCTTTTCTCAGCCATTTAAAGAAATCATAATCTAACACAAACCTAGCTAGATTACTTACTAAAGTTCTAAGACTCCATTCCTGGTCTATCCCCAGCAAAAGCAGCATACAGACAAACACAGACCCTTTGTTTCTCTCCCTCCTCCCAGCTTTTGAAAGTATCTTGTCTCCTCATTGGTCATTTTGGTCAGGTGCCAGTAAGGTTATCCTAGCTTCTTAACCCTTTACAGGTGAGAGGATTTTTCCTCTGGCCAGGAAGGATTTTAAAGGGGTTTACCCTGTCCTTTATATTTATGACAGCTGCCATAAAAAAGATGAAGAAAAGTTGTTGTCTTTTGCCACAGAGGGCAGGACAAGAGGCAATGGGTTCAAACTACAGCACAGAAGCTTTAGATAAAATCCCAGGAAAAACTTCCTAACTGTAAGAACAGTAAGACAATGGAACAGACTGCCCTGGGAAGTTGTGGAAGCTTCTTCATTGCAGGCTTTCAAAAGGAGGCTGGATGGCCATCTACCTTGGCTGGTTTAGACACAAGAAATCCTACATCTTGGCAGCGGGTTGAATGACTATTCTAACCCTACAGTTCTATGAGTTTTGTGACTTGGTAATCCCTGCCAGAATTTATTTCTGCAAGAAAATCTATTGTTCTCTGGATAAGCATTAAGCAAAAAGCCTCTGATCCACACCTATACATAGAGATTTTTCTTGTGGTTGGGATCATGTCAGGTGAGGAGACTGCAAATATACACCCTCCTACCTATGTCTCCTGGACACACTACAGCAGATCCACCTATGAACAAAAATGGGCTGGATCTAATTTTCAAAAGGTGCCTGTCTCCCTCTCTTAGGCTGAATTTCTCCACATTAACTCTGGATTAATCCCCAAGAAGTGATATTTTCACTGATCAGTAATGGCTAAATTTTCAAAATGCTGCTTTTGCACACAAACTGTGACAAGAATTACAATTTAAAATATGTGTAGATAAGCGAATTTGTCCACTCCTGACAAAGAGGTGGAGGGTGAAGGGGGTTATGCATGTAACCCACCCAAAGTAATTTTCATTGATAAAATTGCAGATGCAATTTTCACCCCAACCAAGCAATTTTAAAGTAGTAAAAATCTCAACTCAGAAACATTAGAAGTGTATGAATTGCAGAAGACAGCATCTATTCATTACTTTCTTTAAGGTACAAGCCATTTGGGATTAGAAAAGTGATCCTTAAAATAATCAAGATTCAATATCCCATAGATCAAATAGAGAGATAGGAATACCATACTTTATTCTGTTCTGAACGCTACCGAGGAAACAGTAATAGATGAACACAACACGAAACCATCATTTTGGATCACTGATGTAACATTCAACAAAGTTAGATACGGAGATCCTATATATCTGCCAGATCTTCAGTCCAAATAAGGCTGCTTTGCCACTCTTCATTGGCACAGAGAAGGCTTAAAGATAGTTGAAATGGCCAGCTGGAGACATCCTAGCAAAAGGGAAACATTTTATGGCATAGGCAGATTTCTACAGACCCCAATGTAGGGGGCACACTGGCAGGGTGCCAGTGAGGAGAGAAGATGAGGCCAAAACTTGCTGCACTCTGGCAATCTCATGCATTCTCGGGTGTCTTCATAAATGAAGCAACACCAAGGCTCTCTCTAATTATACCAGTAGCCAAACTGACCCCCAGGGATTGAGGCATCATAGATGGGTCTTGTGCTGAGCACAGCTTGGCCAGCCCTGAGCCTCAGTGTCTTTATCTGTAATGGTAAAATGTCATAATTTATAATCTTTACAACCTTTTTAGCAACAGATTTATTGAATACCACGTTAATAAATGTTACTGACTCTTAGAGACAGTCTTTGAATTTGTTTTACTTTAAACATACAGCTGCAGTAGAAAGCCATGTCTAATCCCAACACCATCTGAAAATATGGTATTGGGGTCTAGGATAAATGAAAATATAGAACTAACCAGCTGAGCCTCAAAATGATAACTTATGTCAAGAGATGAAAAGCATTCCATTACTTAAAAATGAAAAGAAGGTGTAAATTAAAATGCCATGCTTTGGATGTCTCAGCAGGACTTCTATAGTCAGTCATTCCAAAATAAGCTGGAACTTATTTGAAAGCAGACAAACTGAAAACATGTTCTTCCATAATGCAAAAAGGGGTTTATAATATCTCATATCTACATTATTTTATTTGTATTTATTTTTTACATATACAGAACATATTGAGCTATCCTTCAATGAATTCACAATATATGGATGCTTGCAGTCATAAATGAATAAAATATCATGGATTAAATGGATTTGGGATCTATTAAAGTAAGAGAGAGAGAATATAATATCCAAATAATTGGCTAGGCATTTTTATAAATATAAATAAATATAAATATGCACTGGTATAAATCCAGATTGATAAAACTTTTTACAACTATCACAATGCTAGCCATTTTTGAATGTGTATTTGTTTACAAGCACTGTCCCACCCAAAATATTTCATTCATGATATCCTGAAAAGCTAGGCCTGTTTTATTTAGTACAAAGGCAAAATTGAAACAATGTTAATTATCACTTCTTTGTTTTCAGTTACACAATGACTATTTTCAGTATATTGTGAATACATTTTAGTATATGTAATTTCCAGTAAAAAATAATGCATACAAAAAGAGGGTACACATGAATTATATCTCAAGGGGCTCCTTATATAGACCAGTCCTCCATATCAAATATAACTAAAAACTGGAAGTTAATATCCATTCCTTTACTTCCTCAGAGACAAATGTAGCAGTTTTAGTTACCAGTTTCCGAATAGCTAAATTTCTCACAAGGCTATTTTGCAGTTCTTTATATTACTATAAGCAGCTTTGTATTCATATGCTAAGTCTAGGAAACAAAAATATATATTCACGTTACTCCAGCTGATACAGCAACATATCTTCTATTATCATAAAATAAAGCTAATGACTTGCTACTTCAGCTATAGTAAATACTCTTAAAATTGGTTGTCTTGATTACAGCAAAACAAATTTCCTTCAACCAGCTGCATCGCTACATATTGAAAAAGGATCACATTTGGCATGTATTTCAGATGCATGCTTGCTATACACAGCCTTATTTATTATACAGTCTTGCCTTCTATTTAATTATGCATTTTATTTTTCAAATTCTTAAAATGATGGAGAACACTATGATGAATTATTGTATTTTCAACAGACATAGACTGTATTTACACAAGGACTACAGCCACTTTTGGATTTTTTTCCTAACAACAACAATAGAGGGATAAAGGTCACTGATGCTTCATTCTTTTATTCTGTTATTTCTAAAATCTTTCTTTTTATCCACAGATTTTTCTGAGTAATGGTTTTAAAAGACTCTTTAAATATCAGTGGATTAAATGAGACCCAGTTTGATAATCATAATGCACAAAGTTTTCTCTGAGTGTGCTTAACACCAGCTTTAGGGAGGATGCCATGCATTTTAGAATAGACTTAGTTTCATTATCATAGATTTCCCCCCCCCCCCCCCCCCGGAATCATTTAGTCACCAAAATATTAATATTAATTTCCCAGATAGTAACCTCCCGGTGGGATAATCTTCTACCAATCCATACGTGGAAGGCAATTTTTCAGATCAACAAATCCTACCATTATTTGATTTGATCTAAGAACAACAATTGAAACAACAAAAACACACAAATATAGTTCTTAAATACATTCTAGTTAAGATTAACGAAAAATAGCTAAAAAATGAAAATAATTTTATGACCAATAGGTGAATCCATCCTCATATGAAACAAATCCAGAATTTTATTCCTCATATAGTGCACTATACTTGCTCACAGATATTGGTGAGTTTCATATATGAAAGGGAGTGAACTTTTATAACCACTTATGTTCTTCACTATCTGATTGCTACAGTACAAAACTGAAGCCAGTACAAATATTCAAGGTAG
Source organism: Eretmochelys imbricata (assembly GCF_965152235.1). NCBI lineage: Eukaryota > Metazoa > Chordata > Testudines > Cheloniidae > Eretmochelys > Eretmochelys imbricata. The sequence continues at coordinate 68,211,728 of NC_135579.1, read as the reverse complement.
TCAGAATTATATCCAAAGATATACTAATGAAAAGGCTCTGAAACTCACTATCTATATAAAGGAGTGTTATTTTGAATGTTAATATTGAAACTATAATGATTCATCTGCCATGAAAAATGCCTCATGAAAATACAGCTGCTAATGCATTTGATCAAACTACCTTTACAATTAAAGCAAACACAATCCCTTAGTCTTTAGCATTTAGCTACCATTTAAGGGAATTAAGCTAGAGACATTAATAATCCATTGTAATATATTAAAACTACAAGGAAAAGGGCTATGTTCAAATATAGGTTCCTAGTGGACTCTAAGGTCCACATGACTGGATCCCTTACTGAATCTACTGCATGCATTACTTCTTCGGAACAAAATGAAGGAGAACAAGAAGTTTTCTACCTTTTAGCTATATGTTTATCCATAAACAGAATACCCATGAAAGTGATCTTTGCATGTAATGTCAGTATGATTGCTTACACACAGATATACACGAAAAGATTTAAATATTGGGCATTGTCAGGGCAATACTGCAGAATCATCATCTAGGCCTAGAACATCCTCTCCCATGGAAATACCTGCAAAGGGATGCAATTTGAGGGAGGAAAATTAATGAGGATTTCCTGGTGGAGTTCTGCTAAATCATTCCAAGTAAGAAGTGGGGCAGAGGTGTCCTACTCCCATCCCCACCACAAGACTAGTAATGAATTGTACTCTCATACTCAGAAACTATGGACCTCAGAAGATTTCTAGAGGAGATCATGGCTAGCCGCATGGAGTTCCCAACCAGCTCCCTGTAAAGTAAAGATGTCCTCTGACTATAGCAGCCCTCTGTATTCTCCTTAAAAGGGGTCCGCCAGTGTGCAGAGGGTCTGAGGATGTGATATTTTATGATGATAAGATAGCTAGGATGTATATTTTATGATGAAATTGCACAGAGTTCTTGGGAATGATGCCCTATCCTGCTCCCACTACAAGCCTGCAAACTTCCCAGCTTCAGCAGAGACCCAACAGCAGAGTCCTGGAGGTCAAAAGGGAGGAAGGGGTTTGCATCAATCATGAAAGGGGAAAGATCTGTGCATGCTGCAGCCTCCCTCTGTAAGGATCTTGAGGGCAAAATCTGACACAAGGTTTTGTCCTTCATGGACAGTAAAGAGAAAGCTTTGCAGATACTGCAAATGAAAAGGAATCAGTTAAAATTCATCTATATTTTGAAATTAATTTATTGCAATCCATTTGTAGTGACTTTCTACAAATATTCATGAAGTCATGAATATTACTAGCATGGATGTTCACAGAAAGGGAATTTCAAAGTTACATGCAAATATATTCATGGCAATATGAATATAAATGTGTACATACAAGTATTAACCAAGCACTGCTATCCAACATGGCACAGACAGTAAACATCACGAAACTGGGGAATTAAGCTACTGAGTTAAAAATGCTCTCTCTCTCTCACACACACTATATACACTGATACTTTCAGTTTGCAAAACCTACATTCCTGGATATCATAGGAGCAGACAGAGTGGCTAAAATAATCAGATAAGTTATCTGCTGAAATCATACACTTAGCTCTAAATAACAACATTTACGTTGTGGCAAATTGCTGGCACTACTTTGATGTATCTTGTGCTTTCTCTTCTTGGGAAGGGTTCAGGGCACCGTTTCTCACCCCTGAACTAGGGTATTAACTGCCCCACTAGTGTCCTAGAGGAGGGGAGTGGAGAGGGAGGGACCCTGGCCCGCCCTCTACTCCGGGTCCCAGTCCAGGGGCCCTAGGGATACCAGTAAACCACTTGAACTAGCGGTTCCTTCCCCTGGGCTACTTCCCTCTCCTGCCCTTCAGCTTCCTGCTTCCCTCTGCACAAACCAGGTGTCCCTTTACCTAGGATCTTGGTCTTCTTAGCCCACCACAGCACTTCTCCAAACTCTCCTCTGCTTCCCTCCAAACTGCTCTCTGCTCCAACACCAATCCACTCTGCTTCAACTCCTTCAAACTGCTCTCTACTCCAGCACCAATTCATGCTGTTTCAACTCCTCCCCTTGTCTAATTGAAGCAGGGGGTTTTTTATCAGGTGACTGGCTTCAGGTGCTATGATTGGCTTCAGGTGCTTTAATTAATCTATAGCAAACTTTCTTCTTTCTACAGGGAATAAGGCTCTTTTCTAACACTCTCCTACTGCCCTCTGGCCATGCTGTATCACATATCCCCCGCCCTTGCTCAACACCATGGAGTTGGGCTACTTGGGATGAGAGGCAGTGCCGTCGTGATAGGCCATCAGCGTTGCTGTGTTGGGTTCCAGCCCTATGCTGTACCCGGAAATGGAAGGGCTGCAGGGATAGGAACCACCTAGTCACTCTTGCGTTCTTCTCCTTGTTTCTGTGCACCCACTGGAGTGGGGCGTGGTCTGTCACGAGGGTAAACCACCGCCCCAGTAGGTAGTAGTGGAGAGTGTCCATAGCCCATTTTACTGCCAGACATTCCTTTTCAACAATGGCATACTTTTGTTCCCTGGGGAGGAGTTTCCGGCTGAGGTACAAGATCGGGAGTTCCTCCTCCCCTACTATCTGCAAAAGGACGGCTCCTAATCCTACCCTTGAGGCATCTGTTTGTAGGATGAAGTCCTTCTTGAAGTCTGGGGCTATGAGTACTGGATGGCAGCAAAGGGCAGTCCTTAAATCTGCAAATGCTCCTTCTGCCACACCAGTCCACTTTACTATCTCGGGGCCTCGAGCCTTTATCAAATCTGTCAATGGCCCTGCTCTTGTGCCGAAATGAGGGATGAATCTCCGATAGTATCCTACTATCCTAGAAATGCTCTGACCTGCTTTTTGCAGACTGGTCGAGGCCAGCCTTGTATTGCCTCCACTTTGTTCCATTGGGGTTTCACCAAATCTCTCCCTACTACATACCCGAAGTATTTGGCCTCAGTTAGTCCTTTCATAAGAGGGTTGGCAGTGAGGCTGGCCTTCCGCAGGGCATCTAGCACCGCTTCTACTTTTCCGAGGTGCATTTCCCAGTCAGGGCTATGGAAGAATATGTTGACTAGATAGGCAGCAGCATACTTGGCATGGGGGTCACAGCAATTTGTCCATAAGTCGTTGGAATGTTACAGGGGCCCCATGGAGTCCAAAAGGGAGGACAGTGTATTGGAACAGGCCATCGGGTGTAGAGAAGACAGTCTTTTCCTTGGCATTCTTGGCCAGGGAATTTGCCAATATCCTTTGGTCAGGTCTAGAGTGGTTAGGTATCGGGCCTCGCCTAACTGATCAACTAGCTCGTCAATGCTTGGTATCGGATAGGCATCGAATTGGGATACTTCATTCAACTTCTGGAAGTCATTGCAAAACCCCAGGGTGCCCTCAGGCTTGGGGACTAGGACGATAGGGCTGGACCACTGGCTGTGGGATTCTTCAATAACCCCGAGTTCCAGCATCTTCTTCACTTCTGTCCTAATTTCGTCCCTTTTAGCTTCCGGTATTCGGTACGGTCTTATCATCATCCTTACTCTGGGACTGGTGAGAATATGATGTTGGACCAGTGTTGTACGGCCCACCTGTGTACAGAACATGTCCTGGTTCCATTGGATCATATCAATGACCTCTGTTCGTTGTTCTGGAGTTAACTCAGAAGATATCTTCACCTGCCCCTGTGGGTCATCTGTCATGCCCGGGCTTCAGTAAGTTGATGTGGTACATTTGCTCTGGCCTTCAGTGGTCTGGTTGTCTGACCTTATAGTCCACCTCCCCAATGGCTTCCACGATCTCATATGATCCATGCCAGCTGGCTAGGAGCTTGCTTTCTGCTGTCAGTACTAGCACCATTACCCGTTCCCCCAGCTGAAATCTCCGTACTTTCATCCGACAGTTGCAATATGTCCGCTGGACCTTTTGTGCTTTTTCCAAATGTTCTCATACTATAGGGGTTACTCGAGTTATTCGCTCTCTCATTTGTGTCACATGCTCAGTGACATTCTTTCCAATCTTCCTTGGCAATATCTAATATTCCGCGTGGGTGGCGCCCGTATAGTAGTTCAAAGGGAGAGAAACCAGTGGATGCCTGGGGGACTTCCCGTATAGCAAACATTAGATTCGGTAGAAGGGTATCCCTGTCTTTTCCGTCCTGTGCTACCACCTTCCGGATCATACTTTTAAGGGTATGATTAAACCACTCGACCAGTCCATCTGTTTGTGGATGGTAGACTGAGGTAAGTATGGCCTGGATGCGGAGTAGGGTACATAAGTCTTTCATTAATTTTGACATGAACGGGGTTCCTTGGTCTGTCAGGATCTCCTTAGGGATGCACACTCTGGAAAAAACCTGGAGTAGTTCTTTTGCTATTGCCTTGGATGTGGGGTTTCTTAAAGGAATGGCTCCTGGATACCACGTGGCATAGTCAAGGATGACTAGTACATTTCGGTGGCCCCGTGCCGATCTTTCCAGTGGGCCCACTACGTACACTGCTATCCTCTCGAAAGGGACTTCAATAATAGGCAAAGGTACTAATGGGGCCCGCAAGTGAGGTCAGCGGCTATGCAACTGGCATTCAGGGCAGGAGGCACAATAGCGCTGGACCTCTGCATGTATTCCTGGCCAATAAAACCTTCTTAATACTCTATCCAGTGTCTTGTCTACTCCTAGATGTCCCCCAAATAGATGACTGTGAGCATCTAGTACTGCCCTTGTGTGTTTCCATGGGAGTAAGGGTTGCTCTACTTCTTCTCCTCGTATTTGCGCAACCCTGTTCAACAGATCGTGTTTGAGCACATAATATGGTCTTGGGCCTTTGGTCTTTCCTCCCACAGGTACGCCATTTACTTCCACTACCTGCTCCCTCACATTCGCATACAGTGGGTCATTGGCTTGGTCCTGCCCGAAATTCTCACATGCGGTACCAATCTGACCTAATTCCAGGGGGGCTGTTTCTACTCCGCCCCGTGGGTTGCCCCTACTTGGTGTTAGGGGGCTTATTCCTTCACCCACTTACTTCCCTGGTCCTTCTCGCATGAACAGAGAGCAACAACACCTGCAGTCCAAAGGTGCAAACAATTCAATGTTTATTGGGGTGAACTTCCAGCAAGCATGATTCCAGTTTCCTTCCTTAGTGTCTCCCTTCCCAGCTCTGACACCACAGAGCCTTACCTGTGACCCTGTTCCCATTTCCCCCCTTATCAAAACATGATTCCAATTCCCCCACCCCCATTCCCTGTTCCCATTCCCCCCCACACCCCACTCACTTCCTGATTGACTGCAGACTATATAGTAAAACTTGAGTTCTGCTTAGCTATACCTTAACCAATCATTTTCCTGAAATTTAACTAACCAATCCTAACATATTGTAACATGATTATGTAACCAATTATATCCCACCACCTTAATTAGTTTACACCCAGCAAACTTAATTATACAGCAGACAGGAACAATCACAGAAGCAGACAGAGATTATACAGACAAACAATAGCAAAGTGGGAACTATAATGAGAAAACAATACAGAGGTGAGGATTTCACATCCCAGCTATTGATAAGTGAGTTCTTGCCAACAGGATGCTATCAGACTAAGTTTCCTTTTACATTTTCTAGGCACTTCCCTTTCTCTGGAGGTGATAGGCACTATCAGGACAGGATTGTATTCCTAACAGCCCTATAGCACCTTATTTCAATGTGACTAGTTTGGAATGTGAGGATGTACTCAATGTACACTCAATGTAGCTAATGTACTCAATGCTTTTTTTGCCTCTGTTTTCACTAACAAGGTCAGCTCCCAGACTGCTACGCTGGGCATCACAAAATGGGGAAGAGATGGCCAGCCCTCTGTGGAGATAGAGGTGGTTAGGGACTATTTAGAAAAGCTGGACGTGCACAAGTCCATGGGGCCGGACGAGTTGCATCCGAGAGTGCTGAAGGAATTGGCGGCTGTGATTGCAGAGCCATTGGCCATTATCTTTGAAAACTCGTGGCGAACCGGGGAAGTCCCGGATGACTGGAAAAAGGCTAATGTAGTGCCAATCTTTAAAAAAGGGAAGAAGGAGGATCCTGGGAACTACAGGCCAGTCAGCCTCACCTCAGTCCCTGGAAAAATCATGGAGCAGGTCCTCAAAGAATCAATCTTGAAGTACTTGCATGAGAGGAAAGTGATCAGGAACAGCCAGCATGGATTCACCAAGGGAAGGTCATGCCTGACTAATCTAATCGCCTTTTATCATGAGATTACTGGTTCTGTGGATGAAGGGAAAGCAGTGGATGTATTGTTTCTTGACTTTAGCAAAGCTTTTGACACGGTCTCCCACAGTATTCTTGTCAGCAAGTTAAGGAAGTATGGGCTGGATGAATGCACTATAGGGTGGGTAGAAAGCTGGCTAGATTGTCGGGCTCAATGGGTAGTGATCAATGGCTCCATGTCTAGTTGGCAGCCGGTGTCAAGTGGAGTGCCCCAGGGGTCTGTCCTGGGGCCGGTTTTGTTTAATATCTTCATAAATGATCTGGAGGATGGTGTGGATTGCACTCTCAGCAAATTTGCGGACGATACTAAACTGGGAGGAGTGGTAGATACGCTAGAGGGGAGGGATAGGATACAGAAGGACCTAGACAAATTGGAGGATTGGGCCAAAAGAAATCTGATGAGGTTCAATAAGGATAAGTGCAGGGTCCTGCACTTAGGACGGAAGAATCCAATGCACCGCTACAGACTAGGGACCGAATGGCTAGGCAGCAGTTCTGCGGAAAAGGACCTAGGGGTGACAGTGGACGAGAAGCTGGATATGAGTCAGCAGTGTGCCCTTGTTGCCAAGAAGGCCAAGGGCATTTTGGGATGTATAAGTAGGGGCGTAGTGAGCAGATCGAGGGACGTGATCGTCCCCCTCTATTCGACATTGGTGAGGCCTATTCTGGAGTACTGTGTCCAGTTTTGGGCCCCACACTACAAGAAGGATGTGGATAAATTGGAGAAAGTCCAGCGAAGGGCAACAAAAATGATTAGGGGTCTAGAACACATGACTTATGAGGAGAGGCTGAGGGAGCTGGGATTGTTTAGCCTGCAGAAGAGAAGAATGAGGGGGGATTTGATAGCTGCTTTCAACTACCTGAAAGGGGGTTCCAAAGAGGATGGCTCTAGACTGTTCTCAATGGTAGCAGATGACAGAACGAGGAGTAATGGCCTCAAGTTGCAGTGGGGGAGGTTTAGATTGGATATTAGGAAAAACTTTTTCACTAAGAGGGTGGTGAAACACTGGAATGCGTTGCCTAGGGAGATGGTGGAATCTCCTTCCTTGGAAGTTTTTAAGGTCAGGCTTGACAAAGCCCTGGCTGGGATGATTTAACTGGGAATTGGTCCTGCTTCGAGCAGGGGGTTGGACTAGATGACCTTCAGGGGTCCCTTCCAACCCTGATATTCTATGATTCTATGATTCTATGTGACCGTTGGCTTCCCAGCTTATGGCTGCCTCTGCTGCTTAGCCAAAGATCTTAGCTTAAGCACAGGGCCTCAGACTGTCACAGTAAGAGAAGGACCTTACACCATCAGACAAGTGATTTTGATTCTTTCTTTTATACCCCTAACTAGCCAAGTGATAAGAATACACATAAATTCTTAGATTATAGGCCTTTACAGATAGGCCTGAATATCTATATCCTAACACTTGGGCTAGGAACTGCCTCCGAGTCCTCACTGATTTGAATTATCTCCTGGAGTTCTCGACAGTCCGGGGCCTTGGGTTTGGGACTGGCTTCCTGGTTTGCCGTGTCTCACCCCCTGGGGTCTGGAACAGTTTGCGGGCTACCAGCTGTCTTTCCACAAGGGAGACCAACTGATCATAGATGGAGGAGTCATTCTGGCCAACCCAAGCCCAGAGGCATGGTGGTAGCCCCCTCATATACTGGTCCAGTACCAGGAGCTCCATCATCTTCTCAGAGCTGAGGACCTCAGGGTGCAGCCACTTCTGGGTCAGGTGGATCAGGTCAAACAATTGCGATCGGGGTGTTTTGTCCTCCGTATACTGCCACTTATGGAACCTCTGGGCTCACAACACCTTCGTTACTCTGGATCTGGCCAGGATCTCTGCCTTCAGCTGGGGGTAATCTGCTGCAGTCTCCGCAGCCATATCATAGTAGAACTTCTGGGCCTCCCCACACAGGAACGGGGCGAGGATACCAGATCTCTGATCTTGGGGCCAGGCCTCCCGCAGGGCTGCTCTTTCAAAAGCCAGGAGGTATGCCTCCACATCATCCTCCCGTGTCATTTTCTGTAGGCAGTGGCTGGCCCGAATGGTCCAGGTCCCATCACAGTTGCGGTTCAGATCCATAAGGGCCTTCATCTGGTTCATCAGCTCTTGCAGCAGGGCTCGGTCCTGGGCAGCCTGACTCATCAACAGACGATTAGTCTCCTGCTGCATCCGAGTCGCCTCCTGTTGGGCAGTTGCTTGGACCCGGGTAGCCTCCTACTGGGCTGCGGAGACTTGTATTAGAGCCTTGACCACGTCATCCATCTTAGGGATGGGAGAGTTTTGGCTAACCCTGGTTTAAGTCCCCAGCATGTAGATCCCACCTCTGACACCATGTGTGGCAAATTGCCAGCACTACCTTCATGGGTCTTGTGCTTTCTCTTCTTGGGGAGGGTTCAGGGTACCTTTTCTCACCCCTGAACTGGGGTATTAACTGCCCCACTCGTGTCCTAGAGGAGGGGAGTGGAGAGGGAGGGACCCTGGCCCGCCCTCTACTCCAGGTCCCAGCCCAGGGGCCCTAGGGATAGCAGTAAACTGCTTGAACTAGCGGTTCCTTCCCCTGGGCTACTTCCCTCTCCTGCCCTTCAGCTTGTGGGGCTTCCTGCCCTCCCTCTGCACAAACCAGGTGTCCCTTTACCTAGGGTCTTGGTCTTCTTAGCCCACCACAGTATTTCTCCAAACTCTCCTCTGCTTCCCTCCAAACTGCTCTCTGCTCCAACACCAATCCACTCTGCTTCAGCTCCTCCAAACTGCTCTCTGCTCCAACACCAATCCACTCTGCTTCAGCTCCTCCAAACTGCTCTCTGCTCCAACACCAATCCACTCTGCTTCAGCTCCTTCAAATTGCTCTCTACTCCAGCACCAATCCACGCTGTTTCAACTCCTTCCCTTGTCTGATTGAAGCAGGGGGGTTGTATCAGTGACTGGCTTCAGGTGCTCTAATTAATCTATAGCAAACTTTCGTCCCTCTACAGGGAATGAGGCTTCCTTCTTACACTCTCCTGCTGCCCTTTGGCCATGCTGTATCACGATGTCTATAGCTATGTATTTCAGGGTAATGTGGGTAACAGGTGTTTGCTGCCTCAGAGAAAGCAATGAGTCTTTTTAATATTAGACCACGATTCCACAAGTTCACTTTACACACATGTAAGTGCAGAATCAGATCTATGTTTATCTTTTCACTGAGGTTCAACAATTTTTAACCTGCGTTTTCTATATAACAGATATATTGGCACACAATCATCTTTATTCCCTGAGAAAAACACCTGGCTAATGAAAGTAATTCGTCTTTTAGTTCATTGCCTCTCTCATCTCCTAGGTTAAGCTCGGTATAAGAAAAGTGGTGTGATAGCCAAGTGTAGGTATGTGGGCCAACACTCACCAATGTAAATGAACTACTGCAATTTAAACCATCTGAAATTCTGGTCCATGAAGTTTGCGGATGGGATTTCCAAAAGTGCGTTGCACTGACTCCTATGGAAGCAGAATTAGGCCAAAGGCAAGTTCTCTGAAAACACTAGTCCTAAATATTTAGAAAAAATAATGTTGTGTTACCACCAAGTGACTGACATATCTGAGTTGCTTAAAAATCTAAGCTATAGTACTTTATGTTTAATACAAATAAGACCCTACAGAGGAAATTAATTTAAGCACTAAACCTGTAAGTAGCTTGCAGGATGGAATGTTAGGGCATATCATATGCAGTATGATAGACAATATCACATGCAACATGACTGTAGCTGTGTGAGCTTAAGTAAACTTCTGGGAGGTAAAAACAAAGACATACCTCTTTGCAAAATACTGTTAAATATTTTTGGCTTCTAAAAAATTTGCTGCCTGATTAATACCATTTTCATCACCTTTGTGAAAGGCAAGAGTGACATCTATTGGTCAGCCAAGTTCTATGAGGAGGGCATGTTGTTGATATTTTAAACATTTCAAGCGGGGAAGATTGATGGGAGTGCATATTTCTATGCCCTGTTGGTAGAAATATGTTCTATGGGAGGGGAGGGGAGGGGAGGGAGGGAAAGCAAAGAAAAACCCACGCTGCTCTGTGACATTTTGATTAGTGTGGTATTCCTATATTGCACACTCAGGGGTTTGGGCTAATGTCTCAAACTAAATTTAACTTCTAACAAAAAGATCTAAGAATGTATTTTTACAGCAAAATTCAATTCTGTACTTCTAATCAGGTGACAGATAACTACAAATTGCCTTGGCAAATTATACTAGCTTCACTGAAAGCAGAATGGTGCAAATGCAGAATATTTCACTTCAGAATTTGGCTCTGGCAAACCTCTGTTCCCAGTTTATTTCATGCCATCTGACCAGTCTGTACTGTTACCTCATTAGCTGTCCTTTACAGTTTACCAAGATAATAAATAAATAAATATTTTCTCAGAGGCATCAGGTCTCCCTAAGGAACAACATATGAGACCATTTATTTCAAATCAACTATCCATATTGTGGAAAGTACAATTCAATGTTTTATATCAATTAAACACAAACAAGCGTGTAGATGAAGAAATATACTTTCCCCACCTACAACAGTTTTTTATTTTAACATGCACTTTTGTCATGAAAATAGGTTGCTTGCTTTTAAAATTTCATCTGCTCTTTATCTGAAATCATAATCCTGTGGCTGTGACATCACAATCGGTTACCGTGGAGATGATTATGGTGCTGAAAATAGAGGATTATTACTCCAGGTGAGGAATAAATTGCAGGAGTGGATGAACTACAGTAAGAAACAAAGATCCTGTTATTTGTGAAAAGCCTTTAGCAATAACAAATGAGTAGACAAAAGGACGGTGGTTGATACACAAGCAGAATTGTTTAAGTAGAATGTTTCCCACAAGGCATCTGCTGCTCTTTCAAACACAAAAGTATATTTAAGTAGAGCTAAAATTGGGGAAAAATAAGCAGGAAGAGAACATTCAAAGTTAGGACAAACTCTTACTCCCTAATTCATTTTGTTGGGTTGTTCCAATATATTACAACATATGTGTCATGTGATCACTCTCTAAAACCCTGATTCAGGAAAGCACCAAAGTACAGTTCTTAACTCTAAATTAAAGTTAAGCATGTACTTTGGTGCTTTCCTGAATTAGTGACTGAATTGTGACTTCTATAAAAGTTAGATACAGCTAGATGGGGTTTCTGTTAAATTATCCAGCTATTTAAAATATCACTTCTCTCTCTGTATTCACAAGGCCATATATTTAGAATTATGGTGCTTTAATGGAAAACCTAAAAGGAATAATTTTGTATACTGCTCTGGAAAAGCTAGGTTCTCTGAATCCCCATGCAATCACACAGTATAGACAGTGCAAGAGTCTCTACTATTATTGGCGAGTGGAGGAGTAGATCAGCTCTTCTCCCATACTGACTCACTATGATGTGATCCATTCTAACGATGCACCAACCTGAGGAGGTTATAAAGGCCACTGCCTTGCACTTTCAGCTCCAAGTGGATGGTTACCCATACACTCAGAGGTACCTGAATTTTCCTAAGGGCAGTTCAACAGATCAACACATAAAACAACTGCATTCATATAATGTACCTTTCTTCCCTGGGGAGATGGAGTGATTGATTGATTGACTGATTAATTACATTTATTGAACCACAATACCCACACTCTGCAATGTCACATCTCATTTCTAATCTGGTTGTTGTCACAGCGGGGTTATTTACTGGACATGTTGTTTAAGATCCATATTTTTGTGGCAGACATAAAATGTCTACAAACTAGAGGAAGATAAAGAATAGTAGCAGAACACAAAGCTACAACAAGGAGGGCTATATGTCAGCCAACCAGAATGAGGGAAGGGTAGCCCAGTGATCTAAGCAGGCATTGGGAACCAAGGAGTAGGGCAGGAGTTTTCAGAACAATTTTTTTAGTGGCCTCAGAGTGTGGCCACCAACTCTTGCTGGTGGCCGCTCTCATATTTTTTTCCTAAAATACTTGTGGGCTGAAGTATGAAGCCCTGTGTCCAGATCCCAAAGTCCCATGGACAAGGTATGAGGCCTGGGGATGGAGCCCGAAGCCATGCAGCTGGAGCCCAGGGCTGGAGCCTGATGCCCCATGGCCAGAGCCTGCTGCCCCGTCTCCCCAGGGCTGAAGCCCAAAGCCTGAGTCCCACCACCCCTGTGAAGGTGGGGAACTCACCAGCTGCCTGCTCCTTCAGCGCTGTGCCCCAGGTGTCTCCAGAGGGGGGCAGGGTCCAACCCCTACTGGAAGCCCTAGCAACCAACACCACGGCAGTGCATCCAGGAGCAACAGGGAGGGGCTGCTACTTTGCCACTCCTTCTTCCCCTCCCCCCAACCATAGCCCAGGAGGCTGTGGCTGCAAGAAAAGCCCCTGGTGGCTACATTTGAGAAATGCTGGATTAGGGTCACAGCCAGTTGTCGAAAGCTAGAGCCCAGGGTCAAGCCAAAGGTCAGGAGCTAGATGTCAGAGCCAAGGGTCAAGCCAGAGTCCATAGTCAGATACCAGAAGGACAGGTCAAACTGGAGGTCAGGAACTGAAGGAAGCAGGGTTCAAGGCCGGGGCAGCAGGAACAAGGTAACACAGCTGCAGGCACAGTGGTGGGTATGAACATTGAGCAGCCAGTGAGCTGCTGCTGCTAGTGGCTTAAGAGCCAGCCTGCTGGCCCCTCCAGTCAATCAGGTGACATGGCCAATGAGGCACCATGGCCAATCAGGCAGCCTGCTGAAGGCCAGCTGTTCTGATGAGGCTGCCTGGAGACTAGCTCTGCTGCAGGTCTGACTCCTGACACTGTAGGTTAGTCATCAGCAGCAATGCACATTATAATATTGATCATTCTCATTGAAGTGAGTTGTACCAGAGAATGGAATCACTTACTGGAAGTGTTATAGCACAAAGGCAGATTGAAACTTAGGTTTCCCCAAGTTTTGCAGAGTAATGGTGGATGTGTACTTTGCACAACATTAGATCTAAATAAAAGGTGAATTCATTTTCTCACCATAGATGAGCTAAGCAAAGACCCTATGGGTATGTCTACACTGAAATGTAAGCCTTGGGTTAGTAGAACTTGAGTTAGAAGACCCTGGGTTTGTTAACCTAGGGCTTGAGAGTCTACACTCATTTGTAGCCCTCGGTCTACATTGCATTATACTGGCCTGAGTCCAACTCCCTATATCTCAGGCTCTCTAGCACGCTCCCAAAATGTGGCCTCTCTAGCCCTTTATTCATGGGGTAGTGTGGGAAAACTTGACTGTCTACAGAACTTGATTGTCCAAAGGACAAAAAGTTAGCCTGGTGGGGTTCTTGGATACTTTGGGTGGACTCCCAGAGCACAGATCCAATGGGGCTGCAGCTACACTGCAAAGCAATAGGGCTTGAACCCTGAGTCCGGCTTCATTCAGGCTTGGACCCTCCACTCCCGTGAGGTCTTGGTAGCCTGAGTCTGAGCTGTGGATTGTCGCAAATTGTGTGTAGAAGAAAATGGGGAGGGTGGGCTTGAGTCTGAATTCAGGCCCTGTTTTTGGACAAAAATTCTGAGTTCAAGCACACTCTTGACACGCCACAAGCAAATCATTGCTATTATTAAGATCAACAGTAAATATCTGGAACAAGTTCAGTACATCTTGCAATCAGAAGAACCTATAGAACTTGGATATAAATGGAAAGAAATATTTCTTGTCATTGTTAGTTGGTTCTTGATTGTTTCTTGAAACTATGCAAGACATGTGCATCCTTTGGCCCTGTAATGCTTAAAAAATTCAGGAAGGGCTTGATCCTGTCTATTTAAGTCAAAGGAAAGATTCACATTTATTTCAACGGATTTAGCATCAGGCCTTAGGCCCAGCTCCTCAGAGGTATTCAGGTGCCTATTTGCCTCTTTAGGTATCTAACTCCACCACTCAAACAACATTAACATTTTCTCAGTAGCCTAACATTTAACTGCTCAGCTGCCACCTAACCACATAGTCACCTAAATTTCCACTGGTTGGCATTTTCAAAGAGGTGTAATTCCTGACACTGTCAGAGCTAACAAGAAGCTCAGAGCCTTCGCTCAAGCCAAAACCCTGGAGGCCTTGAAGCAGAATTCTTAAACTAGGCAGGAGAATATCTATCTCAGCAGTGGGGGTATGAACATGCCTAAGACCTGACACCTATCAGACCCCACAGCAGGAGGCCCTGGATATAGGCCACCAGTGTGGGGGTGGGGATGGGGGAGAAGAGGGCAGCACAATATCCACCCAGAAAACGGGCAGGAGCACAGAGAAATGTAGGGTGCGTATGAGCAGGAGAAAGACTATTTCAGCTGCAAAGGCTACTTATTGTGGCTGACCTGCCTTAGGTTCCTAACTCCAGGAGAGGGTTCGCAGCTGAAGATCCCAAGTAGGGAGGTGCTTATCTCTGGTGCATTAGCTAGGTGCACCAGGTCAGCCACAGCACCTAACCTCCTCTCCCCACTCCTCTCTTCAGCATTTCCTATTGGCTAGCTTAGGCAGCTCCCTGCTCAGCTTGGCTAGCTTCTGAGGACCCATTCCTGAGGCATCTGACTCTCCCCAGGCACTGTATGAGGAGCCTGGGTGCCTAGCTTGTGGCTGAGGATTTCACTAGGCAGCAGGCCACCTAGCGGTTGGGCTTTGCAATGCTGAGCAGAAAAATGCCTAACTACCTTCGAGGGCTTAAATCTTCCAGCTTCATTTGCTATATATGTCTCAATCATCCAAGTTAAAATGACGGAGAGCACTTTAGCCTTCAATGCTGACTTGATACAAACACTGAGTCTTATTTGTGTGCTTTCATGAAGTTTTCTTGTTTAACACATGCTTTTCTAGTCTCCTCTACTTACCTTGGGACTTCTTCCAGTGCATGGTCTTGTCCAGCCTGGTGAACAGTGCAAATTTTCTCAGTAGCCTAACAAGAAGAAAATTAGATAGCAATAATACATTCGTAATCCATAAACCACTACAGACTTCCTGCAAGAGGAAATGTAAAGGAAAGAAAAGAAAAATGAAAGAAGAGATAGAGAGAAATCGGGAGAAGGGAGACCTATGCACTGCTTGTGTTAGCCAGAACGGGTCCCTCTGCTGAAGACCTGGCAAGGTTTCACAGGTTCGATTTGGTTTGGTTTCTAAATAATGGCTTTCTGCAATCTCTCCTGCTCTCTCTCAGCACATTCAATTAACACACCATAGTAGAATACTTTAAAAACACCGTATTTCACCTACTTTGCTGCCTGTGCAGCGGAATGAACAACCACTAGAGAGGGAATGACCTTGTTCTATCAGCACTGAAATGGCTTAAATATTTGTGGCTGATATTGTGTGTCCCCAAAATTTTAGGACAAACTGTTGCAGTCCCACTGCAAAGGACTTATTCAACCAGCACACATTTATTTTTCTTCAATTACATTTATATTACAGGGGCAAACTCTGAAATGTCTAATTTATTTATTGTCCAGCAAATATCCCCACTTCACAAGCTTTCAAATTACTGAACAATTTTGACACTATTGATGTTTTGTAGTACACACATGAAATTGGTAATTATAAATGATGTTGCCCTTATCTGGGCCTAATGAGTTTTCCATTTGTGATTCATTCAATTTTCCTGTCTTAGGTAAACTGAATAAATCATGCATAATCGAAGCACCAGAGGCTCTTTAGTATGCTTATTATCATTATTATTACTCCATTGTGCTAGGTACTGTACAAACACAGAACAAAAAAATGGTCCCTTCCCCAAAGATCTCACAATCAAGCATAAGACAAGAGACAATGGATGACTACAGACAGATGGGGGAGTACAAGGGAACCATGAGACAATATTGGTCAGCATGGCGGATAGAGGTCTTGGCACCCTAGTGGCCTACCTACTTCTATCTTATTAATCAGGAAGGTGTTAATTCCTCCCAAGAGCCCTGGATAGGGCAATTCTGAAGCTACACAGTGGAGGATCCTGTGGGTAAAAGTCATACACATTCAAGTTTCTGAGACTGGCAAAGTACAGTAATGGGATTTTTTTAATTTCATTTTCACCTTCAAAGTTTCTCATTCTTCTCTCCATAACTTGAGCAGAACACTTGAATATCATCTAATAGAGCAGTACTCATTTTTATTATTTATATTTAAATGAAGAGCCTATGAATAGCTTATTATTATTATACTTATACTGTAGTAGCACTTTGAAGCCTCAATCAAGAATTCAGGGCCCATTGTGCTAGGCACTAATACACACACACAATTAAAAGATGGTCTTTGCTCCCAAAGAGCTTAAAAATCTAAGTAGGAGATGAAAGGCCACAGGTATACAGAACAACCAAAAGGGGAAGCAAGAGAAAACAGTGAGATGATTGTGACAGGCAAAGCAAGCAGCAATAACAGTTCTAGGTAGTTTAACAGTAATTAAAATATGCAACATTAAAACTAAAATCTATATTCATACTTACTCCACATAGTATTTGTCTGTTGTGATCAGACTAATCATAGCCACCTTAATCCCTCAAGTTCAACTCCACCACCAAAGTTTGAGAAACTAAAGATGTGTGTAACAGTATCTGGCAACTTAATCTAGGCTCTGGAGGATGAAAGAAAAGAGTTCTACAACTAAATCTGGGGGGTTGGTTCTGGCCAGCCTTGAATAAAATATGGTGAGCATAATAATTAGCAGATGTATCATTCAATATTACAAATGTTATGATTATCAAATGTTCCTGGGGATTGTTATGACAGCCAAGTCTCCAGTACATAGCACATTAATCAGACTATCAAGGAAGAAAACCAGCCAACAATTGCTTCACCAGCAGAGTGTAGAACTCGGAAAGCAGCAAGAACATACTGGATCTGAGCACTCTCTCTCACTCACTTTCTTTTAAAACAGAACAAAACAAAATAAAATCCACTTTATTTAACATGGACTCCAAGTATTACTAAAAGCAAAGAGTCCCCCTAGAGAATGGATGTTTTTACTAATTGTATTTAACACTTTATAAATAAGCCAAGGGGCAATTGAATCATCCTGTGAAATTACAGTGGTTAGGATGTATTCCCCACTGGAGTTTGGGAAAGTGCTTTTCTTGTATTGCCTCAGGCTCCAGTAGGATCATCCCATCCTTGGTATAAAACAGAATTTGTCAATGCCATGCAATGTGCTTGATGCCCCTCAAGAAACAAAATCACCTACATCTGCAGAGAAACCTCCCCAGTGCAGAATATACTTGCTTCTTTGTTTTCACTGAAGTATTTAAATTAAAGTAAGACTTCATTAAAAATGAACTAATCCATGTGAAAATACATAACACATCCTAAAACAAAGTCAGAAGCGGGGGTGGCAACTAGTCTAGAAAATTATATACAGGTAGATGACTACAGATCTAACGGTACAGTTCACCTCTATAATCACAAACATATGATACATCAAACATTTGATGATACAGGAGCTCACCCAAAGTGGAGACTATTAATAAAAATAAACTGAAAAGATCATATAAGCAAAAAAGCCAAGTATTTTCTCCATCAGACAGCCAATGCCTCTAAGACAAAACCTCCCCACAGGCAGCAAGCGACAGCAATAATTAATGGTTCACAGTGCTTCTGTGCTTCTTGTGTTGCAGTGGAGAGAATGTAGGCAATAAAGTGAAAGACAAGATACAAGATATCAGGCTACCGAAGAAGACTGTAACTGGCAGGGAATCGGGGATTCCAAACCAAAATGTCAAAAAGAGGTTTCCTGATTTTCTCCAATGTATTTGAGGGCCACCAAAAGCATTGATTGCAAGGCAGGGTGATTCAGTGGATAAGACTCTGGACTGTAAGCCAGAAGACTACTGTGTTCCATTCCTGACCTATTGTGTGACCTGGAGTATGTTACTTCACCTCTCTTTGCTTCTGTTGTGTGTCCCACCCTTTGTCTTGTTTATTTAGATTGCAAATTTTGACCGACAGGGACTATGTGTTTGTACAACGTGTTTGTACAATTCCTAGCACGACAGGGCTCAGATCTCAGTTGGGGACTCTAGGAATCACCCTAACACAAAAAGTAAACAACTATAGTAGTGGCATATGGTGAAATTGGCCATCAGACAAAGAATTCCAGATCACTCAGATAATTATAGTTCACAGCATTATTAGGTCTTATTCTCCTTTATACTTTTCATCTCACCCACATATTATAACATAACAATGTGGAGTTAACTTTTAAAGGGGTGCAAGAGATATTTTCAGGTTTCAGGGTTTTCAAATGCTAAAGACTTGCTTGCAACCACCATGAAAAAAAGGGAGCAAAGTAGGGATTTAGAATGGAGTTTTTCAGACAGTGATAGTTTTATGCTTATCTGACCTATGTGGTGGTGTTTATAGCTCAACACTTCAAGAATCCTCACTGCAGTCACACACACACACACTCACGCATAGTTGTGTTCCAGTGATCACCCTGTGCCAGTAAGCAATGGCAGAAATTAAATTTACCAAATGAATTTCTCTACTTGGGAAGAGTCTCATTGGTTCTGAATACTTGACTTCTGAAGTCCATGTTGGTGAGGGCCATCAGAAGCCAAAGAGGTGAAAGGGGAGTTTCCACTGTATGGGGAAAGCAGGTGGAAATAGGCTGGAGGTGAGACTCTCATGAATGCATAGAGATGGAAGGACCTGGTAATAGGAGTGAAGGGACTTGGATGGGATATCACACTTTACTATGCATAGGGGCTGGGCAAAGCCTAGTATCAGACCTGCTTTCCAAACTTTTTTCATGGCAGTTAGGTTGCCACTCACTCTCACAGGAAACCAAGACATCAGCAGCCTTTTTTTGTTAGCAATTGCCTCAAACGCTGTTGAAATAAAGTGTGTGAAATTTTGGCACCACTGAAGTCAGTGGGAGTTTTGCCATTAACTTCAAAAAGATAGAATACCCTTTTTGCCTTAGACGGACATATCAGGGGCTTTCCAGTGTCTAACTTTTAAGGCTAATCAATACTCTTTATGGTGTACACCTTCAAACCTGTCATGTTGAGTGGATTAATTATGTGATACACAGACTCAGTACTAGGTTCACAGTGATGTGGAAAACCACCTTATCTATATGAGATAATAGCCTCTTCATGCTTCATTTACTGGTTGGGAATTACACTGGGCATAGAGGTGGAATTAAATAATTATATTGCTTAAGAATTATTCCCTCTTGCCAACAAAAGACCATTTGTTTGATTGTAGGAAATTATATTCTATAATAGTCATAAAAGCCCTGTCTACACTGTGTAGAAAAATGGAGAGCTTTCGTAGACATGGATCTTTCATTTTTCACCTTCAAAATTTGGGGTTGGGTAGGAAGCTGCAATAGAACTCTGCAAAAGAGACAATAACTGTAACTTCAGAGGAATGTTGACATGTTACTTTCACTTTTGTGCTCCACTGTAGCAGAGCCCTTCTTGAAATGACCCAGAAAGATGTGTTTTTTTCTCCTTCCCCCATCCGATACGGACAGATGGATATACCAGGGAACACTGAGACTTTGAAAAACAAGTTTCAGAGTAGCAGCCGTGTCAGTCTGTATTTGCAAAAAGAAAAGGAGTAATTGTGGCACCTTAGAGACTAACCAATTTATTTGAGCATAAGCTTTCATGAGCTACATCGGTGCACCCTGCTCAAATAAATTGGTTAGTCTCTAAGGTGCCACAATTACTCCTTTTCTTTTTTTGAAAAATTAATTATGCACCTCACCTAACTTGCTCCATTCTGATTTTGTGGAGAAATCCAAGGTGCGCACAGATGCCCATGAACCAAGCCTCAGGCCAACCTTGGTCAATCTGGTGTGAAACATTTAGTCACATTTCCCTGACACAAACTAACAATGATATAAGGAAAACATTGTATAATGGAAAGAGAAAATGTTACTCTTATTTAGGAGATCAGGAAAGTGGAAGCATATTCTTCAGAGACCTGTTTCAGAAACAGGTCTTTTCTCAATCCATAATATTTTAGATCCCAAACAAATGATATCTGGTAATACCTGAGGGCCCAACTGTGTAATACACTTCTATTCTGGTCACACATTCTCTATAAATGAATTTCAATTTGATTTCAAAGCTTACAATGTTTTGCTTCTTATTGAAAAGACTTCCTAGTATTTTCTGGTTTCACATCTACTATCTGTAGTTTAAAATAGAGATTTATTGAATGCTTCAAGATTGAAATGAGAGAGAGAGAGAAATGTATGGTTTGTGGGAGGGTGTTGGTTTGTACTGTAGGGAAATATGATATGGTGGGATGTGGGATGAGAATGTAAATGTGTATTATTATGTGTTGTTGTGAAGTTAGGCAGTGTGTGGGTGGGTTGGTTAGTGTTTACACTGATGAGAAATGCACTTGTGAAGTCTTAATAGCTGATACATGTAAACATTTACAAGTGGAGCAGAGCAGGGGACTGTGGTGGGGTGCATGAGGTGTGGATAGTAAGGTCTAGGAATCTGGCTGAGGAGCCAAGGAGCTAGTCTGGACAGTGGGAATGGGAAGCCAAGAAGTCAAGTAACTCTCTCAACCAAGATACCCAGTTAGCCCCTCATGACCATTCCCCTGTTTTGCCTCCAGCCCACTGCCTCTCTCAGCTTCCAGTGACCTGTTAAGTATCACCAAAGGAAATGCTGACTAGCAAAATTCATCATTCTGAGATTGCTGTCTGGTTGACAATAGGATGTATACTAGCCACTGAAAGTACCTCTCCTATTTTCATCAACCATCTTCAGATACTAGCTCTACTGGGGGAGCACCTTCCATGAGTGGCGGACACTCTATGTGCTGCTAGAGTGCAGCCTCAGTCCAAGGAACCTTACCTGGGGGTCTCTGGACTGGAGATCCCCCTGGTGAGCCTTAAGGCTGGAAAGGGGATATAAGTAGACAGGAGAGAGAGGGAGGTAGAGTGAGAAGCTGGCTGACTTATCCATGGAGCATAAGCAGTACAGCTGAGGTGCCAGTTAAGGCCGTGAAGTGCTCATGCATCAGTACTTCATCCCTGGTGCTATAAGGTAGTTGTTTTATTTTCCATTGCTTCCCTTGGTGAGAACAAAAGTACTTATGATGAAGAATGCTCAATGTTATTATTTGAATCTAAAATATGTATGATAGAGCTTGTCAAAAATAGGAAGAACCAGTGAATATTTGCTGAAATTGGAAATACATGAAAATATATTGAAAAGTCTAGACTGGAAACATTTTTGACCTGCTCTAATATAGATGGTGAGGGTGGGATTTTCAATAGCCCTGCATTGGCCAAACCCTCAGTGGTAAAGCTCTCACTGATTTCACTGTGAGCAGAGTTAAGCCAATGATGGGGCAGCACTCCAGTATTTTCACATCCAGGAAGTTCTGGTGCTGAGCAAGTTCCTGACAATGGAAGCTCTGATACATGCAGGAACGGTGATGTTGGTGTGGTGGCTGCTTCTCACTAGGGGAAAGAACCTATTTATATTTTAGAGTTGTCATTTTGGCCCTTTAAGCCACTGTGAGGAGAGAAATGAAATTCTGGAGCCCACAAGCAGCTGTTGTGCCCTCTTCAGGCTCTATTTTAGACTAGTGGTGGGAGGGGAGGTAGGTCCTTTTGTATCTCTGTGGCCGTGAAGTGGGGAAGAAGATTTTTCAATTGCTTTGGCTTGCTATTCATGCCTTCATTTCAATTCAAGGTCTTCATTTTGGTCTGCAAAGGCCTCATAAGGTCTCATCCTGGCTATCTGAGTTGGTTTTGCATCCTCTGTGCAGCACCAACAGACAAAGTCATAGCTGGGCACTCAAGCCAGCAGTCCCCAGATTTAAATGATCTGGGACTCTAGCCTAGACACCCTCAGTGCAGGGCCTTTGATTCTGGCATACACTTCTCCTATTAGTTTGATGCAGACAAAGTTTGTAAGTCTTTAGGACCCAGTGCAAGACCCATCACTTTTTCAAAAGCATTGGTAGAGAGGAGGGAGCTAGAACATTCTATTGGAGAAGAATGTATTTTTATTATTGAACATAATTAGAAATATAGTTTTATTAGAAAAAAGAAAAGGAGTACTTGTAGCACCTTAGAGACTAACCAATTTATTTGAGCATAAGCTTTCGTGAGCTACAGCTCACTTCATCGGAAAGCTTATGCTCAAATAAATTGGTTAGTCTCTAAGGTGCCACAAGTACTCCTTTTCTTTTTGCGAGTACAGACTAACACGGCTGCTACTCTGAAACCATTTTTTATTAGAGTAGCTCCTAAAAGGGCCTTATCAAAAACCAAGGCCCATTTTTCAAGGCACTGTACATTCATGCAATTAAAAGAAAATCCCCTGCCAGAAAGTCCTTATAGTCTATATAATCTTGGTTTTTAAGTTTAAAAAAATCATTTTTGCTATATTGAGATTTTTTTTAAAAAAATGCACCAAGACCCTTTGGTATGGACGTATTGTATAGATCCCCGAAACAAATTGCTCTGCCTCAATATAAGGAACTAAACAGTACGCTATTTTATGAGGCATTGATACAAATCAGAATATTGTATGTCATTTGAGTACTAGAGCCATGCTCCTTGGCTTCTAAAACTTAAAAAAACCCACAACTGATGTTCATACAGAACACTACTAACCTTCTGAAGTTGTCATGGTGAGACACAGACATATTTTAACATTACAACATAGCCCTCCCATTACCTAAACTAAATGCCTCTCCAATTAGACATTCAAACATTTATTTTCAATTAAATCAAATAGAGTTTAGGATGACTTTTGTTTTCCAGACAGACTGAAAATAACCCCATTATATTGTTTTTGGAGGTTAGAGTGGAACTAGATACTCTCCGCCAACTGCTCACAAGAGAGCAGCAATTACTACCTATAGGGCTTTTTGTTCTCACTAACCGAAAATATCCGCTTCTGATGCAGCAGTGATAAACTGCTGCTGGGAGTCTATTTAAGTCTGATTTAAAAAAGATGGAGAAAAAAAACTGGAAAAGCATGGCAGATTGCACTTTTATGGTACTTATAAGATGATCTTATCCTCACTGCAATATAGCCATTATATGGATTATGTTTGAAGTGGGGCAGGAAGGTCTGTTTCAGAACTGCATTATCTAAAGTACCATAAAGCATTTTTTTTCTTTTAACATTGGTGGCAGAAACTGTTGAAACTTTTTTCTTGTCTATGTACTCACCTACCTAATGTGCCTGGCATTTATCTATATCTACTAAAAATGCCAAAGAGATCGTTACTGAGTTTATTATATAATACTTTATTATATAGTCAGCATTTTTAATTATAAGCCTGCAGTTTAACATAGATCCATGAGACAGACATGGTAGCATTCAAGCAGATGTTTAATCACCCAGCCACCCAAAAAGCCTTTGTGTCTGGGGTAGGAGACAGGGATTAAGATGCAAACAAGTATATCCTATATATTAAAGTAATCATTAAAATACAAATCAGAACAGCAATCCATGGGGGCCTATTATATTAGTAGAGATATAAATAGATTTAATACATGTTTGGAATGAAAAGAAAAATATTTTAAATAGTGGCTGGTACATTAGCATTACATTGATTTTTCATGTGCTGATATTATTTTAAAATGAAATTCTTTATGGTATCTAACAATATTGTCGTTCCCAAAGCCTGAAACCAGTTAACTTCCTATGGCTGTATATTTACAAAATGTAAGACAATGCACCAAAACACTTTGATTTTTTGCAGTCACAATACAAGATTAGGTTAACAGGTTGACCTGGTGATACTGGCTACACTACAGGCTGCAGAGCTGGAAATACAGGAACAGGAATGGGACTGAAGCCCAGATATTCACAGGGCTACAACCATATCTCCAAAACTGAAAGAACAATTTTCAGAATCCAAGTTTCTGAGACCACACTTCCTGTATCCAAGTTTTGGCATGCAGCCTTCTGGAAAAGTAGGCCTGGATCAGTGCTTTCTGGGCCAGCAGCATTCTGGCTCTTTGTTGAATTGACCTTTTTAGTCTGCTGGTGAGTTACAGAGAAGATAATAGAAGAGGAGTACTTGTGGCATCTTAGAGACTAACAAATTTATTAGGGCATAAGCTTTCATGGGCTAAAACCCACTTCATCGGATGCATGCAGTGGAAAATATAGTAGGGAGATATATATACACACACACACACACACACACACATACAGAGAACATGAAAAAATGGGTGTTGTCGTATCAACTCTAATGAGACTCATCAATTAAGGTGGGCTATTATCAGCAGGAGAAAAATAGCCATTCAGCACCACATGATGGAGGTGAGGAAAACAGGAAGTGTTACAATTGCATTTCCACAGAACAAGAGAGGAGCTATCTTGATTGAAGCAGATGTGGGCACAAAGGGATAAAGAGCCCCTGTTTAGCTGGCAGTTGAGAAGGGTACACTAGCCCCACACAGAAGAAATAAATATGAGCAAAGTGACACAATGTAAAATTTTTATGAGGGAGGAAAAGCAAGTGAGGGGAGCAAGAGGGAGCGAGTGATTTTTATTAGGGAGGAAAAGCAAACAAATAAAAACAAATACAGCTAGAACTGACAGGACTAAAGAACTCTGGGAATTAATGTTTCTCCCTTGGAACACTGCTTGAAATTGGACAGTGGCCAAAACTCATTACTATCAGATGACAGTAGAGAGGTCTATGTGAAATGTGATGGCATAGTAGACATGGCGTAGAGATAAGAAAACACTAGGGCAATAGATATCCTTGTAGGTAGTCTCAGGAGACAAAGCAAAAACAAAAGGACAGAGAAGGAATTGCCTTTTCGCTCTAAGATTGGAGTTGCCGCATCAAGGGGATAGTTTGGAAGAACTACCTGTGTCCAGTGTATCTGCCATACCCATTCTGTGAATAAATAAAGGACATCACTTTCCAGAATAGTCAATCTGATACCATTCAAGAGCACTGAAACATTTGTCAATAATTGCTGAAGCAGGTATTTTATGGTAAAGTGAAGATGAAAAGGGGAGGAGATGAGCAATCAGAAAAGTTGATTAGATGGGGTCAGGCTGAGGTTATAACGCAATAAGATGAATCTTAAATGTTACTTTCATAATCTACTGCACTTAGTCCATATGGTTGTAATATTTTCACCTAATGAAGCCAGGCATTTTTGCACTCTGGTAGTCTGTTTATAGTGTTTATTTTCTTGTTGGTCGTAAAGGAAAATATACATCCCTTCCAACCTTTTATAATTGTTTCAGGCCAATTAAGCCCTGAAAACCCAGAAACAAGACTAGAATGCGGAATGTTTAATTTGCATATCCAAAATTCCAATTATGTGTATAGCAATATGCAAATTAGATTGTTTCTCATTGTCAGGGAACTGAATGGCAACAGAACTGCCTCCTTATCCTTGTAAAATAACTTCCCCTATAAATAAACCTCTTGATTAGATTCAGCACTGAATGCAAGGAATCGGAGAATCCATGATACATCTGAAAAAAACAAATAATCTTGAGACTCAAACATTGATGTTTTCTGGGCTCCAGGAGAGAAAGAGCTAAAACAGAGACTCTGCCATTAAAATTGGGGTATTTGATAAGCATAGAAATCTTCTCCAGGCATCATCACTCAAAGCAGTAGATTTTGGAAATAGGAGAAAAAAATGGCAGGTTTCAGAGTAACAGCTGTGTTAGTCTGTATTCGCAAAAAGAAAAGGAGTACTTGTGGCACCTTAGAGACTAACCAATTTATTTGAGCATAAGCTTTCGTGAGCTACAGCTCACTTCATCGGACGCATACTGTGGAAAGTGTAGAAGATCTTTTATACACACAAAGCATGAAAAAATACCTCTCTCCACCCCACTCTCCTGCTGGCAACAGCTTATCTAAAGTGATCACTCTTCTTATAATGTGTATGATAATCAAGTTGGGCCATTTCCAGCACAAATCCAGGTTTTCTTACCCCCCCCCCCACACACACACAAACCCACTCTCCTGCTGGTAATAGCTTATCTGAAGTGACCACTCTCCTTACAATGTTTCCCCAGATGAATAAATACTCAATCTCCGTGTTAGAAGTCTAAAGGATTACCTAAAAGGAAGTCTGAAGCCCCTATATAACTCCTCTCTCTAATTAGCACATTGGGTGGGCTAATTTCTATGCAACATATACATCCTCGCAGGCTTTATGATACATGTCAATTATGTGAGACCTACCCCTATAACTCCAGCTATAATTCTTGGAGCCATAGCTAAAGCACATGGCTTAGGAGAAGTGTGAAGTGCGGGTAGGCATTCCAGTGGACCAAGACAGATACTCAAGAGAAGAGTTGGGAGAGAAGTCATCAGTGAGGAGGGAGTTGTGGTAGTAGAGATGCAGTGTACAATAATTTCACTCTGGGCCAGTTTCAGTGGGACTGAAGGTATAAAACAGCCTACATTAAAATCCCTGTTCTCAGAGACACATATTAAAGCTGGCTCTGCAGCAGAAACTCTCTTGTGATCTACAATGTTTTTCTTGCAGACAGACTTGCCAATATTTTAGTTTTGAAACCAGGGACAACTATTCAATGCTAAACTTCATGCATGAGAGAAAAGCATACAGAGGGTACATGAGAAACTGGGCAATGTGTTCATTTGCTTTCAAATTTAAACAAAATGTTGTTCCCTAAGAATAAACTAAGGAAAGAGGAAAATACAGCTTGAAAAACAAATTTACTGCACATTAGATATAGTTGCTGGTGTTCTTTATATTTTGTTCCTAAAAGAATATAGGATTGAATTCAGGGCCCAGAAATGCTTGCATATGAACATTACAGGAGATTTATTTATGGCGCACCTGAACTCCACAGCTATTGCAGGCTAATCACATCCTAAGAAGGAGTAAACACACTATGAAATAGCTACATAGGGTAGGTCTACACTGTAGCTGGAAGAGAGCCTCCCAGCCCGGGTTGAGAGACACATGACAGCGCAGCCTGAGCTAGTGCACTAAAAATAGCAGAGTGAACATGGCGTCTCAAGGTAGGGGTTCGGGGGGGGAGGAGAGGGCTTGAGAGCCGGTGTTTCAGCTTGAGCCAAATCACCCATGCTTCTATTTTAAGTGAGCTAACTTGAGGCCCACTAGGGTATGTCAACCTGGGCTGGAGGTCTTGCTTCCAGCTGTAGCACAAATATATCCAGAAAGCTTATGAGACACCCATCCTCCTGTTCCCCATGGACTGGGTATGGTACCGGTTCGTTGAGGTTGATAGCAAAGGAGGCAGTGAGCCTATGGCATTCCTTCCTCAGTGTCCCAGCAGAGAGAGGCAGTGCTGTATTAGTTTCTTCTCCCTCTTCCTGTCTCTTTTCCAGTTCCTCTAAGCAGATCTAGATACTGGAGGAAGTCCTGACCCTGTTGAAGTCAATGGGAATTTTGCTATTGACTTCAGTGGAGTAAAATTTCAGCTACTATCTAAACACAGACATATATAAGATGGGTTCACAACTAGTTGAAAGACTATACACCAAAGTGTTGCAACCCCTTTCAGCTTGGTGTCATCCACAAACCTTATGAGCACACTCTCCACTCCACTGTCCAAGTCATTAATAAAAATATTGACTAGTGCAGGACTCAGGACTGCATTACTAAGAATATAGTAGGTATTTTGATCACCCACCTTCCAAATTACTTAATTTGTGAGAAACATTTAGCCTTGAGTTCCTTCCTGTATTTCACAGCAATGCTTCCTTCCATAAGAAAGTATGTAAAATCAGTCACTTTGCTTGCAGGATTGAATTCAAAAGGTGAAACTAGAAGATTTGGGGCTACACAATATGAATAAAGAAGTCAAGTATGTGCCTTTGTCTCCACTGAGGCTTTGACAATTTACTCATTGCAAAAAAAAAGCAGCCATTCTTTACAACCCAGCATAAAGGGGGCTTTTCCAGCTCTGCTTCCCAAATCTCTCTCAGGAACAAACACAGGCCTGAAATTAATTTCTTTTCTGCCAGGGTACAAACACAACCACCAGAGGGGTTCTACATGTCCATTTATATCTCTTGCGACCAGTATAGTTTCCTCCCTGTTCTAACCCACAGAATTCTCTTCCTCACTGGTATATAAAACATCCCAGCTTGGCTGCCTGATGAACTTTGGCTCCCTCCCCTCCCAGACCCTTAATTCACTCCTGACTGATACCTGAATCCTGATGATAAGCACAGGAGAGAAAGAGACATTTAGACATGATGCCTCTGCAATGGCCACAGACCCACTGTTCAAGACCTAAATGTGTAGTATTTCCCATTACAGTGCTCCTATAAGCATCCACAATCAACTATATGAACACAAAAACACACTCTCCACCTTGGTGACTGAGGGAAGTTTGTGCAGGCTGTGGCAGAGGTAACCAACACCTCCATTACAAAGGGCATTTCCTAAACAGTATTAAAGCAAAGTTATATTTGAAAATTGAAACAAAAAAGTCAGAAAAACTCAACAAGCTACAAGTCAAGCACAATGTTAGCTTAGCACATTGCAACCCACATAAACAACAAGAAAGAGCCATGTCCTGGTATCTGGATAAAGCACATGCGCCATAGTTCAGGAAGAGTGTGGGGAGAAGGAAAGATAGCATAAAGCTCACCATTGCACTTCCCCCATCCTGGTGCTCTTGTGCATGAAGCCAGTCCCCCAGTGTAAATTAGAGCAGCCCAAGGCACCCGAGCTGCAGCTGGAGATTAGTAGAATTTAGGACTTGCATAGTCTCTGACAGCAGGGAGGGAGCAAGGGTCCAGATGGGAATTCTGTTAATTCAGTCTCTCACAGAACCGAAGATCAATGGGGATGATTCTACAACTTTTTAAAAAAATTCCTGTGCAGGCAGTTTTTCTTCAGCAAACTTTTTTTGCTGAATTTGCATACTAAACATTGAAGTCCTGAGGACCTTAAAGTGAAACTGATTGCACCCAACAGTGAAACTGACTCTTTTGATTTTCCTTACCCAAACTAAAATATGAAAAAAGGTAGATCGCATAAACAGTGAACAGTGAGTTGGATTTTTTAAATTCTGTCACTTTTAAAAATCTAAGATGACAAGGTATAGAAAAGATTATTCTTTCAGGGACAAAATGTATTTTTTTAAAGTTAACGTTGTCCTTTGTGCTGAACAAATAATTATCTTCATTATTTTCCTACTGTATTTTGGACAAAAGCTAATTTTTTTTATCAGTGAATTATAAAACCCTGGGAAAAAGGTTTACAATGGGAGCACTGACATCCCCTTAATGGCAGAGGTGCCAGCTGAGGCAACTGTAATAGAGAAGATATTTCAAAGATAAGAATCAAAGTGTTTTATCAAGGTTGTTCATCCTATTATGATCTCTACCTCTACAAATCTTTTCATGTAGAAAGTCACCTGCTGGACAAGAGGTTGTTAGTATTAATCTGTATATAAAGCATTTTTCAGTTACAGTTTGTGCCTGAACTATCAATGAGATTTCCTGTGTGGATTTTTCTTTTACTGAATTTTAGCTTAAAATGTTCTAAGTTCTAGAATATTTTAGAACTTGTGAAAAGTTCAAACCTTTCATTCTGACACACAAAATTATACTTCCCGTAAGCAGTAAAGATCAGATTCTGTTCTCAGCTGCACTGGTACAAATCCAAGGTAACATCATTGAAATACTGTAACTGACCCTGGATTTACATTGTTGTAACTGAGCTCAGAATGTGGCCCAAAGTTGTTTCATGTTGTGCTGAGATGTTGCCGGACCTTGGAGGTATTAAGCTGAGGTTAAATGCTCCAGCCACCTGAGAAGTAGCAGTATCTCAGTACAATACACACTTTTGAACGTGTTATTGCAATTCTGAAGTCTCCCAATGCAAATATTTTCAAATGGGGAAGAAAAGAAAAATATATTACATGTTTTTTTCAATGTACTGCCAAACTCATAAAATAAATCCAAGAGGTAAATGAAATTAGTTAAATAGATTAAAAATAAAACTGGCTTCCATCCCCAACTGCCTTTGTGGTTCAGGGGACACCTAGTATATTTTCATTAAAGTTAACCAGTTAAAATGTCACTGGATTTCTTTTAACAAAGAGCTCTGGTAGATTGGCTAAAACACAGACTAAAACACCACAGGTCTCTCGTTTCATTGAGTGCTAGAATGGTGACTGCAATATTATTATGTATTACTGTATTATGCATTTCAAAAATAAAAATAAAGTACCCTAACACACATTGTTATTACACACTATATGAACAGCATCCTTCTGACTATGTGTTTGGCTGGGCTCCATTATCTTCACACTATTGGACAGTGATACTAAAGAAATATTTCTCTGTGTGTGTGTGTGTGTTATAAAATAATGCTTTCACCCACTTACTATGATTGATGCACAGTTTGATTTAGTTGGGCATGCCTTCCATTATGATGAGATAAGTATTCAAAATATGTTAGCTATAAGATTTAAGATACAGATGAGACTGAAAAGGTCTAGAGAAGGGCAGCAGAGTATTTTTATAAAGGTACAGTTGGACTGTCTAGAGATTGCAAAATCAGGATTATTTATCCATGAAAGAAAACTTAAAAGTATTCCTGCAAACATGTTTACACATGCTTAATTTTATACACGCAAGTAGTCACAATGAAATCAAAGGGCCTACTCGTATGCTTAAAGAAAAGCACAAGCAGGAAAAAAACTTGATTAAGAGAATGTATTAAAATTTTGAATATTAGAAGTGAATGTGCATCAGCCCCAACTCTTTATCCTGTCCAGTAATAAAAGAACAAGCATTTACAGAGATTATAGACCCAGCACAACATGATTGGGGCGCCCTGACTTTATTTCCAGTTTAAACAGAATCTTACCTCATTGCTCTATCCCCCCTGGTGGCTGCTCTAAATATTTTTAACTAACACCACAATTTTCATATAGTATAATTAATGGTTCATAAATTTAGAAGAACTTAAAAGAAATGTTTCTTTATATATGCCACTATAAGTGAGAGCCTGAGCTGGAGTGAGTAGCCTGTGAGGGCAGCATGTTTGACTGAGCACAAATGGAATTTCCAGAGAAGAAACTTAGTTCTTTTAGCTTTTTGGGTTCGGCGTACAGCTGGTTTGGAATTTTTTGTTGATTTTGGTTTTCCATCAAAAATAATTTAAAGTTTCTGCATAATTAAAATTTTCCAGAGGAACATTTTGATTTTGCTGAATTTCAGTTTTCCTTGGGAAAAGTGAAATGAAATATTGCATTTCAGGTTGTTTAAACCTGGGTCTATCCATTTCAATTTGCTGAACTGAACTGAAACATTTTGCTTAGAGTCAGTTTAACATTAAGCTGCTTATTCTCATGGGAGTTGTAATTCAGATACCTCAGGTACCCATTCTACCTATGGTTCCTGGCTAGACTACATAATCCAGGAAACACTCTGACAGAGCCATGTGTTGTCATATATATTTCCTGGGTCAATATGGTCTCTTCCTATATGTCCCAGTGGTCACCCCATATAGATCTTGTATCACTTCCTGCTAAGAACTTAGAGCCCAGAGCAGATTAGCTCTGTGACTTTTGGCTACTAGTGGGCAGAACAGTGGCAGGACACTATAGGCTCAAGTGACAGCAGGAATTTGGAGCCAGCACAGTCAACAGATTTCACCCCAGAGCTGGAGTCAAAATTTCAAAACTCTAGCACTGCCCGCCCTCACCTATCTTTGTTAATACCCCAGTTTCCAGAGCGCTCAAGTTCCTGCTCTATGTCCAAAGCACCCCTTTGGAAATTCCCCTGACTCTACTTATTCTATGTAGCATCTGATCCCTTTCAAGGACACAATATCTCATAATAAAGTAAGTTTTAATTAAGATCTCTCTTTGGCACAGAACTAGCCAGGGAACAGCTGCTCTATTCTGGGCTCTACGGGCCCACTGCGATAAAAGGGACATGCCAGCCATGCTAAATTTGTGTCAGGCTGGAAAGGACAACTTTTAGGAAAGGACTCATTACCTAATTGTTATTGAAGTTAGTGAGGCTAACATTTTATAACCCCAAAAAACTATTAAATCTAACTTCTTGTGAAACTGCAAGGTACCATTCATCACCACACTGAATCAAAACACATGTGAGATGCCTCTGACTATGCAAACTATTGGACATTTTGAAAAATACACATTGCCTCAGTGCTTCACAGGATTTACTTTTATCTTTCTCTTCTCTTGCTGCTTCATTTCTTGACTTTCCCCTATCTTTCTTCTCCTTTGCCCCATTTTCTGGGTCTGTTTTCTATTTTTCATCTTGACAAGGAAACTAGGCTTGTGGGCCAAGAGGCTTTCTATTACTCCACTGTAACAATGGATTTAACAGAGTGAGCTGGGTGTCTGTGTGGAATTTAAGAAAGAGTAGTGCATAAGCTAATACCATAGCACTGTTTGTGAATTTAAAAACTGTACAAGTATATAGCTGGCATTGTTGGTAAAGGGCAAAGGGCATCCATGAACCAGAAGAGTTAAATGGGCATGTAATTTCTAGATATATGATTAAAAAACAAAAGCACCCCTCCCCAGATTTTCAAAATAGCTCAACACCAAGGATTTCCCATATGTACCCCTCCCCTGCCAAAGTCCCCAAAATGCATTCTCTACAAAAGCACAAATATGGAATGGGGGGGGAGGGGTGAGTTATAAAATATGAAACATCTTAATTCTGGTGACCCCTCCCGCACCTTTATATCATGGGGGGAAGGGAGGAAGCAAAGGAAATGTAAGGTTGAATCTCTATTGGTTTATGATACACATGGTAGTGCAGAGCAGTTGAAATTAACAAATAGCCAGAGTTAAGCACATCCATCTCAAAAGCTACTAGGAGAATGTATGCTAAGAAATTAAGTGAGACTGTTTCTTTTGCAACAAACTAGAACATGGGGAAAAATATGTGGCCTTCTATCTAGGACTGAAAGACACTCAGATAACAGTGTGGTGAAAGGAGCCTAAACAGCTGAAAAGAAAGTGCATCCTTCCAGGGTGTTTTTGACATCTACCTACCATCCTATGGAAAGTCAGGGGTTATTTGTTAAAGGTGATGGTTGTATACATTTATAAGATGTGACTATATTCCAAGAGTCAAATTATCAAAAAATGGCCTCTAAATTTGAATCTGTAGTTTTGTCCATACAATCATTTGTGCCTTCTGAAGTGCCTGCAACAA
Source organism: Eretmochelys imbricata (assembly GCF_965152235.1). Taxonomy (NCBI): domain Eukaryota; kingdom Metazoa; phylum Chordata; order Testudines; family Cheloniidae; genus Eretmochelys; species Eretmochelys imbricata. Next base: position 68,178,392 of record NC_135579.1, on the reverse strand, counting down.
AGATCATTTGCTTGAACAAACTGACTGTGTGCACAAAAATTATGCTTTTTGGGGGCACATATATTTATCAATACTTTGCAGGTGCAGATTTAAACTCTGACTGTGTGCTTCACATCAAGCACATGAGTAGTCCTGCTGACCTAAAGAGTGCTTGCAAGTGTCTGCAGAATCAGAGCCTGTGAGGCCACATTATAGACCCTTCCCTTTGAAAATCTGGGCCCAAGTATCAACTACCTATTCATATTTGTGAGAATACCGTGTTGGACTGAAGTATTTATCTTGCTTTTATTAGAAATTTAGGATTGTAAATGTCGGAGCTCGTGAAATAATAGAAAAACTTTTCCAAAATAGTTCACCGAAATAAGAAACCCAATTTTGACTTGGCCTATTCATGAACTCCTATTTGTTGTTGTGTGTGAATATTGGCATGACCAAAATTTAGCTTGCACAAAACTTTGCAAATATTGAATGTCGGGTAAGTTGTAAACATTTCTTCAATCAAGAAACAAAACTCATTTGGGGAAAAAGTTCTAGAAGTTAGGTCATCTAGTCAGGGAACAGCAGCAATAACAGGTGGCTTATGTGACCAATCACAGAGTTCAAATAGCAAATTCTGACTATCAATAAACATACCATGCACAGTTTGCAAAAATTCCATCACACCCATGTGCTTGTAAAAACTGTAAGAACAGTTTCAAGTTAACCAAAAAATATATAAATATCCTGAAAACAGAAATGCAGGAGGATGTTGAATAAATTGTTTGACCAACCTTAATCAAGACAAGATGATTGTTTTTACTCATTTATTGGCAAATAAAGCTAACATTGCTAGAGAATTTATTAAAAATATAGTAGCTTGTATTATGTAAGTGAAAAGAAGGGAAAGGGAAGAAAACACAAGGTGATAGTTGCCAGAGGATCTTTCCACACCATCAAAACTTCGGGGCCAAATTTTGGGGCAGATTATATTTCATGTGACCCAATTCAAGATTGGTCTGGATTGAGAACTGATCTGTTGTTATAGAGAAAGATTAAAGCTAATCTACTATGCTCATAATCAGCAACAACTGTGGGTAACTGTGCCTTACCCCAAAGAACAACGTATCTGCTGGTGCTTCAGGTAACCACCAAGATGCAGTAAAATACTGGGGACAACGAGTCATGTCATGTATATACTCATATATGGTGTGTATCGCACATGTACAACTGCTCCTTTTGCAGAAAAACATCCCACTGTGGCTGATTCTAAGCCTGTGTCAACCTAGGAACCTTTGGGTTCTAGTAAGGGAATCCAGCTGGAAGAAAATTCACTGCATTATTAATAATAATTATTTCTCTTTTTCTCCTCATTATATTGCTTCTTCTCTAGTTTTGTCGGTTTGTTCTCCATGCCCTAGTTTTTTTTTTCCCTTTCTTATAATTTTACATTCATTTAAAATAAGCTTTCCTGAGACTTGTGAGCTTTTTGAGATTGGGAAGGTTTTATTTAAATATGTGTGCTTGTCTGGCATTTCTCTTCAAGCTCTTACAGCTCTACTTAAGAGTTAAAAACTGTAATAAAATTGAAATATGTTAATATAAAAATGAAGAATGGGATTTGTCTTACCATATTAAGAAGATTAAGCAATGGCTAGATAGTCCTGAACCATCTAGGGTTTAACTTCTACTTGTCAAAGCTGCTTCCTCATCTCTATAAAGACACTAGATTATAGCCCTTTTCCAAGGTCAGGATACTCTGTCACTGCAAGTGAAAAGCATGAAAGAGATTTATTAGGCAGCAACACACATCTATGCATTTTATCTTTCTTCAGTATAAACACCTAGGAGAATCTTGAAGCAGTGTTCAGAGGAATTCAAATGAATTATAAATGATGATAAAGTCTAACTTGATTCAAAAGCGATGGGGTTGCTTCATTTAACATTTTCAGTAATGTGGGCTGCCATTTTTTACATAGCATATTTTATGTTTGAGTATGTACCATACACCATTTATTAGCTGGATTTGTCAAAAATACAGTATGCTCCAAAAGTCGCTCTAGAGTTGGGAAAAAATCATCATGAGCATATTTTATTTTATAATGCGCTTTTAAAATTGTAATCACTTTGTGGAAAGGGGATCAAATCAGAGGAAAAGCACAGCAATGAGTCTCACAGCCATATAAATATACACCTCCGAATAGATAAAGCCAAATTAAATAAGGAATAGCAAAGCATTGGAATCCTTTGTAGGCAGTACTTGATGGCTAGACACCATGGTGATGGGTATATTAGGAATGCATAGATAGATAATATTGTATGTTAGTTAAATACAGGAAAGATACTCCGTAACCAGGGAAATGTTGAGAGAAAGATTACTTCAGACTAGCACAGCAGTAAAAATCAACATCAGTATTATCATTCATACAATTTGTCCTTGGGCCTCTCAAAGGCAAAAACAACATAATCAGTATCCTGTGCTGTGCAATATTTCACCTTTGGAAAGAAAAATGATTGGAACTTTCTTTTAATTTCTTTCAGCTTTTAAACATGCAAATGGAACAGAAACAATGTCTTAAATGTCAGTATTGATTAGTCTATTTTAGTCCACTGACTACAGGGAGAGCAGAAAAAAATTTAATTTAAAACTAACCATACAGATTCCAATCAATATAATAGATAAAGAAATTAAATGGTAAGCATATGCTAGCGAAGCACTACCAACTGTTAGCATAAATTAAATATCTGATAATCTTATGTGTCGGGTTTATTTACTGCTGATTCACAAAAGTGTGCAGGGTAGTATCAAGAAGGTTATGTTCACTTTCACAATTAATGTTAAAAGAGATCTTAGAATAATATGATTTTTTAAACAAAATCTGCTCCTTTCCTTCACATTTTAACGTTAAAGGAATAAGATATTAGAACTTTTATATCGGACTTTGCAGAGTGGTTTCTCTTCATGTCCTCTTTGGATTTCCTCATAAGCATTCAGAGCTAGATTAAAAAAAAACACTCAGAAGATGATATCAAAGTATGGACCTACGTGTAACATTAATAAAAGCATGGGATTATTTTCAAATGATCCCCAAGCGCCACAATTTCATTCTGAAGATAGCAATTTTATACAACTACAGATTAAACTGTAGCTTCACCCAGTTGGGTAAAGGGCAGTGTCTTTTTGTATTACCCCAGGATCAGCCAAGGAAGCAGAGTGTGACTCAGGGTATGCCTGCACTACAGCTGTTACAGCATCATAGCTACAGCACTGCAGCTGTGGTGCTGTCGTGTAGACACTTCTTACCGCTACAGACAGGGTTTTTCCATCAGTGTAGTTAATCCCTCTGTCCGAGAGGTGGTAGGTAGGTCGATGGAAGAATGATTCCATTAACCTAGCCGCCTCTATACTGGAGGTTAGCTCTACCTAACTATAGCTTTCACGCCACAACATTTTTCATAGCCCTGAGTGATGTAAGCAGATTAATTTAATTTTTAAGTATAGATCAGAGTCACAATCTACTCAGAGATGCAATCTTGCTCAGAGATGGTGGGGACTGTACCATACTCTAGCCAAAACCTGGTGCAGCTTATCTCCCCTGGCACGCTGGCATTGTGATAGCAGGGGGAAGAGCATTCTCCTCCTTTTCTTGCCCACACGCACTGGGGTGGGGAGGACCATAGCAACTCCACAAACACTATTCTCTCCTCCATGCTGCTACCTGCAAACACTTATCTCAGTGTAAGCATGTGATTAGCTTCATTGACATCAACAGAACTACTCCAGTGTGTAAAGAGAAGCACATACACAAAAGTTACAGGATCAGGGCCTAAGGTTTAGAGGCTGCCTGCTCTTCACTGTGCAAGTTTTCTGTACTTTCTGTGTGTTTGCTATTTCTTTCTCCTCCGGTTGTGTGTTTTCTGTACTGTGTTTTTACCCATCAGCCTTCACTCAAGATCAGTCTTTGACCCCAACCCAGAACATCACCCTGGTATATGTCAGTTTGGATGATGTGTTTAACATACCATAAAGATCCCTGGAATTGGACTCCTGAAAAAAAATGTCATCCACACCCTTGTGTTTTGTATTTAGGCTGACACAGGCTATTTAAATGGTAATAGCTTCAAATGCCTGCATATGGTATTTATACCATAAGTACTGTCTTCCTAGCAGATTCAAAAAGCATCAGCAGTGGCTCTCTCAGGTCAAGACAAGGGATGGGAATCTTAAATATATTCAACCTAGGTTAACAAAACACCTTAAAGTGTGATGCTTGGCTACACACTATCAGAAGAGGCTGGCAAGCTTATAAGAACAAACTCTTGTGTACTTCTTGCTTCATACAAAGAATATATAGGATCTTTAACAGTTACTGGTGGCCTCGACTTCCAGTTTACTTCTCATCTGAATAATACAGTGTCCCGTTAGACCACTCTTAGATTTTGGCCTTGCCATCCATCATGCTGGAGCACGGACTCATCAGCAGTGACTCCGAGGAAAATCTTCCCTTGCTGAATCACCAACAACACTTCCTGTAGCAGCTAGATATTCTTAGTGGTTTCCAATGCAATCGTTGTAAAAGTTGAGCCCCCGCTTTGTTTATGGGGCCTTATGGGATCACAGCACAAGGTAGGTATCACTGCAGGCCATCTATGTCCAGCATCACTAAATCAGACAGAGACACATAGCAAGAACATAAACTAAAATAAACTACAGAATATGTTCAAACTCTAAAAAGCAAAGTGTTTTTCAAAAATTACCTGCCTCATCAGTCAACCAGATTTATCGCTCTGCAGTAACATCTTATTCTTAAATGATCAGCCTGTGGCTGTGTGAAAGCTGTATATGCCAATGCAGAATGGCCACTTCCCACTGTGTATTACTGGCATTTCATTGTACTTTTTCCTCTTTCATGGTTGATGCCTCTTTTTGCTTGGCACCCTGTTTATCGGCTGATGTTGATGCAGCTGACTCCTAGTGAGTGAATTTATTATGAAAGATGTCTCCAGCCTGTAACATCCTTGGATATGGATAGCCTGAGACCATCCCACATATCAGCAGTGATGTCCTGTACCACTACTATGTCACTAAGTACACCACTCCTGCTTTAAAAAACCTTTTAGATTAGATTAAAAAGAGAGGTTAAAATTCAAATAAACTTTTACAGACTTTGGGCCAGCTCCTTCCCTGGTGTAAATCATCATAGCTCTATTTCAAGATGAGGATCTTGTCCTTAATGTTTTGCCTTATGCTCAGGATATGATTAAACTGCTCAGTAACAGTAATAAAGGCTAGACAGAAGACGGATATGTAATCATAGTAAATGAACCCCCACATATCATCCACTACCCATGGACCAGTAGATCTGAAAACCTAAGGAAAAGCCTCTAATCCATAGACCTTAATGGGTGGGATTTTCAAAAGCACCTCAATAATGAGGAAATGGCTGTCAGGGGGAAGGGGGGACACCTGGAGTCCTTCCCTTTTCCAGCAGTAGAAAGTGGGAAGGGTTTTGTTTTATTTTGAGTCTCTCTTTTGTTTATTAATAGATCTGCCCTTGAGGAAACTGAACTCAAGCATTTGGGGTTTATTTAGACAACCCCTACTGGCGAACGCTATGGACCTAAATGGGCATTTAAAGAAAATATTGCTGCAGAGTGTCAGATACTCAATAGGGTTATTAATGAAATCAGAGGCTTTTATTAAACCCTATCGTCACTGCGTGCAGTCCTTCAAAAATGTCAAGATCAGAGTACTGCTTATATCTACATCGTGTGTACATGTGTGTTAAAGAAAGCCCAATGTAACATAATAGTCAAATGTAGAGGTAATTCGAAGAATAATATATTGTGATAGTGGCAAATCATAACATAAAATACTGTAGGTCACCAGAGGATTTTATTTCCAGTACAAAACGTGTTTATTGTATATGTTCTGTGTGTTTAGGTGTATACATTTAATTTTGAAGATAATCCTTGGAAACATAATGATTCAAGTAAAGAGTCTAGTGTAGCTACAAAGTTCGCCAAATTTGCAGTAAAGAATGTCTCAAAGTCCTTGTTATGTGTAGTGGAGATTTAACCTTGCAAAAATGGTATCAGGTGTCATTCTGTTTAAAGGAATAAATTGTGTCATTACTGTTAATAAGTACATTTTTTCAGAGTCCCATACTGATGCAAGAAGAATAGGCCAATATTTCTAATCTCATTCATGTCATAGAAGAATATATAGACAGAGCATGATAAGCATGCTGAATCTATTGTTACTTGCTCAGTTGAACCACCCTATGAACCTATGCAATGTGCTAAAATAGGATTTTGCTGAATGTTTTCTCCAAGCATAGACAATGCTGATTATATAAAGCTAAGAGGTTTTTCATTATTCAAATGTGATCAATAAGACAAATGAGGAGAGCTGTAGGATATTAAACCTGGCATGAAATCCAGAAGTGAGTTGGCCCTCTGGCCCTATATTTATTGCTTCATGCAAGGCATTCAGGTTTGAGTCCCTGGCTTGGTGTCTAGTTCTGCAGGAAAGCAGCAAAGCAAATGCTGCACAGGTAGCATGCTCAGCCTCTGAGAAGGGGAGGCGCTTGCACTGATCTGCAGTGACTACTGGGACTGAACTAGGAGTGGTAGAAGTAACACGTCCAAAGGAAGTCCCATTAGGTTTCCTGGGCTCCCCAGCTAGGTAATGACAGTGATGGAGGATGGGGCACAGAGGATTTACCACTAGGATTCAACTACACAACTGTGGAAGAAGTCGACAACAGAAGATAAAATCATCATCATCATCATCCACAGAAGCCACAAGTTGTTTATCACTTTCAGGCACTGGTGAAGAAACATACCCACACTCACACTGGCTTGCTTACTCCTGTTGTTTTTTTAGGCTCAGGTGGGTAGGAGTCAGTATGAGGGACTGGGAAAACAGCCATGGACGCAAGGGCAGCTTTTTATTTTCGGGGGTGAGGAGGGGCAGATTGTAGATGAGATCTGGCCTGAAAGCGGGGACCAGGAGCAGAGCAGTGGAGGCTGGAATTGCATGTCCATGGGTAGGGCAATTTTCTGAAACAGACATATGTTCACAGTCACTCTATAACGGCAGGTATAGATTATGCTGTTTCTGTTTCAAAACTGGCTAGGCACTACTTGTCCTGAGGAGCGTGCAAGTTGGGAGCACCTCCTAACCTACAGTGGGAGAATTATGGAGAGCAGGGAATATTTTAATGTTAAAATTCGTTTGTTAGATTAATAAGAAGAACGGAATTCAGCTGCTTATTGTGTGTTCCTCAAGACCTGGGGTGAGATTCTGCTGCTGGAAGGGAAGAGGGTAACGGATTAGTTGGTTTATTTTAAAATCAGTACAGAGCTGAAGATCTGCATTTAGGGCTCAATAGTCCCACTACTGCCAATCCTAAGAGTTCACAAATCCTGTCTCAGGCTTTTTAGCAGTCTCATAATTTTTAAGCCACAGATTTTGATTTCTTGACCTTTCTGAGCCTCCAGGGTCATGTTTTCAAACTTTACTTCACAATCAGAAGAGTTGGAAACTTATTTTTATTAAAAAAAAATCAGGAAAGCTGAGATTCTCTCCTAATAATCCCCCCCCCCCCCCGCCCGCAAAGTTAAAAACTTAATTTAAACACTACAAATTGAGAGACTCATGCTAAAATGGCAAGAGTTGGCAACACTGTAGACAAGGAATAGACATGGGAGAGAAGGGGGAGGGCAGACAAGGATCATTATTCTTGTCCCTACGCAAGAGCCAAGGTTAGGTCATGCAGGAGCTGTTTCTTCTCTGTATTCCACAGGGTGCACATAGCCCCAAAAATAGTGTGGAAGAGGCAGGGCTATGGACTACTCCCAGCTCACCAACCCACAGATTAGTCCAAGAACACTCGGAGGGACTGGGAAGTGCACAGCAGGAAGCCTGGGGAGGGACTGCAGCTCCACACTGTCTGCTACCCAGGGCTGTCTATCTGGCACAAATTAGCCCTTTGCACATAAAGGGCAAAGGAAGCTTACTCAGAAAATGTGCCACTTTAAACATATCTTCTATTTTTGAGCCTGAGAAGAACTATACTTGGCTGGGTGAATTCTGACAAGTTCTTCCAATTCTAATACAATTGTAGCCAATTTTGTTTAATATACAATTACCATATTTCCAAAAAAAAAGCAGACAGAACACAAACCAGGAAAGCATACTAAGTGGGAATGGATGATGAAATTTACATTTACACAGTACTTTCGATGTAAGTTTAATTTTTCCCCCACTTAGTACCATAAATATAAGTGTTTTAGAACCTCATTGCAGAAAGCATTATGTGCTCATTTAAGGAGTTTCATTTGCATTTAATTTGCCTTCAGTCACTGTATAGGATATTAAGTTTGGAGGCCTGTAAGCATTTCTTGTGAAATAATACTAAGAACCAAGCATGAGAAATCTCCATATTTATTGCAACAGTTTTCACTCAACAGTATCTATTTTTTATTACAGGCTCCAGAATGGAAGCCCTTACTTAGCACAAAACAATTTAATCTGTTTAAAGATATATGATCTGTTGTTCATAATTTTGTTTGAAACCAGTTTTAATGAAGAAGATACTAGTAACCTTGTTTATTCTGGGAGATGTATAAAATTATATCAATATTGCATGCACAGCAAGCTAGAGCTTTCTTTAGTGTCCGGGGCCTTTCAAATTCCCTGATTGTGTGAAGGCCGTGAAGTGCTGCCAGGGCTTGATCCAATGCATATTGAAGTCATACACCCATCCTTTGGAGCAAGCCCTAACTATAAGTGTCACTTTAAGCACATCTATGAGGCGAGGAGCTCTATTCATCCCTTGTGTAACTCCACTGATTTCAGTGGAGTCACATCAGGGATTGACTTGATCAATTGTCCCTGCCTGGAGAAGTTTACTGTTTTAACAGACAAGTATGCTATATATGCTACCAGATTATACACAAAATGCCAAGGTGAAATCATCAGCACAGAGATCAGTACCAGAAAGATTTGCAAAGAAGCAGGAGAGGGAGGACAACTGGTATAAAAGAAGTCGGAGTCTATTCCAAGCACGAATGCAGAGATGGAGCTGGCCATTAGAGAAGGCTAAGAACGCAACCTTATGCCGGAACAGGACCCTGCACAGATGCAGGATTCTCCGTGAGTAGACCTGGATACAGGGTCAGAGCCTAAGGGGGAAGTTGGGAAAGAGGACTGGGAAGAGCATAGAGGGCAATGATAATGACTACAAATTTCACTGTTCTCAAAACAAAAGGTGAGATTCACTTATTTGATTTAAAGGAGTACTTGTGGCACCTTAGAGACTAACACATTTATTGCATCCGATGCATCCGATGAAGTGAGCTGTAGCTCACGAAAGCTTATGCTCAAATAAATGTGTTAGTCTCTAAGATGCCACAAGTCCTCCTTTTCTTTTTGTGAATACAGACTAACACAGCTGCTACTCTGAAACCTGTTATTTGCTTTAACGTTCTTACAATAATGGAAATGGCAAAACAAATACTAACCAAACCAAACAAAATGAGGGGAGAAAAGGGGTGGGGAAGGAAGGGAGACTCAAGGCTTGTCTACACTTTAAATGTTACCGTGGCACAGGTGCACAGACTGTGCTGCTGTAGTGTGTCAGGGTAGACCAGGGATCAGCAACCTTTGGCATGTGGTCCATCAGGGAAATCTGCTGGCAGGCTGGGATAGTTTATTTACCTGCAGCGTCTGCAGGTTCGGCCGATCGCAGCTCCCACTGGCTGCAGTTCACTGTTCCAGGCCCATGGGGGCTATGAGAAGCGGTGGCCAGCACATCCCTTGGCCCACACCTCTTCCCGCAGCCCCCATTGGCCTGGAACGGCGAACTGCAGCCAGTGGGAGCTGCGATCGGCCGAACCTGCAGACGCTGCAGGTAAACAAAATGTCCTGGCCCGCCAGCAGATTTCCCTGCGTGCCAAAGGTTGCTGATCCCTGGTCTTGACACTACCTATGCCAATGTGAGAGGTTCTCTCATTGGCGTAGGTAATCCACCTCCCTGAGAGTCAGTAGATAGGTCAATGGAAAAATCCTTCTATTAATCTGTTGCTGTTTACACTGGGGGGTTCAGTTGGCTTAAGTACGTTGCTCAGGGGGGTGAATTTTTCACACCTCTGAGCGACATAGCTGAGTCAATCTAATTTTCTAGCATAGACCAGCCCTTAGTCTTATTTGTTGTTGTTTTTTAATTAAGTTAAAACCGTATAAATTGCTCAAATATCATAGTGATGAGCAAGGTATAAATAAAAACCTTGCTAGATTAGAATAACTAGAGCAGGAGGAGGAGGAACGGAGAGTAAAGATGTAAGAAGAGGCAGAGCTGTGGGGAGCCTGGCCCCTGAACATGAGAATGAGAAACCCAAATGCAAAGCATCATATGACAGGAATCCAGAGACAGGATATGAGGAAGAAAGAGAAGAGGAATGTGTTCAGAGCGGCAGCAAAAGAAGATAATAATAGCAGGGTCATTTTGGATGGACTGAAGTGAGAAGACTAGTACAGATGAAGAGGAAAGGGCCAATTTTAGCATAGAACTTCTGATTGGGTATTTTTTTCCCTAGACAATGATCACTGTGACAGTTTGCCTGACCAATCCTGCTAAGCCTCTCATCCCTAGTCTCATTGTTGCATTATTTTGTGTGTCTTTGCAAAAGTTCTATTTCACATAATCACAGTACAATGAGCAAGCTCTCGCATCCAGTTTAGATGGGGGCAAGCACTCTTTTTTAGAGCTGGGCAGGAAATGGTTTTCCCATTGTGTAGAAAATGTTGAGTTTCGAAAAATTATCCTGTCCTGAATTGGAACAAAGAGTCGAAATCTTGAAATGTTTTGCAAATCAAAAATCTGAATTTTTGTTTTGGTTCAGGTCAATTGGAACGTTGTGTTTCAATTTAGATCCTTTTATAGTAAAATGGTGGGTTTTCTTACTCTAGTTAGCTTAATATTCATTTAAGATTTTCTTTTGGGAGACTATTGTAGCTAATTTTATTTTATGAAATGCTTAATGTTCCTAGGGAATCAAACAACTCTGTGGCTGCTTTGCCATGTTTTTTCAGTTGCAAGAGCTCTGTCAGGGAAAGGAACAGAGCCAGTATCCATACTGGCTTATTTCTGGAACATTGGCTACTTGGAGTCATGTTCAGGTAGGTGTTCTGTGGGCTCAGACACTTAGCCAATTAACAAGAAAGAATTAGTTTATGGCATTTAGGGTTCCAAGAAGGATGGCTAACAGCTGGCTGATTCCAATGGCTCACTTTTTAATTCAGTTTTTAGGGTCAAAAACAAATACAAGTTTAGTGTATTCAGGAACTGCTGCAAGGTAGTAGAAGATAGTTTTGTTCACAAATCCTTTGGTATTGATGAGCTGGCTGAGGTTTCATTAAAAGGAAATGAATGGCTAGCCATCTGTTATAGATGAACAGGAGGATGTACAGCAGCAATTTATGATGGGCCTAATGTACAATTTATGGGCATACAGTATTCCAAGACTTAAACCTCTTTACACAAAAGGGGGGTGACTCCAAACACGAATAATTCTTTAACAGGAGAAAATTCATTATTTCTGAAATACTGGTGTGGGACGGAAACACAGCTTACCATTAGAGGAGCTTTTATTGGGATGACTTTTCTTAGAGGCAGAGTGGGACTGGACAGATTGCATTTACAAATTAAGGTCCTGATCCTACAATTGACTTCAGTGGGGCTCCTTACAGATGCAAAGATTCACACATGCAGAGTCAGCTGTAGCATCCGAGCCTTACATTATTTTCAGGAACTGATTCAAGATGGGATTTAGGCAAAGCAACTAAGAAAACTGACCTGATGCTCTCACCAGTGGACATGTATGCCAGTCATGGGCATGTTTATTTTTAATTCCTCAGAATATTTTTTCTTTTTCCATTAAAACCAGATTCCTGTGAGGAAAAAAAAAGTGTTATTTATCTGAGTGGAGCAGACAAAATTAAAAGGGAAAATAAAACTCAGGTTGTGCGAGATTCTTTTTTCTTCCAGTAACAATAAATTGAGCACGCTTTAGGAATCATTCATTCTTCATGAAAACAGTGCAGAGCAGTGCAGCAGAGACAGTGGGAAGTTGCTGACTAGAAAGCGGTTTCATTTTTCTATTGGAGTTGGCAGTTGTAGAATTGGTCCGTATAACCGATTAGGATAGCGGAGTAGAGGCTGAACAGGAGTCTATGGCAGGGGTAGCTGGACCTTTCGATCACTACATGAGATGGCTGCTCATGCTTGCACCAGAGAGGAGAGGGCACTGCTGGAATCCGGTATTCCTTTGTGTTCAGTGGAGAAAGGGGAGGGCAGACAGGCCCTATTCACCCTTGCCTCCTCCACAGGAAAGATAATAGGGGCTGTAAGTGTTCTGTGTGACAGATATTGCAATCACATGCAGTATCTTTGGAGATCATATTTTAATAAGTCACTGTGGGCCAAGATTGTATGCAACTGTGTGTGTGTGTGTGTGGGTACGATTACTACAGCTCCTTCATGAACTGAAAACTGTGGGGGGTGATTAAAGCAAATCGCACAGGCTGTAAACATCTTCAGAGTGGTACCACCCCTGGGGACATTTGCCTATACTGGTTCAAACTGGGTTTTCCAGGGATCAACAGAGAAAGAATGGGTTTTTTATATATAGTTATATAAACTAACTCAAAGCCTTCTTTTGATAGAGCAAAAGGGCCTCCAACCCTTATGGAAAGGTTAGAAAGACTTTGACTTACTTGGGCCCCAGAAGACTGATGGATGACTTCTGGTAAGCTTTTAACATGTGTATTGGAACGTTTATGTTTTTTATAAGTTTTCTCTGTAATGTTTTTACACTAAGAATAAATATGCTAGTTGATAACTGATATACTTTGTTGTAGGCCCTGGATAAAGATTAACCACAGATGCTGGACCTCCGTCAGACCTGCTGCGGAAATCACAGTAAGGTGCAGAGGGACTGCATGCCTAAACCCCTGGTCTGGACGGAGAGACACACAGGTCTCTGCCAAGAGAGGTGACAGCTAGGAAGTCTGAAATCTTAAAGTGCGTTCCCTGGATGAAAAGCAGGAGGGTGTGGCAGTCAAAGGTGCAGTTAACCCCTGAAACTGCCTGAAAAATCAGGCCCTCAATGTCTCAAGGTGGACACCAAAAATTAAGGCACATGAAATTAATAGAGAGCCTGAAATTTTGGCTGTATGTCTCTTGACTGCACTAGACAGTTGGCCACCTTCCATAATATGATCATAGTAGATTAAACCAGAGTAAAATTTGCTTCACTTACACAAGTTTCTAGTAAATATAAGTTCCTCCATTGGCCTGAATACATGGTTGTCCATGCCACTCAGCGTGGTACAGAAAGCCTCTCTGAAATGCACGGAAAAAAACACAACCTACTCCCCACTGGCTCACCCTGTGCACCTCCTAGTGGGGAACTGTGGGGCTATACTGTGAACAACAGCAAGTGATTGCTGCAAGCTCTGATATGAGGGATCTCTGGTAGGAGTAATCAGGCCTCGTGATCATTGTTTTGCTGTTGCAAGGTAATCACAGAATTAATAAAAGCACAATCTGTGCAAACTGCAAAACTGGAACTAAAAATAACACCACAGTTTTTGACCCAGACCCAACAGATGGCTTTCCATGGAAAAGCTGAACATGATACCAAGATTCCTAACCTGACTCACTACCTGTGGATGAATCCCTTCTGGGAGCAGGCTCACAAAAAAAAAAAAAAGGGGGGGGGGGAGTGCCCTCAAAGCATTACCAGGGTATGATACTCTGTCCAAGCCAGATACTGATGTATTATATAGTACCCAATATATTCTATAGTCATTCTAGCTTCTGAGGGTTGAATTTCTAGAGTAAGATATACTGCAACAGCAAATGCTGACCAGAGTGTGTGTTCCCTTGTATTGCTGGATCAGTTATATTGAGAGCACTGATTCACAAACTCCTATTTGCTGTCCCGTTTACTTGAATTCAATGGCTTTTCCTGGTTCCTTTTCGTCCTAAAATTTCCAGTGTTGTATCTCTTATGCCAAAAAGAAAGTTTGATCAAAATATTATAGTATAATGATTTGATTTCCAGGGCCTCACTTTCTACTCCGTTACTCCAGTTTTACAACAATGTAACTCCGCAGAAATCAATGGTGTTGCACTGGCATAACAAAGAGAACTCTGTTGATTTCAGTGGAATTAGGCTGGCATAAGAGATTGAAGAATGAGGCCCCAGAAATAAATTCTGTTGAAATCAATTGAATTACACAGGTATAAACATGGTGTGACGTAATACAGAATCAGGTTCCGAATTTCTATGAATTCTTGAGAAAGCAAAGTGGTGATGAAAAATATGAATGTATAATACTGATTTCTGTATTACATCCCATCTACATCCTGTTTCATCAGACTATCCTAAAATATACTTAGGATTATTTGTACTATATTTTTTCCTGTTAAAGACCACATGCCACTAGGCAACCATTTTTTGCTGGTGTCTTGTCTGATTGCTTAAGACAGGCTTCATTGTGTATGTAACATATGATCAATAATTTTGTTTTGCAATTCTTTCCTAATTTAACTAGTTTTTTAAAATCTCATTATTCTCCTCTTTATGAATCAGGATCTGCTACTAAAACACTCAGTATGCACCCTCCTTTCTGCCACCCATTATAATACATCCTTTGGCAGGGATGTTTCAGGGTGAGCCTCAGGATCTAAGTCCTGGCTACTCTTGTGCTCTAAAGAAAATCAACTGTGCGATTCAGCTCACTGAACCATGCATTGCTTGAAGACACTGGTCAGGGCCCATCAAATCCTAGTTTATCATTATAGCCATCCTTCCAAATGCCACTAGAGTTTCTGAACACTCATTAGCATACTTCGTATATTCATTTATCACTAAATTCGCCGGCATTTTCACATCCTGCATATTCTTGGAACAGACACACATCCTTTCATTCTCTGTGAATGAAAACCACATTGTGGAAACTCCTTTACTGTTGCTTTGCACTTGAGGTTTATTTATAACAATGGCACTGCTCTGTCGTTTGAAAAGTAAATTAGCCCCTGCAGATGTTGATATTAAACAGCAGCTACTCAGGATAATAAATCAAATGTTAAGTAACACTTTTGACTGCTAGGTAGGTGAAACGTATTTGTAGCAGTAAATTACACTAATTGATGTATTTACGAAAGGCATCATTTGGGCAGCTGATCTAATAAAGAGCACTGACAATAGCAGTCAGCTGAAAACTGGCCTGTGAAGCTCTCTGAATAAATATGAGATTTAACTTTCTGAATTGGAATTTAATGTCTGGATAATAAAAAGAAACTGTATTAATGCTAATACAAGACATCTAAGTCCCAAAGAGTTAATACCTACAAAGCTGAGGCTTTGTCTCTGCTGGGGATTTGACCTGATTTCAGCTATGGGAAGCGAGCACTGGGGTAGCTGTACCACTACAAAATCCAAGTGTGCGCAGACAAAACCACTCTGATTTCCTCTGGGGTAACTTACACCAGTCTCAAGCAGGAGTGAATAACAGCAGTGTAAAATCACAGACTAATGTGCTTTTGCCTCTCAAAAGTAAGGGCTCGCACTGTGCCTCTACACCTGATGGCTGAAATCCCAAATGCAGACAATTTAGGTTGTGATATAAGCAATGAAAAATGGAAATGAGGGGAAGAGATTTTCAAGTGTTTATCACCCACAGCTGGGAGGCAGATTTTACAGTGAGCTCAGCATCCAGCATACTGAACTTGTTTAAAAATTTGGTCACTCATTTTGGCACGTGAATGGGAGACACGCCTTTTGAAGCACTGGCCTCGGTTTTGAATTAGACAAATAAAGTAAATTGGAAAGAGATGTATTACTGAAGGACAGGACCTCAGGGGCTTCCCATCTGTTTAACTGAGAAAGCCTTAGGTTCCATCATCACTGGTATAAGAGAAATTTACTTTTCCTGAATAGTAATGGCTCTTTTAAAATCATGAAGAGTAAATATATTTGGCAATCTAAAAACACTTTGGTACTGCATGCACAGTCAATGGTTTTATATGAAAAATAGCTACTGCACTTACACAGTTGATAACTGCCAAAGTTAAATATTTTAGAGGTTCTGTATCTCAGATGACAGGCCAGCATGCAGAATACTGACATAACCTTAATCATAACCATCCGAGTGGATACAGATGTAAATATTATTTAAATATGAATCCTATAAATATTACAATCATGATCTTGCGAAGTGTCTTTAGTGCATTTTAATATATACATTGAAAAAAGGCATGACAATGGGAATGGACATAGCAAAATTGTCTCATGATGTCGGTCTTTCCTTTACATGTCTTGAGATGAACACAGTAGGTCAGATCCTGAAGTCCAGCCAAGTTACACTGAACACAGGACTCAAGGAGCGGAGGAAAGATGGGTTAAAACCACCTTTGTGCTCCCTTGCTGTTGATGGTAGCTAGGGACTGGTTTGAGAGTGGTGCAAAGGGTCAGAAGAAGGGACCAAGGACTTGGCCTATTATTTCTAGCAAGGATTGGTACCAGTATAATTGCTTTGTTTAAGGACAAAAAGCACTACCAGAGAGGTACGGTCTTTGAGCCTTACAATCCCAGCTGTCCTGCAGGAACTTGCTGTTCACCAGAACTCATCCTTGTGGCAGGAACTCTCTTGCAATTATATTAAGGCTCCAGGACTTACAAATGCTGAGGAGGAACTATGCTGGATGAACCTTCAAAGAAACAAGCTGACTGAAAAGCTAAATGAAGATTTATGGGCCAGATTCTCAGCTGGTGTAAATTTACATAGCTCCTGATTCTGGCCCTCTCTTTCCATCGCACAGCATTTCAAGAAAATACAGTAATTGATGTGAATATGTGCAAGAGTAGCATTAGCTTATGAATCTCAGAAGTACAAGTTCACATTGGTCTGAAGGGCCTCTCATCGCCCTGGGGTGACATTCTGTCCAGGCCTCCAGGGCAGAAAGACATTTCAGTCATGAAAGCTGCTTTGGGCTACTGCAACCATTTCATGACAAAAAGCCAAGTTTCTGGTTTAATACTGAATAAGAAAATTTTACACAACGGTACTCATTGACCTTGTTAAATCTGAAAGGTCCTTTCTTTAAGTTAAGCTGAAGTTGCTTAAGACCATACAAGATCACCACCCACTCACATCCCACAATGTCGTCATCAAGCATGGCGTACCAGGCAACTATATTTAAAGAAATTTCAACATATTTTGCATGCATGCAGAAACAGTGTGCACTTCAATCCGAGGGTTCAAAATGTTATCAGTTCCCCATCATTTGCTATATGATACAGTATAGGGAGAAGTTTGCATTTATCTATTTTTTTTCCAAAACAGTTAATTACACAGGAGAGTATTTGCCATAACAATCAGAATGGCTCTGATATGGTAATCAACTATATTTAGTAAAATTAGCATAGAAGTATATATTTTTATTAAAAAGCTACAAACAACATTCCAGCATTTCTCAAATTCACATCCTACCCAGAGCCTCACTTCCCAAATACTCATCTCACATACCCTGGTGTCTAGCTATTTTTTTTTTTAATTCAGCCCAAGATGTAGGATCGTCAGGACCCAGGATCTGTGCATATTCAGACAGAATACTACTATGGAAAGGGATGAGAATGCCAGGCCAAAAGCCAACATTTAAAATGGCAATATTTACAGTTATTCATCAAGAGTGAAATTTGCCTGGAATGCCCAAGGTGCTCCACACCACTGAAGCGATGCATGAGTGTGCTTTAGTTGCAGTTGATGCTGCCCATGTGTCCCTATGTATTATAGAATGGGTCTGTGTAGGGCTGTGTGGAAGATCACCAGGGCCAGAGAAGGAGCCAAGCAACCCACATTTAGCATCAATCCTGCAAAAACCTAACCTGCTTAATGTTATGCACCATGAGCAGTCCAACTGAAGGACCCACGGAGCATAAAGATAAGCATATGCACGTCATTACAGAATTGGGGCCTGTAACAGAGCTAGTGCTCCCAACAGCCAAAAAAAGCCCCCAAAACAATCATCACACACAACCTTTCATAGAGGATGACTATGGTTATTGTTTCAGTACAGAGATTGGAAAAATTGTTTTAGGACAGATGTAGGATGACATGTTTTTGACCTGAAACAATTTTGCATCCAAGTGGTTAACTTAGACCATCTAAAATGGACAGCTGCAATAGCAGTTAGAGCCTGGTGTACATATTAATTTAATCTCATGAATGGACATGGTATGGAAGCTTGAAACAAAAAAGTGGGATGTTTATACACATTGGTGATGCGATATTGTTTTGAGGGAGCTGGCAGTTATATAAAATTAAAAAAAATATCTGTTCTATCGGTGCCTGTTTAGGAAACTCTAATCTATTCTGTTGGACTCAGGGCTGAAAGGAGTGATCCACAAATCCTCTGGATTTAATTATTAGAGCATAACATAGCAAAAAATGAAATTACTACCCTTAAAAAGCTATCAGTTAATTCTGTGCACCTACCCACCTATTGTTCTTAGGAACATGGGCCAATAAGGACTCATCTTACCGACATGCTGCTATTTATGATGCTTAGCACTGTGTCATGTTCACAGCTTGGTTTTTGATTGTGGATGGACTCACTCCAGACCATCTAGAATATTGTCTCACCATCGACATCCAGGAGTACCATCTACAGCTACATTCTTCTGGAGCAATGGGATTGCCAAACAAAAGATTGACACTAGTGAGAGTTCAAAACAGAGTGTTCCACTAATAAATCTACTTAAATGCAGTTTCTTGGATTTTAAAATAGTATTTTAATTGGGATTTTTTTTGGTCATACTGTGGCTCTCATGAAAAAAAAATCAATTATAAGTTACTGTGCTAATTTATGAATTTAGAAAACCTGGAGCATTGTAGGAGGTATTTTAATCAATTTCCTGTCAAACAGCTTTGTAACAAATATCACATGATAGGTAATAAATTTATAGTGTGACAATTGCCTGAGATGTGCTGGGAAGCCTCCAGCATGCAAATAATATGTACAGGACAATGGCAGTCTGGCACATTAGGTTAAGTACACTACTTATATGGCTATTTTAGTGCTCTAACTTATGATTTCCAAACTGGGTAAGATCCTATGCCTGTATGGTTTACAATCCATGAGCGCCACTCAACTTGCTTGCTCAAACACAATTGTTTCCCTTTTCCATACGCAATTAATTTTCTGTGGGATCAATCCAAATGGTACTATGGTGAAAGATTTTTTTTTGTCTCGTGTCTAATTTTATCTTGTATTCCTGTAGCCATTAACATAAAAAAACAAACCCATGTGAGCATTTGTGTAGTATATAACACAATCACTTTACCCAACATGGAACTGCAAACCTCTCTAAGATAGAATAAAGCACTCATTTACTGTGCCCACAGTGCCACACAACTATTTACATCTGGAAACAAAGAACAGTTTATCCGGCTGGTATGAGGTGTGAGAAGTTAAATATACTGAAGATGTTAAGTATCCATTTCTTTTGGATGAATAGTCAGTACAACCTCTGTAAAGTCCCCTGTGTCAGATTCAGAGTAGTTAATAAAAGAAATGTGAATACTGTTTGGCACAGCCCATTAGTTCAACAAAGCAGCTGCTCTAGATTTCCACGATGTATCACTTCAACCACCTACTCCCACAAATACCAAAATCAATCCAATCATGTCCAAAATTTAAAGGAATTTGTGAAGCATGCCAAACCTCTTATAGCTAAAGCTGGCTGAAATCCAAATATAGCCTTTCAGAGCAAAATAAATCTTAATTAGCTTAAAAGCAGATCACTTTCTTGGAGTTATGGGGCCAAGTTTTTCCTCAGTGACTAGTCATTTTGAGTGCTTCATTGTTCAATTTCCCATACTTTGAAGTGGCCTGATATCCAGACTGCAATATTCAGGACTTTCTGAAAATCAATCTCCTTCCACAGTACCTCAAACTAAGAACCCAAAAGCGGAGGCATCCAAAGTCACTAGTAACTTTCAAATCTCTTGTCCGTAGGTTCTATTCCTCTATCCAATCATCAAAGAAGATTGTGGGAAATTAATTAAGTAGAGCGGGTCAGCTTATGCATGTTAACTAGGCTGGGTATTTAATCAGAAATTGATTTATTTTCTTGTAAATGACCATTTGGAATTGCCTTACATTAAAGAAAATAGTATCAATAATGGTGTTTCATGCATTGTCATGTTAGTTGTATCAACTCATTTAACCCGTATTAAGAATGAAAATGCTGCTACTTCCAACAGATGGAAACAGCTTGTCTCTGATTGTAGTTGTTGGGCTGGTTGATCTGCTCCTGATGCCAATTTAACAAGTGATTCTCAGATCAGGTTTTGCCAATAAAAATAATTTTGAACGTAAAAGATGAAAGCTTATTTCCCTGGTTGTCAAGCCAATATCTTCTTTTCCCCACCTTCCCCATGTACAACTGAACTTTAAACATCATCTTAAAAAAATCACTTAATTAAATAATGTATAGGTGTTTTAGGTGTTCTGCTCTTCTTGAATTTGATGAAAAAGCATGTACCAGTTGACAAGCTCTTGAACTTAAAAGGAAATACATCTTTGATGTCAAGTGTGTCTAAAGGATTCTTGAGTAAGAGTTATATGAAAATGGCCTCACCACCACACAATCTGTTCCCAACAGTTACCTGCCAGTCTAAGTGCCTCTGTACCATTATAAAAATCTGTCAAGCATTCAAAATCAATTACACACAGGATGTCAAGTGCTGTCATGCCAGCTGTCCCTTCAGTCCACAGAGGCTCTTACTACCCATTTCCAGTTAAAAATACATTCAACTACATTGTTGTTTTTCTCAACAATGGTTCACTGTATTATGGTAATCTTCCTCATTTCTATGCACTTTAATATATTAGTGTATGGAAATAACAGTATAGTTGTGCCTGAGAATTAAATAATATATATCGAAAATTACAAGAGATTAACACAGAACTATTCCAATATTTGCATATTTATAAGGATAAGAGTGAAATGCTATTTCACAACATATTGTACTGGATGGTCCAGACATACTCCTAAAGTTACTTTTTAAGGGATTACATGGAAAAGGTCAACTACTTAAAACATTTCCATTGTGTTGTTCTTTTCTAGGCTTGTGCTAGATTTCTTTAGAAAATAGGTCTGGAAATCAGACTAAATAATCAATATTACATAAAAACGATGGAAAGTACTCCAAATACATCCAACGAAGTGGGTATTCACCCACAAAAGCTTATGCTTCAATACGTCTGTTAGTCTATAAGGTGCCACAGGACTCTTTGCCGCCTTTACAGATCCAGAATAACACGGCTACCCTTCTGATACTGCAAATAGTCCCTCCTGACTGCTCTTTACACACTGGCACAGGGACAGTACACTTCCATTCATTTGCCCTGACATGCAGGAGGACTGCTTAAGACTCAGTTTACCACAAAAAGAATGGCTACTTTTCCCTAAGGTAGATTTCTGGCTACATCATTAAATTATGCTGAGTCATGTTCTGTTTCCCATGCAACATTACCATTTCTGTACCCAGCAATTTAGAGGGATAAATTGATGGGATAGGTTTTGGTTGCACTACATGTAATTCAATTTAATCAATGATTTGAGAAAAATAATCTAAACAATGAAATATTATACCGCTACACATCACTTTCATATTATTTGTTGGGTTAGGTTCCTTTTTCTTACCATAGGAATTAAGGCAAGGACTTAAATGGGAGAAAGATCTGATCCTATAACAGGAATAACTCCTTAATAAACAGCAAGCTGTCGCCCCAGAGAAGCTCCCATAGGTAGCTTTGATCTCACACGCAGTGCAATCTTAATACCTTGCCAACCTCATTATTCAACTACAGTAGTTCTTACTTTGTGTCCTGATCCTGAGATGGATCCTACATAAATATCTCCAACTGATGTTAAAGATGATGTGCAAAGGCGAAAATTGATTTCTAATACATAAAGAAAATCTAAAAGCATAAAAGTTTGAAAAAAAATAGTCCCTAGGGTATTTTTTCCTCCTTGTTCTATACTACCTTAGAACTATCAAGAATATAAAATGTTGTTATTAAAACTGGTCAGAACATTTGACAAAAATTTCATTTTTACAGAAACATATCAGTTTTGATGGCATTTTCAAGGGGAAGGTTTTTGAGGTCCAGGGTTCTCTGGTCACTTCTGACAAGAGACAGAGAGGCAGAGACACACACAGAGAAAAATCAAATACTATTCAGCATACATTGATTATATATGAAATAGCACAGGAGTTAACCATAACACTAAATAACACAAAGACACAGTGGAATCTCAGAGTTACAAACCCCAGAGTTACGAACTGACTGGTCAACCACACACCTCATTTGGAACCAGAAATATACAACCAATCAGCAGCAGAGACAAAAAAAAAGAAAGCAAATGCAGTTCGGTACTGTATTAAACATAAAGTACTAAAAATAAAGGGAAAGTTAAAAAAAATTTGACAACGTAAGGAAACTGTTTCTGTCCTTGTTTCATTTAAAATAAGATGGCTAAAAGCAGCATTTTTCTTCAGCATAGTAAAGTTTCAAAACTGTTTTAATTCAATGTTCAGTTGTAGACTTTTGAGAAAACCACCATAATGTTTTGTTCAGAGTTACAAACATTTCTGAGTTATGAACAACCACCATTCCCAAGATGTTCATAACTATGAGGTTCTACTATAAATGGATGATAAAATGAACTAATTGGCTACACTAATATTTTTGATCTGGAAACAGTCATTTCTACACAAGTCTGTTTTGCCAAAATGTTCAAAAACATTTGTTTTAGCTCCAATGTGGAACAAAACCCAATTTTGAATCATTGAAAGATGTTTTGAAATGGAATTGTCATTCTCTAGACAGGTCTAATAGTTTCCCATGATTTTAAAAGAGAATTTATTGGCGGTCTAAGAGATACATAGACGGTTAGTGGTACTAAATATTTGTCATTCTTAATTGATATCTTTGTCTATCCAATCCTGCTCTCAATGACTATAATGGCAAAAATCCCTTTGATTTCAGTCAAAGCCGAACTGACCCCCAACACAGAACATAGCAATGCAAATCTTTGCATAGTATTGAAGATGTCCTGTATCAATCATATATTTTCTTTTAGTGTTCCACAAAATTCAGGATTGCTTTGCAGAAAAATACTGAAATATCTATTGCATGTTCTAAAAGACCCTAATCTTATCACATGGCTGTTTTTATTATTTCTGGTATAGTTCACTCTCTCACTGGCAGTCTTTTGTAGCTAAGCTAATCTTGTATCTTGGCTAATGTAATGAGAAAGCAAATGTTAGGTTTTTAGAACTGTCTGGATCTGGAGTAGATAACAAGCACTATGATTACATCCTGTCTCTGATATGCATAGTATTATAACAAAATAAAGCATATTTAGATCTTTTACTCCCATTTGAAAATGGTAGGCTTATTAGAAATAGTGATAACTGTGTTTAACTTGTGTTTGGATTTGTGTGTGCATGTGTGTGCACGCACAAGCACACACTAGGCTATTTCTCCCTTACCGCACATGCAGAACTAATATCGACATAAGGAGGAAACCCACGAACAAGTTCATGACTCTGTGGAAACACATTTTAAATAAATCAGAAGCTGAATAAAAAATAAGGTTGACAATTCAGTCATTAAATTGTATAATAAGGTCAACGTTATAAAATGTTAATACATTTGTTGTTAAACAAGAGAAGGGTAATACATTGCTATTTCATCACTATATCCATTTGCTTGTTTATTACATTCTTGTTCGCAGTTCTGTTTGGGTCTTCTAGGCCCTGATCCTTCAATGAGCTCCACATATGCCATTCCCCTCACCAATACAGAGCCCCACTGAAATCAGTGTATTGCCCCAGGGATTCAGGGGCCTGCCCAAGTCAAACTCATTGCAAGTTTGGGGCCTTTGAGTGTAAACCCTTCAGAGAAGGGATAGTTTCTCCATACAGCACCCTGTTCTACAGGGGCCTCATTCCTACCTGGGTCTTTGGGTGCCACCATAATATCAATTTTTATTAATTAGAGCTATATGGCAGCAAGGGAATATTTGAATTATCCAAAGTTTTCACAACGTAGCTGCAATCAGTTCCATGCATCTACAGTACAGCTTCTAGATCGTACAAGATTGTCTAAGGCTATGAAATACTCCAAATCTGGTTTTGACTGGTTTTCATAGCCACATAAAAATTGATACAAAATTTTACACTAATAGTCTAAAACAATTGTGGAAACATTATTGTAAACAGTAGTGTCTTGACCTGTTTGTGTAGAATACGGAAGAATTTCTAAAGGACAAAGAAGGATGATACATTTTAGTTGGATATGGTCCTCAAATTATAATCAACAGACTGCGGACTTAAACTGCTTAATGGAGTTCTGTATCTGTCTCCATCCATTAAAAATATGAAAGTTGAAAGGCATGACATTAGTCTATTTGAAAGGAGCAGGTATTTTGATAGCTTTAGAAAGTTTTGCATGCTTAAGAAGCCACTCCCCATCCTGCCCATCCAAAGAGTATTGTCATTGCACTGCAGGTTCAACAGCAGCAGCGTATACACATACACACAAAAATGTTTCTTAAAGAGACTGTCCCTTCAATGACCCTAACTGCAAACTTAGAAAATGTCACCATCTATCAAAATCATAATCACAATACAAACTAGAGTCTCTGAAAAAGAAGGTCAACAATCAGAATACAGTGCACAAAAATCCTCACAAAATGCAAAGGATGCAGTCGAAATACATATATCTTCTTGTATCTTTTATCTGCATGTATGCATATAAGCAACAGAATAAAAAGATATAAAAATGTCCGTTTTAAAGGTCAGGACAAAGAAAACACAATTCCTTAATGAAATAACACTGTCCATTAGCTAGCAGCCAGTGGGCTTATTCTAAAGCCAGCTATGGATCATGGAAAATAAAACAAAAGGCCAGATCCTCAGCTGTGGTAAATTAGTGTTGCTCCATGGGCTTCAAGAGATCTCTGCTGATTGAGACCAGCTAAGAATATGGCCCCATATCCTTCCAAAGAATCTAAGAGAAGCTCGTGTATATATCTGTGACACGACTCTACTTGATACAATGGCAGATTAAAACAAGTGTCTGGATCAAAAGTTTCTGTTTAAGTGCAAGGCCTCTGTTTCTGGAGCAGATTCCACATGTTGAATGTGTAGTCAATAATTGATGTAGATGGTCAGGGCTATTACACTATTTAATAGTATTATCACAATATATTGTCACACCACATATTCAGGACCACAGTTGGTATTATAATAGGAAAATATAGACACACTGTTGGGCATACTGCTTTCTCATTAAAGATTAATCTGCAACTCTTCACACATTATACATCTGCCTTCTCTAATTTATACCCAGATGATAAAGCTGTAGAGTGAGCACTCAGGACAATTACTTGAAACAGCTTTGTAACAGTAGACTTCCCTCTCTCTTTCACTGTAACAGTGATTGGTAGTTCTCTCAAAAGATGTGAAACTAACTTGTCGCTGAAACAAACCAAAGCAAAGGTTTGACAGCTGTTTACAGTGTTTGTGGTCTTACTGTTGCCTTTTGAGTCCATGTCCTAACCTGTTCTCTCCCTGGTGCTGTAAATATGTCAGAACGAGTACTGGGATCTCTAAGCAAGAGCATCTTGCTGCTGTCTTTGTCTACCACCAACTTTCACATCTGGCTAAACTCTCCTCTCCATCCTGTGCTGATGCAAATCTCAGCCTATAAGCCTTCAGAATGTGCGTGTCTAATTATAATGTAATCATCAACCATATGTTCATACAGCAGATGGAGATGTATGGGGAGAGTCTTACAGCAGGACAGCATAGTGAAGGAAGAATAGCTCAACAGATATGGTGTTATATCAGGGAGTGAGGTGAGAAGCAAGATTTAAGGCAAGTTTTAAGACAGAAGATCTGAAGTTAATTGAGGCAGAAGAGGAACTGAGCCAAGGAGAACCTAAAGGAGTCCCCTTCTCCCGCTAGAAAAAAAATCTTTGTAAATGTAAGTGGGGGAATAGTCCCGCTATTGTGGGGAACTTTCCTGGCTTCTGTACTACCCCGGTGAAGTGGGCTAGTGAAAGGATCTGAGTCCTCGCTTCCACTTCCTTTACCCAGTGGCCTCTCTGCCCTTGAGGACTCCCCTTCCACTCTCCTGTCTGGCAGAGTCCTCGTAACCCCAACAAGGCTGGGCCCAGGATTCCTGGGGGGCTCGACCCCCAACCCTGCTGTGGTCACCTAGGACAGGGGCTAGGGTGTCCCCACTCCAGGGTACTCTCTCTGCACTGGGCACTTCTGTGACCCACTGACCATTACATACAAGTTAAAGCAAATGCAAGTTATTTAATCAACAATTACTTTTAAAAAGAATAAGGAAAAATGGGAAAGGTTAAAGGAAACACATCAGCCCGCTCTGTGGCAGGGAACATCACAAACAGTGTCTCTGGAATGTCAGGGCAGTTCACAGTCTGTTCCTTGTAATTCCCAGGCCTCCTTCTCAGGCTCTGGCTGTGCTGTAGCGATGCTCTGGGTTGGACACTTGCTCTGGTGGTGGCCACACACTCTCAGGCTCTAAGTGGTAGGACCCTTCTTCCCAGTGTCACCTCCGCCCTGTTGGGATTACGATCCAAGCCTGGCCTGCAGAGCCTCTTGGCTGAGGCATCTCCCTGTGCTGGGCCCACTGCCCAGGGTCCCCTCGCTCTCCCCAGCTGCTCACCACACCCAGCTCCGGACTGCTCCAGCCCCATCTCCACCACTCTGTCTCAGCACTGCTGCTGCTGCTCTGCCTCCAGCTCCTGGGCTGCTTCTCTGGCCCCTCTGCCTCTGGTTGCTACAGCTCTGCTCCCAGGACAGGTCTGCTCTCTCTGGGCTGCTTTTCTGGTCCCTCTGGATCTGGCACAGCTCTGCTCCCCAGCTTAGTTTGGGCCCCTGCTTTCTCCTTAGCTCAGCCCCACTCTGTCTGATCCAGGCAAATCTAGCTCGCACGGAGGATAGGACCTCCCTGGCCTCCTGACTCCCTGATTAGCCTGCCCACCCTGTCATTCAGGCTGACCTGGAGCATTGGCCTCTCCCCATTGTTCCTGGGGACTATCAGTCTCAGGGTCCCGGTTTCCCATAGACCCTTCCCCTTTTAGTACTGGGAGCTAGCCGACCAAAACACCCCCACTGTATGTTAGTAAGGGGGCAACAGTCCCCTTACATAAAGTAAAAAGATATATTTATATGGATTACCACAGACTTCCTCGTATCATCAGGGTCAAAAAAGGGAGAAAGGAGATATGCAAAAAAGAAAAATTGAGAGAACTAAAACATGTAGTCATGGAAAAATCAAATTACAGTTGTACAAATATTCCCCGTTTGTGGATTTGTAATTGTGTGAAAAAACGGAGGCAAGGAACACAAAAACACACATGAAATTTCTAAATTTGTTTATGAAAAATGGAGTCAGCTTTCTCACATCTATACAAGCCTATTAAAGATGACAGCCTGGGTAGAGTGGGAACAGTTTTCTGTGTTTCTACTCTTGGAATCCAAAAATCTAAAAGACTATCAAATTATGTGACCATTCCAACGGCTGAACTAATAGGGGTAGTGTTGTCACTAACCTCGGTAAGAGATGTGCAACCAGCTGCAGCTGAATTTTTATCTGATTTCATGTCAGGCATTATAATGATCAGAACAGTGATTTCAGAAAGCAGAAATGACATAATAAATGTAAGAATGTTTATAGCTATGGAAATAATGCAGGCAAGTATCTGTAACAATAGCATGGATTCCAGTGCAATTCTATACCTGGAAATGTAATGGCTGACAAAGAAGCAAAAGCAAGCTATAAAAAATGAGGAGGTGAATATTAAGATACCCTGAAGTAGAAAAGAATTTAAAAGTGTGGTAATGAAGAAGCATATGAATAGCAAGGTATAGCAAGACCTATGGAATTAGGAAACAAAAGGACAAAGATTTTATGATGTATGCTCAAAAATCGAAGATAATACTATACTCTCTGGTCATGATAGAAAAAAAAGTGAAGTAGTCATTTTCAGAGTGTTAACAGATCATTGTGCCTTAAATGATAAGTTAAACTTACTAAAAAGACAAAGATGGGCTGTGTAATGTGTGCAAACTCAAAGAAGCTGTTCATCCTGTTCTATGGCATTGTGGGCAACATTCAATGGAAAGAAAGTCTCTGAGAAAAACTGAGTCAGTTTGGAATCAAAGGATTTTTCCTAAAGGGACGAGTAAGAATGTCAGGAAAATGGAACAGTGCAAAAACAGCCTTGCTGCATTTCCTTATGGATTCTAGACTGAGGGTAAGTCCACACTTAACATACTAGTGACACAGCTGTGCTGCAGCAGTGCTTCAGTGTAGAAAGGTTTCAGAGTAATAGCCATGTTAGTCTGTATTAGCAAAAAGAAAAGGAGTACTTGTGGCACCTTAGAGACTAACCAATTTATTTCAGCATAAGCTTTCGTGAGCTATAGCTCACTTCATCGGATGCATACTGTGGAAAGTGTAGAAGATCTTTTTATACACACAAAGCATGAAAAAATACCTCCCCCACCCCACTCTCCTGCTGGTAATAGCTTATCTAAAGTGATCACTCTCCTTACAATGTGTATGATAATCAAGTTGGGCCATTTCCAGCACAAATCCAGGGTTTAACAAGAACGTCTGAGGAGGCGGGGGTAGGAAAAAACAAGGGGAAATAGGTTACCTTGCATAATGACTTAGCCACTCCCAGGCCAGTCCTTGCCTACAGACAGCCCCCCAACCTGAAGCAAATACTCACCAACAACCACATACCACACAACAGAACCACTAACCCAGGAACCTATCCTTGCAACAAAGCCCGTTGCTAACTGTGCCCACATATCTATTCAGGGGACACCATCACAGGGCCTAATAACATCAGCCACACTATCAGAGGCTCGTTCACCTGCACATCCACCAATGTGATATATGCCATCATGTGCCAGCAATGCCCCTCTGCCATGTACATTGGTCAAACTGGACAGTCTCTACGTAAAAGAACAAATGGACACAAATCAGATGTCAAGAATTATAACATTCATAAACCAGTCGGAGAACACTTCAATCTCTCTGGTCACGTGATTACAGACATGAAAGTTGCGATATTACAACAAAAAAACTTCAAATCCAGACTCCAGCGAGAGACTGCTGAATTGGAATTCATTTGCAAATTGGATACAATTAACTTAGGCTTGAATAGAGACTGGGAGTGGCTAAGTCATTATGCAAGGTAACCTATTTCCCCTTGTTTTTTCCTACCCCCCCCTCCTCAGACGTTCTTGTTAAACCCTGGATTTGTGCTGGAAATGGCTCACCTTGATTATCATACACATTGTAAGAAGAGTGGTCACTTTAGATAAGCTATTACCAACAGGAGAGTGGGTTTGTGTGTGACGGGGGCGGGGAGGGAGAAAACCTGGATTTGTGCCGGAAATGGCCCAACTTGATTATCATACATATTGTAAGGAGAGTAATCACTTTAGATAAGCTATTTCCAGCAGGAGAGTGGGGTAGGGGGAGGTATTTTTTCATGCTTTGTGTATATAAAAAGATCTTCTACACCTTCCACAGTATGCCACCGATGAAGTGAGCTGTAGCTCACGAAAGCTTATGCTCAAATAAATTGGTTAGCCTCTAAGGTGCCACAAGTACTCCTTTTCTTCTTTCAGTGTAGAAACTAGATTTTTTTTTATTCTACAATCGTGCTGCACATTCTGAAAATGTGTACTATGGAGTAGCCTTTTTATATGGAGACATATTGGGCTGCGTTTGTTACAATTTTTAATTGAAAACAATATGCGGACACAGTCCTGTGTGAAGGGAAGAACATAAGATTCCTACTCTATTAGGCTTCTCATATTATTGGAGCCAGATAATACAATTCAGATATAAAATATACATGTTGATCCACTACATTAACAGTCTATTTTTCAAGAAAATACTAAGGTCTACAGGGTCAGTTGTTGCTAAAAGTCTGCAGAAATGCACTTTTAGGAGGGATCTGAACACAGGGCTTAGTCCTACTTTCATAAAAGTTAATGGCAAAGTTCCCACTGATTTTAATAGTGCGGGATCAGGACCACA
This sequence comes from Eretmochelys imbricata, assembly GCF_965152235.1. Lineage (NCBI taxonomy): Eukaryota > Metazoa > Chordata > Testudines > Cheloniidae > Eretmochelys > Eretmochelys imbricata. The sequence continues at coordinate 68,148,162 of NC_135579.1, read as the reverse complement.
AGGAGGTTGACTGGCAGTGTACAAGAAGAGGCCAGAGTGGAAGAGGTTACATTTGTCAAAGTGGCTGATGACTAGGGAATAGCTAAGTATTTCAGCTACCAGCATAGAGACCGTATGTACTACAAGCTAACTGAATATCAATTTGATTATTATGAATATATATTGTTATGGCTATATTTACTAACTGATTAAAACATTTATTCATGTACACATATGAACACTGTGACTGATCCAAAGTCCACTGAAATCAATCAGTCCCACAGCATCTTGTTGAAGACTCAGGACTAGATCCTGAGCTGTGCCCAAGGAGCACTCAGGACAGCTCAAGGTGGAGGGATGTGAAGTTGACTTTAACCAGTTGTTGAACTACACGAGTCCTGGAACCATTCAGGTGTTGATCCAGCACCTGGCATAAATATAGTTTGAAGGTTGCTCAGACTTTAGCTGGTTGCCAATGACTCCAAGGGAGCCTCAGCCATACCCATTTCCCCCAGCCATGTTTGCATGCCAGTGGCCAATGAAAAGGTGTGATGTAGGAGTGATTATGTTGTTTCTATGTCACCAGAAGATTCCCTGCACAGGCAGAATCCTGAACTGGCCAGGTACACTTGCTTCAGCTCAGCTTGGCACTGCCAGTGCACTCCAGAGTGCTCCATCTTATGGGAGACTTAGGACCAGTGAACTGGAAGTATTTACCTGGTTTCTCTAAAAGTACTTTCATGGGTACTACCAATAAGTGAACAATAAATAACTAAATTGTATGGTAAAAAGCCCAGTATATTGATAAGCCCTTCAGAGTCAAAACAAGGTAATATTTGGATCTTCTGCAACGGTCTCAATTAAGCAGTCAACATTAGTTAAACAGTTCCACTATGAGTCCTGAGAGAAACAGTTATTTCCTGTTCTAAATATAATGAAATGTTGTATTACTATTTATTATTTATATTATGGTAGCACCTAAACGGCCCTACCAAATTCAGAGCCCCATTGTTCTATGCACTCTATGGACAAAATGAAGAAAGGAGAGCAGCAGAATACGAACCCTGGACTTCAGAAAAGCAGACTTTGACTCCCTCAGGGAACTGATGGGCAGGATCCCCTGGGAGAATAACATGAGGGGGGAAAGGAGTCCAGGAGAGCTGGCTGTATTTTAAAGAATCCTTATTGAGGTTGCAGGAACAAACCATCCCGATGTGTAGAAAGAATAGTAAATATGGCTGGTGACCAGCTTGGCTTAACAGTGAAATCCTTGCTGATCTTAAACACAAAAAAGAAGCTTACAAGAAGTGGAAGCTTGGACAAATGTCCAGGGAGGAGTATAAAGATATTGCTCAGGCATGCAGGAGTGAAATCAGGAAGGCCAAATCACAATTGGAGTTGCAACAAGCAAGGGATGTTAAGAGTAACAAGAAGGGTTTCTACAGGTATGTTAGCAACAAGAAGGGAAAGTGTGGGACCCTCACTGAATGGGGGAGGCAACCTAGTGACAGAGGATGTGGAAAAAGCTAATGTACTCAATGCTTTTCTCCCCTCTGTCTTCACAAACAAGGTCAGCTCCCAGACTACTGCACTGGGCAGCACAATATGGTGAGGAGGTAACCAGCCCTCTGTGGAGAAAAAGGTGGTTCAGTACTATTTAGAAAAGCTGGACGAGCACAAGTCCATGGGGCTCGATGCGCTGCATCCGAGGGTGCTAAAGGAGCTGGCGGATGTGATTGCAGAGCCATTGGCCATTATCTTTGAAAACTCATGGAGATTGGGGGAGGTCCCAGATGACTGTAAAAAGGCTAATGTAGTGCCCATCTTTAAAAAAGGGAAGGAGGAGGATCTGGGGAACTACAGGCCAATCAGCCTCACCTCAGTCCCTGGAAAAATCTTGGAGCAGGTCCTCAAGGAATCAATTCTGAAGCACTTCGAGGAGACGAAAGTGATCAGGAACAGTCAGCATGGATTCACCGAGGGCAAATCATGCCTGACTAACGTAATTGCCTTCTATGATGAGATAACTGGCTCTGTGGATGAGGGGAAAGCAGTGGACATATTATTCCTTGACTTTAGCAAAGCTTTTGATACGGTCTCCCACAGTATTCTTGCCAGCAAGTATGGGCTGGATGAATGGACTATAAGGTGGATAGAAAGCTGGCTAGATTGTCAGGCTCAATGGATAGTGATCAATGGCTCCATGTATAGTTGGCAGCTGGTATCAAGCGGAGTGCCCCAAGGGTAGATCCTGGGGCCGGTTTTGTTCATTATCTTCATTAATGATCTGGACGATGGTGTGGATTGCACCCTCAGCAAGTTTGCAGATGACTCTAAACTGGGAGGAGTGGTAGATATGCTGGAGGGTAGGGATAGGATACAGAGGGATCTAGACAAATTAGAGGATTGGGCCAAAAGAAATCTGATGAGGTTCAACAAGGACAAGTGCAGAGTCCTGCACTTAGGATGGAAGAATCTCATGTACTGCTACAGACTAGGGACTGAGCAGCAGGGCAGCAGTTCTGCAGAAAAGGACCTAGGGGTTACAGTGGACGAGAAGCTGGATATGAGTCAACAGTGTGCCCTTGTTGCCAAGAAGGCTAACAGCATTTTGGGCTGTATAAGTAGAAACATTGCCAGCAGATCAAGGGACATGATCATTCCCCTCTATTCGGCATTGGTGAGGCCTCATCTGGACTACTGTGTCTATTTTTGGGCCCCACACTACAAGAAGGATGTGGAAAAATTGGGAAGAGTCCAGTGGACGACAACAAAAATGATTAGGGGGCTGGAGCACATGACTTATGAGGAGAGGCTGAGGGAACTGGGATTATTTAGTCTGCAGAAGACAAGAATGAGAGGGGATTTGATAGCTACTTTCAACTACCTGAAAGGGGGTTCCAAAGAGGATGGATATAGACTGTTCTCAGTGGTAGCAGATGACAGAACAAGGAGTAATAGTCTCAAGTTGCAATAGGGGAAGTTTAGGTTGGATATTAGGAAAAACTTTTTCACTAGGAGGGTGGTGAAGCACTGAAATGGGTTACCTAGAGAGCTGGTGGAATCTCCTTCCTTAGAGGTTTTTAAGGTCAGGCTTGACAAAACCCTGGCTGGAATGATTTAGTTGGGGATCCTGCTTTGAGCAGGGGGTTGGACTAGATGACCTCCTGAGGTCCCTTCCAACCCTGATATTCTATGATTCTTTGGACACACTGTAACAGTTCTCTGGTCACCCAGGAGTGTGAGTTCTTGTTACCTCCTGCCTCCAGTGAAGAGGAGTCTTTCCTGTGGAAGATGGGTGTCCACTCCCTACCACCACCAGCCTTTCAGCCATTCAAGCACTCTCTTCTGGGCTCTGACAGCCTTAACTTCCCAAGTCCCTCTGAATCTTTTCCCTGTGATAATCAGTCCCTTATACTAGCTACCCACAGAAATTCCAGATTCTCTGCACCCAAAGGTGCACTGTACCTCAATTTACCAGTTTTACCTTAAGCCCCCACTCTTGTAAACCACTCAGCACTTGTGAGCAGTTATTACAAAACAAAAGTAGATTTATTGAAGAAAGAACGAAGATTTGACTGGAAATGAGGGAAAGTGATGGAAACAAGGGGTTACGACACAAATCATAAAACATGAACCTGGGCCAACAGTTAACTTTCCTATATAATAAAATAGATCCTCCCACCCCTGCCCAAAGTTCAGTCGGTTGCAGACATAGGCGCCGACTCCATGGATGCTTCAGGGCTGGAGAGCCCACGGAGAAATATTAGCGGGTGCTTAGCACCCATCGGCAGCCAAGCTCCGCTCCCCTCCCTACCCCCCTCCACTACCACCCATCGGTGGCACCCACTGATCAACTCCTCCCCCTCCCTCCAAGCGCCTCCTGAATACTTCAGAACAGCTGTTTCGCAGAGTGCAGGAGACACTGGGCGGGGGGAAGAGGCGGGCCAGAGGTGTGGCCTTGGGGGAAGGGGTGGAGTGTGGGCAGGGCGTAGGTGAAGTTGGGATGGGAAGATGCAGGGCCAGGGAAAATTAGAAGTCAGCATCTGTGGTTGCAGAGCTGGCTGGTTTCACAAGATCCAGAGGTCCATAAAAGCATCCACTCCTTGGGGATTCCTCAGTGAATGGAATCCAGAGTGCCTTTCTCTACACTCTGTTATACTCAAACAATCTTTTGTCTTTATTCATAGCCAGAGCATCTCCTGCCTGCTATAACGTTCCTTTTCACCTGCAAGTGATTTAGATCGTTTGCAATGGTCTCTGATGGTTTTCCATTGACTATTCTGGGAATGTGGCAAGGGTAGACAATAGAACCATTCAAAACCTTGCCAGCTGACTGGGGGGGAGGGTTACCATTCCCTCTTCCTTGAATAGGCCATCACCTAGATAAATTTATCCCTGGTAACTAATTTTTACTCCACGTCCATAAAGCAAGCTTTCAATTTAAATACATTATTCCCTAAATATTGTCTGTACATCCATCTGACAATGATTGAGAGTCTTTCTGTAGATTACTAGCTTTCTGTACATGCTTATATTATTCTTTATAGATAAATATCCTATAAAACATGTTTGGTGTAGTGAGTTTGTCAAGTGTGAGGTGGGAGCTGTTTGCAAATAACGAACCTGTTGGCAAGGAGTCTCTGGGTCACACATAAAAAGAAAATATATTCTTTAAGTGCGTACAATCTAAACAGGTGGAAGAGGAAACCAGGACCCAGAGTGACTTGCCCTAAGCCAGAGGGATCAGTGGCATAGCAAAGAATAGAACTCATGTCCCAGTCCAGTACCATGTCCAGTGAACTCTGTCAGATATCATAGTGTACTAACTGGATTTTTTTAATGGTAACAACTGCATTTTTATTTGGAAGACATTTAGGGATTGGGAATGTTTATGTCCAGTGAATTTAATGGACATACTTGAGGAAGAAATACATGGCAAACAATACATTTAGAGGATGAGAGATGCAGAATTGAAAGTTTTTAACATAATAGAGAAAAACAGAAGATATTTAAAACATGAGCCAGAAAAATCTCATTTTGAATCCTGACACTTTGAAAAACTCTGACAGCAAAATGATAGTGAGAACATTAAAAATACACAACTATTCTAATATGTAACTAAAAAAGAACTGTCAACAATACAAGTAAAATCTTCAAAATGTTCAGCCAACTTCAGATTTTCCTGTTTCATTTTTTGAGTAAAAAGAAATGACTTTCAGGAAACTGACTTTGTTTGATTTGTGCTTCCGAAGCACTTTGAATGTATAAAGCAAAATTGACTGAAAGCGCAAAGAAAGGGTCACTCTTCCCTTCTGATAGTATGTATTTCATAAAATCCCCAGAAAGTTTTCACCACTGCAACTATTCACTGTCATGACCACTGAATGGAAAGTGCCAGAAGCAGATAGAAAAGGATATGTATTATCCACTCTAGTTTTAATGTGCTATCCATAAGTATCTGGTGAATAGCATAGTATTTGAAAGTCTTTTCTAGTCAATGTCTGCATTTCTCTCCGTAAAACTAGACAAAGAGAAGAAGCTTAGAAAGGGTATAGATAAAGCCACTTAAGTGTATTGATTTTTTTTAATAGAATCATTCAATGCAGTTGGGAGTGCATAGCACAGATTAATAAAATGGAGCATGCAAGAGGGTGGGAAAAAGACCTAGATAAATCATACTTTCAGATGCCAGGATTTGGCTTTTAATATACTAAAGATAAAGAAGAGAAGCAGGTAAGAAAAAGAAAACATCAGTTAAGTTCAACATAGCAAAAAGAAAACATGAATTAAAAGCTCTCAGATTAATCCACATGATATAGCTATATGTTTACAAAATATTTCTTTGGTTGACAGCAGAATTGCTTATCTCACATGCCTTTGTTCTACCAACCTAGTGGATCAAAAGACAGCCAAAAAAAGAAGAGGATAATTATTTTAGTTTGTGGAAAGGAAGACTGTATTACTCTTGACTGGAGAGAATTGAAAGGAACAGTTCTTAAATGGCTAGTATCTTTCATGGAAACCAAGGAGTTCTTCAAATGCAAAAATCAACAAAATAGGTGGACAATTGGGAACACTGTGGCAGTGCTATCCATGTTTGGAAGGAAATTACTTTAAAAATGTTCATTCATTTGGCCACTTCTTTCGTTTCAGTGGGCCTCTCAGCCCAGTTTTCAGAATGTCCTCATCCTAGAACTTGTCTACATTTAAAATGCTGCAGCTGAACCACTGCTGCTGCTCCACTGCAACACTTTGGTGAAGACAGTACCTACGCCAACGGGAGGGTTCTCCCATCAGCGTAGGTAAACCACCTCCCCAAGAGGCAGTAGCTACGTCAATGGGAGAATTTTCTCATCAACCTACCACTGCCTACACCAGGGGTTTAGGTTGGTTTAACGGTGTCGTTCATGGATCTGGATTTTTCACATCCCTGAATGGCATAGTTATACTGAGCTAATTTTCTTATGTAGACCAGAACCTTGTCTCCACATTTGCAACCAGTTTCTCAACATGCACATTTAAATTTGAGGGAAGGGAGAACACAGCATGGTGGATGCAAATTTAGAGGCTGCTCTTGGAAATTGGGCCTTTTGTGTTGATGGAAATGCAGTTATGTAATTGAAATGTTATTAAAGTCGGTTTTACTGTATTTTCTAGATTGTAAATCTATTTGAAAGTGCTTAGTCCTTTTGTCAGCAAAGATAACCATCCCATTGTAATAAATGCATGAGTATCTTGTGTCTACAGCCTGAACGAATGAAAGAGTAGCAGTAAAATATGTAAAGTCCCACCCCACACAATCCATTGAATTTGTACATCAACATGTAGAGATAATTAATTATTATGTAGAATGTTTGTACACTTATATATTAGTTACTATTGATAATTGCTAAAGGCTCCAGAATGCAGATACACAGAAGTGGGTAGTGGAGGCAAACCAGACCAATCCCAATCCTTTTTTGGATACTGCATTGTAATAGAAAACATTCCTGTCTATTCAGCAGGAGATGTGAGTGATAAGTAGCAAACCAAATCATGTTTTATGTGAGCAATTAATATTAAACCATTCCACTAAAATTAAACCATTCCAAAACAACTAACAGAACCAGTTAGTCAAAAGCCTAGTGTCAAATACTTACCAAAATCCAGTGAGACAGTAGGGTTTGCATACTTTTGGCCACATGTAAATGCACCATAAGCATATTGTATATATACACACACTATATTGATACATAAATTCTTTATATAAAAATGTTCCTGTGGCACTAAGTTGTGCTTCTGACAAGGGAAATCACTTGTGGAGCACTGCAGCACACTAATGGCCCCCTACATACCTCACAAGAGGCGTGCAGGGGTATGACTGGATGACAAAATCTGTCTCTGATAGTACAAATGAATACGCATTTACATAGCGCTTTTCATCCACAGATCTCAAACCATTTTACATAATTGACTGAGTATTGTTAGCCATATATTGCAGATGGTGAATCTGAGGCTCAGAAAAGTTGTGTGATTTGTCTCAGGTCAGATGACAATTCATGACAGAGTTGAGAACAGAACCCAGAGCTCCTGACTCCTAGTTTGGCCCTGTGATGGGGTGTACAAATCCCACACCAGAAAGAGCTACTCTGTGATCAGTTGGCCCACCCTGCCACACTAGCAAAATATGCCTGGACTGGAGGAAGAGCATAAAAAGGATTCAGAGTAGCTCAGTAGAAGACCCACGTGGAAGTAAAGGGGCCTACATTTTGAGCTCCTGGGAAGGAGCACTGCAGGAGCTCCAGCTGCCCAAGGTCTGACTAAAATGACTTGGTCAAACGCACAAAGCGGGGACTTGCGATTCTGCAAAGGTCTGACACTTTACCTCTGAGTTCAGTTATTTAATATGTTTACTTTATCCATTGGCAAGAGGGGATTGGTAAGAAGTGATGGAGGGAGACAGCAGTATTGCACTTTGAGGTGCAGGATTTAGCTGCTTACCACTGGGCTCTGGATCACAACCTGGTGGACAGTGTGGGCCCTACTAACCCCTAGGGAGTGCCAAAGATAGAAGTCTACCCCTGTTGCAGGTTAGGTTAGACTGTTACCAAAAATCACATTTTTACTATCCCAAAGCAGAAATGCTTTGCACATAATTACTGCATAGTAATTCTGTTAAAATACAGGAATACTTCCTATTCGGAACTGCTGCATTTTTTCTGTAAGAGAAGAGGAGGAAAGAAGCTTAGAATAGCTATAGATAAAGGCACTTCAGGATGTTTTGTTTCGTTTTTTTTAATAGAAAGTCACTCAGCAAAGCTGGGTTTGCACAGTGCAAATTAATAAAATGGAACAAACAGACCTTTATAAATCAAGATTACAGATTAAAGGATTTGCCACTGAAAATTCTCTAAAAATAAAAGTGGGTAAAGCTTTTGGCAACACCTAAATTGGAGCAGCATAAAGAAAAACATTCCACTGATTAAAAGTTCTTGGATTAATCTATGTGATGTTGCTGTCATATTTTCACTGTTCTGGCTAAAAGAGGATTTGGTTATTACATTTGTCTTTGTTCTTCCAATAGTAGATTAAAAGCAGACATAAAACAGGATAGGATTCTTTTGTTTTCCTCTTTATCACTTCACTACTATTTACTCAAGATTCCTTGCAAATTAATGAATGCTCAAGTGATGTACAATTTAATGTTGAAAAGGCCAGGTTATTTCAATTACGTTCAAGGGGTTTTGAAAACACTGGGTGGATATATACAATGAAAGGTGAAATGGGAGTTTTAGGCATGCTGGTAATCCAGAAGTAGTCAATTACAATACATCCACATGAGTGGATATACACAAGGCTAATTTTCAGTGTAATATATAAAGAACTATACTGTGTATGCAGAAGTTGGATGAACTCATTTACCTTATTTTTAGTTAATAGGAAATTAAGAAAACATGTATACATGTCTGAAGATTTTCTTTTAGAAATTTCAAAGATTTCTTGTATTTTAAGGTCTGAATTTGAAATAGCAATTCATGAAGACAGCATCTGGTACGACAGATTAGCACACTAGAGTACTGCCTGTGGACACATGGGTTAGTATCCTGGCATTTCATTACAAATTAAAGGTATTTTTCCCCTTTTGCTGACATCATAAATCATCACACAATTTGGTACAGTTGACAGTGTCAGCTCACCACACTCACACAGGACTATAAATGCAAGAATATGAATTAACAGATCTATTGAAATAAACACCTGAGATGAGATTTCCTCAGAAGTTTGGAATAGAAGGATCATTGCCGGAATCCGAGTAAGCTCATGACTTAGACCTAGATCATCTTTCTGTGATGTTTTAAGACAGACCACTCTTCCTTCTCACTCTTCTCAGTGGTAGCTGATGACAGAACAAGGAGAAATGGTCTCAAGTTGCAGTGGGGGAGGTTTAGGTTGGATATTAGGAATAACTTTTTCACTAAGAGGGTGGTGAAACACTGGAATGTGTTACCTAGGGAGGTGGTGGAATCTCCTTCCTTAGATATTTTTAAGGTCAGGCTTGACAAAGCCCTGGCTGGGATGATTTAGTTGGGGATTGGTCCTGCTTTGAGCAGGGGGTTGGACTAGATGCCCTCCTGAGGTCCCTTCCAACCCTGATACTCTATGATTCCTGGATGGCTCTTTCCTTGCCTGCATGAAGGGGATTTGGTTTCTTCCACACCACCATTCTCTCATCCCTGAAAAAGGAAGATCCACAGTTCTAAGGACCACGTTTGAAGAAATGGCAGGGCGGTGGGATCATGTATCAAACCTTTTGACCTTCCTTGTGCAGCTCCCTATATGCCCTGGAATGCCCCTTAAACAGGAGGGCTTCAGCTTCATTGCAGTGTATTGGGCTAGATCCTCATCTGGTATAAATTAGAGTAGCTCCATCAAAGTCAGTGGAGCAATACTCATTTACACCAACTGAGGATCTGGCTTGTATAGTCTCAAAAGGTCCAAACCTGACTGTCATTGGTCAGTCTAGGTGAGCAAGGCTTGCAGAACTAGACCTAATACGTGTGTATCCATTTTAAAAATACACAGCCACTAACAGAACAAAAGAATCAAATGTGAAGGGCTGCAAGTCACACCAATGATGTTTGCACACAAGTTACCCATTCTGAGATATTTTCTTTGTATGTTGCAAACTGATAGACAGCAAAATCTGTCTCCCCTCACCTGTGTTTCTTTTCTGCCCCTGTGTTCCAATAGAAATATATAGTTGACTCTGAAACTCCCTATTTCAAAATGTCTTCATATGTGGCTTCTCTTCATTGTTACTCTCATTTTAAAGAGACACAGAATGCATTCATTATAATTACTGAAATACTAGTTATGTCTTAGGAAAACAAACAAAATCTCAACAACAGCCCATTGTTTAATAACAAAACACCAACACATTTCCTTTTTGTTAATGTCCAGAACAAATTAGACTATTATAAGTATCACCCAGGAATAGAAGAAAATATTTTTTTTGACACTGATGGATTGGAATTAAAAAATAAACGAATTTGATACATTATAGATAGTCGCTTTCATAACTGCAATTACTAGGTGTCAGAATTTCAGTGCAAATCTCATGTTGAATATTATTTTCCAACTTCCCTTGACAAACAGATGGTCTTCTCCAATGAGAGAGGGGAGAGAAAGAATGAAGCCGTGGTTTATTCTGACAGTATAAATTAAACATAAATTAAACATCTCTTCAGTCTCAGTTGAAATGGAACATTTTGGGACCAAATCAGTAATAGACAACGTTTGGCTTCCATACTATAGAATCCCACACAATGCCACAGAGGCCTTCAACAGCCCGGCATGACCATCTGCAACGTAGGAGCCTGAACATATTTTTTTTCTTTAAAGTGAATTGTACCCTTTGATGGTAGCTACTCAGGTACTAAAATTATCCAGCAGTGCAAATGTTTGCTTTAAAAAAGATGGGAGACGTGTATGTCTGTGGGAGTCGGGGGAGGCAGTAATTATATAATTGCTTCGTAGAGGACTAGATTGTGCCATTTAGGTATAGGCTATAGTGAAAGTGTCTCACAAAGCTCTCAGGCATACAGAGGCAGCAGGTCCAACACTATATTCCTCTGTGTGCTGATACTTGCACCCCACCAATTAGAGCTGGACGCATTTTTTTTTAACCACAACTTTTTGAGTGAGAAACGCAGACTCAGTGACACAAACATTTAATGAATTTGTGCAAATTTTGCTGAATTATTTCAGTTGAGGCGAAAAAGCTAAAAAAAAAAAAATCCCCCATTTGAAATGTGTCCAATGACACAACTTTGTTTCAAAATTTCCTTTAATAGGTTTTAAAATTAAAAATGTTAAAACTACTCAAAATCTAAAAGCACTTCATTTCATCTCACCTTACCACCACCCTTCCCCATACACCATTTTTAATTTTTATTATTTACTCTTTCATTTGCCAAAAAAAATAATAATGTTTAGGTTGACCTGAAACAATTTTTTAAAAAACTTTTCTGAATTGCCAGTGAACTAAAAAACCTGTTATTTGTACAACTTCCTGCACTCAGTTGGGACGGGGGCAGAGTCATAGACCAGGCCCTGGTGCACCCATTTTTTCCCACTTAGTGGTGTTGTGTACTCCTCAGAAAGTTGGGAAGGAACAGACCTTGGCTTCTCATAACCATGGGGTACGCAGTTCTATCTGGCTTGTCTACAGGCAAGTTAGGGTCTAGGGGACTCCTTACACCTTCCCCTGCATTGGGCACCCATAGAAGGCCTGGCATCAGAATGATTAGTGCCTTTTATAGAAGCGATCCTAGCCCACTCCCCACTTGCTCAGATGACAAATAGCAATAACAATACTCAGCTTTTGTGCCTGTACTGTCCATTACATACTGTAGAAGTAAAGTATTAGAAAAGCAGTTGGTCAAGAAAGGGGAACAATAATAATTTAAAAAGCCAGTTTGTCTGATCCCTGTGTTCCCACTGACTTTCAGACCACTCAGGGTATGTCTACATGGCAACAGGCAAACAAACAAAAACAAGTGTGGTAGCAAGACTTGGGCTCTCATAATGGCGCTACTACACCATGGCACACAGTATAAGCCGACTGCTGGGCAGGTGCTGGACACCTTTGTGTTCTGTGGCCATCATTTAACAAGAAGATACTTTTTGTCTGTAGATTAGTTAAATTAAATATGCATGTCAGTCATTAACTAATCAATACATTTACTGCAATGAAAACTAGCTAGCCTACCCATATGGGGTCCAATCCTGTGGTCTGCTGAGCAGTTTCAATTCAAACAGCAGCATTTCAGCACTTTACAGGAAGGGGCTCTTTTAGGTAGTCAGTCATTTTTTGTGAGATGAATTTTAAAACTCAATAACATTCTTGTTTGCTTTGTCTTTTAAAAATAATATGAAATGAATCTTTCTAGGCAATAATAACTGAATTGCTGTATATAGGACAAGAGATACTAGCACAATATGATGTTATGACACTATGGCTGTCTGTACAGAAATTCAATCCTCATTAGAACTATTTATTAAAACTCCAAGTTCTTCTGCTGAAGATCACCAACTCATTTAAGCAGGCTTACGGATATCCAACATATACCCATGCCATTTATTAGTTAAAAAACATCTACAAACAAAAATCATCTATCTGTTTATACCTTTCATGAATCTGACCTTACAACACTAGCAGAGAAGTTACATTCCCCTCATTCATCTTAATGGGCATTTAACTACTATGCTTCATTATGATGACCATCATAAATACTACCACTGTTAGAAAAAGAAAGCAGCCAAAAACAAACATACAGCTAGAGTCATTAAAACTAAATTACTGCATTATGGGTTGCTGGGTCTAGCATCTCTCTTGAGCCCTGTTTAGGATCAAACCAGAAAATGCACACATCAAACTGTCACTGTTAGGTGTGTGAATGCCTGTGAAGTGGGAGAGGTGGCATGTCTAGCCAGGAGGACAAGGCACTGCACATCAGCTCTAATCCACAGTACCTAACACAATTTCAGTGCTCTGACCCAGAATGGGTGGTTTTACACTACTGGTAAATCGCCATTAAAGCTGATAAAAGCACAGGATGAACTAATCACAAAAAAAGCTAAACTTTTTTTTTGTTTCGGTTTCCTATTTTTCAACCAGTATAATATTTTCTGGCCAGGGTAGTTATTGTGTACTCTTCAAATATACCAAGTGCATGGACTGAACCCACTAGTCTCCATTTCATGTCATGATGTCATCAGTCACCTAACACATTCTTCCACTGCTTAACTATCTTTCTTATAATGCCTTTGTCTTCCTCACTTCTGCTTATCTTTTAGGGCCAGACTTCAGACCTCTTGCTTCTATCAGTGAGCAGATAGAGGAGTCCCACTTACGTGAGGAGTCCCATTGAAATCAAAGACCCTTATTTTGTTAGCAAAACCACTTTACTAATATTATTGTTGCTCCCTGCCTCTTGTCACTCCCAAACACACAAAGCCTGTGATGTATATCCCAAGGTACTTTGCCAAGTAGCATGAATAATTGTATTCAACCAGAATGTGTACAATCCTTTGCAGAAAAGTGAATGAAATGGGCTACAAATAATGGCCAAAAAGGAAAAGTAATTCAGAATTTGAAAAAAAAAAAGTTTGCAAGTAAATATTCACCCAGCTGTACTCTTACCTTAATAAACTTATTCTTTGTACTATCATTTTTAATATGTGCCATTTATAGTTGAGGTTGTCTGACATGTTCTACAAGATCCTGTTTTCAGTTGCTTGTGATTTGTGAAACTTTAATTGTGTGGAAAGAAATTTTTCATGGTTGGCATTTATCTCAGGCTAAATTATTTTGGAAAGTTTCAGGAAAACTGTCAAGATCCATTTCTCAGAACAAGATTTCGTGAAAATATTTTATTTTGTCCATGTTAAAGCCTTATAACTATTTTGCTCAGAAGCTTTGGGCCCTGAAATTTAGCAAGGTGGCCACCTGGTTGACAGAGTAGTGCTGTGCCTGTTTTTAAAAAAAAACTATCCAAATTTGGCCAAATTACAAGTCTTTGAAAAATCTCAGTTCATGCATATGCAATAGAAGCTTCTTAGAGTTCGGCAAGTATACTCTCCAAAGATTCCAACTGCACTGAGCGTGCTCCATCCCAAGCTGCAAGGACTAAGTAGACCTTTCCCTGAAATTGTTGCTCCCAGCCAATGTGGTGCCCATCACCAGAATGGAGAGCAAAGGTGACTATCTCTCCTGTGCTTTCAACAATCCCTTTGCTTGTGCCTAGGCAGCAAAGAGAAGGAAGCACCCTGAAGCAGGTGAAGTTAAGGTTCCATAAGGAACCTTAATTTTGGCATTTCATAACTTCTGAGAACTGAACTTTACACAACCGTGATGTTCTTTCAACATAGTTTTGTGTGTAATTCTATACATCTACATGGACACATTGTTTCCCGTCCTAAAATGATTTCTAAAGGTCAGATTTTCAAGTGCGTGGCACACATATTTGGGACCAGATTTTCCAGAGAGCTCACCTCTCCTTTAGGCATCTAAGTGATGTGGCCAGATTTTCAGAAGGGCTCAGCACCCAGAAGCTCCCATTATTTTCATGAAAAATTGGTTGTCCATAATGGACACTTCTATACTGGCTTCAAGCAGCTTCTGAATCTGCTCACTAATCTACCAACCCCACTTCTAATGGATTTTACTGGGCATTTGTAGCTGAGCTTCATGATCTGCTCAGGTACAGCAACACAGATGATCCCAACACACTTCCTTCTTCCTATTCCTGCTTTGCTTTTCACCAGTCTTGGAAAATAAAATGTAATTAAAAGCAAGTGGGTTATCAATATTCTTGTGAAATAGTTATCTCTACAAGTATTCATGGCACACACTTTCCACAAATATTCTTGTGAATAAAACTATCATCCATATATTTTGCAAATATGGTGGGGGAAATGAGATCTATGAATACCAGTGAAATACATTGGTGCATTTTATTTACAAGAACGTCCACAATATTTCCCCCCAGCTCTATCAGATTCCATGATTCTTTAATGGTGACAGTTGTTTGATGGATACAATTGTATGGTGTCACAAAAGACCCTACATTTTTCCATCACACTTCTTTATACAGGTTTCAGCTACTTCCTTGAGTTTCTCATCTCTAGAGATATTTCTAAACTCTACCCACAACCTTGAAAATGAAGCAGAAACTAACCTCATTAAAGCAGCTTTTTACAGTGGTGGTTGAAAATATTTCCGTTAGTCTAAAGAAAATTACATCAAATGATGAACTGATATCCAATTTGAATCCAAAATTGCACATCTCTCCTCATTTGGCTTGGTACATAAACTAAACAAACACTGACAGTTTCTAGCAGGAGAGAAAATTCAAACATGTACTATTTGTTTATGCATGGAAAAGGCAACACGTAATGTCTTTACCCTGTTCGTGCCCTTGTTGTCAAGATATCACTATCTCACAATTAAGCATGCCATATAGACAGCATATCCAACATGAACATCACCCTTTAGCTTAAGCCACTTTGCTATTTCTGCTTATGTATCCTTTGATTGACTGCATTAAGAATGGAATTTATTCTCTGGGCTGATATGCAGCTCTAGATCCTTCAAAATTCTACTTGTCCTGTTAGATGAGAACAAAAATTCAATGTTTTTGACAGAATTTACCCCACAGGGCAAGCAGCTCAGGGGCCCAGTTCATCAAGGTACTTAAGCATTTGTTTAACCATGAAGTCAATGGGAGCAGTCTCATGTGTTTAAATATCTGGCTGAATTTGGGTCCTGAAGCGCTGCCACTTAAAAGCCCTGGAACGCAATTCAAAGCCACCATTTGTGTTTGCTCTTGGCAAACGCTTGTTTTCAAAAGATTATTTTCCCACTTTACAAGGCCTCTGTGAGCATTGTCCCTATCAGTCAGACTTTAAAATGGGAGAACATTTTCAGTGTTTCAAAAACAGCTGCGGACTTCTAGATATACAGTCCCTCAGACAACCCTATTTCAGCTTCACAGAGAAGGAAAACATTTGTTTTAAAGTGGGGTGATAAAGAGGGGAAAAAAAAGAAGCTTCTGCTGATCCACAGCAATCACACATGGCCCCTGATGCTGTAATTCATTGTTCCTGGGCAGAAACCCACTAATGTCAGCCTGCCCATGCACAAGTGAATTGCTGAATTGAGGCTTTAGCATGGAAGCTTGTTCTGGCAGGGTCCATCTTTTCATTAATGGCCTGCATAAAGGGTTCCCAACCCTGACTGTGGCCTTAAATGTTGAGACAATTTTTGGAAATACATTTTGTCTTTAATTTTGTCCTATGTGCTAAAGTGACACTAACTACGAATGGGCTTGTTATTTTGAAACCTAAGAAATAAAGAACTCAAGTGCCAGATTGTGCTCTATTATCAGTTAACACCAAAGCAAAACCTGTTAAAAATAATTCAGAGGATTTTGTGCTACAAGGAGTTGCAATAAAACAACCATACAAATAACTATTCTGGAAGGAAATGGCAAAAAGAAAAGAAATAAATAATACACTTACATAAAAGAAGGCACAGAGTCAGATCCTTTAAGCCCAAACGTTTAATTGAATTACATGCTGGTCACAATAAAGATCAGAGCTCTCTCAGAGTGAAGTTCTAGCTGTCATGAACTTTAAATAAAGGCAGTGGGAAATGTCTGTGTCTCAGCATATCCAGAGCTAGATGACTTTCACAGAGCTTTGGAAAACTTTTCAACAATGATTTTTTTAATTGTTTTTCCATTAAAACTCAGTCTCTCATCAGAGAGACTGTATCGTTCCCTTCAGGTATTTCTCTAGACACAGTATGTGAGAGATGACTGCAGATCACAGGGAGTAGCTTTCTTAGCAAGAGTCATGCTCATTTCAGGAGACACAAATGATGCTTTGGGGTATTGAATTTTCTAAGCAAATTTATTTTTTAAATTGTACAATAATATATTTCTGCTATTAACATGCCTCCTTTAAGTCTTTGACTGGCATCAAAAGAAAAAAAATATGGGTTTTGCAATATTTGCTCCTTTCCAAATTGAGGATCATATACATTTTTGATATTTAAACAAAATACAAGATTCAGTTTTCCCACATTGAAGCAAGGTAAAATAATCTGCTGGAATTAAACATCGACCCTTTATCATTCTGCACATGTGGTACACCGTCAACTATCATGTTTATACACTAGCGTGAAAAACACCAAATGATTTTGAAATCAGTTCAATAAAAAGTATTCTGCAAACAAAATCTATTTATTTAGTGAAAAAAGGAAGAAGAAGAAAAAAAAAGAAAGAAATGGATTTCCACAATGAGGCAAATTAAACAAGCAGCACTTAGAAAAAATACAGAAATCCGGCTAACAACTGAAGGTTGTTTGCTTACTTCTGAACCCTACATTTCTCTTTGAAAGGGTACCCCAGTGAGTTGCAATAGCTGAAAGGCAGCAGTAACCTTTGCAGGAAGCTTTATGTGCCTATTTATTCTGCTTTTCAATAAAAAAAAAAATACCCATTAGTTACTAGCATTTGCCACTTCACATGGTGTGTGTGCTAGTGAGGAGATACAGAAGAGCCTGTAAAAGGAGCCTGTGCAGCTCTGCCACATGTAGAATGTTTGATCTTACTGATATTTAACACTGTTTTTGTGTGCTATTTTGCTGTGGGCAAATTAATTACTCCATAAATTATCCAACCCAAGTCAAAGGTGAGGGTGCATTACAGCAAGTTAGGACGTGACTGTGCTAATCTCTACCCCCATGAGCAGCCCTTTTTCTGCTGTCTAATCTCACTGAAGTCACTCGGAGTAGCCAAGTGAGTAAGGATTACCCTGTGAATAGCAGCTTTCCTAATGCAGATCCTTCACTTTCTCCAGTTAAAGAGGTAACAAAGGCAACATTTTTGAAGAATAGCACTAGGGTCCTTTTCTTGCAACCACTGAAGACAATGGCAAAACTTGCAGAGTGAAATCCTGGCCCCATTGAACTTCAATGGAGCCAGGATTTCACCCTCATTATTTTTAATATGAAGGAGATAAGACCTCTGTCTTTTACTGAATGGCAGCCTTTTCAATTTCACTGCTATCCCTCAATACAGATATGTTTCACTCTGGGAAATAGCTAATCCCGAAAGATTTAATACAACTCATATTAGAGCTGTATCCAGACAGTCTTCATTCTGGGAAATATATTATTCTAGAAGTTTTAATACATCATCTCTAACATGTTTTAGGGTCCTATCCAGAAAAAAAAATGCAGGCAGACTATGTAGTCTGTTGAACAAATGGACCTATTCCTGGAAAGGAATAAAAAGAAGCCAACTCGGATAATAATAGCAGCCTGTGTTGTGAGAGCAGGAAAATCTCTACATCTGCTGTCACTATGAAGGCAGTGGCCATGTTGTTCAACATAATGACACCTGTGAAGTTCTGCAAAGTTATGGATTCATTACAATATAATAAAAGACAAGAGAAGGACAAGAGGAACTTTTATCAATGCAAAGTTGCTCTTTACAATATATCGCGTCCAATATGTGTGTTGGTAAGACTCAACTTATTTGTGTGGGGGGGGGAGAGTGCGGTTAAACACTTTTAAAGGTATTTAAAATACATACTGTATCCATTACTGAACATGTAATAGAGGAGATGTTTACAAAGGGCTATCAGATGGAGCAACTAATTTGGCAAGGTGCACTCCATAAAACTAAAAGTGTTCTTACAATATTATTTGTTGAGAAACATACAATGATTTTCAGTTATAGTAGTTTCAAATCCAGACAGGATCTCACTTTCCCACTACAATTTCATTCAGAATTGTGGCTGTTAAGCTAAAAATCAGTCTGAGTGCTGAACTGTTGACATACTATATGTTAGCTGGGGGTCTCTCTGCCCACAGTCACCCAAAATTTGAAAAAAAAGTCACCAGTTTGAATTCTCTGGAAAGGCCAAATACAGTAAAGGAAGTGTGATGTACACCAGAAATTCATACCAAGTGATTCATGCTTCTAACTGTGCTTGCAGTTGCTCATGCACTATTGGACTATCATCTGCTGAGTTCACAATGAAGAACAATTCAGAATTCCATTTCTGAACATCAGAATATTTACACTGCAGCAAAAGGAGCTGTAGAAATCCTAAGGGAATGGCAGGAATTAGATAACTGCACCATAATCTCATTCTGAGCAGCTTCCCCAAGCCTCTGCAGTTTAGCTGAGTTGTACTTCTGATGAGGAAAGGTCCATATGTACATAATATAACTTTTGAAAATGTAGCTTTCAAGAAACCTCTCTCTCAAATGTCATTTCTGGAATATATGTTATAACCTGAAGACTGTGTGTTTCAGGTTTGTGAGCACAAAAGAGCTGTTCTGTGTGCTTTAAGAATAGCTCAGTTTAGAATAGATAGGCAGAAAGTCAAGTAAAAAATAACCTTGACAAATGCTGAAGAAAACACACAGTTTATTGGAAGAGAGTGAGAAAACATGAGGACAAATCCTGGACTCAAGGTGACATTTTTAATCTCAGTTTTGACAAATAAATTTAGTTCTTTACTTTAAATGTGCTACAACATATGTGTTTTATTCATTAGCATAAGTGCAGGTTACATATGTAACTATTTGCCCACTGGGAGAAGTCTGTATTATAGTAATGCAAGAAAACCTTATTTTGTATAGCATTTTCCATGCAAGCATATTTTCCTTCTACTTTCCCTAGGTCCAGTGATGCTGCTGTTGAAATCCAGGGTACTTTTCCAATTGACTTTAATGAGATCAGGCCCTTAGATACTAAATAAAAACAGAGGGTGAAAGAAATAAAGTAGTATAAACTATGGATAAAACCTTTATAAGATTTTCAAAGGGACGGCTAGTTGATGAGGCAGAAAGATACACGAAGAATACAGGAAGAAATAGTTCTTCCAAAGGCAGGATACTGTACAGACACGCAGAAGACGACACGACAGGGAGGAGGACCCCAATTAGAAAGAAAACTACATCCTCTTAATTTACAAAGAAATCACACACTGAGAGCCTGATTCACCAAAGACAGGTAGACAGACAGATCAGTCTGTCCAGCTTTCATGCTATAAATGAACCCTGACCCTCACAAATACATTTACATGGGGTTAGAAGAATCTGCGTAGCAAGGGTTGCCAACATTTTCATTGCAGAAAACTGAACACCTTGTCCCATGCCCTTCCCTGCCCTGCTCCTTCCCCGAGGCCCCACCCCCCACTCACTCCAGGCCCCCTCCCTTCATCGTTCACTCTCCCCAACCCTCACTCCTTTTAACTGGGCTAGTGCAGGGGTTTGAGGTGCGGGAGGAGTTTAGGGCTCTGGTGGGGGGGTGTGGGCTCTGGGGTGGGGCCAGAAATGAGGGCTCCCATGGTATGGGAGGGGTTCTGGACTGGGGCAGGGAGTTGGGGTGCGGGAGGGAGTGAGGGCTCCAGATGGAGGTATGGGCTTTGGTGTGGGGCTGGGGATGAGAAATTTGGAGTGCAGGAAAGGGCTCTGGGCTGGGGCTGAGGGGTTTGGAGTGAGGGAGGGGGTGCTGACCTGTGGCAGAGGGTTGGGATGTGGGGTCTTGGAGGGAGTTAGGGTGCGGGAGGGGGTTCTGACCTGCAGCAGGGGGTTGGGATGTGGGGTCTTGGAGAGAGTTAGGGTGTGAGAGGGGGTTCTGACCTGCAGCAGGGGGTTTGCATTCTGGAAGGTGTTAGGGTGTAGGAGAGGGTTGTGAGTGCGGGTTCCGGCCAGGCGGCACTTATCTCAGGTGGCTCCTGGTCGGCAGCACAGCAGGGCTAAGGCAGGCTCCCTGCCTGCCCTGGCTATGTGCTGCTCCCGGAAGCAATCATCATGTCCGGCCCCTAGGCGGAGGTGCGGCCAGGCATCTCTGCGCAGTGCGCATACCCGCAGGCACCACCTCCGCAGCTCCCATTGGCTGCAGTTTCCAACCAATGGGAGCTGCAGAGATTATGCTGGGGGTAGGGGCAGCACGCGGAGCCCCTCTGATCAACCCTATGCCTAGGGACCGGACATGCTGGTCATTTCCAGGGAGCCGTGCATAGCCAGGGCAAGCAGGGAGCCCCACTGTGCCGCCAACCGGACTTTTAATGACTGGCGCTGACCAGAGCCACCAGAGTCCCTTTTCAGCCTGGCATTCCAGTTTAAAACCAGATGCCTGGCAACTCTCTGCATAGCTTGGAAGTCAGAAGGAATCTGGTATTACTGAACATAGTACCAAATACTTAATATTTTTAGGTGACAATTTGTTTTCTATCCAGAGAGAAAAAGGAAATTTTATTAGCCTAAAACAAATAATGATAGAACAGCTTCAACTAAGTGCATATTGGTTCTTAATGATTTCAGTTATTTAATTTTTTATCTTCAAGACAGAGTCATTGTAAGCCTCGGACAATAAATAGAACACATCTAAGTATAATTTTTTCTACATACCATAACGGCAATTTGAGTTTAGTATCCAGTATTTGATTATGTTCTATTACCCTCATTATTTCTCACTTTAAAATTTTTTATTGAATTTTCTTCAGTTTGCTAAAGGCTCCAAAGCCTGAAGAATTTTTCTTTCAGGGAAGAAAAAGAAAGAAAATCTTACTAACTGGGTGGGTTTTCCCCCCAGCTCTTGCTTTCGTGAACTTTTAATCCTCATAAAAGTGTGTGTGTGTGTTCCTTTAACATGGTAGCAGATTCAGTGTTTTACTTTATATTGTCTTAGGAAGATGCCACTTCCTTCTCAATTATATAGTCCCAGTACGAAACATTTGCTTTAATGATCCCCAAGAGCAAGATTCCTCATTTGGCTAATTTTTCTCTCTGGAATCACTTTCTTTTATTATCCGAGCCTTTTCTTTTTATATCTTGTAGTATATATCTGCATTTAGAGTTGAAAGGAATAGATGAGCCTCTTTACTTTTCATCTAGCCCATTCCCTCAACAAGAAAGCTTGCTGGTTCTTTCCTCTCTTTCCTCCCTCCTTCCCCACCCCTCCACTCCTTTACCATTTGTTGTTTCTTATTCTTTGAAATACACTTGTTTAAGGCTTTTTAAGAGTCCACTAATAGTATGAAAATCAGGCTAAAACCTAAATGTCAAGTAAGCATAATGAGACCACTCTGAGGTTTTTGATAAAAAGAAAAGACAAGATACATTTTTTTTTTAATAGTTGTGTCAGAAAAAGTTACCAGGTACTTTAATACACTACTAAAATGGATTCATTCAAAAATAGATCATTCAGTTCTTATATTACTATGACAATTTGGAAACAAGGAAATTTTAAAATTGTTTAGATAGAAATTATACTGTGTGAAGTAATAGAATAACCCCCTTGCCAAATCAAAGGACTTTTGAAATGAGTTTAAAGCACCTATCTGCATCTTTAGGCATTTAAGCCCCTTTAAAAATTGGCCACTGGCACCTAAGTCATTCTTGAAAATGGGACTTTTGAAAACATACCATTCAAGATCTATGAGTTTTACACATAACTATCACAACATGTGGTGTATCTCATCCATTGCAATAAATGCCCCCAATAACAACTGTGTGAGTGAGAAACAAGACATTCACTATGCTCTCCAAAGAACTCAAACAGAAAAATGATAAAAGATAAAAACACCATATGATCCATGGGTGAATATGTCTCACAAAACAATCACTCTGTATCTGACTTAGTCCTCATCCTCAAGAGAAACGTTCACATCACTTTCAAAAGACAAGCCTGGGAACTTAAATTCATAACTTTGTTAGACACTAAAAATCATGGACTTAATAAAGTCACTGATTTACGGCTCATTTCAACAATCTTTAACCCACTAGCCCTCCTTTGTCCTATGACTGCCAAGATATTAACTGTCCACTTTGCCTTGAATGATCTCTTACAATATGTTAATGCCTTATGCTTAACAATCTGTTCCACTTTGTATTTAGCTGTGACACTCCTGAGTACCTTTCCCAGCCATGAAGAAGAGCTCTCTGTAAACTCGAAAGCTTGTCTTTTTCAGTGACATAACTGGTCCAATAAAAGATATTACCTCACCCACCTTGTCTCCCTTATACTGTCACATAATGCACTGAGAGTAAGACATTCCATTTGAAGAGGGAATGCCAAGGTTATTTCTGTTGTAGTGTTAGAGACTAAAACAGGATTAAAGCCACAGATTACCTCATCATTTTAACAGTATCTTAGCTAAAGTAATTTAGAAGATGGATTTTTGAAGGCATTTGCCAAATATTTAATGTGTTTATTTTGTTTTATATGAAAATAAAAGAACCTATCCCAAACACTAGGCTCCATGTTAACGAAAAGAAAATCAGTCAACTTATGTCACAAAAGTAACTCCAGAAGATAACACAGTCCCCGCGAAGCACTCCTTGAATAAATCAATACTTGGAAAAAAATAATCCAACATATGCTCCCAAAACCTACAACCCCAATACAAAGTTGGCCACCAACTCTTCCCAAAGAGCCTGAACAAATGGGTAGGATTTGCAATGTACCCTAAAGGACAACAATTATAGGCATGCCACATGGTAGCAAAATCAACCTTGGAGAGGTGAATGAGCCCCACTCCCCGAACATTGAAGTCAATGGAGCTGCCCATGGAGATAACCCTGCTGGATTGGTTTCCTATACTGCAAAGCAGAGTAACAAATCGTGGACAAACACCTTCAGATGAGTTGATCCAGTTCCTCTGATTAATTCCCCAAAACTACCATCATAACCTTAGTCTTACCTGGATTGAGCCAAAGTCAGCTCACTTTCATCCCCATTAGCAAGATGATACAGAGAAGCTTGCTCCGCTGTCACTTACACTGTACCTGTTCTTTACACAACTAGACATATCAATATGTCTTGTCAGTCACCTTTTGTGAACATTCCATTCCTTGAACTACAGTTTCAGCAAGGTCCACAAGACCAGAGATCCTTTCAAACATTTTTTGATGTGGCAATTTTTTACTCAATTCTCCCAACTTTGCCTTTAAGCTATCGCATAACTTGGAATATTAAGTTTTGTAAGAAAGCACAAAGTCCCAGGTTAGTTAATTACTCTTGGAAAGATTTTTTGTATGCATCGTCATATTTACACATCAAAAATACAATCTAATTTGCTAAAAGAACTCTTATAAATTGCATTTTGCAACATTGCAGCCCGTAGAATTAATTAACTCATTTTAAATTCCTCAGAGAGTCTTTTCTTTCACACCTTTTTGAAGAAAGTTTTGCTTTTTAGTTTCTTGTCTTCAACAGGGATGAGGATAATGCCTCCACATCTAAGAATCATTTTATTAAGTATAAATTAGCAATAGGTGTTGAACAATTAATTGAATATTTATGACATGATGTAGAAAGAGCATTTTAGGGCATTTACTTTGCAAATATTTGAAAAAAGAAGTTAAAATATAAATGATGCCATCTAATTAGACAGGTTGTGTTGTTAATTCAGATTATGCCAAGCAGTGTGGGAATCCTCTTTCAAGGTACCTTGATCAGATTAATTGGGCACTGAAGAACTTGCCAGAATTTGTTGGTAAAAACACGGTTTTTAACTAAAAAAAAAAAAGGCTTATCACTGTTACAGAAGTTAAACAGCAATTATTACAATTTAAAAGATGCTGCTAGGGAACTGAAAACTTTGAAAGCACTTTGCTTCACCAAACCACTAATTTCTCTCATAAATATGAATGTGGTTTTGAGGTTGTCTGTCTGTTAGTTAATTAGTTAATGGATATCCTGTCTATTTTGTGTTTATGACAAGCATTTGAAACTCATATTCCAAGCTACAGATATGCTGTTACCAGTCTGGCTATTGTCGTTATGTAATATTAAGGTGCACCAAAATGGGATATCTCAAGGCTTGTCCACATTAGAAATAGTATTACCAATTTAACTAAATCAATCTAGCTAAACTGATGCAAACTCTTAGTGTAGACGTACCTACAGTGGTTTAAATTATTGCTTAAATTATTTGAGCCTCCACTGGTATGTTACAGTATTAAGTGACACCCATTTAAGAGAATGTTAAATGAGTTTAAATGACTCTATAGTGGGGGTTTGTACCAATTTAACAAGATTGATTTAATTAACTGTTTTAACTTTGTATTGGTTATTCAGAGTAGCAGCCGTGTTAGTCTGTATCCACAAAAAAAAAAGTCTGTTCTTGTGGTAGAGTACACATCTACCAATGTGATATATGCCATCATGTGCCAGCAATGCCCCTCTGCCATGTACATTGGCCAAACCGGACAGTCTCTACATAAAAGAATAAATGGACACAAATCAGACGTCAAGAATTATAACATTCAAAAACCAGTCGGAGAACACTTCAATCTCTCTGGTCACTCTATTACAGGCCTAAAAGTCGCAATATTACAACAAAAAAACTTCAGAAACAGACTCCAAAGAGAGACTGCTGAATTGGATGCAAACTGGACACCATTAAATTAGTCTTGAATAAAGACTGGGAGTGGATGTGTCATTACACAAAGTAAAACTATTTCCCCATGTTTATTCCTCTCCTCCCCCCATGTTCTTGTCAACTGCTGGAAATGGCCCATCTTCATTATCACTACAAAAGGTTTTTTTTCTCTCCTGTTGGTAATAGCTCACCTTAACCGATCACTCTCATTATAGTGTGTACGGTAACACCCATTGTTTCATGTTCTCTGTGTATATAAAATTGTCCTACTGTATTTTCCACTGCATGCATCTAATGAAGTGGGCTGTAGCCCACGAAAGCTTATGCTCAAATAAATTTGTTAGTCTCTAAGGTGCCACAAGTACTCCTGTAACTTTTTATTGTAGACCAGGCATCCGCGAAGTAAAAGGCAGGGATGCACTACAATTAATAAACATAACCAGGCACGGTACATAGTTCCCTAAACATAATTGGTTCCAAATGTCTGAACTGCATAATCACAATGCAGTTATTTCTCAGCTTGGACCTTGATCCTGAAATGTGCACCTGTCCACATTTTCACAGAGTTTGTTGCTTTTTACAGTATGTAAATTCCTGTATTGTGACTGGTTGGCATTGGTGGTCATAGTACTGGAATTTGCATAATCTCTGTGTGGTTATTTCTCGGAAATCATATATGTTAATATGCAAATCTCTCTACTGTATGCAGCTCAACTGAAACTAGATCATGTACTTGGAATTTCCAAGTAACACAAGTGCCACCTCAGTTCCTCACGAACAGCTGAAGTAAAAACTTCAAAATGTATATATAAAACCCTTGAGAACCGACACTGCAAATTCCGGTGTGCGAGAGTGGTGGAGGGGCAGAAACTGGGACTGGAGGCTGGCAGAGGAATAGAGACAGTGGCTTGCTGGCAAGGAGACTGAGTCAGTTACGCGAAGAGAGAAATGGGTGGGAGGGAAGTGAGTTTGGATAAGGATCATGCAGGGAGACTGAGACTGGCACAGCAAAGAGACTTGGGAAGCAGTGGGGTTGGAGGGGGGGGGGAAGGTGAGGGAGAGGAGAGATAGAAGGAGCTGGGGGGCAGGGAAAGACCTTGGCCTGGCTGGATAAAGAGACTGGAACAAAGAGTCAGGGAAGTGAGGACACTAACACTTGATGAGAAGCCCAGGGAATGAAGGGACAGGGAACAGTGGGGACAAGGAAATATGTGTGGGAGGGACAGCCACACACAAACACACAAAATTTAGGAAATGCTGGAATCAAAGTTGCCTGTGCAATCTCAGTTTGGCCCCTTTGTGCATTTGTATTACGAAACAGGCTTTAATTACTATTTTGTCCACAGGACCTCTGCTTTAGTCAGTGCCCAGGATGGACAGTGCTCACTGAATGAGCAACCAACCAGCAGGTTTTTTTATCCTTGATTGATGTGTGGCCCTGTACTTTATTTCTTGCATGCTATTCAAACCATGCTTTGGAGAAAGAATTATTAATTTCCTCACATAGCGTTCATCACTAGAGTATCTGAATGCTTCACACCCATTAATACATTAATATCTTCATGATAAACTTGTGAGATAAGTGGGTATTATCATGCCCATTTTACAGATGGAGAACTGAGGCTGAGAAAAATTAAGGTCAGAAATGTCCACTAATTTTGAGTGCCCAATTTGAGATATATAGGGCCTGATTTTTCAGAGTATTTACCATTTCATAAATTCAAAGCAGAGCTCCTACGGAGTTCATTTCCAGCTGTTGAGTAAAACTATCTTTTCTCTTCCTGAAATCCCCCTGCTTCGTTCAACAAATAAGGCCGGGGTCGCAGACAGACAGCAGACTTCTTCACTGCACAACCCTGATTCATCCTCAGAGGAAGTCCAGACTGTGCACTGAAAGAGGAAGGGGTCCTGTAGAAAAAAATCTATGATCATGTAACTAAAGCCTGTATGATAAAGCCTTTATGCACACAAGGAAGCTAAATTAAGATTGAACAGGAAATCTTAGTTCTGGCATTTCCTAACTTTTGAGTGCTTCACTTTGCAACCTTTATAATGTAGTTTTAAAATAGATTTGTGTGTATAAAAGGAGAGATTTAGTATTGTTGAACCTGGGGTTTACTTTTTATATTTCATTTTTTCAACTTTATGCTAGAAGAAGCTGAATAATTATATGCAAGGTCAAATTAGTTTATTTTAGCTGAATAGTGTCACAAACTACTCTCTTTTGTCTCTGGAAAGGAAAAACATAACATTTGCCAAAACCTAAAAACAGTCACCTAAATCAGTCTCTATAACTATAATCTTCTGCACAGAAAGTCAGACGCATGTTTATAAACTTTTTAAAGTAATACAAATGTTTTATTCTTTTCACAGTGTTAGCCACAGTTAAATACTGCATTAAATAATTACATGGTTTGGCAAAAAGGAATTTGACATAATCACCAATGAATATATTAATATTCTAATTTTACAGTTTTGTTTAGGGTATATGTGGTATTACATTTGTAAATTAATTAAGCAATGGTTCATCTGTTGAGTGTTAACTACCTTCACAAGCAATCAGCAAAGAAAACAGAAAAAAATTCACATTATCCGAAAAATTCATTTCACCACACTATTCTTTGATCCATTTAATGTGTTGCACATTCATTAACTCTTCATTATATTTTCATGATTATATTCTGTGTGTAGCTGAAAACAAATCTGACTTCCTTCAGGCAAACATTTGCAATCTAAGAAAGTCAATTTCTATAAACACAATCAATCTTATGCATGAAATTTTAATAGCAAAAAAAAAATTCCAGAGCAACATAAATTTTAGGCTGCTTCATTGCCAATAGCCACACCATACTAATTCAGAACACAACATAATTACGGGTACTGATGGACAACATGATACCTGAAATTTCATTTTATATCATGTCACACCATGGATTATGGATAGTTTGGGCTAAATTCTTCTCCAGTGCAACATCAGGGATGAATGTGTCTCCTTCAGTCTAGGAAGATGTCAGACCAGATTCTCTATGGGTGTAATTCAAATGAATCCAACAGAGTTATGCCAGCAGAGAATTTTGGCATAATAATTTGTAGTTTGTGGAATTTTCCCACATGATGTTGGAGTAAAATAATTGAACATGCTTGGTTTAAGTATCTTTATATTTCCTGAGAGATGGTCAATAGTCAGAAATCACTTTAGAAAGATTTTTTTTCAATGCATCTATGGATTTTTTTTTTTAAAGAGGCAAAGCCAACTTGTTCTGGACTACTGAGTGATTGTTTATACGGTAACATTTTTTGCAGGTTGTTTCTTCTGTTGAAAGCCGTATACTCCCAAAATTTCAGAATAAGAGAAGGATTTTTATATCATAATATTGGCATGTGAACCCATCTTCAAATTAAGTTAAGGACTTTTTAATCTAGAGTGAGAAGCCAGGATAGAGATTTTGTTTTAGAGAAAGCACAATAGCTCCAACACAAGTACAAAGCCTGTTTTTGGAGGCCAGCATTATGGAAGTATGGAAGTTGTTCCAGAGATTGTAACTAGCTTTTCATAATAAACCTGTCTGTTGGCCACTCTCTAACTCCCTCATAATAGGAAATTTCCATCTGAAGCTTTTCATATATATTCTCAAGCCACAGAGAGAAATTTGTGGAAGGATGTGTGCAAAGCTGGAGGTTTTTCAGAAAAGGGGATATACTGGAGCTTGAAACACGAGATATTT
Source organism: Eretmochelys imbricata (assembly GCF_965152235.1). NCBI lineage: Eukaryota > Metazoa > Chordata > Testudines > Cheloniidae > Eretmochelys > Eretmochelys imbricata. The sequence goes on along the minus strand of NC_135579.1, from coordinate 68,119,000 downwards.
TTGTCTTTGGAAGTGTGACAAAGTTCCTCCTCTGCCTTGGTGGGTCCTGCGCTTATTGCTGGATTTTCTCACCTCAGAGGTTCACGGCAGCCCTCAGTTTCGGAACTTTCATGGCTAAAATCTGCCGTTCACTCAGTTAGCCTCATCACTGGCCAGCATGGGGAAAGGAAGAACAACAATTCCCGCAGTCTCTGCTGATTCACCTAGTGGATCGGGGAACAGGCCAGAGACCTTCCCCTCTGGTGGAACCCACAGTCCAGTTCAACTCCTCCGGTATCAAGTAGGGAGTTGGAGGGATGAGGGGAACCTGGGCCCGCCCTTTACTCCAGGTTCCAGCCCAGGACCCTGTGGATTACAGCTGTCTACAGTGACTCCTGTAAGAGCTGCATGACAACTACAACTCCCTGGGCTACTTCCCCATGGCCTCCTTCCAACACCTTCTTTATTCTCACCGCAGGACCTTCCTCCTGATCTCTGATAATGCTTGTGTTTCTTAGTCTTCCAGTAGGACGCCTTCTCACTTCGCATGCACACCGCAAACTGAAGTGAGCTCCTTTTTAAACCCAGGTGCCCTGATTAGCCTCTTTTAATTGATTGTAGCAGCTTCTTGATTGGCTGCAAGTGTTCTAATCAGCGTGTCTGCCTTAATTGTTTCCAGAAAGTTCCAGATTGTTCTGGAACCTTCCCTGTTACCTTACCCAGGGAAAAGGGACCTACTTAACCTGGGGCTAATATATCTGCCTTCTATCAGTCTCCTGTAGCCATCTGACCTGACCCTGTCAAAGAAATCATAACATCTTTTGTGGGAACATATGAGTAAAGTTTTTACTTCAATGAGACAACTCAAGGAGTAAGTTTACAGAGACTCTTTTGGGGCACGGGGTTGGGCAAAGACAATCTTGAAAATTAAAACCTGTTGGAGGGACAGAAGGAGCCACAGATATTTCACAGATTGGCCTTTCTTTGAAAAATGAGTGGTATAAATTCTGATGCTACAAGGTAAAAACCAACCATTAAATGACAAGGGCAAACAATTTCCACCATGGGGTTTCTAGTATCTGCATCTGAAGCATCTGATACTAGCTATTGTCAGAGACATAAAACTGAAGTAATGGACCTCTGGTCTGATCTAACATACCAATTCTTATGTTTCCTTTCCCTTCTCAGGGAATATGTTTATTATCCAGAAGGAGATTGCTAAGAGCACCATAATCAGTAACCAATGCTTGCTATTCAATGAGCCTATTAGGTCAACCTGAAATTGGCAAGGAACTCTTCATCCGTTCTCACATTTGTCAGCTCCATGGCTCATACTCTGGTGTCACCTACTAGAAATGAAAATAAAAGGAAAATGCAGAGATGTTGTATGGACTATAAATGCCCCCACAACAGAACAACTGTTAACAGAAGCAGTGTGTAAATTGTCTCAGACAGCACTGATTATGCAACCTTACCGTATTTCAATAAGTTAAAATATCAGTTCCTTAAAATATTGAGTCAAAATTATGTTTTGCATGTGATTGACAATTAATAGCCATTATCTACCCTGAACATTGTTTTATCTAAATATAAGGATTTTGAAAATAATTGGACAAAATGCAGATTTCATAATCCATACTATTCAGCTCATTCGTGTTTAATCCTTTCCCAATCCTCTGATTTAATTGCAGATGTTTGGTTCAGTGAAGCTAATATCTTTCTCATCATTATTGTTCAGTTAAAATCAACATGATGTTGCAAAAGATATAGATTACCAATAAAGGTTTATCCTTTTATAATTACTCTAAAGCTCAGAGCAGGCAAACAAAAGTCATTATTATGCAGACTAAATAAGATAACAAAGGATTTTGTAAAGCAGAACAACATGATGAATCAATTCTGATGCCTTGTCTTAATAAACACATTACTGTAGTTCCAAATTTTAAAGTATCTTTGCAGCAACATTTAGATCTTCCTGATGTCAACAATCTTGCAATGGTGTAAATTTAACTGATTTTGAAAACCTTACAGTACATTTTTTCTATGTTTTCACAGAGACTAAGCCAAAATTAAAATTTTAACTTCTGAACCCATGACACATTTGGATTGCTATTTATGACCTTAATAAAACCTGTAACAGTCTTAGACATATAATATTTAATACTTTCACTTTTTAATCTGATTTGTGTTAGTCTGAGCAAGTAAAATCATAGAATTAACTCAGCTGGTCAACTAATCCATTTGAAAAGCTACTATGATTAGGTGAACTGCACTGGGAATAAGAGATTGCTCTAGTAGTAAAATTAATCACCTACAGATAATAATCTTTTCAAAATGTTATAACTATTTAACTAGATAACTCCATTCTAATAAGATTTTAAATGAATACAAAGTAAAGATGATTTTATGCAATGTTATGTCATGCCGCTGTATCTATCCCATCCACTGCAGGCATGAAAATGAAGACACATTAATATGTGGGATAGAATAACATTATTAATTTCCACCTGATGCACGGTACAGGAATAAGCTCATGGGGGGACACAGAGCCAACAGATTGCCCTTTGTGGGCTGGCAATTAGGAAAAAGGTTATCAATCCATTTAGTATAACATAGCAGCTAAATAGACACTTCAGGACTTACAAGGTGAGAGAGAGGGAAAGTGGTATATTCCAGCAATCATCCTTATAAGTATCAGGTGTGACTCATATCATGGCAGAAAGTGGTCTTGGAAGGAGGACAGGCAGCACAGAGCTTTTTGCCCTTTCTTTGGGACAGGGATGGTAGTAATAAGCAGGAGAGAGCTCCTTCAGGCAAATATTTTGCCGACAACACTGAAAAGCTGGCTGTTGAGTTGGTAGAGCTAATTTTGCAGTTTGTCTATATTTTCATCATGATTGTAATAATAATAGTAACACCTAGCTATTGTTAGGTTTAATAAATATGTTCATAAGCACTTTAAAAAGAAACTACAAATATATGCCCAGAACCAATTATTATCAATGCACTTGGTCTCCCTCATGTTGTACCTGGAGCTTTCCACCCCCCCCCCCCCCCCCGCACCCCCAAACTTCAACCTGGTCAGGAATTTTTCAAAACATTTTTTTTTTTTTCACAAAAATGCCTGTTCATCCAAATCAAAAAATTTTGCAGGAATGTATCAGCTTCAAAGAAATTATCCTCGAGAAATTTTCTCAGGTTCAGGATGGACGGAGTGCAAGTTATGTGAGTGTCCAAAAGAACCTGCTGGTCAGGACACTCACCTGGGGATATGGGAGACCCAAGTTCAAGTTCCTGATCTGCCTATTTAGAGCAGTGACTTGAAGCCAACTCTCCTACTCTGTCCTAACCACCAGGCTGCTAGTTATTCTGAGGTGGGCCTTGCTCAGTCTGTCCTGTTGGCGCTTGTTCCACTTTGTATAAATGTATAAGCATTAGTCAGAGCAGGCACTTGAATCTGGGTATCCCACATCCCGGCTGATGTCATAATCACTAGCCTAAAAAGTCAGTCGCTCTTAGAACCAATGAGTATTTAATTATTTATAAAGCCTGAAACAATTCCAACAGGAGAGACTGAAAAAAGCAACCAAGTGACTTTGTAGCCAAGTATTTAGGGCAAGGATCTGTGATTTGAGGCACATGGGTTCAAGTCAGGCAGAGGAAGGACTTTTAAATCTAGGTCTCCCACATACCAAATAAGTGCCCTAACCACTGGGCCATTAGTTATTCCAGGGTACTCTTCAAAAGTACTTGAGAGGTCTGTTTTGTCCCAAGGCAGAACAGAAATTTGCTTTAAAATCTCAAAAATGAGTGTGATAGGAAATCCATTTTCTGTCCAGCTGTTTCCAAAATCCAGAATGAAAAAAGGTACTCCCCTCTCATTTGATGATTGATGTGTTCAGGGTGGTTTCCTGCTCCCCCACACACTTTGTTCATGAAAGGAAAGGATTCCTTTTCTTCTTCCAGTCCTGTATATTTAAGCTACAGTGGACTAGTTTTCCAAAAGAGCTCAGGCTAAATGAAGTTGCCAAATTGAAAGTGTGCTGCACCCAGCATTTTCCATTGTTCATAGGGAAATAAAATAACACACAAAATAAGAGAAACCGTGTAGCAAGAAATGAGAAAAGCATTTGTTTTTATTTTCGTTGTTATTAGGAGCTGTTGGGTGCTCAGCACCCACCTCATTTAAGTGCCTAAATGGGAGTTCTTTTGAAATCCATCCTGTGATCTCCTTGCTACTTCTACCTGACTGGTCTCCAGAATAAAACTACGTGCGGCAGAAATCTAGCACTTTCAGACTTTTCCCTCCAATAAAAAGATATCAACTGGGAGAGAACCTGATCCATTTAGATAGATAGATAGATAGCTACATAGATTCCAGCCCTCAAAGTGTTCCCTCCTCCCTTTCATCCCAGTGATACCATGTTTTTTTGACACTGAAATCTGAACTATATTTTATGTAGATCAAGGTTCTATATTGGTTGGAGAAAGTTTCTAATACAGATTAATCAAACCACTAATGCTTCTTCTAAAACAGACTTCTGATTACTTTTTACATGACAGCTGATGGCCAAGAATTTGTATAATTAAAATAAGAAAGAGCCTGGAGTGTATGTTACAATATCTAATTATTGCTGATTAAAGTGACATCTTGATACCTTGCATCTGTTTGTTTGAGAAGACAACATGAATTATGAAGTACTGGGCTTTTGGGCACGATGCAGACATCAGTGATTGTAACTTTCAAACAAGTCTCAAGTGATTTAATACTCTCCTGCTAAGGTCAAAGTAACTGGCACTATTTTGTAAGTACAACGTAAATACATGGCTGTGTTTTCATTAGAAGTCCTCTAGTAAGTGTTATTTTCTAGAGATGGTTAGAAAATCTAGTTTTCCCTGTGAATAATTTCATAGGAAAAAAAACTGTTTTGACATGTTTGACTGAAAATTTTCAGGTTTTCATTGGGATTTTCCAAAAAAAACGGGAGAAAAAATCATTTCATTTTGTTTTGAAATGAATTTAAAAAATGAAAAAAGTTTTGTTTCCAATTATTGAAATGAATATTTTTATTTCATTTAGACTTGTGACAACATAGGATATGTTTATCAAATTATTTCCATTTTGTACCCCATCTTTCATTTTGTGTGCTGATTACCTATGTAATCAATTATGTACTGAAAAACTAACCTGACCTTGACAATGTCAATCTATTATGCTGCACTGCAGACAGGTGCCTGTCCCAGGAAAGTGCCTGATACCTAGCTGAATGACTATGACTGAGAAACCATCATCTTTCATAGTCTCTTGATCAATGGCCCAACCCATGGATCAATGAACTGTCTTCAGAGAAGCCTGATTGGAGGACAGGGCAGTGATTTTTCAGACTGGAGAAGACACGTGGCAAAAGGGGACAGACTGTATTTTAAAAGGTGTGCTTCTTTGTAGAGCTGAGGGCAGGTACGCACTGCCGCATTCAAGAAGAACTGGCTGGAGAACCAGCCTGAAATGCTGGCAAGACCTTAGACACAGAGAAGAAGCCAAATGGACTATAGGGAGGTGAAGTTTTGTGACACTTCACATAACTGGACACTCACAGAATTTTCATTATTTGCAAAGATCTGTAACTCTCTTTTTAAGAATAAAGTGTCTGTGGTTAAGTAATTCCTTTGCTAAACCTGTATTCCTTGCTTGATTGTCATGCTGTTCCCAGAGGGATTTAAACTAGAAGGCCAGATTCACCGCAGCCTAGGTGGAACTCTGAGGAAGGATATGTAAGCAACTAGGAGGCTCAGAAGGTTGGAAATACCGATTCCAGTGACTGGGAGCAGTAGGACAGTAGAGTCCCATGCCCCTAAGAAGGGCTGAGACAAGGGGTCTGAGCCTAGGAGTATCCATTAGAATGTGCAGCTGGTTTAGAATCAGGTAGGATACAGCAGTTGGGTCTACTCACAATAGACTGGCATCCACCTAGAAGGGGACTGGACCAAGTTGTGACAGGACTTAGTGTAATTTTGTTTTGGTTTCTGGAAACCAAACATTTTTGGTTTTCCATCTTTGATTTCAGAATATTTGGATCCCTCTCCCTCTTTTATTTTCCACTGGAAATAGAAGCAAAAGGTAAGACAAGTATGTCATAGGCGGGGGGGACCCCTCTTTTCATGTATTTTTTCAAGGAACTTGTATTTTGTAAAGCACCCAGCACATCTGTGGGCACTATAAAATAATAATATTGATCTCCACATTTATTTAGTGTGGAAGAAATTCACTGCACTTTACCACTACTCATGATATATTATTCTTAGTCATGTCTAAGCAATGAAATGTAGAACTCTGTAATAATAGCTAATTATATCTTTCCTACAAGTTTGATGTCATGACTGGATCCATGACTAAAGAACCGTGATGCTGAGATAGGATTCAGGACTTCAGAGGCTGGAACACCATATGGAGCACTGATCCTGAAGACCTGATTACACTGAATTCCAAATGGCACGCAGTATAAATGCAAGCACAGTCAAGCATGGCCCAGCTTTTCATCTTAATTTGAAAATTACCAAACACAGTATTTCTCCCCTGACATTTCATGCAATGAATAAAAAGACCTATATTCTGTTCCAAACACAAATCAAATCTGCAAAACAAAGCATGAATCTATTGTTTCTTCCTTGTAGGTTTTGCAGTTCTGAATGTACCTAAAATCAAATACTCTTTCTTCCTCCTCCTCCTCCCCCATCCCTTTGGGAAAAACAACTCCTGGGGGGAGGGGGCGTAAATAGTGAGTTTTCATACCACCCTTTGCGTCATCTGCCAGCCAGAGCTCTCCAGAGCCTCTAGAAGTTCCCTGACAATGATAAATGATGGGAAAAATACCAATAAAAATGGCAAACAAAACCCTGTGCTACCTTTCCCCTCCCCAACTAGCTCCACAATTGCCTCTACCCAGCAAGCAGATGCTCTCCCTACCTTATACAGTGTTCTTGAATGACAGGCTCAATAGTCTACTACTCAATAGCCATGGGTTCCTATGAGGGATGGCTGAGAGACCCTCTCTACACCATTCCCTTGTTAGCTGGAGGCCCCTCACTGCTGTGGGATAATCTAGGGGTAGTTGGACAGACAATTTTGGTACTTTCCAAAGCTGTATGTTAGCTTTAGAAAGACAGCAGGTTGGGCATTCTCACCAACTGTGTTATCACAAGAAGGTCAGATAGGCAGCCTTTCCTCTTCAGTCAACTCTTTTTCCATGGTGTGGCAACAGGACCCAGAAATGCCTCAATGGGCCCAGTCACTCCTGGCCCTGTAAAATGTGGAGGGCAAAAACTTTCCAACATAATATCAAGAGTAGAGGAAAACTAATATTCATATTGTTCGTCTCTCAATAGAACTTAGACTCCTAAGTCATTTGGAGGGGTTGGAAAATGTTACCCTGCACCTTATTTTTTACTCCAAATTGAAGCCAAAAAATTATTTTGTATTTACATTGGTGTAGTTGGAAACAGAATTTCCCCAGCAAAACTATATCACACAGGCCAGCTGGGAAAAAAAATACTATATCCAAGTATTATTTGAGTACTGACAAAGACCTTGGTTCTGTATAAACAAATAAGAGTACAAAATTCCTTGTTCATTGGTAGAGGAATCTCTGTGATTCCTTACAAATGTCCAATCAGAGATAAACTGGTTCAGACACACTCTGTGCACTGGGTACTCTTACAAGTTAGAGATGGTGCAGAAATCTCAAAGATTATTGCAGAGAGGCTACGCTTTGAGCCCTCATGCTATTTTGATAAGATGCAGAGAGGTGAAAGTAATAACTTTTCCCCTACCTCAGCAAGAGTAGCCCAGGCTTAGCAAAGGAGATTCTTACAAATCAATTTCCATTTGTGTAACTGATGGAGAGGGTCCTTGAATGTCAGCTAACTGTATATTTTTACTGCTATCCTGTTGGACAAAAAGGAGACATTGAGCGATGGTTGTGTTTGTGTAAATACAGATATAATGGTAGGGAATAAGTGAGCGCTGAATATTATATCTAATCCAAGTTTTTGTACTGTACTCGCTGACAAAGTATTTGAGGACCCTTAGCCCCTAAGTCTGGAACAGAGAGAAGAATTCCAACTTCCCTTCAAAGAGTCTAGAGGAGGGAGAGTAGCCCCCTTGTCTTCCTTCCCACCCAGAAAGTAGTGAGCTTACTATCAATATTTTAAACAGATGCAACATTTTTAAATGTTGTGTTCAGCATCAGAATGAAAGCAACATTTTAAGTATCTGTGTTTGTAAGTGCTGTAAGTGTTTTTAAGCCAAATTCAAGCTTAAAAATAATAAAAAATAAAAATCCATCTGTGTGCCTATCCAATCTTACTCTATTTCAGTGTGTAATGTTACTAAAGCTTAAAATATTATTATTTCTTTGGTCTTTAAAGAGTTCATATTTTGTTCTCTTATTTATTTTTTAAAAAGGACTTAGATGTAGTTGATCATATTGGGGTTCCATTACAAGTAACACACTGCTTCCTACAGCTTTTGCCCCGTGGCAGGCCAGTAGAGGATTAGGTACAGTAGGTGGGAGGAGTCCAACTGTGACCATACTTAGTGCAATTATAAAAACAATATTGGCTTCTAAAAAAAGGGGTGTGTTGTTTTGGGGAGGGGAAAAGATAGCAGTCATAAATACGGATAGTCACTTGATTTTTTCCTTGGTAGCCAGGCAGAAGATAATCATACTAGGGGAAGCAGAAGATGTGAACAGAATTATTCTTTACAGAAGGAGCTGTTTTTTATAATTTTTAATCCTACATGATTTGTTTCCAGTGTATTTTGCTTTTAAATAGAGGAAGGCCTCTTTCCCTGCTGCAGAACTAGTTGCCATGTTGTGGTTAGATAAGGCCTGCTATAAAAGGGAACCTGCTGACCTGATTCTTCACTGCCTTGTACCTTGTGCAGTCATTTACATCTGTGCAAAAGTGGGTGCAAAACACTATCAGATCAGGGCCCTGATGTTAATGGCACAGTATGAGTGCTCAGTGTGGAGGAGCACCAGCTAGAGAGTCCAGTATAAAGTTAAAACAAGAGGGAGAGCTTTAAAATAGATAATAGCGATAGTAAAGCCAGGACTGGCTCTAGGCACCAGCAAAGCAAGCACATGCTTGGGGAGGCACAATTCCAAGGGCGGCATTCCAGCCATCCTTTTTTTTTTTTTTTTTTTTGTTGCTTGGACAGTTGCGCTCTCAGAGCTTGGGGCGGCAAAAAACCTAGAGTCAGCCCTGAGTAAGGCCATAAAAGTTTGCTCTGGTCACCCATACTGATCCACCTATTTTGTTGTCTGTTTTGCTGTATGTTCTTACTGTGAAGAATTTAACAAGACCCAATTTAAAAACTTTTATTTTATTAGCTTCAGACTACAATCTCCAGAGACAGTGAATGATTTCTTTCCTTCATATATGTTTTACCTTGAAGGTATTTAACAATTTTTTTTTTTTTTTTTGGTAAAAGGTATCCTGTTCCCCTCAGGTTTCAGAGTAACAGCCGTGTTAGTCTGTATTCGCAAAAAGAAAAGGAATACTTGTGGCACCTTAGAGACTAACCAATTTATTTGAGCATGAGCTTTCGTGAGCTACAGCTCACTTCATCAGATGCATACCGTGGAAACTGCAGCAGACTTTATATATACACAGAGAATATGAAACAATACCTCCTCCCACCCCACTGTCCTGCTGGTAATAGCTTATCTAAAGTGATCAACAGGTTAGGCCATTTCCAGCACAAATCCAGGTTTTCTCACCCTCCACCCCCCCACACAAATTCACTCTCCTGCTGGTGATAGCCCATCCAAAGTGACAATTCTTTACACAATGTGCATGATAATGAAGTTAGGCCATTTCCTGCACAAATCCAGGTTCTCTCACTCCCTCACCCCCCCTCCAAAAACCCACCCCCATACACACACAGACTCACTCTCCTGCTGGTAATAGCTCATCCAAACTGACCACTCTCCAAGTTTAAATCCAAGTTAAACCAGAACATCTGGGGGGGGGGGTAGGAAAAAACAAGAGGAAATAGGCTACCTTGCATAATGACTTAGCCACTCCCAGTCTCTATTTAAGCCTAAATTAATAGTATCCAATTTGCAAATGAATTCCAATTCAGCAGTTTCTCGCTGGAGTCTGGATTTGAAGTTTTTTTGTTTTAAGATAGCGACCTTCATGTCTGTGATTGCGTGACCAGAGAGATTGAAGTGTTCTCCGACTGGTTTATGAATGTTATAATTCTTGACATCTGATTTGTGTCCATTTATTCTTTTACGTAGAGACTGTCCAGTTTGACCAATGTACATGGCAGAGGGGCATTGCTGGCACATGATGGCATATATCACATTGGTGGATGTGCAGGTGAACGAGCCTCTGATAGTGTGGCTGATGTTATTAGGCCCTGTGATGGTGTCCCCTGAATAGATATGTGGGCACAATTGGCAACGGGCTTTGTTGCAAGGATAAGTTCCTGGGTTAGTGGTTCTGTTGTGTGGTATGTGGTTGTTGGTGAGTATTTGCTTCAGGTTGCGGGGCTGTCTGTAGGCAAGGACTGGCCTGTCTCCCAAGATTTGTGAGAGTGTTGGGTCATCCTTTAGGATAGGTTGTAGATCCTTAATAATGCGTTGGAGGGGTTTTAGTTGGGGGCTGAAGGTGACGGCTAGTGGCGATCTGTTATTTTCTTTGTTAGGCCTGTCCTGTAGTAGGTAACTTCTGGAAACTCTTCTGGCTCTATCAATCTGTTTCTTTACTTCTGCAGGTGGGTATTGTAGTTGTAAGAAAGCTTGACAGAGATCTTGTAGGTGTTTGTCTCTGTCTGAGGGGTTGGAGCAAATGCGGTTGTATCGCAGAGCTTGGCTGTAGACGATGGATCGTGTGGTGTGGTCAGGGTGAAAGCTGGAGGCATGCAGGTAGGAATAGCGGTCGGTAGGTTTCCGGTATAGGGTGGTGTTCCCCTCAGTTTTCTTGTTGTCTGTACAACTGTAGCTCCAACAGTCTCATTTCATCCATTTTACCCTCTAATTCTGAATGATTTTTGTTAACATTTTTTATATTTTCCACAGGTTTTTCTGTATCTTTCCTTGAGTGTGAAGGCTAGAACTGCACCCACTATTAGAGGAAAAGTCATAAAAATATTTTGCAGATTAGAACAATTTTCACCATAATTTTATATGTATATAGTATACCCAAAATGTATTTGCTCTTTCTGCAATATGAATCATAGTGGAAGATGAGAGGAGCTCTTTCACTAATAGCAAATTCTTACATTTACTACTTTCCAGGTAGTTGTCTCCCAATTTGTGACTATGCTGCTCATTTGCATTTCTCAGGTATGTGACTTTACATTTAGTATGATGCCTTATGTCTGCTCTGGAATGCCATAATTTCTCTACGTCATTTTGTAGTTTGAATCCATTGTTCTGTGTTTTTGCCACCCACCAGATTTGTCAGTCAGAAATCTGAAAATAGTTGAATTTATGCCTCGATCTATATTTCCAGTGGAAATATTAAGTACTACAGGACTTAATTCATTGGGTACAGTCATTAAGATCACTGTGATACCTCCCTTGAAATTGCTCCCCACTATGAAGTTCTATAATTAATACCATGTTTCCTGTTAATCAACTTCTAGTCTCTAATGTAGTTGGTACTTATCCTGCTTCAAGCTAATGGATATTACGTAAAAAATACCTCACTGAAATCAATGTACACCATAATCAGTGTATTCCTTCTTTCTACTAAACCAGTAATTATATTGAAGTAGGCTATTAGATTAGTTTGGCCTCACCTATTTTTAATAAAACTTCCTTGACTGTCCATTAATAAATTGGTTCTGACAAGGAGTTTGGTGAGGTAATCCTACCTTAAGCTTCAGAACTCCAAAACATTAAAGTAACTGTCATGAGGTCCACATGGCATAAGGAGAGTCTAAAATAAACCTTAGTTTAAAATAACTAATAATAAAGTTTATTCATATGGTATGACTGGAAGTTGTAATCATTCCAACTCAAAAAGAGGAAAAGAGTGAATTTTCACTTTTTAAGGACCAGCACAATCATCACTCCTACTAATGGAGCAAATTAGACATAGCTAGGAAATTTATATGTACAGCTAGACTCACAGATGAATGACTAAGGATAGTATGAAAAAGTTCTAAGATGACATCTTATCCATCTTCCTGGCCTAGGTCTTTAAATTATATGGGTAAAATGATAGAAATGAAAGGTTGGTTGGAGCAAATCATGGCTGATGAGTGAAATGATTTTTACAGTTCATAAAGAGGACTCAAAGGAAGACTAGATGCTTTTTAATATACTGTACAAATAGTCTAAGAGTAAGAAATACAGCAGATGTGGATACAAGAATCATTCAAAAGATATCTGGGTTTGAAACAAGCCATCAAACTATATTTTTAGTTTAAATAAATCTTTGATTTACATAAAACCTTAGCAGAAAAATAAGTTACAGTTTATATAAAGATTACATTCATAAAGAGTTTATAAATGATAATAAATAATGAATAAGTACATTAAAGGCACAAGTAACACATGCTACAGATGGTTAGAATAAAATCTGCAGAAGGTGTATTAGACAATTATTAGCAACCTACTTGCCGGGTGGAATCTGTAACAGTTGAACAATCATTTACTGAAACATCTATTAATCATTTATAAACATACACAATATAAAAGCGTGATCAAAAAAAGATAACATATAGCTTCAACACTGGACTTAAAAGCCTCAGGAGATTAGGATCCATAAAAGGTCAAGGCTAAATGTAGTTTCTCAGTTTGTTATTTTTGAAGAAGTTTGTAGCCATTTTCATTATGAAGATAGTCTTTAAAATGTCAATACATCACTCCAGGTGAATGTCATCGTTATCTTTCTTGAAAAGAAGAACTAAAACCCACAGGTCATATTCTCCCCAAGCATAGCCAACCACTTTTAGAAACACCTCAATACTTCTCCACCCCCACCAGAACATCTGGCTGAAAAATGAAAGATAACTCTCTACACTGTTATTATCCTGGCTTGCTGAGCAGAAGTTCTACTGTATTAATGAAATGGAACCTTTAGGTTCCACCAGCAGGACCACAAGTACTCCTTTTCTTTTTACTGTTCACATATTTAGCACTGTAGCAGTAGCACAATGAAACATTCCAGAGTGCCAGGATGAAAATAAAGCATCACTGAAAAGAGTAACCTCCACTGAGGGTGCCATGTGACAGTTTGTTCTAGAAAGACGGTAACATGGTATTGATTTCTGGGCTACTTTAAACATTTATCAGATAAGGCACAGTGAGTTTTCATTCCTAAAAGAAAGTTGAATACCTGTGGTTCTTGGATTAGGCTGACAAATCAGTAGATCTGACACAAACACATTGGGAGAGTTGTATTGTTTTTCCTAAGTGAAAATAATTCCTTTTCCTATTTTCTTCCTATTTTGATTTTAAAAAACTAGATATATTTTTAAAAGTTAATAGGATAGAATCTAATAAAACACAAATCCAAGAAGTGAAGAAACCAAATCTAAGTTCCTGTCATTTGCTGTTCATGTTGAAGACTCTACAAAATTGCTTCTATTCATGTGACAAACAACTGTACTGTCACTTCTGGTGCCATAGTACATAATACGGAATACATGCCAAAGCAGACAGTACTTGATCATGTAGTCTGCAAAAGCATCTGACATGGAAAGAAGACACAACAAGAAAATCATTATTCTCAAGTCACCAACAGTCTCTGATAAAGTATCTATCATATTCTGATTTATTTTCTAAAGCATAATGTGACTATAATCTAGCATTAAAAGAATGTGTGATTGTGAGACTGGAGGGGCAGTTTCCCCTTTAAATTCAGATGTCCCAAACTTCAACTATAAGATAATATTGGAACATTGTGTTAAACCTTTTCACCAGAGGAATGCACCTATCTACTAAGGCTGAAACCAGTGCTATGTGTGTGGCTGACATGTTGAGTGAGGACAATCAGGGAACAACAGATTGGGGATATAGTGTTTTATCAGGTTTTTCATGCCTGTTCAACAGAAGCGATTAACAGGTTTACAATGGAACATCATTCATGAAGAGGTGGAAATGTGTCAGTGTAAAATGTTAATGGAATAAAAATCACTGAGCTTCTCCCCACCCCAAGCATTTTAAAGTATTTCACAAATATTAATTAGTGTCACCTGTATCAATTAAGCCTCATAAGCCCCGATTAAGAAAATAAGCAGTATTTCTCCATTTTAAAAATAGGGGAATAGGCACAGAGAATTTAAATGACTTGCTCAAGATTACATACTGAGTTAGTGGTATAACCAGGAATAGAATCCAGACCTCCTGACTTTCAGGCCCTGGATTTTATAACCACAGTAGGCAATGGTTCTCTTTAGATGGAGCCACCTCTATGATAAGATTCCTTAAGGGTGCTTTTAAAAGGTCAAATAGTTCGCTACCTGTTTAGTGAGATTATGGAATCCAAACACACATTGTCAGCGCTTAACAAATAAATTATTATTATAGGACAGATTGTGATACCCTTATTTACAGTGAGTGGTATTTTAATCTGCAAATCCCCTTAATCTGCACCATATCTCAAAAATTAACAGATCCGTCCCCAAGGATTCTAGTCCAACACTACGATAATGCTTGCCAAATGCTAAGAGGCCAGAAATGTGAACCTCTTTCAGTTATAGTGTTGATTGAAAGCTTACAAAAAGATTGGCAAAGTAACAAGCACTAAGACTGTCCTTCCACAGAACTATAAAGAACAATATGCATTGTTGGCCCAAAGCAGCTGCTTTTAGATTGAGATAAAAATGTCTACTCTATACGGGATAAATTCTAGGCTTGTGCAATACTACATCCATAGAGTGGAACAGCTATCTAATTGCTGCTGAATGACTGCCAAGAGTCATTGATTATCCCGGACAGTGCTGCGACACCTAGTCTGAACAGTTACCTGTCTAAAGCAGGGAAGCCAAACAATATATTTAGATGGCTGCAATTCAGAGAAATGTTAGAAACTCAGCGGGAGGAGGAAGTGCTGTGGAGGTGTGTATGGGTGTTCATGCACACAGTTGCCTGTTTATTTTTTAAGCCTTGGCTCCTGTAGACAAGTAATTAGGTCAGAAGGCAAAGAAAAATAACCATTTTTTCTAATCCCCTAAAGTTTTAAACACTTTAGACTGACTGCACTGGAAGAGTACATTTGTACATGGCAATATCTTGGGACACACAAAAAGGAAGACTAGAAAGGATGGTGATTTTAAACTTTCTATGCTGCATCCATTTTAAAAGAACTACGGATTTATATTTGTAGAACCTTAAAAATTTTCTCTGAAATATTGCAGTAAACAAGATTGCATGGATAGTGCACCTGCCCTTATAAAATTGGGAGAGAACTTTACGACCATATTTAATTAGTAAAACGTGATGCAACAAGCAGAGCAGAGTGGTAAGAAACAATTCTTTAATGCTATGTCACATGTATTAGTGCTCAGACTGCTTGTTATTTCCATGCCTCACCAAGGAGCCATCTCAGGTTTATATCCCAAGTCTCTAATTGTGCACCCATATATTTCCCTTCTGAAACCCAAACTTCTTTCCCTAGTCCTGCCCATTACACTATACCATATCTCCTCCCTTCCTGGTGCACGCCCTTGGCAAGAGGAAGCAGAGACACCACCAATGGTGAGTTTAGTATTGTACAGGATTGAGGTATCTGCTAAGAGTAGCAATAATGCAAAACCATCCCTTAATTTATTGGTAAACTGTAAGTCAGTGGGTTAACTCACCAGCCTGTGCAGCTAAGAACACACTCCTGCTACAGGACTCCAGGCTCCTTTTCTTCAGGGTTTCAGTTTTATTCCTTCAAAATAATGCACGTTCAATATATCAGGCACGTCCTTTCCCCTTGACCCAGGGTCTTCTGTAGGAGCTATCTACTCTCTGTAGCAGTGGTTTTCAAACTTTTTAGGCTATGTACCACTTTCCAAATAATGCAATCTACCACATATCCCCCATCTGATATAGGCAGAGGTGATTCATGGGGGCGGGGGCACACAGAGTCACGTGGCCTCGTCTCAGATTTCTACCTTCTATTTAGCAACAGCTTCTAGAGGTTTCAAACTATGGGGTGCTCTTGCCCTAGGAGGGTACAGAAGAACTTTCTGGAGGAGTGAATGGTGACACCAGGTGGCTCGGGCCAGCCCCATACCTTGCGTCTCGGGGAGGGAATGCCACCTCCATCCCCTGAGTCACCTCAATGGGCCACCCAGCCTGTCTGAGTTGGGGGGAGGGGCACAACCAAAAATTTTAACTCAAAGGAGGCTCAGCTCATTTGAGTTACAATTTTTGTTTCCTCCCCCGTCTTCCCGCAACCCAGACAGGCTGGGTGGCCCGAGCCACCCAGCGTCACCACTCACCACCCCTACCCCGAAAAGTTGCTCTGTACTAAATAAAATCTCTGTACTAAATAAAATGTGTTGTTCACAATTACAGGGATTTTCCTCACATACCCTTTGGGGTATGTGTACCCCAGTTAGAAAACCACTGCTCTATAGGGTTACGTTCCACAGGCTATCTTCTTGGAGTCAGGGCATGCCTCTCCGCACACTTCTTTTTGGTAGCTTACTTCCTACAAGATTACACTAAGCAGGCCATCTGCCTAAGTTGTATATAAAGAGAGAGTGTGAGAGGTTATAGGATGGTGGTTAGGCCTGGGATGCTGGAGATCCTTGGGTTCGCACACCTCATGTGAGTACCTAACCACTGGGCTATACAGTCACACTCCTATATCCCAAGGTGTCTAAAAGCCCTTTCTCCACCTGACCCCTCAGCTGTGCCAAGCATGTTCTCAGCCTTATGTCTTGTATTACATAGCAATATCATTGAACACATCTCTCTCTTCAGCACACTTGAGAAATGAATACAATAATGATGTCTTGCAAAAAATTCAGATCCACATCAGGATTTTGAGCACCCCCAAATTTTCCTTCACTCAGATCCAGTGCTTCAGTTGGGCCTATCCCCACTTATATGTGGAGTCAGTATCATGACTCAGGGGTCAAAAATCAAGAAGATGCTTGAAAACCTACTGCTATATCATCCATACGGCTGACAGAGAAGGAAACAATTTTTCACTGAATAGTTTACTAATTCCTGTGAAGATACGCAGCCTGTGAAATCATTTTCTTTTTTTAACATAGCAATTCATCTCCCCAAAACTTAAGAAGACAGAAGAAATATATGTTTTTCCCCCACAGCAGGCTTAATTCTATATATTTAAGCATAGTTTGCTGATTCACAATACTAGTTGAGCTAGAACAAATATTGCATTTTAAAACTTTATGGAACTAATTTATAGTGTAGGGCAGGCACAGACTTGATCTCATGGCAGCAAAATTTTATGTTTCCATTTCAGCAATACTGCCTAACACAATAATATCAGGCCAGCAAATCTTAAATATAAGTTAAGCTAACATGATCCATTGCCTTATAAAGCAAGAGCACCCTGTGGAGTCATACTGAATATGCCAAGTGATTTTTCAAAATTTAATCATCCTAAATGTCAGATTAAGGTGCTTTTGCTGTCATTCTTTAAAGCCAAGGAAAATCCTGAGTGTGCCTGCAAGTTACACAGCAAGACTGTTCCCAGATAGCTATATTAAAGTATCAGTCTGCTGTTTGCGAAATATAAAGAAGGAAATATTGAAATGTTTTATTGCAAAACAAACTATTGCATATGTTTTCTATAAAGATCACCAGTGCTCATATCAAGCTAAATTTTGCTGTTACCTTTTAAGATCAACTTAACTTCTGATACAGCTTCTACTATAAATATTGTGCAATGACAGCACTGACATTACAAGTACATTTGTGTGCTTCAAATCAAACTTTTGTTCATTTTAACTGCTGACTTGGTCAAATAAATAGATGGGCAGATCCTGCATCCGCCTGCACACTCAGGTAACCTTAATCACGTGAGTAGTATATATTCCATTAATAGGACTACTCACATAAGTCAGGCAGCTCAAATGTGTAAGAGCTTGCAGAATCGAGCGCAAGGTGACTGGGTAGGAAAACATGCCTTTAATTAGATTTGGGAAGGTGAAATGAATATTTGGAAAAGCAAATTATCTGCAGACAATTTAAAATATTTGCCTCTTATAAATACCTGATTTGTTTTACTTATTTTAGAGTGTGAATGTCATTATCCAAAACTGAATTAAATAAATAAATAAATAACCACCAGCTCCATCACTACTGAGACTAAAGACGTGGCAAAAATCACAACGGATGAGAACAGGTTTTAAATACATTTGAGAAAATGGAAAGTACCAAAAAAGAAATGCTACTGACAGTAAGAGGGCTAGATGAACAGCTTGCTTGGAATGTGTGGCACTATGTATGTGAGCTATGGATAAACGTTTAAAGATCTAAATCCTATTTAGGACTGTTCTTTCAAATGTACACAAGAATGTGGTTCTACAGACACAAGGCCAGGAAGATAAATAGCAAATATGCTCCACTAATGTCACATATAAAACACTTTCACATTTCCTTTTCGCACCCAACTATTTAAGCAAGATTTTTGAACGAGACACATGTGCTAGGAAAAAGGAAATCAAGCTTTAAGACCCAAGTTAGTTTGCATCATAACAAAAACATTGTGTAGCAAAATTTACTATTAAAATTTGCAGTCTGACATGGAAATATACCAATTCAAGAAGAAATGCTCATATTCAGATAATAAAACTATACATAAAAGACTCTTAAGGTTAGAATGGAAAATAAAAGACAGAAAATTCATAGTTAAGATTGATGTATACTGTGTAGCATGTGTTCTCTGACATTCAGGAACAGTGGGATACAATAAAAAAAAAACAGTTACAATAACCTTCAACTGCGTCTATGGAATGGAGGACCCCTGAAATGCTTACCAACCAGCACCGTCGAAATGTGATTCAGAGAGGTACCTCAGGAAAGAGATACTCCTAGAAATTGTTATAACTAGCATATCAGCATTTCCTTGAAGAACATTTCTGTATTCTGTGAACAAGAAATCAAGGGCCCAGTTCTAATCTCATTAACCAGCACTAATTCCATTGAAATCGATGGACCTATGCCAGTGTAGAACTGGTATAAATTGAGACTCGATCCTAGGGAGTCTGATCCAAAGCCCACTGAAGACAGTGGAAAGTGACTTCAATGGACACTGAATCAGAAAAGGTTTCAGAGTAACAGCCGTGTTAGTCTGTATTCGCAAAAAGAAAAGGAGTACTTGTGGCACCTTAGAGACTAACCAATTTATTTGAGCATGAGCTTTCGTGAGCTACAGCTCACTTCATCGGATGCATACCGTGGAAACTGCAGCAGACTTTATATACACACAGAGAATATTGCTGGCACATGATGGCATATATCACATTGGTGGATGTGCAGGTGAACGAGCCTCTGATAGTGTGGCTGATGTTATTAGGCCCTGTGCCCACATATCTATTCAGGGGACACCATCACAGGGCCTAATAACATCAGCCACACTATCAGAGGCTCGTTCACCTGCACATCCACCAATGTGATATATGCCATCATGTGCCAGCAATGCCCCACTGCCATGTACATTGGTCAAACTGGACAGTCTCTACGTAAAAGAATAAATGGACACAAATCAGATGTCAAGAATTATAACATTCATAAACCAGTCGGAGAACACTTCAATCTCTCTGGTCACGCAATCACAGACATGAAGGTCGCTATCTTAAAACAAAAAAACTTCAAATTCAGACTCCAGCGAGAAACTGCTGAATTGGAATTCATTTGCAAATTGGATACTATTAATTTAGGCTTAAATAGAGACTGGGAGTGGCTAAGTCATTATGCAAGGTAGCCTATTTCCCCTTTTTTTTTCCTACCCCCCCTCCCCCAGATGTTCTGGTTTAACTTGGATTTAAACTTGGAGAGTGGTCAGTTTGGATGAACTATTACCAGCAGGAGAGTGAGTTTGTGTGTGTATGGGGATGGGGGGGTGAGAGAACCTGGATTTGTGCAGGAAATGGCCCAACTTGATTATCATGCACACTGTGTAGAGAGTTGTCACTTTGGATGGGCTATCACCAGCAGGAGAGTGAATTTGTGTGGGGGGGTGGAGGGTGAGAAAACCTGGATTTCTGCTGGAAATGGCCCAACTTTATGATCACTTTAGATAAGCTATTACCAGCAGGACAGTGGGGTGGGAGGAGGTATTGTTTCATATTCTCTGTGTGTATATAAAGTCTGCTGCAGTTTCCACGGTATGCATCCGATGAAGTGAGCTGTAGCTCACGAAAGCTCATGCTCAAATAAATTGGTTAGTCCCTAAGGTGCCACAAGTACTCCTTTTCTTTTTGCGAATCAGGAAAGATGGTATCATTTGCCCTCTAAGTCTTGTCACATCCGTTTAATTTTGTTATCCTATCCTTTGTGAACTCCGCAGCTCAGAGTGATGTTGAATATAGAACCCATGCAAACAGAAGCAAAAGTGGTTAATAACTGGGAGTACTGCCTCATTCTTCAGTGTCTTGTTACAATACACTTTCCCTCCAACACACAGTATTTTCTATAAGCATAGTGCAGTCCAACTTTCTCGGAATAAGATTTTCTTGTTTTTGTAGCAAATGGCTGGCTAGTTAAATCTTTTATTAATTATTATTATTTTCCTCAAATGACATAAATGGAGCTCATGACAAGATCTAAAGCAGGGTTATAAATGTGTGAAGACTAACATCTTCTGTCAATGAAACTCAACCACAAGACAAGAGGCCTCCAGTGAGCAACTAATGGAACCACTGCCATAATTCACAATCGCTATAGTGATGCCTTCAATAGCTACAAATAAGACATAAAAAGCAGCTTTGGAAACTTTATGTTATATATTGTAGACAATAATCTTTTACTTGTCATAAAAAGATTCCCAGCTGTCAAATGAACAGCCACAGGTGTGACCATTTATTCATATTTACTATTTCACATCACTTCAGCAAAGTAATGAGTGGAGTTTTTGAAGCACTCCAGCCAATACATTACCACATCAACGGCCCTAGGTTTTCAGTTAACCAACAGAAGAGAGGAACAACTTTCCCCAGAGCAAAGAGAATATAATCACTGAAATGCACAGAATCTGCTACTCCATATCTAATCTGTTTAGTCAAATAGCTTGAATAATGTGGTAGGCACATAACGAGCATCTACAAATGGCTACCCTCTTTGTTAACTGCTGTGCTGCAGGTACTCTAAGATGCTGATTCAACATTTCTTTGGGTGGAAAATTATGTGTACCAAGATGGAAAGTGAAACTCTACAGAATTCCTTAGCACCTAAGCATGTTACTTGTCTTTAGGAGATACCCAACAGACAAGCTCCTGCCAAAAGAACCCACTACCCCTATAGGATTCTCCTTGCCTTCTAAAAGTATTAATGTACCTATGAGGCCAAATCTTGGCTCCTTATTCTTCCTTTCTTACACTACCCTCACTGGCTTCACTGGAGTGGAGGGGGATCCCCAAGTTGTTATGCTGGCACAGTGTCATCCTTCTACATCCCAGTCTTGGCATAGGGCACTTGTTGGCGTAAAGGAGAGTGGTGAGAGCACAGCAATGCTCCAGTGATCCCAATTGGTGGAAGGGATTACCAACTACAGCACTCTAGAGCAGCCCAAGGCTGCTTAATGTTGGGCCAGAGGTGAAACTAGGCTTTGGGAAGCCCCAGGATTTGAGTGGAGGCACACAGTTAATTAGCTTTTGGGCACAAGGACTGTCTCTACTTATATCTGCGGGACAGTGTCTAGCACACAATAGCTACTACCAGAATACAAATAATAAAAAATGTTGAATAAGTTTTCTATCTTCATGATCCTGAAGGATTTGATTAAAATGGGAAAGTTCCTGGCAAGGATAACTTGAATGCAGAATTGTTCAAGGTAAATCCTAAATTAGCAGCATTTATCCTGGCCCCTCTATTTACATCAGTCTGGAAAGGGAAAAAGTACCAGATGAGTGGACCAATGGGGTTATAGTGAAAATACCAAAGAAAGCAACTCTCAGTGATTGTAATAACTGGTGTGGTACCACACTTTTATCTGTGCCAAGCAAAGTGTTGTGTAAGATCATAGTCCAGCGTATAATCAGAGGCAGTTGATAGCATTCTCAGAAAAGAGCAACCTGGTTTTTGGAAAGGATGTGGATGCACAGACCAGATCTTCACTCTAGGAAAAACAGAACAGTGCTTAAAATGGCAACAGCAACTCTACATAAATTTCATAGACTTTGAGAAGGCTTTTGATAGTATCCACAGGACCAGCCTATGGTGCATTCTGCAGGCATATGGAATTCCTTTCCATATAATCAACGTCATCAAAAGCTTCTATTTCAACTTTACATGCAGTGTTGATCACAGTGAGCTCAGTTTTTAAGTCAAAACAGGAGTACGTCAGGAGTGTGTCATGTCTGCAATCCTCTTCAGCATTGCCATCGACTGGGTAATGCAGCATACAACAGAAGACATGCCAAGAGGCATTAAATGGACACTCTTCTCATCCCTTGAAGACCAGGACTTTGCAGATGATGTCGCTTTCCTATCACATACCCAATACCATATACCAGAAAAAACAATTCGACTCAACGCATTCAGCCAGCAAATCGGACTGAAAATCAACCTCAATAAGACAGATATCATGACCTTTAGTATTGCCTCACATTCACCAGCATGGATAGAGGATTATGTTCTCATCAATGCAGAAACATTCACATATTTGGGTAGCATGATCAGCCGGGATGGTGGAACAAGCCAGGACATCTGGAACAAAATCAATAAAGCCAGGAATACCTTCAGGAGCTTAAACACAGTCTGGAAATCATCAAAATACAACACCAAAACCAAACTCAAGATTTATCAGAGCTGCGTACTTTCAACACTATGTTATAGTGCAGAATGCTGGGGAATGAGAAAGTGTGACATGTCCAAACTGTCTTCATTCCATACAACCTGCCTCAGAAAAATCCTCTGTATCTTTTGGCCTAGAACAATCTCAAACCAAGATCTATTGACACAGTGCAGCCATGAGGATCTGAGCACCATCACTGCCAGGAGGTGTTGGAGATGGACTGGCCATGTGCTTCGGATGGAAACTGATTCCATCACCAGAGTAGCAATAATATGGACACCTGAAGGCAAGCGAAAATGAGGCAGCCCGAAAACAACATGGCAAAGAGCTGTGGAAGTCAAGCTGAAAAACCTGTGGCACAGCTGGGGAACCATTGAAAGACTTGCCAGAAACAGACAGGAATGGAAGAGCTTTGTCAATTCCCTAAACGCCAGAGGCTTAATAGGAACATGATGATGATCCTGAAGAATGGCTAATTCAGGAAACCAATAAAGAACAACAGAAGCAAAAAGATTTTTTCTTATCAGTCTTCTTGTATAATCACCAGAATGTTCCAAAACATGCATCAAACTCACTTTGGGCAATACCCACCTCTCACACATACACCCCTCCCTGTATACCACAATCTACATATACACTGTCACTACAACATTTGGAGAATTAAAACGAGGAGTACTTGTAGCACCTTAGAGACTAATACATTTATTTGGGCATAAGCTTTCGTGGGCTAAAACCCAGCTCATTGGATGTATGCAGTGGAAAATACGGTAGGAAGATATATATACACAGAGAACATGAAAAAATGGGTGTTGCCATACCAACTCTAACAAGACCAATTAATTAAGGTGGGCTATTATCAGCAGGAGAAAAAAAAACCTTTTGTAGTGATAATCAGGATGGCCCATTTCAAACACTTGACAAGAAGGTGTGAGTAACAGTAGGGGAAAAAATAGCATGGGGAAATAATTACTTTGTGTAATGACCCATCCACTCCCAGTCTTTATTCAAGCCTAATTTAATGGTGTGCAGTTTGCAAATTAATTCCAATTCTGCAGTTTCTTGCTGGAGTCAATTTTTGAAGTTTTTTTGTTGGAGAATTGCAACTTTTAGGTCTGAAATTGAGCGACCAGGGAGGTTGAACTGTTCTCTGACTGGTTTTTGAATGTTGTAATTCTTGATGTCTGATTTGTGTCCATTTATTCTTTTTGCATAAAGATTGTCTGGTTTGGCCAATGTACATGGCAGAGGGGCATTGTTGGCACATGATGGCATATATCACATTGGTAGATGTGCAGGAGAACGAGCCTCTTATGGTGTGCCTGATGTGATTAGGTCCTATGATGGTGTCCCTTAAATAGATACGTGGACAGAATTGGCAACGGGCTTTGTTGCAAGGATAGGTTCCTGGGTTAGTGTTTTTGTTGTGTGGTTGCTGGTAAGCATTTGCTTCAGGTTGGGGGGCTGTCATTAAGTGAGGACTGGCCTGTCTCCAACAGCAAATCAGAAACGGAGCTTGGGACTATCCTTTGCTGTCTTTTGTTTAGCTAATATATAAAAGACTATTCCTGGTGCTAAATTTTGAAGATCAGCAAGGTTTTTCAGGTGATTCAGAGACAGTTCATGTGAGTGGAAATATAAAAGTCCATAGAACATAGAACAACTTCAAACAATAGACACTCAGAGGCTGTCAGTTGTAAGAATAAGTATTACATTCTGTAAAGGGAAAGAAAATGGTTTATGGTTGACTGATTTTTCTACTAAATCTGCAAATTACTTGTCACTTTATCCTTTTTAGAATTATATCCTTAATTTTCATTACTGCAATTGCAATTCACATGAGCACTCTTTAGGATTGCATGTTATGTGGATGTAGTTGTCTTAGTCAGTTTTGTTAATATGTCTTCTTGTAGCCGTCAATTATATTTTCTTTCCACCTAAGTTCTTCCCACAGTATCTCATGTAGATAGGAGAGACCAGAAACTTAAAATCAATGTAATACATTTGTATTGCACAATCATGTATGAAAAAGTCTCAGTTCTTGTGACTTATTTTAATATAAAATATCACAATTATAATCAGTGGTAAGCAACACTGTCTTCTCTGTGTTGCTAGCCAAACACAGTGCCCTTTTTACTTAGATAATGGCAAAGCCACTATGATTCATGCATTTGTGACCTCCAAGTCTGCCTATTGCAACATGCTGTATTTAGGGATGAAAACACTAGTCTTGAAAAAAAGCCATGTAGTTCATAATGCAGCAGCCTGTCTACTTGTCTCATCCCTGCAGTCCAAACACTACCTCAGCTCCCAACTGAACACAGATACAAATTCAAGTGTTTGCTCCTAATGTGGGCCCTGAGCAGCCCATAACCAATATGAGTTTACATGTAAACATCATAATAAAAAAGCAAGAGCAAAGAACAAATGGTGATATGGCAGGATGTCCGTACATTTGGATTGAGGCACTGGAGGTGAAAAGAATGCAAGTTGTATCAAAACAAATACTTCAACTATAAGTTCCTCTGGGGAGGGGATGTCTTTTAGTTTGTACAACACATAGCACGATCTTATCCTGCTCTACGGTTGGGTCCCACAATACAAATAAATAAATAAATAAATAATACAATTCAAAGAATCACAAAGTACATGTAAGTGGGAGCAAGGTCATGTGACCAGCAAGTGGTAAGGTGGGCACTCAATGCACAAAAGGCTGGAATGTACCTGAACAGGTAAAAGAAGAATTTATCTGAGCAACTAGGAGAGTCAGGTGGGCCGGCCATTGTGAATTGGGCTGGTGCATTGGGTATTACCATATATTTGGGAAATCGGGAGCACAGTGAGATGCTCATAAACCATTTTTTGTGACTGTGGCACAGAAGGTACCCCCCCCCCCAGATGTTCTGGTTTAACTTGGATTTAAACTTGGAGAATGGTCAGTTTGGATGAGCTATTACCAGCAGGAGAGTGAGTTTGTGTGTGTATGGGGGTGGGTTTTGGAGGGGGGTGAGGGAGTGAGAGAACCTGGATTTGTGCAGGAAATGGCCTAACTTCATTATCATGCACATTGTGTAAAGAGTTGTCACTTTGGATGGGCTATCACCAGCAGGAGAGTGAATTTGTGGGGGGGGGGTGGAGGGTGAGAAAACCTGGATTTGTGCTGGAAATGGCCTAACCTGAAGATTACTTTAGATAAGCTATTACCAGCAGGACAGTGGGGTGGGAGGAGGTATTGTTTCATATTCTCTGTGTATATATAAAGTCTGCTGCAGTTTCCACGGTATGCATCTGATGAAGTGAGCTGTAGCTCACGAAAGCTCATGCTCAAATAAATTGGTTAGTCTCTAAGGTGCCACAAGTACTCCTTTTCTTTTTGCGAATACAGACTAACACGGCTGTTACTCTGAAACCTGTCATTGCTGACAGTGACCCTTTTTCTTGCAGCAAGTCAGTTCACTGCTAGCCAACGGGAGGAGATCCATTACCAGTACTGATACCTCCTCTGCTTCTTGAGTCTGGAGATCTGCTGTCAAGGAAGTGAACTCACTGCAGTTCTGAGATGGTGTAGTGGGGCAGCTGCCCCACTCCTGCAGAACAGGGGTTGAAAGCAGCCTTGGAGAGGGCTGCAGCTGGGAAAAGGAGTGAAAGCACCTGAGTGAGTAGCTGACCACAGCAGCTGGCCCTGATAAGAGGACTGGGGGCCAGAAGCTGAAGGAATCTCTCTCCAGCTTTGGAGGGAGAAGGACCTAGCTGATTGGAAGAAAAGGGTACCTGAAGTAGAACAGGGCTGGGGAAAGGCAAGAGGGGCTGGGGAGCTCCAGCCTGGCAACTCCCCAGGCTGCAGGCCTTCTTACAGGCCAAAGAAAGGTACGGGGGGCTGCAGAGGGGCAGCCTGTGGATAGGCAAAGGCAGCAGGTCCTACCCCCTTGCTGATGAGTGGCCATTACAGACTGCAGTTTGCCCCAGTGAGAGGGGGCTAGATGACGACTGGCAGTAGCCACTGAGGCAAGGTGGGGTTAGAGGGTTGGGGGTTCCCCTGAGAGGGGAGACCCAGCGTGTGAGGGCACTGCCAGGGGGCAGCACCCCAAGGAAAAGGAGCACAGGGGTCCGGGAGGGACATGGGGGCCTAAGGCAGGAGGGACATGGGCCAGCAGAGGGCGCGCCAAAACTGGAGTTGAGCTGATGACCAGCAGGAGGGGCCGTGGCTGTGAGTCTTCGCTTCGCTACGGATGGCTTTATAAAATTATTTTGTTGTGATGCATTGTTTCCCACTGCAAGTATGGGCAAGGTTGTGTACAGCCACCAACAGTTAGTTTCAATGCATTTTTGTGCCCATTGTTTCCCTCTATATGCTTTTTTACACTAAAGGATCTTTCTTGTTCTATGACCTATCAATTGTTTAACAGAAATATTCCTACCAAAGGAGGATATAAAAAAGCTGATGCTTTGATAGGACCCTCTGTTTCTTAGTTTGTTTGGTTTTTAAAGCATTTTATCTTAAACATTTGCATCTGCACAAATGATTATTTTTATTTATTATATTTGTAACCCAAATAGGAGTCTGCATCAGAGGCGAAGAGTCTACAACATGCACCTTACACATTTTCATTAAAAACCTTTCCTTTTAAAAAATGTTTTAAATGCAGCACACAGGTTATACTAATACTAGAAGCATCAGTATTAGTTTAGAAATGGATTCTTTTTACTTTCATTATATTGAAATAGTTGCTTATCTGTTCAGTACAGAGACATGCTTACTAAGGCAATTTCCTTTCATCATACATTATGTACAAAAATTCATCCATCCCTGATTTGAATACTAAGTTATTCAAAAGGGCTAAGCACAGCTCTCCTTGACTTCATTAGTTGTTTTAGATGTTCGTTACCTCATTATAAGATCACTTACTTAGGTACCTAACTATGGACGTAAGTGCCTAAACTTTAAGTAGCCAAGTTTTAAAAGACTGGCTATAACAACATCCAGCATTTCAAAACACAGAAACACAAACATTCACTGGGTTCTTGCGCATACTTAATTTGTGTACAAACACCAATACAAATAACTTTTTCATAAACATGAAAAAAGAAGATTTGACATGATTGATGTCTTGTAGAAAATAACTAGCTCATTAGCCTAAATTATAGCAGCCTGGTTACATTATAAAGAACAAATAAAAGAACAGATATAAACTTTGGGCACACATGGTTTTAGCAGATATTAACCAGAATACTGCAATTATTCCTTTGGCAGAACTGACATACGTGGAATAGCACAATAAGGGCATTAAAACAGAAATAATAATGAAAAACATACAATCTGATGGAGAGACATAGAACACAAGAGCGGGTCAGAGGAATCTGTCTGAGAAATAAGCACCTAAAAATGATTAAATAGAAGAGAAAAATGATAGACACAGTATTATTAGTGTAATGGATGCACAATAAAGACCAGTTCTGATAGGCCATAGGTTGTTATTTTATCACTTATCATATGACCATCCTGAGAAGATGGCTTTGCATTTAAATTTGGACTAAAGACCACAGGCAGTAAGAAGTGAGATAGCCTTTCCATAATTAAGGTTGCAACAGAGTTTCCACTATAAGCCCAATTTTGGATCTTCCTCGAAAATCCACAAATATTTGGAATTGATGAAATAGGTCCAGAGTGGAGGTAGAACGTAGAAAAGACAACCAACTTAAGTCTGAGCTACCACTTTTGAAATAGAAGAATGCCAGCAGGCATGATTGTATACATAACAAAACAAAAGTAGGAAGCAACTAATGTAATGTCAACCTATGAAATATTTTAATTACAGTAAAAAGAAAAGGAGTACTCGTGGCACCTTAGAGACTAACCAATTTATTTGAGCATAAGCTTTCGTGAGCTACAACTCACTTCATCGGATGCATTCAGTGGTTAACTGCAATAAAAAAAATGCATGAGTCAGGCAAATGACTGGCTCATGTTACTAGATCAGATCATTCACAGAACAAGGTGGGGTAACTGTCAGCAAAGATGTCTTCATTAAAAAAATATGCAGAAATGTTTTTTCTCCCTTCAGTATTTCAGTGTGAACGTAGTCAATTTTGTTTACTTTTGTCATAAAGCACAGCATGGGTTGTTTGAAATCATGCAAGACAGAGCATTTCAGTAAGAAGCTCCATGAAACAAAAATTCTGAAATTCACCCATCTCTACAGTCCCTCTCCTCAAAAAATGTAGCTGATCCTAGCAAAACAGAAATCATGCAGTTACACATAGCACCTCCTGGACAAGCTGAAAAGCAGTAAGAAACTGTCTGGAAAAAGAGCTCCCATCTGCCTCCAAAAGATATGGCTAATTTTTGTAATGCGCCTCCCCTAGTAGCCAAGCTGTTGTAGCAATAGCTGCCTGTTGCTCTTTTCCCCTCCCCAACAGGCTTTGGTAGTTGCCTCTTAGCTGTGCAGGGAAAGGAAGTTGGTACTGAGCAGATGCCTGGCTAGGTTCACAAAAGGAACCTTTGGGCCTTCTCAGGCTCTGCTTCATGAATCTTCTGGTCAGTTTTGCCCCAAATGGTAGCAGGAAGGCACAGACAACCCAAAGAAAGGACTTGAAGAGGAGGAAAGAAAAGAGATGGAAGGAGCGGGGGGGGAGGGGGGAGTAGAAAGATCTGCAATGGGAGTTGAAGAAGGAAGACACATGCACTGACATTTCTATCTTCTGATTCCCTCTGTGGGAATGGAAGACTCAAGATGCAGTTGCAATGCCATTTTTACTTTTTGGACTCACAGGAAGCACTCACAGGTCTGTTCTGGCTCTGTATGCAGAAACACTGATAATAGGTAGTGGGCAGCCAGAGGAGTGGCGGGTGCATGCCCTGTGGATTTGTACACAAAGAAGTAGTGGCTGCATGAAGTGGATCCATGCCAGCCATAGCAGTTTAGGGCTAGAAATTCTATTTCTTATGCCTTTGTGCATTTATTTGAGCACAAAGCCCATTTTCTCAGGCTCTGACCTCTGCTCAATGAATTGGCCCCAAGATTCCAAATGTAAGCAGAGTGTGAATGAGTTCTCCCCTGATAGTTAGCTGGGGGGCCGGGGGGAGACTTCAGGAGCAAACTGTATTTACAGGAACACACCTACTCTGGCTAGGTATTCAGCAGATAGAGCAGTGTTGCTCAAAGTGATCAACTTTGGCTAGTGTTGGATTACAAATCACTTTAGTACTGAATGCAGGGGTAGTGAAATGTTATCAATGTTGCTGTCTTTATGGTATGAATAAAGGGGAGAAGAACTGTGCTTAACCTGTCCCAAATGAGGGGGTCACCCTCAGCTGAAAGGGGCTTGAATGCCAGACCCCCTGTGAAAGTAAGAGGAGTGGGGCAGGTATCCCAGCCAGAAGGAATGGACTCTCCCTAAGAGTCCCTGGTTTGGTTTAACCTGTTCCTTCCCACTGTTCAAACATAGAGCTAAATAGGCTCCATTATGAGTCTTTTGTTATTTTAAGTGCTCAAAACAAGTGACAATCACTTGTGGTGGGACAGCATTTCCACACAGTCTAAGAGCTGAAAATCACAGAGAGCTGGGTGGAACCTCAAAAGACTGACCTGCAGAGGTCACAGCAGAGAGGCAGGCGGCAGCAGGTGACTAACGAGTGGAACAAGCAGTTAGCAGGGCAGCCAGCGGAGAGGAACCACGGCTGGTGGGGTGGCCAGTTAGAGAAAGTGCTCAGATGGCAGAGCAAGCAAGGTGCCTTCTTCCCCAGGTGGGAGGTGAACTCACAGAGATTCACATCTGAACCCTGTGTCCTCACTGACCAGGGACAACGGCTGTGAATGGGGTATGGTGAGGGAGCAGAGAGGGGCACAGAAAAGAAACTTTTGGTTGTAGAACTTAAGAACATGAGGCAGAAGGCACTGCCCCACACACTCATAGGGTGACCAGATGTCCTGATATTTGGGGCTTTGTCTTACATAGGTGCCAATTACTCCTCACCCTCTCCTGATTTTTCACCCTTGCTATCTAGTCACCCTACACACTCTGTGGTGGGCATCCAGCACACAGTTTTATGATTATGAATCCTGCTTGTGGCATTTTCTTTAATTAATGTCTGGTGACTTCCCTCCTTTCATTAAAAGCTTCATTTCTACACTCAGACTCTGTGCTTGCGAGTGGGGAAGTATTGCCTCTCAGAGGTGCCCAGGGTGGTGTGCAATTTTCCCAAGTGACTGGATGGGGGCTCAAGCAAGGTCTGCGTTGTATTGTTGAAAAGGAACTCTTAGACATTGAACCCAGCCCTGGTTGCTGCTGGCTCCACGTGGCAAAAGGGTTACACAAAAAAGACAAAAGCAGACAGCATTCAAAGAATGGCAAAAGCAGCAGCAGCAAGAGATATGGAAACAATGGCAGCAAATGCAAAACAGCTACATTAGGTATTGTATCTTATCTATTTCTCCCGATAACACCTGAAGAGAGAACAGTTGACCCTGAAGGCTTCTGAACAGAAATTTTCCAGCTGAGGCATCTCTTTCACCTATTAGTTTGTGACTTATGCAGCTGCATTGCAAGAATCACACAAATCACTCACGTAAGGGTTAATGATATAGTTGCTGCATATTTAGAGAGAGTGCATCAATGATCAGCTTTGCTGATTCTGAGTCGCTTCAAAACTCTCTGCCACTGCAGGTTCAATGAAAGCCAAGAGTTAAGCCAAACATGAGCAGTGATTCACCAGGTGCTGTTGATGCTGCTTCAAAAGAAAGGGATTTTTAATAAAGAAATTTAAGGTGGCTTAAATTCAGTAATGTTGGTTAACTCCTATTTTTATTTATTTATTTATATACACACATACATACATACACACAATACATATATATATAGGGTGTATAAATAGTGACAGGGTTGGGCCAGATGGCTACAGGAGAGTGATAGAACGCAGATGTATGAGCCCCAGGTTAAGTAGGTTCGTTTTCCACGGGTAAGGTAACACGGAAGGTGTTTTTTTTTTTTTTTTGAAACAGAAAAGAAATTTATTTGTAACGCTTACAAAGAATTACCAAAGGAAACAAAACAAACTATGCATCAAAACAATGCAAACAGAAGGTATAACACAGCAGCTTTCAGGAGGGAGAAGTGTTCAGGCTAGCCTGGGACCAGAGCGGGGGGGCTTCCTCGACACTCGTGGTCTTCCACCCCCTCGAGTTACCTAGTGCCGCGCCCAGTGTCACTGATTATCCCTCTCCTGAGAGTGCCCGGCAAGATGGGCACGGCTGCGGGGGGCGGTTTAGGGGTGGGGGGGGTAGACACCCATGTAGGATTTAGGAACCCTCCTAGGGTAGACACCCATTTAGGAACCCTCCTAGATGACAGGAATGATGGTATCCACAGCAGCAACGGCTGGGGCTAGCGTCTCTCGTTCTTCCCCTCAATCAAAGGGTCAGACGGAGGGAACCGGACGGGGTCACCGAGCAGAGAACCCCGGACAGCGCCCACTGTTCCTCGAAGGCGTCAAGGGAGTCGATGGACGCCACGCAGAGGAACTCCGCCCGGATATGTGAATGTACTGAGGATCGGAAAAAGGCTCTACAATTGCAGGACGCTTCATGGGCCAACCTCCCAACTCTGGTTTTATAAATGGCTGTTTTAGCCAAGGCTAGGAGGAGGTTAACCAAGAGGTCTCGCGATTTTGTGGGGACACGGATGGAGAGTGTATAGATAAAAAGGTGAGGGGAGAAATGAAGCCAAAAGCGCAATAAAATCTTTGTGAGGAGCTGGAAAAGGGGCTGCAATCTGGCACACTCTAAATATACGTGCGCCAGGGTTTCCCTCACATTACAAAAAGGGCAAGTATCCGGGATGGGGGTAAAATGTGTCAGAAACACGCCTGTGCTCACAGCTCTGTGAAGGAGCCGCCAACTGATGTCCCCAACGGGCCTCGGAACCAAGGTGTAATACAGGCTGGCCCATCGAGGTTGCTCACCCTCCAAGGGTGGCAGGAGGTCCCGCCACTTTGTATCGGGGCGGAACACCAGGGTGTGGGCATGAAGGGTGTGAAGTGTGAGTGTGTAGAAATAATTCCGTGGTGCGATTTGAAAACTGACCGGCTGCAGTTCATGCAGCTGGTTTGCAGTGAAAGGGTGAGGGGTTTGTTGGGATCGGCAGGGTAGGGGCCCGATGGAAAGGTCCGGCGGGCCTGGGGTAGAGGATGGGCGGGGTGCGCCCTTGCGCAAGGCTCGGTTGACATAAGCCCGAGCAGCGGGTCAAGGCGGACTTCACCTCCTGAAGTATGCGCCGGGGGGTATGGGGTCTGGAGAGCCCCATGCGCCGAGCGAGCGTCAGGGGATCCAGCCAGTCTCTCCGGTCGTAGTCCAGGAGGTCTCCGACCCTCGTGACTTCCGCCAGGACCAACCTCTGGTGCACCGAGCGGGACTCCGCCACCTGCACACGGAGCTGGGGGTTGTGTAGCAGGGGCTCCGTGAGGAGATCTGCTCCCAAGGTGGCCGCCACGGACCTGGTCGTTAGAAACAGTTTCCAGGTCCGGAGGAGGTCCTGGTAGAAGACCGGCAGCCCGGAGAGGTCTCGTGGAAAACCCCTCGGACAAAGATAAAAGAGCTGCCGGTCGTATCGGAGCCCTTGGAAGCGGCGCAGGAAGGCGTGCGCCAGTATGCTCCACGCCGAACTACTTGCACTATAAAAGAGCCTCTTCACGGCCTGGAGGCGGAAAACGTGTACAGACACTTCAGACCCTGCCCTCCTCCCTTCAGGGGTAGATGAAGAACTCCAACAGGGGCCTAGTGCATTCCTGACCAGAAGAACTCTAGAATCAATCTCCAGAGGTGGGTCGGGAAACCCGGGGCCGGGGCCAGGGTGTTGAGCCGGTACCAGAGCGTGGACAGGACTAGTCTGTTAAGCACCGGTGCTCTCCCTCAGAAGGAGAGACATCGGAGTAGCCTTGTCCATTTCCGGATCCGCTCTATCACCCCGCCCTCTAAATTTTGCCAGTTCTCCAGCGGGGAAGGATGCGTGGCGGAAAGGTAAACTCCGAGATAGAGCAGTGGACCCGCACTCCACCGGATTGTCTGAAGCGCGGGTGGGAGGGAGCTCACCTGCCGCCAGTCCCCCACCGCCAAGCCAGAGCTCTTGACCCAGCTGACTCGGGCGGAGGAGGCTGCCGAACAGATGGCCTGGCATGCCTCCACTCGCGCCAAGTCGCCCGGGTCCTGGACCACGAGGAGTACGTCATCGGCGTACGCCAACAGGACCAGCCGCAGCTCCGGCTCCCGCAGCACCAACCCTGTCACTCTCCTGCGGAGGAGACAGAGGAAAGGCTCGATCGCCAGAGTGTACAACTGGCTCAACAGGGGGCACCCCTACCGCACTCCTCGCCCGAAGCTGACCGGTTCAGTCAGGGTCCAGTTGAGCCTAACCAAACACTCCGCAGAGGCATACAGCACCCGGAGAAAACTCACAAACTGAGGTCCGAATCCAAACACCTGCAGAGTGCTCAGGAGGTACCCATGGTCTACTCTATCGAACGCCTTCTCCTGATCGAGAGACAGGAGGGCGAATGACAGACCATCTCTCCGCCCGAGTTCCAAAAGGTCTCGGACTAGAAATAGGTTGTCAAAAATGCTGCGACCCGGGACAGTATAGGTCTGGTCTGGGTGGATCACGTCTGCCATCACGGACCCTAGCCACTGCGAGATTGCTTTCGCTACGATTTTCTAATCCGTGCTAAGAAGTGAGACGGGACGCCAGTTTCGTAAATCGCGGAGGTCCCCCTTCTTCGGCAGCAAGGCGAGCACCGCTTGCCTGTACGACAGAGGGAGGACCCCGCTCTACAAGGACTCAGCCCAGACGGTGACTAGGTCTGGACCGAGGATGTCCCAGAACGCGCGGTAAAACTCCACAGTCAGCCCGTCCATGCCCGGAGATTTATTGGTGGGCATGCGACGGAGGGCTTCTGAGAACTCGGCCAGGGTGAGAGGCAGCTCTAGTCGGTCTCGGTCGCCCACGCTGACCGTGGGGAGTTCCTCCCAGAACACCCCGCAAGCGCCAGGATCGGTCGGGTCCGGGGAGAAAAGGCTTGTGTAGAAGTCACGGGCCCTCCCACACATCTCCTCCGGATCCGTGAGGGGGGTGCCGTCTTCCGCAAGAAGGCAGGTGACGTGTTTCCTGGCCCCCCTCGTTTTCTCCAGGGCATAGAAGAAGCAGGAGCCGCGGTCCATCTCCCGAAGGAGGCGGATGCGGGACCGAACGAAGGCACCTCGGGCCCGGTGGTCCTCGAGGGCCTGGAGCTCCTCCCGCTTCTCCCAGCATGCTCCGCAGAGGGACGGGTCCTCGGGACCGGCGGCCAGGCGCCTCTCCATCTCTAAGACCTCCCGTTCCAACTGCTCGATCGCCGCATTTCGCCGTCGGCTGGTGCCCCGAGTGTAGTCACGGCAGAAGAGCTTGGCGCGCACCTTCCCGAGATCCCACCATCGCCGCACCGAGGGAAAGGCACGCCACTGCTCTCGCCAGGCCAGCCAAAACTCCTGGAAGGACATCACGAAACTCTCGTCCTCCAACAGGCTGTTATTAAAATGCCAATAGGCCGGCCCCGGTCTCTCTGCACGGAGGGAGACCGTTACGGTGACTAAATGATGATCGGAGAATGGGGCCGGCCGAATGGCGGAGGAGTGGGCCTGTGAAAGATGGAAACGGGATAAGTAAATACGGTCCAACCGAGAGTGGTGTGACCGATGGGCCTCCACCCGGACAAAGGTGAACGTGGAAGTGTCATCTGGGTGATGGTCATGCCAGACGTCCACTAGGGAGTGATGGTCAACTATCCCTTGGAGAATATTCGCGGCGGCCGGGCTCGGTTAGGCCCCGAGCGGTCCCGTTCCTCAAGGGTGGTGTTAAAGTCCCCTCCCAGGACCAGGCACTCGTGCGAATCCAGGGTGCCGAGAAAGTTGGACACCCACTGATAAAATTGTGGCCGCCTGGAGCTCATTTGCGGGGCATAGATGTTAACAAGATTGACCACGAGCCCCTCCATACGGACTCGAAGGTGCAGCAGGTGGCCCGGCACGGCCTCATTGACCCCTAGCACCTCAGGCCGTAGGTTGGGGGAGAACAGGGTTGCCACTCCAGCTTGCCAGGTCGCGAAGTGGCTAAAGTATACCCCGTCCCCCCACTCCAGCCGCCACCTGTCCTCGGCGGCCGGGTCCGTATGGGTCTCCTGCAGGAAAACTACAGAGTACCTCCCTTCCCGAAGGTAAGAGAGCACCTGGGACCTGCGGAGAGCCATCCTACAGCCCCTGGTATTCAGGGTCGCAATAATAAGAGGCGTCATGCGGAGGGCTGGGGGGGTGGGGGCTTCGTGTTGGCGGGGGTGTTCAGGGCCCCTGGCGGGTTGCGCAGCAACCCGTGACCCATCCCGTGGGTGAGTAGATCGTGTCAGAAGCTGCAGGCTCGCTCGTAGGCCGCAGCACCGCGCCTTCCTTGCCCCCTGCCCTCCTTTATAAGGTCCCTTGTGGCCTGGAGAATTTGATCAAAGTCCCCCCACAGCTGAAGAGCCAGCTGTGCCCTATTGCGGGCGCCACGGGTGTGCTCTAGGAACTTCCGTAGTGCATGCCGCAGCTCATGGAGGGGTGGGGTTACAATTCCCGAGGTGTTCCCTGGTGGGACTCTTAATACAGCCTCATGGTCCGCTAAGGCGGGTAGACAGGGTGCGGACCACCGATGGGGCGTCTGACAGGCTGGGGTTATTAAATTCATTTCACGCCTTGGGGTGGAGGGGGATGGCAGGGAAAAAATTGCCACTCCTAATGGGTCGCGGCTAGAAAGTGCAAAGACTGCTCCCTGGGGGGAATCTGTGAAAGGCGGAAAGGAAATAACCCCAGGGGTGGCATTAACATTGCAGGAGGAGGGGACTTGGGCAGGGACAGGGGTGCGGGCAGGGGCAGGGGTAAGGCTCTGGGGTTCAGGAGGCAAGCAGCTAAAGGAAAGTGCCTCCTGAGCAGAGTCAAGGGGTAAGGGAGGGGGCTCCCAATAATGCTAGGCGCTGGCTCCATGGTGGTCTTAGCGGCCATGGCATCAGGTGGTGGACCACCTTCTGCAGGGTGCTCACCCGGGAAGGCAATTAGGGGGAGGGAGCATGGGGAAAGGGAGGCTGGGGTAAGGTTGCCCAGCTCGAGGCCAGCCGGCAGCAGATCATCCCCTCCCTGGGTGACCGGGGTCAAATCTAGGGCCTCAATCTCCGCGTACACGGGGGAGAGGCCAGCTCCTGCCACCCCGGGGGCCTCTCCTCTAGGGCTCGCCTCAATGGTCGCCTCGGGCTCCGCGGGGGGTTCGGGTGGTATCCAGGCAGAAGGGACGTCCTCAGAAGTCTCGGAGGGGAGGGTCTCCCATGGAGGGGGGATTCTGCCCTCCAATGCCAGTCCGTCTTCCCCTCCCGACACCAGCGGATGGATCTCACTCGTGGCCGTGGCGGGAGGCTCGATAGCAGTGCCCCCTTTCCTGGTCTTCCGGGGGGCTTCCGCGTCGGATGGATGCAGTGGAGCTCGAGCCTTCCGCTTGCCTCGCTTCCCCTGGACTGGGGTCCAGCCCTCCATAGCATCATCTGGGGGTTGGTTAACAGGGGTCGTGTCGGGGGGCGGAGGCGATGGTTCAGGGGTTCGGGGGGTAGCGGTGAGGCAGCATGAGGGGCGGGGGTTTCTCCTTGGGGCGGGCCCTTTCCTATACCCGGTAATATCCTTGCCACACCCTCCTCCATGGGCTCTGTTGGATTGGTACTAGCAAGAGTGGAACTCCCTTGCTCGCCTGGGCGTTGTAGGGAAGGTATTTCTTGGGCCCGGACGGGAACAGCGATGGGTCGAGTAGGAGGAGGGTTGGTTTCAGGTGCCGGGCGGCCAGGGGCGTCAGCAGCGACGGGGCCAATGTCCTGCCGGGTCTCGGGGGTTTCGGGTGCCCCTCCTCCCCGGGCCAAAGGGCAGTCCCTGCGGACATGCCCCGCTGAGAGGCAGAGGTAGCACCAGGCCTCTCCGGTAGAGTAAAAGACCCGATAGCGGGCTCCCTGGTAGGGGACTAGAAAGGACCCCTCGAGCGCCTCTTCTTCACGCGCCCCTGCCGGCGGTAGAAGCTGCACTTGCTGGCGGAACGAAAAAATGTGACGGAGGGTGGGGTTCTTGCAGCCCAGCGGGAGAGGGCTGATAACAGAGACAAGTTTCCCCAGAGTGGAGAGAGCGGGTAACAGGGCAGCATTGGGTAAGAAGGGAGGAACGGAGGTGAGGATGAGGCGAACGCCCAGGTCTTCTAAAGGTTCTAGGGGGACAAACACCTCCCCCACCGTCAGGCCCCTCTCCACCGCCTCCTGGGCAGCATCCTCCGAAGCTAAGAAAAAAACGACCTTCCCATACATCTTGGAGGCCGCCACAATAGCCGTGGGTCCTACCACCTTCGCCAACGCCTGCACGTATGTCTCCACATGGGGCGAGGCGGGCACCAGGAGGCAACGGACGCCGTGCTTCCTGGTCAAGGTGGGGAAAGGGCCCCGGCCGCTGGTGATGGTGGCGGAGGCAGGGGGGGGTGAGATGATGAGGCGGCAGGCAGGGGGGAGCCCGTTGCCGCCCGGGCATACGTCCTGGGGGCCGGGGGAGGGACAATTGCAGAGCTGGTGGAGGGAAATGCAGGGAGGGGCGCCACGGTTGATGACGAGGCCACAGCGATGGGGGCAGCCTCTGCCATGGAGGACGCAGTTGTTTTAGCGGGGCCCTTCCCTTTCCTCCCGCCCTGGCCCTTCCGGCCAACCGGGGGGGGTTTCCTAGAATCTGGGGGGGCGGTGGGTGCAGCAGCAGCAGCAATCACCCTGGTGCCTCCTGCTACCGGTGCCCCAGCAGTGGGGGTGGCAAGTATCTTGACAATAGTGGTGGGGGGGGACCTTGGGGGTCGGGCAGGGATGGTGGTGGGGGAGGGACAACTAATTTTGTTGAAGCAGTCTCGCCCCTCTCATTCCCCGCCATTGTGAGCAGGGAGAGACAGGGAGACATCGAAAGGGGGGGGGGGAGAAGCGGAGTAGCCCCTCCTTCCGCTAGGCTGCGGGCGGGGAGGGGGGGAATGCCGAGGGGGTTGGACTGGGAAGGGGGGGGGGTGAAAACAAAATCGGGGTCCAGTAATAGGGGCAAGCCGTGGGATAAGCAATCCGGGGGGGGGGGGAGTGCAGACCCACATACGTTTGTCCAAAGAGTCTCGGTTGGTCGGCTGTTATGTCCGGTCCGGAAGGCAAAGTTCAAAGCGAACAGCTGGATCCGAAGGGAGATGGCAGGTTGCCAGCAGGGACAGACGGCGGGGGGGCCGTGACAGTTGTAATAACGATGGGGGGGTAGGGGCACCGATGGATCGGGGGTGGGGGTCTCCACGCCACACCCCCTGTGCCGCCACAAACACAAGTAAACCACAGTCAAACTCCCCCCCACGAGAGTATAATTCAGAAAATTACTCAGTCTTACGGCCCCCTTCATGATGATTTATAGCTCTCCTGGATTATTTCTCCTGTCTTCTGAAATCTTCTTCTCCGGCTGTGTTGGCTGTGTTCCAAGGCTTCCGGCATGCTGAGAATGTTGTAAAGTCCGAGCTGCTAGCAAAATGGCTGGGTCTGGGGGTTTCCACTTCCCCCTCCGGACAGCAAAATCGGCAATCTTCCCCCCCCCTCCTCCGGGGGCTCAGCTGAGGGAAATAGCTGCGCCCGAAAGCAGGCGTGGGGGGGGCAGGTGCTGGCGAGCTGAGGGTCAAAGCACATAGACGGGAAAGAAAAGCAAAGAATCAAAAGAAAACAAAAAAAAGCGTCTGGCCCGGTCGGGGGGGGACTAAGGCAGGTGCAAAAAGTAAGACAGGCCAGGGGGCTTCAGGAAAGAATAGAAAGCAGATAGCTGAGGAGCAAGCAAAAGACATTCCGTTTCCCAACAGGGAAGGTTTCAGAACAATCAGGAACTTTCTGGAAACAATTAAGGCAGACACGCTGATCAGAACACCTGCGGCCAATCAGGAAGCTGCTAGAATCAATTAAGACAGGCAGGCTAATTAGGGCACCTGGGTTTAAAAAGGAGCTCACTTCAGTTTGCGGTGTGCATGCGAGGAGCTGGGAGCAAGAGGCGCAAGAAGCTGAGAGTGAGAAGGCATACTACTGGAAGACTGAGAAATACAAGCATTATCAGACATCAGGAGGGAGGTCCTGTGGTGAGAATAAAGAAGGTGTTGGGAGGAGGCCATGGAGAAGTAGCCCAGGGAGTTGTAGCTGTCACACAGCTCTTACAAGAGCCACTGTAGATAGCTGCAATCCAGAGGACCCTGGGATGGAACCCGGAGTAGAGGGTGGGCCTGGGTTCCCTCCATCCCCCCAACTCCCTACTTGATACCAGAGGAATTGAACTGGACTATAGGTTCCACCAGAGTGGAAGGTCTTTGGCCTGTTCCCCGATCCACTAGGTGGATCAGCAGAGACTGCAGGGATTGTTCTTCTTCCTTTCCCCATGCTGGCCAGTGATAAGGCTAA
Source organism: Eretmochelys imbricata (assembly GCF_965152235.1). NCBI lineage: Eukaryota > Metazoa > Chordata > Testudines > Cheloniidae > Eretmochelys > Eretmochelys imbricata. Next base: position 68,078,562 of record NC_135579.1, on the reverse strand, counting down.
CTGAGTGAAAGGCAGATTTGAGCCACGAAAGTGGCCAAACTGAGGGCTGCCATGAACCTCTGAGGCAAGAAAATCCACCAATAAGCGCAAGACCCACTAAGGCAGAAGAGGAACTTTGTCACTATATATATAGATATAGGGCTTAACCTAACATTACTGATTTTAGGTTTATTGATATAAATCAGTGATAATAAAACAAATAAAAAAGTGACAAGAAATGTCCACAATAGAACCTGGGAACTGTGCACACAGCTGACCTGGTTTGGGATTCTATTATAAATTCAGAGCTCAGACCAGATTGTTGAAAGTTCTCTAAGCCCTGGTCTACACTAGGACTTTAGGTCGAATTTAGCAGCATTAAATCGATGTAAACCTGCACCCGTCCACACGATGAAGCCCTTTATTTCGACTTAAAGGGCTCTTAAAATCGATTTCCTTACTCCACCCCTGACAAGTGGATTAGCGCTTAAATCGGCCTTGCCGGCTCGAATTTGGGGTACTGTGGACACAATTTGACGGTATTGGCCTCCGGGAGCTATCACAGAGTGCTCCATTGTGACCACTCTGGACAGCACTCTCAACTCAGACGCACTGGCCAGGTAGACAGGAAAAGAACCACGAACTTTTGAATCTCATTTCCTGTTTGGCCAGTGTCGCAAGCTGCCAGTGACCATGCAGAGCTCATCAGCAGAGGTGACCATGATGGAGTCCCAGAATCGCAAAAGAGCTCCAGCATGGACCGAACAGGAGGTACGGGATCTGATCGCTGTATGGGGAGAGGATTCCATGCTATAAGAACTCCGTTCCAGTTTTCATAATGGAAAAACCTTTGTCAAAATCTCCCAGGGCATGAAGGACAGAGGCCATAACAGGGACCCGAAGCAGTGCCGCATGAAACTGAAGGAGCTGAGGCAAGCCTACCAGAAAACCAGAGAGGCGAACGGCCGCTCCGGGTCAGAGCCCCAAACATGCCGCTTCTATGATGAGCTGCATGCCATTTTAGGGAGTTCAGCCACCACTACCCCAGCCGTGTTGTTTGACTCCTTCAATGGAGATGGAGGCAATACGGAAGTAGGTTTTGGGGACGAAGAAGATGATGATGATGATGAGGTTGTAGATAGCTCACAGCAAGCAAGCGGAGAAACCGGTTTTCCCGACAGCCAGGAACTGTTTCTCACCCTGGACCTGGAGCCAGTAGTTTCCAAACCCACCCAAGGCTGCCTCCTGGACCCAGCAGGCGGAGAAGGGACCTCCGGTGAGTGTACCTTTTAAAATACTATACATGGTTTAAAAGCAAGCATGTGAAAGGATTACTTTGCCCTGGCATTCATGGCTCTCCTGGATATACTGCCAAAGCCTTTGCAAAAGGTTTCTGGGGAGGGCAGCCTTATTGCGTCCTTCATGGTAGGACACTTTACCACTCCAGGCCAGTAACACGTACTCAGGAATCATTGTACAACAAAGCATTGCAGTGTATGTTTGCTGGTGTTCAAACAACATCCCTTCTTTATCTCTCTGTGTTATCCTCAGGAGAGTGAGATATAATTCATGGTCACCTGGTCGAAATAGAGTGCTTTTCTTCAGGGGACACTCAGAGGAGCCCATTCCTGCTGGGCTGTTTGCCTGTGGCTAAACAGAAATGTTCCCCGCTGTTAGCCATGGGGAGGGGGGAGGGTTGAGGGGGTAGCCACGCGGTGGGGGGAGGCAAAATGCGACCTTGTAACAAAAGCACATGTGCTATGTATGTAATGTTAACAGCAAGGTTTACCCTGAAAGAGTGTAGCCACTGTTTTATAAAATGTGTCTTTTTAAATACCGCTGTCCCTTTTTTTTTTCTCCACCAGCTGCATGTGTTTCAATGATCACAGGATCTTCTCTTTCCCAGAGGCTAGTGAAGCTTAGAAAGAAAAAAAAACGCACTCGAGATGAAATGTTCTCCGAGCTCATGCTGTCCCTCCCACACTGACAGAGCACAGACGAATGCGTGGAGGCAAATAATGTCAGAGTGCAGGAAAGCACAAAATGACCGGGAGGAGAGGTGGCAGGCTGAAGAGAGTAAGTGGCGGGCTCAAGAGAGTAAGTGGCGGGCTGAAGAGAGGGCTGAAGCTCAAATGTGGCGGCAGCGTGATGAGAGGAGGCAGGATTCAATGCTGAGGCTGCTGGATGACCAAACCAGTATGCTCCAGTGTATGGTTGAGCTGCAGCAAAGGCAGCTGGAGCACAGACTGCCACTACAGCCCCTATGTAACCAACCGCCCTCCTCCCCAAGTTCCATAGCCTCCACACCCAGACGCCCAAGAACGCGGTGGGGGGGGCCACCGGCCAACCAGCCACTCCGCCACAGAGGATTGCCCAAAAAAAAGAAGGCTGGCATTCAATAAATTTTAAAGTTGTAAACTTTTAAAGTGCTGTGTGGCATTTTCCTTCCCTCCTCCACCACCCCTCCTGGTAGTCATTCCCCTATTTGTGTGATGAATGAATAAAGAATGCATGAATGTGAAGCAACAATGACTTTATTGCCTCTGCAAGCGGTGATCTAAGGGAGGATGGGAGGGTGGTTAGCTTACAGGGAAGTAGAGTGAACCAAGGGGCGGGGGTTTCATCAAGGAGAAACAAACAGAACTTTCACACCGTAGCCTGGCCAGTCATGAAACTGGTTTTCAAAGCTTCTCTGATGCTTACTGCGCCCTCCTGTGCTCTTCTAACTGCCCTGGTGTCTGGCTGCGCGTAACCAGCAGCCAGGCGATTTGCCTCAACCTCCCACCCCGCCATAAACGTCTCCCCCCTTACTCTCACAGATATTGTGGAGCACACAGCAAGCAGTAATAAGAGTGGGAATATTGGTTTCGCTGAGGTCTAAGCGAGTCAGTAAACTGCGCCAGCGCGCCTTTAAACGTCCAAATGCACATTCTACCACCATTCTGCCTTGCTCAGCCTGTAGTTGAACAGCTCCTGACTACTGTCCAGGCTGCCTGTGTACGGCTTCATGAGCCATGGCATTAAGGGGTAGGCTGGGTCCCCAAGGATACATATAGGCATTTCAACATCCCCAACAGTTATTTTCTGGTCTGGGAATAAAGTCCCTTCCTGCAGCTTTTGAAACAGACCAGAGCTCCTGAAGATGCGAGCATCATATACCTTTCCCGGCCATCCCACGTTGATGTTGGTGAAACGTCCCTTGTGATCCACCAGAGCTTGCAGCACTATTAAAAAGTACCCCTTGCGGTTTATGTACTCGGCGGCTTGATGCTCCGGTGCCAAGATAGGGATATGGGTTCCGTCTATGGCCCCACCACAGTTAGGGAATCCCACTGCAGCAAAGCCATCCACTATGACCTGCACATTTCCCAGGGTCACTACCCTTGATATCAGCAGATCTTTGATTGCGTGGTCTACTTGCATCACAGCAGCCCCAACAGTAGATTTGCCCACTCCAAATTGATTCCCAACTGACCGGTAGCTATCTGGCATTACAAGCTTCCACAGGGCTATCACCACTCGCTTCTCAACTCATCTTGCTATTCATGCACTTCAGGGCAGGGGAAAGCAAGTCACAAAGTTCCATGAAAATGCCCTTACGCATGCGAAAGTTTCGCAGCCACTGGGAATCGTCCCAGACCTGCAACACTATGCGGTCCCACCAGTCTGTGCTTGTTTCCCGAGCCCAGAATCGGCGTTCCACAGCATGAACCTGCCCCATTAGCACCATGATGCATTCATTGGCAGGGCCCATGCTTTCAGAGAAATCTGTGTCCGTGTCCTGATCACTCACGTGACCGCGCTGACGTCGCCTCCTCGCCCGGTATCGCTTTGCCAGGTTCTGGTGCTGCATATACTGCTAGATAATGCGTGTGGTGTTTAATGTGCTCCTAATTGCCAAAGTGAACTGAGCGGCCTCCATGCTTTCCATGGTATGGTGTCTGCACAGGTAACTCAGGAAAAAAAGGCGCAAAACGATTGTCTGCCCTTGCTTTCACGGAGGGAGGAAGGAAAGGGGGGCCTGACGATATGTACCCAGAACCACCCGCAACAATGTTTTAGCCTCATCAGGCATTGGGATGTCAACTCAGAATTCCAATGGGCAGCAGAGACTGCGGGAACTGTGGGATAGCTATCCACAGTGCAATGCTCCAGAAGTCGACTCTAGCCTCGGTACTGTGGAAGCACTCCGCCGAGTTAATGCACTTAATGCACTTAGAGCATTTTCTGTGGGGACACACACACTCGAATATATAAAACCGATTTCTAAAAAAAGACTTCTATGAATTCGACCTTATTCCGTAGTGTAGACATACCCTAAGCCTTTCAGAGAAGCAGGGAGCCAATTCATGTCCAAGTCATAAGGAATTAGTGGTTTAGAGCTATTTCAACCTTGAAAGAAATTTGGTTTCAACTCAGATGAAATTCAACAGAGTTTCATTTTGAGATGTTTGGTTTGCTCAAATCGAAATCTCATAGCAAAAACGTAAGGGCTCCAGAGCCATACAAATCAGAACTGAATATTGTATTTGCAAAGAGCCCTTTGGAGCAAAACCCATGGAATTTAACACAGCTCTGCTCAACATGTAAGCCACAGTTATTGCTCTGTAACAATATATCAATAATGAAACAATGTTCCACCGTACAGTGACATTGAGACAAAACCACAGACCGTCATCTACTTAAAAAACTAAACAGATGGCTCTGAGCCAGAATAACAAGAGTCATAAGGGTAAGTTGAATATTGCTTTACTAAAGCCTTTTAGTCCTTATTCCTCATGTTAAAGTAGTGATTTAACTGTTATAAAGCAGTCACTGATTTGGATATGACCATCAGTTTATTTTATGACATTTTCATAATCAAAGGTTTAAAATAGAAGGTTTGTAATCAAGTCCAAAGCCCAGTCCAGGGACTGGCAGGGAGAGGGTTATTATTCATTCTCTCTCTCTCTCTCTCTCTCCATAACAAAGACCACAGCTGCATTCATTCCCTATATGACTGTCTATGTAGTCGGGCTGGAGAAGGGTTGACATTGATGGCCTAAAGTAAAAATTCCATAATACACTGTAGGAGTTATGGACTCCAGGGAGCTGGAGCTACAAGCAAGGAGGACAATGCAAACTGGAAAAGCTTTGCGAAATGATAGACTCAAAGTCTGACTACACAAAGATGTTATTTTCTAGTTACATGCATTTCGAAGCCCATTTGAAGGAAGCTTTTTTTGACCTCTTAATTTAAAATCCTGAATGGGAAAACCACCCATTTTCTCATTGTAGAAATAAGAAAAATGAAAACTCTCCCTCTCAAGCACACCAAATGCGATGGTTAACTAATATGCTCATATCAATTACCCAACTGCAAAATCAAAATGTAGCATTTGTAGCCCATTCTTAATCGCACTGGAATTCAGGCCTGGAACTGTGAAGAATATGGGTTGGAATTAGAGGCACGAGACTTTTTCCTCACACTGAATATATATTTGGCAAAAGATACCAATTCAGCAACACCACAACATTTTGTGAATTTGTGTTGATTTTGCCAAATTATTTGTTTTGAAAAAAAACATCTGCAAAAAACAACACTTTTTTTGACATTTTCAAAATGAAATGTTTTGGGGTTTTTTTTGTTTTGAATCAACTTATTTCCAAATGTCCTTTGATTTTCTTAAAAATGATCAAAATCTAAATGAAAACTTTTGATTTTTGTCAAAAAGAATGTTTCAATCAACCCACAACTTTTTTTCCTATTTGAGTCACTGAAAATTTTAGTTTTTGGTCCAACCTAAAACAATTTTTTTTCTTCAACTTTTCAAAGTTGCCAATTAATCAAAAAATGGGTTATTCAACCAACTCTAATCAGGATGATCCATGTGTTCCCTCCACCACAGCTGTGTCATATGTTTGGAAACGCTTACTATAACCTGTCTCGGTCATAAATAACTTGCAGGGAAAATCTCAATACTTGTGCACACTTCACACCAAATCTGAAAGAAATATGTGATCTACTTTCTATATAAAAATATCTATCAGCATACTCAGTCTGGAGAAAGTCTTATTGGCTATTCAATTTCCTGAAAAATGTACTATTACCCTTACATATTGTGTACAGCTTTTAATACCAAAATCTAATTATTTCCATGCATTAGCCACAAAGGTATTATTTTTAGGAATCATAAATAATAAGTGAACAGACTAAATCTGACAAGCTATTTTTAAGGTTGTTAAAGGTCCGTTAAATACCCGTCCAGCTGTCTGACCTCCAAACATCTCCCATACCTTTCCTGAAAATTGTCTGGGGTGGTGTTGCAGGTCTTAAAATTTCTTCTGGCCTCAGACATCAAATCTTTCAAGCTCTGAAGCTTTGCTGCGGATAGAAATGTATGGGGGATAGATGGGGGGAGGATATAGGATGCCACACATTTTGCAGCACCTCTAATTTGAGACAGCTTTGAAATTTGAAACAGGCTGGAAAACAGGGCAGACTTCAAAAAGCTCAGATAAATACCAGAATGTCAGATAAATAACAGATCGCTAAAACAAACAGATTTGCTTAAACCAGGCATAAAAACTTAATTGCTAAAAGTCTCATTTTTCCTTAGCTCAACAAAGGATCTACTCCTATAACAAGTCAATCAGCTTCTTTGATTGATGCAATTCATAGCTTAAACCAAGAGAGAATTAGAGTAAGAATGGTGCAAATCACTCCATCAGGGCAAGGTGATAACATTTTCAACTACTTCATCAAGGAACTTCACATGTCCTAAGGCACCCCAGCTTATAAACCATTTAGGATTTGTAGCTCCTTTAACCTTCTGCATGTTTTCACTTATAGCTTAATCAGAGGAATGAAGTCCATGATGCCAGGATCTAGATTCACCTGGGAAAATTTCCTACAATATTTTGACAAGTGCTTTATATAACTAACATACTACTGTAGCATAAAGGAAGTAAAGAAGTCTGTACTATGGTAACCTCTGCAAGTGCAAGATAAAAAGTTTCTTAAACTAAGCAAAAGATCCTCCTTTGTCTTTTTTCCCCCCTACAGACAGTTAAAGAACCCCGTCAAACAAATATCTTAATATAAAATATATTTTTCCCTAAGAAATAGTACAAAATTCACTTCATGGAAAATTTATGAAAAAATACTATTTTATGTAGAATTTACTCTAAAAGCACTGGACATCATTTTCTAGTATTAGTATTTATACTGTATATCTTATAATAAAAACAAAAGAAAGTACATTTTTTTCTTTATAGTTCATTGTGGATTCTTTCTACTTATTCTCCTACTGAATTTATAATCTGTAGTGCCCGGAACTAAAAATAATATTCCAGAAGTAGTCTCACCAAAGTTGTTTACAGACAGCGTTTCTTCCTTGCCCAATGAGTTAAAGCTTAGGCGAATTTAGTATAAAAGTCACATCGACCTTTTTCATGACCACATTGCACTACAAACTCTCAGTATTACTGCTGTTCAGGCTCTTCTGTTCTATTGAATGTCTGTTTCAGATTTTTTTTCCCCCACAGAATATTTTGTTTGCAATTCTACAAGTCAAGTGTGATTTTTATTATGGTCTGTATACATCCCAGATCATCTCCTACATGATAAAAAAACATTGTGTTGGGGAATTGGAAACTCCACAAGGTCCATCTTACTGAAGGCCTGATCCAAAGCTACTGAAGTTAATGAGATTCTTTCCATTGACTTTGGATCAAGCCCTGAGTTTCCTTTATGCTCTCCAAGTGAATGAGGTTTTGCCCAGCTCAGGATGGATAGTGTTTGGAGTGTACTTACATGGTGATAAAAGCCCCACAGTATGGCCCCAGTTGGCCCAGGTCAGCTGACTTGAGCTCCCAGGGCTTGGATTCTGGAGCTAAACATTTTTTTGTAAACATTTGGATTTATACTGGAGCCCAAGCTCGGGGACTGTCCACCCTCACAGGATCCCAGAACTTGGGCTCTAGTCCGAGCCCAAACATCTACACAGCAATTTCTCAGCTGACCCTCGCCAGCTGTGGTTTTTTTATCCCTCTGTAGACATACCCTTTGGTGCTCAAGCTCTGCAAAATCCCTTGGGATGTAATCCCAAAATCCCAAAATCCCTTGGGCCATCTGTGTGTAGACCCTTCGCAGCTACACTCCCCCTAGGTTCCACTAAACCTTTATTTGTTCCACAGGGATGGAGGGGACAATTTGGACCTCTATTTTTAACCTCTGTAGGTCTAATTATTTTTTTTCTCATGTGTTCCTAACTCCTCCGAATTTATCTTAAGTTCAATAACATGCTGTTTAATACAGCTGGTGGAAATTTTTCAAATTTTGTGTAATCAAAAAGTGACCTTTTTTCAAAATTTCAGACATTTTTGCATTTTCTGTAATTTGTCATTTATCAAAAAACTGTTCTTTTTCAGAAAATAATTTACCAAAAATATCAATGAAAAAAAGTCTTAAATGTATTTTCAATTTGTGATCAGTTCTGTTTACTCCTTCTTCCAGATCATTAACAGAGATATTAGATAACATAGGCATATACTAAAGAGCAGTCAAAGACTGGATGGGCATAGCCTCTCAGTTCTAGAGAAGGAGCCTTAAGCCCAGAGTTGCAAGACATTTTTGCAGGACTGGAGAGAGAGAGAGTGTGCACGCTGTATTGTGCCTGTCCACACTGTGCCTCTTCTCAGGATAAGTAAAGGAGCTCGGTCTCCAGGACTTTGTCCAACAGTTTTTGCTGCTGTAAGCTGAATGATTTTTTTTTTTATGTTGTTTATATGCAGTGATTTTTCTGAGAAATCAAAATACATAAAATATCACTAATGAGCAGAATTTGTTCCAAATTAGATGTTTTTTGAAGTTTTCCATACTGAGTCACTCGATCTTTATGGTGAGATTGAAATGACTATTTTAAGGTCAATTCAAAATATAAATTGTGGATTTAAATCGAAATAGTCAAACACTGTGCATATTGTCCCAAGTACAATAGCAGATGTAGTGCCTTCACTATCTTCTTCATAGAATACGAGGGTTGGAAGGGACCTCAGGATGTCATCTAGTCCAACCCCCGATCAAAGCAATCCCCAATTTTTGCCCCTGATCCCTAAATGGCCCCCTCATGGATTGAACTCACAACCCTGGGTTTAGCAGGCCAATGCTCAAACCACTGAGCTATCCCTCCCCGCAATTTGGGTAACAAATCATTAACAAAGACATTTAAAAAGCCTACACCTATTATTATTACCATGACCACATTCCTAATTGCCTACACCCAGTGTTTAATTTTTCTTTCTTGATAGGTTCAATGCCAGACTACTGAATATGGAGCAGCAACACCAACTGTGTCAACCTTTAGCACACATAATAAATCTTTTTAAGGACAAGCTGATTTCCTTCTCCGTGGAAAATTGCCAAGGTGATTCCCCTCTATAATGAAGGTGATGGATTAGACACAAGTAACTACTTACCTGTATATGTCATGTTTCTTCTATCCAAAATTATTGAAAAGGCAGTACACAAGCAGATTTACAACTATATTATGATTTGAAATTTAATAGATGTTTAACAGTCTGGATTTCACCCAAAAGAGTGTACCTTCATAACATTACTGAAATTTACCATCCAAGTATGTATTAATATAGATAAATGACATCTGTGTGGGATTGTGTTTCTAGATCTGAAGAATGCCTTAAATACTTTCAGCAACTCCATCCTCTGCATTAAATTACGTGCATTCAGAATATCTAATAATACTATTCAGTGGCTTCTGCTGTTTCCTGGAAACAGACTTCAAAGAACTTTTTGAAAATATACTACAGGAGATGTGTTCATATGAAATTAGTGATACATAGGAGAGAGGCCTCTAACCATATCTTTATTGTGCCTTATGAATGACCTGCCAAAATTGGCTCAAGTCAAAGGATACAGTAATTTCTTACTCAAGCAAGTCAACTGTGTCTTAAACAACATGAATCTCCAAAGAAAATGGCTAGCTTTACCAAAAAAGAATTAGTTGAATTTCAATGCAGTAAATCAATGTGTTTAATTCCTATCTCACCAAAAACTCAACAGTCACATTCCCATTACCATCCTGATTTAGAAAATGTGCTTTAAATAGTATTTCATCTAGAGATGACCAAGAACAGGAACATTTTGGGTTTGCAAAACCTTCTGTTTAGCAAAACCAAAACCAGACCTGGGTTGGGAAGAAGGGACTTCCAGAAATAATTTCAGGTTTCATAAAGTCATCAATTTCAAGGCCAGAAGGAAACACTGATCATTAGCCTAACCTCCTTTATAACACAGGTCATAGAACTTCTCCAAAATAATTCCTCCTAGAGCATATCTTTTAGAAAAACATCCAATCCTGATTTAGAAATCAATCAGTGGTGGAGAATCCATTTGACCCATCTCTTCTTGGGTACACTGAACTGACAGAACCACTGAAAAATCATTTGACTTAAAGCAATAATACCTTGTACGGCATTTTTGTCAAAACTCAGAACCTAAGCAGGGTTTCACCTCATCACCACTTGAACATGTGACCTCTAAGGCATACGTACTGGTGCTGGTGATTCAGATTGTGGATCTCTTCACCCTTAATCAATGCTAAATATGTGCCCCATTATGATGAAAAGCCCTTTGCGGCTGACATGTTGATTTCCAAAGAGACATAAATCCAAACGTTCTGACTGCTTGTGATAAATAATGTTACTTTTTTAAAGAGTCAGAGTGTGAATGCTTGGCAGAGTTCCAGTTTAGCCAATTCTACATAGTTATGTACCCCTTTCAGTTTCAAATAGACTGCCTCCTTCAGTTCCTGTCAAACTGTTGTGTAGTGTTGAACACTAATAAGGAGCCCACATCCAGGGCCATTCTCTAAGTTTCAGAAAAGTATATACTGTAGGAAAATGATCAAACCCTATTCACATTAATGAAGATTGTACATCTACATTATCCTAAAATCTACCCAAGAGATGTCTGTAATTCACATAGCAAGGAATTATTATTTAGCATTACATAGATTCATATGGAGCCCATCATAGTTGCATCTGCAAGTGGGAAGGATGTTATGGATCTAGTCATTAAGAAATTTAACATCCTTCTTGAATGTACACCAACATTCAGTAACATATTCATTTCCACAGCCACTCACTCTATGTTTAAGCAAATGATCTGGGCATAGTTTGCAGTAATATTATCTGGCCTGTTAAGCAGATGTAATATTAAGCACTCCATGAGGCTGCCAAATTGGCAATTTGGAGGAGTAAATCTCTTCATGGAAATTAATTCTCTGGAAGTCTATTAATTTGTGTTAAATGCCAGTGTGAATTTATGATGTCATAGTACAAAAATACAAATAATGCAGAATTGTCTGGGTATATGTAACTCTTCCTTCACTGACATCCCTTCCAACTCCCTCTGTGGAATAGATACGTAAATGTACACAATTTTTATATCATCCTTGTACCCTCTTGCTAGTTTTGCCATAGCAACTAAGCTAACTCTTCCTTACTTGGCATCATTAGCTTGATGATTTGGCTGTTGTGGAAAAAAAGCTGGTATTTTAAAGAGTCTCTGAATCATCTCCAAATGGAAATCTGCAGAGAATAATTTCTTGGCCTGGGGTTAGGGTAAGCAACTCTGTCAGGGATCTGAATATATCCACTATTACAATACAGGACTGGCCTCACTCCAAATGTTCTACACTTGAACCCTGGAGGGCTTTGTGCATTCCTGCTAGCAGCAGTATTTGGTCTGCCCAGGCAAGAGATAAGGGAGAGAGTCTGTGCTATCATCAGGATGGGTATCTTGGGCACGCATTGGAGAAAATACTGCCCCTGACATAATTTGTTGTAGAAACATTGTGGTTTCACTGAACAAGAGGGAGGCCAGATTCAGGGGATTGTGAATGGAGTCAGTGCACCCACTACATGGTAAGAGGCTCAGCTCCATAGGGATTCATTCAGTGTGGAGGCCATCACAGAGGCACAATTAGTGGGCGTACTACTATACAGATTCTTTTGTCACCCTTCAAGGAAGTTATGTGCTTTGGACATCTATTACAGCCTCGGAGCTGCAGAAGCAGAGCTGCTATACTGCTGCTCTGCAAGGTGGGCGGAGAATTTCTTCACAGCACAGCACTGCATATTGGCCTGACACCTGGGATGTCCACTGCTGCGTGGGATTTGGCCTTAGTGAAAGTAAATTTGCAAACAAATCATAGCTAAAAATTATTAGTTGAGATTAATGTCTGCAGCTCTGCAATACATTTGCAGGTAAGAGGAATTATTTGCTAACCAAAAAAAGGCTAAATTTGTAATAAATATTATTTGAAATGAATGATTCAACCAGCTCTGTAAAAGTGACAAGATCACACCACTTCAAAGAACAATACACTTTAGCCTGAAGTCACTGGGGAATATACAGACACATTCTAAGCGCCTTATGGTAAAACAAGAGGTTAATTCAAAACAAATGTCAGAAGAACATCACTCTCAGTCTCTAGGAAAGTCCCTTCTAATGCACGCAGATGTCCATAGGACTGGGATCCATAATGCATCAAACGCCTTCTCTCATGCTAACTTGGAATAGCAAGCTGTGTTACCTGAGGGATGATCTTGAGGAAGGTCTCTCCTGGTTCTCAGAAGTTGTCAGGTGCCCAGTTTGTCTGGCTAGTCCTATTCCTCCAAGGATAACCCCATCTTAGGTCCAGTTCTAGACTCCTGTTTCCGCAGTTGAACTATGAAAACATTAAAGAACAATGAACTACACCAGTCTCCCGTGCATCAGACTTCCTTATTGCTTCCTTATTGCTTTTCCACATGGAAGACTCCAACCTCCACTAGTCTTTCCAAGGTAGAGTGGCCAATATGAGCAACACCTCATTCTCCCTGAGTTTGGCTAACACCCCAAATATTTAGCCCAGGTCAATACATATGAAAATGGTCTTATTTTTTTAAAGCAAACATTTTTAATTCAAAATCAACACTGTTGCTACGGAAAAATAGCAGCCTTTTGAGTGTCCTACACATGCAAATTTTAAAATCTAATATGACAGAAATTGTATGTGGATCAAAGCTATTTCACCTGAGAAGTTATTCTTTGTGAACTCGGTAGAGGAGGAGACTATTTATTAAAGGATGATTAAAGAGAAACATCAGATTAATTAAATAGTGAAAGTTTTTATTTTACTGAAAGAGGTTGTGAACTCTGATAACGTCAATAACATTAAGTGCAGATTTAAAACTACTCAATAATAGTTATTCTGGATTTAGAGAACAGTATTTGGGGAGAGAAGCTGCATAACAAACAATAAGATTAGACAATTTAAATAAATAGCTTTTCCATTTCTGCCGTCACTGAAATAATGTCACCCAATAGCAGTATTTAAGCCATAAAAGGGAAAAAAGAAAAAGCAGCATTGGTAGCACAAAAGCCCATAAACTGTGAGTTAGCCCTCTATGGATACTCAGATATGAATCTTGGTCGATCTACATGAATGTCTAAGTTAGGGATCACCTCTCCATTTCCATCACCATTTCATATTGGTTTGTTTTTCTCTTTCTGCCCCATCTTTGCATGGTAATTTACAGTCACCTTTCAGGAGCTAACCGTAGAAGTTATGTCTCTTGTCCAAGAGAGAGAGTGAACATGAGTGTGAGCATGTACTCAAACAATGAATTTTACCCCACCACGTTCTGCACAAAGTCAGACTCAGCCGCCATTCCTGCACTCAGAGCCCAGAAGCGTGCAAATCAGTTCACAGGGATGATACAGTGTGTGCATTCCCCTTGTATGCTGGGGATCTCAGGTGGGGATTGTTCATCCTGAGGTACAATCTTACACTACCCCAAGCTTTTTGTTTGAGCAACTCCCGACCAACTCCAATACAGGTAAGTGCCAACAAGGCACAATCTGTTTAGTAACAACAGGCTCCAATGTAGTTCACATTGCCTTACATAGTGTTCCCGGATGGTTTATTCACAAGTGATGTATTGTTATCTCGGAGGGCTATATAGAATGTACAGGAGAGATTACACACAGCATTTACTGTTGGTCCACAGATTGCTGTAGTTTGGGCAGTCTTGGTAGCAATGCCTTCTGACAGAGTGGAATTATGTCTAAGTGAGAAGTGAGCCACATTCAGAATGTGATGTAAGATATACCAGATTGTCCAGGATTTTCACTATCAGTTGGCTGCATTACTCCTAGTATTTAGTCTAATTGACAAGTTTGTGTTATCTTGGTACTTAAAGCAGAGGCACTGCAGAGTCATAGATGTTTTATTCCCTGTAGTTGAGGAAAACAATAGTTTTATTTCAATCCCTATATCATGCCCCGATACTACTACGATGGGCACATTATAAATTATTAATAATAAATATTAAATAATAAAAATAGATTATGCTCGAATTGCCAGCATATTCACATGGTAACATTATACTTCATTACTTGATTTTCCAAAAACGTGGTTAACATTAAATACTTTTTTTTTACCTTGATGGTTTTCAATAGAAGTAAGCTGGGAGGCATTAGTTTCCTTCCTTGTCCTTTTAAATCAGTGATCAATCAGTAACATCCATACCACCCTCCAGGGCAACAGGTAGATCTAGGATTAACTTTTTAAGATTGGTATCTATTCACACTATGATGCCTGGAGAGAGTCAATCTTCAAACCTGCTGCCACCACTTTGTAACCTAGCAGGATTTTCTGGTAGACCACACATATCCTTTGTTAGTAAAGATAAAAGTCTACAAAGAACAATGTCCCTTAAATCTGAACTTGAATATTTGGAGAAGAATGACAAAACAAGACTAATCAGCTAAATGTAGAGTGTTCCAGATCAACATATTTTACTTTTGAGTGTACCAGGTCTTGTAGTTAACACAGATACAGATATTGCACCTGGAATTCCAGTGAGAATCTCAGGAACGGATCAACTCTGACTTTTCTATAAGCATATCAGGATCCAACAAACCCATGTTCTTCTAATTCCTATCACCTTAAAAATTTCCTCAACCCCCTTTACTGTGTCTAGACTTATCCAATTCCTTAATATTAGCTTCAAAATCTGGATGCTTTATACCTTCTCTATATAAATAAGGGCAAACCCAGCTGCCTATTCTAACTGGCTGTTGAACACACTTCAAGTCCTTCCTCAGTTCATGCTATTTTTATGTTGCTTTTAACCTCAAATTGCACAGAAAGTGCTCTCACATTCAGTTATGCCTAAACTTCCTTATATATACAATGTTAAGCAAAGAAAGAACTGCCACACACGCTGTTGCAGGTTAACATATCAGTTAGCTTTATATCACCAATATAGCAAATATTTAGCATCCATTCGTCATTACAAAAGTTACATTTCCTCTATTGCAAAGCAAAATGATTCTGCAGCACCATCTAGTGAGATGACATCACTATCTGCCATGTTATTTTCATTCTCCAATTACCATTGATTACTATTTCTAGATGTGGTAAGACCTGGAGAAACACTGAGATCTCAAGATTTTGATTTAGAGTTTAAAAAAAGAGCAATTTAATGAGATGGTGTGTTTGCCAGGGAGGCATAAGGAAAATGCCTCAGATTACACCACACTTTAAGTCTGTAGCCTGCACTGCCCTGAAGTAGCTCCAGGGTCTGGTATGGAGGTGGAATAAGACTATGGTTTCACTTCTTTCACCAAGCATAGTGTGTTCCTGGGGGGGCAACTTGAAGAAACAGTCCCAGGACTCCATTGAGTGAGGGGACCTCCAACTGTGACATTCTTCTGCAAGATGCCCACCTTAGTACCAATGGTGATCTGAAGGCGATCTCTGGCACCTATCCAATGATGAGGGAGAGGACAATCCTGGATCTTGAGGCGTCCCAAAGGTTCTCTGGTGACAACTGAGGAGTCAACACCGAAGGGGCAAACAGTCAGACTCATCTGAAGCCCAGTATGGGGGCAGCATCGGCGCTGAAGAGGAATGGGGGATCAGCTTTGGTGGTACCATATGAAAGAGACTCCCATGTGTTACCAGGAGAGGCCCTGCTTCCAAGGCTAAGGGCAGTACTGAGCTCAATGAAGGGTTCTGCCACCAAGACAATAACCATGCCAAAGGACTCACCAGTGTCAAACAGGCCATCGGTGCTGTGCCCAGTGTCCACCTCAACTCCACAGTCTGAGGTTTGGGTATTGTGAGCTGTGGTGCCAATGAGTCCAGTAGCTCTGCAATGCACCAGAAAGCACCAACCACCAAGGGAACGATGAGGATGAGATGGTCGAAGCTTGCAGCACCAGCGAACTCTTGAACCAGTGGAGAGTATGGGACTGAGAGGCAAGACAGGTCTGATGTCACCTGGTATACCACCAGCATGCAGACAGTCGCTGCTATTAACAGTGTCATTGCTACCAGACTCGATGTACACCCCATGACCAGAACCGAAGTCGATGGTACAGTCTCTTGCTACTCCCAGCACAGTACCAGGGAGCATTTAAACAGATCTGCTCCACCCCATGTGCTCCTTCAGCCATAAGTCTCTCTCCACCTGAGTCCTCTTTGTGAATGACTTGCAGATAGAGTGCTACTCTTTAATGTGTTCTTCACTGAGGCACAAGCACCTCGGGTGGGAATCACTGTTGGGGTGTCCCCCCCCTAATATGACAGACAATGCTTGATCCCTGAGATGAGGGCATCACACAAAGCAGCCAACTACTCTAATAATGAACTAACACTAAAAACTTAACCTAAGTTACCACTAACTACTATATACATGAACATTTTCTCAGAAACTGAGATGAAAAGACCAAGAAACCACACAGAGCTCCAACTCTAGCCATGGGTGATGAGAAGGAACTGAAGAGGTTAGGTTAGGGTGGCCCTGACCTTCTTCGGCCAGGGGATGGGTTCAGGCGGCAGGGCACAAGCACCTCCCACATGGGGACTGCTATGCAAAGTTCTCTGGCTCCAGCATATTGGGCGCACATGCACCTACAGAGAATACATGGCTGGACCTACTTGAAGAACAAAAATTCTCTTATAAATTTGTCTTTCATCAAAACATGAATATTTTGTTTGTTTTGTTGCTGAAAACTAAAACATTTGAGTTTTCTGTTTTCTGATGAAAACTGAAAAAATTATGAAGAAACATTGACAATGAAAAATATGCTTTTGTCCAATTTTTTTGAAGGGGGGAAAAATGTCCCACTCAACTTAAGTAACAAGTTTAGTGAGGCTCTTTACCTGCACCCATCTTGTCATCACAGATAGTCTGGACAAAGGCTTTATTTGAACTGGAAATAAAATCATCACTCAGGCAAAACTCCCATTTTAGTTCACAGCAGATTCACAGGTGTACAGATGGCAGAAACAAGCCCCAAAATATTCCATTAATTTAGATGAGCAAAGGATTTTATTGAAGTAAACTAGATACTGCACAACCAAGGAAAATAATGTGTAAATATGTTACAGATAACACAAGCATATTTTATACCCCAGTCTAAATAGAGAGTGTTAGTTTTGTGTTTATATCCCAAAAAGAAAGAAATGTAAGATTATAAAGAGAAAATTATAAAGACGTGTTAGTAGTTGACGTATATTCTTGTTTGCATATATTCTTTAAATTCGATATGTCAGCACACTGGTAGCAAGCTGTTACATTTTGTGAGGGGGGGGGGGAATCAACTTTTCCTTCCTATGTAAACTAATTTTAGATAGATAACCATACATCGTGCTCCTCTGTCTCTGAAAGAAACCGGATTATCAAATCACCAGCTGAACCAAAGCTCATACTGGTTTGCTTTCCTTCAAATACTGCTAAATATCTGAAAATGCAGGGAAGCTATTTGACAAACTGGCTCCTTGTAATTCAGATAGTGGAAATGTAGTGTTTGGAAGTGACTCTTTGATGATGCAAGTGTTTTATTATCTGCTCTGACATATCTGTTTCTAAAATGAAATTGTTATTTTTAATAGCTTTGTAATTTTTTTTCTAAAGAGGACATTCAATACTTGTGAAAGAGATGGGCTAACAGTTGTTGATATTTTTTGAGCCATGTACAGTGCAATCTGGAATTGTGCAGGTTAGCTTCCCCATATATTTCCAACATAACTTGTTCCTAGTCTGCTACACAACTACATTTCCAGTGTTCTGTGTTCTGCCTTTTTTTTTTTGATTCATGAACAGAGTTTGATAAAATAATAGTAATAGAAAGGATTTCAGTGACAATTGTCTTTTTCCGACTTCACCGGATGACTACAAAAAAGGAAGCAATTTCAGTGAAGATTTTGAATGAAATTTTATTTAAAAACTCTGATAATTGAAATGTGACACCTGTTTGTGTAACTTTTCTTCAAATTTCTACCTTGTTTGGGAGATTATGATTATACACAAAGATGTAACAATTTTGACCAGTTCTATCTTTGAATTCCAGATGATTTAGTTGGGGACTGGTCCTGCCTTGAGCAGGGAGTTGGACTAGATGACCTCCTGAGGTCCCTGATATTCTATGATTCTATTATCTGAGTTGTGCCAGGTTATGTGCTGGTTATTGTCTCTTTAAATGGTTGTTGAGCCAGAATGTCATACATGAACAACAGAAAGTGGAAAAATATGGAAGTATGCTAGTTTTCATCCTCTTTCCATCACAGGAAAGTAATCCACAAAGCAAAAATACATGTTCAGTGAGGACAAAAAAAATAAATAAAATAGATTCCTGAAAATTTTCCCTGGGGAAAAATGCCTTCTTGTCCCCCAATATTTGGTGAGAAATTTAACTTTTTGTATTTGAGCAATAATCACCATAATGTTAAACATCTCTCTGATCCTCCACTAAATATTCATATAAAAGTAACTGCAATTAAAGATAGCCTAGTAAAGTGAATTCTCTAGGTACCTCCAGGGCATAAAATCCCAAATTCTGCCACTTGAGATGAAACTCCCTTGTGAAGCATACTTTGGTCTGACAAGTCTAATAAACTTCCTCTGCTGTGAGGAAGTGGTAGCTGTGTTACTCTGTATAAGCAAAAACAACAAGGAATCCTTGTGGCATCTTAGAGACTAAAAAATTTATTTGGGCATAAGCTTTGGTGGGCTAAAACCCACTTCATCAGATGCATGGAGTGAAAAATATAGTCAGCAGAATATATATTATATCACATGAAAAGATAGGAGTTGCCTTACCAAGTGGGGAGTCAATGCTAACGAGCCAATTCAATAAAGGTGGAAGTGGCCTATTCTCAACAGTTGACAAGAAGGCATGAATACCAAGGGAGGGAAAGTAACTTTTACTTTTGTAGTGCTAACGAGGCCAATGCAGTCAAGGTGGCCCATTTCAAACAGTTGATAAGAAGGTGTGAGTATCAGCAGAGGGAAAATTACTTTCTGTAGTGACCCATCCACTCCCAGTCTTTATTCAGGCCTAATTTGATGGTGTTCAGTTTGCAAATTAATTCTAGTTCTGCAGTTTCTTGTTGGATTCTGTTTTTGAAGTTTTTTTGTTCAAGAATTCTGTTCTTGAGTGCCCATGGTGATTGAAGTGCCCTCCTACTGGCTTTTGAATGTTAAAATTCTTGATGTCTGATTTGTGTCCATTTATTCTTTTGCGTAGAGACTGTCCAACTTGGCCAATGTACATGGAAGAGGGGCACTGCTGGCACATGATGGCATATATCACATTCGTAGATGTGCAGGTGACCGAGCCCCTGATATTGTGGCTGATGTAATTAAGGTTCTATGATGGCGTCCCTTGAATAGATATGCGGACAGAGTTGGCAACGGGGTTTGTTGCAGGACTGGTTCCTGGGTTAGTGTTTTCCTCGGTTAGTGGTTAGTGTGTGGTGTGTAGTTGCTGGTGAGTATTTGCTTCACATTAGAGGGCTGTCTGTAAGTGAGGACTGGCCTGTCTCCCAAAGTCTGTGAGAGTGAGGGATCGACCTCCAGGATAGGTTGTAGATCCTTGATGATGCCCTGGAGAAGTTTTAGTTGGGGGCTGTAGGTGATGGCTACTTTCTTTGTTGGGCCTGTCCTTTAGTAGGTGACTTCTGGGTACCCTTCTGGCGCTGTCAATCTGTTTCTTTACTTCAGCAGGTAGGTATTGTAGTTTTAAGAATGCTTGACAGAAATCCTGTAGGTGTTTGTCTCTGTCTGAGGGATTGGAGCAAATGCAGTTGTATCTCAGAGCTTGGCTGTGAACAATGGATCATGTGATGTGGTCTGGATGAAAGCTGGAGGCGTGTAGGTAAGTATAGCAGTCAGTAGGTTTCCGGTATAGGGTGGTGTTTATGTGACCATCACTTATTAGCACTGTAGAATGTCTAGGAAGTGGATCTCTTGGGAGCACTGGTCCAGGCTGAGGTTGATGGTGGGGTGGAGATTATTGAAATCCTGGTGGAATTCCTCAAGGGCCTCCTTTCCATGGGTCCAGGTGATGAAGATGTCATCAATGTAGCGCAAGTAATCGACCAGGGTGTCTACACTGTCACTGCAGCGCTATACCCTCAGCACAGAAAACTGCACGCCTCTCATTGGGGTGGGTTTTTTTTTTTTTTAACAGCACTGCAACTGTACAGTTTTGTGCACTAAGTGGCTTGGCAGTGTGTACACCTCACCTCAGGAGTTACACCACAGAAAGCTGTTTTACTGCACAGAAACTTGCCAATGTAGACAGGGCCTGAGATAGCACAAGGGTCATTGCTATATACAAGTCAGGAAGGAAGAAGGTCCTGGTTACATCTCAATCTACATTGAGGACTCTTAAAACGGAGTACATGAAGAAAAGTGCTTTCTGCTTCTTTCATTACAGTAAACAGGGCCTACCGCCCACTATAGAGAAGGTTTAGTTCCAGGTTTAGTTCCACCATCCCTCTTCAGTTTCTTCTAGCTTTATCAGTCAAAATTCTCTTTAAGCTGAAACATTCCACTTTGCCCTAAGCACAAAGGCAAATTTTTTGTGGGGAAACTTTGAGAAAATTAGTTCAGAAATTTATTAGCTAAATGCTTCTTGAAGTTGCATTTGGAAATGTGTTTGGATGACCGCAACAATGGCTAATGCTATTATAGATTGCTTCCCTTATATCTCACTGAGATTTAGAAATCAGGTTCCGCAGCAAGAAGATCTTGATAAGTAGTTTTAATGAACGTATGACAGCAGCTTTGCATGTGTATATTTTTTTCTCAATTTTTTAAAATGTATTTTAAGCCTGCTTTGTTGAGGATGGATGAGCTGAAGTCCCTCATTAAGGAGGCCTCTGTGGTCCAAGAAACTTGCAATATGATCAAGTTGATGCATCCATGTTTTCTGAGGGCACGGGTGGCAATATTTTATCACACATAGTATGCGTCCAATCAGAAAAAGCTCAGTTGTGTGTGTGCAAAGAATAATAAAAAAAACCCAACCTTCACTACATCCAAGCAGCATGACTGTTTTTAATCTATAGATATAAGCAGTAAGATTCCTGAGTAAGGCTCACTGAGCAAACAGTCAAATCTCTGCAGGCTCAACACCATTTTATGGCACTCCTAATCCTTTCTCATGTTGAGTAGCATCACTGACTTCAGTCAAATTGACTTCCACTAAACGATTAAAATCTGGCTAACTAATAGGTCTTAAATGTAATTGTAAACAGGCAAATATCATTGGGTGAGTGTGTTTCTAGTGCTGTCCCATAGGGATCAGTTTTTGGCCCTACACAATTTATCAGTAGTGATTTTGTTTTCTTTCAACTCATTGATAAAAATGTTTGTTTGCAGATGATACAAAGTGATCTCAGTTGCTGGATGCAAGCATTGTATGTGTTTCAATGTAGCCAACTTAAAGTCATGCATCTAAGAACACCGCATGTAAGCCGTAGCTACAGGATGGGAGACTATCCTGGTACCCAAGCACTCTGATAAGAAATTGTGTGGATAATCAACTGAACTACCAGTGCAATACTGCAGCTAAAATGGTTAATGTGATCACTGGATGTATAAACAGGGGAATATTGAGTAACTGGAGCAGCCACTACAGGAATACTGTGTCCAGGCCTGGCGTCCACCATTCAAAAATGGTATTGATACACTGGAAAGGGTTCAGAGAAGAGCTATGGGAGTGATTAAATGATTGGAAAACATTTCTTATGGTGAGGAACTCAAGTAGCTCAATCTATTTAGCCTATCAAAGAGAAAGCTAAGCAGTGACTTGATCACAGCTACATGGGCAACAGAAATTTTATAATAGAAGGCTCTTCAATGTGGCAGAGAAAGGGGTAAATCCAATGTTGAGAAGTTGAAACTAAACAAATGCAGACTAGAAATAAGGCATCACCTTTTAATACAGTGAGGGTGAGTAAACAGTGGAACAATTTACCAGGGGGTGTGGTGGATTCCCCATCACTGGAAATCTTTAAATCAGAATTGGATAGGTTTTCCCCTAAATATTTGTAGTCCAAACAGGAATTAAATTGGGAAAGTCCTATGGTTATACAGATCAGAATACATGATCACAATGGTCCCTTCTGGCCTTAAAATACAAAAATCTGACCTGTTTTAAATAAAACATGATTTCTAGGATTGGCATCCAACACCTTCCTGTCACCATGACTGACACTGTGCTAGATTCACAATCCTAGTAACACAGTTTAGGATTTTCAAAGCAGTCTAGAAATTTTAGTTCCATTAAAAGTTGTGCCAAAATCCCCTCCATTGCTTTGATCATCTCCAACAATAGTTCTCTATTTATTCCCACAAAGGATACCAGCTGTTCATTTTATCTGCACTGCCGCACCAATGTTTATAAATGCCTGGGCTACGAATGGGACTGACATCACCAATTTATTTAACCAAATATCACTTAGATGGTAATAAATCAAGCACTACCAATACTGAATCAGATTCAAACTTGTGACTTCGGTTCTTTAACCAGTGAACTACACCTCCTCATACTTGGTGGCTCTTCTTGTTGTTTTTTTATTTTACTCTTCAAACTCCATAAATCTCAGACTTGCAATTGCTTAAATCTTAGGCTTAGGAGGTATCCAGAATAGCACTGAAGCAGTTTTTCAAGCACTAGATAAAATTCTTACTGTTCTGCACAACTATAGCCTTAGAGATATCATAAATGCAAAACTGATTCCCACTGAGCAGCTTATATGTAAAGAAACCATTCTGATAAATAAATATAAACATATTTGTGTAGCGTACTTTCCCCCCTGTAATTATATTATGTAGTCTTTGCTTCTTTTTATGACTTATCTTGAGGGCACACACATGTTAAAGATAATTAGTTTTTGCAAACATTACCATATCTATTGTACTCAAACATGTAAATAGTTTTTTCCATTCTCCTTTTTAAAACATCTAAATCTACTGGTCTGTATACTCCAGAGCGATATGGAAGCACCTCATGGGAAAATCTCACCAGTATTATAGATCTGTGCTGCCTACAGTCCATAAAAACTCCCAAGAATAAATCCACCTGAGACAGACCTTAGAGCGGTACCTTGAGATATTGCCTGTTCTTAAAGTCTTTCCTGTCTTCATTCATAACAGTAATTTGTTGCTTTTTTTAAACATCACCTAATTATATAGGATTAAATCTTGCCATGTGCCAAGCTAGCACATCAAAGTAGAAGGAGGTTGGTGAGGGTGGGAATATAGGGCTTCTCTTTTGAGTTATAGAAAAGTGAGTGTTAGAATCTTACATAAAAATGCAGAGTAATCACTGTTGATTTATTCTTGCAGGTGGATTTTGTTAGTTCCATCCAGGATATAAAGGGATTTAAGAGTCCCCCTAAGGCAGAGGGGACTAGGGACTGAGACAAAGGAAGACCTATAGAAAGTCCTAACAACAGGCAAATTTAGGGACAAAGAATAAGTTGAGGTTTCAGTTTTAATGTTGGTCCTTGAGTTACTAATAAGGCACTACTCTAAGAAGATGGCACCTTTGGGCTATATACAGCATGTATTATACCAGCTTTCAGGATGATCCTTTTCCATTTGTACAAGCACAAGGGAAGATCTCTCCATAGCATGCCATGTCATTTGAAAGATTCCTGGCTAATATGCTGACCCATACACCACATACCCAAATAGCATGATCTTTGGGGTAGAGGTGAAACTTTGTTGTTTGCTAGGTAGCATTGCTTCTTACAGAGGTGCATAGCACTGACTTTGGAAGCAATGTGCTTGTTCTCCAAGGAAGTACAAACTCCAGCCAGCAAGCACTCTTTAGCAGAGGATGCCTCTACCTGTGTCCCTTCACTCTAGCAGCTGTGGCAGTCTTTAGCTCTTAGGGACAAATGCTGTCTGATAGGGAGGGAATTACCATCAGATACTGTTCACAGGAAGTCCAATTGTATCAGCCATTTAGCAGATTTTTCCTTTTGTAGGCATTAAAACCCAAAACATCACTCATAAAAACAGTACCTACTTTAAGAGTATGACTTTAGACAGACTCACATCTCAAATACGGGCCCCACGGGGGGTTGCCCTCAAAAATCCACACACAGCCAACAAGCCCAAACAAAACCCACATTTGCCTGTACAATTATCTGATCTGCACACACCATTTGACAGTTTAGATGTACAAATGCAAAGTTTCATTAAGTGCAAGAGTGCACTTGCTTTGTCCTGGATGCATTTGTTACATTTAACATTTGGTTTATATATTCTGTGCAACTGAACTCTATCTTTTAATTCCAGGACATTCTACCTCCTGGTGTCTTTAGTGATTACATTTCTGCTAAGGTAAGGAAAATTCACCATGGCAAAAATCAATCCCTTCATATTTCCTCCCCTTGCCATTGCCTTTGGCTAATCCACTGTCTCCCTATCCCCACAGGTTCACGGTCTGGATATAAACTTCAATTGCTCTCTTTCCTACTCTCCCCACATTGCTGCTGTCACTGAATAGAATAATAATTATAACATGTTCTTTAGCACCCTCATGACCTGATTCACCTCCATAAACTGACTTTCTTCTCCCTTTATGAAATGAGAATTTAACTAGGGAAAAGTTGAGTCATAGGAAAGAACAATGTATTGCCGCTAACACAGTGGGATGTGCTCTTAGTGATTACTTGGTTCTGTTAATTCAACCCTATTTTCCAAAAGTCATCACCCTCTGCTAGCTGTTTGCTGGCCCATGTGAAATGTGTTGCTAGTCTCAGTTGAATTCCTAGTGGACACACATCCACATCACAAAACATCATTATGACTGGCATCCTTGTTATCAGTTTCAGCAGAGATGGAAGGGATAAAATAGGTCTGATGTTCCCTTTAGGTGAACGCTGAAGCATATTGGCAGAGCAGCCTGGGGACCACTGTACTGCAAATTTCCATATTGTACATGCTCTTTGAATAAACAGGGGGCTTTTGTCTCTATGGCAGTCTATCACAGGACTTTCAGCAGCATTTACATTTACTTCAAATGATTAACCACAGCCCATTGTGTTGCCCTGTGCTATTCATATTATTTTACAAGCAAACATTCCATTCCTGATCAGCACCCTCTCTTACAAATGAGCTCATCTTAATGCAGACTGCATTGCAGACCTACTTGGTAATATAAAATATTGGGAAAATAATTGCTGTTAAATGACATTCTATTCCTGCAACTGAAATAAACGACAACAACAAAATGTCAGTTAAACACTGATTACATGGAGATTATAGTAGGTGTTGTATAATTGACTTACAGAATGATCAGAAATGGAGAGTCACAGTGGCAACATGAAACAAGTTTTAAAAAAGAGAGATCTACCTCCATAATATATGTGATCTAAAACATTTCACCAGGAAAATATAGGGGTGATTGGGAAAAGAACAGGTCAGCCGTACAAAAATTCAATCACTAGAAGTCAGCTAGGGAATCAGGTCCCACCATAAGAATAAGTACCACTGGGTACCTCCAAGCCTCCAAGTTGAGATGCTTCTCTTTTATCTTCATTAAACTCCTTTATTTGCAGTAACCACTCATGCTCAGAGGCCCAAGCAGGAATTCAATGTCAACGGGGGGGCCTTACTCTCTGTTTCTTCGTGGACTATTTTTTTTAAGTGGAATCAGAATTCAACCCAGATGTGCTTTATTATTATTTATTTAAACATACTATTTATTTAATCTGTAAAACCTCCAAGAAGAAGCCAGGTCAGAGGAGAAAGAGGAACGGTCAGCAAAGGAAGGTGTTAAACAAACGGAGGAGGAATAAGGGAGAATGGAGTAACGTGAGGTGTAAAGGAGGTTGTGACAGAGAAAGGGTGTGTGAGAAAACAGATTATTTTATTCTAAACGGCATTGACTGTAATAACCTATGAAGGAACTTTTGGCTTTTGGGTGGAACACTAAAAAAAAAAAACCTGGCTTAACCCTTGTCCCAATTTTAACAGTGACAGTAGATACATGTGACATGTCAAATTATTTTTATGTCTGGCTGATTGTATGACTGAATAATTGGATGGAATCAGGTATTTTAATAGGAGAAGTATTTTGCAAGATGGGGACAGATATTACCCATGGCCATTTTACCCAAAGTGTGAAAGCTAGGGCAACTTGCTCAAAACTAGCCTAATTACTCTTATATGTTTATACCATGGGGGGGTTCACTTTACCAAAGCATGCAATATGTAACAACAAATATTTGAAGCAGGATTTTTCCAGACCAGCAGTTCTCAAACTGTGGTTGAGACCCCAAAGTAAGTCCCAATCCTGTTTCAAAGGGGACGCCAGGGCTGGCATTAGGCCTGCTGGGGCCCGGGGCTGAAGCTGAAGCCTGAGGACTTCAACACAGCGTGGTGGGACTCAGGTTACAGGCCCCCCCTGCCTAGGGCTGAAGCCCTTGGGTTTTGGCCCCCTTATGTAGGGCAGAGGGGCTCGGGCGGGCTTAGGTTTAGGCTTCGGTCCCTCCTCCTGGGGTCGTGTGGTAATTTTTGTCGTCAGAAGAGGCCATGGGGTCTCAGTGCAATGAAGTTTGAGAACCCCTGTTCCAGACTGTTGCTAGCTTAAAGACTCCCTTGCTTTCATTTGATTGGGCCATGTTATTGGGTTCAAGGTAAATATCTCACCTGATTCATCTAAAACACAGGAAGGCAATACTACGCGGCAGAGTGAGCGAAGGTTAGACACTTGGAAAAGAGAAGGGAAAGTCAAGAAGCCTTTGTTCTTCAGAATAACATGTCAAACTATTCAATCAGTTCCAAGTTATAGATTTGATTGACTTGGGTGAAATTTTTTAGTTGGGGTTTGTTACCAAGTGAAGAGTCACCTACTTAGATTCCCTCTCAGGATTTATATGGATTGATTATGTGTCTAATGCCAATCTAATATTACTGCTATTTGGTTTTATCATGATTTTCTTTGTATTGTTTCATGTTAGTTTAAGTTTAATGATATATTTTCTTGATTTTATAGTTTTAATAAAATTTATAATAATTGATGCCAAGTAACACTTCTTTTAATTAGTAACATAAGCAAGAACCTTTGAGAATCTAAGTGAATCAGTTGGTTGATCTAAGAGCCTACTGGGCTCCTATAGAAATTAAACTTTTGGTTTTTAAAGGGAATAGACTGATACAAATGGTTACGCAGTGATCCCAGAGGAAGAGAGTTACAGTTTGGTAGAAAAACCCAGATGAAAGTTTTGTTTTCTTTTTCAGGGAACGTCAAAGAAAGCAGGCCAGGCCTTGTGTCTTCTCCAGTGGCTCGAAGAAGAGAGAAAGAGAAAATACCCCAGGGAGAAGGGGCTGTGAACAGATTAAGGCTGGGTAGAAGACTCTGTTTGTTTCAAAATGTTATGTTAAGAAATCCAGACCCCAAGGAGGATTGTTATTAGAGTTGTGAAAACCTTTTTGAGTTTCTTGAGAAACCACAGGGGAAACTGAGACAGGGCACTGGAGAGCCATACCTGGCCACAAAAGGGCACATGGGAGGCAGCCAACCCTGTTACAATTACTCTAGGATTCCCCTACAACGGACATATCCTTATGTAGCTTGTTAAACCAATTTTAAGACTGCTTTGTACCAGTGGCTATAGCCCTATATGACAAAGAACAAAAGTACTAGCATCCCAAATTGTCTGAAATACACTTTTTACTGTATTTCTATTTCAGACAAACAGTATAGAGAAATGTGTTCTCCAAGTAGCATATAGCATTCATAAGCCAGAGAATATATTGTTGGTGTGAACTCTTTTATGATCAACTTGCTTCTTTTTTGTTATAGGCAGTTGACTTTTTGGTACATAAAATTTGGTTCTATTGTATAATTAAAATATTCTTTGATAACTGAGCCATAGTCTGCCTTGGATGTATTCATGAAATTCCCATGACCTGAAAGAGTTTCTCATGCAAATTGAGTGCAGTATGGTCTTATGGTTAAAAACCAGACTCAGGGGATCTGAATTCTGTTCTATCCTCTGCCACATGCTTCCTGTGTGACTTTGGGCAACTTAGGGATAATAACTCTGTGTTCCATTTCTCCATCTGTAAAATGAATATAATATGGTCCTGCCTCACAAGACTACTTCACAGGAGTCTTATGATAAAGTCATTAATTAAACAATGTGTTAAGATACTGCAGTAATGACTGCCATAAAAAGAATATACACAAAAATTGAAGTCAGTGGGCATTTTGCCACTGAATTAAATGATGCAGGAGAGGGCCCTAAATGGCTTCAAAAATGTAAAGTATTCTCTTTCCTTTCTGAAGCTGAACTTTCTGAATGCTGTAGTTAGCAGGATAACAGCAGATACATCGACTGTAAATTATTTTCTAAGTTAGGAATGTTAGTTTACAAGAATGAGGAACCACTTATTGTGAAACAGAAGGACAAAAATCCTTTCATAGCGTAATTAAATTCTTATTGAAATGCACAGCCTACGCTGATGAAAGCCAGCATTGCTATGGGGGAAACCCTTCCAAATTAGATATTTTATTGCAGTGGCTTATCTTTTTTTTTCCCCCTTGTCCTGGTGAAATACTGAAAATAAAATTAATTGAATATTGTAAATCTGAGTGTCAGTCTGTGAGGAAAAATAGGATGGTGTTGGGAATGCTCATTTGAAATTAACAAGTATAACAAGGTCTAGCGCATTAAAAATTGCTCTAAGCTCTTGTGACTATTAAAATTCAGGAGATGTTACAACATTTCAAAATAGTTTTTCTACAAGTTTATTTATCCTTATTCCTAAAGATGAGGTTGTCTCATACAGAGAGCATATGGGTAAACTCATAACCCCCCCCCCACACTATCATGTCCATCATCTTCGTAGTTTACTATCATCTTAATGACTCAAGAGACACTGTAGTGTCTTGCACATTTTTCATTCTAACACTTATTTAATAACTATTAATCTGATTATTAATTTACTTGGTGACTCCTAACTAGCACAGAAACAATATTTTTTAACAAATCAGTCTCTTCAAGAAGAGCCTTGATAAGAAGGAAGTGATCCAGAAGAGAGGAAGGATGATCTTGTGGTTACGGCACTAGTCTGGGAGTTCAGATTACCGGACTCAATTCCCAGCTCTGCAGTGGACCTCCTGTGTGGGTTGGGGCAAATTATCTAATCTGTCTAGCTCCAGTTCTAGAAAGCTTTAAAGCACATGTGCAAATTTAAGCATGCGTTTAAGTGCTGCTCTTAAATAGGGATGTTTTCTTAAATCAGGGCTTCCATTCCTCAATTTTCCATTTGTAAAATGAAAACAGTAATGCATCCGTTCTTCAACCCCTTGACTATTTTGTTAATTTAGGACCAGATTATCTCATTGGAGTCAGTGGAACTATTCATGAAGCAAGCTACAGTCGAATGTGAATAAGTGTGGCATAATCTTACCCAGACATTGTAAACGTCTCATGGCAAGAACTGTCTTTTTCTAGGTGTATATCACAGTGGGGCTCTGCTCTCAGCTGGGCTTTGCGGCATTACAGGAACGTCAACAACAGTGAATACTATTTTCAACATTTTTTGAGACATACTGGACATAGCTTTTCAGATACAGACTCAAATAGTTAGTGTGAGTTGCTGTCAATAGTACAAAATACTTTTCATACCCTACTGTGCTATAGACTTCAGATACATGGCACTGACCACAGCTTTGTCTGCTTCCCTTTTGAAGGTATCTTCATTCTGACCTTTATTTTCTTGTGGTCAAATTCTTAATCCTATACAATCTGATATAGCAAGGGCTCAATTCAGCACAGCTCTTAAGTACATACTTACATCCATTCCTATTCAGCAAAGTACTTAAAGTACGAGCTTAAATTCTATTGACGTCTATGCAACTTAAGCACGTGTTTAAGTGCTTTGCTGAATTGAGGCCTAACCAGAACAGTGGATGGGAAATCAACATGAGTGAAGGAGGGGCAGAATTCTTCAGCACAAAGAGAGGGTCTGGAGCACCTACACAGACAGTTTGTGATCACTACAGCCTATACACCAGTTCGTGGTTAATTGAGCCATTCAATTCAATGGCAGTGTCCCTACACTCCCTTACCTTATGTGCTTCAGTGGGGCATGGTCACCTATGGATCCCCTGGGTAGGCCCAGATACCAACCCCCAACTCCTCCCCCATGTAGAGGAAATATGGTGGCTCCTGCATTTTGGGTCTTCCAAAGCCCCTTCACAGCCAGGAGGATTTCCCTTTCTAATCTACCCATTTGTCTTCATTACTAATACCACTACTAGGCAGAACCTAAAACCAAACAAAAATGGGTAGTTCTTGTTTGCAAGAATAAAGAATCATCTTGCCATTAAAAATCAAAATAGGAGTTAAAAATTACTGGTACAGGCAAATGTTTACCATTATTGTCTTAAGAATGACTCATGTGGTGACATGAAGGGACTATCTTGGCTACCAAATGGCAAGAGTACACTAGTAGCTACGTAGACTGTGTCAACATAGGCTTATTGAACTCCAGTGGCTTCACAGTGTATTTTTCTGGCATGGTGGCAGCCATCATGCTTACACAAGATGCAGATTTTCATTTGAGCAAAAATAACACTTCATGTCCAATACACATTTTTCCAGAAGTGGGAGGAAAAGTTGCAAAGGTGACCACTAGGGATTGTGAGAAAGGCAAAAAGAAAGAGGTAAACTCAAGGACAAAGTGAAGCAAACAGAGTGAATGGTCTGTTTTGTAGAAATATCCTTGAACTACATTTTACAAAATAGAAAAACTAGATAGACAGAATTCGTTGTTCACAGATTGCTTTACAAATTCTAAATGGCAATGGGTAAATGAGCTATCAACTCATTCGACATTGCTAAGGTTAAACCAAATGCCATTTCTCAGAAAGTTGTAAACAATAGCATCTCTTATGTTTTACTGTTGATCTTTAGCTTAATGTTGCTGTCCTAGAGAAAAATACTTTTAACCTGAAGTAAAACAAGACTGGCAGAGGGGACGGGACTAAGCCGGGGGCATCTATTAATACACTGATTTCCATATTTTCCAGGTGGGATATAAAATGTACATATTTGGGGTTTTTTTTTATCAATGCTTATTAACCATAGTTTTAAGACCGTAGAAAATCTAGGTTAATTGGAAACAAATACCCAGTGTGGAATGTCATTATTCACTTTCTTATGTTCAACTTGCTAACAATTTTGTTAAAAATGTAATTTTTTCTACTATAATCTTACACATTTCTTAAATTATTTCCCTGTGGAGACTTGAAATTAAGATACTGATAGATTAGGTTGAATAACTCCACAAGCTTCCAACTGTCTTTTTGTATATATATTTCTTGTTCACATAGCTTCCTAATGTTTTTAATATTTACAGGAAGCTCCACAATAGCAACCTTTCCACATAAATATTTTGATCACTAAGAAGAAAAGAAGACAGCACATGTTTTTCATGTTCATAATTATTGTATCAGTTGACTTACTTTTCAAGTACCTACTTATCAAGGCCAGATTTTTAATTAAAGTGCTCATTAGGAGACAGCTGAAGTGCAAAAGTATGGATTTTATCTTTGCATATCATCGTACAATTCCTTTGGCACGTTACATCTGTGAGCCTTACCTGTATCTACAAGAGTGCATGACAACCGTCTAAGAGTGGCCAACTACTAAAGTGGACAGGAATTTTTTGATGAACCGTTTTTCTATGAGAAAATGAAGATTAGTTGAAAAAAACAAACAAAAAAACCCTGTTCATAAGAATGCACTGCGTTTGATGAAAAACATTTCTGAAATGAATTTCTGTTCAAAACCAGAGAGAGAGGGAGAGAGAGAGAGACACACTGGAATATCCTAGTGGTGAGGGCACCCACCTGGATTCAAGTCTCTGCTTTGCCTGATTTAGAGCCTCCTACCCATCAGGTTATTGGCTATTGTGGAGTGGGCTAGGGATGATTGGTCTCTTCGCCTGCATCTAATTTTAATTTGGAAGGTCTCTGTTTCATCCCAACGCAAAACAGGAAAAAATTATAAACTTTCAGAAATATTCATGGGATGGGAAAACCATTTCCCACCCAGCTCTACCAGTTACTTTCAATCACAATCAGAGACTAAGCTTTTCACAATTGACTGGTGATTTGGGAGTCTCTCAGTTTTTGTTTCCCAGCTGGAGTTGATACATGGCCTGATTTTCAGAAAGCGTGGAATACCCATCCCTTTACAGTGTCTCAATTTGGACATCCAAAATCGTTGCCAGGTTTTATGATACTAACCCGGGGTCAAGGGACTAATACTTATTACAAATAACCCCTATTCATCTCTAATTAAAGAAGAAAATAGGTAGTTAATGGAAATCAGTGGTCCAGAATCTGATCTTACTTACACTGAAGTAAATGCAAAGTAACTTCTCTGAACTCTTTGTAACTCACATCAGAATCTGGCCTACTGTGAAATACAAATAACCTTTTTTGCCAGTCTGCCTGAATGTAAGCATATCTACCAGAGTGTTGAATATAATTACTCACTACAGGGGTCCTTTTATCAGAGTATTTTATCTTTGCTTATTCAGTGTATTGAGGTGTATTTGTTTTTAACTTAAACCTTAAACATACAGATAATAGACATAAATGGTATGTTCCTGCTTCCCCTCTGAAGTTGGAGGCTAAAATCCCATTGGCTTCAGATGGATCATAAGCAAAAATGCATTCCCTCTATTTCCAGCATGCATTAACTAACCTATTAATGAACCTTTCCTATAGCAGCATTCCCTGGCTATAATATGTAACTTTTGTTGTTATTAAAAAGCACTTGATTGACTGCCCTGGAGACTGAAGTCCCCTGTTTATCTACACAGCAGCTATAGCACATGTGGAAGTACTGTTTGCCCACAATTCCCCATCAACCTTTAAAGCAGGACTGGGTAACTAGTAGCCCAGAGGCCACATCCAGTCTACCAGATAATTTTATTTGGCCCAGCACAGCCCACCTCAGGGCAAGCAATCCAGGAATGCCAGGCCAGGAAAGTGGGAGGCCGTCATGGGAGGAGAGTCCCATCCATGTGCAAACAGACATTTCACATAACATTGTGGTGAGAGCCAATGGACTGGAGCAGGGAGCACGGCCCTGTGGAACAGGAGCAGCCACTGTAGGGTGAGCATGGGACAGACCCACCCAACCACATAAAAATCCTAGCCCAACAAAGGGTATTAGTGGATTTCATGGATCTCTACTTGCTTAAAGTTGCCCATCCCTGCCTTAAAGAATTCCCCTGCCCCCTCCATGCTAGTAAATTCAGGGTCAGGATGCAGAATCACAGCCTTGGAATGTTTCCTAAGTCATTTGATGACAGGTGATTCTAGAACTGCTACGAAGACCATGACAAGAGGCTGGGTTTGTGAGAGAAACAACCTTCTAGAAGAGACAGAGAAATGTTTCATAAAAATGGAACAAAGCAAATACAGGCCACATGAGCAGGGAACTCTGAACAGCAGAGTAAACCTAGATAGAGTTGGTAAGCAAGACCTCTTACTAGAAAATCTCTCTCATCCTGAATAACTTTCAAACTATTTTCCTTAAAACCACTGCAGTGAACAGGTCATGTCACAGCTGAAGATTACATTCAGGAAACTGCTGGTTTCTACACATTTATGTATTAATTATGATCTATTAGGTTTGAGTGTTTGCTTTCTTCTGGGGAGGAATAAAGAAAAGGAAGTTTACCAGAGGTGGTGCTACAGGCAGCCTTCAGGGAGAAAAGTCTTTGTTTTAATCTTTTCTGATTTTTTAAAGGGAAATTAAATTTACAACTGACACTTGTTAAACAGGTCCTGCCAGATGTCCCAGTAGCTAAGAAAAGAACTAGACACAAAAGGATAGAAGGGATACAACTCACTACATGACTGAAGCAGTTTCTCTCGATGATATTATGGATGTAGTTTTGGAGGGCAGAGATGCAGGAAATCAGGGGACTAGATGAGACCATAATCACATGAGCAAAAAGATGGTTATAATGCCGAGCTCAGGAGCAGAGTAGCAAGCCAAATCCTGCTCTTTTCAAGTCTTTGAGAGCTTTTGTTTTCCTTTAAGAAACATTTTAATTCTTCAGTATCATTTAAAGAGCCTTCACTCTGAACAATGAGAACACTTTCAACCTCTCTGGTCACTCAGTAACGGACTTAAAGGTGGCAATTTTGCAACAGAAAAGCTTCAAAAACAGACTCCAATGAAAAACTGCTGAAATGGAATTAATTTGCAAACTAGATACCATTTACTTGGGCTTGAATAGAGACTGGGAGTGGCTGGGTCATTACACAAATTGAAACTATTTCTCCATATTAAGTATCCTCACACCTTCTTGTCAACTGTCTGAAATGGGCCATCTTGATTAACACTACAAAAGGTTTTTTCTCCTGCTGATAATAGCTCATCTTAATTAATTAGCCTCTTAGAGTTGGTATGGCAACTTCCACCTTTTCATGTTCTCTCTGTGTGTATATATCTTCTTACTATATGTTCCATTCTATGAATCTGATGAAGTGGGCTGTAGCCCACGAAAGCTTATGCTCAAATAAATTTGTTAGTCTCTGAGGTGCCACAAGTACTCCTGTTCTTTTTGTGTTTTCTTTTGAGATATTTCTATATCTCTGTGGTGGGGTGAAGAAATATTCTCCCCTCTCTCAAAGTCCACAGGACCCCTCCACAAAACCTCTTTGCATCATCAGTATGTGTAGGGAGAAGGGGAGGAAACATGAAGGAATGAGGAGCAGAGATAGTGAACAGTCACTTGACACAGCATGATTCCCTCATTTCCAAGCAGGAACCTGCAAAGGAATCATTGCAGGTCAATATGTGTTAACTACCCTCCAGATCTCAACCCCTTTGCAGGATCTTCCTCCATTGTTTGTGGCAGAAAATACTTGATGCAATTAGGGAATGTGGATCTGGGGAGATCTTCAGAGTGGCCAGCCCTTATCGAAGACAGAAACATATCCATAGGGACTGGGTCTGGTCTTCTCCTCTGTCATGTAGGGTTTCCAGGTCTATCCCTGTATATCCACCAGGCTTTTCCAATGGAGGAAAGTAAACTGAGGAAATTAGTTTCATGAAAGGCTGGATTAAAGCATAGACACCATAGCTCTGTTCCTAGGGTCCCAGACCCTGATACCATGCAATCAGCATTTCAGCTTTCATTGTAACAAAAATAGCTTCTAGCCTTCATCAAAAACTTGAAAATCTGACCTAAGTATAATTGATGCAGGGACTTCTGCCTCAGCCTGCAGATAGCCAGAGACAATAGTTCTGAGAAGTGGAAGATTCCCCATGCACCAGTGTGTTGGGATCCCCTGAGTTCCTCTTCCACTTGATTCCCCAAAACTCAGTTCAATTCCAGAATTTGTCATTCAGGTACCTTCATTTGGCACACAGCCACCCTATGCACATGCTGAAAAGGCTCAAATGTGGGGGATGGATGTAGGGTACATCACAAGTCCAAAATTACACAGCAAAATTTTTCCTCGTATACATCTTTCCTAACATCCACATTCTTAACTATGCACTGCATCACATGCTTCATGATTGGCTTGGTTACTTTTCAAGAACCAATCCCTATACAGCATGCTCTGTCCATGTACTGTTAATGTAAATTCAGATCTTTATATTCCAGGTTTATCTTGTCCATTGTCCCTAGTACCAGGGTATTCCTGCTTATCCTAGCTGACTTCACCCTAATGAGTTATGCCCGTATTTACAACTTTCCATTCACCTTCCCAATCACAACCACTGAGAAATGAGGTCTCACTTATGTCGAGATACTCATTTCATGTTAGACCTACTCAGTGGTGCAAATTTCCGCAGGCTAATGGAACCAGAGGGGGCAGCTATGGCCTGACCACTTTCAAGCAGTGGTCCTGTATTAATTCAGTATGGCTGCTGCCAAAGCAGTCTGGAACATCAGTCCAGACACATGGTCACAATGCTACTGACATCTGACTGAGTCACCCTTCTTCCCGATGGAGGGGAGGCCAGGCCAGGCCAAACTTCAGTGAGTGGTATTGCGACCTGGTGCATAGGGTCATAACGCCACTGAAATTTGGTCCGGTTGCCCCCCTGTCCAGAGAGAAGAGCAGCCTGGCCAAATGGCATTGTGACCTGGTGCGTGTGGAATCTGTTCCAGTATGACAAAGCACAGGGGAGTATGCCAAGAGGTGGACTCCTTTGGGCACCAACTCATGTACTACGTGGGTGAGAGAGAGACGGGAGACTTAGGTTCCTGAGGAAGGTATAGTAAGTGGGGACCAGAACAGAGTCCATGTTGGGATGGGGGACAAGAACAGGAATTCTCCCTCCTGTCCCCCGCCGCCCCAAAAGTCTGAATTGGCACCTAAAAGGAGTGTGACCGCCAAGGCACCAAATCCGCTCCAGCAGAGGATTGTCTGTGGTAGAAGGAAAATGCAGTTTGCCCAACCCACCCAGTTACTGAGGTAAAGTACCTCAATAGCTGGGGGTGTATCTGAGTAAGTGTAAAGAGGGATCCCCCACTGCCATGCATGGGGAAAAGACTGCCTCATGCTGTTGTTGCCTCATGTCTGTGTCTCCAACTGGGGCCACCATGTGAGGGTGCAACCAGAGGCAGCCCCAGATGTGTTGTGCCTAAGGCCCTAGA
This sequence comes from Eretmochelys imbricata, assembly GCF_965152235.1. Taxonomy (NCBI): domain Eukaryota; kingdom Metazoa; phylum Chordata; order Testudines; family Cheloniidae; genus Eretmochelys; species Eretmochelys imbricata. The sequence continues at coordinate 68,041,563 of NC_135579.1, read as the reverse complement.
TTGTGTGTTTATCTCTTACCCTCCTATGTGATTTTCCTTAGTAGAGGCGCATTTAATCTTATATTGTTTTATTATAATAAGTGTTATTTTAATGTATTGTTACATAGTATATTATATAATTTCTGTGCAATGAAATTGTATTTTGATGCAAAATGCTTAGGGAAACTGAAAATGTTTAATTGAGCATAAAACCGATCACATGCACTAATGTGTTTTAGGGCAAGTTTAGTACGATGATTATTCTGATTTGAAATGAACTGAAGTAGAAAAGAGCAGTGAAAGTCTCTCAATATTAAGGTGACCAAATAGCAAGTGTGAAAAATCGGGACAGGGGTTGCAGGGTAATTGTCACTTATATAAGAAAAGCCCTGAATATTTGGACTGTCCCTATAAAATCGGGACATCTGGTCACCCTACTCAAGATACATCCAGAAACTTGCGCTGACTGCTAAAAGTTAAAGACAAAGTTGCTTATACTGAATGGAATAATCTGTAAGACTTTGGCGGGCAGGCAGAAATATTTGACAAGATTATTAGTTAAGATTGTAGGTGGGTTGAAACTGCATCAGATGCAAACCCCTCTGAACTTTGTATAAATTTAGAACCAAATCTGAATATGAACATACTCGGCTTAATCTTTATAACTGGATAAACTGGAACCCCACATAATCTAAACACCCTCACAGCTCAGATTCTGATCTGAATCTGGATCCAAACTCATGGGTGTTTCTAATTAAAACTGAATGACCCTGCTTGTGATCTCATACTAGTGTGAAGAATAAATACCATTGTAATTAATAATGTTACACCAATATAAACCAGAGTGGGTGAGCAGAGAATCAGGCTCACTGTGTCTACACAGTAGAGGAACAGGGAATCAGGAAACAAAATATGGTAAAACATAAGGATCCAGATCCTATTTCCATTAAAGTTAATCAAAAAGCTCCCACTCATTTGAATGGTAATAGTATCATTGCATACAAAGCTTATTTGGAGAGAGCTTTCTTCTAAAGAGTCTTGTATCTTCTGTTTGTATTTTCCTGAGAGCTAAATTGTTCAGGCCCAACCATTCACCTGGGGTGGGGGAAGAGTGATATCCGACATCAGACTATATGAATTATTGGGGCAGGCCTTTTTGACCACATGGTTGATCACCATGATAGTAAATGACTTGGTTTGCTACCTAAATTAAAGCATAAAAAACCATCAGGTACCTAAAAAGGTTTCAGATCAATTAGATTATATGTCTTAACCATAACCAAGAGTGCCCACTTAAGCACCAATGACCTATTCAGCCATTAGTATGTTAACACTGCCAAAAACAATGCCTACTTCCACAGTGTATTTTATGAGAACTACATTTGTTCTCTACTAGCCATTAACATAAGGGAGCCAGAACAAGACAAAATGCTATTCCAGCAGCTATACAGAAACAAAATGGCATCTTCTATGCAGCTGCATGGAGGTCACCACTCTGTACAGCAAAACAGCATCCCCCACACAGCTTGACCTCGCATGCATGTTGCGTGTGAGGTCATGCTGATGAGGGTGGGATACCAGTACTTCAACAAATCAGGGTTACATGACTACTAGGAACTGGACTGACACAGAAGTTATCTTTCCCAGCTCACAACCTAACCTTTATTTGCTTTCCAACTGTTGTAGAGTGCAGTTAATGTTCGCTCAGTCAATTCTCCAATTTGATACTGGTCACCATCAAATTCCTTTAGACCTTATTCTTGCAAGAAGCTTTATACCTTCTTCTAGGTGCCAAGTTTCCACAACCCCGATTGACTTGCCAACTTTTCTCTCAGGTTATTTACAAAGCAGCTTCTTCTGAGCTGAGGAAGACCATTTTAGGCTGGCATACCTGCTTTCTTTTACAGTTCTTCTAAAATCCTTAATTCTTTTTACATACCATTTGTCATACAAAAATCAAATAAATAAATCTGTGAGATTACAGTTGAATTTAGCAGATTCACTGGAACCTCCTATTCTGAGCAGATAGAATATATATACACACACAGTACTAGCCACATTAATATAAGTAAATCAATTGGCCTGATGTTGTGACTGAACGTCATCTGAAAAACTCCAAAGTTGGACTGGTCAGTTGTATATCTAATAGTCTAAAAATTAGGACAAGATACAGTCTAGCACAAAAATCTACCTCTTTCTGAAATTTTAGTTCTGCTCTGAGGTGTCTCATATGGGGTACCACAGGTTACTCTTTCATCCCTTTATTCCATGTGCACATGAGGCTAGTAGGAGAGTTGCTGCGGAAACAGATTGCTTTCAGTATGCTGATGACATTTGGCATTACATCTTCGTTTTGTTTAGCCTGAAGAATATGGTTTAGTGTCTTCCCCCACTTTCTGTGCAAGACTGGAGCATGCATGGGAATGAGCTGGTTGAGACTCTATCCAAATAAACGAGCGGTTATCATGTTGGACTGGGGAGCAACTACAGGATACGACTGAAATTATATTGGCACTCCTGACTGAGGAAGCACTTCTGTCATTTATTACTAACACTGAAATTGGGGGCTGGTTAGATTCCCAGCTACTATATTTTATGTATACAAAAGTATAAATTTCTTTATTTTTGAGAAAAGCCACTTGCTGCCCAGCTTTGCTCAGAAAACTAATACCAGACCTCTGTCCTCTTCATGTTACCCAGAGAGAATACAAAGTAATGGATGGTAGTTATACACAGATGGCTGCCTGAAATATTCTTGAGCAAAGCTGAAGCATGTTTTAACAAAAATGTCTACAGCAAACCATTTACACCAACTTTCAGTATTTAAAAGTTTCAATGTTCCAATGCATCTGAAAACAAACACTTTTATAGAGATTGGTCTTGTAGCTGAGCTGCAGAACCTTCCATTGTCAGACAGAGGAACTACGGTATAGCAGCTGTTAAGGGATTTGGGTTTACCATACAAGCAAAGGATTCACTGGAACTTTGCATAGGGACAAAGGGCCTATCTTGCAGGTCTGTATGCGGGTCATAATTTTGACCCTGAACGGAGATAAATTTGCTGGAGAATGAGTTGCACAGCTATTTGAGCAGCACTGCTAGTACCTCTTCATACCAGTAGATAGAATAGAGGCTGGTTTCTGCCTAAACAAGATTCAGTTAAAACTAAAACAAAATGGGATGAAAGCTTTCCCTGCATTGGGAGAAGGAGATCACATAGAACAGGCTCACACTTGTCAATCTAGTAAAGACGGAAGAGGGGAGTGGAGCCTAAAGAGGCATCATCTCTCTGCCCTACAAACAGCAGGGCACAACATGGAATTAGCGCTCTGAAGGAGTTGGGGAGAGGGAAGAGAAACAGACAGTTGGAATAAGGCTGTAAAGTCAGGGGGGTAGGGACTTAAGGGCTCCATGATCCCATGGCGAACTCATGCAATTCCCTTAAGAAAGGCCAGCAGGAGATCCTTTTGCTGGTTGTTGGGAGAGTGGGGATAATAGAATGCAGGCATATGTATAGATAAGTGCCATCATGGTTCCTCACGGAGTCTTTTTGCCAGGTAAGAGGGAGCCTGGGAAGAAGTACAGAGGAGCTGTCTCTCTCTGTGCATGCTGATATGACAGATTTCCTTGCAGAAGTTGAGGGCATGTGATTAGAGATCATGCCCTGCATCCCTGTTGTATGACCAGCAACACCTTCCCAAATGTTTCAGCTGCTGACATGCTGACCAGTACTGTCTCATTGTTTCCCTGTACTCCCCTATTGTTCTGTCTGTATCCACAATTATCCTGTATCAATTGTCCTGTATGTAGATTATAAACTCCTTTGGCCAAAAATGGTATTTTTGTTCTGTGTTTGTACAGCATCTAGCACAGTGGGGTCCTGGTCCATGACTAGGGCTCCTGGTCCATGACTAGGGCTCCTTGGCACTATGATAATACAAATAATAAATGATAATATAGCTTTGAACATACAGAAATATTTGATAATTTCCCCCTTCTGCGTGATTTAGTGGGGGAGAAGATGTAGCATGTGTTTTTGGCATAACATGATCTTGACGCTGAAATATCCTCATCAGATAGTGACTTACTTTCAAAGCAGCCCCTTGCAAGAACAGGAGAGATTTCTATGTAGTGATTTTCCAGCCCCCTGCTGTTGATGTTCACATCTGCCATGCAAACAGTAGGAAAACCTCTGCTGTTTTCTGATCATTTTTGATTAGCAAGTACCTGGAGAAATGTGAACAGCAGATTGAACAGTCATTGCTAAAATTGATAACAATGGACCTAAAAACATTTATTTTTGATACATTATATTACATCCTATGAGATAACATGGTCACAAAGCCATGCCAAATACATAATCTCCTAAACATTAGGACCTACCGCTCTTTGATATAGTTGACCCTTCCTCATATGTGTAAAAAAAGGCACGTGGTAATGTTTCAATTCTTTGGGGGCAGTCAATTATTGCCTTATAATTATAGGCACATAGTGTTTATTTTGTGATTTTTGTAAACTTGTGCAGTACATGCCATGCAGTAATTTGAGTAAATCAGTAAATACAAACATATTTTCCTGTACTATGTTGTCCATCTACAGAAATCTAAAGAAGTGAAAGGAAAACAGTAAAATTGAAAGAAAAAAAAAGGGGGGGGAGCACTTGATGTGTTTCTTCAGCACAACTTAGTAAAGATTTTACTAAAAGACTTACACAGAAATTTCAACTTGACCTAAAATTATAAAATTTGGGAAATAATTAAAAAGAAAAATACAGACATTTTAGTTATGCTTTACAGACCTGACTCTTAGGCCAGTTAAGTCAGTGGGAATCTTTCCATTGAATTCCAGGAGCCTTGAAACAGCCCCAAACTCCAAATCCTACATATACCTACACATGTTTAGCTCTACTGCTCTAAGTAGCCCTATTTATTTCAGTGGGACTACTCAAATAATTAAAATATAAGCACATTTGTAAGGCCTTAGTGTAATTCTCAAAACAGCCTTAACTAGGAGTCATTACCAACACCTCCGTAAGTTAACATCATAGTGATTAGTGCACACCAATTTCCAAAGATAAGGCCTTCCAAACTACAGAGTAACATGTGATCACTTCTTATATGAAGTTTAATTTCTTGCCACCCATCAGATGCAAGCCTGACTCTCCTCTTACACTAGTGTAAATCAGGAATAAATCCATTGACATCAATGGGTTTAAACCACTGTAAAACAAGACGTAACTGGAGCGGGTCAAGCTCAGAGTGAAAGGTTTAGCATCCAAAACAAATTTATTTTGGATCTCTCTTTCACTTTCCTCTATGATACTCCAACCAAAAAAGTCTCAGACCAATTCAGCATCTAGCTGTTATTGTACAAAAAAAAGGAGAAAGGCATCAATTTTTTAAGCTTAATTAAAAGATGCTGCACCAAAGAAGTTTTCAGTAAAAAGATCTCATCTTTCTCATAAGTTCCACTGATTTTCATATAGATCTGACGACTTTCCTTTTTCTGTGGAATTGAAAATATTTGCATTAACTGTATTTCAGGTTTTTGGGTTTCCTGGAATGAATATCTTAAAACATTTTATGCCAGTCTAGGATTGAACTATAGGGTACAATGAAATAGAAAAATGTCAGGTGTACTCATGGTAGCACCATGCCAGTACTTACAACCAGTATCCTGGAACTTCCACACATGTACAGCCAGAGCACCCATTATCCTCCAAGTACAGTACTGCCATTATGGCAGGAGGCAGCATTTGTGTCACCACCTTGTATTAACCTGAATATAGCAATTTTCAAATGTTAAAATGCAAGCCCCAAATAATGCTAAACAACAGCTTGCTTTGGAATGAGTCTGGATTTAAAATATATATATCTTTTCAAATTATAGATTGATTAAAAAGGTTTCCTCTTGGATGATGTTGATTTATTCACCCTGATTATTAACACATTGATAATGATATCTTCACTGGAAAAAATGTCTTATAATAGTTTAGTCTCCTCTGGGCTTCAATACTTTGGTCTAATTTCAGTAGTTAGGTTTAGTGTGCAGTTCCTGGGTGGTGGTGGTGGTCTGGAGGTCAGACTAGATGATCTGGTGGCCTCTTCTGGCCTTAAACTCCATGACCCTAAAATATTATCGATAGAAATGTTTGTGTATGTGTAGAAACAGTAATCTAAGAGAGTGGAATTGTTTACACATTGAGTAAGGAAGAGTTTTACAGCACTGTCAATACCATTCATTTGTAATTTTGGGCTGCTCTTGACTGTTGCCCTCAAACATGGCGTTGAAATACGCTGAACATTAAAAAAGGCACGCTAATACACACTGCTGAGTTTTAACAGCAAAGGAGGAAGCCTGCACATTAAAACAACACTTCAGAGTCTACAGTTTGATTTTGAGATCCATTTATCAAGCTAAATACTGTAAAATGACAAGCAGTAAGTTTCTAGACATTGACCTTCCAAGGATGATCGCCACTTGTTATGGAAGAGGAGGGAAACAACTAGAAAAAAAGGAAATTAAAATGATTTCTCAAAATTCCAGATCAATGGCTATAACTGGCTGTCTGCCTTTAACATTTTGGGAGAGTAGCTGCTAAAGACCAAATTGCTTACTAGCTTCAAATACAAAAGAAACACATAAAAGAGAATGTGGGGACATAGAAGAAAAAATAACACTGAATTACAGTGTGTTGCTTTAGTTAATGCATGCACGGATGGGGAGTCTGTATAGTTAGGTAATTGTCTTAAATTGGTTTTCCATTCATATATGGCATGACTCATATTATGGCATTAACAGATTGACTGTGGTTACAGTACAGATACATTGTAACTCAAATGTCTTCAGTTCACAGCAGCATATTGAATTGTTGTTCATTTGCCCTCTCTCTTGAAGTATTATTAAAAGAAACAGAGCCACAAAGCAGTACTTTATTTTCAGCATTAGAGTGTGAGAGCACCACTCAAGAGGTTAAACATAAAGCTCTACAGGGCTGGTTTTTGGGTCCGGAAAGCCCACACTCATGGGACAAATTCTGACAGATACTGAAGGAAAAATTCATTTTTCATTTTTAATGAATCAGTAAAGCCAGATTCTCAGTCAGTATGCATCAGTGAAGCTCCACTAACGCCACGAGAGTTATCTTGATTTACATCAGTTGAGATTAGGACCTCATGTTTCTAGCCCAACTCTTTTAAAATGTATACAGGTGTAAAAAGATATGAATAGACTTTAAGGCCAGAAGGAACCATCATGATCATCTAGTCTGACGTCCTGCACATTGCAAACCACAGAACCTCGCCCGCCTACTCTTGTAATAGACCACTAACCTCTGGCTGCCACTGAAGTTCTCAAATCATGATTTAAAGACTCCAAGTTATAGAGAATCCACCATTTACACTGATTTAAACCTGAAAGTACTTGTGCCCCATGCTGCAGAGAAAGGCAATAAAACCCCAGGGTCTCTGCTAATATGACGCATGAAAAAATTCCTTCCCGATTCCAAATATGGAGATTAATTAGACCGTGAGCATGTGGGCAAGACCTAGCAGCCAGACAGCTGGACAAGAATTCTCTGAAGTAACTCAGAGCCTTCCCCATCTGGTGCCCCATTATCGACTATTGGAGATATTTGCTGCTAGCAGCTGCAGACTGGCTACAGGTCATTGTAGGCAGTCTAATCATACTAGGCCCTCCATTAACTTATCAAGCTCAGTCTTGAAGCCAGTTAGTTTTTTTGCCCCTACTGCTCCCCTTGGAAGACTATACAAGAACTTCACTCCTCTGATCATTAGAAACCTTTGTCTAATTTCAAGCCTAAACTTGTTGATGGCCAGTTTATATCCATTGTTCTTGCATCCACATTGGTGCTTAATGTAAATCACGCCTCTCCCTCCCTGGTATTTATCCTTCTGATGTATTTATAGAGAGCAATCATATCTCCCCTAAGCCTTCTTTTGGTGCATCTAAACAAGCCAAACTCTTTGAGTCTCCTCTCATAAGGTAGGTTTTCCATTCCATAGAGCTAAAAGGAACAAAAAAGCTGAACTTGGCCTCTGCAGCAGGAAGATAGATGTTTTTGTAGGACTTAAAGATCTCTCTTGTGCATACACCTTTAGCTAAAATCAGTCAAATGACTTTGAGCTACACTCCAAAGAACCACCACAGAAACCCTCCCCAAAATTCTTAGGCCAGCACAGGGCTAGTGGCATGATCAAACATACAAATCATCTGGTATTCACAAACAGGAATCGTGCACTTGTTAAAATGCTTTATTTTGAGATGACTTGCTCCACCATGTAATCTCAGGGTGAATCACTCCTCGTATGATCAGCAGCATTGATACATATACATTTTGGGGAATACAAAGAAAAAAGATCTCTGCATTTTAGAGGAACAAAAGCAGAGACAAGTGCTCAGTAATCTACAAAAAAAATGTAAGATAGTTTTCTCTTTTATTCTTAGAAATGAAAATCTGCAGTTGAAGAAGGCTCGGAGAGGGAAGTTGGGAGGAACCATAATTGTGCCAAAGAGGAAAAGGAACAGCAGATGGTACAAAATATAGTATGAAGAGTAGCACTAACAAAGCCCCCGTCACCCATCATAGAAAACAAATTTCTTCGTTTCTCAAAGGATGAGAAAAAGCAGGAATAGATGCTGCTGCTAAAATGCCTGAATAATAACTGTAATTGGCACTTCTATAGTGACTTTCATCAGAGAATCTCAAAACATTTTACAAGCACTCTTCATTTCCAGTATGGTATAATCAGGCCAAGTGCTGAGTGTCTTCTGCAATGGAATTTGGGGGTGTTCAGCACAAAGGAGGAAGCACTTAGCAACTTGCATAATCAAGTCCTTTGGATTTATAACACTACTGTGAGATAAACACACACATTTTAGAGCAATAAATGCAGATTAAAAGCCTAGGTGGACAGTCAGATGTAAGTAGAGTTGGGGGCATATGCTGAAATAACACACATCTGATCAGGTTTTCTTTGAATACCCGCATTTTACATTGCTACTGCTTCCTGATCCATACTAAGTGAAGTCCATTGCCTCGAGTCTCATTTTAGCAGTGCAAGGTATTGGCTGATTGGGACCCGTCATAGCTGTTCATGTGTTTTAATGTGAGGTCGTAGCTAGAACTGGTCAAAATTTTTCCATCAAGAAGATTTTGATGGAAAACAGCTAGGTTGAAAACTAAAACTTCCAAGGAAAATGTCCATTTTGACTTTTTTTTCCCCCATAGAAAAAAACAAAAACATTGCAGTTTTAGATTTTTGACAAAACACCTGAAAAAAATTGAGAAATATTTAGATAAAAAATTTTTGGAGGCGAGGAGGAGTTGAGAAAAATTCTCAAGGAGTGCTAGATGAGGCATCTGGATTTTCATGTATAAGCTAGACCTTCTGGATTCAGTTTTCATCTGTACACCAGCACTGTGGCTATTTTAATGAGTTCTAATTTCTGCTGTGTGGCTGGCAAGTCACTTAAAACTGCACCCATCTGTGCTTCTCTATTTTCTTAAATGAGTTCTCTGTATAGTAAATGAATACTTTGTTATAGTTCTCTGTGCTTTCTTTGTGGATTACCTAAGTAATACTGCAAATACCGAGCTCCCTAAGGCAACTGACAAACTTTGATGTCTGACCACTGCATGAACAGGACAATGGTTGATCTAGTACACATTCCTGTCTCTGTCAAAGTCCATGTAGGATGCCAAACTGTGGCTGACTCAGGAAGAGATGCACATACAAAAAGGTAGAAGGGCACAAGAAGCAAGCTCTCCCTGCTAGAGCCAGGCACAACCATAGACTACCCATGCACTCCCTTACTAGTGTCCCAGGAAGGGTAGGAATGATCCTGTGCTCTCTCAGCCCCCTCTGCACTGGTCAGAAGAGCAGAGGGAGGCATTGTCTGAGTTTCTAATTTGGAGGGGCACCTCCACACCACCTCCATTGTGATCCTGTGTGTAACAGTCGCAGTCTGATCTAATAGGTCTACTTCATATGGTCATAATTAGTATGGTAGGGTACTTGGCACAGAAACCAACTAGGTGACAACTATGATAGCCATAGAAACAGAAGTTACCATCTATTCAAAACTCAAAATAGGCTAAGCTGTTTGGATATAAGCAGCAACCCCCCACATGCTCTCCCCTCACACATACAAACATTTGTCAAAAACAAACTAAACCTGCCTTTCCCCAGGATTTTCTTTTCTGTATCTGCTGGAAGTGGCGTGGGCCAAGGGATGTACTGACCGCCGCTTCCAGCAGCTCCCATTGGCCTGGAGCAGCGAACCGCAGCCACTGGGAGCCACGATCGGCCGAACCTGCAGACGCGGCAGGTAAACAAACCGGCCCTACCCGCCAGGGGCTTTCCCTGCACAAGCGGCGGAAAAGTTTGGGAACCACTGCTCTAGACCATCCCTGACAGGAGTTTGTCTAACCTGCTCTTAAAAATCTCCAGTGATGGAGATTCTACAACCTCCCTAAGCAATTTATTCCAGTGCTTAACCACCCTGACAGTTAGAAAGTTTTTCCTAATGTCCCACCTAAACCACTCTTGCTGCAATTCAAGTCCACTGCTTCTTGTCCTTTCCTCAGAGGTTAAAGGAGAATACTTTTTTCCCCTCCTCCTTGTAACAACCTTTTATGTACTTGAAAAGTTATGTCCCTTCTCAGTCTTCTCCAAAAACCCAATTTTTTCAAAGATAATGTTTTCTAGACCTTTAATCCTTTTTGCTGCTCTTCTCTGGTCTTTCTCCAGTTTGTCCACATATTTCTTGAAAAGTGGCTCCCAGAACTGGACACAATGCTCCAACTGAGGCCTAATCAGCACCCAGAAGTCCTATGCAGTGAACTGTTGGTAAAGCATTTGGCTTTACAGATAGAGGGAGACAAAAAAGGTCCATTACCAAAAAAAAAAAAAAAACATTCTTAAAAACATTCCTAGTTCTTCTGTAATGCGGGTGGCATGTGCAGAAAATATGATGGTATGTACAGGCTACTCATGAATAATCTAAGTGTGCCAAACCCATGCTGATTAATACCCTCACACTGGCTTCCATTTTACATGAATATAAAAGCGTAAGATAGGCAGCAGCCAAGAGCCACAGAAAATCAACCACTGGTGGAAACAAAAATACCATGCTCCTCAGGCAGGGGGGAGGAATAAGTGTGGTTACACCTCACTAATAGCAAGAGAGAGAGAGGATGTCATGTGGCATTAACATTTTAAGTGTTGTGAATGTGTGTGCTCTTTCTTATGCCGCACCCCGTTTGAGGCTATATGTTTATGCTTCCACTGATGGCTGGTGTCCTCTTCTGCTCTTTGACTGCCACCTGGCTTTTGCTTCTGTATTTAAAAGTGTTATATAATAAAAACATATGATGAAGAGGAGGTGAATGGCTGTCTTGTCTCACCCTCATAGAAGTTATTTCTGGTTTGGGGCACACTGCTGTCTCCCTTCCTCCCAAAATCCTGGCAAATGATTCATCAACAAGATCTGACATTTTTTTCATTGCAATTCTGCATATGAAAATGTTAGTTTCAGAATCAGAAAATGGAAAAGAATAAATGAAAAATTTTGCCCAGATATAGGATTTGATTCGGCTCTCGCTCACAGGAAAATCATGAGTAAATCCACTGCGGTCAGTAGTTACACTGCTGTAAAACTGGTGTAGTAAATGAAATCAGATACATGCCTGAGACTCATTGCTTAGTATAAGTGAGGTAGGGGCAACGGTGGCCAGGTCAGCCCCAGGTGTTTTACCGCAATGTAGACATACCCTAAGTTTCCCTACTCCACCTTGCCCAAATTGCTCAACTATGAATAGGAGGGACAGATCACCTTTAGATCTACTTGACATCTCTGCTGAAACAGCCATCAAGGGTTAGTACCAAGTACAACATGGATATTTTCTCGCTATGGAGCAGACTGAAGCCATTCATATATTTTACACCGGCCACTGAAAAGCCATCTCATACAAATGACTTTTGGTCTCTGCCAGCCTGGGCAACATTCAGAGTAGTCACCTAGAGGTCAAAATCTCTATATCCATTTCCAATTCCAAGAGCAAAAATGTCCCATTTGTGATGAGCTAATTTAGTTAGTTGTCCATTGAGCTGAGGTGCATCATTTGTATTTAGCAACATCAGTTCAAGTCTTCTCAAAGTGAATTTTTAATACACTTATTTGACAGGTGCATCTATAGGCAAATATTTTACATATGTTTGAGAAACAAATAGAGAACACAAGGGCCTCTCAGAAATGGGGGGGCAAGATACAAAAATATTGTCTTCTGAGAAGGGAATAAAGAAATCAGGCTTATTTTCACATCACAAGCATGACAGAAATTGCCAGTGCAAGGGGCGCCCATGGCCTGGTGTTCAGGAGTGCTGCGTATCTACAGCACCTATTTACAGCAGCCTAGAATCTCTGTCCAGAGTGTATGTCATGCCGTGACCATAGAGCCCAATTCTCTTTCCACATACACTGGTGTTAATCAAAGTTAACTCCATAACATTAAATGTGGGTACACCAGAGTAAAATTGATGTGACAATCAAACTAGATCCAATGAACTAACTAAGAAGTTATATGTAATTGTACTTATAATTGTGAAGGTTTTTTTTAAAAAAGAAAATACACTAAGCAAGTCCACCTGAAGGGACTGTTTAAAAAGGCCTCTTGATTCAAGAGATATGTGACCAAATGTGCCCCCTGTATTCTTACCCTACACACCATTGTAATAATATCTGTACAAAATATGCCTGTGCGGTCTCATTTGAAAATGTATAACTTGCTGGTCAATATTATCTTGGTGAAATGTATGTAGCAGTACTATATGTAAAGTCGTGAATTCCCTCTGGATGATGTTGGTAGCATATCTTCAAACCCACAGAGCCGTGGTTAGGAAGGAGTAGTTAAACAGGTCTATATTTAACAAAGGATTATATGTTGGCCTAAATTTATATATAAGTAGTAAACAGGGTCCTTGAAACAGCAAGAGAGAAACAAGGCAAATCTTCATTTCAGCATATACTGGGAAGAGGAATGAGCATGAGCCCACCTTCACCATCAAACTCACCACTGTTTGAATAAACTTTGCTTTGAAGGGTAATCCTCAGAAGAATCCACTTCAAAGGGGGACTGGACTATAAAAGTGAGAGGCAAAAACATCTCAGGAGTTCTCTACCTCTTGTTCTTTCACCTAAGACAACAAAGGAGCCAATCCTTTGGTCTTTGGGGGCAAAACCTGACTTGAGAATTTGGTCAATTATGTTGCTGGGGACATGTGCTAAGGGTTTTACCTTAAACCAACTCTTGCTTGTTAAGTCTTAGCTCTTAGGAAGTGTTTTATCTTTAATTCCTCTTGTCCTCACTTAAAATATTTTTGTAGTTACATAAACTTGTTTTCTTCTTTAATCAAAACAAATCCAGCATTGTATTTAAACTGAATTGTTTGGTAACTCCAGTTAAGGTAGCAAATTATTGTATATTGACACCTTCCAGGGGCAATGGACCTCTAATATTGAAACTATCCAGGAGAGGACTGGACAGTGCAGAGCACATATTTTAGAGGAAAATCTGGGACTGGGAATTTTTTGGAGTCACCTTGCAAATAGAGTTGATACCAGGCTGCATCAACATACAGACACTCAGAACTGCATGCTGTTTGGCTGTTTCCGAGGAACCCAGGTTGGGAACGACAGCAGCAAGTCATTGTGAGGCACCAAAGGTTGCAGGGCAGGTAGTGACACAACCCTTCACTAGTCTGGATTGCACTAGTCTGGAATGTGATATGCACCTTTCATGAAATACGTGCCCACATGTGATGAGCAGTTTAAATGGAGCAGAAATAATTCATAACTAGAGCTTCCTGAAACACTCTAAAAAAACCCCAAACCCTGAACATAAAGGAAACTTTATTTCATATTGTGTCAATCAGCATGGTATCTGATCACCAGGGTTTTCCTGATTTTGTGTTTCAGTACAAACTTGCAACTCTGATTTGTTCACTAAAGTTTGTGAGCCTTTTGGTAAGCCAGACACAGTGCCTCACAAACTTGAGCCAAAACCAAAAATGGTTTTGCATCACAATCATGGGATTTTCACAGTTTTGCATGGTTTTAACATGAAGCCAGGTAAAACACAGCTGAAAACTGAGTTTTGCTTTACAGCTGTTTGTTCAAAGTGAAACAGAGGGAAGAGGAGGAAGATGTGAACCCAGATGGTTTAAATCAGAGAATATGTCTGCACAAACCCTTGAAGTGTTAATGTTCCAAGTTTTCCACAGCTCTGTTAAGCTCCTCTTTAAAAAAGTTCTTTTCCCTTTTGTTCCAGTCATTGCAATTCAAGCCACAAACTTTAGTGAATCTTCAACTCAGTTTAAAATAAAAAAAAAAACCCGCAGTTCTTAACTTTCAAATACCAGTGTCTGCATTCAGACCCTACCAGCAATAAGATCAAGAGCTTTCTTTCTCCTGGCAGACTTATACAGAAAAGGCTGTGGGTTGTGGCGAGGGATTCAGAATGTGGGAGGGGGCTGCGGGTTGAGACAGGGGGTTGGGAGAGGGTGAGGAGTCTGGATGGGGGTGCAGGCTCTGGGGTGCAGGATGGGGCTCCAGGTTGGGCTGGGGTAGGGGGTTGGGTCGTGGGCCTACCTCAGGCAGCTCCTAGTCAGCACTGCAGCAGGGCTAAGGCAGACCCCTGCCTGTCCTGGCACTGCACTGCACCCCAGAAGGAGCCAGCAGGTCTGGATCCTAGACGGGGAGGGCCAAGAAGCTCCAAGTGCTGCTCTCACCTGCAAACACCGCCTCCCACCCCGCTCCTATTGGGCGTGGTTCCTGGCCAATGGGAGTGTGGAGCCAGTGCTCAGAGTGGGGGTAGCACGTGGAGCCCTGCTGCAGTGCTGACTAAGAGCTGGACCTGCTGGCCGCTTCTGGGGTGCAGCTCGGTGCCAGGACAGGTAGGGACTAACTTGCCTTAGCCCCGCTGTGCTGCCAACCGGGCTTTTAGTCAGATGGATGCACAAGAGGACAGAAGAAAGATCACATGGGCAATCATAATAGTGACATTTCCTAACATTTTGTGTGTGTGCATGCATGCACACACACTTAAAAACAGTCTTGTACATTGGATGTATCCTGCAAGGTTTCCGTTTTCAGAAGCTGAAGTCAGAAAACCAGACTTTGGCAAGAATTATTCCATGTTTAAAGTAATGGGCTCATTTTTTAATCAAGCTGACTTCTGAAGAATTCATGAAATGCTTATCAAAATTTGATTATGTGCTTCATGAATCTCTCAGTTTAATACTTTTTTTAAAAAATGGGAGGCAATAAATACTGACTCCCTTTGATGAATCTGGTGCAGTGTAAATGGAATATACAGAGGTTATAGAATAGTGGCCTACAGGCAGGATGTGAGTGCTGAGCTGAAGGCTGAGCACTGTCTTTCTAAGCAGGACGCATTTATCCTCTGACAGCCTGTTGTATGAATTTAGGGGCTTGCAGCTGTGCTGCTGTCGTGCTTCAGCGAAGACACTACCTATGCCAATGGGAGAGGTTCTCTTGTAAGTGTAGGTACTCCACCTCCCTGAGAGGAGGCAGCTATTTCTATGGGAGAAACCATCCTGCCAAAAGAAAAAGAACTAGATAATTTCATGGAGGACAGATCCATCAATGGCTATTAGCCAAAATGGGCAGCAATGGTGTCCCTAGCCTCTGTTTGCAAGAAGCTGGGAATGGGCAACAGGGGATGGATCACTGGATGATTACCTGTTCTGTTCATTCCCTCTTGGGCACTGGGAATTTGCCACTGTCAGAAGTCAGGATACTGGACTAGATGGACCTTTGGTCTGACCCAGTATGGCCACTCTTATGTTCTTATGACATAGCAAGACTGGGAGTTAGTCGGTAAAATTGCATTGCTCAGAGATGTGGATTTTCCACTCTCCAGAGCGACATAATTATACCAACATATGTTGCTAGTGTAAACAAAGCATAGTTCTGGTAAAGAGGTGCCACATTTGCCAGTCCCAGAGACTGAAATGCCAGAAAAGCTTCTCCATGCTACAGCCCTAAATCAGGTGAATCAATCAGGAGGAAATACATACAGAATATTTAAACCCATGATTTAGCAAAGAAAAAGCCTCCAGGGATGAAAGGTGGGACAGCTACAATGCCTAATTAATTCTTAGCTTCTCTGCTAAAGGGAATGGTGGAAGACCAGCTTTGAGAATACATGAGAACAGCACTATGTTGAAGGGACATTATCAGAATTTTTAAAATGGGGGGAAAACAGCTATTCTACTCCATTCAGGTTCACGGTAGTATCTGAGCACCTTCCAGGAGTCCATTAAATGAAGTGACTAACATCTGTCATACATCCTTTCTACCACCCTTAACCCTCCCACCCCCTCAAAAAAATATTCTATTGATGGAGTTGCGCTGAATTCAATGAGTTTTGCTGGAGTTAAGGAGTTAGGATTTGATTCACCATGGGCTGGCTCCCTTAAAATTCAGCCATAATCACCACGTGCTGTCATTATAATCAATGTCCATAGAGTAACCTTTTAATAATTATCAAAATATTTGGTTCCTAGTGGTCACATAAAAGAGCTTCAAGGAGTTATCATCGTAAGGTTTTGCTCTCCCATTGCAAGAAAATAGTAATTCTTATTTCCTGTTGTGGGGGCAATGCAATAAACTGATTTGTGTTTAGCATGTCCTGTGACAACAGGCAGGGTCACATCCACATATGCAGTGGTCACTTCCAAATTGTACAATTCACAGTATAATTTGCTCATTTGTGAGAATAAACATTGGAAATATTTCCACGTTGCTACTGAAAACAGATGGTCTACTAAACCAGGGTTCTCAGACTTCTGCACAGCATGGACCATATCTCAAAAGAGATTTTATCACACACAACAACATCTCCTTCCAATCACAACTACACGAAACACTCCCCATCCCATTCGCACCCAATAAAATCCCTGTGGCAACTAAAACAATTGCTTACATGGAAAAGTTTTTCATGCATTTATCCTACAGTGTAGTTTAGCAGCTAAAAATGAGGAGTGTCACTATGTGATCTATCCACTCTCTATAGACCAGTGCCTCTCAACCTTTGCATATCGCCAAGTTACAACTCACTTAAAAACTACTTGCTTACACAATCAGACATAAAAATACAAAAAAGTGTCACAGCACATTACTGAAAAAATACTTACTTTCTCATTTTTACCATATAATTATAAAATAAATCAATTGGAATATAAATATTATACTTACATTTCAGTGTACAGTATATAGAGTAGCATATAAATCATTGTTTGTATGAAATTTTAGTTTGTACTGACTTCGCTAGTGCTTTTTATGTAGCCTGTTGTAAAAAAGTAGGCAAATACCTAGATGAGTTGATGTACACCCAGAAGACCACTGCGTACTCCCAGAGGTACACATACCCCTCATTGAGAATCACTGCTATAGACTACCAACAAGAGTTTAAAGGAAAGCCAATGGCCCACAGAACAAACAACAGAGAACATCTGTACTGAAGTATTCAGTTAGGCTCCAAGGTCTAACATAATTACACTTAACAGAGTATTGCCTATGTTACTGATTGCTTTTTGAAGCGTGTACTACGTACAGTAACTGAGGCCACATCAAGAATCTTGTGGAATTCTACAGCTGAATTTAATAAGTAGTATGGAATGAATACTCCACACCATGTTGAACTTTGCTTTTCTTCTTCAAATGAAGTCCACTGTTTATAAATAAGATCTAAATCCCTCCTGGGGTTAATCCAATAACCACAAAATGCAAACCCAAAGGAGAGAGCACCTTCAAAGCTGATATTTGCTCAAAACCTGCAGCCGTTGCCATAGAAATCATATTCTTTTGATCCATAAATATAGATAAAATAGCAGGAACATCTGAAGTAGGACCAGTCAATGTGGAATTGGAAAATAAACTGGAAGTGACAATGGTGAAAGGGAAAGGATTCTGAAACTTCCCAATACATAAAATTTAACCCCAGCACTTTGCTTTTCCCCCTATTAAAGTCCATGTTTAATAAAATTTGCTTGCTGCTGTTCAGAACGGAATACACTAGAGTGAAAAGCAGCTTAAAAAACTCCACAGAGACCAGAAATCAAACAGAAAGTATGTTGTATATTCCACAAAATAATCCTACATTAAGAGAGTATTGATATTTTACAATTAATTGAAAAATCATTGAGACTCCAATTCAGCAAGACGCTTAAACATCATGCCTAAATAAATGTTTGTGAATAGTTCCCATGAAGTCATTAGCAACGATGAAGTCAATGGGACTAAACAACAAAGATAAGGTTATCTCTTAACTGTGCCTCTTTTGGATGTACGCATCACAGCACAGTCATTTATACATGGTTACATACTATTCCTATGATGTAGTAGAATATATATATATTTTTATACAAGCTTAGACATGTTTA
This sequence comes from Eretmochelys imbricata, assembly GCF_965152235.1. Taxonomy (NCBI): domain Eukaryota; kingdom Metazoa; phylum Chordata; order Testudines; family Cheloniidae; genus Eretmochelys; species Eretmochelys imbricata. Next base: position 68,023,096 of record NC_135579.1, on the reverse strand, counting down.
GAGTCTTCTAATATTTGTTTTTTCTTTCATCCTAAGGAAAGTCTAAGGGTGGTGTCCAGAACATGCATGCAAACTGGGGAAATGTCTGGGAAGTAATCAAAACCCCAGGTGAATACTTGATTTACCAAGCCTACACCAAGAATATGTAGCTGACTGATACACTAGAAGCTTGACGTGGTACCAACACGACTGGCCGTCCATGAACATTTAAAATAGGCATATCAGATGTGAAAATGGCAAAGCATCCCAAAGCATTCTTACAGAACTGGATCCCACAGACTTTGAAAGTTTACTTCTCAAACGATCCTATTTATGCCAAATCACAAGAATGCCATCCATGAACGCAAACTCATTTTAATATTAATCAAACTACAAGACAAGGAATGTATTTTAGCAGAAGCAAAAATCTTGAAAAACATCTTTTAGATGACTCAAAGTTTTTTGGTTTTTTTCCCCTTAGTCTGAGCCACAGTAGCCAAACGCTAGGGGTATGTCTACACTGCAATGTAAAGCCAGGCTTAGTAGAACTTGAGTTAGCAGACCCTGGGCTTAATGCAGGGATTGAGCATCTACAATCATTTGTAACCCCAGGTTAGGAATTGATGAGCCCTGGGTCCTAATCGGGGGCTTCAGTGTCTACACTGCATTATGTGGGCTGGACCTAGGATGACCAGATAGCTAGTATGAAAAATCAGGACAGGCGGTGGGGGATAATAGGAGCCCGTATAAAAAAAACCTCCAAATATCAGGACTGTCCCTATAAAATCAGGACATTTGGTCACCCTAGCTGGACCCCAATCACCCATATCCCAGATTTCCTAGTGCCCTCCCAAAATGTGGTCTCTCTAGCCGTTTGTTCATGGTGCAGCGGGAAAACTTGACTGTCTACCTAACTTGACTGTCCAGAGGACAAAATGTCAGCCTATGGGACTGCGGAATTCTTTTTGACAGACTCACAGAGCATGGGTCCAGTGCGCTGCCTCTAGATTGCAGAGCAATAGAGCTTGAACCCTGGCCCTAGCTTGACTCAGGCTCAGACTCTCCATCCCTGTGGACCATGGGACCCTAGGTCAGCGTGATTTGAGTGTAGAGGAAAGGGGGTTAGGCCTGAGCCTGAGTTCAAGCCCTGGGATTGTATTGCAGTGTATACATGCCGTAGAGTGCCAATTCAAAAAGCTTTCAATAAGACAGACTTTACAGCAGCTGTCCTTTTCCCAACAAAGTTCCTAATATTACATTGGATGCATCAGCGGCCACCCTCAGAATACAGGACATCCCCTCAGATGCATAAAGTTCCAGAATGGCATAGTGTCCCTCACCAGGGTGATCTCAAATGAAGTGTGTGTGCAAGGTCACACTGGCAGGAGCAAGGCAGCACCCTTCTTGCATCAACAGGGTTGCCAAGCACCTAGTTTTTTTACCAGAACGCCTGGTCGAAAAGGGACCCTGGTGGCTCCAGTCAGCACTGGTGACCAGGCCATTAAAATTCCAATCAGCGGCACAGCACGACCACGCTCCCTGCCTGCCCTGGTTCCACACAGCTCCGGGAAATGGTCACCATGTCCAGCTCCTAGGTGCATGGGCGGCCAGGGGGGATCCACACATTGCCCCCACCATGAGCACCAACTCCGCAGCTCCCGTTGGCCAGGAACCATGGCCAATGGGCACTGCGGGGACAGTGCCTGCAAACACGGGCAGCGCGCAGAGCCCCCTTCCCCCTCCACTTAGGAGCCAGACATGGTGGCCGCTTCTGGGAGCGGCATGGAGCCAGGGAGCCTGCTTTAGCCCTGTGGTGCCACCAACCGGGAGCTGCCTGAGGAGCTCCTGGCTGGAGCCCACACCCCAACCCCCTGCATCAACCCTGAAACCGCTCCCACACTTCAAACCCCTTGGCCCCAGCCTGGAGCTCCCTCCTGCACCCCAAACCCCTCCTCCCCAGCCCCACCCCAGAGTCCACACCCCAGTCAGAGCCCTTCCCCCCACATCCCAACCCCCTGGCCCAGCCCGGACCCCCCTCCTGGACCCTGAACCCCTCATTTCTGGCCCCACCCCAGAGCCTGCACCCCCAGCTGGAGCCCTCTCCTCCTCTCATACCCTTACCCCCTGCTCCAGCCCACTGAAAGTGAGTGAGGGTGGGGGAAAGCAAGCAACGGAGGGAGGGGAGATGGAGTGAGTGGGGGCAGGGCCTCGGAGAAGGGGTGGGGCCTCGTGAAGGGGGTGGGGTAAGGATGTTCTGTTTGTGCGATTAGAAACTTGGCAACCCTAATGATGATACAGGACAAAACCACATCCAGTTCTATATCAGTATGGGCCAGGGACAAACCTTACAAAAATAGGACTGTCCAGGTTAAAAACAAATCAATGGCCTGCCTAACATTACATGATGACTGAGAATACTTGGTCTGGGACAAGGATTCAATCACTTAGCATACAATAAACTGAAACAATCTTCAAGCAATTGACCCTGGGTGTGGGCTCACCAGAGCCTAAAAGATTGACATAATTACCACAAGCATCCTCAAAGAAGAAATGTATAACCCTCATAAGAGATAAGTGCTTTCAGTAACTCAAGTTCTGATTTCTTCTTACTAATTTGTTAGCTGTGCTATTTTCAAACCTTTTAATGAATGTGATGAAGCTTTGAGCTAATCCAGCATGGTGATTTTACAGTAATGTTCCTTTCTTTATTCTGAAAGACACCTTTTTGGGGGTGGGGTGCGGAGAGGGGGAAGGCTAGTTAATTCACAATAGTGCCTAGTAGTTCTCCTAAACCTGAGACTAGCATGTTTAAACTTTCTAACCACTATCCCCTCAAATAGAATACAGATGTGTTAAACATTTAATACCATTATTTAATATTTCATAATTATATTACAATTGGGCTTGGATGCCCCTATCAGGATCAAGACTCCACTGTGATGGGCACTATGACATCCTTACAAAGACCAGTGGCTCCTGGTCACTGACCCTGCAGTGAAGCACTTAGAGTCAAGAGTGGCAGGGGAAAGAGGGATACAATCAAATACACACAACATTAGTACACTTGCATACATTTTCAGACTTCTTTTCAAAATCAGATAGATAAACTGGCAACTAACCTCCCCCTGCCTCTCAAGTCATTGAAAACTGACTCGTTTCCTTATAGGCGTCACAAAATCATTGGGTCTTGAGGAGCAATTTGAAAGACATAGTCGGTTGCAGTCTTACAAATCAGTTAAATGGAAAGGGTTCCATGCACTGGGTAGGACAGAAAGAGGCATGAACATTTTGCAAAGCTGACAAAGGCTGGCATAGCAGAGGAAGCAGGGGTGATGTGGTGACAGACTACGGCAGACAATAGGGAGTCACAAGCTGAATTTTGTATCTATACCAAACAGCAATATGCTGACTAACACGGCTACCACTCTGAAACCTAGATATATACATTTATGATTTTTATGACATATCTGAACTGTTATACATTATAGATATAAATAATTTGTTCTAGTGGTTTTGAAGCAAACATTTTCCAAAGGGTTGCTTAGTTAACATGCTCAGATGTTTATGATGCTAAAAGTGTATTGGAGGTCAGTCAGAAGATTAAAGGGTCATCTCAGAAACGTTATGAGAGGATCACTGAAACAAATGGCCATGCCTGCAAGACTATAATGATGCAATCAAATGGGAGCTATATACAAGTTAGAGGCTAAGATGAAGCAGCTCTACAATAGTTGCAAGATGACCTAAGAATTTTATGTGGTTTAGACAAAGATCTGGTTTTCCTATAAATACAAAGTACTTCTTGGAATGACAGAGCTTGTCTGATGCACAGACCTATATCTCTGGTCTAACAAGCTTGTCTAAAGAAACACAGTTTTGGGCCTCCATCCAGCAAACACTACACATGGGAACACAATGGGAATTACTCGTGTGCAAGTGTTTGCAGGATTGGGACCTTATGCCGCACCTCATCCGTAGCCATTGTGGCTTCACCTCCGACTGTAATGTCAAAACTTATACTGACAGATTTTCAGGGCTTTAACGGTCTTTTATTTGACGGTAAAGTGCTATGCACAAATATGGTGCTGGACAAATGATCAATAATCTGCTTGGTACATCAATGAACGTTCATGCATGTTGGCTTTTCATATTCTTGACATTTGTTGTCAAAGAGAAAATATTTAAAATAAAATATTTTAAAAAGAATGGTGCCTCAGCGGCTCTTGATGCATGTATTATCTCCCTGCTACACATCCCTGGCAAGTGTTTTTGTTTTGTTTTGTTTTTAATAAAGTGTTTGAATAAGCTATATTTTTTGTGCAGCTGAAGAACTCCAGATTATCTCCATTTTATTAGCATTGTGTGAATATTCTGTAAACAGGCTTCTGCCTTTTTTTCTCTAATGAAAATTAAGGCCAAATGCAGCCTGGAGTAAGCAGGCCACGTTACTATGGTGGTGTAAATTAAAGGTGGTGTAAATTAAAATGGGTGCAGATGGCAAGATAGCATAAGGGCTTGTCTTACACAGACACTTAATTCATTGGAATCTGGGGTATAAATCTATCCCACATTAGCCTGGCGCACACTAAGTATCTGCCTGGACCCTGCTGCTCTGTATTAACAGGTCCCTAGTGAGCTCTGATCTACAGCACTTGAAAAGAGGAGTAGTTCCAAAGTGTACTAGGGAATTGTTAGCAAGCAGCAGCAGGGTCCACTCAGATACTTAGTGTGCGGCAGGCTAATGCAGGGTAGATTTGCACCCAAGATTACCACAAATTAAATGTTCATGTAGACATGCCTTAATTTATACTGATTTCTAAGTTACATGCCAAAGGAATACACAAGATTCTTACAGGAAAAGTAACTAGGAGGAAGTTGCAAAATAAAGCAGGGCCTCCCCTACCACTTTAGCTTACGCTCACAGCATTTCCAACATTCCCATGGCCAAATTCAGTCCCAGGAACAAGCAGGATAAATGCCCATTGACTCCAATGGAAGCTGCAAGTGCTTTTGCCAAGGTCTGACTTTGGTCCACAGAAAATACCAAATCGGTATAAATTAGACTTTTGCACATCCCTGGGCCTGATTCTCCTTTGTTTTACACCTGTGTAAATTGGGGTGACGCTGACAACTATTTCCCAATGGTGTGCTGTTGTCTCAAGCTCCTTGTCATTCCTTTCAATGCTCCCCATTACACCTGTTCTCTTCTATTGTTGAAAACACCGTCCTTGTCTCCCATGCCTGCAAATGTGGGATCATCTTTGACTCCTTCCTCTCTTCTGCCCACATGCAGACAACAACTAAATCTTGCCTCTGCTTCCTTCATAACATCTAAAATCCAACCCCTTCCTGTCCATTCCCATGGCCAAATCATCTGTTCACCCATAACAATTACTGCAATATCTTCCTCTCAGGTTTTTCGACAACAACCTACGCCTCTCCTCCAGCTAGTCCAAAGTGCTGCTGCCAAGAACATCTTTCTTGTCATTTGACTTCACCATGTCATTCCCTCTGAAAGGCTAAACTGAATCTAATCTCAAACTCAATTTCTTTGTTCCTGGTTTCAGAGCCCTTCGTTACTCAGACTTGATCTACATCTCTGATCTCATCCGCTTTTGCATTCTGCCACCTCTTCTGCTCTGCCAATAACATGATCCCAGAAACCCCATTTGTAACCCTCTCACACAAATGTGTCTGTGCTGACCTCATGGAATGGTCTCCCGAAGCCTATTTGCCAAGCCTCCCCTTGTTATATTCACTGCACACATACCAGGGGATGGTCCAGACTCTTTCTTTATTCTGTGGAGTATACTTAAGAACATCAATCAGTCACGGCAAAGTCCATGTACCTGAAGAGTACACAGAAAGAGGGGTTATATTTGGCTGTGAACTCGGGTGTCTGACCCCACCTCATTAAGGGCCTGATCCTGTTCCCACTGAAAGTTAATGGAAATTTTTCCACTGATTTCAATGGGACTAGAACTAGGCCCCAAGAGAGAAGAGTTGGCAGTGGTGCAGAGGCAGAGGAAAATAGCCTCAGGAACTTTTTCCAGGACTGTTAAATTCATACCCTGCTGATTGCTGTTGGCGAGGCAAAGCCAAAGATTCCAACCTTTCCATTGCTGGCAGGAACAGCATCAGCATCAGCTGTTTTGCAAACAGTAGGCCAATGTCTGCCCAATTCTGGGGTTTCTTTTATTTATGAATTCATGGCTTATAGTAACGTGGAGTGTTAGGCCAAATTCTGCCTTGATTAGCCCTCCACGATACCTCAGTCATTTCAATGCGAAGTTTCCTCTCTGCAGCTGGGATGCTCATAATAGAATAAGTATATCCCTTCCCCCATTAAGTAATCCTTGCCCTACTTCTAGGACTGTGAAAGGAATAACATTAAAATAAAATGCTAGCCCAGCACAGCAAAACTGTGAATAAGAGCACAGTGTAATCCCGCATCCCCACAGCAGAAGTACACACAGAATAACTTCGCAAACAAGCCTCTATACAGGAAAAGATTTAATATACATTCTGACTAGAGTTCCTATCAGATGGAATGCTCCCTCTATTTGATAGTTACACTCACTCACCAGATTTAAAAAAGAAACCATCATATAAAATGACAGTTGGATACAATCAAAGACCTGATAGCTATTTTTTCCTCCAATGCCTAAGTGCATCCAAACTGAAATTGGCAATATATATATATTTTTAGACAAAAACATTTTGAAACAGACTAGTCAGATTTATCATTCAGTTCTTCAGGTTTAGTGTGGCACTGACAAGAATAAATTATAAAAACAGAAAAAAATTAGATTGAAATATATAGAACACATGATCCAGTAGGGCCCCCATATTACAATAAAATCACAACAAAAGGGAATCTATTTGTAGTGAACACAGCTATAGTGAACCTTCAGTGAAGAAGACTTGAAGACCGATGTTTCTTCATTGTTATTGTAATATGTACATCTTTTATAACAACCCTCCTCTTATATAGTGAAATTTCTCTGTAGGAAAAAAATGGCCATTGCCATTGGGCTTGATCCAATGCTCATAGCAGTCAACAGAACGACTTTGATGATGGGCTCCAGTGGAATAAGACTTAGAAGAGGTTTCCACTGTCTATGAGATACCAAGGAGTTTGCAGTTATTAACTTTCCATAATTTAATCCTCAAATCAGCATTATTTGTTACTTCATGTACACATCAGACTATTATTTCAGCCATTTCTGATAAATACATGAAAAGATTCTCACTAATTGATTTTGATTCAAGTTAGGAATTTTTCGGCTTACTTACTGGTCCCAACTGAGGGGGAGTAGTTCCATACAGTACCTGCACCTTCACAAATGAGCAAAAATAATCTCAATAAACAAAGGAACATGTAACATAAAAGTAGGCATGATTTAATTAAAAACTATGAACTTTTTAGCAAATTGCATTGTTTTAAGTTCCTCATGCTTCATCAACTATTTTCCTTTCTTTACAATGCCTAGTTACAAAATGTTTGCACATTGTTTTGCATTATATTGGTTTAAAAAACCGAAAACCCTAAAAAAAAACTTAAGTAGGTCACTTATACCATTCCCAAGTTTTATAGTTTATAAAATAAAAACTTTACCACACTAACTGTTATAAAAAAATTACAAGCGTATGGATGTTTGAAAGGTTTGTTTACTTTTCATAACACTCTGGAGGGGCAGTTAAAATAAGAGATTTAAATTTGTTAAGTAAATCTCTGTTTTGATTGAGCTTCATTAAATGATTTATCATATTAGTCATAAACATTCAGAGCATACACTATAATGGCTCCTTGGGAGCTATAGTGGGATATGCCGAGAATGCATAACAGCGGCAGGGAAACCATTATCTTACAAGTTCTTAACCAGCCGGAGTGAGTCTCTTTTAATTTCCCTCACTCTTTTTTAAATTGTTTCACAAAAACACAAAGCAACCATATCACAAAACAGTATGTTAAAATAACAGGTAGTGTCTGATCTGACCTACAACATCCAACAGCAAAGAAGTTCAGACTGTTAAATGCAAGACTTTCCTTATTCCCTGTCTGTTACTCCTTGGTACTGACAGAGCCTCCAGTCTGGGGATGATAATACATGCAAACCACAATCGACAACAGAATGAGTCAAGGATAGAGCTTCCCTGCCTGAACTCTGTATTCCTTTGTTCTTTTTGGTCAGGTTTGGAATGGGTTACAGCATTCTGTAAAACTAACTTAAGTTCAGGAACCATTTTCCTTAAGTACTTTAAACTATATTCTGCCTGACCTGAATAAGAGTGATACGAGTGGGTTGGCCTGTATTCCATGTGCCATTTTTCCCCATTAGAATTGCTCTCCCCTCATTTTCTGTCACAATCTATTTTATTTTCACTCTGTCCTCTCTCTGCTATTTTTCTTGCCTTATTTTTCCAGTATATGTTTTCCCTGTTTTTAAAGTCTCTCCTAAATGGAATTGAACCTTCTGCCTCAAATGTTATCAGGAGTTTGTCCGTTTAAAACAAAAACAAACAAAACTCCTCTTCTTCCACAAACTCGCAAGAGCTGAAAGTAGCAGTTAATTCTAAGCAGCTAACTGAGAAAATGAGTTCCAGGTGTTGATCCCCCAGTTTGTTTTGCCCTCTTTGTACCCGCTTTTGGCCCAGGGAGGATGGATTCTAGCAGCAAGGATTTCTTTTTGCACAGGGGAGCCCCAGGCTGGCATAAAGCTTCTGTTCCAACCATGCCAACATCCAGCTTGGGAGAAGGAAGAGTAGTGGAGCAGAGTTCTATCATTTCTCTCCTCCGCTGGTGTAAATTAGAGCAGGTCTCCTGGGAGCAGAGAACTGTAAGTGGCTCCATATGTACCCATGCTTTCCACTGCGTCTGAGCAGATTTCTGATACAGTGGAGAACTGAGTCTTGAATTCACCAAAACTTAATTTCAAAGATTACATTCATTTTATCCACTAAGGAAACACAATCACACCATGTTTCCCAGAAGAAGAGTCCAGTCAAGACTCACCAACACAGCTTAAACTTCAAAGACTGAATACTTGTAAGGAATCTACAGAGCAACAACTACTATCAGAAATTATTCAATAACTTAACACACATTCATTTGAGAAAACATTAAGCTCTTCACAGAAAACTTATGAATGGGAAAAGAGGTGAAATTCTTCATGTACGTTATTGAACAAATAATTTTTAACAGATAAGCCCTCATAAGTGTCATAGTTGGGATTCAAACCTCAACAAGTCACAACACATTAATATAAATGGAAACACTTTATGTCTTTTGAATATCTGAAAATGTAACCTTGTATATCCTTAGGGTACCTGAACCACTGAACTTTCACACTTTTAAGAATAAGACACTGTTAGACAGAGGTGCAGAAGCACTGTCATTTATACACAGTGGGTGAAACCCACACCATCCACAAAGCCTAAATTGTTTGCAGTCTATAAGCACGGAGAAGCTGGAGAGGTGAAATCTTGTCCCTTCTACCTGGGATTAATGCACAAAACTACTCTTTCCCAGCGCAGAATTTCTATTCCACCACCTATAGGCTAGAAATGTCATTACAGTCCCTCCAAGCCAGGACAGGGGGCGTTGTGTTTAGATGGACCACCCTCCTTGCCATGTTCCATCCTACTCTATAATGGGCTGGTGCAAGAATTGGTTCCTTAACTCATGGGAGGCACCTGAGCAGCACCACTGCACAGGGGATGAACTCACAGTTCCCTTACACAAGCACTACCAAACCCTCTGCATCATGGAAGAATTTCACCCAGTAAGATTCACAGTTTAAAGATCCAGATCATAGCCCATTATTCTGGTAAATACTGGTAAGAGCCATCCTTGAAACAACAGACTTGGATCCATTCCTAGTCTCTTGCTTCCTGTACTGGCAGGTATGGAATGTTGTGGAGGCAGCATGGGTTCCAGGGGTGAGAAAATGCCACCTAGGGTAACCATCTGGCCAGTATTTGACTGGCCTGGCCAGTATAATGGATTTGCGAGTTGCTAGAAAAATAGTTTAATCAGCCGGGTGTTTTTATGTGGGTCTAAAGATATGCATTATCATCATCACAATGCACTGGGATATCTAATGTTAAAAGTTTCTGTGTCCAGTGAAAGATGCTATGCTGTTCCTGTTTCTGCAGTTTAAGCAATAACAGATCAAAACTGCTGAAAATACAACAGCTGTCTGCCCACCAACACGCAAGCGCACCGCACATGTAAGAGAGAGGGTTTGAGTCACGCAAGAGTGAGGAGACGTGCAATGTTATCAGTCTTACCTACATGAGTTCTCTCTCCAGATGTTTTAAGTCACTGTTGAAGGAGGGGTATTGAGGAGTTGCCTTGTGGATGGGATTTCAGTGGGCTTGCCTTGTGGTGGGGGGTGCTAGTTTTTTGCATTTCAAAAGTGGTAACCCTACCGTCACTTCATCTGGCTAATTACAAATATTGATAGTTTGAAAGGAAGTTTTGTGTAATGTTCCTTGAACAGAAGGGTGATGGTGGCTATAGGAGAAGTCCTTGGAAAAGAGTGCTGTGGTAGCTAAACGTATAAAATTGTGATGTCTTATTTTCTGTATGTGCAGAGTTCAGCACATTGTGTACTCACTTCATGGAGGCTTCACCTTTACCCTCTTACTCTGCTGTATTTTATATCAACTGCATCCATTTGCTCGTGTACGTAGAAATATAGTGGTGTAACAAAGAAATTAGAATGGAATCTCTTAAGGCTCGAAGAACACCATCCCTGTACCCCAGCATAAAAACAGGCAAGCACATTTATTTCAAAGTAGATACAACAAAATCATCCCAAAAAGAAACCTTGTATGTCAGGATTCTGCCCTCATTGAATCTTAACAGATGACTTTTAAACTTCATAAATCTGAGATTTATATTTTGTACTACAGATGCACCCTTTCATAGCAACAACAACAAGCACTGCTGTTTATTCATGCCAATAAGAGACATAACAATTATGATCTAAAAATACTAGTTACTGCTGTAACTTAAGAACAATTATTTGCACATATATTGTATAGTACAATTCAATATAAGCCAACTTTGAAATTCCTAGTCTTTATTTTGCTGTGGTTTCTCTCATACTAAAGTTTTCCAGCCCTCATGTAAACCACAGATCAGATATTCATTCTGGGTTGAATAGTTCCCTAATCACTCTATTTGCATTTTCTTGTAAATAAACCATGAAACCCTTGCTCAGTGACTGGGGCATTAATCTCCCAATAATCTGGCCTGAAACCATATCTTTAGTATTTAAAAAGAACACAGAAATTCTCCTGCGGGCCCTTATCTTAATTTTTTTATCAATACATGCAATGTTTGTGAAATGTAGGAGATCGACACTTTGTGAAACAACTGCTTTAATAGTACCTTACACTCCTCTGACTTTTTTTTCTTTACTTCAAACCTTGTTCATTCAACTGAATGCTCATTCTCCTGTACTTTTCGTTCCAGGTAAATTCAGAAGAAATTTTATTTGATGAAGCAATATGGCCTCAACAAACTCTCTGCAATTATGAAAACACACACAAATGTTTTGACTGATTAAATGAATACAGTACATTTCAGGCGTTCCAGTTATTCAGAAGTTTCTGGGACACTAGGCCATCATACAAAAATCCAGGACTGTCCCCAGAAAACCAATTAATATAATCAAGTTAGTCATGAGAAGGTAATAATGTTTCCTTCACTACTGAATTATTGCAGTCATACAAGCATTCCAGAGGTGAAAGACTCCTTAGCCAATTAACAATTTCCTAAAGCCAAGGGGAATACACAGTTGGAGACTTATTTTCAGAAAGTGCTGTGTGCTCACCTTCTGAAAATTGGGCCCCCATTAAGGGGTCAAGTTGGGCACGTAAAAATCACTTGTCCCTTTTCAAATTGATTAAAGCCATCCAGTCACTGGATTTAAACATTTCTAAAGCTGTTAGTGAAATCCCCAAATTGTGTTCAAATACAGACTAGTTCCTGGCTTAAAAGTAACTTATTTTGAATTTTCATGGCAGTAAATTATAGCATGGGTGCTGACGCAATCAAGTAACGTTTCAGAAATTAAAATTTCATAAGGACAGTTAACATTCAATCAGAGAGAATCTGATGTGATGATCCGTATTTATCCTGGTTGGAAATGTAATTAGCTGAATCAAAACTAATAATCAAGGCCATTCATAAATTGCATTTAGATATTTAAGCCAATTTTGTTTCATATCTTCCAAAATAACTACTTTCATTCCCTCAAGTTCTTCATTTCACATGATTCAGATGCAACCCCTGTAGGTTACAAATTTTGCATAATAAAACCATTACAGCTAAAAAAAACTTGGCCAAAGTAATGTGGCTTCAATTAGTCACAAATGGTAAGTATAGTAAATCAATGTTTAAATTAGGCAGGTATTTTGCTGCAAGACATTATATTACCTGTCTTGTGATAAGGGAACAAAGCAAACTAATTTGTCCCTTGCCACACTTATCGCCATTTCTAAGGGCACTGCCTGTTCAGACATTATTGATCTGTTATAACACAAACTTTTGTTCCAGAGCTGGGCATTTTTGAAAATCCAGTCATTTAAGTGCTGAAACATGAACTTAGAGAGCATAATTTTAAGCTTCCTACTTTTGAAAATCTTGGCCCATAAATTTAAAAGGGACATTAAAAGGAGAAAAAGTTACAGGTTTGTCTGCTCTTTTGGAGGAAATTTTAGGCCCTGATTCTGCAAATACCTCTGCCTGCACTTGCACAAAGGCCGTTACAATAGATCAGGGCCTTGGATATTAAACTGAATTTCCTCTGACTCGTTGAAAATACATTGACTATTCCCTTCAGTTTTATAGTGAATACTAATTGAGAACTTGGAACAGAATGTTATTGTATAATTTTGAGAGTTTTTCATTTTATGCATTTGTTGATTTTGAATGAAAAAAACCCCTATCTTATGGAATTTTATTAATATTTTTAATTCTTTCTTCCTTCAAATCATGTCTTCCAAATTATAGCCCCAATTCTGCAAACATTTATATATGTTCTTAGCCCATTCATATGCATTTTTAGGTCTGGGGTCTAAGGTATTATTATTTTTGTGATGTCCCAGCTAATGGTGAATTGTGGTGAAAAAAGCACTATTAACAGCCCATGGTGATATTTTTTTTTTAATTTGACTGTGGATATATGGATGGACCTACATTTGTAAGACAAATATTTTAGTTATTTTTTCAAAACTTAAATACACTTTTGAAAATGAAAAGCAGGCACTTGAAGATATTCTATCTTTTGCATCACAGTTGATCAGGTAAAAGTACAGATCCCTTCTGTGCAATTAAATTAGGATCACTAACCCACTGGGTTCAAAATAACTTTTTATTGAAAAAAATGTTGTCATTCCTACTTCTAGCCATGAACAAAAAAAGAGCTTGTGCCTACTAGTGTGGCTGGCGATAAATTTGCATCCAACAATTTAATGGACTGAAGGCCAAATATTTACTAGTATTCATGAGGGCAGGATAACATGAGACACTGAAATAGACCTGGGAACAGAGATGACTTATATTTGAGAAAAAAATGAGGGAAGTCTGAATTCTTGCAAACTAAACATCTCACAGAGCCAAAGCAAGAAATTTTCTCCATCCATCAGTTCAGTTTCCCAGCATCGCTATAGGAATGCATTAACGATCAGACCAGCAGAAGACAGCCCATGGTATTTTAGCTTCTGTCAAACAAGTCCTAGAAAACCTAACAAGGCATAAGGGATTCCAAACATCCACAGACCGGTTTCTTAATAGGAGAAGATTAATGACATGTAGTGAGAATGAAGACTGCACTACCTGGCAACAGGAAAGAAAGCAGTCATGAGTGACAGGATAGTAATTCATTGTAAAGAGGCAAGTTATTTCTGGGATCTTTGAGAGAGGTTTCTCTTACCTTCTGATATCAATGAAAGCAGCAATCATAGCTGCAGTTATGAAAATGAGGGATGTTAAAGTAAAATGGGTGCATGCACAAGTAAAGACAGTTGAAATATAAATACTAGGAAGTTACTTGGAAGCTGTGGTCTTCCTTCAGAGAGCCAAATCCTCCTTTCCCTCCTCCTCCAAGTAATCCCACTGAAAGTGCCCAGTGCAGGTTTGAAACTTTGAGTTACACAATTATAAAATTAAAACAAGTTCAAGTAATCTTTACTTTCCAGTCATCATGCTTTAAAATCAAAGGGAGTTAAAATACACACCTATCAAAATAACCTAAAATGTTATTTTATTGATTATTGATTCTTATTTATTGATTCTTATTAATAACCAGTTTATTGTGAGTAAGCCTTGCATTCAGTCAAAATTTCATATTGTAAATCAAACAAATCACATTTCTAAAAGATGGTGTAACAACTTCATAATGTTGAGAACAGAGAACTTTTGATTTACTTCAACCACCAGGTAGCTGGAAGTTGCTAGGCCCCAATTATTTTACCACAACAAACATACCCAACAAACCAATTAGCCACTTGATCAGGATCAATGAGGAGCTAACCCAGCAGATATTTACTAAATAGGATACACAAAAACTATGTTCAGCAGTAAATAATATCTATTTGCTTTCACACATTCTTTAAATAAAAATAGAGAAAAATAACCAGCAAATAGGATTTGGGGGAACCCCAAATATTCAGAATATTTTAAAATGGCCAGATTGTGAAGTCCCTAGTCAGTGTTCAGTCAGTCCTTACTAACTGACATTTCTGAAAGATCCTTATGGGATTTGGTCAAAATACATCTTATTAAAAGTATACTTACTGCAATGACATTATCTAGCTAAAAATACTACTGTGATAAAAAACAAGTAACCAAAACACCCACTCCAAAACGTCTCCCTGAGAAACAGATTTAGTTATTTCTCTAAAAATAAAACCTTTTAACCCACAGGTAGTGTTTTGGGTTTGTTTTCTTTACCTCTTGCCAGGAAAGTAAACAGCCAGACCAAAAATATACAGCAGCTTTACAAAGTCATAGAAACCTTTCCATCCTAACCTCTTATCAGAGACTCTTCAATATTCATTTTAGTTTAAATCACTTTAAGAGCCACTTAAACAGTTTAAGCTTGTCCAAGATCTTTAACCTTGGTCAAAATAAACAGCTTAAAGACTGTCAAGGTGAAACCCTTGTCAAGCAATATTGTTTTGCTAGTGGCTAACTGTAGACTATATTTGAATAGTTTTGCTAGAGACTAATTTTAGAGAGTATGTGGTAAACTCCATGCCAATTTGTGTTCAGTTACCATTCACCCTTAAGTTACTTGCAAAACAAATTTAGTTCAACCCATTTTGACTAAACCTCCACTTGTTTGCATTATTTTTAAAATTAATGTGAATCTCACTCTATTTCTCTACTTCCACCATCTGTTCTTTATGGGTTTGCACTCCCTTTATTTTTTAAACTTGGTAAGTCCTGTAATGTAGGTGGTTACTTTCTGCACTTTTGGCTGCTGAGACAGGGACTGTTACGGTGTGACAGGCTGCTTATTATTTTGATTCCACTTCTCGGTGGTCATACACTTCGTGAAGGATTAGGGCCCCATTGTGCCATTGAATGGAGGATTAATATGCAGGGAAACTTCCAACACCGCTTACCCCTGTACGCTGTATACTTAATCCAGCGATTGCACTCTGCATCCAAAAAAACAATGCCCTTAGAGCATGTAATCATGTTTCCTTCCAGTGGTAGCCCCAGCAAGGATATGAGCTTGTCGTTTACTCCAGCTTGCCAACCCAGCCAGGTTCTGTGGTCTGGCTGAATAATACTTGGTGCAGAACACAAAATATTGTATGAGAAAGGTGATTTAAAGCCATTTTACATTCCCTTGAGCCTGGTCTCTAGGGCAAGTTACAGCTGAAAACTATTCCACATTACCTGTGTACCCAAGGGTGGCGAAGCATACAGACACTACTTTTCACCAAGGATACCTGCTGCACTAGGCACTGTCATGGTGTAGCATATCAACCGCTAAGGCAGCTCTACACCACACAGAATCCCCTTACACAAAAGGAATGCTAAGCTGGCTGGATCAGCTGGCTGTCTAGCTACCCCATACCACTGCAAAGGCACAAAGCCCCCATTCCATAGCATATCTGAAAATCTGGCCCTGTGTGTTTTCCCACAGATTATGGATTTTCAGACCCATATACAGAGGAAATTCTAATCTCTTCTTAGCTGCCACCTCTTGGGAAATGCAGCCAGTCACAGATCTTGGCATATTCTCTCTCAAATACAGCAAGATGTTAGAAAGAGAGGAGCTGAGCCACTCACACCTAATCAATGCGCCTTCTCTTCCAATTTCATCCCTGGCAGAACGGACTAAAACAGGCGCATCAAAGTGCCAGCCATGGAGAGAGGGCTAGGTTGATTTAAAAAGCCTTTGTTTTACTAAGAGAGCTTGAAACTGCATCAACTCGTTCACTTTAAGTGAGGAGCAAATTTCCATTAGTAATCTTAGATTTAAGCGTAAGCAGAGTCAGGATGAGCCTCACATCTGGTGGTGAGCTGTGGCAAGTTGTGGAAAAGAACTTCAGGGGCCGATATCATTTGCATAGGCACACCCACCCTGCCTAGAATGAGGCCATAGCTGCCCAAATGGTCACTTTGGCTGCTGTGGGATCCCCAGTGTCTCTGATATTGGGGCAGGAAGAATAAATTGTTATTACCCTGATTATGTGAACTGTGTTTGGAACTGTACTTGGCCTTTTGTTATGATGGAGGGACTCACCATCAACTAAGTAGCACTCGCTAGGCAAGGGACATGGGTTCCAAAACTCTGTGAATTGAGAGAGGCTTGAGACAGGTATTAGTATCTGGTGATGTGGGCCCCTTTGTGAGGGCCTGAAACACCAGTTGCACCTCTGTCTCTCTCCACTGTGGAATGTCAGAGCTAATTTTGGGTCTATTAAGAGTCTTGCTACAGGTACTGTGCTGAATTCACTTTGGCCTTATGGTACAGCAGCACTAAGGCTCTCACTACTATGAGCTGAAATCACTGAGCACTGTGTCAAGTAGTGGGGAGCCGAAAGATCTAGAGTGCAGTGGTGCTGTTTGTGGATAGGCTGGTGGAGCGTTCGTGAGATGGCGAGCTGAGCTGTGCAGAGCGGAGCCGTTCGTGAGGGAGCAGAGCACAGCCCTGTGGGGCAGTCAGCTTCAGGTCACGTAAGGTGCCCCTTACCTCTTTCCCCACCCCCACCCCGGCACATTTTTAGCCAGACTGGGGAGTAACACGCTGCAGATGAACTTTTGAACTGTGGGGCTGGACTTTTGGACTTTGGGTGATTTGTGGATTGCTGGACTCAAGAACCCGAGGGAAAGGATGTGGCCCAATTTGCTGGGGTGTGTCTTTGCTCATGGATTGGTTAATGAACACTAGTTGTGGTGTTTCCCCAATTTAATGCTGATGTCGTTTACCTCACGTTATTAAAGATTCTCTGCTACACTGAGACTCTGTGCTTGCAAGAGGGGAAGTATTGCCTCTTTGAGGCGCCCAGGGGGTGTGTAAGATTTTCCCAGGTCACTGGGTAGGGGGCTCGAGCCAGTTTTGCATTTGCTTTGATGAGAGGGAACCCTTGTGTACTGAACCCGGCCCTTGCTGCTATCAACTTGGCCTGGCAGAAGGGTTACATAAGCATTTACCACATAGTCTGTTCTAAATGATTCATTATCTCATCAGTGTGATTAACATGGCTACCTCATATGTACCGCATTCAAAATCAGATCAGCACATCAGTCTGATTACCTATAATGGGAGTTCTGCACATACAGAAACAGCACCTCCAATACTTTACTTGGAATATGTAACCCTATTGCATACCTTTACACAGCAATCTATTATTATTCTTATAAAGGTATGCACTCTGGATGAAGACGTATATTAGAGAACAATTTCTCGCATGTAATTAACTCAGAATTGCAGAGGCAATAAATGTTGTGACTTAATTAAATTTGCAAGGAATGTGTAAGTATTTAATTAGCATTTGATAAGAGTGCTTCAGAAAGGAAGTTATAACCTTCCAAAATATCAATTAGTAATTTTTAAGCAATAAATTGTTATTTTATGATCTTGCTATACTGCCTTTGTTAAATGCCATTTAGAAGAGTGCCATCTTTACAGCCAAGTCTTCAGATTGCAAAGCATTAGAATTCCATTGTGAAGTTGTGCAACATTATCCATAAAAACGGGGGAAGGGGGAGGTGTTTGTTTACGAAAGACAGGCTAAAGGTTTGGAAGTTTCGTTTGGATGATCATTGAAAGGTCACATGATTCCCTAAACCTATAAACTTACAAGAGTTCTCTGCCTTTCAGCATCCTAACTTCCTTTTCCTCCGTCTTCCATTCAGGTCTTGTAAAACCATGTCTTCCAGCCAGCAATATTACCTCCCCCCACCCACCTGCTCTAAAACAATCCTCCTTCCTTCTACACCAGTGATTCTCAACCTGTGGCTCAATCAGCACACAACTGCAGCCCATGTGACATCCTCAGGGCCATACAGGTAGTGTGTGTATATATATATATATATATATATATATATATTGGTGGAAGCAGCCCCGTAACACAGAGAGCTGCATATGCGGCCCACAGTGATAAATAGGTTGAGAATGTGTACCCCTGGGAATATGCAGCAGTCTTCTGCGGGTACATCAGCTCATCTAGATATTTGCCTAGTTTTACAACAGACTACATAAAAAGCACTAGCGAAGTAGTACAAACTAACATTTCATACAATGACCTGTTTATATTGCTCTATATACTATACACGGTAAGTATAATATTTATATTCCAATGATTTATTTTATAATGATATGGTAAAGATGAGAGAGCAAGCAATTTTTCAGTAATAGTGTGCTGTTGTATTTTTACGTCTGATTTTGTAAGCAAGTAGTTATTAAGTGAGGTGAAACTTGGGGGCATGCAAGACAAAACAGACTCCTGAAAAGGGTTCCATAGTCTGAAAAGGTTAAGAGCCACTGTTCTATGCCCCGATACATCCTCTTTGCGTGTCTTGACAGCTACATTGTTGTTGTCCTACCATTATGACACTGAAAGTCTCCCTCTACTCCTCAATGGCTCTGCTGGAGGGAAAGACTTGTGAAAGGTTCCATGTGCTCCAGTGGCAGCTTGAAGGACCACCCTACCCCCAACCACCACCACAACACACACACACAGGATCCTGTTTCCTCTGTGGATTCAATTCCTCCACTACCCCTACGATTAAAATTCTTGCAGCAAGGAAACTCCCCCGCCGTATTTGAATCCAACTCTGAGAATGGAAGGACACCAGGTCCCTGCTCCTCTCCACCCACCCCCCCCAGTGGACTGGAGGGTGCTAATTAAATAAAAGTTTTATAAGGGTGTCTCTACACTAGAGTAGAAAAGGAGTTAACTGACTGCCAGTTAGTTCAAGTTAGCTAAAATATTTGCATGTTAGCCTGCATGCTATATGTTTGTGATTTGATCTAGGGCAAACCACAAACATTTCTGCCCTAGAATAACTATTTGTGGAGTGTCCAAACTGAGATGTGCAAACGTATTTAGTTAAAAACGTAAGGCAAGTCCTAATAGGAAAAATATGTGTGCAACTAAACAATAACTGCACTCTCTGACTGTGTTCCTATTAGCAAGGCTTCTCCTTTCAGAATCTGTTCCAACCAATTCTTTGTGAATTTCACCAGGAACTGCTCAACAGTCTATAAATCTAGTAACAAACAAACTGACTCATACATGCTACCTTTTTTGCCTGTCCCATCTGCTTTGTCTATTGTTAGGTTTACACAGTAAGTAATACATTAACCTTTAAGCTAATTTTTTCAGATGAAACATGGTGGCAACTTGGAAAAATAAATGTTTCTTTGGACTAGAGAATTTAAAGCCTTGCACAGTGAACACTGTCATGGGATGTCAGTTTTTTGGCCCAGTAGTTGCTTTGGCAATGCTCCCTTGAAAGGAAGCAAAATATGTTGTGAAGACATCTAACTTGATAAACACTTTTGAGTTCACTTCTGCAGATCACTGACAATATGACCCTTGTTATTCACCTACATACTACTCACAAGAAATATGCTAATTGCTCCATCTAAAAAAAAGGTAGCTAATGGGAGGCAATATTTAGTAAAAACCAGTAAAATAAGGACATTAAATCTTAAAACACCAAAGGAGACCCAGAGTAAGTTTGCAGTTGCTAAAATGTGTTTACCATTTTTGTTATCTGACCTCACTGTTTTTCTGATGTACCTCCATCAACAATGTTGTTGAAAAACTGTGTTTTTGCCTATGGGTGGACTGTGAAAACTATCAAGATCATCTCCTCCTCATTTACAAAGTCACAAATTTCGTTTTCTCTTCATCCTAGGCAGAGACACTGTCTTGCACAATGTGAGAGAAAAGGTGGTGTCATTTACACATTCACAGAATGTCACTTCAAAAAAAGTTGGTGATTCTTTGACTGAAAAATAAAAACGAATCTGGAACACTGAGCATGGGATAACGTCACTACACTGTCTCATTAGCTTCCAACTGAGCAATTTTGTTCCTACTGCAGACCTAGTTAGCAGCATATTAATTATAAGGAAACAGAGTAGGAAAGTCTCTTCTAACTTGCTGATATGCCTGCATCAGGGGAAATATTCCCTACAGACTGGCAGAGAGCAGTGTACTTCCCAGAGTCCCCCAACAATCACATCGCTAGAAGTAGACAAAAACATGGAAACATGGAAACCTAATCATGGTTTCAGCAATATCCTGCAGTGGTAAGTTCCACATGTTAATTATAGTATTTCCTTTAATTTGTTTTAAATATGTTGCATTTTAATGTAAGTGTCTTTTTGGTCTTGCAGTATGGGAAACAGTACCAGAGGAGAACTTGAATGGCCTTCTCTAACCTATATATCTGCCATACCATCTTTCTTCTCTCCTTTCCAACTGGATCTGATCTCTCCTTGCACAGATCTCTTCCTTACCACCTTCATCCTCCATCATGCCTCTGATCACATTATTCTCTGGATCTTTTCTGTGCCTACTATATCTTGTACAGCTTCCCCGGAACCATGTTTCGCTGACCTTATCCAGCTTTGCTCAGTGCAAGTGCCCCTGAAGGGAGAGCATTTTAAGATCTTTGCATTTCCCCAATTCTGGGGCTGCCAGATGCTAGCCTGGTACCCAGTACAACCCCAGTGCTCTGTCTTGTACCAAAGGACTCCATGTGCTGTTCAGGTAACTGGAGATCAGACAGATACTGGGATACCCAGCCACATACCCTTTCCCTCATACACATCCATTGTGCTGGGGGCCAGGAAGAAGAGTGGCATGGGAATCATTATAGTGGCTCTATGTCTCCCAAGGATTTGGGAAACAAGGGAAATATTTACATGGCTCGATCCACTGGCTAACAGGTTGCTTTAATCCACCAGTGTCAAAAAAGAAGCCAGAGCATTGGAAAACAAGGGCCTACATATTCCATTCATACTAGCTTGTTTTAAGATTTCCCTATACTGTGATTCCTTTTAGAAGCAGTACAATATTTGCATAATTCCAGCCATGTGCTAGACACCTAATCAGAATAAAAAGTAAGTATATATTCACTGCAGAGTTAACTCAGGCTCTTACCTGGGTATTTCCCCAATCCCCTGCCCATCCACACACACAAATCTCTGACCCAAGTTTGGTGGCACTTTCATGCCAAGCTAGCTGGCCTGTGGTAGGCTAAAAGTTGAGTGAGGCTATCATTCAGGCTGGCAACTCATCCATTTTGAAGTGGCAACACAGACTAAACCACTTGAGTTCTGCTAGTCCTCCAAACCCTTCCACAGTGTGTATCCAGAAGGACAGACAAGTTCTCCCACAATTCACTGGGAAAAGAATCAGAGTGACTCAGCTTACTGCAGCACAAAGAACCATGGGATATGCCCCAAGAAATTCGAGTGACACACTCAGGTGACTGCAGCACCAGTGACTACACAGTAATTTGTGTATGGGTTGGTAGCATGGCTGCTCACACCCAGGCTAGGCTAACCCCAGAAGTGCTCAGACCCAGGTGCCAATCATCCAAGGTAACTCTGCAGTGACTGCATGCCCCAAATGTGTCCGTGTCCAGTTCTAACTGCAAAGCACAATCAGAACCACGTTCCCCATGTGTTTCTTACATTGCATTAAAATTCAAGCTCTCAGACTATGTGCTTTTCTCCAGCTACTTCCATCCCAGCTGCTTAACACAGGCTCAACTGGACTTATGTTGAACACTGTGGCAGGTTCAGAGTTCTGCATGTGTTTTGCAGCTAAAGGTAGAATTCCATGGGTTTCACCAGCCTTAGCGGTGATCCAGTTTTCACAGATTACAGGCCACTGATATTACTGTTTGCCGGCCTGGCTGTGATTCATCTTCTACTTACTAAATTTGTGAATGATGGGGTTAAAAAAATGTTGAGAAGAGGAATTCAGAATCAATAAGTATTGAAAACACTTTTAAAATGCGTAAAACCAAGCCCTATTTTCAGCAGAACTTCAAAAGTAAGAGAAAATTAACTGTAGCCTTGACCTCAGCATCTTGTGTCAAGAATAACAACACTTATGAAGAAGTCTAGTAAAAGACAAGTAGTACAGGGTAAAAATTGATTTTGTGTTTTCACTTTAAGCGAAGAGTTTAAAAATGTTGAAGGTTCACCATTTAGAGAATTCAGGGACATTGCAGCAGCTACCAAGTGATTTGGAGAAGCTGGAGGATTAGCCACAAGCTTGTTATTTTTGTTATTGCAAAGTTGTTTTTGTTGTTAAGAAAAATTCAAATCCCATTATCTAGAAGTACAATGAGAATTCAGAAAGCCACGAGATTCCTCTGTTGCCAATAAAAATCAGAACCAGTGACTGGCAATGGAGAGACATCCCTTCTTGTTGCTGTTTGTCAATGAGGAAACAAACCTTTGAACCAGCTGTAAACCACTTATTCACATCGGTGAAGTGTTACTCACACGTGAAGCTCCATTGGCTTCAGTGGGACAAGGAGTGTGAATAACTATTGCCCAGTGAGAGTAATAGGTTCAGAATCTGGCATGTCAAATCTTTACCATATACCACTTGTTTTTTACCACTATTATTTGGCATATAGAGATTGGAAGAGAACACTGAGTAACAGTACTAGCCTATGCACTGTGAAACATTGTTGGTGAGTGTATTATATTTTTGTACATAGTTATATGGTATAGAATGATGGTAACCACTCATGATAGCTTACTATTTTAGACAAATTTTGGCAATATTCTTCATATAGTGTGATCAATTTATCCTATTAGACTAAATCTATTAACATTCTAATGTGGGGTTACGTAAGTGCTGTATCTCTCTCTCATCTGTGTAAACATAAATAGATTTTTATTCCCTAGCTAAAGGATGGCTATAGCTGACCAGCCTTTCACAGTGACAGAATATAGGGGCCTTCCTCACGCTGCCAATTTTGAGACTATGAACTACTACATGCCTCCTAGGAAGTACCAACTTCTTGGCTTGTCATTTGATGAGAAGTAGCGACAGAAAAGCAGGCCGAATTCAACATCTTGCAATTGTCAACCTTAGTGGCAATGGGATAGGAGGGAATCTTCTCATCATAGCTAAAGATCCACCTGCTCTAAATCTAGAGGGCCAAATCCCACCCTTACTTATGCCAGTTTCAATCCAAATAATCTCAACTGAAACCAATGGAGTTACTCCAGCATCCCACTGGTCCAAAAGAGCACAAAATCTTTTCCATAGTATTTTAATACTCTATAATGCCATTTTTCCAAGAAGAGATTGTATGAAAGTGAACACTGAGGATCACACACACAGCACTTAACCTGCATGCCAAAAGAGACAATGTACATGACTATGAAAGTGTATGTTGATGACATGGCATTCAAAGAATCTATGCTTTATAAGCAAACAGCCAAACTGAACCCTGGTTTATATTAGGTTAAATGCCACAGAAATCACACAAGGGTTAAAAATAACCCAAAGCAAAGGTTTCCTATGGTATCAATAGAGAGTGCCGTACTTTTTAAGCCATACAAAAACGTAGAATAGAGTTGCCAACCCTCCAGGATTGTTATGGAGTCTCCAGGAATTAAAGATTAATCTTTAATTAAAGATTATGTCATATGATGAAACTTCCAGGAATACGTCCAATCAAAATTGGCAACCCTACAATATAATGATAATAGTAATAAACCCTACAGTGGTTGAAAAAAAATCTAAAAGTCTTTATTAGATTTAATAACTTATGAGTATTGGAAAGCGGAGACCTACAGAAAAATAGTGTCACTTTAACTGATTGTTGGAAATTTTTTTGTATTGATATTTAAAAATATATAGGCTGTAGTTTTATTAGTATTTGGTCAGTTGTCATATGCTGAAGTGAATTCTTGCAGGCAACAGTAAACCATACTACTTTGACCTTTTCAAAATTTGAAAATTTTAGTTGCTGGCCATTCCTCCCTCCTGCCTGTAGCCTTAATATTCTGTGAGCAAAAGAAAAATGGAATGGTCACCTACTCAAAACAAATATGTTGTAAAGGTCAAAGTAGTAAAAGAGATTGGGGCTGTCCTTTGCAAACAACACAGGGCATCATGATTATGTGGTATTACTCAGATGACAGAGAACATAATGGAAATAGAAAATGGCAGAACTTTAATCCATTTTCAAATTGATGAGTTTAGAAAGTACTAATTTAGATCCAAATTCAGCAACATACTTAAGCATGTGCCTAACTGTCAGCAAGGGAGTAGCTCAACTGAAGTTAATGAAATACTCATGTGCTTACAGTTAGGCACATGCCTAAGTACCTTACTGAATCATAATCTAAATAATTATCATAATAGTATCTTATTGAAATTCTTAGGCTGGTATCTTCCCCATCCTCTGTTGTTCCTGTTAGTGGTGGTAGCATATCTGATGTACAACATCAGAAAACAATTGTTTCCCCTAACATTCACTTGGAAAGCCCCAGAATAACAGCAGAAATGTAAATATAAAAATAAATATGATCTGTTTGTTTCCTTCAGAACTAAGATTTTCCCACCAAATTAGAAACAAAGCTATAATTCATAAACAATCTCAAAATAACCACAGTACAATACGAACTTGTTAGAAATACCCACAGGCATAACACAAATCAATCATAGCTCATTCATCTCTAATTATAAAGAAATATACTGCCCTCAACAACAAGAAATTTAAAGAGAAAAAAGATTGAACGGGACATCAGCTAACTTCCACTGTAAAGGGAAAATAGATAAATATGAATGAAGTTACTTTTCTAAATTAAAAATATGGAGACTGACAGGACAGAGACCTGTCAACTATGGATACACCACTCTACAGTTCTTTGAAAACATTATGAAAGATATGTCAAATACTAAGCTAGAACAAATGGATCCTGGAAGATCTATATGGTCTACTTCTTAGACACAATTTCCCTTTGCTTCACTAATGTTCATTTTTGTGGATAAGCAATTGATGATGTCTCTTTACCATACAGGAAGGCTATTTAGGATTGACAACTATTTTTATGTAGGCATACAACAAAAAGGTAACTTTAAGCTTAAAAATTAGATCACGAGGAACTTAAAATTATCCATGTCCCTCAAAGGTTTTCAAAAGAATAACTCAGTTATAATCAATGGAAAAAAATCTTCAATAAAAATAAGTATGTAAGCACTATAATTTGCTCTGGGTTCATAAAATCCCTTGCTCTGACTGAACTCATTCTCAGAGGGAATGAATTGTATCTAAGAATAGTGTCAATTGGGAGCTTTCAGGGTTGTTGCTTTGCATTCTTAATAGAGTTCGGAGAAATACTTATATCACAAGTGAAACCCACTCAACTTGAGATTTGACATCTCCACATACCTCAGTCAACCCCGATGCAAAAATTTAGCAAACCTTGGCTAAAGCTGAGCAAACTGCTGGAAAACCAATGAATCTTTGTCCCCACTAATAACCTTCTCCCAGTTGGTCCCTCCCACCTGAAAATACATCTATGGTTGTCGAAATATTCACGGGGATAATAATCCAGTACTGTAAATAGACTGACTCATGGCTTCATTCATCTCAAATTAGATAAATTAAGAAAGGATTGGCTGTAGTTCTTTTGGTAGACGGGGTAGGTGGGATGAGGAGTGTTGTGAAACTCCTCCCTTGGAGGTTCAAGTTAATTTTACGCCTTGCTAAATCTCCTCTGTAGTTTCAATTGGTTATACCATACTTAACTTTCGAGTATAAACGATTCTGAAGTGTTCCTGGAGGTAATAAATGTGTACTGCATTCCACCACAGAGATAAACGCATTTCAGTAATATAAAAGTAATTATATATTGTGTGAGCATGCTCACACACAAGGAAAGCACCTTGGAATTTGGTTTTTCCAGATAAAAAGCTGTGTATACTATTACCATACAGTAGGTACTATTACCATACAGTAATGAATTTGTGAGGCTTCCCTAAAAGTGTCCATGAAGAGGGTGTGTGTTTGCTGGAGTCTGAATTTCTGGTGGACAACGTGCTATAACTCTAATAAAAGGTCATTTATTTGTTCTATGTGGCTCAGATAGCATCCACCTAGAAACTGAATGTATTATACTCAGGTGTACATAATAGGAAATATACACTACAGATTAACAATCCTGGGGCAAAGTACTATCAAAACTCAATTTTAATGTCAAGTAACATTTGATTAGAACACTTAGCAAAAGGATTACCCCGCTTTCTATGTAAAATCAAAGAGTGAAGAAACCTCAGTGCATACTATATATTGTTACATGGCCTTAATTTCCATATATAAATTCAGAGGTACCAATTCTTGTTTAGAGCTTTGCTCTTAGCTTTCATGTTTTTCATTATTTGTTTGAGAAATTTGAGGCACCAATGAGAGATGAACAGCCTAACCTGATCCATACTGTAAAGTGAAAAAAATAATATGAAAATATCATATAATTCAAACAAATCAGGGTGCTTGTAGCTCATATGGGATTATGAATGTGCCCTCCCCAAAGCCGTTCTAATTAAAGTAATATATACACCATGTGCAGAGATGCACATAGCTCATCAACGCATTTGGTTTTTGCTCCTTAGTTTTCAAATGATGAGTTTGGTATACAAAACTTAGCTTCGCAACCTGGTTTGTTTGGCTTACTAGATCATGAAGTGAACAAGAGTGTTCAACTGCCAAACAAAGCCAACGCACTAAGAACCAAATTCTACCCACCATATCCAGAATTTGGCCTCCTACCCTCAGTTTTTCTGTTTGTACACCTGACAAAGTGGATTTTACAATGTTGTGAAATTACAGCACAATGCCCTGCGTGCAGGAGTGGAGTTTTGTACCTATAGATAGTATAAAGCATGCCAATCTACTGACACATAAGAGCATGTAACATTGTAAATCTGTAGGACCAATAAAGTTACTGCTGGTGTGCACTAAAACTGGCTTCAGGATTACACAGCTCTTAACTTTGACTTTATGACTGAAGGCAGAGATTTTCATAGTTGCGAAGCGAGTTAGAAACCCAATTCTCATTAGTTTCTAATTAGTATTAGAAACGCCACCTAAAATTGTTGTTATACGTAACATGAAAGAACCATGTAAAATTAACCTCCTATTTGGAAACCTATTTGTAGTTAAAAACAATTTTCCCATTACGTTTGTAGGCTGTCTCAAAAGGGGCCGAAATCGCAGGACAAAAACCAACTTTACAGGCTCTTGTAAACAAAGCTGCACTTTGCCCCAGAAATAATGAATTCCAAGGTTTTTTTTGTTTTTGTTTTTTTAAAGACATGTTATGGTATTTAGGGCTTTTTCTGTACACGTGTGGGTGAGTGCAGAATTCCTGAAATAAAACTAAGAACTATTTTAACTGGAAAATAGCAAAGTAAGATCATTCATGTGGTCATCAGGAACTTAATTCAATCTGTGTGAAGGCAGAGATCTGAGCAGTCAGAAGTGAAGGAAGAGCAGAGCCATGACGACCCATCATATGGAGTGGTTCCAGCATGAATACCCATGACAATACATATTGGACATATTCTCTGCCCACGAATAGTCTTGCAAACAAAAATTCACTTCCGCAAATTTCCTTGGGAGCAAATATAAAGAGGTCAAAAGCAAATTGTTTGATTGTGTTTGAATGAATGTCCACAGTTACTGTTTTGCAGCATTAACAATGAATGTGGATGCTGAATACTAATCTACCTAGGTAATAGCTGAGAGAGGTTTCATCCCTGAGCTGGTGATGAGGCTTACATAGAGAGCAGGGGAGCAACACATTGTCTGATTGATGCTGGTACCTGAGCCCTAGTTGCTCGCCAGCTGTCTCAACAGCTTCATCGAGATGATTACAGAGGAGAGTAGCAAACCTTATGGGTGAAAGCTTAGGAGGCAAAGGAACTATTAACCACAGTAACCTTTTGGGTTTGGGCTACGAAGGATCTGAGCCATTTCATGATGTTCCTATTCACCCTGCAATTTTGTCAGCGGTGTGACAGAGTATTTGGTGATGAACAGTATTAAACATGTTGCAAAATTTGGTAAAAGAAATAGGTCTGTCTATACCAATGGTGGGCAACCTGTGGCCCACTAAGGTAATCCACTGGCGGGCCTCCAGACAGTTTGTTTACATTTGCACGGCCACCTGCAGCTCCCAGGGGCCATGGTTTGCCATTCTTAGCCAATGGGAGCTGCGGGAAGTGGTGCAGGCCGCAGGGATGTGCTGGCTGCCATTCATATGTATTATACTCAAAGCTTTGCTGGAAACTTCTTTTACCCTTGCTGATACATAAGCTTTCAGATGCTATTTACAATAGGGCTGATGTCTTCCACTGAAGCAACTTTGCAGTGATTATGATCACAGGAGTATCTTTTAAATACCTTGATATTTATATTTATATAATTTTTCCATATATTAGTGTCTTGAAATGTTTATTTACTCTATGAACAAAGTATGTGAACTTGAAATGTTTTATATTTATGCTGAACTGGTGTCAGTTTTAAAATATTATTTGTCTAAATTACTGAAGTTTAGATATGAGCCTGAAACCAACCCACTGATCTGTAAATCTCCAAGCTTTGGTGAGGTTCAGATCCAGACCCAGACTGTGTGGCTGGAGCCCATCTCTATTTAACTTAATTATATAACTTCATTCAAAATCTGTTTTCAGTACTGGAAAAGCTTCCAGGAATAATTCAGGCAGGTTCAAAAGCTAGGCAGGAAGGCCCAGACAAATGTCTCATTTTTTCTCTGAAGACTAAGCTCTCCTTTTTAAAAAATAGTAAATCCCAAGCAGCTCCGGTGGAAAACAACACAGTCAAAATGTGAAGCACTCAAACTGAACCACTCAGGGCTGCTGGAACAATTTGTATAGTGGGGGTGCTGAGATCCATTGAACCAAACTGTAAACCCTGTATATGATGGAAACCTCTTCAAGCCAGGGGGTGCAGTAGGACCCCCTAGAACCCTAGTTCCAACGTCTGTGGAACCGCTGCCAATTAATGGAAACCTTTCTGAGAACTAGATAAAGTATCTTCCTCTTCATGAGCTTCTAAACTCCTTGCTTCCATCTGCAATGGAAGTAAATGAGGCAGACTAGCAGTTATATTTCCAGTCCATAGACACAGTCCAATTGAATCAATGTGAATTTGGCCATTTACTTCTTTAGGTGCAGGAGCACATCTTAATACTGTGAATAAGCAACCTGATTTTTTGAAGCTTATCTAAACCGAGCCCGTAGACCTTTTAAGGTTAGCTCACTAACAGGCTGTCCAAACGAACAATAAAAGAAGATTCTGGCACATGTAAAGAATGGGCAATTACAATTTATTTCTCCTGCAGCTTCCCTGAAAATTTGTGCTGCCCAAGTATTCTCTGCATTTTACAATGCACAGGAGATCAACTTTCAGACAGTAAGGGTCATCAGTTTATTTGCAAATCAACACACAGCATTAGGTCCCAACTTTCAGAGCAATAGACTCCACTTGAGTGCATGGATCCACACACCTACTGTAACTTGTAGGACTGGGGCCTTATTTTCAATTTCCCTATTATCACCATTTACTGAAAGTTCTTTAAAGTACGGCCTGTACTTTTAAAAATGATTGAAAACATTACTTACAGTTAAACATATTTCAATATTAAGAGAAGGTGGGGGGGTTGCTTTGTTTTTCACATGTACACTAGAGTTATATTTATTTCATCATAGGCTGCATGAAGTCCTTAAAACAGACTTTGATTAAGAACCTCAAGAGGCACTTCTTTATTATTATTCTTCGTATTTGCCACCCGGCCTTTGATCCTTTTCTATTCCAGTAATCCCAAATCTTTAAATCCTTTGAGAATTCAACAGTTAAAAAAAAGATTTAACTTAACAGAAATTCTAACACCCTTCCCCCATAAACCTATGCTTTCATGATTAGAGATGAAAGAAAAACCTCTATTTTTTAAAAGAAATAAAAGATGATTATTAAAGATCAGAGTGTGACTCAATGATGAAAAGAAAATTATTCCATAACTGTGTTTCACAATAATGTCTGAAAAAGATAATTTAGAATAATTGCTCTGACAATTGTCTAACTGTATTGTGATTTGATGTTTTAAAGTAATTTTTAAAAGTATCACATTTTGACTTTTAGGCAAGATAGATTACGATAGATATGAACTGCAATTTATAAAAACATTTTTATTCGAATAATGAAATTACCACAAATTATTGCTGTACTGACAAACATATGTGCAAAGAGCTCATATTGTGAGCAATCTAGCATGCTCTACCGCAGTGGTTCCCAAACTTGTTCCGCAGCTTGTGCGGGGAAAGCCTCTGGTGGGCCGGGCCGGTTTGTTTACCTGCCGCATCCGCAGGTTCAGCTGATCACGGCTCCCAGTGGCCGCAGTTCGTTGCTCCAGGCCAATGGGAGCTGCTGGCCTGGCGCAGCGAACCGCAGCCACTAGGAGCTGCGATCAGCCAAACCTGCAGACGCGACAGGTAAGCAAACCAGCGCGGCCCGCCAGGGGCTTTCTCTGCACAAGCAGTAGAACAAGTTTGGGAACCACTGCACAGCATTCAGAAAAGTTTTAACAAAGGTCAGTAAATTCACAATTTTTAGAAGTCTTTTCTTTATCTACAAAATGCTAAAGAAGTGCAAGTTTCCAAACATCGCTCTGCTAGTGAGTCTTCAGACTAATCTGCAGGGACTAGTGTTCATTCTCCATGCACTTTCAATCCTTGGCTTCTCTTCTGAGACTGCCAACTTTGATGATGGCAAAAATACATTATGACGAAGTTGGATATAAAGAAATCACTTTGGAATAAGAAGTCCTTTAATTGCTCATGCAGCTTTTAAAAGGACGAAGGCCAGAAGATTTAGGTGTGATTTAAAGGATCGTATTTGTACCCATCTTTGCAGCTAACCTAAACTTAATACAAAACAATTGCTTGGCATTCAGCTATTTGAGGGGATAGGACATAGGAAAGTTAATTGCTGAGAAAGATCCAACAATTAATATGTGACCTGAACCAAGCAATGTCATGTTCTGTAGCAGTGAACTGATTCCCTTTCATCAGTGTTATTCAGGATTGTCTGCAAAGGATTTGTTGTGCTTTTTTTGTGGGGGGAGGGAGGGGGAAGAGGGCTTTTTCTTTGCTTACTTATGATGTATAAAAAGTTGCAAAAGGGAGGGCTTGGTATTTGTTGCTTATTTTTCAGCAGAGGCTTTGCTTACAGTGAAGATTTCAACTAACAATGGCTAATCCTGGTGTAGCTTTACCATAGCCTCCCCGCAACTCCCACTCACGTAGGCAGAACTCACATAGGCAGAACTGCTATACACTACGGTTTGCACCACACCCGCTTGAAACTGGAGAAGGTGCCCTGGTGCAGATCACAACTTTTAGAGCCTTTCCGCATCTACATAGACAACAGATTTTTATTCTGACCTGTTCTTGGATTAATACACAAAATTAAATGCAACACTCCAGAAGTATTTACAATAGTCTTGCTAGTAATTTAGGGAGAGATTTTCAAAGGCACAAAGGTCAGGCAGGTATCCCAGTCCCACTGAAAAATCAGTGGGAGTTGGTCACCTAACTGCTGACTCCTGGTGTTTGCAGCTCTATAAACTATCAGTCCACTGGAGAATTTATATGGACCCACCTGTTTTTTGTCATATTAGTATTAATGAACAAGCAAACACACACCACCCCAGAATTTGGTTTGTGAAATAAATATTTTACAAGAGATCCTGAAAAACTGCTCTGAGGCCTCACAGTGACAAATTTAGTATTAAAGATTGTAAAAATAAGAGACAGTCACTGGCAAAATGACAATGGAGCTATCAGCATGGAGGCGATATTTCAGCCACTGACTAAAACTGAAATGGGTCAGGAAAGAATAAAGAATAAGGACAATGAATAAGCCTGATTCATACTTTGTTTTGTTCAGATATCACTTAGCACAGCTGGAAATAGACTTTGATGTAAGATTACAGAAAGTGGAAGGAGAGGTTGAAGCTTTGAAAGTTACCCTGCAGTTAGCAGTAATGGAGGGTGAAATGAGAGCCATCTACCTGTGTTTCTACCCCTTTGGAATCAGGAACTATGGCTGGCTATCTCCTCAAATAGTCATCCTTCCTGAGACAGGTACAAAACACGTGCACTTATGATGATAAAGGTTCCTGGGATAAAAATGTTGCTTGTAAATTATAGAACATTATAATCCTTTTTTAAAAAGAAAATAAAATCTGAGAGATCAAACAAAACCAGTAATGTAACCATTCCTTTTTTAAAACGTGCTATTGTAACTTGTAACATAGTGACACTATTGTCTTAGACCCATCAGATTGTGTGCCTGGCATAGGTGCTCAAAGGGGGAACATGGGCAGACGAATTTCTCCTCCCTCCAATCTCGCTCACAGTTCCTCTAGGCAAGATTGAGCCACAATCTGGCCCTTAGTAGAGGTGCTTATTCTTCAAAGCTGCCCAGGAGGGAAGGAGGGAGCAAGTAGTATCCCACCCATAACCATGCATACAGGACCCTTCACAGCCTCCCTGCATCTCTCCTGCAAGTGTGTGGGGTTAAGCAAGATCTGTGCACAATTCCTTCCTTGGGCTTTTCCTGGGGTGGTGCAACTATGTAACACCCCTTATTCAGGGCTAGCTGTAAAAGCATAATCTATCCCAAATTTACAGATGCCTTACTTGAAGGTAAAAAGAAAAGGAGTACTTGCGGCACCTTAGAGACTAACAAATTTATTTGAGCATAAGCTCTCGTGCTCAAATAAATTTGTTAGTCTCTAAGGTGTCAGAAGTACTCCTTTTCTTTTTGCGAATACAGACTAACACGGCTGCTACTCTGAAACCTTACTTGAAGGTGATATTCAGGTACATTAAGCAGAGCTAACCAGCCATCCTACCAGAGCTTGGAACAGAAAACCATGCAGTTAGCAAAGAGATAGAACAAGTATAACCAAGCACAGATAGGCAACTCCAAATGAAGTCAATGGAAGCAGCGGGTGCTCAGTACCTCTGAAAATCAGGCCAAGGTCACCCAAAAATAAAGGTATCCAAAATTAGTAGATGCACTCAGTCAAACATCAAATTTATGCCAGAGTCAAGAACAGAACCAGACTCTATCCTTTGCCTTAACTACAAGACCATACTTTCTCTTTCCAGAGGCAAGATCTTGGTGTTTCTAACTTGTCTGAAAAAGATGAAGGGAGGCTAGCCTGTTGTCAAGCAAGTGGCACATATGAATTTATCTCCCACATCACCTTCATGTGTCTGATATGGTAGAGTGGGTGTTTGTCTCATTAACTACAGTGAAATATATGGGGACAGATCCTTGATCCAGGCTAAATCCAGCTTTAAAGTTGCCATTGTTGGCATATTCAGAGTGTGCTGATTGTGGGAAGGACTGAATATTAGCTGGCATCCTTTGTGAGTCCGGTCTACTCAGTATAATTTAAAACAGCCCTTAGTTTACCCTAAAGAAAGCTGAGGAAATTTTTTCCCCTTTACCAGCTGCAAGAGTCAGGAACAGAAAGGTATCATAGAGCCCCTTTTCCTGATGCTCAGTGCAGCTGAAGATCTAACTTAGGCATGCAGGGGTATGGCTGTCATATGATTCGGAGTGCAGAGTGGGCAGGGACACAAAGGAAGAGTGTAGTCTATGCAGCTGATCTCCCAGTTCCAGTCTGTCAGAAAGTCCACTGAAGGAAAAAAAAGGAAACAAAAGAAACCCCACCCTCTTAGAAAGGTCTCTTTTATTGACTGGATATCAACAAACCAAAATAATTCTACTTCAGCAGACCTCCCAGTGTCTATGGGCTGGCTACAAATATAATCACAGCGTGAGCTATGGGCTTAATTTCCAGAACAGCACAATTAGACTCCCTCCGCCTCTGGGAAATGGAGAGTAGTGCCCTAGCAGCCTCCTTCCCCTAAAAGCTGATTTTTATAGCCCCCTTTATTAGCATAGATTCATAGATACTCAGGTCAGAAGGGACCATTATGATCATCTAGTCTGACCCCCTGAACAACGCAGGCCACAGAATTTCACCCACCCACTCCTGTGAAAAACCTCTCACCTATGTCTGAGCTATTGAAGTCCTCAAATCATGGTTTAAAGACTTCAAGGAGCAGAGAATCCTCCAGCAAGTGACCCATACATGCAGCTGCTCCAAAGAGACCTAGCTATGCTTCCTGGACTCCTCAGAGTTGAGAAGGGAATAATCCTGGGTCCTAGCACAGCAACTGGCATCTATTCCCATTGCGCCTTTCATTTTGGACATCTACACTATGCAAGCCATTTTATTTTAAATGAAATATTTTTGAACTAACCGGTGAGTTTGACATGTATCTTACAACAAATCTTGAAGGAAAACACTCACCAAGAGATGCACTTCACAGACATTCAGAACTAACTTTTCTCAACTCCTGGTATTTATGAAACTTTTAAAATCACTTTTACAGAAATGCAAGTTACAGCCCTGACTATAAATTAATTATTTTTCACATAATGCATGAGAGTACAAAGGGTATGATTCTTCTCTCACTTCCATCTACATTACACCAGTGTAATTGATTTCAGTGAAGCTACTCCTGATTTATCACAGCATGAAATCATAATCAGGCCCAAGTTGTACAAAAAGAAAGTGTCTTGGAGGGTAAACAACATACGGGCTTCAACCTATATCTCAAAGTCCTCCAGGACTGCCATATTCAAGGCCACATTCTTTTCTAAAAGTTTATGCATCTGCCATTTTTCCTCTACAACTTTGATTTACCTTAGGGATCCACCCCACTTTTTTCTGCTTTATCACCGTGACAAGGAAAGAATGCAGAAACCAAAGAGATGGGCCCATTAAAGGCTTAATTTAATAAAATATGTTAACTGTATGAAAACCCCTATAGAGTTATATGTAACAGCTCAAGGGGAAAATAGGCAAGGAGAACCCAACTACAGAGTTTGCTTCTTCAAATTGTGTTACTCTCAGAGAGAAAATACTTGGATATTTTTACCTTATGGTGATATTTTTGGCCAAGTTTTCTCTGGAACTAGGAGGAACAGCAGACATTGCAACTAACTGCTAGACTCCATTTTGAATGAGACCGGACGCTACTATTTATATCTTTATATAGCACCATCTAATGTTAGAAATGCAGTATTGCAAGGGAGGCTACCCACTGAAACTGCAGGAAGACATGGTGGTTGCTGAGAGGTTAGAAATAGTGAGGGATAGAGCCAAGGTCTCCAGCCCTAGGCGCTTGCGGTGTAGCTTGGAATTTGAGCTCAGTTCAGTAGCTTGCTCCAGCTGAAGGAGTTTATTCCAGTTTAGGAATCATCTTCACTAGGTGCTGAGGGTGGAATTCATGGGGGGACTTATATGTGTACCTGCCACTTTAGGCACTACTGTTATTTACAAAGCCTCTGTTCAGCTCCGCCTAACTCTGTCAGTGCATATATTTCCACTATTAAAGTGCCCACAGTCCTCAGTTGTGGTGGCTGGGTATGCACAAAGCTACCTAAGTCCTGAGACTGCCTAGCAGCTAGGCACCTAACTCATGTCTAGGCCCCAGTGGGATTCACATATAATAAGTTTTCCTGCACAGCTTACCTTCAAGGCCCAACATGGTAGATGTACTCAAAGCACATCTAAACTCACACAAACTGGCCAGGGGAGGAACTTGCACGCTCCTTCTAACATTTAACTCAGTGGTTAGAGCTCTAACATAAAAGATCTAGGTTCAATTCCCCACTCTGTCTGATACAGAGCAGGGGAACTGAAACCTGGGTCTTCCATTAATGTGCCCTAAGCACTGACCTAATAAGTCACTCTCTCACTTTTTTTCTCTGGCCCATTACATATTTACATTTAGTTATTTAT
The DNA here is from genome assembly GCF_965152235.1 of Eretmochelys imbricata. Classification (NCBI taxonomy): domain Eukaryota; kingdom Metazoa; phylum Chordata; order Testudines; family Cheloniidae; genus Eretmochelys; species Eretmochelys imbricata. The sequence goes on along the minus strand of NC_135579.1, from coordinate 67,986,671 downwards.
ACAGATTGGAACAACTTCAACAGAAGAGCTTGCTCCAATAATTCTCCACAGCTCTGTGGCTAAGATACCATCCTATAGTATAAGAGACTGAAGTTCAACTCCCTATACCCTACCAAGGCAGGCAATCAAACTCAGATCTTCTGCATCCTGAGCAAATGGGCAAAGATAAGAAGTCAGGATTTAGGTCTGCTTAGACTTCAGTTCACGGGTGCTAATCTTCTTGCCCTTAGAGGGTTTTATGAATGGGTGACTATTTCACATGACTTGTTACGGGAACTTTGTAAAGGCTTTGTAAACTTTGTAAACAATTAATGTATTGTTGCTCCTTCTTTGATCTGAGTCAAATTTCAGGGCCCTGGAGATGTAGATAGAAATTGGTGATAGGTATTTCTCTAATGCAGTTTTGTTTATTTACAAAGCATGCACAAATCCCTGTGTCTCTGAAAGCAGAAGGAATCAAATAGCACAAAGGCTTCCTTCGCTCACAGCACCAAGAACACTGTTTTCAGCCTTTACACCAACCCAAAAACCTCTCTCCAAGTTTATTCCAGGGTCAGATACTATGCTGTCAGCTGCTCCTTGAGACTGTATGTTTTTTCCCCTGGTTTTCTGTGTTCTGCTCTCTCTCTCTCTCTCACACACACACATGCACACACACACACACACACACCCTTATACACTCATCCCTACCAAAAAATATTCAGCAAAATCTCCTGGGTGCATTCACCTATTCCTTTTCTCTTAGGTGAGGACCTATCCATACAGTTATGTTGACTGAAGGGTGAGTTCATACCTCTCAATGAGGTCTTAACTCAACCCATAACAAGGTTTCACTCAGCTCATAACAGCATTGTAATAGACCAGCTGGCGGCTCATTACTCTGGGAACCTTTCCACCACTCTGGCTGAGCTACAGGGAAAGGATTCACCCAGAATTATCCATTTCAACATGCACCAGCACAGGAGAGCAAGAAATATGTTGACATCGGAGGGGACCTGGCTCTAGAGTCAAGTTGGAGCTACGCAAGAGCAGGCACATCAGGTCAGAGGCAGCAGCAGCCCAGAATCTGGCTTTGGAGGGAAGGCCAGGTAGCAAGCAGTTTGAAAGCGAGGACTGGAAAGCTGAGAGCTGACAAAGATGAACCCTGCTGCTGCCAGGGGGCCAGCAGTAGCCACAGCAGGAGAGAACAGGTCTACGGTTATGAAGATGGTGAAGAGCAGCTGCAATGAGACATGGTTTTCCTTATACCCCTGCCTCTAGGGGCTGCATTAGGAAGTTTTGGTTTGCTCATTATGATTTTAAGTATTGTTCGTAAAGTATTTGCACTATCTAGTGTCTGGCAGCCCCAGTAAAGGAATTCTCTCTTACTTGTTGCTTGTGAGTATTTATGGGAACCTACTGAGGGCTATTGTCTGTAGCACCTAATGCTTGGAGCACACACAGTGCTCTTCTCCGAGCTTGTGGTATGCAGTACACTATCGGACATCAGAGGGACCAGTGTACTAGAACACTCACAAAACCACCTTGCACTGGGGTCAGATACAGAATGTTTATGGAAATGTAAAATCCCTAGTATTTTATACTTTTAAAAAATGGCTGTTGTCTACACTTACTCTGTTCACTGTTTCCATGAGTCCACAATATATATCTCCTGCTCTACACCCATAATGTAACAATCACTTCAGCCCTTTCACCCTCTCCATCATCCTCAAAGCCTCATGTCACCACCTCCATCCTTCCAGTAGAACAGCATGGCAGCTGATGTCCTTTGGAACCTATCAGCGCCACATCTTCATTAGCCATAGAGGATTACTAAAGAGGGGCAGTGATGTATTCCTTTCCCTTAGGAGCTGAGTGCACTAGGCTCCAGTGTGGTCAAAGCTGCTACCTGCCCTCCAAACTAGACACCAAGTCCAGGAACTATACTCCAGACATAAGCACAGCAGAGACATGAGCTGACCCATAAATCAACCATTTTAATTTGATTCAGGTTGAAACTTGACCTACAGATTTTCAGCCTGGATAGCAAAATTATTTCCATAAGAAAAAGGGATGAAATCAGTTCAACCATTTTTTCTTTGTTCAGTTACACTGAATGGTCTGTTGTTACAAACCCGCCATTAAAATGTATAAGGTTAAAAATGTTCAGCCAATTGAGCAATCAGATTAGCAGAACATTCTTAAGTGCTTTATAATGACACTGAAGATCTCACTTAAACCTACAAAAGAAAGGTAAGTAAGGCCATTCAAATTCAGTTGGTTCATCCTTAGTGCAACTCAGCATATAAAATATACTGGAACATATACTGTAAAATATCACATATGTGAATATATTACGCACACAAAATGTTAAAAGAACACTAAGGTTGCAAAGTCACTCAGAAGATAGGGAATGCTAGTATTATGGTTGCCTGTACAACCTTAATTTGTCCCGCTTTTACCTATGTGTTATCATGTATTTAATTGCATGCGTTATTTAATATGCGATATTTAATTGCATGATCACGTACTATTTTTTCCACAGGATCTCTGCCTCCTTCAGTGCACAGGATGGGCCTGTTTTGGGGATGGAGCAGGGCTGTGTAGTGAAGGAGGCTGTTGCCTGTAGAAACTAATAAGCCCTAATACCTGCCTCTCTCATTTTCCTAGAGCGGATCTTGCCAAAAGGGTGCTCCCTGCTACCCCTCACCCTTGGCCTTACAGACATTATCATTGGCCCTCTGCCCTACGAGCCCCCCTAGACCACTTCCACACAACATCTGAGCCAGCTGCAAGACATGCAGCTGTTCTCTCTCCAAACTGCACCCAGGAAACAGCTATACACGCGCATGTTCCCCACCCTTCATTTCTTCACCCTCATGTCCAGTCCTGATACCAAGTGGCAGGACTTCTTACAACCAAAGAGGATGAGGGACCCCAGTGAGCCAGTCCATATTCCACCCTGGTCCCACGGCCCACTGGCATATTAGTTGGTGGCTCCTTCACAGAGTCATGAGCACATGTACCTGGCACAGTTCACAATCTCCCCTGACACCTGCTCTTTCTGTGAAGAGAGGGAGATCCTGGTGCACATTTACATGAAGTGTGCCAGGTTTTAGCCCCTCTTTTGGCTCCTCCAGAAACTCCTCCTTAAGTTCTGGCTGCACTTTTCCCCGCACCTCCTGATTTATGCACACCCTGTGGTCCCACCAAGTCATGCAACCTCCTCCAGGCACTGGACAAGGTGGCTGTCTAGCATACTAGGAGGGGGAAGTTAGTGGAGGGCGGGGGGTGTGTGCTCTGCAATTGTGGGGCCTATTTCTGCTCTTCCCTCAAGTCACATCTCGTGGATATGATAGAGGTCTATAAAATCATGACTGGTGTGGAGAAAGTAAATAAGGAAGCATTATTTACTCCTTCTCAACACAAGAACTAAATGAAATGAAATGAAATTACTAGGCAGCGGATTTAAAACAAACAAAAAGAAGTATTTTTTCACACAACGCACAGTCAACCTGTGGAACTCTTTGCCAGAGGATGTTGTGAAGGGCAAGACTATAACAGGGTTCAAAAAAGAACTAGATAAATTCATGGAGGACAGGTCCATCAATGTCTATTAGCCAGGATGGGCAGGGATGGTGTCCCTAGCCTCTGTTTGCCAGAAACTGGGAATGGGCAATGGGGATGGATCACTTGATGATTACCTGTTCTGTTCATTCCCTCTGGAGCACCTGGCATTGGCCACTGTCGGAAGACAGGATACTGAGCTAGATGGACCTCTGGTCTGACCCAGTATGGCCGTTCTTATGTTCTCCGGGCAGAGTTCCTCTGGGCTGTGTCCACTGGCTCCCTGGACACCTTCAAAGAGCAGTGGGTGCTGCCCGGGGTTCTCTGCTCAGTGTCCCCCTCTGGATCCCTGATTTTGAACCTGTGATGCTCACTTCCATCCCTGTTTTTTCATTAGTTGTCCCTGTAATTATTTAATGTCTGGGTCTGGTGGCTCCTCCCCATAGGCTGGGGTGAGGGGCCTTTAAATGTTGCCAAACTCACACTTGCCCATTCTCAGGGCTTCAATAGGTGCTTTTACCATCAGATTTCAGAGTGGTAGCCATGTTAGTCTGTATCAACAAAAAGAACAAGGAGTACTTGTGGCACCTGAGAGACTAACAAATTTATTTGGGCATGATCTGATGAAGTGGGTTTTAGCCCACGAAAGTTTATGTCCAAATAAATTTGTTAGTCACAAGTACTCCTCATTCTTTTTACCATCAGACCATCCTTTATCTTCCCTAGCTCCTTGGCTACATACCTTCAGATTTCTGCAGCAAATGATGGTCCTTATTCCAGTCTCCTCCCAACCACCCAGCTCCTCATCCAATCTCAGTCTTCACACACACTGGCTTCCACACACTCATTATTTCAACCCCCAACTCCTTGTCCCAATCTACTCCATCCATCCTTCCACCACCCTCCTCCAGATCCAGCTTTTGTCCTCTCGGCTGTCTGCATTCCAGTCAGACTGTTACTTCCTCCATACTGCCTGGGTGCTAGCATGTGGAGCATTGAGGTCTGGTGACACAGTATCCCCTGACAATTGAGAGAAGCAATTGAAGGGAAAATCCTGCTCAACTTCTGCATCCTTGGTTTGGAGCATGCTCTGTGCAGATGAATGTTTTGATAAATTAGCAGCCAAACTGGAAGAAGTCTCCAATGAACATTTGCAAATTGAGATTTTTCAAAAGCTTATAATGTAGCCAGATTTTAACAGGGTTGGCAAAAGGCACATCTCTGGCATCTGGGTAACCCCCACCCCTACCAAATTTCAAGCCCTCCAAAGCCTGGAGGCACTAGAGTTTCTCAGTGAAATGACTGTAAGAAGGTGTTAGAGTAACAGCCGTGTTAGTCTGTATTCTCAAAAAGAAAAGGAGTACTTGTGGCACCTTAGAGACTACCCAATTTATTTGAGCATGAGCTTTCGTGAGCTACTTCCGATGAAGTGAGCTGTAGCTCACGAAAGCTCATGCTCAAATAAATTGGTTAGTCTCTAAGGTGCCACAAGTACTCCTTTTCTTTTTAAGAAGGTGTTGTTTTTTAAACATGGGCAAAACAACATATCTTTCCCCAAACTTGTTCTCAGAAATATCTGAACTATTTTTAGTTGAAACTTTTCAAATCAATCAGCCTGAGGCAGACATCCACCATGGGCATTTTTTGCCCAAATGGTTAAAGTAGGGAAGAATTCTCAGCAATTGAAAATGGTGTCTTATAATTGGAAGAGTTGAGTTACCTTAACTTTACTTAGCACTATCAGTTCCACCTATAATATACACACCCGGCACACAGGAGGGGTGCAATACTAATATAATAGTTCTATGCAAAATGTCTAGGATTAGTTAGTGATCTACCCTTGCACATGTGCTTAGAAGCATCCACCATCCTTGTGTAGAACTATGCTTGTGTAGAGCAAACACTCACAAGAAGTCTCCTTGGTCCCTACTCCCTCTGGGCATCAAATCACCCACTGAGGAGGGAGGTTGAGAAAGATAATTTAGCATGAGGGAAAGGCCATGTATAGTGTGAATTTGTATCATCCTAGTCTCTGGGTTTTTCCTCCAGAGTGGCGCAACTCTACAATGCCCCATATGCAAGGCTCTGTGCAAATTGCATACTATAGTTTCTCCTATTTCTCTCAATACAGTTTGCAGAGAAATTGTATAAATGGGGAGATTTTCAGGGCTATCCTCTTGCAATTCTGTAGTGATACATGTGGTGTTTGGTGTATTTCCTAAAGCCCAAAGCTCCTGAAATGATGAGATTACATGAGAATCTCAGGTTTAAAAAAAAAAATTCCCACGTTTGCAGACAAAACCTTGAAAATGTGGCAAATGCAAACTAAAGTGAGGAAAGGCTCAGAAACCAACCCCTCCCCCCCCCCCCGCTTATCATTACTTTTATAAAATGTCATGATTTTTAAGCTAATCACATCATATTTTGTGGCATGACACCTGATTTTTTAATGTTTACAGGTGTCAATATTGCATTGGCAATGGGAGATGGGTGCCCAATTCCCCTGGTCTCCCACAAAGAATCAAATCCTCAAAAGTATGTAGGTGCCTAACTCCCTAATTAGTCTTGTTCTATTTGTGCAAGGTGTATATGTATATTTTTTAAATCAATATTAACATGATATACTGTAAAAAGAGTTATGTGTTTACATTATGTGATAACCTAGGGACAGACTGCACTGAGGATGGAGTGAAAAATTTCTGCCAACACTTCTGCATGTGAGTTAATCCGATAAGTAAAGTTATTCCATTGACATCATTGGGACTGCTCATAGGAGTAGTGTTGGCAGGATCAGACCAATAGTTCTTAATTGTCATCCATCTGGGATTAAAATCCACCTATTAATGTTATATCACCATAATTATTTGTATTGACAGTGAGAATAACGGCTCAAAGCCAAGCTAGATAAAAGACTGCCATTGTTAGCATCTCTACAGAACAGAGCTTGATGGAGAAACTGGAGAATTGCCTTGGCAATACAAAGCATTGGAAGTTCTAATATATATGTACAGGCCTACTTGCTAACATATATAAAAAGGCATGTTCATATGCATAGAATCCTTGAATTTGATGGCTTTCTAGTGTGTTTAGTAACAACACTTATCTTGATGGGGTGGGGAAATTTGGTTTGGAAAAATATGGCCACATAATGATAAAATATAAATAATTAATCTTCTCACTTACATGCTCTACCAGTATTAACTATGCAATAATGGTACTAATTATTTAATGGCCTTAGGGCTCAATCCATCCCCCATTAAAATCAATGGAAACAATTCCTTTGACTTTAATGGGAGCCTGTCAGAGGCTCAACAGCTGAAGATAGATGAGTACATGAGTCATTGATTGAGCTGAGTGACCACTGCAAACAATAATTCTATAAGACTATATTACTATTTTTGAATGAATTTGCTTGGCTGTGTTCTTGCCCTACTATTTGCACGTTTGTTGACATTTGTGGTATTGAACTTTAGGGGACCTCATCCAAAGCCCATTGAAATCAGTCAGCAGAAATCATTCATGAAATAAACAAGTGCACATGGAAAGAGAAAGCTAAGTTTTCATGCTCAAATAATCACAAAAAGCACATTTGAAATATCCATTCCAGGAGGATTTCTACCAGAATGCTGACTGGAAGACTTACATTCCTCCGATCAGGGAATACAAACAATACCATGTGAAATATATATGAACAGAAAACAGCCACTCTCAACAATAACACATATCATGGAGCTATGGACACCCTTCCAAGAGCAAGAGGGGGGAAACAAAAGAAACAAAAATAACAAACAAGGAGTCATAGGCTATTCCTTCTCCCACTGGATTATGTAACTCTGGAACCTGATGTTGTGAGGAAATGCACCACACATCCAGTATAGTGCATCCAGAAGGAGGGGGAGAAGGGAGGAGACCAGTGATAGCTAAACCAACCATTAGTAGGATTATCCAACAGGTGTTTGTTCTTACCCAGCTGGGTGTTATTTAGTCTTGACTCAGTGAGCTTGAAATGCTTTAGATACACCTCAGGGAGTCAAGCTTCCTGCTGTTCAAATGACAGTGACTCAGTAAATGGGTTCCTTATATATGTGCCAGCATACGCTGCTTCTGCCTGCATGATTACACTTTAACCCTGACAAAAACCAGACGAGTTCCCATTAGGCAGAGAAAGATTGCCTGCAGTTCATATGCCTGAGTGCCTATATAACTATGCAGGCTCCATCGTGAAAATATTACCTGTATCAGTCCCTTTTATTACAGATATGTTAGGCACAAAAAAACTATTTGCAGTTAATGGAAGAGATGAAAAATCAAGTACCTAAAAACACTTGAAGCTAATTGGGTTACCCCATCCAGCTAATAGCTAAAAAAATTTAAGCTATAAATAATTATTGAATGTTATCTCAGAAACATTCAGTGCCACAGCCAGAGCATGATGAGGAGCAGAAGAAAATCACAGAAATCATGTTTATACAGTTATTTATTTTAAAAGATGCGTCAAAGCTTTGAAGGGAATCTGAATTTCCCCAGGTATGAAGGTGTTCACATTCAGTGTTCTTGTTCAGTCTACATAGTGATAGGCTCAAACGATGAAATATGACTCCAGATCCATTCTTCCTCAAAGTTCTGGTGGGCTTGAAGACAGTATTCTGGCTCGAATCCATCTCTAATTGCCATTAATTAATTATCCCATTGTAAAGTACTTTTCACACATTTCAAAGTGATGTAGTAAGAGAAATGGTGTCATTAATACTAGAAGTGTCACCATACAGAACATATGCAGTTTAAGTCCCAAAATGCTCCCTTTCATTTCTGAGAGAGGGTGTGGGGAGCACAGGCCTGTGATCTAGGTTGTAGGGTTTCTGTGGGACAGGGACTCCATGGATCCTGCAGGGATGGGCCAAGCTGAGAAGAGGAAAGAGCTAGATGCTCAACCACACTATACATCACATCATTTCCCTTTACACACATTCCAAGCCCATGGGCAGCACAGGCCAAAGCAGATAGAGTAAGCATTAACGTGAATAGACTCTCCCTCCTTGCTTGCTGTGGGAAATGATAATGTTGCTAACAGGGTAGAAACTAGGAGACAAGTGATATAAGTGATATATAGTGCAGGTTTGACTGTAAGTGTAGCCTAATAGAAGCATACAGAGGTAGCATTATTGGGCTTGATTTTGAAAAGCCTAGTTATTCAAGCTGTCCTATTGATTCCAATGGTTCTGTTTGCACAAGGATTATGCCTGTGGGTAAAAGTTTTTGAGACTGGGCCCACAATGTGGAACTGTATCACTTCTAAAAGTAGTGTCAATTTTTGTTTCATTTCTGATATAATAGACACTATGAAGTTGTATTAGCATCACAAATGATCATGTAACAAGAAAATGTTCTACAAATACATTAGAAGCAAGGGGAAGACCAAGTACAGGGTCGGCCTGTTGTTCAATGGAATACGGGGGTGGAAAACAATAGCAGAACATGTGGAAATGGCAGAAGTACTAAATGACATTTTTCTTTCATTTTTCACCGAAATGTTTAGTAATGATTGGGCATCTAACATACTGACTTCCAGTGAAAATGAGGTAGGATCTGATACTAAAATAGGAAAAGAACACATTAAAAATGATTTAGACAAGTTAGATGTCTTCAAGTCGCCATGGCCTGATGAAATACATACTAGGATACTCAAGGAGCTGACTGATGAGATATCTGAGCCATTAGCAAGTATCTTTGAAAAGTCATGGAATATGGGAGTGTTAAGGCTAATGCCCTCTCTGGCACTTCGAGTGCAGAAGGTGGGAGCCCGCAAGGATTTTAAAAAATTAATACTTGCCACTCCAGGCTTGTATTAAACCCCCAAGGTTACAGCTTTTCTCTAACCTTGGCTTGGTAAACACTGCCACCACCCAAGTGAAAAACTGCCTCCTGCAAATCCTGGAAAACCTCACTTGGGAAGTTTTCCCTGAGGCCCCTCAGCTTTTCCACACCTCCCTCAGGGAAGGCGAGAAAGAAAACAAACAAAAGGGAAACCCAGCTGTTGCCACCAGCTAATTGAAAAACATATGCACAGACCTTTTAAGACACAAAACCAATCAGGTTCTTAAAAAAGGTAAATTTTATTAAAAACAAAAAGAAAGACAATACATCTGGAACTTAGGCTTTTGCTAGATTTTAAAAGAGCAATTCCAAAAATTAAGCAACCAAAATAGCTTTCTTAGGGGTTTAACTTAAAAGTTACAAGCAAATAAAAGCATCTGAGGTTAGCACACAGGAGTCCACAAACCTTACAGAAAATAAAAGAAATAAACCTAATCACATCTATCCCAATGTTCCAATGAATCCTTCTAGGTATGGACGATGAATTTTCATACCTGGTCCAAACTTTACACAGCATTCCAGCTGTCCCTGTCTCTTCAGCCCAGAGACACAAAGGGAAAGATTTTTTCCCATTTTAAAAAGTTCTAGCCTTCCCATTAGCTCTTTTGGTCAGGTGCCTACTCCCTTTGCTTTACCTGGGGGACTTCTCAACCCTTTACAGATAAAGCAAGCAACCATTAAGACGGACTTTATTGCTAACTGGCTGGCTGGGTCCATAAAAGGGAGCTTCCCACCCGCCCTGCTTCATTTATCACAGGGAGAGATTCCAGAGGACTGGAAAAGGCCAATCTATAAAAAGGAGAAAAAATAAAATCTGGAGAATTATGGATCAGTAAGCTTAACTTTAGTACATGGAAAGATAATGAAGCAAATATATAAGCAATGAGTTTGCAAACAGCTAGAAGCTAATAAGGTGATAAGTAATAGTAAGCATAGATTTTTCAAGAACAAATCATGTCAAACCAACTAATACCTTTCTTCAACAGGGTAACAAGTCTTGTGGATGGCAGGGAAGCAGTAGACGTCGTATATCTTGACTTTAGTAAGGCTTTTGATATGGTCTCACATGACCTTCTCATAAACAAACTAAGGAAATACAGCCTAGATAGAGATACTATGAAGTGGGTGCATAACTGTTTGGAAAACTGTTCCTAGACACTGGTTATCTGTGGTTCACAATCATGCTGGAAGGGCATATTGAGTGGGATCTGCAAGGATCAGTTCTGGGTCTGGTTCTGTTCAATAACTTCATCAATTATTTAGATAATGGCATAGAGAGTACTCTTATAAAGTTTGTGGACAATACCAAGCTGGGAGGGGTTGCAAGTGCTTTGGAGGATAGGATTAAAATGCAAAATGATCTGGACAAACTGGAGAAAGGGTCTCAATGAAATAAGATGAAATTCAGTAAGTACAAATGCAAAGTACTCCACTTAGGAAGGAACAACCCCCTGCTCACACCAGCCCTTCTCCCTCCCTCTATCACTCGCTATCCCCCACCCTCATTCATTTTCACCGGCTTGAGGCAGGGGGTTGGGGTGCAGGAGGGGGTGCAGGCTCTGAGAGGGAGTTTGGGTGTGGGTGCAGGCTCAAGGAGGTAGTTTGGGTGTGGGAGGGGATGAGGGTTCGGGGTCTGGGAGGGACTTTGGGTGCAGGCTTTGGGATGGGGCAGGGGGGTGGGATGTGGGGTCTGGGCTTGGGCAGGGGTGCAGGAGAGGACAGGTGGCAGCTCCCAACAGCGACTGGCACATCGCTCTAGCAATGGCTCCTTGGTGGGGGACTAGAGGTCTCCGCCCACTGCCCCTGCCTGCAGTCACCGCTCTCACAGCTCCCAGGCCAGTGGGACCTGCAGCGTCGGTGCACATCGCTGAAGCTCCTGGAGGCAGGAGGGCGGGGGGTTTCCATATGCTGCCCCTGCCTGCAGGCTCCGCTCCCGCAGCTCCCATTGGCCGCAGTTCACGGCCAATGGGAGCTGCAGAGTTGGTGCTTGAGGTGGGGCAGCGCACGGAGACCCCTTGCCCCAGGGGCCAGTGTAAGCAGGGAGCCTGCCTTTGCCCTGCTGTGCTGCCGGACTTTTAGCACCTAAAATCTCCTGGTTTGGTGTTAGTAGCCTCAGGGAGATAGCGTCTGATTTCAGGAGACTCCCAGTGAAACCAGGAGGATTGGCAACCCTATGCCCCCCCACACACACCAAGTGTTGTCTTGGGAAGACCTGGCACCAGGTACCAGGAGAGGCAGATCTGTCCCAGGGGCCCAGTCAGGCATGGAGGGCATAGAGTACCGGGTAGGGAGGGTCAGGTCGGTCGGTCATCCACCCCAACCCCTGTGTAAGAGAGGTGTACGGGAGTGTATGTGTCACCTCTCCCCATGTGTATGTGTGTGTGTGTGTGGGGGGGGAATGGGGGGGTGTCACTCCACCCCATATGAACGGTAAAGCCTTCAAGATAAGAAGGTAAATAAAAGTCCAACTATGCCATATTTCTTTTTAACAGGGGTTCAATCAACTTGATGATAATTTGAATGTTTGTACTGCACAGTTCTGGTTGATTGCTGTTGAACTCGCTGGAATACGAGTAATTTTACTAGGTATCCCATATTCCGCACAGGGAAATATGGTCACCCTACCCAGTGTGATTTAAGGCCTGACAATCGCTACAAGTAAATAACTTTGAGAGAAAACAAAGTACAAACTATTCAGCAAAGCCAACAAGTCTTAATTTTAGAACAGTATCTGTCATAAATATAAAGGGAAGGGTAAACCCCTTTAAAATCCCACCGCTACCACCATGTCAAGGTTCCTTCCCCACTTTGAACTCTAGGGTACAGATGTGGGGACCTGTGAGGGGCGAATAACTATTTGAGAAACAACCATTCTGATGTGGTTGAAAGAAATTCTGGGTCCAATTCCCCTCTCATTTATACCAGTGTAAATCAGGAGTATCCTGAAGGTAATGGAGTTATACTGGTGTGATGACAGGACAATCAGGCTATCTTTGCCCAAAATTATCTATGATATACAGGTCAGGATATGGTGCAGTAGGAACCTAGATATGCACTCTTACAAAACTTGTTCAAAAAATCCAATCAGAACAGCCTGTTCCATGTAGCTTTTGTGTCTTAATTTCCAAATATCAGTTGATCTGTGTCTCCAAATTATGCTTGTCTATATGTAAAGTATTATTACAACCTTGGATTGCCTAACATAGTCCAATTGATTAGGACAGGGCAATGTGATCTATAATAGTTTTGCACGCTTGACCTGCTAGCTGGTCAATCGTTTTTATGTCAAAAATTATTGGCTGGCTAACCACTCACTGAGATAGAGTAGTGTGATCTTTGACATAAAATACAGAAGCCTCAGCAATGGAAAATACTGATGCTGAAAGCATATTTACATAAAAAGATGTTTGAAACATTACATCATCTTCCTTTTCCCCCTCCTTTGCATCCTAAGTATTTAAGACATACTAGAAACCCAAAATTAAGAACAATGTTCAACAGAACTGAGGCAAAAATATTCACAATCGTGGGCATAAGGAGTGATGTCTCAATGTATTTTGAGTGACTTCATCATTATACACTAAGATAAAAGTAAGACAAAACTACTGAAAGCAGAATACTTTCCTGTAGGGTTATCTAGAATCAGGGGCGGCAAGTTATACGGGCTCATGGTGCCCATGCTCCAGGAATATTCAGGGTCTGGGGGCCCAGCTTCATCAATGTTTGGGGCCGGGTCTCTCCCCTAGCCCTGTCTGCCACCCCCACACACCTCCCCCAAAGCATCTCCGGGCCCCGCCTGCTACCCCTGGGTGATTTAAAAGGACCCAGGGGCCCCTGGTTGTCGCCACCGCCACCAGCAGTGCAGCAGGGCTAAGGCGGCTTCCTGCCTGGCCTCACTCTGTGCCACTCCTGGAAGTGGCCGGAACTGCTCTATGGGCCTGGGGTCTCTGCACGCTGCCCCTGCCCCGATGGGAGCTGCAGAGGCGGTGCCTGTGGGCAGCAGCACGCGGAGACCCCTGGCTTCCCTCCCCCCGACCTAGGAGCCGCTGCCAGAGGAGTGTGCCAGAAGCTGACTGAGGAAAGCGTCGCAACCCTCATCCTCTCCTGCACTCCAACCCCCTGCCCCAGTAGAGAGCCAGCACCTAAACTCCCTCCCAAAGCTCGCAATTCTCCCGCACCCAAACTCCCTTCCAGAGACCGAACCCCCTCCTGCACCCAAACTCCCTCCCAGAGCCTGCACCCCCACCCCCTGCTCCAGCCCAGAGCCCATACACCTCCCGCACTCAAACTCCCTCCCAGAGCCTTAGGCAGGTATGGGGTAGTGAGGGACTTGAACCCTTTCTGAGCACCACCAAAAATTATATAAACCTGCCGCCCCTGTCCAGGACGAGTGTTACTAATTCCAGTTTTGTTCCATATGTGTTAGAAATGCTAGGTTAGCAAAACCCAAGTGCAGACTGAATGGCAGCTGCCGCGGGTGTTTCAAGAATTGTGTCACTGAACCCTGCAGGGTGTCAGCAATGGCAGCTTTCTTGAAATTGATCTGAGAAATGTTTGTTTTGGCCCATAAGCTTCAAAGGGCAGGGGTGCCATAAAGGAATTTCTGTTAGCCTTTCATTTCCAAAAAGGAAGAAAAGGCATTTCTCCCATTGCGTGATCATGGATTCCATTAGGGAACACACAAATATGCTGTCTGGTAAGGCCAGGGGAAACCACAAGATTCTACCAATGGTATAAACTGGCGACGCTTTTGCAATATTGAATAGTCCTTTTTGGTAACTACAGTTTCCAAAAGCTGCAATTGCTTCTCTGAAGGAAAGGAGGGACTAACTCAATGGAAAAGTCTCATGGTGCAGTATAGAATAGACTGGCATCTGTAGGGGCACAGCCAAAGGCGGCAAGAACAATGAGTCATGCAGAGCAGATAATACATGAGTTGTATAGATAGCCTCAGACTGATTATTCTCTCAACTACACCAGTTGCATACCAGCATAAATGGTGTCTTCAGTGAGTAATTAGAGATTTACACCAGTGAAAAAAAGAATCCGGCTCAGTGTGTTTAAAAATGGACACAAAAATCGACAATGAAACAAATTTCTTCTGTCCCCAAGATAATCCCCAGCTCAAACTCATATTAGATATCACCCTTTTGTGCCTCATGCTTAAAATTAGGCATATGCATTCTTCGGATTAAGTCTTTCTATACGTACCTCTAAAGAGCCAAGCACTCTTTTGAGCAATGGAAAGACACATCAATAGGATCTGTGTTTACTATACTTAGAAGTCATCTACTTTCCATCATGGTGGTGATGGAGCTTTTAAATTCTAATTGCAGGCAGAGAAATTACAATTTGTGCTGATGTCTTGGATCTCAAATAGCAGTTACTTTTTCTCATAGGCCACAATTTGATCTGCTTTTTATCCACTGAAATGCAGGTGTTGCAGAGGAAAAGGCAAAAGGAGGTAGAAACAAGTGCAGTGGGTTCTGGCACAGAATATAACATTTTTGTTGCTGTTATTATCTTGGACCATCTCCAAGCAGGAAACCTTAGAAAATCTAAGTGCCCCTCAGCAATGGGTGTTTAATAAATAGGCATGTAGTTCAGTTACCAGACAATGGTGATTAGAAGAAACAGTGCTATTATTCTTTGTTCTTTAGTCAATATAGCCTCTTACTCCAACCCAATAGACAACCAATTGATAGGAATACTAATTACTGTAATTAATAATTTAAAATATCCATATCCCCTTCCATCTGGGGATCTCAAAGCACTTTATGACATTCAGGAATTAAGTCTTACAATATTTTTATGAGAGAGACAGTGTCGATTTATTTTAGAACATTTTGGGAGGGATGCTTATCAAACACTATACAACTAAAGCTATCCTCCTCTTGATTGAATGTCCATTTGCATTTATCAAAATGTTATTTCATTTTTAAAATAGCCTCCCTTGCTGAAGTCATCATCTTCTTGGCAGGGAACTTTCACTTCTACAATGCATCCGTGACTGGTCAGATGAGAGTTCCTCCAACATATCAGGGTTCTCGATTAATATAAAGGATGTAGTCTGTGCCTATGGATAGCTGTAGCCCCCTGAAGTTCCAGTCAGGCGGGAGGCAGTGCAGTTTGCAGCATTACCTGTGCTACACCAATTCATAAGTGGCACATAATCCCATAGAGACCAAAGCTAAATGGTATAAATCAGAGAAGTCCCACAGTTATTGTAATTTACACCGGTGGGCCAAGGTAAATGTACCATGAGAATCAAGGAGCTTTTGCTCCCTCACAGCATCCCATCTCTCCTACACCAAGAACATCTTGGCAAAGGAGAGAATCTAGCTCAAAACATTTGGTGGGAGGGCACCAGTGGGCACAGTCAAAGCAGATTTCACAAAAAATCATCTAGTATTTCAGGGGAGAACATTTTCTCCCCATGTGACTTTTTTTAACCCCACTGAAGTAATATTTTCAGCCTATGAAGCATGGGTGTAACAAAGATCAGAATTTGGCTCTATTATTAAAGAGAAACAATGTATTGTTCTTCCAGAGATCAAAGTAGAAATGACTCATAAAATGTTAAAAGTCAGGATTCAATAGCTCCTGGAATAAGTGTCATGTATCCTGGTTAGCTGAATTCACAGACCTATACCTGTGACACACATTAAAAAAATGCTCCCCAAATAGGGACAGCCATGCCTTGGTTAATATGTTCTATTGTAAAATCTAAAGGATTCAAGAAAGGAACTTTGATTTCAGACCTATGTATACCTTTGTCTGCCTAGCTAAGATTTCAAATAGGGATGTTGTGCAGCAGAAATTAGAAATCTTATTAGCATTCAGAATCCATAACGTACATACCTGAGTGTATTCCCTATGAAATATATAAGGAAAGTTTATCTTCCTAACAAAGAAACAATTGAAGTTCAGTTTTATTGACAGAAATTAAATTTATTTTGTTATCCATTGGGAATGTTATAATTCTATAACTGATAGAGGAATACTTTAAACTATACTTTTCATCAAAAAAATGGCACTGGGACTCAGATTGCTAGAATACATTTTTTTTTTTGCAAGAACTCACAAGAACTCTGCAGCTTTTCTTTTAGAATAGTTAATTCTAGAAAAAAAGATTAATCTCTAAATCAACTTCAGGTCTCAAATTTTGTTGAGCAAGAAATTTTATGCATTCCATTAGTTCTATTTGGTCAGGTCTCTTAGAGCTTTGTGGTGTATTTGAAACATGTATAGTAAATATGACTTGCAACTGCATAAATCAATGAGTCATGATAAGTTACTGGTTCACAAGATACCTTCCCTTTACAAATTTGGTGAATAAATTTAGGTGAATAATTAATGCTTTATTTTGAAGAAGCTGATTTGGGGTATCTTTAATCAACTAGCTGGTGACATGTCCAAGAAGGACAAGGGCTTGCAGGGTGTACCTATCTTATTAACATGGTTTGGTAAGCAGAGGGGATGCAGCCAAGAAATCAAATGTAAGAGTGATAGAACCATGTGGTTCTAACCAGAGAGGAAAGAATGTAATGAAACCAGTACCTAAAGGGGCGCACTCAAAAAGGACTTAATGGGGTCTAAAGCACAGCTAACCCAGTAACCATAACTTACTATTTCCTTGTAGTTATTATTTGCATTTCTACAGTGTCTGTCATCACTGTGATATTAAGTGCCATTCCATACATTAGAAAAGTACACCTATGAGCCCTCTGGAGATAGAATCAGGTCTCCTCTTCTCCACATAGTTGGAGCAAGGTGGTTTATTCCAGGAGTATCATACTGGATACATTGCCACAGCATGGCTGTTAAAAATATCTGCCTAAAGGTCTGAGCCAAGGCACACTTAAGTCTTCCGCCTTGTGTATATTCATGAGAATACAGTTCTTAATTACACAAGTACATTTTTTTCCCAACAGGATCTTCCTTTCAGTGCACTGTATGGACAATGATAAAAACTGAGGCAGATAGTCAATATTTCTTTTTATCTTCATCATCCAGTGTGTGGTCCCATACCTTATTTAGTACACATCATCCAAACCTGGAATTTGGATTCCAGTGTGAGTTCTAGAAATACCACGAAGACTAAATAGCACAGAGGAAGACATCCAATAGGCCAGAACAGTGCTTTTGAAAACCCCACCCCAGAAAACCCAGTGTGTGTATCCATGAGCAGAAATTTGCCTGATGTGATTGAGTCAGTTCAGATAAGTACTTTGTACAAAGAGAAGTAAAACTGATTATTCACAGATAAAAATTAGCAGATATATTTTACAGCTCTGTCTGGTGAAATGATGCTCTTATAACTAACGAAACATTAAAGAGTTGAAGTAGGTATTCTGTAGATAGAGAATATGATTTTTGTTCATGAAAACTCTGCCTAATGAGTTACACCTAATGGAGCTTGCTTTTGTAAAAGTTTCTTTTGTGTTTAAAAAAACCCTGAAACTTGAATTTTTTTTTGTTGAAGTGACTGGACTAAGCCTGCTGAGTATTTCACAGCCCATATTAATAAGATACAGATTCCCAGCATCACATGTAATTCTGAACTTCAAGGTACATGCAATTAAAACAGAAATCATGTAGAGAAGTTTGAGGCATGAAATAACCAAAAAAGTAGACAACTTGGTTACAGCAAGGACAAAGTCATCAGCCACAGGAAATAATGTAGGAAGTCAGGTCAAATTAAGCCAATGGGATGTAATGTGTTTAGTAAACACAGCTAAGGAAAAAAGCTTTTGTTATCAGCAGAGTCACTAAATTGCAGCAATAGTGGTAGAGAACAGAGATACAATGCATTCTGAATTCAGGAAAACAGAGGAAATTGGAAAGCAAACACTGAGAGTTGATGAAACAATAGGAAATGGCCTCAGACAGATCTTTGAAAAAAAATGATGGCTAAAATATAGACCTGCAAAAAAAACAACTGATAAGAAGTTATCAGAAAGCTAATTTGTTTTTAAAAAATGGTCAGCAGAGGTAATAACCAACTCAAGTACATTCTCTTAAGTTGCAATGGCCTCAATTGGTATCACTGGAGGCAATCTGGCATTTTAAACTGGGGGACAGGGTTTGAAGGCAGAGGCAGGGAAGAGAGACAATGAGGACCTAGAGGAATGATATTTATTAGTTCTGTAATTAGTGGTGAAAAACAACAGGGAGTAGCAGTTTCATTCTCCTCAAGAATTTTTTTTTTTAATTATAGCAAGTCAGTCCTCACAAAAGAAGATTGGCAGTACAAAATCAAAACAGTATGGTGTATCTTTAGCTTTGATTTAAACAATGTTATTGACTCACTAGATACAGCCTGAGATGTAGCGTTACACAAGCAAGAGAAAAAGGCAAAGCGTCTGTAACGTGAAACAGTGTGTCCTCAGGTTTCAAAGACCCAGGATGCACTCAGTGTAATGAGAAATAAATGTATAACAAGTTTTACTGCACATGCGAAGAGCTGAAACACTGTGTAGGCAATACTAATTTTTAAAAATATTCCAGTACCCATTTGCCAGGTCTCTTCCCCACTCCCCCCAACAATTTAATAATATCAAATTGAACAATGCAGGCATATTAAAGTAAGAACCCTAGAAAAGTAACTGTGGACGACACCTTCCAAAAGGAATGTGTCCTCTTAACTGATATGAAATAGAGTGTGTTTGTGTGTGTGTTAGTTAATGTACTATGTTAAAGCACACTAGGGGACTTTTAGTGAGCACTAGCAAGAGCTATATGGGCCAGTACATGACACATTGGTGCACATTAGAAATCACACCCCCATAGCGAACATTGCCAATTCATGCAGACAAGTTTTAAGACGGTACATGTTCAATGTGAGTAAGGGTGGAAGATCTGTCCCATAATAGTTTACACTCTGGAGGATCTCAAAGCATTTAACAAACTATATTCATAAACCACAGTACCCACCAATGAAACACAGGTGATTTTGAGGTGGAGCATGGCAGTTCTAACATTTTGCAGAAAAATTACATAACATTCAAATAAAGGGAATGATGAAGAATAATAGGTCCCAGTTCTGTAATACCTTAGTCATGTGGAGTATTACCTTCATAATATGGACATTTTTTGTTTATTCATTTGTTTGTTCTGGGAGGAAGGAAGGAACATCCAATATAGAAGTGTTCAGTTTTGAAATCTGTGTAACTTTTATTCCAGTCGTGTTAAAAATTAAAGATGAGGATAATGAATGGTTTTAATTTTATGCCACTGTGTAGGTTTTACTTTTAACTTTTTAGCCACAGAAACTTTTCCTAGACTTATTTGAACTACTCTTCACAATGGGCAGAACCCTCACTTGAGGCTTTTCCCATCATAGGTGGTTCTCCCCATCATTTTTGAATAGATTTACATAAACATCTACATTTTACTGGTATCTGCTGTATAAATGACTATCAAAAATTAAATGTGTCCATGATCATGAAAGACATCAGATTAAAGTCTCTAATACTGTGAGTCTTCATATTTTATGCATCTAGAAGTGTTGCATAAGAATTTTTAAAGGAACAAATTGTACCTTGGTAGAATTCAGACCCTGAATAGGACACCAAGAACTGTTGAAATGCATAACCAAAAAGAACTGAAATATAATGTTCAACAGGAACATAGTCTTAGAGTGATTCATAGAAAAGATTTCTTCTATCATGGAAGTATTCACGGAACTAGTTTCTGCAGATGATTTTGACAACTGCAGAGGAGACCATATTACATATCATTAAAATAAGAAGACATGCAAGAAATAAATACAAGGAATATAACTTCAGGATCTTGCTAGACAATTAGGGCCCCAAATTCTGATCACAATTACATGAGTTCAATCACATAGGCTTCAGTAGGGTTGTATGAGTGCAACTGAGGGCAGAAATGTACCCACTGGTAATAACAATGAACAAAAGAGGGAGATGATTTATTTCTCTACCTACAGAAGCCACTACTAATTTCCAGGCAGACTGTGTTCTGGTCTGAAAAATGTGAACAGGCAGTTATAATAGAACTGCTTGTCTCCTGAAAAGACAGAGACAAAGAAGAAAATGAGCTGGAGGCAGAAATGTAAAAGCTTTTGTAGCGCAAACACACTGATGTAGGATGCAAAATATTGTGCCTGCTAGCTGAACTACATTAAGAAATTACCACCATTTTACCAGCCCCATTTTCAACAATAAGTGCACAAAATTGTATGCATGAAAACGATAATGTAAATTTATGCATGCACACACACACACACACACACACACACATGGATGTGCAAACCAGAGACTGCACACTTGCAATACATTTTGCACGTGCACCAGTTAAACATGAAAAAGTATGTGCAATTTAACATGCATGCTTTTGAAAATTTCTTTCTTGGTATCTAGAGTCAGTTAAAAGAATGGTAGTTCCTGTGATGACTATAATAGTTAATTAATCTTTTGCTTAGCTAGATAAAGCAGTCATAACATAGGAGCATATATTTTTCCCCTTTCTGATATAATATAGGCCTTTATCAAAAATGAAACATAAAGAATGTGAAATGTTCTAAACATTTTAAATGTGAGACAATTTTATGTATTTGGTTACAATACTGTAAGACTTAAAGAAACAACCATCAATTTCTCCCTAAATGTAGTATGTTTATCATGCCCAGCCACTCCCTCAAGTCAGCTCACTAAAAAGTGAAAGCCATGAAAATGCAAACAAGTAGGAGCTGTAGTGTAATAAAATGTGAAAGGAAAACACCTGCATTTTTATTTAAGTTCAGAATATATAATTTCATGTGACATTGCAGACTGAAAACTCCCTCTGTTACTGTGTTAAAGAAGACCAAAACTAAAGTTGCATTTAAAAGTGTGTGGTTTTTTTTTTTCTCTCCAAAATCTCTTGGGAGCTTTTGACTCTTGGAAAGTTTTAAGAGAGAGTTCTGTATCCCCCTTTCTGGCCCTTTGTTCTGTTTTTTGTAGAATCTGTTTCCTTCATCCGTCTCCTCCCAGTACATGATCATCTTCCTGTTGCTCACTCACTCTTTCCATCAACAACTTCATTTTACTGTAAGTCAGGATGGTAACTTTTAACCTTTTTCAATTGTACCCAGCATTTTTATATTAGATACAAGTACCTTATTTATATATTTGCTTGTGAATCTAGTGCTTGTGAAAGTACCAGGAAGTCCATCCTGGAGAATTAATTCTTCCATATTGTGACAAAGCTCTGTCCTTGCCTCCATGGGTCCCACATTTCCTGGTGGATTTCGCTAGCCTCAGAGGCTCACTGTGACCCTGCACATAATCCTTCTCTCTCTAGAGACAAGGGTCACAGTCTACCGAGCCATTTCCATCAAAAGCCAGCGAGGGAGGTGAGGAGAAGTTATCCTTCCTTGCACAGTCTCTGTTGTCTCCCAGTCTCAGTGATTAATCAGGGGGCAAAAGTGGGGAGGGAGTCCGGGCCCACCCTCTACTCTGGACTCCAGCCCGGGGACCCTAATAGTATCAGCCATGGTAGCTGACTTTTTAGAAACATGATATGTACAATTCCCTGGGCTACTTCCCCCACAGCAGCCCTCACTTCCTCAAGTTCCACTTCACCCTTACTTCAGGGCCTCCTTCTTTGTGCCTGATATGGTGTGTACTACTCAGCCTCTCCAACAGCGCAACTTCCTCCCACAGCTCCTGACATGCAGACCCACCTGACTGACTGGGAGGCTTTTAACTAGTTTCAGTCAGCCCTTGTTTGGCTTCAGGTGTCCCAATCAACCTAGCCTTCTCCCTGCCTTCTGGAAAGTTCTTAATTGGCCCCAGGTGTCTTAATTGACCTGGAGCAGCTTCCATTTCACTTAACCTGGTACCAGGGATTTGTTTAGCCTGGAGCTAATATATCTATCTCCCACTACTTTTCTATAGCCATCTGGCCTTGCCCCGTCACAATATGTACATAGAAAAGTTATAGCCTCTGCATCACCAGCACAACTTTCCCTTCACTGTCCCACTCTGACTCCTTCCTTCTCAGTTCCTGTCAAAACTTTGGCCTCCATGACAAGAACAATGCTGATTAGAAGTGAAATATTTTGCATCCCAAAGAAAAAGGTCTCAATCCAATGCCCGCATAAGTCAATGGAAAGATCCCCATTTGACTTCAATGTAGATCAAATCAGGACCCGTTCCCTGGATCTCTCCAGTCCATTGAATACAGTAAATTCTCCATCAAAGTGAAACAGTTTAAAGGAGAACATCAAATAAACTCAGCTCAGACTTTTGGATTCACATCTAGGACAGAATTTTTTCATTTTAAAGCAGTTTAAAGACTTTGATTTGTCCCATAGTTTCATCACTAAGGAATGTTAAATGTCATATGAATGTAATAAAAGAGAAATAGAATCATCTCACACAACAAACACATACAATCAATGGAAAACCCATTATGGGCTCCTCAATTCCTTTCTTCTTTTAAATGAAACAGAATTTCATTCTTGATCCTACCGCAGAGACTCTGAAATACTGTTGGCACTCAGGGCCTAATCCAGTGCCCACTGAACTCAGTGGGAGTCTTATCAGTGATGTCAAGGAGCTTTGAATCAGGGCCTCAGTGAAGATCAAACATTTTAGTGCTTACTCAGTTCTTGCTCAGGAAAAAAAAACAAAAAACTTTTGCCTGACTTGGATCATGCCTTATTCAGGTCCCAAAATGCATCATGAGCTTCATCATATCTTTCCTACCTAAAATATACTGATTGCTTTTCTGATCTGGAGGATAACGTTGTGACATACTATACCTTGGGAGAGCATCTTGTAACCCTCATATTCCTCATCTGTATATAATTGTGATATTATATATAAAGCGTGCCATGTGAGGTATCAGAGAAAAGGTTATGATTGGCTGAAACTATCTAAATATGTTCTATCTAAATATGTATATCTTTAGTGCATATGAAGTTAAGAGATTGTGTTGTATGGTTGTCACTAAAACATGCTGTAAATTGGGGAATCAGCCAGATATTAGCTCCCCAGAGACAACAGCAAGGAAAGTAAACAACACCCAGGTGGGCTGTCAAACAACCATAAACAACCATTGCCCAACAAGGAAGCTACAATTCAGTGAATCACCTGCATAAGGCCACCACCAGGGAAATTGCTCAGCCTTGCCTGGGGACTCAGCAATGCCCACCAGACATGCCTGGATTTGTGTTCTCCACACACATGGACTGAGGGTATAAAACAGAAAACAGGGGGTCCATGTTTCGCCTTTCTCCTGCCCCCACCTATGCTGCAAGCAATAAAGACACTCAGAATACACTGAAGACTCCAACAGAGGAAACTGGCCCAGGTTTAAAAGACAAACCTGTATATTAAGCACTGCAATATTCAGTGGGGTGAGAAAAACTGATTAATCTAGATGTTGCCCAGTCTAATAGGGTGAGACTTTAGACTGCATGCTTATATTTTCTTTTCTTTTGGTAACTAACTCGGACTTTTTGCCTATCACTTATAATCACTTAAAATCTATCTTTTGTAGTCAATAAATTTGTTTAACTGTTTATCTTCAGCAGTGAGTTTGCCTGAAGTGTGTGGTAAATTTGCTCAGGTTTGCAAAGGCTAGTGTATATCCACTTTCCATTGATGAAGTGGTGAACCAATTAATAAATTTGCATTGCTCGTCTTGAGCAGTGCAAGACGGTATATTCCTGAGTTACAAGACAGGGAGCTGGGGGATTTGGCTGGTGCCTTTTTGTGTGTGACTCATGAGTGGCTCTGGGAGCATTCATGGAATATAGCTGGGTGTGGGTCTCCACAAGCAGGTGTGCTGAATGATCACAGTGCCTGGAGGGGTTTGCTGCTTGTCACTAGCAAAGCATTGTGAGAGACAGCCCAGGCTGGAGAGATAAAGGGGCACAGCAATCCTACGGTTCCAGGCTGCACTCCGGGGATCCCATCGCAGTGGTGTAGTTGGCAGGATGAAATACACAGCTTTTTGTACTGAGCAAGATTTTCACTTCATAATGTTTACACATGGGGCTGTAAATGGGATACATATATTTCCCCTCAATAGCAGCCTAGTGCCCCATTGGTGTTTTCAACATTTAAAGTGTTTCAAACACTGATATACGTATGACACAAACAAAAATACCTATCTATAATGTAGTGAAGTATCAGGCAACAGGGCAGCAGTATTTTATGTCATGCAGCACACATGAGGTGAGAGACATTTCACACACATGATTTTCAGACATTGTAAATCACTTGGCTGTGGCACAACCTCTGTATCATACCAGTTAAAAAAAAAATCTACATGACATGACTCTCACTTCAGAGAAAAGCATATCATATATCACCAAATGCGGCAACCTTTGGCAACATTTTGGAGAAGCAACTTCTATTCCAGTATATTTGCTCACCCAAATGAAAGCCAGTCTCGAGCAGAGAACCAGCACAAAGCCCACACACACAGTAGACATGTGTTGGCCCTTTGCACAGGGGACAAGTTTTTTGTAGGAGTGGTGGGTGAAATTCTGTGGCCTGCGTTGTGCAGGAGGTCAGACTAGATGATCATAATGGTCCCTTCTGACCTAAATATCTATGAATCTATGAATAAGTTTCAGCCACACACTGTGGTTTTATAAAATATTTAAAAGGAAATTGCACCCATTTTGTTTACCAGAAGTATATATTTTACAAGATCTTGTTGAATGTTTTTCCTGACTGGGGCTGGTGATGAGCTCAGTTCCTATTTAAGCACCTGAACAAGGGTAACATTTTTAAGCAGCTCCAGATCCAACATGCTGAGCTCTGCCCCACGGGGGGCTCAATAGCCAATGGGAATCCTCATAATTCCAAAGGACTGCAGTCAGACCTGGATTTGGCCCAGAGGATGTCAAACAGATTTGTAGAACATAGTTAGAACTGGTTGAAAAATGGAATATCACTTTTTCAGGAAATGGCAAACCATTTTCAGTCAGCACCAAGTGTAGACATTTTCTACAAAAAAAGAAGTCCAATCATTGAAAAGGAAATGCTCATTGTTTTTATTTGAAACAAATCAAATGTCAATATTTCAAATATATTAGAAATTTCAACCCAGAGGATGAAATATAAGAGTATCTGTTTTGAATTCACTTATCAGTGGGCAGGGGAAGGGAAAGGTAAGTTGTCCATAGGCTCCAAGTGCATGTGCACACGCCCCTTCCGAAACAACATCAACATAATTCCCATGGACAGTGAAGGGTTGAAGACTGGTGGGAGGAGGTGGGGAGAAGATGATGAAGATGAGGGGAGAGGAGGACGTAGGGTGGTGTTGCCTACCAGCACTACAAGGAACCTCACTAGCAAGTGGTCATATCCACTACATGTGAAGGCTGCCCATAATCCTAATTTAATGAAAAATGCAGCCAAGCGGGTGCAAATTGCAATGGTCAGTGAGACAATCACTGACCCAAATCCATTCCCTCTCCCCAAAGATTTGTGTGGAGAAGGTACTGTTCAACAGCCTTATAGAAAACCCCACAAGCAGATGGTCAGTCAATCAATGTATCCCAGCCCAGTCTCATGACCTGTCAAAGACAGTAACAGTTCACCTCTTGTGGGTCAATTGAGCCAAGTATACTCTCTTCCAGTATCCAACTATAAGACACCATATGATAAAATGCAGTAACCAATCACTAGTTACAGAATGGCAAAACAATCTTTTGAAATTTTGGAGTAGAAAAATTGAAATACATTTTGCAAAATTATATCAACTTTTTTCAGATCAAAACTTCTTTGAAAAATTTTTTTTAGAACCAAACCCTGTTTTTCCAACCTTTTTTTTTTTGTTTGAAAAATTTTGACCAGCACTAATCACATTATTTTCTTTATAGGTGTGTTTGAAGTACTCCCTATCCTAGTTAATGGTGGCCATTGTAGGCTGAATGTCTGAGTAAATGGATCTCTGCTAGGTGCTATTGTCTGCTTCTGAAGTCTGAGATAAGTTTATATCTACACAAATGATACAAAATCAACACGGCACACATTAAATGGATTAAAAACTGGCTAACTGATAGGTCTCAAAATGTAATTGTAAATGGGGAATCATTATTGAGAAAATGTATTTTTAGTGAGGTCCTGCAGGGATCAGTCAGCCGAACCTGCCCTGCCCGCCAGGGGCTTTCCCTGAACAAGCAGTGTCCCAAGTTTGGGAAACACTGCTCTACACTATTTAACATTTTTATCTAGGATCTGGACAAAAACATAAAATCATTATCGATAAAGTTTGCAGATAAAAAAAATGGAGGAGTGGTAAATAATGACAAGGACAAGTCTCTGATAAAGAGCAATCTAGATCATTTGGTAAACTGGGCTCTGGAAAACAATATGCATTTAAATATGACCAAATGTAAGGTCATACATGTAGGAACAAAGAATGTAGGCCTTACAGCATAGCATGGTGGTGGGCTCTAACCTGGGAAACAGTGACTCTGAAAACTTGGTGGTCATGGCAGATAACCAGCTAAACATGAACTCCCAATGTAACACTGTGGTCAAAAAGACCAGTTTCATCCTTGTATGAAGAGTGGACGTCAAGTAAGAATAAGGAGAAGAGGAGAGGAATTATTTAAGCTCAGTACCAATGTGGACACAAGAACAAATGGATATAAACTGGTCATCAGGAAGTTTAGACTAGAAATTAGATGAAGGTTTCTAACCATAAGATGAGTGAAGTTTTGGAATAGCCTTCCAAGGGAAGCACTGGGGGCAAAAGACCTATCTGGCTTCAAGATTAAACTCGATAAGTTTATGGAGGAGATGGTATGATGGGATAACATGATTTTGGCAATTAATTGATCTTTAAATATTCATGGTAAATAGGCCCAATGGCCTGTGATGGGATGTTAGATGGGGTGGGATCTGAGTTACTACAGAGAATTCTTTCCTGGGTATCTGGCTGGTGAATCTTGCCCATATGCTCAGGGTTCAGCTGATCGTCATATTTGGGGTCGGGAAGGAATTTTCCTCCAGTGCAGATTGGAAGAGGCCCTGGAGTTTTTTCGCCTTCCTCTGTAGCATGGGGCACGGTCACTTGCTGGAGGATTCTGTGCTCCTTGAAGTCTTTAAACCATGGTTTGAGGACTTCAATAGCTCAGACATAGGTGAGAGGTTTATTGCAGGAGTGGGTGGGTGAGATTCTGTGGCCTGCATTGTGCAGGAGGTCAGACTAGATGATTCATAAATATTTAGGTCAGAAGGGACCATTATGATCATCCAGTCTGACCTCCTGCACAACGCAGGCCACAGAATTTCACCCACCACTCTTGCAAAAAACCTCACACCTATATCTGTGCTATTGAAGACTATGATAATAATGGTCCCTTCTGACCTTAATATCTATATCTATGAAAAGGATATATCACCTGTGTATTTAACACTGGTGTCACCACTACTGGAATACCGTGTCTATTCTGGTGTTCACAATTCAAGAAGGATATTGAAAAATTGGAGAGGATCTGAGAGGTCCCACAAGAACGAATGAAGGATTTGAAAACATGCCTTATAGTGATTGATGTCCTTAAGTCTGTCTATTTAGCTTATCAAAGAGAAGGTTACGGAGTGACTTGATCACAACATGGGGAATGGTAATGTGATACTAGAATCAGTGATTAATTTGTGCCAGGGTTGAGCCCTGGCACCTCTAGGCTTGGCAGTTCATAGACCCAGCACCTTTGCACTTGCTTCATCAGTTATGAATGTAAATAATTGCTTGAGCCCTGGCACCTCTTTCATTACAAATTAAGCAGTGACTAGGAGGCTCTTCAATCTAGAAGTCAAATGTATAACAAGATCCAATGGCTGGAATTGGAAGCAAGACAAATTCAGATTCAAAATAAGACATACATTTTTAACAGTGAGGGTAATTAGCCATTTGAACAAGTTGCCAAGAATTATGGTGGATTCTCCATTATTGCAAATCGTTAAATCAAGACTGGATGTTTTTCTAGAAGGTATGCTCTAATTCAAACAGGAATTCATTCAAGGAAATCTTATGGCCGGACTTACGCATGTACTCAGTCTAGATGATCAAAGTGGTCCCTTACAGCTTTATAATCCATAAATATTTCTTTGTTTTGGTGTCTCCATTGCTACAGGAATTGAAACATCCAAGCCCCTAAAAGTTTGCTTCAATAAGTAGCATCTGGGAATTGCAGGACTTGCAGCATGGTTTAGGATGGAAAGCTCCTGTACTCACCTAGTGCACTGCCACAGAGACCAAAAACATAGTCTAGTTTGGGGGAAAGGAGAAGGAATCACTCACCCTTTCCAAATTTTCAGGGCTCCTACCACTTTTCTGAATGGTCCGTAAACCCTATAACAGGGGTTCTCAACCTTTTTCTTTCTGAGCCCCACCCCAACATGCTATAAAAAAATCCACAAACCATCTGTGACACAAAAACTAGTTTTCTGAATATAAAAGCCAGGGCCAGCATTAGGGGGGTAGCAAGCAGGACAACTGCCTGGGGCCCCATGCCACAGGGCCCCCCATGAAGCTACATTGCTCAGGCTTCGGCTTCAGCCCCAGGCAGTGGGGCTTCCGCTTTCTGACCTGGGCTGCAGCAAATCTAATGCTTGCCCTGTTTGGTTCCCCCCCGCCCCCGAAACCTACTTGCAGCCCCTCAGGGGGCCCCAGACACCTGGTTGAGAACCGCTGCCATATAACAACCATCCGGGCTTCTCAGACCTATCTAAAATGACAAATTGCTAATTCCTGATCCCCTAACACAGAGGTGGGCCACATCCGGCCTGTGGGACCCTCCTGCCCAGCCCCTGAGCTCCTGGCCCAGGAGGTTAGCCCCCAGCCCCTCCCCTGCTGTTCCCCCTCCCCCACAGCCTCAGCTCACTACGCCGCCAGTGCATTGCTCTGGGCGGCGGGGCTGCGAGCTCCTGCTGGGCAGCGCAGCTGCAGAGCCGCTGCCTGACCCAGTACTCTGTGCTGCACGGTGGCGTGGCTGGCTCCAGCTGGGCAGCACAGCTGCCTGTCCTGGTGCTCTGGGCAGCACGGCTGTAGTGCCGCCAGCCACCAGTGCTCCAGGCTGTGCGGTAAGGGGGCAGGGAGCAACGGCGGTTGGATAGAGGGCAGGGGAGTTTGGGGTGGAGGTCGGGGGTGGGGGTGTGGATAGGGGTCGGGGCGGTCAGAGGGCAGGGAACAGGGGGGTTGAATGGGGGCAGGGGTCCTGGGGGGGGGCAGTCAGGAAGAAGAGGGGAGGTTGGATGGGGCGGCGGGGGCAGCCAGGATCAGGGAGAAGGGGTGGTTGGATGTGGCAGGGGTCTGGGGGGAGGGGGAGGAGTCAGGAATGAGAGTAGGGGTTAGATGGGGAAGTCAGGGGACAGGGAGGGGTGGATGGGGCAGAGTCCCGGGGGTGCCATCAGGGAACTGGGGTGTTGGGTGGGGCAGGAGTCCCAAGGGGGCCATCAGGGGGTGAGAAGCGGGGTGGGGGGAAGGCACGGATAGGAGGCGGGGCCAGGCCATGCCTGCCTGTTTTGGGAGGCACAGCCTCCCCTAACGGGCCCTCCATACAATTTCAGAAATCCGATATGGCCCTTGGGGGGTGGGGGGGGGGGGGCGCAGAGATTCAAAATGAGTAAGGAAAGAATTTGATTAACTACCCACTTCGCCACATTAAACTTTCCAAACCCTACCAAACAGGCAGGGGAGAAGGATAAGTCACCTGTGCTTCTGAGGGCTCTTTTCCACCCATCACCTTGCTGTTGCTCTAGCTGCTGCTCTGAGGGAAAAGTATGTCTAGCCCAGGAAGGAATCCTGGAGCTCAGGCAGTGGAAGGCTAAAGGTCTGTAAGGCCTCTGTACATCTTACCCAAGGAAAGGGGAAACTGAAGTTTTAAAGGGCTCTTTGTTGTTGCTCCTGCGTTTGGCCTAGGGGAGCTGCCTAAGAGAACCTAACAGAAACAGAACCAGGCCTGTAAATGTGTCTGTTCCATTTGTCCTACCTCCTTTGCAATTCTGTGATAGGTGGCATAATAAAGGAGTGACACACAAGAGTGTTAGTAAAAGAGTGAACTTTATTGCGTGGCCCCATAGATCAGGGTAACAAAGGGGTTAATATGCCCATTACATGGCAAGCATCAGTAGTCAGCACGAACTGCCGTGGCTGTTACTAGGTCGCATTATTAAGCTTATGTATGTTAAAGTCACCATCACTAATATGTACCCCACATAACACATACATCCTTTATTAGATGCCCATTTAATACAGAAGGACTAGAAATATTTAATAAAATATCAATAGCACAAAACACTTTGTTTCAAATGTGCCATTCATTCTGAGTTCAGAAATAACAATGAACATATAAGCTTATTAACCTTTACCATTTCTTACTGTTTGATGAGGCTAGATCCTCAATTGTTGTGAATCAGCATAGGTCCACTGTGAAGCCACGCTGATTCACAACAGCTGAGGATACTGTGAGAATCTTCTGAAAAAACTGAAACCCCCTGAGTAATGGGATCCTGAAGAGAAGATATTTTACTGTATCTCTCTTAAAATACACACTACCATTGTAAGAAAACTTTTGCATCTAGTTAAATAAGCTAAACAAAGGTGAATTTATTGACTGCATGTCAAAGTTATAAAAAAAATCATTTTGAATGTCAGATGGCCTTTCATTTCTCCACCTTGAGATTCCTGTCTCTATTCTTTCTCTATATTTCATGTCTACTTGTTCTTTCAACCCCCTTGGAGTGCAGACAGGCTCTACAGCCTACAGTATGAATATGCCTGCTATATTCCTGTTTGATCTTCTTCCCTTGATGTGTCAGTTTCTTTGTGGCCTGCCTACTTGTCAAACCATTTTTATTCTTCAAAACTTTTTATGAATTTTTAAATAAGTGGTGCAGCTCTCAGGACATTTGATGAATTTTTGAAGAGCTAATCATACTAAGATATCACAAACACTGCTGTTTATGTATTTAATATACTAGGGATAAACATTTATTTACAAATTTCTTCAGTTAAACCAGCCAGCCTGCAACAAAATGCATTTAAAGTACACTGAATTATAGGTAAGAAGGAGACCGTATGCCTCTTTTTTGCATTAATAGGATAAGTTTGCTATTAAAGATGTAGAAAACAGCAAGAAGCAATTAAACAAGTCAACAAATATAGCATACACAACTAGAATAGGGGAATACAGAATGTTAGGAATGTATAAGTAATGCAAAAAAAGAAAACAGACAGCATTGCTTATCTTCATAGAAACAAAAAAGGAATGCATCTTTTAAACATAATGGATTAAATTACAAAATGGTTTTACTATTATGTACACAATTGGAGGGTTCTGATTGACCCTCATTGATATAATATCCTTCTCTAAGGTAATAGGACCAGTCACTAATGGATGGATCAATGGACAAATGGACAGATAATATCCATTTGCTAATAGCAATAAAATATGCGTGACAATGCATTTTAGGAGATTATTACACTTCTCAGGTCATTAAAGTCAGTTGTCCTTCAACTTTGTCCCTCATACTACCAGAGGCATGAACTAATCATCAAGAAATGCAATGCTTCTTGTGTCCTATGGCTTAAATAATTCATTTCAAGCATTTTAGGACGTTACAATGAAAATATACTAATCTCTAGTAAGGAAAACACTTAAAACTGTGCTCAGCAGATTATAAATTATGTTGTTGCACTTGAAAAGCTATAGACAAGGCCATCCCAAGACAAAAACATATCAGCTATGAAGTTAGACTAAAATAATGAATCTTTCCCAAGCCCAGTGAAGGTCAGATAAAAGAATACTTGACTGAAGTGTACAATTTTAAAAAAGCATAGCTAAGGTCAACTGAAGTTAATGTTGTCAGTTTTATGATGGTACTAGACAACAGGGCATAAGTCGACATGTAAGAAAAACACACACACACAACAAATACCAGAAAGCTGTTTTTCATACAGAGAATTACACCATTCCATTCAAGGTCATTAAGGCACTCTGATTAACTCTAGGTTAATCAGAAAGTAATTAGAAGGTATCATGAAGGAAAGAAGTATTGCCATATGCAAGAAATGAGCTTAACCATGCCAAATGACTTATTTTTTACTTTCTCCTTGTCCTCAAACTTAGTTCACTCGTGATTTATACAACTTGGATTCTAATTACTGTAGTGTGACATTTACTAATTGTGTATAGTTCTCTAAAACTGATATTGGACAAGGAAACTTTAAATTTAAGAATCTGTTGGCCAAGTTTTCATATAATCAGTCTATTTATTTTTGCAGTCTGCTCTCGACAATACTTCCAGACCCATTTGCAGAAGACACAGTGTGAAAAATTACCTTATTTTTCAAAGAACTTTACTTTTCAATAAGACATTAGACATTACTCAGTGCATTTTATTCAATCTGCATTTTCTATTTGCAACATAAAAACCTTGTCCCTGATACATCTGTATGACACCATCTCTGTTTCTGAGTTCTCATAAGACAGCTACTGCAAGTTAGGGCATTATGCTGAAAATAGGTTTTACTTTTGCCTCAACAAATGAGTTCCTGGAAATGAATTAATAGTGTGGTCACTTGAAGACAAGTGCTTATGACAGGAACTTATTTCTACACACTCAATAGGGGCTGAGATAGAAATATACAAATTGCTCAGGTACACTATTCCCAACACAATAATGGATCTTCCCTGGCACCTGAATGCCTTTCCTTGATGTAAAGCCTAGTTACATAGAAATTCCCATACCAAATCAGATCAATGAGCCATCTAGTCTAGTATCAGGTCACAGAAAGTGTTCTCAACCAGCAACCAGCTGCTTCAGAACAGGGTGCAAACCGAGATGAGGTAGTTATTTACATAAATATTAATAATAGTAAGTTCAATTGTTACAAATCACAACTTGAGCAGACAACTCAAAGTACAAGGCATGCAATTCATACTCATAGAAGAAACATGAGTAAACAACGCAGAGGTTTAGATTATTCATTAAAGTATTATTTATTTATTAAGTATCGACAGTGCACTTGGCACTGTATTAGACAAAGTTAAAGACAAAGTCAGGTCCCAGACTAGAGCTTATGGAAGAAAAAGAAGAAGAAAAGCTCTCTGAGCTGTTGACAGACTACTATTTTAGTCCTCTGAAGTACTTTCCAGGTTACTTCCCTGAAAAGAGTTAGTTATAACAACCCCTGGAGCAGTCTTCAGTCTTAACTAGTTTTATTTTACCGCACAACGTAGGTATGCAAGTAGTTTTGTCTATATTCCATGACAATGGGGTCAACAATAAGATTACCTTATCTATCTGCTTTTCTCATTCACCCATATCACTGTGCCATATACCCAATTAAAGGTCATAGTACCATTAAGGCAGCTCAAATGAATTTTCCTAACTATAGTACCTATGGAAAAGCCAACATATTGCAATGGACAATTCTTTTCCCTATACAGTGGCTACTGTGACAAAGCAACTCTGTTAAGCAACCTTCTATATTAAGCCACCTTCTCAGCTAAGATATTGGTAGCTGTCATGGTGGTAAGTCATTATACTATTTTATTATGGGGGCAAGGTCTAATTAAAGGGATGAGTCTGGCACTGGGTTTTAAAAGTGTCAAGGCTTAGACTCAGGCTCATCTTGAACTCTGGTAGTAGGACCCTTTAAAAAGTATGATTGCCCCCCTGCACCTTTGTGAGATATACACCCTTTTTTGTACAAATATATTTATTTATGCATCTCATACAATAGGTTACATTCATGGTGGAAACGGATAGGGTTATGTTGACTGAACTAAACCAAGGTCTCATGATTCCTTGCAGCCAGGACAAAAGCGAAATGGAAAAACACTGAGTTTTAGTTACATACATTGCTAAATGCTGTAGGGCAGTTATCAGATACAGAATGGACTTTATCAAGGTTTGTGGGAGCTGACTCTTGTAAATAGATATATTGGGGAAACAGCTCTCACAAACAGAATTATTAATAAGGAATATAAATTGATTTATTACTAAACTACAGAAAATAGATACATTTATCTCTCAAACAAAATATTAATCAAAGCATGGAAGATGTGATAGCTATAAATGTGACTAGAAATGAGATGTTATATAACCAAACTAAGAAAGTAGCTAATTGTGAATAAGTGTAACACATTATATTTAGAATGATTTTTACTTTTGTCAAGCCATTTAACCAAGGGATGATGTGAAGTGTTGTAATTTCAGTGCTAGATAAAAGACATTCCAGAGGGACAGAACAAGACAAACATTTTATTAATAGTGAGCTAATGCTCTCTGTACCAAGCTATAGCTGGTAGAGGATGTTTCTAAACTTATACTAACTTTAAGGTGAAACCAAGGCAAGAATCTGGTTACAATCGCTGTCCTGTTTACTGTGGGGTCTATGACAACCTAGCAAAAGAATCTTTGAAAAATAGGTTTAAAAAGATTGATAAGAATTATGTTAGGTTTAAAGTAATGCAAATAAATAGTGAAAATCTGTTGTAAACAACCCTAGTATATATAGAAGTAGAGAGAAACTCAGATTTAGAAAGAGTTGACCAGCTGCACTGCTGCCTCCCAGACCAGTTGGTAACATATTGGCCTTCCTTTCTGCATTATGCCATATTAATGTTTGACTAATAATCCTTGGTGAATAAAATAGATTAAGTTTAGCTATTTGACATCTCTTGTTATTAAATTAAATCAAACCCATAAGTTATTTCCCTGCTTTGATTCTAGTGACATGGATTATTTATTTCCACAGTAGAAAATAACTGTAGTATTGATCAAAGGGGACTCAATCAACAAACTTTCATTATGTATCTGTAACTCATAATCAACAGTAAAGCAGCTGTCAAGCAGCTGATGACAGCACAATACAGCTGTGTATCACTCTTACTCAAATAGCTGGTTTGAAAAATCCTGAACCAGGTGAATTATATTTTCCCACATCATGTTCTTCTAATAGATTTGTTTTTCTTTCACAAATTGGCATGCCACGATGTATTATTTTATGAATATTTATTATTTGCATTACCACAGCAGCTAGGAGCCCCAGTTATGGACCAGGACCCTGTTGTGCTAGGAGCTGTACAGATATGTATCCCCTATTCCCAGCAAGTATGGAGAATGTTATTTTAAAATAAACTTCACTCCCTTACTGAACTGCAGAAGAAAGAC
This sequence comes from Eretmochelys imbricata, assembly GCF_965152235.1. NCBI lineage: Eukaryota > Metazoa > Chordata > Testudines > Cheloniidae > Eretmochelys > Eretmochelys imbricata. Next base: position 67,951,092 of record NC_135579.1, on the reverse strand, counting down.
AGAGGAGATCATCCTTTTTCCTCTCCCCTTGTTAGAGGGTAAACAAAAGGAGGAGCCATATTCTACTGACACCTAATCCGGTCAAAGAGAAACTGGATGAAGGGAGCTCGGAGAAAAAAACTGAATTGGGTCAGTCTACAATGAAAAAAAAAGTCTGGATAAGGATGATCATGGAGGGTGAATGGTTGGGTTAGTGATTGGAGGTTCTGAATGTAACTGGAATGCCAACATCTTTGTGACTTGAGTGATGATAGTAAAATGATTAGAGGTGTGGGGAACCATTTAAATTTGGCAGAATAAGAAGAAAAAAGAGCTTGAAATTGTTGAATTGATTAGTAAATGAGATTGGGGGGAGATAAAGAAGGAGGAAAAAGTAATCAGTGAGTCAGGAGATCCAGGAGGATGAGGGAAGGAGGAAAAGATACGTTTTCCGGTGAATGATAATAGAGACCATAACAGCAGTCTAAAGAGTTTCCAGATGCTCACAGCTGTCTCTCTACACTAATAGACTGGTTACTATATTATATCATGTTTTGTATTCCCCCAAGTGCTTCCAGCCAATAAAAACATAGTAAGCCCTATGGTCTCCAGTCCACCCACTGCTCCATTACGTGATAATTAAGCATTTAGGGATTTTAGGGATTGTGATGTACTATTCAACATGAGTAAGGGTATCATACTAGTTTAACTCTTCATTATTTAAGTAACACATTTTGCACAATGTATCTCTAAAGTATGTTATTGGACTACGCAATAGAGCTGTCCCATCATGGTTAAAGGATGTCCCTGTATACTGTTGTTCTGTTGTTAAAGTTAATTTAAAACTGCCTCTGGGTGTGGTTCCCTTACACTGACCACCTCAAGAAAGTTTAAGACACTACATCTAACACAAGGAATGATTATTGGGAATGAGAAGAAAAGAATGAAAGAAAATGAGGGGAAAGTGAAAGAACACAACCCAGGAAATAAAAAGGAAAGGGAAATAATAAGGGAGGAGTGGAAAACTGAGAAAGGATAAGAGGATAAGTTATCAAGGATGCAAAACAGAAGGAAATAATAAAGTTTAGCAAAGGATGAAAAGTGGGATGAAAAAAGAATACAAGAATGGGAGACATAGTAAATTAATTATTTTAAAATATAAATTTAAAAGAAAATTGATTGCTTTAGGAATTTATGATATAAATGCAGAAAATTTTTCATATATGTACACACAGCGTGACCCCTTTCAACCAGAGCAGGTAGTCAAAGTTAAGGATGTTGAGAGTTGTTCCAGTTAGGAGTAGACACTGGTGACAGAGTCAAGTATTTTCTCTGATACATTCTTGTTTATTTACAAAGAATATACAAAGTCCTGTTTCCTTAAATGCAGGAAGAACAAAACATGAGAGAGTTTCTTTACTTACAGCCCCAAGCCTCTTTAGCCAGCACCAGACTTAGAAGACGCCTCTCTATGCTTCTCTCAGGGTCACCTAACATGCTTGTCCTGGCTATGTGTGCACATGTCTCTCTCTCCTTGTGGTCTCCAGCTTCTCTTTATACACATGCTATTCCATGCCCCTCCCCATCTTCCACAGGTCAAACAAATTTCTGGCCAGCCTTGCATTTGCCTTTCTTTTAGGCAGAGACATCATGTATCCCGTGTTTCGTGTTTGGAGACTGCTATTATTTCAGTCACTTCTTCACATTCATCCTAAGTTAAGGGAGGCAGTTGTATCCTAAGAAGATTAACCCAACCCATAACAATAAGATAAATGTGAGGGGAGCAGGGGACAGCCCAATGGATGCAAAGAGGTTGATATTTGAATTTGTTTTCAGATTTTATATGCAAATACAGGTGAGAATCAGAATACAAATCCAGCATATGCATATTGTTTCTTCTACACCTCCAACCTTCTTTTTGGTTTTTTTCCCAGCCATTCACAGTGAAAAGCATACCTATATATGTATAAGCATATATATGTATACATATGTGGGTGGGTGTGTATATGTATGTGTATACACACACCATGCACATAAGTTAAAACTTAGTATTGTGGCATATCAAAACAACTCACTTTCAAGAAACTGCACAATGTATTTTAAAATTATTGCAGCATTATGGCCTTTCAAAGCTGACTACTGGCCATCTTTCTAAAAAAAAATGTAACTACTGTATGCTATCTTTGTGTAAGAAACACATTTTCATGTTATCTCCATAACTTTTTAAAAAACTTGTTACATTATCCTTAAAGTCAATTTACAATCTGTTAGCCAGAAATACCATATTTGCATCTGGTCAGGGATATAATGAGTTTTCAATCTGTATAGAGTCATACAGGAGTGGTACCATTTTTTTCATCCTTGTGTTTGAGCAACTCTGTGTGTGTGTGTGTGTGTGTGTGTGTGTGTGTGTGTGTGTGTGTGTGTGTGTGTGTGTGTGTGTGTGAGAGAGAGAGAGAGAGAGAGAAAAGACAGGCATAGGAAAATCATGTTGTGATGGATTTCCCCCCCCCCACAATTCATTTTATGAGTCCAAAATACCTACAAAAATCAATTCCTGAATCTTTTCAAATTAACTAAACCTTGTTACAAGCATATTCAAAAATCACAATATCCCTACCCCAATTTACCACAAATAAAGTACATAAACATTAATAAAAGAATCTCCCCAGAGTACATACAACTTCTTCTACAGTCTATGCATTTCAGTTGAGTTTCAGATTGAATAAGATGCCCTAAATTCTGCATGTTCCAGCTGAGAGTATATTCTGTACTAATCATCAAGATAGACTTCTCCTTGGGATGTTGATTTTGTTCAAAATGCATTTTTCATCCTCATGCATACAAATACAAAGGCCAAGATCCTGAGAACAGAGTATATAAAACTCCTATGATGTTTAACCGTCATTGAAATATATATTAAAATCCTATCTCAAACATATTAAACACATAAAGTGGGGGCAGAGAATGATTCAGAAACTCCTCATGGTCCTCATGGGATTTCTGTTTATTGGAAGGTAAAGAGAGGCTGTGGATATTTGGCCACAGATATTTTGAAATTGGCCACATTTTTATAGTCTCGCATCTTCACATGATATCTTTTTTGCCCCTGAACTGTCAGGTGGATGGGGAATAAACTTAAAAATCTAAACAGCAAGGAATAGCAGTAAAGAAATGACAGGTTTCAGAGTAGCAGCCGTGTTAGTCTGTATTCGCAAAAAGAAAAGGAGTACTTGTGGCACCTTAGAGACTAACAAATTTATTTGAGCATAAGCTTTCGTGAACTACAGCTCACTTCATGCATCCAATGAAGTGAGCTATAACTCACGAAAGCTTATGCTCAAATAAATTTGTTTGTCTCTAAGGTGCCACAAGTACTCCTTTTCTTTTTAGTAAAGAAATGGTGCCTGCAGTAGCCCTCTTTCCTCTGTATTTAACAGTCCCTCCTCTGTGCTGCTGCTCCCTCTATTCCCTCTAGGTCTCTTATTAGAGATCAAAGGAGGAACCGGGGGGCTTGGGAGGATGCTGACTGGCTGGAAGGTGCAGAGAATATTTCTGCCACCAGCCATGTGCATTTTGCCATCTGTCTAAGAAAGCTAGAGGCTCATTCAGTGGCGGATGTTGGGGAACAGACTAACAGATAGTTCCCTCGCTCTCTGCTTCACCGCAGTTTCTGCACAGAGCCTTCCCCAATTGCCTTTCCTGCAGTACACATCTCATTGCATTTAAGAAACTAGTGAGTCTATTCCAGTAGTCAGTTCAGAAATACTAAGTGCATTTTTTTAAAGTGTACATTTAAAATATATTTCAGCATGCATTCTTGGCCTCTGTTTTTGTTTACAAATCAACATTCTGTTTAACTTACTGTGATTGGCTTTGGGGTAAAAAACCAACCAACCAACCTTTCCCGCAATAAGTCAAGTAAGGAATTAGATCATAGTCTTTTTTTTTTTTTTGGATACAATCACAATTTCACTGTTGCATGGGATGGCCTCAAGCTGTAGCATTCCATAACTAATCTCCAAACCTGCTGACAAAAGCTGTTCAATACGCTTACTACTTACTGTATGGTTTCATAATGAAGAAAACTGTAGAATTCAATGAAGTGAACAATCTTTCTGGGAGGAAGATACTGAGTATTTAACAAATCTATTTAAGGCCTTTAAGAATTCACATTTTGAAATGTTAAGTCTATTACTTATTTAACCTTTCATACACACGCATAAATGAGAATATATGTATGAATGTACCGTATTTTGAAATGACCATGAAAAATACATATCATCCGTCTTCAGTTAGTCTGCAACACTGCACTTAAGACTTGAATTGAAGTGTGGCCAGCACATAGATCTTATGGTTGATAAGATCTAGATGCTTGAGCTCTTTGTCATGATGTGTAGACTTTGACCGATGCTGCTTGTTCCCTTTGTTGTCTATATCATCCATCAGGAATTTAAGGGTGGGGTTAGAAAAAAGGGTATTCAGAGCCCAGGGTTAGAACACAGAATTGTTTAATCTGCCCTCTGACACACAGTTGTCATGCTGGCAGGAGTCTGCCAAGTGTGAGAAACTGGTGCTAGGAGGGCATCATTGATGGGCAGTGCTAGTTTGCTCTAATGTGTATAGTGGTCGATGTCCACTAGAGAATGTTGGGCTCCTGTATCAGCTCCAGGGGAATCTAAGGTCTTGGATACTCTCTTCAGCCAATCCTGAAAAAACTTTAAATCAATGTGTGTCAGATGGTTGACAGCGTATGACAGCTTCAACCAGAGACAAGGATTTTTTAAAAAGACATGATTTCCCATCAGCTCCTAGAAGTCCTCTTGAGAATGTGTGGGAGAGAGGGTGCTTCCTGGGGAAGAGTTTACCTTGATAGGACCATCTACAAAAAAGGCACGATATAGACCACTAATAGGGAAAAATATCTTGAACAAAACCTACGTTAAGTTAGGTATGCATAGATTCCCTCCTCTTCAAGTGGTCTTACTCCTCTGTACTAAAACATACAAGACAGCATCTAATGCCACAAACAAACTTTAATTTACAAGAGCCTTTAATTTGCCTAAAATACCAGGCTCAATTATTTTTCTATTAAAATCAGTGGCAAGACTCCCCTTGACAGACGTGGGAGAAAGATTAGATCTATACTCAAACTATTCAAGTAAAGAAGAAACATGTTTGTATGATTCCTGAAGTATAATTCATAATTAATAATTATTCTTAAATGATTATTTATCATATCTGACTTATTTATTTTTTCCGGGCTGTTATATAAAAACCGTAGGCAATTTATGAAAATTCCTCTCATTTGCATCCCATGGAATTACTTTTGATTGCTTCTCTTTCTGAATGAGTTTGTATCATCATAATCATGTCATTTTAATTCAAACTCTATAAAAACCCTGCCCAATAATCAGCATCTGAAAGAAACTAATAAACTAGGCCAAACTAATTTAAAAACTGACCTGAACATTTCCCCAAAATTCAAACAAATTTGAATTGAACCTTTATTGAGGTTGAAAAAGTTGCAATCATTTTTTTCTACCCAGTATTTTTATTTTCATGCTTCTCTACGTTCTAGCTCACACCAAAAGCAGATGTTCTAACTTATTGGGAGAAGGGTTGTTTTCACAGTATCCCCAGTACAATTGTATAGCCTCAGGAGGTTCAAGACAAAGTTCAGACAAGACACATTTGTCCCATATCTTTGACACTTTTGAAATGTGTCCATTGTGCTAATTGTAATGGTCTTTAGGTTTTGGAATGGGTCATTTTGCTTGGCAGAACCAGCCCAGTAATTGATCATCTTGATTTGGATAACTTTTTTGAGCAAGCTGAAATGTTCTTGTTATTTTCTCCCGCTAGGCAGACTCTTTCCAAGGCATAAAAGACAAAAGCTTACACATCTCTATTACGTTGTATAAAATTAGTTAGATGCCAGCCTCTTCAAGCAGACTTGTAGGCCCTGATGCTCAGTCTGGCCAACCTGCTCTCAGTGTGGGATTCAAGGAGAGAGGAGCAAGAGTGGTTGGGGGTTGCTAATGGGGTTGGCAAAGTGCTGGCTGTAATGGCTCTCTGTCACTTAGGGATTCCTGGATGCAGGGGAATTAAGACAATACCGGGTTTACCACCTCCTTGCACTCCTGGAGCAACATAAAAGAGCCGTATCAAGGCTTAATCGCACAAAACTGAACACCCTTGCCCCCCCCCCTTCTCCAAGACCCTCCCCCGCTCACTCCATCCCTCCCCCCCCCCATCTCTCGCTCTCCCCCACCCTCACTCACTCATTTGTACTGGGCTGCGGAGGGCCCCTTTTCAACTGGGTGTTCCAGTTGAAAACCAGACACCTAGCAAACCTATGAGGAACTGGCCCTGTAAGGCAGAAACTATGCAAAAGAAAGAGAAATAGATAAAAGATCAAGATTTCCAGGGTCTTGTATCTAGTTACTGAAAATGTTCAGAGACTTGAAATTCTAAAATCTCAATTACCATAATTTAGCACAGGTCTTGAAAAGTCCATTCACACCAGTAGGGAGCTTTTCCAGTTGAGAGTCACCCATTTCTTCAGCATCTCTTTCATTTAGAGAAAAAACTTCCCAATGAAATCCTGGCCTCAGTAAAGTCAGAGGCAAAATTCCCATTGACTTCACAGAGGCAGTATTTTATTCTATTTTTACCCTTTATGGTTACAAAGATAACCCACCCAATGTAAAGTTAATGCAAACCAATGAAGTGCTGTCTTCCCGGGCCTGCAGACAGACAATTCCAGTTTCTCTAGTGTTGGCCAGAATTTCTTCAAGCAGCAACAAAGTCAAACATGATTGGTCTGATCTGGTCAGTTTTAACACTGCTGTTCAGAACTTCTGGGGCAGCAATGAAACTAACAGATAATTCCTCTTCTCCCAGCAGGTTCTCATGCTGCTCCACTTCACTGGTGGGAAGGATGGAGACCCTCAAACTCCCAGTCAGACACCAGCCCTTCCTTTTGCTCCTGCTTCAGATTCTCCCCCCTAACTAGTCCTTATTTATCAGCAGAGGAAGGGGGAGGAAGACTTCTAGGGGGAACTCCAAGTCCAGGAGAAGAAGAGGAAAGAAACTATCTTTCTGCTCTGTAACAGATGACAGGGAGCTATGCTCCCACTTTTGCCTTATTTAGATCCTGTTCAGGACCTTGAGCTTGCTAGGTTGATAACAAGGCTCAGGCCTCTACAAGCTCACTGGTTCAGCACCGCTAGCTTACTAAGGGTATGCCTACACAGCAACTAGACACTCACAGATGGCCTGTGCAAGTTGACTCAGGCTCTTCGGCTGCAGTGATGTTTCACTGCTGGGTAGACTTCTGGTCTCGGGCTGGAACACAGGCTTTTGGACCCTCCCACTTTGCAGGGTCCTAGAGCCCAGGCTCCAACCCAAGCCCAGAAGTCTACACAGCAATTAAACAGACTCACAGCCCAAACCCCGTAAGCCCGAGTTTGCTGGCACTGGCCTGCCCCAGGTTTTTCTTTGCTATGTAGACAATAACTTAGGGTATGTCAAGAAAAAGATTACAAAGCCATATCTCTAGCTTGCTGGTCTGATACCCACAGAGGCCTGCACCTTGATAACTACCTTATCATTGTCAGTGTCCTGGGCTGGTGCCAAAGTAAAGAGTCATTGGCTGAAGAGTTAATTTGATGGTTCTAAGTATCAGAGGGGTCGCCATGTTAATATGGATCTGTAAAGGCAGCAAAGAGTCCTGTGGCACCTTATAGACTAACAGACGTGTTGGAGCATAAGCTTTCGTGTGTGAATACCCACTTTGTCGCATGCATGTCTGGAAATTGCCACTACATGCATCCGACGAAGTGGGTATTCACTCACGAAAGCTTATGCTCCAACACGTCTGTTAGTCTATAAGGTTCCACAGGACTCTTTTCTGCTTCTGATGGTTCTGTTACCCAGGGTTTTCAGAACCCAAAGTTGTTTCTCTCCAGGCGCTGTAAGTATAAATCAATAACGACACAGCTCCTCTGTCTGATAAATGATTGATATAAACCAGAGTGCTTTTACCCAAAACTACCATATGCTATAGCAGTCTGTACAGAGCACCTAAACGTGTACAGTTATTCAAAGTCTGTAATGGTTTTGAGTGATCAGCAGCCAGGCTTCTGGGGACTCTCCTTCCACCCAGCTGCTGGGGAGTTTAGGCGTCAACTCCTTACCCAAGGAAAAGTTCCCTCACACTGCTCCACAACACACTTTCTAACTAAACTCTTTATAGATTTTCTCCGAACAAAGCACATAACTCGTAATAGCTCCTAATAGGCTAACAATTTCCCTAGCAACAGCCAACAACAATTTATTATTCTCCTTATCTGCAAAGCAGCTTCAGCAAAGAAACTTATGAACACAAACAACCAGAATCAAGGTCAATTTTCTACAGTCTCTTCCCCCTACTCCCATTCTCATGAAGCAGTCCTTTCACTTTATCTATCCCAGTTAGTAAAACTGAAGCTTGCAGCTGTTTTAGTCTGTCTAGACAAGGCCAGATATTTCTCCTGACTCTGTGGTGTCCTCGCTTCCAGTTTACCGGGAGTGGGGTAGGGGGTTAAGTGCACAAGATGGCTGTGGATTTGGTCAAATCGTTCTCTAACAACAGGTCTATGCCAAGGCTCTGGCCTCTGAGAGAGCTGCTGGTTCAGTCACTATAGCTTAATGGGATAATATTGGATACCTCTGTGAGGTATTCATTAACTGTAGTATGTGGGGCCTATGTCAAGGCAAAGGCTTCTGTGAGAGCTATTGACTCTACAATATTAGCTAGCTGGAATGGTTTCTGAGTTCAGGGTTCTGTGACATACCTTGAGTTTGCTGAACTGAGTCCAAAGTATAGGCCTCCGTGAACAACTCTAGCTTCTGGCCTTTTGTCAAGGTATAGGCCTGTATGAGGTCATTAGCTCAGCATCTGTACCTTTCCGGGCTGATGTCTAGTCAGAGGCCTCTGATGTCATTAGCTATGTAACTTTAGCATGTTGGGCTCATGTTGTGGTTGCTGGATCAGTAGGTCTAGATTTATGGGCCCTGCAAGAGAGGATGGGAACTGGGAGTTGCTTCAGGGAAGGAAATGTAGAGGGATCAAGTAAAATACATAGAAAGAATAATGAGAGAGCCAAGGAAAGGAAGTTAAGGAAGGAAGATAAATGAAGGATTACAGTAGCAGTTGTTTTAAAAGTGAGTCTATTTTATCTCTGATCGATATTGAATGTGGCAATAACATAATGAACAAGTAAAATAATAATGCCAAAATTAGTCACTATATAAAGGTGACATTCCACTGTTGATATTTGTTCTAACTTCCAATTGACACCCGTGGGGGGTTCTTCTGGGAATGATGATTAGTATGTAGTCCTAAATTTATACCTCATCCCACAGGCCCAAAATGGAAAGAATTTTACACACCACCAGCAATGTCTCAAAGCAAACGTGACTAAATATCTTAAACAGAGTTCTGTAGCAGAATCGGAGCGTTGTACAAATGTTTATATAAGTAGTACTGCATCTATGACGTGTGTCAGTGTCTGACCTCCAATCATAAAAAGTAGGATAAAAAAAAGCTGTAGGAATGTATATCCAAATAATCCACATATTTTATTAGCCATGGCTAATAAAATAACAGTGGTAGGAGAACAGATTATCCTGTGAAAGATCATGTTTATTCAGTGTGTGGTGTAGCAAGACAATATATATATATATATATATATATATATATATATATATATAAAAAATTGTGTGAAAGTGACACCATGTACTTGTCAGAAATGATTCACAGAGCACAGATAAAGCATTAAGGTTAGACATCATACCTGGAATTGAAAGAAATATTCCTCACTAAAGATCAGGTGGGAAATAAAATTAAATACCCTGTAAAATGACCCTTATTTATTTATTCTGGGCTAGATTATAACTTTACAACCTGCCTTAAGTAAGAGGGCATGCACAGATGCACCCCCTGTGGAACTGACCAGAGAATGAATTGTTAACAGATCACAATTTCTCCCCTGTTCCTGCCTCCGTCAAGGGGGAAGAATAAATTACTTTGATTCCTTTTCAACACAGCAGCTTAATCTGTGACTACACATAGAGAGCTACTCTTTCTGGTGAGCAGAGCCAAGTCTCCCGAATTCTCTCCCCACTTGCTCATATTGGGAATATTGAGCAAGTAACAGGGCTGAGCATCGGAGTAAGCAGTGGGGACGAGGGGGGAGGAAGAGTCTCTCTCTCCCTTTCTTGGCTGAGTGCAGGCAGTGAATCAGAATTAACTACAATCTTTTGAGGTAGAGAAGTTCCCCACATAGAAAGAACTAAGAGCTTGGCTGATGGGATGCACATCCAGCCAGAAGAGGGGATTTTGGTGAGTTTGGACACTGTTTAAACAAAATGATCCCACCCTCCATTAGAATAATCCATTGCCCAACTCCCACCAAACAATGTTCAAGCTCAGCATCCCTCCTCTGAACTGCCACTCAGCAGTGTATCAGACCACTCAGAGTGCTCTTTGACATTAGTTCTTTTTTCCATAGGGAACTATTCTAGCCCAAAGGACTAGAGTTAATTCTGATATTACTAGAGGATTTTTGTGAAGTACAGTAGTATACAGATAGAATATTTTCAGAAAAAAATCTATTTGATTTGACTAAAACCTGTTGTTCTTTGTCTCTAACATAGAAAAGGAATCCAGCCCACAGTGTCCATTTCTCTCCTTTTATTTCTTTCTTTTCTCTATGGGCCATATAGCCCTCTTTCTTTCTGTTTCAGAACTCAGGTCCTTCACTCTTCTTCCATTTATAATGGGTAAATTTCAAACCAGCAAAGTTTGAGCTGGCTTAAAATTTATTCAAACATGTTTTCCTATCCCTAAGGGAAACAGCATTCAGAAAGAATATTACTAAGAAGAAAAGTTCAGTCGTTTACATGCAGAAGGCAAACTGCATGGTACAGCAAAAACCAGAACAACATCAACAACAAAACCCTTCTTTAAATGTTCTCATCGAAAAGCATCAGTAGTCTAAGCAGATATGGACATCTGAATGCAATAGGAGTTAAAACTATGTTCTATCATTGACTCATTTCCCAACTAAACAGAGACCACAATAAAGGAATATCCATTCCATTCAAGATGGAATCAGCATAATGTTATTATAACATACAGTAACACACATGATGAGAAAGATGAAAAGTATATCCCCCCCATCACATTTAGTACATGTAGGCAAAAATATTTTAAATTACACTATATCATTAAGGTTTATGATTATTATAACTTTTAAACTCATTCAGCTCTTTGGGGATAATAGACTGAGTTCCAGTGAGGGAATGCACTACATTTTTCAACTTTAGAGAATTTGGGTTCAACGCATAGGTAATATGATCATATGTTTTCTTAAGCTCCAGTTCTACAAAAACGTATGTATGTGCTCAACATAAGTAACATGAGCAGTCCCATTAATTTTAATGTGAGTTGTTGGTTACAGCACTTTTGAAAATCAGCCCATTTAGGGTCCTAACTTTAGGCACCTATTTTTAATATCTTGGCTTTACTATATAATAATTAGAATCATCCTCAGACATTAAAAGTTATTTTTATAGTGTCATTTTTTTTATCTATGCCATAAAACTGCCACAATTGGAGAATTTTCTGAAAAAGGGCACCAATTGTATCATGCCTAGCTCAGTCCTCTTATAAGCACAAATATTTAATCAGAGATTAGAGGGGGGAAGTACGCAGCACAAAGACAATAAGCTTTCCTCTTTTTCTGTAGAGATCATCAGTAACAAAGAGATGGAATACGTTAAAGTAACATCTGAAACATTTCTAAGCTCTGTTAAGAAAAACTCCGTGTTGTGGGTAAACGTTGTCTACCTGTGCACTCTGCCTTGCTGCAATATACTCCAAGGGCCATATTCTTACCTCAGTTACACTGATACCACTGGAATAGCTCTAGTGATGTTAGCAGAATTACTCAGGTTTTAAATCAGTGTAAGTGAGGTCAGAATCTGGAATATAACATATGATACAGGATATATAAGATGCATGTAAACATGCTAAAAGACCATTATTGCAAAGTGAAGAGAAGCACTAAAGAGTAAGAAATCCAGTGATTAAGATTGCCTGTGCAACGTCATGTCCCTTTGTGCACATGCACTGTAATGCAGTCTTAAATTAAATTAGCTATGGGCCTTCACTAAGAAGTCTGCTATGCATGCCACTTTTTGATGGGTTTATGATGTGGATTTTGATGAAACTAACCAATTGAATAACCTACTTTGATTTTTTTTAATGTACTAGAATATTCTGTAATAATGCCTGCAACTGCTGAGAAAATGCTATTTTTATATGGTACCACCAAAGTTTGCCCGATGGTGAAAGCAGATGCAATTTTATTGAATTCAATAGAGTTGTTCCAGGTCTGTATTTGCCTTTCAATCTTATGGACAATTATCAGGGCTTTAGATACTTATCATACTTATGTACTTCACTCCTTTGATACATATTTTGCCATTGTTGAACTTACATCACTGCGTGATTTGCAGTGTTGAGTCTGGCTTGCTGTGTGCTTTTCTTATGCATTTTTCCAATAGTAAAACTGCTTTCCTCTTATTATTGGGGCTCACATTCCTCTCTGCCCCCCAATGTATTTTGAGATAGAAAAATTATGTAAGGGCAGGGAATCAGAGGATTGGGTCACTTTGCAAGTCACAGCTGCTCAGGGAAAATCTGGAAAGAGCAACGTTCTCTATAATATAGACAAGGAATCCAAAAAGGAATATAAGACCTTGGCAAAAAAAAATTACCTTTCACTAGAAAACTAAAGCATATGCTGAGATTCTGCCAAAATAAACACTCAAATAGTTGCCCGCATTTTTTATATAATGGAATAATTGTATTTGTCTTCTCCTTTATTGCTAGAGGTCATCTTTATGGTAACCTTACAGTGGTCCATTTTTTCCTTTTAGTTCCAATTACTTTAGGTTTTTTGTACTATACATATGGTCTCTCGCACCCAAACTCCCTCCCAGCGCATTAGGCAGGTGCGGAAGTGCGGGACGGGGTGTGACTTGGACCCGTTCTGGGCACCACCAAAAATTATACAAATCTGCCATCGTGTCCTTCTCAGGAAACCCGCCTCAGCTGTCTGAGACACAGCAGTTCTCTTTGTGTTCACTGCCCCTTCCTGTGGGTGATCTGCCCACACTTAACACACGATTGTCTAAGGTACAATTGGTGGTTTCCTTGCTAAGTCCCAAAGTGATGAGCTAAGCAAGAACTTTTATCTGTAATCTGTCTGAGGACAGGACAGACAGAAACAAGAGCACAGACCAGTTCCTTTCATTTTGTCAGCTGACATACTCCTGTCAGACTCTTCCTTGTCTAGGAGAGGAACAAAGAACTGTGTGGCCCATCCCTTGCCTGGCCTTCAGCATATGTGTCTGGGGGCAGGAACATTTTTGTGCCCACCCCTTAAGAGATCCTCATGGGGAGAGAGCCATTTGTCCATTTCCCTTATCCTTGAAGAAGATAGGAGTCCCAGGGGTAATCCCTGTAGAGAAATATCAAGGGCTATAACCTTTTGAGTGACAGACTATGCTGGTCTGGGCAGGAGTTAGTGGCTATTGTGCATGAGTCTTGGTGCATGAGTGTGTCTGGTCATGGCTAGAATGACTACTGGTGTGGAAACCAGTGCAGGTAGGTGCCTGCACTAAGGTGTGTGGGTACCTCTGTGCAGGCATCTAGCCATGGTGTAAGTGCAGTCATGCATGGATGGGGGGTTGCAGGACAGGGAATGGATCCTGAGGAAAGGAGTGACTATTAGAAGATAACATGGGGAAGGAGGGAGAGAAGTAGTGTGGTGGGGATAGTGTGACACTCCAGATTCTTCTTGGGGACCATCCGAAAATAATTATACCTCTGATGTCTGCAGTTATTGTTCTAAATTTGTTTATTTTAGCATAAGAAAATTATTTTATAATCCACTCTCTAAAATAAATAGTTCACAAATATGTTTATTTTACCCAAAGTTTTACCATCCCTGACTTCTTCAGACTCCCTCAGAGGAGTCCCTGTCTCTCAGTGTGGTCCCTCCAAACAACTACCACCTCTCTCTTGAAAAACTACAGAGTTAAAAAAGGGCCCTCTCTCTTTTGTTCATGTGTGTTCTCAAGCTTTGACCCTTCTGGTCAAACCCAGTCCTGCAGGCTCAGCATGAATTTGTGCCAGAGCCCTCACTGCCAATGGCTCAGACATTATTCCTTAACATCTCTCAAGTATTTGCTGAGGGGTGGCTTATTCTTTTCCTTCCTACTGGTTTTGCCAGACAGACGCCTGTTGAGTTAAATCAATACAGTCATACAAAAATCCCCAATAACCAGGCCATCATACAGCGTTCATACATTACAGTACAGCTCCACACCCTATGTGCACCACTGATTTCATTTCTAAATCTGGTCAGAAAGCTTTCCTTAATATATTTCAATTAAAAAACAAAAACAAAAGGAAGGGGGAATCACCCACTTTTATTCCATTTACTGACTGACTATCTCAACTCATTCCATTTTATCCTACATCCACTGTTCTAATACCCCTCCACATCATCTTTCCTGATATCTTGTATCTTTTCTCATTCTTAGTTGCATGCCTTCCTGTCTTGCTGTCCTGTAATCTTTGATCATCTTCCCACTATCCATGTTAGAAATGCTTCCTCACCTCCTTCAAATCACTTCTGAAAACCCGCTTCATCTATGAAGCCTTCCCATATCCATGTCTTGAGTATGTCTCTGCATCGTCTCATCATTTGTTCAATGACAAGTCTGTTCTGAGGTTTATAAAACAAAGAGGATGACATGGTCCTTCTATGTATGATATTTGTCGGAATTATCTTATAAATTATGCAGGGCAGGGACTTTTTTTTTAAGTTATCCAGTAATGAGCCAGGTATCGTTGTGGCACTCTCTAAATCATATATCATCACTCTCAACAATTTTCCTTATTCTTTCATATTTTCCAATCTTTCCCAAAGAACTGTTCAGTCTCTACTCCACTATATTAGCTTGCTCTGCTGGTGGCTGGTCAGTAGTCTGAGGTTATGTTCTGAGTAGCTCTCAGTTTGAGAATAAGGATGTCAAAACCACAGTGCACTGGTCCAGCAACACTGTTCTAACCATCTACTGCCAGTCTTCCCTCTCTGTCAGAGACTAGAAGGCTAGATCTATGACTGGTACACACCACATTTCTGCATTGTCCTATGATCAGTCTAGGCTGTGATGCACCATGATAAGAATGCACAGCCTTGTACTATGCTCTTTCCAGTCACACACAATTTTTTCATTCCACTTGCAGTTCATACTGCTGATTGTCTGGAAACTGTACAATATTCTAATTAGGTCAGATAGCAACTCCCTTATCACGCATTATCTCTGATATTAGCATATGTTAAAGTCATACATTTTCTGGTAATCATTGGAGTGAATGCATGGCTTCTAACATATTTCCCACACTTTCTACCAAAACCTTCAAGGTGAAAAAACAATTTTTCAGTCTGTTTAGCTGGTACACATCCCTCTTCTTCAGTGCTATATTTGATTCCTTGTTTTGATTAAGATTTGAATGCAGCCATGCCCTTTTCTCATAGTTCACATTAATGACTATTTGACTTATTCTATAACATTTACACTTAAGAATGAAAACCGAATGGCTTTGATACAGTCCAACATTTACCAGCTCACTAAAAATATCTTTCTTATGCATAATCATCACATATAAATGCTGCAGGTCAGATTTGCCCAGGTACACCTATGCAAAGCTAATGGCTTCAAATGATGCCTTTTTTAGCCTTTACTGGTGCTGCACTTACCGTGACAAGTAGAGAACAGAGACTCACATTCAAAGAGTGGGTAGTAGCAATGTGAAGGACAGGCAGAGTATTTACAATTGGACTTGTAAAATGCATCCAAAGTATTTAGTATTCATTAGACTGCTCACAGTTCCAAAAATTGTAGGAGTGACTAAAGAGGAGTAGACGTGACTGGAACAAAATGTAAGGAGGCTTCATGCTCCGGAGTTCTGGTCCTCCAATGTAATTCAAAGGCCAACAAGAATGGGACTGTGAGATGAAAGCGCAGTACAAACTCTCCTGAATAATCAATATAATTATAATGGGTCACTGAAGTGAAGAGAGGGCTCAGAAGTCAGAGTTCAGATTATCTCCTGATGACAGCAGAGAACCAAGAGGCATCATTTCTGTGACAGACTACTTAGATAGATAGTGTGGTTTCTGACTGAGATGTCAGACTAATCCTTGTACGTGAAGTGAAATCCATAAATACTAATTTTTGGTTTTAGAAAGACAAGGTAGGAGGAGGTAATATCTTTTATTAGACCAACTTCTATTGGTGAGAGAGAGACAAGCTTTTGAGCCACACACTAAGCAAAGTGGAATAGATTGTTTAGCATAAGCATTTAGCTGTGATGCTTGGAATACCTTTCCCAGACCTCAAGAGCCCTGAGGGTATGTCTAAACAGACAAGAAAAACCCACAGCTGGCCCATGCCAGCCCACTAGGGCTCATGAGGCTCTTGTTGTGTGGCTATTTCATTGCTGTGCAGAGTTGTGGGCTCTAGGACCCTGCAAACCCAGGCTCTAGGACTCTGCGAGCCTGGAAGTCTACCCAGCAATGAAACAGCTCTGCAGACCAGGAGCCAGAATCTACCAGCATAGGCCAGCTGCGGATTTTTCTTTGCTGTGTAGACATACCCTGTGTGGCTCGAAATCTTGTCTCTCTCACCAACAGAAGTTGGTCCAATAAAAGATTTATCTCACCTACCTTATCTGTCTAATATTCTGGGACCGACACAGCTACAACTACACTGCATATAACTTTTGGTTTTGACATTTCCAAAAGTGTTTGTTATGGTTATTTATTGGTATTAGAATAGCCCCTAGTGACCCCAAACAAGATTGAGGCCTATTGCTGTAGTCACTGTATATACACACAGTAAAAAAAGATTCCTCCCCTGAAGAATTTACAGCTCAAATGGACAAGAGAGCAAAGGGTGGAAGAAAAAAAAAGGGGGGGTGGAGGGGAGTTGGTTTTTTAAAATCTCTATTTTTTATAGTAGGAAATGAGGCACAAAGATCCAGTGTCATATAGGAAATCTGTAGCAAAATCAGGGATTGAACACAGACTCCTAAATTCCAGTCCAGGGCGTTCATCACAAACTCATCCTTCCTCTCTAAAATCAGATATTTTCTTGTACTTTTACCAACATCATCTCATCCACAGATTATTTTCATAAATGTGGTAGGAATCAAGAACAGAATTCAGATACGATGGCCTGCAGTTTTCTTAGTCCTTTATTGTTTCAGTATTTTCCTAGCTGTTGATGATGGATGTTGTCATTTTTTGGCGTGGTAGACAACAGAATTTCTCTGGACAATAAAGACCTAGATACCTAAAGTACTAAACCTTTCTGTTTGTGTTTTTAGCAACTTCTCATAACTGCTTTTCTGAAATGTAACTTCCTATTTCAATGTGTACCAGTTTGCTACTTCTCCTCCCCACACCCTGCATGTGAATACATCCTCTCTTCAAAATCTAAAATATTGTAATACCTACACCCTAATCCTCCAAAGAGCTTTGCACAGATATGGGAGTCTGCCCATGGGAAGCCCATCCCAGTTGCTGGGTTTTTTTTGCTGATAAAATAGTCTCACTTTATATTCTGGAACAGTCTCTGTTAATTGAACCAAATTAAATACATGCCCACAAGCTATATAGGGCAATGTCAGAGTGTTTATATATGTGTGTGTACATAATTATTATAAAGAAGGGCGAAAATGTCTCTTTCTTCTAATCTTCAACATTTTTTAAAATTACAAATTTAATTACAAAACATTTTCAGACATGCCAAAAGTTTCTTGGGTTATCTAGACATAGAAGCTAGTGATTGTGTTTGATAAATTAAATAAGATTGGGTCCATGTCAGTTTCTCTATTACTAATCTGTTTCCTCTTCTCTTTCAGTGAAATATTCTGGTAGTCTAATTTTAAAAACTGCATTTGCAACATTCTCTTTGCTTTTCAGTAAAGTTTAGAGCTCAGTTTCCTCTTAGATGCTCTGCCCCACCCCCATTCTAAACTCTGTCCTGTTCTCATGGAGCTTGAGATGACTAGCGGTTTTAGCTCTTGCCCTTCTGTAGTCCTGGAAGCAGGAAAAGGAATCAAAGTAAACACAGAAACAATCAGTTCCCTGTAGTACTTGTTCTAACCTGATCTTCCTTCCCAATCCCATTACACACTCAGGAATGCGAAAGTCACTGTCATTGCAGTCATCAGTTACCACGGATTGCTATGCAGGCTACAGGACAGCACAGGCTCTTTGCTTTGCTTTCTTTGGTTATGCCATCTACATTGCTCAGGAGCATGTCTTCTAGTGAACCTAAAGTGATCCACAGGGTCATCTATTTGGCCCAAGCATGTTCACCCAACCCTAATATTTACAAAGTAAAGTGTAAGGTTGTAGTGACACAGTTGCTATTGGAGGCACGGGGAATTATAGTCAAAGCAATTGAAATTTCATAGACTGAAGAAGTGTGCAGGCAATGGTGTCAGCCAGGTATGATCGTACATGTGAACACAACAGCATTCAAGAGTCATACTTCTCCAGAAAGTCCACCTGTCATCAAGAGCTCACCTTACTTTTCCTGAGGCAAACATACACGCTACAACAACAAAGATGATCCTGATTAAACGTGCATTATTCAGTTCATCCAGTATTTCTGCAACTGAGTGGAAAGCTTGGTCCCTGAGCAGCTCCTAGATGACAGAATCAACACAAAAATGTCATAACAGTTCTGGAAAAGCAAAGGGATACTTTGTGATTCACTGAGTACCTGTCTTATGGGTCTAGGCCAAATCCCTAAAAATCTGACCAAATTTTTGGGTGCATTTTAAATCACCAGAAATGAAATTATGTTTTGTAGCAATACCCAGTTTAGTTTTACCCATCAATGGTCCCTGTGCTCTAGCTATACTAGACTACTGAAACAGCTTTACTGGTGAAAAATTAATTTTAGAGTGCTGCCAATGAACATATTCATTAATTAGCTAACTAACTAATTGCACTGTACTTAAAGACTAGTATTGGGAACAAGCTTATGAAAGATTATAAAAATGACTACTGAAAATCCCAAAGCATGAATTTCCAGAGTTTCTGCAGATTTGACTGGTATTCTTTTTTCTTGAAGTGCCAATAAATTAGAGGAAAATTTTGTTTCATATTAATTTGTATGATAAAACAGCACATACAAAGCCCATCAATTATACTGATAGAAGTAATTAGGCTTTCGGTTCCCATGAATTAACAATGCATCATATTCTTGGTAATAAGTGGCATGCATGATTATCACTGATTGTATCCATCTGCTAAATTTTTAATGAATGTCACAGTATGTATGCAAATCTTAATTGACAATAAAAACATGTAAATTTATTAGTTGTTTTCAGGTTTATTAGTTAAACTTGTTATGCTATGTTAATACTCCTAAAGCATGCTAATGTAGATTTCTTAACATATTGAATACAGTCACCATAATAGTCTCAGGTAGGAGAACCTCGGGATGCCAGATAAGTTACTGATACTTTATAATTCAGGAACTGCAAAATGTGTAGTTTAATAACAGCTTGCTATTTGTGTATTTGTGACTGAGAGCACACCTGTATTCACACTCTGCACACTATTGCAATAGTCTTTATGCAAAATATGCCATGTGAGGTATCATTTAAAAACTAATACCACACTGATCATCAATATTCTTGTGTAATATATGTACAAAATGCATATCAAGAGTTATTAACATAAACTGAAGTTATGACTACAATGTGTTTACCAGAAAACAGTAACTGGGGAGTGGATAAACCAGTTCCTAAAAGACAAAGGACAAGCTGGTGCCTCAAGCCAGGTACCAAAGTTGATTGGCAGCCACTGGACAACAGAGGGAGCCAGGAACAGAGCAATCTGCATTTTAGCAAACAACATGAAACCTCTTTCAACAGGACACCCCATCCTCATAGCTGGAATGAACTTGAAACTGGAAGGTGAATAAGGAACTGGTTAAAGAGGAGACTACAACGAGTCATACTGAAAGGTGAACTGTCAGGCTGGAGTGAGGTTACTAGTGGAATTCCTCAGGGATGGCCTTGGGACCCATCTTAAACATTTTTATTACTGACCTTGGCACAAAAAGTGAGAGTGCGCTAATAAAAATGGCAGATGACGCAAAATTGGGAGATATTGCCAATATGGAGGAAGACCAGAATATTATACAAGAAGATCTGGATGACCTTGAAAACTTTAGTAGAATAGGAGTGAAATTTAATAGTGAAAAGTGCAAGGTCATACATTTAGGAATTAACAACAAGAATTTTTGCTATGATCTGGGAATGTATCACTTGGAAGCAACAGAGGAGGAGAAACACCTGGGTATATTGGTTGATGAAAGGATGACTATGAGCTGTCAGTGTGATGTGGCCCTGAAAAAGGCTAATGCAGTTTGAAGATTTATCAAGCAAGGTATTTCCAGTAGAGAAAAAGAAGTGGTAGTACTATTAGGTAAGGCACTGGTGAGACCTTATCTGGAATACTCTGTGCAATTCTGGTCTCCCATATTAAGAGAGATGAATTCAAACTGGAACAGGTGCAGACAAGGGCTACTAAGATGATCCGAGGAATGGAAAACATACCTTGTGAAAGGAAATTCAAAGAGCTTGGCTTGTTTAGCCTAACCAAAAGAAGGCTGAGGAGAGATGTGATTGCTCTCTATAAATACATGAGAGGGATAAATACCGGTGAGGGTGAGGAGTTAAGTGCCAATGTGGACGCATGAACAAATGGATATAAACTGGACATCAACAAGTTTAGGCTTGAAATTAGATGAAGGTTTCCAACCATCAGTGGAATTAAGTTCCGGAATAGCCTCCCAAGGCAAGTAGTGGGGACGAAAATACTAATTGGTTTCAAAGACTGAGCTTTATAATTTTATGGAGGGGATGGTATGATGAGATTGCCTACAATGGCACGTGGCCCATTTGTGATGTAGATATCTCCAATGGCCAGAGATGGGACACTAGATGGGGAGGACTTTGAGTTACTACAGTAAGCTCTTTCCTGGGTGTTTGGCTGTTGGGTCTTGGCCATATACTCAGGGTTTAACAGATTACCATATCTGGGGTTGGAAAGGAGTTTTCCCCCAAGTCAGATAGTCAGAGAACCTGAAGATTTTTGCCTTCCTCTGCAGCACGGGGCACAGGTCACTTGCAGGTTTAAATTAATGTAATACTTGATTATCTGTAACTTAAAGTCTTTAAATTATTATTTGAGGACTTCAGTAACTCAGCCAGAGGTTATGGGTCTATTAAAGGAGTGGGTGGGTGAGGTTCTGTGGCTGGCAATGTGCAGGAGGTCAGACTCCATGACCATGATGGTCCCTTCGGCCTTAAAGTCTATGAGTCTAACTTTATCTAGGAGTAGCCCCCATAAAAATGCATTTTGAAGGGTGACTGGACTAGATCAGTGAGCCATTTTGACTTTCATACCTTATACTTGCACTCACTTAAAATCTCCATAGTTAAATAAACTTGTCTAATTTTTTTAAGCTAATCCAGTGTTGTGTTTCAACTGAATTGCTTGGTAACTTCATTTAAAGTAGCAGGATTTGAATATTGATGCCTTACAGGGGCAATGCACCTCTAATATTTCAGTTTCCCAGGAGAAGTCTGGACAGTGCAGAACACACGTTTTGGGGAAGATTCAAGATTGAGCTGGGGTATTGGGGCCACCCTGCAAGTAGTAACCAAGTCTGGAGGAAGCCAGAGTGTGGCTGGACTGTTGCTGACAGGATGCTGGGCCAGGGCTGTAGCTATATAGACAGACACCTCATGTTGTGAGCTTCATGCTTTTAGGATATTTGTGAGTGGCTCAGGTTGGGAGCCACAACGACAAAGTATTGACAACCTCTCACTGATCTGGACTGCATCCCAGAATATGACAGTATCATAGTAAATTACCACCCATATTAAAAGAGAGACTTTCCTTATTGTAGGTAGGAGGTTTCACATTATATTTTGGGCTATGGAAACAGTGATGCCTTCTCAGATAAGTTGCTAGAGCACAGTCCTATTAAATAGTCCAGGCTCAACCAGCTCAAGGTTATTTCATTTTCTCTTGTACAACCATGGAATAGAGGTTGGCACTACAGTTTTGTAGAAGCAGATTTTAGCATTGACAAGCTATTTTGGGTGTCAGAATAGGAGTTGAGGGTAGACAGAACTTTGCTGAATAATTGTGTCCATAACTATTAAAGCAACCTTTTGTGCATTTAATGGTCTATGCCAATTTACTGTAATGTAAAATATTTTGGGTTCATTTTGTCTATTGCTTCCATGACCCTCTCCCCCATTAATGTTTGTATTAAAATTAGGTGATCTTCCCAGATTTTAAGGCCAAGAAGTTTATCATTATCATAAAGGCTGACCTCCTGCATAACACTGGGTATCAGATTACACTCAGTGATTCCTGCATTTATCCCAGTAATGTGACTGGATCAGAAAATAACTTTTAGAAAGAAAGATCCACTGTTAAAAGCTTTCGGAGTTTCTCTCTAGGAGGATGCTGCCACTCTTATTAGGCTGAGTATTGATAAGACTTCTTCATTGATCTTCAGAGTGCACAGTACGTACTATGTGAAATCATCCTGGCTCATGTATGTTGTTTAGAGAATGATGTGTTTTAGGGTATCACAGTAATGAGTCTACCCATAGTAACAGGAAAGTCCAAAAATCAATTATTTTTTGGACTTATCTCCAGTGAATCAGGAAGTGCTGGGAACATTTCATATGGAAGTGGGGAAATAATATTTGAAAGACTTGTTAAGATTTATTCTTGTGTTGTATGAATTTAGTTTGGTCTGTTGGCACAACCAGCATACAGATTAACTCAGTATTCATGTTAGCTTTGCAGTTCACCTGTACAGGAATGACAAAAACATATGGGGGTCCCTCCAGGTTAAAAAATATTCTAGTACTATAAGCATAGCCTTTAATTATTTCACATACATCCCTGGTTTGAGCATTTGTTAGTGTGTAAGACTACTGTAGCACATTATATTTTTAATATAGCAGAACACATCTGAAAAAACAAGGATATTTTAATTGGTTATTTAAAAAAGTTTGGTATCGATTATGTCCATGAAAGCTTACATTTACCATTTCAGCAATTTAGGGTATTGAATATACTAGGAAATACTAGACTAAAGATCAAGTGTTTTCCAAATCAGTAAAAGTTAATGCACAGAAACAAACTCTTATTACCTAGAAAATGCTGTGGTAATCATTTAATCAATACAATAAATCAATACAGTACTTTTGAGCAAGAACTGTAGAATCAGTTCAACGACATCATTGAAACTGTGAGAGTGATTCACTTGCTATTGCAGAAATGGCATTAGTGAAGTGTCATTCATAATATAGGTTTAGTTTTTAAGCTTTAAAACATTTTTAATTAAAAATAAATGAGAAGGGACATAGAAGTAAAAATCTGTTGCTTGGGGAAGTAAAAAATAACACATTAAAAATCTTATTCTTTGCCCCTGTTCACATACGCATGGACTGACATCCCTTTAATAATTTTACATTCTCTCTGATATTTTCATAGCCATCTTTCACTCTCATGCCTTTTGGCACTCAAAACACCTTGGGCAATAAATAACTTTAACATTTGTCATCTAGAAAAATGCATTGCACTCAAACACCAGAAGACTAGAGGCCACAACCGCATGAAAGTCACACTCCATTTAACATCTATTACACTGCTCTTACCTCTCTTTTTTCCCTTTACTACTTTCCGCCCCCCCTGAAGCAGGCATGGCAGTAAACAGTTAAGTGTGGTCTGGGGTTTGCATAAAGTTACTTCTGACCTACTCCCATTGCAAATAGCCATGTAGAGCTTATCTAACATTGCATTAAATACACATTTTTAAAAAGTTTACTTTTTAAAGTTTAAAATTTTGTTAATAAAACTTCATCTTAACTATTTCTGCAAAACCATACTATCTCACTTTCCTGACTGGGACATGTTTTGACAGTTAAGAATTGATTGCCCAGGATTGTGCATATAGTTTTACAATAGAATGAAATGTAATCCAGAACTGGTTACATATCCACTGATTATTTTGAACCACACCTGAAATATGTACTCTGCCCTCTAAAGTAAAGGTATATGAAAATATGCACAAGGCTACCACCGTTTCTTTCAATAAACAAAAATATTACTATTATTAAAAAAGTAAGGTGTCAGTCAATTTCCTATGACATAACCTATAAAGTAGAGAATAGCAAAATGAATGCAGGATATAAATAAACATTATCTTGACCAGTCTCACTGTTTTCAGCTTATTGAAAGTGTATATCCCTAGTATTAGGCACCTTTACAATCATTAAAAAAGATTCCACTAAAAAACACCTACATGAAAACTGCCCAGAATTATCAGTAAACCATAGTAACACTTGTCCATAACATCACAAATCATTTTTAGAAAAATCTGTGCTCCAAAGGAAATTTCTCTCCACTTTATTTACAAAGAGGTTAAAAATCAAAATATAAAACAGCATAAGCAGCTAGAAGTACCAGTTAAGTTATCAAAAGAAAATAACTTTACTCTGGATAGATAACAGGTTCATTTTTGAGTAAAGAATAATGGAAATACTTTTATATAAAACACATGTTCTTTAAGTAAACACAAATCATAAGGTAGGAGGCCAATGAAAATTGTATCCATATTTAATCAGAGATTAGAAGAAAACTTTAGAATTTCCCAGAAAAGATTTTAGCAGAGATATAAACAAATCTCAAATTAATCTCTTCTTTGTTCCTAATCTCTTCCCTTGTTATAGGTTATGAAAGCTTGATCTCCTATCAGTTATTAAATTTCATCTATATATGTAACAGCTTGTTGGAGAGGGGGGCAGTTTAACCAGCAAAGAAAAGAACACAATACAGGAAAAATTTTAGTGCACTCTGAGTTTGAGATTTGCTCTCTTAGTCCATTGCCAAATAGCCACTAGAGCTCTGACGAAAGAGGAATTGACACAAAAACATCACAGCTGGAGAATGGTACCACAATGAATGGTCCTAGCTCTCAGTTTGATCCACTGAAGCCTCATCATTCTCCTGGGTTACTTCAAGTGCTGCACTCAAAGTATACCAGGTTCATTAACCAGGTGATTGAAAGAATTGTTTTTCACTCACAGGCCTGATGTAAGACAGGCAGCAGCTTTATGTACAGAGTCTACATAATTAACCCCTCTTAGTTATATTTCATCAGATTGGGGTAGGCCTGGTCTGCAATCCCAAAATGAATATGCTGCAATTTAGGAATAAACAAAGTGAGAAGAGGGATAATTCCACCACACCATGTGCCTCGTGGACTCCAGAAATGCCTGCTTTAAATGGGTCTTTCCTTGCATCAGCTTCCAGAAACTGTTTTACATTTAGATCTTTGCTTTTTCTCCCACCCGTTTAACTCTGTAATTTGTGCTCCTCTTGTTTAGTGAATTCCTGTTCTTTAAGGGGGAAAAAAATCTTCTCTCTCTCTACCCTGCAGTGTGTCTGAGTAGCCATCTTGGAGTCCTGGTGCAAGAAGCTTCTGCCAGGTACCA
Organism: Eretmochelys imbricata; assembly: GCF_965152235.1. Lineage (NCBI taxonomy): Eukaryota > Metazoa > Chordata > Testudines > Cheloniidae > Eretmochelys > Eretmochelys imbricata. The sequence continues at coordinate 67,925,369 of NC_135579.1, read as the reverse complement.
GAGGAAGGAATGCTCCCCTCACTGGCCACGAAGAACTAAGGAGCACTGCTCTGTGACTTCTCACTATGTAGCCTCAGGAATAAGGAGGAAAAATGGGCAATGTATCCTTGTTGTGGTCACTGCACTGATTTCCTCTACTCCTCTCTAGGCTTGCCCTGTTCCATCTATCAGCCACTAGCATATAGGGAGCCCACAAAAAAATATCTCCCCCACCACCATCCAGTGGAACTATGGTAGTGCTGAGATCCAGGCCTCCTACATCTGCAGAAATTGTGAGCACACATTAACACATATATCCCTAGCATAAAGTAAGCTGCTTCTAGTTAAAAAGAGATTTCCTTGAAATTAGTTGCCTGTGTTTAGCTGTAAAGATAAGTACCAGAAATTAAGAAGACAGCCTGACCAAAATAAGTAAAAGGGAAAGGGGAAAAGTCATTTTAGACATTCTTCTGCATTGCCTCTGGAAAGCCTCCACATACATTTACATTATTCTGCTATAATGTTCTCTATCAACATGCACAATACCCATTCCACATACCAGCTCTGCTATGGTGTTACTCTTTTATTTGTACTTTAAAAAAACCTTCCTGTGAGTGATCTGGGGGTCATGAGGGGAATCTCAATACATGGAGATGGGGCACAGGTAATACATATAATAAATAATTGGTAGGTATGGGGGAGTGGATGATTATGGGGATCCAGTCATTTCACCAGTGGATTAAGGGCACAAGGATTATTGTGGTGGGTGGAAGACTCCCTTCTTGCCAGCCATCACAGAAATTCTGAGTGTATGGCCCAGTTACTCAGGCTGTGTACTGGGGATAGGATTTAGTCCATAGTAAATAAGTAGATTTTAGCAGCAAATTTTGCCTGGCTCTTTGGATATAACTTTTTTAGTTAAAAATGACACTGCTAACAGATACATTCTTTCTTTCATTGAGGTCTTTCTTATAAGAGTCTTCTCAATATTGTACAGTTTCTTTACTGCTATTTTGTTTATTAATATAATCGTTTAAATAAGGTAAAATACAAAGGCTTCAATTTTCAAGAGTGATTAGTGATTATGGGTGTCCAACTTGACACACCATTCAGGGGCACAGTTTTCAGAAGACTGCTCCTGAGCACTTTATGAACCTCTGGCCCTTTAAAAGGAATCTCAGATTGCGCACAGAAAGATTGACACCTAAATTATTGGTCCTTTTGAAAATTTAGACCATAATCTGAAAGCAGTATATAATTTCTGCAGTGGAGCACCTGGTCAAAAAATCTTAAATGGGTAGGTCAGTTACAAACTCAGCACCATACTCTTTCTGCTACCACTGGTTTTGAGTGCTGGTTTGACAGCTATCTTTTTGTCCAATGATGGAGGGAGAATTGGCTAAGAGAGTTCAGCCCTCAGCTTGTACAGTAGTTTTGCTCTCTGCTGTTTTGGGGTCTGCAATTTGAAGCACTGTGGTTTTAGAGATTGCTGATTGACCATAAATCTTGAGAATAAGGGATCTCCACAAATCTGTTGTCAGGAGGAGAAAGGCTCCACTCCTGAGCTGCACTTTGCACTCCTTGGAGACCTGGATCAGTAAGTAATTCCTCTGAAGGGTCAAATAGCAAACTTGATACTATGAAAGTAGTTTCAGGTGTCACTGTCAGAGATCCTTGATATTTTGCAAAGTTAAGAATCACCAGGTCCTAGGCATGAAGAGACAACTGGTGAGAAAGAATCTCCATTTTACAGGGAGGGGGAAATGGAGGTAAAGTGATTACAACTGCCTAGAGGGAGTCAGTGCAGAGGCAGGATTAGAACATAGAGCTCTGTTGCTTCCAGTCATTAAGTCACTGTTCTACACCATCTCTCTCCTCAGCCACCTCTTAGTTTTGCAGAGGTTGTTGAATGATTGCATTGCTGCATTGTTTCTTCACGCTGCAGAAGAACACATCATGCATAGACATGGAGGAGCTGTGCAGTCTTAATCATTGCAATGGTCTCTGAAGAAGCTTAGATTCCTCCTCCTACCCCCATTTGTGGACATCTTTGTTATGACACCACAAAAATAATTCAGGGGGGTTGTGTTGTGATCTGGGATTTGTCTCTTTAATATAAACATTGTGCAACTACAGCTTTATGATTCAGCGTTTATTTGAAAACAAGGTTATTACAATTTAACACAATGAAATAGAGTGAGCAATTCATACAAATGAGAAGAATTCATATAACACCAAGATGTAAGGGATGGAGATAAGGTATGGTACAAATGCCACAGCTGATGTTTGAAACCAGAGCTACACCAGTTTATACCAGATGATAATTTGGCTCATGATTTTGTTCTTCCTCTCTTACAAGAGGGTATAAAGGAACTAAACAACTGAGATCAGCGTTAGATGAGAGTGTCATAAAACTGCTTGACACCTCCCCTGTCTATGTTGCAGCTTCCAGGTTTGAAACTGTAATGGTGGCAAATGGAATTTTAGATGACATTTAGGATTCAGTTTTGGGTCAGACACTGGCTAAGAAACAGAAAACAAGAAATACAATAGACTGAGCTGAAACTGCCAAATGGAAGGTAGTGGCCATGGGAAGGAATAATTTGAACTAATATGTGTGTTGTGGGTTCCAAATTAACTGTAATGACTCAGAGAAGAGGCTGGAATGTTACCATGGACACTTTATTGGAAACATTTGCTCAACTTGCAGTGGTAATAAAAACATACAACCAAAATATGCCATCTCTCTTTTCCATGGTCTGATCTTTTGTAGCCTCTTTCATAATAGAGTGACAAGAATTGAAAGGCAAGATATATAATACAAAGAAAAGGAAATAATTTTACCTACCACATAATTAGCCTGTGGAACTCATTACTTCAAAGTATCACAGAATCCAAGGGCTTAGTAAGATTCAAACCAATATCAGATAAGAACATTCAAATTTGCATGAGACGGTATAAGGGATATAAACCCACATGGTTCAGGGCACAAGACAACCATTAACTTGATGGAAAAAATTTCCTGTATGGGCACACTATTCCATAATATGAATTCCAGACATTCGTGACTCTTTATGAAGTATCTAGCCACTAATGGAATAAGGATGTTAGTTTAGAGGGACCACTGGTTGATCCAGTATGACAATTCCTATCTTCCTATGATCTTGATTTCTCACTTATTTTGCATGCTCCTTGACTTCTCAGAGGTGATTTTGGTATTTCAGGAATCCTGTCTTCAAGTGGGTAAAGTTTCTCTCAGTGCCAATGAGAGGTGGAAGGAGCAAAAGTTATTTAGGATATTGCTCCTCAGAAAAAGGGATTGTCTTTAGGTTTACTATAGCGTGCTAAGCACAATATCAATGTTGAACATAGAATACAAACATCACAGCTGTGAAATATATTTTCACAATGGGCCTCTGAAGGCAAAAAAAGTCACAAAGGAGAAACTGTATAACATTTACAATTGTCTACCGACCGTACTTATTATATGGGTTGATAGTTAATGTCTCCATCCCCTTTGTAGCCGTGAATGTTCTGATTATCTAAAACTAATGAGTCAGATCCTCAGTTGTTATAAACTAGAATGGCTCCATTGAGCAGGTTTACATAAGCCAAAGATTTACAACTTCTAATGAGATGTGCTATAGCACTAGAGTAGATTTTTTCCATGTGTTTATTGCAGTCCTGTGTAACCTTGTTATTCTTTATCAGACCTGGTTTAATATAATTTAAGTAACTTATTGAATTTCCCATTTAAAAAAAAGATTTGTCAAAAGTAGTTTTATAATTTCCCTACCTCTATAACATCTTTTTGCCAAAGAAATAGTAAGTATTAGCAATAAATCCAACAACAAAGGCTTAGGAGCAGCAGTGCTGGAACTAGGATCATTTCAGCTCAAGACTTCCTCTGTGTTGAATAAACATCTATTGTATGTGCTACACCGTGTGGCCAGAACTCCATGTCAGTTCAGCAAAATGTTTTGAACAAGGCAGCTCATTCTTTCAGTCCAGTTATTTGAATCAAGTCACCACAGAGACATCAGCACTCATGCTTTGTAGAGATCCTGAAGACTACGTAAAATTCATTAAGGAAATTTAAAATATACAGTTCATGCCTGATTGCCTGTTCCATGCTAGTAAAAGGCAATAAAACAAAAATTCTTTATTCCTTGTAAATACAACTTCAGAGCCTTTCTAACCCTTGTAAGAAAGTAGCAAATAAGTATTCTCACTTCTGGAATATAGAGTTTACCTTAAAAATGAACACCATTTTAACTTGTCAAACTAGTCCACTTTATTGAAAATAAATTTTACTGAGAAAGTTCTCATTCAAATAAATGTCTATTTGTGAAACCAGTTTCCAAAGATCAGAGTTTTTTGTAGCAAAGTTCAAAGACATTCAAAATCAATTACCTTATAATCTCAGATCACCTGGAAGCCAACAGTCAAAATTTCCATATTAAAATTCTCAACATATTGCCCTCTACATATAAAGGAACAGGTTTACATACAGGAATGTACTGTACTCTGCCTAAGAAACTGTTAAGAACCACACCTGATTGAGTTTATAAACTCTGCTTATTATAAGTTCTGCATCTGTAGAGCTAAACAGAATGAGCGTAAAGTTTTTAACTTGAATGTATAAACTCAACAAAAGCTTGTAACACGTAGAGGTTAAAAGTTCTACAAGTGCAATTCTTATAAACTCCCCACTTTGAGTTTGTCTCACATATCCTGACAAAATTCTCTTTGAAATTTTGGCTTACATTTTTCCACTTACTACACAGGGTTCATATTACATGAAAGTACTTTAAAAATGAAAGCAGTTTATTTCTACTAAATTCTAGTCTTATTACATCCACCAATTATTTTGCAAATTCCTATGAATCAGCATTCAGACTGCTTTGTTACGCGTGTTATTCTCACACGGACCATTTTTGAAGGCAATAAATTCTGAAGGGTATGTAACAGTACTAAATTGCCGGGACTGCCAAAATATTGATATAGAGTTCTCTCAATATATTTAATATCAATCTTTTAACTGACCACCAAATAAGAATGTACTTTTATGGAACCAGATGATTTCCTTAATAATAAAAATAACCAGCCAACTGCAGCAGCAACAACATTGTCATCTGCAGAAAATATAACAGCTCCAAATTATTAAGTATTCTGGGACAGATTCATATTGTTTGAACTGCTGTATCTGTTGCCATATTCTCAACTTTCTATATATATATTTTTTAAAGAATTTGCCCTATGATATCAAAAGTCTCCTTTTTCACCAATGTGTACAATTGAATTGACTACTAATATAAACAGAAAGAAGGAGCTAAATAGACCTTTACTACTTTCCTTTAATGAATATCTCCTAATTGAACAAATGCTGGAGGCTCAGATTTACTCCTGTGTTGAGATCCATTTGCACAGTCAGTGGGTGGAGTGATGGAGCAGTCATTGCTCCCCTCATTCTTCGTTCTGCACAGTTCCAGCCCTGCCATAGGTTAGAACACACTACTGGGGACCAGAAGCAAGGGTGGCATAGGAGCCAGCTATTCCAGCTTCGTGCCAGCTGAGAGCTACCCTTGCCAGGGAATTTCCAGCCAGCTAGATACATTTACTAGTCACCCATCAATAGATTGCAAGAGAAAATCTGGCCTTGAATGTTTTGAGAATATTCACCTTAATAAGACAAAAATCTTATGTTTCTAAATTACTAGAGAGATTTCTAGAATTTAGGCTTGGACCTACACACTGTAAAGTTTGTACTGGGGAGTGTGACGGGTTATTCGACTCACCACTAGGATGGTGCCTCCTTCTGTCACTCTGGGGAATAGCTCATGAGGTCAGTGCCCCTTCCTGTGGTTGCACATCATCTCTCCCTCTGCACCACAGCCCCTTTCTCGCTCCGTGGGCTGCTGCTGCTTCTTCGTGACTCAGGCCTCTGGCTAGGTCACTATTGTGGTTTCCCCTTCCAAGGCTGTGTGTGTGTGTGTGTGTGGTGGGTGGGGGGGGTGTGTGTCTCTTCGCCAAAACAGGCTTAGGCAGTCTTCTTATGCATTGCACCACCAGTACCATTTGCCCCATGCTGGGTTGAGGAACTTGGACCCTCCTTTACTCCAGGTTCCAGCCCAGGCATCCTACAACATGCAGCCAAGATCTGCTCAATCCCCAACCTTGCTGCTTACTCCCTGAGCTGCTTTCTACTCCAGTACTCCCCCACCCTCTTTGGGGCTTGCCAGCCTCTGTACTCCCTCATTCCCTGGAGCAACCAGGGGCTACTTGTTTCTATAGGCCCCAAACACACCTCCCTTCCCCAAAGAGTGACTGCAAGCTCCCTCCCTGCAGCTGCCATATCCTGTCTTTATAAATGCCAGCCCAACTCATCCCTCCTCAGCTGGGCTCCCTCACTCAGTCCAGGAATTACTTAGCCACCTGATTCTTCTTAGCTCTGGCCCACTGGGTTAATTACCTCCATTTTTAGTTTTCATTAACCCTTTCAGGGCAAGTGGGGGGTGAACACCCCATCACTGGGACAAAGATTGCTATTCAATCTGGATCCAGTCTAACTCTATTATTATTTATTTTACCACAGCACATTCTCTACAAATGAGTCAAACAAAACATCATGTGTAAACCTGCATTGAAACCACCTTTAGCTCTGAGTAACTCAAAAGAGAATTTTGTGACTCAGGCTCATTTCTAGAAAATGTAGCTTCTTTCAAATGTCCCATTTCTTATTTCCTGCAGACAACTGAAGAGCTATATATATATCTTCCATAAGTCTTTATCTCATTCTTCCACAGTCAAGGAGAACACTACACACATTGCATTACTGCAGTTCTGAGGGTCTTACCAAATTTATTTTGGATTAGTTTCCAAATGATATAAAGTTACTTGATAGGTTACCTGGACTTCAAGAAATCCAGTGACAGTAGATAAGTGACTCTAGATACCATAAAGGGATATCAGTAGTACTAAACCGCTACAAAATTATATTGAATAATTGGAGATAGTTAACCAAATCAAATATCATACTCCAAAGTATAGAAAAAGAAATTGGTGTAGATTTATATGTGTATCTGTGAAAAATACAAGACTAACAGCCCTGGAGAATGAAGTGCTCTATTATTCCACAAGATACACTTGTGTAACAGTAGTGCAAGCTGCTTTGTGGTATCCTTTTACTGTCTCCTTTCCTTGGCTTGTCTGATGAGATATATCTCAAGGATGCTAGGTAGGTGCCAACAACGATGACTGTTTTAGAAGTAAGAACACGTCTGATGTCAAGCTGTTAACTAAGACCTGCAGAGACCACCAACTCACTGTATTTCACATAGATCACCAAAGTATTACCAGGTTGTAGTAAAAGCACTACTAACAAGGCAGCAAGCTACACTTGAAAAACTCCTCATCTAACTAACTGCCATTTTCTTCTACCACCCAGTCACCTGTCATGCACTTCTCTTATTCCAAAGGTAATCTTTTTATATTCAACAAGAAACATTCAACAAGTATCCTGTGTCTAGCAAATATTTCCTGCTGTACTGCAGTTCCACAACCAAGCATTAATTGTGAGAAAAATAGACAGAACTTAATAATATTCAAAGATATTGGCATTGTACCTCCATCTTGCAGTTACAGGAAACTGTACTACAATAAACTAGTCAAAGATGTTTTTCATATTCTGTCTAATGTAGGTACACGTTTTCTTTCCAAGTTTGTAGAAAAAACAAGACAGAATAGATTTCCAAGGCCATAGGGCAAAATCATGGCTCCATTGAGATCAATGGCAAAAAACTCATTAACTCGTAGGGAACCAGGATTTCTCCTCAGTTCAAGAGGCTGCATAATTGTATGGGAGGGTTGACCTCTGCAGCCCTCCCTTGTGGCCCACCTTGGCAGTATTCATGCTGCTCAGTTCCCCTCATCCCAGGGGAACTGTCCTAGGCAATAGTCGCCCATTTCACTACCCAGCAACGTGCTGATAACAAACTTAGCTCTTGTCTACACACTGTAGCAATGCTCTCTATGGGTGGGGGGGGGGCGGCGTGATTTCTAAAGCAAACTTACGTGTTGCACATTAATTGGTCTGTGTAGGACCTGCTGGTGTGCACTAATGGTTCCCTACTGTGCTTTATTGGAGTGTTTCATTAAGGTGCACTAGGGAATCTTCTGTATAGACCCTGCTGGTGCACATTGACCAATTAGTTAGTGTGCTTCAGAAGACACACCTCTGTAGTGTGCATTACTCCACTGTTTAGACAAGTCCTTGGAAAACACTTCCAAGTGCAACAAACAAAAGGGCCTTCTCCCTCTCCTGGGCTCAGCTCTCAGTTATTTCCTGCGCTCTTACAGGCAATGACTCTCAGGGCTTTCCCCCTTTGGGAGTCTTTCCCCCCAAGTTGGTTCTCAACAGGCTTTATCCTTATTCGGAGGCTACCTCCAGGCCACCCACCTGGAGTCTGGCTCTCTCCAGGGCCTGCCACAGGAGCCTCCATCTCTCTTTTCACGCTTTCCCTTTGGGACTAGTTACAGGGGCTGATAAACTGGCATCTGATCTGCAACCTTCCTCTATCCTCTTCCCAGCCATCTGCCTGGGAATTACCCTTCTCCAGGACCAACCAGTGGAGCTAACCATCCTTCCACAATTCCCTTTCCCAGATGAGCTTTCTCAGTCCTGGGTAGGTATCCCATTACCCTCCAAATGGGGTCTAATAATTAGAATCTCCATCTAATCCCTAGCCACTCAGGACCAATGGGGGTGGAAGGGGAAGTAACTGATCTGTCACAGGCCATGCTGTGCCCAATTCTTCTTAAAGGTCCAGCCAACCTCTGACAACTTTCTAAACAGATGAGTGTGGTTATGAGTGGACACGGTCTTTAGGTTTTTGCCTGAGGAAGTCCACTGGCCAAAATCATGCATGTCTCCAGAGCAGGAACCAGGAGCTGTTGCAATAGTGGTGTATTCCTGGAACTGATGGCTTATACAGCACAATCAGGTGTTTTATCAACAGATCTACTGCATACTGCTGGCATCATTAGCAGAATATTCAAAATCCATGTGTTCAAGGTATCCACTGTGACGTTCCCCTCTGGTGTTGTGTGGACCGGTGATCTGCTAGGTCACTCCAATCCTTGACTCTGGGAGCCAGCCTTGCCCTGCTCTGCTGTGAGAACCCCCACTCCTGGGCTGTTCACACACAGCCTCTGGCATGTAAGCTTCTCCCAGTCACTTGCAAGCAAATGACACTAGCCAATATCTCTGGTCCCATACACAACCCTAGGAACCTCCGTCTTGCAGTGTCCAGTTATGCTTGCCTGGACACTGCAAGCTTATATGAGTTCGTCAATTTAACAACGAAATTGATATGTACCACCCTTTTTATCCCAAGGAGAGCCTTTGACACACTTCAAACAAAACACACTGCTTCAGGTAGAATAAACAAATACATTTATTAACTATAAAGATAGATTTTAAGTGAGTGAGTATAAGTCAAAGCATAACAAGTGAGATTTGGTCAAATGAAATAAAAGCAAAATGCATTCTAAGCTGATCTTAACACTTTCAATGCCCGTACAAACTTAGATGTGTCTCACTACAGGGTGGCTGGTTGCCCTTCAGCCAGGCTCTCCCCTTTGATCAGTGCTTCAGTCGTTTGGTGGTGATGTCTGAAGATGGAGGTGGAAGAGAGAAAGAGCATGGCAAATGTCTCTCCCTTTTATCCCATCCTGTCTTCCCTCTTGGCTTTGCTCCCCCGCCCCCCTTCAGAGTCAGGTGAGCATTACCTCATTGCAGTTCCAAACTGACCAAAGGAAGTGGGGGCGGGGGGAGAGGTTGCATTGGATACCACACAATCATTTTACAAGGATGAACATGGGAGTGCTGGGTGTTCCCCTGAGGTACAGGGCATCAAACCCACATTTTTGCAGGTAGTAGGCCAGTGTTTATAATTAAAGTAGGAGGAAAAATCTTCAAAAAAATAAAGAGCATCTAATATGATAGAATAGCTTTCATATAAGAGACTTAGATAAAAACTTTTTTAGACTGAACAATACTTCTGTTTAGCTACTTTTGAAGCTTGAATTGAAGGCTTGATTTAACCAAAGCCATAATAAAACTCTAGCTACTGTGTTCCAGACAGGCAAACAATCTGTACCTGTATCTGAAAATGGGATTAAAACAACAGTTTTATAATCCATAATCAAATCTCCCCATTATTCAATCAGGTTGTCAAGTATTCACATAAAACAAAAACAAAAAGATCAGTGTAATGATGGCCATTAAAGGCAATACAATTATGGGAGCTTTATTGATAGAATATACAATTTCAAAGGGATGAAGTATCTTTCCATTTGTGTGTGCTTCCATTTGGGGCATTATTTTTGAAGACAAATATTGATTCAAAAGCAAAATAAAAGATTAAACTGAATGGTGCTAAAAAGTTTCTGTTAGTGTCAGTTCCTTGCATGGTATAAATTCATTGAAGTCAATGGAGCTCTAGTGGTCCATACCAGTTAAGGATCTAGTCCAAAATCCTTAGAAGTACAACTTTCACATTCTTTTGTTTGAACAATAAATCTATAGCTTTTTATATTGTCTAACATATTCCCTTACCAGCATCAACTCTTTTATCACTGTAAGCTGGAAAAGCCTTATTTAACCTCCACTGAAGAGTAAATGGCAACAAATCCTCAAACCCTAATCCCATCAGCATCAGTTGCATCTTGATGTTAGAATTAGGTCTCTAAAACACAGCAAAATAATAATAAACCACTATGTCTTATTTAATAAATCTGTGTTTAAAGTCAGAGGCAACACACTTCTCTCTCATGCCTACAATATTAGTGTTCAAATAATGGGTTAAACATACACATTTGTTAATGGGTTAAGCTTGCAGAGTAATACTTTTCTTGATGATGGAAGATAGAAGCAGAAATGCCTCCTTTGGGTTTTGTTTAAGAGGTTTGTCTTGGAGATTACATGACTGAATCAATCAATACACAGAATAATTTATATCAGTAATATTTAGTAGAATATTGCAGTTGTTTATGCTTTTTCCTCGTGTTAAAATGGATATTATAACACTTTTCATGTAAAAACTGAATAGTTACTAAATATAAACTGAAACTTTCATATCAGGAGTGTGATATAAGGAAAACATTTATGAAATGCATTGAGAAGACAACTTGTCGCCTCAAAAACAATAGATTGAAGTAAACCACTTCACTGGCCTGATTCTGAACAGGTGACAATTGGCACTGCTCTTCTGAGTTCAATGGAGTTATACCATTTTATGACAACCAAAAATCTGGCCCCAAATCTTTTAGGCATTAGTGCTAGTCTATTAAGGCTTTGAACCTCCATATCTGTAAATTTGAAATGGAAAGATTCTTCTACACTAGTCCTATATAAGGAAAAATATAAAATGTTTTTGATAAGACTAACTGCACTTTATTCAGACATCAATTTGATATAATTTTAATCTATGTATTTTAGGGTTTTACTTTGCCACCTGTCACCTATATATCTGAACACTTTCCACATAAAATTAAAGCAATAGCAAAGTGGCTAGTGGACTACATGGAGTCTCCAGTACTTCTCCATTTGTGGGATCAAGACTCTGCTCAGAACAGGGATTGTGTTTGTCTGTGTGTTTGTTTGTAGTAGGGGGTTGGGAATAGAAGGGCAGATATCTGTGTGGTGAGTTACTTTACTGAACCTTTTCAAAAAAGTGTGGTTCACAAACTGTTGTGCCAATGTTTTGGGACTGCACGCAGACACAGAGTTGTTATTAAAAAGAGAGTCTATCTGTGGAATGCAAAGTTGTGCAAGTTTGAAGGAAAAACTAAAAAAAAATACAAGGCAATTGTGTGTGTAAGTTTGGCTGGAATTACTGTCTCCAATTTATCAGTTCACTTGGAAAGACAGTTAGCACATTTGAACTGCTTTGTCTACTGGAATTGGAATACTGGAGAAGGAGGCAGGCAACTGGAGATAGTAGTGCCCAGAGCTTTAAAAAAATCCCACCAGTGGAAGTTGGTAACTAAATACCTTTGGAGATCTGGATCTAGATCTGAATCTGTACTGCACCTTCTGCAGGCACAACACAGAAGATGCAGGTGAGAAGAAGGGGACAAAGGTGATTTTACACCACCTTTATGCTTTCTGGATTCTCTCCTACTTTGGGACTCAAAATGATTCCTGACTGCGCTAAGTAATGGCAGTCCATGTCAAGCTGCTTATGTGCTGCAGCCCAGTCCAGAGTTTTGATAGTGCCATGAACTACTGGTCCACCCCTGACTTCCAGTTATTACTCAAGACTTCCAGTTATGGCTCCCTAATGCTGTCCCTGCACCAGAGTAATACTTCCCTGGACAGCTGTGGTCATTACATGTTCAGAGTGATGTACAGGATCTGCAGCTGGGAAGAGAATCTGTCGCACAAGTTGGAAGTCTGAGAATAGAATGAAGGAAAAAGATTGGATTAAAAGGCAGGAGGAAAAATACAAAGGAAAATCATAGCAAAAGCAGGGGAAGTAGAGTGGATTAAATTGTAAGTCTTGTGAGACCCACAAACTGAGTGATGTAATATCTTTTATAGAAGTAATTTCTGTTGGTGAAAGACAAGCTCAACAGAGCACTTCTCCACTTCTGAAGAAGAGTTCTGTGGAGCTTGAAAACATGCCTCTTTTTCATAGAAGATGGGCCAGTAACAGATATTACCTCACCACCTTGTCTCTCTCATATCCTGGGACCAACACAGCTACAACAACCCTGTAAATAATGTCATTTTTCTATTTGTGAACAGACTGGCTTTCATTAATCTTATTTGCTATTCATAATTTGGCAAACAGTTCACATGAACTTCAAATCATAGGTTGTTCACAAACGTGTCATGCTGATTATTTGCTGTTCATGGTGTGTGATTTGTACCCTGAGTCATATGGTATTGGTTTAACTCCCTGACGGGATCACTGAAATGTTTTAAAGAGGAGAATAAGAAATATAAATTTAAAAAAAAACATCCTTGCTATCAAATGATTACCTTGTTCACATGTGAGAATCCAATTGTATGTATATATAAAAGGTCATTCCCCAAATATTTGTACAAACAAAAACCCACTTGTATGACTACTTAAGCACAAGGAGTAACAAAGGGCATGCATAACTAAATCAAACAGCTGTTCAGAATTCACATACATTGTTTACAAACACAGGTTTCCAGTTTTCAACAAGCAGAAGGAGAACCTCATTCTAGCCTCTTCCATCTCCTTGGTTTCCTTCTGTTTAAAAATCATAAAACCAAAAGGTTGCTGCTATAGTTATAGTACCGGTGATAGGTTGGATCACAGAAACCCCCTGGGAGCTGCTACCTGATGTGCCAAGGCTCTTTCTGCTCCTGCTTTCCTGCCCTGGCAGCTTAGGACTTCAGTGTCCTGCCTGGTTTGAGCCAGACCCGCTAGCCTGCTGCTAACCCAGACCCAGGTCTGAACCATGTCCCCTAATAGCTGTAGGCTTAACTAAAAGCATCTTACAGGGGTATTCCTGTCTTTGACACTTAGATGCCCAACTCCCAATGGGGTCCAAACCCCGAATAAATCTGTTTTACCTTGTATAAAGTTTATACAGGGTAAACTCATAAATTGTTCACCCTCTATAACACTGATAGAGAGAGATGCACAGCTGTCCCCCCGCCCAAGTATTAATACATACACTGGGTTAATTAATAAGTAAAAAGTGATTTTATTAAATACAGAAAGTAGGATTTAAGTGGTTCCAAGTAGTAACAGATAGAACAAAGTGAATTACCAAGCAAAATAAAATAAAACCTGCAAGTCTATGTCTAATCAAACTAAATACAAAGGAAAGGGAAGAAATATAGATAAAAACCTCACCAGTCCTAGTAAACTCTCTTTTACAGACTAGCCTCCTTCTAGTCTAGGTCCAGCAAGGACTCACACCCCGTGTAGTTACTGTCCTGTGTTCCAGTTTCTTTCAGATATCCTTGGGGGTGGAGAGGCTCTCTCTTTAGCCATCTGAAAACCAAATGGAGGGGTCTCCCATGGGCTTAAATAGACTTTCTCTTGTGGGTGGAGACCCCCTCCTCTCTCCTATGCAAAGTCCAGCTCCAAGATGGAGTTCTAGAGTCACCTGGGCAAGTCACATGTCCATGCATGACTCACAGTTTTTACAGGCAGAGGCCATTGCCCACATGGTATCTTGAATGTCTCCAGGAAGACTTCTTATGTGGACTGGAGCATTCCAAGATGCATTGTTCCTTAAGAGCTTTTTGATTGGGCACTTAACTTTGTGAATTCCTTTCTCCAGGAACTGACCAAATGCTCTACTAAGGTTATTTAGAAATCAAGCCAGTACATGGCCAGTATTCATAACTTTGAATACAAAAATGATACTTGCATACAAATAGGATTAATAGATTCAGTAAAACATAACCTTTACATAGATATGTTACATGGCATATGTAGCATAGAACATATTCCAGTTATGTCATATATATTCATAAGCATATTTCCATAAAGCCTTATGGGGGGCACCGTCACAGTACCCATAGGAGCAACTAAAGTTGAAAGATGGACAAATATGTACTAAGGGCATCTGCAGATATTTTACAGGTTTGAGGCAAGTGTCTCTTGTGCGAAGCTCTATCAGCATAGAAGGAACTTAAAGCTGCCATGATAGAGTAATTGAGGATTCTCCCGCCATGGGAGAATCTAAAGGGAACAAAAAGTTGGATTTAGGCCCCCACATCCCAATTGCTCTTCCTCTCCCTCCCCACAGGTGTGCCAAAGGAGTTCTATTTCTAAGATATGACGGTGCCGACACAAGCTAAAGCAGACTTGGGACTGCTTTATCTTGTACTTTGGGCAAACATGGCCTCCAGCTGCCACTGGGACCATGGGAGCAATAAGGTGGTGAGCAATCACTTTTGCACTTCGACCCTTGGATCCTGTGCACAACACACGTTGGACAGACCTGAGGATCAGGGCCTTTTTTATCTTCTCCTTTTCTCTCACTAATGCTGACAGGGATAGTAGCAAGTCTGCCTATTTTCTAAATAATATTCACATTCCAGCATTCCACTTTTAGCAATATCTGTGCTGCGTCTTTCACTACTTCTATACAGTTGTGGTGCAAAAAGCACATCGATCACCCACTAAGGTCCTTCATAACTTCTGCCTACTTAGGAGACCTATCATCAATCAGAATTCATGAGTCAGAATGAGGGGCTCCGTGCCTGCTGATTTATACTAGTCTTTTTAGTGCCACAGACTAGGTAAGCCTGGATATAGAAAGCCAAGAGATAATGCTAAAATGAGCCATAGTCCAGTGAAGAATGGAAAGACACTGAGGCAAGTATTAAGTAACTTGAGTGATGCCAAGTCACTGATGTCTCCAGGAGGGCTGTTGTTTATTTCATAAAAACCTTTTTTTTCATTTTAGGCATGAGTTGTACAGACGCCCTAGGCAGAAGAAAAGGAATGACTTTGGACACCGAACATTTCTGAGGTTTTGAGTTTAAAAAAGACTGGAAGTTATTTGATTTTTTTCCAATTGTTCATACAAAGCCACAGAATTGTCAACATTAGGGATGCAAAACTACTTTGCGTTTATTACAAACGAAAATGAAACCAAATCCAAAATTCAAATCAAATCCAATATTCTGAGTTTCAAAAAAAGCAGGGTTTTTTTTCCTTTTGATTATCTTTAGCATTTTTGTGCATCTCTGCACTTCCAGGTTCTGACTAGGAATGAAGTAGAAACAAGGAAATACTATAATAAAACTAATCTTAAACTATTTGCAACTCATCTCAAACTAGACTCAGCTATGAAATGCTCAGTACTACCTTACATCATGAGATTTTAAACTTCTAATTCCAGACTGTAGCAACTTGACCATGTTAAGATATAAAGCCTCTTGAGACTTTACAGGTTCTCTTATCATGAATCATAAAATGCATATAAAGTTACTTATGTTATTTGTCACTAGTATTTAGGGTCAAATATTAAAAAGTGATTTGCAAATGTTTTAATGAACAGTTTAGTGTACTATTACTTATTATTCACAAGAATTTGGACAACTTCTGGGTATTTGTAAAAGTGATAATGAATTCCAGAAGTTTCATGACACATAGTATAAATTAATATTTGTTAAGACAATTCCAGAAGTGTATTGTTTACTGTTCATCATTTGCTATTTTCTATCCAGGCAGGGACCAAAGGCACTGGTATAGGACAGTCACAGAGTGCTAGGTTTGAAACCCTGAGTCAGCACTCTGTTCACAGCAGCTCCAATCACACATAGCAGATTGGAGCAGAGGAGGCAGACCTGTGCCTAATTTGTGGGTTGGGCAGAACAGAAAGGCTAATTAAGCCATTAGTCAGAGCCCACAAATAGGCACAGGAAGTGAAAAGGGGGAAAGTAGGGAGTGTGAGTGCTCTCCCCCTGCTTGTAAAGATGCTAGGTATGTTGTGAAGGTGGTGGGACACAATCATAAGTAAACTGCACAGGATGATGAACCAGCACAAGGATCTCTGCGTGGTTTGTAAACCAAGACTGAAACAGGACCAAGGAGGCCCTTTTGTAAGGACATAAATGGCTAATCATGCATTAAGATTAGTAAAAGTGAATAGTTTCCAGACAACACATTGAATACATTTTCAGCCAAAGAATTCAGCAAACATTAGTGAGTTAAAAAAATGGGGGTGTGCGTGAACTCACAAAAAAAAAATTGAAATTTGTTTTGATAGAAGTCTTCCAAACAGCTATAACATCAAATACTTCCATAGAAATGAAGATTGGTTCATAAATAAAACTGGCCATGAAATGGTTTTTTTCCTGAGAAAGAAATTCAATGGGAAAAATAATTTGTCAATGTCTCCTTAAAAATTTGAGGATTTTTGTTGAAAACCACAAATGTTTATCACTCCGAAGTTTTCAGTTTCAGTGAAAACTCAAGAATATTTTCCTGCAAAAAAGTTCTGTTTTGATGAAATAGACAGTTTTCATAAAACACCACACTTTTTGAACAAAATTTGACCGGATCTAGTCATGAAACCATGTGGCCAAAAAAGGGATAAATCTTCAGTGAATACTATAGACAAATAATTTGAGTAGTCCTGCTAGAATTGGAAATTATATATAATCTATATCACCTGAATTTCAATCAGAAATACAAGTGGGCAGAGAAGGGTAATATGGGGAAAATGGATAGAGGACAGATATTACCATTTGCAAAAACTGGTACTTCTGGATAACCAGTTCACTAAAAGTCTAATCCAAGCCCACTATAGTTAATAGAAAGATTCCCTTTGATTTAAATGGGTTTTGGATCAGAGCCTAAGATACCTGAAATCAAATGGTTTCTTGCCACTTTTTACTATTTGTACCTTAAAGAACGGAATGGGTCCAGAATTCGTTCTAATTAAAATAAACCTGAGTTTTGCTATGGACTCCAGTAGGAGCAGGATCAACCCAAGTTGTGGAATTCTGGCAAGAATTTAAGTAGGATTTGTTTTTCAGGAATTCATAAAAGTAAGTTTTAATAATCTTTTCATAATTAGAAATGGTACAGTCTCTGCAGATGCAGTATCTTCTACGGGCATAAATAAGCAGGCTCAGACTGGCCTTCAGGGAAATAGCAGGAGGGCAGTGCATGTGGGCTATGGGTGCTGCGCCCACCAAAGGAACACAATATGAAGTGATGACAGAGGTGCCTTTTATTTGAAGGAGAAAAGATCTTCCACATTTGCCAGAGTTCTATAGGTTACAGTGGTGAAACAAAGCATGAATCACCATTGAGTATGCTGCATTGCATCTTAGAAACTGAGAATCCAAACTAATTTCTCAGAAAATAAAGCTAATAAAGATCCATTATTATTTTATGATGAATATACACTATGTTGCTGAACTGTTACAGAACCCTTGCTTTTTTATATAAGAGAAAACTCTATAAGCATCATTTAAAGTAAACTGTAAACAGTTGTGCTCTCTGAAATTCACCCCAGCTCATTCCTACAAATGTTGCACCATTCCTGCATGCAGAATTCCCAGTCATGTACCAAGAGATTGCAGCTTATACAATAAAGCTCTGAAGTGCAGATCAGAGCTGAACTGCAAAAAAAAAAAAAAAGAAATTACCAATCGTGTGTGCATTTGAACAATCCAGTACCTTCAAAACTCTGGGAGCTCAAGACCAAACAAATTTTAGAATATGAACTTCAAATGAACTTCAATTGTTTTTGTTTTAAAGGAGGAAAAGTTTTCTTCCATAAGCAGACCTTCAGTTAAAGTACACTGAAGTCACAATTCACTTTGAAAAATCAGAGTTGGCAGTTGGTACATTGTTAAATGCCTCTGACCATTGGTGTGCTTCTTAAATTGCTTGACTGCCACAACTGAAACTTGTTCTTCGAGCATCTAATTTTAGTAGCCTCCAGTCAATCACCTGTGTTACCACCATTAAATGTCAGTTTATCTTCCAGTAGAAAGAGCAGCAGTCCAGCAGACAGACAAACAGAAAAGGCAGGAGTTCTTAAAACAGTAATATGGTATGATTTACTTTACTGGCAAAGAATCTCATCACCTAAAATATGCCAAGTACTAGACAATGGCATTCCTAGGATAAATGTTATACCACAATTTTGTCTGGAACCAGACTAGCACACTGTTATAGATACTAAGGTGGTATACTAAATTGCACAGTATTATACTATGCTATTTGGAAAATTGTATACTGAAGTGATGAAGAACTGTGGCTCTAGTCTGATAAGTGACAATAAACAAAAGAGTACCCTTGTATATAACAGATCTGCTCCCTGGGGCTTATCCAAAGCCCATTGATAAAATCCATGAGACTCTTTCCACTGATTTCAGGAAGCTTTAGATGAGATCCTCTTATGTATTTTGAGTAACATTTACTTATCTTAGTGTCAAAAGTAAGTATTTGCTGCACATTACTACTACTAGCCTGGGAGAGCCAACTCAGCAAAGCATGATCTGTATTCTATTCCTTCTTTCGTATCATCAATAGAATTGTTTATGCTATGTTTCAGCTAATTACACCTGTGAATCCTGATTTAAAGCAACGGAATGATAGGAGCAACTGAGGACATAATTTGAAGTCAGTGGGGTTGCACAGATGAACTGGGGATATAAATTGTCCTGCAAAATTGTTTATTACTAGAGATTGTATGGAAAATAAATAATCCAGATCAAGTCTCTGATCCTTAACTGAGTCCACAGATCTGGAAGTTAGAAACAAATGTCTTTTTAATTGTAAATTGAATACATTAGATATGGAAATCAGTACAGGATATTAAACATATAACCTCACAACGATATTGTTGTACAGTCATTTTTCAGAGTTGAACCACACCTTTTACTGTTGCATATTCAACTTTAACTCTGGCATTTCTGAACTTTTGGGAGTCTAAATGTTGTATGAACCCAGGGCAAAAGTTTCAAATTTAGATGCCTAATGCGAGGCACTAAATCTATATTTAAATATTGTAACAAAAGTGGCCTGATTTTCACAGTTGCTGAATCCCACAACTTCCAGTGTAATTAAACAGGAACTGCTCAACAGATGCTCAAGACCTATGAAAAATCTAAACAAAAACTTTGGACTGGTTCCTGAATAGGTATTTAGATGCCTGAATTTAGGCTCCAAATTTGAAGATTTTGACCATAGTTTTTTGCAGTTAATAAAAATACATTTGTCAACTGAGAATTCTATAGACTTCAAGTACAATTGGGATAGTGAGAAGTATTGCATAAAGTGTACCTAACCCATTTACAACAGAACATTTGGACCTCTAACATTTTAAGAAATTGAACAAACTTTTGGACCTAGAGACTGTATTGTTAAAAACAAGTTCTATTCAACCTAGAGTTGGGACCTAGGCTAACATATGGTTTACAAACTAGCTTTAAATATGGTTTAGTCCTGTCAATACTGGCCAGCTAAGCCATATTTAACCAAGTTAATTTGTTTTAGACTACTGCAGAAAACAGGGCTCTCAGTTCAGTATAGCAGGAGTCTAGTAGAGCAGCTTCCAAACAGCTGAATAGCCACTTGGCTGAGAATTGGGAAAAGGAATAAAGGAAGAGAGCAGTGGAGAAGGGAAAATATAGGGCCAGATCCTCAGAAGGTGTAAGTTGGCATAGCTTTGTTGAAGTCAATGGGCTAAGCTGAGACACACCAGCAAAGGATCTTGCCCATATTTTGGCATGCCATCACTCATTACCAAACCACTACAGTGGGCTGTGACAGAAGGTAATGGACAATAGGGGAAAAATAAAAATAACTTAGAATCAATTTTACAGAACCTTCGTTTGGCCTTGTTCTTCTTGTGAGTCTTTTCTTTTTAAAATAAGTTCACCCTTCTTGGCAAGAACCATCAAGTGACAAGGAAACATTGCTAGTGAAGTGGCTGACAAGGCTTTGGCTATGTCTCTGATCACAGTATTTACAAATCCATAATGAAATTTCTTCCATCTGTTCTACTATTTCCAGCAATACACTCAATTTAAAAATGAAAAAAAAATGCTTGCACCTTTGGAACAAACAGATCTTCCAGCACATTGTTCATAAATATACGCACATTATGAATTAGAACACGGTAGAAAGCATTTTCAAATGATGCTACTGCGGAGGGGAGGGGATGAGGAGGGGAAGGAGAGCAGGGAAGAGGGAAAAGTCTATTCCTGTTTAGATGGAAGAGGATTAATAACATGCTCAAAGAGAAAATTTTACTCAAATCCCTATTCATTAACTACATGAGGGGATGCTTGCAGCCACAAGGAGACCCATTAAAGCAAAGGGTTTCTGCACAGATGCTGGAGTCAGTTGCTTGGAGTAGGTTGCTTGCAAGATTGGGGGCTAAAATATGAGAAGTCTCTACAAAACAGCACAGACAATTTATTTAGGACACATTTCAACTCCATCTATCAAATCCCATGCAACACAGCAAAGTTATTAAGTGTTAACAAAAGTGTTTTGTTCTGCTTTATTTATTTATTTACATGAGACACCCTCCGTTTGAAATATGGTCGGTTTCAAAAGCAGAGTTAAATGTAGTTTCACATTCTGCACTGGAGTTTGGGTCCCTCTGACAATTGTTGTGCCGTAGCACTCAAAAGTTTTGTACTTTAAAAAAAAATGTGTCAGTCTCCCTGTGATGGGGTGCCCTACAGTCCTCCCTGCTGTGTGGTGCCTCCTCCTGGCTGTCCTGGGGATTAGCTCTGCCAGGCCAAAATCCCTTGATGCAGATGCACTCTGTCACTTTCTCTCTCTGCTGCCCCCCTCTTGTTCCTAGAGCTGCAGCTTCCTCTTCGTGACCTTGCTGGAAATGGATCTTAAGAACCAAATGCTAAATTCTGCTCCCTTCCTGGGCCATGGACAGCCATCCATGTACATCACAGATCATTTGGCGTAAAACTTTATCTAGAGAGAGATGGAGAAACAGGTCAAATTGGCTATTCCTTCCCATTCCCCAGGCAGGTGGTGAATTGTGATTACTGTTCCTGATTTGCTAAGAATTGTGTACATCCTATAATTTGTGTCGCCCTCTCCCACTCCCCATTACAGCCTATTTGCATGCCTTGTCTACCTGTTACAGCTTGTCTTTTAAACTGTAAGCTCATTGGGCCAGGGACTATCATTTGATATATATCTATGCAGTGCCTAGCACAAAGAGTCCTGGCCTGATGTGGGACCAAATGTGGGACCAAAACGTGACAAAACCCAAAAAGAAAGAAAGAGGGGGAAAACTGTTCATACAGTAAACTTAAAATGCCATGGGATCCATCCCTTTAGTATAAACAACCCTTTCTATAGCCTCAGTTTCCTGGTTCTTTATTTCCGATGTAAACAGTGAGAGAACACCAAATTTCCAGGGAATACACCAATAACTTTGGGAGTAAAATGAGTGACAACCCTCATTTAAATTTTCTGCACCAGACCCCAAGCTGAGTACACTGTCCCTACTCAAACCCCTTTTACTCAAAAGTTCCACAGTGGACCAGGATTTGTCCTTATATAAAAACAGTTACCTATTAAAACTTAAAACAAACTAGTGAACCAATCCTAAAACGATAAATCAACTCTTCTTCCATATTTGCTTGTGATTTATACAAAGGAGTCACAGGCAAGAGGACTTTTGACTATCAACCACTGTTTTACTTGCCGCCTCCTGTAATACTGATAGCTTTGTTATACATTACTGCCAAAGGCCACATGAAAGCCTAACACTTTAAAGGGCTAAATACCTTCACAAATACAGCAGACATTGGAATTAAATAATGTGGCACTTATGCGTTTATAAGAAGTAGTGAGTCAGAGAAGCAGCACCCAAGTATGATTAAAAAAGAATACATCTGACAGCCTGCTCCTCAGTGACTAGTTGAGGTTGAGTCACCATCCCCACCCAGGCACAGAATCATTTCTACTTGATGTTTGCCATTCCATAATGAAAACATGTAAAGCAACATACTCAGGATGCGGGCATTGTAAGCAGTGGGTGGGATAGTTAGTTAACTTTCTGCTTAAAGCCATTTACTGAGCCTTTACTTTCCTGCCACAAAAGGTAAGGTACACAATCATGATCCATGCTGCCTCCATTTAAAAGACAGCCCTATTATTATAAAAGTAAATGCCACCCACTTACGAGCATTGGAGACTAATTAACTCTGCAATTGCTGCACAGAGAAGAGGGTACAAAACTGCACTCTATTCCAGCAGCTATCCCAGAAGATTAAGAGGATTAGGTAACTCATTGTCTTCCCAGACCAAGAAGTAGTTTCTTTTGTCTTTTTTTTTTTTTTTTTAAATTTCAGCTTCTTTTGCTGATAACTGTTATTTAAGTGGGGCTTTTGTCTGAAAGTGTAAATGGTCTCTGTAGTGCCTCTATTGATTAATGCATTTGCTGATTAATCTTTCTTGAGAGGACATTTTGTCCATCCTCCACTTGAATTTTTGTAGATTTTTACTTTTTAAAATGGTTTGTACTTAGAAATTCTTGTAAGTGGGGTCAGCTAGCTCACTCATGACAGCATCTTCAAGTTGCATTGGGCTCTGATTTTAATAGGTATACTTCAAACTGAAAACTACATATATTCATTAGTCACACTGTACCCAGTAGAATTTTTCATATCCTGCTTCTTCTTTAGAGCTAAATTAAGACCAGGCTATAAAACAGGTTTCATCATTTTAATCTGTACTGCACTCACTCCACAGAAGATGTCCCTTTAAATAGCTATCAGTTCACACTGTGCGAAACACACTTCCAAATAGGTTTTAAATTAATAAGGTAGCCATTCAACCTATGTATAAATGAGACAAGAATTAAATATGGCCAAACCTCACAAGGTTCATCTACGCGGCCAACAGTTTGTGGATGTAATCCTGGCTCTACTGAAATCAATTATAGTTTTGCCATTGATTTTAATAGAGCCAGGATATCACCCTGGATGTTTAAAGCAGCTTGAGTCAAAGCCTATAGGAAAGATTGGATTTTAACGTGGGTTGTTAACCTGAGTTAAAAAACAAGCTGCCATGACTCCTATTTTAACCCAAGTTAGCTAATTTGAGTTAAGAATATACTTTTTTTCTATAGTGTATACATACCCAGAAGTGAGAACACACTTTCTCACACACCCACAGACATACACACACATACATTTTTTTGGAATCTCAGCTCTAGTTTGGTTAGTCCATGCTTAATAGGAAAGGCTTTTGAGCAGTAGGGATAGATTATACAAAAGGAAATGTTAGATATACATGTAACTCAGTCATCGAGGGACTTATCCATATCAGTGAGAAAGTCACCCCAACCCTTTAATTAATTAATTTATTTATTTATTACTATCTTAAAGGGCAGGGTTGGGAAACAATAAAAAAAAAGAATATTTTCTTTGTTCTGCCCCAGCCTTTTATGCTGCTCCATCAGTTTCCAGGATCCACAGGGAACTGCAAACAGCCTCCAGGCAATGCAGCTGGTGTAACAGGGTTCACCAGGGTTCACCAGGTAGAGCAGTGCTGCTGGAATGCTCCAACTTTCATTGCCCAGGGGAGGGCAGACATAAGGAGCGTGGCTGGAGCATGTCACACAGGCTATACTTTTTGCTGACATTACAGCCCCCTGAGGGCCATTGCCAGACTAAATTTCAGGAGGGCCCAGTTCCCCATTACTTCCAGCTACATTCTGCTTGGTGCAGGGAGGACATAGGTGGGTGAAGGTTAACCCATTAGTGGAAGAGCTACTTCCCCGTTTTCTGCCAGAGGAGATGGAATCAGAATGTGTCCAGTGAATAAGTTGGAAGTTTCAAAGATCTGCAAGAGGAAGAAGTGCAAATGCAACATGACAAGTGAAGCTACTGATTGACCATCAGGTTTCCTCAACCCCATACAAGGAGAATGTAGTATACAAACAAGGGAGAAATTTAGTCTTTGCTGAGCTACTAAGGACTTGACTACACTTACCAGGGATCGACTTGTGGTGATCGATGCATCGGTGGTCAATTTAGTGGGTCTAGTGAAGACTCACTAAATCTACCACAGATCCCTTTCCTATCAACTCCTGTATTCCAGCTAAACGAGAAGTGCAAGGGGAGTCGATGGGAGAGCGTCTCCCATCAACATAGCATAGTGTGGACTCCGCAGTAAGTAGATCTATGTTATTCACGTAGCTGAAGTTGAATAACTTAGATGGATCTCCCCTCATAGTGTAGAAAAGGCCTAAGTCTGGTTGTTTCCGCTATGTTTACACTTAACTCAGCAATTAGCAGAGAAGGCATAACCCCATAAAGTAAAGGGGTTGTGACTTATTTTTAGACAGTAAGCTCTTTGGGTTAGTGATTCTCATTCATTATGTTCGTGAAGCACAATGGGTATTCCACCCACTTCAAGCCTCTGTGCACTATCGAATTTATAAATAAATAAAAACTAGAGAGAGCCGAACTTTATTCTAATATGTTTCAGAGTAACAGCCGTGTTAGTCTGTATTCGCAAAAAGAAAAGGAGTACTTGTGGCACCTTAGAGACTAACCAATTTATTTGAGCATGAGCTTTCGTGAGCTACAGCTCACTTCATCAGATGCATACCGTGGAAACTGCAGCAGACTTTATATATACACAGAGAATATGAAACAATACCTCCTCCCACCCCACTGTCCTGCTGGTAATAGCTTATCTAAAGTAATCATCAGGTTAGGCCATTTCCAGCACAAATCCAGGTTTTCTCACCCTCCACCCCCCCACACAAATTCACTCTCCTGCTGGTGATAGCCCATCCAAAGTGACAACTCTTTACACAATGTGCATGATAATCAAGTTAGGCCATTTCCTGCACAAATCCAGGTTCTCTCACTCCCTCACCCCCTCCAAAAACCCACCCCCATACACACACAAACTCACTCTCCTGCTGGTAATAGCTCGTCCAAACTGACCACTCTCCAAGTTTAAATCCAAGTTAAACCAGAACATCTGGGGAGGGGGGCAGGAAAAAACAAGAGGAAATAGGCTACCTTGCATAATGACTTAGCCACTCCCAGTCTCTATTTAAGCCTAAATTAATAGTATCCAATTTGCAAATGAATTCCAATTCAGCAGTTTCTCGCTGGAGTCTGGATTTGAAGTTTTTTTGTTTTAAGATAGCGACCTTCATGTCTGTGATTGCGTGACCAGAGAGATTGAAGTGTTCTCCGACTGGTTTATGAATGTTATAATTCTTGACATCTGATTTGTGTCCATTTATTCTTTTACGTAGAGACTGTCCAGTTTGACCAATGTACATGGCAGAGGGGCATTGCTGGCACATGATGGCATAAATCACATTGGTGGATGTGCAGGTGAACGAGCCTCTGATAGTGTGGCTGATGTTATTAGGCCCTGTGATGGTGTCCCCTGAATAGATATGTGGGCACAATTGGCAACGGGCTTTGTTGCAAGGATAAGTTCCTGGGTTAGTGGTTCTGTTGTGTGGTATGTGGTTGTTGGTGAGTATTTGCTTCAGGTTGCGGGGCTGTCTGTAGGCAAGGACTGGCCTGTCTCCCAAGATTTGTGAGAGTGTTGGGTCATCCTTTAGGATAGGTTGTAGATCCTTAATAATGCGTTGGAGGGGTTTTAGTTGGGGGCTGAAGGTGACGGCTAGTGGCGTTCTGTTATTTTCTTTGTTAGGCCTGTCCTGTAGTAGGTAACTTCTGGGAACTCTTCTGGCTCTATCAATCTGTTTCTTTACTTCCGCAGGTGGGTACTGTAGTTGTAAGAAAGCTTGACAGAGATCTTGTAGGTGTTTGTCTCTGTCTGAGGGGTTGAAGCAAATGTGGTTGTATCGCAGAGCTTGGCTGTAGACGATGGATCGTGTGGTGTGGTCAGGGTGAAAGCTGGAGGCATGCAGGTAGGAATAGCGGTCAGTAGGTTTCCAGTATAGGGTGGTGTTTATGTGACCATTGTTTATTAGCACTGTAGTGTCCAGGAAGTGGATCTCTTGTGTGGACTGGACCAGGCTGAGGTTGGTGGTGGGATGGAAATTGTTGAAATCATGGTGGAATTCCTCAAGGGCTTCTTTTCCATGGGTCCAGATGATGAAGATGTCATCAATATAGAGCAAGTAGAGTAGGGGCTTTAGGGGACGAGAGCTGAGGAAGCGTTGTTCTAAATCAGCCATAAAAATGTTGGCATACTGTGGGGCCATGCGGGTACCCATAGCAGTGCCGCTGATCTGAAGGTATACATTGTCCCCAAATGTGAAATAGTTATGGGTAAGGACAAAGTCACAAAGTTCAGCCACCAGGTTAGCCGTGACATTATCGGGGATAGTGTTCCTGACGGCTTGTAGTCCATCTTTGTGTGGAATGTTGGTGTAGAGGGCTTCTACATCCATAGTGGCCAGGATGGTGTTATCAGGAAGATCACCGATGGATTGAAGTTTCCTCAGGAAGTCAGTGGTGTCTCGAAGGTAGCTGGGAGTGCTGGTAGCGTAGGGCCTGAGGAGGGAGTCTACATAGCCAGACAATCCTGCTGTCAGGGTGCCAATGCCTGAAATGATGGGGCGCCCAGGAGTTCCAGGTTTATGGATCTTGGGTAGTAGATAGAATATCCCAGGTCGGGGTTCCAGGGGTGTGTCTGTGCGGATTTGATCTTGTGCTTTTTCAGGAAGTTTCTTGAGCAAATGCTGTAGTTGCTTTTGGTAACTCTCAGTGGGATCATAGGGTAATGGCTTGTAGAAACTCGTGTTGGAGAGCTGCCGAGCAGCCTCTGTTTAGTTATTTAGAAATCACTTTTGTTCATATTATATCTCCTATAAACTACAGGTCTTGTTTCAGCTCATTGTGTGTAACTTTTATTAATACATATTTTATTAGTAATTAGAGATCAGTTTTGTTTAATTAATTCCCAACCCCCTCAATAAACTGTGGTTTCACTTTCTTTTCACTGAATACATGTAAACTCTATTAATGTGAATGGGAGTTTCACATGTACATCAAGGCAAGACAAAACCACTTTATGTTCAACATTTTAATTAAGCATTTGAATTGTTTTGATGTATGCTATAATGTGCTAATTAAATTGATACATAACATCTTAAAAGGAGGGTATGAGGGGAAGTTATTAGTTCTTACTAGACAATAAAATGAAGACACTAAAAAAACCCAAACCCATATGCCTACAAGATCACAAAACAGTCCAGAGGCCCCAGTGAGATTTCATAGTTATAAAATCAGGGCAATGAGGAAAGGGCAGTTTTGACTTATCTGCACAGAGCTTTTCAAATTTCAGCAGTGCAACACTTCTTGTAGATGCTCTGACCTATTAGCCATCTCCCTCCCTCCATCTTACAAATAAGACTCTGCATGTGTGTGTGTGTGTGTGTGTGTAGTTTCCAACCTCCGCAAGGTAACTGAGGTAATATTTTGTGGCAGACACCCTTCCATTTTTCTTGTTAAATATTGTATTCTGGTGGCTCTTATATACCAGAACCCTTAGCAACAGACTGCGTGTTGGGTATTGTCGCAACCAAGGATAGAACATAATGGCAGTGTGTGAAATTGAATGACAGTCGGATGGCAGTTGAGAAGGGAAGAGGCTGTTGTTTGAGTGGGAGTTTTGTGTTTGATTTTGAGTGAGTGAACAAGGGTTTGGTTTTGTTTGTTTTTTTTTAAAGCATGAACTGGTTGTGATAAGCATATGAGAGGTTTGTGTATTTGTCTGTATGCATTGCTCTGTGTTCACTCTGCAGGGCCTGATCATAAAATTAAAGACAGTGGGAGTTGTAACTAAGGTGAGGGCAGGATCAGGTCCTAACTCTGGAATGATAAGAACTGTATGTATTTCTTTTACTTTGTTCATGTGCTGTTGTAGTTAAAGAGTTCCTCTCTGCATGGTTGCAAATGGGGAACTTTTTTTATTTGTTTGCCACTTGAACCAGTCTATATTTTACAAGGCAGGCTCTAATTGATTTTTTTTTTAAATAAGCCCTTTATAGATCTAAACTGAGAGCAGGGATCATTGCTCACTTCCTTCTGCCTGACAGCAGGCTCAGGCAGCTGAGTGTTGGGCAAACCGACTTTCCCACATCTGCCACAGTCTGCTAACTCTTCACTTTACCATGACCATATGAGGAAAGAAAGGGGATACCATGAATATTTGCTCCCTAATATGTGGGGGGAGGAGGAAGAAGAGCTGTTATGGACCCAGAGAATGAGGAGCTGCTAAGGAGCACATACCTCACCATGTGGATGTGATATATCTTGACTTTAGCAAAGCTTTCGATACGGTCTCCCACAGTATTCTTGCCAGCAAGATAAAAAAGTGTGGATTGAATGAATGGACTATAAGGTGGATAGAAAGCTGGCTCGATCGTTGGGCTCAATGGTTAGTGATCAACGGCTTGATGTCTAGTTGGCAGCCAGTATCAAGCGGCGTGCCCCAGGGGCCGGTTTTATTCAACATCTTTATTAAGGATCTGGACGATGGGATTGATTGCACCCTCAGCAACTTCACAGATGAAACTAAGCTGGGGCAAGAGGTAGCTATGCTGAAGGGTAGGGATAGGGTTCAGAGTGACCTAGACAAATTGGAGGATTGGGCCAAAAGAAATCTGATGCGGTTCAACAAGGACAAGTGCAGAGTTCTGCCCTTAGGACGGAAGAATCCCATGCACCACTACAGGCTGGGGACCGACTGGCTAAGGAGCAGTTTTGCAGAAAAGAACCTGGGGATTACAGTGGACGAGAAGCTGGATATGAGTCAGCAGTGTGCCCTTGTTGCCAAGAAGGCTAATGGCATATTGGGCTGCATTAGTAGGAGCATTGCCGGCAGATTGAGGGACGTGATTCTTCCCCTTTTTCGGCACTGGTGAGGCCACATCTGGAGTACTGCACCCAGCTTTGGGTCCCCCACTACAGAAAGGATGTGGCAAATTGGAGAGAGTCCAGCGGAGGACAACGGAAATGATCAGGGAGCTGGGACACATGACTTACGAGGAGAGGCTGGAACTGGACTTGTTTAGTCTGCAGAAGAGAATAGTGAGGGAGATTTGATAGCAGCCTTCAACTACCCGAAGGGGGGTTCCAAAGAGGATGGAGCTCAGCTGTTCTCAGTGGTGGCAGATGACAGAACAAGGAGCAATGGTCTCAAGTTGCAGTGGGGGAGGTCTAGGTTGGATATTAGGAAACACAATTTCACTAGGAGGGTGGTGAAACACTGGAATGGGTTACCTAGGGAGGTGGTGAAATCTCCATCCTTAGAGGTTTTTAAGGCCTGGCTTGACAAAGCCTTGGCTGGGATAATTTAGTTGGTGCTCTGAGCAGGGGATTGGACTAGATGTCCTCCTGAGGTCTCTTCCAACACTAATCTTCTATGATTCTATGTATTGTCCATTCATGGAGAGTGGGAAAAACAAGAGTCCACTGAAGGTGACCAGATCAGTGACCATGTGCGAGAAAGGAGCTATGAAAGAACAGTATCTCCAGCAGTGGCAGAGGTGAGATTCACTGAGAAATCTCTCCAAATCCAATTGGCCAATCATGCCTTTTAATTTAAGTCAGCAACAACAAGCAGGAAAAATAAAGGAAGAAGAAAATATGTAACAGAATGAGAGCTACGCACTACATGTTTACCAGCTACATCCAGTCCCACTCCATTCTTAGGGTTAGCTTCCAGACAATCAGATACACCAGCTTTTCATGGACAAGTGTTCTGAGCTCTGCCACTCTGATTGTTGTTCAGTATTATGAAAGGTGAAGTAATCACACAGTCATGACAGTTATTAAAGCTCCATGCACTGCATGGGACACCACTTTCCCTACAGGGTGGGTGGAAAGCAAAAAGCTCCCTCTCCCCAACACATACATACCCTTTCCAGAAGCAAAGGCAGCCAGGAGAAGATACTGGGGGATGAAGGTGGCGTGCCTTCTGAAGTTTAATTGCAGATGCCATAGTGCCGTTATGCTGACTGCATATCAGTTGCCAAGGAAACTAGTAGCATCCATATTCTAGAAGCTTTCCTAGAACGAAAGAAATTTAATTTAAAGTAGTCTCAACGTAACCTGTGCTAGGAGAGAAAGCAAAGTTTCAGGTCTTCTGTTGAACAGACCGAAGGGTGTCATGCTTAGATAAAAGGCTCCCAGGGAAAGAATAGCAGGTCAAGCTCAGGGTCTGACTGTTTTATTGTCTCCATTTCTCACAGACAAATTGGGAATAAAGAAAATTGATTTCCTGCCTTTAGATAAAGCCTTGGTATTCTTTTATGTTTCAATCTAATTTTAGCTTGGCATTTCCTGTATATACTTAAGTTTTAGTAATTTATATAATTTCTTTTGCTGCTGTTATTCTTTCCTGCCTGGTTCAGTTCTCCTTTCCTATGTTTGCATATTTAAATGTAAAGCTGCTATTCAAGCTCCATGTAGAATTTATATTTCTCTAGGAAGCATCTCAGATTTAGAAGATGGTAATAGAGGTAGAAGGCATTACATGCGGCCATGCCATCACATATTGTGGCACTTTCAGTTCACAGAGGCAAAGCAGAGTGGAGTGAGGTCACAATTTGGAGGGAAGGCTTTTTTTTTTTCAACCTTGGAGAAGTTGTTCGTGATTACTTTTGAATCTTTAGTAAATTGGGCTTTAGTGTTGTACTCAAGAGAGGGGCTGTGCTGCTGCAGAAGATGTCGAATAAAGGTCTTGATCATTTGTTGTCTTTGAAGATTTGCACAGCACTTTGTGTAAGAGTATACGTGTTAACAGCAGTGCCCTAGCCACATTCCAACTGAGTAATTAAATTCTGCCCTTCAATTATATTCCCTTGCAGTGTCACTATTGAATAAGGATTTCACTTTTTCCCTTAAACTGCGGTATAGTGTTGCTGTGAATTATTAAATATTTTCTGCATTCCATCTCCAAGATGGCTTTATTCATAGTGGTTAATGTTATAGAGATTATTTATAGTTTGAATTAGTAAAGCACTTTGGAATAATTTGAATGAGAGGTGTTATATAATGTACAAATTTTCATTATTGTTACTATAGTACTGGTTATCAGAGATGTAGCCCCTCTTGGTATTGGAGTTCAATTTCCTTTTTAGTCTGTACACACACACATACACAACAAAAAACTAAATCACATCCACAAATCAAAAATAAGCAGAAGAATATTCCCAGTAATGTAGGGTGTTTGGGAAAGAGTTTGAATGCAAGTGGATTATTCTATTTCTAAGCACTTTTACAAATTAGTTTGTTATTGATTGTAATACATGAAGTAGTGTGTGTACACACACACACACACACACACACACACACAGAAACATTTTGGGATTGGAGATAGAAGACAACAGCATTAAGACATGGGCAGAGAAGTACAAATCTAATATGCAATAAACAAAAGGAGTTGGCAAGTAAAGGAAAAGGACTAGAGAAATAAACTGATAAAAGGAAGGATGGCATCTAATAATTAAAAAGAGGTAACATTTTCTTTCTTTTTTTAAGAAAGATGTAAATACATGTTAGAATTATATGATCAATTCTCTCTTTTACTGCCTGTGAATGCTTTCTACCTACCTTCACTACTCATGGCTAGACCCCGAGGGATAAGTATGAATAACAAATTAAGTCATTTTAATGAAGGGAAAAAAAAGCATTTTTTCAACTTAAAATGATATGAACACATAACTGAGTTTGAGTCTTCCTTAGAAAGTGCATCAAACCCAGAAATTAAAACCACCGGGTGTGGCCTTACGTAATAGCACAGGAAGTATATTTGTGTTTTCCTGAAAAATTCCTTTCATGAAGTAGAAAAGTTAATCACTTTTAGAAGAAGGTGTCCTTCTTCCTGAAGACCCTGTCCTTTGGGACAATTTGCACACTTATCATGGCTCCAATGACATTAACACAACATGTTTCAGACTTTGAAAACTCTTTCAATCCCATTTTACTATCCTGTTGCATCTCCTTTTTAATTTGCGCTGGAAGTGAAAACACAGTGGACTAACCATTCAGATAACCACTATATTCATGAATGCTTAGCAATCATTAGAATTGTGTAATACCTCATTTTGCATACCTCAATAGCCAGCAATGTTCTTCTTACGTATTTGAATTCTGATGGAATTTTTTTAAGTTTACAGTGTAAATCATTTCAATCATCAGTTTAAATCTGTTGTTTCCTGACAGAATATAAAGGATGATATAATACATCCAATTCCCATTTTAAAATGTTAAACTAGTCAAATTGTAGTGACAACATTTCTTTGATGTAACATTAAAGTGCAGTGCTAAGATCTTTCAGATTAACTAACATGAAAGTCTGGATTTCCTCATAAGCTTTTTAAGAAATTAAAAATGAGAAACTTAAGTATGCATAATGCTACAGGATTCAAAGAGATTGCTTTTTCTATATCAGTACTTATAAGTAATCCAAACTAGACATGGTGCATCTTAAACTGCATCTGTAATTTGATTTTTGTATATAAAATTTCCACTTCGTATTTATTACTTATTCTATACCTTCACTCTCACCAAAGAGCCTCTAAAAAAGCCTTTTAACTGCTCCCTTGTTAACCTGCAAGAAACAGTAAAAGAATAAAAGCCATGGCACCTCAAAATGTTCAGTTAGGTCTTGATTTTAAAAACATGCACATGCTTAATTTTACGCATAATGAGTAGTCCAGTAGACTTCAATGGAGCTACTCACATGAATAAAGTTAAGAATGTTCACAAGTATTTGCAGGTTTGGGGCCTAAAGTTTCATTTTTCAGACATTCATAGCTTTGCAGCTATGGTCACAGAAACTTTACAGAGGTTTAGCTACCATATACCTAATACTGATTATGGACAAAATAATATTTTTGTTCCAGGACCTTAGTTGGATCTCTGACCACTTCCTCTAGATCTGTCATGAAACATGTAGAGAATTCTCCTTTTACCATATATATGAGGTGACCCACTGCACTGTAAGGCTCTATTGAAGCCTGAACATTCAGAGATTTCAATTGGATGTAGGTGCCTAAGTGCTTATGAAAATCCCACTAGCACCCAGATTTTGAAGATATTTAGGAGATGTTCTACTCAGTGATTCAAGGATCCAAGTGACTTAGGAGCCAAAGCCACATTTTCAATTTGATTTAAGCCCTTAGGAACCTAAATCTCATTAAAGAAATAGGGAATCAGGCTCCTATGTAGATCTGGACAAAAATGATCAGACACATTGTTCACAGAAAAATGCAGTTTCAATTTATTTGAAAATATTCATTAATTTGACTAAATTTGCTGAATTCATCCAGAAATTTTGTTTTTCAGTCTAGATTAACAAAAAAGCAGCAATAAAAAGTGTTCATCAGGTTAATGGTTAGGATCCTTAGATAGAAGGTGGAAGACCCAGGTTCAAATCCCTGTTTTACCCCCCTTTCAGGTGAGTGCCCTAACCACCCTGCTATAGGCTATTCTGGAGTGGGTCTGTCTCCATCTATCTTGCTGAAGCTGTTCCACTGTAAATAAAATACTTAAATAGTAATTGGTCCAGAGAGAGGAAGAATGACCCTATAGTCAGAATTTGACTTGTCCAACCCCTGCCCCCCACCATCTATCTGCGGTAAAGTTACTAACACAAGGGCTGCTACATCCCAAGCTTCTTGGACGGCCACCTCACAAGTGCTACTCTCATAGTATAAAAAATATATTTGAGAGTGATACCATATGACTATTTTCTCCCATAGTACCAAATGTAACCTATCCTTTGTGCATAATCCATTAAATATACTTGTCATTTTATTCAAATTATCACATCATCATTCAGATCAGATCAATTTAAGCTCCCCATCTGTCACTAAAAATTTAGGGGTATATTCTCATCATGATATGTGGGGAGTTATGCATGCAAATTCCTGAACATCAAAATGACTTTATACCCATAAGAATATTAAAATATTAAGAATTACAACTGAAGCAGCAAATCTCATGTCCCTAACTTTCCACACAGACCCCTCGGCCTTTTAGCTTAAGACTTCATTGTAGGAGAAAGGAAGTTACATTTAATGGGGCAACACTAAGAAAGAAATCGGGGAAAAAAAGAATGCTT
Source organism: Eretmochelys imbricata (assembly GCF_965152235.1). Classification (NCBI taxonomy): domain Eukaryota; kingdom Metazoa; phylum Chordata; order Testudines; family Cheloniidae; genus Eretmochelys; species Eretmochelys imbricata. Next base: position 67,890,798 of record NC_135579.1, on the reverse strand, counting down.
TTACAACAGGAAACAATGTCTGTCATTCATACTTGTAAAACTCACCACATAAATTACTTACTGAACAATACAGAAATAAGTGTACCAGCATATACGAAACTCCAGTCTGAGAACTCAGGCACCAATGTAAGTATGTAACAGCTAAAAACTAGATCCATTCTTGTAATGGGCTTTCAGATGAATCTAAGCATAGTGAGATCAGTTGGAGTTAGGCACCTAAATCCCTTTAGAAATATGGCCCTAAGCCTTTGGAAAAAAGAAAAAAATTACAAAATATTCCACTCATGTGAAATAAATAAAATAAATATCTTTGAAGCTGGTTTTCCATGTATCAGCATGGGTGAACATGTTGTACCCACTCCAGAGCCCACATCATTTAATAGTGAGCAGTACGATTCCTGTAATTGATTGGAAAATAACCACACAACACTAACATTTTGCACTCAAAGACATCTATCTCTAACTGTATTTATATAAATATTTCAATAGCACCACACCAATATACTGAACAAGAAATTTATTTATTTTATTTAAATACTTAAGAGACCAGATATGAATATTTGGGGCTCAATCCTGCTTTCATTGAAATCAGTTGGAATTGGATCAAAACTATCGGAGGTAAGCCAAGCTAGGTAGTGATTACCAAAAAAGGTACCTTATTGTGCTGCTTTTGAAGTTGACTATGTTTGGTTGAGAGATGGGATGATTAGTGAAAAATTGGTACATTGCTGGATATCTTGTTTTACTTTTAGTAGAAGCTCCCTGTAATGGAGGTACACCAAGAAGCTGCAGCTTTTATATCTGAGAAAGCACTGGGAATGCTGACTCAGGACTTGAGGGGTTCTGGGAAATGACATTTAGAAGTCAAGCTGCCATTTTGTTCATTCTCAGCCGGTTTTTTAATTGGTTACATTAAATAGCAAAAAGAAAAGGAGTACTTGTGGCACCTTGGAGACTAACAAATTTATCTGAGCATAAGCTTTCGTGAGCTACAGCTCACTTCATCGGTTGCATCCGATGAAGTGAGCTGTAGCTCATGAAAATTTATGCTCAAATAAATTGGTTAGTCTCTAAGGTGCCACAAGTACTCCTTTTCTTTTTGCGAATACAGACTAACACGGCTGCTACTCTGAAACCTGTCATTAAATAACAAGTTTTAGGGTTTTGTTTTTAATGATGAAGGAAATTTTAACACTTTTTGATTTGGGATTATGGGCAATTTCCTCCCATAAAATGGGCTAAACTGAACAGCCAGAGAGTTCAGGGCATATGCAGGAGTCTGAATTTTGCTGTGAGCTTTCTGGCTGTTCAGTTTAAATATTTAATACTAATTTAGGTTGAAGTCAATATATTTTATTGGTTTTAATTTTTCTAATTTCAATTTAAATAAAGAGAAAATAACCGACACACCGTCCCTTGTTCTTTAATCATGTATCTAAACCTCTCACAGCAGCATTTTTGAATTTTCAACTTTGCTGGTTAAGATTCATCGTGTCATGGAAAGAGCATGGCATTGCTTCAGGTTCCTAACAGCTTAAGTATATTCCATATGTGTTCCAAAAATCTAGTGAAAGCACTTGGAGCTCACTTGCTCCATGCAGGAGTCTTTAAGCCAGCCAGAAAAAAAAGCTAGTGTTTCTCTTATTTTTCCCTGTATTTGACACCAGCCAACAAAGCACTCTTGATTGCAGAAATCAGACAGCTGCTGCCCAGATTAATAAGTCTGATTTTCCAAATTTTAGCATCAGAGTCCGATGCCCTTCTTTAGGTTGAATAATATCTTACTCCTGTAATATCCTGGACAACCTTTATGAAATTAAGTTTTATTGAATTATGTTAAACATTATGGAATTAGGTTAATATCTTTGGGGTACATTGTCCTGAAAATGCAATTGTTTGTGTGTTATTGTATGTAACTTTTCTAGGTACTTGATGAATGTAAATGTTAGGAATGTCAAAGGACTTTTGGGGACAATGCACGTAAAGTGGATATCCTAGGAAATACCTGGGGATGAGGGGAAAGCAAATGACCCACTTTGAATCCACCCTTTTGAAGCTATGCTCTGGGGAGGGAAACTTGTTGTCTACTAATTACCTGGTTCTGGAAACTTCAGATCAAAGACTCCTGAACTGTACAAAGACTAAACATACTGAGTGTGTTTGTTCTGAGCTGAAGCTGTGATGAACATGTGACCACAATGGAAACCCCACGGATGGGTTGTTGAAGGACTGCTTCTACCAGAGTTCATGTTAGGGTTGGGAGATTCTCTGATAGGCTTATTAGCATGGATGTAGGTCATTTTATTGTTTTTAAAATGTCCTCTCTGGACTGCTTTTTGCCTTAAGAATAAAACAGTCTTGCATAGAAAGAACTGTATGATCACTTATATCTGTCGACAATCACTTTGTTATTGGGCTCTGAAGAGAAAGCAAACGTGTGCTTGGGCAGCCCGCCTCTGCTGGGAATAACAGCATAGGCAGGGAACTATGTAGCCTGAAAATACTCCAGACAGAAGAGAGTGAGACATAGGTCTCCACCCAAGTTAGGGTTCAGCTCCCCAGCCATTGCCTGAGAGTAGGTGTCCTTGCTATGCCACTGAGGGGAAGTACAGGTGCAGTTCATAGAATCATAGAATATCAGGGTTGGAAGGGACTTCAGGAGTCATCTAGTCCAACCCCCTGCTCAAAGTAGGACCAATCCCCAACTAAATCATCCCAGCCAGGGCTTTGTCAAGCCTGACCTTAAAAACTTCTAAGGAAGGAGATTCCACCACCTCCCTAAATGATGCATTCCAATGCATCACCACCCTCCTAGTGAAAAAGTTTTTCATAATATCCAACCTAAACCTCCCCCACTGCAACTTGAGACCATTTCTCCTTGTTCTGTCATCTGCTACCACTGAGAACAGTCTAGATCCATCCTCTTTGGAAACCCCTTTCAGGTAGTTGAAAGCATCTATGAAATACCCCCTCATTCTTCTCTTTTGCAGACTAAACAATCCCAGTTCCCTCAGCCTCTCCTCATAACTCATGTGTTCCAGTCCCCTAATAATTTCTGTTCCCTCTGCTGGAAGCTTTCTAATTTTTCCACATCCTTCTTGTAGTGTGGAGCCCCACACTGGACACAATACTCCAGATGAGGCCTCACCAGTGCCGAATAGAGGGGAATGATCACGTCCCTCGATCTGCTGGCAATGCCCCTACTTATACAGCCCAAAGTGCCGTTAGCCTTCTTGGCAACAAGAGCACACTGTTGACTCATATCCAGCTTCTTGTCCACTGTAACCCCGAGGTCCTTTTCTGCAGAACTGCTGCTTAGCCAGTCAGTCCCTAGTCTGTAGCAGTGCATGAGATTCTTCCGTCCTAAGTGCAGGACTCTGCACTTGTCCTTGTTGAACCTCATCAGATTTCTTTTGGCCCAATCCTCTAATTTGTTTAGATCCCTCTGTATCCTAACCCTACCCTCCAGCGTATCTACCACTCTTCCCAGTTTAGTGTCATCTGCAAACTTGCTGAGGGTGCAGTCCACGCCATCCTCCAAGTCATTAATGAATATATTGAACAAAACCGTTCCCAGGACCGACCCTTGGGGCATTCCGCTTGATACAGGCTGCCAACTAGACATGGAGCCATTGATCACTACCCATTGAGCCCAACAATCTAGCCAGCTTTCTATCCACCTTATAGTCCATTCATCTAATCCATACTTCTTTAACTTGCTGGCAAGAATACTGTGGGAGACCGTATCAAAAGCTTTGCTAAAGTCAAGGAATAACACGTCCACTGCTTTCCTCTGATACACAGAGCCAGTTATCTCGTCATAGAAGGCAATTAGATTAGTCAGGCATGACTTGCCCTTGGTGAATCTGTGCTGGCTGTTCTTGATCACTTTCCTCTCATGCAAGTGCTTCAGGATTGATTCTTTGAGGACCTGCTCCATGATTTTTCCAGGGACTGAGGTGAGGCTGACTGGCCTGTAGTTCCCTGGATCCTCCTCCTTCCCTTTTTTAAAGATGGGCATTACATTAGCCTTTTTCCAGTCATCTGGGACCTCCCCCGATCGCCATGAGTTTTCAAAGATAATGGTCAATGGCTCTGCAATCACATCTGCCAACTCCTTTAGCACTCTCGGATGCAGTGCATCTGGCCCCATGGACTTGTGCTCGTCCAGCTTTTATAAATAGTCCCGAACCACTTCATTCTCCACAGAGGGCTGGTTACCTCCTCCACATGCTGTGCTGCCCAGTGCAGCAGTCTGGGAACTGACCTTGTTCGTGAAGACAGAGGCAAAAAAAGCATTGAGTACATTAAGCTTTTTCCGCATCCTCTGTCACTAGGTTGCCTCTCTCATTCAGTAAGGGGCCCACCTTTCCTTGACTTTCTTCTTGTTGCTAACATACCTGAAGAAACCCTTCTTGTTACTCTTAACAGCTCTTGCTAGCTGCAACTCCAAGTGTGATTCCTGATTTCACTCCTGCATGCCTGAGCAATATCTTTCTCTTTGTCCAATCTTCCACTTCTTGTAAGCTTCTTTTGTGTGTTTAAGATCAGCAAGGATTTCACTGTTAAGCCAAGCTGGTCGCCTGCCATATTTACTATTCTTTCTACACATCGGGATGGTTTGTTCCTGTAACCTCAATAAGGATTCTTTAATACACAGCCAGCTCTCCTGGACTCCTTTCCCCCTCATGTTATTCTCACAGAGGATCCTGCCCATCAGTTCCCTGAGGGAGTCAAAGTCTGCTTTTTTCTGAAGTCCAGGGTCTGTATTCTGCTGCTCTCCTTTCTTCCTTGTGTCAGAATCCTGAACTCGACCATCTCATGGTCACTGCCTCCCAAGTTCCCATCCACTTTAGCATCCCCTACTAATTCTTCCCAATTTGTGAGCAGCAGGTCAAGAAGAGTCTGCCCCTAGTTGGTTCCTCCAGCACTCGCACCAGGAAATTGTCCCCTACACTTTCCAAAAACTTGCTGGATTGTCTGTGCATCGCTGTATTGCTCTCCCAGCAGATATCAAGGTGATTGAAGTCTCCCATGAGAACCGGGGCCTGCAATCTAGTAACCTCCATTAGTTGCCGGAAGAAAGCCTCGTCCACCTCATCCCCCTTGTCTGGTGATCTATAGCAGACTCCCACCACGACATCACCCTTGTTGCTCACACTTCTAAACTTAATCCAGAGACTCTCAGGTTTTTCTGCAGTTTCATACTGAAGCTCTGAGCAGTCATACTGCTCTCTTATGTACAATGCAACTCCCCCACCTTTTCTGCCCTGCCTGTCCTTCCTGAACAGTTTCTATCTATCCATGACAGTACTCCAGTCATGTGAGTTATCCCACCAAGTCTCTGTTTTTCCAATCACATCATAATTCCTTGACTGTGCCAGGACTTCCCGTTCTTCCTGCTTGTTTCCCAGGCTTCTTGCATTTTTGTATAGGCACTTAAGATAACTCGCTGATTATCCCGCTTTCTCAGTGTGAGGCAGGAGCCCTCCCCTCTTGCACTCTTTTGCTCGTGCTTCCTCCCGGTATCCCACTTCAGTTGCCCTGAACTGTGACAGTCCCAATGAGGTCAGACCACTGGCATCATAAGTACCAGAGCCATCGATGTCAACTCTGATATGTGGAAGTTGGACAAGGAATTAGTACTACAGTAAGAGCACCCACAGTGCACGGGTATAAACATTTCCAAAAATCAGTAATGTGACACAAGAGTGGTTGCTCAGCTTTTGTCCCTTTAGCTTATGTCTCTTTATGATTGAGAAGTCAGTAGAGTACATTTGTCTGTGTACCTCATTTTGCATGTCATAACCATAATCTTTCATGCGCAGTCCTTGGTAAGTAAAGGAATAAAAGCAAAGGGCCAAATTCTGCTCTCCTTTATATAATAAAACTCCCATATGTCCATATGTTTTAATTGCTTTGTGTGAAAAATTGTGAGATGTATTATTTACCCCTTTGGTAATGTGAGCAATTATATATAGTAGTATAGACTTGGTAAACAGCAGAAACAAAAGTTCCAGTCTGTGGGATAAATATAAATATATATATATTGAAAGGTATGAATTATTAATCCTCAATCGAGCAACCAGAATTAGGTAATTGTTTATACTATCTACAGATAGAATTGGAATTAGAGAATCTGATTTCAAAATTTTAAAGACCATGTGTCTTAGTACACAAAAGGAAAATGTCTATAATGTAGATTTTATTATTAGCAGTTACAGTAGCACTGAGAATTAAATTTTTGGCATTTAAGGAAGACAGAGAAAAGGATTTTGGAAGAGGGATGAAAGCTAACCAAGCACATCAAAGACTGTATGACCTATGATTAAAAGAATCTTTAAAGCTAGCAGACAAATGTGACTGGTTAGGGTAATCAGAGATCAAACTTTTCTTACACCTGAACTTTCATACAGACTTTTCCACAGTGCAGCAGTGTCAACTTAAGTCTCATGTTTCAAGCCCTGAGCTCTGTACTATAGAAGCCTAGAAAAAGGTATAATGATGAACAGTCTTGCACAAGACTGAAAGAAGTATATTTTACAGCCTTTACAAAATCCTTGTGCTAGAACACTCTATCACTAAAATCTAGAGAATGTTTAAATGCTAGTTGACATATACCAGCAGCAGGATGAAAGGTGTCAGCTCAGTCAGATAGCACATCTGCAATGGGCATTAATAAAATGCAATACAATGAAAATATAATACCATTGTTACATAGTTCTCAAGTTGTGGGCATGCTGTGACTGCTCACTGCTTATTGTACCAAATACGATCACTTAACTCTTACCTTGTCCTCCCCACATCTACTTATTTTTTCTTCATACATTTAGACTGAAAGCTCTGGGGAATGAGGAGGTTATTTTTTTGTTAAATATGTGTGTGCAGGATCTAACACAATGGGATCCTAGTTTATAATGGGGTCCGTTGGTTCTACTTCTACACAAATATTATTGTTTACAATTTAGGCCCCAATCCTGCAATACATATGCTTAACTCAATGTATCAGTGGTCCCATTAACTTCTGTAGGACTACTTATGGTGCTTTAAAACAAGCAACTGCTTCAATCTTTTCAGGACTGAAGCCTTAGTTCTGTGTCTTTAATTTGAAGATGCTGGCTAGCAATGACTTATTTTTCAGTGGTGCGGAAGGTTTAGGATAGAATGCTTTTGTATTTAATAGACCTGGTCAGGGTACTAATTAGGAACAACTTAGACCTCTTTTCTGCTCAAGCGTTGTCCATCACCTAATTACTGAATAAAAGAATTGTGAAAATAGTAAACAAATATTTCCAAGAAACATATTTAAACCAATGAGAATTTCCCAAACTGGGCATATAGATATTCCTTGGTGTATTAGATATTCACATTTAGTATGTAGTATATGTGACTGGTCATGAGCCACATATAATGACTTCTCTTTCCTGACTGGATGTCCTACATTTTATAAACAGAAGCAGTGTCCATGACAAAGTCACTGGGAAGCTGGATCTCTTAGGAAGAGAGTGTGGAGTGGTTTAGGGAGAACAACATAGGAAATAAATAAGGCCTAGCACAGTTTAGAACATTTAAAATCTTTTCCTGTTCTTGTCAGCAGAGGAAAGAGCACTATATTTGGCTGCAGGCATGGACCTGAGATTGTAAAATAATTGGGTTCCTTCCTGAGGCAAGCATACCTATTTGGCCAAATTCCCCATTGGTGCAAATTGACAGCACCCCATTGAATTACAAAACATTTGGCTCACCAGCTATATTTATTGGTTGCCTAGCAGAATTAATATTCAATTTTCTCTGGGCACATTCACACCAATTAATTTTGTGCCATATCAATCCTTGTCTAATTCATTTACTTGCCTGCATACCAGACCTCTGGCCAGGAGGTTTTGTGGACCTGCTGTGTATTCTCTTATCCCATAAACAGCAGCAATTAATTATAGATTCCATACATGATCAGAATTCACTCATTTCCATTTCATGTTACATTGCCATTCACCACCCATGCTCCATGATCATTAATGATGTGTATGTATAAAGGAAGCATTTCCATTACCTCTGTTAATCTTGTTGTGTTTAACTATGGCTTGGGGTCCAAAGAGTGATTGAAGTGATCATAAGGGTATTCCATATGGCTGATTTAGATGGTTGTTCCAATGGCAGTTGCAGAAGAGGAATATTTAAATACAACTCTAAAGACGTTAGCCAATTTAGAAAGGATAAATTCTTCCTGAAGCAATTGTTTCATCAAGGGAGGTAAAATGTTACAAGGCTCATCACCCGTCACTCCTTGATGTAAACCCAGCACTTGGAGATTATACTTTTAGAGATTATTTTCAATAATTTCCACTTCAATGTACTATAGTATTATTTTTGACAAGTAGTTCCATCAGAGCTTTGGAGCTTTCTCCCTAGGCTCGTAACCCTACTGTGTTTTCCACAAGATTTTGTAGTAGTTCCTTCCTTCAGTCAATTCTGGTTTATTTTTTCCCCAGTGAAGATTATTAGAATCAAGCTTAGTTTTGAGAGCCTTGATGGCAGAAAAAAAATCAACCAAGAGAAATTAAATTACAAATTAAATATGAGTTAGTAATGTGATCATTTGCTAAAAATGCTAATATTTTTGCCAACATTAACAGGAGTGTCAAATGGAAGACACAGGAGGTAACTATCCAGCTCTACTTGACACTGGTGAGGCCTCCGTGGGAGTACTGTGTGCAATTCTGGGCACCACACTTTAGGAAAGATGTGGAGAAATCCATAAGGGAGCAACAAAACTGATATAAGGTTTAGGAAACCTGACCTATGAGGAAACATTTTAAAAACTGGACATGTTTAGTTTTGAGAAAAGAAGATGTAGAGGAACGTGATAACAGTTTTCAAATACGTCAAATGCTGTTTGTTATAAAAGAGGACTGTGATAAATTGTTCTGCAAGTCCACTGAATGTAGGACATGAAGTAATAGGCTTAATTTGCAGCAAAGGAGACTTAGGATAGATATTAGGAAAAACTTTCTAACTATAAGGGTAGTTACACTCTGAAACAGGTTTCCAAGGGATGCTGGGGGATTCCCATAATTGGAGGTTTCTCAGAACATGTAAGACAAATACCTGCCAGGAATGGTTTAGATTTACTTGGTGTAGCTTCAGCATAGGGGGCTGGACTTGGTGACCTCTCAAGGTCCCTTCCAGCGCCTATTTCTATGATTCTAAACACATAGGCAGAGCCACTTTCAGCAATGGTTTAACTCCATTGTATTGTGGGTTCCTCCCCCCACCCCAAACTGGAATTTCTCTCTCCCCATCTCTATGCTTTTTTCATAGTGTCACTGGTTTTTGCTTCTCTCTCTAATCCTTTCTGGGGGGAGTTTCCAGTCATTCCTAGATGGAAGGTAAACCTAGAAAGGTCTGAGTTAAATGATTGAACCCACTTTGGTAAATTTGCTTGAAAACTGTCCAAGCAAATCTGACCCACTTTAGTCACTACTGTTTATCCATTATCTGCAGAGTGGGCCAGTATAAGAGCAAACAATATTTGCTTGTCAAACTGCCATCTCAAAGTAGTTTTCTCCTTCAGATAATCAGTGTTGTGTTTATGGTTCAGAAGATAATCTACTGGGCATTTTAATGAAAAAAAATATATAAAAATAACTGCCATTAATTACTGAGAGGTGGTATCAAATAAGAGCTTTCTGATCAAAATATTTCCTGCCCAGCCCCCCCTCACCCAGGAATCTTTAAGCCTCTCTCTGACCTCTGAGTAGCAAACTTCATCCTTGTATTTCCTCATCCTCAACCAAGCTAATCTTCCTTCCAGCCGGAACTGATGGATCCAGCTCCCTTTATAATTGTTGTTCCTGACTATGCTCAAAAGATCACAAAGCATTACTAAATAACAATTCCCCCAGCCCCCTCCCAGCTGCCCTCTACATACCAGCTCTGCAGAGATACCAGCTTCCTGGGAATGAGGGAGCTAAACTCAAATTAACTTCAGAATCAAAATTCTAAACTCAGATCTCTGTGTGGTTGAGCACTGAGATATTTCAGGCTTACTGGGCCACCTTATGAACTGGTTATTTCTCTGTATATGAAAGGTAGTGATGGCACAACTTAATACATTATCTTGGATTTCAGATTCCTTTCTTTAACAGTCATCTTTCCAGATACTAATCAACAAAGCTGGATTTCATCAGGATAATAGAAGTACTATCTCTTCTCTGGTCTGCATATTCCCAATGACAATAACCCACAAGGATTTTGTTCGGTTTCCATAGACCCATGGTTTGCCATCAAACAAACAAACAAACAAAAAAAGATACAAGTTAAAGCTGTGCTCCAGTTAGATATCAAAGAATTCAGAGTCATTAAATTATTGTAGACCACACAGAGATCATATGAAGTTACTTCTGAAGAGCATGTTATACTAAATCCCCTAAAATGTATTGACTTTGCCAGCCTTAGCCCACATGGTAGCTCTTCCATTTGGTAACCAAACTGTTTCATGTAGAGATTAACCCAGGGATCCTACACTTGAAAGAGAATGCTGTAGGATTTAATTCATATTCTAGACTCAGCATTCTTTTGGGACAGACTAAGTAATCCATACTAATAACAAGGTGATGAAATCTGCATTGTGAATGTAAATCATGAAAGATGGCTCTGTTTAGGTACTTCAGGTGCAATAATAAAATTAAAGTATGTGATAAGAACAAGTGCTATATTATCCTATATGCTTATAAAAATCTTGGGAAATGGATAAAAGGATAAATTATTAGGTGGATGGTTACATATATAATGTTGACTGCTAAATATACACCTTCTGGGACACTATTTGAAATACAAGTATTATTGTTATCTGTGCAAGAAGCGCCAGCTTCTGATGATCAGCAAAGATAATTTTTTAACAATTATTTATTTAGCAATAACATTTATAGTTTGTGATATTTATGATATAATATTTATGATCCTCTGGAAAAGGCTTTGAAAAAGTCAATTTTTCCTTTTAAACATCTTTAAAACTGTGCAAAGAACCTAGCAAAAACCTTATCTAAGTTATTGTGATACGGGCTTTTAAAATACCTCTTACTTTTAATCTAAATGCAGTTGATAGATTTTAATAAATATATTTTTAAATTTCATCATTGAAACTGCAAATGTCAGTTAAAACATGTATTTAATTTCTGAATGTCAAAAGCAGTTTCAGGACATTGCTACCACCAACCAAAGCTCTGTTTGGGGGCTTTTATGGTTTTACAAAGAAGCTTGTGAGTTTTTATTCAAGCTAGCTGTAGATTAGATCTGTAGGTATGAAGCCATGTACTGGAAGGGAACTATTTGGAGCAGATAATTATACTGTATTTTCAGAAACTTAAAATGAAATATTTAAAATAGTAACACATGTATGTCTACAATAGCTTATATGACATGTTTAGGCCCCAATCAGAGATTTACAAAGGGGTTTAGCTTTACACTGATGAGTTGTCCCATTGAAATGAAAGGATCTACTCCTACTGCACAAAGTTAAGCATATAAGTCTTTGTAAGATTGGGGCCTTAGGAACAAAAACAAAATAAGAAACTTCATTCCACATAAAACTGGTTCCATCTGCTCTTAATTAGTTACCATTTTTGTCCTTGATAGGATCTTTTCCACTCTGAGTCTAGTCAGGAACTGTTCTGAACTGGTATCAATTGTAAAGTACAATTAAGGTATGAAACTAACATTGGCAGGGCAGTGTGGGGAATCCCTTTTAGCCAGTGCTTCTTTTGTTCTGCTTGTTCTTTGGATAAATAAAGGACTGAAGCCTTAGTTCTGTGTCTTTAATTTGAAGATGCTGGCTAGCAATGACTTACTTTTCAGTGGTGTGGAAGGTTTAGGATAGAATGCTTTTGTATTTAATAGACCTGGTCAGGGTACTAATTAGGAACAACTTAGACCTCTTCTCTGCTCAAGCATTGTCCATCACCTAATTACTGAATAAAAGAATTGTGAAAATAGTAAACAAATATTTCCAAGAAACATATTTAAACCAATGAGAATTTCCCAAACTGGGCATATAGATATTCCTTGGTGTATTAGATATTCACATTTAGTATGTAGTATATGTGACTGGTCATCTGAGCCACATATAATGACTTCTCTTTCCTGACTGGATGTCCTACCCTTTATAAATAGAAGCAGTGTCCATGACAAAGTCATTGGGAAGTTGGATCTCTTAGGAAGAAAGTGTGGAGTGGTTTAGGGAGAACAACATAGGAAATAAATAAGGCCTAGCACAGTTTAGAACATTTAAAATCTTTTCCTGTTCTATTCTATCTTTTCCTGAATATTCAGGGCTCTCAGTCTGGCATTGTTCTACTGTTATTTTTGGAAGCATCCAAATCCCCATTTATGTAAGCACTAGATTCAGTTTAAAAACTGTAAAAAATTCTGTAGACCAGTGTGTTAGATGTTTTGCAGGGTTTTGACTTCCAAATGTCTTGTGTTTCCGTGCGTCGTATGAAGTGGGAGTGTCTTCATTCAAAACCAAGTCAGTATTAACAAACATAGGATAAAAATAGATGTAACAAATGTTTTATCAGTAAGATATTTTTCTATATTGCTTTAATACCCCTAGAATATTTAAACTATAAAGGGAAATAGCCCATGAAATGATATGCTTGTATGAAACTGATCACTATGAGAACAAATTTGTACTTTTTTCAGTATGTATCTTACATGCATCATGTATGTATCTTACATAAAATATGACATAACGGTAATTGTGTTCTCCCCTTTAATTATGTGTTAATTGTGCCTGACCTAAGATTAGAATCTCCAGGCGCTTTCTTTCATTGGTTTTCAAATTCTCCTTTACCTATCCAATACTTTTTTTTACAAAAAAGAGTTTTAGCCACTGATATTCTCTCATCTTGTCTGAAGTTTAATTTAATTTATTTATTTAATGTACTAAAGAGATCCAAGTCAGTTGTTTTAGGAATCAAGTTTTCAGCATTAGTACCATGTCAGGACTTGAATGAACCCTTACGGCTCAGACAGTGCTGAAACTGAAGCTTTTGATTTTGAAGTCTGCCAAATGCACAACTATAGATTAAGGTCCAAATTCTCAGAGGTGCAGACACTTCTTTGCCAGCACAAGTCAGATAGTTAGACACTAAAGGTGAGAATTTCTAAAGTTCTCAAGCTACTTAGGAACTTGAGTGATTTTCAAAAGAGTCTTAGGGCTTGTCTTCACTACAGCGCTGTATCAGTGTAATGCGTAGCGCGTCTGGTGAAGACACGCTGTGCCGATGGGAGAGTGCTCTCCCGTCGACATAATTACTCCTCCTCCGCAAGAGACGGAAGCTACGTTGGCGGGAGACGCTCTCCTGCTAACACAACACAGTGTGGACAGCACTTTAAGTCAATCTAACTTACATTGCTCGAGGGGGGTGGCTTTTTCACATCCCTGAGTGACATAAGTTATGTTTACTTAAGTGGTAGTGTAGACAAGCCCTTGGAGTCCAAGTCTCACTGACTTTACATGAGATTTAATCTCCTAAATGCCTAAGGACCAGATTTGTTATAGGTATTTAAGTGTTGCTCTGCTCGGTATTGCAATGTCTGAATAATTGAGAAGCCTGAATCTCATTTCAAAAGGGATTAAGGCATCTAGGAGTCAAAATCCCATTTACAAATCTGGGCCTAAGTCCTATTTTCAAAAGTCACTTAAGAGTCTAAGTAACTAAGGGACTTTTAAAAAGGTACCAGTAACCACTATTTCCACCCTCAGTTCACGGCCAGGTCAGAAAAATGCATGCATATGTTTGGCTGGTTGCAAGGATACCATTTGAAATTTCAACCCTAAATGACTAATCAAAATATTTGAACAGAATTCAACAAAAATGGGAAATTACCAGACTTTTCTAATACAAAACAGGGTCTTACTTGCATCCAGGACCTCTTGTCAATGGACACTGAAAAGGTCTGTGTAAGAATAAACTGGATGTATCCATCTGAGGTTCTATGAAATATGGGTTTTAATTAGAGATGGGCCTGAACCAAAGCCCAGTATCTGAACAATCCCGACGTTTGAGGGAGGTCAGATCCAACCGAAACTTTATACCCAGATGCTATACATATGCAATGGGCTGACCAAAATTCGGGGATGCTGTGATGCGGTGCCTGCTCCACACTAGCCCATAAAGGGTTAATAGGACCCTTGGGAGTCTGCACAGGACACAGCCAATCAGAGGAGCTTGGAGGAGCAGCCAATCAGGGCCAGACTGGCCCATATAAGAAGGACTGCAAAGCAGAGCAGAGCAGGGGCAGTTATTCCCTGGAGCTTAGAGAGGGAGGAGGACTGGCTACCTTGCAGGTGGAGGGTAGCAAGCACCCAGGACTTAACAGTGCTGCATGCAGGGACCCACACGCTTCCTGGAGCGGACGTGATGGCGGCAAGACATCACCAAACGAGGGCAGACTGGCGAACTAAGCTAATTCCGAGGACAGCCAGCAGGAGGTGCCACAGCAGTGAGTCAAGCCCCATCACAGATGCAAAAATATCGCAAACTTTGTGAGAGCTCAGATCCATTTCTGAATGATGTGACTGGTATCCATCTTTGGTTTTAACAAAATATTTGTAAATCATCCTAAGCCTTCAAAAGGTGTAACTGTCTTTTAGTGTAGTGAATTGGTCACAGGGGTCATGTATTCCATTATTTGTTTCCCATAAATGTCCTGACTTCCTGCCTACAGTCTCCCTAGAGGGATACAATCAACCTGTTATGGGAATGTTAATCAATCTGTTATGGAATTTAATAAAAATGATAACTTTTCTATAGGTTTTTAGAATATAATGAACAATTTTAATCACTACTATAGAATTTCCATGGATGGTTTTTAAAAAAAACACTGTAGAAAGATTCTCATTCTCTCAAGTTCTATATGCTGGCAGCATCATTAATACAGGCCTCTATTACATTCCTATGGAAACCAATTGATTTCAACCCTATTAAATTCTTTCCCATAAAGGACAGACATAATCTTCAAGAAAATGAGCTGCTTGAAACCCACCTCAGCTTTCCCTCCTCCCCTGTCATGTAGCCTTCCCACAGTTTTGGTTGAATTTTATTTTAAATTCTTCAGATTGAACCTGAACATTAAATTCAAAGTAAAACTCAGAGGATGAGAACTCATGTGAACTGAAACCAGAAAAAAACTGTTTGCCAAACCACTGATTTTCACACAACTCTGAACAAGGGCATACAGGTTGTCCAATGGCCCATATAGTTGTCTTTACTTGAGCTGATATCCTTTGACTGTCTGGAATAACAGTACAAACTGGATGAAACAGCTTTCTATAAATAACTTCAGTTTAGACATTTCCTTTTCACCAGGTCAGACTAGCAAAGACTGTACCAATCCAGCTCTGAAACTGAAAAGCTACTACAAAAAATGTTCAGAGAGAGAGCAGTTAGAGCAAACAACAGACAGGAGAACCACCTGGGGCCATAGAATATGAAGAGGAAGTGGGGCAAGAAATGGCCACACAACATAGGAATCAGAATTCCAGGAGTCAAAGAAAATAGCATCTGTGAAATGACACTAGGTGCTACATGTATGGCAAGATTGTACTTTACACTGGAAAAAAATTATCAGATGTTACATTAATCTAGTTCAATAAAATGAACCCAGAGTCACTAGAGAAACTGTGGAGATTGCGCTAATGAAAATCACATCTTTTTGGGAACTGTTTCAGGATCAGCCTGCCCTAACACCAAAAATCTATGTGATTTTGACAGAATATACCCCCTGAATTCACACCCTACATACTATAATAATAATATTTGTACAAAGTATGCCTTGTGAGGTATCATCTGAAATCATAATTTCTGGTTATTATTGTCCTGGTAAAATATGTATAGCAACATTGTATGTGAAGTTATAAGTTACCTCAGCATGGTGTTATTAACACATGTTCTAAACAGAAGTTGGCAGACAGGTCTGTCCTAAACAAAGGGATGGGTGCTCTGCTTAATTTTAATTTAAGCAGTAAATAGAGTCAAGAAGCAGGAAAGGAAACAAAGGAATCTCAAACAGGTAAGGAAAGAAACAGCATGCAGTTCCCTTCTACACAGATTGCCTGTCGCCTTGCTCCCAGCTGGAAATACTTCTCAAAGGGGGGGGTTCAGGACTAGAAAAAGGAGGGATAGACACCCAAGGTACCTCCCTTCTCACCACATTCACCACACCAGAAGCAACAAAGGAAGCCTCAGTTGGACTCTGGGAGAAGGGGTCCTGACCTATAAGGTTCGGTCGGTAAAACTGCTGAAAGCAAGCGGTGAGAAATCTTGCTTTAATCTGATATAGTTTGTTAAATGTCTCATCTTCATTTTTCTTGTAACCATTTTTTATTGTAATGCCTCATTACACTTAAAATCTCTCTGCAGTAAATAAACTTGTTTTATTCTTTTATCTAACCCAGTGTGTTTAAATTGAAGTGCCTGGGAAACACCACTTGGGGTGACAAGTTGTTTGCATATAATTTTTTTAAAGAAACAATGACCCTAACGTAACTTGTATTGCCCAGAAGAGGGCTGGGCAGTACAGGACATACAGTTTCTAGGGGAAAATCTAAGATGGGGGAGGGGGGTGTTAGGGTCACCCTGCAGAAGTAACTAAGGCTCATGAGAGCCAGAGCATAACCCAAGTGTGACTGGCAGGCTGCAGTTTCACACAGACACTCAGGGTGTGGCCTGTTTGCTGAAAGGCTGTTTGTGAGTGGGCCAGGTGGGAGCTACTTCAGCACGGCATTCCAAAGCACCTAAGGGTAGAGAGCAGGGGTGACACAGTTGCTTATTAGCCTGGATTGTACCGTGGTAGGTCACAGTGATAAAACAAATGTCTCAATCACAGTCCAAGGGCGTATCTAGAGTGCCTCACAGTTTGGACTAAGGGAGTGTGAACTGCAGTGTGCACCAAAATGCTATGCTGTAACTCCCCTATGCAGATAATGTTGGCCCAAATTTAAAGGTCCTGCGTTTGCATTGAACTTTAAGTTCATGCCTGCAGCATCCCCATGAGAGAGTTGCAGCATAGCATACGGATGCACATTTTGCTGTGTAGTCCAAACTATGAGGCAGTGTAGACATGCTCTAAGATAGTCATAGAAATGTAGGACTGTAGGATACCTGCACTAAGGCAGGACTAAGTATTATCTAAACCACCCTGACAGGTGTTTGTCTAATCCAGTGGTTCCCAAACTCGTTTCCGCTGCTTGTGCGGAGAAAGCCCCTAGCGGGCTGCGCCGGTTTGTTTACCTGCCGCGTCCACAGGTTCGGCTGATCGTGGCTCCCAGTGGCCGCGGTTCACTGCTCCAAGCCAATGGGAGCTTCTGGAAGCGATGGCCAGTATGTCCCTCGGCTCCCGCCGTTTCCAGCAGCCCCCATTGGCCTGGAGCAGCGAACCGTGGCCACTGGGAGCCACGATCAGCCGAACCTGCGGACGTGACAGGTAAACAAACTGGCCGGGCCTGCCAGGGGTTTTCCCTGCACAAGCGGTGGAACAAGTTTGGGAACCACTGCTCTAACCTGTTCTTACAAACCACCAATGATGGAGATTCCACAACCTACCTAGGTAATTTGTTCCAGTGCTTAACTACCCTTACAGACAGGAAGTATTTCCTAATGTCCAACCTAAATTGCCCTTGCTGCAATTTAAGCCTATTGCTTCTTGTTCTGTCCTCACTGGATAACGAGAACAATTTATCACCCTTCTCTTTATAACAACCTTTTACATACCTGAAGACTTATCATATCCCCTCTCAGGCTTCTCTTCTCCAGACTAAACAAACCAGGGTTTTTTTTCAGTTTTTCTTTATAGGTCATATTTTCCCACCCTTTGATCAGTTCTGTTGGTCTCCTCTGGACTTTCTCCAATTTGTCCACATCTTTCCTGAAGTGTGGTGCCCAGAACTGGACACAATATTCCAGTCAAGGCCTAATCAGCACAGAGTAGAACAGAAAAATTGTTTCTCATGTCTTGCTTGTAAAACTTCTGCTAATACAACACAGAATGCTGGTTTTGTTTTGTTTTTTGCAACAGTGTAACATTGTTGACCCATATTTAATTTGTGATCCAATATAACCCCCAGATCCTCTTCTGCAGTACTCCTTCTTAGGTATTTCCCATTTTATATTTGTGAAATTGATTATTCCTTTCTAAGTGGAGTATTTTACATTTGTCCTTGTTGAATTTCATCCTATTGATTTCAGACCATTTCTCCTGATCATTTTGTGTTCTAATCCTGTCCTCCAATGTGCTTGCAACTCCCCCGTCCCCAAGCATAGCATCATCGGCAGACTTTATAAGTGTACTCTCTATGCCATTAACCAAATTATTTATGAAGATATTGAGTAGAATCAGACCCAGGACAGATCTCTGTGGAACCCTACTTGATCTGTTCTTCCAGCTTGACTGTGAAACATTGATAACTAGTCTCTGAGTATGGTTTTCCAACAGTTGTGCATGCACCTTGTAGTAGGTCCGTCTAGCCTATATTTCCGTAGTTTGCTTATGGGATGATCATGGGAGACTGTATCAAAAGCTTTAATAAAGTCAAGATATGTTGTCAAAGAAGGATATTAGGTTGGTTCGACGTGATTTGTTCTTGACAAATCCTCATTGACTATTACTCATCACCTCATGCTTACATTATCCATGGTCTTTCTGGGTATCAAAGTTAAGCTGATTAGTCTATCACTCCCTCAATTGTCCTTAATACCGTTTTTATAGCTAGGTACTGTATTTCCCCTTTTCCAGTCTGCTTGTGTGGTACTATATATATTTTTTAAATCAATGTACAAACATTGACTGATTAAACCTAACAACACCCCTCTGAAGTGTGTAAATATCAACCCACTTTTTAATGTCTGTTACAGACAGAGCACACTTATCAGGGTGTTTGGGGCTTAATTGATATTTGCAAAGCTCTGAGTTCCTCTGATGAAAGATGCTACAGCAGGGCAAAGTGTTATTATTAATTATTATTAATTAGTCTGTGGTGGCATCCATTGTACTATATGTATGACTTGTTGAACTCATGCTTCATCAATTATTTTACTGTGCTTTTTTCACAAGTGCTCTTTACAAGCTGCATTGTAATGATTGAAAATAAAAGTGAGACAATAAAAGAGGGTGAATAAATCTGCAACCTGCATTTTACCTGCTGCTCAGTAAAATTTGGTTACCATAGCAACCAATACATCCTATTGTACCAAATACTTACTCCGGAATCAAGATGGCTGTATCTTCAAACACTGAATTTTTGCTTTCTCTGTCTTGTAACACTATAAGAAAAACATGTATCATTCTGGAATTCACTCACTTATCACCCTTTTTACCCTCTTTCCACAATCTCAAATGCTCCTGTTGCCGTGATCCTTCCCTGGCCAAACAGGACTAGATTCAGCTCCTTCTACAGCAGCACAACTCCAAGCCTCAATCAGAGAATTTCCAAAAGTGACAGGAAGAGCTCCATCCCCCACAGGACTGTGGATCAGGAGACCTGGGCTCTGTTCCCATCTTGACTCATTGTATGACCTATAGTAAGCTGCTTATCCTCATTGCCCACTTTTCAGACAAGGGATATGAGGCACACATGATAGAGCACTGCCCTTCAGCAAGAATGCCTCACTGACCTAATTGACAGAGTTTTATTTATCTAATTTGTTTGGGTTCACACATTTTTCCCCACTTCCTCTCTCCCCATCCTGCTATCTTTTTATAATATAAATGGGAATTAAAATACAGAAGCATTCATACAATTCCCCCACACTTCCATATTTTTCCTTCCAGAACATAAGCATTTCAAGGGAAGGCTTCTTCCTCCCTGTTCAACTGTACAGCACTGAGCCCATTTTGAGTGCTACTGAAATATAAAGAATCGGTTGTTGTTTGAGCAATTACTACTTTAATAAAAATTTTCAGACTAATCTGCTTCTCTGATATCCCAGGGGAACATACAAGGGTGTTGTGACATATTTATTACAATCTGTCTGCTTTTGCAAAAGTCAGAGGGCCAGATTCTCAGCTAGTGTAAATCAGCATAGCTCCAGTGAAGTCCCAGTTTATGCCCACTGAGATCTGGCTTGCAGAGTTTTAAACTATATGTATGTTAGTGTCAAGGGAAAGTTTTCAACTGTAATGCACTGGGGATAATCAAAAACTAAATTCCCCTGCAAAAAAATAAAAAGAATTTGTAATACATTTCAGGAAACTTTCAATGAAGTTTCCCTGTGCAGAGAAATTTTAAGGAATATAGACCCCTAAGGGAAATATGCACTTTTCAGGGGTCAACACCATAGCTTCTCCTGTGTCATTCATGTCCTATCAATCACTACTCTTAACAATCAGTCCTTTCTACAACACAGTTATCTGTTAAAGATTAAACTTGTCTTCCTCAGACTGATATGTTTATGGTTTGCTTGTCTTATTTATGCAGGAAACAAACTAGATCTTTTCTCATTGAAAGGGCCACATCACACAGTTCTTACTCAGTCCTTTTATACTTTCCTTGAGGTCTAAGTGAGTGTTACCTGAATTGGCATGGCAAGATTTGACCCTAAGAGAGCACGTTAAACCTTAATTTTTAAATTACTGACATAACCCTCCCAGGGATTATGATCATGAAAATTAGGAACAATATTTTGAGAGGAAAAGTTAAGGGGTATTTTAAGCAATGAATAAGTATTTTTGAGTCATATTTTTCAATAGCCAGTCCAGTGCTTTGATTAGTAATCAAACGTTTTCTCTTTTTATAAATCTCAGTTGATAAAGAAAGCAACTCACTGGGTCAACTTTAAAAAGAGGTAGGGAGAAACAGGACTACTGAGAGATGAAATATTTTCAAAGGGGCTTAAGATCATTAGGTGTCTATTTCCTATTGACTCTTAATGGTTATTTGTTGCCTAACTCACTTGGGGTCCCTTGAAAATCTCAGCCTAGGGGTCTGATGTAACAGCTATTGATGTCAGTAGGAAATGTTCCATTGACTTCAGCGAGCACTGAAACAGGCCCCGCGATATTTCTCAGTTATACCACTTACAGATGTTTTATGACTTGTAATAATTGCAATCATTTAGTAGTTTCATAAATCCTTAACACAAAGTCCCCAAAGAAGTCACTACATTAAATATACTACTGGACTAAACTTTTCTGTTTTCAAGAAACTGCTTTAAAGCGAGGTATTCAAAATACAGTTATGCTATCAAATCCGCTGTATAGAATATGTTTCACTAGAATCTTTATTCTTTCCAAATTAGGAAAGAGAGCAAGTGGTTGTTTTATCTGACAATTTTCCCTTGTTAACCTTTTTTCCCTAAAATTCCCCACCACTATTCCTAAAAGCTCTA
The DNA here is from genome assembly GCF_965152235.1 of Eretmochelys imbricata. Classification (NCBI taxonomy): domain Eukaryota; kingdom Metazoa; phylum Chordata; order Testudines; family Cheloniidae; genus Eretmochelys; species Eretmochelys imbricata. Next base: position 67,869,412 of record NC_135579.1, on the reverse strand, counting down.
CCACCACAGAAACAATTAGAAACTTGACTAAACAAGGTGCCGGAGCTCAGTGCTGTATTTACAGAGCGGAGCAGAGTTATACCACATGGTGATAAAACATTAATAGTTGCTGGTGCCTTGTTTACAGTTTTAGGTGAAAAAAGCTACTGTGGTTACTGACTTGGATGAGTATATTTCACTCAGGAACTGGGAAACAAACATGTCGTCAAGTGTCACCTCTTTTGACCATTCTCCAAATACCTTTTCTTGTCAGCTAATCTACTTCTCATCTGATGTAGATCCACCTGATGATATCAACGGCATCATCTGTCTTTCCCCTATAGCTTCACTCTCTGCAGGTACATTCATTTTTGGAAATGAATATGATGTAAGATTGAATCCAATGTGTATTTCAAACATAAAAGATGCTCAGAGAACCAAATTTGGGCCAACTGTCTAAAAGTGAATGATCATGTCACCTGGGCCTAAATCAAGTATAAACACCGGCTGCATATTCACAACTGATGGGGTTATTGCTTTGGCTCAAGTGATACAGGTTTGTGCTCTTTGGCCCTGACCCATCAAAGGACTTGAGCACATGCCTGAAGTTAAGCATGTGAATCGTCCCATTTACTTCAGTGAAGCTACTCATGTCCTTAACCTTAAGAATGTGCTTAAGTGTTTTGTTGGATCTTCAACACCAATCCAGAGTTCTGTACCTACTGACAATGGTGGGCTCTGAATATGTGTGTGGCCCTGGTTCAAAACAACAAAACACACTTTGTCCCATTGTGACTTGTTTCAGTTTACCACAGCAGTGATTTTTTTTCCTACTGTAGTAAAATACTGACATTATTTAAAGTATTCAGAGAATACACACATGGCTCTAGTATAAACATTTCACTCTACCCCACTGAACTGTCTTGTTAAATGTGTTGAAACAATTTGAATCTCAGTATAGTAATAGAACCAAATGAAAAGGAAAGCAAAATAATGTCTATTAATTACGCCAAAAACTAAGCTCTTCCTCAATTATTTTACTTTGCAAATGGACATCTACATCAGTTTCATATTAAAGCATTCAGCAATCCTAAATCACTTTCACTGCTGTATAAATTTAATTACTTATCTATATTACATAAAATGTTGTCTGACTTAGCCAAATGAAATTCGCTCTCTGCACCTTTGTTTAGCAGGATTCAAGTAATTAAAATGCATATTTTGTTTTTTTCTTCTTTTAATATCTCTAATGAGCTTTTCATCTAACTGAGTAACAGCTTTCCCAATATTCTGTAATAAAAAAAAAACTTTATGGAAATTATCACATTCTGTGAACTAGGACTTGTATTGACAGATTTATTTTTATTTCATTTATTTTACACATTATTTCTTTAAAGATGCTAAGCATAATGTTTCATAGGCCATTTACCTTTATAGTTATGGACATTTTAGGAGTATTGCTGTATTAAAGCCATCAGATCTTAAGCTTTATGCCTTGTAAGTCCAGAGAAAGAAAGAGATAGAGAATGTGTGTGTGTGTGTGTACATCTATCTATCTATATGTTATATATGGCATACAGTAAGGTGTGGTGTGGTAGAAAGAGTTCAATGGCATGAGTTTGGGATGGCCTTGTTATTCATGAGAGATGAAGCCTACAACTGAGTTATTCACATTGTGCAATACAAGTTTTATATCACACCAATATATACTTTGTGTTTGCCATGCATTTTACAGAAAAAAATATTTTAGAAACGTTTTGGACAGATTTTTAAAATGTGATTGGTACTATTTATTTTAACATCCCTTTGCTTTGAAACCAGGCTCCTCTAGTTACCATGAGTCTGATTCTAGAGGTCTCAGAGAATCAGAAGAAATTTAAATAATAAGATTAGGTACGTATCCAAAATAGCTATAGAACATACAGGACCATATTGTCAGCTGGTATAAATTGTCCCAGAAACATTGACTTTAAGAAAGCTGTTCTGATTTATACCACCTGAGGATCTAACACACAATGTTGCAATTTTAAGACTAGATATGTACAACCAACTAGAACTAACAGGGGGATTCCACTGGACAGCTAGAAACCTCCTGTTTCAAGATGTTGAGCATTAAATCAGTCTCTGACACAGTACTGAATATTACCCATTCTTACACCTTAGCACTGTAAATCTGAGGAGGAAAGTCCACAACTGGGGAGCAAACAAGGAAACATTTCTCCAGCCAGTGGTTGTTGATGTTTTAAACTGTGGCTTTTTGAAGCTATTCAGAAGCTGAGAATGCTGGAAGTAGTCCCAGGACAGAAGGAATAGTGGCCAGAGCATAAGTGATAAACAAACCTTGTACCATGTGTCTATCATTTAGTACATGAAGCATGCCACAACATATGTGCAGTGTGTAGATTTCACATATTATATCTACGTTTCTAAATATTATAGCACCTTTTCCCCAAAGTCTCGCCTAAGCAGAATGCAAAGGGAGGGCAGAAATAAAAAAATGAAATGCAAAAATAAGGTGAAAAGAGAACAAAGGGTATAAAAACAAACAAACAACTCATTCATAAAGACTCTGTCACAGAAAGGGGCAGAGCAGGCAAGCAAGATAGAAGAACACATGAGGGAAAAAGAAGTACAATGTATAAGCCAGATCTAGTGCACTCACTTTTGCCAGCACAGCTTTTCGATGGGTCAGAGATGCTTCATGAGGAATATAGACTTCCTTTGATTAGAAAACATGGGCAGATTCTCAGCTAGTGTAAACTGTTATAACTCAGTTGACGTCAATTGAGATATGACAATCTACACCTGCTCAGTATCTGCCCTTAGAGTTTAAATGACAGGAAAATAAAGGTCTGTGACAGCAATTTTTGAAACATCAGTAATATTTTGTGAGGTCTCAGGGTGGCAAGAGGAAAAACAGGAATAGAAAAAGATTTGTAACCAGTAATGTACACTCCCCTGCAGAAACAAAGTCCCAACATTCCTTTGCTGGCAGCAGTGTGTTTTTCTATCCCATGTCTGTGGCTGGTCAGTCGACTGAGAGGATAATAGCCTAATATTGCTACCATTTACTCCATTAGTTCAACTGGTAGAGGTCAGTGCTGTGGATGGAAATGTTCTAACCTAGCTCATGAACCATGTGGGAATCAATATAGTTCCACGTGATGAAATTTTTGTTTTTTTCAGTTTCCATTTTTTAAAGTAATTCTCAATCTAAAGACACATTCTCTATCTCTTTCTTTCTCTGTTTGGACTTCAGAAATTACACACAAGACTCTACACTAAAAGACAACATTAGGTTACAAAATCAAACACTTTAAAATGAGAAAATGCAGAATTAAGGCTTCACCAGCCATGCTCCTGTAAACTTAATAGAAGCACCCTTGTGCATATGCATTAAGGAATAGTCTTTACTTATATGATCACTAACTACATTTCTCCCCACACAGCACCTGCCTGGACTTTAAAATAAGCAAAACAAAGCTTACTTGATTAAACAGACTAGTGCTGCAAATTCTTTTATTCAGAATAAACGGACCTACAATCTGATAAGCAGTCACTGTATAATGCAGGAGAAGTAAACTATTTAAATCTCTCATACTCAGACATACAAAGAAACCAAGCATGGATGAAAAAGGGCTCACTTCACTTATATTGGTACAACACATAGCTGAGCTTGTTAAATGCAGAAATTGAGAGATCAAAGTTTTCCCCTGATTCAGAAGAGACCAGATAATGGAAATAGACACTAACACTTTTTACCTACAGAGCAACACAATTTACTTCTCCAAACCCTGTTATTATCAAACTAGTTCAATACATTACAGAAAGAGCAGTGCAGTAGGTGTGTGATTTATTTTTTAAAGTCTGGATTCGGATGCAGAAGTGACTTTAAACTATTGCTCACTGTAGTGATGAGACTAAACTGCAGTGTTCAGATCTGCATCTGAACTTCGGCAAACTCAGCTGTTTCAACTGGGGCTTTGGTTCAAGCTGAGCTCTAGCACAATCTAAATATTACTCTCATCTAGTGGTATCCTGAAATAACTTCTTATAATTACACCATGCGTCTTCTTTATTTCATATGTAACCCTTCTGCCTGTCAGAGTTGGCAGCGACAAGGGCCGGGTTCAATATCTAGGGGATTCATTCCAATAACACAATGCAAACCGGCTCGAGCCCCCACCCAGTGACCTGGGACAAATATATACCACCCCCGCTGGGCGCCTCCAAGAGGCAATACTTCCCCTCTCACAAGCACATAGTCTGAGTGTAGCAAAAAGCCTTTTAATAACAGAGAGAAACAATGTGGCATTATGTTGGGGAAACACCACCAACAGGATTCATAACACAACCCATGAGCAAAAAATCCACCCCAAGCAAATTGGGGCATGCCCTTTCCCTTTGGTTCTTGAGTCCAGCAACTCCAAATCACCCAAAGTCCCAAAAGTCCAATGACCCAAAAGTCTCTGTCCCTGGTCAGGGCAACCCCAGAATTCGAAAGTTTATCTGCAGAGCTTTACCTCCCAACCTGGGTGGAAATGGGTTGGGGGAGAGAGAGGTAAGGGGCACCTTACATGATCTGAAGTTGACCGCCCCACAGGCCTTCGCTCCGCTCTGCCAGCCGCCCCATGAACCGCTTCACTCGGCTCCGCTCTGTGGCCCACAAACAGCTCCCGCTGGTCCACGAACTGATCCACTCCGCATCCACAAGCAGCTCCCGCCATCCTATGAACTGCTCCACCAGCCTGTCCACAAGGCACTCCAGCCATCCCGTAAACTGCTCCACAATATATCTTCAGGCTCCCCCCCTACTAAACACAACGCTCAGCGATTTAAGTTCTTAGTCAGTTCAGCTCTTTGGTGAATTCAGCTTGTAGTAGGGGAGCCTCAGTGCTAGTGCACCATTAGCCCAAAGTGAGCTCAGCAGCCTATCACTAGACTCCTAATAGAATCAAAATTAGCTCTGATATTCCACAGTGAAGAGAGGAGGAAGTGCAATTAGCATGTAAGGCCCTCACCAAGGGGCCCATACCACCAAGTATTAATACTCATCTCCAGCCTCTCTCAATTCACAGAGTTTTGGAACCCATGACCCTTGCCTAGCTAGTGCTACTTAGTTGATGGTGAGTCCCTCCATCATAACAAAAGGCCACGTACAGTTCCAAGCACAGTTCCCATAATCAGGGTAATAATTTATTCTTCCTGCCCCAATAACAGAGACACTGGGGATCCCACAGCAGCCAAAGTGACCATTTGGGCAGCTATGGCTTCATTCTAGGCAGGGTGGGTGTGCCTATGCAAATGAGATCGGCCCCTGAAGTTCTTTTCCACAACTTGCCACACCTCACCACCAGATGTCAGGGTGGAGCTCATCCTAACACTGCTTACACATACCTAAGGGGTAAACCCTACTCCCCTCTCAATGTCACTAAAAGCAGTTAAACCCTGTCTTCCTTGTGCTGTGGAAGATCTAGTACAGAGGCTACAAAAGCCTCTGTGGACTCATGATCTGTGCTCCATTGGGCCTTCCTACATCTTAGCCTGTAGAGGGGTTTTGGTTGTGGGGCAGGGAAAACATATGGGTTGACCACTGGACATTCTCTCTTAATTAGGGGGCATATCAGATGTATGATTAGGCATGGCAGAATATGATTTTTGATATAATTTCAATGTGTAATATAAATGTTTATTTTTAAGGTTTTTTATTCTTATCTATTTAAATGTTCCCAGTTGTGCAAAATTATGGGGGGGGTGTCATAATTTTTGATGACGGTAGATGATGAGATGGAACAAGTTAAAACATTAAAACATAAATTGTCACCATCACAAAGTAAATATCCTTAAATAAAACTCTAAGTTCCCAAGCTGCATTTTTCTTACTTTGTCTATCTGTAAATTTCAATAATCATCGATGGAAATATTTTTCCATTGGTTTGTGCGAGTATGATGAAATTGACATTTACAGACAACAACTGAATCTTTCCAAGCCTACCTATGATCGGTTGCAGTTCTGAGATTGCAGACTCCCAGCAGAAGGTTCTGGGCTCCACCGTCCTCCTCATTTACTGCCCTAGGGAGAGGAAATGCTCCTTAGGGTGTACAGTTTGGTATAAAAAGTATATTAGCTGAATATAAAGAGAAAGGGCAGCAATGAGTACTTTGTAATGATAAGGTGTAGTGTAAGCTATAAATGGAGGATTCAATTCAATAGTGAGTTGAACCACTTTCACCAGTTGGCAGCATGGTCATTTACACAATGTATACTTGCAGTGATCTCCTCTTCTTCTGTTTGGGGTTCAGCTCAGGATCAGAAAATGCAGACATTCAGTTAGACGTTATTACAACAGCATTAGCCACTTTGTTTCCCTAAAAATGTAGGAGAGGAAGATTAAAAATATAAGACCATTTTCTGACTTTGCTGGATCCAGATTGCTGGATTTCCAAACCACCGTAATGGGTTGTAGCTCAGTGGTATATCCCACACCTAATCTACTCTGGTCTTGTCAGCACTTGTCATTTTGTCATTGCTGCAACAAAAAGAGTTACAGAAGCATTTGCTAGCCCTGCATACTTAAGGCTGTGTCCGTTTTCATTAAACACAATGGGCTTGATGTCCATGCTAGAATGGGGGCACAAACTGCATCCCTCAGTGATAAGAGGGATATTTACTGTGGGGAAATACAGATGATGCTCCCCTCCTCATCAGCTCAGAGGTGTCACCAGGGAGCTTTAACATGCAGCCAGTCAGGATAACCCTTGCTGAATCTGCTGCTGCTTTGTTGGAATCAGTGCTTCTTTTGGGCATCTCTAATCTCCTGTATCCTTACTCTAAAACGGTGTGGCTAGTGGAGCCAATATTGGTTTCTCTACCATTTCCACCTCTGTTCCTTCCTGCCCCCATTCCCCAGACTCGGTGTCAGCAAAAAGGAAAATAAAAATTGAATCCTACAAAAAGTGGAAACATGGACCAAAAAGTGCTGTTATAAAGAGGACGGGGATCAAATTTTCTCCATGTCCACTGAAGGTAGGACAAGAAGTATTAGACTTAATCTACAGGAAAGGAAATTAGGTTTGATATTAGGAAAAAAAATTCTAACTATAAGGATAGTTAGGCACTGGAATAACTTTCCAAGGAGGTTGTGGAATCCCCATTGTTACAGACTTTTAAAAACTGGTTAGACAAACACGTGTCAGGGATGGTCTAGATTTACTTGGTCCTGCCTCAGCACAGGGGGCTGGACCTGATGATCTCTCAAAGTCCCTTCCAGTCCCGCATTTCTACCATTCATGAAGATGTACAAGTCTTGCATGTGAGGGACATGGTATCCTTTGTGAGAGCTCCCTAAATCTAGTCTCCCCATCACCAACATCCAATGGAACCACACCAGATGCATCTGCCTTGAAGGAATGGGCAGGATTGGTCCCTAAATATTTACCTGATTGACCCTAACAGCTCGAAATAATCTGCATTTGTAGCACACCTTAAATATAGATGTATATAGAGTTCATTTTAAAATCTCCACATTGCGTCAGTTGCCATATACTTTGGAATATCTTTGGTATTTTCTTTCTCAAAGGTTTTATAAAAACCTGTATTTTAGAAAGGTAACACAAATCAGATTTAAATTTGTGACCCTTTAGGATATTTGAATCCCTAATAATCGCTCCTTTTTATGTGTCAGAGTAGCTAGAATTTCACACTGATCAGCCCACTATGTGATCTTAGACAGTGTAATATCAATTCCTTGGCCCATCAAGTGCCACTGGGTAGTGAACCTAAAAGAATCAGTCAGAGGACTCAGAAGTTTAAATACTTATCCAGTCTCTACCTGACCCTCTTAAGATTACAAAACTGCTTTGTAAATCACAAGTGAGATTTTCAATATTGGCCCAATTTTGCTTCCACTGAGGTCTATGGGAGATGTAGCACTGACTTCTGTTGCCTGTCTGCTGAGTGGCACCAGATGTTTGAGCCTTGCAGGTCAGTTGCCCCCTGAAGGAGAAAATTAATGATTTGTTCAGTAGTCATTTATTTATTTATACTATATTGAATACAGATGGTCACAAATTACAACCAAGAAGTCCCTTTTCAGGAATCTCAGGCAGAACTCTTATATGTCTGGCTCTGAGGGTGTAACTCTGCCCCAGGAATTGACTCCATTTAGAGAAATTAAGGCAGAGAGCAAATTCTCCTGCTGCTTGTGTAACACTGACAGACCCAGGTTATCGATAGGCAGGACTGAACCTGGGGCCTCCTGAGATTAGTGCATGAGCCTCTATCACATGAGCTAAAAGCCAACTGGCTGTTAGCTAAGGCTGTAGAGCAGACTCATTCATCTCTCTCTCTAAGTGGTCTCGGTGCCACTAGATGGGACAGAACACCACACCCAGAAGGTGTGTGGGTTACACTTGCAATCACTCCTGCAAGAAGAAACACCACAGAATTAACAATATAGCATTTCTACAAAGACCGAATGGTGCTTTCACACTAAGAAAAAGAACTTTTAAGGCCACGTGGCACAACTCCATCTGGTGACTTCCATCACACATCAATGGCTGTAGAGCACTTTTGAAAAGTCCTACCTCACCTGTCAATACAACTACTAAGACAGCTTGTCTCATGTTTCTTTATCCACTATTGGTCTGATTCTGGAGAACAAGGAAGTGCAGTGGTTCATGATAATAAAAACAATAATGGGAATAAAAATAGCTATCCAAAGATTTCTGAACCTCAAAGAATTCAGTTAAAATGTTGAATGCTAACAGAGGTTGTTGTACCAAATTCTTTACTCATCTTAACCTTTACAAAGTACCAAGGTCAGGGTCTGTGCAACCAAATGGTAAAGCACCTACAATCTCTTTTTTAGTAGGCAGAGGCCAATGCTATTCCAGTAGTTGGCAGCAAAGGCCAGGATGGTGGTACGGTTTAAAGTGGCCTAAGGATACAACAGTTCAAAATATATCCGATTTACCTTTCACTGTTGGGATCCTGTGGAGCACCTCTCAGTGAAGGAGTGTGCCCTTTCCAGTGGTGAGCTGGAGCCGGTTCGCTAGAACCGGTTGTTAAATTTAGAAGCCATTTTAGAACCTGTTGTTCCGCGAGGGACAACCGGTTCTAAAAGGGCTTCTAAATTTAACAACCGGCCCAAAGTGGTGCCTTAGGTGCTGACTCCATGGGTGCTCCAGGGTTGGAGCAACCAAGGGGAAAATTTGGTGGGTGCAGAACACCCACCAGCAGCTCACCTACGCTCCGCCTCTGCCTCTTCCCCTGAATGTGCCGCCCTGCTCTGCTTCTCTCCCCCCCGCCCCCAGGCTTCCCCTGAATCAGCTGTTCGCGCGGGAAGCTGGGGCGGGCTGAGAAGCAGGCAGTGGCTTCGCACTCAGGCCCAGGGAGGCGGAGGTGAGCTGGGGCCAGGGGGCGCGAGGTTACCTGCCCACGCTGCAGCAGGTAACCCAGGGTGGGGGGCGTGCAGGGGAACCGCTTCGCGCCCCAGCTCACCTCCACCACCCTCGGCCTGAGTGCAAAGCTGCTGCCCACTTCCCAGCCCTCCCAGCCTTCACACACGAACAGCTGATTCAAGGGAAGCCGGGGTGCAGGGTGGAGAAGCAGAGCAGGGCGGTGTGTTCAGGGGTAGAGGCAAAGCGGAGGTGAGGTGAGCTGGGGCCGGGCACGGGGCAGGGAGCTGCCAGTGGGTGCTCTGGACCCACCAAATTTTCCCCGTGGGTGCTCCAGCCCCGGAGCACCCACAGAGTCAGTGCTTAAGGCACCACTTTTGATGTGATCAGTGGGGGGAGTGGCCGCTTCCCCTGCTCCCATCCAGCTACACTCCCCCACCCCTAGAAGCCAGAGGGACCTGCCAGATGCTTCCTGGGAGCTGCCGCAGGTAAGCACCGCCGGGACTCCCCACCTCGCCCCCTGGCAGGTCCCTCTGGCTCTTAGGGGTGAGGTGGGCACCCACTACGGTGGCCCATGAGATCCTCCTGCCTGGTTCTGGGGGCAGTCAGGGGACAGGGAGGGGGCTGGATGGGGCAGAGGTCCCAGGGGGCGGGGGTGGGCAACGACCCCCTCGTGAGGTGAGGAGGGAACCGGTTGTTAAGATTTTGGCAGCTCATCACTGGCCCTTTCCTAGTAGAATCCTCAAGAGACCTCTGTCTACCCTCCCTCCAATTAATCTCCCCACCCCCGCTATCCTCCCAGAGTGTTGCAGGTAGGGTAGGGATTGCCAACGTGACTTAAAACTCACCCTGATAATGGTGGAGCGCTGTGCAGCTCTCCCCAGTTCCACATAAGTGCATCCTGGGGCTGTTCTAACTTACCCTGGCTGTAAATGACAAATGGATAAGAAAAGATAAAAAAAATTAGCACAGCACAGGGAAGTGAATTGTATCATTCCAACAAAATGACAACAGGGAAAACAAAAGCCTGGGATCTGTGAGAGGGAAGGATCCTGTCATGTCATTTGAGAGGTAAGATGTTCCAGCAGGTAGGGCACCAGATGAGGACTCAAGAGAATAGTGTTCTATTCCTTGGTTAGCCACTGACTGGTTGTGTGACCCTAGGGAAGTCACTTCACTTCTGTTTCCTGTTCAGCCCTTCAAATGTCTTGTCTGTTTAGACTTTAAGCTCTCGGGGCCAGAAATGTCTATTACTGACATCTGCACAGAACCTATTTTCTCCTAGTTTCAGGCTTCGAGTCTCACCTGAAACTCCTCAGCATTTTGGAAAGATTACCTGAACCTTAGTGAATCTTCTGGACAAATCTTGAGGAGTTTTAATTTTATAATTAAACTTGCTTCATTTTGAACAATAACGTAACAAACATTTTCCATAGCTGTCAAGGTTCCCTCCCCACTCTGAACTGTAGGGTACAGATGTGGGGACCCACATGAAAGATCCCCTAAGCTTATTTCTACCAGCTTAGGTTAAAAACTTCCCCAAGGTACAAATCCTTCCTTGTCCTTGGATGGGTACTGCTGCCACCACCAAGTTAATTAGACAAAGATTCAGGAAAAGAACCACTTGGAGTTCCTGTTCCCTAAAATATCCCCCCAAGCTCCTTCATCCCCTTTCCTGGGGAGGCTTGAGAATAATATAGCAACCAAATAGGTAAACCAGATTCTTAAGAACTTTATTATAAAGAAAAAAAAAGTAAAAGAAGCACCTTTGTAAAATCAGGACGGAAGGCAACTTTACAGGGTAATCAGATTCAAAACACAGAGGATTTCCCCCTAGGCAAAACTTTAAACTTAAAAAAAACAGGGATAAACCTCCCTCTAAGCATAGGTAAAATTCACAAGCTAAAAATAAAAGATAATCTAATGCACCTTGCCTTATTTACTTACTCTTTTTGCAATATTGAGACTCATTTTAGGATGATTTTAGGAGAAGGGGTTTTCTGACCTGATGCTTCTCTGCTTCCCCAGAGAACACACAACAAAGAGCACAAAGAAAGCCTTCCTCACCCAGCCCAGATTTAAAAGTGTCTTCTTTCCCCATTGGTCCTTTTGGTCAGGTGCCAACCAGGTTATTTGAGCTTCTTAACCCCTTACAAGTAAGGAGGAATTCTAGGCTACCCTTAGCTGTATGTTTATGACAATAGCTCTATTCAATAAGTGGGCATGAATAACTATTTAATGCAATAAATGGAATGCTTGTTAACATGTCCTGCCATGTATGGAGATTTTCTGGAGAGGTGCTGAGTAAATAAATAGCCAGGCAATGGATAATTTAACATCATAATTATTTCCAAACTTTTAAGCCACAAAACATTCATATTTTACTACCTACTGTAGCATCATTTTTATGTTCTTTTCCAGCTCTTCTACTCAGAGGTAATAAGCAAATACCCACTTCTCTTGGTTAATCAGATCTTTTACTATTTGTGAACATTGAGAATGATTGTTCTGTCCCTGAATGCATTTACTAACCTACAGAGAAGGGTAAATATTTAGTGCAGTGTATGGGGATTTAGCTGTGTGATTCTCATTAACATGAACAAATGTAAATATTTACAGTATATTTTCCCCAGAATGTTTATATTGGGATTCAGTGCAATGAAAGAGTGTGGAAAAAAGGCAGAAAAGTCCTCCTTGTACATGAATATCTTTTAATATCTAACACAAATAAGTGCCCAATATGCAAGGTGCTTAGCCTGCCAGTATCCTAAAGTGCTTTATAATAAAATCAGCTAGCAAGCACTCCTCAGACAAACTAAAGGGAGGAATATGAACAACATTGCAAACATCTGAGAGATGTTACAAATAGGAAGGGTAAGAGACCTTTTTCTTCCATGTAAATCACGCCAGTGCACATGACCAGCATATAGCACTAAAATCCCATTTACGGTCTATTTTGGGGGCTTAATATGATACTAGGTGCTCTAGAAAAATAAAAGACAGATATAAGTTAGATGTATAGCTAAAATGTAGGACAATAGTTCTTGGAGTTTTTCTGTGAGTTTGTTTTAATGATAGATGCTAAACACACTATATTAAGTCTGAAATGGTAAATGGAGATACAACATGGGGAGGAATTAGGGTATATACTTTATTGGAATTCCATATATATGTAACTTCATACATCGGATTACATTCAATTTGCATTTTTAAGATTTTCAATTTAATTCAATTAGAGATAGGCAGGAGTTATTAAGTTTGAATTCAGCTCTGGGCACACATATATCTGCACAACATTTTCAATATATAATGTGCTATATAAATGCTATGTATTAGTCTTTCCTCTAGAAACCCCCATCTCGCCACAGAATTATTACAGGAAGGTTTCTCTGACCTCTCAGGAATTGTTCTTGGCAATGCAAGTCCTAATGTTTACAAAATATATGAGGGAATGAGATTCTGTGTGTTTGACTACGCATATGCACACTCTGGAGGTGATGTCCTGATTATTATAGGTTATATAGACCGAATAATGTTAACAGAGGGCCAGAGCCTCAATTTCAGCCAATCTGCACAGAGAACAAAGAGGAGAGGGTAGGGATTGCCAACGTGACTTAAAACTCACCCTGATAATGGTGGAGCGCTGTGCAGCTCTCCCCAGTTCCACATAAGTGCATCCTGGGGCTGTTCTAACTTACCCTGGCTGTAAATGACAAACAGATAAGAAAAGATAAAAAGAATTAGCACAGCACAGGTGTGTCCTGGCCACAACCCCCTTCTCTTGCTTTTCTAGTAGCATTAAAGGGGAATAGCATAAGAGCCATATTTCAGCCTATATCACTGAAATGTGATTCTAACATTACAGTAATCCTACCTGGACCTGTTAAAAGGCTTTAGTACCAGATTATGTCACCACTGTGGCAAAAAGCATTTTAATATGTCCTCAGCTGGTGTAAATGGGTCACTGCCATTCATTTAATTGGCGTTCCACCCATATACATCGGCTGAGGCCCGAATCCATTATTAAGAAACAGATTTGCAATATTTTGCTCAAGTTTTCATGCTTGGAAATTATCTTTGAGAAATCACGGAGGACAAGTGAGATACCAGAGGACTGGAAAAGGCCAAACATAGTACCTATTTTTAAAAGGGGGGACCAAAAATGTCTCTGTCAGCCAAACTTCAATACCTGGAAAGATACTGGAGCAAATTATCAAACCATTTTGTAAGCACCTGGAGGATAATATGGTTATAACAAACAGCCAGCATGGAGTTGTCAAGAACATATAATGCCAAATCAACCTAATTTCCTTCTTGACACAGTTATTGGTCTGGAGATAGGATGGAAGTAGTAGATGATATATTGATTTTAGTAAGGCTTTTGACACAGTCCCACATGACATTCTTATAATCAAACTAAGAAAATGTGGTCTCGATGAAATTACTGGAAGGTGGGGGCACAACTGCTTGAAAGGCCACACTCAAAGAGAAGTTATCAATGGTTCACAGTCAAACTGGGAGGATATCATTAGTGGGGTCCTACAGGAGTCAGTCTTTGGTCCTGTACTATTCAATATTTTCATTAATGACTTGGATAATGGAGTGGAGAGTATGTTTATAAAATTTGCAGATGACACCGAGTTGAGAGGGGCTGCAAGCACTTCGGACGATAGGATTAGAATTCAAAACAAGCTTGACAAATTGAAGAATTGGTCTGAAATCAACAAGATGAAATTCAATGACGACAAGTGCAAAGTACTATACTTAGCCCTGGTCTACACTAGGACTTTAGGTCGAATTTAGCAGCATTAAATCGATGTAAACCTGCACCCGTCCACAAGATGATGCCCTTTATTTCGACTTAAAGGGCTCTTAAAATCGATTTCCTTACTCCACCCCTGACAAGTGGATTAGTGCTTTAATCGGCCTTGCCAGCTCGAATTTGGGGTACTGTGGACACAATTCGATGGTATTGGCCTCCGGGAGCTATCCCAGAGTGCTCCATTTTGACCACTCTGGACAGCACTCTCAACTCACTGCACTGGCCAGGTAGACAGGAAAAGAACCGTGAACTTTTGAATATCATTTCCTGTTTGGCCAGCGTGGCAAGCTGCAGGTGACCATGCAGAGCTCATCAGCAGAGGTGACCATGATGGAATCCCAGAATCGCAAAAGAGCTCCAGCATGGACCGAACGGGAGGTATGGGATCTGATCGCTGTATGGGGAGAGGAATCCGTGCTATCAGAACTCCGTTCCAGTTTTCGAAATGCCAAAACCTTTGTCAAAATCTCCCAGGGCATGAAGGACAGAGGCCATAACAGGGACCCGAAGCAGTGCCGCGTGAAACTGAAGGAGCTTAGGCAAGCCTACCAGAAAACCAGAGAGGCGAACGGCTGCTCCGGGTCAGAGCCGCAAACATGCCGCTTCTATGATGAGCTGCATGCCATTTTAGGGGGTTCAGCCACCACTACCCCAGCCGTGTTGTTTGACTCCTTCAATGGAGATGGAGGCAATACGGAAGCAGGTTTTGGGGATGAAGAAGATGATGATGATGATGAGGTTGTAGATAGTTCACAGCAAGCAAGCGGAGAAACTGGTTTTCCCGACAGCCAGGAACTGTTTCTCACCCTGGACCTGGAGCCAGTACCCCCCGAACGCACCCAAGGCTGCCTCCTGGACCCAGCAGGCGGAGAAGGGACCTCCGGTGAGTATACCTTTTAAAATACTATACATGGTTTAAAAGCAAACATGTGAAAGGATTACTTTGCCCTGGCATTCGCGGCTCTCCTGGATATACTCCCAAAGCCTTTGCAAAAGGTTTCTGGGGAGGGCAGCCTTATTGTGTCCTTCATGGTAGGACACTTTACCACTCTAGGCCAGTAACACATACTCGGGAATCATTGTACAACAAAGCATTGCAGTGTATGTTTGCTGGCGTTCAAACAACATCCCTTCTTTATCTCTCTGTGTTATCCTCAGGAGAGTGAGATATAATTCATGGTCACCAGGTTGAAATAGAGCACTTTTCTTCAGGGGACACTCAGAGGAGCCCATTCCTGCTGGGCTGTTTGCCTGTGGCTAAACAGAAATGTTCCCCGCTCTTAGCCACAGGGAGGGGGGAGGGTTGAGGGGGTAGCCACGAGGTGGGGGGAGGCAAAATGCGACCTTGTAACGAAAGCACATGTGCTATGTATGTAATGTTAACAGCAAGGTTTACCCTGAAAGAGTGTAGCCACTGTTTTATAAAATGTGTCTTTTTTTTTTTAAATACCGCTGTCCCTTTTTTTTTCTTCACCAGCTGCATGTGTTTCAATGATCACAGGATCTTCTCCTTCGCAGAGGCTAGTGAAGATTAGAAAGAAAAAAAACGCACTCAAGATGAAATGTTCTCCGAGCTCATGCTGTCCTCCCACACTGACAGAGCACAGACGAATGCATGGAGGCAAATAATGTCAGAGTGCAGGAAAGCACAAAATGACCGGGAGGAGAGGTGGCGGGCTGAAGAGAGTAAGTGGCGGGCTGAAGAGAGTAAGTGGCGGGCTGAAGACAGGGCTGAAGCTCAAATGTGGTGGCAGCGTGATGAGAGGAGGCAGGATTCAATGCTGAGGCTGCTGGAGGACCAAACCAGTATGCTCCAGTGTATGGTTGAGCTGCAGCAAAGGCAGCTGGAGCACAGACTGCCACTACAGCCCCTGTGTAACCAAATGCCCTCCTCCCCAAGTTCCATAGCCTCCACACCCAGACGCCCAAGAACACGGTGGGGGGGCCACCGGCCAACCAGCCACTCCGCCACAGAGGATTGCCCAAAAAAAAGAAGGCTGGCATTCAATAAATTTTAAAGTTGTAAACTTTTAAAGTGCTGTGTGGCATTTTCCTTCCCTCCTCCACCACCCCTCCTGGGCTACCTTGGTAGTCATCCCCCTATTTGTGTGATGAATGAATAAAGAATGCATGAATGTGAAGCAACAATGACTTTATTGCCTCTGCAAGCGGTGATTGAAGGGAGGAGGGGAGGGTGGTTAGCTTACAGGGAAGTAGAGTGAACCAAGGGGCGGGGGGTTTCATCAAGGAGAAACAAACAGAACTTTCACACCGTAGCCTGGCCAGTCATGAAACTGGTTTTCAAAGCTTCTCTGATGCGTACCGCGCCCTCCTGTGCTCTTCTAACCGCCCTGGTGTCTGGCTGCACGTAACCAGCAGCCAGGCGATTTGCCTCAACTTCCAACCCCGCCATAAACGTCTCCCCCTTACTCTCACAGATATTGTGGACCACACAGCAAACAGTAATAACAGTGGGAATATTGGTTTTGCTGAGGTCTAAGCGAGTCAGTAAACTGCGCCAGCGCGCCTTTAAACATCCAAATGCACATTCTACCGCCATTCTGCACTTGCTCAGCCTGTAGTTGAACAGCTCCTGACTACTGTCCAGGCTGCCTGTGTACGGCTTCATGAGCCATGGCATTAAGGGGTAGGCTGGGTCCCCAAGGATACATATAGGCATTGCAACATCCCCAACAGTTATTTTCTGGTCTGGGAATAAAGTCCCTTCCTGCAGCTTTTGAAACAGACCAGAGTTCCTGAAGATGCGAGCGTCATGTACCTTTCCCAGCCATCCCACATTGATGTTGGTGAAAAGTCCCTTGTGATCCACCATAGCTTGCAGCACTATTGAAAAGTACCCCTTGCGGTTTATGTACTCGGCGGCTTGGTGCTCCGGTGCCAAGATAGGGATATGGGTTCCGTCTATGGCCCCACCACAGTTAGGGAATCCCACTGCAGCAAAGCCATCCACTATTACCTGCACATTTCCCAGGGTCACTACCCTTGATATCAGCAGATCTTTGATTGCGTGGTCTACTTGCATCACAGCAGCCCCAACAGTAGATTTGCCCACTCCAAATTGATTCCCAACTGACCGGTAGCTGTCTGGCGTTGCAAGCTTCCACAGGGCTATCGCCACTCGCTTCTCGACTGTGAGGGCTGCTCTCATCTTGGTATTCATGCGCTTCAGGGCAGGGGAAAGCAAGTCACAAAGTTCCATGAAAGTGCCCTTACGCATGCGAAAGTTTCGCAGCCACCGGGAATCGTCCCAGACCTGCAACACTATGCGGTCCCACCAGTCTGTGCTTGTTTCCCGAGCCCAGAATTGGTGTTCCACAGCATGAACCTGCCCCATTAGCACCATGATGCATGCATGGGCAGGGCCCATGCTTTCAGAGAAATCTGTGTCCGTGTCCTGATCACTCACGTGACCGCGCTGACGTCGCCTCCTCGCCTGGTATCGCTTTGCCAGGTTCTGGTGCTGCATATACTGCTGGATAACGCGTGTGGTGTTTAATGTGCTCCTAATTGCCAAAGTGAGCTGAGCGGCCTCCATGCTTGCCTTGGTATGGCGTCCGCACAGAAAAAAGGCGCGGAACGATTGTCTGCTGTTGCTCTGACGGAGGGAGGGGCGACTGACGACATGGCTTACAAGGTTGGCTTCAGGGAGCTAAAATCAACAAAGGGGGTGTCTTTACATCAAGGAGTATTTCAGGCAGGACTTCACGGAGGGTTCCAATAAGAAATGGTGCACCTAAGTTATTGTTCTTATTGGAACAAGAAGGTTAGCCTGGCCTCTGATTGATACATGGCTAGATTTACCTTGCTGCACCTTCTCTGTGAGTGACTGCAGTGTGACCTAGAGGAATGAGTCCCCTAGACGGGGGAGGAGGCAAATGAGTACAAAACAAATCTGGTCTATTTCTTGTTTTGATCCACTCCATCTATCTTTTACATCTTTGGCTGGCAGCAGACGGTGCAGAAGGACTGCATGCCATCCACATCTCATGGCTGCTCAGCAGAAGATGGTACAGTA
Source organism: Eretmochelys imbricata (assembly GCF_965152235.1). Taxonomy (NCBI): domain Eukaryota; kingdom Metazoa; phylum Chordata; order Testudines; family Cheloniidae; genus Eretmochelys; species Eretmochelys imbricata. Next base: position 67,851,176 of record NC_135579.1, on the reverse strand, counting down.
CGACTGCTAGCCATCCTCATCTCTTGCCTGCCCGGCAGAAGATGATGCAATAGGACTGCTAGCAATCCATATCGCCTGCCCGCTCACCATAAGACAGTTCAATAAGACTGACTGCAGGGCTAAAGAGAATGACCTGGTCAAGTCACTCCAAATTTAGTCCCTGCGCCCATGTCTGCCCAGGTGCTCCCAGCCAACGTGGCCAGGAGCACCTCGGACATGACGAGGACGGCTACCAGTCGTACTGTACTGTCTGCTGCCAGAAGGCAATGGGTTGCTGCTACTGTGTAGCAATGCTGTACCGCATCTGCCAGCACCCAGGAGACATACAGTGACGGTTACCTGAGCGGGCTCCATGCGTGACGTGGTATGGCATCTGCACAGATAACTCAGGAAAAAAGGCGCGAAACGATTGTCTGCCCTTGCTTTCACGGAGGGAGGGAGGCAGGGAGGGAACGGGAGCCTGACGATATGTACCCAGAACCACCCGCGACAATGTTTTAGCCCCATCAGGCATTGGGATATCAACCCAGAATTCCAATGGGCAGCGGAGACTGTGGGAACTGTGGGATAGCTATCCACAGTGCAACGCTCTGGAAGTCGACTCTAGCCTCGGTACTGTGGAAGCACTCCGCCAAGTTAATGCACTTAATGCACTTAGAGCATTTTCTGTGGGGACACACACACTCGAATATATAAAACCGATTTCTAAAAAAACGACTTCTATAAATTCGACCTTATTCCGTAGTGTAGACATACCCTTAGGAAGGAAAAAACAAATGCACAACTGCAAAATGGGAATAGCTGAATAGTTGGCAGTACAGCTGAAAAGGCTCTATGGTTTATATGGCATTACACACTGAAAATAAGTCAACAATATGATGCAGTTGCTAAACAGGTTAATATTCTCGGGGTACATTAACAGGAGTATCATATGTAAGATATGGGAGATAATTGACCCTCTTCTCAGCACTGGTGAAGCTTCAGCTGAAGTTCTGTCTCCAGTTCTAGACACCACAGTTTAGGAAAGATGTGCAGTGGAGAGCAACAAAAATGCTAAAAGATTTAGAGAACCTGACCTATGAGGAAAGATTTAAAAAACTGGGCCGGTTTAGTCTTGAGAAAAGAAGACTGAGTGGGGACCTGATCATAGCTTTCAAGTATATTAAGGGTGTTATAAAGTGGAAAATGATAAATTATTCTTCAGATCCACTGAAGGTTGGAGAAGAAGTAATGGGCTTAATCTGCAGCAAAGGAGATTTAGGTTTGGTATTAGGAAATATTTTATAAGGGCAGTTAAGCTCTGGAATAGGCTTCCAAGGGAGCTTGTGGAATCCCAATCAGCAGATATGTTTCAGAACAGATTAGACAAACCCCTGTTGGAGATAGTCTAGATTTACTTGGTCCTACTTTAGTGCAGGGGGCTGGACTGGATGACTTCTCCAGGTCCCTTTCATCCCTACATTTCTGATTCTATGGGATAGTCCTATAAGATATACTTTGTGGAATGGTCAGCAAGGACATTCTTAAATACAGGTTAATATTACACCACTATTATTATCCAGCTTTTTTAGGTCTTATACCCCCGATTCATAAGCATATAGATATGTTTTGAATTTATGTGTATAAAATGTCTCAAGAGTTGCTTTTTGCTTTGGCAAAGGTACCAGGAAAACAGTAAACATACCACAACCTTCAGATAATTGCTCAGTGTTTATGATCCAAAATACCTCAGAAGTCAGGGATAGTGAATAGGGACAAACCTAAAAAATTATCATTTTAATGTAGCCAGCAAATAGCAGAAGTTATCTTTATGATACAATTTCTACACAACTAATGACTAAATTAAATTAAATATCTCATTTCAGGAAATCACTCTCACATACACTAATACCTCAAAAAGTACTTTCCTACTTCCTCAGGTTGCACTCTTATGAGAGGACCTTATACCAGTTCCCATCATTATTCCACAGTGTCGTGTGGGCAATTAAACCTACATCAATTATCTGACAAGAACTTTCTTTAATGACTTCTGGGGATGGTGAGCTCTCTCTCTCAGTGATGTACAGAAGATTTTCCTACTCTGCCACCCAATGGAATTCAACCATTTCATTTACCTCTGATTTTTAGCAGATTTTTTCTATATTTCTGAACCCATGAGAATGATGGGGTTATCCCCAACCTCAAAATATCTGTGCACTTCTTGCTAGATGCATTAAGAATTCCCTGGACAACTTCTCAAGCTTTCAATAAACCAAAACCACCACCAACTGTAAATTATGCAGTCTTAAAAATACTCCACAGCCCATCAGCTCGTTACACTCCTCAGTGTCTCAGCCAGTATCTGTTGCCTGTTGACTTTCTCTGACATCAAAGAAACTCAGCAGACATCATATCTGTGTTTAAAATAAAATGCTCACTCTGGCAGCTGTGCACAACACTCACTGTCCAGCATCTCTGCTAATCCGCCTACTTCAACTCTCCATTCTCCACTAGGATCAAAGATAGTTTAAGACCCACCATATAGATAGCAAGGCTGTAGCCAGCCATGAGTTCCCACAAGTTGTAAAGCTAACTTTCCATTTAACAATTTAACAGCTAAAAGGCTAGGATTACATGGGTAGAGCTAACTACTCTAAAGAACTGACTGAACAAGAACCAGTGAAAGGCTACAACTGAGGCTAGCAATAAAACAGAAATAGCAGATATAATAAAATAGATGGAAAGCTGAGTTCTTGAACTAACAACAGAGAAGCAATTAGAGTTTAACTCTTCACTGAATGGGTCACTCATCCTCTTCTCATCGGTCATCTTCTATGCTTTAAAACACAGAAAACCTAGACATAAGGGAATGGAAACTGACTTTTAACTCAAAGAGTTTATTTAGTGTACTTCTTTGGGAAGGGTAAAGTTACCCCCTGTGGAAGAGGCTGGGATATTCACCCCTAAGCCCAAGGATGCAATGTAGTTCAGCAGAGGCAAAGAGTATCTGTGGGCAGGTTCTCTGCCACTGCACTGCTGCCTAGGTGCATCCCTGATTCTATGGGGGTCCCTGGAGACCATGGTTCCTGCAGGAAATATGTTTTCAGGGGCTGTCCCTGGAGGAACCCACCTCCACTTCCAGGTCCTAGGTCTGCAGTCACAAACTGAATGAGGAGGAGGGGGGACGTGTGGTAACTAACACCTCCAAATTAAAGCCACTTGTCTTTTTCCAACATCTTATTTTCTTTCTTCTTAGTGCCCAGAGATCCCAACTGAGATCTGGGCCATGTTGTACTAGGCATCACACAAACACATAAGAGACAATGAAGACAACTTTTGGGATTGGCAATACTGGAGACAGGAAAGGATGTATTATTTTGCCCATTGTACTGATGGGTAACTGAGACACGAAGAGATTAAGTGATACAGATGTCTATGGCAGAACTAGGAACTGTACCAGCGCATCATCAAAGATCTACAACTTATCCTGAAAAATGATCCCTCACTCTCACAGATCTTGGGAGACAGACCAGTCCTTGCTTACAGACAGCCCCCTAACCTGAAGCAAATACTCTCTAGCAATCACACACCACACAACAAAAACACTAACTCAGGAACCTATCCTTGCAACAAAGCCTGATGCCAACTCTGTCCACATATTTATTCAAGTGACACCATCATAGGACCTAATCACATTAGCCACGCCATCAGGGGATCATTCTTCTGCACATCTACCAATGTGATATGTGCCATCATGTGCCAGCAATGCCCCTCTGCCATGTACATTGGCCAAACCAGACAGTCTCTATGCAAAAGAATAAATGGACACAAATCTGACATCAGGAATCATAACATTCAAAAACCGGTAGGAGAACACTTCAACTTCTCTGGCCACTCAGTAAAAGACGTAAGGGTGGCAATTTTGCAACAGAAAAGCTTCAAAATCAGACTCCAATGAGAAACTGCCGAGCTTGAATTAATAAGCAAACTAGATATCATTAACTTGGGTTTGAATAGAGACTGGGAGTGGCTGGGTCATTACATATATTGAATATATTTCCCCATGTTAAGTATCCTCACACCTTCTTGTCCACTGTCTAAATGGGGCATCTTGATTATCACTACAAAAGTTTTTTTCTCCTGCTGATAATAGCTCATCTTAATTAATTAACCTCTTACAGTTTGTACGGCAACTTCCACCTTCTCTGTATATATATAATCTTCTTACTATATGTTCCATTCTATGCATCCGATTAAGTGGGCTGTAGCCCACGAAAGCTTATGCTCTAATGAATTTGTTAGTCTGTAGGGTGCCACAAGTACTCCTGTTCTTTTTACCCAAATCTTCTGATTCCTGCTGCAGTGCTTCCCCCAAAATACCATCCTCCTTTCTACTTTACATCCCCCAAAGAAAGCATATGAACAGACTTTAAGGGGTGAAATCCTGGTCCCATTGAAGTCAATAGCAAAACTCCCATTGACTTCAATGGATCCAGAATTTCACCCAAGGTCTTTAATTATCAGAAGGATGAAAAGCATTAAACCCCCTCTAATAATATGAACATTTTTCTCACATACCCTTCATTTCCTTATTGCAACTGGAACACATTTGTTTTTCTCACATTTATTCAACATTTCCAATTAAACAAGTTCCCAACAAACAAATAAAACTTCCCAACAACAGTACTTCTGCAGCCGGCAATCATACAAGGTTTTCTATCACCAAGCAACACTAAGCAAAGTGTGATGCTTGCTGCTACTTTTGTGTTAAGAGTTCTAATTTTTTCACCTCTGAAGTATAACAAATTTGTTTGTGATTCTTCACATAACAGGAAAGGTGTTTAATTCATCACTCAACAGTTAGCACACAGCACTGGACATAATCCCTTAAGAGATCATGGGACTGAGGTGTGGGTTAATTTTCCTAGAGTGGCAGTCACTTCATGATATTTACTCATCCAATTTAATCAGCAAGGGTCTAAATTTGTCCATGTAATAGAATCAGATAAAAAGAAAACCAGAATGACTCTGGTTATCAGCAAATTCTCTCTTTATTAATAAATAAAATAAAATAATAATATTAATAAAAATAAAAATCAATGTTTAGTGAAACAATAAACAGAAAGAAAGAAAAGACAAATGGTGAATAAGTAATTACGCACCTACTATAAGGATACATGAAACTTGGATTTTGCAAACATTTTTGTGAAGATCTGTTAGTTATCAAAATATTTGTAAACAATAAATAGCATGCAGCCCTGTTTCAACATTCCAACTCACCAAAAGGCCATTCATTTGACTTGGTCTTCACCAACCACTCCTCTCTCTCTCTGACTTCTCTGTTGATGAGTGCCCCTGCTCTGACGATCACCATCACCCATCAGGCCCTCCACACTTGCACCCATACCTCCTGTCACTTGGCCTTTCCATGTCTTCCAGTCCATCAGCACTGATAGCTTCTCATCTGCTCTCAGCCCTCTTTTCCCTTTCTTCCATTGACATGGTTGTTAATTCTATCCATTCCTCATTGTCTTCCACCCTTGACTCTTTCGACCCTCTCCTTCATCACGAGGTTCACCCTCTGATTTCCCAGCCCTGGCTCAACCCCAATATCACTTCTTCCACTCCTCCTTTCATGCTGCAGAGGCTGACTTCCTCCATTACAAATTCATTTTCTCCTCTTTCCCTTCTGCCCCCTTCCTAGCTAAGCAATTTTACTGCAACTCAACTGAATCTCATGACTGCAATCCCAACTGCCTTTTCACCCACTTTGGGCTGGTCTGCACTACCGTGGTAAATTGATCTAAGTTACGCAACTTCAGTTACATGAATAATGTAAATGAAGTTGACGTAGTTAGATCCACTTACTGCGGTGGCTACACTGTGCTGTGTCGACAAGAGAGCGTCTCCTGTCAACTTCCCTTCCCACCCCAAGAAGTGCAAGTACATAAATCGATGGCAGACTGCTCTCCCATTGATTTAGCGTGTCTTCAGCAGACCTGCTAAATTGACATTCACTGCATCGATTGCAGCAGTGCCGATCTACTAGTAAGTGTAGACATGCCCATAGCCTCAGTCCTCAAACCTTCCCCGCCTCCATTCCTCTCTCTTTGCAGGATCTTGCAAATTTCTTTAAAGAAGAAAATAACAAAATATGATTTTATTTTCCCCTTTCCCTCGGCTCATTGTCCCTTCACTCCCACAACTCTCTTCTTCCCAGTCACACACACAGATGTTGCTTATCTGCTCTTCTCCTTTAATCCCTGTAGGTACCCCAGTGACCCCATCCTATCCTATCTCGTGATTTCCTTCTTGTCCACTTTCACCCCTCCTGTACTCATCTTCTTAACCTCACCAGTCTTGTCTATACAAATCATTAGTGCATGGCAAGCTGGGGTGTAAATATACATCACACTAGTCTGCTACTAATGGTCTGTTGCCACACACTAAAAGCTCCCTGTGTGCTTTGATCTACCTGCCTCACTTTGAAATGGGAGCACATACAAACACACAAGTGCATGTCACATGAACAATTAGTGCATGGTAGGCTAGCATGAAGTAATTTACATCTAGCCTGCCGAGCACTAACTATTCATATAGACAAGCCCTAATTCTCCTCTGGCTCCTTTCCCTCTCAAAATAAACATATTTTAGTCTCTCCCATCTTTAAAAAATACCCTTGACCCAACTAGCCTCTCCAGCTACTACCCCACTTCCCTTCTCCCTTTCATCTCCAGGCTTACTGAACACACTGTTTATAATCGCTGTCTGGAGTCCCTCTCCTTCAATTCCATCCTAGACCCTCTCAAATCTGATTTATGACCCTTGCACTCAGTTGAAACCACTCACCAAAATCTCTAATAACTTATTAGCCAAATTTCAGAGCCAGTCCTCCATCTTCATCCTCCTTGACCTGTCAGCCACCTTTGACACAGTCAGCCATGTCCTTGTTCTTGAAATCTTCTCCTTGCTTAGCTTCCATGACTCTGTCCTCTCCCAATTCTTATCCTACCTTTCTAATTGCTTCCTAAGTGGGTCCTTCAGGGGACCATTCTCATACCCTTTCCAGCTTTCTGTGAGGATTCCCTAGGGGGGTCCCCTTCTTTTTCCCCCTCATCCATAAAGTTCTACTACAATTTCTATGATGATGATGCACAATCTACCTCTCTACTCCAGACCTGTCTCCTTCTGTCCAAACTAAAATCTCAGCCTCTCTCTGACATCTCCTTGTGGATGTCTAACCAGCAGCACAAGCTAAACATGGCTAAACCAGAGCTCTTAATCATCCCTGCTACCTCCTTTATCCATCTCTGTGGGCAACATCACCATCCTGTCTGTCCCTCAGGCCCATAATCTGGGAGTACTCTGACTCAGACTTCTCTCTTTACGGCCTCACATCCAGGCTGTGTCTAAGTCTTGCAGATTCTTTCTGTATAATATTTCTAAGCTAGAACCTCTGCTATCCATCCACACAGCTAAAACTCTTGTCCCACTCTCATCATCTCACATCTTAATTACTGTAACATCCCTCTTTCTGGACTTGACAAATGCAATCTTGTCCATTCATATTCATTCAGCAAGCTGCTGCTAACTTGATTTTTCTAGCCCATTGCTTTGTCCATGGCACTCCTCTGTTTGCATCTCTTCACTAGCTCCCTTTTCTCTATTGCTCCAAATGTAAGCTATTTGTCTGCAGTTTCACGGCCCCTCACAGCCTCTCTCTCATTCAGTATTGAAAGGTTGACTCCCACCTCTGATTGGCCAGCTTCCATCACCCACTTGTTAAATTTTCAAACAAGTCCTTTTGTGGTTTTTTCCATGCTGCCTCTCATACTTGGGAGGCGCTTCCTGTAAACATCTGCAAAGCGATCTCATTATCCTCCTTAAAACTCTCCTTTTCTGTGATGCCAACAAAAAGCTTCTTGTTGGTTAGGCTGTTGATATGCTGAAACCACAGCCTATCATGTCTCATTGTTTCCTTGTACTCCTCTCCCCCTCCCCCATCTGTAGGCATCTGTTGTCTCTTGTCAGACTTTTAATGTAAACTCTTTAGGGCAGGGTTGAGCTTTTTGTTCTATATTTGTACAGCACCTAGCACAATAGGGTCAGGTCCATGACTGGGCTCCTACCTGCCACAGTAATACAAATAAATAATAATAAAGCACGACTGAATTGCAGTAAATCAAATCTAAGCTATTTGCCAACATTTTATGAGCAAAGAAGTATTGTTTCATCATTGTTGAGCCATGTGTAATCACAGTTCTGTGTTTGAGTTTCCAGCTGTAAAAAAGAATGAGTACATTAAAAAAGAAACTGATTATTAATTATGTAAAGACGAGTCTATGTTGCCGGTATCTGCGCTCAATGTTCTAAATTGCTAGTAAATAGAATGAGTTTCATAGGAAGATTCTACATAAATCTTTTAGCTACAATTTCATGATAATGAATGAAGGCCCAAATTCTGTGCATACCACCTGTGCAACCCCACTGATGTCAGTAGAGTTGCATGAGGTGCATATCAGCACAGAATTTAGTCCTAAGTGTTTGTGGTAATTATTGCATGTGTTCTGGTGACAGCCTATTACTCTAAGAGCAGATTCCTGTTAGGTGACATCCCTAAGTATCAGCAGACATTTTGCTCTTGGCAGTCAAGGCTAGAGAGTTAGACTGATGAATAGCATAGCACTCTATAATAAAAGAGTTTGATTCATATGGGAAAGAGTATACCTGACGGAAAACATTGTGTTTATGTCACCCTAACAAGTAGACAGATTCATTGACTAGATGGTGTTAGTGTCTTCATCATTGAGTTCTATCTATTATAATAAACAATGTTGCTTGGCAGCCTATAGCACTTTCTATCTGAGGATCTCAAACCACTTTACAAACATTAATGCAGTTAGCCTCACAACATTCCTGTGAGGTAGGGAAGTGTTGTTATCCCCATTTTATACTTGAAGGGAGAATGCATGACTTTCCCAAGTTTACATAGCAAGTCCTGGAGAGGAGCAAGACTCCCAACCTTGTGCTTGAATCACCGAACTGTTTTCCTTCATCAGTATTGCTTTATAAACAAATATGAAAAAAAAATTATTATTGAAGTTTCCTGAGTGAGTTTATGAACTACGCAATGTCAGGTTATCAGATGTGAACTTTCTTTCATTTGACCATTTAAGTGCTAATTCTTTCCTATATTATGAGAAAGAATATTCATAGGCTGAAGTTTTTCCCTGTACCTGGGCTATTTGTAAATTTGGAATCAGATAACATATAGCTATACTGTTAGGACTGGGGTATTCAAAGAAATCTAAGATAGGCACCCACTGATATTCAAAAGGATTGGCTACCTAACTCCCTTAGGATTCTTTGAAAATCCCAGCCATGTGATTAGACCAGGTTTGAACATTACTTTTGTACCAAGCCTAAAATACAGGGTCAAATTCTACCATGACTGCAGTGGAGTTCCAGAGGTTTCACATCAGGCAGCTCTGAGTTGTTTCACTTTATTCATATTTCCAAAATTAAATATAAAACTGATGGCATTTTAAAATGCTGGAAATTACTGTCAAAAATGACTCATGCCAAAGAAGACGTGTACAAACCCCTCCTGTTTGGGTTTACAGGGACTTTGGCAAACCAAAATGGAAGATTTCTTTTACAAAGTTTCAAGGCCTTCTCTTTCCATTTTCAGTTTGAGTTTCATGTTTTTGAAAATCTGAAGACTCAGTGTGAAACTTCGTGAACTCTGATAAATTATGCTAAAATAAACAAAACTTGCTAGGTAACCATCAAGCCGAGGGCTAAGAGTCTCCTGACAACTTCCTAGAAAGCAGCAAATGGTAGTTGGTGAGAGTGGGCAATTTGAATAATTGGGAGGCAGGGATCCAGGATGGGAAGTGGTTAGGGAAAAAATGGTTTGTTTTCTGGTTGAAGGAGGGAAAGGCGGGGAGTTGGAAAGGTAGAAGTCTGAGTTTATGGGAAAGAGGGAGCCCCAAATGAACGCTCGCCACAATTGGTCAAACAGACCTTGGAGAGAGGGTCATGAATATAGATCACAGTTTTGTGTGGTCCTAAGAGAATCCCTTGGGGTCCGATACTTGACCTAGTTTTTACCTAATTTCAGGTTGATTGTTTTGTCCATCTCTAATTAGGACATTTCCTACTGTATTCATAAAAAGGCAGGTCCATAACTCACTGCAACTATGAATGGTTATTTTAATGATAATTTCAACTAAACAGCAAGACAGTATGTAAAATCCTATAAGCAAAGAGTGACTTTCAGCTGAGACAGTGCCTATTGACTTGAAAAGCACAAAGTTGCTTTCTGGCTCTCTTGGTACAGCTGCGGCCTACAGATCATAGAAGTCCTAATCTGAGTGTCAGACATTTTCAGGATGACACTGAACCCAGCAACCAGTCTGGGGGCTCTGTTAATTGTTTGTCTGTTCTGGAGTCTATCAGTTGGCAGATACAAAGGATGCACATTGCACAGCTCATGAAGAGATATTGTCCTATAAAATAAAACTATGGACATTTATAGCTCCAAGCAAGCCATTTTGTTGCACTCAGAATAAAGAAGAAAATCATTAAAATACTCCCAAGAGCTATGATTTAATTCAGTCTTTTCTGCAAAAGAGAAAATAAATATACTTTTCGTCTAAAATATGAAGCTTCTAGCCTGCACATTACAACCACTGGCATACAAAAATACATACAACCTACAAAAAAGGATAGGTAATCATCCTCACAAAAGAGACCTTCAAAGGGTTAATTTTGAAAATAAGTAAAATGTGCCCTGATTCCCCCAAATTGCAGTTGGTGAGAGAAGGACATTCAGCATAAGTTACTCCAATATATACCTTACCCAAAAGTGTACAAAGTTTTATTTCAGTCTAGTTTCATATAATTTACTCTCATCTTGATATACATAGTGTGAACCTAAGCTACTTGTGAATTTACTTGCATTAACTAGAACATATTTTCATTTTATTTACTCACCTTATTTTGGCTCAGAATAAGCCATAGGGTCAGATTTAAGATTTCACTTTTGTCATATGACCACCTTGCTCCAGGCTCTCTAATCAGCATCTTATTCCATATGTACCAGCTCTTTCTTTGATTCAGCTGTTTGTCTTCCTCAAATTCCCATTATTGATCTTAAATTTTGGAAGGTAAGCCCTTTATCAGTTACACCCCATGGGTCCTAATGCAGTCCCAGAGAGATCTGAAAGGCTGATGCTTTCTCAGTGTTCAGATCTGTACATCTTGCAAGAAAAAGCATTTCAGGACTAGCCAAAATACCATTTCAATAATATTGTTTGGGTTACATATTTTTCATTTATTCTTTTATTGTTTCTATCTATCATGCACAGCCGTGTGTGATAAGCAATTACAAAAGATCCTTTATGAAATCACATTATGTTTTGTGTTATACGTAACCCAAGGCATTTATCTCCAAAACATCAAATCAATTAAAAAATGTGTGATGGTTGGAGGATAATAAGACCCAGTAATACAACAATTTGACATTTAACTGTTAGGCTCAATTCTCAAGGTTATATTAAGTGCAATAGATTCTCTGTTCCTTTCAGGGTTTTTTATTATGTATTTATTTTTTAGATAAAATTCCTAGAAAACTAAAATGTGGAAAATACAACACTAGTGTTAATTACATTAATCTTAGTCTAGCCAAAATATATGATTTCCAAATTAGTCACAAAGGACCTGATTAAAAATGGCTAGCTCTCACACTCCTTATATAATGACAGGTTTCAGATTAGCAGCCGTGTTAGTCTGTATTCGCAAAAAGAAAAGGAGTACTTGTGGCACCTTAGAGACTAACAAATTTATTTGAGCATAAGCTTTCATGAGCTACAACTCACTTCATCGGATGCTGTAGCTCATGAAAGCTTATGCTCAAATAAATTTGTTAGTCTCTAAGGTGCCACAAGTACTCCTGTTCTTTTTACTCCTTATATAGTAATTCTAGGAAGCTTCCCTGGAATGCATCTCAATTACATACATTCTTGTTTATTATATTGCATTTTGCAGGTAGCATAAACATATCATGCTGAATTGTGGAACTGGATGGTGTGAAATCAAAGGAGGAGGGAGAGAAAGTTAAAGAAAATTCAGTTAGAAAAAAACCCTAACATTTCATGTCCTGCTTCTAGGATTAAAAAGGCATTAAAATCCCTAGAATTACTGTAAAAAAACAATATATGAGTGTGTAGTAAACCAGTGCCATTATTTGAAAACTACATCTAAATAAATTGCAGGGTTACCTCAAAATTCTAGCATTTAGTTAAGATAAGCGTATAAAGATCTAGATGATTAGGTGATCATAGAGATATAACGTGGGTCAGGTAATATCTTTCAGTGGACACTTCTGTTGATGTGAGGGACAAGCTTTCGAGCTGCACAGAGATCTTCACATATGGGAAAGGTACTTAGAGTGTCACAGCTAAATACAAGAACCAATAGTTCAGTATAAGTAGTTAGCACATATTCTAAGGGACAATTCAAGGTGAAGTGGCCTGTTAACACCCATGTATTGGGATAAAAAGGAGGGTTAGTGGATTACAGATTGTTGCAATAAAACATAAATCCCAGGATCTTTATTAGAACTGTGATTTTTAGTGTCTAGCAAAACGATGAATTTAAGTGCTCAGGCTCATCTTGTGAAAGTGTTGATGTTCCCTGGTCTATGGGGAGTTTGCTTCTGATGATGAGCTTCGGAGACACACCAACACAAAAAGGCACCAGACCCTGCCAAAACAACATATGAAAATCCTGGTTCTCTTGTTTTGGGTGGATGTTTCCACTAGAGTTTTTCCAGGGATATCCTCACCCTTCAACAAAAAAGTACCTGGAATCCTTAGAATTTAATCTGCTACTCCCACAAGATCCACAAACATTCACACAATGTTGTGCCTCAGGATACCGTCTATGACCCATACTTCATCTCTCAAATAGCCCCATCCAGAGAGCTACACCTCAGGATCCTCAATAGCTCTTCACAAGACAGACTCTCTAAGCAATTTCCCACTTCAGACTCTATACCTGTAAGACACTCTTCCAGTCACCCCCAATGAGCTGAACACAGCCTCCTCATGCACTAAACGTAAACTTCAAAGAGCCACTGTTCCAGACAATTGTAAGATAGCAAAAATTTTATCCATATTTTAAAATAGGGATGGAGTGATCCTGGGAATTATAGACCTGTACACCTCTCATCTGTACCTGGCAAATTGGTTGAACTGATCAAAACATAACAAAACACCTGGAACATCATGGTCCAACCAGAATAGATTCTACAAAGGAAAATCATTTCTTGTTAATATTAGAATTCTTAGAATGGATCGACAAAGTAGTGGATGAAGGAGAACCAACAGACATATTTTATTTATTTAGTGTCTTGAATCAAACACTGGCTGGGAGACAGAAAGAAAAGAATAGGAATTCACAGTCAATTTTCCTCATGGCAAAATGCAAACAGTGGGGACTCAAAGTTCCTTACTGGGTCCCATGTTGTTTAATATATTTAGTAATGACATGGAAAGTGGGACAAAATTTCCAGATAGTACAAATTTATTTAATTTATTTAAGTTAGTCAGGACCAGAGAAGACTGAAGCACTTTAGATAAACTTTGGAATTTATTGTTCCAAAACTACAGCCAAGACCTGGTGTTGTCACTAATCTCAAATAGTTCCTTGTGAGTATGATATGTTGACAGGGACACTGCATCAGACAGTGTTCAAGTGTTTACCTAGTTCCTCTGCATTCACATTTGGGGTCATTCCTCAACTTCCTCGTGGAGAGTTAGTGCAACATAGCTAGTGCATTTTAAACTCATGCCCTAGCATATTGTGCACTAACTTCCCTGTGTAGACAAGCCCATAGTGTCAGACATCCTCTGGAGATGTGTTTTTGGGCAATTTACCACACCAGGGAAACAAGTTCTCCCCAGTGCTCTTGTGTTGGGGTAATATTACAGATGGATTTATCCAATTCAAAGGTAAAACCTTCCCAGTCAGATTTTCTGAAGTTGAATCTCAACACAGGTACTTCATTTTTCTGGAATGTACTGCCACCTCTATTGTCACTTACCCTGGTCTATGTTATTGATCTTGGTCTCACTGCTGAAACCTCCTTTCTGAAGTCGCCTGCGTTTTCAGAGATGACAAAGGCTAGAGCAAGTGTGGAGCCCTTCTTCCATTGTGCACTTTGGATGGTACATTTGCCCTTGAAGTCGTAGATCACACACTTCTCAATTTCCTCTCCTTTGTTGTCATTATTAGGATATCCCCAGACTGTGCTGTCACTGGAGAAGTCACCTATGAGAGGACATGGTGTTTCTGGCTGGGGAAAGTCAGGTTGCCATGAAAACTATTCCCCTGCTGGTTTGTAAATAGAAACTACTGTGATCTGATCGAGTTCAATCATGATAAGTTCCATTGTACCACAGAGTTTCACAGCAATATTTTTCACCAATGTTTTGTCGCATGTACATATTTGTCACTGAGCACTCCCTCAACTACCCAGTGTGCCGCACTGCCTGGCCCATTTGGTGGTCTCTTATTCACAATATACACAGTCCATTTATTTTCCTCATGTGTCTCTTTAATCTTTATATTTCCAACATCACAGAACACAATACTGGCATGTATCAGGAGGAGCCTTCCACCCAGTTCTCTCTGCCACACCTAGCTAACTCTCTAAGCTTACCCCTTTATTTCCTGTTCTTGCCAATTATATATCTTCCCTTATTGAAGCTGATTACCTCATTAGCCCAATCATTTCCCCAAGTGTCAACAATCAACACCTTTATAGGTTAATTGCTCCAATAAAGTCTGTAATCTTCTCTGTTATGCAATTACCTAAGTGACCAGGGTGCTTCAGCTAGCACTCTTTCTCAGCATTCTACTGCTACAGGTGTTGCTTTTGATGTTTACAGCAACATGCATGCCAAGGATGTTTGGTGCTGTTGCCTATGTATATCCCTTGCAACCACATGATTTCTACTATCATGTCAGCCTTCTCTGCAAAAGAATCCCTCCATATTGAAACTGATGATTTTCAGTGCCATTTTTGACTGAGGCCCTGAAAGGAGATTTTGTGGTGACAACTGTGTCTAGTCTTGTCTTGTGGTCTCAGTGCACACTGTCTGATTTGGACTCTCCCACAGTTAGTTGCACTAGGAGATTAACTGGGGTCAGGACTTCAATGTATCTGACCTAAACAAGTTAGGCAAATAGGCAACATGATGACAAATGAAATGTAATGATAAATGTAAAGTTATACATACTGGAGGAAAATAAATTAAACTGCTCTTATACCTTACAGGGTTCTAAATTACCCATATCAGCCCAAGGAAGGGACCACGGCATCACTGTAGACAGCCGAAAGAAAACCTCTGCTCCATATGCAGCTGTAATCAGAAAAGCAAATCAGACATAAGGAATTGGATGAAGGGTAATACCAAAAACTTTATAATTCCTTTATATAAATTAGTGATGTACCCTCATCTGGAATACTGGGTGCAGTCCTGGTCACTCCATCTCAGAAAGTATATTTCAGAACTGAAGAGGCTTCAGAGATATATGAAGAGTTTGAAAAGATTTAGATTGTTTATCTTCGAAAGGAGATGAAAAAGAGGGAATACAATAAAAGTATATAAAAATGAATAGTAAAGAGAAGGTACTTCTGTTCTCCCTGTCTCACAACGCAAGAATAAGGGGACATCCAAGTAAATGAAAAGGTGGAAATTTAAAACTGATAAAAGGAAACATGTTTTCAAACAGCATACAATTAAGATGTGGAACTCACTGCCACATGCAATTGAAGCCACAACCTTAACAAGATTAAAAAGGGATTGGCTGCCTATATGGATATTAAGAATATCCAGAATTATCATACATAATGACAATTTTTGAAAGTATATTAAATGTTGTACTCTCAATGCTTATACCAATCTCTGGTGAGACCTATATGGGAGGCAGATTATCCCACATATGCCTATTGCAGGGTTCTTGATTCTTGCGCTGTCTCAGAAACATCTGGTTCTGGCCACTGTTGGAGAGAGGATACTGGAATAGATGGACTGCTGCTCTGATCCACTATGGCAGTTCCTTCCTCCCTACAGCCACCAACGCTACAGACCTGGGAGAAATGGAGAGCAGCCTGGGCAGAAATGCATCCATAAACTTTTCCAAGAAGCTGCAATGGAAGCCTTGGGGTTTTCCTAAGCTCTGGGCCTGAGCCATGCAGTACACTTGGCTTTTCTGGGCATTTGCTGGACCTCAGTCATGAAGGATTTGTGCAGCAGAGAGGAGCTCCAGCTGCAGTGGTTAGGAAATGAGGGGGTTCAGAAAGTGGAAGTACCAACAGGAATTTTTTTTTGGTACTTCCTTCTTGCATTTAAGGTAGAAATTTTTGTCTGCTCTACAGGCAGCCATTTGAATTATAAGCCTCAAATCTAAAGTTAAATCTAAACCTAAAACTACTTTCATGGGGTGGTTTGGGGTCTGAGGATTTAAATTTTTCCCCATCTCTAATGTTACTTTTAATTTGACATTTAGCACCCATTATCTTTTACCTGAGCTGTGACTTTCAAGAACCTAATTCACTGAAAAACCCCAAAAGTCATCTAGTAAAAATTGCATGGTATGTTGAATGCAAGGTGAATGGAAATACTCATATGTAATCATAAATGCACATCCACATCCAATAAGGTACAAAAATATAAGAACAGACAAGAAACTAAACAGGCATAGGCCTAACCAGAGGCAGATGAGATTTAATATAGACTACATTTACTATGCACTAGAAAGCAAAGAAGAGTACAATTATCATTCAGGTCCTACTTTCCTGTGCTCTAGGTTATGCAGGCTGCTTCAAAGACTGTTTAGAGTCAGATTTTCAACAGAGTTTAACTCCTACATAGACACCAAAATAAAGGGCCATATTTCTAAAATAGCTCAGCCTGTTAGGTTCCGAGCTCTTTTGAAAATCTGGCCACTTATTTCAGTGCCTTAATGAGGGCTGAGCTCTTCTGAAAATATGGCCCTACTTGTGGTGCAGAGCACTTAGAAATCTGGCTCTGTGGTATTTTGGAAATCCTGGCCCATTTCCACTCTTTATTCAAAATGACAGGAGAGACAGAAGCTTCTTACATAGCTACAGTCTTTTCATCGATTGCCCTATTTTGTTCAAAAGGTTTCAAAATATTTTGTGAGATCTCTGGGTCATGGACTTTGATTTATGTAGGCATGCAGTGTCTAGAACAACAAGGCTTTGACCCCTAGCACAACTGAAATAGTGAACAAAAGTAATAATCAAATTAGCACTTAATGTATATAATGATTTTCATTTCAAAGCTCTTTATATACCTAAATTAAAAAGGAAGAGAAAAGCAAACGAAAACAGAACTAGGGTCATCTCCTAATCTTATGGAAAAGTGCCAGAGAAACTTTCCTTTGAATCTTGATTGGCATCAGATATTTCAGCTTTACGTTAAAGACTGGTTGAAAGTTTTCTTTTGAAACTGTGTTTTAACAAATTATATATTTTGAGAGAGAGATGATGTAGATATAGGCTGTTCAACTCAATGGCATTTTTCACAAGAAGTGTCTGCTTTCTACAGAAAATTTTGACTTTTCATTGAAAAACTGAATGCATGAAAAACAAAAGCTTTTGGCAAACCAGAACATTCTGATTCAGAAATGCTGCCATGGTACCTTCTGGCACTTGTAAATCAAGTGCCTCATGCCCCAGTCTCTTTTATTTGTTGGGGTTCCCTAGCAATAATACACTCTCATGATGTACCACAGTGGCTCAGCATAAAGGGAGACCATGGTGCATCATGAGGGGTATTGTCTAGTTAGGAAATCAAACCCATAAAAAGGTCATGCAGGAACATGAGACAAATGAACTACAACTCCCATGAGGCACTGCATTGGCATTTCCAAACCAAAAATTTTGGTTTTTAATTTTTCACTGATTTCCGGGGGAAGGGGGAGGAGGAGGAGGGGAAAAGAGGGAAGGGGGAGATTCAGCCAGCTCTATTAACATCCCATTAGCAGGGTGAGACCTGTAAGGATGCATTACCACATACCATGCTGTTAGCAGTTCTGTGCTCATGACTAAATCTTGGGGATTTGAACAAACATACCTCTGGTCTAGTGGATACAGTAGGATCAGCTGAGGCACCTACATTAAGTGGAATTTTTTCCCCACAGACATTGTATCATAAGTGTAGTGCCTGATGTATATGGTAGGAGTGAAACAAATGTGTGAGGGGAAGCTAGATGAGCAACAAAGTTCTCTAAATATGTAACCAATTGACTGCTCCTGCCACTCTGACACAGACCCTTACAAAAGAATCAGGAATCTTGAAATCCTGTCCTGGGATTAAGAGAAGCTCAGTCAGCACAAAGGCTCATTACCTCATAACTGTCACATATTAAACTGTTTCTCCTTGTTAGCTATTGAACTGCTGTAGAATTACTGCCTCTAAAATGAGAGGTTTCTGATTTGGTTTTTAAAGGAAAGATTTCTAGTAATGAAGTACTGATGACTACCATCATCTCCTCATTCTTTTTGTGTGACCAGGATTGCCTTCCTTGACATCAACCGATTAACCCATCATCAAAGTTTACAATCAGAGGAGACACAGCAATATGTATCATAAATGGCTCTCATGTATGCTCACTCAACTGTAGTAGAAGTAATAGGCAGACCTCATGTACTAAGGGCACACATAAGGACTTTATTTTGGGTTCTTTTGTGTTTGTTTAAAACCCTATCTGTAATAATATTCATTATGCCCTCTCAGCTCCAGCAGTCCCTCTTCAATCAAAACAAGTGACTATACAAAAATGCATAGGAGAACTTTACACACCAGACAGCAGATGCACTTGTTTCTATTGCTTCCAGAGAAAACTTGTTCACTGAAGGATCATTTTGCAAGGTATACAAATTATTTATGTGCCCTTTTCTTACCACAAAAGAAATGTTTTCTAACCATGTTTTCTTCTCACGGTAACAGCCAATTTACACAGATTTCTAAATATTAATGAAATCAAGTTTACCTACTGTGTGTGTATAATTTGCAGAGAGAAAACATTTGAACCTGCTAATTATGTGGGCCTTTGATTTCTTTCTAAACTGCAATTCTAAAAGGAAAACTTTACTTAGGGTTAGCTATTGGGCCTGTCACATGCCACAATACTGAGCCAACTGCGGCTCCATGTCATGGTCAGATTTTGTGCCAGCAAGACACTGATTCAATTTGAGGGGTGGGGAAATGGATGTGTAATATCTACCTGGCCTGCAGATCATTCACAATTGCCTCCCTTGCCTCCCTAAGGCTGATATCAAGAGTGTTACTGCTCATACTGCTCCTGTCTCCACGGAAAGGGGCAATCCTACTTCAAAATTTAAAGGGCTCATACAATCCAAAGAATAGTGGCAGCTGACAGCTTGGAGATTAAGTTGTCTTTTAGCCAGAGAGTAACACCATCCATCTGTGCAAAAAAGACTCACACCTATGGAAACTGGAGAACACTCCATCCCCCAGGACTCCACCCACCCCTCTCTACCCACAAAAGTATTTCTTTTTTTCCCTGAGGGGAAACACTTAGGGACCTGACCATCCCTCAGCATCACCAGCCACAAGCTGTTTAACAAGGAGTGTAAAATCTGCTGTGCCTTCCAACTCCGCAAGTGTTCCACTCAGTCTGTTTTGCTCAAACTTCTGAAAACACCTACCTCACCATACTCATGCTCTAAATCCCAATATTTTTACAGTTACACTGATTCCTATAATGACTGTATGTAATCTCATTTGCATAGCCACACCCATTTAGTAACCTGATTCTCCTTCCTTAGGTTCCCTCTTTTGAGCCACTATTCCTTGCCAGCCAAAGTAGCTGGCTGAGTGCACACATGGGAGTAAGTCACTCCTCATAAGTGGTGAAGTAGCGTAACCTCTCCTCCAAAACAAGGGCAAAGCAGGGGAGGAATTGTGAATGAGCCACGGTTCATTCTGTGGTCCTCTGCTGCAGAAGTGCAGCTATGTGCTGCCCTTTACTCAGGGCAGCTTGTACAGTTACAGTTTAGCATGTATTAATCAGCTTCTGTTCTATAAAGCAACCCCCTAGACCACTCATTCTTCTGATGCCTGTACCAGGTAACCTGCATGAATTATTTCTGGAACTCAGATAGCACTCAGTAAATAACCAAACAATACATGCAATCCCCAGTGAGATCAGTACATTTGTAGAAAGCATATTGTGACATGTGACAGGCCCAATAGCTAACCCTAAATAAAGTTTTTCTTTTAGAATTACAATTCTGTCAATTTACCTTACTGTGCTTGTGAATCAGATGAGTGTTGTTCACTGTATTTTAAAGATGGGAAAAAGTCATAGAAGAAACACCCAAATACACACAGCAAGCCCTGTGGCCATGCTGGGATTAGAACAAAGCCTAACTACCAATCCCCACTCCTTTCTCCAGAGCATGCTACCTCAGAACAAAGTTACCATAGCAAACAAACTGAAAGAGACACAGCTTCTCCTAAGATGGTCTTCATTTTACTTCCCAAAACAAAATGCAAAATATGCTCCCAACATGCATCAGAAATGCTCCAAATGTAAAAAACATCAGTGTCGGTGGGTGGTCTGATTCAGCCAAAAAAAGTTACAGGAACAGTCACAAAGGTCTTTGCGGCTTAAAAAAAAAGCAAAATAAGCTACCACAGGCAGAAAACTCTCCAGCCCAGGGTTCAACACTGAGCTACCATAATTTATGTCTGTTTGCCAATGATCCCCAAGGTGTCCTGGCAGCAGCTGGGAACAGTGCTCCCATGCTCCCACGATAACCTCTTTCCCCAGTGATGCTCCCTACATGCCATATTTGCCAGGGGCTGAGTGAGGTTGTCATAGATGCTATGATACTGAAGGAACTCCTGTTTGATTGGATCAGCAGGCTTTTTCAGCCCTGATGTGCTTAGGTAATTGGCATAAAGGGACTGTAGTACCACAGTGAATCAGGCTCTCACATATTTTGTTCTTTTGGTAGAAATTACACCACTCTGTTTGGTTAACTCCCATTACAACTAACTGCCAGTATCCTGTGCCTATCGCCTATGAACACCTAGTCAGTTCATTCCAACGGTCTGTGTATATCTTATACAAAGATAGCTTGGAGTATGGCTTTACAGTTGATAGCTAAAGCAGAAGAGTTTATTACTGACTGGTTTTAGGACTGGCATATTTATTATGGGCTCATGACTCACTGAACTGGATTATAAAGGTGTCTTACAGTAATTTTGGAGGTACCCTAAGTCCCTGTTTACATTGTTTTCCATATTAATTTTAAAGTTTTCCCTTAATTTCCAATCTGAATGATGAATGTTTTTGCTAAACTCTTGTGTTTGGATAGACTTTCAAAACTGAAAACTGGATACAATATTGGGGTATGTAAGGGTTAAGTAGAGACCTGGGAAACTGCTGGTGTGCAGGTATTAGGGAGTAGAGGCACAGGCAGGCACCATTTCTTCACTTAACAGATAAGTGTCATCCCTCGCCCTCCCCTTCAGCTTGTTGGGGATAAATAAACGTTGCAGCTGCATAAAGAATATGGTTGTACCCTTTAAGTAAAGAAATGTTATCTCCCCCTCCCTTCCTTTGCCAGCGACATAAACAAGTCCTGGGTCATGGCCCCTTCCTCCCTCCCCTTAGAACAGCTGATTAAGGGAACTTGTAGCAACAATCATTGCAAAGAAATGTATTTTCAAGGTAAAGATGTCTGTATAATACGCGCAATGCTGTAATCAGCCAATAGGGGTGGGTATAACCATAGTATGGGAGTGTCTATTACTTAATAACGGGTTTGAGGGTGTTGTAGCGGATGTAGGCGTTTACATACTAACTTAAATAAAAAGAGTGTGCTGTAACTAATCTAGTGCTTCCCTCGACAATTGGGTCAAGGGGAACAAGTATCGCAGTAAAGAAGCCCTTACTCAAATCCACCTCTGGGTCAACCTGCTCTTTCTTCTAACATACAACATTCACAAAAAATTAGGATAAGGTCTTGAGTGTAAAGTTTCACCCACGATGGAATTTTTGTAATCAAATTAAATTACAAACTCCTACAATTAGAGATTTCCAGTTGATGATCAGATAACCTGAAGTATGAAGGCATAAACATGCCCCGTTAACTGAACCACAACAGACAATATTTAACAGTTTCTGTCTTCAGTCCTCAAGAAAAAAAGATTCAGAGCTAAGGACAAGACACTGTCCTTAACTCACTCTTTGTGACTGGGTATGGCAGAGTCTGTGAACATAAGGAAATCGCAGTTACACATCATAACAGAAATCTGCACAGCAAGGTGAATTCAGGACAAAGCCTCTTCCTTTTTTGGTTGTCAGTGAAATGCTTGTTGCCAAGTTGCTTTTTTATTTCTGATTTTTTGTTTGTCTTTTTAAAAAATATATCAGTGTGTCATAAATATAAAGGGAAGGGTAAACCCCTTTAAAATCCCTCCTGGCCAGAGGAAAAATCCTCTCACCTGTAAAGGGTTAAGAAGCTAAAGGTAAAGGATTTTTAAAAGCTACTTTTATTTAATTATATTTAAGAGTTACTTTTGGAACACAGGTTTCAGAGTAACAGCCGTGTTAGTCTGTATTCACAAAAAGAAAAGGAGTACTTGTGGCACCTTAGAGACTAACCAATTTATTTGAGCATGAGCTTTCGTGAGCTACAGCTCACTTCATCGGATGCATCATCTGATGAAGTGAGCTGTAGCTCACGAAAGCTCATGCTCAAATAAATTGGTTAGTCTCTAAGGTGCCACAAGTACTCCTTTTCTTTTTGGAACACAGTATCTACCTCACAAAAAACTAATAATTCACATTATTACTAGTTACGTTTAGTTCGGTGGGGCCTAAGAACTAATCAGAAGTGGGGACCCATTGTGCTAGGCAATGTACCAACAGTAGCAGACAGTATCTACCCCAAAGAGCTTACAGTCTAAGTAGATGGGACAGACATGGTGGGGGAGGGATCAAACATACAAGCTGAGTGAACATGTGATGGTAGCAAATGTCATGTCAGTTACACAATTGTTTTTAGTTAGGAGGGGATAAGCTAAATGAAAAGTGAAGGGAGAGGAGACATTGAAGGGGAAAGTGTGGGTCAGGGCAGAGGATAAATCAGTAAGAGGGGCATGTGTGGAGGCTAAGCTGAAGTGAAGAGACTGGGATGGAGAGGGAGGGAGGGAGCTGGAGCAAACAGCCAATTAGCACCAGGCTTAGAAATTCCAGTCAAAACTGTAGAAATTTCTCTGAATGTCCAAAGGGCCCTGCTTTGGCTGCTTCTGCAACTGCTCCCATCACTGGAGTCCCTGGCTCCTTCCTTGTCAAGGTTCCTTCCCCACTCTGAACTCTAGGGTACAGATGTGGGGACCTGCATGAAAACCTCCTAAGCTTACTTTTACCAGCTTAGGTTAAAACTTCCCCAAGGTACAAATTAATTTTACCCTTTGCCCTTGGAATTTCCACTGCCACCACCAAACTTAAACTGGGTTTACTGGGAAACGTAGTTTGGACACGTCTTTCCCCAAAAAATCCTCCCAACCCTTGCACCCCACTTCCTGGGGAAGGTTTGGTAAAAATCCTCACCAATTTGCATAGGTGACCACAGACCCAAACCCTTGGATCTTAGTACAATGAAAAAGCATTCAGTTTTCTTACAAGAAGACTTTTAATAGAAGTAAAGGAATCACCTCTGTAAAATCAGGATGGTAGATACCTTACAGGTTCATTAGATTCAAAACATAGAGAATACCTCTAGGCAAAACCTTAAGTTACAAAAAAGACACACAGACAGGGATAGTCATTCTATTCAGCACAGTTCTTTTCTCAGCCATTTAAAGAAATCATAATCTAACACATACCTAGCTAGAGTACTTACTAAAAGTTCTAAGACTCCATTCCTATTCTGTCCCCGACAAAAGCAGCATACAGACAGACACAGACCCTTTGTTTTTCTCCCTCCTCCCAGCTTTTGAAAGTATCTTGTCTCCTCATTGGTCATTTTGGTCAGGTGCCAGCGAGGTTACCGTTAGCTTCTTAACCCTTTACAGGTGAGAGGATTTTTCCTCTGGCCAGAAGGAATTTTAAAGGGGTTTACCCTTCCTTTTATGTTTATGACATTCCTCTTTGCAGTTTTTCCACAAGGCCACATGTGGAGAGGGGTGGCATTACCTGGGTCCAACTTTCCCCATAGCAGAGGGCTGTTTTGCTTTCACAGTTTTGGATCCAGGGAGTGCTGGGGGAGGAATAGCCTCAATTGAGCCCCATTTATCCCTTCATTTCCCGATATAGCTGTTCCTGCTTCTGCAGCTGCTTCTCCCGGCCACACTCGGAGTCATTATTGCCTTATAATGTACATGTTGTTTCATTACTCATAAGTGATTCAGCAGGCAGGCAGAGTTATCTAAAACAAAACTTATTAAACATGATGATGGCCCTTGTTACATGTTGAGACTCTATTATTAGTTCAGCAGCCACCTGTCCCTAGCTAGCTCCCTCCTGGAATTTGACCTTCTTTCATTGCTTTCACTCTCTATAATATATACATATTTATCAGGCTGAAAGATTAGCATTATTTATGCATTGTTTACACAATAGAACATAATCTTTCATGAAAATACTTAACGCAATTTTTAAAATGCATATTACTTAATTGTTAGAATTTGAGAACTCTAAAAGAATCCATAAGCTCCGGCTTTTCGAAATATATTCTTATGTGGAGTCCAGTCTCATATGCATTATCAATATATGTATACTGGTAAGTGTGTGTTACAAATCCCCACCCTCTGCTGTTCCACAAAGGTTAGGAGTTGTTTTAGACCCTTTAGCTCTGGAGGTCCACAGTTCAATTCCCAGTGTGTCATAGAATCACAGAAAATTAGGGTTGGAAAAGACTTCAGGAGACTATCTAGTCCAACTCCCTGCTCAAAGCAGGACCAACCCCAATTAAATCATCCCAGCCAAGGTTTTGTCAAGCTGGGCCTTAAAAACTTCTAAGGATGGAGATTCCACCACCTCCCAAGGTAACCCATTCCAGTGCTTCAACACCCTCCTAGTGAAATAGTTTTCCTAATATCCAGTCTAGACCTCCCCCACTTCAACTTGAGATCAGTGCTCCTTGTTCTGTCATCTGCCACCACTAAGAACAGCCTAGCTCCATCCTCTTTGGAACCCCTCTTCAGGTAGCTGAAGACTGCTATCAAATCCCCCTTCACTCTTCTCTTCTGCAGACTAAATAATCCCAATTCCCTCAGCCTCTCCTCATAAATCATGTGCCCCAGCCCCATAATCATTTCTGTTGCTCTCCTCTGGACTCTCTCCTATTTGTACACATCCTTTCTGTGGTGGGGGCCCCAAAACGGGACACAATACTCCAGATGTGGCCTCACCAGTGCCAAATAGAGGGGAATAATCACTTCTCTCGATCTGCAAGCAATGCTCCTACTAATGCAGCCCAATATGCTGTTCGCCTTCTTGGCAACAAGGGCACACTGTTGACTCATATCCAGCTTCTCATCCATTGTAATCCCCAGGTCCTTTTCTGCAGAACTGCCACTTAGCCAGTCGGTCCCCAGCCTGTAGCAATGCATGGGATTCTTCCATCCTAAGTGCAAGACTGTGTACTTGTCCTTGTTGAACCTCACCATATTTATTTTGGCCCAGTCCTCCCATTTGTCTAGGTCACTCTGGACCCTATCCCTACCCTCCAGTATATCTACCTCTCCCCCAGCTTAGTGTCATCTGTGAACTTGCTGAGGGTACAATCCATCCCATCATCCAGATCATTAATGAAAATGTTGAACAAAACCGGCCCCAGGACCGACCCCTGGGGCACTCCACTTAATACCCGCTGCGAACTAGACGTTAAGCCATTGATCATTATCTGTTGAGTCCGACAATCTAGCCAGCTTTCTATCCACCTTATAGTTCATTCATCCAATCCATACTTCTTTAACTTGCTGGCCAGAATACTGTGGGAGACGGTATAAAAAGCTTTGCTAAAGTCAAGGTATATCAGATCCACCGCTTTCCCTGTATCCACAGAGCCAGTTATCTCATCACAGAAGGCAATCAGGTTGGTCAGGCATGACTTGCCTTTTGTGAATCCATGTTGATTGGATTCTTCCTTTCCTCCAAGTGCTTCAAAATGGTTTTCTTGAGGACCTGCTCCATGGTTTTTCTGGGGACTGAGATGAGGCTGACCAGTCTGTAGTTCCCTGGATTCTCCTTCTTCCCATTTTTAAAGGTGGTCACTATATTTGCCTTTTTCCAAACGTCTGGGACCTGTTCAGTTGCCACAAGTTTTCAAAGATAACGGCTAGCGGCTCTGTAATCACATCAGCATTGCATCCAGCCCCATGGACTTGTGCATGTCCAGCTTTTCTAAATAGTCCTTAACCTGTTCTTTTACCACTGATGACTGCACATCTCCTCCCCATACTGTGCTGCCCAGTGCAGCAGTCTGGGAGCTGACCTTGTCTGTGAAGACCGAGGCAAAAAAAGCATTGAGTACTTCAGCTTTTTCCACATTGTCTGTCACTAGGTTGCCTCCCCCATTCAGTAAGGGCCCCAAACTTTCCCTGACCTTCTTCTTGTTGCTAACATACCTGTAGAAACATACCTAGCATACCTGTCAGCCAAGATGACAGCCATCACATATGCATATAAATATTAAAGCTTAGAAAACATGTTCATAGATATATGAGCAGAAGATATTTGAAATATTAGTATGTCGGACCCTTACAAGTCAAAGATACAGTCCATTTTTATAAACCGTCTCTCTAGCTTTTTTTATAAGCAGACTAGTAGTAATTAGCATGCAGCTGCATCACTAGGTTGC
Source organism: Eretmochelys imbricata (assembly GCF_965152235.1). Taxonomy (NCBI): domain Eukaryota; kingdom Metazoa; phylum Chordata; order Testudines; family Cheloniidae; genus Eretmochelys; species Eretmochelys imbricata. The sequence goes on along the minus strand of NC_135579.1, from coordinate 67,824,253 downwards.
AGATTTGCATTGAATTGGCTATCCCTGCCGTATGGTAGCATAAAGAAGTCATCTGCCTCTGAGAGAAGCTAGCTGGCAGTTTAGAAGCTTGAAGCGAAGATAGTAACATCAAGAATGAAAAGGCAAGCTACAAGCAACCTTGCAGTGAGTTTCATTAAGATCAGCAGTTAAAAATGCAAATGCACCCAAGGGAGAAAGAAAGGCATAATTGGTGGACCAAAGGATCCAGACAATCACACCCTACAGCAGAGCCCCCTCGGCTTACTGAGAAAGAATAGTGAGTGTCAGCTCATTTTGGGGGTATCTAAAGCTACAGTTCAATGGTAACAGCCTGCTACAGATACAGAGAAAACAACCTGTACACAGTTTGTTTTTCTCAATCCATATAGTTGTTTTGATATGGAGATAGATATAAAGGATATTTTATTATATGAAATCACCCATAGTTTAAATCCCTGGATTTCAGTGCAGCTATGCTTTCATTGTCTAAAGTTAAATGTTTTTAACTTTGCTTGGTAGAAAATGTTTGGTTTAGTGTAACAGAGATGGTCAGCCTGAGACAAAGCAAGTTAATTTTATGAGAAAAAGAGGAACTGCATGTATGTACCATATATGCAGATGTATGCTATGCACATGAACAAGGGAAAGTAAATTTTCCCATATTACTGATGCTTTGGGGTTTTGTGAACATGAGTTGATGGAAGAATATAATATTATCTAAAGATTTCAGGATCTGAGGCTGAAATTTTCAGACACAAATGCCTAAAGTTAGGCATTTAAATACATATTTAGGTATCTAAATCACAGTGTTTGCTATAAGGTGACCTACGGGTTATGTAGGCAAGGATGTGGAACAGTGGAGTTCCTGCATGGGATATCATGGGCCTGATTCAACACTAGAGGTGGCTGAAACTCTGAATGCCCGTTTTGCCAGAAATTCTAAAATTTTGAAAACAATTCTGATGTGGAACCAAAAGTAACAACACTTTTCATTCCACTGTAACTTTCAGAACTCTGCAAAAAAGTTTTGAAAAATTCTATTTTGTCTGGAAAATTTCCAAATGAAATATTTTGATTAACATTTTTAATGTAATTTAACTTTTATATTTTGCTTATAATTGTTTATCTTTTACATTTCTTTATTTTAATTTATAATAATTTTATATTTTATTTTTATTGTATGTAATTAAAACAATTCTAGTTAGTAGACTGAAACATCTTATTCAAAGTGTTTCTTGTTCAAAGTGTCTCCTGGATGATGTTTTAATGAAATAGTTTAACAATTTGAAAGTCAAAGCTCCCTACTTGACTCCTGGAGTAGCTGGTGCCCTGGGAGTTGGGGAAGGCAGCTACTCCAGGAACCTGGGAGCCCAAGGGACTCAAGAACCAGGTTGCCCAGGGAGGTGGGCAAGTTGCCAGCTGCCTGGCTTCCATTAGAATTGTCACAGAATTATTACATTGCTGCAAAATATTTAGATTCTGTTGAATCAGTATCTTCTGATGAGATAACTCTTCTCAGAAAATTTCTGACCAGCTCTACTCACCACTGATTTTCTCCATTTTTATAAAAGCATAACACTGTTGTAAAATGAAGTTAACTCTGTGATGAATGAAGCCTCATGAATATAACATCGCAACAAATGCCCCACTGGATGACTGTTCGGTACCCACTCTCCTAAGTATAACACAGGTCAGAAACATTGTTACCCTATTACACCAGTTGACATAACTACACTGGGGACTAAAACATGCAGCCCTTGTGCAAATACTTCAGTTATATTCAAATACTAAGGTATTTCAGTTTTGTGGCCTCACTGTTGGTGGCAGCTTTATATAAGCTCTGTGAACATTGTGAATATAATACCACATAAAATTATACCCTTCATGACAGGCTGGTCTGTGGTTTACCTACTGAGGCACTGGAGAAGCACCTATTGTATGCGCTGGTCTTGTACACCAGAAGGTTATAGATATGCCTGAATGCATCTGCCAAATGCACCAAGTCGGCAGCTACATTTTCAAACAAAATGTCAGGTAGTTAAGAATATCAGTAATGTGGTAAGACACATTCAGAAGTAATGTGTTGGTGTAAAGACCTGGTATGCTGTGATTGTGATGAAGACAGGCCTCCTGAATGAGCCTGCAGGCACAAGAACATGACAGTAAGAAAGTTTTGTAACATTAAGCAAGGGAAAGAAAAACTCCAAACTTTGTACACCGTCACCAAGGCTTGCACCATTGAAATCAGGCATTTGGCCATAGATGTCAACGGGAGCAGGATCAGAGCTGTGTCAGAGCCTTTGCTGGTGACTCCATTATTGAAAGGGCAACCACTTTGGCTGCAGTGAACAGAGGTGTTGCAGTATCACTTGGTTCAGACACATTGTAAATCTCACTTATCTTACCCAAAAGTCTGTGCAAACCATATTGTACTTTTTCCATGGCAACTTGTGACCAAAATGGGGAATGGAGACAAATAGCTAACGTTGATTGATAGTGGTTGTAGAATCATAGAATCATAGAATATCAGGGTTGGAAGGGACCTCAGGAGGTCATCTAGTCCAACCCCCTGCTCAAAAGCAGGACCTATACCCAATTAAATCATCCCAGCCAGGGCTTTGTCAAGCCTGACCTTAAAAACTTCTAAGGAAGGAGATTCCACCACCTCCCTAGGCAACGCATTCCAGTGTTTCACCACCCTCCTAGTGAAAAAGTTTTTCCTAATATCCAACCTATTGTGGTAAAGAGTGACTAACCACCTTTGCTAGGCTGATTGTGGCTTAAAAAGATCTGGCTGAATTGGCCAGAAATTCACTTGCAAAAAATGAAACGAGACTAAATGTAGTGTTTCTGCTACCAAAAAAGAACTGAGTACCATTAAAAACTTCACTGTAAAGTTAACCATTAGGCGAGAGCATCCTGCTCAAATGTTGCAGGTAAGGATAATGCCGTACTTCTTGAGACCAAATGTTGGAGCTGATCTGGAATATCTAGTTGATGCAGGTGTCCATTCTCTTATGTATAGCAAATGGGAAACACCCATAACTCAAAATGGGGAAATCCATTTGAAGTCTTTGAAAAGAACAGCATCATCAGAATTCATGGAGATTTCAGTGCGACCAAAAACTAATAATAAATAAATACAGAGTTGTGTATCCAATTAATTATAGCAAAAGTTTGAAGAAAATTCCCAAATGTTGTTAACAATAATTATACCATTTACCTTTTTAGAAATAGAACCTACTATATGAGTCCTGATTGCCATCCCTGTGCCCTAGACCACATTTCCTCCTAAAAAAATTCTACCTCTTAACATTCTCCCTTGGAATTTACCTGCCTTAGTTAGACTTGAATTTCTAAATGTTGTTTGGGCTCAAAACTATGGCTAACTATGGTTAGCTTTCAATCCAACTTCTTTTGATTGCAATAGAAAGACTTCCACTGAATGCAATATAAACTGGATTTAGACCTTCAGCATCATGTGTCATTGCATACCATACTATTGCAGTGGTATGGGCCATGAGTCAAGGCAGGATTGCTCCTTTGTCTTTTCTTTCTAAATAGATTTAGATGTAATAAAACAGCACTAAATCCCTATAAAAAGAAACTGATGTTTTTTCACAGCTTCATTGTACAAATGCACTTATAGCTCATTACAGTGTTAAAGATAAAAATCTATATACTCATAACCAACATCACCAGTGCAAACTCAATCTATGAAACTCTTACACTTTTATTTCTGTAAGGTATTTACTATTCTTTAGGTATTTTCAGTGGGGCTGCAAATTGTTGCCAAAAAGGGAGATTACTCCACCATCGGGTAGCTCCAATTAAAAGCAGAGTTCCTGCTACTCCCCTAAATGATTAATACATTATCCCACATGTCCATTGGGTAGTATGTTAGAACATGTGACATCAGAAGTTCAAAGATGCACTGAATCAATCTGTTCCCAAGCTTAGGTCTTGGATCGGGTGGCACTGTAATTTGTAAGGAAGTCCAGAGGAAAGAAACATTTCCTCTTAATAAAAATATAGTACTTTTATGTGGACCATTATGTTCCACTTAATTTTAGAACACCAGAACTGGCCTGTCACATGGAGGTTAAGTACAAAGCCTAGGTCTCGGATTATACACAATAATCTCTAAATCACCAAAGGATTGAGCAGACAGGATTCAGGGTGGCATACAGCGTAGTAGCAGCAACAATGTGGACAAAGGACTGATACCACAAAGCAATAATTACCCCCAACTTCATCAAACTCACATGCAAAAACTGTGTCAAAGTTTGATGTGCTAATCTGTAGAGATAACTGATATAAAACCATGTGATATCACTTAAGGTTTCATGTTAGAGCACCAGTTTTATGAAAATAAGGTATGTATTGCTTTTTGGTATCTGTTAGAAATGGATGTAAAAGTCTTACACAGTTTTGGAGTGAATTATTGACAGTCTTGTAGGCAATATGAAGGTAGAAACAAATGTACAAGTCTTACCCCTTATTTTCACTCTGTTAAGGTTTGGGATGGAAGGTTATGTTCTGCCACAATCTTAGCTGTCAGTCAACAATTTTTATTTTTCTAATGACAGCGTGGGAGACTGATATTGAAGGATCCCATACTGTCCCAGTCATGTGGTTGTATCAGTTCTGAAATTTTAAGATTAGGGTGATCCCGGTAACTTTTCCTAGAAAGTTTCTGATTAGAGAGATTCTGACAAAAAGTCAGAAGGTCCAAAAATATTTCGCGAGGTGTTTATGTCTGATTTAAAACTGAATCCATCTGGAAATTGCCATGTTCTAAAGCTCTGAATTGAACCAGAACATTAAATAGTTCACAGAAAATGCACTACATTTTTATTAAAGTTGACATTTTTTCTTTCCTTAGAAAAAATCCAATAAAAGCCCTCTAAAGCATTTTAAATTAGGTTTTTTTCTGTAAAATATGTCATATACAGACTCCACAATGATACAGTGTTGTAATATATGTGAATACTGTCACTCTCACAGACTTCTGCCCGGGTGACAGTACAAGAAAGCACAGGATACAGAAACTCCCCTTTCTCTGCTAAAAGTTCTTAGCTTCTCTAGAACACCTCATCATCTTGCCCCTTCCCTGGATAGTGACATAAGAACTTCTCAGTCAGCAGAATCTGAGGTGGAAGCAGCTGGAGGAGCTGGCACATAAAGCTCTAGGTCTTCCTGCCAGTGGGTGGAGCAGCACTAGCAGCTGTTGAGGAGGAATGGGAGGGGCCCTGATTTCCTCTTTTCTTCTATCAGAATATAACCCTGCTGCTTCTGGCTCCCTCCCCCTCCCCCACATGGTTCAGTGACAGATAGGAGGCAGGCTCCGCCCCCTTAACTCTCATTCCCTTAGAGATGAAAATGCAGGCCTTGCAATCAGCCAAAATCCAGGAGTAATGCAAAGGCCCTGGGTCTATTTCCTCTCTCCTCCTCGCTTTCCACAGTAGGGCAAGTGTGAAGGGAGAAAGAAAGGATATTGGGAAGAACAAGGTTTGATTCCTTATACAGGTTTGCAATCTGTGTTCATGTACATGCATGTACAAACACACAGCATTTTTGCTTGGGGATCTGAATCCCTTTCTGTCCCTGTTGTTTTCTCCATGCCATGTCTCATCATACAGGATGATACAATGTCACTTCACCATAGGATGCCAAAATTCACGATGACATATACGCACCAGTTAAAATAGATCAAAATAGATCATATAAGTACCCATGACAATAAACAAAAACTCCTGTACTCCATAACATATCCCGATTCATCCCCTGATGATCTCTGCACAGAGAGAAACGTCTGTGCACAAATCTCTTCCTCCTGCAGCACCCTTACCCTCATAGAGTGTGCTATGCAGCATTGAGCTCATGGGAGGAATGGAACTGAAGATTGGGTAGGGTAGGGGGAGGATTGGATAGGCTTGAGACAGTCATCCTCCTTCCTTCCCAGAGCACTTGGAAAGGAGCATGTAGCCTGAGTCTGTGTTATCTTTTCTATGTCACCATACTCCAGTCTCAGGGGCAGCAGTGGCCAGGAGCAGTGGGCTTTGCTGGTGATGGAAAGGCTGTTCTGGGTAAGAGCTGGCGCAGTAGCACAGAGCCCACTGTGGGTGATCTTCTTTGGATCTCCCAAGAACCACTCAGATTCATGGGGATCCCTTAGCAAAGGGATGGGTCTAGCAGCCTATTTCATGAAGGAGCAAACCCCACCTCTGAGAGAACAACACCCTAGGGGGGAATTCCATGAAGGAATTCCCGTATCACCAGCTGTAGTGATTTTATTGTGAGCCTCATGATATTTAGTATTCTTCTTTAAGTGCCAGCTCCTGGAGTCCTGTGACTGCAGGGGACCCTCAGCTTTCATTAAAAAAAAGAAGTAAGTTTCTGGTCTTCATGGTTGCAGAGAAGAGCTTGAAAACATGGCCCATGTACACCCTAATGGCTCTAAAATCAGAAAGTAAATATAGAGGACCATATATAATTTAATTTTTATATCAGCCTAAGGGGCCTGACTCATGACTTTGAACATTTGTGGGTGGCAATACTGGAATTCTCATAGAGCTTTTCTCCTCTAGAGCCCCTTTATTCCATTTGTCTTACTAAGGGAAGGTACACACTGTAATCCGCTCTCTCATCTGTACGGATGCAAATTTAGATTATATATAAAACATCTATCTCTCTACATATATCTTCTCATTACTTGCACCTGTGATTTGAATGGAAGACATACAAGTGTTTCAATGCTACCCACTTTGACTTTTGATTCAACAGAGTCAGGTTTTTTTGTATTTTTTAAATAAATAATATGTATGCATTTTGCATTTGAAAAGTATACTATATATGTAAATATGCATTGCAGTATACTATTATTTAGCACATTTCTTAGAACAGCACTATATTGTGCTTAAATGATGAAAACAAGAAACAAAATTAGAAACAAAAAATAACCTAAAGCAAGAAACATTCTTTGAGATAGGGGGAGTTAGGGGAGTGATACCAATGAAAATCCAGCCAGCAATTCATTGATTTTTTTTACTATTTGCTTTTTACTATTACACACACAACTGTCTTGGGTTGGTGATTAGCACCAGTCTTGACAGCACAAGTCTTCAGATAAAATACTCCTTTTTTTCTGTAGAGCTAGTATAATTGTTTTGTTTAATTTTCTCCTAACCTACCATTTTTATCTTTCTTTACTAATGCATTTGCAGTCATGCTCCAGGAGATCATTTATAATTTGTGACCATTTTTCAACCCTTATCACCTGAACATATCTCTGTCTCTTCTTTGTAATACAGTTACACAGTCATTAGTGAGTTTAAAGCTGTCCCCAAGTCTCACAGGCTAATACCATGGCATATCAGTATGACCTGATAAAGCATCTGAGATTAAAACATTCTAGAGACAATATATTGACCAGTGTGACCACTATAAAATTAATTCTTCACAAGGACACAAAATCTGCTCCGTAGACATTTGGAGCAAAATTTTCAAGCTGAGTTATGGTCCCTTTGTGTTTCTCAGGTTGCAATAATAATTTGCCTCATTGATCTGCAAATGCCCAGTAGAGATTTCCCCTGGCATAAAGGAACTCCTTCTTGGTGCACTTGTGCTTTATTCGCAGAAAGAAAAGGAGTATTTGTGGCACCTTAGAGACTAACCAATTTATTTGAGCATGAGCTTTCATGAGCTACAGCTCACTTCATCGAATGCATACCGTGGAAACTGCAGAAGACATTATATACACACAGAGACCATGAAACAATACCTCCTCCTGCCCCACTGTCCTGCTGGTAATAGCTTATCTAAAGTGATCATCAAGTTGGGCCATTTCCAGCACAAATCCAGGTTTTCTCACCCTCCGCCCCCCCCCCCCACACACACACAAACTCACTCTCCTGCTGGTAATAGCCCATCCAAAGTGACCACTCTCTTCACAATGTGTATGATAATCAAGGTGGGCCATTTCCTGCACAAATCCAGGTTCTCTCACTCCCTCACCCCCCTGCAGTTTCCACGGTATGCATCCGATGAAGTGAGCTGTAGCTCACGAAAGCTCATGCTCAAATAAATTGGTTAGTCTCTAAGGTGCCACAAGTACTCCTTTTCTTTTTGCGAATACAGACTAACACGACTGTTACTCTGAAACTTGTGCTTTATTGTGTACCTTATGCCCCCACCCCTGCCACGTGTGGAGGGGAAGTTCAGGGGAGCGTGGAAGGCATGGGAAAGCTTCAATTCACTACAGCAAACCTCCACTGGTATAAGATCTATTAAAGACCCTAACCAGTGGCATGAGTTAGAGCTGCTCAGAAGCAGATCATTATTGCATAGGGGCCTGTGGTGGCCCTGAGAATTAGGGAATCAGAACCAAATTCCCTGATGGCTGGCCCTTCTGCAGCAGATGGGAAAATCAAAGGTTTGGTATTTTACCATATATCCTACTAAAGAGAAATCTTAAACAAGCAAATTATTTGCATATGGAGTTTTCAGTCCCTCCAGACTCAACCGGCAGAGTGAGGAAATAATTCAGTACTGAGGGAGGAGTAGGCAGGAGTTCCCATATACTCTCTCAGAACAAACCAACCTGCTGTAGATGACCTGAATTATTCATTAGTGAAGAATAAAAGATTTATCAATAAAATAAGGGTCAGGTTGCCCATAGCAGAGGCTTAGAAAAGGAGGATGCAATGGAACACTACTGTAGAATGCTATATGTGTTGAATGTGACCTTAAAGTTTTATTGTATTCCTATATTTGCCAATCATAATAAACTGATGCCCCAAAAAAAGCATCTGACCTTTGGCTTTCGAAATTTGAGAGAGCTCTTGCAAAAATCCTCTGTATTACTGAAGTTCTTTGCCACTTCCTGAGTATTTAAGGTTCTCTCAAGTATACTTAAAGTTACAAGGATCGCTCTTGATCTCCCTGTAGAGCTATTTATACAACATCAACTAGTAAGGGAGAAGCTTCAAAAGAGTGTATCATACCCTTAAGCCCACTCACACCAATGATAAGTCACTGTTTTTCTTATACATTGATGCTATGTGATATGGTACCAGACTGCAATATATATTGATATTACATCCTTTCATAATTGACGGGGCTATAGGCAAGTGTATAAGTTATGCTGTGTTTCTATGATTATAGTGTAGATTGATCATTTTCCAAGTCTGCAGGAAAAGCTGGTAGTTGAAGTCACTGTGTACAGCAATCATAACAACACTGACAGGTTGCTGTCAAGTAGGCAGGGGCATTCTGGAGATAGATAGCACAAATGCTGAAACCAAGACAAATGCTGTTGGAATAGGTAATAAATCATATTAGCTGTCTCTTGTGCTTCTCCTTAGTGTATTGATTGTGATTAAACTAAACTAATTAGAATCATAATCATGATGCACTTTAATGTGGAACTCATAGTTGGGAGTTCTGCAATATGATCACAAAGAATTGTTTAGCAATAAAGCCAGACCAAAGGCAGTCTTCTTACTATTAACCTTTTACAGGAAGTGTTATACTGTATGTCATATTATAGAAGTGCCTAACAGTAGTGCCGATATATAATATTCAGACTCCAAAATAGCTTGCAAAGTATCCCATTAAAAACTGCATTTGAGCTGCAGTGAGGGGTGGGGAGAGATAGTTATTGACAGCCATTTTAAATCAGAGTCAGCTTAAACTAAGTAGATTGCACATGAGCAGTGCATCAGATCAAGTTACTTTTGTCCGTTCCACTGCTCTTTTTATTCAGATACCAGAAAAACCATTCTCAGTTTTTCATTTACACTCAACCTCTACACCCCCAACACCTTATTTTCCAGAACTAGTCTCTCTCTCTCTCTCTTTTTTTTTTTTATAAATTTATGAATGAATTTGGTGTTCTTGGGGAAAAAAGGCTAGCAGTATAAATTTACCTATTGTAGATACTGTGCATCTTCTTCACATAGCCTTCCCAATGCACTTCAATACAGGTACTTAAATGGTATAGCCCAGTTATTCCTGCACTGGGACTTTAGTAGAATATGGTTGGAGTTTACAAAACTGTTTTTACAACAGAGTTTACAAAACTGCAGATTACCAAGAAATACGGCAAGATTGCCAAAAGGAATGAGTTCAATTCTCCATTTTTGGCATCTTCAAATCAGGACTGGAAGTCATTCTAAAAGGTATGCTTCATGCTCAATCACAAGTTGTAGAATTAGATGCTGGCATCACTGGATGAGATCCTCTAGCTTGTGTTATGCAGGAGGTCAGAATAGATGGCCATCATGGTCCCTAAAAATCCATATATTTGTGACCTTAAAATGTTGAGGAAACCAGTCAAATTTAAAAATCCCCTCATTAAAACATTCTTGTGTATGACAGAGCAGAGAAGGATGCAGCTCTACCACCATACTATCTTCAATCCCAATATTTGATCAACAGACAAGAAATATTCCTGAACATTGGGAATGTCATAGTAGGTTTAGACAGATCTGAGAGCTAAGAACTCCTGAATCCAGAGCACTTTTGAAATTATGGCCCTAGAATGTGTTTACTCTCTAGGATATGAAATATTCAGCATATGCACATACTAGAGATAGAATAGGATGTACCTGTGGTAGGTAGAATAGAAAAGAAGGGCTGCTTTAAATCTTGAAGCAGGTAGCAATCCCCTGCCCTTTGTAATTAAGCAACAACACTGGGAGTTTTGCCATCACTTGAAAGGAGACAGGATTTCATCCCATATCAGTGGTTCAAGACTAAACCGGATTCTCTTTTCTCAGTGGTTACAGTTGTGTAACTATTGATTTCATGGCGTTACCCATTGGCTTCAGAGATTTATTCCAGATTTAAATCAGGGTATGTAACACCAGAATCAGGGTCACTCAATACAGGGATCAGGACAGAATGAATTCTAGATCCTGATACCATGGACTTGGAACAAATTTTGCTACGTTATACTTGATTTTACAAAGAATTCTCTCTCATTTAAGTAGAATGTGAAAAACTAGTTAACATTTTGATTTGCCAAAATATATTTAGAGGATCAGTAATGCAAGTTTCATTAATCTGCTGGAAATTTACTTGTAATAAAGATGACATCCTCATTAAGTTATTCATTTTAGTTATTGGTTTCAGAGTAACAGCCATGTTAGTCTGTATTCGCAAAAAGAAAAGGAGTACTTGTGGCATCTTAGTCTTTAAGGTGCCACAAGTACTCATTTTAGTTATAGATTTCTGTAAATAATTTTGTGTGTGTTAATTTTTTCCAATAATTCTAAATAGCTATGTTTTTGTAAGGTCACAATATTTTACCTCCATCTCTCAAACTTACCTTCTTCATCAATGCAGTGTAGCTATGACCTATGAGACACCCTAGAACTAGAAAAGATTAATTAACTTGCTCTAATTTCAGCTATTGTATTAAATATTCTTGGGCCAAAATTTTCAAACTTGACTACCTAATATCAGTAGGCAAATCAGGTTTTGACAGACAAAACCAAGTCTTTCACAAGCAAAAATCTTAGTCAAGAGAAATTGCACATGCAACTTTAGATAAGATTTCCCTATATACAATATTGTAATGGTAAATAATTCATGTTTAAATATTTCTAAAAGTGTGAGATTTATTTTCTTTTTCCTTATAGATATATTATTTAAGAGACCTGGAAAGTTAAGAAACCTATTGTATTCCTCTTCTGGCTTATTATGGGCATAATCTTTTCCTGAAGTAACAGGGGCACCAACAGTTGCTTTTCTAATAAAAGAAAGTCTTTTTCATATATAGCACCAGCTGCTAAGCAAGTATCTAAAGATTCATTGAGATTTGAGGAAAGAATATCATGTGGCTTCTTTTGCCTAGGTGTTCTTTGAACATTACAAAATGTTCTAAGAGTTGTCAGAAAATTTCCTGCAAAATCTGTTAGGATTCACACCTTCAGAGAGGACTAAAAGTCTAAGAGTTCAGGTTTCATTAACTTTTTTATGATTTTCATTTCCAGTGATTTTTCCCATTCCTTCCTCGTTATTCTGGCAAAGTCAAAGTGACAGACTCCATTAGTCTTCATTCATCAGGCCACCGTTTAGGGTGAGAACATTCCCCTTAATGTGGCATTATTGAAAACCTGGTGTACACAGAGATTGGGCAGCTTATTTTGAAGAATATGGTACTGAACACTGTTGGAGACAGGATAACAGACTAGAGTTATCATGCCTAAAATCTATATTCCTGAGAATGGCTTACAAGCATTAAGTAATACACCGGTTTGTTTATAGTTCATAGAATCACAGAACTGGAAGGGACCTTGAGAGGTCATCTAGTCCAGTCTCCTGCATTCAAGGCAGTACTAAGTATTATCTAGACCATCCTTGACAGGTGTTTGCCTAACCTTCTCTTAAAATTAACTACCTCAAAATAGGAAAATCTTGTTAAATTATTTAGCTACTCTGGATGAGAACAAACATGTCGGAGTTAGGGAGGCATCACACATCAGCCATGTCACTAGCTTCAAATACTATGTACTCATCTGGAGTATTAATTTCACTTCTTTGTTCCCTTTATTCTCACGTGGTATTATTCAATGAATTGTCTCCATCTTATTTAATTTTCCTTTTAGGTTCTGCAGTATGTTATATATTGATATTATAGTAAGGTTGGAAGAGGCAGGGTGAATGTTCTTCCAACCCATTTAATTATTTTCTCTTATGTTTTTCCCTCTATTAATCTTTTCCATCTCCTTTTTCTTCCCTCTCTCTTTAACATGCCACCTAATGAGAAATCTAAAAGAAGCTGATGAGGTTACTTTTCCTGATATTTTACTCCTCCTCCACCCCACATCAGTAAGTGACGACACTACCAAAAAAAAATGCATTGCCCAATAACAGACACCAGCTGGCACCAGACAGTTTCGAAGTTGGCTCCTAAGACTCAAGAGTTGCAACTGCCAGTTATATATTCCAAAGAGAGGCAAATAAACTAAAATCACCATGGACCATGTGAGCCAACTGCAGGGACTCAATGCCTTCAAAAGGCAATGGGAGAAAAATGATTTCAGGAACAAACATTCAATGGAAGCACCGACACAGGAAAAAGGAGCTCCAAAATTCTTGGGTCACGAATCTAATCAACACATTTCAAGGCACTCAACAAACTAAGAATCTTATACATGTATGAGGTTGTACATTGCTTATGTTGGAAGAGCACCAAGAGCACTTGATGCGTGCTTAACAAGTGATTAACACCTTTTAGCAACTGAAATAAATAACCATTGTGAAATGCCCTGTCTCAACAAAATAACAACCTTACCTTTTGCTATAAAAATGTAAAAAATTCTAAGTTGCTTGTGCTTTTTTTTTCTTCCTTCACCTCAGTTGAAAACATATATTTCTCCAATTTTAACAGTGAGAATTTTTGGTAGAGAATCTGAACTGAAATCTCAACCCAACTATCTGATTCCCTACTGAAATGTGCACAGTCATTTCCAATTAAAATTCATATATCATAAACCTAAGCTTGTGTAGGCATTCCATGGTTTTGCTATATATCCTAGTACAAGGTGAAGTGATTTTTGTGTATTTCTTTTAAAATGGAAACCTGAAGAATTATAAGAATATGCATTGGCAGCATGTACCAGGGTCCATGTGAATACCTGGGAAAATCAAATGTGTATGAGAAAACACCCATTTTTTGTACATTAATGGACTGATTGCATGATTCAGGAAGTAAATTATGCAGGACTGCTTTCAATAAAATATTCATATAACCATTATAAAAGTCCATTCACAGCTAAAACAAAATGCGGCACAGAAGAGAAGTGACAAACGCTCTTTACATCTACAATATTTCTCTTTCCTGAGTTTACCTAATTCTTCTTTTAAAACATTTTAATAACCTTTCAAATAGAAAAATGAAGAAAGTACGGTTTGCAGATAGGGTCGGATAGGAAGAAAAAATGTGTCTTAAAAATTTGTGGAAAAGTAATTACAATGCACATGATACTAAGGGCCCATTTCTCAGCCACTCTTTAACAGGGCCTCTTATGAGACTATAATTTGCAGGCACAGATAATTCCAGGTGTAAATTTGCATCTGTAATTATATATGTTCACAATTTATGGCATTTAGATGTCATGTACCTTATAGGTAAATGACAAATTGCACCCACTAATAATTGCAGATGCAATACTGAAAATTATAAGTCAAAAAATAGTATCTAACTGCATCTAAACTCCTGTTCATCAGGAAGTGGCAGAAATATTAGTTGGTAACACCTGATAGGAGAAAACTTGTCCTTTTATAATTAAATAATTTAGAAAAAAACATCACATTCAAGTGAACGCTACTGTACAGAAAATTTCTTAATTGCCAACATATTTATATTCAAATGTTCACTATGGTATTTTTACCAGACCAACTTCAAGGAAAAACATTTCTGAATCAGCTATATATATGTATTCTATATATTTGCCTAGTGCTTTCAGCTCGACAGCTTGCTCTGTAATGTTATCAGTCATTTTAAATCTACTTTAATGTTGGTGAGGCATTTTTCAGTATAACATGGGGCTATCTGATTGATGATGCTTATGGTCTAAAGGTAGTCTTTTTAAAGTGAGGTGCCCAAGTCTCATCAACATTCAGTGGGAACTGGGTGCCTAACTGCCCTTTGTGCCTTTGGAAATACCAGTTTAAAATTATGAATACCAAGAGTACTCAATCTAGTATTTATATGTCTAAAATTTTTACTTGCTCAGTAAGGTGTGCTTGTGTATAAACACATGCTAACATACATGTCTGTTTGTATATATGATACATTATGTGTTTCCTTTTTAATGGTGCCAGCTGGTTTTTAGGAGATCTAGTGAATACTAAATATAGCTGTTCTGACTACAGTGTGACACTGTTTCCAAGAACATTACAAATAAAATAAAAAAAATAAACAAACAGCATCACTTCACTGGTTTTCCACTGATCACATGAACATAACAGCTCAAAGCAGGGTAACAAAAGAAGATTTTATCCAGTGATCTCAGATAGTAAAGCATTCTGAAATTCTTGTGGGAGAGGATTTTTTTTTTTTAAACTTGCTTTAAGTGGCAAGATATAGTGTGTCTGGTATTTTCATGCACAGCTCTGGAGATGATACATGTATAAGTTGTAACATACACATTCCTGGAACAAACAAGGCATTAAGAATATGTTCTGTGTTGCAATGTGTCCAAAAGTAATATATAGTATATGAGTTGCTATGGTTTTTCTCCAACTGAATAAATGTTCACGTACAATGCATAATGGCATGTCACTTAAGATTAACCTAATTGTAACCCGTTTAATAATTCTTCAGGATTTTGTTTTGTTTTTCATAACTAACATATTGGACTAGAACACTTTCTTCTGAGTCAGCAAGCTTTCCTCAGGTCGCCTACTCCTGAGCGTATAACAAACAGGTGGCATTTGGCACAAAGAGAAGATGAGTTTTAGAAATCACTAAAGCAGATCCTTTACCTGCAGAAAAGTCCAGGTTGAGATTTGGTTTTGCTGAGCAAAGTGTAATCCAATCATGCGTAAATGACATCAACCTTTCTTGAAGAAACAGGGTCCTGCTTCTCATCTACAGTAAATTCAAAGTGATGCTGCAAAATTAAACATTTTCTATTGTCAGAGGCAAAAGAGTTCTTTATGTGTTAGTGGAAGAGGCAGTGGCAATACAGGATAGGAAATGTTTTAATAACCACTTCTTACCAACTACCCAAAATATAGATTAAAGCTGTTATTACAACCAAAGAAAAGGTGATGAGGCATTGCTGATTTCTCACAAATAATTGCAAGAAGGGAGAAAAAAGCCACATAAATGTAAAAATAAAAATATAATTGTTTTATTGAGAACAGTGTTCTTTTGTGAATGCATTTAATTGAGATTAATTTTGAAGGTCAAATGTGGGGATGAGGGAAGTCACAAGATGAAACTGCATAGAACTATTTACTATTGAAAAGGTGAGCTTTATAGTTAGCTACTTACTTTTGAAAGATTCTGTTAAAAAAAAAAAGAAAGAAATGTAACTCAGTGACATTGTTTTCAACTGCTTACTCTCTGCCACAAATATTGAAAGTATCTAAAGCTACTTGCAAAATGTATCAGTAAGTATTATGAAGAAATTAACATTACAAAGACTCCAAAGAACAATTTTATCTTGTTGCCAAGGCATTCCATCCAAAAGTCCAGGAAGTAGATTCACAGATTCCAGTGCCAAATGGGATCATTGTGATCATCTAGTCTGACATCCTGTATAATACAGGCCATAGAACTTCCCCAAAATAATTCCCAGAGTAGATCTTTTAGAAGAACATCAAATCTTGACTTTAAATTTGTCAGTGATGGAGAATCTACCATGACTATTGGGAAATTGTTCCACTGGTTATTTTCTCTCCTTATTTCCAGTCTGAATTTGTCTATCTTAAATTCCAGGTATTTGGATCATGTTAAATCTTTCTCTGGTAAAATGAAGAACCAATTATTAAATATTTTTCCCCTTGGTAGATATTTATAGACTGTAATCCAGTTACCCCTTAACCTTCTCCTTGTTAAGCTAAGTAGATTGAGCTCTTTTTGAGTCTGTCACTACAAGGCATGTTTTCTAGGCCTTTAATCATTCCTGTGGCTCTTCACTGAACCCTCTCCAATTTATCAACATCCTTCTCTAATTGCGGTCACAAGAACTGGACACAGTATTCCATCAGGGGTCGAACAACTGCCAAAAACAGAGGTAAAATAAACCTCTACACGAGTGCTTCTCAAACTTTTGTACTGGTGACCCCTTTCACATAGCAAGCTCCTGAGTGTAACCCCCCTTATAAATTAAACACACACACACTGAAGAAAAGAGGAAAAACAAACAAAAACTATGTGCACCACTTCTAAAGACTACTGGGAACTTGTATTTCCAAGGTCCATCACTAAATGGATAAATATTCTCCAACCTGATAGTTGGCAGAAATTAAAAAACATATTTTGACCCCATTAAAGAATGATAAACATTAAAAAATAACAACTGCTGTAATGTGATAGATATGTGAGTTCCTTTCCCATCCCTTTGGTTCAATGAAGCTAAGACTAGCTGGTGAAGAACACCACAGTGGTTAAACATTTCAAAACAGTTTAGGGAATGTAGATACATATATTCCTTTACAAGTAATGGAAGTTGCATCTAAAATCCCTCAACTGATTTGATGATCTTAAACCATTTGGGTTTGTAGAGACAGGTGGAAGTCAGAACTTAAATTGTCAGAAAGTTTCTACATTCAAAACCAAACAGTCTAGCACTGCTTATTTTGTTAATTAGCATGCCAAATCTGATTTTGTTCCTTATCTTGTGACCATAAAATGATTTTTTTAAGAAACAGAAATACTTTCCATGTACACTAACAGCCCATTTACTTCAGTCCTACTCTATTATCACTTGAAGTTGTTTCAGTAAATCCTCATGTATTGTATGGATATTCATTATATTTTGAAATCTAACTTTTTAAATGCAGCCAACAAGGACTGGGCACACAAATTCTATTTTTATTTTTGCACTTAATTTTTTCAACTGCATGTCTTGCTCTTTATCAGAGGTTTTGTGTTCTGATGATTGTACAGGCCCAAAAGTTACTATTACTTGGTTGTATTATAGCAATGCTCTTCCAATCCAACTGGGAGCCCATTTTGCTAAATGCTGTACATGCCCATACTAAGAGTGTCTCTGTGTGAAGAATTTACAGTTTAAATTGCTTAAATGGGAAAAGTCGTACATTGGCCTTAGACTTGTCCCTCTGCACAGGGCTAAATTTCACCAATTGAGATTTTAATATCTTTCTATATTGGTTATTGGTTTTGGACACAGATTTGCATTCTGTCTTGTGTTCTTTTGATATGTTAATTGATCATCTAGCTGAATATATAGAGGACAGTTATTCTGAAGTCTTTTAAAAGTATAAGAGTGGATAGTGATGCCCCATTAGCTGAATAATAAATGTTCCGTCATAGTAATAAGTGCAGGTCAGGGTATTATTAATTACTATTACTATTATTTTAAAGCACTTCTATAACTGGAGAAGGGATTAGAGCGATTACCATTTCATCCAACTGGCAGAACAATTGAGTGAAAATATGGAAGGAAGTTTTTGTATAATTACAGTGGAGCTCTTATTTGTCAAAGCTTAATGGTATCAGTCACACTACATTTTTTTCCCTGATGCAATCGCATGAAAAAGTTGTGAAGTTGATTTTCTTAGTATGTATGTTTTGGAGTCAAGCGAACAAAGATACCGTACAGCAAAAAGTGGATGTTGCTTTGAATTGTTTCCCAAAAATTCAACCATTTTTAAATGGGAAGGACAGGGAAAGCATGCTACACAGATGGCGATGGCATTGTAATTTGAATTTCAGTATATAAACATCTAGTAGCTGGTTGAACCTATGCTGGTGGTAAAGAGACTGGGGCTTTTTCATAAGATTTCTAAAGTACAACATTTTTCTCTTTCGTTCTTTAGCTAGAGATATTGTACCAGATCTGTTCTGTAGTGTACTGTAGCTATCACTTTTTTCCAAGTCACTGTTTCTACAGGATTAAGCAACTCTGAATATAAAGGATATATTATGATCCTAGAAGCTGAAGGTCATAAACAGAAGGGTTGAGCAACATGATAAGCTTTAGGAAAAATGATTATTAGAATTGGTGAATTGGGTACACTAACCAGGAATGTAACCAAAATCTTAAATCTTTTAAAAGGTGACAATGTACAGACCTCAACAGCATCATCATTAGCAGATTTGCCAATTTATCAGGAGAGCAAGAAGGATCAATGAAAGAGTTTTGGTTAAAGTGAGTTATGGAAGCAGAGATAGACAGAAAAGGAAACATGGAAGCCAGACTGAAAGTTCTGTTGCAAAATTGCTTTTCCACCAATGTTTTAGGTGGCATTGAAGATTACTAAATTGTGGCATCATCAAAACAGTGTTGTATAATTTATTCCAAAGTGTCTTCTGTTTGAGAAGAAAGGAGGGGCTGTACAGCCATTCAGCTATAAGACTCGTCAAAAATGCCAAGAAACAGGGGTAGAATAAAACAGAACAGGGGTAGTTTTGAATAACAGTACTCAGTAAAGAAGGTAACTTTAGGCCTGCTATTGGACCTAGTAGTAAATAGTAGGGCTAGTCAACATTTTTTTTCAATGATCTGTTTCCAACAAAATTAAAAATGAAAAAAATCATTTAAAAATATTTTTTTATTTTTAAAAAAGTTTCAAAGTAAGGGGAATTTTTACATGGTTCTCTGATGCTTACTTCTCCCTATTTCCCTCACTTTAAAAGAGCTGGAAAAAGGAAAAAGTGATAAACGTAGGGGGAATGCTCTAACTCCCTTTTAACTCTCTCTTCTCTGCCACACATAACCCTTTCCCCAGTGGCAATGAGTGGGGAGACAAGTTTAAAAAATCAGAAAACGTGGGGTTTTACTGCTTTCTATATTTTTTCTCTAACTGGAAAAAAAATATAATAATAGTACAAAGTGAAAGAGAGGAACACATTATCTCCCTCTGACACACACACACACATCTCCCCCCTTATACTTTTCAAGTGCATAAGACATCAGGAAAAATTTTAAAACTGTGAGAAATAACAAAAATTCAATACAAATTTAAGAAAATTAAATATCTTTCACTTAAAAATATCATTTTGAATTTTTAACTGAAAAAAGGAAAAATTTCAATTAAAAAAAAATAGCTAGTTAAAAATAATAGGCTCAGCCCAGTAATAAATGGTTGCAGGATCAGTTCCGTTGTTTGTCCAAATGTGATTTGAAGGATACCCCGAAGGTTAAAGTGAGGAGTACGATAAGAAAGAAATGAGGTGTTTGGGCATTTGATTTTCTTTAATGCTAAGGAAGTATATAATGTTTGTGGCTGATGTACCATACAAATATTTCTTCTGAGTCGGTATAGAAATTCAAAGGAGGAAAAAATGAAAATTGAAGGAAAACAAAACATGACACCACAGTCCTAATTATGATTGGAGGTCAAAAATATGACTATGGGATGCAAATTTTAGCCAGAGTTTTCAAAAATGACATGTACAATGCCTTTTGTGAGCAATCTGGGCTTGCACATGCACTTTGGTTGTTGCTCGTGCATCCTCATTTCTGCATACTTTGTGAAAACTGGGGCTTGAGGAACAACAATTCTGGTTTCCTCTAAGACCTTTTCATAATAAATTTTAAAAGGAGTAAAAATAGAGAAAACAGGATAGCATAGAGAAACAATTGTTTCTAAATTGAATGTTTTTCAACATTTTCCAGGAGGTGTCATCGGGTCTTCAATTTCTAATTACAGAGCTCCAGTGTGTTTGTTTTGTTAATTTGCATAAATTTAAAGGTGTTGCCCAGCATTTAATGTCTCTAGATTGTATCTTAATGACACTCTCTTCAAAAGGGAAGCAATTTCCTATTCCTGTGCAGCTGTGCTTGTTATTGTGTCTATAATTAAGCAGTTATTTTTGTTTTGAGATATCTAGGTGTCTCTACACACTGTTTGTGCTGCATTTTCTCTCTCTCTCTCTCTCTTTCCCCCTACAGTATGTTGCCAGTGTTCTCCTGCCATTTTACTAGGTCACTTAAAACACAAACCTAGAAGAATACAGCACATTGAGGACATCTTTTTACCAGTATATCAAAAACTAAAATAGTAGGAACACCACAAAAAACACCATATTCAGAAGAGGAAAGGGAATTTAACATTGTATTAGATAACTCTTATAGTCAAGGTGACCAAAATCTGTGTTAATGGAACCTTAAGATTTAAATGAATGGAGATTTGATCCATCTGTATTTAGGAAATTCATTCAGAGATAAGATTGCCTCAGGGTATGTCTACACTACGGAATAAGGTCGAATTTATAGACATCGGTTTTTTAGAAATCGGTTTTATATATTCGAGTGTGCGTGTCCCCACAGAAAATGCTCTAAGTGCATTAAGTGCATTAACTCAGCGGAGTGCTTCCATAGTACCAAGGCTAGAGTCGACTTCCGGAGTGTTGCACTGTGGGTAGCTATCCCACAGTTCCCACAGTCTCCGCTGCCCATTGGAATTCTGGGTTGAGATCCCAATGTCTGATGGGGCTAAAACATTGTCGCGGGTGGTTCTGGGTACATATCGTCAGGCCCCCCTTCCCTCCCTCCCTCCGTGAAAGCAAGGGCAGACAATCGTTTCGCGCCTTTTTTCCTGAGTTACCTGTGCAGACGCCATACCACGGCAAGCATGGAGCCCGCTCAGGTAACCGTCACTGTATGTCTCCTGGGTGCTGGCAGATGCGGTACGGTATTGCTACACAGTGCAGCAACCCATTGCCTTCTGGCAGCAGACGGTGCAGTATGACTGGTAGCCGTTCTCGTTGTGTCCAAGGTGCTCCTGGCCACGTCGGCTGGGAGCGCCTGGGCAGACATGGGCGCAGGGACTAAATTTGGAGTGACTTGACCAGGTCATTCTCTTTAGTCCTGCAGTCAGTCCTATTGAACCGTCTTATGGTGAGCAGGCAGGCGATACGGATTGCTAGCAGTCGTACTGTACCATCTTCTGCTGGGCAGGCAAGAGATGAGGATGGCTAGCAGTCGTACTGTACCATCTTCTGCCGAGCAGCCATGAGATGTGGATGGCATGCAGTCCTTCTGCACCGTCTGCTGCCAGCCAAAGATGTAAAAGATAGATGGAGTGGATCAAAACAAGAAATAGACCAGATTTGTTTTGTATTCATTTGCTACCCCCCCTCCCCCATCTAGGGGACTCATTCCTCTAGGTCACACTGCAGTCACTCACAGAGAAGGTGCAGCAAGGTAAATCTAGCCATGTATCAATCAGAGGCCAGGCTAACCTCCTTGTTCCAATAAGAACAATAACTTAGGTGCACCGTTTCTTATTGGAACCCTCCGTGAAGTCCTGCCTGAAATACTCCTTGATGTAAAGACACCCCCTTTGTTGATTTTAGCTCCCTGAAGCCAACCCTGTAAGCCGTGTCGTCAGTCGCCCCTCCCTCCGTCAGAGCAACGGCAGACAATCGTTCCGCGCCGTTTTTCTACGCGGACGCCATACCAAGGCAAGCATGGAGGCCGCTCAGCTCACTTTGGCAATTAGGAACACATTAAACACCACACACATTATTCAGCAGTATATGCAGCACCAGAACCTGGCAAAGCGATACTGGGCGAGGAGACGACGTCAGTGCGGTCACGTGAGTGATCAGGACACGGACACAGATTTCTCTGAAAGCATGGGCCCTGCCAATGCATGCATCATGGTGCTAATGGGGCAGGTTCATGCTGTGGAACGCCGATTCTGGGCTCGGGAAACAAGCACAGACTGGTGGGACCGCATAGTGTTGCAGGTCTGGGACGATTCCCGGTGGCTGCGAAACTTTCGCATGCATAAGGGCACTTTCATGGAACTTTGTGACTTGCTTTCCCCTGCCCTGAGGCGCATGAATAGCAAGATGAGAGCAGCCCTCACAGTTGAGAAGCGAGTGGCGATAGTCCTGTGGAAGCTTGCAATGCCAGACAGCTACCGGTCAGTTGGGAATCAATTTGGAGTGGGCAAATCTACTGTTGGGGCTGCTGTGATGCAAGTAGACCACGCAATCAAAGATCTGCTGATATCAAGGGTAGTGACCCTGGGAAATGTGCAGGTCATAGTGGATGGCTTTGCTGCAATGGGATTCCCTAACTGTGGTGGGGCCAAAGACGGAACCCATATCCCTATCTTGGCACCGGAGCACCAAGCCGCCGAGTACATAAACCGCAAGGGGTACTTTTCAATAGTGCTGCAAGCTCTGGTGGATCACAAGGGACGTTTCACCAACATCAATGTGGGATGGCCGGGAAAGGTACATGACGCTCGCATCTTCAGGAACTCTGGTCTGTTTCAAAAGCTGCAGGAAGGGACTTTATTCCCAGACCAGAAAATAACTGTTGGGGATGTTGAAATGCCTATATGTATCCTTGGGGACCCAGCCTACCCCTTAATGCCATGGCTCATGAAGACATACACAGGCAGCCTGGACAGTAGTCAGGAGCTGTTCAACTACAGGCTGAGCAAGTGCAGAATGGTGGTAGAATGTGCATTTGGATGTTTAAAGGCACGCTGGCGCAGTTTACTGACTTGCTTAGACCTCAGCGAAACCAATATTCCCACTGTTATTACTGCTTGCTGTGTGCTCCACAATATCTGTGAGAGTAAGGGGGAGACGTTTATGGCGGGGTGGGAGGTTGAGGCAAATCGCCTGGATGCTGGTTACGCGCAGCCAGACACCAGGGCAGTTAGAAGAGTACAGGAGGGCGCAGTATGCATCAGAGAAGCTTTGAAAACCAGTTTCATGACTGGCCAGGCTACGGTGTGAAAGTTCTGTTTGTTTCTCCTTGATGAAACCCCCCGCCCCTTGGTTCACTCTACTTCCCTGTAAGCTAACCATCCTCCCCTCCTCCCTTCAGTCACCGCTTGCAGAGGCAATAAAGTCATTGTTGCTTCACATTCATGCATTCTTTATTCATTCATCACACAAATAGGAGGATGACTACCAAGGTAGCCCAGGAGGGGTGATGGAGGAGGGAAGGAAAATGCCACACAGCACTTTAAAAGTTTACAACTTTAAAATTCATTGAATGCCAGCCTTCTTTTTTTTGGGCAATCCTCTGTGGCGGAGTGGCTGGTTGGCCGGTGGCCCCCCCACCGCGTTCTTGGGTGTCTGGGTGTGGAGGCTATGGAACTTGGGGAGGAGGGCATTTGGTTACACAGGGGCTGTAGTGGCAGTCTGTGCTCCAGCTGCCTTTGCTGCAGCTCAACCATACACTGGAGCATACTGGTTTGGTCCTCCAGCAGCCTCAGCATTGAATCCTGCCTCCTCTCATCACGCTGCCGCCACATTTGAGCTTCAGCCCTGTCTTCAGCCCGCCACTTACTCTCTTCAGCCCGCCACTTACTCTCTTCAGCCTGCCACCTCTCCTCCCGGTCATTTTGTGCTTTCCTGGATTCTGACATTATTTGCCTCCACGTATTCGTCTCTGCTCTGTCAGTGTGGGAGGACAGCATGAGCTCGGAGAACATTTCATCTCGAGTGCATTTTTTTTTCTTTCTAAGCTTCACTAGCCTCTGGGAAGGAGAAGATCCTGTGATCATTGAAACACATGCAGCTGGTGGAGAAAAAAAAAGGGACAGCGGTATTTAAAAAGACACATTTTATAAAACAGTGGCTACACTCTTTCAGGGTAAACCTTGCTGTTAACATTACATACACAGCACATGTGCTTTCGTTACAAGGTCGCATTTTGCCTCCCCGCACCGCGTGGCTACCCCCTCAACCTTCCCCCCTCCCTGTGGCTAACAGCGGGGAACATTTCTGTTTAGCCACAGGCAAACAGCCCAGCAGGAATGGACTCCTCTGAGTGTCCCCTGAAGAAAAGCACTCTATTTCAACCTGGTGACCATGAATTATATCTCACTCTCCTGAGGATAACACAGAGAGATAAAGAACGGATGTTGTTTGAACACCAGCAAACATACACTGCAATGCTTTGTTGTACAATGATTCCCGAGTATGTGTTACTGGCCTGGAGTGGTAAAGTGTCCTACCATGAAGTACACAATAAGGCTGCCCTCCCCAGAAACCTTTTGCAAAGGCTTTGGGAGTACATCCAGGAGAGCCGCGAATGCCAGGGCAAAGTAATCCTTTCACATGCTTGCTTTTAAACCATGTATAGTATTTTAAAAGGTACACTCACCGGAGGTCCCTTCTCCGCCTGCTGGGTCCAGGAGGCAGCCTTGGGTGGGTTTGGAAAGTACTGGCTCCAGGTCCAGGGTGAGAAACAGTTCCTGGCTGTCTGGAAAACTGGTTTCTCCGCTTGCTTGCTGTGAGCTATCTTCTTCATCCCCAAAACCTGCTTCCGTATTGCCTCCATCTCCATTGAAGGAGTCAAACAACACGGCTGGGGTAGTGGTGGCTGAACCCCCTAAAATGGCATGCAGCTCATCATAGAAGCGGCATGTTTGCGGCTCTGACCCGGAGCGGCCGTTCGCCTCTCTGGTTTTCTGGTAGGCTTGCCTAAGCTCCTTCAGTTTCACGCGGCACTGCTTCGGGTCCCTGTTATGGCCTCTGTCCTTCATGCCCTGGGAGATTTTGACAAAGGTTTTGGCATTTCGAAAACTGGAACGGAGTTCTGATAGCACGGATTCCTCTCCCCATACAGCGCTCTGATCCCGTACCTCCCGTTCGGTCCATGCTGGAGCTCTTTTGCGATTCTGGGACTCCATCATGGTCACCTCTGCTGATGAGCTCTGCATGGTCACCTGCAGCTTGCCACGCTGGCCAAACAGGAAATGAGATTCAAAAGTTCGCGGTTCTTTTCCTGTCTACCTGGCCAGTGCATCTGAGTTGAGAGTGCTGTCTAGAGCGGTCAAAATGGAGCACTCTGGGATAGCTCCCAGAGGCCAATACCGTCGAATTGTGTCAACAGTACCCCAAATTCGAGCTGGCAAGGCCGATTTAAGCGCTAATCCACTTGTCAGGGGTGGAGTAAGGAAATCGATTTTAAGAGCCCTTTAAGTCGAAATAAAGGGCTTCATCGTGTGGACGGGTGCAGGTTTACATCGATTTAATGCTGCTAAATTCGACTTAAAGTCCTAGTGTAGACCAGGGCTCATTGTCTGTACCAAACTTGAGCTCTGTGGGTGAATCTTCTTTACCACTTCACTATTATTTCTGTCAACTTAAGCAAGTGGGATGGGAGTGAGGGAAAGGGATTTAATTATTAAAGTGCAAGCTCAACCTTGGGATAACCAGGGCATTGCTCAGAGATATATTACCAAAGTAAAGTTTCAGTGTGCTGTGGTATCTTTAGAACCACAAGATGTGTCCATAGACTTACTCAGTTTCCCAATTCTATTTTATATAGATGGATGGCTTCCAAAGGTGTCAAAAACACCACATTATTTTATCAGAATAATTTGCCAATGTCTCCTGCCTCTCCGCCATGTGATTTCTTTGTATCATATGCCATAATGCATTCTTCCTTCCTTCTTTTATATAGCACAGTGAATCTCCTCTGAAGCAAACTTTGGGGTGCTGCACATGCAGGGTTGAACCAAGCTTGGAATCTTTGGCTTAGTTCTATGGGGCATCTTAAGAAGAGAATGATAGCTCTGGAGTTACTAGAGGATTTTGTGAATAGTAGATACAACTACTTGTTGCTTGGTTTTCTGACTTTTTTTTTTTTTTTAAATGAAGCCAGCTCTCAGGGATTAAACAACAGAGACTGGAGAGAAAAAAAAAGCTAGAAAGACATTACTGAAAAATAAGTATCTGCTGTTTCTGGCAGATTATTCTTCACACATTTTAAGAAGTGTAGTAGTTCCATTATGTAATTTCATAATTTGCTAGCGTTCCATACTTACTATTCTCTCTTCCTTTCTTCTCATAGCGCTAGCATTACACATCAATGTTTAACAAAATCGGCAGTTTCATTCTTAATAAACTCGGTGCATTTTTCATTTTTAATAATGTCTGGTTTAGAAAATATTTTTGTATACAATAACCAACTGTCTGTTCTAATCATGTATGATTTATAGGAGGGAGCTGCATTGTGCTGGGCATATGTTGGAAGCTGTTTTACAGAAGCAGAATTTTATTTCCCATATTACTCTTTCTTGTATTTTCCATTCTTTAATTCTCTATTTTATTTTATTCTATTCAAGCAAGACTCACACTGACTTCAATGTGAGTTTGACTGGATTAAGGACTTCAGGGTCCAGTTCCAAACTCAGTATTTTTCAGATCCCAAGGTTCCCAATAGTGGAAAGTATTTTTCTATAGCCACCACAATATAAGTCTAGATGGGTGATGAACAGATGAGGTGTCACTAGCCTGGAAGGGGCTGGGCCGGGGTGGGGTGGGGGCACTCCACCAGGACTCAATATATCCCCTAGTAGCCTCAGTCAGTGAGATTCCATGGCACAACAGCTGCAGGATAAAGTACTTTCCCCTCCCCCACCGCCAGAATCCCACGGAGAGGATGGTGGTGCAAACACTTTCTCCCGGGGTACATTACACACATGAAACCCAGCTGCACCATAGTGGTGCCTGGTTGTTGAACAAGCAGAGTGAATTGAGCCCAGGATCTGTTACAGGATGATGTCTTTAAATTGCTTCTCATGAGTTCTCATGGATAAACATTACTACTGCTGCTTACCAGGAGTCTATTGCTGGTCCATTGTGGAATGCAAAGGGCTTTTGAATTCTTTACTAAGAGATCCAAAATGTTATTATACATAATACTGCCAACAGACTGTGTGCGTTGGGATTTATTCTTTAGTCAAGATTCATAAATTCATATTGGTTATAACATATGAGAGTTTTTTACCTGACAGGAATACTTAGTGAAACATAGAAATGGTCTCACTATCTCCAATACACACTGGATTTCTGCAAGAACTTGTCATGATCTGCAATAGTAAGTAATTGTATCTGAATATGTATCTGGGCCATTTGCTGTAAGCCAAAAGAAAAGACTACAGAATGTAACAGTAGAAGGCCATGTTTGCACCAACATGGAAGGGGCTCTGTGGGTTTCTGGGGATTTTCTGCAGCACCGCCCTTGCTTTGTGCTAGGATTCCTGCGCAGAAATCTGATACAGATAATGTATTAGCTCTCTCTGGAACTCATTCCTGTTGCTAATAGTAGCAAACAGGAGAGAGAGCCTAGTCTGGGGTGCATTTACCCAAGCATAGGCTTGGACATACCTTTTTTTCTCCAATCTGCCCCCTCCAAGAGGATAACGATAATAAAACTTACAGTTCCCCTCCTCTCTTAATTCCTTTCCATGTCTTTTTCTAAAATTATCTAGTCTAGAGTTTTTGCTTCCCCTTTCTGAAAAATTAAAAACCCTCAGTGGGTTCTCCAAGCCATCCTTCTGATTATGAGTTACATTAAGCAAATTAGAGGATAGATTAAAATCTTGGCCGGTGGCTTTTATCAAAGAAGTAGGGATCTGAATAGGCCTTCAGTTATTGCACCTGACGCTTTGGAGCTAGGTGATATCAGACATATTCCTTATGGCTAGTTATAGCTCAAGAGGACTGCAATGGCTGAAGTAGTCATCACCTTTCTCAGAAAAGGAGAAGAAACAAACCCACCAAAAGGTATTTGCAGGAGATCACTCCCTAACACAAGATATGAATGTGATTCAAGGACTTAGGATTTTGATAAGTTAATAGTGGCCAAATAGTTGAACCTGCCTTTAGGCAGCCCTGCAAGGAAAAGGGGGCTGAAAGGCACGGAAAGCCTAAGAAGAAAAGCTGAAACACAGAATGCTGCTGCCTGTCAGCTTTTGAAAAACAGAACTGAATGGATGTTTTAAAATGTTAATAATCTCTTGTTTTCCTATGCAATAAAAATGCTCACATGATCATCTTGGACTGTTTTAATAATGTAGCTACTGCATGTGCCAATTTAATTTCTCACTTCCTATAGTTGTAAAACAGCGTTAATAACTGCTTTACCATCATGCTTAAGGTTGCATCTTGTCAGGGACATAGCACCCTAAAAAGAACCTATGTAAAACAATTTGATCCCATTTCCTAGGGAGATGAGTGAGCCTTTGAAACCAGACCATAGTGCATAGTGTCATTCTAAGAGAAATCAGACAGAGAGGACGGCTTCATTATTGTGTGACTTTTTGTGTTTTCCCTAGAGCTTCTTCAGACTATGAGCAAAAGCTAAATGAGCATTGTACTGGGACAGCTGGAAAAGAAGTCTATGAAACAGCTATAAGAACATCTGAAATAGGTAACTGACCTCTCTCTTCAAAATAAAAAATATCCCAATATCTCTACACAAAAGAATGATAGTGAATACATCAATTCTTATTGGTTGGAGGAAGATTTCCTTTCATCTCAGAAATCAAATATTCACGCAGCATTCCACTATTTCAGTAGCTTTCCAAATCTAACATGCTTTTAATTTGTACATCAAAAGCCAAATTCTGCATATAGTCACACCCAGCTGCACAATTGCACAGGTGTCCCTGAGAGCATAAGTTAACCCAAAGATACAGTACTAAAAACAGCTTTAAAACACAGGACTGGGCTTAAAAAAAAAGATTTGAAAATATTGTCAAAGAAGAAGACAAATTCTAATGCATCAAACAAATAAATGCAATCTTTGAAACAATTACATGGTGAGGTAAAGATGCCCTTGTGCCAGCTAATAACATTGTGACCCCAAAGCCCTGTGATCTTGCGGGTGGACGTTCAGAGTTTGTCAGCATGTTTTCCATCTGGCTGATGATGGCAGAATTAAATGATGCCCAACATGCTTATAACAAAGGCTGTCTTCTGATTTCACTGGCTGGCAGCCTGAGTTGTTGTTTGTCTTCTCCTGGGAAATCTTCAGAATGCAGCTGCCCTCAATGTTCTTTTCCTATTGTTCGTGCCCACTGCCACAGTTTAATAACAAGAATTCTGAGAGATAGTAATGTGACGGGACTTTTATGGAATTAAAGTCTAGGCTCATGCATTGAACCAATCCATTTGCTTAGCTATCGTACTGCTTATAGTGCAAGAAGTTTGTAAAGCACTAACATTATGAAAACAATGCAGATGCACCAGTTTTGTAAGCATAAGCGGGGGAATAATCCCACTATTGTGGGGAACTTTCCTGGCTTCTGTACTACCGCGGTGAAGTGGGCTAGCAAAAGGATCTGAGTCCTCGCTCCCACTTCCTTTACCCAGTGGCCTCCCTGCCCTTGAGGACTCCCCCTCCACCCTCCTGTCTGGCAGAGTCCTCGTAACACCAACAAGGCTGGGCCCAGATTCCTGGGGGGCTCGACCCCCAACCCTGCTGTGGTCACCTAGGACAGGGGTTAGGGTGTCCCCACTCCGGGGTACTCTCTCTGCACTGGGCACTTCTCTGACCCACTGACCATTACATACAAATTAAAGCAAATGCAAATTATTTAATCAACAATTACTTTTAAAAAGAATAAGGAAAAATGGGAAAGGTTAAAGGAAACACATCAACCTGCTCTGTGGCAGGGAACATCACAAATAGTGTCTCTGGAATGTCAGGGCAGTTCACAGTCTGTTCCTTGTAAGTCCCAGGCCTTCTTCTCAGGCCCTGGCTGTGCTGCAGGAATGCTGTGGGTTGGACACTTGCTCTGGTGGTGGCCACACGCTCTCAGGCTCTAAGTGGTAGGACCCTTCTGCCTAGTATCGCCCGCGCCCTGTCAGGGTTACGATCCAAGCCTGGCCTGCAGAGCCCCTTGGCTGAGGCGTCTCCCTGTGCTGGGCCCACTGCCCAGGGTCCCCCTGGCTCTCCCCAGCTGCTCACTGCACCCAGCTCTGGACTGCTCCAGCCCCAGCTCCACCGCTCTGTCTCTGCTGCTCTGCCTCCAGCTCCCTGGGCTGCTTCTTTGGCACCTCTGCCTCTGGTTGCTACAGCTCTGCTCCCAGGACAGGTCTGCTCTGTAGGCTGCTTCTGTGACTCTGCTCCCAGCACTGACCTTCTTCCTGTAGGCTGCTTTTCTTGCCCCTCTGGCTCTGGTTGCTGCAGTTTTGCTCCCAGGGCAAGTCTGCTCTCTCTGGGCTGTGCCTCTAGCTTTGGGGCTGCAGCTCTGCTCCAAGGACAGGGTCTGCTCTCTCTGGGCTGCTTTTCTGGTCCCTCTGGATCTGGGACAGCTCAGCTCCCCAGCTTAGCTGGGGCCCCTGCTTTCTCCTTTGCTTGGCCCCACTCTGTCTGACCCAGGCAAATCCAGCTCACGTGGAAGACGGGACCACCCTGGCCTCCTGACTCTCTGATTAGCCTGCCCGCCCTGTCATTCAGGCTGACCTGGAGCATTGGCCTCTCCCCACTGTTCCTGGGGTCCATCAGTCTCAGGGTCCTGGTTTCCCATAGACCTTCCCCTTTTAGTACCGGGAGCTAGCCGACCAAAACACCCCCACTGAATGTTAGTAAGGGGGCAACTGTCCCCTTACATAAGGTTCTAAGGCCTCCCTGCTTCTGCTGGAGTCAAAGAGGAGAATGGACACTCTTCACTTCCCATACATAACATGGCCCTCCATACCTTTCAGGATCAAGCCCAGCTTATTTATATATATAAATATAATCACAATTTATTTTATAAATAAATATGTATGTACATACATACATAAATATGTACATACACACACACACACACACACTGCCACACATCACCATAATACCCAAGCACCTTCCAACATAGCAACAACAGAGTCCCTAGTGGACTTCAACAGAGCCTTTAGTGGTGCTCTCCTTCTGCACAGATTTGTGCTATTTCTTGTCGAAGTGAAACTATAAAACCAGAAGCTGAGCACAGAGGCCTTAAATTCAAGGAGTCAAACCCAGTTCCCACACCATGCCTGAACAAAAATGCTCCTTCTGTATAAATCAGCATAGCTTCAGTGCCTGGAATAGATGAATTGCACACCAAATGGCATTCTGTCCTCCCAGCCCCACCCACTGCAATAGAAATATGTTGTTCTACTGCATTCAGAACCTTTCATGTCCACTGAAGATGGAAGCAGTGGGCTGAAGCAACAGGACTTGCCTCTGAAAGTGGGATCCATCTTAAAACTTCAACCTCTGGGACATCCATAAGCACCAGCAAATGTTAATACCCTGTGCTCACTACCAGGTGTTGGGGTGGATTTTTTGGAGGGGAGAAGGGCGTTTTGATCAGGGAAGTGTGAATGTACCACATACATTTTGGATACCAACTGGAGAACCTCAGCAATTCATGGAGTTCTGAGATGTTCTGTTTAACCACAAAATTGTTTTGGTCCATACCTGAAGCTCATCAGAATCATTTTGCCCAGCTGTGCCTTTCAGCTTGTCTGTCTTCTCCACCATGGGATTAATAAGCACATTCTGAAGCATTTCTAAAGTTTGTATCCGTCCGGGAGTGTTTCTTCTTCTCTTATTCACACATCACACCACATTTAAGACATACAGTGTTGCCAACTCTTGCCAATTATCAAGAACAATGTGACTTTGGCCACCTCTGGGGTCAGTCTCACAATAACACAAGAAGCTCCTACCCTTTTGGACTGTTGACAGGCAACTCTCCCCAGGAAATGACATTTATTAAACAAGCTTAAAATTTATTTGGCCCCAAATATCAGCCCAGCTAATATTTTCAGTAGCATCTTTGGTAGTACCACAGCTAACCTTTACTTTGTAATAAAAACTAAAGTCACAATAAGGCATTTAATGCTTTTGGAACTGAGGATGGCAGGAAAAAAAATGTAGAAAGTGGAGCCGCCATAGGAAATGCATCAACAAAGGCTACAGTGACATCAAGGTGCCTACAAGGATTAAAAGGCAAATAAACCATGCATGCACTTACAAATTATTATCCAGGCATCTTAGAAAAACTGAACAGCTTTTGCCTAAATGGACATTTTCATGAAGAAATTTGTTTTATTGGGGGGGAGGCGAGGGGTTGGGTTTCTACTCCCCTTACCCCTATGAAAACCTGTGTGTCTGTATGCACATGTACACACACACATACACAAAATTGGGGAGGGGGGGTGCATGGGACAAATATAATTTCCTATCTACCTCTACTACATATAATAAACAGGTGGTTTGGGAAGTTGCAAACACAAGGAAACCACATTAGCCTACTTACTAAGCAGATGTAGAAGCTGCTCCCTCCATTAAGTCAATTAGAGGAGAGAAACTTTTCCAAACCAGTGCAAGCCTTAGAAATACTTCACAATATGTTCAATAGACCCATAGCTAAGAAGAAAGGGACAGACTCATGGACAGAGATGGAAAAGTGGTCCTGGTAAGTTTTGCGTAAGTTTTTTTTTTTAAGGATGGCCCTTTTTTTTGAAGGGTGGCTGCTCTACAATATTGTTATAGGATAATGGACTCTTGCTTATAAACCAATGCTAAGGAAATGCTGACACCACAGGGATTCTGGGTTTTTTTTTTGTTTTCAAGGTTAAAAGCTTTTTAAAGTTATATTTTAATGTATTGGCACATAAGAAAAAATTGACAAAAGTCACTAGTATGATATAATGTTCTAAAGGCCATCAAGAAATAAAGCCCAAGAAGAGAAAATATCCATCTGAGTACTAAATAATATAGGGAAGGATTCTGATTTCAGTTACATCTGTGTAATTGGACTAAAAGGCCTGATCCAGAGTATACTGAAGTTAACGGAAAAACTCCCATTAGCTTTAATAGTATCACATCTCCTCCTCATTGAGAATAATGGTCTGCTCAATTCAAAGCTGTATGCACAAGAATTTGCACACAAACATCATTTTAAATGCAAGTTATACCCGATTTATACCAGTGTAACTGAGACATAAATCTGGGCTATAAATGGTGAAGTTCTTCCTTCAGATACACCAATGCAATTCCATTGACTTCAAACATAAATAAGAAGAAAATTAATGCACTTCAACCTGTAATTTTTTCAGAAATATTATACAAAGATCTTTTGCCGAAATTTAACAAACAAAAACTAACTACAAAACCAGCAGTTAATATGTTTTAAATTTCTGAAGCAATCTGGAAAATTATGAATCATCCTTCCTTGATAGAAACAGACTTTTGTTTTAATTAACTTACTTTTATAACATTCGCTTTCCCTGACACTGACTTAGGAGACTGTCAAGATTCCTTCCCCACTCTGAACTCTAGGGTACAGATGTGGGGACCTGCATGAAAACCTCCTAAGCTTACTTTTACCAGCTTAGGTTAAAACTTCCCCAAGGTACAAAATTATTTTACTCTTGGATTTCCACTGGCCACCACCAAACTTTATATGGGTTTACTGGAAAAACGTAGTTTGGACACGTCTTCCCCCAAAAAATCCTCCCAACCCTTGCATCCCACTTCCTGGGGAAGGTTTGGTAAAAATCCTCATCAATTTGCCAAGGTGACCACAGACCCAAACCCTTGGATCTTAGAACAATGAAAAAGCATTCAGTTTTCTTACAAGAAGACTTTTAATAGAAGTAAAGGAATCACCTCTGTAAAATCAGGATGGTAGATACCTTACAGGGTCATTAGATTCAAAACATAGAGAATCCCTCTAGGCAAAACCTTAAGTTACAAAAAAGACACACAGACAGGAATAGTCATTCTATTCAGCACAGCTCTTTTCTCAGCCATTTAAGGAAATCATAATCTAACACATACCTAGCTAGATTACTTACTAAAAGTTCTAAGATTCCATTCCTGTTCTGTCCCCGGCAAAAGCAGCATACAGACAGACACAGACCCTTTGTTTTTCTCCCTCCTCCCAGCTTTTGAAAAGTACCTTGTCTCCTCATTGGTCATTTTGGTCAGCTGCCAGCGAGGTTACCGTTAGCTTCTTAACCCTTTACAGGTGAGAGGATTTTTCCTCTGGCCAGGAGGGATTTTAAAGGGGTTTACCCTTCCCTTTATATTTATGACACACTGATATATTTTTTAAAAAGACAAACAAAAAATCAGAAATAAAAAAGCAACTTGGCAACGAGCATTTCACTGACAACCAAAAAAGGAAGAGGCTTTGTCCTGAATTCACCTTGCTGTGCAGATTTCTGTTATGATGTGTAAGTGCGATTTCCTTATGTTCACAGACTCTGCAATACCCAGTCACAAAGAGTGAGTTAAGGACAGTGTCTTGTCCTTAGCTCTGAATCTTTTTTTCTTGAGGACTGAAGGCAGAAACTGTTAAATATTGTCTGCTGTGGTTCAGTTAACGGGGCATGTTTATGCCTTCATACTTCAGGTTATCTGATCATCAACTGGAAATCTCTAATTGTAGGAGTTTGTAATTTAATTTGATTACAAAAATTCCATCGTGGGTGAAACTTTACACTCAAGACCTTATCCTAATTTTTTGTGAATGTTGTATGTTAGAAGAAAGAGCAGGTTGACCCAGAGGTGGATTTGAGTATGGTCTTCTTTACTGCGATACTTGTTCCCCTTGACCCAATTGTCGAGGGAAGCACTAGATTAGTTACAGCACGCTCTTTTTATTTAAGTTAGTATGTAAACGCCTACATCCGCTACAACACCCCCAAACCCGTTATTAAGTAATAGACACTCCCATACTATGGTTATACCCACCCCTATTGGCTGATTACAGCATTGCACGTATTATACAGACATCTTTACCTTGAAAATACATTTCTTTGCAATGATTGTTGCTACAAGTTCCCTTAATCAGCTGTTCTAAGGGGAGGGAGGAAGGGGCCATGACCCAGGACTTGTTTATGTCGCTGGCAAAGGAAGGGAGGGGGAGATAACATTTCTTTACTTAAAGGGTACAACCATATTCTTTATGCAGCTGCAACGTTTATTTATCCCCAACAAGCTGAAGGGGAGGGCGAGGGATGACACTTATCTGTTAAGTGAAGAAATGGTGCCTGCCTGTGCCTCTACTCCCTAATACCTGCACACCAGCAGTTTCCCAGGTCTCTACTTAACCCTTACATACCCCAATATTGTATCCAGTTTTCAGTTTTGAAAGTCTATCCAAACACAAGAGTTTAGCAAAAACATTCATCATTCATATTGGAAATTAAGGGAAAACATTAAAATTAATATGGAAAACAATGTAAACAAGGACTTAGGATACCTCAAAATTACTGTATGGCTGCCTTTATAATCCTCCTTTCCAGCAGCCCCAAAGGAAAAAAAATTCCTTTTCAAATCTGTGCTCCTTGTAAAAAAAATCAAAATCCTAAAAAAACAAAAAAACAAAAAAACCCTACCACTTTTGTCTCCAGGCAAATGGGTATAGAACACCCCCCTATTTACTTTTAGGGGAAAAAAACCTCAGGTTTGTGAAGACTGTGAATTTCCCTGCAGGAGGTTAACTACTCTGCCTCCAGGCAAAGAAAACCTGCAATTCACAAAGATAATCCCCTTTTGTCTCTGCTCTGGCCCCAAAGCAGAGAAAAAACTAGCTGCTTTCAGTTGGACCTCCTTTCCAGCAGCCCCAAAGGAAAAAAAAATTCCTTTTTAAAATCTGTATTTCTGGCTCAAAAAAATCTCAAATTGATCTCAAAATGATTTCAGGTTAATCCCACCACTCTGCCACTATGTCAAGGTTCCTTCCCCACTCTGAACTCTAGGGTACAGATGTGGGGACCTGCATGAAAACCTCCTAAGCTTACTTTTACCAGCTTAGGTTAAAACTTCCCCAAGGTACAAAATTATTTTACTCTTGGATTTCCACTGCCACCACCAAACTTTATATGGGTTTACTAGGAAAACATAGTTTGGACACGTCTTTCCCCCCAAAATCCTCCCAACCCTTGCACCCCACTTTCTGGGGAAGGTTTGGTAAAAATCCTCACCAATTTGCCAAGGTGACCACAGACCCAAACCCTTGGATCTTAGAACAATGAAAAAAGCATTCAGTTCTTGAAAAGAAACATTTTAATGGAAGAAACAGTAAAAAGAATCACCTCTGTAAAATCAGGATGGTAGATACCTTACAGGGTAATTAGATTCAAACCATAGAGAATCCCTCTAGGAAAAACCTTAAGTTACCAAAAGACACACAGACAGGAATATTCATTCTATTCAGCACAATTTAATTTCTCAGCCATTTAAAGAAATCATAATCTAACGCATATCTAGCTAGATTACTTACTAAGTTCTAAGACTCCATACCTGTTCTGTCCCCAGCAAAAGCATCACACAGACAGACCCTTTGTTTTTCCCTCCCCCCAGCTTTTGAAAGTATCTTGTCTCCTCATTGGTCATTTTGGTCAGGTGCCAGCGAGGTTATCCTAGCTTCTTATCCCTTTACAGGTGAGAGGATTTTTCCTCTGGCCAGGAGGGATTTTAAAGGGGTTTACCTTTCCCTTTATATTTATGACAGAGGCAATGAATGTCCTTGTGGATATTCCAGGCTTAACCACTAATGCATTTGAAGAGAGTTGAGGGGTCTATTCTTTGTTAGAATCTGAAAAACTTTATTGAAATTTCTTTGGGACTTATGTTTATGATCTAACATTGTTCCCTAAATGGTCAAAAGGACCCAGAGATTTTTTAAAAAAAACACCTTCATGTTGCATTCAGTTAGGCTTAGTAACTCTGAACTTTTAGATATGTTTTCAAGGACTTCAAGCTTCTTGTGAAATACGACAATAAGCCACATTCTGCCCTCACTTCTGGTGGTGTAAATCCAGAGGAGCACCATCCAACTCAAGAATCCCCTAGGATTTATACAGGTGTAACTGACCACATTTTTAGTGCATACAACTTCAGAAAAATGAAGAGGGATCAGCTTATGTTTCTTTTCTTTTTCAAATGTATCCATATGGTTTT
This sequence comes from Eretmochelys imbricata, assembly GCF_965152235.1. Taxonomy (NCBI): domain Eukaryota; kingdom Metazoa; phylum Chordata; order Testudines; family Cheloniidae; genus Eretmochelys; species Eretmochelys imbricata. Next base: position 67,786,883 of record NC_135579.1, on the reverse strand, counting down.
TAAAATCCATTTGAAGGTCTAACACATTCATTTTAGGACCTCGTTCTGAAGAGTGTTGAGCATTCACAGTTCTCAGGGGTATCGCCAGTGCTCAACAGCAACAAGCAGCAGAGTGCACAGAGCCTGAGAAATGCAGGCTTCCTCACCGTGTATAAGGGATCTCCACAAGGAAGACAGCACCAACCTACGGCAGAGATATAGGGGCAGTAGTCCTGGATGGCAGCAGCCCTCTGATCTTGTCCTATTACAAGGACTTAATTTTAATGGTACCAAATGTATTATTGGACTAAGCCATCCAATTTGTTTGAAGGCAGCCAGTACAGTAGCGCAACAGGTGCTTATATGGGGGCCCTTGCATAAGAAGTTTCACTGAATTTAATATAACTTCTCATATGCTAAAGGGCTGTATTAAGGGCTCTATCATCAGTGCACTCAAATTAGTTAAGGGAAGAACCCCATTGTGTTTCAGCCATACAATAGAATAAGCCCTTAGAGTAAGCCACACTGTTTTAAATGTGCAGTATATTTTAACGTTTTTAAAAACTGTCATTTTTTTGTAATGAAAAGTGTGCTGCTACCATGCAATTCTACAACATAATGCAGATTCCTTTTTGTATTCTATAATAGAGATAATCCAGTTGTATTGTAATGTTTTGACACTCTGGGTATAACCTGTAGGAGGCAGCTAAAGCTAAGAAAACAAATGAGCCAAAGACAAACTTAAGCCCTAAACTTGAAATCTTATACCTGTATAACTTCAGGCACATGAAGGTCAAACTATTTCAATGGGACTGGCATGAGCTTAAAGTTCAGAACATGCATAAGTATTCAGGGATATGCTCAGCATCGAAGAAGAACTGCATCACATCTGACAATAAGCATTTATCCAAATACTAACTGCAGTGTATATCCAGACAAACAGAATTTGGTTTGCAATAACATTACATATATCACACCATAGAGGAGGGCACTGTATTGCACCTTTTATTTTTTGTATTTCAATAAAGTTACAAAAGTTTCACATACACAAAACAAATTACACTCGGTTTTATAAACTGACAGATTGCAAAAACTGATCTTTTCAATTAGAGAGAGAGAGAGATACTTAATGCTCTCAACTCCCATTAAAGTCAATGCAAAGAACCAACTGTTTCCATGAAAAAAGCCAAATTATATTTAATGCATATGAAAGACATAACATATCCTTTAATGGAAATAGCACAAGGAAAGTATGTTATGTAAGGCACTGGTAACAAAATGTGCCAGTCTTTATTGTAATCAGAATACCGATACCACTAATTGTACCAGAATTCCATCAAGGACAGGTAAAATAAAATGGGTAATGATTCCATATAATAATCAGTGCTATGTAAGTATTAAGGAATAAAATGAAAGGCTGAGAACAGCTATTTTGTCTAGCTAAAAGCTTTATAATGAGAATAATAGAAAGAACACAAATTAATAGCTTTCTACTGCAGAGTAGTAAAGGAGAATCCATCACAATTCTAAATCAGCCTCTGGCAGGGCCTCTCCTTCACATGTATTTGATGTTTGCACTCTTTCCATGGTGATGCAATTTACATTTATCTCATGTTTATTCAGACATTTGAGATAAGATGACACAGACAGGTCTCTTCACTACGATCAAGTAAGTTGATATGCCCCTCCCACCACACAGACACAAACCATATACCATACAAAGATGAACTTAAAAAACAAATTGTGTAAATAAATGCTCTGTTTTAAAAAACAAAATCAAAGACTATTCCAATTTTGTTTTGGAATGTTTACACTTTAAGGGACAGATTTTCAGAAGAATTCAGGGACAGATTTTCAAATGCTCAGTACTCAGAATTTGGGCTAGATTTTCATAACAGATCAGCACACAATTGCTCCCATTGTCATACTTATGGACAGATTTTCAAAAGAGCTCACTTATCTTGGTCCATAAATGGGAACTGAACTCTTTAAAAAATCTGGTCCTAAAAGGATCATATTCTGAGTTGAAAATTCATTATAGAAATAATGAAATATTCATATTGGATAAAATAAGATTTGCAAGTTATCACAAGTTCTTCCTCCCTCAATTTTTGTTGAAATCTCATTTCAATAGAAGTTGTCCAGTGAGTTTTACTCAATCTTCACTTGGGAAAATGTGACAGTATATTGCCCTACTTATCAATTTTTTCCCCTTTCATATGATTTATAATAGGACATCCACATGCAAAACAAGGGAGAATTGCCCCATCATTTGGGTTCAATAGGCGTTATGCTAAAGGCTTGAGCGCGCACTAAGTTAAGTCTGTGCTAAAAGCCAGCTGACTAGTGGGCACAAGATCAGATCCTAAATACATAAGGATGTCCATTCTGGGTCAGTCCAATGGTCCATCTAGCTCAGTATACTGTCTTCCAACATTGGCCAATGCCAGGTGCTTCAGAAGGAAAGAACAGAACAGTGAAGATTATCATGTGATCCATCCCCTATCATTCAGTCCAAACTTTGGGCAGTCAGAGGTTTAGGGAAACTCAAAGCATGGCATTAAATCCCTGATCTTCTTGGCTAATAGCCACTGATGGACCTATCATCCATGAACTTATCTAATTCTTTTTGAACCCAGTTATGGGTTTGGCCTTCACATCTCCTGGGAATGAGTTCCACATGTTGACTCTGTGTTGTGTGAACTAGTACTTCTTATGTTAGTTTTAAACCTGATGCATATTAATTTCATTGGAAATGTCCTGGTTCTTGTGTTATGTGAAGGGGTAAAGACCACTTCCTCATTCACTTGCTCCACACCATTCATGCTTTTATAGACCTCTATCATAACCCCCCTCACTTGTTTCTTTTCTAAAATGAACAATCCCAGACTTTTTAGTCTCTCCTCATCTGAAAACTGTTCCATAGCCCTAATCGTTTTTTTGTTGCCCTTCTCTGTACTTCTTCCAATACTAATATATCTTTTTGAGATGAGGTGACCAGAACTGCATGCAGTAGTCAAGGTGTGAGTGTACCATGGATTTATATAGTGGCATTATAATATGTACTGTATTATCTATCCCTTTCCTAATGGTTCCTAACATTCTGTTAGCTTTTTTGACTGCTGCTGTATATTGAGTGGATTTTTCAGAGAACCATGATGCCAATCTCTCTTTCTTGAGTTCTAAAAGCTAATTTAGACCCATCATTTTGTATGTGTAGTTGGGATTATGTTTTCCAGTGTGCACTACTTTGCATTTATCAACATGAAATTCATCTGCCATTTTCTTGCCCAGTCACTCAGTTTTGTGAAAATTAATCTCTGGTGTAACTCCATTTCATAATGTGCACAGCACATCTAAATGCAATTCAGTGTGGAACAACCCACCAGAAATGAATGATATGAATCAATGAGTTTTGCGTTCCTATCAGGATCTTAGTGTAAGTAAAGGAAAGCCCCAGATCCTACAAATACTTATGGCTGGTAGTTAAATTTGAACACATGAATAATCCAACCCACATACTTAAAGTTAAAGTTTACTCCTGCTCCCTGTGAGGTCAATGCCCACATTCCCCATTTGTTTCAGTATAAGAAAGATCTGGAGGATGTAACTGTGATGAAAAATTTAGAAGGTGGGGTCAGCTTCCACGTTCCAAGAGAAGAAGCTCTTATTTGGGGATAAAAATTCTTGGACAGTATAGAGACAAATGGCTCATCTGCTTACTCAGATACCAATTCAGAAGAGAACAATATTTAATTCTTTTTCAGAATTTTCCCATTTTGGTGTTCATCTCCAGATTGCTAGTCTCTCTGCCACTGTATGGAGTCTGCTTCCAACATCACGTTTCACTGTCTGATTAATTAAAAGAGCATTCAATGCAAAATAATTTAGAGAAAAAAGTGCTGGGCACTTTGCTTACTGTTTTGATTCGTGCTTTAAATAGTGTATTCATTTTGGCATTTTACTTGCACAGCTCAAACAATGATTAGCTCTAAAAAAACTATTTGGAAAATCTTTGTCGAGAATCCAGTCTTGCAACTCTATCTCCTCTGGATATCCAACCACCATCTCTCCTCAAAGCTGAACTTCTAGTCTTCTCTACCAACCACTTTGTTTTCTCCACAGTCAACAACTCCATGATCTTTCCCATCTCCCAGACCCACAATTTCAATGTCATTTTGACTCCTCCCACCTCCAACCCATGGCATCTTTAGAAGATCTCTGAAATCTATCCTGACTGCCCTTTTGGTGAAATTCAGCCTTGTGCTTTGGCACACAAGGCCTATGCACCACTTACACCTTTAAAATAAGGTGTGTGATTTAAGAAGTGCGTCAGATTTGCCAGCCCTTTGCACGCAGGCGAATGTCACCCCTTCATTTGTCTTTGATCTTAACAACAAGTAGCTTCCTTGCATCTCATCTTGTATCCATCCAGTCTGTTCTAAGTGCTGCTGTTAAAATTATCCGTCTTTCCCACTAGCCAGACCCTGTCAGATATTCCCTGTTCAAATCCCTTCACCCCCTACTTCAAGTTCAACTGCTTCTTTTCAATTTCAGGAGCCAGGACAACTCCACTTGTGTCTAGATCTTTGCTCCCAGTCTTGTGTTGTGTCTTCCATGCTGCTCCTTATGCTTAGTTCTGTCTTCTCTTGTTGGGCACCACATGAGGGCCATCTCTACTTTCAAATCTCCCATAGAACACGTTTCTTCCTTGTAGTCTTTTAACAGTTAACTCTTTGAGCTTACCTTAATAAACTAGCTTATTTTATGGCTCACAGATGCATTGTCTCTCAGAGATTCCGCTCTGTTTCTGACTTGAACAATTTGATTTATAGAAAGGGAATTTTGTCACTAATCAAGAGAGGCAGATAATTAAACTCAAAGGGATCCTATTTTTAAAAAACCCCAATGCAAAGGAACTTAGTTTAAATATTAATTTTCTAACATACTACTGATACTTTACAAAGTCAGTTTTGCTTATGGTTACTAAGTTACTAAGGGACAGTGGCTCTTTGTATTGTATATACTGTCCTTTCATTAAAAGAGCTATTTGCAATTGCAGTCCAGAGTGAAACTCCAATCCATATCCTGTACATAATTTTATACTGTTTCGCTTTGCTCTCCTATATATCTGAATTCAATTAGCCACCACCTATTTTCATTTAATTTCTCAGCATTGTGTGCAAGACACTGCTGCTGCTGCTTCCTCAGAACTGCCATTTGTTCAGGTGAAACCCACTCACACCATCCCGTGTGGAAAGAAGATAAAAGGGAAAAAGAAAAAAAAAAGCAATTAAAAGCACAGTTTACCACAGCTGTGTGTCAAACTCCCCATCTGCTAATACAACTGTTTTTCTCTCCAGCACAAACCTGTGGCATCACAGAGGCTCTCACTGGCTGTTCCCCGGAGTGAACATGGCAGGAGAAAGAGAATCCACAGGCAGCACCCACCATGATTCTCTTACACAAAGCAGGGATGACAGCTGTACCATGACTATGCTTTCATTTAATTATCAGGTGTCAATTAACACCCTGCCAGTATATCTGTTTGTTCAGCTTTGCTCCATTTCCCAGTCTGATGAAGAGCGCAAGAGTCTCAAAAGCTTTGCCCATTTTAGCTGCAGTTCATCCAATAAGATGATTGTGTATGTGAAAAGATGTTTTGTCTTTGTTCTTTGTCTACTGAGCTAAATCACTTCTATGTCCCATATAAACAGAGTATCTAAAATTCCCCCAATACGTCTGTCAATTAAATTAAAAGTGATCTTTTTATGTCATGGGAAGAATGGAAGGGGTCCTGGTGTTAAATCCAATCTCCAAAACAAAACTCTGTTCACTTATACTGGCCTCCTATTCCTCTGCACTTTACCCCCCTTATTACCTTCATCCTAAGCTGCCTACTTTCTGATTCCTCAGTGTTTTTATGTTTTTATGCTAGAGTGCCTGGGGGCAAATAGTCAGCTCCAGATATTGAAGGGAATTTCATACTTAAGTAAAATTATCACATATCAGTAGATTTCTACCTTAGAAAAAGAATCTTTATAGATCTTAAGTTGAAATCTTTAAAGTATTAACAAATGTTTTATCTAAGGATCAAACATCTTTTGAAGAATTGCGGATAAAGCACAGCAGCCTCTCTGCTGGCTTCAGCCTGCAGAATTCTCTCTCTAGTTAATGTGTCATTTTTTTCTACATAGGGTGAAAGCTTGAATCCATACTCTCCCCCTGCTCCCCTTCCAGGTACTCAAGGCCCAAAATGCGGCAGTTACAATAGGTTTCTACTCCGCAGAGGCAGGTGGACCACAGAAAGGCTGCAACACCTGGTGAATTTTAGAGCCAAGCCCCACACCACTTTACAGAAGCATAGGGGAAGTGTCATGGGCAAACTAAAGGGAGCAGGGTTTGGCAGGAAAATCCACACAATGCCACTAGCCAAATACTGTATGCAAGCAGATTGCATCCACTAGTCCCCATATAACATCTAGTAGCAAGTGTATACTAGGTGAATGCTGGCTACTCCAGGTTAGGGATGATGATTGCATTCTACTTGTTTTATGAGCACATTCCCATTGATTTCAATGGGATTTTTGTGCCTAATCTGTTTAGGCCATTTGAAAATCGCACTATGCACCTATCTGCATCCTACACATCTCTGAAAATTTGCCACTGTGTGACTTCGAAATGACTTTCCCAAGTTCACTCAGGTTACTCTGTGCATTGGATACTTCCTAAATCAAACAGAAATAGTGTGATCAGGATAAGAAACAGACAGATTCATCATACTAAAGAATCCATGAGGAGACTTGGTATATAGGATTTTTTTTTGTGAGCCTCCTTGAGTAGCATCCAAACAGAAATCTTGTTTTTGCACTTCCCCCTTTTTCTTAGTTTAATAATTCTGCCTGCCACAAGCCTCGGCTAAGTTCACTTAAAAGTTTATTGGATGTGGATAATAAAATATTATGACAACAAAGTGTCAGTGGAATTTTTTACCCATCACAAATATATTACTTGTCTGGATCTGTTTTCAGATTTTAAATTTCCTGTATAAAGTTGAGAGTAGCTGTGTTTATATTTAAATAACTCAGCTACATGGCTACATTCAGTACTGAAATTGATTATGAAGTGCAACAAGCCTACAGAGAACTGTTCTTTCATAGTGACTGAAAGTGCATTGCATGTGCTATTTCTCTAATCTTTCATAACTCTCATTCACTCAGGGCTACTTGTAGTGCTTCACCAACAGCCAAGAGGATAGATGGTTGCTCCATTGAGGTAACCGCTCACTCAAATACCAAGACGTATTTTACGCTGCTTGGGAGAGAATGCACAAACAGGGTTGACAATACCAGTCTTTTTGAAACCTGTGTGGCAGAGTGTCCAGAAACATCCAGCTGCCTGCTACTGGGTTTGGGGGCCTTAGATTCAAAATTGCTTGCAAAATGAACATCTCAGACAAAAGGCCACAACTTCAAGACCAACTTTCTGGCATGTTTTTATGCAGGATTTAGTTTGCAAAGCTCCTTATGAGAGGTTCGTGCCATTTAAAGAAAGGTAATATTCATGTTTCTTCTTGCAACTCAGCTTTTCATGGTAACGAGCAAAGTGAATAATACAGTTCCCCATGGAGATGTCTAAGAGTAAGGGTATGTCTACACTGCAATTAGACACCTGTGGCTGACCCTTGCCCGCTGACTTGGACTAGGGGCTCAAGCTGTGGGGCTATTTCATTGCAGTGTAGATTTCTGGGCCAGGGCTGCAACCTGAGCTCTGGGACCCCACCACCTCACAAGGTCCTGGAGCCCAGGCTGCAGCCCGAGCCCAGAAACCTACACAGCAATAAACTAGCTGCACAGCCTGAGCCCTATGAGCCCACGTCAGTTGGCACGGGCCAGCCATGGGTGTCAAATGGCAGAGTAAACATACTCCAAGGGTGAGTTAGGTGGTCACAGGGGAAAAGTGGCACTTGTTTTAAGGTTGTGTAATTCATTCAAAGAAGCAGGAACAGGAGGTCACCATTTGCAGCTATTATCATCATAGAAATTAAAATGAAAGGACCATTAGCATAATGCTTTTCATGTTCTGTGATTACAAGAAATGGCATCAGAGAGACTGTCATAAAGTATTACAGTGGCACAATACAGGGCAGGGAATAATCACAAAGGCCAAGAGAGAGCAGGATGTTTTTTCTCTATTGGGAGACATTACACTCATGTGTGACATGAAATTAAATTTCTTATTCCCCAAGTTACATTTTCTCATTCAAAAAAAATGTAAAACAATAGGTTTTAATTATATTTCACATTTAAATTCTGCATTGTAAAAATAGATGAAGTTATTTAGCTAGTGAGAAGAGTCAATTATCCCCGGTAAAGAACTAGAAGATTCTGTGAATAGAGAATGTATATTATTCTGTGATGGCAACGGACTTGCCATTCTCACTTCAGGTTTCACAGTATGAAAGTGATAAGTCCATGGATAAAGCACAGCACATTTTCCACATAAATTACTTAGGGATAGCAGAGCCACAGTTCCACGGAGCACTGTACATGTGTGATCATTTCAGATTTTACTAGGCTGTATTGGTTTATATGTTCCAGCAGAGATTACTGAAATACACATCTTTGGTGTACTGTATAATGAATATTTTCCTTTAATGCATTTATTATTTTTAATCATAGATAGTGTTTTGTAGCATTTTTCTCCTTGATAAACTGCACTGAAGAATTAGTGAAGATCAGATTTACCCATTTAACTGTTCCCTAACCAGTATGGGCCAAAATATTAAAGCCTGAGAAAAAGGTTTGGAACAGATGATCTCTCTGGAGGTTGGTTATGATTACATCAAATTGTAATAGTTTGGGTTGAAATTCTCCATGCTGTTTTTCCAGAAATAGTCAGCATGAGGCAGACAGTCAGCCTTTACTGCGAATGAAATTGGGGATGGGGGACGTTTTGTCCATGTTAAAAAAAAAATTCTGGTAACCTTTATGCTGAAAAGCCTTAGCACCTACATGCTTTGGAGAAGGGAGTTGGAAGTGCGTATGACTGTGTGTGTGCACATGCGAATGTGCACACGCACATGTCACTGTGTTGTCAGGATAGAGCCTTTTGCCATTCCTATGAAGACTTGCCCAAATTTGGCTAAGTCATAGGCCTAAGTAAAAAAATTTCAGTTCTCACATGCTCAGAAGAGGTTTGTTAAGAATTTGGCAGCTAAATTCTCCAAAGAGTCTGTCTGCACTGAGCATCCTCTAACCCAGAGTTGCAAAGGCTGAGCAGGACTTTCACTGAAATTGCTTCTCCTTGCAGCCGGAGCAGTTGTGGCACCAAACACAGGAACAGAGAGCAGAGAGACTGTCTATCCTGTGCCCACAATCCTACACATCACCAATACCCAGGCAGGGAAAGAGGAGGCAGATTAACCAGGATGCAGACGGATGACTGGGCTGCAGGAACCAGAGGATGGGGGTCAGCAGAAGAGAAAACAACAGGAGCAAGTTTACTACCATTGTAATGAGTTTTTTCCCCCAGTTTTTCTATTTCACCTAGTGTTTGCTGTCTTGATACTCACCTTATGTCATTTTGGATCTCTTCCAGTTAAACTCAAGTTGAGCCTCAGGGTCAGCAAGCTACCAGAAGACAGGACTTCGTCTGAGACTGCGTAAGTTTCAGGGTTTGTTTGTTTCTTCCCTTAACTCTAGCAAGCACCATTCTCTCTCTCAAAATGAAAGAATAACTCTAATATCACTGTGATAGAAATCTGGGAACTCAACACAACCTCAATTTGAATCCCCAGCTGGGACTAGAATGGAGTTTGAATCTCAAAGTGAGGGCAAATCTGAATTTGTATCCTCAGTTTATGCTGAAACTTGCTGCAGACAGTCAAAAATCAATGCACTAAAGCTAAAAGATTCAGTATGCTGAGTCCCCAAACCAGCTTGTTCCTGATTATTTTACTTATTTATTTTATTTGGTGCGCTCTGAGCGGTGCTTTTCAATCACTAACACACTGGTGTCACAGAAGGCTATATATCCTGACAAACAACCCTGAGGATCCTCATTAACCCATGGAATTCATCTTAGATCTTGTGCATTATGCAAGTTAAAAGTATAATTTGTTCTTTTTTATACAGCACTATTGATTTACACAACATCAAGGTAGTCTCAACAACATAATTAGATTGCTTAATTAGCAAAAAGTTGGTTTGTGGAGTTTTCTTATATAAAAAGCCATACACATTTCTCGGTAAAAATCAGATATGGTTGCTCCTGGTGGTCTGATATGCTGCTAATAGAACTGACCAGTGCACAAATCTCCTGAAGTAAAATTATAAGGAAGAACGTAGTAATTATTGCCCTAGAGTTGTGGATGGACCACAGCAGGTGGTTCTATAAGCAAAATACTTATTTTTGATATTCTGAAAATGGGTTTGTTCACTGGGGACTAAAGTTTTAATGATTATTAGCTGTTAAGTACCAAATTGTAACCTTAATAATAATTCTGAGTGAAAGTGCTTTGCCCATGGGAACTATAGAAAGGCTGGCTCCCTGATACACCACAGACACCTACAACAATCTACAAAGCTAAAGTAGGAGACACAGCCCATTGCTGTACTCTTCAAGGTGATTTTGTGGCTCAGTAAATCTCTTCTGTGCAATAGTATATTGCCCTGGCTTATCCCTAGACTTTCCATAATTTCTTCATGTAGTAGGAGACCAAGCTGATGGATATATCAGATCAGTGATTCAGGAGTACAGGACACAAACCCCAAGTTCATTCTTGTAACATGATACAAAAACTGTGCAGCAAGCAAAAAACGAGTGTGAAAAGAGGAGAACCCACCCATAGAAAAATCCCTTTTTGCTTCCCTTATCAGCCACTTTTATTGTATTTTTCACATTAACATAATAATAAACAAACATTAGCATTAGTCTAATATCATAGACCCAAAATATACTTATATATAGAAATGACAACATCAAAGTAGTTCCACCCCTCATCCCCCCCCCCCCAGCTATTTATTATATCCCTTTCAAGCTTTATGTGGTACTTGCTAACTTTTGACTGGAGACTATATTTGAGCACTGCCAAGGGAAGCACTTATGCCACACCCGAAGACCTGGCACTTCTTTCTGCAAGAAGCATCACTCAATCACATGCCAAAATGCCATAATTTATTGTAACATTTGGAAATTAGACTTTTTAAATACTTTTTACTCCTTATGTTTAGAGGGGTAGATGTTCAGTGGATATGAATTTGTGTAACTCCACTGAAGTCATGTATACCACCTGTAAGTTCTGTGCACAATAATAATAATTTTGTTTTTATAGTGCCACTCCTCTGCAGACATTTTCCTGGGGTTCTTGTCACATTGGTACATAATGATCAAGATGGAACATAGTTAAATGCCATAGAATACAATAAGACATTAAAATAACACGCAGCCTCAAATGTAGGATACATTTAATTTATCTCTACTTCTGCCATTCCCTTAATCCATCGCAAGCTCTCCTTCTCTTCTTTCCTCTCAATCATTTCCTCCACCCCCCCTTTTGCTTAATCAGTTTCTTCCAAATTCCCATATCTGTTTCTTCCACCAGTCAGGCTCCCCCTTCCCCTTACACCCCCATTTTGTGACATTTAGTCCATTTCCATTACCCACTTTGTTCTCCAGAGGGAAATCCTCAGGGACTGACTAATGGTAGCTGTATTATCAATTCTTCTTTGAAAGCACCCCATAGCAAGAAGGCCTACTGCTCTAAAAACCCCAATGAACACAGACAGACCATGCTTTCTGTATGCCTCTCCATCTCAACATGGGCATCCTGAATAGCTCCAGGACTAAGCCTACACACTGGAAAATCACAAGCTTTTGGGAGCTCCAGAAAGGTTATGGTGTAGCTCCTAGATCGTAAGAGCATATAGACATCTCTTTCTCTGATTTTTGATTGCTGTCACTAAATAACATGCTATTTATCTGATGTGTCAAAGGGAATTTAAAAACTCGTTTCTTTCATGGTAAGGTTCTCCACAAAAGTTGAGATACAAGGAGGACTGCTTGGTTTCTGTGAAGAGGCAAACAAAAATGACATGCAATTTCGGTGACAATTCAGTCCAAATTGAAAGAAGAAATCTTTAAAAATGCAACCATTGCAAATCAATTAGTTAAATACCCAAAGCATCATTCGGTCTACTGCATTTTGTAAGCTGCTTGGGTCATCTTGTGCAAATGGCTACTGTATTTGTCATGTATTTCAGCATATGGACCAATGTATATTCAAGGCTCCGACTAGGATGCTGAGAGTTCAACAATCAAATATTTAAAGATGCAAGGAGTGTTCAGGCATTGAAAGAACATGCTTTGTTTCTATAGAACAAGAATGCAGTAGGCTCATTTGTCTTATTCCAGTCTAATGCCTGAAAGAAGTGATAGCCATCAACCAATTTCTGGAAAACTGGAAGACTGTAAAGTCCTACTTTCTATCACTAGATGAAGAAGAAACACATCCTCTGACCTGGAAATCAATCTCTGACCAGAAATATGGGCTTACTGATGACAACTGCCTCTGTCTTCCTGAGTATGTAGAGTTTCTCGTACACGGTTACATGAGCCTAGTAACCATATCAATCAAAGTGCTTGAAAAGGAAAATGCCATCTGCGCTATTGAAGTGTGTGATGAGATGCAGAGGTTAAGAATGAGTTTGAAGTCTCATCTGAAAGATAAGATTTTTTGTTTTTCAGGTTAACCAAAAGCTAATGCCAGACATTTTGAAATCTTGCATGGCTGTAGTAGCAACTCGTGTGCCCCATTTAAAGGCAGAAATTGGAGTTGGGCACATGTGGGATTTATAAAATTTGGTGTTGATCATAGCCAAGTTCCCTGATTGCTCTGGGTTTACTGCACTCCAAGATGTTGGGCTTTGGGGATGAGCACCCAGAGTGCTCCAAATTTACTTGGGTTACGGTACTCAAGCAGCAGCCTGAGTACATTTTTATGTAAAATGCCAATGATGTAGACAGGGGGGATTGTGACTGGGTAATTTGCCCCTTCTAGTGGTCAGCTCATCCCTGTCATGTGGCTTGGCCACTTTAAGAGTTTCAGATAGTCTGAAATAGAAAGGCTGAGGAGATATGGGGAGAGAGGAAAAGATTCTGGGAATAAGTAGCGTTTGGAGGGAATTTTGTTACTGTATCTTTAAGGCCTGGAATCTGAAGCCTTGCAGAAAGGGGAATGCGCTGGGAGATGTGATCTAGAACAGTGGTTCTCAGACTTTTGTACTGGTGACCCCTTTCACACAGCCAGCCTCTGAGTGCGACCCCCTCTTATAAATTAAAAAAAATGTTTTTATATATTTAACATCATTATAAATGCTGGATGCAAAGCGGGGTTTGGGGTGGAGGCTGACAGTTCATGACCCCCCCCCCCATGTAATAACCTCATGACCCCCGGGGGGTCCCGACCCCCAGTTTGAGAACCCCCTGATCTGGAATATATGCTACCTGCCCCCCTCAGAGTAGTCATAGACTGTTAGGGGGCTTATTCCTTCACCCACTTACTTCCCTGGTCCTTCTCACATGAACAGAGAGCAACAATACCCAAAATCCAAAGGTGCAAACAATTCGATGTTTATTGGGGTGAACTTCCAGCAAGCATGATTCCAATTTTCTTCCTTAGTGTCCCCCTTCCCAGCTCTGACACCACAGTGCCTTACACCTGTGTCCCTGTTCCCATTCCTGCCCTTAGCCAAACATGATTCCAATTTCCCAAGCCCCATTCCCTGTTACCATTTCCCGCCCCACACCCACCCACCTCACTTCCTGATTGACTGCAGACTATATAGTAAAACTTGAGTTCTGCTTAGCTATACCTTAACCAATCATTTTCCTGAAATTTAACTAACCAATCCTAACATATTGTAACATGATTATGTAACCAATTATATCCCACCACCTTAATTAGTTTACACCCAGCAAAATTAATTATACAGCAGACAGGACCAATCCCAGAACCGGATAGAGATCATACAGACAAACAATAGCAAAGTGGGAACTATAATGACAAAACAATACAGAAGTGAGGATTTCACATCCCAGCTATTGATAAGGGAGTTCTTGCCAGACAGGATGCTATCAAACTAAGTTTCCTTCTACATTTTCTAGGCACTTTCCTTTCTCTGGAGGTAATAGGCACTATCAGGACAGGATTGTATTCCTATCAGCCCAATAGCACCTTATTTCAATGTGACTAGTTTGGAATGTGAGGATGTGACCGTTGGCTTCCCAGCTTATGGCTGCCTCTGCTGCTTAGCCAAAGGCCTTAGCCTAAGAACAGGGCCTCAGACTGTCACAGTAAGAGAAGGACTTCACACCGGCAGACAGTGATTTTGATTCTTTCTTTTATACCTCTATAACTAGCAAAGTGATAAGAATACACCTAAATTCTTCAAGTACAGGCCTTTACCAACAGGCCTGAATATCTATATCCTAACATAGATGAACAGAAAAAGGCTGCCAGTCCCTCTGAGACTGAGGACTAGTTGTAGCCAGCTGAGGGAGAAACTGGCTGAGGCCCTTCAGCAGACTAAAGCACACTTTGCTTCAGGAGGAGAGCTGGGAACTCCTGGCTTAAGGAGAGAGGCAATAGCTGCCTGAGTTATCCAGGCTCCAAGAAGGCAGTCCTGGTGCCCACTGTTCCACAAGAGAAACTGAGAACTGTGAATTGATCCCAGGAAGGATAGAAGAAATTTTGTTTGTGTTAATGTGGGACTGTTGTTGAAAGGAATGTTTATTTTGGAACTTTGAGTACCCTGGAAGGGAGCTGAACTTTTAGTGACCTAGCCCGAGGACTAGACTACAGAAGACTCAAATGGAGGTGACCCAGGGGGAGGCCCAGAAATCCTGTATCCAACCACCAGGGGGAAGTGGTTGGTAAGTTGCATTTGTGCAGGTGGTACTTGTTTTCCCTCTGACACATCAGATAAATAGCATGTTATTTAGTTTTTCCAAGAACCTAAGGGTAAAATGGGGAGCCAAAACTTTTCACAATACCCTCACTCATGTTCCTAGGGGACATTTTGTTACTGATTCTGGAGTCACCTTGCACTTTTGTTGACAGCTGCATTCCAGAACATTGACTCATAATGATTGTGATAAGTACCATGGATGGATCACATGTAACTTTAGCTGCTGGTATCTTGTCACCTTTAACAGAGAGTGTTTTAAAAAGAAGAATTTATACAAGTATATACCCACAACAATATTTGTTTTTACTAGCAGTTAAGTTCTAACATTGAATTTACAGGAAACACAGTCAATGCTTTGCTGTTTCAGCATTTTCATATTAAGCTATCCATAATTTGAATTCTCCACTGGACTGTCATTCAGCTTTGCACATGCAAGTTCACTTTGCTTTGTTCTACTTGTGCATCATAGCTTAGTGTTTGGCTCAGCGTTAACATTCACTGAAGTGGTCCAGCCATGCATAACTTCCCATGCAAAATATTAGTAGCCCTGATCAGAGGTTTTCCAATCAGAGACTACAACATCAAAAGCATACATTGGGACTTCCAAGGGGATCCTCCACCCTGGGGCCTGATCAAGGCTGTCCAGGATACCAGCACATGCTATGACACTGGGACCTCTGCCCTAGCTACATGACTTTTCTCCAAGTCCCACCCACCCCCATTTGGAGAGAGCAGTGGCATGGGGACACTTCTCCCCACAGGAGAGATGAAATTTGCAGTGGGATGTTCCCAGTATTGACTTCAGCAGCTGGGGCTGATTTGCCATATACAAAATCATCTGTTATGGTGATGTTGCAGCCACACACTTTTCCCGTGCTTCTGTAACACTGCAGCTTAATATTAATAGCTTACTGAGATGTATGAGGCAGTTCACACCAGGCTGTTATTTCAGGCAGACATCTTTGCATCTTTCCAAGCTTTCCTTTACAACTATAAAACTCATTTTTTAAAAAATGAAAGCTGAGATTTTCATGTAATTGTAGGACTCCAGGAGCTGAAACTCGAGAACTCTATGGTGCCTATTCTTCAATCCAGCCCTGCCTGTAGCCTTTTTGTGCTCCCAATGCTTCTAGTTGAGTCTAGTACATATTTGCAGACTCTCTGTCTGACCACCAGCTACTATTGCTGATGGAAGAGAGGCTGTTGCCCAGCTCTGTTAGTCCCATCACCCCAGATTCTTTCAGTGAGAAGCAAGAGGGAACATGATCAGCCGAGGATAAAAGGGCAGTGTTCTGTTTTCTGGGGCAATCCCTTATACGTAACAACCTACTGTCACATCCTGAGATGCAATTCAGACCAGTGAGAGGTTGTGTCACTGCCTGTCCTATAAGCCTGGGTGCCTCACAATGCTTTGTTCTTGTAGCTCCCAACCTGGGCCACTCACAAAAGCCCAACAGTGTGCAGGTCACAACCTGAGTGGTCTGTGTATAGCTACAGCCCTCGCCCAGCAGCTCTGACCCCAGCAGCCTGTCAGGAACACTCTAGTCACACTAAAAAGAAAAGGAGTACTTGTGGCACCTCAGAGACTAACCAATTTATTTGAGCATGAGCTTTCGTGAGCTACAGCTCACTTCATCAGATACATACCGTGGAAACTGCAGCAGACTTTATATATACACAGAGAATATGAAACAATACCTCCTCCCACCCCACTGTCCTGCTGGTAATAGCTTATCTAAAGTAATCGTCAGGTTAGGCCATTTCCAGCACAAATCCAGGTTTTCTCACCCTCCACCCCCCCACACAAATTCACTCTCCTGCTGGTGATAGCCCATCCAAAGTGACAACTCTTTACACAATGTGCATGATAATGAAGTTAGGCCATTTCCTGCACAAATCCAGGTTCTCTCACTCCCTCACCCCCCTCCAAAAACCCACCCCCATACACACACAGACTCACTCTCCTGCTGGTAATAGCTCGTCCAAACTGACCACTCTCCAAGTTTAAATCCAAGTTAAACCAGAACATCTGGGGGGGGGGGGGGAGGTAGGAAAAAACAAGAGGAAATAGGCTACCTTGCATAATGACTTAGCCACTCCCAGTCTCTATTTAAGCCTAAATTAATAGTATCCAATTTGCAAATGAATTCCAATTCAGCAGTTTCTCGCTGGAGTCTGGATTTGAAGTTTTTTTGTTTTAAGATAGCGACCTTCATGTCTGTGATTGCGTGACCAGAGAGATTGAAGTGTTCTCCGACTGGTTTATGAATGTTATAATTCTTGACATCTGATTTGTGTCCATTTATTCTTTTACGTAGAGACTGTCCAGTTTGACCAATGTACATGGCAGAGGGGCATTGCTGGCACATGATGGCATAAATCACATTGGTGGATGTGCAGGTGAACGAGCCTCTGATAGTGTGGCTGATGTTATTAGGCCCTGTGATGGTGTCCCCTGAATAGATATGTGGGCACAATTGGCAACGGGCTTTGTTGCAAGGATAAGTTCCTGGGTTAGTGGTTCTGTTGTGTGGTATGTGGTTGTTGGTGAGTATTTGCTTCAGGTTGCGGGGCTGTCTGTAGGCAAGGACTGGCCTGTCTCCCAAGATTTGTGAGAGTGTTGGGTCATCCTTTAGGATAGGTTGTAGATCCTTAATAATGCGTTGGAGGGGTTTTAGTTGGGGGCTGAAGGTGACGGCTAGTGGCGTTCTGTTATTTTCTTTGTTAGGCCTGTCCTGTAGTAGGTAACTTCTGGGAACTCTTCTGGCTCTATCAATCTGTTTCTTTACTTCCGCAGGTGGGTATTGTAGTTGTAAGAAAGCTTGACAGAGATCTTGTAGGTGTTTGTCTCTGTCTGAGGGGTTGGAGCAAATGCGGTTGTATCGCAGAGCTTGGCTGTAGACGATGGATCGTGTGGTGTGGTCAGGGTGAAAGCTGGAGGCATGCAGGTAGGAATAGCGGTCAGTAGGTTTCCGGTATAGGGTGGTGTTTATGTGACCATTGTTTATTAGCACTGTAGTGTCCAGGAAGTGGATCTCTTGTGTGGACTGGACCAGGCTGAGGTTGATGGTGGGATGGAAATTGTTGAAATCATGGTGGAATTCCTCAAGGGCTTCTTTTCCATGGGTCCAGATGATGAAGATGTCATCAATATAGCGCAAGTAGAGTAGGGGCTTTAGGGGACGAGAGCTGAGGAAGCGTTGTTCTAAATCAGCCATAAAAATGTTGGCATACTGTGGGGCCATGCGGGTACCCATAGCAGTGCCGCTGATCTGAAGGTATACATTGTCCCCAAATGTGAAATAGTTATGGGTAAGGACAAAGTCACAAAGTTCAGCCACCAGGTTAGAAGTGACATTATCGGGGATAGTGTTCCTGACGGCTTGTAGTCCATCTTTGTGTGGAATGTTGGTGTAGAGGGCTTCTACATCCATAGTGGCCAGGATGGTGTTATCAGGAAGATCACCGATGGATTGAAGTTTCCTCAGGAAGTCAGTGGTGTCTCGAAGGTAGCTGGGAGTGCTGGTAGCGTAGGGCCTGAGGAGGGAGTCTACATAGCCAGACAATCCTGCTGTCAGGGTGCCAATGCCTGAAATGATGGGGCGCCCAGGAGTTCCAGGTTTATGGATCTTGGGTAGTAGATAGAATATCCCAGGTCGGGGTTCCAGGGGTGTGTCTGTGCGGATTTGATCTTGTGCTTTTTCAGGAAGTTTCTTGAGCATATGCTGTAGTTGCTTTTGGTAACTCTCAGTGGGATCATAGGGTAATGGCTTGTAGAAACTCGTGTTGGAGAGCTGCCGAGCAGCCTCTTGTTCATATTCCGACCTATTCATGATGACAACAGCACCTCCTTTGTCAGCCTTTTTGATTATGATGTCAGAGTTGTTTCTGAGGCTGTGGATGGCATTGCGTTCCGCATGGCTGAGGTTATGGGGCAAGTGATGCTGCTTTTCCACAATTAAGCTTTCTTACAACTACAATACCCACCTGCGGAAGTAAAGAAACAGATTGATAGAGCCAGAAGAGTTCCCAGAAGTTACCTACTACAGGACAGGCCTAACAAAGAAAATAACAGAACGCCACTAGCCGTCACCTTCAGCCCCCAACTAAAACCCCTCCAACGCATTATTAAGGATCTACAACCTATCCTAAAGGATGACCCAACACTCTCACAAATCTTGGGAGACAGGCCAGTCCTTGCCTACAGACAGCCCCGCAACCTGAAGCAAATACTCACCAACAACCACATACCACACAACAGAACCACTAACCCAGGAACTTATCCTTGCAACAAAGCCCGTTGCCAATTGTGCCCACATATCTATTCAGGGGACACCATCACAGGGCCTAATAACATCAGCCACACTATCAGAGGCTCGTTCACCTGCACATCCACCAATGTGATTTATGCCATCATGTGCCAGCAATGCCCCTCTGCCATGTACATTGGTCAAACTGGACAGTCTCTACGTAAAAGAATAAATGGACACAAATCAGATGTCAAGAATTATAACATTCATAAACCAGTCGGAGAACACTTCAATCTCTCTGGTCACGCAATCACAGACATGAAGGTCGCTATCTTAAAACAAAAAAACTTCAAATCCAGACTCCAGCGAGAAACTGCTGAATTGGAATTCATTTGCAAATTGGATACTATTAATTTAGGCTTAAATAGAGACTGGGAGTGGCTAAGTCATTATGCAAGGTAGCCTATTTCCTCTTGTTTTTTCCTACCCCCCCCCCCAGATGTTCTGGTTTAACTTGGATTTAAACTTGGAGAGTGGTCAGTTTGGACGAGCTATTACCAGCAGGAGAGTGAGTCTGTGTGTGTATGGGGGTGGGTTTTTGGAGGGGGGTGAGGGAGTGAGAGAACCTGGATTTGTGCAGGAAATGGCCTAACTTCATTATCATGCACATTGTGTAAAGAGTTGTCACTTTGGATGGGCTATCACCAGCAGGAGAGTGAATTTGTGTGGGGGGGTGGAGGGTGAGAAAACCTGGATTTGTGCTGGAAATGGCCTAACCTGATGATTACTTTAGATAAGCTATTACCAGCAGGACAGTGGGGTGGGAGGAGGTATTGTTTCATATTCTCTGTGTATATATAAAGTCTGCTGCAGTTTCCACGGTATGTATCTGATGAAGTGAGCTGTAGCTCACGAAAGCTCATGCTCAAATAAATTGGTTAGTCTCTAAGGTGCCACAAGTACTCCTTTTCTTTTTGCGAATACAGACTAACACGGCTGTTACTCTGAAATCTAGTCACACTCTGGCTTCAACCAGCCTGGGTTACTACCTGCAGGGTGGCCCCAACACACTCCCAGTCCCAGGTTTTTCCCAAAACGTGTGTTCTGCACTGTCCAGCTCTCTCCTGGGCAGTTCAGATATTAAAGGCCCATTGCCCCCACTAGGGGTCAACATTCAATTGTTTGCTACTTTAACTAGCATTGCCCAAACAGTTCAGTTTAAACACTGGATTAGTTTTTGATCAAAAAAATAAAACAAGTTTATTTAACTATCAAGAGATAGGTTTTAAGTGAGTGCAAATATAAGATAGTAAAGTCAGAAATGGTTACAAGAGAAACAAAGAACAAACATTTTCTGGTAGCTAAAACTTTATAAATTAGTCCTGATTCAAGGTAAAATCCTTACCACGTGCTCCCAGCAACATTGCTAGCTTGGGGTGTCTTTGCCCCTCATTTTTATAGTCCAGACACCCTTTGAAATGCATTTTCCTAAGGGTTACTCCCAAGACAAAGTTTATTCCAGCTGTGAGGATGGAGACAAGGAGTCTTGTGGTGAAAGAGGGTCCACGTTGTTCTTTGCTTAACTGCAGATTGATCTATTTGTACCCCCCCCCTTGGTTGCCAAATAAGGCGATTGCCAATCAATTTTGACACCTGACTAGAGGCATCAGCTTTGGTTTCTCAAAGATAAAGGACGTTTACCCCCTTCCCAGACTTGTCTGGTAAGCACATTTTAGTCATAATATCAGTTTGGTTATCACATTTAATGTGCATTTCATGCATATATTACATTAGAATATTAATGATCACAGGGTTATTAGTTTTTAAATGATACATCACAAGGCATAGTGTGCGCAAAGTTTGTTAAAGTAGCATGTAAGGTGTGACTACAGGGGTGCTTTCGATCACACCTACCCATGGACCTGATAATGGGAGACTCGGCCTTAAAGACTTTCATAGATTCTAAGGTCAAAAGCGACCATTGTGATCATCTAGTCTGACCTCCTCTATAGCACAGGCCAGAGAACTTCCCCAAAACAATTCCCAGGGTATATCTTTTAGAAAAAAACCCAATCTTGATTTAAAAATTCTCAGTGATGGAGAATCCACCATGATTCTTGGTAAATTGTTCCATAAGAACATAAGAATGGCCATTTTGTGTCAAACCAATGGTTCATCTAGTCCAGTATCCTATCTTCCAATAGTGGCCAATGCCAGATGCTTCAGAGGGAATGAACAGAACAGACACTCATCAACTGATCCATCCCACTGTCCACTCCAAGCTTCTGACAAACAGAAGCTAGTGACACTCAGAGCATGGGATTGCATCCCTGACAATCTTGGCTAATTGCCATGGATGGACCTATCCTCCATGAACTTATCTAGTTCTTTTTCTATAATATTGGCCTTCATAATAGCTCCTGGCAAGGAGTTCCACAAGTTGACCGTGCATTGTTTGAAGAAGTACTTCCGTTTGTTTTAAATTTGCTGCCTATTAAGTTCATTGGGTGACCCCTGATTCTTGTGTTATGTGAAGTAGTAAATAACATTTCCTTATTTACTTTTTGCACACTAGTCAAGATAGTATAGACCTCTACCATATCCATAGAGGCCTGCAAATCCACAGATATCTGCTTTATATCTGCAGATCACATGCAGATACAAAATTTATATCAGCGCAGGGCTCTACATATCCCCTCTTAGGCATATTTTCCCCCCAAGTTGAAAAGTCCCAGTCTTTTTCATCTCTCATCTGGAAGTCGTTCCATTCCCCTAATCATTTTTGTTTCCCTTCTCTGTACCTTTTCCAATTCTAATATCTTTTTTTGAGACAGGGCAACCAGAAGAACTGCATGCAGTGTTCATGGTGTGAGGGTACCATGGATTTATATAGAGGAATTATGGTATTTTCCATCTTATTAACTATCCCTTTCCTAATGGTTCCTAACATTGTTCGCTTTTTTGACTGCTGCTGCAGATTGAGAGGCTATTTACAGAGAACGCTCTACAATGACTCCAAGATCTTTCTTGAGTGGTAACAGCTAATTTAGATCCCATCATTTTGTATGTATAGTTGGAATGTCTTCCAATTTGCATTACTCTTCATTTATCAACACTGAATTCCATCTGCCATTTTGTTGCCCAGTCACCCAGTTTTGTGAGATCCTTTTGTATCTCTTTGCAGGCAGCTTTGGACTTAATTATCTTAAGTAATTTCCAATGGTAAATTACTTTCACCATTAAATATTTATACCTTATTTTCAGTCTGAATTTCTCTAGCTTCAATTTCCAGAAATTGAAATGTGTCACACTTCTCTGCCAGACTGAAGAACCCATTATTAAATATTTGTTCCCCATGTAAATACTTACAGATTGTAATCAAGTCACCTCTGAACCTTCTCTTTCTTAAATTACATACATTGAGTTCTTTGAGCCTATCACTATAAAGAATGTTTTCTAATCTATTAATCACTCTTGTGGCTCTTCTCTGAACCTTCTCCAATTTATCAACATCCTTTTTGAATTTTGGGCACCAGAACTAGAGACAGTATTTCAGCAGTGGTCACAATAGTGTCCAATACACAGGTGAAACAACACCTCTACTCTTACTTGAG
Organism: Eretmochelys imbricata; assembly: GCF_965152235.1. NCBI lineage: Eukaryota > Metazoa > Chordata > Testudines > Cheloniidae > Eretmochelys > Eretmochelys imbricata. Next base: position 67,764,071 of record NC_135579.1, on the reverse strand, counting down.
ATTTCTGCTTATGCATCCCAGGATTGCATCTGGTCTTTTGGACACAGTGTTATATTGGAAACTCACGTTCAGATGATAACCACCACAACTCCTAAGTCTTTTTCACAATCCCTACTTCCCAGGATAGAGTCCCCCATTTTGTAACTTGAGACTAAATGATTTCTTTTAAAGAGAGTCTCAATTTGGAATCTAGTAATTTAAAAAAAAAATAAGTTCAAATACTTGCTATACCTGTCCATGAAATCCCCTGACATTTTTCTCCTGCTGCTGCATGAAAGAACCATGCAAACAAAATGGGAAGTGACTAGAAATTGCACAGGAGAAACTATGAATAAGAGTATACACAAAGTCCTGTCAACTGCACAAAGTAAAACTGGGAAAAAACTGAATTGTTTTCAGCTTACACCTAAAATAACTAACTGAATGAGATTGGAGGGAGAAAGAGGTGGGGAGAATTATGATTTTTAAAGGTGCAGCATGAAGAATGTTTTTCCCAATTTTATCTTCCTCAGTCACAAGTATATGTTGTTATTTTCAGGCTGTTCCTAAGCAAATGTAAGCTAAAAATACCAGCAAGGCCTTTGTTTAATTAATTTTGCCATTTACTATTCGCAAGTTGCCCCAGAAAAGCCTATGATTAACTCAAATTTATGCATCATTTGGAATTATCTTCAGTTTTTTTGTATGAGAGCCATTTGTTGTGGGCGTACTATAACTGAAATTTGAACTGCGGTGGTTAGTTCTGAGTGAACATATAGGTCACATGGCATTGTGCACAACTCAGACAACAAAACACGTCACTTTCACGCAGTGTGCAGTGCACCTATAGGTACATGCCACAGTGAAAAGCAGGCTTTATCCACACTGTTGTGCATAACTATGTGTATCAGTTGAAGGTTCTGGCGGGGGGAGACAGTGAGGAAAGTCTGGAATCTTTCCCTGTGGTGGGGAAGGGTCCAGTAGCCAGTGGGTGGCAGGACTTTTACCCCCTTGCTCCCTTGCATCTGTGCTACCAGAGCCTTTCCCTGCAGTGGGGATGGGTTCTAGCAGCAGAGATCTGGCAGAGCCTTTCCACACTGCATTCCCACTGCCAGGCCTGCTCCAGCTATGCAAGCGGGCTGTAAAGCCATCATAAATGTAGAGAGTCCCCCAGTGTATAGCATGTGACCAGACTTTTAATAAAGCCTTTCAGGCCACCTCTGGCAGCATCATAAGGCAGAAAAGAATGGTACAATCCCAGCTGCCTCCTTTCCAGATCATGAAGATTATACACACACACAAACACAGACACACAGGGCTCAATTCTGTCCCCACACAAAACACAGAATTCCAGTTGAAGTCAATGGTAAAATTTCTACATCGATTTACAACACAGGCAACCCAATTTAAAAAATGGATCAAGTTTGGATCTGCAACCAAATATAACAAGGCCCATGTTTAAACAAGACTCACATGAAGGCAGAAAATTTTCACTGAAATTTCAACCAGTGGCCAAATCTGTTGACTTTAAAATCATATTTGCAAGCCCTATCTGCTTTCATGGTCCTCCCCTGCCCACAGGTGTAAAGGGAAGGGGAATTAATTACTATATGAAGGACAGCGGGAGTCTTAGTTTTGGAGAAAACAGGTTGGTGGTTAATTTTGGATATTGAATCAATTTGACTGTTAAACGATAAAAGATTTTATTTGCCCAGAGCTTTGGATGTACACGTTGTAAGGTGATTTAAAATGCATAAATTGCATTGACTAAAACTAGAGTGTGTTGAATTTTTATGATGTGTATTCCTTCCACCTCTGGTAATTAGAGGTGAGATTTTGAAAATGGACTAATGGAGATAAGCACCCAGTTCCTATTGGCTTTCAATGGGAGTTCAGTGCCTAACTGTCCTTTGCGCCTTTGCAAAATCTCCCCTTAAAGTTCTTCCTAAATTCTCCAAATCACTTTTTCCCCTATCTTTTGAACCCTTGGATATTCATTCAATCACCTATCTCTTCCTAAGCACCTTTAGAGCCCGATTGTGGCTGGCTCTGAATGGGTACTCAAGTTGGCTAAAGAGCTCCCCATTACACCATCTTGTTCAGGGACCTGCCACAACCCAGGCAGACAGTGCAAGCTCTGCACTATGCTAGGGCCACCACAAGACACACCAAAGGCTACAGGTGAAGGCAGGGCCATGGTCCAAACCTATGATATCTAGCAGAGCTAGGCTGGCACAAGGTGGAGCACATGCTGCCCCTGTTCAAAGAGTGACAGAACTGCTAATGCAGTATGTATTCAGTCAAGTCCTCCAGAATTTGACTTGAAGCTCTTTATCCATCCCTCTTGCTCACAGCCTTGCCTTTGATCCCTCTCATTATGCTCATATTTTCTGCCAGTGTAGCTTCCAAAGTGTCATGTTGGTTCCTTTTTAACTGCCCCAGAACTCTGGTGCAGTGTCCATGGCACCCTCTGAAGAATGGCAGCTGGAGTTCACACAAGCCACAGTTTAATAGCTCTGTTTAATGGGGTTTCACACTTTAAGTGATTACTGTCGTAACAGTTAGCTAATGGGGATATCATTCCACAAGGATGACATGCAAGATGCTGCTATCCATCCATCCAAAAATAATTCAGGCAAGCAACAGTCTTCAAACAGCACTGGGCAAAGAGATGCATGTATCAGCTGGGACTGTTTCCAGTAGTGAGCTCAGAAATCATTCATCAGGAAGTAGGAAGAGGGCCAAATGCATGAAGCAGCTCCCTTTGGCAGCTTCCCCAGAAATATTGTCCTAACATTTTATGCACTAAAATGCTGGCAAGTTTACAAATGACAGATACTGGATTGAAAAACACAACATTGTGATACAGTGTGACAACAACATTGTGATACAGTGTGACAACAAAAAGCTGGTCTAAATAGACCCAATCACCATCTGATTGCTTTTGCTATCAACATTATCTCTCTGGATCACAAGCTACAACAAAGCTCATTTCAGCTTCCCAGAATCTTTTGAGTCCTGTACATTATTTTGAGCAAAAAGCCAACCATAAGCAGATTATTTTTCCTTTCGCTATTGTAGGAGATGAAACAGGTCTTTGGTGAGGGACACATTGCTCACCTCTGGTACTGGACGCCTCAGTTGTACATCAAATCAGGAACACTGATTACTTATGCTGGAACATTGTGTTCTGCAAGATGGAATTTAAGTGCTCATGATTATTAATATGGCATAGGACACTTGAAAGGGAAAGCCATTTAGTTAGAATGGAAAAGTAAATATATTAAAGTAATATGGCTGAAAGTTCGAAGGCAGCAACTGAGATGCACCAGATGTGGCTACCTTTCAATGCATCTGTCATTTTTTTAAATGGACATTGTAATATAATGCAATGTTTATTTAGGTGGCCTCATTTTGCAGCATTGGGACCACACAGAATTAAAAGAGTACTCTTAGATCATTAATTTCATCCCCATGCAAAGAGTAGGATATTGGTTAATGGTAATACCTTGATTAGGAGACATCAAGTCTAGAACCAGTTTGAGATTTGGTCTTATCTAAAAGGTCAAGACTCAGCAAGAGCTCATCATGCTTGCCTGGACTTGATCCACACAGCACTGGAGTTAATGGGAAGACGCCCACTTTGCATTACAGTGGGCTTTGGAATAGGTTCTAACCCACCTTTCCAACCACCTAAGCTTGGATAATTATTCAGCACCCAGTAGTTCCAAATGAGAAGAATGCATACGATGTCATTAGTGGAAACAGAGAGTTTAGGCTGCAGTATCAAAAGCATGCTGATGAAACTGAGCTATGTAGTCCAGAGTTTCAAAAGTGTTTGGTACACAACAACTTCTTTTTCATCAACTAATTAAGTAGTCACACTGAGAATGGTGAGAGTGGTTGGGTGCTAAGCACACATGCAACTCTAACCCATAGTGTCATCAGCATACTTCAGTACCGAAACCCAAGCCTTCTCACTTTGTGCCATAATGACCTGACATATATGAACATAACAGAACACGCTCCTGTAGAACCCTGCAAAGAAGGGATTCACTTTAGTTACCTCACTAAATAAGTCAATTGAATTAGCACACAGCTCAGACAACTGAATAAGAGTTGGTATATTTCCACTTTTCCTTCCAATTCTGTAAATTCTATAACTAAGGATATTCGGAGAGAAAAAGTATTGAACTCCATGAAACAGATTGAACACAGAAGACTAAACTCACCAACAGCATATCTTCATGCAACTGCCAGTGATTTCAATAAAAGGAACCCTTATTTATGCTAAGAATTAGGTGACAGGAATTTGAACAGAGTACAAATATGGCTAAATACGGGAGAATGATTCTCAATCGGGGAAAGGCACTCAGGTACTGCAGTGATAACAGCCACAAAAGAACGTAAACAGAGACAGTTGGCGTGTATGTTACATATGCCAGTGTCTGCATATAAAAAGAATAAGTCATTAAATTCGGAAGGAACATGCAATGAAAGATGGATATTCATATTCTTTGAAGATCACAATATTAAAGGACCATGTAATAGAAAAGTTTCTAAAATATGTTTGCCAGACCTCACAAATGTGTCTTTACAGCTGTCTGGTGGCAAAAAATAAAATCCCTTCCCCCCCCAATCAGGGCTAAGTCCCACCCGCTGAAAAGAAGCTGGCAGAAAAAGAAAAACTCTGTTTCCAAGCTGTGAAATGTGTGGCACTTGAACTACAGCACAGCATAATCCAATAACTTGATGCTACAGATAACACCACTATTCATAGAACCAAAGAAAATTCTTCCCAGAGATTTGAATACAATCCCCCTTAGTTACAAAGAATTAAGTACATGCTGGAGCCAAACTAGTGGACTTATGGAACTGCTCTGATTTAAAATGAAATTATTCCTGCTTTACACCTGCATGCTCTACTCCTGTCACTGCGCATGCACAGAATTCATGGCCCCTCGCAGATTTCTTTGCTTAACCACAGAAAAATGACTTCTCACAGGGAAGCAAAGGGAAGCTGCAAGAGCGGTCATGCGCCCACTCCCTGGCAGTGCAGACAGGTCAGTTTGGGCACCCAGAGCATCCAGTAGAGATGTAAATCACCACATTGAGGGTGGGGGCGGGCTGGGTAGTCGTGAGAGAGAGAGAGAAAGTGTGACTGTCCCTCTCTCTTGCTATTGCAGCACGCTCGGCATGGAGGGGCAGAGGTTTGGGGTATTTCTAAAGAGATAGGCATGGGGCAGGCTCTGTTTCCTTAGGCAGAAGAGAATGTAGCAGCTTGCCTGCTTAGTGAATTGTTCCCATTGTTCTTAGTGAATTCCCCCAGGAGTATAAAACAAGTGTAAAAATTTTAAGGCTCCTTTACATTGCCAGAATGATGTAAAGGAGCTTATAATAAAGGACAGTATTGCCTTATAAACGCTTATGGTGCTTTAGTGATTAGAACCGGTCCAAATTTTTGGACTGAAAAAATTTCGAAACAAAATGTGCTCCATGAACTGTTTTCTACTGACCTTTTTGGAGACTGTCAGTAGCCAGTATAAATTGAGAGTTTGAGTCCCCAGCCCTCAGTTGTTCTTCAGTTGCCTATGATGTAACACTCAGCATATGGCTGCATATATTTGTTGACTAATAATTAGAAGTGAAGTGTCAATACTATCTACATTACTATTAGACTGAAGGGGTTTGGTGATTTCCTCCAGTGCTCCTACTTCCATTCTCCATTCATTGTATTGTTGTTTAAATAAATTACCAAAATAATTGAAAGTAGCTGGATTATATTCCATTATTTTGACAAGTAAATATGCAGAATTTTGAAATAGTGTTTGCAGTTTTTTTAACATTTCAGTGCTGAATTTTAATTTTTTTGGCACAGAATTCCCCCAGGAGTAATGTTCAAGAAGAGACTCAAGGCCACTGCCTCCAGGATTTGGCCTAATGGGAACTATGGCTGAGAAGTTTGGCATCTTGGTTCTTATGTTGTCCCTCTGGGGTATCACATCATGCTTCCACTATTTTCTCCATACTTGACCTCTTTAACTCTGACTCTCTACATGTGTTTTCATTTTTTCTGAGCCTAAACTGTATTCTTATTCTCAAAGAAGGGCTGAACTCTGAATAAGAACAGCATGCATCCATGGTTAGATAAGAGTCTACATGCTGGTCACCAAGAGGACTGAAGATGCCCCACAAACTGCAGGTAAAACTCCACTGGAAGCCAGTGCTGTAACCAGCCACCTCCCTCAACCCTCTTGAAAGCTATAGAAAATCCTTTTCTTGCTGCTTGTGAGTGAGAGAAGAGATTACCACCACAAACTTCTCACCTGCCTGTGCATACCAGCACAGCACAGGGAAGGATTTAGACCTAGATATGGATATACACCACCATTCTCAGCCAAGCTATCCATTTTGCAACACAAAATGAACCTTTCCATATTTTAAGCTGCTTCCAGTTATCAATTGTTTGTTAAGTGTGAAAGCAATACTTACTATTTCAAATCTTGAACTGCAGACAGCCACTTCTTAGGGACCTGAATAATGTGACTTGACTTGTTTAGATACCAAGTGGCTTGGATTAGCCCATTGTTCCATTTCTACAGTTAGTATCACAGATAAGACATTCTCTACAAATTTATAGACACCAAAATGTTTGACATGATTAAGGCTGAAATATTCACAGCCTTTATATCTTTAAGGGATCAAATTTGATATTCTAGGGTGGAGGAAGGGGTGGACTGAGAGGGTAAATATAGGATAATCTGGGAAGTATTTTAGGAAGGAGAGACTAGAAAAAACACAAGTTGATTGGACATATTTAAACAGAGTATACTGTTTAATTAAAGCAGTGTTTTATTGGTGTAGCCCTAACAGGGAATTTATTTATCAGATTATATTGACTGTGAATGTTATAAACTGCTGTTTAGTTAGTGCAGAAAATATAAATGTTGCCTAATGGGGATGCAGCAGGCCAAGAGATAAAAGTGTCATTTAATCAGGTGTTAAAGAGGTGAATTTCTCAGGCCCAGTCTTTTCATAGAGGAGTTGCCCAAAAAGAAGAACAGTTATGTGGTGTCAAATAACATGTTTATCCTCAGTACAATATTTTGTTTCCCTTAATTTTTTAAAATAAATAGTCTCAATAAGGATGTTGGATTAATCAGGACTGTAGGCTACCCAAGTGGTGTCTCAATTAGGAGGATTCTACTGTATTACTTTAAAAAAAAAAACTTTGTCTTTTTAAAGCATAGTACTGTACTGTACTTTAAAGAGAAGGATATCATGGGACCAGCTCCTTTTACATAAATATTCTAAAGAATTGTGAGCAGTTCACTATAAGAAGAAAGGAAGAAAGCTGAAGCCCTGTCCAGACAAGCAGCTGTAAGCAAACAAAACGTAGGGGACAGCATAATGGGAGTGTGAAGTAAGGCGTAAAACTAATTCTGGAACTCTCCATCATTGATTCAAGCTCTGCTGTTAATGGGTGATTCTTGAAATAGGAAAGTAGAGCACATGTATAACAAATTGTTGTGGGGTTTTTTTGAGCTATTATCTTTTACCCATAAGATTCACAAAGCATGGTGCTGTAAATTAAACCAAAAAATTTTGATGTATACTTCACCATCTTTGAGGAGAAAGTATTCCCCACTTAATATCTCAAAAGATAAAGGGCAGATTTTTTTACGTTCCATACAGTAAAACTTGCAATAGGAACTATATTCAGTAGGCAACCCTTCACTGACTATGTTCAAGTACCCAAAATTATTTCATTGCAATTTTGTTTGACCTCTCGTTGAAACAACTCCTGTAACCAAATCTGTTTGGTTCCTTCAATGACAGTGAGATGGATCAAGACCCGTCACTGCACCTTTGGTTTTTGGAATGCATGTTTTGTTTGCCTGTTGCCTTGGTAATGACCACAGCCATAATATCATGTTAACTTCAGGGTTTTGGTCCTTAATATTAAGGCTCTCAATGGCCTGGGCCCATGACACCTAAAAGATCTCCTTGAACTCTGGGAGGATGACTGTAGTGGACAATGCTGCTCCTCATCTCTGCAGAAGATGGAGCTTTCTTGGGAGCTGATCCAAGATTGTGGAACAACTCCAAGAGGAGCAGAGGACCATTGCAAACCTTACTACCTTGCACTCTAAGTGCAAGGTGCCTTCTTCAAGCTATCAGAGGGTACATTTTTAAAAAGCCAAATGTCAAAACCTTAGAAGATAGGACAAGAAGCAATGGGATTAAATTGCAGCAAGGGAGGTTAAGGTTGGACATTAGGAAAAGCTCCCTAACTGTCAGGGTGGTTAAGCACAGGAATAAAATGCCTATGGGGTATTGTGGAATCTCCATCATTGGAGATTTTTAAGAGCAGTTTAGACAAATTCCTGTCAGGGATGGTCTAGATAAAACTTAGTCCTGCCATGAGTGCATGGACTGGACTAGACAACCTCTTGAGGTCCCTTCCAGTTCTATGATTCTATGAAAACAAAAGCCCGCCAAAACAAAACTCTGTGCTGCATACACAATTCTCTCCTGGAATGAGAGAGAATGATCCATACATGAAATATATAAGTCACAGTGCTAAATGCACTGCTGGAAGATGCCCAAATACCACAGTGATGACGGGTGACAGAATATTCCTGGTCCAAAGCTTGTCCCATAAAATAGATTTGAAAACATCACAAAAGTGTAATTGTTATGAAGAAGAAGCTTCTAGATAAATTTATTTTTTGAAGAATTTATGAAGAAGCTTCTAGATAAATAAGGAAAAGGAGACAGAACATAAGCAAATATAATAAGATTATAGCCATGTGAATTAAATCTTGACAGCTAAGAAGTACAGAATGAAGTGAACCTTGAGTGGCAATGAATACAAATTCCCCTTTCTTATCCCAATTACAGAAATAAAAATTTCTGGCCCAGAAAACTGCAGTGTCCCATATTTTTAATTGTTATACACAGGTGTTACTGTTCGGGTAATGTGTCTGTGTCAAATTACAAATTCCATTTTTGTTTTGGGTGTGCCACTTATACTTCTACCTCTATTTTGAATATAACCTTTTGTATGGCTTTGACTGTTCATTCAGTACAGTATTACGACACCTGGGGCACTGAGTATGTCTGGAAATATGTGACTTTCAGGCTTGGCTTTGGGCTTTAAGACTCTGCAAGGTAGGAAGGTCCCACAGCTCAGACTCCAGCCCCAAAGTCTACACAGCAATGAAACAGCCCCACAGCCTGAGCCCCATGAGCCCAAGTTGGCTGGCATGGGCCAGCTGTGTATTTTTCTTTGCTGTGTAGTCAAAGTGTCTTCATTCTCAAAAAATAAAAATACATACTTTTTCCACACCTAGCTAAATTGCATCATTTCTTCTGTCCCATAGGATCAAAGCTTAACTACAACACTATCAAAAAAGCTGAGGTTTCAGGGACTTTTAATCTCTGATAAGATCTAAGCTTTTCTAAATGCTGTAAAGCTACAGAAGAGGTGAATTAGGGTGATCCTAGGAATTCTAAACTGTTTAGAGGCTGAACTTTTTTTTTGTAAATGGGGGAAGCACCCCCACTCTTTGCTATTTGCATTTGCTAAAAAACAGGTCGTAGAGGGGAGAACCGTCTGTACATACAAACAAGTACAAAAACTACCCTACTTTACTTCAGATTTCTCATTTACAGAGCATCTCAGGGCTGATCTACGGTGTACTGGCAGACTGCACTGGCGGGGTGTGATTTGTGGAGCGCTGTAAAATCCTGTTCTCTGTTTACCCTGCTGGTGCACTCTATACCTAGTTTACGTTGATGTAGTCCCATTTCAAACAGTACTATGCTAATATGAACTAAGTACCTTTTAGAGCACACCATCAGGGATTATACCAGGCAGTTAGCACAGAATATTAGTACAAATCATACCCCTCTGGTGCATTTTGCTGTGCCAGGTAGCTAGGTCCTCAACTGACAAACCAGTACTTGCAGGCCAGGTCTACCCTAGGAAATTCTAGCACTGGTGTGTACCCTGTGGCTTAATCCTCAGCTGCACTAATAAGCACCAAACTCAGCTGAAGCTTGGCAACAACAGAAGGGCAATTTGCAGCTCTTTGATCCTGGGGCAGGTTCTGCTCCTCAGGACTGCTCATAATCAAGCTGGCTGGCTGTGGCCTCAGAAATCTGGGGTAACCACCAGGAATCACAGGAGAACAGAGGGAAACTCTCGATCATTTTTCCCTGCTATGTTCCCAATACTCGCTATGGCAGGGCCAAGAAGTATGCAATAGGAGTAGAGTGGGCTGGCTTTTTTCCTCCTAAGGATTGCCCCAAACCAGGGAAAAATCTAGGTAGCCTGGTAGGCCAGCTTTTTGGCACCTGAACATCACCCATGCAGTGCAAAGGGGCTGGAAACCTCCTGGAATGCATCCAAGCAAAATTGGTAACCCTAGGCTGGAGCCAGGGTTTGAGATTAATCCCTAGCACAGACAAGGCTGCAGCAAATTCTGGCATTGCACCATGTTAATTAAATCTGAGCCTTTGGTGAAGGAGCACTGGTGAGAATATTTTTTTCTGAAATTCCCTAGAGTTTTTGTAACACCAACAGACCCTGGTCATGGGTGGGTGGGATTGAATCTGGGGTCTCTGGAGCTGAGTATATGAGCTTCTACTGCATGAGCTAAAAGCCACATGGCCCTTAGCTAAGGCTGTAGAGCAGACTCATTAATCTGTAAGTGGACTCGGTGCCATTAGAGGGGGCAGAACACCACGCCCAGGAAGCATGTCCCAAGCTTCAGAGACTTCTCAGTTGATATCCTGGATGAGCCCCCACTTGTAATGCTGACAGAGCCCCGTTATCAGCAGGTGGGATTGAACCTTTTACATCTGGAGCTAAATGCATGAGCCTCCATTGCATGAGCTAAAAGCCAAATGGCTCTTAGCTAAGGCTATACAGCAGTCTCATTAACCTCTCTCCAAGTGGCTTGGTGCCACTAGATGGGACAGAGCACCACACCCAGGAGGTGTGTGGGTTACATTTTCACAGCTCAAGAGTCTCAGCTGATAGTTACCCAGTAGTCTGGTTTCTCTCACACCAGTTATGTGTTCACATACAGAGAAGGGTTTTGTATTTTGGGTGTCAAAAATGGTCCAATTCCAGTCCATCAGCATCTAGGTAACAAACTATCCGTTATACCTGCAGGCCTCTAAGTAACATTCCCCACTTTCAGAGGTATGTACAATTTGCTGAACAAATACAGCCCTCTTCTGAATTAAGTTATAATACTTGGTTATTTCTGGGTCCTGTATAATTGTCATTGAACAAAGATTCCACAGGCCAAATTGTGCCCTCAGTCACACCTGTGGCAAACCTATTTTTTTTTTTTTGTATAGGCACTTGGGTTGCAGAAGTGTAACCATGAGTAGAATATATTGAAATCCCTGCAGTTGGAACCTGGGATCAAGTTCTTCTGCATGTCCACTTAAGTCAATATGGTTTTACTAGTATAAATCAGAGCAGAATTTGGCTCCCATTTAACAATTCTGCTGGTTATGCATGAGCCAGACTAGAATCCAGTTCACTCTTGGCTGTGCTGGCTTTGAAAGGCTGACAGGAGTGAAAAATAGTTAAAAATCTAGTTTTTGTCACTAAAGCCAGCAGCAATGTTTGAATAAACACAGGGAGCAGTTCTGTGAATTAAGAGAGTGTCATTTTTACCTAGTCACCTTTCAGAATAGAATTCCAATTGAAATATGCTAATGTGCAGCATGGGAGATATTTTAGAAGTGGGTGAATTTTTCCTGTTGAACTGCTCTTTTCCCTCTGACACCCAAGATCTTCTACAAGACAACATTGTATTTCCCATAGTTCTTTTACACTAAGTGGTCGATTTTCCCAGTGCAGTGGACACACCAGAACTACTGGTGTCAAAGAGTTAAAGGTGCAAGAGGAATCAACAGTTCCAATTGAAAGTGTTAGTACATGATGGTGGAAGAAGTGTTAACTGTTTGCCTCCTGAGTTTCTAGGACTGCAGAGGTTCTGCTTTCCCACTTGCTGTATTTTCTAACCTCCAGATTTTCAGTATTGTGAATTACAGAAAGATAAAAGATGAACAAATTGGCATATGATCACACTACACTGTTACTAATCAAAACACTTCTATATACCATGTGTGACTATGTTGCCCAACAGTAATGTAAAATTTAGCAAAGGCATGTGCTTGGTTTACTGCCTACGGAGTCTAATTTTAAATAGACTGAAAACCAGGATTAAGTTTTTATTATTAAAAAGGTATTTTCTCAGAAAGTCAAAAGTGACTTTTTAGAAGATTAGGAATGGGCCTGGGAGGCAGGATCTCCCGACTTCTAATCTTAGCTTCCACCGTTGGCTCAAAGTAAGTTTCTTACCATAGCGGGGCTTCCAGCATGGCTGAAGTGTTCTTAGCCAGGATTCAACACAGAGCCCAAAGTGCTTGGTTTCTTTGACTCTTCAGGAGAAAAATGGCTCTCTCTTCTTATATCCTCAAAGTTTTTTCTTTATTTTCTAAGTCAGGAAGCCCTTCTCGAAGCTCAGCTTGCCTTGTCCACTATATTAACATTTGCAGTCTCTCTCCCCACATCCTCCATTGTGATAGTCAAGAGGTCATCTCCCTCACTTGCTAGTTTGATGGTTTGCTTACCTTTTATGTAAATGTATTTTCATTCTCCTTGCTCAATTTATGTTGTAGATACATTCAAGCAGGCAGGACTACATTCCTTTGTCTAGGGCAGAGTAATTTTAAGCCCTATTTGCCAACTACATGTTAAGAACATATTTCCAGCACATATTTATAATTTTTCATGTATCACCCGTATATACATTACACATACAATACCTTCCATGACACCTCTTAGATACAGATTATAACAGCAGTAAGTTGGGGTGTACTGACCTGGTCAGGCCACCTGAGACTTATTGCTAGATACCAGGGAGCCTCTTGCCTTCTGGTACAGGGTGTGCTTACCAGGACAATTATGTAGTAATTAAAAGGCTAGATCATACCTGTTTCGCACAGCCCAAGGGAAGAAGTGGAGCAGAGCTGCAGAATGCCTCTTAATAGTGGGGCACATCTGCTAAATAAGCATTTTATGGGGCATAACCCACTCTCTGCTGGTCTGCTTTTGCAGGAAGGCTTAGAGAGAACTTGGCCATGGCATCACATCATTTTAAGAAGGCAGGAAGGATAGGTAGTAATGTGTTTCCCTTGGAGAGTAGGACGGTGCAGTCCCTATGCATTCTTGAGTATAGGGATTGAAATTCTGCTATGCATTTATATAAGCAAAGTGAAAAGGGGAAGAGACATTGTACCCTACTTGAAGCAATCAGTTAATTGTGGTTTATTAACAATGTGCCCACCCCAAGCTCTAGGTGCATGTATATTATTTGAATAATAAAGACATATAATGTAGTATCAATGTCCAAAATATGAATTCCTACTCAAACTGAGACTTCCCGTCCAGTACCAGTCAGCCCACTTTCCCAGAGAAAGTTTATTGCTGGTGGACCAACAAGGAAGATTAGTTCCAAAAACAAGGAGTTGTCAGTGAAAATGCCTGAGCACTGAAATTATTTCTCACAGGAAAGTAGACAATTTCTGGGGTACTCGGGGTCTAAACCTGCAGGGCTTTCTAGGTCAACAATGACCCTTTAAATTGCACTCAAAACTAAATGAGAAGCCAGGACAGGTCATGGACTTCCATTGTCACTGTTTCCTCATCTGTAAAATGGCAATAGTGTTACTTTGCTACCTCCTGCCCAGCCCCTGAGCTCCTGGCCCGGGAAGCTTGCCCCCGGCCCTTCCCCTGCTGTTCCCCCTCCTCCACAGCCTCAGTTCATTGTGCTGCCGGCGCAATGCTCTGGGCGGCGGGGCTACGAGTTCCTGGGGCAGCGCAGCTGCAGAGCCCGGCCTGAGCCGGTGCTCTGTGCTGCGCGGTGCGTGGCTGGCTGCAGCTGGGCGGTGCCGCTGCCTGTGCTGGTGCGGGCCACGCCACCAGCGCTCCAGGCAGTGCAGTAAGGGGGCAGGGAGCAGGGCAGTTCGGGGTGGTGGTCAGGGGGCGAGGGTGTGCATGGGGTCAGGGTGGTCAGAGGGCGGGGCAGGCAGGGGCAGGGATTCTGGGGGCGGTCAGGGGACAGGAAGAAGGGGTGGTTGGAGGGGGCAAGGGTCCTGGGGGGCAGTCAGGAATGAGACAAGGGGTTGGATGGGGTGGCAGGGGGCAGTCAGTGGAGAGGGAGCAGAGAAGGGGGGAGATGGAGCAGGGGTCCCAGGGGGCCATCAGGGAACGGGGGTGGGGGGTGGATGAAGCAGGAGTCCGGGGGGGGGGATGGCGTTAGGGGGTGAGAAGTGGGGAATAGGGGGCGGGGACTAGGCCACGCCTGGCTGCTTGGGAAAGCACAGCCTCCCCTAACCGGCCCTCCATACAATTTCCAAAACCTGATGCGACCCTCAGGCCAAAAAGTTTGCCCACCCCTGCCCTAGCCTCTGTTTGCCAGAAGCTGGGAATGGGTGATAGGGGATGGAGCACTTAATGATTACCTGTTCTGTTCATTCCCTCAGGGGCATCTGGCATTGGCGACTGTTGGAAGACAGGATACTAGGCTAGATGGACCTTTAGTCTGAGACAGTATGGCTGTTCTTAGAGTAAGACCTGTGCTGAAGCAAGGGAGGAAAGAACTAGGAATAGTTTGTGGCCTCTTTATGTGAACAGGTGGAGTCTGGAAAGGGCAGGTGTGATGGGTTGGATCACAGAAACCCCCTTGTGAGCTGCCACCTGATGTGCCAAGACTACTTCTGCCCCTGCTTTCCTGACCAGTCAGCTTAGGACTTCAGTGCCCTGCCTGGTTTCAGCCAGGCCCGCTAGCCTGCTGCAAACCTAGACCCAGGTCTGAACCACATCTCTTAACAGCTGTAGGCTTAACTGAAAGCAGCTTACAGAAGTGTGCCTGTCTTTAACACTCAGATGCCCAACTCCCAATGGGGTCCAAACCCCGAATAAATCCATTTTACCCTGTATAAAACGTATATAGGGTAAACTCATAAATTGTTCACCCTCTATAACACTGACAGAGAGAGATGCACAGCTGTTTGCCCCCTCCCGCCAAATATTAATACATACTCTGGGTTAATTAATAAGTAAAAAGAGATTTTATTAAATACAGAAAGTAGGATTTAAGTGTTTCCAAGTAGTAAAAGACAGAACAAAGTAAATTACCAAGCAAAATAAAATAAAACCCGCAAGTCTATGTCTAATCAGACTGAATACAGACAAAACCTCACCAGTTCCAGTAAGCTTTCTTTTACAGACTAATCTCCTTCTAGTCCAGGTCCAGCAATCACTCACACCTCCGTAGTTATTGCCCTTTGTTCCAGTTTCTTTCTTGGGGGTGGAGAGGCTCTCTCTTTAGCCAGCTGAAGACAAAATGGAAGGGTATCCCATGGGCTTAAATAGACTCTCTCTTGTGGGTGGAGACCCCCCCTCCTTCCTCCTATGCAAGTCCAGCTCCAAGATGGAGTTCTGGAGTCACCTGGGCAAGTCACATGTCCATGCATGACTCACAGTTTTTACAGGCAGAAGCCATTGCCCATATGGTATCTTGAATGCCTCCAGGAAGACTTCTTATGTGGACTGGAGCATTCCAAGATGCATTGTTCCTTAAGAGCTTCCTGATTGTGCACTTAACTTTGCAAATTCCTTTCTCCAGGAACTGACCAAATGCTCTACTAAGGTTATTTAGAAATCAAGCCAATGGCCAATATTCATAACTTCAAATACAAAAATGATACATGCATACAAATATGATTAATATATTCAGTAGATCATAACCTTTACATAGATATGCTACATGGCATATGTATCATAGAATATATTCCAGTCATATCATATATATTCATAAGCATATTTCCATAAAGCCTTATGTGGGGCACCGTCACAGCATGAGCTTTGCATTCATCCGTAAAAAGAGTGTCTGAAGGGGACTGGGAAGAGCTAGCTTTGAGGAACTACTAAGGGCTATGAGGTCATATCCTGCAAGGTGTGTGAAGATCAACAGGTTCTTGAGAAAGGGCAGCAGCACAAAGTGAGGAACTGGGTGAAAGTGGGTGGAAATCCCTTCATTATTCTGCACCAGTAAGGGAAGAGGTTTTCAAACACAGAAAACCTATGCTCCAGGTTGAGTGACTGAATGACCTGGGTAAAGATTATTGCACACCTTTACAGACAGACAGTCAAAGACCCAGAAAGGAAGAGAGACAAGGCAAAAACCAAAAGGAGTACTTGTGGCATCTTAGAGACTAACAAATTTATTTGAGCAAAAGCTCATGCATCCGATGAAGTGAGCTGTAGCTCACGAAAGCTAATGCTCAAATAAATTTGTTAGTCTCTAAGGTGCCACAAGTCCTCCTATTCTTTTTGCAGACACAGACTAACACAGCTGCTACTCTGAAACAAGGCAAAAACAGCTCTTTGGAACTGCTGTTTGATTGGTTTTCAACTTCTGTTATGCCAGAAGTGGAGGAGTTTTGATTTGGAGGAGGCTCAATGACCTGAACCAATAAGACAGAAGGCAAGTGGCTGCATCTCAAGGTAAGAGGTAAGAGAACCTGCCATATAGAGACCTGTAAGGCTTAATTAATAAAGCACTTTGGGATCCTCAGATTATTATTGATTATTTGTTACCATCATGATGTTAGTGGAATGGGTAAAGGTTGGGACAAGTTAGTCACTGACCTACAGTGATTCATCCATCTGTAAATCATTCCATATAACACCCTTTAAAAAAAACCCTCCAGTTTCTAGGACACTTCAATGTCTCAATTTTTTTACTACAATGAGTATAATGGGGTGGCACAGAACTCATGGTGAAGGTCAGAGAGATAGACAAACCGCAAACACTTGTGTGATTAAATACAAAAGGCCACATTACAAAGCATCTACTGTGCGTGCAGTTTAGAACCGAGATTTATTCTATGGTGGATCAGTTTGTAAGATCACTTACAACAAAATAATTGTGGTCATTTGAAAAAGGATTACCTTATGCTGTCAATGTGTGTGTTGCTGAGGACCTGGTAATACTGCTTTAGTTAAGGGTCTATGAGCATTTCCATTAGAAACCTGCTTTTTGGGAGGCAATATTTCAGCCTTTCCAAACTGCATCATTCTGAAACTTGACATGTTGTCAGCAGAGAGGCAATTATTTCTACCAAAACATTAAGAACATCAACATTTTTTTAAGATATGCAATGGCAGGAAAGTGAATATATTTAATGGATCCCAGTGCTTTTGCGCATATATATATATATATATTGCCAGAACTGTAGAAACTAAATGTTAATTTAAAAAAAATGCTTGCGGTTATGTGAGAATACACAAAGGCTTAATTATGGAAAGAAGTTTAATTATATTTGAAACTCTGAGGGGAAAAAAAAACAGTAAATGGAAAGAAGTGATATTCACAACTGATAAATAGCCGCTACGGTTGGGCACGATGAACTCTTCTAGTTGTGGAACATGGATCACATTGTTTTCAATTTGCTGATTCTCACTATTTTCAAGAGCAGTTTGTATTATGGGAAGTGCATATGTTTCAGGTCACTGGCTCTCATGGGTGCGCGAGAGAGAAGTGACTTTAAAGGTCACTGAGTGAGTGCTCTTTTGGATTAATTTGGTTTATCTGGCATTTGCAGTATGTTTCTATTTAAGTGTGTTATATGCTATGCAGTTGCTAAACAGCCAGGTCTTTTCTTACCTCCTGGCTCTGCTTACAAATGGAGGGTGAGTGATTTGTATGTGTGCATGCAACAGATTGCCCCTCATATAACAGTCAGTTTTTCAAATCAGGAGTGCCAGTGGAGCTGGCCTCCGAGTGCTAAGAGGCCATGTCCACACCTGCCATATCAGCATATTCTAAATGGACACTAAAATGCAGAAACTGATACTGCAAGATTTCTGTGCAATGGCCTGCCAAGGACAAGCAGTCACAAAGCTGGCAAGAGCTGGGCCCTAGCATAGAAATCCTGCATGACTTGCTGCTAAGCTAATTTACATACCTGTTGGCACTGACACACAGTCACCCATGCACTTGACTAAAGGGGGCTGGCTGTTCCTTGACACCCCTCTACCCTCCTGGAATCCCTTTTGCAACTGCTTTCTTCCCCTTGGTGCTTATGTAACCTTCCCCCAGCCTAATCTGTCTCCCACCTTCTCACAGTTCTAGTGCTAAAATTCCACATAAACTGCCTTTTATGTATCTCTTTTCTTTGTCCTTTGCTCAAATAATGGATGTTTCCTGCTTCTGGGGCTTTCTGTCATGTACAAGGATGGCTGGCACTTCAGGCAATGGAAGTCTGTGACCTAGACAAATTGGAGGATTGGGCCAAAAGAAACAGATGAAGTTCAACAAGGAAAAGCGCATGGTCCTGCACTTAGGATTGAAGAATCCCAGGCACTGCTACAGACTGGGGACCAACTGGCAAAGAGGCAGTTCTGCAGAAAAGGACCTGGGGATTACAGTGGACAAGAAGCTGGATATGAGTCAACAGTGTGCCCTTGTTGCCAAGAAGGCTAATGGCACATTAGGCTGCTTTAGTAGGAGCATTTCCAGTAGATCAAGGGAAGTGATTATTCCCCTCTATTTGGCACTGGTGAGGCCACATCTGGAATACTGCATCCAGTTTTGGGCCCTCCACTACAGAAAGGATGTGGACAAATTGGAGAGATTTCAGCGGAGGGCAACGGAAATAATCAGGGGGCTCGGGCACATGACTTATGAGGAGAAGCTTAGGGAACTGGGCTTATTTAGTCTGCAGAAGAGAAGAGTGAAGGGGGGATTTGATAGCAGCCTTCAACTATCCGAAGGGGGGTTCCAAAGAGGATGAAGCTCAGCTGTTCTCAGTGGTGGCAGATGACAGAATAAGGAGCAATGGTCTCAAGTGGAAGTTGGGGAGGTCTAGGTTGGATATTAGGAAACACAATTTCACTAGGAGGGTGGTGAAGCATTGGAATGGGTTACCTTGGGAGGTAGTTGAACCTTCATCTTTAGAGGTTTTAAAGGCCCATCTTGACAAAGCCCTGGCCTGGATCATTTAGTTGAGGTTGGTCCTGCTTTGAGTGGGGGGTGGAGGGGAGGGGTGGGGTTTGGACTAGATGACTTCCTGAGGCCTCTTCCAACCTTAATCTTCTATGATTCTATGAAATACAATTGAGAGATGGCCCCCTACTATCCGCCATAGTGTCTTGCACACCTGGGTAGGCCACGGAGCTCCCCATTACAATCTGAAAATAAGTTGTGGGCCATACCTACAAGCATGTCCTTTGGTGTGCTATGTTCTTTGGCATGGGCACAATCTCCTGTTCATGTATTTCCCACTTGCCACTGGAATAAGTGTACATGTGGGGATTTGTGTGCACAACCCTCTGAATATTTAGTTTTAAGTGATTTGTGCATGTATACCCGGTGAGTCAACGGTAGAAGCTAAGATTAGAAATCAGGAGATCCTGCCTCCCAGGCCCATTCCCAATCTTCTAAAACAAGTCACTTTTGATTTTCTGAGAAAATACCTTTTTAATAATAAAAATTTAATCCTGGTTTTCAGCTCTAGTTTGTTAGAGTTTAGTTAGGATTTAGTTTTAGAAATTTTAAATTTTGTTTTTGTAACTATGTCTATCTCAATTCCTTCTGGTTGAGATCACTTAAATATCTGTTCTTTCTTCATAAACTTAATCTTGTTTTATTACACAACCATCTCAGTGCAGCGTTTCAAGCTGAAGGGTAAAAGCCTCAACTAAACTAACAGCCTGATGCTGAGTATAGTCATCCTAATGGAGCAGCGAACTTGATAAAGTTTTGAGTGCGTTACAGTGAGAGGGGCTGAGCACTGCAGAGATGGCAGCTTTGGGGAGACTCGTGGCTGGTACGGCTATTGGCGTCCCCCTGCACGGAGTAACCAGGATGGTGGGAGCCAGGGTCACGTCATTATGCAGCAAGGGAGGGGCTGGGGTCAGGGCTCTGAGCGAAAGCTGCATAGCACAGAAGCACCCAGGGTTACAGGGCAGGCAGTAACACACTGCCTACTGGCCTGGGTGAACCCCCCCAACACGTCACAGTAAGTAAGAGATGCAGTTCATAAATGCCATGCCTTTCGCCCAATCCTTCAAAGACTGACTTACTTAATATTAAGCACACGTGTGAGTAGTCCCATGAATAGGTTCTACTGACATTCTTACAGTTATGCACATGTGTAAGTCTTTCCAGAACCAAGGCCTTGCATTTTACTCATTTGCATACTTCCAAAATTCTTGTTACCAATTCAAAACAGAGTTATTCTGCCTACTCTGTTCCTGCGAAACTGAATGGAACTTTTCTCCTATTAATGATAGTAGGTGTTTTAATTTATTCTTCTTTTTTTAAAAAACTGATTTTGATGGTGTCTATCCTAGTGATAACAAGGCAGACAGACAGCTCCAAAACCAGTGTGGAGAAGTTTTTTGTGTGGAGAAGTTAATGAACAGATCAGCAAATGGGTTCTTCTCAGCTGAGAACCAGCAAAGTGTTACCCCCTTTGGTATGTCTATGGTATAAAAAAAGAGAACCATTTGTTCCTTAATTTGCCTGAGTGAGGATTTCTATGGAATCCAGGTTGGTCCTCCTAACAAGTCTCCTTGAGAATTTAGCTACCCTTTTTGATAGTTTCCCCTCACTGATTGCTCTCGGTCACATTTTATATACAGGGTTATGTTTACAAATAGTTTTAAAGGCTTAATAAATGGTTGGTTAAGTTACTGAATCCAACAGGTCAATAGGTTGCTTATAATTACATGTAACAACTTCCACTGATATATTTATAAAAATCTATAGCACATGCTTCTCATTGAATCATGGGACTGGAAGGGACCTCAAGAGGTCATCTAGTCCAGTCCCCTGCACTCATGGCAGGACTAAGTATTATCTAGACCATCCCTGACAGGTGTTTGTCTAACCTGCTCTTAAAAATCTCTTTAAAATGATGGGAGAGTCCACAACCTCCACAGGCAATTTATTCCAGTGCTTAACCACCCCGACAGGAAGTTTTTCCTAATATCCAAACTAAACCTCCCTTGCTGCATGTCTATACCAGCCTTAATAAATAACATAAATCAATCATTTATATGTAAGTTATTTATAAATGTACCCTTAACATAGGGTGTTACCCAGCTCTCTTGAGCTGGAGGAACTGGGAACGAGCGAAGATAATTTTGATTTCTCACTAGAGCTGTCTTTTTGACCAGTTTTTGTATAGGTGTTAGCCAGTTTTCCAAGCTTTCCACTGTTTCCTTGGTTCCCCTACCCTTCTTTTGATCTCTACCAAGATTCTCCTTTTGTTTTTATATCAGGTTGATGGTATTTGGTCAGTCAGATACAACATCTGTAAACACTGCCTTGCAACTGACTAGTGAGTAACCACAGCACAAAATTCAAAGAAGAGCCAAAGGAAATATGACATTTTCCCTAGGCCAAGTTCCACCAGTGGAAGTCATGGACCTTGAGAGGACTTCTTTCTCACTTTCTTGAGCATTGCTACTGACTGATGCCTTTTAGGGTTTGTACCAAGGTATTTAAACGTACAGTCTCTGCAAGTTCATCACATGAAATGTTCTGTATCTCATAGTATTCATACCACTTTACTAAGCCCACAAAGGTAGATTTTTCAAAAGTCTAACTCCAATTGATTTTCAATGTCAGTGGATGTTGGGCACTTAACTTTGAATATCTCCCTCATGGAAATTAAACTCAGCAAAGAATATTCTGGTCAAGGTTCACTAGACTATCTCCCACAGAATGGTACCATTCATAGATTTCCAGTACTCGAACAGAACTGGAACTTTACCATATGTCACTCTGAGGTAAACATTCATTAGGTTCCACAAAAAGACTTATGGACAGGATGTGCTATATTTTAAAATTCATGAAATTAAAAATAATGCTTACCAGCAAAAAAACAAACAATCTGTCATCCCCCTAAAAAGTTTTTAAACTGAAGTGACCTAATGCTTCTATAAACAATTATCTTAGTTATATCGAAAATATCTGATCTGCCAGCTCTATTTGATTCAGTAGTAAAACTTTATGGTTCAATATCCTAGACAAGTCTACCCTGGGCTTTTATGGTACATAAATATAGAATAGCATATTGGAAATCACATAACATTTGTTTGTTCTGTTTGGTGTATAGTCACTATTCTTTGTATTAATAAACTAAAATATTTATTATAGATTTGTTCCTAGGGGACGACAGGCCTCTATTGTGGAGCCATAGAGTCTGATTAAATGCAAGAAGAAAGTACATATCATCATCCCGGGATTCTCAGATGGCTACAAAACCAGCCAGTTAAAGAAAACTGCACTGCTCTTAACTCCTATAATATGTCTCTTATTTGATCACAACATTGAAACTAGAGAAGTTTATGGGAAAATTCAACTACAGATCAATTAATTTTACTGTATATATTTATCAGCTAAACTACAAGCTAAACCTAGTATCTAGATAAGAATAATTCAGACAAGTTGTCATTATACATTTCCTAGATGATCAAATCTAATTATATATTAGATTTAAGTGGGGGGAGGGGAAACTGGGACTGTCATTGATAGTAAACATTTCAAATTCAAAATGATTCTAATAGTAAATTATTTGTATTCATTTCTTTAACAGTGACAAATAATATATCACTCTTGGTACAAGACCTGCTGCATAAGACAAAATGTACAGTCCCTTTAGTCTAGTGTCCTGTTGCGAACAGTAGCTAATGCCCAATGCTTCAGAGAAAAACTTAAAATTCCCCGAATGTTCCTATTCCCTGATATTACTCACTATGGAATGGAATCATTTCCTGATCTCGGCCTATGATAAGTTTATGTCCTGAAGTATGAGTTTACTATATCTTCCTTACCCAGTCTGGAAGTAGTGATTCATCCTGATTTTAATACACATAATATAGCTCCTCATCTTAAAGATTAAAGTGATGCTGACAATTATTTGCATAAGGCAAATACTAAGAAAGCAATTCAGTTAATTTTTTTTAAATGATTTTTTGCCTCCATTCACCTCCTTTTGGGTTTTCTTTTAGTAAACGTGCTGATGAAATTTTATTGTCAACAGATGTTCATAAAAACAATTTTCAAAATCATATGAGTAAAGATGCACAAACACCAAATTTTAGCTTCACAAAAAAGCAAGCATTTTTGGCGGACTTATTCAATCAAATAAAAGAAATAAAAATCAATTACAGATAGAGAGCACCACTCACACATGGAACACTGAATATTCATCAATTGTTCAGTCAATCCACAAAGCTGAAGGATGGATTTTCAAAACACCTAAAGGATTTAGTCACGGAACTTCTACTGGAAGTCAATGGGAATTACGCACCTAAAATTTCCGATAATTTTGAATATCAGATAAATCTAGGGAAATCATAATTTGCCTGAAGATATCCTGTAAGCTGAGAAGAAAGGTGAAGTTTGGAAGAAAAATCATCCTTTGTGAATAATTTCATAGAATCATAGAAGATTAAGGTTGGAAGAGGCCTCAGGAGGTCATCTAGTCCAAACCCCCTCCCCTCTCCTGCTCAAAGTAGGACCAAGCTCAACTAAATGATCCAGGTCAGGGCTTTGTCAAGATGGGCCTTTAAAACCTCTAAAGATGGAGGTTCCACCATCTCCCAAGGTAACCCATTCTAGTGCTTCACCACCCTCCTAGTGAAATTGTGTTTCCTAATATCCAACCTAGACCTCCCCAACTTCCACTTGAGACCATTGCTCCTTGTTCTGTCATCTGCCACCACTGAGAACAGCTGAGCTTCATCCTCTTTGGAACCCCCCTTCAGGTAGCTGAAGGCTGCTATCAAATCCCCCTTCACTCTTCTCTTCTGCAGACTAAATAAGCCCAGTTCCCTCAGCCTCTCTTCATAAATCATGTGTCCCAGCCCCCTAATAATTTCCATTGCCCTCCACTGGACTCTCTCCAATTTGTTCACATCCTTTCTGTAGTGGAGGGCCCAAAACTGGACACATACTCCAGATGTGGCCTCACCAGTGCCAAATAGAGGGGAATAATCACTTACTTCAATCTGCTGGCAAATCTCCTACTAATTCAGCCCAATATGCCATTAGCTTTCTTGGCAACAAGGGCACACCTCTCATCCACTGTAATCCCCAGGTCCTTTTCTGCAGAACTGCCTCTTAGCAAGTCGGTCCCCAGCCTGTAGCAGTGCATGGGATTCCTCCGTCTTCAGTGCAGGACTCTGCACTTGTCCTTGTTGAACTTCAGATTTCTTTTGGCCCAATGCTCCAATTTGTCTCGGTCTCTCCGGACCCTATTCCTACCCTCCAGTGTATCTACTTCTCCCCCAAGCTTAGTGTCAGCAGCAAACTTGCTGAGGGTACAATCCATCCCACCATCCAAATCATTAATGAAGATGTTGAACAAAACCAGCCCCAGGACGGATCCCTGGGACACTCCGCTTGATACCAGCTGCCAACTAGACATCGAGCCATTGATCACTACCTGCTGAGCTCATCCCTAGTAATCATGGTAGAAATTTAAGTATAATACATGCCATTAAAAAGTTTATTTTAACTCTTTACATTAGTTAAAGGTAATACTTAGAACAGGGAATACTGTCATTATTAATACCTTTAAAAGGCTCCTATTCTACTTAAAATATCAAAAGCTTTCTTCAGACCCCTAAATATTTGGATTTTTTTTCTAGAACACTTAAAGCACATTTTATACTCCATTGCACTCAGATGTATGATGCAGTTACAGAAGTTATTGTTTACTACTTGTTTATATATTTGAAAGTCAAGATGGAGATCTTATCCCAATCATGTTGGCACTTATATAGTGCTTTTTAACTTCAAGGCCTTTTACAAATAAGGTATTCACTAACTACTCATTACAACACTCCTGTTATGCAGCTGCTTTGTGTTATTAGTTATCCCCAGATTACAGATAAACAAGCAGAATCTCTGATTATAAAGTGTCTCTGAAGCACAGATGTGGGAAACATCAACCAGACTAACAAAGAGGAATAAAAAGCAAGCTTCCTGCTCCTGTTCCTGTTCCAAAATGACGTTTTACTTTGTAACGAAGTTGGGGTAAAAATGACAAAGTTGACATCTGGATCTGAACTTTTCCTAAGCATAGCAATGTTTACATTTATGGTTTAGGCTCAGGCTCATCTCTAATTTGTAATTATTAGCACTGTACATTTAGTGCCTTCAGAATTACTCAGTCCTCTTCCTATAAAGAAGAAGAAATGATTTTACCCCTGAAAACCAGGGAACTATCATTTTTTCCTTGTGCGAATACATTTCGTTTTCTTGACACCAATGAGTGAATTTTTTTCTTAGCTCTGGTGAAAGAAAAAAAAAATCTTACTATGTTTCAAATTCCCACTGAAATCACTAAGTGTCAAATTCTGTCTCTCTTACTTACCTTGACTAATGCCTTGCAGTTTTGGGAGATCATTATGTTCAATCAGACTACTCCCAGAGTAAGGCACTATTCAAAATGAGCAATGATGGCAGAATACATCCCTATAAAAATCTAACTGCAAAGCCTGTGAGAAACTTAAAACATAAAATTTTCAGAGTCAGCAAATTCTGGAGTCTTACCAAATAAACTCATAATTCAGAAGCATTTGAAAGACATTACAACAGTAGTGCATCAATAATGGATATTTAGTATGTATGTGTAGGTTATATCCTTGAAAAGAGGTAGACAATGTAGTAGGCAAAGTAAAGTTGTTGGTGGCCTAATATGTTGCAAGTGGTTTGTCACCTACAGCACTGCATTCTTTAAAGATGTCTAACACAAAAAAATCTCTCAAGTGAATTTATTGACTAAAACCAGTTCCACAGAACCAATTAGTATCTTACACAGGCTGCCCTGCAAGGCTTATGAGGCTATCCATCACCTGTCCATTTAACTATTTAGCATTTGTTCCAGCAATTTGTCACACTGTCAGAATGCTAGCATTTCAAAATAGGAGTTTTTGGTTGAAAGAAATCTAACTCAGATACTGCACATATTTCTTCTTTAATAAGACTTACACAAGATTTATGTTTCTATTATATTTAACCTTAAGCATCTTATCTAGAGGGTGAGGTTAATTCTTTGTACTTCAAAGGTTTCAAGTTTAAATGAATTGTTTTATGTGATAATTTAAAAATATGTAAAATGGAATTATTTCAAACTTCATCAACAATTCAGAGTTCTGACATCATAAAGCACCTTATCTTACAGCTGCAGTGATTATGTTTTTATCACTTTTCCCATCTAGTCATTTGCTTTTCGCATTCATTTCTGGTAACTTTCTTAATTTCATATCACCAAATGAATTACAAAAATATAAATAAATGAAATAAAACATTTCCATTAAATGAAAGCAAAAGATCTACATAATATTAACATGTCAGTTTCTGAGGTATTGCACATTTTGAAGGCTCAAGGCATCTAAAGGAAGACAGATTATTGCAGAGTGTCAATTAATCACTGACATATATTTATAAATTAATACAAATTTAGGAAAAATAAGATGCAAAACAAGAAAAGATTTCCAGCTTGGCTGTCCTTTATACTAGAACACTCTGTATGTGTAATACATGTGCTGGGAACCGTGTCAAGAAGACATTATTCAGTTTATAAAACTCAGAACATCCTGATTGACTACTATGTAACAATTAAACTAACACAATTCCTACATTAAATGAAAACAACTACAATAAGCATGTTATGCAGCCTGTTAACGCACACACAAACCGTCAGAGGAATTGTTGTAGTCTTAATGTACATACTTGTATCTATGTCTTGTATCTGCCTATTTTACTACTTTACACATTTCACTGACATGTATGAAAATTATTCAAGTTTCTAACCTTTAGATTTGTTTTTTGTTTCAAAACTTGGACTTAGCTTTTAAGGGTAAAAGCAGGCAGATCAGAGGTCTCCTTCCCTGATACCTTGTAGGTTTTCCCGATTTAGAAATTTTATAAAGCAGATGCAGCAGAGATGCCTGGAAATCAAATGCCATCTCTGCATCTGAATGCTGTTAAGCAGCTCCCATGGCATTTCTCACAGACTTTCAATGTGTGTCTGTCACTAAGCTCGCTCCCAGAGATAAAACAGAAAATGTGAACTCCTGAGGGAATAATTGTTGAGTAAAACCCTTTCTTGAAGCCCTCAGAATGTTACAGCTCAGTCAATCATCGGGCCTTCAATCAGTGGGCTCATCTCACCTTGTACACATAAGGGTTTTGCAATGTATGGGTATTAGGTGGGGATGACTGAATGTTTAATAGATGCAAGGCAAAGTATAAAGGGAATATCCATGTTTTAAAGGCTTTGCAAATTTCACCTGATAATACTGAGATGCCTGATTACTGCTTGTAAAGAAAGACTGCTTTGCTGAGTAATCTTTAAGTGTTAAATAGTCTTCTTATACTGGATACATGGGGCGGGGAAAGTGGGGGGGAGTTAAAGTTTATTCACTATATTAATTTTTCATTAAATTCATACATCTCAGTCTTTCTTTCTGATGCATTGATGCCATATTAGTCTTAGTTGCAGAGAACAAATATATTGTATTGTACCTCTAAGCTGTCCTATGTATTTTTGTATAAAATTTTATAGATGTATTGAAAGACTAATACAATGGAGATTTCTTTAAGACTGAACAAAGAACAGACAGGATAAATAATATGAAGGACAGAGTACAGTTAACAAAGATAGCCTTGGAATGCATGCCAAGCAGAGGTAAGCAAGATACCAAGTAGAAAGACAGAATAGCAAAACTTATTGGACAAGTCCATGGATTCAGAGAGCAACAAATAAAAAGTAGGAACTTTAATCTGCAGCCTAATGTTTTTGGCTCCATATAATTTTTTGGGGTGGGGTGGGGAGCAGAGAGGGTTGGCCAGAGGGTGTTCTGTTTGTTTTGCTTTTGTGGCTATACTTGTAGGCAGTAGTTCGAAACATAAAAAAATTATTCCAGTTACAGGTACTCAAGTGGTGACAAACTTTACTGGTGATATGCAACCACAGGAAAAGAGAATTGTACCACAGTCAATAATCTAGCATTTCTTCCAAGTTCTAACTGTATATATATCTATTTAAAAGGACTCATAAGACTATCTTTAATAGTTCCATTTGGGGACTTCCAGTAACAAAAATCATAGCCTGACCTGGCCCTGGGAATGATGATTGTTCCTTTTTCTAGAATACTGAGGAAGTTAATGTTGACCGAGAGACAGGACAGTAAAACATCCCTCATCTTTAGGTCACTGAAGTCACATCTAGTATAACTTAAAACCTATGTGGATAGATCAGTATGAGCTTTGCTTTTTTGTCACTAGTTTATGTTAATTTATACATTAATCTTAAATGGAATAAATATTTGTAATTATATTTAATCAGAGAAGTAATAATCTTGTAGATAGTATTGTTGTTTGCTATTCGTAAAGGTTTGTAAAAATCCTAAATTACATTTGTTAGTTTTAACATTTTCAAAACTCTTCTATGAACTATCCTTTTCCTGTACTCATACAGGAAGCAATTGGACACTAAAATAAGGTATTCTATAAAAAAAACTTAATATCAATAAATAAGCAACATTTGTTTTCCATTATACATTGTAAATGAATAGAACAGTTTGCAAGGATTTCAGGTTTTGTAGATGAGCACCTCAGGTCTCATAGTCTGGAGTTAATTGCCATTGGCCAGCAGTCTTGGTATGGATGCCAAGTCTGAATGAATGCACTTCTTAGCTGGGACTGAAATTCATACTATAAGAAGAAAAGCTATTGGTGCTACTGAATTATTCAGAATGGAATTATGACCTCATTATCTTGTCCAGAATAGAAAAGGTGTTGACATCATAGTGCATATGCCAAAAAGATTAAGGTTGAAAGAGAAGAGAGCAATAGGAAATGAACTGTTTAAAAATAGCCAGAGCTTCGCGAACCAGCTGAGCGGCGGCGAACCAGCTGAGCAGCAGGGGACAGCAGAGCAGCTCACAGCAAGAGTTTGCCTGGGAGTTCGCCTGGAGTGAGCCCAGTGAGGCTTACGTCTTGCAAACTGCTCTGAGGAAGCTCATAGTAGGAAGGTGATATGGAGGGGGGGGGGGTTCAGCTGTTGTGACCTGCACTGGATGTGCCATGTTTGTCTTTCTTCCACAGGACAGAAGCGACTTTGTCTGTACAAAGTGCAAGCTGGTCTCCATATTGGAAGAGAAGATTGAAGGTCTGGAGCAACAGATAACAACCCTGCGTTGCATACGAGAAACTGAGGATTTTCTGGACAAAACTCAGGATATGCTTCTAGGGGCACAAAGCTCTAAAGATATAGAGCAGGTTGCACTGAGGAGCCAAGAGGCCAGTGAAGAAGCTTGGCAACATGTGACCTCCAGAAGAGGTAAGCGGAATGTCCGGGTTCCAGTAACACAGACACAGGTAACTAACCGCTTTCATGTTCTCTCCACAGGTACCGTTGCGGAGAGTGGACCAGATGATATGTCTGGGGCGAGAAAGCAGAAGGAGACTCCGCTGGTTGGAAGGCATGAGATGCGATGTCCTGAGGTTGGGGGTTCCACGACCACCACTCCCAAGAGGAGAAGGCAGGTGGTGGTGGTCGGGGACTCTCTCCTCCGGGGGACTGAGTCATCTATCTGCCGCCCTGACCGGGAAAACCGAGAAGTCTGCTGCTTGCCAGGGGCTAAGATTCGCGATGTGACGGAGAGACTGCCGAGACTCATCAAGCCCTCGGATCGCTACCCCTTCCTGCTTCTCCACGTGGGCACCAATGATACTGCCAAGAATGACCTTGAGCGGATCACTGTGGACTACGTGGCTCTGGGAAGAAGGATAAAGGAGTTGGAGGCGCAAGTGGTGTTCTCGTCCATCCTTCCCGTGGAAGGAAAAGGCCTGGGTAGGGACCGTCGAATCGTCAAAGTCAACGAATGGCTACGCAGGTGGTGTCGGAGAGAAGGCTTTAGATTCTTTGACCACGGGATGGTGTTCCATGAAGGAGGAGTGCTGGGCAGAGACGGGCTCCATCTTACGAAGAGAGGGAAGAGCATCTTTGCCAGCAGGCTGGCTAACCTAGTGAGGAGGGCTTTAAACTAGGTTCACCGGGGGAAGGAGACCAAAGCCCTGAGGTAAGTGGGAAAGCGGGATACCGGGAGGAAGCACAGGCAGGAATGTCTGTGAGGGGAGGGCTCCTGCCTCATACTGGGAATGAGGGGCGATCAACAGGTTATCTCAAGTGCTTGTATACGAATGCACAAAGCCTTGGAAACAAGCAGGGAGAACTGGAGGTCCTGGTGATGTCAAGGAACTATGACGTGATTGGAATAACAGAGACTTGGTGGGATAACTCACATGACTGGAGTACTGTCATGGATGGTTATAAACTGTTCAGGAAGGACAGGCAGGGCAGAAAAGGTGGGGGAGTAGCACTGTATGTAAGGGAGCAGTATGACTGCTCAGAGCTCCGGTACAAAACTGTAGAAAAACCTGAGTGTCTCTGGATTAAGTTTAGAAGTGTGTGCAACAAGAGTGATGTAGTGGTGGGAGTCTGCTATAGACCACCGGACCAGGGGGATGAGGTAGATGAGGCTTTCTTCCGGCAGCTCACGGAAGCTACTAGATCACATGCCCTGATTCTCATGGGTGACTTTAATTTTCCTGATATCTGCTGGGAGAGCAATACAGCAGTGCATAGACAATCCAGGAAGTTTTTGGAAAGCGTAGGGGACAATTTCCTGGCGCAAGTGCTAGAGGAGCCAACTAGGGGGGGCGCTTTTCTTGACCTGCTGCTCACAAACCGGGTAGAATTAGTGGGGGAAGCAAAAGTGGATGGGAATCTGGGAGGCAGTGACCATGAGTTGGTTGAGTTCAGGATCCTGACGCAGGGAAGAAAGGTAAGCAGCAGGATACGGACCCTGGACTTCAGGAAAGCAGACTTCGACTCCCTCAGGGAACGGATGGCCAGGATCCCCTGGGGGACTAACATGAAGGGGAAAGGAGTCCAGGAGAGCTGGCTGTATTTCAAGGAATCCCTGTTGAGGTTACAGGGACAAACCATCCCGATGAGTCGAAAGAATAGTAAATATGGCAGGCGACCAGCTTGGCTTAATGGTGAAATCCTAGCGGATCTTAAACATAAAAAAGAAGCTTACAAGAAATGGAAGGTTGGACATATGACCAGGGAAGAGTATAAAAATATTGCTCGGGCATGTAGGAATGATATCAGGAGGGCCAAATCGCACCTGGAGCTGCAGCTAGCAAGAGATGTCAAGAGTAACAAGAAGGATTTCTTCAGGTATGTTGGCAACAAGAAGAAAGCCAAGGAAAGTGTGGGCCCCTTACTGAATGAGGGAGGCAACCTAGTGACAGAGGATGTGGAAAAAGCTAATGTACTCAATGCTTTTTTTGCCTCTGTCTTCACTAACAAGGTCAGCTCCCAGACTGCTACGCTGGGCATCACAAAATGGGGAAGAGATGGCCAGCCCTCTGTGGAGATAGAGGTGATTAGGGACTATTTAGAAAAGCTGGACGTGCACAAGTCCATGGGGCCGGACGAGTTGCATCCGAGAGTGCTGAAGGAATTGGCGGCTGTGATTGCAGAGCCATTGGCCATTATCTTTGAAAACTCGTGGCGAATGGGGGAAGTCCCGGATGACTGGAAAAAGGCTAATGTAGTGCCAATCTTTAAAAAAGGGAAGAAGGAGGATCCTGGGAACTACAGGCCAGTCAGCCTCACTTCAGTCCCTGGAAAAATCATGGAGCAGGTCCTCAAAGAATCAATCCTGAAGCACTTGCATGAGAGGAAAGTGATCAAGAACAGCCAGCATGGATTCACCAAGGGAAGGTCATGCCTGACTAATCTAATCGCCTTTTATGATGAGATTACTGGTTCTGTGGATGAAGGGAAAGCAGTGGATGTATTGTTTCTTGACTTTAGCAAAGCTTTTGACACGGTCTCCCACAGTATTCTTGTCAGCAAGTTAAGGAAGTATGGGCTGGATGAATGCACTATAAGGTGGGTAGAAATCTGGCTAGATTGTCGGGCTCAACGGGTAGTGATCAATGGCTCCATGTCTAGTTGGCAGCCGGTGTCAAGTGGAGTGCCCCAGGGGTCGGTCCTGGGGCCGGTTTTGTTCAATATCTTCATAAATGATCTGGAGGATGGTGTAGATTGCACTCTCAGCAAATTTGCGGATGATACTAAACTGGGAGGAGTGGTAGATACGCTGGAGGGGAGGGATAGGATACAGAAGGACCTAGACAAATTGGAGGATTGGGCCAAAAGAAATCTGATGAGGTTCAATAAGGATAAGTGCAGGGTCCTGCACTTAGGACGGAAGAATCCAATGCACCGCTACAGACTAGGGGCTGAATGGCTAGGCAGCAGTTCTGCGGAAAAGGACCTAGGGGTGACAGTGGACAAGAAGCTGGATATGAGTCAGCAGTGTGCCCTTGTTGCCAAGAAGGCCAATGGCATTTTGGGATGTATAAGTAGGGGCATAGCGAGCAGATCGAGGGACGTGATTGTTCCCCTCTATTCAACATTGGTGAGGCCTCATCTGGAGTACTGTGTCCAGTTTTGGGTCCCACACTACAAGAAGGATGTGGATAAATTGGTGAGAGTCCAGCGAAGGGCAACAAAAATGATTAGGGGTCTAGAATACATGACTTATGAGGAGAGGCTGAGGGAGATGGGATTGTTTAGTCTGCAGAAGAGAAGAATGAGGGGGGATTTGATAGCTGCTTTCAACTACCTGAAAGGGGATTCCAAAGAGGATGGCTCTAGACTGTTCTCAATGGTAGCAGATGACAGAACGAGGAGTAATGGTCTCAAGTTGCAGTGGGGGAGGTTTAGATTGGATATTAGGAAAAACTTTTTCACTATGAGGGTGGTGAAACACTGGAATGCGTTACCTAGGGAGGTGGTAGAATCTCCTTCCTTAGAGGTTTTTAAGGTCAGGCTTGACAAAGCCCTGGCTGGGATGATTTAACTGGGAATTGGTCCTGCTTCGAGCAGGGGGTTGGACTAGATGACCTTCTGGGGTCCCTTCCAACCCTGATATTCTATGATTCTATGATTCTATGGATTAATCACTAAAGAGCAAATCCTGCCTTTTGTTGCATGAGTGCACCTGCCATTGATGACAAAAGAACTGAGCTGTCAATATCACTCACTTCAGTGCCAATTTGATATTCTGGGAAACTCAACCCATAACTAATTATGTGATTTCAGTCAGCTATGTCAAAGAGGTATCATAACTGCCCTAAATATGATGGATATCAGACAGAAGTGTAAAGTTATCTAAATAATGATCAATTACTGTCTAAGTGATGTTCAAGAATATATGCTAACGTTTCCAGCAAGGAAGTGAAAAATAAAGTGGGGGCCACGGTGCAGTTTCTTCACAGTGCTAGGTTTCTAGGAGGAGAGTACACTGAATCTGTTGATTTAGGGGCATATATCCCTTTTATAGTAAAAAAAGGAGGGTGGGGGAAGCCTGGATGGAAGAGGACTAAGATTTTACAAAAGCATTACAAAAGTGATCTGCATAAATTACAGTAACAGGTAGCAAGCTATTCAGTCATGAGAGAAAAAAAATAGTAGCCATGGGTGGGGCTGTATAAAAACACCACTGAAGAAATAAGTACCTTGTCCAAAATATGTAGATTTCAGTGTGATTTTGGAGGGTGGGGGTGTTATTGAGGGGCCAAGGGGAGATGCTGATCTCAGCACTATAACACATGTGGCAGCTTCTTCAGTAGGATGTATGGAAAAGTGCAACAAACAAACATTTTCAAGCCGCTTGTTATCAGAGTCAAAGGCCACAAATGTAGGAGCAGGATTTTATAATTGTACTATAAGAATAGAGGTACTAATGTCTGTCTTGATTTCATTTTACCAACCACCCTTTTTGAATAGCAGAAAGGAATGACCCTCTGGGACATTGGTAGGAATGCATCTGACAGACTACCAGTGTCTGTATTGATGTTAAGGCAGGGACAGACCAGAACAATCCTTATGACTGATTATGGTTGTCATAAATATAAAGGGAAGGGTAAACCCCTTTAAAATCCCTCCTGGCCAGAGAAAAAAATCCTCTTACCTGTAAAGGGTTAAGAAGCTAAAGGTAACCTCACTGGCACCTGACCAAAATGACCAATAAGGAGACAAGATACTTTCAAAAGCTGGGAGGAGGGAGAGAAACAAAGGGTCTGTGGGTCGGTCTATATGCTGTTTCTGCCGGGGATAGACCAGGAATGAAGTCTTAGAACTTTTAGTAAGTAATCTAGCTAGGTACGTGTTAGATTATGATTTCTTTAAATGGCTGAGAAAAGAATTGTGCTGAATAGAATAACTATTTCTGTCTGTGTATCTTTTTTGTAACTTAAGGTTTTGCCTAGAGGGATTCTCTATGTTTTTAATCTAATTACCCTGTAAGGTATCTACCATCCTGATTTTACAGAGGTGATTTCTTTCCTTCTGTTTACTTCTATTTCTATTAGAAGTCTTCTTGTAAGAAAACTGAATGCTTTTTCATTGTTCTCAGATCCAGGGGTTTGGGTCTGTGGTCACCTATGCAAATCGGTGAGGCTTTTTATCCAATATTTCCCAGGAAAGGGGGGGTGCAAGTGTTGGGAGGATTGTTCATTGTTCTTAAGATCCAAGGGTCTGGGTCTGTAGTCACCTAGGCAAACTGGTGAGGCTTTTTACCAAACCTTATCCAGAAAGTGGGGTGCAAGGTTTTGGGAAGTATTCTGGGGGGAAAGACGTGTCCAGACAGCTCTTCCCCAGTAACCAGTATTTGTTTGGTGGTGGTAGCGGCCAATCCAAGGACAAAGGGTGGAATATTTTGTACCTTGGGGAAGTTTTGACCTAAGCTGGTAAAGAGAAGCTTAGGAGGTTTTTCATGCAGGTTCCCACATCTGTACCCTATCGTTCAGAGTGGGGAAGGAACCTTGACAATGGTCATCCTTTTGTTTTAGGATAAGTTATAATGTCTACTATGGTTTCCTATATATATTACAAATTAGGCACTCTAGTTAAATGTAGATTTCTTTGTTTTAAGGTTAAGTAAGTAAAAAGACAGGATTTTGTATTGTGTCTATGATAAATAGATTAGAGAAATGTTGAGGGCCTGAAGCCCCAATGTGAATTGTTTCAGATATAAGATTTAGCAAGACTTAATTTACAATGTATTCTGTATACCTTTGAAGGTTTCTGTGAGAGACTGTTTGTGTGAATGAGGAATGCACGCATCAGGAAAAGACAAGGTGTGAAAGCCACCACAAATGTCCAGATGGTCAAGAAAAAGTGAAAAGAAAAGGAGTACTTGTGGCACCTTAGAGACTAACCAATTTAGTTGAGCATAAGCTTTCGTGAGCTACAGCTCACTTCATCGGATGGCTTATGCTCAACTAAATTGGTTAGTCTCTAAGGTGCCACAAGTACTCCTTTTCTTTTTGCGAATACAGACTAACATGGCTGTTACTCTGAAAGAAAAAGTGAGAGACTTGGAAACACCAGGAGACAATCAGAAAATATCCATTGTATCCGAGGCTAAACATGTTAGCAGCACTGACGGCCTCAGAGGTGAGGCAGGCACCCTCGAAGGCGAGACAACAAATAGGAGATACTGATGGGAAGCCCTACAATAACCATCAAATGATAACAGCAGAAAACCCCAAGATTAACACCACTTTAAGGATTAATGATTACAGGATGACATTGCAAAATGCTTGGACTCAAATGGGAATTTACAACTATAAAGATGGGGTGTTTTGCTATGGAACTCTGGGTTCAGTCCTGCAAAGCCTCGGAGCATCAGATCACGACCGACAGAGCCTAGCTCCTCACTCGTGCTCAATTTAACTGGCCATTAGATGGACTTGAGCTACAACAGACTGGTAACTATAAAGACCATCTGCAGGACTTGTCTGTGTGTGTTTGTGTGTACGTTGTGTGCCTGAAAAGCATATGATATCTGTTGTATTTTCCATAAATATGGCATATTTGCCTTGTCTCTTATAAAAGATCCCGTGTGCTTTGTATAGCATAACATAACCCCCCTGTATGTGTACATAGCCCTTCTGTGCTTAAACATCAACTATAATGCGTATATTTTGACACAAGGTACAAATTTCTACCACTAGCAGATTAACTTGCTATGAATTTTCTGTAGTAGCTTACATTGTTTTCTCTGGGTAGCGTATGTGCTACTTTGCCTATGACCAGACTCCTCCTATTTTTCCCCTGAGAATTTATTGGCTGAAGTTCGTGTGGGACCAGTTTTGCTTTGCAAGTTGATAGTAGCATAGCAAAAAAGTGAGCTTTCATTTTGTATGTTGAATAATAAGGCATAGCTAGTGGTAACTAGCTGTGTTTTTTCAGAGTGCAAGACACAGGAGCATATGGACCTTGGGGATGCTTCTGAATGACTAACTACAACCCAAAACCCATAAGGATACCATTGAACTCCTACAGGATCATTAGGACATGTTTAACAAGCATGTGCTCCAATAACCTAGAAAATGGGAATGGACTCTCAAAAAGTGAGAGATTTCAGGGCTGTTAGAAGCAGTACTGTATTTTATGAGTGCAATATTTGTTCATGTACTTGCTGGAATAAATGCACAGTTACTTCCTTGGAATGTTTCCTAGTGATTACACTCTGCCTACTTGTGGTTTCTCACCTGCTTGTGGTTTCATTTAACTCAGAGAGCTACACTACATGCAAATCTACCACAACCTGTAGACTTGCAAACTCCCTACAAAACTGTGATTCCAGAAAACAAACCATGCTTGCCTACATTTGCCAGAAATAATTAATACTATAGTTCATTTCAGAATTCAGCCAAATATAATTCAGGCAAAGTTCCCATCCATGGAGGGAGAGGGAGCAGGGAACAAATAAACAACAAAACAAAAAAACCCAACCCTAACATGAATGCAAACTTAAGTTTAGAGAAATCATTCATGAGAAAATATTTCTAACGTTAAGCATGTTCGTGTTTTTCCCCCATACTGCCCCCCATGCTTGGGAGGCACAGCCTATCCTGCTAACCAGTATTGCCCAATTGTTTCCTTATGTCTGTATCCACCTGTTGTCTCTTGTCTCATAGTTGTGTGAACTCTTTGGAGCTGGGATGATTCTTTTGTTCTGTTTGTACCGTGCCTAGCATAATAGGGTCTTGGTCTATGACTGAAGCTCCTAGACTCTACACAAAAAATAACATTGCAGAGCTATCAAGCAGTCAAAAGTGCTTTAGTTTTCAAATGCAGTCTCAATATCATTATAAACCCTTCATCAGTTAAATATTATATATTACGAAACCAATATGTCATGAAGCATTGAACACAATATGATGCATTATTGAATTATTATATTATTATTATATAGTCTTCTTATTTGGCTTCATTTTTATATCTCATATATATCTGTTAAAGCAAAGCCAAGTTTGAAGAACATTGGTTCAGAAAATCCTACTTGTTAGACAACAAGAAATGTCCAGTGCTCATAACTTCAAGACCATTGAAACAATTCCTGCAAAGTAGCCTTGTTCCTTAGTGCTACAGCAGCCCATAGGCAGATGCTAGGGGCTGTCATAAATTAGAGTAGTCCCAAGGATGCTGTTATTTATACTGGGGGGTCATGCTGGCCCCCAGGATACACAGAATGTGGATGGCACAAAACTTTGTCCTCCCCTCCTCCTGGACTGTGCAGAGATGAAGCACAGAATCAGTCCCAAAGAGTATTTTGTGAACAGTTATCTAAAATGGCGTTCAGATCAACTAACATACCATAATAGAACTTTTTGCATACATTTATTATACTTGTTGATAGGACAGTGAGAAGTGAGAGTGAGCATTATAACTTTTCTACTTCCTACTCATTAGTATTTGCATGTTTGAATGGAAGAAAAGTAAAGTAGGAAACTAACTCTGAAGCCAAGAATAATGTTACATTCAGACAGACAGAGAAACCCTACATTTAAGCTGCTCCTAGATACTAGGATCAGTGGAATGTCTGAAAGGGACGAATGTGTGAGAGCAACGTTGTTTGATTCATGTCTCAAGGACAAAATTGCTATTATTCTGCCATCCCATGCAGACATGGATGGATGCTCTCATAAACAAAATGCTAGAGGCCATGTCACTGTTCTGCTTACTTCCCCAACTTTTCCTCTCTGTACTTCCAGACCAGGCATATCTCAATGACTTTTGGGGACAACTTGGAGTGCAAAAAACTTAGTGAAACAGTAACAGTCAGACAGGTAGGCAACAAATAGCAACATTGTAGTGAGGCGGTGGGGTTCCCTGCCGACCCAGAGAGGGACGAGCCCTTCCGGACACCAGAGTGCGCGGAGCCAGGGAGCTCTGAACCTGCCTCCCAGAGGGTCAGGCGTTGCCCCGGAAGTATAAAGGCCCGACCTCAGGGCCCACTAAGAAAGCAGACACCAGGGAGGCCAGATGCCTCCAGCCTAGCTTGCAAGTGGGAAAGCCCAGTGACCTGCGGAAGACCTGAAGACTGGCCCTACCTGCCCCGCGCCAGCTACCCGGAGGAGTTGCCGAGCCTGTCCCGCACCAGCTATCCCGAGGAACCCATGGTGCTGGATCCCACTGAGAACACCACCCTGACCCAAGTACCTCAAGAGGGAGAGTCTGGAAGTAGCCTGGGGGCAGCCAACCCTAGTCTGGCTGCAGCACTGCCAGAACCCATGTCAGTTGCAACCAGGATCCCCACTGATTCAGCAGTGGGTCTTCCACCGTTGCTAGAGCTCTGGGCTGGGACGCAGTGGAGTGGGAGTCTCCCCCTCTCCTGGGCCCTTTGGAACCTAGGGCCTGGGCCTACTGTTTATATACTGTTACTGCTCAGCCCCTGCCTGAGGGCTTGACTCACCAGTGCCCCACCCTGACCTAGGGCCTGGGCTCACTGTGTTTATTTGCACTTTCACTAAGGCAGTAGAGGAAGACTCCCGTGGCCAGAAGGGGGGAGTGAGGAACTGCAGCCCCAGCTATTGCTGCTGTGGACACCACCAACACGACCACCACCTGAGAGGGGTCCTTTCTGCCTGCTTGGACCACCACCTGGAGTTCCTGGAGCTGCTGAAGCCCCGAGGAGGAGAAGAAGAGGACCATCTACCAGTGGGGGAGCACCTAGAGACTCTGCAGACCACCATGGAGGGGGCCTTTTGAACTGAGAAACTTTCAAACTGTGCTCTTGTGGTGGGGGTCTTGACTGTGTTTGCAGGGACACAGGGGGTGTGGTGTGGAGTTGCCCCCTGATACATCTGTGTCCTCCCCCCAACCACTACCACCACTGCCCCCTCCACCACCCCCACTGGCTGTTTACTATCTGCCTCAGCTCCTGCCTCTGGACTCACCTGCTTGCTTGGCTTGCCACACCCTGATTCCACCATTTGGGCCAGAAGCAGCAGCCAGCCCAAATCGACTTTGTGCAAGTGCATGTGGGTGCAAGTACCCTCCCGCTGGACTG
Source organism: Eretmochelys imbricata (assembly GCF_965152235.1). NCBI lineage: Eukaryota > Metazoa > Chordata > Testudines > Cheloniidae > Eretmochelys > Eretmochelys imbricata. The sequence goes on along the minus strand of NC_135579.1, from coordinate 67,724,515 downwards.
CCCACCTCACAGCTTTTCCCCTTGCTACCTGCCCCATTTGCCCTTTGCAGCCTTTTGCCCCCTTTTTGTCCCAGCCCCCCTTACTAGCTTCAGTTTGTTCGCCTGCCCCGCCCATTTCCCTCTGCAGCCTTTCTTTGTTTGCCCCGCCCCAACCTCTGAAGCTAGCCTTGGTTTCCCTGCCCTAACTCCAGCCCGCTTAGCCCCTTGCTCCATGCGCCCATGCCTCCTCCCATGCGCTTGTGCCCCTCCCCATTTTAGTTTAAACTCTCTTCACTGCACCCCCCCAATACTGTTGTATCCCCCCTTCCCCTAATGCAGCTAGAGGAGCCGGAATCCCACCAAGTGTTGGTTATTGACCCCAACCCCTGATTGCCTCCCCCATCCTGCCCACCCCCTTTGGTGCCCTCCTCCCCTGCCTGCAGCCTAGCGGGGAGGAGTGGTTGACCTGCTTTCCGTTCCCCCTCCTCCTCCTTCTGGTGTCTCCTCTTCCCTCCCTGCTCATGATGGCGGGGGACGAGACAGGTGGGGCCCCTCCAGAAAACCCCCCCTGCCACCCCGTTGCCCCCCTGAGCCTCTACCTCCGCTGTCACAGTCGAATCACCTGCTACTGCCCCCACTGGGGCACTGGCAGCAGTGGACACCGGAGCAACCTCTGCTGCTGCCATGTCCCTCACCCCCTCCAACCCTGGGGAAGCCCCCCAGCCGGCGGGAAGGGCCAGTGTAAAAAGAAGGGTAAGGGCCCTGCAAAAAAGACCAAGCCCTCCATGGCAGGGGCTGCCCCCACTGCCACGGCCCCGCCATCGACCGCGGTGTCCCTCCCCACTGTTACCTCCACCAGCTCTGCGGGTGTCCCTCCCCTGCCTGCCGCTACGTCCTCTCTCCTGCCCACCACCTCTGCTACCACCTATAGCGGCCGGGGACCCTTCCCGACCTTGACCAGGAAGCACAGCGTCTGTTGCCTCCTGGTGCCCGCCTCGCCCCACGTGGAGACCTACATGTGGGCGTTGGCAAGGGTAGTGGGGCCCACGGCCATTGTGGCGGCCTACAAAATGTACGGCAAGGTCGTCTTCTTCCTAGCTTCGGAAGGAGGCGGTGGAGAAGGGCCTGGCAGTGGGGGGCATGTTCGTCCCTCTGGAGCCGCTAGAGGACCTGGGCGTCCGCCTGGTCCTGCCTCTGTCCCTCCCTTTCTTCCCAATGCCGCCCTGTTACCTGCCCTCTCCACCCTGGGGAAACCCATCTCCATTGTCAGCCCTCTCCCACTGGGCTGCAAAGACCCCGCCCTCCATCACATCCTTTCGTTCTGCCAGCAGGTGCAGCTTCAACTGCTGCCGGTGGCACGGGCTGGAGAGGCACTCAAGGAGTCATTCCTGGTCCCCTACGAGGGGGCCCATTACCGGGTGCACTATTCAATGGGGGGGGCCCGGTGCTACCTCTGCCGGGCGATGGGGCACGTCCAGAGGGACTGCCCCTTGGCCCGGCAAGAAGGGGCATCTGGGACCCCCAAGCCCCAGCAGGGTGCCGGCCCCATCATCGCCAGTGTCCCTGGCTGCCCGGTGCCCGAAGCCACCCCTCTTCCTTCCCAGTCCACTACTGCTCCCGCTCAGGTCCAAAGGGCACCTCCCCCACTATGCCCAGATGAGCGGGAGAGCCCCGTCTCCTCTGCATGCAATCTGGCAGGGCCTGTGGAGGAGGCTGTGGCAGAGACACCACCGGGCATGGGAGAGAGCCCGCCCCAGGGGGACTCTTCCCTCCCTTGTGCTGCCCAACCGTTACCACCCCCCCCCCGAGTCCCTGAGCCATCGCCTCTGCCCCCCTGACACGACCCCTGCTAGCCAGCCCCCAGATAATGCCATGGAGGTCTGGGCCCTAGTACAGGGGAAGCGGGGCAAGCGGAAGGCTTAAGCTCCGCTCCTCCCATCTAATGCGGAGGCCCCCCGGAAGACCAGGAAGGGGGGGAACTGATGCCGAGCCTTCCGCTTTGCCCACGGGTTTGTTCCGTCCACCGGTGCAGGCTGGGGAAGACGTGGCAGCACTGGAAGGTATTATCTCCCCTCCACGGGAGTCCCTCCCCTCCGAGGCCCCCAAGGGAGCCCCTCCTGCCCCGGTACCATCTGAAGCCCCTGTGAGCCCTGAGGTGACCGTTGTGTCAGGTGCCGGCTGGGAGAATCCCGGGGTGGTGAAAATATATGAGGAGATCAAGGCCCTGGGTCTGACCCCAGTCACCCAGGGGGAGGACGACCCTTTGCCAGCGGGCCTCGATCTGGGTGACCTCACTCTGGCCCCCCTTTCCCCATACTGCCTCCCCCTAACAGTTGCTTTCGTTCCCACCTGCGAGGAGCCCCTGGACTCCTCCATCAACCCAGCCACAGAAGGCACCCCGCTGACGGCCGCTGAGCCTGTTGAGGCAACGGCCAGTGCCGTCGGTGTGGAGTAATCAACCTCCTTCCCAGGCGGGGGCCCTACAGAAGACAGTCCACCTCCTGATACCGTGGCTGCCAGACCCACCATAGAGCCTGCACCCGGCATCGCTGAGAGCCCCCTCCCCATCCCCTCAACCATTGAGCCTGATCAGGAGGTGCCACCATCCAGCTGCTTGGCTTCTGAAGCCCAGAATCTTACCCCTGCCCCTGATGCTGACCCTGTCCCTATCCCGTCCACCTCCCGTGATGTTATTGCTGCCCCTGGGGCTGTCTCTTTCCCTTTTCCAGCAGTTGACCCCCAGGGAGCAGCCTTTGTGTTTCCCTGCCCCAACCCACTAGGGGCTGCCATCTTTCCCTCTGCCACCCCCTATTGCCCCAGGGTTTGAGGCGGGCCACGTGCTGCCAGCCCATTGGACGCCCCGTCGGTGGTCCGCACCCTGCCTGCCTGTCTCGGTGGGCCATGGGGCTGTACCAAGGGCCCCGTCAGGGGATGACCAGGAGACAATAACCCCACCCCACCCCCATGCGCTGTGAGAGGAGTTGCGGGAGTTTTTAGAAGACGTCCATGGCTCCCACAACAAGGTACAGCTTGGTCTGCAGCGATGGGGGGACTTTCATCAGATCCTACAGGCCGCAAGAGCTCTTATGGGGGAGGGTAAAAGAACCTAACAGCAGGTCCGCAGCTTCCGTGACGCATTGCTCACCTACGGGGTAGGTCACGGTTTGCTGCGTGGCCCAGTGGGGGCCACGAGTGTCCTTGCCGGCGAGGATCCCCCCCCCAGCGCTCCTCATGGCACCGCTCATCTTCGCAACATTGAATACCAGGGGCTGTAGGATGGGTCTCTGCAGGTCCCAGGTGCTCTCCTTGCTTTGGGAGGGGGGTACTCTGTGGTTTTCCTGCAGGAGACCCATACGGATCCTGCCGCCGAAGACAGGGTCTATTTTAGGGGGGACAGGGTCTTTTTTAGCCATCTCACAGTTAGTACAGCTGGAGTGGCAAAACTGTTCTTCCCCGACCTACGGCCCGAGGTACTGGGGGTCGCCGAGGCTGTGCCAGGCCGCCTGCTGCATCTCCGGGTCCGTATGGAGGTGTTCATGGTCAACCTTGTAATGTCTATACCCCGACATTGGGCCCGGAGTGGCTGTGATTCTATCAGCAGGCGTCCACCTTCCTCGGCACCTTGGATCCTGACGAGTGCCTGGTCCTGGGCGGGGACTTTAACACCACCCTCGAGGAGCGGGACCACTCGGGGACCGAGCAGTCCCTGGCCGCCATGAACATCCTCCGGGAGATAGTTGAACACCAGTCCCTGATGGACATCTGGCGCGACCACCACCCAGATGACATTTCAACGTTCACCTTTGTCCTGGTGGAGGCCCATCAGTTGCGCCACTCCCAGTTGGACATTTATTTATCACACTTCCACCTTTCACAAGCCCACTCCTCCAGCATCTGGCCGGCCCCATTTTCTGACCATCATTTAGCCACCATGATGGCCTCCCTCTGCGTAGAGAGGCCGGGGCTGGCCTATTGGCATTTCAACAACAGCTTGTTGGAGGATGTGGGCTTTGTGACATCCTTCCGGGAGTTCTGGCTGCCCTTGCGAGGGCAGCGGCGTGCCTTTCCCTCGGCGCCACGGTGGTGGGACCTGGGGGTGCGCGCCTGGCTCTTCTGCTGTGACTACACCTTGGGTGCCAGCGAATGGAGGGATGTGGCAATAGAGCAGTTGGAACGGGAGGTCTTAGAGCTGGAGAGGCATCTGGCTGCCAGCCCCTAGGATCCGCCCCTCTGCGGAGTGTGCCGGGAGAAGCAGGAGGAGTTCCAGGCCCTAGAGGACCATCGGGCCCAGGGTGCCTTTGTTCGAGCCCGCATCCGCCTACTTCGGGTGATGGATCGCGGCTCCCACTTCTTCTATGCCCTGGAGAAAAAGAGGGGGGGCCAAGAAACATGTCACCTGCCTTCTGGCAGAAGATAGCACCCCCGTCACGGATCCAGTGGAGATGTATGGGAGGGCAAGAGCCTTCTACGCAAGCCTTTTCTCCCCACATCTGACCGATCCTAACACTTGCAGAGTGCTCTGGGAGGAGCTCCCTATGGTCAGCATGGGCAACCGAGACCAGCTATAGCTGCCTCTCACTCTGGCAGAGTTCTCGGAAGCCCTCTGTCACATGCCCACCATTAAATCTCCGGGCATGGACGGGCTGACCGTGGAGTTCTACCGTGTGTTCTGGGACATCCTCAGCCCAGACCTAGTCACCGTCAGGGGCGAGTCTTTGCAAAGCGGGGTCCTACCTCTTTCGTGCAGGTGAGCCGTGCTCGCCTTATTGCCGAAGAAGGGGGACCTCTGCGATTTACGAAATTGGCGTCCTGTCTCGCTCCTCAGAATGGACTACAAAGTCGTAGCAAAAGCTATCTCGCTGCGGCTAGGGTCCATGCTGGCGGACATAGTCCACCCAGACCAGACCTATACCGTCCCAAGCCATAGAATCTTTGACAACCTATATCTGGTCCGGGACCTTTTGGAACTCGGGTGTAGGGATGGTCTGTCATTCGCCCTCCTGTCCTTGGATCAGGAGAAGGCGTTCGACAGGGTGGACCATGGGTATCTCCTAAGCAATCTGCGAGCATTTGGCTTCGGATCCCAGTTTGTGGGTTTTCTCTGGGTGCTGTACGCCTCCACAGAGTGTCTGGTCAGGTTCAACTGGACCCTGACTGAACCGGTCAGCTTTGGGCGAGGAGTACAGCAGGGGTGCCCCCTCTCGGGCCAGTTGTACACTCTAGCGATCGAGCCCTTCCTCTGTCTCCTCCATAGGAGGTTGACGGGGTTAGTGCTGCGGGAGCCGGAACTGCAGCTGGTCCTGTCGGCATACGCTGACTATGTGCTCCTTGTGGCCCAGGACCCGGGCGACTTGGCCTGGCAAGCCTCCACCTGTGCCATCTATTTGGCAGCTTCCTCTGCCCGGGTCAACTGGGTCAAGAGCTCTGGCCTGGTGGTCGGGGACGGTGGTAGGCGAGCTCCCTCCCACCCACACTTCAGGCTGTCCGGTGGAGTATGGGTCCGCTGCTCTATCTCGGTGTTTACCTTTCTGCCATGCATCCCTCTCCACCGGAGAACTGGCACGATTTAGAGGGCGGGGTGATAGAGTGGCTCCGGAAATGGACAGGACTACTCCAGTGTCTCTCCCTTCAAAGGAGAGCGCTGATGCTTAATCAACAGTCGTGTCCATGCTCTGGTACCGGCTCAACACCCTGGTCCCAGCCCCGGGTTTCCTGGCCAACCTCCGGACATCGATTCTGGAGTTCTTTTGGTCAGGACTGCACAGGGTCCCTTCAGGGGTTCTCCATCTACCCCTGGAGGAGGGAGGGCAGGGCCTGAAGTGTCTGTACAGTCAGGTCCATGTCTTACGACTCCAGGCCCTGCAAAGGCTCCTTTATGGTGCAGGTAGTCAGGCGTGGAGCACACTGGCGCACGCCTTCCTGTGCCGCTTCCGAGGGCTCCGATACGACCGGCAGCTCCTTTATCTCTATCCGAAAGGTCTTCTGTCAGACCTCTCCGGGCTGCCGGTTTTCTACCAGGAAGTCCTCCAGACCTGGAAACTGCTTTCAACAACCAGGTCCGTGGCAGCCACCGAAGGGGCAGATCTCCTCACGGAGCCCCTGCTACACAACACCCAGCTTTGCGTGCAGGTGGCGGAGTCCCCCTCGGTGCGCCAGAGGTTGGTCCTGGCAGAAGTCACAAGAGTCGGAGACCTCCTGGACTATGACTGGGGAGACTGGCTGGATCCCCTGACGCTCGCTTCAGTGCATGGGGCTCTCCAGACCTCATACTCCCCGGCGCGTACTTCAGGAGGTGAAGGCCGCTTTGCCGCCCGCTGCTTGGGTTTACCTTGACCGGGTCCTGCATGAGGGTGCGCCCCACCCACACTCCACCCCAGGTCCGCCAGACCTTTTCATTGGGCCCCTGCCCCGTGGACCCAACCGACCCCCCCCACCCCACCCCTTCACTGTGAGCCAGCTGCACGAGCTGCAGCTGGTCTGCTTCCAGACCGCACCAAGGAAACATCTATACACGCTCATGCGCCACACCCTTCATGCCCTCACCCTCATGTCCTGCCCAGATACAAAATGGCGGGAACTCCTGCCACTTTTGGAGGGTGAGGAGCCCTGGTGGGCCAGCCTATATTCCACCTGGGTCCCGAGGCCCGCTGGGGAAATCAGTTGGTGGCTCCTTCACGGATCCATGAGCATGGGGTGTACTTGGCACAGTTCACCCCTATCCCAGATACCTGCCCTTTTTGCGGCGTGAGGGAAGCCCTGGTGCACATATATTTGGAGTGTGCCAGGCGGCAGACCCTATTCTGGCTCCTCACCAATATTTTATTATGTTTTTGGTTGCACTTTTCCCCTCACCTTCTTATTTATGCACTCCCTATCTGCGGCCACACAAAGTCATGGGATCTCCTGGTCAACCTCCTCCTGGCCCTAGCTAAAATGGCCATCTATAAAACCAGAGTGAGGAGGTTGGCTGATGGGGTCTCCTGTGACTGTGGGGCCTATTTCCGATCCTCCATCCAGTCACGTATTCAGGCAGAGTTCCTCTGGGCAGCGTCCACTGACTCCCTTGATGCCTTTGAGGAGCAGTGGGCACTGTCCAGGGTTCTCTGCTTGGTGTCCCCATCCGGTTCCCTTCGTTTGAACCCTTGACCACACTCCTGTCCTGTTATTTCATTAGTTGTTCCCCGGATTTATTTGGTGTCCAGGTCCTGTGAATCCCCCTTTTAGGCTGGGGGGGATCCTTTAGCAGTGGGCAGGCGAAGTGGATCCCAATAGGATCACTCTCCTGTAGCCATCTCACATGACCCTGCCACAAAGCATAAACTGAATAGAGCCCACACTGTTTCTAAGGGGTTGTTTACTCATGGAATTTGTACTGCTTTAACTATACCAGTATAGCTAAAGTGGCCCAACCCCCAAGTATGGATGCAGTTACATCAGTGGACATACCACTATATGTATTCCTATACAGGCAGCGGAATAAACTATAATAGTATAATGCACCTTTATACAGGTATAACTGCATCCACACAAGGAGCTGTAGTGGTATAACTATTTCTTTTAAAAAAAAAAAATCATACCCCTCATTGAAATAGTTGTAGCAGTACAAAGCTGTTTCTAGATCAGATCTTGGTACTTTTCTCATCTCCTCGGAATGAATCAAGACTTCATGCATGCAAAATCCATCTGCCTCCTTATTGGTGGAAGGATTGTTCTATGTTAAAAGGTCACTGAATGTCAGGGAAGATCTGGAAGCTATGAAGCCAGGTGCAGCCATTTCTCTTTTGAATGTTCTGCTCATGTTGACATTGTTACTGACCGATTGATCTTGTTGACTTAAGCATTAAAATGTGAAAAGTTAAATACTAGCCTAACTTTTGGGGGATTTTTTGTTTTCAAAATATTGCAGAAATACATCTAGTTTTGGTAGTCTAAGAACTGTCTTATAAACATGTAATAATTATAAATCCTAGACCTAATAAGTCAATCATGCACACACTAGTCAGACCAGATTCTGATCTCAGGCACACCTATGTAATTCCATTGAAGTATGTGGTGTTACTCTACAGCTGGTTTGTTGGTGATTCCAATGGGATTCCATGCCTACTATTGTTCTCCCAGAGCACCCAGGAGGAAGAGAAGATAGAGTAATGGTCTCTAAAATGTAATTCTCTCTCTCTCTCCTTCAAAATTATTCCAGTGGATAAGAGAGACTGGGAGAGAGCATGAGCTGGGGGAGTAGGGCCAGGATGTGCTCCTATATTAGAAGTTCAGTTCTTCTCTACAAGCACTTGGAAGAAAATCCCCTTTGTTAAAGATTCAAAATCCCGGTCCCTTAATTTAATGACAGAGGGAATCCAGTCTAAACCTCTGATCTCCAAAGGAGACTTGCAGCAAATCATAGAAGGCAAGACCTGAAGTTCCTGGTGGCTCTAAGGTTAAAACATAGCCTGGATATTTTCAAAATATTTACTTATCAGTGACAGCATTCAGGTCATTTTTATACATCATAATGAAGCAAACAAGGGAAGAAACCCAATATTTTCACTGCTCTTTCAGTCACCTTAAGCAACACCAGTAATAGTCACATCAGTTCTAGTGACAATTTAGACCATGCTCTCAATGCTTAATTTGTAATCAAAGAGGTGGTGGAGCTCAAGCAATTTTTTTTTCCAGTTCATAACCGACATCAAGTCCAGAGGTGCTGAGGCTGTGAATTGCCAAGCCTAGAGGTGCCAGGGCTCAACCTTGGCAAGCTCTGGCACAAATTAAGCACTGCTTGCCCTGTCATCTGTTTATCAACAGCGAATGTCACAAAGCCATTCGCTACATTGAGGGGAGACGCAGGTGAAAAGAATCTGCCCAGAAAATGTTTACAGAATAAGAGTTGTTTTCTGACTCCCCTGTGTTCCACCTTTAGTTTACAAAGCTCTTGCAGTTCTTGTTCCAGAGTTTTGATTTTAATAATTTTCCTTTAACAGCCTCTGTAGCTAGAAGCATTTTCACCAAAATGATAGATATAGTACTAGCTTCAGAATATTTCCCTGCATGCATCACTCAAAGTCTTGATTAGTTGATGCTGATATCAGGCATAAATGCTCTCAGTGGACTCTAAAAATAAAACACATTCCTTTTATATAAGGAAGATTTCTATTTTATTGGTAACCAGTCACTGCTATTATGTAGAATTTAAAGAGGCTTTGACTGATTAAGGACTGCAGGATTTGGCCCAGGGAATATAAGGATCATTACAGATAAAGAGCTCTGTAGATTAGAGCTGGGAAAACTACGCATAGCAAATTTTTTTTGAAAGATTTCACTTTTCCTCTAATCATGAAAAGACATTTTTATTGTGTTTGCTCTTTGAAATTCTTTGACTACTTCAGAGATTCCAAGGCCAGAAAGGATTACTGCGATCATGTAGTCTGACCTATGTGTTATACAGGAGAACTTCCCCCAAAGTAACTCTTAGAGCAGATCTTTTAGAAAAACATCCAGTTTTGATTTTAAAATTGTCAGTGATAAAAAAAAATCCACCATGACCCTAGTAAATTGTTCCAGTGGTTAATTACGCTCACCATTAAAACTATACACCTTACTGCCAGTCTGAATTTGTCTAGCTTCAATGTCCAGCATTGGATCATGTTACACCTTCCTCCGCTAGATTGAAGAGCCCATTATTAAATAGTGTTCCCTATGTAAGTACTTACAGACTGTAATCAAGTCACCTCCTAACCTTCTCTGTTTTTAAACTAAGCAGACTGAAACTCTTTGAATCATCACTATAAGGCATGTTTGATAATCCTTTAATCATTCTCATGGCTCCTCTCTGAACTCTGTCCAATTTATCAACATCCTTCTTGAACTGCAGGAACCAGAACTGGATGGAGTATTCCCACAGTGATCACACCTGGGCCAAATACAGAGGTAAAATAACCTCTCTACTCCAACTCAAGATTCTCCTATATGCATCTAAGGATTGTATTAGCCCTTTTTGCCACAGCATTGTTCTGGGAGATCATGTTCCTCTGATTAATCATCGTGACCCCCAAATCTTTTTCAGAGTCACTGATATTATGTTTTCTTCCAGATCATTAAATGTTAAATACCATAGGGCCAAATACTGATTCCTGCAGGACCCCGCTAGAAACACATCCATTCAATGATTCCCTGTTTACAGTTATATTTTGAGATATATTGGTTAGCCAGCTTTTAATCCATTTAATGTATGTCATGTTAATTTTATATCTTTGTTTAATCAAAATGTCACACCATACCATATCTAATACCTTACAGAAGTGTAAGTATATTATACCAACACTAGTACATTTATCAACCAAATTTATGATCTCATAAAAAATATCAAGTTAGTTTGACTGGATCTATGTTCCATAAACCCATGTTGATTGGCATTAGCTATATTACTCTTTTTTAATTCTTTCTTTGTTAATTGAGTCCTGGATAAGCCGCTCTATTATCCTGATTGGGATCAGACTGACAGTCCTATAATTACCTAGGGTAAATGGGATTTACCTTTTTGAATATTGACACAATAGCAGCTTTCTTCCAGTCTTCTGAAACTTCCCCAGTGTTCCAAGACCTATTGAAAAATCAGCATTAAGGTCCAGTGATCTGCTCATACAGCTCTTTTAAAACTCTTGGTTGCAAGTTATTAGGACCTGCTGATTTAAAAATTTCTAACTTCAGCAGCTGTTGTTTAACATTTTCCTGAGATATTAGCTGAATGGAAAGAGTTATCACAGGGTATGACTATACCATCTAAAATACAGAACAGAAATATTTAACACTTTTACCTTTTCTGCATTATTGATGATCCTGCAATTTACAGCTAATAATGGACCAATACAATTGTTAGGATTCTTTCTGGTCCTAATATACTTTAAAAACTCCTTATTGTCCTTAACTCTTATGGTCATAGATTTCTCCTTTTGTCCCTATGCTCCCTTTATCAATGTTCTACAATTCTTAGCTTCTAATTCATATTTAGTACTATCACCGTCCCCTTTCATTCTTTTATAGCTGCCTTCACTTCCCCTCTGAATTGGGTCATTTTTTTAAACCAAATACTGCCTTCTTCCTCAATTGTAATAAGGTATTTTTGACCAATTCCCAATTATCGTTCACATTTTTTATTAAATCCTTCCTCCCACCTGATATGGTTCATAATTGTTTTCAGTTTTGTGAAATGGGCCCTATTAAAACACCAAGTATATCTATACCACTGTCTTGGACTTTACTCTGTTTGCAAATTACAAATGTGATCAAATCATGATCACTTGTACTTAACTTATCAATTTTTAATTTGGTGATCAGTTCCTCTTTATCCATCAAGAATTCCCCTTGTCAGATGCAAAACAAATTTAAGACTGTGGATTGCTCTTGAGTTGTGCTCGCTGTGTAGACTAGTCATTTGTTATGACTGCCATGAGACCAATCAGCTTAGTCACATGTTATTGCTACTGTTCTTTGATTGGATAAAAAACTGTAATAAAGACAGGAAAGGCACATTTCTCCCCAAAGAAGGGTGGGCGCAGCTAGTAAAATTAGGAGTAGCTAGACTGTGAGGATTAAAGTATTTACAACTTTTTGGGGGGGAGGCTACTTGAATAAAGTGTTGCCTGAGACCTCAGTACACTATTTTTCTAGTGATGGAACATTATTGGCAAGGCTCCTATTTTAAATTCAATTTTCTCTTAACATATTAACTCGAAGTAATTATGTGGCACATGTATGTGCAGTCCCCACTGCAAAGTATGTAGCCAGGTTCTTGTTTACTTTATTTAATTGCCTCTGTACCAGGGTGCTAGACAAGAGTTTTGCAGGGTGCTAGCTATGAAGGGTGTGGTCAAATACTTTTGTCTCACACTGTTAGATCTCAGACTTTGGGAAACAGTCCCTATATTACTTTGTTAAGCACTGTGTCCCCCTTCCAGATTTTAATGTTGTAAATGCATTTATAGAATTGACTGGTTGTCACCTATTGCCTTTCCCCACAATTACTGACGCAAGTTCGTAATTGCTGTGTGCAAGTACATGTGCTCGTAGGTGGGAAAGTTCCCCACAGTCGGTTTAGCACGGTGGCCAATGGTCCAATATTTCATCTTAATGTTAATTAAGCTTTGGTTTATATGCAATTGTCTTCAATAATCAGCATTTGCAATAAATAGGCAGTAGCAGTGATAAAAAGAAAGGGACCCTACCCTAAAACCCCCACATACATTTAAGTCTTCAATAGACACCAAGGCATGTTCCTCACAGGGCACCACCAGCAAGAGTTATCATCACAAACTAGCTCTTCTGTTACTGGCTAACCACAATGATTAGCCTACTTTGCACATTGTAACTGGGAAGAGCAGGCCATCAAGACAGGGCTGATATGATGCTGCTGGTGTGACTTGCACCCTATATGTGTGAGGAGAGCAGAGAGGAGGCTGCTGCTACTGCAGATACTGTCAAAGTTATGTAAGTTGTGTTTAAATGATTGTTTGTTTGTCATTGACTGTGTGCAGACCACTGCTTTGTCAATGAACTGCACTTGGCCTTCATAAAGAATAAGAACACACCAGCGGACAAAGTGGGAAAGGATTCCAATGAGAAACTAGCATCCTCCAACTTAATGTGGATACATGAGAGGACTTTAGGGAGTAGAATTTCCTTCCATCCATATCTAGAAGCTCCACTTTACAGATCCTTGAAATGTGAGGTATGCCGGCAGATCAACTGGAGCGACATAAATAAAAGATCCAGCATTCAGTTTTTAATCCTCTTTGTAAACAGTTCTATAAACAGTTGGACTCAAGTGTTTCAAGGAAAGAGTCCACCTGCATTAAGAACAAAAAATTCAACAAAAACATTGCTCAACCTCCTTGTCATCCATGACATCTGGCTATCTTTAAATTTAAAAAAAGTTTCCCTCACTTTAAAAGCCATGTGTGTTCAAGAGTAGTTTGGAATTATTTTTAGCAAACTAAACTACAGCTATCTAAATACTAATTTGAGTATTTAATGCCTCTGTGTAGACATACACATTGCTTCCTCTGAAAATGGTGAGCTCAGAAAGTGACACGGAACACATTCCACTTGACTCGCTCCACGCAAATGCTTCTGAGTCTGAGGGGGAAAATAGGAGTGGAAAGCAGGAAGATTTGGGCAGGAGGAGGACAAAGTCTGGAGAGGACAGATGTAACCTGTCTTCTCCTCTTAATGCTCTCTCCCCCTAGAAAGTCCCCTGAAGATGCTGCTGTCTCCTCCTGCAAAATTCCTCCTCCATCAGTATGCTGCTGGAAAAACTGTCCCAGAAGTCTGTAAGGAAGAAGTGCAGCTACTATGCTTACAGAGTTACCCCTGGCAACCGCTTTCCCTTTTGCTGCTACTTCTTTTGGAGTAAACTCTACTCCCTCAGAGGTGAAAGCCATATCCCCTACTGACAAGGAAGAGCATCTTCCCACATCACAATCAAGATAAATCAGGGCCTTCAACTTATCCCTGTTGTGAACCTGCTGACGAACCCACAGAGCTGAGGCACATGCCCTGTCCTCGCTGCAGCCTTAGCTTTTTTACACAAGTGATCTACAAGAGAGTCATGTCTGTATATATGTAAACAGTCAACAGCTAAAATGCCAGTAGTTGGCACACAAGAATATGTAGTATTGTTCTTAGGTTTGCAGGACCAATAAAACTTGTTATGCACTGCAGATGGCTTCCTGTGTGCAACTCTTCACATGCAACTTTTAACAGGCTCATTTCACTGAGTTTGCAGGTTTGAGAGATTCTACGCACCTTCTGTCAAGCTAGCCGTGCTCCCTCCCCCCGGCAAGTGAGGAGAGGGCCTTCCTGCTCATCTCACCATCTACTGCTCCACTTAGCTTCCTCTTTCTTCCACTCCTTTTCTTTACTTCTGTCTCCACTCTTTCCTTTTCTGCATTGTCACTTATCCTTCTCCTTTACAACACCCACAAAGAATATTCTAAGATGGCTGCTTATTCCATTCATTTGGTCAATGCATTTTGACTATGGGCCAGAAATGTTGTTTCCATGAATAGTCATGTGAAAAAAACTTCTCATACAAATGTATTTCAGACATAAACACTGAAGAGGTGCAGACAGGGATTCAAACTGCATTTTCTAATTTGCTGAAATATTCTCTGCCTTGCTCTGGCATGAGTGCATTTCACAAGCTAAAAAGGAAACCTGAGCAAAATATGTTAGATAAGAAAGGATATTAAAATACCATCAGGAACTCAAGCAGAGCTTTGCCAAGGAAAAAAGTAACAGGACTGTATTTTAAGAAGCACAAATATAATTTCTGAGAAATGCACATTTCATATTTACCTAAGCAGAGTTAAAAACTTGTGCATATTTTTAAACTGAAGAATGGATATAAAAACCTGAAGTACTTGAATACAGAATCAAAATGAAAGCAACTACCTAAACTGATTAATGCCCAGTTTCCATTTTCCTCTGTCAACCAGATATGGGACTTCTCATGCATCTTACAAGTAACATTGTATGACAACAAACATGAAAATCGGAACAGAGCAAGAGGTTCTGATTCTGATCTTGTGACATCAGTTTTATACTGGTGTTCTTCCATTGGATTCAATGGAATTGCTCCTGACTTTCACTGCTATGAGATTAAAATCAGGCCCTAGAACCCTACTCATGAGGCCAGTTCTGCAACCACCTATGCATGGTATCATCAATGAGTAGATAGAATTGGACCCCAAGTCACTATTGTCTAATTTACCTTTTTTAGCCAACTTGCCTCTGTATCTTTTTCAAATAGTCTGAAGGCAAAGGATAAGCATTAGAAATTATGTATCTTGTGCTGATCCCTTCTTCCAGGTCGGCAGGATACTGATTGTTTGCAGGAATGCTACTTTTTTCAGGAGGTTGTTTCTGCCAGGATAGCTTCTTTCACCTGTTTTAAGGGACACTCCACTGTCCCCTTGCACAGAATGTCTCTCCCAGCCCCTCTTCCCTTCCCCACCTCAGCCCCTGAAAGGATGCTATCCACCTTTGTCCACCAAATCTAAAAAGCAGATATGGTTTGATGTGTAGACCCAATACTTTAGGAACAAGCTGGCTGAGAAAATGTGTATGGGTGGCTGCCAGCTTTCTAAACAAGATCCTAAAAGTCTAAAAGACTTGGCCTGATTTTCCTGCCTGATTTTCCAGGAGTTCCCTTGTCTTTTTATTACACACGCCTTAATCAAATCAAATTTTAAACCCTCCTCCTCTGATAAGATTTCACAAAAAGATTATATCTTCAATCATCTAACCCACAACTCCCTTGGAGGCCTTCCTTCCTGCTATTTATTTCCCACAGTTTCAAACCTCTTCAAAATAAAGGACTAAGGTGGGTGAAGTAATACTTTTATTGGACTAACTTCTGTTAGTGAGACAGAAGCTTTCACAGAGCTCTTCTTCAGGTCTGAAAAACTTAGTGTCATGTAGCCAGTTCAAAGATTTTAAAATGTATTTTTGGATTGATTTTTAGCTGTCATCCCGTTTATGGAAATCACTGCACGCAGCCACAAGTCAAGGGGGGGGGGGGAAATCAGTGAGATTTCTAATGAGAACTATCACAGGTGAAAAGGTATCTCATCAGATTTTCATGAGGTTAGCATAGCATTATCAATAATCAATGTGCAAGGCACTGCGCTCACCAACTGTGTCTTCAGTTTTTCAAGGGAGGCCACAAGATACAATGATTCTTGATAGACCCCTGAATGCGTGCCATGATGTCCACATACCAAGATAGAAACTGGTAAACAAAAAATAAATTCCCAGGATAGCAAGGGAGTAGAGGTCCATTTACCTTATTTGTCTTAATAAGTAGAGAGGAAGAGTTGGGTGAATATCCAGGTTTTCAGTTTCAGAAATTTTCATTCCCCTAACTCTGACTCCCTGACAGTTCTCTTGACCACTGGTTTTAATGGGATTTTAGGGAGGTTCAGTGAGGAACGAAAATAACTTCAAAAAGCCTTTTTGAGAGTGATCTTTTCCTTTATTTCTACAGATGGGTTCAAAACAAAATCATGGTTCTAAGTAAGCCACCTCCCTCCACAAACTTTGGGGAAGTAATGGATCTGGATCTCAGCTTCGTGACAGCATTTCTCAAACTTTAGTAACCCGTGAACCCCCTTTTTTATTTAAAAATTTTTGCAGATCCCCAAACCATCTTCTAATTTGTCCTGGGGGTGCTCAATGCCTACTCAGCCCCAAACCCACCCCAACTTCACCCCTTTTCCCCAAGACCCCACCCCCACCCTATTTCTTTCTGCCCCCACTCAACCCCTGCCCCTCCTCTTCCCCACTTCTTTCCATCCCTCCCCCGAGTGTGCCCCATCCCCACTCCTCCTCCTCCCTCCCAGTGTCTTCTGCACACCATGAAACAGCTGTTCAGCAGCGTGCAGGAGATGTTGGAGGGAGGGGGAGGAGTTGATCAGGTGGACCCAGACATGACTCACAGACCCTCTGGGGGTCCCCGGACCTCAATTTGAGAGCTGCTACTCTAACATAGTGAGACAAAATACAATCTTAAAATGATGGGTAATTTCAGAGGCAGATCCAAACTCTGCAACTAGGGTCTATTCTCCCCCCCCCCCCGCCCGCTCCCCTGACTTGTGGATATGAGCTTTTCTCTCAATTTTAATCTTTGAGCTCTGCCTTGGGTGTCCTATCTAATACACAACTGCTTGTAACCATGCAGAAGTCCCTTCTGCAGGACTGGGACCTCTATTATCTGGGCAAGAATTCCATTTGACTGTTACAAATCTACAGACATTCCTTTGTCATTGGAGTGTCATGCTATTTTTAGCCAGAAGCATCATGAAAAATTATTTTCTCTTTTGAGATTTCCTGTCCCTGCCTTACCAACTCAAGGCCATGAATTATTTTGAAGGATACCCATCACTAGTACTATCTCACTCAACGGTATCAGGCGACTGCTCTTTTCAAGACCTATGAATGTGTGTATATTGTGAAAACATCCCCCCTTTCGGGGGAAGGAAGCATCTGTCTATTCCCATCCAGCTAGAAAACACAAACCACCTAGCACATGTGCAGCAGATCTAACCAGCTCATGTACTGCATATAAATCCATAGCGGCAGGCAATGATGTATGCCAGGTAGGGTGGGTGGAGAGAACCTGCTTCACAATTAAAATCATTTCCTTCCTTTCATATCTCCTCTGCTCATGATCCTGTTTTTCCTTCTTCCCACAACAGCAGGGATGATCACAACTAAGCCCAGACATCACAACTAAGCCCAGCTCCAGCTTGTCATGTTCATTTAAATGTTCTGGGTTCCAACTTTCAAGTACCTAGCTCCAGATTTTTAGAAGTAATTGGCAGGTTATGTAACCCACAGACCATCAGGTAACATTTTGGTAACTGTGTGCAGCTGTGGGCACTTCCATGCCAGCCATGCACTATAATAAACATGATAAAGATGGGAATGGTTACTTTTTTTTGGCAGGAAGAAAATAAAGGTTTGACAGGATTAAATATATATATCCAACACAACCACAAAAAGGGCTAAGAGGAATCAGAGCATCTAAAAATAGCATCTATTTTCAAAAATTAATATGAGAAGTTTATTGGAAGCAATACACAAATATCCCCTGACAACACTCTTGCACTATGTAATCCAAATGGCATTTGCTTTTTTGATTATGCAGAAGATCAGCAGCACAGCCTATGGAGAAAAACACTTTGTCTCTCCCCCCTCCATAATACATTTTAAGGTTGTAAGAGATATCCAAGTATGTTTTCAATGCATGTGAAAGTGTATCTGTATCAAAATCTGGAAGGCTTTGTTGCTACCACATTTCAATTTTCCTTCCTCTAATGTGGAGATTTAAAGCAACATTGAAAGTTCTTTTACACTTGTCCAAAACCATCGAGGTTCTTTATTGTTTAAAATCGCTTTAAATCTAGACTTTTGGGTGTTAATTCTATAAAACAATATTGCTTTCTGCAGTGTTTTGCAATTCCCACTCCCCTCCCCAACTTAGAATATACCAAGAAAGCAATAACAGCAGCCACTAGAGAACTGTGCTATATAGATTGAACTAAGCATTGAGTTGGCACTATCATCTCTTTGGGTCATCACCTTTCTTATAGTGATTGGCATATCTGATCTGACATTGTTTAACTTGTCTCTTGATTGGCCAGTTCCCTACTTTAGACCTCCCAAAGGCACAGCCTTGGATGCTGTGCTTTGTCCAGCAGTTGTGCTCCTCAGAAGCAGCTAAGCATTTTCATGAGCAGAGGACAGAGAGGTGAGAGAAAACGTCAGTCATCACTAGCAGTTCTGCCATCCCTGCTGCGCTGACAATGAAGAAAGAATACTCTGCATAAATGCTGTTATTTTCTTCTGTCATTTTTATGGGCAATAAAGGGCCTGCAGAGGGGAGTTGGATATCTAACACCATTGTGATGGTTGAATTGCTTTGTTGTACCAGTGACCCAGTTTTCAGGCACTTAAGATTTATTTTAATATTAAATACATTTTCAAAACAGCATATGAGAAGAGAAATCGGTTTTGACCTCATGCATATTTAATATGAATAGTATTTTCTGGGTTTTTTAAATAAAAAATTTGCTTCCTAAACAAAGCCACATGTAGCTCAGTGCTACTTTACATCTTGTATGTGAGATTTTATGGATCAACAGAAATTGATCCCTGGCTCTTGAGGAATGCTGGAGGGGAAAAGGGAAGAAGATACTTTCTCATGATGGCACAGAGCAATAACAGCGCCTCTCCACGGGCACAGCAGAGAAGAAATGAAAAGAAAATGATTCATAAATTATAAAGCCACAAGGGACTTTTGCCACCATCTAGACTGACCTCCTGTATAAAACAGCCATAGAACTTCCCTGAATTAATTCCTGTTTGAAACAGAGCATATATTTTTGGAAAGACATTTAATCTTGATTTTAAAATATACTAGTGATGGAAAATCCACCACAACACTTGGTAAGTTGTTCCAATGCTTAATTACCCACATTATTAAAAAGTTTTGCCTGGTTTCCAGTCATTGTTATAACTTTGTCAGCAGGATTGAAAAGCCCATTTTGAAATTTTTGGTCTTCGAGAAGGTACTTACAGATTTTGATCAAGTCATCCTGTAACACAGGCAGCCACCTCCTGTGTGTCCCCTCATGGCCAGGAGTCAC
Organism: Eretmochelys imbricata; assembly: GCF_965152235.1. Classification (NCBI taxonomy): domain Eukaryota; kingdom Metazoa; phylum Chordata; order Testudines; family Cheloniidae; genus Eretmochelys; species Eretmochelys imbricata. Next base: position 67,705,334 of record NC_135579.1, on the reverse strand, counting down.
CCTAAAGCACCCTGCCTCTGTTTTCCCCCCTCTTCAGGTCCTTTAAGAATTCACTCAGCTCAAAGGTAGTTCAAACAACCCACACAGCTAGTTCTTGGGCACACACTGGCACTCCAGGCCCAACCCTAGTTCAGTCTCTCTCAGTAGTCCAAAATAAGTCTTTGAAAATAGAACATACATTCTTTATAAATTCATAAAGTCTTTACCCCAGTTTCAGCTGGGCACAGCCACTCCTCCCTAAGGGTAGGTCTGCTTCCCAGTATCCTCTGCCTGGAGTTGGTCCTTCTCTGCAGGCCTTTCCAGTCTCTCCCAGGCCTCCCTGCCTGGAGAACTTTCCTCACTGTCTCCTATTTCTTGAGCTTTCCTCGTGCTGCAGGAGCCACCTTGCTCCCTGTAGAGTCTAAGACTAGCTGTGGTGTTATGGGTTTCTCCCTGTGACCCAGGGATCCCTTGATGCCAACTGGTGGAGGGCACAGGGATCCCCTGGTCTGATATGTGCATAATAGTTCACCAAAGGATGGCATTTGAAGTCTCTATGGAGAGCCATTAGCCCACTAGTAATCATAATCATGAAATGTACATACAGGTAATATGTATTTACACTGAAAATTATGCCTATAAGGTCTTAGGGTTAAGACAGGTCATCAAGAGGTAACATACTTCGGAGATGTTCCTTTTAAGCAGGAGGTAATTGATACTTTTGTCTGACCATTTGTGTATAGTATGGCTCACTCTCCGTACCACACTGTATGCCTATCTGCATATTGAGCCAGCTACAAATTGAGATATTGCAAAATCTACAGGCAGAAACAAACAGGAAGGAGGTATCCTTGTTATGAATAAAGACAAAGGATTAGTCTGTTATATCTTGAAATGTAAAGCAACACAATCTTTTGCCTAGGAGGCAAAGCAATAGCATCCATTGTCTTATGAAAGAAGGGTCACAGCCTGTGTGGCTGTAAAGCACTGCGGGGATTTTATTAGACATGAGAGTACCTTGTTAGTTAAGTCTAGGCTCTAGCTTGCATGTTATGATTTTATTTTATATGTAACCGTTTGTTTTATACTTCTACTTGCTACCACTTGAATCTCTGTGCTTTGTTAAATAAACTTACACTTGATTTCACAATAAACAAATCTAGGTGCTGTGAGTTAAGCAGAGAGGTGATCTGAGGTAAAATTGGTAAGCTTGAGTGTGCTGTTTCTTGGAAGCTGTGGATCAGTCAATGCAGCAACTGGTCCACTAAACACAAGCGGCACACTCCAGGGAGATACTTGGATACTGAAGTGTGCCTATTGCTAACCTGCAGAGTGACAGCAGGGCTGGTGAAGCCTAGCACAGTGGTTCTCAACTTTAGGAGCCTGAGGACCCCCATTTTGGTTTTAAAAATTTTGCAGACCTCCGAAACTGGCTTATAATTTTCCCTGAGGGTGCTCAACCCTCGCTCAGCCCAAGGCCCTGCCCCCATTCCACCCCGGCCCTCAACACCGCACCTCTTCCTGTCCCCTCCCCCGAGCATACCTCATCCCCACTCTTCCCCCTCCCTCCCAGTGCTTCCTGCATGCTGCTGAACAGCTGTTCCGCGCGTACAGAAAGCACGGGAGGAAGGGGGAGCTGTTGATCAGTCCCTATTCCACTACAAACTTCTTGTGTGACCTAGAAATCAATGGAAGTTAGAAGCCTAAATACCTTCGAGGATCAGGGCCTTAGCCACTCCGTACCTCAGCTCTCCGTCTGTAAAATGAGAAATGCTTCCCTATCTCCCACAGCTGTTGTGAGGATAAATACATTAAAGTTCATGAGGTGCTCAGATACTATGGAGAGGGAGGCCATAGAAGTAAGTAAGATACACAGACATATAATGGTAAGTCCCCTTTCTCCATGCCATTCTTCTTGAGCAACAGTGTGCAAGGAACCCTGCCCCCCCAATAGTTGGGTTCTACCACCCACATGACCTTCCAGAAATCCATCCCCCCATGCAGTGGGGCTACAACTGATCTGCCACTGAACATTTGTTAAAGGAGATATGGTAGGATTTATCACTTAATCCCAATGAGGCCTTTCAAATGTTAATGTACAGTGCTGGAACATCTCTATGCCCATACCAGGCGATTGAACTCTTTCCTAGTAGAGCAATTGGTTCTGAACTCAAAAGCATAACGACAACGTACAATCCTTTAGAAGAACAAATGTCAGTCATTTTCTAGTGGCCAGTTGTTGATTATGGGATGTTCTGAAGCCATAAATATTTTACCCATAATTTTTACACCTATGGATATTATTCCTAGCATTACCTATCCTTGTACTATCTAAATGAAGAGAACAAGGAGCATGACTGACTGATAGGAGAGCCTGATGCTAAATTGCCATAGAGCTGTGGAAAGGATAAAAATCCATTTCTCTGCTATCAATCTTTCCATAGGAAAAAATATCTATGCTTTTTAAAATCATACACCCTCTATCATTTTATGCATATAGATTTCAAAATGAAATGAAAGGTTAGGGACAATGTTTAAAAATAAGGCTACATGTTTTCACCGCCTTTAAAAAAAAAGAAAGAAAGAAAAAGAAAAGTAATATTGAAGGGGGGAAAATCTGCTTCCTCCCAGTTAGGTTTATTAAGTCAGTCATAAAGGCAGATGATCTAAAATGCATCAGCTGTCACCAGTTCAGTCCCAGGCTGACAGTTCAATAGCTCCTCATCTTCTGAGAATGGCAGTGCTGAACCCTGAGTAAACTGCGTCTATATGCAAACTGTCAAAGAGCACTTGGCATATCATTAGGCTTGACCTCCATGGCTGCAGTGACAACAAGAAACATTACAGCCAATTGTCATCAGAGTTAAAATTAATCTACAGATCTCTGAATTCAGCAGTAGGTGAAGCAAGCCCCACAGTTAGTGGTCAGTTGATGAACTACATATTTACTAAAATAATCTTAACCCTTTGGAGACCACAGACATATCAACCTATCCCAGACAGCAACTCATGAATACTTCAGACAACACCAGCGGGGGAACTAGCTCAGTGTCCTGAAGCGGGGAGGGTGAAACGATTGTGCAAATTGGGGCTGGCGCTTTTTAGGGGGGAGGCATAGCTCAGTGGTTTGAGCATTGGCCTGTTAAACCCAGGGTTGTGAGTTCAATCCTTGAGGGGGCCATTTAGGGATTGGGGCAAAAATTGGGGATTGGTCCTGCTTTGAGCAGGGGGTTGGACTAGATGACCTCCTGAGGTCCCTTCCAACCCTGATATTCTATGATTCTATCAGTACATCCTAAGTATATATACTCTATATACTGCATGTTCCATATATATTCTTTATAGCTATATTCCTTCCTAAGCATTTATTTGACATGCAACATGATTATTATTGTTCAATATCTTCATAAATGATCTGGAGGATGGTGTGGATTGCAGTCTCAGCAAATTTGCAGATGATACTAAACTAGGAGGAGTGGTAGATACAGTGGCAGGTAGGGATAGGATACAGAGGGACCTAGACAAATTGGAGGATTGGGCCAAAAGAAATCTGATGAGGTTCAACAAGGGTAAGTGCAGGGTCCTGCACTTAGGATGGAAGAATCCAATGCACCGCTACAGACTAGGGACCAAATGGCTAGGCAGCAGTTCAGAAAAGGACCTAGGGGTGACAGTGGATGAGAAGTTGGATATGAGTCAGCAGTGTGCCCTTGTTGCCAAGAAGGCCAATGGCATTTTGGGATGTATAAGTAGGGGCATAGCCAGCAGATCGAGGGATGTGATCGTTCCCCTCTATTCGACATTGGTGAGGCCTCATCTGGAGTACTGTGTCCAGTTTTGGGCCCCACACTACAAGAAGGATGTGGATAAATTGGAGAGAGTCCAGCGAAGGGCAACAAAAATTATTAGGGGTCTGGAACACATGACTTATGAGGAGAGGCTGAGGGAACTGGGATTGTTTAGTCTGCAGAAGAGAAGAATGAGGGGGGATTTGATAGCTGCTTTCAACTACCTGAGAGGTGGTTCCAAAGAGGTTGGTTCTAGACTATTCTCAGTGGTAGAAAATGACAGGACAAGGAGTAATGGTCTCAAGTTGCAGTGGGGGAGGTTTAAGTTGGATATTAGGAAAAACTTTTTCACTAGGAGGGTGGTGAAACACTGGAATGCGTTACCTAGGGAGGTGGTAGAATCTCCTTCTTTAGAAGTTTTTAAGGTCAGGCTTGACAAAGCCCTGGCTGGGATGATTTAATTGGGGATTGGTCCTGCTTTGAGCAGGGGGTTGGACTAGATGACCTCCTGAGGTCCCTTCCAACCCTGATATTCTATGATTCTATCAGTACATCCTAAGGGCTTAGTGGTGGGTTGTATAGCCAGAACAGCATTTGGGTCTAGGGAGAGATAGCACAAGGTGCATTGCCTATGCAATGTTAGCAAGAGCCCTGCATACAGGGAAGCACACTTACTGGCAATCCTTGCTGTGTGCTTAAAAGAAGAGTAGCTGGTATTATCACTAGCCCACACCAACAGGCTAAGTCTCAGAGCAGAGACACTGATTCACCATAGGTTAATTGCTCATAACTTCTCGTTAACCTATTTACATCCACTTTAATCCAAATGCAAACATGCCCTTTACTTGAACCACTATTTTCATTTAAAGGATTTTTAGTCAAAACTGACTGTGGAAGGCAAGGCTTTGAGGGTTACAGTCTTGAACATTTGGAAAAGCTATTGGGCACATTTCCAAACCAGGGATCCTAAAACTAAGCAGTTAAATCTATATTTATGTCCTCAAAAAGTGGCCTAGTTTTCAGTGGTGACTTCAATGGGTTGTGTGGATGCATAGCACATCAGATAACAAGGCCGTATATATGAAGTGTCTTTAGGTTCCTTATTTGAAAATTGTGGCAATACAAAAAAAAAAAAGAGAGAGAGAAAGGCCGGAGCGCCTCCCCTTGAAAAGTGCCAGCCCAAGCATGTGCTTGGTTTGCTGGTGACTAGAGCTGGCCCTGCTCCACTGATCCCTACTCTTGAAGTCTGGACCCCTGAAAGCATAGAGCTATAAAAAGGGACCATGTGCTGTCACACCCTCCCACCCCCAAGAAGGAGTTTATAAAGAAAGTCACACAGTTTCTCTCACTCTTTTCCTGTCTTCTTCAGCCATCTATGGCAACAATACTATCTGATTTTGAGAAGCTTTAGATCCCTTATCTTAAGAAACCTCATTTGTGATCATATGACTGCTCTCCTCTAAGGCCTTCATGAAAGCATTATATATATATATACCTGCTGCGTCCGCAGGTTCGGCCGATCGCGGCTCCCAGTGGCTGCGGTTCGCTGCTCCAGGCCAATGGGAGCTGCTGGAAGCGGCGGCCAGTACATCCTTCGGCCTGTGCCACATAGCACTGGTTAATGTATTGTATTTTCATTATTATTTTCTTTAATGTTTTGCCCGCTTTTTATGACTGATGCTGTGCATTAATCAGATGTTTCCACAATGACAGATTCTTTTATCTGAGCACTTACAATTCATTCAGAACCCAATCGGTTGTAAAAATAAATTTTCCTTCCTACGTGCATTAGCATGCATCTGTCACCATGTTTCCCATTTATGTTATTTTGTTAGGTCCCTCTACAGTTTCTCACTATTTTCTCTAGTCTCACCTGACCAGTACTATTGTGACACCTCACTGTACACCTGCTTTTTCAAATAACTTATTAAAAATAATTGCCCTAAAACAGAGCTTTGCTCTTACCTACTGTTAACTTTTTATATAGTGATTGGATTAGTAACAAGTTAGATTGACCAAATTCAGTCATAAAGGCGGAGAAGGGGACAATCCCATATGATGCATTATTAAAACAAAATGGAAAGTCACAATCTGTTTTACCAATTAATAAACAGTATGATCCAAAGTTCACTGAAGTCAATGGAAAGATGCCTATTAGCTTTAATGGGCTTGAATAGGCCCAAAACACACGCCTCTCCCTTTTTCCACATTTGTCTGACACGCAGGCAACTCATTAAGTTTTCACTGAACAGATTAAGGTTTTAGTGTAGTGAGTGTTCAGCAGTCCTAAATCTTAAAACATTAACTAAATCTGATTTTAAGTGTGTCACAACTTCACATAACTTTTAGACAAGAATAACTTTGGAAAAGATCACAAGTGAGGCTGAATGAAAAGATAATTGCAGGGTAGTTAAATGTAACGTTAAATGCAGTAACTTAAAATGTTCAGAATAAAAAGCTATTGTTTTTCTCCTTCATCTGCTTACAAAATTATCACTCAGAACAGCTGTATGAAGATTATGGTTAAGTCATCTTCACTGGTGCTTGGACTTTCAGTAGTCTAAATAGAATTTGACTAAACTGCAGCCAGATATCAGTTTATATCATGAAAATTCTGTCATCGTTTTGAATGTTATAAGAAAGTTTATAAGCCTCCAACAAAACATTCCAACATAGTGGATATACAAACTAAATACATATGTTTAAAACTCTTATATATAAATTTCCCTTGATTATGTTTGGGACTTTTCTAAAGACAGAACTTCTATGGATATATCTTAGTCAATGGAGCTATGCTTATTTACACCAACTCAACATTTGACCCATGAGCTTAGTTGACTCATTTGCTTAAGGGCCAGATAATGTATTGATATGGAGAAACCTGGGCTCAGAAGCAGCCTTAAACTCCTGAAGAACATGAGCTTCATGCACATCATGGAAGTGATATACGTATTCTCCAGAATTAGGACAAAGGAGATATCTTTGAGAAAGCCATAAACTAATTTGGGGAGGTTTCTTATTCTACCTTCTTGACAGTGATAAAAAGGTCTACTGGCAAATTCAAAGGACCAGAAACATAAGATGACTGGCCCCAAAATCTGTGGAGGATGATCTTTAAGATCCTCTTTGAATAGACTTTGGTTAAGGGCTTATCCAAAATCCTGTCCTCCCCCTACCCCCATAACAAACAAATGAAAAGATTTCATTCAGGTTTGTTTTGTTTCTTTCCTCCACACCTTGTGATGAGAATATTTCAAAGCAAAGCAAAAATTCATCTATTTGAAGTATGCTTCATTCAGGGGGTTTTTTGGCCACTGAATATAATAGAACTAGTGATGTCTAGATTTAGTTTCACTTTTTTGACCCTAACACTTTTCAAACTGTCTTACTTTGGAAAAGCTAGAGTGGCAAAAGGAAAAAGTGAAACTAACTGCCACTTCTGTAGCTTAAGTTTCCTCAGTTTTGGAAAAAGTTCCAGTACTTCATTTTTCCCTAAGCAAAATGTGTTTCATTTTGGAATTTCCCTTTGAAATATTTAATTGAGAACATTTTCCATTTTCTCTCTTGCTCTCTTTTTTTTAAAATATGAAATCCCATTTTTCAGCAAGAAGGTTTTTCAGTCACCTCTAGCTCAAACAAATATGAGGGATAGTAGAGTCACTCAGGTCAAATTTTACCACTCTAGATTTGTGCATGGAACTCAAGAGCGTATCCTGATTGAATGTCCTAAATTTCTATTTAGGATTGTCTGCTAACAGCTGCACCTACATGAAAAAACTGCATATTATTTGGACTACCTCCTACTCATTTGCCCCCCCACTTTTTGTAGTGTTCATCCCTTATTTCATTTTTCTGCCTATTACATAGCTATCTACTAAACACAATTTTTACAAAACACACTAAGGGATTCATCCTATATACATCAGGTTCGCTGTTCAGTGTTCCATAGATTTTCAAGTATAGCCAATAATAAAAGGAAATAAAATAAATTGTAGCACATAAATAGTTTAACTATATCTAAAATGTATGTATTAGGCATATTTTGAAGACAATTGTAAATTCTTCAAATGAAAGTGTTATGGAAAAGACGTCTTAGATGCAATGTTGATAGGTGCTACAGAAAATCTTAAAATAGCTAGAATAGATGTCAAGCTAAAATCTGGACTAATTCACTCAATTTTTAGTATTCATCCCTTCCACGAGGACTATACAGGAAAATTATTGAATCCACCATGAATCATATTAATGAGTCTTAAGCGGAATGCAAATGTGTATAATGTCATCACTGTCGATAGCAGCATTTTACTGTTGAACTTGTAACAAATGGGTCTATTTAGGTATAATTATATGCTGTCATTTTCTGTTTTCTTTTAGATTTTTCACAACAAAAGCAATAGAGCGCCTCTCCATTCATCTGCACTTTTTTCCTCTTTTCAAAATCCTCATCTCGAACTAGGAGTCAGTGTTTCCATGCAGTTGTTTCTAGTATGTGTGGAATTCAAATAGTTCTTGGGGGTCTTGGTTAGGCCCCATCACTAGTTATTAATATCTTAACAGTGCTATCAACTGGAGCCTAATCCAAAACCTACTGAAGTCAGTGGAAAGCGTCCCATTAACGTCAATGGGAATTGGATCAGGCCCCGAGTGCCAGACATCTATTGAATGTAATTAAGTCCAGGTGTTAAGGTTAGCTCAGCCACATAACTCCCAGTGACTCTACTCTTACTGTGTGGGACTTGGTTAAGGTGAGATAGTAACTGCTTGCTGCAGGGCTCTTTACACACAGGCTGTATATCAGCGTATATGATTTGAAGCATGCCTGGAAGTCTAAGACATCAGGAAATTGATATATTCAGAATTCCCATATATTATACATAGAACGTTCCTGGAACATATGGTCACACCGATTACAGAGAGCCCTTGCCAGTAAGTGTGCTGTTTCCTAAGAGGTACAGCAAAGAATACAGCAAGCTTTCTCCTAAGTTGATACTACAACAGTTGAAGCTCTTAGGGTGACCGAGCAAGTTTAACCTTCATGTATGCAGGCACGACTTCTGTCTCTTCAATGATGTTGTACATCTTTGTACCAGGGCTGTATTTTGTCCCAGATTCCACATATGAAGAGAAGAATATGCCTCCAATATTATAGTTCATTGATTATGTGAAAAACTCCCAAACCTTATGATAAGGTTATTAAAATAGGATATAGAAATTAATCTGCTAAAAGATTCATTGTAAATAAAACATATTCCTAACTGACTGAGATGAGAACCACAAAATAGATCTGATGTCAGCAGGGGGAAAAAAGGTAGTTGTATGTATGGGGGAGTCCATTCAAAAGGTGTGCTCAAGCCACAAACAAGATTACAACATTAGTCCTGGAAAATTTAATTGTAGTGGGCAAGAGCAATAATAAATGGGTAATAAAACAGAACCAGAGAAGTTACATATCCAGCCTATCCCACTGCCATTACAGCTTTGTTCTCTATAGCATACCTTTCCAGCTTTGTCCTGTCTAGTTTTAAATGCCTCTGATGTCTCAATGGGTTCACAGTTTAAAAGCAATAATCTTGAAATGGCCTGGAGGTTAGGAAGAGTGGGCCATCAGAGGCCCCAGTCCTACTAACTCACATGAGTGAATAGCAGTTACATGACTAATTCCATTGATTTCTCATGTGAATAGGAGCTATTTGAGATGGAAGAGATTTTCAGGTCTGGAAACATAACTTGAAAACAACCACCCAGTTGAAAATAAAATGATGGTGCTGAATCTGACTGACATGATTCCTTAACTCTAAAAGGGATGGGATTTGCAGTAACAGAAACATTTTGTTCAATTTTCTCTTTCCCCCATTGGATCCAAGAGTTAAATATGAATAGTTTATATATTCCAATACTTCTATCGTGGTAAAAAGGTGTTGAGTGCATTAAAAATATAACTTGGTGATGTACAGTGATACTACTGCATGCAATGTCAAATAAAGCATATTATATTAATAAGAGTTCTAAAATGAGATGGATCAGGTTCTTGGAGCTGACAAGTTCACTTTGCACTGCCTACCCCACGCATTACCTGGTAAAGTGAATTAAAACTGTTTGGAAATTTACACTGTGTCGAGGGAATCACTGCCTGTTTAAAGCTAGTAGTGATGGTTCTGCTGCCTGGCTCCACCATCTCCTGTACTAGAACCCCTCCTTGCAGCATAATACTTGCCTCCTTTGTAAAGCACATTGAGAGCTATAGATGAAAAAAAAAATCTATTGTCATTTCTAAGAGGAAAAGGACATGAAACTCAGGAGCTTTACCCTAAAGGAGAACTGAGGGATCTGATGTCAGTGACCTAAGTTAAAGTTGACTCCAGACAGCAAAGAATCAAGGGGCCAAAGCTGACTCCTCCACAACCTCCCCTCTCCACTGTGCACAAGCAGAGCTCAGGCGCGGTGGAGAATCAAGCCCCCTACATTTGGAATGCATTTAAATTCATTTCAATTACCACACATACAGATACTAGAACTGAAAAAGAAAGGAATACTGAGGTGGATGTTACTGTTGTCTTAGTGAGAATTAAAGGCATTTTTATTTAGTTTTGAGGGAAGGAAGAAGTTAAAATGCAAAGTCACATGCAGATTGCAACATTTTTCAGGGAAACCTTAATACTTCAATAAATCTCATCCTCGAGCTGGATTTTCAATGTTCTAGGAAGACTCTACCTCCTGCACATGCACTCATTACACATATACCCCAGTTACAGTTAGTAATTACCAACAGTTTCTCTTCAGTTTAACAATAACTTTTCAAAATGTCAATCATTGTTAAATGTCTTAGTTTTGAACAAAACAAATTGCCATCACACTGTAATTGGAATTTGAGAGTCCAAAGTTTCTCCAATATTCACTAAAGTTCACTTTCTAAATTCACTTGGAACATAATGATTATCTTGTCACAGAAACAAGACAAATATTTCTTTACAGGAGCAATTTTATCTTCGCTCGGTTAGCCCAGACAGTTGGCCCTGTCCTCAGTAAAAGGACTTAAATCTAGCTGTACAAGGGGCCATAAGCCCATAGGGTAAAAAATCTGACAGCATTTCTATTTTCCAGTCTAAAACTCCACTGTAAGAATTCACTATGAGCTAGGACTTCAGAAACAAGTTTCCAACCCACTAAGGGCACATCCTCACCTCTAGGGCACCCTCTCATGTCCAGACACAGCATTGCAAGGGACTTCACCTCTCATTGCCAGTGGGGGGATAACTCCTTGGCTACGATGGCTAGTCCCAGACACTATCTTCTCCTGATTCCCTCTCTGGGTTTTGGTTTTGGTTTTGGTTTTGGTTTTTTTTTTTTTTGGTGGCTCAACCCTCCAGCCAACTCATGTAACTACCCATCAGGGTAATGAGAGGGTCCTGCTTAAGGTCCAAATCCAATGCCCAGAATAATAGTTCTTCTGCTCTGCACAGGCTCCACTGAAGTCCTCTGCTTCTTCGTCCTTTCTCCTTGCCCCTGCACAACTTTTCTTATCTTGCTTCATCCCTAAAAGGATTCTCCTACTGCTTCCCTTCACCAGGGACTCCAGTAGTTTACCTCTGAAGACCTCCCTACTTCCTTTAGGCCTTATGTCAGAGGTCTCTCCCACAGCAGCTTAGTGTACTCCTTGTAGGTCTCTGTCTACTGTTGCCAGACCTAACTCAACTGACATACAGACACATATCCCCACCACCCTCTGGGTGCGCTCAGCTTAACTTCTTCAGGCTTAACCCAAAAAGGGACTACCCCTTACTTTCCCTTCAACTACAGAATTTCCAGCTCTAATTAAGTAGTGTCTCACTGCTTCACCACCCCACTGGGATCAGTCTTTCTAATTAAACTTCATTATACCCAGCTGGAGTTACTAATTGGCCCTTACGTTGCCAACTCACCAATAAGGCTGAGAGATAGTCATGGGCAAGGCTGAGCCCAGCTCAAAGGGCCAGCCCGTCCATGACATGCCCTAAAGGGGTTTCTTTAAAATACAGTTTTAGAAGTTCTCAAATTTGTTCTGATTGATTGTAACCAAAGAGATGAATTTCAGCCAGTATATTTTGAGTTACAAGTAAGGGGGGCAGAATGTTATTTAAGGCTCATTTGTGCTATTTAAACACAGCTCTACATTAGGCACAATTCCCCAGTGTGCAGAGGGCTGAAAAAATGCTATATGACTTTAAGGGGTGCAGCATAGCTCCACCTACATACCAACCCCCGCTAGGTACATCTGGTGGCAGCCCTGAGTGCAAAGGGTATAATACTGGGCAGCCTTTATGCAGATTGAACAAGGAAAAAATGCCTCTCTCCCTTCTGCTCCATAGTGCATATATGCAAGCCCTTAGTTTTAAAAACAGGGTTTGCACATGTGCCATAACAGACTCCATTTCAACCCTTAGGTACACTCATGCACTCCAAATGCACTTGTTGGGGTTGAAGAGGTAAAACAGAAGCTCAGTTTAGATCATCATTTTAGGATATATTTTAGGAGGATTTTTAAAGACTGAATTATCTGCACTCACTTAATAGGCTGTCACAGGTCTTTCAAGGTCAGTGATCCATGAACTAAAACAGTCTTTAAGAAATCATATAATACATTAAGGACAATGACTCCAAAGCTGTTATAATAGACTATTGAGCAGATAATTACATATTTATAATGGGGGTTATGGTATTTTATGTCAAGCTTTGTATACGTTTTAGAGACATGATTTTTGTTTTACTATAGAAATAACAAATGAAGTTATGGGTCCTATGCTACCTTCCATTTCAAAAGAAGGGTTATAGGACAACACAGTGGGAGCAAGGGAAAAGTGGAATACCATTGTCCCAGCATGCTATCATAGAATGGTGGAAAAGAGAGAGTACCTCCTTGGGTACTCCATGGGGACGGGGAAGGGACAGGCCATGAACTGAAGGGAGCAGTGCCAGGGGAACATCAGCTCTCCAGGAGATTACCTGCTGCACAGCCACATGGAGCTTTGGGACCTAAGTTAATGCTGATGTTGGCAGCATTAAGTTATGCACCATCCCTCCCCATAATATGAACTTGCTATGGAAAAGAAGATCTGAGGGGGAAGCAGCATGGGAGGGCAGCCCATACAAACACAGCTCCACAGGAGCCAGGCTCCTAGAAGGTTGTGTGCTTGGAAACAGTGCAAAGGTACAGGGCCAGAGGTTTCGATGCAGGGCCATCCCTTCCCTTCTTCCCCCAATTTAGTAATAAGAAAACACCACATTTCCAAGTTCAGTTTTCCTGCTCTTTCATAGGAAAATGTGGCCCTAAATTTTTCTTTTTAAATGCTGAAGTAACTTTCAAGCTTTGATTTAAGCCTTCCACCCCTTCTCCCCAAAAAGGAAATTTAGACTTCAGTCTAAGCAAATCTAGGTATTTTACATTAATGCCACCTACCTGTCATTTGTTTCAATAGTTTTGCTTTATTCTCATATGTTTTGTTTGCTGAAAGAGGCAAGTAAAGGTCCCTCACAAAAACAAAACTCCCTTAACATCAAGAAAACAAAAGGAAATTCACTGTGAAGATTAAAAACCTGGCAATGTGTGTGAGAGAGGGACTTCAGAGGGAGTTTTACTTCTATGCTGATTAACAGGAATAGGCCTTTTGCTTACATCACCCCACAAAAACAAGAAATCAAAACCACTGAGAGAGAAAGAGAAATAGTTATTAACTCAGGAATAAGAAAGGGGAAAACTGGGGGAGGGGAGACAGAGTATAACAGGGGTTAAGGAAAATTAATCCGCTGCTAGAAGAGAAGGAGATGAAACCTAATTACAAAGTGCCCACTTCAGGCCTGCAGCTGTTTGGCTCTTCCAAAATAAAGAGCCCCAGAAAGGCATTAGGGATAATAATATAAAAGGACACCTGCTGAACTAAAGGAGGTTAGTAGAGAGGCGAGTTGCATAGTAAAAGGTTATGCTGGTGGGGGTTTTTGTTGTTGGGTTTTTTTTAATATGTTTTACATCACTCCTGTATATCACAAACAATAATAGTTTGAAGGTGAAAAGCTACTTATGATTTTTAACCTAGAAATCTGAATTTTCTTGCTTTTTCTGATATGCAGCTTTCTATCAGCCAGATTTGCGTGTTTCACTTGGCTTGATAGGTCTATATCACTATCTTAACATTAAAGAAAGTTTTCTGTGACTTTAATACTAATCTCACTGCTTTGTAAATCACCTACATTGTAAACATTTTAAGGAAATACAATTTAAAAACAATGCCTGGGATTGCTATGTAATCTCTTTATACTTAATTATGAAAAACGTAATTAAAACTATTAAAATTGATTGCATCCTTTTACAACATTAATCTGTTGTCATTGTTAACCAATTCAGATTCAGTAAATGTGACCTACCATATCCCTAGGGAAAGACCTATTGTAACAGTAAGCAATACATCTCTACACACTTGTAATTCAAAGGCACTGAGGCAAAAACTGTCAAAACATTACTAAAGTCGACAAGGATATATGGTTCATTAGTCTAAGAACTGATGTGTTATGGACCTGTTTGTGATCAGCCTGATGATTTAAATCAAGTTGCAAGTTTATGTAAAAACCTACCAGAACTCTGCCATTAAATTTCAGATCATGGCTTCAACAAAGGCACCTGTAATTGTAGACATTTATCACAAGGTCATAACGAGCATCCTATCATGTCATCTTAATCAATAATCAATTTATAAAATATTACTTTAATTGAAAATCCATAGCTATTTCCCTTGTATTGACTTTGAGGACAAAACTGCAATGTAGCATCAGTGAGCCAGTCTATGCTCATTAACACAGAATTAGGCTGTAAATGATTCAATATTCAAAAGAGGTTAAATGTTGCAGAAAGAGTAATGGGCAGTTGCAAATATCTCTCACTTCTCAGCATTCTTTCTATGCCTTCTTAAACCCATCCAAGCATGCAGGATATTCACTGCTGTGTACAGCAGACAGTGTTATTCTCAAGAGTTTTAAGTGCATTACCTCTTACTGAAGTCTTCATAAGTCACATGACTTTATTCACCTCAGTGTGCTGTTTTTTTAAAATAATGAGCCACCATCAGCATGTAACTGAAGACAGACCGTTATTTGGTGCATGTTTTAGCAATTAGTTTTAATAGAAATCATGAGATTACATATTTGGACTAAAGATTGCTGTTCCACTAGATCATTCTTTATAACAGGTCCTCAGGTACTTCCAATTAAAGGAAATTATTTTCCTATCCCATGAGAATTTTTGAGATTTGAAAAAGTTTCTTATATAAAAAAAAATTCAGATAAACCAGAACAAAACTTCAGTGTGGGTCAATACAAACGTTTTACTTTCAGAATTTTGAAACATTTCATTTTGACCTTTTTCTACTATAAATTATAGTTAAATTTTGAACCAAAAAACCCCAAACTTTAAAATTTAGAATATGCCAAAATGGGACAATGAATTCCCAACCTGAAAAAAATAAGTTTAGAAATTCAGTAACACTCACCCTTTCCTGTAAATAGTTTCAATGGAGCAGCATTGTCTGGGGAAGAAACCTTTCATCAAAATATTCCCAACCAGCTTTGCCTCCAAAATAAGCAGTCTAAGTTCAGTGCAAGTGCAATTCTGCTCCTGTCTGGTGAATAGCTATATATATTTCTATTTGAAACAGCATTTTGCAGTTCTCTGTTATGTGGGGAAATAAAATCTGATTTTTAAATGTGTTAGATGTAAAATAAACATAGGAAGAATTAGAGAAAAGAGGGGTTGATGGCATAAATGTTCATTGTAAATATAGAGCACTACAAATGGTAAATATATGCCATAGTCTAGTTATATTTGATCCCCAATTAAAAGACAAACAGTAATTATGGGCTATTTAATTGTTCAGTTGCTGTACATATTGTAGATTAGTGTATACAATGTATATATTTTATTAATAATTTCATTCAGAATTGCCGGCACTGAATACTAGATTTTCAGAATCACTCATCTCCCATTTAGATACCAAAATGGAGTGGCCAGATTTTCACCCCGCACCCTCTTTGAGAAAAAGGGGTGCTGCTGAGGACTGAACATCTTTAAAAATCTACCCACTTCATTTTTATACGCTTTTTTAAAAAATCAGCTTGTTTGGATTTTTCTTTTGCTAAACTGGCTAGGGCTTACTTCAGCAATTGCCAGTTTTTCCCTTTTAGAAGCTTTTTGTTCATTTTTGGGAAGTTCTGAATGAAGACAGAAAAAAAGTCTTATTTCGACAGCATATTTACCTTCCTGAAAGAACTGAGTGAGGCATTTCATCATGCACTTCATGCAAAGATTTATTTCACATCTGCACTATCTTTCTAGATTATCCTATATTGAATGTCTGTTTAGAACAAAATTGTCAAACAATAGGAAAGTACAGAGAAACCACACCCCTGTTTGTTTTGTAACCCAAACACATACTATATCACACTTTCTTGTCCTCTAGGTCTGTCATGTTTTGCAAAACTTGTAATGTGTGGTAATACTGACATGCATCTGATGTAGGGTGATCAGATAGCAACTGTGAAAAAATGGGACAGTGGGTGGAGGGGTAATAGGTGCCTATATAAGAAAAAGTCCCAAAAAACAGGACTGTCCCTATAAAAACGGGACTTCTGTGGAGCTAATCTGGTGGAGCTCTCTAAAGGCCAGATTCTGCTGTCCTTTACTCAAGTTGTGTAGTTCTTCTGATTAGAAGGATTTACTCACAGATAGGACTACATAACTAACACAATGGTCAAATTCAGGATGAGCTCATGATCTATTGTCTACCCAAACAGGGGTTAAATTCTTTAAACCAAACATTCTACACAGTTCATGCAGATGTTGAGTGTGAGGGGAGGGAGTAAGGATTGTCCCCTCCCTGGTGTGACACATGCAAAGGCTGGGCAGAATTCTAAGTCCTTTCACTCATTTCAGTGCTCAGTGCAGGGACTTCTTCCTCGCAATTATTAGGGACACATTATGTCCCAAGAAAGGTGGGAAAAGAGGCAGAGCCATGACTCCATTCCACCATATACATTAATTGGCCAGCAGTGGGGATGGGGAGGAGTATTTGCACCCCATGAAGAGGTGCACATTCTGGAAAGGCATTCTTTGGACTGTCTCCCAGTGCTCCTTTTGGAATAGTGTGACTCTGTAGGATCCCTTACTCGGAGTGATGTGTGGTGTGATGTTGGAAAAAAAAAATTCAGGATTTGATGCTGCCACCTATTCTCGAGTAAGATTTTACTTAAAGTGTCATTTTCAGCAAATGATTTACTGTCACTCTATGTAATGGCAACCCAGGGCTACCTGTACCATTGCTTTTACACATAATAGTAACAGTGCACTTCAGGTTTCCTACAACATGAAAAGTTCACTGGCCAGTGTTTCAACTGGTAGCTTTACTACTTCCAAGGCCAGTGGCAAATACATGTATGCTGCCTATGACTGAGAGATTTCAGATAGTCTGGGGCACAGTAATTCCTTGCTTAACATTGTAGTCATGTTCTTGAAAAATGTGACTACGCAAAACGATGTTAAACTAATCCAATTTCCCCATAAGAATTAATGTAAATGGGGGGGTTAGGTCCCAGGGACATCTTTTCATCTTTTTTGCCAGACAAAAGACATTATATACGTATCCAGTATACATTTTAAACAAGTTCTAATCAGAGGATTGTCTGAGGCCCTGCTCATGAGTTCCCTGAGCTTCTCCTAAAGCAACCGTGTTGATATCAAGTGGGATATTTCCCTGGGAATGCCTTGCTGCTAAATGATGAACCAGCACTCGGCTGAGCCCTCAAGGGTTAACACGTTGTTAATGTAGCCTCACACTCTACAAGGCAGCACCGAGGGAGGTTGGAGACACAATAGACACACAGCAGGGGCTACAAACACTTCCCTGCAGAAACTGAGCTGATGATGAACCCACACTATCCTGCTGGAGCGCACCACTCCCTCCTCCGGACAGCACATGTACGGCTGCACAGGCACCGACTTTCCAGAGTTTATTTACACACCTTGTACTTTTGCCTGTTTGTACCAAATGAAGTTATTGTTACTGCATTTATGCAAGTATTTTTCTTTTGGGGGTTACTACTTTGCATCTGTCAATTGTAGCAGAACACACACACACACAGAGTTGAAGAATAAATAGGGTTTGTTTTGAGGTGTATCACCATTTCAGAAGACAATCAAAAATCTTGTCTTCTTTAAAGTAGTACAGGATACTGTGCATCCATACTGGCCTTTGATTCCCTGGCTGAAGTGTAAGAAGTTACACGTAAAGTTACACAATAATTCAGAATGGGTCTGATCATACTGATCCATACAATTCAATGATAAAACGCCCCTTCACTTCAGTGGTGCAGGATTGAGCCCAGTATGAACTTATACTGAGGCACATCACCATAAGCAAGCTATTACTTTAAGATATAGCTCAGAAAAAAAATACTATATGCTCCAATAACTTTCACATGATAGACTGGATCACGCAAGAAGTTCTTCATATCTGGGTTCACATGGAAGTGTTTTAGTGTCAGTTGTTAGATTCTCATATAAGCAAGTTTTTATTATGATTTGAGTTCATGATTTAAACAAACACATTATCTGAAAGCAAAATTTAGTTTAAGCCTCCAGGTTTCCTTTGGTTTTGAAACCCAGATGAGGCAATCACATATAAAGTAATTTTAATAAATCTGCCCACATTTGCTCAGATGCTTCATGAACTTTCATGGCTCTGTCAAATAACTTAGCATGAGTTTTTAGTGAAAACCCAAACCAGCAGAGTTTCCGTCTGGTTTCTGGCTTTGATACAAACATTTCACACAGCTCCAGTTCAGTCCAAGCAACAGAGCCATGAATACTAGTAATAACAGTCCAAAAGAGTTAATATTACTATTGAACATGTCACATTGTAAGATTTCTTAATAATTAAACAACATCGCATATTTGATGGAGATGAATACTGGATGAAATTTAAGTGTAGACACTCCAAATAGAAATACATGAGTAAACATTTGCCACAGTTAACTGAAGGCTGCAAATATATTTTTCCACTGTTGCTTAGATCAAAGCAGAAATTTGCAGATTTTATCAATTTCAAAATGGAATACTGAAAATGTTAAATCACAATGCAAAACTTTGGATGAAAATGATGGGATTCCCCCCTGCCTATTTTCTACCCCTCCACAAAAAATTAATTTAAGAGAAGATCTAGATGATAATTTTCATAAACACTTGTTCTAAAACAGATGGAAAATATGTTTGTCAAGATCCCTTTTAGTGTTCTGTGGTTTGCTGATAATTTAATCGTTTGCATTATCTGTCTCATATGAACCTTGGTGTATTGAATAAATATACCAATTAAAGTTGTCTACCTGCCTGGTGTAGCCTTTTAACAATTATAATTACATACAACAGCCTTATTTTTCTCCACAGGAAACAAATTCATGATATAAATATGTAAGTACAATAATTCAATGGCTTACCTGAAGCCCCCAGATTTTCATTCTAAAGGGAGAAAAATAAATTCATTATTTTTGATTGCTGTAAAATGTATTGTGCTTTGGCAAACAGTTGCTTAAATATGTAGCAAACAATGTTAAATCATACTATACAACATATGCAAGATTAGAATCAAATGCAGGCTGCTGTGCCCAAAGGTTCCTAGGGATGGTAGATTATGCTTGTACTGCTACCCTTCTCTGGGATTTCTATGAGGGAACAAGCTTTGAGGCTATGTCTTCACTATAGCGTTAACTCCCCTTAAGTTAGCTTAGCTCTCAAGTGAGAGAGGTCACATTGTGAAATAACATTTGAGCAGCACAAGGTGATTGTGTTAGCACAACTCATGTCAGCTGCTAACTCCTGGTATAACTACATCCTCTGGCCCACCAGCCAACTTGAGTTAAAAGCCTTACCATGCTCAAGTGAAGGGTTGGCTGGGTGGGACTCAATTTAGGCGCAACACTCAAGATAAGACATACATATGACCAGAGCTCCTTAGTTCATCCCCTCAATGCCCTGTCTACATGCCCTCCCCAGACAGTGCCACTCACTTTGGGGGCTGTGCTAACCAGTTCCAAACCTTCTGTTGGACTGAAGGTTGTGTGCATATTATGCTGCAGCAACAGTGGGCTTTCTGCAATGGGGGGGCTGTTCCTGCTGGTATAGCCCAGGGCTCAAATCAAGTTCAGAGTCAGATATTTTAGAACTGAAACAACTTAAAAATGTCCATGGGCATATTTATTATCAGACTATTTATTTACAGTATCTGGTAACAAAAGATATTTGCTACACATTAATTTAGACCAGGATGTCCAACCTGAGGCCCCCTAAGGCTCTACATTGGGGCACCTGTGTGTATGTTAAGAATAAATTTTGTATTTATTAAATTAAAATGCGCTCCCTGAGCTGTGCCCTCTGATTTTTAAACTGAAGTTAGAATCGGACTTGTTGCTATCGGGAGGAGATAAGGGTCACCACTTCCCCCACAGCTCCTGGAGCAGCTGTAGTGTGAGCCAAAGGCGATTGAGTGTTCACCGTCCTATCCTGCTGCAATACTCAGCAGTTCCCTTGGGAGGAAGGAAAGTCACTCTGGGTGCCCTATTGCATACTTTCCTTCCAGGCTATGGAAGCCCATGGAGAGCAGATAGGCACTCAAATGGCTTTAACTGAGCTTGGACTACTCATAGGGAAGGATAACCACCTTCCCCAACACAGCCACCCAAAGCAGCCCAGGAGAAGCTGAGAACCAACAACCAGATATAGTTCTGTGCTTCTGTGCTCTAGTTCAGGTTACAGAGGCCATACACGATCTGAGGACAGTTATAGCGCAGTGTACTCTAGCCACTCCCCCTTCCAATGCCAACATGCCTCCTGTGCCAGGAGATGTGGGAAGAGAAGCAGGGGAACTGACTTCTTCAAGCGTACACCACTGGGAAGTCACCCAAACAGAGGAATTGTAGGAGGTTTCTGCAGTGGAAGGGGAACAGATTTTGACTCTGGCTAAAATTATTCAACAACTCTGATTTAGATGTTAGTTATCATGTATGCCTTTTATGAAGTAGAGAAAAAGGTTTACCTGAATATGGATCGTAGGAATAGCCCTGGTACAAAACCAGGCAAGGAAGGAGTTTAAAACCTTGATTCAAACAGCCAAAGACCCCTGCCAAAGCTGCTAGAATTGCAGTGAAATGGAGCCATCTGACAACTTGGCTGTGTGTAGTCTACTAACAAAGGTCAGGGAATTAGAAGCATCTCTGTGGAGGCTACAGATCAGCCCCCCCTCCCCCCTTTGCCTCCTCTGATAAGGAATAAAACCAGAGAAAAGAAAAAGGTTGAAGAGAGTGTGATTGTGAGAGAGGAGAGAACACATGGTTGTTCTTTCTGGCTTTTTATGGAGACTAACTGAAGAAAGGTTATTTCCTCTATATTTAAGTATGACTCTGGTATAAGCTTGGTCTGGGGCTAAAGAATATGATTCATTTATTAGCTTTGTATGATAGTGCCCTCCGTTCAGGCACCCTTTTTGCAGATGGTGGATAGTTTACCACTTATAATTTGGACCAGGATAGAAAAAAGCCTTTACTTTCAGCCACATTTGCTCTCAGCTCCTATTAAAGTCCATGGCAGGGAACAGGCCAGAGCGTGGCATTTTTTCAGAGTTTGAACCTCAGTTAAAGAAATGGGGAGGATACTTCAGCAGTTCCTGTTCCCTATTCTGCTTGTAAATAACTTTCAGTCCTGGAGTGCTTGAAACCTGCCTTGCTCATGCAAATCCCATTGTGCTGCTGGCACTGCTCCAGCTTGCCTCCCATGAACTTTTTACTTTTTGTTTTTGTTTGTTTTTAATTGTGGAATTCATACCTAACAATTGAGAAAACGAAAACTCCTGCTTTTACCAGGTTCCTCTCTCTTTAATGAGTATCTTATACTTTTACTTCATGCTATTCCTCAGCTGCTATTTTCTATTCTCTCCAGTCAGTGAGTTTAGCAAGCAAAAAATAACCTGTTAACAAATTTCATCTCTTAGCAGTGATACAGTTGCTGTCAGAGCAATCAGCATGGGAGCACCTAAATGTGGTGGAAGGGCTTCCTTATTGATCACTATAAAAACACACAAAAAAATGTGAACTCTGAAAATCCATTTACAGGCACAGATGTAATTTTTAAGTACACCTTGTTGATATTAGGCTTGATTTGAATGGAGTATTCTTTTTGTTCAAGGACATCCATTACAGAACATACATATTAAATATTTACCTTACAGTTCAAGTGGATAAACTTGTTTTCAGATATGATCATTTTTCTGTACTGTATACCTAGTAATATGTGATCCCCAATCGCTGTTATTGTCAAATTATTTTTCAGACTAATTGATACATAACATAGATGAAGTCTTCATTCTTTTTCTGAGTATAAAACTAATAAAAGGCTACTATACTCTTTAATACATTTAAACTTTTGGGTAATTAGGGAAAGTATTTTGAATAAGAGTCAACATATATTTTAAGATCATTCACCAAACCAGATATTTGCTATAACCAAGGATTCACCTCATTACACGGGGCTGAATATTTTGTAATACAATTTGCACTATGTGAAAAAATGCTCAGTAGGTGTTCAGAATGAAATCGCTTATAGGTGCACTATTATCTTAAAGTGTATTGTTTGCAAATAAATGCACTGACTGTGATACTTCCTAGTAACATCTTGGATTATTAAATGTGAAAGTGGTTTTAAAAATATCAAAAAATCAAGTTTGTACTCTTATTAGCATTATTTCTGAAAAAGCAAAGCTAATCAGACACACACTTGGCCCGATTTGGTAATGTTTCAAATGAATTTAATCTATTCATTTAACTCTCCAGATTGAAATAAAATGGGGGAAAGGAGGGGAAAGAGACGGGATTGTGATGGCCTATAACTACTGTAAGAAATCTCATTGTGTATTAGATCTTTTCCCTAATGAATGTAAGACAATAGCTGTTTATTGAGAAAACACTTATTGGCAGTATTTATACTATGAATAGCTCAATGCCCTTACAAATATTAATGGCTATTTTGATTGAGCTATTTGTGTATAGTTCATGCATTTTGAATGTGATTGACAAATTAGTATCGGTGAAAGTTTTCCCATTAGCAGGATTAAACTGAGAAATTGCTTTTCTTGCAGTGTAATCCTTGTAGTTATTGTGTAAAATCCTTTTTGTATTACCTGTCCTAGTTTTTCTAAAAATTAAAATGAAAGAAAACAATTTTTTCTGCTCACATAATTCTATTTCTATATATTTTTGGGCTACACAAAAGAAAATCAGTTTTACGGTTGCCTAATGTACAGATTCTCAGTGCTGCAATATTTAGCTTACTGCTGAGAGGGGGTAATTATATGTTTAGAGACAACTGTTTCACATGTGAATTAAAAAAAAACACATTGAAACTATTGGAATTAAGTTTTGGAGGGAAAAGTAAACTTGTTTAAATTAAAGTAAAGTAAAAGCCAATCTTGAGGTAAGTGTCCTTGGGAAACTAAAAGAAAAGGAGGACTTGTGGCACCTTAGAGACTAACCAATTTATTTGAGCATGAGCTTTCGTGAGCTACAGCTCCCTTCATCGAATGCAATGCTGTAGCTGTAGCTCATGAAAGCTCATGCTCAAATAAATTGGTTAGTCTCTAAGGTGCCACAAGTACTCCTTTTCTTTTTGCGAATACAGACTAACACAGCTGTTACTCTGAAACTTGGGAAACTAACCCACTCTAAGTGCTTTACATTCCAAACACCTCTGAAGAATGTATGAACCACTGAATAGTCCCATGAATTGGGAAAGCACTTTTGATGTAGCTCCTACAACACATCATAAGCCATTTTAGACATGTACTAAATGGCACACTATTGATACCCACCATGTGAATACATCTACCGAAAGAAAAACCTACTAGTCCATCAAAAAGTAAAGTGTAATAGGAAACTGATTTGCCAAATAAATATACTGACTACATGTGAAAACAAAACATAGTTAACAGTATAGTAATCTCCACTGAAATGAACACCCATTATGAGAACACACAATACTTGTGGCGGGGAGAGGAAAATGTGATAGAACTCAACATCCCACCCTACTAATTATCTCAGGGTAGAAGACTGGCAGGAGTTCGCAGGGACACTGAATCTGAGTTAATGCATTGGATCAAGGAAGTTCCTTTGTGCCTAGGGTGACCATATGTCCTGTTTTGGCGGGGACAGTCCCTTTTTAAGCCCTGTCCTGGCCATTCCACCTCCCCCTCCCAAAAAAGTGGGCTTTTGTCCCATTTGCTCTTGCCAACTTGGTCAGCTGGCAAGAGGAAATGGGACAAATGCCCACTTTTGTCAAAAAAGTGGGATGTGATACGGGGGGGTGAGCAGAGATACCAGCCCCACACAGTTTATCATCAGGAGAAGAGAGTATATCCAGGCACAAGGACTCATAGGAGCTCGTTGATGGTGAGTTGGGTGTTGCTTGCCCAGGAAACAGAGCAGGGTCTCTCACTAACTCGTGCTTTCAGAGATCTGAAGATTTCAGTCAAAATATTTTTCCTACAAAATATTTTTAATCCAATGTTAAATCAAAGATTTTTTTATCCAAATTTTTCAACAAGGCATGGGCTTATATCACCCGCTTGACAGATTGTTGTTAGATTGACCCTGTTGGGTAAGCTTGAAGTGCATTGTATTTGTTGGGTGTCACTGTAGTCTACTGAGATAGCGCTAACATAGTGTAAGCTGGTGGAGTAATGCTGCCACTGTGCATCAGTAAAGTCCTTTGTGATATTCTCAAATTTAACATGACACCACAAAAATGAGGAATATCTTCACGACATGATCTTTATTAGCTTTTGACGGCTTTTACCAATATATTTCAGAGATAAGCATGTATATTTTAAAAAGATAAATTTACTTGAAGCTCCATACCAATTTCATACTGTGTTAAATTTGGACCTATGAAGAGCTGAACAACTTTGGGGAAGATTATAATGTAGCAAACTGAAGTGAAGCGTAGGGGAACCTTTTGTAGTGATAATCAAGGTGGGCCATTTCCAGCAGTTGACAAGAATGTCTGAGGAACAGTGGGGGGTGCAGGTGGGGGGAATAAACATAGGGAAATAGTTTTACTTTGTGTAATGACCCATCCACTCCCAGTCTCTATTCAAGCCTAATTTAATTGTATCCAGTTTGAAAATTAATTCCAATTCAGCAGTCTCTCCTTGGAGTCTGTTTTTGAAGTTTTTTTGTTGAAGCATTGCAACTTTTAGGTCTGTAATCAAGTGACCAAAGAGATTGAAGTGTTCAATGGTAACACCCATTGTTTCATGTTCTCTATGTATATAAATCTCCCCACTGTATTTTACACTGAATGCATCCAACGAAGTGAGTTGTAGCTCACGAAAGCTTGTGCTCAAATAAATTTGTTAGTCTCTAAGGTGCCACAAGTACTCCTTTTCTTTTTGCGAATACAGACTAACACGGCTGCTACTCTGAAACCTGTCATTATGCAAGGCACTGCATTTAGCCGTATGGAGTGGAAATCTATCAACTTCATGAAAAAACTCATACAGATACAGACAGACATCATCTTCCTTTCCAAATGCAAACAGATGGACATCGTACCAAAAGGACTGAAGGTAAAAAATCCATTACAATCTACATACCACACAGACTATGCTGACAGCTTGTGCCACACGCTCTCAAAGAAACTGCGGAACCACCTGATCAACATCCTCTACAGCAAACAGAGAAAGATTAAGAATGAGCTCTCAAAACTGGATACTCTGATAAAAAAACAACCTTCCACACAAACTTCCTCGTGGCTGGACTTTACAAAAACTAGACAAACCATTTACAACACACACTTTGCTTCTCTACAAAAGAAAAAGGACACTAAACTATCTAAACTACTACATGCCACAAGGGGCCAGAACAGTGGTTCCCCTAACCCACCCAGCAATATTGTTAATCTATCCAACTATACTCTTAGCCCAGCAGAAGAATCTGTCCTATCTCGGGGCCTCTCCTTCTGCCCCTCTACTCCCACAAACATGATACAGTTCTGTGGTGATCTAGAATCCTATTTTCAACATCTCCGACTCAAGGAATATTTCCAACACACCTCTGAACAACATACTAACCCACAGAGACCTTCCTACCAAGACTACAAAAAGAAGGATTCTGGGTGGACTCCTTCTGAAGGTCGAAACAACAGACTGGACTTCTACTTAGAGTGCTTCCACCGACGTGCACGGACTGAAATTGTGGAAAAGCAGTATCACTTGCCCCATAACCTCAGCCGTGCAGAACAAACTGCCATCCACAGCCTCAGAAACAACTCTGACATCATAATCAAAAAGGCTGACAAAGGAGGTGCTGTCGTCACTATGAATAGGTCGGAATATGAACAAGAGGCTGCTAGGCAGCTCTCCAACACCACTTTCTATAAGCCATTGCCTTCTGATCCCACTGAGGGTTACCAAAAGAAACTACACCATTTGCTCAAGAAACTCCCTGCAAAAGCACAAGAACAAATCCGCACAGACACACCCCTGGAACCCCGTCCTGGGGTATTCTATCTGCTACCCAAGATCCATAAACCTGGAAATCCTTGACACCCCATCATCTCAGGCACTGGCACCCTGACAGCAGGATTGTCTGGCTATGTAGACTCCCTCCTCAGGCCCTACGCTACCAGGAAAAGTCCCAGGAGTTCTTTAAGGAAGACAGTGATTGGCAATTTGGTTTTATACTATACAGTGTACACTATACAGGATTGTCTGGCTATGTAGACTCTCTCCTCAGGCCCTATGCTACCAGCACTCCCAGCTATCTTCAAGACACCACTGACTTCCTGAGGAAACTACAATCCATTGATGATCTTCCTGAAAACGCCATCCTGGCCACTATGGATGTAGAAGCCCTCTACACCAACATTCCACACAAAAATGGACTACAAGCCATCAGGAACAGTATCCCCGATAATGTCACGGCAAACCTGGTGGCTGAACTTTGTGATTTTGTTCTCACCGATAACTATTTCACATTTGGGGACAATGTATACCTTCAAATCAGCGGCACTGCTATGGGTACCCGCATGGCCCCACAGTATGCCAACATTTTTATGGCTGACTTAGAACAATACTTCCTCAGCTCTCATCCCCAATGCCCCTAATCCACTTGCACTACATTGATGACGTCTTCATCATCTGGACCCTTGGAAAAGAAGCCCTTGACGAATTCCACCAGGATTTCAACAATTTCCATCCCACCATCAACCTCAGCCTGGACCAGTCCACACAAGAGATCCACTTCCTGGACACTATGGTGATAATAAGCGATGGTCACATAAACATCACCCTATACCAGAAACCTACTGACCGCTATTCCTACCTACATGCCTCCAGCTTTCATCCAGACCACACCACACGATCCATTGTCTACAGCCAAGCTGTACGATACAACCTCATTTTCTCCAAGCCCTCAGACAGAGACAAACACTGACAAGATCTCTATCAAGCATTCTTACAACTACAGTACCCACCTGCTGAAGTGAAGAAACAGATTGACAGAGCCAGAAGAGTACCCAGAAGTCACCTACTACAGGACAGGCCCAACAAAGAAAATAACAGAACGCCACTAGCCATCACCTGCAGCCCGCAACTAAAACCTCTCCAATGCATCATCAAGGATCTACAACCTATCCTGAAGGACGATCCATCACTTTCACAGATCTTGGTAGACAGGCCAGTCCTTGCCTACAGACAGCCCCCCAACCTGAAGCAAATACTCACCAGCAACTTCACACCACACAACAAAAACACTAACCCAGGAACCTATCCCTGCAACAAAGCCCGTTGCTAACTGTGTCCACATATCTATTCAGGGGACACCATCATAGGGCCTAATCACATCAGCCACACTATCAGAGGCTCGTTCACCTGCACATCTACCAATGTGATATATGCCATCATGTGCCAGCAATGCCCCTCTGCCATATACATTGGCCAGACCAGACAGTCTCTATGCAAAAGAATAAATGGACACAAATCAGACGTCAAGAATTATAACATTCAAAAACGAGTCGGAGAACACTTCAACCTCCCTGGACACTCAATAAACAGACTTAAAAGTGGCAATTCTTCAACAAAAAAACTTCAGAAACAGACTCCAACGAGAGACTGCTGAATTGGAATTAATTTGCAAACTGGATACAATTAACTTAGGCTTGAATAGAGACTGAGAGTGGATGGGTCATTACACAAAGTAAAACTATTTCCCCATGTTTATTCCCCCCATCCGCACCCCCCACTGTTCCTCAGACATTCTTGTCAACCGCTGGAAATGGCCCACCTTGATTATCACTACAAACGGTTCCCCTCCCCTCCATCCCCACTCTCCTGCTGGTAGTAGCTCACCTTAAGTGATCACTCTCATTACAATGTGTATGGTAACACCCATTGTTTCATGTTCTCTATGTATATAAATCTCCCCACTGTATTTTCCACTGAATGCATCCGATGACATGAGCTGTAGCTCACGAAAGTTTATGCTCAAATAAATTTGTTAGTCTCTAAGGTGCCACAAGTACTCCTTTTCTTTTTGCAGATACAGACTAACACGGCTGCTACTTTGAGAACTGGTATTGGAATTCAGAACACTCTCGTCGACTTATTCATTTTGTATACAGTATGGGTCCTATCCAGCAGAAGACATTAGTGTCGTGCTGGCCTAAAGGTGCTGACTGCACAACAATCTCTCTTAACAGGCAGCAGGCTGATTTGCTGTTCAAGGTTCCCTTAAAATCAGGAAGACAATGCACTGGATTAAATGAACTTCCCAGTTCCTGTACAGTACTATTCCCTATCCTGGAAATGTCTATCTTTCCTTCCCACTGACCTGATAATGGGATAGGGTTGAGCCACATGAATTATTCTAGTAAACCTAAACACACCCGAGAGAGAGAGAGAGAGAGCACAAGAGAGAGAGAGAGATCTGAGTCTTTCACAGCCTGTGTGAATAAAACACAGAAAATCATCTGCTGGTGCCTTTTCCATACCCCATATCCTAAGAAGAGTTATGTTAGAGGTCTGCAACCTACACTCTCCAGAAATAGGTTTTATAGAGATAATGCACTGCACAGCTGGATGTCCTGTCATATGGCAGCAGCAGCAGCGTCAAAGGATTTGAGCTGGAATTGACTGATATGGGTGTGGGCATGAAAGCCCACTACTCTGTAGATGAAGCCAGACTTCCCATATGCTACATGGATTGCTTTGTTACGTGATGCTTAGGTCTCCCTTCATAAATGCTTCAACTTATGCAAGTGCAACTTCCTTTCTATGTGATGTCTTTATCTGGCAGGACAGGTGCATTGGCAGCACAATATCCTAGAAAAGAACATCTAAAATATGCATCCACCAACATCTGTCTATGTTTGACTTAACTGCATACTTGAGTACCCTCTTTAAATATGGGCAGAAAGTTTTCCCCTTGCTTTGACCTTTAAAAGGAACTACATAAGGCTATATGCCAACAAAACACTTTACAGAGAAGCAAACTTTGACAGTATATTAAACTGAGGAATATAGTACTTTTGTCTCTTAGGAACTTTTTCAGTTGAAAAAAGATGTAAATGTCTTTCAAAATATAAAGTGAATGAAAACAAATTTTAACTGTTTTCATTTAAAAGTTTGATAAGCTTTTTTAAAGATGACAAACTGTTCTTAACTTGATTTTATAGTTAATTAGTTTCTCAGTTTCACAGATTGGAATAAAGGTTGTTTTTTTATTGGCTGAGTAACACTGATAGCTTCTTCCTCCTCTGATAAATCTGAATACTTAAAAAAATCTTGTAGTGATTGTACAACTTGAACATTGTAGCATACTCCACGTTCCACATAAAGATGGCATTAGAATATGGTCATAAATCATTGTAATAATATAAATTTGCCTTGCATTTATATGAAATCTTCCACCCCAAAATGCTTTTCAAATTACATATAGGAATCACTTCACCCATCCGTGAGGTGAAATAAAACAGCATACTGCCACACTACACAACAGTTTAGGAACCCTAAGCAAAGAATACCACATCCATTTGAAACTGAAGGGAGAATTTACGTAAGTACAGTACCATAGTACATTATTGTTTCCATATTGTAACAGACTTCTGTGAAAAGTCCCAGGAGTTCTTTAAGGAAGAAGATAGTGATTGGCAATTTGGTTTTACGCTATACAGTGTACACTATACGGGATTGTCTGGCTATGTAGACTCTCTCCTCAGGCCCTATGCTACCAGCACTCCCAGCTATCTTCGAGACACCACTGACTTCCTGAGGAAACTACAATCCATTGGTGGTCTTCCAGAAAACACCATCCTAGCCACTATGGATGTAGAAGCCCTCTACACCAACATTCCACACAAAGATAGACTACAAGCCGTCAGGAACAGTATCCCTGATAATGTCACGGCAAACCTGGTGGCTGAACTTTGTGACTTTGTCCTCACCTACAACTATTTCACATTTGGAGACAATGTATATCTTCAAGTCAGCGGCACTTCCATGGGTACTCGCATGGCCCCACAGTATGCCAACATTTTTATGGCTGACTTAGAACAACGCTTCCTCAGCTCTGGTCCCCTAATGCCACTACTCTACTTATGCTACATTGATGATATCTTCATCATCTGGACCCATGGGAAAGAAGCCCTTGAGGAATTCCACCAGGATTTCAACAATTTCCATCCCACCATCAACCTCAGCCTGGACCAGTCCACACAAGAGATCCACTTCCTGGACACTATGGTGATAATAAGCGATGGTCACATAAACACCACCCTATACCGGAAACCTATTGACTGTTATACTTACCTACATGCCTCCAGCTTTCATCCAGACCTCATCACACGATCCATTGTCTACAGCAAAACTCTAAGATAAAACTGCATTTTCTCCAATCCCTCAGACAGAAACAAAGACCTACAGGATCTCTATCAGGTGCTCTTAAAACTACAGTACCCACCTGCTGAAGTGAAGAAACAGACTGACAGAGCCAGAAGAGTACCCAGAAGTCACCAACTACAGATAGGCCCAACAAAGAAAGTAACAGAACACCACTAGCTGTCACCTTCAGCCCCCAACTAAAACCTCTCCAGTGCATCATCAAGGATCTACAACTATCCTGAAGGATGATCCCTCACTCTCATAGACCTTGGGAGACAGGCCAGTCATCACTTACAGAAAGCCCCCCCAACCTGAAGCAAATACTCACCAGCAACTTCACACCACACAACAAAAACACTAACCCAGGAACCTATCCCTGCAACAAAGCCCGTTGCTAACTGTGTCCACATATCTATTCAGGGGACACCATCATAGGGCCTAATCACATCAGCCACACTATCAGAGGCTCGTTCACCTGCACATCTACCAATGTGATATATGCCATCATGTGCCAGCAATACCCCTCTGCCATGTACATTGGCCAGACCAGACAGTCTCTATGCAAAAGAATAAATGGACACAAATCAGACGTCAAGAATTATAACATTCAAAAACGAGTCGGAGAACACTTCAACCTCCCTGGACACTCAATAACAGACTTAAAAGTGGCAATTCTTCAACAAAAAAACTTCAGAAACAGACTCCAATGAGAAACTGCAGAACTGGAATTAATTTGGAAACTGGACACCATCAAATTAGGACTGAATAAAGACTGGCAGTGGATGGGTCATTATAAGAGCTAAAAACTAATTTTCCCATGCTAATTTCCCCCCTATTGTTACTCACACGTTCTTGTCAACTGTTTGAAATTGGCCACCCTGATTACCACTACAAAAGTGATTTTTCCTCCTGCTGATAATAGCCCACTTTAATTGAATTATCTCATTAGAATTGGTAAGGCAACTCCCATCTTTTCATGTACTATGTATATATATATATCTTCCTACTGTATTTTCCACTGCATGCATCTGATGAAGTGTGTCTTAGCCCACAAAAGTTTATGCCCCAATAAATTTGTTAGTCTCTAAGGTGCCACAAGTACTCCTAGTTGTTTTTTCAGTAGTACAGTCACCCCTCAAAACCATACTGGGTCCTCACTGAATAATCAACATCACTTCATGCAAGATGGTATTCCTAGAAGATCTATTTAAGGAGAGACCCAGCTCAACCCTACTCAGCATGTAAAATCTGATTGGATCACAGTAGAAGATGGCATGGCAACAAGCTAATTAATTTGTCTTCACCAGTCACTCAGCAACTAGGATTCCCAAAATTCTAAAGCATTCTTATTTTGCTGCAAAGCAGTTTATATAGCTCTTGTGCTGTCTGTCTCCTGAGCAAAATGGATGAGAGGACTTGTCAGCTTCTCTTTATGGTTCTCTCACCCATTTTACTAAGGTCAGTACTGAGAGATATTACTGATGGGCTGCTTATTGTTAATTATTTATACAAGGTCCTTTACTGGATTTGTTCAGACATTGTTGAGGGATCATAAACAAAGAATAATGGCAAAAAAAGGCAGTATGTACTAGCAAAGGAAGGAAGGAAGAAAGGAAGGAAGGAGGGAAATGTCTAGTGGGTTTTTGAATGGACTGGGGTCAGGTCTTGTTCTATTTAACATCTTCATTAATGACCTTGGAGAGGGGATAGCAAGATTTTTATGAACTTTACAGAAGATACTATATTGAGAACTGTAGGAAACACCAACATGACAGAGAAGTAAAAGGAAAAGAGAGAGAAATTAGAAATATGACAGAAAATAAGGTAAGACGACTCACTGTAGAACAATGCAAGCTAAAACATCTGGTGAAAAATAATCCAAGACACTGATATTCAATGCGAGGAAAAACCTTTCAAAGCAATAATCACAAAAAATGTGAGTTTAGGAATGAAATGGGAAAAAAATGGACACACGCGTTTACAATATAGCAGCAATAAAGGCCAATGGAATTTCAAGATGCATACATAAAGGAAGCATGTCCCAGAGCAGAGAGGAAATCTATACAACTATATACCTGTATATTTATATGGCTCTGGTGTGCCTACACCTGGATTATTACATTCACTCTGGATAACTTTTTACCAGAAAGATATTGACGAATTGGAGGAAGATCAGAGAAGAGCAAAAAAAAAGATATGATTAGGGGGTGATGAAGTGATTGATTAGTAAGATTATAATCTATAGCTCACTTAAGTGGTGTGACTAACGGGGCATCCAATACAGGGCTACAAATATTTGAAGGACGTCATCTCTAACAAAGGAGAGGAAATCTTTTAACATATTTAAGGGAGAGTACCAGTAATACTGGGAATAATACAATAAAAATAGGACAGGGAAACGTTGGGCAGAATATCAGGAAAGACTTACTAATAGTAAAATACATTAGCCTGGTGAATAATCTCCCAAGAGAATTTGTAGAACTCCATCACCTGCAGCACTTAAAACTAGATTAGGCAAAGCATTAGAATGCATAATGTACAGAAAAATCCTGTTTTGGTAGGAGATGGTCCAGATAACTTAATAAATCTTTTTCATCTCTAGAATTTATTATAATAAGGAAATTATTCAAACTGCATATAACTATTAATACAATGCAAAAAAACCCAAAACCTTATTTGTGATGAGTAATGAATTCTTTATAAAATAATCAAGTTTTTTAGTTAAAAAAAACATAGCAAGCACAGATATCTGGTACATAGATTCATTTGTAACATAGCTCTGAGTCTGGAATAAAGGGAATTGAATATTTAGGGG
This sequence comes from Eretmochelys imbricata, assembly GCF_965152235.1. Classification (NCBI taxonomy): domain Eukaryota; kingdom Metazoa; phylum Chordata; order Testudines; family Cheloniidae; genus Eretmochelys; species Eretmochelys imbricata. Next base: position 67,671,762 of record NC_135579.1, on the reverse strand, counting down.
CTACATTTTCCTTAAAGACTCCAACTACAAAATGATGTCACATCTTCCTATAAATCAATCCTTAAACATTGTATCCTGTTATGTGATCCCCTAGAGCCTGATTTAGATTAAAATAGATATTACACAATGGGTTCTCTCTGTGCAGCATAAAATACTTATATCAGAAAACTCATATGCAGTATCATCAAGTTTATACATCAATCAGCTATCTTACAGTAGGTCATGGGCATGAAGGACATTGTCTTTCAGATATGTTATGACCAATGCTGCTAACCTGGAGATAGTTTTGTTGTTGGTTCTTATGACTTGGACACCTTCCCGTTATTAACTCATTTCACCAATCTACAAGCTCATTTCACCCATTCCACATTACAGCTGTCAGATAATGCTTTTCGGTGAATACTCTCTACTAACCTGGGCCATATTCAATCCAGTAAACTAGAGATTAAATGTTTTGTAATTCATTAGAAATGCATAGAGCTATCTAGCTCTTTTTTTAGTATCAATACATAAGTAAATCATGTACTGTGGAATTAAGAATCTGAAAAGCTTCAGACCCTGATATGGATCCATGGATATGAATGCCTAATGTCATTGGATACAGTACTCTCTATGGATGCCTAAAGAGACCAAGATAGAAAAACTGTTCTTTCTGTAAGAGTTTTAGTATTGAACAGTATTAACAGAAACTGTCCAAAAAGTTTCTGGGAGAATGGGAATAGATGGACTACAACACTTTAGAATATTAGTTTCAAACAGTCACGCTTTTTAAATTCATGGCTATGAGAGACAACATGGTCCCATGAACAGGACCCTGTCCGGGAGTCAGGAGACCTCAATTCTAGTTCTAGTTGTGCTGTGTGACCTTAGGCAAGACAGTTCACTTTCTATCTGTGCCTTTGTTTCCCCCCTTGTCTTTCTTATCTCTTTACATTGCAGGCGTTTTAGGACAGGGACTGCCTCTTGCTGTTTGTTTGTACAGTGCCAAACAAAATAAGGCCTGAACCTCAGATGGAGTCTGAAGGCATTGCCACACTACATTTTTTATAATGTAAATATTATTCTGTATGATTTGTTAAACACTGACAATAAGGTGTTTATTTTGCAATACACAAAGACAACTCTTTCCCTGAGGCACTTAACGTTTGCAAGCCCACCACAAATAAGAAAAGTCACACTGGATGATACACAGGAAGTGTTAACTTAGATGTTTCAATGTTTTAAGACTGCTTTTAAAAAATGTTTCACTTCTGTCTTTGTCATTCACAAAGTTCAGATGAACACATTCAGAATGTATGCAACAAGCCATATACTGACTTCATATTTCAGTCAAGATGTAAGCCCCTTCTTGAGTCAATATGTCTTGAAGTTCACCTCAATAGAGCCAATATCTGCATTTTATAGCACCATAGATCCAACAGTATGATTAGATCATATGTAATTTGTCAATTTTTTTCACAAGATTAGAAGGCTCTTACTATAGGTCCTGATCCAAAGCCTAATGATATCAATGGGTGTTTTTCCATTGACTTAAATGGGCTTTGGATCAGGCCCAGAATGTACTTTTGCTATTCTTTTAATTTTTTTACATTTACAGGGTGGGAAAGTCTTTCTTTTAATATTGTCTTTTGGAAGGAATTAGGAATCTTACTGCTGCTTCTCTTCTTATTTTATGATTGAAAGGAATAAATACATAAATGTTCTAATTCCAACTTGACCTAGAAAAGCAATGCAAATTTCTCCTAAAATATTGTTTTATAGTTTATCATAAGTTTATAATAATTCATTTGTTAAAATAGTCTTGCTAATGATGGGCTAACTATACTTTATTTAAAAGTTTTTTGTGTTTTGCTTTATTTTCTCAGTACGTTATGAAAAATTTCATAAGTAGTCTGATGACAATGTTTCCACCCACTCTGTCCCACTGATGGATCCTATAGCGTGGGAAAATTCTAGTGTTCTCATTACATGATTGACATATTCAGTTTCTCTGAGATTGTACTGAGTGCATCAGTATTTCAGTCACCTTCTGGCATGTTCCATTTAATAATTTAGTGGTGAGTGGCTCAGAGCCACTCATTTCTTCTCCTAACGGAAAGTGAGATGGTATTAGGAAAGTAGTTACTACAGGAAAATGAAAGTGCTCCAGAATATAGGTTCTATAAGAGACAGTGTTCTTTTAAAGGTCTCATAAGGCTTAAAATATATCATGTATAATGTTCTACCATATATAGTGTGTCAATACCCTCTAGTGGATGCACCAGCCTGTGAGTATATCACCTGTATTAGCTGGCATACAAAACTCTAGGAGACTCTTGGTTTGCCTAAAGGAGATTTTCCTTTATCTCATGTGGCAGAGGCCTGTGATTTTGGAAATGAAGGTCCTGATTTCTATTTTCCATGCAACTACCCATGTGGTTGAGTTGATGACTATGGTGTCTATCTGTACCCACACACGAGGTCGATTTCAAAACCCTGGACTATACATAGAGTGATTGAAAAAAATACGGTGCAAGAGTTTGAGTCCAATCTGACACGCAAAGTCACAGATTAAAACATACCTTGACAAATCTGCAACTGCACTGGCACATATATGTTTGCAGGTGCAGTTTTCCAACTTTCCAATATTGTATACACTACTGTTAACACACACATGTGAGGTAACAACTGAGCCTGAGAACTAACTCTGCTTGAACAATGCTTAAGTTCTTTTTTATTTGCAAGTCTAAAAAGTATCACCTATTATTATAGAGTACCTATATGCCTAAGTGTTAAGCTCAGAAATCACAGAAGGGGGGGAGCTTCCATCTGACACACTGTGAGTTAGACAGAAATTTCCATTGTCACTGGAGTGGAAGAATTAAATTGATCACCTTATGTAGCTAGCATTCTGAAATGTTAACATTTTCTTCAGTTCCAAGACAAAAGTCTTTGTGAATTAATGGATCTCCTGCAGCTTATATTTAATCATTTACTATCAACCAGTATAGAGGAAAAGAGTACCTATTATACTGAACTATGAACAGGTGCTTGTCAGCTGTTGTAGAGCCAGAATTCTGCATAGCATTTACTGGGAATACTGCATGTATTTCTAAAATTAGAAGCTGGGTCTGCATAATGGTAAGAGATTGTACTCCTGTTTCTAGGGAAATCCAGGTTGAGAAATTCAAGATCTTCAGTTTCAAACCTGTAAGCAAAGCATTAGAATTTAGCTGTGTATTTGTTTGCAAATGAGGGCCCGCTAAGCTGAAGAAAGCTTCTGGCTTTGCCAAATGTCCCCAGCAAAACTTAAAACTGTCTTGAAAGTTAAATATTTTTGAAAAATATGTGCAATGCAAGTTATTTCTCTCTGTTAAGGTACAACTAGAGACAAACTGAGATCAGGGCCCCATTGCGCCAAGCACTTTAAGAGACAATCCTTGCCCCGACAAGCTTACAAGGTAAGAAGCATCCAATTTAAAAACCACTCAAAATTCCTTCTCGTCCATTCTTTTGCAAAATTTTCCATATATAAAACATGTCCCAATTTCTTTATAAAACTAACCTCAAACTTAGGTCTTATGAAGCCATGTTGCACTGAAACCATTGCAAATCTATTATCAATATAGTGCCAAAACAGTGCCAGGTGCTTTACAGAGACTAAGAAAACAAGATCCCTTCCCTGAATGGTTTTCAGTCTAGATAAACATAATTCAGATAAAGGGTGGGTTGTCACACAGAAAAGCAAAGTGCACCATCCTGTAAATTCCATTTTTGATTATACATTAGAGACCTGAGTGAACAATCTGTAACAAATAGCTTATTTGAAGATGCAGATCTCTTCTCACCAATGTGAGGGGCTAACACCCTGCGCAGACAGGCAAAATTATTTTTTCTGCAAGCTCAACCTGCGTCTTCTCAACGCCAGCTTGATAGTATAAAAAGGCCTGGCACGTCACTCCGTAAGGCAGAGCAAACTGGTACATAGAGAGGTGTTCTGCAGGAAGAATACAAGAGAAGGTTTAAACTGAGGCTTGACTCCTGCTGTACTTTAGTTAAAAATTAGAACAAGCTGGAAAGCATTTTTTAAAATTATGAAAATTTTCAAGGAAGTTACTGTTTGTCAATTTCATTTCAACAAAAATGTTCCAAAGACTTGGAATTTTAGACACTAAGACTGAGATCCTCAAGGCTATTTAGGTGCCTAATTTGATTTCAGCAGGAGTTAGGTACCTATTACCTTTTTGAGGGTCAGGGTCTAAGCCAGTAACTATGTTGTAGATTTGAGAGCACTGAGGGTCTCATCCCATTCACAGATGCTACCTACATAATAACAATAACAATAAGAATTTCACAAATAGATCACTGTTATCATATGTCAGATTTTTCTCCATACACGATAGTTGTTTCACATCACTTCTAATCAAATGCTTTGCTAAAAGTAAGGTTATGAAGAGAACGGATAAATAATGAAGCAGCAAACAAACACTCAAGATACAAAGAAAGCCACCACACTGTGGACCACACAGGATCTGCAGAGCTAATAAAACTGACCACAGTAAATGTTGAGGTTTACTTTGGTGTCTCAATGATGAAAACCAATTTGTAATAAAATTACCTATAATTAAAGGGCAAAATTCCCATAGGAATATTTGTATTTTATCCCCCTGGAAGCAGCAAGCTTTTCAGATCTAGCCTCCATAATAATAATCTCTGATTGAATGAATAGCAGAATGACATTTAAGCAGCAAAAAAGAAAATAAATCCATAGAAGAAGAGAGATGGAATAACATGAGATATTTCATTAGTCTACTATAGGTAATTATCATTGTTTTATTTATTATACACATTTGTAAGGCTGCAGTAATCGTCACTGTCTGTTGTTTTTGGTTGTTTTTATTGAAAAAACCTCTCAACCAGTTTTTTGTTTACTATTATATATATTTATTTATTTATTATCAAATGTACATAACATATTGTATGTATATGCTAGTTGAAGAATACAAATTTTTATTTCAGATTTATTTTTCCATTAGCAAAGCTATAGTATAATAAAAACTAAATATATAATTTTAAAAAAAAAATCTTCATCCAAAACTTCACTATGCCAGGTTTTTTAGCCTCTTATAAACCCCTTAAAATGGATAATAATAAATAAACAGAAACAACCTTGAATATACATTATAGGGGGAGAAGGATTGAAAATGGGACATAGAGCACCCTATCTTGCCAGTTCAATGAATGAAAATTGCTACCCATCTGATGGCTATTTCAAAGCCTATTTGAAATAAGATCATAGCATAAGTCCAATTCTTAGTAGACAAATTTCTGCATCACAAATGAACCACTATTTGGCAACCTTATAGGCAATATGAGGTTCAAGGACTGAACGGTCATGGATATTGAACTTGCCCTGAATCATCTAGGGTCTTTCCTTTGGATGTCAGTGAGCTTTTGAACAAGCCCCTACTGTTGGTTCCCAGATCACTGGCAGAGCAACCTGAAGAAACTTGCAGTCCATGTTGTACCTAGTGCGGATTAACAAAGGACAATCAATCCATCAGTCTGGAGGTTATCAATCTGGAGCACTAACAAGTCACTCCGAATTCTGAGACATGAAAAAAGAAAACAGTGTTCATAATGACACCTACATCTATCACTAAATGTACTGGATCCTTAACTATACATTTCAGGATGGCCTAACAGGAGAATTGAAAAGGAAGGTGATGAAAAAAAAGCTAACGAAAGGCAGGAAGTATAAAGGATAATTCAGAGGATTTGTTTTGCTCCCAAAATAATATTAAAGTAAAACAGACTACTCTGGATCTGCATTTTTGTTTCAAATACAGCACTTTGAGGCCCATAAATATGGACATGGCAAAAAGAATCTTTTCCTTCCTACATCCTGGCTGCAGACCTAAAATCAATACCAGTTGCCTCAGTAAAATCTCACCCTCACGGTACCTCCCTGCTGGCTATGCAACAATACTAATGGTCTTGTAGTGGTCTTTAGACAACACAAGGATGTCAATATAATTCTGTTCCACTTTTCTTGCTTGCTAGCTTCCATCTGCAGCCAATTCATAACTTTGGTTACGCATACCTTTGCACAAATGGGCCATCTCTCCACCTACCCACTTAGGTGTCCCTTTCCTCACTCCAGCACTTCTCTGATCACTGTGACAGCCTTTACAGAATGTCCCTCCAAATCTAGTTTACCTTTAATATTTCACTAAAATGCCAATGAAAACAGCTTTTCCCCCATGGGAGCGCAAAATCTTCTTTTCTTATTCAACCACAATAGACAAAGCTTATTCCCATCAGACTAAACAAATAAGCAATCAAGTCAGAAAATCAGGGACACATATTGAGGACTTTTCAATTTTGCCCTCAGAATGGGTCAGAACAATATTAGTTAACTGCTTAGGGGAAGTATTCTAGTTTGTTTAAAAAAAAAACACCCCACATCAGCCGATGTATTAAAGTAAAATAAAACAAAACTACTGTGCATACGTTTTGATAATGGACTATACAAATTATTCTAAAGTTTTATGCCTAAGAAATTCACGTTTTGTACACTGACAGATCTGTGCATGCAAGCACACAAATACGCACAGAGCAGGGAAGTCGCTCTTTAAACTGACAAATCACGTACAGGCTTCAGTTATGTTCTTCATTTTGACACTTGTCTGGCACTAACATTCTTCAATAGAGAATGTGTGACCCTAGGACCCCTTCAGTGCCAGCTGGCAGAGGGTCCACTGTGCTGTACCTTATATCAGGCCTGACACGTTCACTATATCCAGAACATTGCTGTCCTAATAATTATTTGTAAAGAGTATTGTGTGAAGTATCAAATGGAAGCTGATGACACACCAGTTATTAATAGCATTATATGATTGTATGTAAAGAGTTATGCTCGTATGCTGGAAATATGTGCATAAAATATGTTTTGGAAGGAGAAATGATAAACAAGTTTATCCTAGAGAAAGGAATACTGTTTTGCCTGTGTCTCCAATGTAAATTAAGCAACATGATACCAGAGATAATGGGCGGTTCATGTGCATCTGAGGAAAACACTGTTATCAGGAGACTGAGGAAACAACATGGTGTCAGCACAAGGGAGGACATACCACAATCTGAATCCGAGGGGGTCATCTTGACTCTGGAGACAAAGACAATTAACTTTGGGGAATATCAAGAGAAGCAAAAAGGCATCTTGTTATCCCTCACTAAGGGAACAGAGGTCAGCACTCTTTGCATCTATGAACAGTGGATCCCCAACTATGTGGGTTGGGTATGTTGAAATGTAACTATAGGTGAGAAAACAGCTTTAGACAAAGTTTGCAGCCTGCTAAGGCAACATGTGGACTCTTTGAAGAACATTATTCTTTTGTTTCATTTGTATGCATTTTCTATTCTATTATCTCCGCTTAGCATCACTTAAATCTCTTTTCTTTATTAATAAAAACTCATTGTTCTTCATCTCAGTGCTGTTATTCATTATAATGTGAGGTGTGCATCCTCAGTTGAGCCAACAGGCTGATGTGTATTCTGTCTCTTCAGAGCAATGAACTTGGTAATTCTGTGGGCATCCACTGACAGGGGAGGATACTGCAGAGGAATGCTTTTGCAGCAGCATTGGAAACTCCAAGTACACCAAGGGTTAGCCTGCCAGGCAAAGGTTGGACTGGCAGAGTTCTGAGGAGTTTGTTCACTGGCTAACAAACTGGGATGGCAGGCAGCTGTTGCACAGTACAGCACCAACAAATCTCTCTCACACTGAGGCAGAAGGGTAACAAGGTGACTTACAGTTCTGGATGCTCCGAGAAAGCATCACAGGAGCGTAGCTGAGGCAGGATTTCCACACAGTTTGCTGGTTAGCTGAGTTTCACACTTCAAAAAACTAGTAAACTAGATTTGTTAAGTGATTCGCAGTGTGAGAAGACTGGAAACAGTCAAAAAGGTTACAGTTTTGTCATCTTCTGTGTGTTTATATCAGGTGGAGATAGAACAAAGGAAAGTATAAAGATTAGTGAGTATCAGAAAAGGCAGGATGAGCAAAGAAACATATGTTGAGCTCACCAAGAAGCAGTTAGAAGAGCTGGGCATGCAGTGAGGTCCATCAGCAGCTGATCAGGAGAAACCGAAGCTAGCAGCCATGCTGCACTCATATGCCATCAGGCAGGATGGGGGCCAGAAGGGGTCCCTTTTTTCTCCTACAGGGCATGCAGGAGAACAGACAGATCACCAGACAATGCAGCAGAGACACCAGCAATGGTAAGACGTCCAGAACTGTGGATGCTGGGGTGGAAAAGGCTACTGGGGAGGAGAGATTAATGAAGCTGGAAGCCAGGTGTCAGAGTGAAGACGCAGAGCTGGAGCACAGAAGCTTGCTGACCAGGACAAATGCAGCCAGCTCAAACAGGAGAAGAGGGTCAAGTCACAGCCTAGATCTACGTGGAAAGACATAAGGGGGTGCCTGATCAGGGGCTAGCAGGTGAACAGATGTGGGTGTGATGAATCCCACTGCTTTGCCGATAGCCTGAGTCCTTATGGAGACTCAAGGATGGTCTGAGATTCTGATCATGGAAAGTTTTTTCCTGTTATTTTCTGTAATGATGTAGATATCTGATCTAAATGCTACTCTCCACTGGTGAGCATATCCTTCAACAGCAGAATGATGAATGAAATTGTTTCCTACTAGCTATCTCTTACCTTCATTTCAATCTGGGATATCTAATGTGTTGAAAAGGATTGTTCTGTTGATTTGTGATCCAACCTAATAAGAGACCAAGCCCAAAACATAGTTCTCATCTGTTCTTAGCAGCTGTCTAAACCCATAATTGAAATTAATCTCAAGTTGTAATTAAGTTCTGTGCATGGAAGAGAAGGATGGTACAGAGGTTAGGGTGCTGTTTGGCACTGGAATTCAGTTCCCTGCCCCACTGCAGACTTCCTGTCTGATGCTGGGTAAATCATTGACTCTCTATGGTTCAGTTGCATATCTGTAAAATGGGAATAATAGCACTTCCTTTCCCCATAGGAGTGATGTGAGAATAACTACAATAGAGAGTGCAGGTATTCAGATACTATGGTATTGGGCACCATGTAAGTACCATCAATGAGGTTATATACTATAGTGAGAGTATAGTGTGTAAGCAGCACATTTTTTAAGACCATGAGACAGAAACCACCCCGAGAACAGGGATATTCTGAGGGGAAAAAGAGAATGAAATAATGTATTAAGTCATCTCAAAAAATGTCTCTCCTGGAAGTATCAGAGTAGCAGCCATGTTAGTCTGTATCAGTGAAAAGAAAAGGAGGACTTGTGGCACCTTAGAGACTAACAAATTTATTTGAGCATAAGCTTTCATGAGCTACAGCTCACTTCATCGGATGCATGAGCTCAAATAAATTTGTTAGTCTCTAAGGTGCCACAAGTCCTCCTTTTCTCCTGGAAGTAGTCATGTATTCTTTGCAATTACTTTATTATGTAAATCTGGTTAAAAATAATTGAAGCCTGATTTAAACACTAGTTCCCAAAGGCAAAATCATCCCCTTAGCACTCAGTAATGGAACTGTGCACTGAAAGGTTCATATGGATCTCCAGAGGAAGGACTCCTCCCCTCAAATCACTTTTCAGTCACGAGAGCAACTGGTGAGCTCACGCCTCTGCAGAGGGCTTATCCTCCCACCCATGCCTTGTACTGGGAAGATCCACAGGGCAGAGTTCCATGGTATATAAGATGTACAGACCCTCTGCCCAGGCTCCCCAGTCCTGTCCTTTCCCTATCCTGTGCAAGAGAATGGCACCAATTCTCTCTATGCGCAGGCCTTTTCACTAACATGGGGGAGGCAGGATTTGCCACTAAAATAACATTGAAAATGTTTAAATAGGGATACTCAAACTGGTTTATTTTTTCCAGTCACAAATCCCTTCACCCTCCCTCCGAAAGATCTTCATTCCAAATTCAGATGGAACCCTTTAAAGAGTTGCAATAATAAGGTTATTTTCCCCCATTCACACACCTTTTTTCTTGTGCCACCGCTGTTCCAGGTTCTTGCCAGGACTGGGGCAGATGATGTGCTCAGTCCCTCCTACTCGCTGCCTGTGACACACAATAGTTTACACCCCTGAGGGCTGTAATACATAGCTCTAATTTCAGTTATTGGGTTTAGCATACGGGTGCTGAGTGGGGGTGCTGGCCTGATATATACAAAAGGTCAGTCTAGATGATCTGGTGGTCCCTTCTGGCCTTAAACTCTATGCTCTATGTGCCCAAATTCTTCAGACTTAAATGGCCTAGATAGTTTGGAGAAGGCTCAGATAAGCATCTTAAATATTTGATACTAATCCAGACTGAATCAGTACCTACAGCCTTTTGAAGGTCACCCATCAGAAATTTATAGACTTACTGGGTGAAAGCCTGAGGTCCTCACTCAGGAAATTGCCAGTTGCTTTCCATTGGATTTAACTAAATTAATTGCTGAGTAGCGGTGATGGGACAGATTAGTTACAGCATAAATTAAATTAGTTATGGCCAAAATACATCCAGAGTAACATCACTGATTTACACAGAGTTATGATGAGTTTACATATCACTGTGATCAAGTTATTTTGGTTCTATAGTAGATTTCAACCATATATTTTGTCCTTCCTGGAAGCTCTGAGCACTACGTTTGTTTGTCCCAGGAATGACTGAACAGACCATGGTGTTAATGCTGGTCCCTCCCACATTGCTCCCAGCGGTACACAGTGGGTTCCATATACGTACAGAATGTGAGCATTTTTATTTACAGCTTCCGATGATGGCTCTTTATTTGTTCTCTATCAGGAACTTTTGAGACCACATATATTAACAATTTCAGGTTACCATTGTTATGAGAGAAGATTTGAAAAGGTGTTTAAAATCAAGGGAACTGGAAATTGTTAAGGTAAAAGTCTAGCTAAATTGGAGTTCAAGGAGATATGAGCACCCGGCAAAGAAGAATACCAAAATGAAAATGCACTACGTGGGTTACAGAAAGCTCAAGCATGTATTGAAAAGAAACTAGGAACCTTGAGAAATTTATGATCAGATGCCTGGAAAGAAGTTGGGCATAAAGATTCTCTTTGGGGATTTTTACTACCTGGAAGCAAGTACAAGTACTACAAGGCAGCTATGAAAAGGATTTGGGGCTAAGCTTTTTTATTTGACAGCCTGCATTGTTTTATTCTGGTATCTATATTATCAGGGGAGAAACATATTTATATGAAACTATATATTGATTATGTGAGTTCTGGGCATCCTGGCAAACAGTGATCAGAAAACATTTATGCACGGATACCAGCTTTAGCACTTTCACATAGAGTTATATGGTTATGACTTGTGTTTCCAATACAAGAGTTATTCATCTTCAAGGGGGAGATTTAAAGTGATTAGTATATATCCCATCATCAGGACTCAGGACAAACTGATTTGGAAACTTTCCTCTCTTTGTATAAGGGTCCTGGGCTGGGGCTCAACATCAGATTTCCAGACCAAGATCAGCATTTGTGTCAGGATTCTAGGTCCAGAGTGAGGAGTCAGAGCCAAAGTTGATGGACGGAGGTCACGAGCAGAGAAGCAGAGTCAGGAATGGCAGCTCACCGGGGATCAAAATTGTTGCCTGGACACTTCCTGGTACACCCCATGGGCTTATATGGGGTCAAGAGCCAATCAGGAGCCTCCAAGGTGGCTGCCAATCGGACCTCTCAGGAGGACTTCCCACAGCGTACATCCACTGTGGTTTGCAGAGAGCAGCTGGGTTAGAGCTGGTGGTGTGAAGGTGTCCATTACCTGGTGGCTCTGCTACCCTGCATGTAAGTCATACTTATACTTTGGGCCCGATACTGTGTGCTGCTGAGTACTCCAAATTCCCATTGCCTCATCTCCCACTGAAGTCACTGTACTGAGCTGGTTCAGGCCTTTTTAAAGCTAAATCCAATATTTTTCCCCTGAACAACTGACAGGACCAAATCCTCAGCTGGTATAAATCTTAGCTCCACTGACTTCAATGGAGCTATTCTGATTTACACCAGCTGTAGATCTGGCCCTGAACTAGGATGGCTCCTGATATGAACATCAACTTGTAGGTTTTTCCCCCATGTAGTGTATCTGATCCACATATTGGGGGGAAATAAATGTGTGATGGAACAGGACAGATGAGGAAAATCATGAATTCCTTAATAAGCCAATGTATAAAGCAGAGGGGAGGTGGGGCAGAATCTCACTGCTTAGCAAATCAAGGGGAAATTAAAGTATTTCTGCCACTATCACAGTTTTGCCTTGAACTTTCACTGATCTGAATGAAAACAAAGGGTAGTTAGAGGAGATAGAGAACTGCCTGGTCACTGGATTAAAAAAAAATAACATTTCTTTGCGAAAATTAGACAAATTTGCAGACTTATTTTTTTAATCTAGGCAAAATGTCACTCGAGGCTCACAGATAAGTACTAAAATTTCATTCTGCATAAGAATTAGGCAAATTCTGATGAAAAGCTCCCTGTTTCACATATAAAATACTCACCAAGTTGAAATTAGCAGCTTCACACAGTTGTATTGATAAAACAAGCATTCTGGATTAGTTCATCAATGTTTTCTGCTGTTTGATACTTAACATGATCAGACTGATTATCTGAAAAGCTAAACTTTAATGTCTCTGAGGAGACCAAACGATCAGGAAAACTGTTAGTGTGAATGGTCAGTGGTGTGGCTATTAATCCAGAGAGGTGGATGGATGGGGTATGAAGCAAAATACTCTAATACTCTTCTCGTTCTGAGAAACAGCAGTATCAGGGAAATTGTTAAGCTAACTGACTAAACTATAGGCAATACTTTAGGAAATCTCTTTTGTTTTGTTGAAGATACTGCTGCTAAAATTAAAAGTTATGAGAGACTCAGAAATAGGAACATAAAATTAAAGTAACTCCTAATAGTAGTTCAGAAAATTCCAGATGGCAGTATTCCTAGCATAGAATCATTCAGTAGTAACATAGCCCCTGCTTTGCCAGGTGCACATGCAGTAGACACTATACCTCTGTGTGATAGTAGCAAACCAGGACTCCGATCTTCCTCAGAGGGGGAAATCGTGGGGATATTCAGTTGTAAAACTAAAAATCTGCTCTTATGAGACTCAGAAAGCTCAAAAATTGTACAAACTGAATCCATCCCCCAGCAGTAACAACTCAGAGAATTGCAGAAGATTAGACAAGCTGGAGGAATTCCTCTGCTTAGAAAACTGATCTCAGATCTCCCATTTAAGATTAGTAACACATAATATGAAAAGAAATAGCAAATAACAACAAAGTAGTTACAACTAATTAAAATTATAAGTTCAGAAAGGCCTGGACTTCCAAGGGGTGAGTGGAAAAAATTCATGTGTTTTTTTGCTGGGCCTGACCTAGATGTGCAAATCCCTTGACTCATACTTTCATGTCAGGCTGGCATATGCACGTATAGGTGTGAAGGGCATGACACATCAGTGTATTGTGTGGTCCTGCAAGAAAATGTGGGTCAAAATGTACTAAGCATCAGCCTGCTAGAAGAGTCTACCAGTGATAATTTTATTTGAGGTGTGGTAGAAGTCTTATTATTTTTTAAACATGGCTGAGAGAAAGGCATAGAGCTCATTAAATGCAGCCTGAGATCAAGTCAAAATTGCTTCTCTGACACTCCTGACTATATTTCATCTGAGGAACCAGGAAAAATACCCTGAGACTCCAACCAGATGACTCGCCCCCATGTCATCACCTCTAACATGAACCTTAAACTGCAAAGTGAAAAAAAACCTGTCTCTAAATCTTTGACTTCCAGATAGGACACAGAGCTCTGTGTCCAATTCTGGCAAAAGTTTGGCGTATGCAAATAATTTCTGACTGGGCTCTGAATGTTAACAGAAGTAGCTCAAACTTAGAAAAGGTTGATTTTTTCATACTTCTCATTTAAGTCAAATATTTCACACAGCTGTATTCAAGATCATCATTTAGAGTGGAGAAGATGCATTTACATATGAACAATAAATCAAAGACAATTAGAGAGGCTATTGCCTTAGCTCAGGAACTGAAATTCAAACAGGATTGTGGAGTGGGAGGAACCAAGTATGTCTCGAGGAATCAAGTATGTATTGTGATGGAGTCAGACTAAAAGGATATAAGAGAGTGGTCCTATTGGGATCCAGGAAGTGGACAGGCAAAGCCCGCCCACTGCTAAAGGATCCTCCCCCCAGCCTAAGAGGGGGATCCACAGGACCTGGAAGCCAAATAAACACGGGGGACAACTAATGAAACAACAGGGACAGGAGTGCGGTTAAAGGGTCAAACAAAGGGAACGAGACGAGGACAGTGAGCAGAGAACCCTGGACAGTGCCCACTGCTCCTCGAAGGCGTCAAGGGAGTCAGTGGATGCCGCCCAGAGGAACTCTAGCCAGATACATGAACAGACGGAGGATCGGAAACAGTCACAGGAGACTCCATCGGCCAACCTCCTCACCCTGGTTTTACAGATGGCCACTTTTGCCAGGGCCAGGAGGAGGTAGATCAGGAGGTCCCATGACTTTGTGGGGCCACGGATAGGGAGTGCATAGGTAAGGTGGTGAGGGGAAAAGTGCAACCAAAAACATAACAAAATATCTGTGAGGAGTTAGAATAGGGGCTGCAACCTGGTGCACTCTAAGTAAATGTGTGACAGGGTTTCCCTCACGCCGCAAAAGGGGCAGGTGTCCGGGATAGGGGTGAACCACGCCAAGTATACGCCTGCGCTCACAGTCCCGTGGAGGAGCCGCCAACTTATATCCCTGGCGGGCCTTGGGACCCGGGTGGAGTATAGGCTGGCCCACTGGGGCTCCTCACCCTCTAGAGGTGGCAGGAGGTCCAGCCACTTTGTGTTGGGCGGAACGCAAGGGTGAGGACGTGAAGGGTGTGGAGCATGAGTGCGTATAGATGTTTCCTTGGAACGGTCTGGAAGCGGACTGGCTGCAGATTGTGCAGCCAGCTCACAATGAAGGAGCAGGGGGGGGTGTCGGTTGGGTCCACAGGGCCCGATGAAAAGTTCCAGAGGGCCTCGGGTGGAGGGTGGGCAGGACACACTCTCGTGCAGGACCCAGGTCAAGGTAAACCCAAGCAGCGGGTGGCAAAGCGGCCCTCACCTCCTGAGGTACATGCCAGGAAGTACAAGGCCTGGAGAGCCCCATGCTCTGAGCAAGCATCGGGGATCAAGCCAATCTCCCCGGTCGTACTCTAGGAGGTCTCCAACTCTTGTGACTTGTGCCAGGACCAACCTCTGGTGCACCGAGGGGGACTCGGTCACCTGCACACAGAGCTGGGGGTTGTGTAGCAGGGGCTCTGTGAGGAAATATGCCTCCACGGTGGCCGCCATGGACCTGGTCACTGAGAACAGTTTCCAGGTCTGGAGGAGGTCCTGGTAGAAGACTGGCAGCCCGGAGAGGTCTCGCAGAAGATGAATGGAGATAAAGGACCTGCCGGTCATATCAGAGCCCTTGGAAGTGGTGCAGGAAGGCGTGCACCAGTACGCTCCACGCTGGGACTACCTGAACCATAAAGGAGCCTTTGCAGGGCCTGGAGGCGGAAGACGTGAACCTGAGTGTGCAGACACTTCAGGCCCTGCCCTCCCTCCTCCAGGGGTAGATTGAGAACTCCTGCAGAGACCCAGTGCAGTCCTGACCAAAAGAGCTCCAGAATCAATGTCAGGAAGTTGGCCAGGAAACCTGGGGCTGGCACCAGGGCATTGAGCCGGTACCGGAGCATGGACTGGACTAGTTGATTAAGCACCAGCGCTTTCCCTCGAACGGAGAGGCACCAGAGTAGTCCTGTCCATTTCCGGAGTCACTCTGACACCCTTCCCACTAAATCGTGCCAGTACTCTAGTGGAGATGGATGCATGGCAGAAAGGTAAATGCTGAGATGGAGCGCGAGTCCGCGCTCCACCAGACGGCCTGAAGCATGGGTGGGAAGGAGCTCGCCTACCACTGTCCCCGACCACCAGGCCAGAGCTCTTGACCCAGTTGACCCAGGCGGAGAGGCTGCCAAATAGATGGCCTGGCAAGCCTCTACCTGCGCCAAGTCGCCCCGGGTCCTGGGCCACAAGGAGCACATAGTCGGCGTATGCCGACAGGACCAGCCACAGTTCTAGCTCCTGCAGCACCAACCCCCGTCAACCTCCTACATAGGAGACAGAGGAAGGGCTCGATCGCCAGAACGTACAACTGGCCCGAGAGGGGGCACCCCTGCTGTACTCCTTGCCTGAAGCTGACCGGATCAGTCAGGGTCCAGTTGAGCCTGACCAGACACTCTGCGGAGGCGTACAGCACCTGGAGAAAACCCACAAACTGGGGTCCGAAGCCAAAACACTCTGTCACGGTTCCTTCCCCACTCTGAAGTCTAGGGTACAGATGTGGGGACCTGCATGAAAGACCCCCTAAGCTTATTCTTACCAGCCTAGGTTAAAAACTTCCCCAAGGTACAAACTTTGCCTTGTCCTTGAACGGTATGCTGCTACCACCAAGTGTTTTAAACAAAGAACAGGGAAAGAGCCCACTTGAAGACTTCTTTTCCCAAAATATCTCCCCCAAGCCCCACCCCCCCACCCTTTCCTGGGGAAGGCTTGATAATAATCCTCACCAATTTGTACAGGTGAACAAAAACCCAAACCCTTGGATCTTAAGAACAATGAAAAATCAATCAGGTTCTTAAAAGAAGAATTTTAATTAAAGAAAAGGTAAAAGAATCACTTCTACCATCAGGATGGAAAATACTTTACAGGGTATTCAGGTTGAAAACACAGAAGATCCCCCTCTGGGCAAAACCTTAAAGTTAAAGAAAACAGGAATAAACCTCCCTCTTAACACAGGGAAAATTCACATAAAACAAAAGGTAAACTAATCCGCCTTGTCTGGCTTACCTATACTGGTTGCAATATTGGAGACTTGGATTTGGATGCTTTGGAGAAAGTGGGTTTCTGTCTGGCCTCTCTCAATCCCAAGAGAGAACAAACATGTAAACAGAGAGCACAAATAAAAGCCTTCCCCCCAACCCCAAGATTTGAAAGTATCTTGTTCCCTTATTGGCCCTTTGGGTCAGGTGCCAGCCAGGTTAGCTGAGCTTCTTAACCCTTTACAGGTAACAGGATGTTACTTCTGGCCAGGAGGGATTTTATACCACTGTACATAGAAAGTTGGTTACCCTTCCCTTTATATTTATGACACTCTCGCAGAGTGTTCAGGAGATATCCGTGGTCCACCCTGTCGAACGTCTTCTCCTGATCCAAGGACAGGAGGGCGAACGACAGACCATCCCTACACCCGAGCTCCAAAAGGTCCCGGACCAGATACAGGTTCTCAAAGATGGTGCGGCCCGGGACGGTGTAAGTCTGCTCTGGTCGGACCACGTCCACCAGCATGGACCCTAGCCGCAGTGAGATGGCTTTCGCTATGACTTTGTAGTCTGTCCTGAGGAGCGAGACGGGATGCCAAATCTGTAAATAGCAGAGGTCCCCCTTCTTCAGCAATAAGGCGAGCACAGCTCGCCTGCACAAAAGAGGGAGGACCCTGCTCTGCAAAAAGACTCAGCCCAGAAGTTGAATAGGTCTGAGCTGAGGACGTCCCAGAACACGCGGTAGAACTCCATGGTCAGCCCGTCCATGCCCGGAGATTTATTGGTGGGTGTGCGGCGGAGGGCTTCCGAGAACTTGGCCAGAGAGAGAGGCAGCTCCAGCTGGTCTCAGTCGTCCATGCTGACCATAAGGAGTTCGTCCCAGAGCACTCTGCAAGTGTTAGGATCGTTTGGATCTGGGGAGAAAAGGCTTGCATAGAAGACCCTGGCCCTCCCACGCATCTCCACTGGATCCGTGAGAGGGGTGCCGTCCTCCGCCAGAAGGCAGGTGATGTGCTTCTTGGCCGCCCTCTTTTTCTCCAGGGCATAGAAGAAGCAGGAGCCGCGATCCATCTCCCAAAGGAGACTGAATCGAACAAAGGCGCCCCAGGCCCGATGGTCTTCGAGGGCCCAGAGCTCCTCCCACTTATCTCAGCACACTCCGCAGAGGGATGGATCCTCAGGGATGGTGGCCAGACGCCTCTCCAGCTCTAAGGCCTCCCATTCCAAATGCTCTATCACCACATCCCTCCATCGGCTGGCGCCCGGGGTATAGTCACGGCAGAAGAGCCGGGCGTGCACCTTCCCCAGGTCCCACCACTGCCGCGCCAAGGGAAAGGCACACCACTGCCCTCGCCAGGCCAGCCAGAACTCCTGAAACGACGCCACAAAGCCAACATCTTCCAACAAGCTGTTGTTGAAATCCCAATAGGCTGGCCTCAGCCTCCCCGTGCAGAGAGAGGCCGTCATGGTGGCTAAATGATGATCAGAGTATGGGGCTGGCCGGATGCTGGAGGAGTGGGCCCATGAAAGGTGGAAACTTGATAATTAGATGCAGTCCAACCAGGAGTGGTGCAACTGATGGGCCTCCACCCAGACAAAGGTGAACGTTGAGATGTGGTCCGGGTGGTGGTCGCGCCAGAAATCCACCAGAGAGTGATGTTCAACTATCTCCCAGAGGACCTCCATGGTGGCCGGGCACTGCTCGGTCCCCAAGCAGTCCCACTCCTCGAGGGTGGTGTTGAAGTCCCCGCCCAGGACCAGGCACTCGCGAGGATCCAAGGTGCTGAGGAAGGTGGATGCCTGCTGATAGAAACGCAGCCACTCCGGGCCCGATGTCGGGTCATAGACGTTAATGAGGTTGACCATGAGCCCCTCCATATGGACCTGGAGGTGCAGCAGGTGTCTCGGCACAGCCCCAGCAACCCCCAGCACCTTGGGTCGTAGGTCGGGGGAGAACAGGGTCGCCACTCCAGCTGTACAAACTGTGAGATGGCTAAAGTAGACCCTATCCCCCCATTCCAGCTGCTAGCTATCTTCGCTGGCTGGATCCATATGGGTCTCCTGCACAAAAACCATAGAGTACCCCCCTTTCCAAAGGAAGGAGAGCACCTGGCTCCTGCGGAGACCCATCCTACAGCCCCGGGTGTTCAATGTTGTGATAGTGATGGGTGCCATGAGGAGGGCTGGGGGGGGATCGTCGCCAGCAGGGATGCTCACGGCCCCCATTGGGCCGCACAGCAAACTGTGACCTACCCTGTAGGTGAGCAATGAGTCACGGAAGCTGCGGACCCACTGGTAAGCTGCGAGGGCTGTTTCCCGGTCCTTTTACCCTCCCGCCTAAGGACTCTTGTGACCCGGAGGATCTGATGAAAATCCCTGCATCGCTGGAGAGCAAGCTGTACCTTGTTGTGGGAGCCATGGACGTCTTCTAAAAACTCCAGCAACTCCTCTCACAGCGCATGGTGGGGGGGGGATGTTACTGGCTCCTGATCATCCTCTGGCGGGGCCCGACAATCCCGTGGCCCACCGAGATGGGCAGACAAGGGGTGGATCCCCGATGTGGCGCCCGATGGGCCGGCGCCACATGGCCCGCCTCAAACCCTGGGGCAATAGGGGGCGGCGGAGGGAAGATAGCAGCCCCTAGTGGGTCGGGGCAGGGAAACACAAAGGCTGCTCCCTGGGAGTCATCTGCTGGAAAAGGGAAGGAGACAGCCCCAGGGACAGGAATAACATCGCGGGAGGTGGACGGGATAGGGACAGGGTCAGCATCGGGGCAGGGCCGGGGTCAGGGGTGGGGCAGGGGCAAGACTCTGGGCTCCAAAAGCCGAGCAACTGGGTGGTGGCACCTCCCAGTCAGGCTCAGGCGTTGGGAAGGGGGCCTTCAGCAATGCTGGGCACAGGTTCCACAGTGGGTGTGCCAGCCACGGCATCAGGAGGTGGACTATCTTCCATAGGGCCCCCGCCCGGGAAGGAGGTCGATTGCCCCACACCAACGAGGGGTGCCTCTGGTGGCTTATGTCCCAGCCGCATGGCGCTGGCCGTCGCCTCAAGAGGCTCGGCAGCTGTCAGTGGGGTGCCATCTGCGGTCGGGTTGGTGGAAGAGTCCAGGGGCTCCTCGGAGGTGGGAGTGGAAGCAATGGTTAGGGGGAGGGAGCATGGGGAAAGGGGAGCTGGAGTGTGGTCGCCCAGATCGAGGCCCGCTGGCAGAGGGTCGTCCTCCCCCTGGGTGACCGGGGTCAGACCCAGGGACTCGATCTCCTCATAAGTGGAGGGGAGATCACCTTCCGCCACCCCAGGGTTCTCCCCACCAGCACCTAAAGCGACGGTTGCCTTGGGGCTCACAGGGGCTTCAGATGGTAACGGGGCATGAGGGGCTCCATCGGGGGCCTTGGAGGGATGGGACTCCCGTGGAGGGGTGATACTGCCCTCCGGTGCTGCCACATCTTCTCCAGCCAGTACCGGTGGATGGAACACACTTGTTGGCAAGGCAGAAGGTACAGCATCAGTGCCCCCCTTCCTGGGCTTCCGGGGGGCCCCTGCACTGGATGGAAGGAGCGGAGCTCGAGCCTTCCACTTCCCCTGCTTTCCCTGTACTAGGGCCCAGCCCTCCATGGCATCATCTGCGGGCTGGCTAGCAGGGGGCAAGGGCGATGGCACAGGGACTTGGGGAGGTAACGGTGGGGCAACACAAGGGAGGGAAGATTCCCCCTGAGGTGGACCCTCTCCTATGCCCGACCATATCCCCACCACACCCTCCTCCACAGGCCCCGCCAGATTGCAGGCAGCGAAGGCGGGGCTCTCCCGCTCATCTGGGCGTAATGGTGGGGGATACCCCTGGGGCCTGAGCAGGAGCAGTGATGGGCTGGGAAGGAGGAGGGGCAGCTCCGGACATGCCCCATCGCCCGGCAGAGGTAGTACCAGGCCTCCCCCGTTGAATAATGCACCCAGTGGCGGGCGCCCTAGAAAGGGACCTGGAAGGACCCCTCGAGCACCTCTCTGTCATGCGCCGCTGGCGGCAGCTGAAGCTGCACCTGCCGGCGGAATAAGAGGACGTGATGGCGGGGTCTTTGAAGCCCAGGGGGAGAGGGCTTACAACGGAAATGGGTTTCCCCAGGGTAGAGAGGGTGGGTAATAGGGCGGCATTGGGAAGGAAGGGAGGGACAGAGGTCAGGACCAGTCAGACACCCATGTCTTCCAGCAGCTCCAGGGGGACAAACACACCCCCCACCACCAGGGGCTTCTCTACCGCTTCCTGGGTGGCGGCCTCTGATGCTAGGAAGAACACGACCTTTCTGTACATTTTGGAGGCTGCCACGATGGCTGTGGGTCCCACCATCCTCGCCAACGCCCGCACGTAGGTTTCTACGTGAGGCGAGGCAGGCACCAGAAGGCAACGGACGCTGTGCTTCCTGGTCAAGGTGGGAGGGGGGCCCGGCCATTGTAGCAGAGGCGGTGGGCAGGAGAAATGATGTAGTGGCAGGCGGGGGGGGCTGCCGCCACCTGGGCGTATGCCCTAGGGGCCAGAGGAGGGGCACCCACAGAACTAGTGGAGGGAACAGCAGGGAGGGATGCCGCAGCCAATGGCAGGGCCGTGGCAGTGGGGACAGCCCCTGCCATGAAGGGCCTGGTCATTTTAGTGGGGCTCTGCTCCTTCTTCTTACCCTGGCCCCTCCCGCTGGCTGGGGGGCTCCCCCAGAATCTGAGGGGGCAAGGGATGTGGCAGCAGTGGGAGGTCACCCCATTGCCTGCCACTGACAACGCCCCAGCAGGGGCGGTAGCAGTTGGTTTGGCAGCAGCAGTTGAGGTAGAGGCTGGGGGGCCATGAAAGGGGGGCATACGTGGGAGGGGCAGCTGGGTCTGCTGGAGGGGCCCCACCCACCTTGTCCCCCACCATAATGAGCAAGAAGGGAAAGGAAAACACCAGAAAGAGGAGGGGAAAGGGGAAGCAGGTCAATCACTCCTCCCCGCTAGGCTGTGGGCAGGGCGCCAAAAAGGGGTGGGCTGGACAGGGGAGCAATCAAGGGCTTTGGGTCAGTCACTGACATGGGGTGGAAGTCCGGCTCCTTTAGTTGCACTAGGGGAGAGGGGATTACAACAGCATGGGGGGGGTGCAGTGAAAAGGGGTTAAATTAAAATGGGGAGGGACACAAGCGCATGGGAGGGGGCATGGGCGCACTGAGCAAGGGGCTAATCAGGACAGAGGAACCGTCGGGGGAGGGGGGAAGGGAAGAACTAAGCTGGAGGTAGGACAGGGAACCAAGGGGCTAGCTTCAGAGTCTGGAGCAGGGCAAACAAACAAACGCTGCAGAGGGAAAAAGGCAGGGCAAGCAAACAAACTGAAGCCAGTAAGAGGGCGCTGGGGCAAACGGGAGGGGAAAAAGGTGGCCAGGGGCAAATGGGGCAGGTAGCAAGGGGCAAAGCTGGGGGGGGCGGGTCAGTCCAGGGGGCGGGGAGGGAACGTGCACTTGCAAAAGTCAGTTTGGGCTGGCTGCTGCTTCAGGCCTAAAAGGTGGTAAAAGGGCATGGCAAGCCAGGGGAGCAGCTGAGTCTCAGAGGCAGGAGCTTGAGGCAGATTGTAAGTGTCCACTGGGGATAGTGGAGGGGGCAATGGTGGGGGAGGGGAAGTGGACACAGATGGACCAGGGGGCAGGCTCCACACCACACCCCCGGTGTCCCCACAAACAGTCAAAACCCCCACCACAAAAGCTCAGTCTGAAAGGCCCCCTCCATGGTGGTCTGCAGAGTCTCTAGGTGCTCCCCCAATGGCAGATGGCCCTCTTCTTCTGCTCCTTGGGGCTCCAGCAGCTCCTCAGCAGCACACACAGCAGCAACTCCAGGTGGCCATCTGGTGGTCCAGGCAGGCAGAAAGGACCCCTCATAGGTAGTGATGGTGTCCACAGCAGCAACAACTAGGGCCCCACACTCCCCTCCTCTGGGGAGCGGGCCAGCAGGCACCCCCAAGGAACCGTAGTTGGAGCAGTAGCAGCACCCAAGGGTGGGGGTGGGGGGGGGGGTCCAGCAGCTGGCCAGCAACCAGGTAGCAGAGAAGGGGTAGTAGTGTCTGGCCCAGCCAGGGGAGGAGCTGGAGCAACAACAGGGAGAGCCCAGGGCCTAACAGCAGCCCTCTCCCTCCTTCCAGGCTAGAGGGCTACAGAAGAGTAGTAGAGACAGGTATATCAGCCTCAGAATGAGCAGGTCCCTGTTCCCTGGATAGCCAAACAAAGGCTACTCCAGGCCAATCAAGCTACCTGATGCCAATTAACCAGTTAGGGTCATTAGGCTAATGGAGACAGGTGGAACCAGTCAAGGTCTCACTCAGACTGCTTAAAAGCTCTTCTTTCCAGCTCTCTTGAATGAGTCCAGGTGAAAGGAGCTGAAGGAGGAAGCATTGCTGTATTGTGAAGCAAGGAAGAGGGGGCCATGGGGGAAGTGGCCTAGGGAATCAAAGCAGCATTTAGTGGTGGAGGGAAAGCCATAAACAGCTGCTACCATTAGGGTCCCTGGGCTGGAACCTGGAGTAGAGGGGGGCCTGGGTTTCTTCCCTCCCCTGTCCCCATACTCAACAGAGATCCCTTTGAGAGGAGAAGCAAGACTCTGTCCATTCAGGAGGCTCAACTGTGCTCTGTGGAGCAACAAAGACTGTGGGGTATTTACCCTTTCCATTTCCCATACTTTCATCACAGGCCAGTAACTCAATAGGTTGTGACTCTTGTCACTACACTGTGAAAGGAAGGTCATACTGGGGGCTTAGTGAGTTTCTGAGGCCCCTGGATCCTCCAGGAAGTGTGGGACCGACAATTACAGCCTTGGAACTTTGTCACAGTGTTAAATTATCAGTTAATATAGTAGAGGCAACAGACCACTGGAGAGAGAACTACTTTAATAATCCTCTCACAGCAGAGGACAAGAAGAAACATTAACAATCCTGGATACCTGATAGAAATGCGACGTAGGCCCAGAAAATTGGACCATTGAGCATTGCTTATGTTGAGGCCATATAAAATGTGTTTAAATTGTAGCTACAAAGCTCAGACACAAACTTTCCAAATGTAGTGACTAAGTGGTTCTGGTTCCAGTTCATCTGTACAGTAGTTTCAAATCTGCTAAACTATGAAAAATGGAGGAAATGTTTTGAACTGTTTGTCATTAGTCACAGGGCTGAACTTGAACAGCCCATCCAAACCTGACCACTTCAAACTGTAGTGAAGCTTTTATTCAGAGTTCTACACGGCAGCTCCTAAATTGGCCTAATGAGATCTGAATGCCTGCCAAACTTTAAGTACTTTTATATTCAGTCCTGGATTGGAATCTCCATGGGCTGAGCCTATAACTATTACTGTATGTTTTAATACTATGGAACTATTACATAAAGTCACTCAAGTATATTAATATTTTAGATGATTGAGTGAGTGGAAAGTTTTCCTTTTTAACAGTTTTCCCCATTTCTACATATTTATTAAATTGCTTTTGTTTACATTACAATTAATTGTTTAATCATTTAATAAGGCTTGTCTCATAATAACTAGGCACAGAGGACCTGCTTCTCCGCTATGTTACCTTAATGTTAAATAAGTGGAACGCCATTAATTTCAAAGCAGTTACACCACTGTAAAATGAGTATAAAACTGGTGTAATATACTGGAGAATCAGGCCCTCCACCTTCTCTCTAAATAAGTCAACAACTTCAGTTCACAAGTTTTCAATCATTAATCATGGGTGGGTAGTGAGGAGCAAGAACAATTTCCCTTGTCTGTCACTCAGCCTCTGTCAAGAGCTAGTTGAAATTTTTCAATTAAAGACTTTTCAAAAATGAGAATGTTTGCAACATATTTTCCTTGAAAGTGTTCTGATTTATTGATTAACTGAATTTTCACTTTCTTTTAGTTTTCAGATTTTTAGGGGGGTTCTCCTCCTTCCCTCCCCCCTCCCCCCCCCCAAAAAAAACCCTTCATTTTCCAGTGGAAATAAAAGGGAGCAGCAGGGGAAAAGGGGAAACCCACCAAAATGAAAGACCTTTTTAATATAAAACTAAACCAAAAAACTCAGTTCCATTTGTTTCAAGCAATTCCATGGAAGTTTCATTGCAAATTATTTTTTTATTTGATTTAAAACTTTTTACTGAAAACGTTGAATTTGTGAACTAGCTGTACTGCTGACTACACAGAATGGCATCTTGATTTTGAGCTGAGCAACATTAGTAATGATGCCGATGCCTCAAAACTGTCACAATACATCTAGGGCCAGTCTGTGACTGGCTTGTGTGTGGGTGCATAGGAGGATAGACTCAATTAGTTATTCTTCATGCAAGCCCCACACAAGGGCCAGTCACAGCCACCATCTCTGTTAGTGGATCACAGGGATTGCTCCTTTCATGTGCCTCTGTGGGCATACCTCACATAGTTGAAAAAGATAGGGGATGTGGCCTTGTCTATGCCACAGTAGAAAGAGCCGTCGTATAGCCTTATAGGATGATGCAGTCTGTACATTCCATCTGTGTACCATGTGGCTAGGAGAGTCATTGTATTCAAGGCAGCAATTGTCTCACACAATCTACTCTCTATTACCTACTGGATATTTTTCCTTCATTTTCAGTGTCTTGTCTTTTTAAGAAAATGCATGTTTCCAGCAGAATGTGTTTTCCTGGCTGCTGGCCATCATTGTGACTTAAATTAGCCATTACAGAAGTAAAAATAACCCCTGTCTCATTAAGAACCATTATAGACTATTTCCTCACTTAGTCAAGACCTTTTAACAGGAAGACTATCTCAGGAGTAATCCTCTGATGCCTGATCGTCAAAATAATATGCATTAGGACTAACCATCAATCAAACAAAACTGAAACTGAATCTAAAGCCAAATTGACAAAAAATGATTGTATTACTCACTTTCCAGTAGACCTGGAAATCAATAGTCCCTTTTTTGCTTCCTTATTTGTAAACAAGGATCTAAGTTTGTCAGCCCAGATCTAGGAATCTGGAGGCTTGTTAGCAACTTCTACTGTAGAATCAAGATAGGGAACAAAACAGTTCCTTATTCATACACAGGACCTAAGTAAATACAGGCTATATTTTTTTCTCATTTATTTCTTTGAAATAGAATGATTTTAAATGGTAAAAATGTGTATTGCACACTATGCAAGTCTACTGCAGAAATATAATAACGATTCTTTCTTTCAAGTCCTCACAGGATCTTGGAAATATCTGAGAACCTCACCATAGGAATCCCATATTTCATCTCCCCCCTCCCCCCCCGTATGTACAAATTACAGTAAAAGTTGGCCAAGAGATACATTTCTAGTTCTGTGAAAAATGTCAAGTTTTTGGAAAATCCAAAAGTTTGAAAATTTTTGTGGAACAAGAAGTCCACAATATTTTGTTTCAGAATAAAAAAAAATTCCTGTGGGAAAGAAACATGATCCCTGTGAGCCCAGAAGCCATGGGAGCCCCAACAAGATGGCAGCCCAGCTGGTGAGCTACAAAGGATTCAGAAGCCCTGAAGAAGCCCACCATGTGGGCCATTGAGGAGCGAGGGCTGCAGGGGAAGGGGAGGAAGCTCTGTCTGAGTGGAGGGGGGCTGAGGGATAGGAGTGGGAGTGAGGGGAGGTTCTGAGGCTCAGCAGGGGGAGGGACAGCCAGCAAGTCTCAGTGTAGGCTCCTCCCTCAGCTGCACTTTTGTTGGGGGGGGAGGGGGAAGTGTACAGTCACGTGGCCCCATGGATGCACTGGAGGACCTGACTTTTTGGGGGACTCTACCAAGCTTGCTCATAAAAAGGTGTAGCCAAACCAATCAGGCGTGTCACTTCACTTCCACTGACCCACACCAGCAGCAACATCTTGCCTGGGCCCCACCTATGAACAAGATGTTGAATGTGGTTGGTGTCCTGGTTCTGGGGCTCCCATAGTAAGTGTAATTGAGGTGGGACTGTTGGCTGCCATGTAGTTCTCCAAAGTTAGAGCCTCCACCATGGTCAATGGCATTTCACCCACTCCTTCCTGCCAGCCTGTAGAACCTGCTCCAACATGATAGCCTCCGCCACCTGTACTCTGGTCTGCTTCTCGGATCCAACTGGCACCAACACTATTCCTTCAGGCATTGAGCCACCACTGGTATTGGGTTCCTCATGGGTTTCTCCCCCTTTTTTGAACCAGTGGCAGAACATCTCTGGTTTGATGTCCGGCTAGTTAAGGATGGCTGCCTTCACCTTGCTATAGTCTAGCACTTCTATGGGTTCCAAACCCTGATAGGCATCTTGTGCAGGTTCTGTCAAATATGGGGCTATCATAGTGGCCCAGGGCTCCTGTGGCCACCCATTTGAAGGTGACCATGAAGGTGACTAGTCATATACAGGGCCCATTTTCATGAGCGATCAACAACCTGGTGGGGAGGACATCCTCTGAGTGTCCAGGCACCATGGCATTAGCTGCCCCTGGGGCTGAAAGAATGCTGCCACTGCTGAATCAGACATTATGGTTGCACCTGATGCTGTGTCGTCAGTTCCCAGAATGACTATTGCTGCTGCGTGGCCACTTGTTGTTGCTACTGGACCATAATCTGTTGTAGTAATTGACCTTGCAGTTGCTGGGCCAGCTGCTGTTGCTGGCTCTCCACCATCCATTTCAGTAACTTTTCTATCTCCATGGCCTCATTTGGGTCAGGTTAACAATTACACCTGCTGTTCTTTTAATCAGGACTTGGTCACTGCCTGCATTTTCCTCCATTCGTCAGGGGATTGAAGTCCAAACTCAGCAGCAGCACCTAGTGGCAGTGATCTAGGCTGTTATGTCTCCCATTGGTGGGAGTCAGTGGCCAGGGGTAGGGGAACACAGGTGCTCCCTGCACCACTGGATTCAACCCAGGGCCTATGAATAATAGCTCAAATATGTGGCCTGGGGAAGACACCTTTCCTCCTGTTCCCTGGGCCACTTCCTATCTCAAATTCAGTTTCCCCATCAGTGCCACTCTTCAGTTTCTGGATTCCCCCTGGAGTTCTCTCTGGTCATGCTCTGGAGAGTCTTCCACTATCAGCCATAGCTCATTATTCCCAGTCTCCTAAGTGTGAAGGGCCTGTGGCAGCTTGGCAGTAGAGCCTGGTCTCAGCCATGTGGAGCCCCAGCAGCTTTTCTGGAGGAGTTCCAGACTCACAACTACTCCCCTGCTCCGTCCACCCAGACTGAGCTGAGCTACTGCCTTTTGACCCCAGCTTCCAGTGTCAACATTCCCAGAAGGTGCAGCTGGTCAGGGGCTTCTGAGCCCAGAGCTGTTTTTTAACCCTTAGCTCACCAGAATGGGGCTTGTAGAATTACACCATCAAGTTGCCTTGGTCCCCTATCTTTAAAATGAGAATATCCTCTCACTTAATAGGGGTATTGTGAATTGTTTGTGAAGTACTCAGATACTATAGTGATGAATACCATAGGCAAGTCCATGAGGAAAATAAATAAGGCATGGGATAGTTTTGGTTCATGTTTAATTGTAGAAACAGGATGTGGTTCAGGAGGATTTCTAGTTTTTTCTGAATTAGTTCAACCATCCCTAAAAGAGATACAAAAGTAAGTATTTCCTTAGGCTCCAGCTTTCTTTTGCAGACACTTAAAAATTAGAACTGCACAAATTTGGGAAATCCCACAAGGTCACATGCTTGTTTTTTGTCTTGCGTAAACAAAAAGGCCAAAAAAGCTTGCCATCTTGTAGAGGCCTTGATTAAAGTCATTACAGACTTATCCTCTCACTTTATTTCTCAGTCTCTCTCATACTCATGGGGGAATTAAAATCACTTTAAAATGTTCTTTGGGTCTCCCTGCAGCATGCACACACACCCCCCCCCCCCCGGTTTCTGTTGCTTCAAGGGGAAAAATAAGGCACTTTAAAGAACTCAGTTGCCCATGTCTCCCTGAAGATTAAACCATGTTTATATACAAAAACACAACAACTAAAATCATTTGCACGTGTAGATTATGCTGTAGAAACCTCCCAATATTAGGTCACACAGCAGTTCACTAACTCTCTCCAATTAATACACAAAATGTAAATTCAGAATGGTTTTCATTTACATGAATGTGTAATTCCTTTGTTTGCATAAGCACAAACTCTCAGGATCACAATGAGTTGCTGTTCATTGCAAGTTTATAGAGAAGACCTAGTTTTATCTATAAATTCATGACAGCTCACAGGACCCATTATATTTTGTTGTGTTGTGCAAACCTGGTAAAAAAAACAGAATTTCCATCCCTGAAATTCCAAATTTTTCAATCTCTGCTGGTCCATAGCTGCAAACTCAAGCAAAAGCCAATACTGAGTTTTTGTGATTAACTCTACCAAACAGCATAGCTGTTACAGTGGCCTTATTATGTATATTACCTTGTGGCTTTAGTAGTTCTGGTTCACACTTGGATCCATTTGAAAGTCCTCCAGGTCCTTCCCTATTAGGTTAATAATGAAGAGTGTATCAAACAAATATGATGTTAAATTGACTGAAATTTTGAAAGCACTCCCAATGAGAACAGGGCTGCTGAAACCACAAAGTAACAATGAGATCATTACAACATGTTCTTGTGGTCGGATATTATTACTTCTTGTTGTATATGACCAAGACCTGAGCATATGAGTAACAGACAGAAGGAACTGAGTAACTTAAAGTGCTTTGTTGTTGCTGAGTATAGAGAACCACCAGAGATAAAATCTCAGGCAATTAGTTTGCTGCACATCATTTCCCAGAACTGTCTCTTAATTTCTTCTCTGTGAGGTAGCAAAACTCAGTGATTCATGTTGAAAAGGTAGTATGTTTGTTTAACAGCTTGACTCAGATGAAGGAGAGAGAGCATTATCTAATGGTTACAGAGCAGAAGCCTGGAACTCCAGGGCTTCATTTCTTGTTCCATTCTGCTACACATTAGGGACTTAAAAAAAAAAAAAAAAAAAAACTTTGAATCCAGAGCCCTGTGCCACTGCAGTTTAGTCCAAAGTGGGGAGGGAGGGCTATATTGAGAGGGGTATCTGGGGCTTCATTCTTGAGATGGGGAGGCAGGGTCACTCCGTGTCATGATAACAAGGCAGCTGGCACAGACCTAGGACATAGTGATAGCTAGGGTTGCCAACTCTCCAGGATTGGCCTGGAGTCTCCCAGAATTGGCCTTGATCTCCCAGTGACTATTGAAAGCAATCCAGGAGATTTTAATAGGCTATTTTAAGAAACTGACATGGGGGCGGAAATCTCCTGGAAAAGCTTCACTCAGAGTTGGCGACCTTAGCAACAGCTGTCCAGCAGCACCTCCCTTTTCTCCCTCTCCCCAGACTGGGAGTCAGGGCCTGGGTGGACAAGATCCAGCAGCTGTGAGGGACCAATCAGATGTGGATGTAGAGGAGGGACAGGGGCCAATTGGGAAGCCTGCCCCTCCACCTGTAGATCAATTGCTTGTTTGAGGTTTGGCCATACCCCCCCCCCCTTCATTGTATCTCAGATCAAGTTTCTCTTCCCTGCTGGGGTGTAGCCATGCAGTCTCTTCCCCCAACTTGTTAGCTTGATAGCTTTGTTTAATTGATGTGTAAATGAATTTTCATTGTCTTTCAAAGTACTTTGGAAGTAACTGCCTGGTAGAGAAATCACATTCCTTTGTTTAGGGTGGGGTAACTCCTGCTTGAATGGAAAAACATTTTAAGGGGGGGGAACCTCACCAATCCTGACATTTGAGAATTCTATCCTGAGATCATGAGTGAGGCTTAATTTTACTCAAAACCGCAACTCTTGTGATCAATTCACAAAAGAGTTGGCATTTCTGTGACTATTTCCTTTCGCTGCCCATTCTCACTTCCCTACTAATACCTGTTGTATGTGAAACTGTGCCTGAGCCCCACACTGGGGAAAGAAAGAAACCCAGCAGTGTAGAAGATGCTGGAGAGAAATTGGAGACAAAATCTTTGCCAGCACTTGGAACGCCCCTACAATTCTATCATGAGTTTTGCACTATTTGGTGATTTAAAAAAAAAAAAAAGTCCTAGCTCATGGAATCATATTATTTCATGAGAATCTGTTTTAATTTGAATAAAAAGTATGTTTCCAGCCCTTATGGTTGCAAAGAAAAGCTTGTATATGTGACCCAAGTTCAGCCTAAAGGCTCAATATCCAGAAGACAAATAAGACGAACCCAAAATGTGTTTTGTTTTGTTTTGTTTTTTAAATCTCTTGATTCTTGGGGACCTGAAGGATGATTTTTTTGAATGCTTGGGGCTGGCAATACTGTTTTCCCCTTCTGTGACCACCTAGGATGCCCTTTCAGGTCAGTGTAGAACTCCTACCATGGAATCAAAAGGCCTGCACAGGCCGCAGGGTTTTTCCCCTTTAGAGTGGGGCCATTTGAACTATTAAGTAATAATTTTCCTCTCTCAAAGACTCTCTGAGACAGTCAATACTTTCCAACTGGAGAAAAAGCTAAACAGTCAGGGGCTTAGTATTTTCAAGATTTCATTATTAGAACATAAGCCGCAGGCCTGTTTGGACGTGAGGCATCAGTTGAGGTGCTCCTATGGAGATACACCTTTCTCAATCTTGTATAAATGAGAGGAGAATCAAGACCAATGTTCACCATTCACACTTATTTATAAAGTACTTGACAGTGCCAGTTTAGAATATTCTTATTTTAAACAAACAGGTACTAGGTACATAAAAGTGCACTGCAGCATAATAACCTAGCAAGTGCTGGATGTTTCCTAATTGAGAGCTGGGCAAAAATAATCAGTGGAAAAAAGAAATATTCAGTGTTTAAAGCCTGCTTCTTGTAGTCATGTAAAGGCTTGTAAATATTTGTATACACTTTTTAATAGCATCTGGTTATAATTTTGTACTAATTGCTATAATCAGCACAACCTGAAGTCATATTGTACTTTTCCATAATTAAGCAATAGGACATGACAAACACTGCTTTTCATTGTGGTTATAGTACATTCTGATATTATAATAAACAACAAAGATCATGCACCTTAATTATAACCAATAACAGATACCATACACATTTAATTATATACTACACTGATATGCCCATAACTTCAAAGAAGCTCTCTCATGATTATTAGCAGTGCTTAAATATGAGCTCACATTAATGTGCTGTGCCCTCTATTACTGTCAATCACAAATAATGTGCATCAGAGATCTCTAATGTTTAAATTGGAGATAACTCAGTGTCTACTTTCACTTACAGCAGTATAAAGCAAGGGTAACACCACTGAGTCAATGAAATTATGTAAAACTGCTGTATAATATTTTAGAGCCAAAACTTGTAAACATGTACTGTTGGACATAGTAGATTCACGCACACATGCACAGAAGAATGCTGCCCTTAGAATATTTCTGAACTCTCTGGAACAAGTTTCAGAGTAACAGCCGTGTTAGTCTGTATTCGCAAAAAGAAAAGGAGTACTTGTGGCACCTTAGAGACTAACCAATTTATTTGAGCATGAGCTTTCGAGAGCTACAGCTCACTTCATCAGATAAGTGAGCTGTAGCTCACGAAAGTTCATGCTCAAATAAATTGGTTAGTCTCTAAGGTGCCACAAGTACTCCTTTTCTCTCTGGAACAAGGTGCTTACAAAATTTTTATCCTAATATTGTTGATTAAAGAATGTTAATATATACTAATTTCTGCTGTACTTTTAATTTTCCTTAAAGGACCAGACTAAGAACTAACCAGGCCTGATCGGCATGTGAGATGTGACAGGATCAAAGCCTAAGGTGATATCACCACAGGATACAGCACCTTTTCCACCCCATCACAATTTGCAGTCTGCACCTTCTTCCCTTGTGGGGCCAGCTTCATATCAGCAGGGTTTCATCCTGAGGAAAGTAGGAATCCATAGGTCCCCAGCCATCAGAAGTTCTTCAGGAGGTGTGATGAATGAGCCATGTTCTGCTCCCCAGAAAGGCCCTGCCACTTTCTGAGCTGCTCAAAGCACTTCAGCAGAGCCATGCTTGCCAGCAACTTCTGCTGCTGTGCCCCATACAGCACTTCCCACAGCTCCCATTGGCTGGGAACAGTGAACCGCAGCCACTGGGAGCTTTCGAGCAGCCGTACCTGCGGATGCTCAGGTAAACAAAGCATCTCATGGCCCGCCAAGGACTTACCCTGAACAAGCCACGAACCAAGTTTGGGAACCCCTGCTCTATGTGAATGAGGTTGGCAGAATTTGGCCCTGAGCAAGGTTTGCACAATCAGGGCCATAATGGGTTGTCAGGTCCTCCACATATATTGTAATTGAGCTTATAGAACTGGTCTATGGAACCTCTTTAGTTGAGGATCTGTCCACATGACAAATTCCATACAAATTGTATAACTCTGCCCTTTCAAACTGCTTTGAGATGAAATGTGGCTTGGTGTCACCTGGGCTAGAACTTTGACTATTTTTGGAGAATGGGGGCTAGAAATGAGAAGGAAATGATTTGTTCATTTTGGATAGTTTTGCACTCTGGTCCTAATTGAAAAAGAGATACAGTATCACTTTGCATGTTTTTGATTTATTTTTTTTAATCTGCAAGTCAGCATTTTGGAGTTTAACTCTGCATCAGACTGATATATGTAATGTTTTCCGTCAGATGAAAGGACACACTTGTGAGCATTTTGGGGAAGAAGGGGCATTATTCACAAACATACTCCAAAACAATAGTAACTTACACATATTTGGAGGCAAGTTCTTATGGGCCTGATTGCAGAGGCCCTGCATGGGTGCACAAGGCAGAGGTAAGGTGCAATACACCATCCTCCACTTGTGTACTTGTAGTTGGTCAGTCCAACGGCCAGCTGGCTTAGTGGTCACACAGTGACTCCACAGTTCTCTTCAGTCTGCTCATCCTGGAGTGTCCATCCAGGTCATATACAATGGGCATCAATCCCTCCTGTGTGTCCCTTCCTCCCCACTTCGGGGTTCTCTCCCAATAGGTGTAGGACCTGGAGCCTAAAGGGATGTTTCAGTGTCTGGACCATGCATTGGTCCACCCCAAGTTAAACTTCCCCCTGTGGTACTTCCTGCTACAGAATCTCATCTTAGGGAATGGTCACAATCTTAGCAGTATTAGCATACTCTGCCCAGGGGACAACATCCCCTTCTTTGGGTTCCTGACTCAAAAAAGGGAGGTGAGGGGGAAAACAGGGGTATGGATCACTGCCTACATCAGCCTCACTTCCTGGTGCAGCCTGTAACTCCTTTGACTTTGCCGATGTCCCAGCCCAGTCAGTGCCCTTTTAAACTGACCCTTCACCTACAGCATGCCCTGCAGCTGCTGAGGGGCAGGGTATTCCTGGGCCAGTACTGCTCCATGCCTTGCTTTTATTTAGTTTAGTCTGTAAACCCCTTCAGAGTGCCCCATGCAGATGCTGGCCACAATCCACTACGTGAGCTTTCTTGAGCATAAAGACTGTCTCTAGGCAACATTTCTAGCAACTATAAGGATCCCAAAGATGATGGGCAGCCACCTCTACGCCAGCCAATAGTTGAGTGTACATGATGCAGCCCATTAAAGGTTGTAGTAGCAGCTGCCCTACACCTTGTGCAGCTGGAGAGTTTGCATCTCACAGTACTTTTCAGAGCTGCCATTAAGGTAGGATAGCTCTACACCACCCCTAGCAAGACCAGTCTTACAGACACAGTTGAGCCCTGAACTTCTATATATTGGAGCTGTTTCTCATTTACACCAAGATTGCTTTATACTGCTTTAGTAGAAGTAAAGGCCCTTAAAGTGGGTATAAATTAGGTACACCCACTTTAATGCCTCTACCACAATGATGTAAAGGGGCCATAGGGCAAATAAGAATTAGATCCATGAACTTTAGAAGGGATGCACAGGTGAAGAAAGAATTTGATTTCATGGGCCTTGTACCAGTCACATTTGAAAGGCTGGCCTTAGAAGATCATGTGGGGTACAAAGGTAGTAATGTGCATTCATGACTGCTAGCATGGTTTGGGCTCATTTGCCTGATACAATAATTTTCTATTCATTTGTGTGCCTATTAATTTCAAACCACCACTGTCAAGTGGCTCTGCCTAAGTTGCTAAGTTTTCAGCCACAGTGAGGCAGGGTTCTCAGCTTGTACATTATTAATAATAGCATTCTGATTTTCAGTAGAGACATTACACTGAGGTCTGCCTGGCTGTTCAGATGGCCATTAAAGATTCCATCACTCTTTTCCAAAAGCATAGGATTTAACCTTAATGTGAATCCTGACCTTCATTTCCAAGAAAACATGCAATCTCTAAGACTGTGTGAGGGATATTTCCAAGTGCATAACAAATGTCATGTTAGATGGCACAGTCAATGCATTGCTATTGGATCTAGTTAATACTTTTCTAAAATGCTTTGGGTCAAAAATCTGCATATGAAATACACTATATAAAAGCAATTCCTGATTTTTCATGGAGAGGGTATCCTGTCAGTATCTCTTCTGTGAAGTGAAGGCCGAAAACATTAATTGTTAGTGACACTTATCTCATCTGTGCATTGATCCCCCATGTGGAACACACATTGTATTTTATAATATAGTCTTATTTGGGGTTCCAAGGCTTGCCTTAAGTTTCAGCTTCTAACTTTTCAAAGGCTTAACAAAAATAGCTATCCTCAGCTGCTACGTTCTTTACTCTAGAAAGTGTTCATGTGATCTTTTAAAACATTTTAAGAGGAAAAAGATGGAGTATAATGCTGATGTAGGGTACTGAAGCTTAAGAGACAACACCCCTCTGTTTATCCACAACTCACATGTAGCAAAGGCAAATGCAAGCTTCTCTGCAGTACTTTGCCTTTATTTCTGGTCTTCCTGAGGATAAAGGAGTTAGTTTGTATATTTTGGAGAAAGCTTTCCTGAGTACTCATCCAAACATAGACAAACTGAAGAAGCCTTGCTGAAGAAGTATTCTACTACATCTAAAAAATCAAGTCCTGTGATCAAAAATCTGGATGAAGTACAGCTAAGGGGAAGAAAGAGATCCATGGCTGGACAGAAGAAAGCAGAGATTGTGGGAGAGTATGGGAAATATAACTTCCTATGGTGTGCTTATGTTTATTAACTGCTTGTTCTTATTTTGCCTTTGTGACCACTCCTGTAGGTGAAATGGTAGTTCAGGAATGCAGAATAGGGTCCTGAGTCAGCATTAAATTAAGAGTTGATCCCCTCCACAGTATTGAAGCCCAGGGCATCCCAAACCAGTGATTTGTGGGGGATTCGTTGGGAGCTATAAAAGGAAATGCAGGGTCACGAGTGGCTCCCCCAAAATCCATGAACTTTGGGGACCAAACAGCCTGATCATTTCACTGGAAAGCCATCCCTCCTCACTTACCAAAGGAAATATCCAATCGAAACTCTACAAATAGAACTGCAGGGACTTTCCAGCACTTTGTGCAAATTTTTTGCAGGTGGGGGGGATTTGTCTGCCAGACTGCCCGTTCTCTATGTCAGGAACCTGGCCTTTTATTTGTCTGCACACTTATGGTACTATACAAATAACAAGGATAAAATCCATCTCCACTGAGTCCCACCCACCTGATCTCCAAAGTACTGCTTACACATATAAATACTAATTATATGTGCAGAACATTGAAAGAAGGAGAAAAGTAAATGGTTCTTGGGTCCAAATTCTCCCCATTGCATCATCTTATATTGCAGCTGTACCTCAGTCAGTAATATATAAATTGCTGTACTTCACTGACCCTCTGAGATGTGTGTGATGTACAAACTGCTACTTTATGGTTTGATTCCAACTCTGGGAATTAGGTTAAAAACTGTAACCAGAAACACTTTGCAATATGTAGACTTTAATGACTGCCAGATTACAATGGAATTCTGATCAAATAACATACAATATTCCCATTTAGACCAAAAGAATTCATCATGCCCCCTATTGTCACACTGAGCACCAAAAGGATATAAAGCGATGACTTCAACTTTAGTGAGCAGTACATTTCTGGATCATTAGGCACATCAAAGGAGGGTTTTCTTTGCAGCATTCTCCTTTCTTCCCTCCACACTCCATCCGACGATGATGAATAAAGAATATTGGACCAACCTTACTCTGTTCTCCCTGTTCATCATTTAGTGGATGAGGATTTATAAGCCTCCAGGCTCTTCAAGGAGCCCCATATTTACGCTACTCATTCAAGCAGTAATAGGTTTTACTGAAAGCACAGGTACCAGTATGCCTATGGAAGTGAGGGGGAAGTCATGAAAAAAGATAAAGAGGGGAAACCAGAGATGAATAAAAGCTGCTACCACTGCATCTTTACACATTGTTGTATTACTTGACCTAGAAACTGAGAGCTTAAAACCCTCTGCCAGTGTCTGAGTCAAGATTCTGCAATCACACATTCTGTAATACGGTCTCTAAGCACCAGACAAAGGGTGACAAGGGGCTTGGGGGATGGACGTAATTATAAAACATTTTTACACTGGTTTCTTCAAGGGGAAGGAGTATCAGAAGGACAATGGAAAGACCATCTCAGTAAACCTAAGGCTAAGGCTTTTGAGATGATAGGTTTCAGGCTATTTTAAACCTTGCAAGTAAATATTTTCCAAGCTAGAGTAGGAACAAAACAAAAAAAAAGGAAGAATGAAGTATGTGAACATATGTTACTTTTTTTTACTAGGACAAAATTATTATTGTACATAATGTATAGCTGGGGCCAGTGTCATCTGACATGCTAATGAAACAGGCTCCTCACTGTTTGGCTTTCGAAAAAAGGTTTTCCAGAGTTGAAACGGTGTGTCTGAACCCCCTTGTGTCTCTTCACCCATCACAGGACAGGATAGACTCACACATACAAAATGCAATTTAAAACTAATGTGACACAGGCTTTTAAAAAAGCAATGGGAGCAGATGTGATTGATATTTCAAACATTGTCTATTTTCACATCAGTCTTACATTTTATTCTATTTCCTTTATCTTGCAAATGTATAAATTTAAATATGTAATGTGGGTAGAACTGAGGCCTGTTTTTCAAGTCATCTGAGAGGATTTAGAATGCAGGCCCCAATCTCAGAAATGCTCTGGAGGTTTATTTCACATTAAAATTCTAAAACTACAAATAAAGATAAAGATATTCAGTCCATTTTTCATGTTTAAAAAACATTTTATGAGAGTATGAAATCTCTCCAGAGAAGACTTTATTGTCTCATAAACCCCATCTTAGACAGCCATGTCTCTACAGCTTTGTCTCTGACACATTACCAAGGTGAGCTTTAGACAACAAGCACACTTTGTTAGCTCTTCCTGCTTCTAAGTGCAGCCTCCTTTGAACGTTCAGCTAGTGAACAGCACCAGGGCACTGTATTTAAAATGACAATTTTTACCTAGAATATTGATTTCTAGGAGATGCGGTCTGTTAACTTGAATTTCAAATCCAAACCACCCAGAATTCTGTACTGGATTGAATTTAAATCCCTAAATTTGAATCTTCCCTACACTTCTGATTCTAAATTAGTTCTAAAACTAGAAGGGACCTGTATTTGAGATCATCTCAATGTAGCCCAGATTGAATGAAATGTGCTATTGTGAGTTAAAAGTTCATGTAAACAACTCATAAAACGTTGGCACATTTGAATATAAATCCTGCTTCATCCTCACACCTCAAAACCTTACCTATAACTAATCTGAATCCAGGTCTAAGCAGAGACTTCTGAATTGCTTTCCACTGAAAACAGTCTAACAACTAACCAAATATCAGATACTGAATACTCATAATAAATTACTTACAATCCATAGATTAAAAATATTTGAATTATGATTAGTTTGGAAGAAATTACAATCTGCTCACAGACAGTACAGAAGGAATTTGCAGGGAAAATGGCTAAATTCTTTCAGTAAATTATTTTCTCAGATCTCATTAAAACACAAGGAATTTTAGGAACAGAAAAAGGCTATTTGACCCAACAAATCTTCCTAGTTTTAATTGATTTCACCACATTCCTTTTCCCTCAAAAGGTCTAACGTACTGCATAGTCCTTCAAATCCAAAATTATGCTTGCTAATTACGACCATTCACAGACTAATGGATGAGCTTGCACATTAGAGCACATGTGCAAAATAGTTGCATACATGACACACAAACATCAGAAACAACAGTCATGCATAGTCTTCTACAACTGGTCTGAAAGTGTCAGTCATGATGATGCAGGATAGATGCTGTCCACACTATTTGTAAAAATAGGACGTCCATTTGTGACTCTAACGGAGATAGTCTACTATGCAAATGCCTTCATCAGAACCATCCAGATTAGCCAAAAAGCCTTGTCATAACGGTTATTACCAGCCTCAGAACTGGGTGGGCATAAACTGTCTAGAAAAAATCTGCTACTTGTGTACATGTATTGTATTTCCTTTTAGTCACACATCATCTTTTACTTCTCATTACATTCTCCCAGTGCAAAGAAGTCAAGGCAACACCACAGAAACTTGCTGTTTACTTGGTTTTGTCTCCCAGTCTCCTGGTATCTCTCCCATACGAATACAAAGAAACGGATTCCATAGTGTTAAATCATCTCTCAACTGCACTAAAAAAAATAAAAAAATCCACAGGACTTGTGTAAGACTGTACACAACATAAGGCAACAAAAGGGATACCTGCTCTGAATAATCTTATGAGTAGAGTTCGAATTACTAGAAAACAAGACTTCAAAGAAATCTAATGGATGTATTCAAAATGATGAAAGTACTCAAATTAATGGAGCATTAGATATTTTTACACTGAAAAAAAAAAGATACCAAAATTTGGGGGCTATAACCTACAGATGAGGAAAGTAGGAGTAATTAGAGCAGTGCCTCAGCCTTTCCAGACTACCATACCCCTTTCAGGAGTCTGATTTGTCTTGCCTACCCCAAGTTTCACCTCACTTAAAAACGACTTGTTTACAAAAACCAGATTTAAAAATACAAACGTGTCACAGCACACAATTACTGAAAAATTGCTTACTTTCTCATTTTTACCATATCATTATAAAATAAATCAATTGGAATATAAATACTGTACTTACATTTCAGTGGATAGTCTATAGAGCAATATAAACACGTCATTGTCTGCATGAAATTTTAGTTTCTACTGACTTCACTGGTGCTTTTTATGTAGCCTGTTGTAAAACTAGACAAATATCTAGATGAGTTGATGTACCCCCTGGAAGACCTCTGCATACCGCCTGGGGCACACATACCTCTTGTTGAGAGCCTACAGAACTATAGAACTTGGGCAGAATCATTTTATAACATAGGTAATAAAAAACAATGCCCCTCAAAACAACCGGAGCAAAAAAATGTCTAGATGCGCTCACTGGACATTCTGAGAAGGAAATGGGATCCAAAAAGGCACAAGCATACTGGGCTACTTCACCTTCTGGTATTTCTAGAATTCCTTGAGCCATATCCTCATCTGATATAAATTGGCATAGCTTCACTGAAGTCACTGCAGCAGTATTGATTTATGCCGGTTGTTTTTATGAAGATTCAAATGGTGCTATCCAATTCCTAAATATAGATGTAAAATTTCAGAGAAACCCATAACATTAATTTATTTGATTAGTGCCACCACTGCCGTTTGTCTATGTCATAGTTTATTATGTAGAATTTCATATTGTGGAAGGGCTGAGAGAAAGATATGATACTTCAACACGGTGCAACAGTAAGAAAGCTGATGCACAAAGTTCCATTTTCAAGAAGAAAATACCTTTTCAAGTTACTTTCCCCCAGGGTTGCTGTAACAGAACACTGTATTTAAATCATCAGGTCATGCACAAGAAGATGGTTTAACTGCTAATTAACACTAGATAATATACTGAAAATTACATGCTAATTAATTCTCTGTAGAGCAAAATGCCCTTCCTTCTATGTCACTCTCAATGAACATATTAACATGAGGAATAGGATAACATTAATTACTAATTCATATGACAAACATGAGAATCTATATTAAAAAGCTGATAGACAACTGAAAAAAAAAGGAAAGAGGTTGGTCAGAGTTGCTATCCCTAGGCCATGGTTTCATAGAATCATACATGTTAGAGAAGGACAAGACTTCTTATATCATCCAGCTCCATCTCTCTGTCAAGTCAATATTATTCCCTTATAGTACATTTTCTTTTAGGCAAATCAATACTCAGAATAAAGAAGATCAGCTTCTTGTACGAATGTGACAGGAAAAAAAAAATCTCCAAAATGAGAGAAAGTAAATTGAAAGGAAAGGAAAATCATGTTTTTCTGATAAGTTAAATGTTAACTATACAAAATCTAAATAGCTCCTCCCTCTAAACCCAAAGGAACTGGGCAGTCTTTGAGTAGGCTGCATATTTTGACTTCCTCACTTACTTCCAACACAAATGCATGGTTTAGAAATGCTTCCCAGCAAGGGTGATGACGTGCAGTATCATTTTACAGATTAGTATGTCCAAGACAACACTGAGGCAGGAATTCCCAGAGTAATGAAAAAATGCAGTTCCCTCTAGAAGTCTGGCACTCCCATAGTAAACGTAGATGCAATTATGAGCAAGCAGTAGCCATATGTGCTGGAACTAGAGATGCTGGGGGTGCTGCCTGGCTTGAAGTCATTTCCATCATATATAGAGTTTACGGTTTGGTTCAGTGGCTCTCAGCACCCCCACTATACAAATTGTTCCAGCACCCCTGGCAGAAGCTCAGTATTTAATTATCAATCTATCGATAATATCAATCCCAGTGCTTCCAAAAACCTCAACATATGGCAAGAGGTGGTCATGTCTCAACAGCCTCTTAAAAAGCATATAGGAGAAAAGTTAAAGGAGTAATAGTGCTCACCTGCTGATAACTCTCTAAAATTGAAATTTAAACTACAGTTATAAAATGCAAATAAATATGTAACTGATTATTGCAACTTAATATTATATCATCATAACCCTCACAATGATTCCTGGCTTGCCTATAGTCTCAGAAACATTCAGGGTCAAGGGTTATCCACTATCTACATAATTTTTATTATTTGCTATATAGCACCATAGCCCTACATCAGGATCAGGTCCCCATTGTTCTAGGGGTTGGTCAAGCACACAGAAAGACACAGTCCCTGCATCCAGGAATAATTTAAAAAGACAAGCAACATATGTTGGCGTGGACAGAAGGATATTAACCAATTATGTACCATTTTATATACATTATGGCTAACCTTTTCAAAAATGTGTTTCTACAGTTAGGCCCTTCATTTCAGTTGTAATTAACCACTGGCAGAACTTACCGTGGGGTATGGTGGATTCTCTATTACTTAAGTCTTTCAATCAAGAATGGATGTCTTTCTAAAAGATATACTCTACCTCAACCAAAGTGGGCTTGATACAGGAACCATTTGGTGAAATTCTATGGCCTGTGTAATTGTTGCCTGTGCTATTGATTGTATATTAATTATATCACTTACTTAAGAATTCCCCACTAACACGCTGAGATTTGATTGGTTCTTGTCACAAAATCAGGCACAGAATTATCATTCAGTTGGGAACCCTGATGTGCATGGTTGGAACACTCACAAGTAGGAAAGGCCTTTTGAATTTTCAGTAGTTTTAATAATACAGTTAGCAAAGTTACAAACACTCCAACCCAGCAAGGTAGACGGGGATAATATGGAATGTGTGACTGAGCATTCATATACTCATATCCCTTGCAGAATATCCCGAAGGACTACTTATTCTCTTCCTCCTCCTCATCTTCCTTGTCATCACCACCAGTGGTCATCATCCTGGCATCTCCCAAGAGCTACATCTCCACTCAGGCAGGCAGGCAGACCAGGATACAGCTTTTATGTGTTCTACTAATGCCACTATGCCTAATGCATATTCATTAAGAGTTTCATCCCCTTTTCCTTATTTTTCTTTTCTCACTCTATTAATAGTGGGGTGCTCTTCTCCCATAGGTTATTAGTCCATTCACTTCAAGTTCATCAGCATATAAGGCCATGGCATTCTCATGGTCAGACATCTGCTGATGTTCCTGTCTTTAAAGTATCCCAAGCTAGCATAAACGAGCATCTAAATCGGTCAGCGATTTAGTCACTACAGCATTCTATCTTGTGATATCTTATGGTCTAGGGTTAATTACTTATGCTAAGGCTTTTCAGTTTATACCTATAAGTCTACATAATACTTAGATAATACTTAGTCCTTCCATGAGTGCAGGGGACTGGACTAGATGATCTCTCAAGGTCCCTTCCAGTTCTATGATTCTATAACACAGGACCTGAAAAATCTTTTAAGCTATGTGTTGCAGTGATTATAAATTAAAGTAAAACTTAGCAATGTGCCCCAGTGAATAGGGTACTGGACACAGGAAAACTAGGTTGTGTCCCTGAGTCTCCTAAGGTACAGCTGCACTACAAAAAGAGCCACTGAAGCGAGTCTCAGAGCCTGGGTCTACACACTCTGGATTGCTCTATGGTGCTACAAATAGCAGGCTGGAGTTTGGGCTCTAAGACCCATCCGACTTGTCAGGTTTCAAAGACCTAGCTCCAGCCTGAGCAGGAACATCTATATTACTCTTTTTAGCACCGTAATGTGAGCCCCACAAGCCTGAGACTGTAAACTGGGGCTCCAAGAGTCACTGCTGCAGCTTTTTATTTATTTATTTATTTATTTTGCAGTGTAGATGTACCCCTGCTGGGTGACCCTTGGCAAGCAACTTCACCTCTCTTTGCCTTGGTTGAATCATCTATAAAGGGAGTGATAAAGTGAACTACCTCCTTTGTATAGCGCTTTGAGATCTATGGATAAAAAGCACTACATAAAACCTAGATATTTTTAGGTTCAGAAAACAGTCAGTATTTGAGTCATCATTGATGGTCATATAATGCAAGCCAAGCAAATGCACTCTCATATCTTTACTTTCAAAGGAACTAAAATGTTTTTTCTTAGCCAATCGGTCGATCTTTAAGTAAAAGCTCCACTATCTATCTGTCTAGCATTTCTATTTGTCTACTTATTTATTTATTGCTTTCATGCATTATTCTATTTGGTCTCCTACATTAAAATTCTAAATATTTAACAATCATTAAAGTCAACAGAATGGCTTTGGAAACATTCTTGAAAAGGAAATTCAAGCAAAATGAGTCCTTTCCTTGATACATTGCTGTTAGGTCGATATATAAATAGTATTATTTTTCAATTTAAAAAAAAATTCTTTAGTAAACATTAATTCTTTTGCTTGATCTTTAATTCAAAGAAGTAGTGTGTAGTGCATCTTAAAAGTCAAAATATGCATCCAATAATTCATATTTTCTATAGGAATTGAGTTTTCCTGCTTTATTCATACAGTGTAAGTAGCAAAATCATTTGGGACATCTACATTAAAAATTATGTTAACACAAACATTCTCTAACTCACTAATCTAGTAAATATTTATTTGTAAACTGCTGAATGTGAGCAACATGAAAAACCAATCGGAAAAAGCAGCATTAAGGGAATTTGTTCTTGCTTACTCAGAATTTTACAAAGTAAGTGAAATGGCATTAGGTAGTTTAGTGCGTCAGTGAACTAGCCTTATATCTCTGGAGGCCTGGGTTAAAGTTCTATTGAAGATAGGCCAAGACTGAGAATGAAGATAATTGTCTCATTCTAGTTCTTATTTATCCATCTAATAAAGAATTAAGATTAATACTGTGGCCTACATTTCCAAAAATAGCCTCTAAATTTGCACCTGCAATAATTTATTCATATGAAGCCCTTAATTCTCATTGTAAGCAGTACTTCCGTGTGCATATGGGACAGTTAGCCAGCTAACTACCCAATATTTGTTCATAAGTGCCCTCTTCAAAAAAAGAAAAAAGAAAAAAAAAATTGCAGGCACAAATGTGGAGGGTAGGGCTGACACCTTTTTAAACTCTTATCCTCTCCACTTAGTGCACAAAGC
This sequence comes from Eretmochelys imbricata, assembly GCF_965152235.1. Lineage (NCBI taxonomy): Eukaryota > Metazoa > Chordata > Testudines > Cheloniidae > Eretmochelys > Eretmochelys imbricata. The sequence continues at coordinate 67,626,997 of NC_135579.1, read as the reverse complement.
AGTATGTAACACTGTTTTGATCCATTAGAGAGGTCATACTGCAGGCTACTTTGTAGGAATGCCATAGACATAATGATCAGGCGCTCATAGTCTACGTTGGAGTAATGATCATTCTATTAAAAATAAAATAAAATTATATAGACTAGAATAAGGTTGCAATCACTGAAGTCTCTCGATTGTTCCTTTTTTCCTTTGGACTAAATAAAGTAAAACCATAACAAAAAAGCATCATGCAGTTTGCCACAATTTGCAACATCTGCCCAGAAGAGATACAAGAGTTACTGCAGTGGTAGTGGCAGCAGGGTTGTCATTCATTTGCAGAGCTATCTGGAGAAGATTGCAAGGTGCCTGCTCACCTTAAGCCTGGTTCGAGTCAGTGGTACTAGTCCCTCACTTTCATAATCATTACATTCTCTCACAAATTAAAAACAAATACAGCTGAAAAATGCTCTGTTTAAATTAGCCTATCCTAAATTACATATTGCATGTGCCACTAGCAGATCAAGTAATTCAGGCTGCTTTGGCAATTTTACTAGTTATTTAGGGAGTTCTTCCAAGTTATTATTTGAAAAGTTACGCTTACACTATTCAGTACTTTGGTCTATATCTTTAAACAGTTTCTTCACTTAAAACATCTACCCTTGTATCTTGATGATGTCATAGCATTCTAACTATGCTTTTCACCAGAGAGTGACAGTCTGACAGACTAAGCATGTCTAAAAGCAGGCATTATAGATATGTGGTGGACAGATGGGCTAAGTTTTAAACAGCCAACGGAATATAAGATCTGTCTATACTTATACTATTCACTTTAAATATAAAGAGTGTGTGTTTAGTGAGTAGGACACTACACTGGGAATTAGGAAACCTACGTTTTATTTCTGTCTCTTTCACTAACCTGCTGTGCGACTTGCTAAGGCTCTTCAGCTCACTCTCTGCCTCAGTTTCCCCATTTTAATTGGGATAATAATAATAATAATTTTGTCAATTATTTTGAAACCTAGAGCTTAAAAGCTCTAAATACAGTGTACATATGCTTGGAATGATTCAATTTTTATTGGTAAATGTCAGTAGATGTTGAAAAAATATATTTCAACTGATAATAAAAATTTACAGATAGGCAAGTCTGACAAATGCTTCTTGAGAACTTATTAAAGTTTGATTTAATGATATTTACTTGGTATATTTTGACATCTAATGTTGACAATTTGTGTTTTAACGGATATAAAGCTTTAACTTTTTTAATTCATAGAATATCAGGGTTGGAAGGGACCTCAGGAGGTCATCTAGTCCAACCCCCTGCTCAAAGCAGGACCAATCCCCAATTAAATCGTCCCAGCCAGGGCTTTGTCAAGCCTGACCTTAAAAACTTCTAAGGAAGGAGATTCTACCACCTCCCTAGGTAACGCATTCCAGTGTTTCACCACTCTCCTAGTGAAGAAGTTTTTCCTAATATCCAACCTAAACCTCCCCCACTGCAACTTGAGACCATTACTCCTTGTCCTGTCCTCTTCTACCACTGAGAATAGTCTAGAACCATCCTCTCTGGAACCACCCCCCAGGTAGTTGAAAGCAGCTATCAAATCCCCTCTCATTCTTCTCTTCTGCAGACTAAACAATCCCAGTTCCCTCAGCCTCTCCTCATAAGTCATGTGTTCCAGACCCCTAATAATTTTTGTTGCCCTTCGCTGGACTCTCTCCAATTTATCCACATCCTTCTTGTAGTGTGGGGCCCAAAACTGGACACAGTACTCCAGATGAGGCCTCACCAATGTCGAATAGAGGGGAACGATCACGTCCCTCGATCTGCTCGCTATGCCCCTACTTATACATCCCAAAATGCCATTGGCCTTCTTGGCAACAAGGGCACACTGTTGACTCATATCCAGCTTCTCGTCCACTGTCACCCCTAGGTCCTTTTCCGCAGAACTGCTGCCTAGCCATTCGGTCCCTAGTCTGTAGCTGTGCATTGGGTTCTTCCGTCCTAAGTGCAGGACGCTGCACTTATCCTCATTAAACCTCATCAGATTTCTTTTGGCCCAATCCTCCAATTTGTCTAGGTCCCTCTGTATCCTATCCCTGCCCTCCAGCGTATCTACCACTCCTCCCAGTTTAGTATCATCCGCAAATTTGCTGAGAGTGCAATCCACACCATCCTCCAGATCATTTATGAAGATATTGAACAAAACCGGCCCCAGGACCGACCCCTGGGGCACTCCACTTGACACCGGCTGCTCACTAGACATGGAGCCATTGATCACTACCCCTTAAGCCCGACAATCTAGCCAACTTTCTACCTACCTTATAGTGCATTCATCCAGCCCGTACTTCTTTAACTTGCTGACAAGAATACTGTGGGAGACCATGTCAAAAGCTTTGCTAAAGTCAAGAAACAATACATCCACTGCTTTCCCTTCATCTACAGAATCAGTAATCTCATCATAGAAGGCGATTAGATTAGTCAGGCATGACCTTCCCTTGGTGAATCCATGCTGACTGTTCCTGATCACTTTCCTCTCATGTAAGTGCTTCAGGATTGATTCCTTGAGGACCTGCTCCATGATTTTTCTGGGGACTGAGGTGAGGCTGACTGGCCTGTAGTTCCCAGGATCCTCCTTCTTCCCTTTTTTAAAGATTGGCACTACATTAGCCTTTTTCCAGTCATCTGGGACTTCCCCCATTCGCCACGAGTTTTCAAAGATAATGGCCAATGGCTCTGCAATCACAGCCGCCAATTCCTTTAGCGCTCTCAGATGCAACTCGTCCAGCCCCATGGATCTGTGCACGTCCAGCTTTTCTAAATAGTCCCTAACCACCTCTTTCTCCACAGAAATTGCAACCTCTATTGTAATTAAATAATTATCTGACACCCCACCCCCTTTGGCTAACCCTCCCATAATTTCCTGCAACTGTGAAAATTTAAATTGATAAACTACAAAAAAGCTTAAAATGTTCACAGTTGTACAAAAAGCTTATGCTTAAATAAATTTGTTAGTCTCTAAGGTGCCACAAGTACTCCTTTTCTTTTTGTGACTACAGACTAACACGGCTGCTACTCTGATATCTATGTGTTTTAAGTCAATAGAAACAAATGATATCCATTGAAATTATGCAAAAATAAAACTTGAATTATGCCAAGCCTAAATGTATAGAAATATGGAAAAGCAGTACACTCTACTTAGTTAAGGGAGAGATTTGCCTTCCATTATCAACAAATTTGTACTTAGTTCCCTACACCAACATCCTCAAAAAAAAAAGGTCCTTTCTGTTTTGTAGACAGAGATCTTACCTCATTGTGAAGTGACTCAGATGGTCCACTTTGGAGATATGGGACTCAGAAGAAATAGGTCTTAGTCAAATTTTGAAAATTCTTCAAGCATTTTTGTCCTATTTTATCATAAAATAACTTGTCCTAGAAACTTTAGGTGAGGTTTATTTAAAACATATTGGTGAGATCTAGTGTTCAGAACCAATTTTGAGACTTGGGAAAATACTCTGCAATTAAGAAAATCACAATGGTCCACCATATTCCAGTGGACTGCTAAAGGAAACAATATGTTTGGTAGAGGCCCGAACGCTAATCTTAAAGGGCCAGCCTCAACCACTACAGAGTAGCATAAAGGAGCTGTTAACAAGCCACAAGAGGATGGGGGAGAATTTCTTGGCATAGCAAGGTGTCCGAATGATGTTAGTGGGCCTATGCTGTCTCAGCTGCAAGCCCAAGAGAAAGGGGGAAGCAGTGCAAGGATCTGTAACACATGGCACTATGGGGAATCTGTGCTGCATCATAGCCCATAGATGACGTGAGACAGACTGACATAATTCTCAGCAGCTGCAGGTTTCTCTCCCTTATGCTGGGAGCTCTACTTTAGCTCCATAGCAGCCCAGAATTTGCAGGGCACTAAGGTGGCAAAAAGCCAACTTTTGCCCCCATTCTTTTCTGGCCTGCACCTACCACCTGCATTGCCTTCCTCCAGAGACTCTCCCCAGCTGTGCTTTGGCAATGAAACACCATCAACCACTGACCACAACAGCTCCAAACTCAATGTTCTTGTATCCCCCATACAATTTACTGGAAGATGCAAACAACGCTGGGTTCTTCATTCCTCAATCACTGCCCTCAGATATCTGCTCTTGGCTTCAGAGGCAGTACCATCAGGAAAAGCTCTCAATACCTCTTCCTACTATATAACCTGAGCCAGCTCAGTTTCCCACCACCCAGTTCCATCATATCTCCTGGGAAGCCAGTCACCAGGGCACTAGACAGAACTTTGAGCTAGCCTCCCCTTACAGAGCCCTACTTGGAGGGCTGGGGGAGGTGGCCATAGCTGCTACTTACAGCATATAGAGAAGATTTGTGCTGGGACAGCTATTATCTTCACACACAATATATATTCTATACATTATAATATGTACTGAACTCATGCAGGATATAAGCAGTATATGGCATTGTTAAATTCTATTCAGAGAATAACTAGTATAAAGATAGAAGCATAAACTTTTTCCATTTTGTATTATTGTATGAACATACGCTCTCCAGTGGAGTATAGAGAATAAGCATAATTTTCAGTTCTGTAATGATAAGGATATATCTCACATGTGTACATTTCCATTTAATTATGGGACAGGTAAAGATTATAGTATTAGCATTGGTGCTGGCTTTATAGTAAGTTTGTTTTTTGTTGGGGCTTTATTCAAAATTAGTCCATCTGAGAGACAAACCAACTCTAAATACTTTCAAAGCCCTCATAAAGAATCTGTTTGGGAAATAACAACAAAGTAGTTTCAGAGGGATGGGCAAATCTCAGAAGGATTAGGATTTGGGTTCTAATTTGCAAAAACAGGGCTTGTGTTTGGATTTGACTCCAATTTCCCTTTATGGATTTATGTAAAGCTTTTATTAATCACTCATCCTAAACGGTAGTCTGTGTCTCTGTGCGATGGAACCTTAGACATCTTTTTATTTAATAAAACAAAGCAAATGCAAAGCCCAAAGTCTGATTTCAGTCTCTGCAGCTGGTCTCTTTAATTTATAAAAAGAGGGTGAATATAACCACTTAGTACATCACTGGAGAAGTCACAACTCCACTGTTGAGATTCACTCAGAACTGAAATTTGGCATACAACTACCCTCAGCTACAAAGTGAATATTTTGGGAATTTACTGCATTTCAAATATTTTTAATTTATACACCTTCAAAAAATGGACATTTTGAGTTAAAATCTCCTGGGCCAATACAACACGGGCTTGTACCTGACAGATCAAACTGGTGGAGGATTTCTCCATTATGGGGGAACACCTGGTCAAGATAGAGCTGCTGTTATGGCTCCTATAGCACCCCACCCCAGCTGCAGGGGCAGGCCTGGGGTGTCTCTGCATCCAGCTGATCCTTGGTTATCTGAAGTGGCCCCGGGGGTCTGCTGTAAAACAGCATAGGATCAAGCAGTTTGTCTAATTTATGCCTGCGATTTAACCCTGCCTCATTCCTACACTGATTACAGTTCAGCAGAAACTCTTACACGGCAAGCAGTACAATTCAAACAATATTACATTTATGTCCATGTCCCACCTAATTTCAATGTGGCATAATTGCATTCTGGTTACCCCTTGTATTTCTAAGTGTTCTTCAAGTGGAGTTAATCACGCTTTGCACAGGTGAAGCATTTCCCACACAGGAGAAACCCTTGCTTCCTCCTTTCATACTCTTCCTTTCTCCACCCCAAAGTCTCTACCAAGCTCTAGCAGCATACACATTCTCTGTTTGTTGCATATGTGCAAGAAGAGAAAAGATCGTCTACAAAGGGACTGCTTGCAATAGCGGGAGACTGAACAGGATGACCCCAAAGATCCCTTCCAGTCCTCTGTTCCTTTGAAGGAAGGCACATGTTCAGGAGAATGATGATGATAATTATCTCAAATGGGTTGTTCTTCTAAAAATATTGATAAGCTTTGAAGATAGAGCTTTCAAATGTGCAATTATAATTCCTGCACAGCTGGGTAAGTTGACAGGTAGGTTGGATAAATCAGCATAAATCTTTTAAAGTAGTTGAGCAATTGCAGTCAGGTGGGACTTGCCATTATTGGAGCAGTGTTACCACAATCTACTGACAACGACATGCCTCAGCAGCTTCATCATATCTCAGATGTTCAGTGCTTTCTGTAGATGAAATATGAGTTACAGTTATCAAAGCAATTCTCATAAGAATACTCCAATACTGAACAGCTGCAGGAAACCCTTTGTTTGTCTTAATTTTTTCCCCCATCTACCTGCCATCACATCTTTGTCCCTGCAGGTCTCCTCTGCCAAGGGCCAAATTCTACCTTCAGGCCTTTGCCTCCTATCTCCCATTTTTATACTAAGTTACACAAAGCAGCCTCTAAATCAGCACCCTTCCACTTGTTCCGATCTGTGTCAGTTCTGACATTACCCCAGTTGTGCCGGTTACCCCTCTGTTAAAACTACACAGATTCAAAGCACTGGACTAACTGACCAGTGTCAAGTGACTGTCTCTTTAAGTCCTCCTGGTTTCTCATAGAGACCCCCTATTGAGCAAGTGCAGGTTTTGTAGCTCAGTGGAAGGGAAAGAGATAGCAGGAGAGAGATGGCCCCACCTGGACTACAGTCAAGGAGACAGACCGAAAAACTATTCTTATGTTGTTTCCTCATAACCAACAGGTTGATTCTTCCCAGGAGCAACTAGCCACAACTGGATCGTTTTATCACACTCACGTCTCCAGAGAGACCCTGCCCAGAACTGAAGGACTTGTCTGGCATTTCTGAATTGCTTCAGCTATCTCCGGGATACAAGGACTCACAGAGTTCCTCAGTGTGCTTAAAGGTGCCACATCAAAAACGAGCCACCATCTAAGGACTTGATCTAAATCCTGCTGAAGTCAATGGGAGACTTTGATTTCCTTGAATGTAACTGACATTGGTTGTTCAGAGATCTTGCATGTACATTTAGAAAACACGATTAGTATTTGAAAACAAAAAGGAGTTGTGTGTCATTTATGCTAGGAAATGCTAATTATTTAAGGGGAAAATGCACTGTCCGGAGTAACTTATATGGAACTATACATATGTTACAACACTAACAGAAGTCAGGTCTTTAACAACAGGCATTTTGACCCAAAATGGGTATATTAGGAAAATGTCATAGTTCTTCCTAAGCAACCTTTGTTCCTGAATCAATATAGACTCAATTTTACATACACAAACTATGAGAACTTTGAAGGTTTGCATTTACCTGTCAGCCTACCTAGATCCTTATCCCCTAGGTGACTGGTTATGCGTCCTTTTTAAGCCTCTCCACCTTTACACCTAAAAGTATTGTTTGCATATATGCTTTGTTGTATAATGACACAGGGCACAATCCTACAGCCCTTAGGCATGCAAAACTCTCGGAACTCAAGACCATAGAAACTCAATGCCTATTGACTATTTTCTGTACAATAGCTGTAAAAGTTGTGTGATATTTCCTTACGCTCTGAGTAGATTACATTGCTCCATTCATTTTTTTTTGCAGCTTCATCTTTGAAAGATCCAATCTTGATCCTCTCTTCACCTTAACTTTTTTAATAATACAGACAGAGAGAACACATCTAAATGGAAATTGCTTCTCAAGATTGTTGTAATAAATATATGCCAAGCATATCCTATGGGTAGGTGGTGTTCGTTTTTCACTCAAAACAGTTAGGGTTGGGATGTGCAGAATTAGAACCTATTCCATATCTTGCATTTCTTAAATTGTTAAGGAAAGTGACTTTTTTCAACGAACATTATTTTAGTTTATTTAACTAATGCACTGTATGACACTATAAAACAAAATTCATTTATATTATTTGATGGGGCACATATTTATCTTCAACAACATTGACTACTTATTAACAACAAATAATCAGCATTATCTACAAAATAATCAATACTCAATGAAACTCCGTGAGTCTCAAGAGAGAATTTTGTCCAAGGTTTACTTGATATTTACCTTATATGCAAGCATGTATTTCTATGATAAATATTTTCTAGGATACTCTATTGTGTAATGATCTTTAGGATTAATTGTCGGGATTACGAGGTTTCAGCAAAACATTTTTAATTAGATGCAATTTACCGTTATTAGGATGGTCTATAACTATTACAGGTAAATAAATATGTGGCTGGTCCTTTTGTATTTAAAAAAAATAGCATGAGTTATATTGTCCTAGAAGTATATATTCAATATGCAATAAGGTCAAAAGTAAAATTTAAAAATTAACATCATGGACTCGTTTCTGCTCTTACCATCTTAATTCCATTGAAGAAAAAGAATTTAAACTGCTGTAAAGCCAGAGTAAGAGGAGAACCAGACCCACTGGTTTTATTTGGAAAAATTCACAGTCTTGTCAGATCTATTGGGAAGCAAAGGCAAGGCTGAAGATCAAATTAGACTTCTCTTGCTGAACTTAAACATCTGTGGAAAATTAAACATTTATCCAGGTGGATCCTCAGAATAAATCTTGGCTTTTTTGGCCCCTTTGTACCATATGTCAATTGGAGATCCTAAATGAAGATTTAGCAAAGTGTATGGCCTCAAAAGTAGCAAAATATTCACCTCAAAACCATCAGTATTCCTGAGGACAAAAGTTGTGAAGCCCTTAATTGAGCAGAACTCCCACTGAGAACAACGGGAGTTTTGTTCAGTTAAGGGCTGAAGAACGTGTCTTTGAATACATAGTATATTAAGTGCTTTATGAAGAAAAGGCTTTTACAGTTATAAGCTATTGGGCCAAGCCAGACAATTCTGCTATATGTCAGCATTGTATATATATATATATATATATATACATATATATATACACACACACACAGACTTCTTTTCTTCCTTTATTTTTTGTGGAAGTTATAGACACAAAAGGAGAGCTGTGCAAATAATGGTGAACTGAAAAATAAAAAACAAAAATAAAAAATAATTTCATCTAGGCCTGAAGCAAATACATATCTCATTTGGGTTGAACTTTTTTTTTTTTGTTTGACCCAAAAAAACCCCACCTATTTCATTTTTGAGGTTTTTTGGCCTTTTAAAATAAAAGTGGAGTAAATTTTAAAACAAAAAGTTGTCTCAGATTGAAAAATCTAATTGTTTCTTTTCAAAAACATTGAAAAGACATTTCAATTGTTTCACTTTATTATTATTATTATTAAACAATTTGGCAAATTTGACATGAATTCATGAGATGTCTCAGTAAACCCAATCTTTTTTTCAGTGAAAAAGATTTGTCCAAAAAATTTCATCCAGCTCTAGAGGTAAGGATCACAACCAAACAGGTCTGCGTTGCATCATGCAACCTGAGAGGTATCAAGTGGATGGAATCCTCTATTTGCTAAAATATTTACTTATGACCAAATTCTGCCTTTGGACCTGCACAGGTGCTTCCAGATCAATTTCAATGCAGATGGCAGTTCATTAGTACAAGAATTTGTCTTTGTTTGACCTCCTTGTTCAATCTGCCTCCTCAATTTCTACTGTAGTTTTTTAAACTCTAATTCTTGAAGTGACTGTGCACCTCAAACTTAATTGTTCTCAGTTTACTGTATTTTCCACTGATTTATCTGAAGGGAAATTAAAGTATTCCAAGAGCAAAGATTCCCATTTTATTTTCTGACATACATTATGAGTAGCCCCATTCACTGACTAGAGTGAATCCAGAATCAGATTAAAAACCTACACTACACCTGTGATGTTCAGTGTGCATTTGTTCTTTAATTTTATCCACTAAATTGGAAAATGTTGGGATCAAAATGAGACAGATTAACCTGTCACTTGTTTAAAAGCTGCACCATTATGGTAAAAAGAGAAAGCAACTGTTTGACAGCAGGTCTGGCAAATTGTCCCTTTTCTTTTTGGAATATTTGCTCCTACATCAGATCATTTTATTTCATGTGACAAAACAAAATGCCTCTTTTTGTATCTGTAAAAAAAAACCTAACTCAAATGCAGTTGGGGGGCAGAGGGGGCAGAGACACTAGGTTTATTTTGTTTCACTGGTTTTGTAACAAAAATGAAAGTTTTCATTTTGTGTGTTTTTAATTATTATTCTATAACTCTTTTCCATTTTAAGGAGATTATTTCTTGTCCTAATCACATTGTGGTATTATCTCACTACGTGAGCTTTATGCTTTTAATACCAACTTTGAAGGTTGAGAAGCATAATTGTGTGTGTGTGTGTGTGTGTGTGTGTGTGAGTGTGTGAGAGAGAGAGAGAGAGAGAGAGTATATACACATACATAATGCGCACAAATATTTTCTATATGTATAACTTTCCCTTGGCATAGCATGTATACATGTACAGTGGAGTCGCATCTTACTCAGGGGTTACGTTCTAAAGTCAGTGCGTAAGGTGAAAATCGTGTATATTCAAAATTACCCTTGAAAATCCCTTGAAGTACAGTATACTGCGCATGGTTTTTTGTTTATACAGCCCTGTACAGTAACGTATAAATGTATAATGTACAGTACATAATAAAAAGAGTACATATGCAAAATATAATTTGACAGTACTGTATTTTTAATTACAGGGGGTCGTCAGAGCTTGTTGTTGATCCAGAAGATGGAGGTGACAGAGCTTGGGTGACGGAGAGTGAGTCGTAGACGAAGTGGTTGGCTCCGGTTCAGCTCGAGAAGTTGAAGCCCTTGTGTAGGTTCATCTGCTGCTTGTTGTTTTTCCTTGAAAAACATGGGGATCGGCAACTGTCGCTGTTGTCTCTTGAGCTGCTCAAACATTTCTTGATATGGTCTCAAATAGTCCGTAATACTATGTGTGATTTTGAGGCTTCATTCCATAGAGGGATTTATTCAGAAATTAAATCATTCAAGTGTTTCGTTGCTTGGAACACTTCAGCAAATTTATGAAGATTCCAACTTGCTGGCTCTTCCTGTTCGTCGTCATCACTTTTGTCTTCTACAGACGATTTTATCAGTTCCTCTAACTTCGTTAGTCAATGTTTCTCTATGGCTCAATTAATTCTTCAATTTCTTCCTCAAGGATGTCGACGAAGCCATCACCACCCACTTGCCTGGCTACCTGAACAATGCATTTCACTTCTTTGTCAATGGTTGGGAAACCTTAAAATCATTCACACATTCTTTTCATAGGTTTCGCCAACATGCATTGACTGTTTCAGGCTTGATTGCATCCATTGCCTGTTTAATATAAGTGATGCAATCAGCAATGTTGAAGGACTTCCAACACTCCATCACATTAAGATTGGGATCAGCATCCATAGCGCTACATATCCATGGGAACGTATGCCTCATGTACGTGGCCTTGAAACAGAGAATCACGGCTGGGTCGAGAGGTTGGAGGTGGTATTTGGGGGGAGAAAGAAGATTTCAATGTTGTTATGCACAAACTGGAGTGCCGCAGGGTGGCCAGGAGCATTGTCTATGATCAGCAATACTTTAAAGTCCTTTATCTTCGAGGTACCACTTGACCTCTGGAATGAAACACTTGTGGAACCAATCCAGAAATAATGCTGGCGTCAGCCAAGCCTATTTATTTGATTGCCAGAACACAGGCAGGAGATTTTTGTTCTTGCCTTTTAGGGCACAGGGATTCGCAGCCCTGTAGAGCAAGCCCAGCTTTATTAAATGCCCAGCCACATTGCCACAAAACAACACAGTCACATGGTCTTTAGCTACTTTGAAGCTAGGGGCTTGTCTTTCTGATTTTGAAGTGTAAGTGCGGTTGGGCATTTTTTTCCAGAAGAGCCCAGTCTCATCAGCATTAAAAACTTGTACCAGAAGATAGCCCTTTTCTTCTATGATTTTCTTTAATTGTTCGGGGTAGGCTTTTGCTGCCGCTTCATTGGCAGATGCAGCTTCACCAGTAATCTGCACGTTTTTGAGGTTGAAGTGGTTCCTAAAACTGTTAAGCCAACCTTGGCTGGCTTTGAATTCCTTCTCATCAGAAGGCTGTCCCTCTTTGGCGGGAGGTTTGAACATTGCAGAGGGGCTAAGAGCCTTTTCTTGCAATGTGTTGCCATCAACAGGCACACGTTTATGGTTCATGTCTTCCAGGCATAAGTTTAATGCCTTTTCAGTCTTCACTTAAGTCTTATCACGCATCTGGCTCATCACCTTAGCAGTTATTGGAGCACGTGATGCCACGCCTTGACAAATTTCTCTCTCTTGAATCATGATGACACGGATGCTAAATTCGTTGCGGCCATATTTACGTGCCACGTTGGAGACCGACATACCGTCTCTCAGTAAGTCCAACAGAGCCGGTTTTTCCTCCAGCATTGGAACAGATCGCTGTTTCTTCGGCTGAGCACCAGATGAAGTAGTTGGCTTGTGTTTAGGGGCCATGTTGTAGGAAAAATATGTACAGTATCTTTAAACTCTAGAATCACACTCAGCGCGGTGAGATGCTCACACTATGAGAAGCACGCAGGAACTGAGACCAACTGAGGGAACAGCAGATTCACATCTCCCATCTTAAGCTCACTCCAGGGCATATGCTCATTGAGTGGAATGGTGGGTCGAATTGCCTGCACTATTTACAGGTATCTTGTTATTTTTCTTTTTTTTGCCGAGCACGTATAGTTGAATTTGCGTAAGTTAAATGCGCATATGATGCGACTCACCTGTACATCTATACATAAAAACTGATCAGGTAAATATTTTATTTTGCTTTATATAGTGTGGAAAATGTCTAGATGAGTTCAGATGGATTGAACAATAAAATTAACATGACAAAATGGGTTTTAAGTCAGGAAACAGAACAGTAAAGCGATTTCCTGAGTTATTTAAATGCTTTCATTGGAGAAATGTCATTACATACTTGAGTTACACTGGAATATAATTATATAAACACCACAAATAACAATGTTTTACCAAGAAAAACAGAAGTTAATAGAGGGAAAATATTTCCTGCCATATTTCTTCATTTTAGGATCAGGTTCTCATTGAAATTTAAGGAATAAATCACAAGAAAGGTTCTAAATTTCTTTTAAGAGGCTATTGCCCTAGTCCTTATGCACATGCTTAGCTTTACACATGAGTGGCTTCATATATATACAGTTCTCCCACAGGTTTAGGGCTTGATCCTATAGCCTTCACTCATGACAAATTCCCATTGCCTTCCAAAAGATAATTTCAATGGAATTTTGTCTGAAAAATTCTGTCAGATTGATCCCCGAATAATAACATTTATTATTTTTATTATGCTAGAAGATGGAAGCTTATAAAAGGATGGTTACCAGCAATTAGTCCTATTAGTTCTATTCTTTTCTTGTTCCATGTACAGAATGAAAGAAGATGGTCTCTTATTACTTACATTTTTTGTCTTTTCTAAAGTACATAAGAAGACGTAACCACAAATATCACCTGGCAAGAGTTCTTAACTGAAACAAAGGGCTGTGGAAGGGAGGGCAGAGAGAGGAGACTAGATTAAAATACCATCTGACAATTAAATGACTGATTAGTTCCAGAAGTTTTCAATTGCTTTTTAAGGAATTTTGAACTGTAGTAGATTTTAACAACATCAAAATATGGTTCTACTCTGAAAATGACTCAGTAAAAATAGCACGTGAGGTTCAATATTTATTATCATTCAGTGATTTTCATATCAAATGTGTTCTGTTTGGGTCATTATTTTCCCTTATTTATACCCATAGAACCAATTGATTTTAATAAGATTTCAAAGAAGTGACCAAGGGCAGAATTTGGTCCTTTTCCAGACCTGAAGACCAACCTAGCATCTGAAAGTCAAGCCTGGTTCTTTCCAGTTCCCCTATCATCATCACCAGTGAACTGACCCAAATGAAGTGTGGGTGGGTGTGTTCATAGGTGTGAGTAAGATACCACTGCTCTACGCATCATGGAAAAAATTTTGTAGTTGGAACGTAGGTCCCCATCCCTCACCTCTGTGTGAGAATAAACCAGAGCGGAGTAAAGCTATGAAGTTTTATTTTGAATTTGACAGACCAATACTTTTAAAGGATCAATTACAAATTAAGCAATTTGTATTGTTTCTTGTATTAGCATAAAATTGCTTGTCAGCAAAAAAAAAGCACAATTTTAAATACATAAATAAATGAGTTGAAATATCTACCCTATTGTATGAATTATTTATCATGTAGAATATTTTTTCCTCATGCCTTGAAACTGTATCCTGACCTAATAATACCAGTTCCACATATTTATCATTATACCTTAGCACTATTTCAGTCACAGCACTGATTCTCATACTGCCCCAAAGCTCCATTTATTTATTTGCCTTACTAAAAGTTAATGATTTATTAAATAAGATCACCCAGACCCGAAAGAAAGACCAATTTCTTGATGTTCTGTTTTTTTGGGGGGGAGCTTATACGACAAGTATCCATTTGGTTTCATGTTTTTATTTAAAAAAAACTCACATTAAGTGACTTGTTTTAAATACCATTAAACTGCAGTATTTAAAACGCTACTAATCTAGCTCAGCCTCTTCAGGTGCTTTATTTCTCCTCACAGAAAGATGAAACATGTTGACATTAAAAGAAATGAAAAGACAGTCAAGTTAGGCTACCATAAGCCCCCAGGATAAGAAGAATATCTATCAAAGATAAATAAATCAGATGCAGGTAAAAGGGAAGGAAAGAGGAGTATAATAAGGTGAGGAAAAAAATTAGGCAATAATATTATTCCGTCTCAAGCAATGGAATACACTCTTAGAACACAGATTTTTAGATCGATATCCGTATAAACACGCTGCTTGCCTATAATGCACTTATTTACTTCCCAGTATCAAAGTCATGTGGATGCAACAGGGAGCAGAGTGATCCAAATTTACTGATGTGCCTCTGTTATGAAAATCTATTCTCTCAATAACTAAGGATGAAGCTAGTACTGTACAATACATATTTGGACAGCCCCTGCCTGGGTGGGCTTTCAGTTGATGGGCCCTGTTCTGCAATCTGATCTATGTGATGTACCCTTGTGGCCACTCAGAATCCTGCTGAACTCAATGGTGCCCCACAAGGGCACCATCTGCACAGATTCAATGGCAAGTTCAGGGCCTAAATCACAGACACAAAGCAAGATGCACAGATAGGGAAGGATCTGGCATAGACATTTTATTTATTCCTTGTTCTATTGGAGTCTCACAGAAGAAGTAAGTCTTTACCCACTTGTTGAATAAGGGAGCGAGGACCTGGTATACTGGAAGTGGGAGGGGATGCCAGGTATAACAGGCAGGACTGGAAAAAGGTACAGCCAGGGGAGTGGAAGAAGGAAGCAAATTACTGTTGAGGCTGGATGTTAGAAAAGGGAGATGTGGATTAAAAAAAAAAAAATGTAGCAGTTTCCCTTCCTGAACATTTTCCTAACTTTATTGGGTTTGTCATAACTCCATAGTGACTTGGCCTAGAAGCTGCTAGCTTCTTTCTGTGAATTGGTGTAGATGAGGGTGACTGCCTTTGGCTAAATCTGGTGGGACAGGGTAAGAATTGTCTAATTATTGAAATGGTTTATGAATATATGTTCCTTTCCCACCACCCATAGGACTTTGATTAAGTCTCCTGCAAAATCTTCATGGCCTCCACTCTCACTTGCCATGACCCATAGGTTCTAATGTAGATAACCACAATGGGGAAACATTGGGCAGAGCATGTACAGTGAAGAGTGGAATAGAGAGCCATGTGACGATGAAACAAGAGGGAGAAAAATGACATCGGAAGCTGGGGAGATGGTTTTAAGAGAAATGAGTTTCATTTTTGCACAGCTTGCAAGGGCCATAAGGGGTTGTGTCACTGATCCATATGCAATTGGGTTTATAAAAGGAAATTCACTATCCCAATCCTGTGTTAAGATGAGCTAAGGTTGTAAATCTCTCTGATATAAAGGGGAAAGTCCCCCTGATCCTGTGCTATGCATACACATTCACCCATCCCCCGCCTCCCAGGAATGATCTCAGTTTGTTTATTTGCTCAGACTCACACATTAGAATATAATCTCTCTCCATTTCTTCCCTAGAGAGGGCAAGCTCAAGGCTAATACTGCCCTGCATTTCAGATAAAACAAATGCACCCACATTGGATGAGTCATAAAAATGAGATGATTTTTTGAGTAAAATAGTCCAAATAGTTTTTTCCTCTCTCTCCCTGTCTCCTTCAAACCCAGAAAATTTCATGAGGAAGCCAATTAAATGAAGCAGATAGAAGGGGAAAGAGAAGAATGGAAACAGAGAGAGAGAACTTCTCTCTTCTTCACTCATTCTAATTTTTTGTTGTTGGAACTCAGCTGATTGAATATATCTAATCACATTTTCAGTAGAGTTTTTAAAAAGGGCTTTAGAAAAAAAATCACCACCTCACTATCTGTGGCATAGAAATGTGATGGCAGGGACAGATTAGTACAAAAGTCCATTTTACTTGCGGCCCAAAGGAAGAAATCTCTTTGCAAACACTCACTCCCTCCTAGCTGCATTCGGAACCTACAAAAAGGCAGCACACAGGATAACACAAAATGCCCATACACTTTGATATATAGCATAAAATGTACAATAAAAGGTAAGCTGGGGAGGACAATATATATTGATCATGTCTGTGATGGAGAGTAAAGTATTCTCCTGGATCAGACAATACGGAGCCACAGAAGAGGAATATGCCACTTCTACATCAGCCATGGTAATAGCATTAGAATCACCCATGCCTTTTCCTGAAGCTTTTTAGCTGCACAGGAGATTTCTCTCCTGCCATGGTGCCCAAGCAGGGCAGGTTGCAGACAGGCACTGCTGGCCTGAATCCTTTCAGCATAATGCTTAGAGAAGATGGTAAAATAGGTGCTTCTATTTAAGCCTCATTTAACCATTCCTGATGCTAAATGTCAAACCTATATTTTCACTTTGTGAATGCGAATCACTCTTCGATGCTCAGGCATGTACATAGAACATGTGCAGATTAGGACTGCAGAACAGCAATCACTGCTGGTAGATCAAACAGCCCTCAATTCAAACCATCATTGGAGGGGAAGCACTCAGCATCTTAGAAAGAGATTCACTATAGTCAGTCATGGTGTATTTCAGGGGTGGCCAACCTGTGGCTCTGGAGCCACATGCGGCTTTTCAGAAGTTAATATGCAGCTTCTTGAATAGGCACCAACTACAGGGCTGGAGCTAAAGCCACCAACTTTCCAATGTGCCGGGAGGTGCTCACTGGCTTTGCCACAGGCCCTGCCCCCACTTCACCCCTTCCCGCCCCCTCCCCTGAGCCTGCCATGCCCTCGCTCCTCCCCCTTGCCCCCGAGCCTCCTGCATGTCACAAAACAGCTGATTGGGAGGTGTGGGGAGGGAGGGAGCTGCTGGTGGGCAGGAGGCACTGGGAGCGGGGGGAGCTGCCATCGTATTACTGTTGCTCTTTGGCAATATACATTGGAAAATTCTGGCTCCTTCTCCGGCTCAAGGGACTAGAGGGAAAGAAATGTCTGCATTTAAACTATCTTTTTACCTATTCCCACCTGCTCCCTTCCCAATCTCAGCTGCACTTCCAGCAGCAGTTTGTGGCTCAACAAGCACTCTCAGCGTTCCCTTTCCATTGAAAAAAATGAAATCAGGAACCTACATTAATGTTTTCAGGTGAAGTTGAAAAATGACAATGAATATTGAGCTAAATTGTGCTGCTCAAAAGCCAGCTAAGCTCAGGGGGACAGGAGAATGGAAAGTGACCTCTAAGAGTAGGGATCCTTTTAAAAAAAAGTGTTTATAATTGCCTGGAGAAGCTCTGGACTTTCATTATGGTGGCTTGGAAGCAGCTTGCATATGTCCAATAGCAAACAAACTCGGAGGAAGAACTGTCGGAGGGGGTGAGGGACAATAGCTATAAGGAATGGTTTGACCCTTGCAGAATTTTGCTCAGAGCTTGTGGCCTGGGCTAAAGACTATTTTAATCACCCAGACATTTATTAGCCAGGCAGAGAAACAATTGTTAGCAAACACTTGCGCATCAGCATACTTTACTTGGCTTTATTTTCTTAAAAAGAGGACCAAAGTAAGCAACTCCACAAGCATGCTGGAAACTAAAGCATGAGGCAACCTCAATACAACTACCTTCAAATTTGGTGATGAGGCCTCAGCTACACTGCAGAGTTTTGTCTGCAAAAGGCAGCTTTTGAGAGCAAAACAGTGGAGGAGTACACACTGAAATGCCAGTTTTGGTAACAAAATAAAACCATCTCGCTGAGAGACAGTTTTTTTGCACAAAAGTTGTGTTGACAAAGTGCCAGTGCTGTTCGTTATGTCGACAACATAATTGGCCTCCTCCAGTATCCCAGAATGCCCATTGTGACCCCTCTGTTCATTGTTTTGAACTCAGCTGCCCTGCAGGCATGCACCCCTCCACTTTTAAAGCTCTGGGAAGATTTGACATTCCTCAGCCTGGAGAGCTCACTGAGCTGCTGAGGATTCTGCTCCTGGTAGCTGAGGCGGCTGTGGAGAACTCTGAGGGAATCACAGAACCATAGGCAGGCAGGCAGAGTGGGCTGCTGCCGTGGGAGAGGCGGGGGCTGATGTGGGGGGGGGCCCCTCCAGGATTGGTTGTTCAGGCAACACACCCACTCCCCCCCCCACACACACACACACAATCTCTCTCACACTTCCCCAATACAGACTGTTTCTGTCTCTCTCTTCCACCTCCACCCACCCCTCCAATATATATATATACACACACACACACACACACACACACACACACTTCAGTTGAAAAGCAGCTGGCAATCTAGTAGGATGCCCATGGAAGGTGAGGTTGAGAAACCTGCATCATGTGATGCTGTTCCTGCCCCATGAGGTATCCCTTCCCAAAGAATCGTGTGGCCAGTTGCACAGTGGGGTATCTACCCACAGTGCACTGCTCTCTGTGTCAGTGCAAGAGCTCCTCGTGTGGACACACTCTGCTGACATAAGGAGCTTTGTATGGACATGCAACAGCAGTTTAATAAAGCGCTTAAATTAAAGCGGCATAACTTTTGTCAACAAAACTCTGAAGTGTAGACAAGGCCCGAGTTACATGTGTAAAATTCCAGCTACTGGGAAACTCTGATATTCTGTACCTTCACTACTACTTTGCAAAGAAGGGTGGAATATTGCACTGAAGGCGTGTGAATTGCATGTTTACTGGGCTACAATAAACTGGACACTGGAAAGAGAAATTAAAAAGTAGAAGTCCCTTCTTGTCTGCTCTCAGTACAGTTTTCTCCTTGCCCTGTTTAACACCCTGAGTGCAAACACATGAAGTTAAATTGTCCATCCATTAACTGAGAAGGTTTCAGTACAGTAGGGTATATGGCATGCTTGTCAGTCAAGTGAGTGTCACTGTGTTACTCACCATGACACTTAGAATGTGGCATACTAGAAACTGGCAGTAAAATATCACAACAGATGTGTGACCTGGCTGTCGCTTCACTGCGGTGCATGCAAGATGCCCTAATAACCTTCAGTCTCTACTCCCTTGTTTTGAAAACTAATACTTTGTGCATTTTTGGAAATCATAGCCTGGGATACTCCACTGAGCAATAATCTTTCAGAATAAGATTTCTGACTTTGGTTGTCCACCACCACCACCACCGTTCTCTAGAGAATGTTAGTCCCAGCTAGGATGATATTCTCTGTGGGTGCAGATTAAAGAACAACCAACCGGGGAGGGATAGCTCAGTGGTTTGAGCATTGGCCTGCTAAACCCAGGGTTGTGAGTTCAATCCTTGAGGGGACCATTTAGGGATCTGGGTCAAAAATTGGGTGATTGGTCCTGCTTTGAGCAGGGGGTTGGACTAGATGACCTCCTGAGGTCCCTTCCAACCCTGATAATCTATGATTCTATGATCTTCCACACTCACAGAAAACCATTTTCTACAGGTTGTTCTGTTGGGGAAGAGATGTAATCCCAGAGCTGAAGAAGAGCTCTCAGTAAGATCAAAATTTGCATCTCTCACCAACAAAAGTTGGTCTAGTAAAAAAATATTACCTCAGCCACCTTGACTTTCTAATATCCTAGGACTAATACACCTACAAAAAATACTTCATAACCAGAGCTTTAACTTTTGCTAAATAAAGCACTTGATGTAAGCTTATTGCCACACCTCAGTTACATTGTCTATTTTTTAAAGTACAGGTGAGACTAAGAAAATTAGACCAAGGTGGGGGGAAGAGAGGAAGATTGCCTGTGCCACAGATCTAATGTCTTTATTTACAGGGAAAAAACACAAATGAAAAGATTAACCTGACCACTAAGGAGAAATTTAACATAAGCCTACCTCAGGCTCATCACTACCAGTATGTCACTCCTGACCTCGAAAAGCTTTAATATTAACTGAAAGAAACAGAATAGAACTAGGAGACAAACCTCAACAAATTGGTACTCCGAATTCTATGCATCAGTAATTATCCATGGGTTTCTGCCCTGAGAAGAAGGGGGGCCTGAGTTTTTTAGCAGAGTTATTCATCACACATTTCCAGGACATGGTGACTTCCATAGGCCCCTCTTGTGTAGAGAATAATTGAGGCAAAGGTATCATCCCATCCAATCCCACCCCACCTTCCATTACTCGTCCAGATTCAGGAAGGCAGAGACAGCACCTGCCAGCAGCTATTTTGAAGAGAAAAGTTAGTCTAGCAGAAACAGAAGAAAATGACAGGTTTCAGAGTAGCAGCTGTGTTAGTCTGTATTCGCAAAAAGAAAAGGAGTACTAGTGGCACCTTAGAGCTAACCAATTTATTTGAGCATAAGCTTTCGTGAGCTACAGCTCGCTTCATCGGAAGAAAATGGAGGCCCATGAAAATGATTACAGGGGGCCAATGTCTTGACAGACACTTTTCATGGTGATGGGTGGGTGTTGCTGAGTCCAAAACATCGTGGGTGGGACCAGTGTGGTATGGGACTCTGTTATTTGAGAAATTTCTCCATGTCTAGTCAAGATTGTGACACCCTTTGTGACAGCCTTGCTATTGACTCCTGAGGATGAACTGCCTAAGGAAGGCATCAAGGCTTTTCCAGAAGGCCCAGGCCTCTGGAACCTGTTCTCTCCGATTCTCTTTCATAAGTTTCAGGATGCAGTGAAAAAAAAAGTTAGAGCTTACAAGTGTTTAAATAAGCTCCAGAACATTTTTAGCCATGGGTTGTATATTTATTAGTGTCTCTTCAATATTAAGGTGCCAAATATTCTCTGAAGATTTGGATTATTTTTAGTAGACGTAAAGTGTCCAGATTCCATTGCAATGGACAACTTTACAAGAAAAACTTATCAATGAATCAGATTTCTACACGACAGCTGCAGAATTTTGTGTATTTAATTTGGGATTAGGCTTTTCTCAAATTGAGTCCTTGGAGCATGTGGTGCATCTATGGCTGACACCTGTGAAAATTTAACTTGGAGAGAAAATATCCAAAAGCAAGATAAATAGAAAATGCAAAATACTATATAGATTGCACAGAATGACATTTTTAATCAGATAAATAAGCAATCTCAGCAAATTCAGGTATAATTTACCAATAGTTAACATTTCTCTTTGATCTGCAGGGTTCATGTTTCCTGTACAACTATCTATTTTTTTTTAATTTAAAGGTCATAACTCATGTGCATTCATTTATACTAAGTGTCTTTTAAAATTTATTTTAGACATGATTCAGCAAGTATAGGCACTTCCATTAAACCTAAAGGTTCAGTATTTTCTAAATCAACCTGCTCTCTTTTGTGGGCACAAACCACACCCTCTCTTAACATCTGCAGTTGTGTCTACAAATCAGAGTAATTGCAATTTGAGCTGACAGCTAATTCTCCAATCACCAATTCTACAAGTGAAAATTCCATTCACAAATACTGAGGCAGTGGCTTGAATTTATAGAAGGGCTCAGAATTCACAGCTGGGGTCAGATTTTCAGAAGACCTCAGTTCCCATTTAGGCATCAGCATATATAGTGATATTTTCAAAAGAGCTCAACCATCTGGTTCTTGTTTAGGTGCTGAGATCTTTCAACCTCACATGTAGGTGCTGATTACTTTTGAAAACCTGATTCTACATAAATGAAACAGCTAATGTAATGCCAAACAATTTCTATTAACAATGATACAATACTGGCTTACAATTAAGAACTAAAGCATTTACCCAGATGTCTATGATCAAATAGATTCTGAAACATTTTACAATTATCTTATCAAACCTTGATTAAGAAGACAAGCAATTTTTTTTTTCTGGAAAAGGATGTTGACATCCTTTAAAGGAGGGGGAGGGAGGAAATGATCATTTTAATGATTTTCTGTCATGTCTCTAAGCTGATATAAAAGAGGTGAATACCAGACAAAAAGTTACATCACTAAATGACAGAAATGGCAAAAATGGTAGTGAATATAGCACTCTCCTAGGGAACCTTTATCACTGAGCTGCTTGAGTTAGGCTTTTCTGAGCAGCCTGTAGTTACCCTCAGTTCATGCTGGTCAGGTCTTTTACCAAGAGTTTTTCTTTCAGTATTTATGTAGTGCAGCAGGCAACTGTTTACCTCAGGGGCATGAAAGTAAATCCGGATGCGTTTGATCCATAGTGCCACAGCAGCTCTGTTGCCTATGGAAACAAAGGCTCCTTTTGAGGAAGTTCACACAGCAGGGGTGTGACGCCAGATAATCTCATCAATTTCAGCCACTGCATCATTTGCAGGTGTTTTGCTGCAATATCTATGTATAGAAAGAGAGAACAAATACATAAATAAAATAGTATATCTAATATTACAATATTATATGATGAGAGGATTCCTGAGTTTGATGCTAATAGCATGTTACCTTATTTAAACAACATAATCCCCTTTATACAAATTGATACTGTAAATTGAATATATTTTCAAACTAGAACCATGTCCTTTATTTTCCTCCCCCTTTCACCCCGTAGGAAGGAAAGTACCTTGCAGACAACAGCATGGCAAATTGGTTTTATGCTTACTCACAAATTCAGCTTTAGAAGACAGCCCTGAGCAGGGAGTTTTAAGACACTGGTGACAATGAATTATACTTTGGGAACACCTCCTGTTAAATGCTGCATTTGAAGAGTTCAGAGGGTGTTGTACCTCCTTACTACCATTCATCTGGAGCTCTCCATGTGCTTTACAAGCAATCAATCAATTAAGCCTTCCCCCTGTGTGAGATGGTTGTAACAAGATGTTTTTTCTCCCTGATTGGGAGCTGGAGAGGCCACAGAGTTAGTCAGGCACAGCCATGGCTTGAACCCCAAAATTCTCATCCTCGGCATCTCCTGCTTTAACAACTAGACTTCAGTTGGAAAGATCTACAACTGGTGTAAGTCAGCACAGCCCCAGTGGTATAAATTTACACTGACTGGGAATTTGGCCCACTACCTCTTCTACCTTCTCTATAGTGATATTGCCTAATAATAGACATATCTTATCTCCCACTAAAGTAATATTTGGCTATGTTGTCCCTAAGACCGCCTCTCACTCTTGGTGAGACACTGTCTCCAAAATTGAATTGCAGAGAATGTTTGGCAGCTGAGGGCACCTTGTCAAACTTGTTCCCACTTGTACTTCACCAAAGCCAGAATATGGTGGAGCAAGATGTGTCTGTTCCATTAGGCCTTTGAATTAAGCATTGATTACTTGATGGTGAATGGAATTAAAGTAGGGAGTGGCCTGGCCTGATTTCTTCCCCCCACCCCACACACATCCTTATAGACCAGCATTTTTTTTGGATGGTCTGTTTTAAATTTTGCTCTCATACACAGACTTTCACAATATCAATAGGTGTACAAATACATTGATAATTCTTTGATTCTGGCTTTCTATATAAGCACCAGTTTATAAACAGAAATCATTCGGTAAGATAATTTGCAAAATAACAATTAGACCTCTATTTAAATTGAAGTTGCATCCTACTTTAAGGAGTTGAGGCCAAAGGAACTCTGAATATGTCATCAGTATAAATATTAACATGTCCATGAATAAGTAACTTTAAAAACAGAATTGTGACGACAAAGTGTAGCTTCTCAGCCTTGCAGCGGATGACTAAGATCATTTGAATGATTTATTGATAAGCCACTATACAGAGATAGTTCAAAGAGGACAGGCTGGACTTTTTGTTATTAAAAAATAAGTTGATTCCAAAGGTGTCTGACATTGTTATGAATTCATGCATAAAAAAGTAGCATGGGTGGGGATGCTTTGCCCAACAGTGACTTTCACAAGAGAAAAACCCTTCAGTTACTGAAGATCACAGATAATCGGGGGCTGGAGAGCTAGCTCCAGCAGCAGCAGTTCCATTTTATCCCACTGTGCTGGGCTGGGCCCGGCCTGCTCTGACCCATTGACTCGCTCCATTAGGAGGAGGCTTGAGGAGCCCACCACAGCAAGCTTTGCCTGCAAAGCTGGGCATGTGCACAGGGTGAGAGTTGGTGAGCTGATAGGTGGGGAAGGGCCGTAGCCCTAGCCCTAGCCTAGGGCCCTCAAGTGTTCCCATTGATTTCCATTGGATTTTTTCACATGATTTGTAGTTTGCAGCATTGGGGCCTTCTAGCACTAAATGTAGTGAAGTAGAAAAAAACTAAAATTCTGGGGAAAAATCCTGCACAACTTCCTCATGCTAAATAGCCCTATTGACATCAATGTGATTACTAGCATATGGAAAGTAACCAGGATTTGGCCAACTATAGAGATCATTTAGCTAAAGGGCTTCCTAAAGTAGCAAAATGTATTGAGAAAAAAATTAAAAAGTTGCATATAATATTACATGTAATAACATAATTATTCTTAACATTATGCCAGTTGTGCTCAAGATACCTGACACAACAATAAGAATGCAATAGTCACATCACCTCACAGGCATAAGACGGAGACAACAACTATAAATTAGGGGCAAAGGCCATAGCCAGGAGGAGTTTCTGAAAAATAGAAATACTAACCTCAAGGTCATACAGCTAAAATGGTTGGAATAAAGGAAGCATTTTAAAAGAAAGATCAGCAGTAACATCAAAAGGCAGACAGTTTATAATTTATTTTAACCCCAGCCCTTAGCAAGTGGGTAGGAGCATACTGAGGAAGACAGGGAGGATTGTGATGCAAAATCAGGCACAGTTTGGAAATATGGTAATACGTGCAATAGAACTTAAGGTATTATATTCAGCTTAAAAGATTAAAATATGAAAAATAAAAGTGTTCTTCCTAATTAGATAATCCATATGGTGTATGGGAAAAATCCTGGTAGTAGAATGTCTTATAATTACAACCTTATTTTTGACCAGATCCTATTATTTTTCTCCTGTTTTGTACTTTTGATTTATTTACTAAAAAAAATCAGAG
Source organism: Eretmochelys imbricata (assembly GCF_965152235.1). NCBI lineage: Eukaryota > Metazoa > Chordata > Testudines > Cheloniidae > Eretmochelys > Eretmochelys imbricata. The sequence goes on along the minus strand of NC_135579.1, from coordinate 67,601,694 downwards.
ATCTTATAGGATAACAAATGCACTTCATTAACAAAAGATATTTTCTGTTAAAAACCAGGTGGTAATAAATACGGTCTCTCATTTTAAAAGGTGAGCTTCTTCTCTAAAATGAAAATGAAGGTAAAGGTTTGCTAGCAGATCTAACACACTAGGTGCTGTGAACATTCTGTAGAGAACAAAGTTTTGACTTTCCTTTTAAGAATTCATTTCCTTCTCAGTGAAATTCACTGGTACTTCTTATTTTGACGAAAATGTACCGTAATGTAACATTCTATGATATAGATACCAGAAGCTTATTCCAGCCCTTGATATTTCTTGTGTTTACGATAGCACAGTATGATACTGTGCAAGTAAGAAAATACCAGATTTCAGGGAGAGAAAAATGTATTTTTATAAAGGTAAATTAAAAATTTGCTGTAAGCTAAATGCTCAGCACAGCCTGGTTACTGAGATCATTCAAGACATAGAGTGTGAGTTGCTCTGTTTCCATATTAGAAGTAAAATCCACCCAAGATCAACAGTTCCTGCTCAGAAATCCAATGGTATCAGTTTAAAATAGCAATTCCACTGTATTTTCTACTGAGTCCCAATAGTCCAAAGTCCTGAGCCTCCTCAACTTCCATTCACTAAAATGGAAGTCAAGGGTACTCGGTGCCTCACAGGCTGAGGCTTTAAGTTTCTGCAGCTGACTAACATTGCCACTTCCCTGTATGCACTGCCACCATTGTAATACAGACATACATACTTTATAGCTCACTTCCCTTTACGCTTTAATATCAAGTGGCTGAAACAGGCTTATGTCAGTTCTGCTGTTCTGACTGCTGAGCAAAAAAGACAGGAAATCATTACAGTCAAAACATTTCTAGCAAAGGTCACTTTAATAGAAAATTACATCAATCACCTTGAAGAAAAAAGTACATTTCAACAGATGCCATTCATTCGTGGGCTAATATCACCTTTAGTTTTAAAAAGTTAAGCTAATTCTTGAGACAAATCATTAAAATTAACTATGTCTTCAATAGAGATTTGAATCTTGTGTGAGCAGGTAGGATTTGATTAGTTGTTTCGCATGATGGCCTAAGTGATTATCTAGACATCTTTTTTCTGAAGATATTACTGTGGAAATAATCTTAATGGGAACAAATCAACTAGAGCAGAGGAACATATGGAGTTTTTCCATCTTTAGTACTCTTTACTTAGCTACCTTTTAAGAATAACATACAGTTTAATTAATTGTTAGAAAGTGTTTTGAGATCCTCATATATTTGGTGGTATATAGGTGAAAAGGACAGGCATTATTTAACTGTAATTCAGGCACATGTATATCCTGGATTATAAAACACATGTAACAAAGTGTATGTTTAGATACAGATTTTTCAGTAAAATGATAGTCTAAAGGACAGATTTTCAAAAACAGCCTCTAAAATTGAAGGTGCAGTCCAAAACTTTGACTGGTGCATGCAAACTGGATTTGTACACACATATTAGGGGCTCAGTCTTTCTATGCTTAGTACACATACTGCCTCATCCCAAGGCATTGCTTCTATTGACTTCAGTGGAGCAGGATCAACCCCACAGGCCGCAAATCAGCAAGGCCTTCAAGCACATGCTTAAGTCCATCCTGCTTTAGCAAAGCACATGCTTAATTTTAAGTATGTGCTTAAATTCAATTGAAGTCAATGAGTAAAGAGTTTGAAGTGTGTGTTTCAGTGCTTTTCTAAATAAGGATGGACTGCTGATTTGGAACCATTCATGTTGCAGGATCAGCCCCTTGGTAGCTAAAGGCCTGATTTTCTGGGCACAGAGAATTTTTGTTCAAATGTCTAACTAGCCACCTTCTATTAGCATATGGAATCTGCATAAATACAAAAAATCTGGACAAGCAAAACTGAATTCATAAGGTTGCAGCAGTTGAAGATAAGACCCCTTTGAAAAACTGACCCAAAAGGGACTTTATTTAGCATAACTAGCTTTGTAAGGATCAATATCTTGCCACAGTGAAATATGATTTAACATTAATTGGCCTGCTCCTCAGCTGGTGAGTTTAATGAGACTAGTTACAAAGGTTAAGTAATGTTTTCAGAATCGAGATCTACAAATGTGTATTCCATGTTTTTGAAAACAAGTCCTCAAGTGTTTAGTTCTGTTCCTTCTGTGGGAATAGTTAGTAATAGTGTAATCGTGATGCCTAATTGTAAATCTGCTTGAACATCATGGGTTGGAAAGGCTAAAGCAAAATTGAATGTCTCTTCATTTTTATTGTGCATAGGAAAGACTATGAATGAAGAGACCAGCAATGGGCAGAGAGAGAAAATCCTGTGAGAAAGAATTAACATGGAGCGGGGAAGGTGAAGAGTGAACAACGGAGTGTGAAAGAGAAGCAGAGATGAGAAGTAAAAAATTGTCATAATCGTATGTAACTTATACAGATTGTCAAGTTGCACCCACCTCACTTTTTGTCTGCTCTAGCAATGATGGGGTAAAGATTTCATGGTAGTTAGAATGTTTTCTTTTAAAAGACTTCAGTTACAGAAATGTAGTACATAACCTTGAACTAATTTTTGTTAATAGTTTGCAAGTTTTGCAAAACCTCTGAATTTATTCTATGTATGTGTCAAAAATATATACATGCATGTCATGTACGTATGCACATACATCCCTTTTTAAAGCGAACAACCTTTTCTAACTAGTAGATCTCATCAGAACTGTGATTTGACACGCTAGGTCACCTGTTCAGTGCATTGACTCTCACACACTCAGTGAGATTTCTGCCTTGCTGTGCTGGGGTAATTCTCCTTAGTGAATGCTGAAGACATGTTGCCTCCTGGCTTTAGAGAAATCATTGTCATTTAGTAACTATGGTAAAATTTGAATTGTTCTTTTTCCGGTTTCCCAGAAATGGTTTTGTATGCTGATGACTCTAGTGACCAGCTGGAGATAGACAGTCAGCCCCACCCAGGGTCCCTTTCTTCAGATCTCTGTTTATTGTCTTGACAAACAAAGAGAGAAAAACATGCAACAAGTAATACAAACAATAGTCTGGTTAGGAGGTTCACACTGGGGTTTTCTGGCCTCCAATAGCTGCTGGATAGGGCCCTTTTGGGTCACAGGACGGGGTGGGGTGGGTGGCTGCGTGGATTGGTTGGTTGGTTGGCCTGCCTGCCACCTCCTGCTCAGGTTACCAGAGAGTATCCTCTCTTCTGGTCTTTCCACTGTCTCTACCCATGAAGCTGAGTTCTTCTTTATATTGTCCAGCTGGGAGCATGGGGCAATATGAAGTACTGATCAACGGTGTCAGCTAATTCCCAGGACCTGTCTGCTGGGCTTTTCTCTGGAGCTGGTTCAGCTGCTCCATGTCCCTACCCCCAGGGCTATTAAAGGGGCAGACCATCCTGTTACAAGCCTCTCCCCCTCCCCACAAGAGTGGCACATGGCTGCAGGGCTAGGTACCATCATGACTGCCTGGGATTCGTTTCCCACCTAGCACGTAGCTGCTGAAGCAGGGTTGGTAATGAAGCTGAAGGGTGCTCTGAACAAAATGGCCCACTTTATTGCCAGGCACTTCTTTTTGATCACTGCATAGTTTTGTTCATGGAGCAGGAGTTTTCTGCTGAAATATAATATAGGATGCTCCCTATTCTCAAACACCTGAGACAGGACAGCTCCCATCCTGTGTACAGAGGCGTGTTTGTAGGGTGGAGTCACTAGTAGAGTCTGGGCTATGTAAAACTGGTGTGCTGAAAACAATTCACGTCATTTCTCCAAATACATCTGCACACGCGGGATGTACCTTACCGGGTGCCTTGTTGCACAGAAGGTCCATTAAAGGGACTGCGATTGTTGAGAACTGGGATATAAACCACCAGTAGTATCCAGCCAGCCCCAAAAAAGATTTCAGTTGTTGCTAAGTGGTGTGACTAGAGATTCTACAAGGGCCTTTACGTTATCTGTTAGCAGTTGGATTCTCCCAGTCCCCAGGGTATATCCCAGGTATTCTGTTTCTGCACAACTAATCTGACATTTAGAGGAGTTGGCAGTGAGGTTCACTGCCCTGAGGGAGTGGAGCACCGCTCTGACTCACTGGAGATGTTCTGTTCCAGGTATTTGTATGAACTATTACATCATCTAGGTAAGCCCCAGTGCAAGCCTGGTGGGATAGGAGTATCTTATGCATTAGCCTTTGAAATGTCTCTGTGGGCCCATGGAGACTGAATGGAAGGGTTTAAAACTGGTGTGGCAGTAAAGTGTGGCAAATGCAGTCAGCCTCCTGGATTCTGGGGTTAAGGGAATTTGCAAATATTCCTTAGTAAGATCAAATGTTGTTATATGGGGCCTTCCCTAGTCCATCCAACATCTCATGCAGTGGAGACGTAGGATGTGCATCAAATTTAAATACTCCACTTATGTTGGAGCAGTCAATACAAAACCAAATACTGTGGTGCAGTTTTGGGACCAGCATGATTGGACTATGCCATTCACTATAGAATTCCTCAGTTACCCACAACTGGAGCATACTGTGCAGTTCCCTTTTAAGAGTGCTCGTTAGCTGCTCCAGAATCTGGCAATGGCCCTTCTGGACCAAGCTCCCAGGTTCAAGATGAATGTTGTGTTTCATTAAATGGGTTCTCCTGGGTCTGGGTAAATAAACGTCAGCAAAGTCCCCAGCTAGCTCACTGACTTCCTCCTGTAATGTGAAAGGAAGATTTTCCTCTGTGTGTGTGTGTGTGTGTGTGTGGCTCTGGAACCACCAGCTGAGACCCTACATCCAGTTCTTGTGTCCGAGAGTGGATAAAATAAGCCTCTAGGGCTTTCCACAGCTTTAACACATTAACATGATATATTTAGGATTTCTGTCATTTCCCCACCAAATGTATCTCAGTCCATCTTCTACTGCATCTTAGGACCTCAGAAGGGCCTTGCCATTTTGCCAGCAGCTTTTTTTCAAAAGAGGGATGCAGCAAAAGCACTCAGTCCCCTCGCTGGTAAACCTGCAGGCAAGCCTTTCTATTATCGTATTATTCTTGGGACCTCTGTGCTGCCTGCAAGTTCTCCTTGGCAAAGTCCCCTACCAGATCTAGGTGTTCCCTTGACTTAAAGACATATTTTACTATGCTAAGGGTTATGGTGCCTTGGTCCTGCCATAACTCATGCAGGTGGGCTAATATAGCCCACAGCTGCCTCCTATATGGTAATGCAAAAGACAAGAAGCCCACAGAAAATTGTGGGATTTCCCTAATCACAAACAGATAGGGTAACATCTTGTTTCAATTCCTAGGCTCAACAGCTACAAATTTTTGTACAATTCCTTTTAACGTATGGTAAACCCGTCTACCAGCCCATCTGTTTGCAGATGGTAGACAGAGGTTCTTCTCAAGTGGACCCTCGGACGGTACCACACCTCATGCATTAGCAGCGACACAATCTGTGCCCTGATCAGTCAGGATGACTCTCAGGATTCCTGCCTGGGAGAATACTTTCAGTAATTCACGTGCTATTGTCTATGTGTCTCCAGGGTGCAAGGCCACTGCCTCCAATTACTAAAATTAATAGACATCCACTTGACCTCAGTTCTAGAGGTCCAAAAAGGTCTATCCCAATCCCCTCAGAAGGGGTGTCCACTAGTGGGACAGGAGTTAAGAGGTCCTTATGGGCCGGTCTAGGGCCCACTAATTAGCATTCCGGGCAGAATGCGCAATAATCCTTGATATCTCAGAAAGTGCTTGGCCAAAAGAACTGGGCAAGTATCCTCTACTCTGTTTTCCACTCCCAATTGGCAGGACCAAAGTATATCATGGGCCAATGTTAACACCTGGTTCCAAAGTGGCCTGGAGCTGAGTTCTTCCTTATATTTTCCAGCTCAGAGCGTGGGCACCTGCCTGCTGTATTTCTCTCTCAGACAGGGTTGGTCGCTCACTGTTCCCCATATCTCTCCAGGCTTTTAAAGCGTCTGATTGCCCTGTTACAGGAGACAGAGGTAATTAGTCCTAAATGTTGTAAGTGCTCTAGAGAAATGTAGGAGAATGTGTCCAACAGACAGGGTTTTTAAAAAAGCCTTTGTCAATACTTTGATCACAGACCAAATTGCTTGGAATAATACAATGAACTCTTGCTTATTAAAAATGATATTGGGGTGTTGTATCAATGAAGTATGTTTTATTGTGTTCTGTCAATGAAATGTCTTATTTTATTATGTAAGTACCACTTCAGACTGTAAAATCAGCTTTCCATTTCTCTTAATGAGGTACTGTACCAAAAGTAAATTACAAGAATTTTCATCATGACATTGCTACAAAAATAGGCTGTCTTTGTAAAAAAGGAAGCTAATATAGTATTTATTAGGACCATGTGCTAAGCAGTTAAGAACTAATATTGAACATCAAAAACTCTACAGGATCCCTAACCAAAAGAGAGCATTTTAGTACAGAACACACAAGGCTCTTTGTCAAGAAAGAGAAAATAATGTAATTCATAGGGTATCAGAAATAATGAATGTTCTTTAATTTGAATACGGCCGGGGGGGGGGGGAAGGGGAGAGAGAGTGAAGAAATATAGGCTGGCATTTTTTAAAAAAAGTCCTCCTGAAATTAACAAGATCATTTCTTTTGAGAAGAAAAGTTACTTCTCAGAATCTTAGGTCCATCCTCGAGGGATGAAAGAATATGTAACTCTCAAAAGATATTGTGAGAGCAGATGCAGAAAAAAAAATCGTCACGTCGTTTGAAAAGAAATGGGATTTTTTTTATAACCATAAAGCTGTAGGAACTATGGCCACCATCTTTTTATCTATGAGGTCTTGTTTATCTGTTTTGCGAAAAAGACCAGGAGGTCAAAATGTCAATGGGCCTGATGCACACAGGTTTAGCTAGTAATAAAAGAGATTACAAGACAAATGAGAACACTTTGGGCCTTCCAACCCCTGGCAAGGCAGGCACCACTAGGCAAGTGGAGCTAATATATAGGCAGAGAGTCCAGCATCTGACAATGTTATGTGGATCATTTAGATGTAAAGAAATAAAGCATTTAATACTACCAGATAGAGGGTAGGTGAGAGTAGTTTGTATAGAAGAGAGGAACCAAACTACAATAATATCCAAGCAGTAAACCCAGATTAATTTGTTTGTGGGCAAGGAGAAGAAACAAATGTTAAGGGACCACAGAAGGGTCTGGTTTGACAGATTATTTTTAAAAATGAGGATTTTAACAAAAACTATTAAGTGATTCAAAGTGTGATTCTTGTTAGTCAATGTGATTATGGTATTTGTTTTTTATAATAATGTCTGTATCAGCCTGTCACTCACCATGTCCCTTCAGGAAGTCCACGCCCCCAGATTCCCTTTATTCTGTGCTGAAGTGGGGTTAGAGTTGTGCCCTACCTTTAACTTCCCTTCAAGGGACAGCATATGCTGTTTCAGTTTACAATGTACTAAGTGCTTCCTGACAGACATATAGGTTTGGTCCTTGCCCCAAGAACCTACGGACAGACATACTGGCAATCAAAAGTTTAAGGGAATGTGTACACCACAGAAAAAGAGTGTTGAAGGAGGTGGTTGGCCACATCTTGGCAAAATAAGTAACATTTAGCAATATACCTGTCACTATACATCAGGTAGGTGTCCCAAAAGGCAATATTTTAGAGGTGGATCTTCAAGAAGGATTTAAACATGGGGGAAAGAGTAGACTTGCAGATGAACTGAGGAAGGGTGTTATATGTAAAGCAGGTGTCAGCGACCAGGACATGGGCACTCAGGTGCAGTGGTTAAGGCAGGAGTCAGTAGCCAGGAATAGGAGCCCAGGGTCAGAGGCCAGATACCAGAGCCGAGGATCAGAACCAAAGTCAGAAATCAGACCAGAGGATCAGGGATGGATTACGCTGAGTAAGGCTTGGGAACTGCCATCAAGTGAAGCTGGAACACACAGCTTCAGGAGCTATCACTACTGAGGACAAGTGCTTTGAACAGACACTGAACAGCTCCGGTTGCTGAGTTTAAGAGCTGGTCTGCTGATTCTTCCCACCGATAGTACTGGGTTTACAATGGCGCCAGGCCCACACTCAGAAGGGGCCCTGGCACCAGGATCGTGGCTCCGCTAGGCCTGCGCTCCAGCCCCTGCTCAGCCTTCTTCCCCAGAAACCCTGCCCCCTGCTTGCTCCTCTCCTCCCCTCCCCCAGCTCATTCTTCTCCACCCCACTCCCCCATCTGAGCAATGGGTGGGGCCAAGTGGGGGAAGAGGCTGAGTGGGGGCATGGCCACAGTCCAGGCACCGGGGCCTACAAGAGGTTAATCAGCTGGTGTAGCCAATCAGGCAGCTTACTATAAGCCAGCTGCATTTGTTAGGTTGCCCAGAGACTGGCTCTGCTGTAGGTCCTGATTCCTGGTAGGGGGCATGTAATTTTTGTTATTGGAAGTCTAATCAAGAAAGTTAGAGGAGGATAGTTGGAAATTCATTCTTAGTTGTTTGATAGTAGAAATGGCAAAATGCATCACCTAAAGGCTCATTCTATATTTTTACATGAAGAGTATCCATTTCCCCCCAGATCTATTATGTTACATTGTCCGACTTATGATTTCCTGTCTCACCAGTCCTTATAACCAGTAACAATACCTGCTGTATTAGCTATCCTCTGTGTTACAATTTTCAATAAAGAGGGAACAAATAGTTTCTCAACTGCCTTAGCTAAACCTCTTCCTTTCCCCAAACTACATCCTAATGGAGATTCATAGATTCATAGATATTTAGGTCAGAAGGGACCATTATGATCATCTAGTCTGACCTCCTGCACAACGCAGGCCACAGAATTTCACCCACCACTCCTACAAAAAAAAAAGCCTCACACCTATATCTGTGCTATTGAAGTCCTCAAATTGTAGTTTAAAGACCTCAAGGAGCAGAGAATCCTCCAGCAAGTGACCCGTGCCCCATGCTACAGAGGAAGGCGAAAAACCTCCAGGGCCTCTTCCAATCTGCCCTGGAGGAAAATTCCTTCCCGACCCCAAATATGGCGATCAGCTAAACCCTGAGCATATGGGCAAGATTCATCAGCCAGATACTACAGAAAATTCTTTCCCAGGTAAGATGACAAGATTCTGTGAAGTTCAAAGTCTGGACCAGGCATTCTTTCTAATCATGTTGTCTCCCCAATTCACATGTTGCTTAACAACATTTTGGGGTCTCACGTTCCATTGATAGGGATGCATAACTCACATGTATTTTAAAGGGAATTGCATTGAAGGTAAATTAACCGCCTTAGAATGAGTAGCAAGTTTCATTGCTTTGGATAAAGTTGATTGAAAAGGCTAAACATGGGCTGTGAATAGACTTTTTGCCTGTTCTCAATATTTCAGTACAGCACTTGATCTGCAATAGATCATTTAATTCATAACTTGAAATATTTGTGGGAGTTACTGATAAAGGAGTTAATACAAAGTGGGCATGAGTGTAAAGCTGAAGGGAATTATAAGCATTACCAGAAACAACAGTTTCAAGTGTTTCCTCCTTGCTACCCTGGCCCAAAATTTCCTTAATTCAGCAGATTTTAGGACTCTCAAGATTTCTGGGAAAAAATACTCTATTGAACTACATGTTTATCTGTGCAAAGAATGAAACAATATAGATTTGCCAAGTATGTCTGTTGCATTCAGCCTCCTGCTAGAAAAATGTAACAGCTGTCTAACTGTTTTGACTCCTTTCTTTCATTTTTCCCATCTATTGTTGCATGTACTGTATTTCAAGGAGAAATTTTTTTCTTGGGGGACAGGGGGCAGAGTTTCTCCTTTCAGAATAGTATTCACATGTGCTCACAGCTCCATATGTCAGACACTAGAAAAGCAGGCAAAGCTATTGGCACTGATATCTGAGAGGAATACAACCCATCATCACAGTTCCAGAAACTAGCATTTTGTGGGTGGGGAAAATTTCACTCAGACTAAGGGCTATTACATTCTTAGGCAGAAACTCAAGCAAAAGTAAATTAAGCAATCATCATTTTGGGACTAGGTTAGGCATTCATTTCAAGCTCTGCAGTTCATGGGATTGCCCTTCCTTGCCAGCCAGGCGAGAGGAGTTGCACAGTGCTCAAAAGGATTGAAATTCACCCTTGCACAGAGGACCAGCATAAGCTATGAGTCACTTAAATCCTTTAAATCCTTACTCCTTAAAAAACACCCATTTACCGGATCTTAAGAGGTGTTTTGCCTGAGTCAAGCCAATACTTTGTCCCAAGAAGTCCCAGTAACTTGTGCTTCCCAAGGCATAACCATACCCTGTGAAGTAAGCCACACTAACGGCCTGATCCAAAGCCCACTGAAGTCAATGAAAAGACTCCAACAGACATCCTTAGATTTTGGATCAGACTTTATATTAGGGTCACAGGTTTGTCCTGGAAACTCTTGGCTTGAATCACTATATACAGCCAAATGCTGATTACTATTACGTCTAGAAGTTTCCTGTCAAAAGGGAATGGTGTTATCCTCTAAACTAAAAAACTGTCGTGTTCATCAGCTCTAGGGATACTAAAACAGGATTCTACTGTTTCCCCATGATGTCTACGACTTGCTTCTGGCTATATCTTCATTTATAATCAACATACTTGAAGCATTATTAACGTCACAAAGGGCATATTGTCAACTGGCATAAACCTTTTAGCAAATTTGTTCCTACCTACTATCACTTTCAGGTTCATCAGACATGGCATATGTTTCAGTCATTTCCAAGTGGTGGATATGCAACACAATGAAACCATATTACTATTTATTACAGCGGGAGGACAGAAACGATTTGACATGAGGAAGTTGAGTAACAGCGGACACTACACACAAGCCTATTGAACATGATAATCAAAGCTGAAAAGTGAATTGCATTGCTTTAGTAATACAGAGAAATCATTAGCAAAATATTGGCTCTCTCCAACCCTTATTTCATGTACAAAAAATGATAGTGCTATATATGGCTCCATATAATAATCAATGGGGCTACTCACACTTTTACAAGTAAAGTCAAAGCACATGCATACGTATTTGCAAGGTCAAGGGCTAGGTTTATACCTATATTCTGCTAGGATGAATTCTCCCTTGTGCAGAAGTCCAGCACAAGACCTATGCATCACTCAAGCCCTCAAAATAGAATTTAAGAGGAACTTGAGTGGGGCACAGGACTTGCACTAATTCTCTGCATGGGGTGAATTTCACACTTGAGGATTTGCTTATTATCCATTTTAAAACTGTGAAACAACTATGTAGTAAACATCTAATTGAATACATCAATGTACCTTTAGATCAGGAAGTGTAAATTCCTAGTTTTCCATGGACTTCAATATAATATTGGTGAAAGGATTAATCCTATGGACTTTATGCATGTACATATATTCCCACAAAAAACAATGAATATTGTATGTGCATGAGGACAATAGGATCAGACCCAGCATTCATTATAAAAATCTATTCAAGCATTTTAGTGACAGAACACTATACTTACTGGATTGAAGACTCTTCAGCTACACATAGCTTATGGAGACCTACATGAGTGGGCATTTTAATCATGGAATATAGTGATAATACGCTGCACTTTTATACCATCTTCCATCTGAGGATATCAAAGCATTTGATGAACACTAATAGATTGTGTTTTAGAACACCCCTGTTGAATATTGACTTTCAAGGCCCCAAACACCTTTGAAAATCTTCCTCTTAAACATTGTTACCATTTTACAAATGGGAGACTTATCTCTGGAGACCTTCCTTGTTGTCTTTTCCTGAAAAGACAAAGGAAGTAAATGAATCATGAGCAGGTGATTTAGTTTAGAGGGGGCGCCTACCACCCTATAGCTCAATACCCTATACTGCTTGAGGCTAAAATTAAACAATCATAACTTTTGTGTACCAGCTCTGAGAAGGATGAATGCCTGAGAGAGGTTGGGTTTTCTTTCAATTTCTCTGCTTTGGGGAAAGGTGTGATGTGAGAGGAATACAAAACAAGCAGTTCATACCGATCTATTAGTCATACCTCTGTTTGTTGTACTGGTTGCTTATTCTGTAGATGTTCTTTGTTGTATAAATAAGGTGTATAGCCTAAGGGTTTAATATAGTATGTCTTGATACCTTTATTTTCAAGTTTTTTTCCTAACCACTGGTCATTTAACAATTTTCTATCTCACTGTTTCCAAATTGCCTGATTTGAAACATTTCAACTGTCTAGTTAAAAAAAAAAAAAACCTCCCCCCCTCGCTATTTAGTAGCATTTTACAGTGTTTAGGTACTGGGCTAATATGGAAATACATATGATAACCTCATTAATACAGAGATTGGTGAATTATATTAATTATAATCATTTTCTACTTGTGAAGCTGTTAGTTAATAGGTATTTTCCAGTCAAATACTGAAATACCTATTTGATCTGCAGCCTTAACCTCAAGAGAAAAATTACTACTTTAAAAAAAAAACAGAGGTATTTTTGAGTAATCATTCTTTTAGATGTGTATGGGTGGGATAGAAATACAGAATGACACTGATGTATTTCTAAAATCAAATTATGAGGATTGATCCTTGATTTCCAAAGCAGTTTCATATAAAGCACATCCTGGAATTTCTCAATGTAAACTTTCTTTTTGCTTAAACTCTTCATCATGACTGCCTGGGAAATTTATGGTTTTAAAAAAGCAGGAATTTTTCTATTCCCTTCTTTAACACATTTGAAAAATATGGTTTGTTTGTGTGTTTGGACTAAAAATCCATTTTGAATTAGTCTAAAAAGTGTGATGTGCTTCACTATAAATCCAACTTGGCTTTAAAGACAACATACTAGGGGTGGAGGGAAGGGCAAAAAAAAGTCTCTGGCAAGCAAGTTTTGAAATCTCCTTACATATATTATTAAAAACTTTCGTAAGAAGCTAATCTCTACTGCTGAATAACATCTGACCTATACAAATTAAAGTATTCCTTCTTTTATTCTTCCTTCAGTTTATTAGTAGTTACTATTTTGATAGTCATTTCCAGATTATTTTTTCCTCCTCCCAGTGAAAAGAAAAATCTCTTTTTTATTTCACTTCCAGCCTATAAGTACCATCACATCAGTATTTATATCTAGCTACCTGTTCATACTGCATAAGTGCAGTAGGAATCCTGGATTTAAATGGTCTGACTTATAGTTGAAAAGTCATTAGCAGAATATGATTTGACAAGAAGCAGCTTAAACAGTGTTATATAGCCATTTCTACATTAACCTTTACATTTACGTCAAGGATACAATCACTTTCGTTGATATGTTTTTGAACTTATTAAACATGATTGGTACAAAAAAAAAATGAAGTGCTGGCTTAAGTGCCTGGTGCTGAAACTGAGGTTTTCTAACTCGGATGTTTTCTGTTCATTCAGCCTAATGATCAGGATGAGTGAGAACAAAAGGGTTAATATATAGGCCTTTGCAATCATTTGTTTTTGGAAATTAAAGGATTTTCATAATAAAAACACGAGCACAGACTCCACTTGTTTCCTAGCTTTCAATTAAACATCCAAACTGCACTAAAATCAACATGGCTAGTAAACTAATTCCAACACAAACAGGCCAAAATCTTAACTCCTTACTCGGGGGGGGGAGAAAAATCACATAGTCTTTGCTCAGCCAAAACTCCAAATGAAGCCAGAGTAAAACCTGAATGAGCATCTTTAGGATTTGACCTAGTGAGCATTTACCAGAGCAATTGCTTCTTGCCCATCATTGGGACTAGTCACATGGGTAAGGTTTTCAGACTGGGCCCTATATGATCATGCTAGTCAAAGATTCAGTCAGACGATAAACTCTGCTATTTAATTTAAGCAAAAACTCTATTACATTTCTGATCAGAGGCTGAATTCTGTGGTTGAGGAGATATGCTTGTGAATATCTGGAGTGTGCATGGTTCTCTACACATGGTCAGGACGACTGGAATACATAATATCAACCTCAGCCTGCAACACAGGACTCATTGGGTAAATCTGACTTCATCTGGAGCAGGGTAGGCTCCAGACCCACTTCCATTATGGGTACTTCTTAGAGGCTGCAGGTTGTTTCTCCTCTCCAGGCCGATCTGTGTGAAATGCTGAAGCAGTATAAACAACGTGGGTTGTAATAAAACAGGATTGATTATATACAAAGAGAGAAAATCTTATTTAAAAAAGCAAAGAAAATATATGCATGATATATTTAGCCTTAAACTGCAAAAGCTGTTTTAGTGTCCAAATCTGCACCATTGAAGTCAATGGGCACAAGATCAAGCTTATAGATAGGTACCATCTGTGCACTCACAGTGAAAAACAAAACCTTACACTTCAAGAGAGCATCTTCTCTCCTCAGTTGGTCCTTTTTATCTCTGAGCCTTTGCCAGGCAGCATGTTACAGACACTGCCTATTGTTTCTAGATTCCCTTTATAGGAGACTCACAGTTCCATTATACTCTTCTGGCTTCTCTTATGTGTCTGGTTAATTATAACAAAAAACAACAAAAAACATGTCTGTAAGATCTGGCCACGTCCATTGTCTGTTTTCCTTTGTTATTCATTATTGTAATCACTGCTCTTGAGTAAAAAAGGTACATTCCTAGTTTTATTTTCCTGCACCTTTTTTACACTTTTTTTCCCAAACAAATCTCCTCTGTCACCCCAAGAGCATCTAATCTTTGGTTTTAGCCCAAGGACTGTACTTTTGTATATTAATTGCCCTGGCTGTAGGTGTCCAACTCCATCTGCTTTGCATCTTACTGTAAGGTGACACGGTTCACCTATTCTTATAATTCTCTTAACATTAATTCAACTTTATATCAGACATGTATTATTGCAGATTAGAATTGATCTGTCACAGTGAGATTACCACAAGCCTAAAAAAATGCTCAGCATGTGCCATTTCTTTTGCTGTGGGCTCAGATGAAGGTACAGAAATCATTAATCATGTTTGCTTTGATACAATAAGATAGAGAACTCTTATTTGAGCTCACTCAAATTGCTGAAAAAATGTGTCAGATCATATTTAACATACTGTACTCTAGCTCAGTATCAGTGGACCCCAAATTCCTGAGAACTCTATTTTAAAGCTCTGTATATTTGTCAAAGGATAGACCTGGTTGTTTCTGTACCATTAGCAAAATACAATATGTGGCACTTAATTGGAACACATCAATCCAATCATTTATTGGGACTTCTACCAGGAAATCTATTTAGCCTAATGATAGTGCATGGTAATGTCTGCTACTTAGGTGGGAGAGTATAGGAATAAAATCTGCCTAATGGGAACACATTTGGCCAGGGACAAATGATTAAATGGTACTTATCCAGGCATAAAATAGGTAGGAAATGCTAAACTAGAGTCTTTTAGTACAGAAGTTGGGAAATAAAGATTGAAGAAGAGATAAAGATGAAATGCACTGAATATCCGAGAGTGCTAAAGGAACTGGCGGCTGTGATTGCAGAGCCATTGGCCATTATCTTTGAAAACTTGTGGCGAACGGGGGAAGTCCCGGATGACTGGAAAAAGGCTAATGTAGTGCCAATCTTTAAAAAAGGGAAGAAGGAGGATCCTGGGAACTACAGGCCAGTCAGCCTCACTTCAGTCCCTGGAAAAATCATGGAGCAGGTCCTCAAAGAATCAACCCTGAAGCACTTACATGAGAGGAAAGTGATCAGGAACAGTCAGCATGGATTCACCAAGGGAAGGTCATGCCTGACTAATCTAATTGCCTTCTATGATGAGATTACTGGTTCTGTGGATGAAGGGAAAGCAGTGGATGTATTGTATCTTGACTTTAGCAAAGCTTTTGACACAGTCTCCCACAGTATTCTTGTCAGCAAGTTAAAGAAGTACGGGCTGGATGAATGTACTATAAGGTGGGTAGAAAGTTGGCTAGATTGTCGGGCTCAATGGGTAGTGATCAATGGCTCCATGTCTAGTTGGCAGCCGGTGTCAAGTGGAGTGCCCCAGGGGTTGGTCCTGGGGCCGGTTTTGTTCAATATCTTCATAAATGAACTGGAGGATGGTGTGGATTGCACTCTCAGCAAATTTGCGGATGATACTAAACTGGGAGGAGTGGTAGATACGCTGGAGGGCAGGGATGGGATACAGAGGGACCTAGACAAATTGGAGGATTGGGCCAAAAGAAATCTGATGAGGTTCAATAAGGATAAATGCAGGGTCCTGCACTTAGGACGGAAGAACCCAATGCACAGCTACAGACTAGGGACCGAATGGCTAGGCAGCAGTTCTGCGGAAAAGGACCTAGGGGTGACAGTGGACGAGAAGCTGGATATGAGTCAGCAGTGTGCCCTTGTTGCCAAGAAGGCCAATGGCATTTCAGGATGTATAAGTAGGGGCATAGCGAGCAGATCGAGGGACGTGATCGTCCCCCTGTGTTCGACATTGGTGAGGCCTCATCTGGAGTACTGTGTCCAGTTTTGGGCCCCACACTACAAGAAGGATGTGGATAAATTGGAAAGAGTCCAGCGAAGGGCAACAAAAATGATTAGGGGTCTGGAACACATGACTTATGAGGAGAGGCTGAGGGAACTGGGATTGTTTAGTCTGCGGAAGAGAAGAATGAGGGGGGATTTGATAGCTGCTTTCAACTACCTGAGAGGTGGTTCCAGAGAGGATGGTTCTAGACTATTCTCAGTGGTGGAAGAGGACAGGACAAGGAGTAATGGTCTCAAGTTGCAGTGGGGGAGGTTTAGGTTGGATATTAGGAAAAACTTTTTCACTAGGAGGGTGGTGAAACACTGGAATGCGTTGCCTAGGGAGGTGGTGGAATCTCCTTCCTTCGAAGTTTTTAAGGTCAGGCTTGACAAAGCCCTTGCTGGAATGATTTAATTGGGGATGGGTCCTGCTTTTGAGCAGGGGGTTGGACTAGATGATCTCCTGAGGTCCCTTCCAACCCTGATATTCTATGATTCTATGATTCTATCCCTTTTCATTATTATTATTTAGTACAATATTTTGTGTAATTTTAAAGCTTTACAGAAAACTTATTTCTTCTTCATGCCCTCTTCTCCTAGGCCCATATCCAAAGTCCAGTGGAAGGACTTCCATTACCTACAATGGATCAGACCCATAGGCCTCAATTAAGAGCATTCCTAATCAGGAAAGCACTGAAGCACATGCTGAGCTTCAAGGGAAAACAGAATTTGGGCATGTGCTCCAATGCTTTCCTGAACTGGGGCTCAAGACTTAGAGGTGCTGAGCACTCCCACCTCCCACTGAAGCCAATGGGCATTGAGGGTCCTCAGCACTTTGCAAGTCCTTGGGGCCTAAATTTGGAAAAGACTCTTCATTGAGGTAATAGGCTGTCCATGGTATGTGACAGTTTAAGGGATGACGCTGCACAAGTAAACCCTGAGGGCACTCAAGTATAACTCCACTGAAATCAATGGAACTATGACAATTTACACACGGCGAGGTTCTGACCCTGAGTATCAGAATCTCTGAATTATCCAAAATTCATATCTTGATAAATATATCTCCATATAATTCATCCAATAGCAACTGCACCTGACCACCTAACCATTCCATTTAACTCTATTGTAAAGGTCAGGCTTGACAAAGCCCTGGCTGGGATGATTTAGTTGGGGATTGGTCCTGCTTTGAGCTGGGGGTTGGACTAGATGACCTCCTGAGGTCCCTTCCAACCCTGATATTCTATGATTCCATGAACTCTTGGGTTCTACAGTTCACTCTGTGATGAGCCTTAATGATTCCAGCCAAATGTCATCCAACTCCATGCCATACTGACTAGCTAGTAGAGCTGGAATTGTGAGAGTAACTGCCACATCTTCTCCCAAATCCCATTATACACCAATATGCAATAAACTGCCTGTCCTCTTGACAAGATCATTTTCATTCAGAAGAATTATTGCTATAAAAGGAAGGAAACCGTTTAGGCAAGATGTAATCTTCATTGTCAGCTAACCCCCATTCCACACCACAAAATACAAGTCAGAACACTTTGATACTCACTCTAAACCACCAATCAGTTAATAAGAGCTATTAAACACTGGAGTTATGAGTCAGGATTAAAAGATTTTTGGTGTCATTCATTTGCATCCACATTTCACTATCTCAAAGGATTATTAACGTAATGAAGAAATAGTGATACAGTCTTTCCACAGAGGAAACATTATTGGATGCATTTGACCTTCTTCCTTTTATAATGTGCAAAAAACCCAAATCAGAAAAGCGTTATAATCTAATCTGACTGTAATGCATACACAAATCAAGAGAAAAAAATATTATAATTACAGCCCATACAAGTAATCTTTAACTGCTCTGAATGTGCAGGGTATAATACTACAGTATTAAAAGGCAATTCCTTTCATCATGATCAAAAGATACACTAGAAAAAATCTGCCATTTGACAAAGCATTACTTGTGACACTGAATTTGTTGTTTACATGATTAAGTGCCCTTGTGTCCTAAGGTATATTGGTGAGATACCTAGACCTCTGAAAGTCAGAATATCAGATCACAAAGACATACTAAGGGAGAAGATGAAAGTTCGCCTGTGGCAAAACATTTCATGGACAAGAGATATCAAGTAACCCAATACTGACATTTATGGTATTTGAAAATATCCCCAGACCTTCTACGGTAGACAACAGAAAATTGTAAGTATTAAAACACGTAAAAGTATAATTATTAGATTTTTAATTTAACTATATTGGGCCAAATTCATCCCCAAAGTAACTCAATTGATTTTACTGAGTTACACCAGAAATTAATTTGTCTCATAATGTCCACATAGCATTAAGAAACTTCAGTCACTTTTGGCTTATCACATGGAATAGTTCTGTATCGTTTAATAACAGGCATATGATCATACCATAAGAACAGCCATATTGAATCAGACCAATGGTCCACCTAGCCCAGTATCCCATCTTCCAAAAGTGGCCAATGCCAGTTGCTTCAGAGGGAATGAACAGAACAGACAATCATTGAGTAATCCATCCTTTTTCTTCCACTATCAGCTTCTGGCAGTCAGAGTCTAGGGACATCCAGATCATGGGGATGCATCTCTGACCATCTTGGTTAATATGCATTGATGGACCTATCTTGCACAAACTTATCTAATTCTTTTTTTAATTCTATTATAGTTTTGGCATTCACAAAATCGTCTGGCAATGAGTTCCATGGGCTTAATGACTGCGTTATGTTAAGAAGTATTTTATGTTTGTTTTAAAGTGCTGCCTATTATTTTCATTGGGTGACCTGGTTCTTGTGTTATGTGAAGGAGTAAATAACACTTCCTTATTCATTTGTTCCACACTAGTCATGATTTTATAGACTTCTATCATATCCCCCATAGTTGTCTCTTTTCCAAACTGAAAAGTCCCAGTTTTTAAAGTCTCTTCTCATATGGAAGTTGTTCCATACTCTTCATCATTTGTGTTGCCCTTCTTTGTACCTTTTCTAATTCTAATATCTTTTTGGAGATGGACAACCAGAATTACACTCAGTATTCAAGGTCTGGGCATACCATGGATTTATATAGTAACATTATGATATTCTCTGTCTTATTATCTATCCCTTTCCTAATAGTTCTTAACTTTCCGGTAGCTTTTTTGACTGCCACTGCACACCAAGCAGCTGTTTTCAGAGAACTATTAACAAATAAATGACTGCCTAGGAAGCAGTACTGCAGAAAGGGAACTGGGGGTCACAGTGGATCACAAGCTAAATGAGAGTCAACAGTGTAACACTGTTTCAAAAAAAGCAAACATCATTCTGGGATACATTAGCAGGAATATTGTGGGGAAGAAGTAATTCTTCCACTCTACTCCACATTAAGTTGGCCTCAGCTGGAGTATTGTGTCCAGTTCTTGGCACCACATTTCAGAAAAGATGTGGACAAATTGGAGAAAGTCCAGAGAAGAGCAACAAAAATGATTAAAGGTCTAGAAAACATGACCTATGAGAGAAGATTGGGGAAAAAATGGTTTATTCTGGAAAAAGAGAAAACTGAGAGGAGACATAACAGTTTTCAAGTACATAAAAAGTTGTTGTAAGGAGGAGGGAGAAAAATTGTTTTCTTTAACTCTGATAGGACAAGAAGCAATGGGCTTAAATTGCAGGATAGGTGGTGTCACAAAGTTCTTCCTCTACCTTGGTGGGTCTTGCGCTTATTGGCGGATTTGCTCACCTTGGAGCTTCACAGCAGCCCTCAGTTTGGCTATTTTTATGAACCCACAGTCCAGGTCAACTCCTCCAGTGTCTGCCCAGGAGTTGGGAGGTTTGGGGGGAACCTGGGCCCACCCTCTACTCCAGGTTCCAGCCCAGGGCCCTGTGGAATGCAGCTGTCTAGGGCGCCTCCTGGAACAGCTGTGTGACAACTACAACGCCCTGGGCTACTTCCCCATGGCCTCCTCCCGACACCTTCTTTATCCTCACCGTAGGACCTTCCTCCTGGTGTCTGATAATTCTTGTACTCCTCAGTTTTCCAACAAAAAGAAAAGGAGTACTTGTGGCACCTTAGAGACTAACCAATTTATTTGAGCATGAGCTTTCGTGAGCTACAGCTCACTTCATCGGATGCATACCGTGGAAACTGCAGCAGACTTTATATATACACATAGAATATGAAACAATACCTCCTCCCACACTGGACAGTGGGGTGGGAGGAGGTATTGTTTCATATTCTCTGTGTATATATAAAGTCTGCTGCAGTTTCCACGGTATGCATCCGATGAAGTGAGCTGTAGCTCACGAAAGCTCATGCTCAAATAAATTGGTTAGTCTCTAAGGTGCCACAAGTACTCCTTTTCTTTTTGCGAATACAGACTAACACGGCTGTTACTCTGAAACCTATCAGTTTTCCAACAGTATGCATTCTCACTCTCCACTCCTAGCACCTCTTGCTCCCAGCTCCTTACCCACACATCACAAGGAGAAGTGAGCTCCTTTTTAAACCCAGGTGCCCTGATTAGCCTGCCTTAATTGATTTAGCAGCTTCTTGATTGGCTGCAGGTGTTCTAATCAGCCTGTCTGTCTTAATTGTCTCCAGAAGGTTCCTGATTGTTCTGGAACCTTCCCTGTTGGGAAACGGAACGTCTTTTGCTTGCTCCTCAGCTATCTGCTTTCTGTTCTTTTCTAAAGCCCCCTGGCCCGGATTTTTCTTACTTTTTGCACCTGCCTTAGTCCCCCCCCGACCGGGCCGGACGCTTTTTTTTTTTTTTTTTTTTTCTTGATTCTTTGTTTTTTTTTCCCCGTCTACGTCCTTCGCCAGCACCCGCCCCCCCGCCACGCCTGCTTTCGGGCGCAGCTACTTGCCTCAGCTGAGCCCCCGGAGGAGGGGGGGGAAGATTGCTGATTTTGCTGTCCGGAGGGGGGAGTGAAAACCCCCAGACACAGCCGTTTTGCCAGCAGCTTGGACCTTACAACATTCTTAACATGCCGGAAGCCTTGGAACACAGCCAACACAGCCGGAGAAGAAGATTCAGCAGACAGAAGAAATAATATAAATCATCGTGAGAGGGCCGTAAGACTGAGTAATTTTCTGAATTATACTCTCGTGGGGGGGAGTTTGACTGTGATTACTCGCGTTTGTGGCGGCACAGGGGGTGTGGCGTGGAGACCCCCACCCCCGATCCATCGGTGCCCCCACCCCCCCATCGTTATTACAACTGTCACGGCCCCCCGCCATCTGTCCCTGCTGGCAACCTGCCATCTCCCTTCGGATCCAGCTGTTCGCTTTGAACTTTGCCTTCTGGACCGGACAGAACAGCCGACCAACCGAGACTCTTTGGACAAACGTGTGTGGGTCTGCACCCGCCCCCCCCCCCCCCGGATTGCTTATCCCACAGCTTGCCCCTATTACTGGACCCCGATTTTCTTTTCCCTCCCCTCCCCCAGTTTAACCCCCTCGGCATTCCCCCCCTCCCTGCCCGCAGCCTAGCGGAAGGAGGGGCTACCTCGCCTTCTCCCCTCCCCCCTCCTCCTTCCGGTGTCCTCCTGTCTCTCCCTGCTTACAATGGCGGGGAACGAGAGGGGCGAGACTGCTTCAACAAAATTAGTTGTCCCTCCCCCACCACCACCCCTGCCCGATCCCCAAGGTCCCCCCCCTACCACTACTGTCAAGATATTTGCCACCCCCCCTGCTGGGGCACCAGTAGCAGGAGGCACCAGGGTGATCGCTGCTGCTGCTGCACCCACTGCCCCCCCAGATTCTAGGAAACCCCCCCCGGTTCGCCGGAAGGGCCAGGGCGGGTGGAAAGGAAAGGGCCCCGCTAAAACCACTGAGCCCCCCATGGCAGGGGCTGCCCCCACCGCTGTGGCCTCGTCATCAACCGTGGCGCCCCTCCCTGCGTTTCCCTCCACCAGCTCTGCGAGTGTCCCTCCCCCGGGCCCCAGGACGTATGCCCGGGCGGCAGCGGACTCCCCCCTGCCTGCCGCCTCGTCATCTCGCCCTCCCCCCGCCTCCGCCACCATCACCAGCGGCCGAGGCCCTTTCCCCGCCTTGACCAGGAGGCACGGCGTCCGTGGAGACATACGTGCAGGCGTTGGCGAAGGTGGTAGGACCCACGGCTATTGTGGCGGCCTCCAAGATGTATGGGAAGGTCGTTTTCTTCTTAGCCTCGGAGGATGCCGCCCAGGAGGCGGTAGAGAGGGGCCTGACGGTGGGAGGGGTGTTTGTCCCCCTAGAACCGTTAGAAGATTTGGGCGTTCGCCTCGTCCTTACCTCCGTTCCTCCCTTCCTACCCAATGCTGCCCTGTTACCCGCTCTTTCCACCCTGGGGAAACTTGTTTCTGTCATCAGCCCTCTCCCGTTGGGCTGCAAGGACCCCACCCTCCGTCACATTTTTTCGTTCCGCCGGCAAGTGCAGCTTCTACCACCGGCAGGGGCGCGTGACGAAGAGGCGCTTGAGGGGTCCTTTCTAGTCCCCTACCAGGGAGCCCACTATCGGGTCTTTTATTCTACCGGAGAGGCCCGGTGTTACCTCTGCCGTTCAGCGGGGCATGTCCGCAGAGACTGCCCTTTGGCCCGGGGGGGAGGGGCACCCGAAACCCCCGGGACCCGGCAGGACATCGGCCCCGTCGCTGCCGACGCCCCTGGCTGCCCAGCACCTGAAACCAATCCTCCTCCTACTCGACCTATCGCTGCTCCCGTCCGGGCCCAAGAGATACCTTCCCTACAACGCCCGGGCGAGCAAGGGAGTTCCACCCTTGCTAGTACCACTCCAACAGAGCCTATGGAGGAGGGTGTGGCAAGGATATTATCGGGTATAGGAGAGGGCCCTCCCCAAGGAGAAACCCCCGCCCCTCATGTTGCCTCACCGCTACCTCCCCGAACCCCTAAACCACCGCCTCCGCCCCCCGACACGACCCCTGCTAACCAGCCCCCAGATGACGCTATGGAGGGCTGGACCTTAGTCCAGGGGAAGCGAGGCAAGCGGAAGGCTCGAGCTCCGCTGCATCCACCCGACGCGGAAGCCCCCCGGAAGACCAGGAAAGGAGGCACTGCTATCGAGCCTCCCGCCACGGCCATGAGCGAGATCCATCCGCTGGTGTCGGGAGGGGAAGACGGACTGGCATCGGAGGGTAGAATCCCCCCTCTACGGGAGACCCTCCCCTCCGAGACTTCTGAGGACGCCCCTGCTGCCTGGACATTACCCGAACCCCTCGCGGACCCCGGGGCGACCGTTGCGGCGGGCCCTAGAGGAGAGGCCCCCGGGGTGGCAGGAGTTGGCCTCTCCCCCATGTACGCGGAGATTGAGGCCCTAGATTTGACCCCGGTCACCCAGGGAGGGGATGATCTGCTGCCGGCTGGCCTCGAGCTGGGCAGCCTTACCCCAGCCTCCCTTTCCCCATGCTCCCTCCCCCTAATTGCCTTCCCGGGTGAGCACCCTGCAGAAGGTGGTCCACCACCTGATGCCATGGCCGCTAAGACCACTATGGAGCCAGCGCCTAGCATTATTGGGAGCCCCCTCCCTTACCCCTTAACCCTTGATTCTGCTCAGGAGGCACTTTCCTTTAGCTGCTTGCCTCCTGCACCCCAGAGCCTTACCCCTGCCCCTGCCCCCACCCCTGCCCCTGCCCAAGTTCCCTCCTCCTGCAATGTTAATGCCGCCCCTGGGGTTATTTCCTTTCCGCCTTTCGCAGATTCCCCCCAGGGAGCAGTTTTTGCATTTTCTAGCCGCAACCCATTAGGAGTGGCAATTTTTCCCCTGCCATCCCCCTCCACCCCAAGGCGTGAAATGAATTTAATAACCCCAGCCTGTCAGACGCCCCGTCGGTGGTCCGCACCCTGTCTACCCGCCTTAGCGGACCACGAGGCTGTATTAAGAAGCCCATCAGGGAACACCTCGGGAATTGTAACCCCACCCCCCCATGAGCTGCGGCATGCGCTACGGAAGTTCCTAGAGCACACCCGTGGCGCCCGCGATAGGGCACAGCTGGCTCTTCAGCTATGGGGGGACTTTGATCAAATCCTCCAGGCCACAGGGGCCCTTATAAAGGAGGGCAGGGGGCAAGGAAGGCGCGGTGCTGCGGCCTACGAGCGAGCCCGCAGCTTCCGAAGCGATCTACTCACCCACGGGATGGGTCACGGGTTGCTGTGCAACCCGCCGGGGGCCCTGAACACCCCCGCCGATACGAGGCCCCCACCCCCCCAGCCCTCCGCATGACGCCTCTTATTATTGCGACCCTGAATACCAGGGGCTGTAGGATGGCTCTCCGCAGGTCCCAGGTGCTCTCTTACCTTCGGGAAGGGAGGTACTCTGTAGTTTTCCTGCAGGAGACCCATACGGACCCGGCCGCCGAGGACAGGTGGCGGCTGGAGTGGGGGGACGGGGTATACTTTAGCCACTTCGTGACCTGGCAAGCTGGAGTGGCGACCCTGTTCTCCCCCGACCTACGGCCTGAGGTGCTAGGGGTCAACGAGGCCGTGCCGGGCCACCTGTTGCACCTTCGAGTCCGTATGGAAGGGCTTGTTGTTAATCTTGTTAATATTTATGCCCCGCAAATGAGCTCCAGGAGGCCACAATTTTATCAGCAGGTGTCCGACTTTCTCGGCACCCTGGATTCGCACGAGTGCCTGGTCCTGGGAGGGGACTTTAACACCACCCTCGAGGAACGGGACCGCTCAGGGGCCGAACCGAGTCCGGCCGCTGCGAATATTCTCCAAGGGATAGTTGACCATCACTCCCTAGTGGACGTCTGGCGTGACCATCACCCAGATGACACCTCCACGTTCACCTTTGTCCGGGTGGAGGCCCATCGGTCACACCACTCTCGTTTGGACCGTATTTATTTATCCCGTTTCCATCTTTCACAGGCCCACTCCTCCACCATTCGGCTGGCCCCATTCTCCGATCATCATTTAGTCACCGTAACGGTCTCCCTTCATGCAGAGAGACCGGGGCCGGCCTATTGGCACTTTAATAACAGCCTGTTGGAGGACGAGAGCTTTGTGATGTCCTTCCGGGAGTTTTGGCTGGCCTGGCGAGAGCAGTGGCGTGCCTTTCCCTCGGTGCGGCGATGGTGGGATCTCGGGAAGGTGCGCGCCAAGCTCTTCTGCCGTGACTACACTCGGGGCACCAGCCGACGGCGAAATGCGGCGATCGAGCAGTTGGAACGGGAGGTCTTAGAGATGGAGAGGCGCCTGGCCGCCGATCCTGAGGACCCGTCCCTCTGCGGAGCGTGCCGGGAGAAGCGGGAGGAGCTCCGGGCCCTTGAGGACCACCGGGCCCGAGGTGCCTTCGTTCGGTCCCGCATCCGCCTCCTTCGGGAGATGGACCGCGGCTCCCGCTTCTTCTATGCCCTGGAGAAAACGAGGGGGGCCAAGAAACACGTCACCTGCCTTCTTGCGGAAGACGGCACCCCCCTCACGGATCCGGAGGAGATGTGTGGGAGGGCCCGTGACTTCTACACAAGCCTTTTCTCCCCGGACCCGACTGATCCTGATGCTTGCGAGGTGCTCTGGGAGGAACTCCCCACGGTCAGCATGGGCGACCGAGACCGACTAGAGTTGGCTCTCACCCTGGCCGAGTTCTCGGAAGCCCTCCGCCGCATGCCCACCAATAAATCTCCGGGCATGGACGGGCTGACCGTGGAGTTTTACCGCGCGTTCTGGGACATTCTTGGCCCAGACCTAGTCACCGTCTGGGCTGAGTCCTTGCAGAGCGGGGTCCTCCCTCTGTCATGCAGGCGAGCGGTGCTCGCTTTGCTGCCGAAGAAGGGGGACCTCCGCGATCTACGAAACTGGCGTCCCGTCTCACTCCTTAGCACGGATTACAAAATCGTAGCGAAAGCAATCTCGCTGCGGCTAGGGTCCGTGATGGCGGACGTGGTCCACCCAGACCAGACCTATACTGTCCCGGGTCGCAGCATTTTCGACAACCTCTTTCTAGTCCGAGACCTTTTGGAACTCGGGCGGAGAGATGGTCTATCGTTCGCCCTCCTGTCTCTTGATCAGGAGAAGGCGTTCGATAGAGTAGACCATGGGTACCTCCTGGGCACTCTGCAGGCGTTTGGATTTGGACCTCAGTTTGTGAGTTTTCTCCAGGTGCTGTATGCCTCCGCGGAGTGTTTGGTTAGGCTCAACTGGACCCTGACTGAACCGGTCAGCTTCGGGCGAGGAGTGCGGCAGGGGTGCCCCCTCTCGGGCCAGTTGTACGCTCTGGCGATCGAGCCTTTCCTCTGTCTCCTCCGCAGGAGGATGACAGGGTTGGTGCTGCGGGAGCCGGAGCTGCGGCTGGTCCTGTCGGCGTACGCCGATGACGTACTCCTCGTGGTCCAGGACCCGGGCGACTTGGCGCGAGTGGAGGCATGCCAAGCCATCTATTCGGCAGCCTCCTCCGCCCGAGTCAACTGGGTCAAGAGCTCTGGCTTGGCGGTGGGGGACTGGCGGCAGGTAAGCTCCCTCCCATCCGCACTTCAGACCATCCGGTGGAGTGCGGGTCCACTGCTCTATCTCGGCGTTTACCTTTCCGCCACGCATCCTTCCCCGCCGGAGAACTGGCAAAATTTAGAGGGCGGGGTGATAGAGCGGATCCGGAGATGGACGAGGCTCCTCCGATGTCTCTCCCTCCGAGGGAGAGCACTGGTGCTTAACCAACTAGTCCTGTCCACGCTCTGGTACCGGCTCAACACTCTGGCCCCGGCCCCGGGTTTCCTGACCCACCTCCGGAGATTAATTCTAGAGTTCTTCTGGTCAGGAATGCACTGGGCCCCTGTTGGAGTTCTTCATCTACCCCTGAAGGAAGGAGGGCAGGGCCTGAAGTGTCTGTACACTCAGGTCCGCGTTTTCCGCCTCCAGGCCCTGCAGAGGCTCTTTTATAGTGCAAGTAGTTCGGCGTGGAGCATACTGGCGCATGCCTTCCTGCGCCATTTCCAAGGGCTTCGCTACGACCGGCAGCTCTTTTACCTTTCTCCGAGGGGTTTTCCGCGAGACCTCTCCGGGCTGCCGGTCTTCTACCAGGACCTCCTCCGGACCTGGAAACTGTTTCTAACAACCAGGTCCGTGGCGGCCACCGTGGGAGCAGATCTCCTCACGGAGCCCCTGCTACACAACCCCCAGCTCTGTGTGCAGGTGGCGGAGTCCCGCTCGGTGCGCCAGAGGTTGGTCCTGGCGGAAGTCACGAGGGTCGGAGACCTCCTGGACTACGACCGGAGAGACTGGTTGGATCCCCTGACGCTCGCTCGGCGCATGGGGCTCTCCAGCCTCCGTACCCCCCGGCGCGTACTTCAGGAGGTGAAGGCCGCCTTGACCCCCGCTGCTCGGGCTTACGTTAGCCGAGCCTTGTGCGAGGGCGCACCCCGCCCATCCCTTACCGCAGGCCCGCCGGACCTTTCCATCGGGCCCCTACCCCGTAGATCCCAGCAAACCCCTCACCCTTTCACTGCAAGCTGGCTGCACGAACTGCAGCCGGTTAGCTTTTACATTGCACCACGAAAATACTTATATACACTTACACTTCACACCCTTCACGCCCACACCCTGGTGTCCCGCCCCGATACAAAGTGGCGGGATCTCCTGCCACCTTTGGAGGGTGAGCAACCTCGGTGGGCCAGCCTGTATTCCACCTTGGTCCCAAGGCCCGTCGGGGACATCAGTTGGCGGCTCCTTCACGGAGCTGTGAGCACGGGCGTGTTTCTGACACGGTTTACCCCAATTCCGGATACTTGTCCTTTTTGTAATGTGAGGGAAACCCTGGCGCACGTGTATTTAGAGTGTGCCAGATTGCAGCCCCTTTTCCGGCTCCTCACAAATCTTCTGTTACGCTTTTCGCTTCATTTCTCCCCTCACCTTTTTATCTATACACTTCCCATCCGTGGCCCCACAAAGTCGCGGGATCTTCTGGTCAACCTCCTCCTAGCTTTGGCTAAAACAGCCATTTATAAAACCAGAGAGAGGAGGTTGGCCCATGAAACGTCCTGCGATTGTGGGGCCGTTTTCCGATCCTCAGTACATTCACGTATCCGGGCGGAGTTCCTCTGGGCGGCGTCCACCGACTCCCTTGACGCCTTCGAGGAGCGGTGGGCGCTGTCTGGGGTTCTCTGCTCGGTGACCCCGTCCGGTTCCCTCCGTCTGACCCTTTGATTGAGGGGAAGAGCGAGAGACGCCAGCCCCAGCCGTTGCTGCTGTGGATACCATCCTTTCTGTCATCTAGGAGGGGTCCTATAATACATGGGTGTCTACCCCCCCCACCCCTAAACCGCCCACCCCGCAGCCGTGCCCATCTTACCGGGCACTCTCAGGAGAGGGAGGATCGGTGACACTGGGCGCGGCACTGGGTAACTCGAGGGGGTGGAAGACCACGAGTGTCGAGGAAGCCCCCCCGCTCTAGGCCACCAGGTAACTCAGGAGGGTGGAAGACCACGAGTGTCGAGGAAGCCCCCCCGCTCTGGGCCCAGGCTAGCCTGAACACTTCTCCCTCCTGAAAGCTGCTGTGTTATACCTTCTGATTGCGTTGTTTTGTTGCATAGTTGTTTTGTTTTCTTTGGTAATTCTGTAAGCGTTACCAATAAACTTTCTTTCTGTTTCAAAAAAAAAAAAAAAAAAAACCTTCCCTGTTACCTTACCCAGGGAAAAGGGACCTACTTAGCCTGCTCTCCTGCTGCTGCCCTCTGGCCTGGGCTTTCCTTGCTTTTTGCCCCTGCTTTCAGCTTCCCCCCTGACCGCGCCAGATGCTCTCCCCCCCTTTCTTTTCCTTTTGTTGTTTTTTTTTCTTTTACCGCTGTTGCTAGCGTGCTGGCCGACGGCCGGCCGGCTGTTAGCCCCCCTGCCCCCCCCAGCTGCCCTCGGATGCTACTGCCACTCCAGCTGAAACCCCCCCCAAGGGGGGGGGGCTGCCGGCCCGCTTCCCCAGAGGGGGGGAGTGGAAGGACCCAGCCCCTAGACCCAGCCGCTTGCTGTTTGTCTGCGGACCCGTCTCCAGTTGAGAGGAATCTTATCACTTGCTCTGGCATTTCTGGAATGCAAAAAAGAAAACCCAGAACAGACAGAGAAACAGCCATCTACCAGAGGAACACCGTCCGGGGAACTTACAAATCGCCATGGAGGGGGCCCAAGACTGAGTAACTTTCGAACTGTGCTCTCGTGTGGGGGGAGGCCTTGACTGTGTCGTGACTGTGTTTGTAGGGACACAGGGGGTGTGGCACGGAGCTGCCCCCCGATCCATCTGTGTCCTCCCAACCCCCACACTACCATCTTCACAACTGCCTCCTCCACCGTCATTGCTGGCTGTTTAACATCTTCCTCTGGACTTAGCTGCTCGCCCTGATTCCACCATGTGGGCCAGAAGCACCAGCCAACCAAACAGGACTCTCTGAACAAGTGTACGGTGGTTCATGTGCCCCCCCCCCCGAACTGCTCATCCCACAGCCTGTCCCTTTTTACCTGACCCCAACTCTTGTTAACCACCTGCCACCACCCCCGCTGGGGCATCGGCAATGGAGGGCACCGGGGTGACCTCCACTGCTGCCATGCCCACCGCCTCCCCAGACTCTAGGGGAGCCCCCCCAGCCAGTGGGAAAGGCCAGGGCAAGAAGAAGGGGAAGGGCCCTGCTAAAACCACCCCCACTGCTGCAGCCCCGCCACTGATCATGGCATCCCTCCCCGCTGCCCCCTTCACCAGCTCTGCGGGTGTCCCTCCCTCACCCCCCAGGACGTATGCCCGGGCGGCGGCAGCCCACCCCACCTGCCGCCTCGTCATCTCTCCCACCCACTGCCTCCACCACCATCAACAGCGGCCGGGGCCCATTCCCCACCATGACAAGGAAGCACGGTGTCTGATGCCTCCTGGTGCCCGCCTCGCCCCACGTGGAGACCTACGTGCAGGCGTTGGCGAGGGTGGTGGGGCCCTCGGCCGTTGTGGTGGCCTCCAAAATGTATGGGAAGGTCGTCTTCTTCTTAGCATTGGAGGCTGCCGCCCAGGAGGCGGTGGAGAGGGGCCTGGCAGTGGGGTGATGTTTGTCCCCCTAGAGCCGCTGGAGGACCTGGGCGTCCACCTGGTCCTGACCGCTGTCCCTCCTTTTCTCCCCAATGCTGCCCTGTTACCCAACCTTTCCACTCTGGGGAAACCTGTTTCTGTCATCAGCCCTCTCCCGTTGGGCCGCAAGGAACCCACCCTCCATCACATCTTTTCCTTCCGCCAGCAAGTGCAGCTTCTACTGCCGTCGGCGGCGCGTGACGGAGAGGTGCTTGAGGGGTCCTTCCTAGTCCCCCACCAGTGGGCCCGTTACCGGGTGTATTTCTCCACGGGGGAAGCCCAGTGCTACCTCTGCCGGGCGTCAGGGCATGTCCGGAGGGACTGCCCCTTAGCCTGGCAAGGAGGGGCATCTGGGATCCCCGAGACCCGGCAGGACATCAGCCCCGTCATTGCCGACGCCCATGGCCGCCCGATACCCAAACCCGCCCCTTCTCCTCTTCGGACCACCACTTCTCCCGCTCAGGCCCAAGGGGCACCTCCCCTACAATGCCCAGACGAGCGGGAGAGCCCCGCCCTCGCTACTGACAATCTGGCGGGGCCTATGGAGGAAGGTGTGGCAGAGATACCACCAGGCATGGGAGAGAGCCTGCCCCAGGGAGAATCCTCCCTCCCTCCCTCCCTTATGCCGCCCCACCGTCCCCCCCTACAAGTCTCTGAGCCATCGCCTTTACCCCCTGACACGACCCCTGCTAACCAGACCCCAGATGATGCCATGGAGGGCTGGGCCCTAGTCCAGGGGAAGCGAGGCAAGCGGAAGGCTCGAGCTCCGCCTCATCTACCTGAGGCGGAGGCCCCCCGGAAGACCAGGAAAGGGGGCACCGATGCCGAACCTTCTGCTTTGCCCACGAGTGCGTCCCATCCACCGGTGTCAGCCGGGAAAGATGTGGTAGCACCAGAAGGTAGTGTCTCCCCTCCATGGGACACCCTCCCCTCCAAGACCCTCGAGGAAGCCCCTGACACTACCCGAAGCCCCCGTGAACCCCGAGACAACCGTCGTGGCGGGTGCCAGCAGGGAGAACCCCGGGGTGACGGAAAGTGTCCTCTCCTCCATGTTCGAGGAGATCGAGGCCCTAGATCTGACCCCAGTCGCTCAGGGGGAGGACGACCTTTTGCCAGCAAACCTCGATTTGGGAGACCTCACTCCACCCCCCTTTTCCCCATGCTCCCTCCCCGTAACTGCTGCTTCTGCTCCCACCTCCGAGGAGTCCCTGGCTCCTCCATCGACCCGGCCGCTGATGGCACCCCACTGACTACCACTGAGCCTGCTCAGGTGACAGCCGGCACCACGCGGCCGGGACACGAGTTGCCAGGGGCACCCCCCGTTGGTGCGGAGCAATCGATTTCCTTCCCGGGCGGGGGCCCAACAGAAGATAATCCACCTCCTGATGCTGTGGCCGCTAAATCCACCATAGAGCCCATGCCCGGTATCACTGAGCGCTCCCTCCCCACCCCCTTAACCCTCGAGTCTGATCGGGAGGCGCCACCATCCAGCTGCTTGCCTCCCGAAACCCAGAACCTCACCTCTGCCCCTGCCCCCACCCCTATCCAGTTTACCTCCTGCAATGTTATTGCCACCACCGGGGCTGTCTCCTTCCCTTTCCCAACTGATGACCCGCAGGGAGCAGCCTTTGTGTTCTCCTGCCCTAACCCATTAGGAGCTGCTATCTTCCCTCCACCGCCCCCTATCGCCCCAGAGCTTGAGGCGGGCCTAGAAGCTCCGGTCCATCAGGCACCCCGTCGGGGGTCCGCACCCTGCTTGTCTATTTTAGTGGACCACGGGGCTGCACCAAGGGCACCGCCGGGGAACAACCGGGAAACCGTAAGCCCACCCCCCCATGAGCTGCGAGGAGAGCTGCAGAAGTTTTTAGAGGATGTCCGTGGCTCCTGCAACAAGGTACAGCTTGCTCTCCAGCGATGGGGGGATTTTTTTCAAATCCTCCAGGCCACAAGGGCCCTCATGGGGGAAGGTAAAGGGACAGGGAAGCAGGATGCCGTGGCCTACTGGCGAGGCCGCGTCTTGCGTGACCAATTACTCACCTACGGCATGGGTCAAGGACTGTTGAGCGGCCTGCTGTGGGATGCGAGTGCCCCTGCCAGTGAGGATCCCCCTCCTTGGCCTCCCCCATGACACCTCTCACCATCGCAACGTTGAACACCCAGGGTTGTAGGATGGCTCTCCGCAGGTCCCAGGTGCTCTCCTTCCTTCAGGAGGGAGGGTACTCTGTGATTTTCCTGCAGGAGACCCATACGGATCTGACCTCCGAAGACAGTTGGCAGCTGGAGTGGGGGGACAGGGTCTACTTTAGCCATTCCACGATTCGGCAGGCTGGAGTGGAGACCCTGTTCTCCCCCGACCTATGGCCCGAGGTGCAAGGGGACGCCGTGCCGGGTCTGTATAGAGGGGCTCGTGGTTAACCTCATTAACGTCTATGCCCCGACATCGGGCCCGAAGCGGCTGCAATTTCATCAGCAGGCGTCTGTCTTCCTCGGCACCTTAGATTCTCGAGTGACTGGTCCTGGGAGGGATTTTAATACCACCCTCGAGGAGCGAGACCACTCGGGGACCGAGCAGAGCCCGGCCACCGCGGACACCCTCCGGGAGATAGTTGAACATCACTCCCCAGTGGACATCTGGCGTGACCACCACCCGGATGACACTTCCTCATTCACCTTTGTCTGGGTGGAAGCCCATCGGTCGAGCCACTCCCGGTTGGACCGCATTTATTTATCACGCTTCCATCTCTCACGAGCCCACTCCTCCAGCATTCAGCTGGCCCCATTTTCTGACCATCACCTAGCCACCATGACAGCCTCCCTCTATGCGGAGAGGCCGGGGCCGACCTATTGGCATTTTAACAACAGCCTGTTGCAGGATGAAGGCTTTGTGATGTCCTTCCGGGAATTCTGGCTGGCCTGGCGAGGGCAGCGGCATGCTTTTCCCTCGGCGCAGCGATGGTGGGACCTGGGGAAGGTGCGCGCCTGGCTTTTCTGCCGCGACTACACCCGGGGCACCAGCCGACGGAGAAATGCAGCGATAGAGCAGTTGGAACGGGAGGTCTTAGAGCTGGAGAAGTGTTTGGCCACCAGCCCCGAAGGCCCGCTCCTCTGCAGAGCGTGCCGGGAGAAGTGGGAGGAGCTCCGGGCCCTCAAGGACCATCGGGCCCGGGGTGCCTTTGTTCGATCCCGCATCCACCTCCTTTGGGAGATGGATCGCGGCTCCCGCGTCTTCTATGCCCTGGAGAAGATGAGGGGGGCTAAGAAACACATCACCTGCCTCCTGGCAGAAGACGGCACCCCCCTCACGGAACCGGCAGAGATGTGCGGGATGACCTGAGCCTTCTATGCAAGTCTTTTCTCCCCAGATCCGACCGACCCTAGCGCTTGCAGAGTGCTTTGGGAGGAGCTCCCTATGGTCAGCGCGAGCGACCGAGACCGGCTAGAATTGCCTCTCACTCCGGCCAAGTTCTCGGAAGCCCTCTGACGTATGCCCACTAATAAGCCTCCAGGCATGGACGGGCTGACCGTGGAGTTCTACCACGTGTTTTGGGACATCCTCGGCCCAGACCTAGTCACCGCCTGGGCCAAGTCTCTGCAGAGCGGGTCCTCCCTCTTTCGTGCAGGCAAGCTGTGCTCACCTTATTGCCGAAGAAGGGGGACCTCCACGATTTACGAAATTGGCATCCGTCTCACTCCTCAGCATGGACTATAAAATCGTAGCGAAAGCAATCTCGCTGCGGCTAGGGTCTGTGCTGGCGGACATGATCCACCCAGACCAGACCTACACCATCCCGGACGGCAGTATCTTTGATAACCTATTTATGGTTTGGGACCTTTTGGAACTTGGGCGTAGAGACGGTCTGTCATTCACCCTCCTGTCCCTAGATCAGGAGAAGGCGTTCGATAGGGTGGACCATGGGTACCTCCTGAGCACTCTGCAGGCATTTGGCTTCGGACCCCAGTTTGTGGGTTTTCTCCGGATGCTGTACACTTCCACAGAGTGTCTGGTTAAGCTCAACTGGACCCTGACCGAACCGGTCAGCTTCGGGCGAGGAGTACAGCAGGGATGCCCCCTCTTGGGCCAGCTGTATGCTCTGGCGATCAAACCCTTCCTCTGTCTCCTCCACAGGAGGTTGACAGGGTTGGTGCTGTGGGAGCCGGAGCTGCAGCTGGTCCTGTCGGCGTACGCTGAAGACGTGCTCCCCGTGATCCAGGACCCCGGCGACTTGGCGCGGGTGGAGGCTTGCCAGGCCATCTATTCGGCAGCCTCCTCTGCCCGGGTCAACTGGGTCAAGAGCTCTGGCTTGGCGGTAGGAGACTGGCGGCAGGCGAGCTCTCTCCCACCCGCACTTCAGACCATCCGGTGCAGCGCGGGTCCGCTGCTCTACCTCGGCATTTACCTTTCTGCCACACATCCCTCTCCTCTGGAAAACTGGGAAAATTTAGAGGGCGGGGTGATAGAGCGGCTCCAGAAATGGACGGGACTACTCTGATGTCTCTCCCTCTGAGGGAGAGCGCTGGTGCTTAATCAACTAGTCCTGTCCACACTCTGGTACCGGCTCAACACCCTGGTCCTGGCCCCGGGTTTCCTGACCAACCTCCGGACATCAATTCTGGGGTTCTTTTGGTCAGGAATGCACTGGGCCCCTGTAGGGGTTCTTCATCTACCCCTGAAGGAAGGAGGACAGGGCCTGAAGTGTCTACACACTCAGGTCCGTGTCTTCCGCCTCCAGGCCCTACAGAGGCTCCTCTAAGGTGCAGGCAGTTTGCCATGGAGCACGCTGGTGCACGCCATCCTGCGCCACATCCGAGGGCTCTGATATGACCAGCAGCTCTTTTATCTCCGTCCGGGAGGTCTTCCGCGAGACCTCTCGGGGCTGCCAGTCTTCTACCAGGACCTCCTCCGGACTTGGAAACCGTTTTTAACTACCAGGTCCATGGCGGCCACTGAGGGGTAGATCTCCTCGCGAAGCTCCTGCTACACAACTCCCAGCTCCATGTGCAGGTGGCGGAGTCCCGCTCGGTGCGCCAGAGCTTGATCCTGGCAGAAGTCATGAGAGTCGGAGACCTCCTGGACTACGACCAGGGAGACTGGCTGGATCCCCTGACGCTCACCTGGCGCATTGGGCTCTCCAGACCTTGCACCCCCCGGCGCGTACTTCAGAAGGCGAAGGCCACTTTGCCGCCCGCTGCTCGAGCTTACCTCGACAGGGTCCTGCTCGAGGGCATGCCCTGCCCACCCTCTACCCCAGGCCCGCCAGACCTTTTAATTGGACCCCTGCCCCGCAGACCCATTCGACTCCCTCACCCCTTCACTGCAAGCCGGCTGCATGAACTGCAGCAGGTACTCTTCCAAACCACGCTAAGGAAACATCTATACACGCTCATGCTCCACACCCTTCATGCCCTCACCCTAGTGTCCCGTCCCAACACATAGCGGCAAGACCTGCTGCCACCTTTGGAGGGTGAGCAGCCCTGATGGGCCAGCCTATAATCCACCTTGGTTCCGAGGCCCGTCGGGGACATCAGTTGGTGGCTCCTTCATGGAGCTGTGAGCAAGGGGTACGTACTTGGCGCAGTTCACCCCTGTCCCAGATTCTTGTCCCTTTTGTGGTGTGAGGGAAATCCTGGTGCACATATATTTGGAGTGCGCCAGGCTGCAGCCCCTACTCCAGCTTCTCACAAATCTCCTATTATGTTTTTGGTTGCATTTTTCCCCTCACCTTTTTATTTATGCACTCCCCATCCACGGCCTCACAAAGTCGTGGTATCTCCTAGTTAACCTCCTCCTGGCCCTGGCTAAAACGGCCATCTATAAAACCAGAGAGAGGTGGTTGGCCAATGGAGTTTCCTGTGACTGTGGGGCTGTTTTCCGATCCTCGGTCCGTTCACGTATCCGGGCGGAGTTCCTCTGGGCGGCATCCACCGACTCCCTTGATGCTTTTGAGGAGTGGTGGGCGCTGTCCGAGGTTCTCTGCTTGGTGTCCCCATCTGGGTCCCTTTGTCTGACCCTTTGAATGGGGGAGAGAGTAAGGGACCCCAGCCCCAGCCATTGCTGCTGCAGACACCACCACCTTAGAGGGGTCCTTTCAGACACCCCCCCCGGATTGTCCACCCCACAGCCTGCCCCTCTTGTTGGGTGCTTTCAGAGGAGGGAATTGTTGGTGACACTCGGTCGTGGTGCCAGGTAACTCGAAGGGGTGGAAGACCACGAGAGTCGATGAAGCCCCCTCACTGTGGGCCACCAGGTAACTCGGAAGGGTGGAAGACCACGAGAGTTGAGGAAGCCCCCTGCTCTGGGCCCAGGCAAGCTTGAACACTTCCCTCCCCTGAAGCTAATGAGAAAACAATTGTGATTGGTTGCTGTGTTACACATTGCATATGCTGCTGTTTTTACTTTGTGTGTTTATGCAAATAAAAAAAATATCTTTTGCTTCAAAAAAAAAAAAATTTACTCTCCTGAAGCCATCTGGCCTGACCCTGTCACAGTGGGTTTAGGTTGGACATTAGGAAAAACTTCCTAACTGACAGGGTGGTTAAGCACTGGAATAAATTGCCCAGGAGGAAGTTGTGGAATCTCCATCATTGGAGATTTTTAAGACCAGGGTAGACAAACACTTGTCAGGGATGGTCAAGCTAACACTTGGTCCTGCCATGAATGGAGGGTACTGAACTAGATGACCTCTTGAGGTGATATGATTCTTTGACACCAAGATCTCTCTCCTGAGTGGTAAAAGCTAATTTAAACCCCATCATTTTGTATGCATAGTTGGGATTATGTTTTCCAATGAATATTACTTTGCATTTATCAACATTGAATTTCATCTGCCATTTTCTTGCCCAGTCACCCAATTTTCTGAGATCCCTTTGTAGCTCTTTGCAGTCAGATTCAGACTTAAATATCTTAATATCTGAGTAGTTTTGTATCATCTGCAAATTTTACCACCTCACTGTTTACTGCTTTTTCCAGATAATTTATAAATATGTGGAACAGCACGGTTCCCAGTAGAGATCCGTGAGAGATATGACTATTTATCTCTCTGAAAACTGAATGTTTTTTCCTACCCTTTATTTCCTATCTTTTCACCAGTTACGGATCCATGAGAGGACCTTCCCTCTTATCCCATGACTGCCTACTTTTCTTAAAAAGCCTTTGGTGAGGGACCTTGTCCGCCTGCAGCCAAGCTCCTCCCCCACCTCTTCCCCCAGTGTGCTGCATTCCTTCCCCCCCCTTCACCTCCCTGCCGCCGATCAGCTGTTTGCCGGCAGGAGGGAGGGGGAAGAGCGGAGCCTCAGTGTGCTCACCGCTCCAGGAAGGAGGTGAAGAGGCAGAGGCGGGGGCAGGGCCTTGGGGAAGGGGCTGGAATCAGGGCATACCCCCTCCAGCCCTCTGCTGTGAGCACCCTGACGACCCCAGCCCACACCCCCAGCCCTCTGCCCACCCTGACCCCTGCATCCCCTCACACACCCCCAGCCCCTGCCCACCCTGCCCCCAGCCCTGACCCCTGCACCCCGCTCACACACCTCCAGCCCTCTGCCCTGACTCTCGCACCCCCACACACACATAGCCAGCCCCCCAAACCCCATGTCCTGACTCCTGAACCCCCCACATCCCCACCCCCATCCTGAGCACCAAATGGGAGCTCCTGCACCTCTCCCCCTCCATTCCCACCTGCACCCCTCACACCAAACAGGAGCTGCCCCAGGTAAGTGCTCCACAACCCAACCTCCTGCCCCAACCCTGAGCCCCCTCCCTTATCCTAGCTCCAGGCCAGACCCTGCACCCCAACTTTTTTTTACAATATTTGGAAAGATCATTAAGTGCTCCGTCGAGACCCTCTGCGGTTTTCAGGTGGTCTGTGGGAAAATAAGTTAGACTACAAGAACAATCAAGGTACCTCACTTTATGTTCATTTACTTGCTATTACTTATAGGAGGAGGATGAAGAAAAAAAGAATGAAAAATGGGGGAGGCAGGAGATAAGAGAGAATGTTCTTTTTCTTGGCTGGGTCCCAAGGAGGGGCCCAAAAAATGAAGCTGAGCACAGGGCCGGGGGGGCCCACGAACTCTAAATCCACCACTGGCTGTCACGTCACCTGGGCTGGGGATACTGTGTCAGCTGATCCCCACAGACTCCAACCTACCTGGGCAGTACAGCAGACAGGCCCTGCTCATTTGCTCCTCTCCACTCCCTAGCCCACTCACCCCTTACTTCCCACAGCTTAAGGCTTAGCCCTCTCACTTTTAAAAATGATTGCTTGCCCCTCCTCCTGGCCTCAGGCTTTTCTGGCAGCCCTGTTGCCAGGTATCTAGTTTTAGACTGGAAACTCCAGTAGAAAATGAGACCTGGGTGTCCGGTTAGCAGTGCTGACTGGAAACTAAAAGTCCAGTTATAGGAGTAACCACATTAGCCTCCTCTCCTCCCACTCCCGACACCCACCCCAGAGGACTGGAAGAGAACCTGTCCTGCTGCTGCTGGATGTCACAGAGTGTGGGGGAGTCAGGTCCTGCACCCCCCACTTCCTGCGATTCACCATGACTCTCAGCCAGCCAGTAAAACAGAAGGTTTATTAGACGACAGGAACACAGTCAAAGCAGCACTTGTAGATATGGAAGACAGGACCCCCCAGTCAGGTCTGTCCTGTGGGGTAGGGAGCCCAGACACCAGTTCTGGACCTCCCTCCATTTCCCCAGCCAGCTCCAGCTCCTCCTCTGTCCTTTGTCTCTTTCCCGGGCCAGGAGGCCACCTGATCTCTGTGTTCTCCAACACCTTCAGTTGGCAGGGGAGGGGCCCAGGCCATCAGTTACCAGAAGACAGGGTGTCAACCATTCTCTGTGCAGACAGCATCACACCTGCGTAGGGCTCTGCAACAATCACACACCCTTATCTCACCACCTAGATACTTAAGAAATGCATAGGGGAGACTGAGGCACCCGCACAGTATTCACAGAAAACTTTAAGAACTTTTCCACTTTGTCACACTAGAGGAGGGGCAGTTCAGTGCAGAGAGAGATGAAGAGAATGGGCTAGAACTAGGAGAAGATAGGTACCCGCTCTATGTGGGCAGGGGTGTGGGGGGGAAATCCTGTTTACCCCCTCCCCAGCCCTGCTGCGCTTGAAGTTTACCCCAGCCCCTCCCTTGCTCCAGAGACCAACCCTAGCTCCTGCTTTTGCCCCCAGCCCCTTTTACAATCATTCCCCAGGGGGACCCACAAATATGTTTGGCGCTGGGCCCAAAAAAAGTTAATCTGGCCCTGATTGTTTGGCAGACTTCCTACTTCTGATGTACTTAAAAACCTAACAGCAAAAAATTTTGAGTCTTTTGCTAGTTCCTCTTCAAATTCTTTTTTGGCCTGCCTAATTATACTTTTATACTGGACTTGCCAGAGTTTATGCTCCTTTCTATTTTCCTCAGTAGGATTTAACTTCCAATTTTTAAAGGATGCCTTTTTGCCTCTAACCGCTTCTTTTACTTTGTTGTTTAGGCCTGGTGGCACTTTTTTGGTCCTCTTACTATGTTATTTTTTATTTGGGTATACATTTAATTTGAGCCTCTATTTATGGTGTTTGTAAGAAGTTTCCATGCAGCTTGGAGGCATAACAATCTTGTGACTGTTCTTTTTAATTTCCATTTAACTAGCTTCCTCATTTTTGTTTTGTTTCCCTTTCAGAAGTTAAATGCTACTGTGGTGGGCTTCTTTGGTATTCCCACACAGACATTACATTATTGTTGCTATTACTGAATGGTTCAGCTATAATTCACCTCTTGGACCAGATTCTGTGCTCCACTGAGGACTAAATCAAGAATTGCCTCTCCACTTAGTCCTGGAACACATATCTGCTCCAATAGGCAGTCATTTATGGTGTCTAGAAACGTTATCTCTGCATCCCAACCTGAGGTGACACGTACCCAGTCAATATAGAGATAGCTGAAATCCCTCGCTATTGAGTTTTCTATATTTTTAGCCTCTCTAATCTCCCAGAGCATTTCACACTCATTATTCCATTCTGGTCAGTAGTATATTTTTACTGCTATATTCTTATTCAAGCATGAAATTTCTATCCATACAGATTTCTGTGGTGCAGTTTGGATTCATTTCAGATTTTTTTTTACTATATTTGACTATGCTTTCACCTATAGTGCCACTCTCCCACCAGTATGGTCTACGCTGTCATTCCTATATGTTTTGTACCCTGGTATTATCATATCCCATTGATTATCATTGTTTCACCAAGTTTCTGTGATGCCTATTATATCAATACCCTTATAAAATATCAGACACTTAAGTTCACCCATCTTAGTATTTAGACTTCTAGCATAAATAAAACACATTCCAGTAATTGTGTCTCAGGTTCATCTTTTTAATCCAGCACATTATTTGAGGAATCAGCCTTAATGGGTAATATTTTCCACTGAAAGATTCAAAACTCTCATACAGAGGGAGACTTGAAGAGAGGGTATTTGCTGGAGGGTGGGAGCATAGCTTCCATACTCAGCAGTTTCCCATCCACAGAGATCCTGTCCTACAGTTCCTTCAGTCTAGCCTGTATATGTCACTGGTTTCAAATCAGGCCGACATACTACTGGCGTGGTCTACCTCTTCCCAGGACCACTGCCACTTACTCTCAGCATGAATAACTCAGCATGGTTTCTCTTTGATGCCTGAAGACAGAAATATGTAGGATCAATAGTCATTCATTTTAATGGATTATTTTTTTTCCAAAGGAAGAGATTTCACTTAGCTATTCATATTGAAAAATTAGTTTCACCTTAATGTGTCTCTTTTCTATATTTTATTTATAAAATATGAAATGAGGAAAACTAGTCAGTATGGGAAAAGCAGCTATTTTTATAGTGACTTAATGTGCACTCTCCTATGATATATTGAACCAATGATACCATTTAAAGCCCAACTGACTGAGAGAAATGTTAAAAGCAACAAGAGATAAAGAGTAATTACTGGACAGGAATACAAGTATTTTCCCATTACTTCCTGAGAGGCTCCCCCTAATTTTTCCTCTTTTCCTTCCACCTTTCCTATACATATTACCTGCAAAGATGTTACAACTCGGTAAGTCTCCCTCCAGATCACAGTTTTACCAGTTTTGTTGCATGTATCAGTCAGGAGCCAAAGACCCCAGTCCTGCTCCAACTGAGGCCAATGCCAAATCTCTCATTGACTACAAAGATTGAGGCCCAATTTGAGGCCATCATAGTTTCTTGGTGTGGTCTTTTGAGGAGCCCCACATTCTCCTGGCTGACCTTCCTTAGCTTGTCTTCAATCAAGTCAATACCTGGAATTTTCACCTCTAATTAAGCTTAGCAGTCCTTTAGATTTTAGGGCTTTCAGTCTCCTTCAGGTTTTTTTTGTTACTTTTCTGGAGATAGCCTGGTGCAAGGCTGTTTCCCCTTTGCTGTCCCAGGCCTTTCTGCCTCCTCAATACTCTCTCCTTTATAGCAGGCCTTGTTTTGTCTATTGGTTGCGTCTGTGGGTGCCTGTCTCCATGATTGGTAGCTCTGGTAGCTACATGGAGGTGTAATCAAGCTGGTTGCTTGTAAACAGGAGAGGTTCTCCTCCCCCTCTGTCTAAACTCATTATGAGGCGTGTAGACCCCATTACAGATGAGCACCCTACTCTCTCTCTCTCTGTGCTGGTCACACCCGTATAATCCAGCAAAGTATTGTGAGCTGAATTCTTTTAAACAAATACATGTAGGCTGTCTTCAACCCCATACTGGGCACGATTGTGTCCACTTCTTGTGCTTTATTCTAGCAAGAGTCTATTGGCAGGACTACCTGCCAAAACAGCTAGTTTTCAGAAAATTACTATAGAATTTTCAGAACTTGAGTTTAGAGTTCATAATCAGAAGTATTCACACCAGAAGTCTGTTCTAAGAGTTACACTCATTCAGAGGAAGCAGAAACATACCAGATGACCTACATGTCTAATCAAAATCACTCACATTTCTAATTCTGAATATTGCATAGTCACAACAAACTGCTCACAAATAATCTATATGCCATGAATTACTCAGAAAAATGTTCAGTGAATATTTTGGAAAATTCAATAAAATTATGGATAGAAGGAAAAATAAAAGTTGAATAAATTATTCACTAGGAATTACTCACTCTGTTATATATAAAACTATTTCAAGAATTCTGTAGGGAAAGAAAAGGATAATCTAATGGAAGGCCATTGGACTGAAACTCAGGAGCCCTTGGTTCAGTTCCAGCCTCACAGGCAAACCTTCCATATGACTTTGAGCAAGCTAGTTTACTCTTCCTCATACTTCAGTTCCTCACCTCTAAAATGGGGATACTTCCATAAAATCCATTAATGATTGTGAAGTTTTCAGGTACTCTGGTGATGAGGACCATAAAAGTATCTAGATAGAAAGTCAGTGATGAAGGATGCAATGTTAAGAAAGGTCACTTCTGAACCTACTAGATGAGATCAATCTTTTTATATATGTACAGAATATTGGTTTTATGATTTTTACATTCAGAATATGGCAATGGTGAACACTATTTGTATATATTATACTGTGAGGGACCTATCCAATAAATAACTTATTGGTGGTGATATGGGGGGTAAGGAAACCTTGACACTATACATGCTTTTAGATTAGAGCTGAAAGAAGATTTAAATTGATTGACATGAATAATATATAAAACCAGCTATCTCAAGATATAGAGTAAAGGGCTATGGAAGTACCATGTTAATATTTAAATAAAGACAAACATTTCAGCTAGGATGGTGTCACGTGTATTTGTTAGAGATGAAATGTAAAGTGTCAATGTTTAAACAAAATAAGGAGATAAATGATATTTTTCTCGGCTTTGAATTATACTCTGGGGAAGATGAAACAGAGTGACGTACATTTTTAAAAGGATTCCACCAGTCCAGGCCAAAAAATGGATTCCTACAGTATTTTATACTAATTTCTCTGGACATAGCAATAAATTCCTGCTATTAGCGTAAGTAATATTTGTTTTCTTGAAGAATACGTATAGTAGCTTTTGTGTGCCATTCACCTATTCAGTGATTTATAGTGATGTACATTTGGA
This sequence comes from Eretmochelys imbricata, assembly GCF_965152235.1. NCBI lineage: Eukaryota > Metazoa > Chordata > Testudines > Cheloniidae > Eretmochelys > Eretmochelys imbricata. The sequence continues at coordinate 67,558,196 of NC_135579.1, read as the reverse complement.
CTGACCTTACAGTCAGCCTCCAGTCGGCCACTGATTTTGCACAGCAAAGCTGTTCATATGTAACACACACCTCTTGGGTGAGGTGTTCTGTCCCATCTAGTGGCACCAAGACCACTTAGAGAGAGTTTAAGGAGTCTGCTCTACAACCTTCGCTAAGAGCGAGTTGGCTTATAGCTCATGCGGTAGAGGCTCATGTATTAAACTCTAGAGGACCCAGATTCGATCCCGCCTCTGCCAATGGGGGTCTGTCAACATTACACATGCAGCTGCTTTGACCCACAAAATCTGGTCTCATCCCATCAGCAGCTGAACTAACTCATCTCCGCAGTTTCTTTCCTGAGTTTAGAGGGCTGGAGCTATATGGGCCTGACAACCACAGAAGGGGCTCCCCCTGCTCAGTTATGGGTCCATTGAAGTGTGGGTAAACATTAATTGGATCCCATCCTACAATTAGATGTACACTTTGCACTCTCAAGAGCCCCACCCAAAGCCAATGGGCTGCATACAAGCACAAGGATGTGCCAACCGAGATCCAATGATAGTATTGGGGCCATACTGCCTAATGTGAATGCTGTTGCAGCCTGAGAAACCAACAAATCTAGGCAATTCAAAATGAAAGCAGTCAATCCAACCTTAATTTGTACTGCTCTGAAATAAAGGCATGATTAAACTGGAAATGTGCAAACTTACAAGAGCAGCTTTCTTAGAAGAGTGGAAATGTGCTACCTGAAAAATAGAGAAGACGGGCGGCATAGTGACAAAAATCAGTATTGCTTACCTCAAGAGATCAGAAATCATGAGACTGGCCAAACACATCTTGAGATTTAAAAATCAAATCAGGGTTTTTAGTCTGCCATTGACTTTGTAACTCTCCTCTGTCAGAGTATCAGATCAGATTGAAAAAAAAATCAACCTTTAATGCACACAAAAATGCATGCCTCTCCCTGCCTGCTCAGATGGAGACTCCACTTACCCTCTCCTCTCCCTTAAGATAAGGGAACTGCTGTTCATTTCCTATTACTGTTTTGTCCCAGCAGCAACACTTCTCTGCCTCCTGCTGCTCTAGGACTTCCCTGCCTAGGTTCCAGCAGCAACACATCCCACCTTCCCAAGGCAGTGTGACCCCAATACTACCCTTGGATCCAGGTGGGCAGACCCCTCCCTAACTACTCCTCCACCCAAGTCCCAGCTGCACCACTTCCCCAACTCCCCTATCCCCTGCCTCCCATTGCCCCCAAATGCTCTCTCTACTGCAGAGCCATACCTGAAGGCAGGGCTTAGTGGAAGGGCTGATCTGTGTGTTTCGCTCCAAGGCTCTTCTACAGTGCTTGACCAGCCCTGAAAAAAAAAATCAGAAGATAGGGGCTGCTTCTCGCATCATTGCAATAGCTCCACTTGCAGACTCCAAAATCCTGTGACTTGTGATGAGTTTTCAAGTTGGCAATAATGCAACATTACCTTCCCCTGGCTACTCAGAGACTGCCTTTCCCACCACTACCCCCTAGCCTGAGGGACCTGACATCTCCTACCCCCATCTCCTACCCTCCATCTCCTACCCCATCACTATCCTCTGCATTCCCTCAGCCTCTGTCCTATACCCACATCCCCCTATAACCCTTAAATCTGCCTCCTGTTCCCCGCAATGCCCTGTTCCCCTCATACACCTTTCACAGTGTCTGCTGCTCCTCACAATCTCGGTGTCCTGTCAAGACACCTGACTCAGAGTGGCAGCCATTTTGCCTGTGAGCAGGGCTAGAATCCCATTGAGAAGAGTGGGAGATGGCAGTCAACTTAAGGGCAGTCTCACTTCCACACACAGATATCCTATATGAAAATGATAGCCATCTTACTGACTTCAGTCCCATTGACAAGAATATGAGATGATGACCATTTTGAATAAGAGAAAATTCATGAGTTGCAGCCTTTCATGACACAGATAGAAAAAGCTCAACCCCCCCATCCCCAAATTACTAGAGTTACAATGAAATCATGGCAATACTGCAAAATGCATTTTTATGTCTTCCACAATTCTGTGCCCTCTTGCCCCTTATGAAATGTTTCTAACATCATTTTTTTATGCTTAAAAGAAAAAAGTACCTATGTAAGTTCAATTTAGGCTACAGCTAAGGATTGTATTTACTACTGCAATACCAAGAAAATAATAATAATGAATAGGTAATGTGTGAGATCATTTGATTTGGATGGACTATCCCTGTATTTGCGGGTTAAACACAAATGCCCTACTTTGGATGAAATACCGAGTACCATTTTTGAAAGAAAAAACAAAAAAAAAGTGAAGTACTATGTGAAGAACTGAAAGCACTACCATATGGCTCAATAATGTTTATCAATGACTTATCTTAACCTATCTTCAGGTAGTTTAGTTATCTATGCAGTCAAAATGCTGGCTCCATATAAGCTGCTGTAATAGTTCTGGCTTTGTAAATTTAGCATTAAGAAAATTTGCTGAATCCAATTTTGATTCACAAAAAGGAAACATTGTCCCTGGACTTTTGCATTGGCCACCCTTAGCAATGTCAGTCACCGACCCGGTTGTATAGTATATGTATGGCTGTATAGTATATGGATACTGAACAGTCATCAGAAAAGTAAATGGGTTCCATTGACCATGCTAAAGGGAAGCCATCGACCTCCATCCTATGTGGAAGGATGGTATGAGTCTGATTGACACCAAGCCAGTACAAATGAGAGCAATTTCTTTCAAAATATTTAAGTGAAAAGTTTTTAAGGGAAGGTAGAGGATAACAAATTCAGATAGGAATTAATAAGTTAAAACCTAAGATCCAGGGATTTTCTTCTTCACCCCTTATATGCTATATTTCTGTGTACTCAGGGCAATTCTTTTTAAATTCAGCTCTCATATTTCCACTAGGGTCCAGATTCTGAAGGGCTTACTTAGGTATAACTCAGGCAAATGTGCTACTGAGGCCAGTGGGACTGCATAAATATTGAGTTCAAGACTTCTAGATTTGGCCCTCGTGAGTAATAGATATTCAGAATAGAATGAATGATTGGAGGGTACAGTTAATAAGTGCTCCCATGTAAGTGTTGAAATCGATACTTGTAAAAGTAATTATTGTGGTTCTTTCTATGCAGGTTACTGTGTTAAGGAAAAAAAATATTTGGTAGTTTTAATGCCCAAATATATTAAAACTGAGAGCTTAGTTTGCTGAGACACAGGTTTGAGCAACATTTTGCACTTACTCTATTTCACCAACTTAAAATTTCAAATTAAAACAGGCTAAAAATCTCCATAATTTGGTTAAAATGTGAGTACTTCCCCATTTCTCTGCCTGTAAAATGATGTTAACAATACTTATGTACTAACAGAGGTGTTGTGAGATTTCTTTGATTTAATGAATCAAGTGTAAAGTCCTTTCAGATGTTAGGATGATACTATTAAGATTTACAGTACTCTATCGAAGAAAGAAAATCATGACCTTGAGCTATTTTGATATAATCTCCAATAGCCATTAAAATCATAAGATTATAGGCCAGGTTGTGCACAAATTTACTGCCATTGCTTTCAGCAGGATTATACCTGTGAGTAGCTGCTCATAAATGTAAGAGAGGAGCATCCTAGCCCTCTGTAAGCAATACTACATAGCAAGATATTCTATAGTGTGTTACCATGTAAGCATGTAGCCTGCATTTTTGAAGGTATTTAGGCATTGTTGATTTAGAAGCCTAAATCTCATTTCAGAAATGAGATTTTCGACCTATCTTTAAAATCTGGGTCATAGTACGGCTGATAAAAGGGTAAGGCATGAAGTGGAAGGATGATTTCTTCAAGCGCTTGAGGAGTGGGTATAAACTCTAGAGCTGTGTCTTTTTGGGTTCTGTGAACTTCAATAAACCTTGGTGATGGCAATGTTTTAATGAATGAGTTCTTTCCTGTGGAGATATCTTGCTTTTATAGCTCAAAATGCTCCTCACCAGATCAGGTTGTTTTCTTAATTGAAGTCTTTTCTTTATAAAATTACTATCTTGTATCTCCTTAGAGAGAGTTAAAATTAAAATTGACATTAACACAGAGAAAAGTAGGTTCCACTTATTTATTTGACAGACGCCACCATTCTTTTCAGATCATTTCATTTTCCCTTTGTTTACTTTTCAGACATGGAATAATGTTGGAATTTATAAGGCTATTATATTTAACAGATTCACCACTTTCAATTTTAAAATCATGCTGAATACCCTGCCTGTGTATTACCTCTATTGAAATTAATAGAAATTCCCCTTCTCATCTGTTCTAGTAACGGTAGCTCTAGGACTCCCTTGTGCTATCTTTTCCCATTGAACAATTACTTTAAGGAGAATTATTTGTCAGGCACCATGTCATGCAGTAGTCACAAGAGAGCACTCAGCCAAGGATTATGTTTTGTTTCTATTGGTTTTAATACCGATGGTCCTGGTTTGACAGTCCTGGTAACTGAATTCCTCCATTTAAACCACACAAGAGTTCAGCATGGGCACTGACTATGCAAACACCCTGCCAGTGTGCCCCAATTTTGTTTTAGAGGGACCACCACACTGTTGTTCTGGAGAGTAAGATGTAGTTCAGTCCCCAGGTCTACTCAATCCATGGCCTCTCTGCCAACAAGGGTGCCAACTGAGATGATAGCTCTTGTGAGAGGAACATCTGCCCACTAGACACTGAGCTGAGACCATCAAATCATCTCACATAGATCACCACGGATCCTAGCAATCTGTTTGCCTCAGAAAAATGCAGAATTTGCATTTTTACTGAGAATTTTTAGTGTTTACATTTTGTGAAAAAATAAAAACATTAACTAAATTTTACTGAAAGTACCAGTATCACTTATTCAATGCGCACAACCTTCCCCTCTTGTGGTTGGTTTTTGAATGCATTTTGAATGCACAGCTAATCATACTTCAATAAACTGCTTTAGTGTGTAGAGGTTATTCAACAGCATATGGGGTTTGTGTTTTAATGCACCTCAAATTTCACTTCAGCCTCCAGATGTAATTAAATTTAGGAAAAGATGCCAAAAAACTTTATTTAAAAAATCACCCTCTAAAGGTGATTTGAGTTTGGTAAGGACAAATTTCAAGTTGATGGTAATGTGCTATTCTGTATGGATGCAGTAAGGCTGTAGATTACATTCAAAGGCAGACAATCGTAGAACACATGGAAAACACTAAACAAACTGAATGAAAAGAGCAGGGCCATCAACAACAGTAAAGAAACAATACACTGTGACTGGATCTTTCCTACATTAAAAAAAAAAAGTCTGAAAATATAGAATACGGACAGAAGTATTTGGCCTATGTAAGAAATACAAATTGTAATTCTATGAATTAATTCTTATTAATTTTATTATAATGATTGATAGTACTGGTAGGCTTTGAAGTTGCTTACGAGGGTAGGTGGAACTATACAAGGTGAGGAGAAGCTATAAATTCTGGCTGGAGCATTGTCAGCTTTCTGAGAGATGTCCTTCACCTCCTTCCATGCCTTATACCTCCACATCCCTGCATTCCTTCAGCCTCCCATCCTCACTTCCAAGGTTGTGCAAGCTTGATTCAAGGTCCCTGACAGAGCACCACAGTGCCCCACTCCAGGTCTGCTTTCTGCTGGTGTTGCCCACAGCTCTGTTGGTGGAGCACCAGGAATACAACAGGCCCTCAAAGACAAGGGCTGAGTTTGCATTCAAAACAAATGAACTCTCTGGGATGCATGACCATCTCAGATGTTACATCAGGGGAGCTTTTCAAAGAAGCAAATGGTAGTTAGGTGCCTAACACGAGCTGAATTTCAGTGGGCATGTAACAGCCATTTGTGCCTTTGAAGATCTTCCCAATAATGCTTATGGAAAAAATGAAAATATGTAGTTATGTAAGCTGGAAATTTCTTATTGCTATTGTTTTACCAAGTTAAAAAAATGGATGATGATGTGTCATGACCTATACAGAGAAAATAAAAATTAAATAGTAAAGAGGAAAAAAAACAAAACAAATGGAACAAATATCACAAAAGGACAATCATGAGCGTGCCACTCACATATGACTGCAGGTATTGTGGTGCAATATTTTCAATAGACAAGAAAAAAAATAGATACTTCAAGTTAAGTGACTTATTTTAGAATAAAGAAAGCAAGAAACAACAAATAAAAAATCTCCATGAGAGAGAAAGCAGAATGGGTTTTCCAGTGTGGGAGGATTCACCTCACAGCCTAGCCCCCTAATATACAGAATCATGCTAAATATGTTGTATTTTACCACTGAATATTTTTTCTATACGATTAGTCTTGTGATAAATCTGTATTTACATTTTGGTTGAAGATACTGTAAGGAGTGTTAGGGGGCTTATTCCTTCACCCACTTACTTCCCTGGTCCTTCTCGCATGAACAGAGAGCAACAATACCCGAAGTCCAAAGGTGCAAACAATTCGATGTTTATTGGGGTGAACTTCCAGCAAGCATGATTCCAGTTTCCTTCCTTAGTGTCCTCCTTCCCAGCTCTGACACCACAGAGCCTTACACCTGTGTCCCTGTTCTCATTCCTGCCCTTAGCAAAACATTGTTCCAATTTGCTTACCCCTATTCCCTGTTCCCATCTCCCCCTTTAGCAAAACATGATTGCAATTTCCTTACCCCCATTCCCTGTTCCCATTTCCCCCTTTAGCAAAACATGATTCCAATTTTCTTACCCCCATTCCCTGTTCCCATCTCCCCCACCCACTCCCACCCACACCCACTCACTTCCTCATTGACTACAGATTATATAGTAAAACTTGAGTTCTGCTTAGCTATACCTTAACCAATCATTTTCCTGAAATTTAACTAACCAATCCTAACATATTGTAACATGATTATGTAACCAAGAATATCCCACCACCTTAATTAGTTTACACCCAGCAAAATTAATTATACAGCATACAGGAACAATCACAGAACCAGACAGAGATTATACAGACAAACAATAGCAAAGTGGGAACTATAATGACAAAACAATACAGAAGTGAGGATTTCACATCCTAGCTATTGATAAGTGAGTTCTTGCCAGACAGGATGCTATCAAACTAAGTTTTCTTTTACATTTTCTAGGCACTTCCCTTTCTCTGGAGGTGATAGGCACTATCAGGACAGGATTGTATTCCTAACAGCCCAATAGCACCTTATTTCAGTGTGACTAGTTTGGAATGTGAGGATGTGACCGTTCGCTTCCCGGCTTATGGCTGCCTTTGCTGCTTAGCCAAAGGCCTGAGCCTAAGCACAGGGCCACAAACTGTCACAGTAAGAGAAGGCCCTTACACCGGCAGACAGTGATTTTGATTCTTTCTTTTGTACCTCTGTCACTAGCCAAGTGATAAGAATACACCTAAATTCTTAGAGTATAGGCCTTTACAGACAGGCCTGAATATCTCTATCCTAACAAGGAGGAGCATTTGATATTTGCCTTTCTTATCCACCCTGAGATTCACCATCTATAATACTATATCAACAGCTGCTTGATAAGTTTCTTCATTGTCTTCTTTTTTATACCTGTACAAGGCAGGTCATGTGTCTCAATACCTTCCTGACAATTCCTTTCTCTCTCTTTTTCTCATGATCTAGCTAATCCTTTATCCCACTTCTCTTGTCCTCTGTAAATTCATAAAATCTGAAGCAGCAGCCACATTCCTTTCTGAGATCTCTCTCCATACCACTCAAATGGGTAGGGAAGCTGAAGGGAAATACCCTCCACTGTACACAGTTAATAAATGCTAAACTTCAGCAGCTACCATACAGCACCACTTCAGAGGATCTTGTGGATAGGCCAGAAACCCACCACTTATTTTCTCAAACAAACTGGAGGACAGCATGTGAAGCAGAAGGCAAAGGAGGAAGAGGAAGAAGAAAAGACTTGGTGGGATAACTCACAAGACTGGAGTACTGTCATGGGTGGATATAAACTGTTCAGGAAGGACAAGCAGGGCAGAAAAGGTGGGGGAGTTGCACTGTATGTAAGGGAGCAGTATGACTGCTCAGAGCTCAAGTATGAAACTGCAGAAAAACCTGAGAGTCTCTGGATTAAGTTTAGAAGTGTGAGCAACAAGGGTGATATTGTGGTAGGAGTCTGCTATAGACCACCGGACCAGGGGATGAGGTGGACGAGGCTTTCTTCCGGCAACTCACAGAAGTTACTAGATCACAGGCTCTGGTTCTCATGGGAGACTTCAATCACCCTGATATCTGCTGGGAGAGCAATACAGCAGTGCACAGACAATCCAGGAAGTTTTTTGAAAGGGTAGGGGACAACTTTCTGGTGCAAGTGCTGGAGGAACCAACTAGGGGCAGAGCTCTTCTTGACCTGCTGCTTACAAACCGGGAAGAATTAGTAGGGGAAGCTAAAGTGGATGGGAATCTGGGAGGCAGTGACCATGAGATGGTCGAGTTCAGGATCTTGACACAAGGAAGAAAGGAGAGCAGCAGAATACAGACCCTGGACTTCAGAAAAGCAGACTTTGACTCCCTCAGGGAACTGATGGGCAGGATCCCCTGGGAGAATAACATGAGGGGGGAAGAAGTCCAGGAGAGCTGGCTGTATTTTAAAGAATCCTTATTGAGGTTACAGGGACAAACCATCCCGATATGTAGAAAGAATAGTAAATATGGCAGGCGACCAGCTTGGCTTAACAGTGAAATCCTTGCTGATCTTGAACACAAAAAAGAAGCTTACAAGAAGTGGAAGATTGGACAAATGACCAGGGAAGAGTATAAAAATATTGCTCGAGCATGCAGGAGTGAAATCAGGAAGGCCAAATCACACCTGGAGTTGCAGCTAGCAAGAGATGTTAAGAGTAACAAGAAGGGTTTCTTCAGGTATGTTAGCAACAAGAAGAAAGTCAAGGAAAGTGTGGGCCCCTTACTGAATGAGGGAGGCAACGTAGTGACAGAGGATGTGGAAAAAGCTAATGTACTCAATGCTTTCTTTGCCACTGTCTTCACGAACAAGGTCAGCTCCCAGACTACTGCACTGGGCAGCATAGCATGGGGAGGAGGTGACCAGCCCTCTGTGGAGAAAGAAGTGGTTCAGGACTATTTAGAAAAGCTGGACGAGCACAAATCCACGGGGCTGGATGTGCTGCATCCGAGAGTGCTAAAGGAGTTGGCGGATGTGATTGCAGAGCCATTGGCCATTATCTTTGAAAACTCATGGCGATCCTGGGAAGTCCCGGACAACTGGAAAAAGGCTAATGTAGTGCCCATCTTTAAAAAAGGGAAGAAGGAGGATCCTGGGAACTACAGGCCAGTCAGCCTCACCTCAGGCCTTGGAAAAATCATGGAGCAGGTCCTCAAGGAATCAATTCTGAAGCACTTAGAGGACAGGAAAGTGATCAGGAACAGTCAGCATGGATTCACCAAGGGCAAGTCATGCCTGACTAATCTAATTGCCTTCTATGACGAGATAACTGGCTCTGTGGATGAGGGAAAGCGGTGGACGTGTTGTTCCTTGACTTTAGCAAAGCTTTTGACACGGGCTCCCACAAGTATTCTTGCCAGCAAGTTAAAGAACTATAGGCTGGATGAATGGACTATAAGGTGGATAGAAAGTTGGCTAGATTGTCGGGCTCAATGGGTAGTGATCAATGGCTCCAGGTCTAGTTGGCAGTCGGTATCAAGTGGAGTGCCCCAAGGGTCGGTCCTGGGGCCGGTTTTGTTCAGTATCTTCATAAATGATCTGGAGGATGGTGTGGATTGCACCCTCAGCAAATTTGCAGATGACACTAAACTGGGAGGAGAGGTAGATACGCTGGAGGGTAGGGATAGCATACAGAGGGACCTAGACAAATTAGAGGATTGGGCCAAAAGAAATCTGATGAGGTTCAACAAGGACAAGTGCAGAGTCCTGCACTTAGGACGGAAGAATCCCATGCACCACTACAGACTAGGGACCGAATGGCTAGGCAGCAGTTCTGCAGAAAAGGACCCAGGGGTTACAGTGGACGAGAAGCTGGATATGAGTCAGCAGTGTGCCCTTGTTGCCAAGAAGGCCAATGGCATTTTGGGATGTATAGGTAGGGGCATTGCCAGCAGATCGAGGGACGTGATCGTTCCCCTCTATTCGACATTGGTGAGGCCTCATCAAGAGTACTGTGTCCAGTTTTGGGCCCCACACTACAAGAAGGATCTGGAAAAATTGGAAAACGTCCAGCGGAGGGCAACAAAAATGGTTAGGGGACTGGAACACATGAGTTACGAGGAGAGGCTGAAGGAACTGGGATTGTTTAGTCTGCGGAAGAGAAGAATGAGGGGGGATTTGATAGCTGCTTTCAACTACCTGAAAGGGGGTTCCAAAGAGGATGGATCTAGACTGTTCTCAGTAGTAGCTGATGACAGAACAAGGAGTAATGGTCTCAAGTTGCAGTGGGGAAGGTTCAGGTTGGATATTAGGAAAAACTTTTTCACTAGGAGGGTGGTGAAGCACTGGAATGTGTTACCTAGGGAGGTGGTGGAATCTCCTTCCTTAGATATTTTTAAGGTTAGGCTTGACAAAGCCCTGGCTGGGATGATTTAGTTGGGGATTGGTCCTGCTTTGAGCAGGGGGTTGAACTAGATTACCTCCTGAGGTCCCTTCCAACCCTTATATTCTATGATTCTAAAAGGAGTTTGAGAAAGGGGCAGAGGAAATAGGTTGAAGCAGAAGCTAAGCAAGTGTGCAAGGCATTGGAGCAACAGTGAAAGAAGACCAGCAAGGAGAAGAGGCAGAGGAGACTTGCAAGAGGGAGGGCAAGCAGAGGAGGCCTGTGATGGTAGGGAAATTCATGAGACCTAGAAAGCAGGGAGAAAAATGACCTGAAGATCTGTGACAAGGACCTGTAACTGGGAAAGCAAAGGGGAACTTGGTTGAAGAAAGGAGAGCTGGAAGGGTTCATTGTGGGGGAGTTGATGAGGCCACAGATGTTCATGTGCATGGGGTACTGGCTATTCTCACACCTTCTTTTAACAGTTGTTGGCTCATCTGTAGCCAGAGACCAGTTTACACTGAACAAAGCCCTCAAGGATTTGATTTGGTAGTTTGTAGGATAACTTTCACAAATTGTTAATGTTAAGTTCATACTCACTGGTGGTCAGGGGCAGGGTGTGGGCAGCCTGGCCTATGGGTTAGCATCAGGCACAGCCCAAGGCTCCAAGTGCCAGGTATCAGGAATCAGGCTGGGTTAGAACACCAGAATCCAGAGAGGAACCAGGGGGTAGGGATCAAGAGTCAGGCCAATAAAGAAGACAGGAAAAGGTCAACACCAGACCAGCCATTCACAGCAGAGTGAAGCCCACTTGTACAGACAGCTTCCTGCTCCTGTTGCTGACTTAAGCAGGGCCAGCAGGTCAGTCAGCTGCTCTGGGACTCCACCAATAAGATGTCACAATTAAGAGCCTCAAAATGGGGTTGGGCTTCATGGGTTAGTAGTTAGCAGCAAGCTGCTAAGTAGAGGGATGAAGTGTGGCTGCTCCTATGAACCCTGTAGATCTGGGTTTGAGGCCAATAGGTCATGACCCTCTAGTTTAAATAGGGGCTGTGGCTCAATCAGGAGGCTTGGAGCTCTCCTGGTCAGAGTGCACATGGTGGGGAGCTTGTACCTTGGGCTTCTGCTGTCTGTAAGGTGGAGTGTGGTAGACCTAGGTTTGAGACCAATGGAACCTGACAAGGACAACTGAAAACTGAATAGTTAAATGCCGCTTAAAGGAAACCATGCTATGTTTAAAAAAAATAGTATGCAAATCTCCATTAGAGAAGGCCGACACTAGAACATATGCACTTGGATTTCAAAACACTCCCTTTCCACTCCAAGTTGGGGACATAACTTTGATATAGATTTTAGGGCCAGAAGGGACCAGCATGATCAGCTCATCTTACCTCCTCCACATCACAGGCCACAGAAGCTCAAGCACCCACTCCTGTAATAGACCCATAACCTCTGGCTGAGTAATTGAAGTCCTCAAATCATGATTTGAAGACTTAAAATTACAAAGGATTCATCATGTGCTATAGTTCAAACAAATAAGTGACCCCATGCTGCGGGGGGGGGGGGGGGCAAAAACAGTCCAGGGGTCTCCGCCAGTCTAACCTGGGGGGAAATTTCTTCCTGACTCCAAATATGGCAGTTAGATCTGGAGCATGTTCACAAGACACACCAGCGAGACACCTGGGAAAAAATGTACTGTAGTAATTCAGAGCCTTCTCCACCTAGTGTCCCATCTCCAGCCATTGGAGATGGGCCAGCTTCAAAGTTAAGAGCTGAACCCAAGTTTGCATATTAAGTTTTGCTTTAGGCCAATCTCTAATCTAAATCGCACTCTCTTTACCTGTTTCCAATATGTTAAAAAGTTTTCAGATTACTAGTTTATTAGCACGTCATGGCAATGGTATTCTAGCATGTCATATATATATATATATATATATATATATATATATATATATAGTATTTTTAATTTCTTTCAAAACCATGAAAAGGGTAATTAAAGTTTACTTCTTTTTGCAATGGACCAGATTAAATAAAAAACCTCACTATATTCAATAAGTAAAGTAGTTGCAATTTTTCTGTAGCTTTCATTGATCTGTGTCTATTAGTAATGGCAAGCTGTCTTAAAAAGACAAAGTGACTGAATCTGTGCTTTGTAATTCCTCAGTAGACCAGTCATGCAATTTCAACCAACCATTTTCATTAACAAGAAAAAGCCTACTTTCCAGAAGTAATCTTTTCCCTTTCTTGGCGCCTATTACATATATATCAGAACGGAGACATTGCATTTTTCAGAGGTGTGAATATGTGACACACCCAAAATAAAGACAGGTTCCACCCTCAGATATCCATCCCTGAAGTCAATTGTGCATGCACATCTGAAGTCAGATTTTGTCTTGCATAACAACTGTAAAGGTTTTAAGGAATTTGCTAACAGTTGTGGCATTTCTATCAATTGCAGTTGTCAAGGTTGCTTCCCCACTCTGAACTCTAGGGTACAGATGTGGGGACCTGCATGAAAAAACCCCTACGCTTATTTTTACCAGCTTAGGTTAAAACTTCCCCAAGGTACAAACTATTTTACCTTTTGTTTTTGGACTTTATTGCTGCCACCACCAAGCATCTAACAAACATATAACAGGGAAAGAGCCCGCTTGGAAACATCTTTCCCCCCAAAATCCACCCAAACCCTACACCCCCTTTCCTGGGGAAGGCTTGATAAAAATCCTCACCAATTTGCAGAGGTGAACACAGACCCAAACCCTTGGGTCTTAAGAACAATGAAAAAGAAATCAGGTTCTTAAAAGAAGCATTTTAATTGAAGAAAAAGTAAAAGAATCACCTCTGTAAAAGCAGGATGGTAAATACCTTACAGGGTAATCAGATTCAAAACATAGAGAATCCCTCTAGGCAAAACCTTAAGTTACAAAAAGATACAAAAACAGGAATATACATTCCATTCAGCACAGTTTATTTTATTAGCCATTTAAACAAAATAGAATCTAATGCATATCTAGCTAGATTACTTACTAAGTTCTAAGACTCCATTCCTTTTCTGTACCTGGCAAAAGCATCACACAGACAGAGGGAACCTTTGTTTCTCCCCCCACCAGCTTTGAAAGTATCTTGTCTCCTCATTGGTCATTTTGGTCAGGTGCTAGCGAGGTTATCCTAGCTTCTTAACCCTTTACAGGTGAAAGGGTTTTTCCTCTGGCCAGGAGGAATTTTAAAGGTGTTTACCCTTCCCTTTATATTTATGACAGCAGTACAGTACATTATTTATTATATGTATCATCATAGAGCCTAGGAGCCCCAGTCCTGGACCAAGACCCCACTATATTAGGCACTCTGCAAATCACAGAATAAGAAGATAATCTCTACCCCATGCTTGCAATGCAAGTTTAAGACAAGACACAACAGATGGATTTAGACAGATCAGTGGAAGAGTACCATGAACAAGGAGACTATATTGATAGGCATGATAGGCTGTGGTCTCACACACCGGCAGCCTAACTGTTGTCAAGTTTTTGTAGGCATCACAGCAAAGAATAGTCTTAAGGAGGGATTTGAAGGAGAACAGTGAAGTGGGTTTACAGAAAGTACCACTCAAGCATGAGGGCCAGCAGGGGAGAAAGCACAAAGGTGCTTGTTTGAAATTTTAACTATGCAGTGGAGGCTGGCATCATGAATTGATTGGAAGCAGGAGTTGACCCTGAACAGGAGCAGATAGGTAAGATGGAAATAAGCTATGAACAGACGTGAAAGTGAAGAGTTTCTCAAAGGATTTCTATGGTTGTAAATGATAGATAGTTAAAACCATTCCCAAGCATCTGTGAATCATCATAAATCATCTTTAAAAATAAAATAAATCTCATTGTGCACATGACTTATTGCCAAATACTCTCTCGTGTGAGGAGATCAGCTCAGCATGGAAACAAGAGTCAACTATCAGGGAGCCAATCACACCCTCTGACTGACCTGCATGAGACTGGACCAGCTATCTATGGTCCCAAAAGGAAAGTACATCAGTTTGGAATCACCAGAATGCACCACTTTCCAGCCATGCTTCTTCTCTGAAGAATCCTCAATTCACCCCTTTTGCTGGGGAGGTAAGGGACTTTCTATTCCCTTTGTGCCACTACAGGAACAATGATTTTAAACAACATTTCAGTAATATAAGCATACATTTGGTAACTGGGCAACTTCATTCTTGGAAATATTGTTAAGAGTTTATTAGATGTTAAATATGTTATTGTTTCATTTTACTGAGAACTATGATCAACTATATCAAATATTTGTTGCAGGAAGGGTTTGATTTATTTTTGTCAATGCTCTAGTATATTTTTGTCATAGCCAATGTAAGTGCATATGTTTAAAGGAAAGGTGAACTAGAAAAAGAACTGTGCAGACTTATAAAGAAGATTCTGTTCCCAACTCAAATTTCCCTAAAGTGATGAGATATTCACATCTGGGAATTTAAGGTCCCATCCTACGCCTATTAAAGTCAATGGAAGTCTTTATATTGACCTTAATGGAGGGCCAGATCAGGCCCTTTGTTTTGCTCATTATACAGACACAAGCCAATCACAAAGATTGGACCTGGATTCAGATCCAAAGTGTCCGAGAGTTTGGAGGAGTTGGGTGTTTGGGACTGTTTCTAAGACAAAGATGAGACAGGCATTAAAAGAACCACATAAAGCCACAGTGATGCCAAACGAGTTGAGTTAACAGTAAGCTCCCCTACTTCTCAGCAGTGTGCATGCATCCATAGTTGGGAGCTATCAAGAATGGGCAACAAATTAACATGCAATCACTCCATGCAAAACTAAGACCCTAATCCTGCAAACATGTTTGACAGTTGTACAGAACTTGATACACATGAATGGTCTGACTGAGTCAAAGTTAAGCACTCTCATAAGCACTTGCCGGAAAAGGGCTTAGAGGTAGTGTGTGGTTTCCCCAGAAATACTGCAGCATAGACAACACAAAATCTTCCATGATTCCTCACAAGTCTGCTGGCATTGAAAAGTGAGTCAGGTGCTTTGCCGGAGATGAAGTCTGGTTAACTATGCTAAATACCATTCTTTGACAACACACAATAGACCATATCCTAACATGATAAGCACTAGTGTCAGTGAGAGCTTCAGGTGTTCTTCTCTTCTTCAGTGCTTAGCAACTGTGTTCAATACCTCTCAATATCTGACCCAGTGGAATTAGAGAAAAGGTGGAGTCTCACAATTCATTAATGAGTTAATGCAAAAAGATACACTTTCATAGTAATATGCTTTTTCTTGCACTGTGTGTTCACAATATGGGCACATACGCTTTCTGGAAAAGACTAATCTTTTTATCCTTCAAAGAAAGCTTGTCTTTGCAATCTAATTGTAATGCTAACTTTTAAATTAATATATACACATGCAATATAAAAGTAACTAAGTTAAAGATCTCAACCCAGAATTTAGAAAGGTGGATGATTTTTTGTGCTGTATATCTTCAAAACATTAATAATATCATTTGCATGCTAAAGAAATAAAACTTTGATTGTACAGAGGTCACTGAGGATTCATTTAATGATTTGGGCAGAGTTTAGATTGCCTCCCAAGAAGAGTGAAGGTTAAAAAGGTACATCTTGCTAAATATTTAAAACCTTTAACCTTTTTGGTGTAAATCCAAATGATTTAGGACAACTGTTATAACTTGCTTAAAATTTAAATGTTTCCCCTTTGTAAATCTTGAGGTATTGTACATAATTCTTTGTCTTTTTGTCTGTAATGCTTTATAACATTTTAAATCTGCACTTGATGCGTTTAACATACTTCTCAGATTCCCTAAGATTTTCCATCAGGCATAGAGAAAAGTTTTTACAGAACTGCTTCACCTACAGTATCTCTGCCCATGTAGCCTTACATTTGTGTGGGTGTTATTATATGTTGTCACTCAATAGTTCTCTGTTTTCATTCCAGCAGCTCATGGAGAAAATGGGTAACTTCTTATCTATAAATTTGTGTTTTTGAAACTTGTGTATAGAAAGATTAGTTGACATCTGGTATTCCCATTGCACACCATCAAACACAGAATCAGTCCATATGCATGAGGTTTTTGGCAGCAATGCACACTTTAAAATGCATTGGCTCTCTTCTTATATTAGACGAGTTCTCCTTCCGCAATAAATGATACATTATAAGAAATCTGTCAAATATACAGTAAAACTGAGTCAGTTCTGTAAATATCTGCTGGAGATGTCTTCAGATCAATTGATAAAGAATCTACAGTTAAAATATATGCATAAGCAGGAAATACCTACTTTGTAATAATCTTGTGAAACAGGTGCAAGAGAATATTTGATGGCTCAACAAAAATAGAGAAAGGACAACAGCCGGAAGGAAAAAAATTGCCCTGCCACAGCTGATTTACATCACACTGAGAAGTTACCATATAATACCTGGTGTTGATATGCACGTATTCCAGGGGTTCTGCGGTTGTTCAATGAACTTCAGTTTTTTCAACAAATGTCTTTTTTGACGCTTAAAGGGTCAGACTAATCCAGAAATCCCTAACTTGGATATTTCTTTTCCATTAACATGCAGATTAAAATACAATAGTTGTCTCCTTTTTATCTTTCTGCACAGTTCTAAAACAATCCTAGGGCCAGATTCTGCCAGCCTTACTTCTGTTGAGTAGTGCTTTATTCTGTAGCTATGGTCTGATCCTATACTGAATTTGTTGGCAAAGCCCTATATCCCAGTTGGTTTCAAGGGAGCAATCTGTAGAGTAAGGTACCACTTAATACAAGTAAGGGAAACTGAATCGGTCTATTGGACTGTAGGAATATTAGGCTAGATTTTCAAAGTTATTTAGGGCCCCAATGATGCAGTTAGCCACCTAGGTGGATTCTCAAAAGCACCTATGCAGTTTTGGTGCCTAAACTCACATTGAAATCTACATGCCTAAATACCTCTGAAAATGTGGCCCTCTGATTGGTCTAATTCCCTGAATGATGTAAACTTGAGAATAGTCCAAATATGACATATAAAGTATGAAAAGATTGAGAAGGAAAGTATCTAGGGCAATCCTAAAGTTGATGTAAACATCAAATGTTAAGACTGAATGAAGAATCTGAAATTCACATATGTTACTATATATTATCATATGATTCCATGCAGATAATTTCACCAAATTGTGATTCCAATGAATTTCCAGTGAGTGTCTGTCAAAGATAAAAAATGATGAATCATTCTTCTAATACTTCAATGTCAGAAAGATCTAAGGAGCCACTCCCTTCTTCATAGGACCCATTAGCCTCAGGACAGCTTCATGAAAACAACTTGGTTGGATATTAGGAAAAAAAATTTCACTAGGAGGGTGGTGAAACACTGGAATGCGTTACCTAGGGAGGTGGTAGAATCTCCTTCCTTAGAAGTTTTTAAGGTCAGGCTTGACAAAGCCCTGGCTGGGATGATTTAATTGGGGATTGGTCCTGCTCTGAGCAGGGGGTTGGACTAGATGACCTCCTGAGGTCCCTTCCAACCCTGATATTCTATGATTCTATGATTCTATGAACTATGATGCCTTTTAGAATCTGTCTGAAGAAATTAAGAATCAAGCCTGATAAAAATACTTTTCCTCACAAAGGTTATGAATGAATCCCTAGAAACCCCACATCAGGTGAGACAGTTTTGATAAAAGTATTGATCAAATAAATTAGAAAATCCCTTTTTTTCCTTTGATCAAGTGTCTGGAGAAATAATCCTTGTTTATAGGAATGAGTCCTTTGTATAACCCACTTTAAGAGAGGTCTGGAATGACCCATTGGTCATCTTGTTTAACAGCTTGGGTGTATAAAATCTTGCAATTAAAACTTTGGACTGGGAATCTATTCCCTGCTCTACCACAGACTTCCTCAGTGGTCTTGGGCAAGTCAAACTGAGTAAAATTTTCAAGAATACCCAAGTGACTTAGAGCTTAAGTCTCTTTTTCAGAAGCACATAAGTGAAATAGGAGTCTTAATCCCATTGACTTTCAATAGCACTTAGATTCCTGTCACTTCCATGATGTACTTCTAAAATTTTACCTGGAGAAATCCTACTTGCCTACTCACATGGTTGTCGTGAGGCTGAATTTATTTCTGTTGGTAGAGTGCTTTGAGATGTTTTGGTGGAAGGTGCTACATTATTATTCTAATAGTATTCAACCTGGCTCTTTCTTACACACACTAGAATTTACACATTTTAAGGATAAAAGAAACAGCATTATTCTAGAATTTTTTTTAAAAAAATCAAAGCATTTTTCTCTGCAAGGAAAAACCTGAATACAATTGATCTGATTGCCAGAATTTGAGTCAGCTACAATATGTTCTATGATTACCTTGACAGAGTCCATGAGCCAGGAAATGCAGCAAACAAAATCACAAGTTGAGTCATAAAAGATGGCTGAGGTAAGTGATTTAAGAATTACATTTACTTTCCAAAAAATTAAACCTGCCTCTAATTTCCTGACTAAAGTCAAAGTGATTTGTAGCTGTGTAGCAGAGCTGGCTTGTAAAGTCAAAGTGATTTGTAGATGGATGGCAAAGATGGCTTGATCTTAAATACATCAGGAATGAAATTAGGTTAGAAAAATCAATGACTACTTAAGGATACTGAAATCAAAATAAAACTTTTAGGGAATAGAGACATGAGCCAAGCTTCCTGCCACATTTAGAACTTGTGGCTTTAAGAGTTATACTGTGTAACAGCCAGATAAATGTACCTACATCTGTATTTAGCAGAAGCAACAGCAAATTTCATTAGTTATTTAGATTAACCTCAAATGTTTATTTCCTTTAAAACTCATATTCACAATCCCTTTCCCCACCCCTTCCCCCATACACAGAGATGGGCCTGATTCTCTTCTCATTTACACAGGCATAAATTAGGATTAACTGTGTTGAAAAAAGTGAAGTTACACCAGTGTAAAACCTGGTCAGATGACATTCATATATAAATGGAAAATATTTTGAAAAGCCAAAGCAAAATAAAGATAAATAATCATCCCATTCCAAAAAGATATCCAGCCACTCCAATGCAGGTCTAGAATTTTCTATAGAACAATCACTCTGGCCTAAATTTTCAAAAGTGACTAGTGATTATGAGTGCCTTGATTTATGAGTAGTTGATATATCTTTAGGGATCTCCATAGGCAATCATGTTGGGATTAAGCTAACTGACGGTAGTGTGTTGGAAGATGTGTCTAGATGGTTGTTAAATCCTCAGTAGGAACTCTTTCCTCTGGACTTAGGTTTCTTTCACTAGTAACTATCTTTTTTATAAACACTTTTAACACAAATTGAGGTTTTTCTGCCCCTTACTCTACCACATCCTGCTGGAGTTTATCTATACTCAAGAATAGCCCTGATACAACAGTTATTGGCCACTGATAAATGTAACTGTTCCAAGATGGATTCCTACATCTAGGACAAGGGACAAGCCAGAGTTTCTCCCAAATGACATAAAACCAGAATGAACTTTATCAGTGTAAACCTCAGCTCGCCCTTTTCTATATTTAAGAGTCAGTGTCAGTGCAGCTATACAGAGTTCACTAACCATCTGGACATGTGCTCCAACCCCTACTGTCAATTAACTTAACTCTAGCATTGTTGCCTATGGAGAACCCTAAAGATCTAAACTACTCACTTCTGATATATAAAGATGCCCAAGTGAACTGAAAAAAACAAAAACTCACCCAGTTCTGTTTGACTCATCTGTGTTGAAAGGAGCACAAACTTAAAGACAATAAGAATGCGATGTGCTGTACTAGGGTGACCAGATGTACTGTTTTTAAAGGGACAGTCTGGTTTTGTGGGACTTTTTCTTATTAGGCACCTATTACGCCTCACCCCCGTCTTGTGTTTTCACAGTTGCTATCTGGTAACTGTACTCAGTCTGTGCAAAATTTCTGCATAGTCACACCTGGAATTAGTAGGCACTCAAAATCAATAAGTCAAAATAATCAAGTAAAGTGAATAGCTGAGAATGGAAACAGTGCCTGCCATATTCTAAATACTGTAGTGCATCCAAATTCTGCATTTGCAAAACACAATGAATTCACAATGTACTTTTAAAGGAATTTATATTGGGGATGTTTCTATTAAAATACACACAAACCTCTGTATCATTTGTGTTAAATGCATTTCTACCTCCGTTAAAAACATGAGGGCACATGTATCCAAATGAAAAAAACAAGCTTCATAATATTTAGGAAATAAATGAATATGCTGATTTGAAAAGTGTGTGGTAACAAAATGTCATAAAGATAAAAACCTGCTGCTTTTACGAAGTAATCCTTCAGCAAAAATGGATTTATCATTCCATGAGGCACAAAATTCATCAGTGCCTGCACACTAGGCCTAGAAGCTGTACTTTTAATATCACTTGTTTGTGCAAAAATTTTTGTCCAGTTTTCAATTCATTTGAAGACTTATTATTGTCCAATGACGCATTTAAGCAGAAAAAAATTAGAAAAAGCAAACAAAATCTGAGCAGTTTGGATTAAATGAGACATGTGTATATTTTATCCTTCAGCCCATTCACATAAAAATATAAGAATGGCCATACTGGATCAGACCAATGATCTATCTAGCCCAATATTCTGTGTTCCAACAGGGGCGAATGCCTGATGCTTTCAGAGGGAGTGAACAGAACAGGGCAATTTAGTGAATGATCCATCCCCCATTGTCCAATCCCATTTTCTAGAAGTCAGAGACACCTAGAGCATGGGGTTGCATCCCTGACCATCGTGGCTAATAGACCTATCCTCCATGAACATATACAGCTCTTTTTGGAATCCAGTTATTCTTTTGGCCTTCACAACATCTCCTGGCAACAAATTCCACAGGTTGTGGAAGAGTACTTCCTTACATTTGTTTTAAACCTGCTGTCTATTAATTTCATTGGGTGACTCCTGGTTTTTAATATTATGTGAAGGAGCAAATAACAGTTCCTTATTCACTTTCTCTACACCATTAATGCTTTTATAGACCACCATATACCCCCTCACTTGTCTCTTTTATAAGCTGAACAGTCCCAGTCTTTTTAATCTCTCCTCCTATGAAAGCTGTTCCACACCCCTAATCATTTTTGTTGTCCTTTACTGTCCCCTGGTTCCAATTCTAATATATCTTTTTTGAGATGGGCTGAACAGAACTCACCCAGTATTCAAGGTGTGAACATACCATGAATTTATATAGTGGCATTATGATATTTTCTGTCTTGTTATCTTTCCCCTTCCTAATGGTCCCTATGGTTCTATTAACTTTTTTAATTGCCACTGCACACTGAGCAGCTGTTTTCAGACAACTATCCACAATGACTACAAGATCTCTCCCCTGAGTGGTAACAGCTAATTTAGACCCCCTTCCTTTGCTTAAGAGCCTTTGGTGAGCGATCTTGTCAAAGGCTTTCTGAAACTCTAAGTACATGATATCCCCAATGGATCACCCTTGTCCACATGCTTGTTAACCCTCTGAAAGAATTCTAGTAGATTGGAGAGCCATGATTTCCCTTTACAAAAGCCATGTCAACTTTTCCCAACAAATCATGTTCATCTATGTGTCTGATAATTCTGTCCTTTACTATAGTTTCAACCAATTTGCCGGGTACTGAAGTTAGACTTGCCAGCCTCTAACTGACAGATTCACCTCTGGAGCCTTTTAAAGAAGAAAAAAAAACAAAACACACACACACACACAGAGTCACATTAGCTATCCTCCAGTCATCTGGTACAGAGGCTGATTTTAGTGATTGGTTACATACCAGTTAGTAACTCTGCTATTTCTTATTTGAGTTCCTTCAGAACTCTTGGGTGAATGCTATCTGGTCCTGGTGACTTATTACTGTTTAATCAATTACTGTTCATCAATTTGTTCTAAAACTTCTTCTTTTGATACCTCAATCTGAGATAGTTCCTCAGATGTCACAGAAAAAGAATAGCAGAGATGTGGGAATCTGTCTCACATCCTTTGCAATGAAGACTGATGTAAAGAATTCATTTAGCTTCTCCTCAACAGCCTTGTCTTCCTTGAGTGCTCCTTTAGCACCTTGATGGCCTCACTGATTGTTTGACAGGCTTCCTTCTTCTGATGTGCTTTAGAAAAAAAAAAGTTTGCTGTTAGTTTGTGTCACTTGCTAATTGCTCTTCAAATTTTTTTTTGACTATTTATGCTTTTACACTTGGACTTGACAAATTTATGATCCTTTAGATTTTCCTCAGTAGAATTTGACTTCCAATTTTTAAAAGATGTCTTTTTCTCTCGAGGAAGTCTTCCTTGAGTACTTTAGTACCTCAGACCAGTCTGGAGCCATCTGTTCTCATGGTCAATAAAATGCCTACACCATAAAGGTGAAAATGGGCCTAAGAGGGAAGAACATGAGGGGTCTGAAAGCCTGGAATCTAGAAAGGCAAAACAAATGTTTTTAAAATCTCACATAGATCAGATTGCTTAAGTTTCCCGGGGTTAATAGTCCAGTTTGCAATGGGGTAAATTGTTCCGTCATCCAGTTCTTCTTCAGACAACTTCACAGCATTTCCATACAGTACTTCCTTTGGCATCAGGAATCAGTGATCTAGAGCCTCCTTGCTGTTCTGGACAGAACAATAGTCATTATACTGAAATGTCACTTGGGTTGGAATGGAGTGAAAGAACTCCTGTGAGATTTCATCTGAGCCACTAAAACATTCCTTTACTTACAGTATCTAGGACTACATCCAAACAAACATCCTACATCCTGGGAGTTACTCTCAGCAGAAGTCAGTCAGCATCTCATGACCTAGAATCCTTGAGAGCAGCAAAACTGAGATGGTTTTGGATTTGCAAAACCTCCATGTTTTGATTCAGATCTTTATTCTATTTCAGCTGAACCCACAAAGAGCCATAGTCTCTGGATTAATGGCTCTGTGCTATAAGCCAAAGCCAAAGAGTACAGGTGGTTTTGACTTTGCAAAACTTCAGTCAGAGTTTAGGTTTGTGAAACTAAAATAATGAGTGGTTCAGACACAGGTTCCGTTTTATCCAAATCCCCAAAATTCAGGGAAAGGAGTGGATAAACAGCTCTGGTTTGAGTGCGTCCATAAAATGTTGCCTCTCTCCTAAGAGTCTAGCCAAGGGGTGTGGGGAAGGAACTTCTGTTAGATGATCATGGGAACAATCCAAAAGTGAAAATTAGTATGATTTAGAGCAACTAGGAAATAAGACTATGATTATGAGTGGTGCTGACAATGCGTGAACTGGAAT
This sequence comes from Eretmochelys imbricata, assembly GCF_965152235.1. Taxonomy (NCBI): domain Eukaryota; kingdom Metazoa; phylum Chordata; order Testudines; family Cheloniidae; genus Eretmochelys; species Eretmochelys imbricata. Next base: position 67,534,439 of record NC_135579.1, on the reverse strand, counting down.
AGGTCGTTTTTTTTCAGTCCATTTATGTCTGTCACCAACGCTATTTTGGTTTGGTAAATCTATAACTGGGTGCACAACCATTTTTTTAAAAAAGAAAAGGAGCACCTTGTGGCACCTTAGAGACTAACAAATTTATTTGAGCATAAGCTTTAGTGAGCTACAGCTGACTTCATTTAAATGTTGTTAGTAGAACTGGTTAAAAAATTTTCAGCAGAACATTTGTCAGAAAATGCAGACTCAATAAAATCAAAAAGTGTTTTGTAGGAACATACTGATTGTCAAAATTTTCATGGGAAATTATGAAAGTATTTCATTTAAAAATATTTTAAAAATTAATTTTACTATTATTTCAGCTTTTGTTATATTAATATAAGATTCAAAATGGTCAAAATGAAATATTTTCATAATCACTATAGTTTTTTCCATATTTTCAAAATACTTCAATTTTGACAAATCCTAAGATTAACTTTTTGTTCTGTTTCAGGATGAAACCAACTTTTGAAGTGTCAGGATTTCACACAGGAGGGAAATTGTTTTTTTCAACCAGTTCCAGTTATTAATTGGTTTTAGCTCTCATTTTTTAGTACAATTTGTAAAAGCTGTATCAGTGTGTGATTTGAGGAATCCATCTATGTACAACTTGTGAATGCTGGTTGGTATTGGGGTCTGTCTTAGTGTCAGTCTGCAAAACTTAATTTTGAAGGTAGAGCTTCACTAGGGCATGGCTACACTAGAGAGTTTACAGTGGTGCAGCTGCACTGTTCTAAGTTACGCAACTTCAGCTACGTGAATAACGTAGCTGAAGTTGACGTCCTTAGACCTACTCACCGCGGTGTCTTCACTGCGGTGAGTCAACTGCTGCCACTCCCCCGGCAACTCCGCCTGCACCTCTCACTGCAGTGGAGTACAGGAGCGACGAGAGAGTGCTTGGGGTCTATTTATGATGTCTCAACTAGACGTGATAAATCGACCCCGCTGGATCGATCGCTGCGCGCCGATCCAGCAGGTAGTGTAGACATACCCTAAGACAACAGAAGAAAGCCCCTGCAAGGGGTGATAGCTGGAACAGTTAAGCTGACAGGAGAGAGATATGTCAGCGGGAGAAGTTCACACCAGCACTTATGTCAGTGGGAGGACAGCGCTATGTCAGTGTAACTTATGTCACTGAGGAGGGTGATTTATTCACACCCCTGTGCAACATAACTTATGCTAACATAAGCTGTAGTGTAGACATAGCTCTCCCGTATTTTGCCTCCATATTGAGATAAAATCTGCAGGAGGTGACATGAGAAATCACCTGGCACAGGGCTAATAGAGGGTCATTTAAATTTGAACATCCATTCAGATGGAGCACCCTTAGAAAAAGAGTTGGCTAGTGCCCTGGGCAAATGAGGTTTTCAAGTCTGAACTCTGTGGGGAAGTAACAAAGCAACAGATCACCTAGCAAGGGACTTGAATCACCTGATGAGGCTGAACAGAAGGTCACTTGATAAAGGGATCTGGAGGTTATAAAGGAAACTCGCTCATTGCCCATTTTAGGGAGAAAAAAAAGCAAAGAGAGGGAAGACACATGCAAGCATATACAAACACACAACTAACTCCATGTTGCGGAGAAGGAGGCGGCCTATGCATGAGGGCAGGAGAGGGGAAAAGTGGAACATGCTTTTGTAGCAGCTGAGTCCTTTTTAAGGTAGGACCTGCCAAGGAAAAAGAAAACAGGCTTCTGAAGAGGGAGAGACTCCCTGATTTGGAGAAGAAGCCATATGCAGGAGAGGGAATCCTGCACTCCCTAAAGGACTCTGACCTAAGCCTAAAGAACACCACCAGAATGGTGAGAAAACTGAGGTAGGGAAATGCATACAGGCATTTATTGTTTTGCCTAGCTCTACAGATTTTCTTGTACTAGCTCAAGTAAAAAATAATTGATTTTTGGAACCCTTAAGTGTGTTTGCTTTTACTATTACATTTCCTCAAAGAGGTAAATTGTAAACACACAAGCAGGGCCCACAAGGATGGAGTTCTGAGAAAGGGTGTGCTTAAGCTACTGTGACGTTATCGATATGAACTGGGACCATATAGATCATTGTTGCAAGCAAAATCCTGTAGTGGCACCAAATCTTGTATAAGGGGGTCAAATAAGGTGTCTAAGACAAGGTTATGGTTGGCTGCTTATGATTATGCTATCTGTATGCATGTATCATTTTTGTATTTAAAGTTATAAGTATTGGCTCTATCCTGTCTGTATTTCAAACTTATATGGTGCTTCTGGGTGACACCCCAGACAAGTTGGTGTCAGCTCTGCCTAGCCTGCTTGGTGGCCCATTAAGGACCATCAGTTATACAATTGACCCATTGAGAGAAGGCAGATACACCTTGTGACTCAGCAAGATATGCAAGGACATACCTGTGGACAGAACTTTGAGGTTTATTCTTGCCATGTGCCTGAATGCTTGTCTTTGAAACAGAGATAGAGAGGTCACATGACAAGAGATTATAAAAGACTGCTGCAGTGCCTCCATCTTGTCTTCAATCCTGCTTCATACCTCTGGAGGGATTTTGCTACAAACAGAAGTTCTACACAAAGGACTGATCATAGAATATCAGGATTGGAAGGGACCTCAGGAGGTCATCTAGTCCAACCCCCCGTTCAAAGCAGGACCAATCCCCAATTTTTGCTACAGATCCCTAAATAGCCTCCTCATGGATTGAATTCACAACGCTGGGTTTAGCAGGCCAATGCTCAAACCACTGAGCTATCCCTCCCCCGACACAGCTGTGGATGTACTCCAGAGACTTGATTTGAACCTGTAGTTTATTCTGTCACTGCTACACGCCTGAACTAAGAACTTTGCCATTACTGTATGTAACTGATTCCATTTAACCAATTCTAGCTCTCATCTATATCTTTTTCCCTTTCATGAATAAACCTTTAGATTTTAGATTCTAAAGGATTGGCAACAATGTAATTTGTTCTTGCCATGGGTAAGATCTAACTTGTACATTGACCTGGGTCTGGGGCTTGGTCCTTCGGGATCGAGAGTACCTTTTTTCTTTTACTGGGGTATTGGTTTTCATGACCATTTGTCCCCATAACAAGGGGCACTTGTGGTGATACTGGGAAACTGGAGTGTCTAAGGGAATTGCTTGTGTGACTTGTGGTTAGCTAGCGGGGTAAAACTAAAGTCCCCTCTGTCTTGCTTGTTTGGTTTGACTTGGTGTGCACACAGGGCTGGATTACCCAATAGGCAGACTAAACATGTGCTTAGGGCACCAGCAAAGCAGGGGGCACACACACAAAAAAAAACCCCACACGTATCAAAGTAGTCATCATGGGAAAAATCAGAACTTTGTTAAACTTCCTTACACTCCACTACACACTCTTCCCCCATTTTTCTGTCCTCTTTTTATTACTTATCCCCACCTAAACCAGAGGGGCGTCCTACTAACGTAGATCAAAATAATGCGAGGAAATCAGATCCTGTCATGTATTGCAATAAATTTGTTTTATTATTGATATATTCTTCTGAGTTATATACACTTGATTCGTTTTTTTCCTTTTATTTAAATTATACACACACACACAATTTTTTTTTAAGTTCAGATAAGGGGCAGGATGAAACGTAACCAACTGAGTGGAGCACAGAAACGTAAACTGGCAGAAGAAAAACAAAACAAAACTAGTGACATTTTCCAAAAATCTTCCAAAGCTGCAATCATTTTTCAAAGCGAATCCATCAGAAGCAACATCTTCTCTCAGTAGCACAGACATAGTTCCAAAACCTATAGGTGTTTCAGAGACTGACCCTTCTTCTATTGGTGGAATAAACACCATTCCAGAACATGTGGATGTGTCAGACTGTAACTAATCATCCTACTCCTGGTGGTAAAACAGATATTGTTCTAGAAGGTGTGGATGTGTCAGAGACTGAACCTGCTCATGCTGTAAATAATAGGAGAAAAGATCCTAGTATGTGGGTTGATTTCAGTACCGATGATGTAGCTTACTGGATAGATCGTGGACCAAATGATTGTCAACACCACACTCGGCCATTTGAGAAATCATGTTGGACTTTTACCAATGGCAAACAAACAAGATATTGTCCACAAAAAGAAGCTTTTAGAACAGAACAAATATGCCATATTCGTACCATGTGCTGCACACTCTCTCAGTCTTGTTGGCTGCAGTGCTGTTGATTGTTGTCCAGTGGCAGTAAGTTTTTTCTCAACAGTCCAGTTACTTTATACATTTTTCTCTGCCTGAACACACCGATGGACAGTTCTTAAAACATATTTGGGCAATGATCATGTGCTGAAATCTCTTTCTCATACTCGCTGGGAGGTACATGCACTGGCAACAAGTGCAATTCCGGAGTCCTACTCAAAGATTGTGGATGCATTAGAAAGTATAGCTGAAGACCAGTCACAAAAGGGAGAAACTATACGAGAGGCAGAAAACATTGCAAACAAGATGCAAGAACTAGAGTTTGTATTCATGTTGACCACGTGGAATGAAATTTTACAACACTTTTATCGTACAAGTCAAGCTCTCAAGAAAAAGAATTGGATTTGAAAACATGTGCAGTCCTCTGTCAATCATTAGCAGACCACTACAGACCAAAGTAGTATCAAGTAGATTTTCTTTTCTAAATGATACGGACTTCTCTGACAAACAATATTTACAAGGTTCCCAAAAGCTAGTTGACTCATACCCTGTTGACTTGAACATGAATCTCTGTGGAGCAGTACAGCAGTTCCACTGTTATACGTGTGCAAAGTTTAATGAAACAGGAAAAATGAAATTCAGTTACATTGATCTTCATGACAGAATATTGAAAGACGGAATACAATGTGTATTTCCAAATGTAGAGATTGCACTACACATTTTTCTAACATTGATGATGACTAACTACTCCGCAGAACGCTCTTTTTCTCAGCTGAAAAGAATAAAAAACCCTCAGAGAACAACAATGTGTCAGGACAGACTTGATTCACTTTCCCTATTGTGTATAGAAGCGGACATGCTTTGTCAAGTCAGTTTCGATGAACTTATCCAGAATTTTGCAATCAGAAAAATCTAGAAAGACGCTATTTTAATTTCAGCATACATGTAAGTTTTGTGTCATTTCGAAAAATAAAATTTTTATTTTACGGTATAGTATTGTTTTTATTTTGAATTACATATGGGGAGGCACCATAATCTTTTCAGTGCTTAGGGCTTCTAAAGGTCTTAATCCGGCCCTGCGTGCACAGAAACCCCAGTCTTGGGCTGAAACTGCCGTGCTTTAACCAATTTGTCCTGAATTGGCACTCTCAGTTGTGTCCCACCAGAACCAGCATCTTTACAGCTACTATAGTGTCTGGGGACTCAGATCTATCCCTGTAAACCTCACACAGCTGAGGTGGGGTCAGATTTCTGTTAAGGGTAACAGACAGGTAACTGTGCCCACAAATGTACAAGAGAGGTCAAAAGATGAGACAGTGCTGCAATCTACTCAGACCAAGGGAAGTGTAAGAGCACATAGGTGTTGCATGCTGGGACCCCCAAACACCAATCTAGTGAGTGTTCAGCTGCCGGGGGGAAGGAGAGGGGTCTCTACCAGGGCTGTGTGACACAGCAAGAGACAAAATGTATCCCATTTTCAAAATACATAGTTTTGAAATGTCTTTCTGAGGCCCTTATGCTGCTCTCGCTTACACCAGCATTGCTCCACTGACATCAGTGAGTTATTCCGAATTTGTACCAGTGTGAGATCAAAGTCAAGCACTCTGTTTTACCATCACTGCCACCTACACATCACACCCAAGGTGTGCCAGATCATAAAAGGAGAAAGCATGCAAATGCCTGAAAAGTGTGACAATCTGAGCAGTTCTTTAAACAAGTATTCCTTTACAGACTGAAAGGAGTAATTACCAGATAATGGGGAATGCGACCTTTGGATTTAACACAAAGGAAAGTGAACATAAAAAAAGAGTATAATGTTTAACACGATAAAATCACTTTCAAATTCACAAATGGATTACTGGAATCTACTATATTCACATGAGCAATCAACATTACTTTCTATTTCTTGTCTATTATTTAACATTTATGCTTCTAAAATGTGATTTAAAAAAAGCATTCTTCCCCACAACCATATCCAGTATGACTGTTTTTGTTTGATGAAGTTCAGCTGAGACAAAACTGCATGATCTCTACTGCCAGCTAGGATTTCTGAGTTTAGGAACACATCACTTCCACCAGGAAGTAAGTAAGCACTCATTCTCCCATCTGAAGAGAATTATTGAGTTGTTGGTATGGTGCCAACAATGAGCTAGGTGTATGAGAGAGAGAATTCACAAACTGCCCTATCCCACACAGAAGGGAAGTCAGCTGCTACTTCAGGTGCAGGGATCTGCATCTGGAGAAGGGGTAAGTAATAAATAGATGCTCATCCCACAGCTGTATTAACTATTGTGTAGAAATCTTCAGTGCTGTGAAGTTGCAGAATTCCTTTGTGCAGCTACAGAGACAGAGCTGGTAAGGGAGGACTTACCAGTGGGGACCAGCTGGCCCATGAACTAGTGTTAAGTTACTTGATCTCACCAGAGATGGCCTTAGCTTCCTGTGGATCCACTAAAATTAGCAGTTTCTCATGGTGGAATCACTGCCCTTTCCAAACACAGCAAAAAGACTTAGCATCTTGCAGTATTGTGCCTAAATGAACATAAATTGATTGTTTGTGAATGTAAATCATGAGCTTAATAGTTACTGATTACAATGAAATAAACACATCCTCTATAACTGCAAAAACTATGAAAAACTATAAGATGTCAGGAATAAAAAAAAATGTGACTGCAGTTCCATAACCTTCAGATGTAACTACTGAAAAAAAATGGCACTTACTAAACCTATCAACTATATACACCATACTGGAAAAAAAATGTCTGGTCCGTAGTTCAGAGAAAGACTGACAATTCAAAAGGAATGGGAATCCCACTCATTTAATTTAGAAGGTCATTGGTTTATTCTTTACTCTCTTGAACTCTAGGAGAATGCAAAAAAAAATTTAGTAACGATGATTAAATAATAGAACAAACAGAAATTGACATTGAAGTTTACAAACTAAAGTTGAAGGAGCAAGAACAGCCACAGCCTATGTAATGCACTGGATTAGTTCCATACCCTTTTATTTATTTATTTATTCTCAAGTGATTGAAATATCCATAGTGGACATTTGTTATCACAAAAACACATAGTTTAGCATAACTGTCCAGTCTACTTCCCTTAAAGTCAATGAGAGCAAGATGGGGCCCTGTTTGTTTCTGATCTAACCAAGGTCCCTATTATATATGTGTATTAGAGTAGCAGTTAGAGGCCCCACATGAGACTGGAGTCCATTGTTCTAGCTACTGTACATATAGGTGGTAAGAGTTTATGATCTAAGCAGACAAGTGTGAGAGAAAGGGATATAAGAGAGTGAACTGTGTAATGGATTGTTAGTGCCATGATGTTTTGTTACTGTTCTTTGTTTTGTTGTACAGACGTTAGGGAAGGAAAGAAGTTTTAAGAAGAGGGGACTTGGGAAGAAAGGGAGGAGCATGGAGGGAAGATGGAGTCAGGCTGAAATGAAGTGACTGTGTAGGAGAGAGTTACAGCCATCTCTTTCACTCTGATACGCTGAAGCTGGTGCTTAATGGGCAATTATCCAGCAGACACTTTACAGCTTGACTTTTCAGGCTGGCCCAAAGCTGTGGAACCATAGATTCCAGCAATCCACATCCAGGGTGGAGGCTGGGTGAAGCCCTAAATAAAAAAGCTGAAACTAGGCCTTTTGAGCCTTCTAGAGGTCAAATTTTTTACTTTTCTCCAAAATCATGGGGACTAGACACTTATTTTTTTTAATGAAAGCAGAAAGTCCTACATCATTCCAGGAGTGGGCTTTAAGAAAACAACAAATATTGCAAGACTGGTGAGAACTAAAAACACTAGGTGAGGGCCCATCAGGAGTTAGATGCAGATAGAAGACCTAGAGCACAGACACAGATGAGAGTAGAAAGGGTCTAATGACAGGCAGAGAAAGACTACATGTGCAACCTCTCAGATAACATTTCTGAGGTAAGCTATTGGCTGCAGGTCAGGATGTACCAATTTTTACTAACACAAGAACCAGGACAAAGCTTTTCCTGAACTTCAATTAAAAAAAAAAAAGAAGAAGTTGGAATTAGTCCAGTTTCAGAGAACCTGCCTGCCCATCCCAGGACCTGGCTTCTTCCTCATGTTGACTCTCTCCTTTCTCTACCACATTGTGCCTCCTGTCCCCATTCCAGGCCCTCAGAACTCCATACTTTTAAAGACTTATTGCTGGCTTCAGCTGGTTCTTTGCTTTCTCCTGGGCACTTCTAATCCTCAATTGTTGTTCTCAGTTGTGGGTTCTGAGGCTTCATGCACAGCAGACTGCATCAAGCACTACAACATGCCAGAAATGAGTAGAGAGTTCTCTGGACTATATCAGAGAGTCCTTAAAAGTGGAGCTGAAGGAAAGGGACAGGAAGTGTCCTAGGAAGGACAAGAAGCTGGGCTGGAGAAGGGAAGTCAAGGCTGCAGTGACCTGGTAAGAGGGAAGGAAGGAGAAAGGAACCTCTGTAGCTTCAAAACAGATAGCTTTGAAATGGACCATCTTCCCAGGGAACCCTGTTTCTTTCAAGATTGTTTGGCTGTTTTTGTGTTAGACGCCTCAATTTTCAAGACTTCACTGCTTGTCTCTAAACAGGGGAAATGATTTCTTGTTATAAAATGCCATAGTTTCCTATGAACCCTGTTCTGCCTCACTTTCAAGATCCTCTTAGCTGAGTTGGAGTGGATACAGTTAGAGTAATGAGCCCACTGTGATCTACAAGGGTAAGAGACGTGAGTCATTAAAAGGCATGATCCCTGACACAGTCACATGGCTTAGAGACCAGCAAATGCTGGGCATGAACTGAAGACTACAAAATACTACCCAAAATACTTTAAATGAAGAGATTACAGAGACTTTAGGCTCCTGCAAGTTTTTATGTTGATAGGCAGTAATTATCACTTAGCAGCAATGATAAAGAGGAAGCCACAGCAGGTTGCACCTTTAATAAAGTGATGTTTTCTTAGACTCACTCATGTACAGAGTGCTTTGTGTTTTACAGAAAGTTATTTTAGGAATATGGTGTTGCTTCCTTTTATAATGACATGCTGAGAAACAACCCTACCCTCTTAGGGGTGTGGTTAAATTAGTGCAATATCTACTGTGGTGACATTTAAAATTTACTTCTGTTTATACACATGTGATTCACACCATGAATTTATTAGGGAGCAAGATGAAAGGAAAATAAGTAGTTTTAGCAGATGAGTGATTTCTCCACTCAGGAAAACTGTCCTAGGTAAATAGCCTTTGAAACCAAAAACAAGGAAGTAGTCAGTCATCATATCACTAGTGATAGTGTAGAATGGGACCAGAGAGCTCATTTCACTGTTGGTAAAGAATCCAAAGGTTCATGAAACTGCTGAGGAATCACAGAGGAAGATAAAGGACAACTTACCTGCTAAAGCTAGGATTATGGGGAAGCTAATGTTCCAGAGAGTTTGAGAATTATATTTAGGGCCATGGCAGCCATGGGTAGTCAGAGCCAGTCTCCACAGCCACAAGACTGGAGTGAAGAATCAGCTGGGTCCATATATCAGGAGATAAACTGGAGATCAGGAGTCAAGCCAGGTCAGAGTGCTAGGAAATCAAGGCATTCATTTGTTCAGGCAGCTTCCTCTGCCTACAGCTGTCTTTTCTGATACAATGTTTGAAGGCTGACACAGGAGCCTATTTTGATGCTTCTGAGAGCTGAAAATATATGTGGAGGTGGTTCTCCTGTCTTGATCTTCACATTTTGTGAAAAGAAGAGGAGTTTCTGTATGCACTATTTTAAAATGGGTTTTGTTTTGGGGGGCTTTTTTTCCTAAGGAAGCTATCAAAGAATTTCTATTAAAACTCTGCCACAAATCTTGGTTCCAGCCACGGAGCCTCTAATGTAGGTGAAGCCACCCTTTCAACTAAGAACATAACTACTGTATACCTTTGTGATCTTTCCCAAAATGATAGAGGGAGAAGCCATGGAGGTGACTTTGGGTATAGAACATATCATCTAACCTCTGTGGGCAACATAAAAGTGTTATGGAACAGAGAGCTAAAAACCTGTGGACCAAATTTATCATTGTTCTATAGACTCAATAAGGTTTTGCCTTTTAAGGTTTCAGTCAGGAAACATTTTGCAGTGTAACAACAACTTTAATGAACCTACAAATTCATGAACAATACTGTATAGTGTAATAAATATGCTAATAGATGATTCAATGTACATTAACTATACACACAGATCACATACATGTTGACTTTCATATGAAATCCTTCTAACAGCACCAACTTTCACCAGAAATTAATTTGATTCTATTTGCCTAGTTAAAGTATATTTTAAAGTTATTTTACTGTTATTTTGGTTGGTCAAATTCAGAAGTGGCATAAATGGTATACATTTACATGTCCGCATTCTGTGTAAATATAACTCTCATTTGCATCTCAGGGGCAAAAATCATAGCAGATTTTGGACAGATGTAAGACAAAGTGATGGGGGATGCTTTATGTTATATCCTTTCACAGATGCACCTGTCCAGTAACAGCTAGAAGAGACCTGGTAGCACAGCTCCATCATGCCTGAGCTGCCAGGGAGCAGGGACAGAGCCTCTGGGAACCATAACTGTTGTGTAGACCTGGACCTCTGTGCTCGTAGTTCTGGTATCCCAGACATCTCTTTGCATCCATAGAATTGTGGGGGGGCAGGTCTCATGGCCTAGTCTATGGGAGTAGGGTGGGGGGAGTGCACAAAAATAATAATATTCTGTAGATTAAGTGCCATCTGAGCACCATTCCAGAGGTTTTGCTGTGGGAAGGGATGATCCCAGCCATAAATGTCAGAACACTGTCATTATTAATATTATTATAATGATCTTGGAGCGTAACAACAAAAAGCTTTTAAAGAAAAATGAAAAACAGAGCAGACAAGGATAAATATATAAAGGAAACACTTCTTTTGCACTATGCTTAACCCTGTTTTATTGGGAGGGAGTTTAATATCATACTGGAGACTCTAATGAGTTCATATAAAATTATTTACTGTTTATTTTGTTCTAAACAGTGGAATCAGTTTTGCAACTCTCTCTCTTTCTTGATGACTTTTCATGTCCATTTCCAAGAGAGCTTGTCCTACAGCTGTTTGCAAATGTACCAGTTGTGTGAGTCACGTAAACCCTTTTAATATTTATTCAAGAGCCCTCGGTTTTCATCATCACTATCAAGTGCTGAGCAATAAAAATGGCTCCCGATGCTAATGAAAAATTACTTTTATTTATCTAAACTTATAGTAACCAAGAGGATTAAGTCCCCTCCTATGCACTAATTTAAGTCAAAATAGATGCCCTGTTTTGAAATTAGAATCAAATATGTAGGATCAGAATTAGACCTCATGGCTAGTGTCAGGCTGTTGGACTAATAGGGAAGAAAAGATAAAAATAGTTTCTCCCGCAAAGATTATGTAACTTTTATGATTGGGTAAAATGAACTGATTTAAAAGGAAGAATACTGAAAAAATGCAGGCTAGGACAGAGTCCCAGCTCATTTTCTTCTTCATGTTTCAATGAGCTCCCTTTTAAATTTGTTTTTTAAGTACAGGTAAGATAAAGTATTTCTATTTTTCTGAAACTATTATGTGGTGATCTGCCCTGACAGTGCATCCATGAGCCTGAGTCACTGGCGATGAAACCCTTTTCAATAGATATGTTGGGCCAGACTCATCAAAGCAGGTTTATGGATAACTCCCAGAACCAACTGTTCACAGTCCTATTCTCCCCTGCAATTTAGGAAGCATTCATCCAGAGGGAGGACAGGAGTATTGTTGACTCCAGCTTCCAAGAGTGCTAGGAGGGAACACCTTTAAGTCAGAATAGGTGTGTGTGGAGCCAGCACAGGCTGCCGATGGGATGTGTCCATTGTGAATTGGGAACTCTGACTCAGATTCCCCTTATACTCTTCTGGATACATCGCTTTCCATTTCTAATATCAGAAAAGCACTGTCATTCAGCCAGAAAAAGCATAAAAGAAGCATTGGACCTAAAGGTCCAATAACTGAATAACTGCAGCTCCCACTGTATGAATATAGATTTTAGTGCTTACATTTAAGTTTAAGAATTGTGGTCATAATGTAAATAAACTCCATATTGGACTTGATGATGCTTAGTGCACTACTGGAAGGCATTCAGTTACAATGGTGATGAGCACGGTATAAGAACCTATTTCAAATAGAAGTTCTTTGATGAGTAAAAGAAAGATCTGCCCTTCTTTCCAGCATGTTTACTTCTACAAGGACATACTTTTTTTGTTTTAAAAGCCAGGCTATTTTGAAACGACTCCTGGTTTTTAAACTCTACTGCCTGGTCAGGGAGAAAGGAAGAGCAAGCTCAGGAAGTGATACTTCACTTGTGTCCATAGGGCCATACGTAGTATTGTGGGATAATGTACAGTATATAACTATGAGTCAGAGAACAGCTCCTTTTGCTTCTCTCTCAAGCACTCAATGCCAGCTGACACATACAAGGCAGAATAAGAAGAGCTGAGCACATAGTTCAGAAGGGCTGGGATCCTTCTCTGTCCCTTCAAGCAGACAAAGTTGGAGGAGGGAAAGAGGAAGAAAACCTCATCCTCTCCTTGCAGCCAGGATCAGGGAGAAAGGAACACTCCATTCCTTCTCACTCCTCCTAGAAGAGGTGAGGGATAAGAGGAGATCTTAGGTCAGATTCTCTAGTCCAGGTGTGTGGGGCTCAGCACAAGACCAGAAAGATGGAACTATGGATAACTTTATGCCCACACAATTTTATGCCCAGCTACTTGTGGCCCCAACAGACAGTCCCAGCAAGCAGAGATCATTCATGCATCCTTTCCCCAAAATGTCCCCTAAGCTAAGAGCTAGGAAGACAATTGTGTATGACCAGCAGGTAAATCCTGCATTGACCACTTAAGCTGTCTTCAAAGCTGTTTTGTGTGCTGGAGTGGCACAAAGCAATCTCAATCTAGCCTATTGTGTATCTAGAAATCATACAGCTACAAAAAATAATCATGGTGCACTATCCTCCTAATGTTGCATTGCAATGTTTGTCTTGCAGTGTTGTGCTATGTAACAACATAGCAACAGGATGATACAACAACATGATGCAACCATCAATGCAGTGAACATCATGGTATTCATGCAGTTTAGAGGCTCTTTGCAATTTCACTCCTGACAAAGTTGCTATTTTCTTTTACAAAGTCAAGTGCCCCAGATGTAAAATTCTATTGCATTAAGTGCTGTGGGAGTAGGGCAACTCATTTGTGTGAGCTCTCCACTATCCAGTCATTTGAACAGCTTACTGCCAGGTGGAAGAAAATGTGTTTTTGAATAAGCTTCTGAAGACCAGCTGGTTTCTTACTGAATCTTTCTTGCAGAAAGAAATGTCAAAAGACACATTTTCCCTGACTTAGAAATGAATTTGGCTCAGATAATCGTAGGGCCCAATTCTGCCATCTTCACTTACATTGAGCAATACCTTATTCTTTGTGCAGACTCCTGGTAATGAATGGGATTACTTGTGGAGTAAGCTATTACTCAACATGGGGAATACAGCAGAATTGGGGTCTCAATTAGATGATTCTTTCAAGAAATGCCATAACAAATACACTCCCCACATAGAAAGTGATCAAAAGCTATTCTGTTTGTAGCTACAACATTTCAGGGAAGTCATACAAACTGTTGGATCATAAATTTTGACTAAATAATTATCTAAGATGGACTTGATCGAAAATGAATGATTCTCAGCAGCACCAGAGTTCTTTTCAGCTGTTGAAAAGCTGCCTCTTAGTAATAGCCATCTTAATCTACCTAATTTGAATGAAACTCAATCAAAAAAATGGAAATGTCCTATTCTGTATTACTTTCCTCTGGAAGCTCTGCAATGTTAAAGCTTGCTGGTATGATGCATTTAATTGAATAGAATTCAGTGACGAAGAGGATGCAATATTTTGTAAACTGTGCTGACATTTTGAGATTGGTGAGGAGGATAGTTTCAATAAAACAGGATGCTAGCACTGGAAATCAATAGAAGAAAAAATATGAGTCGCTTGAAAATTCTATATTGCACAGAAGTACTGATGTCTATTGAAACTGGAATAGGAATCATTATTCTGGGTATGAAATTGCCATACAGCAATTTGATCCACCATGGTCACCTGAAGGTGGTCTTTGACTTGCTTTAATTTTGTGCAGACAGGAGATTGCCCTACGTAGATGGAAGGAATGTGATAAAAGTATTAATAAAGGTAGAGTATGAATATTTTGCAGGTATGATCAGAATACTGAGAAAGAGTTAAAAATAAAAAATTTAAAAGCCCTGTCCATAAAACAAGTTCCAATTATTAATTGAAAAGTCTAGAATAAATTACATGAAGCAGTAGCACGTTTTAGGCCCTGAAAAATTAATTAGAGGGCCCACTGGGGAAGTGGGTGGAGCATAAAACCAGGTCAAGGAACAACCTGAAGATTTCCACTCCCTGGGAGAGTTGAGAGTGGTCATATTTTGAAGGTGATACATGTGATGACAAGGGAAAGACAAGGAAAATTTTACAGCTGTTGAAGTATATCCTGCTGGCTGAACTGTGATCAGTATTGACAGCAGTAGCAGCCTGCCCTTCTAGTTAAAGGATGAAAGGTTGCCATAGGAGCAACAGTTGATACTCCTAGGGAGAAGATGGAAGAACTTCAAAGTAGAAATCAAAAATATGGGCTCCAGAATAAAGAAGTGAGGAATTAAGGCAGAGGAGTGCTTCTTTCTCCTCCCCTGCAAAGAAATTAGTCCAGCCAAGTATTTTAGTGAAAGAAATAAAAAGATTAATATAAATAGGAATTAACTTCTGAATCTCTTTGATTTTATTAGTCTTGTATTGTGCAAGAGGAAACCACTTACTTTTGTTGACCGATGATCCGTGACCTTAGTTTATTTATATCTTGGAAAGTTAAGATGCTTGTTAAATTAGTGCAAATGGAACTAAAGCTACAGTGCAAGTAGGAATAAGCAAAAGACACTTAAAGATGAGCTTTTTCAGTGAGCCTGAAGCCTAATATTTAGCTTGACGCATAGTAGAAGTAATAGTTAGCATAAGGCCACATTAGGCCTAATAAAAGTTAGCATCAGATTTAGCAATATAAGTTGTGTGATAAACTATGTAAACTTCCTTAACCACATTGTATACAGAACCTTCTATCTGTGCAAATGCCTACAACAATTGTTGAGCCCCCAAAATGGGTAGCAAAAATGGCAAATGTGGACATAGAATGAAATATGGTCTCAGAAATAGGTGGGTATAAGGAATTGGAGCATAAAATGTGAATCAAATGCAAACCTCAGCGGGACCTATTATTAGGGACAAGTGCATTTTGCATCCAAAATTAATCATAAGGCTACATTTTGTATGTTAATATCAGTGACATGTGTGTGATGTTTGTGAAAGGATTCTGGTTGTTTTGCAATCCCATCAAAGCTAGCCTGTGTTTAATGTGTCAAAATATGCTTTGATGAGCTCATGTAAGGTATGAGAAAACAAGACAAGATTTTGTTTAAAAAAATAATTGAAATGAAGTCTCAAGGATCACTATAAATGTAGAGCTTACAAGTGTAGCTAAAATGAAATTCTAATGCAAGAAAAATGTTAAGTTCTTTCTCTGTTTCATACCTTGATTCAGAATGCAGCGCCATTCTCACTGATGTTCAAAAGAAATGGAATAGGGATATTCCACCCTTCTCCCTCAATAAAGCATCTAGCTTATTTGCAATGAACATTTTTTTCATTTGAATGATCAAACATAGAATGATAGCAAATGTGGAGTAAATCAGAAGACTAACATCTTTTGTAGAGTTGAGTTATGGTCAGGAAAGTTACTCCAGCATACAACAATGGCATCTTCTGACACACAGGGTCTGTTGTTGAGCATTCTGAGTTTGATTTCCATTAGTGCTAAAATTAAGTTTTATTACCTTTTTTTACTCCTGTTAATATTGCAGAACCCATAAAACTTCAAGAGAGTCCGTTGGCTCTTTCTGGTTTGCACATCCTGTTGCGAATTATTAAGTAGGCTCCCATTATGGAATCTTTACCCTGAGCTGTATACTTTAAGACACAAATCCATCAAAACACGTAAGCATATATTTAACTTTAAGCACGTGTTTTAGTTCATCCATATTCAGCAAAGCACTTCAACACATGCTGAACGTCAAGCATGTATTTAAATCCCACATGTTTAAAGGTAAGTACATGCTGAAGTGCTCTGCTAAAGCAGAGCCTATGTGTGTATTACTAATCTTGTGCTAAAAACTAAGTACCTGCTTAAGTGCTTGGCTTGATTGGGACCTTATTACACACATAAAACACATGAGCTGTGTCAACATTACTGGTAATTATGCAAGCTTGACTTCCTGAATTTAGATTGAGTCTACAGGCCTGACAGTTACAAAAAATCATTTTCACTTATAAACTGGTATGTTCTGATATGGAAATAAAGGGGAGAAAATAAATATGAAAATCTAGGTGGCCATTTTTACGTAGTCACTTTTCAGAGTAGAACCTGAAAGGTTACATTATTAACCTTTTAGCTCATCAAACCGTCTCTATATCTTAGACCACTTCCCCTGAATCTCCCATCCTTATAGTGCTATGTTTGTTTGAATGTTAAATAATTGAATTGCACAGTCACATTTCTTATATCATCAGTTTTTCAGAGCAGAGACGGTTTTTTTAATGTGTTTGCATAGTGCCTAGCACAATGTGGCCTAGATCTTGATTAGACTTCTGGGTATTATTGTAATAATAATAATAAATTATACAAATGTAATAATTTATCTACACTAGAGTACACTATTCCCCACAGAGGAGTGTATGAAGTAGGTAAGATTGGGGGGTTGGGAGGGCTCAACAGAGGTCATATACCAATTCAAAATGCTGTGTGTGTGTTAGAGATACATTTGCTTTAAAACATGAAACTAATATTATCAGAAGGAATGAGAAGGTCTCTGGATTGCATTTTCCCTCTGTCTGTACTACAAAGTATACATTATGGCGTGTACAATTCAACTGAACTGAGATCTTAAAGTGGGAGTATCAATCAAGAGACCTGATATTAAAATGCATAGAACATTGCATTGAAATGTACATTCATTCCCCAGGAAAACAAAATGTTTGCGTCTTTTTGTGTCATTCCTGTGAAATGATATGTGCCCAAGACATCTTAAAATGTTATTTGCAGTGGAATATAGTATATTAAAAGTGACAACAATGAGGGAATCCCATGAACGGGAAATGGCAAACAATATCTTGTCCAAACACAAAGGTGGAAGACATAGGTGTCCTAAGAGTTTTCCCCACCCGTTATATTTTAACAGAAAAGATTATTTTGTCCACTGGATCAGAAAAAAAACAGATATGTTAATCAGAAACAGCCTAACAATAAATATAAGTTTTTAATACAAACCTTGCTTCATTTCCATTTCTTTATACATCACGAATTTTTGCTGAGGTCTCTCACATACCAGACAGCAGTTCCAATAGCATTCATTGTAAATAACACATTTTTATTTTTGATTTATTCCCAAGCAAAAACCAGTTTTAAAAAAGGGTTGAGAGTTATGTGTGTTTCATTGGAGTCTAGCTAACACTCAGAAAACGATATTAAGTTTTGTTTGCAAAAAATCCCTTTTAAAAACTCAAGTGTTAGAATGTCTAAATATGAACCATTAAGGGATCCAGACATTTCCCTGCTACCATATAATCGTTCGTCACCCCTATGACTCCACCCAGCTTACCCTATCCACCAAACCTTAAGTTTGCCTTCTACAGTTTGCAAAATCCACACCGCTTCATAATACCTCACTAAGCCAAGTTCTTCTGTTGCAACAACAAATAAGCTCTATTGATTTCAGCAGAGTTATTCTGGATTTCTGTCAGGTGAATTTAGAGCAGAATTTAGCCCAGTTTTCAGTTGAACTTAGAGCAGAATTGGGCCCATCTTCTCTAGACCTGGAATAATGAATGCATAGTCACTTCCTGGGAGTGGTGCTCTGTCCCATCTTGTAGCACCGGTTGTTGGTGGGCAGAATCAGACCTCTGGAGCAGGGGTCTCAAACTCAATTTACTTTAGGGCCAGTGCCGGTCCTCAGATCCTTCCAGTGGGCCAATAATGTCACTGAAGATGGTGTTCAGAAAAGAAAACGTTTATATTGTATTTTTTATTTTGAATTTCTTAGAAATAATAAAACTGTCATACAACTTTATACAATTCTTTGCCTGCCAGAGAATTTTTAGTGTTTGCCAGACACCTGGCAATGCTTCAGTTCTGTCAGTTTGTTGATGTTTGGTCTCAGTGACTGAGCAGTTGAAACCTTCAGCATTGCAGCAAGGTGTGCGTCAGATAGTTGTGTTTGGTATTTTGACTTGTTTATATTCATTGTGGAGAAAAGTGACGCTGCCTCCATGGCTGACTCCACCTGGCAACTAGTGATGGTATCTCTGTCCCTCTCCCCAGCCGATGGGAGCTGCAGGGGGCAACGCCTGCAGGAGACAGCCAGCAACGTGGCTGCATGGGTCTCTCCTCTGCGGGCCGCAGTGGGGAGGTTCTCGGGCCACAGATGGCCCACTGGCTGGGACTTTGAGACCCCTGCTATAGAGCTTAGTGCATGAACCTCTACTGCATGAGCTAAAAGCCACATGACCGTTAGCTAAGGCTGTAGAGCAGACTCATAAATCTCTCTAAGTGGTCTCGGTGCCACTAGATGGGACAGAGCACCACACCGAGGAGGTGTGTGGGTTACATGTATTCTCCATATGTTGCGGCAGCTAAAAACATATATTTTTTCATAGACTTATTCTTAAAATCATTGTCAAGTGATTCTAGGAAAATATTTTCTGGAGCTAAATTTACCACTGGGAGTTTAGTTTTCTGCCATCACCTTATATAATTTGGTTTCAGAACTGACCTACTCAAGGGCAGAAACAGAGCATATGTTCTAACGTGCCTTCCCCCATGCACTGCCTCTAGTGCACCTTCTGGTTGGTGATCTTCAGGGAGACTAATTTAACAGGAGTATAGTAAAATCGGTATAAAAAGTTTTACTGTACTTGGAACAAATAACCAGATGTAACACAGCTTCTCGTATATTCAGAAACTGATTGCCAGTCTTCATGAGTTGTATTTGACAATCAGCCTGTTTTCTTAGTATCAAATTTAATTCCCATCTCTAATGCATTAAGGAAAACATTTTCAGAGTTGCCTCCTCATTTTGTATGTCCAGCTTGGCACTCCTAAGGTCTTATTGTCAGAGTTGGTAAGCACCTGAAGATTCCATTGACTACAGCTGGAGTCGTGAGTGCTTACCTGCATCAAAACCAGGAAGCAATGCCTTCTTTATGGTAAAAGATACCAATGTCAGCATTAGATTATTCATTAAAGCTGGGTAAAATTGTTAGAACACAATGCAAAATTATTCAAAAATTGTATCTTTCTGATTTTTTAGCCAAAAAAGCCCATCCTCTATTGAAAATGGACATATTTTTTAACAAGGAGGTCTGTGCATTGGAAATTTGGAAATTCATGGTTTTGCATGTTTTTAGTGACACATTGCCATTTCATTGAAATAACTTGGGAGGAAACTGAGGACTGCCAAATCATGCCACCCATTGTCATATCAAATTCTGCAATCTATACATTTTTATTTTTGTACAGTCCTGTTGCTGATGTAGTTTTTAGTTCTTTTTCTGAGAGCATCAATATTGGTTCGGACTACAGTCATACCATTTACTGAGCTTGGTATTACAATCCATCCTCCTTCTTTATCTAGAATAAACTTTATTGCCTAATAAGGTAAGCTTTTTCTTGTTAAAATCATTATCCCTGTCATTTAGATTTACACAGAGCAGCAAATCCCTCTCACATCCATTCCTTTCTCAGTTTTTCATATTCTGGTTTAGGGAGATGTATGTCTTCTATGACAATTATATTAGAATTTTGGAGTTTTTTTAATTAATTTTTTTCTCTTTTAAATTGGATCATTAAGTCCATTTGCATTCCAAGTATTCCATCACTTGGAGACTTTTTTTATATCCTCTTCTCTTTTGCCAAGTTTCTCCCATCTATTCATTACTATACTTACCTTTGCACATTTAAACCTGCAGACTCAGATAGGGACAATCGCTGATCAGACTGCCGAACCACAGCAATCTCAACATTACCAAGGACCTTAAAAACACTTCCATTTGTCTTATATATGATTATTTTCAGGGTCTCACAAAATTATGCTCAGCACTGCTAGTTGAGATCAAGCAAAATACATGAAATAAGCACCAACAGGATACCACAGACACAGGCCGGACTTGTGCAAACCTATGGAGACTGAAATATATAATAATAATTTCCTGGAGGTTTTATAATTTTCCCTTTTATTTTAAGAGTGTAAACTTTCATTGCTGTCATGTTAGGATCATCTTAAAATAAAAACCCTCAGTGGTGAGGAGGCTTGAACCCTAACGCATTTGGAAACAGAGAATCCAAAAGATATTCAATGGGAAGTAATGCTGAAAGGGTCCTAGTGGTGAAAGGAGGCGGCATAGAGGTGAAAGAAGAAAACAAATTAGTATGATTTCAACCTGCATGGAAGCTGAAAAAAAAAAAAGCCAGTGCCACTTTGACTTGCATGCGGAGAGGTATCACATCACAGAGCATAGAATGTATTCATGTAGTAAGACTTCACCTAAAATATTGTGTTTTTAATATGAGGAACCTCAGAACCAGACATTACAGACAAAGTGGAAAGAGTTCCGAAAAGAGCAACTAAGATATTTTTAATCTTTCAAGTTACTTTTATCTGTATACTGTGATTGAGGTGTCTGTGATGGGGGCATATTGGCAAATGTGAACGATGTAAGTACTAGATACATGCAAGATAGGATGATTGTTAATTTGTCTTAGCAAAATCTTATCTGTCAGAGTTGTGTTTTGAAAAACAGAACTCTGCTCTCCCAGATCCATATCATGGATTATCTGAAACATTCAAAGTTCAGGCATGGCAACGGGTGGGGAAGGGTTTCAATATTAGCACTTGTCTGAACACCAAGAATGGAGAGGGAAAATGTGGGATGGTATAAAACGTTATAACTGGAAGTTGGGGATAAAATAAAGAACATGGGAAATTTCAGGTGAATATCAGGAAAAATATCTTGACAATGAGGACTGAGGTCATTTAGAACTTTAAAACTAGACTAAATAAAGCACTATGGAGAAATCCTTAACTGGCAAGGGGCTGGATTAATTGGCCTATCAGGTCTTTTTCATCTCTAATTTTTTCTTATTCTATGATTCCCACTGAAATAAGAGATTTTAAAAATGCACTGAACTGAATACCATGCTCCTTATTCTCATCTCACACTAATTTTACAGTGATGTAACTCCATTGAGCTCAGTGGAGTTATTTCTGATTTAACGCATGTAAATGAAATCAGTATCAGGTTCTGAGTCTCATCCTAGAGTCTTGAAATGTGTAGTTATACTTCTCCCCTCTTAATATTTAATTTTGAGGTTTATGACTTTCTAGATCAAAAAATGCTCAATTTATAATTTTGTCAGAGGCACAAATCAAAGCCGTCCCATTAACTTTAACCTCTATAGCAACTCAAGGTTTTTTTGATAGTTTTCTCAAGACTTGTTATCACGGTTGGAACTCAAAGCACACACTATGGCAAGAAAGCAGGAGGATGATTAAAATTAGCTGAAACAGGTCAGTAAATGCCAGTACTTTTGAGCAAGAAGAGGTTGAGCAGAGCTGGACAAAACCTTACATCTTTGGTGTGGAATGAGTTTTTGATTTCTTTAATACTAGAACCAGTTCATATGGGTTTTCAAACCCCAAAGTTTTTGAAAAAGTTCAGTTTCAACAAATCAGGCTTTTCCATGGTTAAATGGCATAGAAGACCTTTGGTCAAGGTTTGGGTTTATAGGGTTTGAATAACTTCATATCAATTTGCACCAGTACTTCGAAAACTAAAGTGGACCAGTTACCAGAATGCAAACTACCATATGACTGTCCAACTACCCTCATTTGAACTCAAATACACTGAGAAACAGCAGCTTCACAAAGTTCACACACATCCAGAGAGAATAAAATAAAGTTTATATCCAGAGAGAAAAGACTGTGGTCTGAACACAGACACATTTCAGGAAAACCACTGCCAGTACATGACCACGGCTCAAAGTCGCACCAAGGCTGATTTTGAGTATAGTTGAAGATGTAGCTGAATGTTTTGCATACCTTCAGCTCAGAGATCTCAGTAAAGGGTACCTTTACCCTTTCTTATGTTCTTAGCTACCTGTGTTAGTAACTATTCACAGAATCATGGAAATGTAGGGCTCAAAAAGACTAGATGTCATCTAGTCCATCATCCCATTCTGTGGCAAGGCCAAGTATACCTAGCCCATCCCTAGCAGATGTCTGTCTAGCCTGTTCCTAAAAACTTTCAATGATGGGGATTCCACAACCTCCCCTGGTAAGATTAATTTAGCCTAAATCTCCTTAGCTGCAGATTAAGCCCATCTTTCCTAACTTGTGGCACCCAAAACTGGACACTATACTCCAGCTGAGGCCACGCCAATGCCAGGCATAGTGGAACAATTACCTCTGGTGTCTTATATATGACACTCTTGTTAATACACCCCAGAATGGGGGGGAGGGCATGGATCATCGTTCATGTCGCACTCCCCGTCACTACCCATCCCAAGCCAGGGAAGCTAATGATCCAACTGGCGGACCAAATTTGGCAATGAATCCTAATCACATGCCACCTGAGGCAGGCTGCACATTGGCCCAGAATGACATAATACTTTTTTGCAATTGCATCACATTGTTGACTCTCATTGATTTTGTGATCCACTATAACCCCCCGATCCTTTTCTGCAGTATTACTGCATAACCAGTTATTTCTCATATTGTATTTGTGCATTTTATTTTTCCTTTAAGTGCAGTTCTTTTCATTTCTCTTTATTAAATTTCATCTTGTTGATTTCAAATCAATTCTCCCATTTGTCAAGGTATTTTTGAATTCTAATCATGTCTCTCAAAGTGCTTGCAACACCTCCCAGCTTGGTGTCATCTGCAAATTTTATGAGCATATGCTCCATTCCATTACCCAAGTTTCATTTATGAAAATATTGAATAGTATCACACCAAGGACAGACCCCCGTGGCATCCCATTAGACATATACTCCCAGTTTGACAGCAAACCATTGATAAGTACTCTTTGCATATGGTTTTTCAAACAGTTGTGCACTCATTTTATAGTTATTTTATCTAGACCACATTTCCCTAGTTTGCATATGAGAATGTTATGTGGGAATGCATCAAAGTCCTTACTAAAATCAAGATCTGCCATATCTTCTCCCTCCTCTCCCCCTGCACATCTGCTAGACCAGTAACCCTATCAAAGAAGGAAATTAGGCTGATCTTGCATGATTTGTTCTTGACAATTCAATGTTGGCTATT
The DNA here is from genome assembly GCF_965152235.1 of Eretmochelys imbricata. Classification (NCBI taxonomy): domain Eukaryota; kingdom Metazoa; phylum Chordata; order Testudines; family Cheloniidae; genus Eretmochelys; species Eretmochelys imbricata. Next base: position 67,510,786 of record NC_135579.1, on the reverse strand, counting down.
TCTTATCACCCTATTATCTTCTAAGTGCTTACAAACTGATTGTTCAATAATTTTTCCAGTATCTTTCCACAGATGAAAGTTAGGCTGACAAGTCTATAATTTTCTGGATCCTTTTTGTTCCCCTTTCTAACACAGGAACTGTTTGCCCTTCTCCAGTCATCTGGGACCTCACCTATTCTCCATAAGTTCTCAAAGATAATCATTAATGGTTTTGAGATTGCTTCAGTTGGTCCCTTAAATACCCCAGGGTGAATTTTATTAGGCCCTGCCAACTTGAATACTTCTGATTCATCTAAATATTCTTTAGCCTGTTCTTTTCCTATTCTCGTTTGTGTTCCTTTGCCTTCGTTGTTAAAACTAATTGTGTTATACATCTGATTACAATTAACCTTTTTAGTGAAAACTGCAGCAAAATACACATTGTCTTGTCTGTTATTAGCTCTTCTTCCCACAAATAGTTGACCTACACTTTCTCATATTTTGCTTGCTCTTAACTTATTTGTAGCTATTCTTATTGTCTTACATCTAGCAAAGGAGATATAACTCATTTCGTGTCTTAACCTTTCTGATTTTGTCCCTACATGTTTGTACTATTCTTCTGTCTTTATTCTTCACAATTTGTCCATGTTTCCACCTTCTGCAGGATTCTTTTTTTATTTTTCAGGTAATGTAAAGGGCTCCTGATATAGCCATATTGTGTTCTTACTGTTCTTCCCATCTTTCCTTAACCTCAGAATAGTTTGTTCTTGTTCCTTTAAAATTGTCTTTGAGAAACTAACAGCTCTCCTGAACTCCTTTTTTCCCTAGATTTTCTTCCCGGGGGACCTTTTCTTCCAGTTCTCTGAGTTTGTTAAAGTCTGCTTTTGAAGTCCATTGTCCTTATTCTGCTGCTCTCACTCCTTCCTTTGCTTAGAATCATGAAATCTATGATCACTCTCACCAAGTTACCTTCCACCTACATGGTAAGTGCCCGCAAGTTTCTGGAAATTCTGGAAGTTCCAACCTCTAAGTGACAGTGTCAAAAATTTTAATGACCTGGCACAAAAAATTTATTAGCAGAATAACTTGTTTCAGTGGTTTGTTGCCCTAATGCTGCAGTTTGACATGACCAAAGACATACTCCATGTTGGGCAGAGCTGCAGATATAGCTGGGCACCGGAATGCAGCAGGTCTTTTCCTTTCCCATCAGACTGGACTCCAATAGAGTTAAGAATCAAAATACTGTACACATGTCTTATGAGATAGCCTTTAGTGAATGTCCTCTAAAGAACAAATGTACATTTTTTAAAGTACTGTAAATTGGAAAATATACATATGTTGTGGATTCATCTAATGAAACATTTAAATCTACAGACTACGGATTTTTCACTATTTAAATAAAATGCCAAGATCATTTTTCGGGTACTTCTGAAACTGAAGTTGAAACCACTAATACTCCCTGATTTATATTATCAATAGTGTGGCTCACATCTGATATTCAATAAGATTTTATAATGCTTCCTTAAGAGAGAATTTTAGATACAGATTATGTGATTCCTTCCTTGTAATAGTTTCTGCCTAATTCCCTGCAGAACAAGGGCATTTCATTAGCATGTGCCCTGATCTTGTCCTCCAAACTCTCATTGCTTTAGACAAGCATGGATTTAATTGAGAGAATACCAAGCTGTGACTGTGGCTCAGGTGTGAAGGCTGTTTCCCTCAGCAAATTAAATCCAGTGTAATGACTGAGCTTTCTTTTTCCTTACTCTTCACTTATGAGAGATTTAATACTGCATATTAATTATTTTTCTGGGCTGTCTTGCTGCGATGTTGTTTTTCCCATCTTATTTTGAGAAAGATTGATGCACAGATAAAATTGACTCTTTAATGTACTGTGAGGTTGATTAACATGTTGTAGCTGGATTGCAAGGTTATTACAAGTCACCAGTTTTCACATGGCTTCTGCCTGAAACCCTGAGCCAAGATCTCCCTTTCCTTTTGGATCATCCAACTCCCTGCAGCTCCCAGCACACGCTTTTATACATTTTACAATATTCTGGTATATCTTACTGGCCTGCAACCAACCCCGTTGCCAGTTGTTTTAGGAGCAGAGGGCTAGGCTGTTCTCCCATCTTCTATATTTGGTGGGAACTGGCAAAGAACCATAAACTTCTTTATATAAATCAAATAAATTGATTGATAGATAGTGGGCTGCATACCCCCATTCAACAGCCACACTACTGTAAATCCTGCTGTTGATCCTGTCACCACCAGTTTTATTACCCATAGCCCTGTCCAGAGTCCTCATGCACCCCAGAATCTATTGAAGTACTAGGGAATCTGTTCTAACGCTTACCTTCTCCCCACCCTAAAACAGAAGATAGAGGTGTGGGTCAGCTGTCTGCCCTTAAAGAATGAAGGGGGCCAGCTGGAGACACTAGAGGAATTATTTAAGCTCAGTACCAATGTGGACTCAAGAACTGGATATAAACTGGTCATTGGGAAGTTTAGACTTGAAATTAGATGAAGGTTTCTAACCATCAGAGGAGTGAAGTTTTGGAATAGCCTTCCCAGGGAAGCAGTGGGGGCAAAAGATCTATCTGGCTTTAAGATTAAACTCGATAAGTTTATGGAGGAGATGGTATGATGGGATAACATGGTTTTGGTAATTAAATATTCATGGTAAATAGGCCTAATGGCCTGTGATAGGATGTTAGATGGGGTGGGATCTGAGTTACTACAGAAAATTCTTTCCTGGGTATCTGGCTGGTGAATCTTTCCCAATGCTCAGGGTTTATGATCGCCATATTTGGGGTCGCCATATTTGGGGTCAGGAAGGAATTTTCCTCCAGGGCAGATTGGAAGAGGCCCTGCAGGTTTTTTGCCTTCCTCTGTAGCATGGGGCACGGGTCACTTGCTGGAGGATTCTCTGCTCTGAAGTCTTTAAACCACAATTTGAGGATTTCAATAGCTCAGACATAGGTGAGAGGTTTATCGCAGGAGTGGGTGGGTGAGATTCTGTGGCCTGCATTGTGCAGGAGGTCGGACTAGATGATCATAATGGTCCCTTCTGACCTTCGTATCTATGAATCTAGACCAGCAGGCTGAAGGTAAGAAAATCCCCTAAACACACCAGAAGACTGCAAAAGATAATGGAAAGTCCCAGTTCTTGTTCGGGAGATGGATCAGTGGCCTGAATCTGGAATTTCAACCCTAGTACATCTGAAATTCATCGCAGGCTTATTGGAAGATTCTAAACTTCAGCAAACTTGGGCTGAATAACAAATAACAAATCAGATGAAATGTACCTCACATGGAACTTTTCTGAAAGATTTGCACAGGTCTATTATATAGAAAAGTCAGTGATAATGCAATGATAGATAGTGATAAGGTCTCTATTTATCAACTCTGATCATCTGGACTGAAACAGTTTTGTACTAAGTGGAAGTTGTCTGTGACTCCAGTTCATCTATATGGCCTGGTATCAAGTTTATGGACACACACATTTATTTTCATAAGATTATTTGATCAGAGATGAACAAGCAGGCAGTAAAAACAGTATTCGAAGAATTAATATATAAAACTGATTTAGTAATTTCCATCTGGGGAGCCTTCTAATACGCCATCCAAGGATTTTAGCAAAAGATCAATTTTAGAGACAATGTGCAGCAGTGAGTTAATTAAGCCCTTTATCTCTGAAGACCAAGTTGCCAACTGACCTAAAATCTATTATTTACCTTAGATTGTATGAGCTTTGGGGCATGGACTATGTCATGAGATGTGTCAGTGTCAAGAAGAAGGGGGCCAATCATGGCTGGGGCCTCTGGGCTACATTGCAATGATACAACTAATAATAATGAATAACCATATAAATAATATCTATATTATTTCTCTCTATAGGTCCTATCTATCTAGATTCTTATACTTCACCCCTCAGCATGACACCTGAGCATCTACATTTAAATGATAAGAAAGAAATTTGAAGATTTAATCAAGTCTCTATGGGATTATAGTGCTCAAACAATATGGCATCTTTACCACCCTTTGGTTAGGAGAGACACAACTCTGGAACAGCAGTACTGCTGAAGCTAGAAACAGGGGCTCCAGTCCTATCCTATACCATGGCAGCTTAATCAATCTCCCAGGTGGGAGCTCTATGCCACCTCATTCCTGCCCTCCTGTGTAAGGCACTTGGCCTACAGAAAGGGGACGAGGGGAGCACTGGAAAGCCCTGATTACTGACAATTCCTGGGTGCTGGACCAGCTTCTTTGAGACCTAGGCAGACCAATGTAATTCAGAACATCCCTGAGGCCAATCTAAATAGCTCTAGGGATTGGCCCACTCCCCAGTATCAGGGTGGCAATATGTGGAATAAAGTTATTTTTGCCCTCATACCCCTCCTGGACTGCCCTAAGTGCAGCTCAGAGGCAGCCCATGACTGGGGCTAAGGTGTACTGGCAAAGGTGTGTATGGAAGCCTGCATTCCTCTTGCTTTCAGCTAAGGTATGATATGATTTAACAGTGGAGTACTAAAGTTATCCACTTTGGGGGAAGAATTTTAAATTTTATGCTGCTCCTCCTGAAACCTAGGTCAAAGCCCCAGTATTTCCAATGGGAGCTAAACTGGATCCATAACCTAACGTGTATCTTTTGGATGTAATTGATATAGCATAAAACTTCTCTCCAACAAACCAGATCAGAAGGAAAATTGAAACTATTAAGTATTTGAACTTTTTCTCTGAGCATTCTAAGGAGGCAGCAGCCCCATCATGTTTATGAGACTTGCTATCCATTATAAGTTCTGGTTTTGCCCCCCAACTTCAAAAATCGTCCAAAACGTCTTTCCACTTCACATTTTGCATGTGCAGTCTGTGACTGTGACAGTCTTTCGATGAAATTGAAAGTGATATGGACAAGCTGTTTTTTATGATATGGTCCTTCATAAAAAATAGACATTAATCATGTTGTGAAAATTCTTCTTTTTTTGCCACATCTTATCTCACCAAAAAAAAATTGTCTTAGAAATTTCAAATGACATTTACTTGAAAGATCTTGGCAAAGATCTAGGGCTCTGAGTTATTTCAATGAGCTTTGGATTAGGGCCCTACTGCACATAACCAATTCGGAGAGAGAAAAAGGCATAGTTGGAAATTAGTTCATTAGTGAATTAGTAATGTCATCATGGTTTCTGCTAATTTAAGATGCAAAGGGGGCAATGCTGACCTAAGGATGGCAGCAGCTATCTTAAAACTGTGTTCTTTCTAGAATAACATGGGCCCAATTCTTAGCTGATGTAAATTGGCATAGCCTCTTTGGCTTCAATGGAGCCATGGCAATTTACACCAGTGAAGGATCCGGCCCATACTTTTAAGGTAGCTTTGTGATTAATACACACTATCTCAGGTGTTCCACCTTGATGTGTGAATTGTCGTAAGTCCCCACCCTCCAAAAAATAAAAAATATGCTGCAGGTTGTCCCAGAGTTTCTGATTCTTTTCCAGGCTTGGCTATAGCAGTTGAGTAGAAGTTGTTTGGAGTGACCTTATATGTGCATCAGCAGTTCAGAATGCTGGGGTTTCTTCTAAGTTCAGCCTTAACATTTGGTAGCTTTTTAATGGTTGGATTTTTATAGAAAGAACAACATTATTGTAAAGTTTTTCACCCTTAAGTTACTGCTAGGTACTCTCAACCTTAACAGCACCTTAAAGCATTTTGTCTGGGAATAATAGAAATTGAAAGGCAAGAGATTGGATACTTCCTCTTTGAGATTTCCTGAAAAGCCCCCAAATGATTGAATTAAAGGACTCCACAGTGGAAACTGAAGGCAGGGAAAGTGAAAAAGCCTATTGAATCATTTTCTGCTGCAAGCACTCTGAAGAGACTGCTCTTGGGTCATGAGCCTAGGTTTGGTTTTGAACACCCTCCTCTTTGGAGTAGTTAGCCTTTTGGTTTTCTCTGTTAAGAATAAAAGAATCTAGCTGCCAAGACTGCAAGATGCTATCTCAGTGAATATCTTTTTAAAAATATTTCCAACAGATGCTCTTCTTTGGTTGAGACCAATCTAATAAAAATACCCAGGGAGAAAGTGTTTAGGGATGGGTGAGTATTCTCATATGACCCTTCCTTTTTAAAAAGTTCTTCAAAAGACATTCATAGCGACTAGCAATCATGGTGCTTCTAGTAATATTAGAAAAATCCAATGCTTCTCTGAAATAAGGAGATACCTAATATCAATAGAAATTAACAGTTGTGTAAATTCAAAGTAAATATGAACTCTACATATAAAAACCTTTAAACTGTTTGGAATGTACAATTATTACATATTTCCTTAAGCAACAGAGATAATTATTTATTATTAGCAGTATAAGTCAGGAAGTGAAGAATACTTTGTGCAGTTGAAACTGCGAAGGTGAATTTAGGTCTAGGCTGATCTTCTCCAGCTGAGGATCTGGCCTGTTATTCCCCAAATTGGAATTTGGCCAGTCCATCAGGATGAACTACTCTGCTCTTACAAAAAGTGCGAGGGATATTTAATGACCACAATATTCAGGAATGCAAAGGTATTCCTCATTTGAAAGCTGTGCATTACAATCAAAGCACATGGAATACATTATGGCTGAATGACTGGATGAGTGGAGTTGATGGCCTTTTTTATTATCCCCAGAAAATGTCCAGCACCAAAATCTTTATTGCTGATGTAAACCACAAATGTTTAAAATAATAATGAAGCATATTGGTTTTTATTTTATTTGTGATGTAGTTTCAGTTAGTTTGGGAGCTTCTAGAGACTTAGGACCCAATTTAGAAAAGCTCTTAAGCATGTGCTTAAAGTTAAGCAAGTATTTGTGTGCTTTCCTTAACAGAGATGCTTTCTTGAAATGGTGCCTTGATTGCTGTATAGATTGCTTGAATCATCTCTCTACATTCCATTCTGCATGTAATTACATAGAATGTGTCAAACCTGACCGTGCTAACTAAAGTCCAATGTGCTATATGTTAACTGCCAGGTTGGGACATGAATATATTTACACCTATAGCCCATATTTGTTCTGCTGATGTTATGCTGATGATGTCATCTCTATATACATCTTGTAATGCTATTTATGCATCACAGAGAATCACCAATCTGAAGGAAAACAGTGCAAATGAAAATACTTATCTTTGTAGACAGATGGCCGAGATAAGATTATTGTAACAAGTATTTTCAATTTTAATGCAGTTATTGGTATTTTTTAAATAGATTTGCTTAGTGTGTAAACTCAGCTTCTGTTCTACCTGGCCAACAGAGAACAAACTTCACTCTGAGACTAAACACCAATTCATTTGTTTCAGCCCTTAGTCAATTCCCTTCCTTCACAATACACCCCACTCCCTCAGCAGTATACAATATAAACCACAGAATCTAAGTAATTTTAAAAGCAATTCTTAAATCTCTGAGAAAAGAGAACAAGAGCAGGGTAGGTTAAGAGGATGTTGTCAAACCTGTAGCCACAGGGGGACCCCAGTTTATGCTCTCTTATTGTGCTCCATTTCCACCTGTTATTGAGTATAAGCAGTTTCATGCTGATTGAGAGCTTGTTGATTATAATAACTTGAGGGTCCTAGGGAACTGGGATTTCTCCCTCTTTATCATGTACTCCCTGGTTGGAGTACATCACCTTCTCCTTCAGTTTAACTCACCCTCCCAAACACACCCCATTTCTGGATTCATTGCTTACTGCCCACCCCCCAATAGGGCCATACACCCCTACTGACATGACTTAGAAATTGGGGCACAAACAATAACATTACACATGTAGGCTTTGCAACCAGGGGGCCCAATGTGATGGATTTGGATTCAATCCCAGATTTTTATTTTTATTTTTTTTAAACCAACCCTGTTCAGAGTCAGGAAAGAGATTGAAAGCTCATACCATTAGAAAGGTATGAAATATGAGACCAGATCCACATCCCGGGTCATTAGAGGGTAGGCTGGCAACATGTAAAGCCTTTGTGTGCAGGTTGATGTTGAGAAACATAAAGATAACTAAGCCCCTTCGTTTTCAGTTTAGATTGATTTTTACCAAAAAAAAATCACACCAGGTCTTACAAAAAGTATTATTGTTTTTTTTTCTGATTTTTCACCCCACTTTTGTATCATTCAAATATATAAAAAATAACATGTTTTACCAGAAGAATGTAATACATGGCATGAGATATATGTATTACGATAATACATTAGTCTGTTTGTATATGCAAAGCTGCCTGTTGACGTAATGCTATGTATTAGTCTAGAAGATACGCACAATAAACACACAGGCACGCACACAAGCTCTGAAGTGTGTGAGCATCTGAACATACTGATGAATCTCACACCCACCACGTACACATTTCAAGCTGTTAGCAGATAACGGTTCAAAGAGTTGACACACTAAAATGAGAATCAAACAAAAATCTGGATCAGAATACGTTTCAGAACACAAGGAAGTAGTCGAAAGTTTAAAAAAAAAACAGGAGAAGAGGATGAAGCTGAGTGTATGTGCTGCAAATGGTGTGGCTTCAAAGTTGACACTCAGGCCGACTGGATTAAAGAACATTTGGAGAGCAAATGACATTTAAGACTAAAACAAGAAGACGAAAATAGAAACAAGCAACAATGGAATCAGCACATCCTCTGGGCACGGCAGAAAGAGTGAGACCAACATGGTGTAGTAAGTGAATTTATACATGCCCTCTGCTTTTCAGGGCAGCCAGTAGGCCTTGCTGATGGTCCTTTGAGGGACTTTGTACAAAATTTCTGTCTAGATGCAAAATCTTTGCCAAATTCAATTAATCTGACCAAGAACTATTTGGAGGAGAATGATGTTTCTCTGGCCAACAAAATTAAAGAGAAGTCATCTGGAAATATAGTTAGTTCTTTGATTTTTGATAAATTGCCAGATGCTCTTGACCGCCCTACCCTGGTGATTTTGTTTTCATTTTTTGATTTTGTTGTGGAAAAGCCTGCGCTCATTTTGCCATATTTGGCATTTGTAAATTTAGCAAACAGTCAAACAGTTGCAGCTTGTGTCCATAAAGCCTTAAATGAATATGAACTTACCTGGAATCTATGTTGCCAGTCACTGAACAGGACAACCTCCCAAAAGCTTTCAGAAGTTTTTACGAAATGCTGTCAAAGAAGTGGGAAACTATGGTCACTCACAATATGTACCCTGAAGCTTTTCACAGCGAATCATCATTCTGGAAAGTCATTATTCTGTTTGACCCTCATTGTAAAGGTGTGGCCTCAGCTAATAAATTTAAAGTGTGCACTCATAAAACCTCCCCCTTTGTGGCTTCTGACGAAGAAGGTGCAAAATTGGAACGTTAATTCCACACCTACATGGCAATGCCTTCCCCGCTCCATTGCTCCTCTTGAATTCTGGAAAATCCACCGCACCAACGTTCTGATGTTGAGCCAGGCTGCTTCTTGCATCCCCAGTGTCCCACCTGGCTCAGGTGATGTGGAGAGAGTATTTTCTAAATTCAGCTACATCCAAGACTGTTGGAGAACAGGCCTTGGAAAAGACTCCTTAAAAAGATAGCTGTGAGCCTGCGCTATGCAGGACTTTTGGAAATTACCCTGAAGGACTTCACGTAAGACAGTGAATGTTTATAAATGTTTTAAAATATTGGGCCCAATTATTAAATGTAAATATTTATAGCCTAATAGTTCTAAGTCTACAATAGTGAACTGTTTATTCAAATAAAAAGTTTGATTGGGGAATTAGAGATATATTGTTTTCTTAAACTCAGAGGTGGCATTGTGTTTTGAGTTCTGTTTTAGTTTGCAGCAAACCACATTGAATTCTGTTCATCAAAGTATTAATCTACTGAATATTTTTCTTGTCCTTCCTTCCACCAAAATAAACCCCAGTATTTACCCAGAAAAATTATTAATAGTTTTTTGCACCAATTATCAGCTGTTTTGGTTGTTGTAGTAATAAACACTGACAAATTCCCGAGAAAAATAAAATACAATAAAAAACAAAAGCAAAGGGCCTTAGGAATACTGAATGCTCCTAGAGGTGCTTAGAAGAATCTGTTGCGCCCCCCCCACACACACACACACTCCCAACACACACACTCCTACCCACCATGAAAGGGAACAATTACAGTCTGTCATGTCAGAAAACTACTGTTCATGTGTAGCAGCCACTCTGCAGAGTTAAGAGCCTTGTTTAATTTTTATTTATTTCAAAATACTAAAAAAATTGGGTCACATTATGGACTAAGCATATGCCATATTTCTCCGAGTACAAAAAAGCTATTGAAACTGTTAACCTGAATTTTTATTTTATTTTTGTATATGGACTTCAGGAGCTTTTGTATTTTTAACTGATTTATTTGTTTTTAAATTGTAAAACAAAATGTGTTCCTAGATTGAGCCTTTCTATGGTCAGTTTCAGACAATGGCAAATGTTCGCAAATGAGTCCTAACCCACTAGAAATGGAAGGAGTGCTGCAAACTGTGAATTCAAAAAGTCTTCAGGGTGATAGAAAGAATACAAAAGAGATTTTGGAAAGATATGCAGAATTTTTGGAAGTCTAAAAACAACAAATGTTTCAGTGACATTTCAAGGGAATGTCAAAATTATTATGGATCTGTTGAAGTTAGGCAGTGGAATTGAAAAAGTCTTGTGCCTCTGAAACTATAGAAATCTAACGAGCAAGGCAGTCCCAGGGATTGCATCTTTGTTATTCCAGATCTAGTTACAAATGAAATCATGGTTTTGTTTCTCAGCTGTCAGAAACCCTTTATTCCTGTTTTGATTGGTATTTTGGTTTCCTTCATTTCTAGTGGGTTGTTTTGTTTGTTTGTTTGTTTTGTTTGAAACCATACCACATAGACTCCCTGATCATTTTGTACTGGATCACGTAGAACTCCAATCTGCACTCCACTCATTTTGATGCTTGCACTAATGATGTGGGTCGCGTTGAAGTTAAATTATCTATTGGTGTTTGTGTACCCCAAATCCAAAACATGCTTTTATTATTTTTATTTTATTTCTTTTATTAAGGACTCACGTAGGTCCCCAAATATGTACGTTTACACATCAAGTAAGTGTATCACACTATTGACATTTCACTGGCTGAAAGTAGATGATGATATATGCAGTATAACCTTTGCCCCTGGACAGTACAGGAATGGTATCTATATAAATACATCTAATAACAATTCATAGTAGAATATGACAGGGTATAAAATTGTAATTAACTACTTATTGGGTTTTAACAAGAGTGAAAACTAGACATTAATTATGGTCTGAAACATAGTGTAATGAAATGCAGACCATATGGGCAATATAGTCTAATGGATAGAGTACAAGAGTGGGTGTCAAGTTCTAGTCCAAGCTCGCCAATGACTTGCTACGAGATGCTGGGTCACTTGGCAGTCACTTACTGCAAAATTGAGGTACACAACATCAGAGGTTACTTTTTAAAATTTTGCCTTTACCCTCTCTGGACCCCCTTTTGTGTAAAATGATGTTAATACTGACCCATGTCTATAAAGTGCTTTGAGATCTACGGAAGAAAAGCCCTGTATAAGTGCTAAGCAGTATTCGTATGTCACTAAACAACTGACTGAAATACCCTTTACCATACTTTCTAGATAAGCCTGGTTCAGCAACATTCCGTTGTCACTCCTTCTCGTAAATGAGAGAAAACTGAGGTGCAGTAGAATTTTATGTCCATTTTTCCACCTACATCAAAGATTATTCTCTAAGTAGTAAAGTACATTTATGATTCATAGATAACCTAGGTTTTAAATAAGACATTCAAAGACTGATCACTTGTTAATGAAAGTGAGTGATTTTGTATAATGCTTTAAATGAAGAGGATTATTGAGAGTGGTCTTTTTAAAATAAAAAATCCTATATGCTCTTCAACTTTAATGAATGGCAGGTTATTGTTGGTTAAGTTTGGTGACCTTCGCTTGGGACTGGAGACATTAAGATGGATCTGTAATTATTTATCAGATAGAGGTCACTCTGTTACTGCCCCTAATACGCTTTCTGCTCCCCTAAGTACAGAAAGAGTTCACCATAGGCAGTTTTACCTCCCTTCGAATTCATGAACATACACACATAATGTGTGACCATCTTAATGCACCTTTACCTAGAGAGGGCCAAATTCTTTGCTGGCATAAATCATCTGAAATCAGTGGAGTTATTCTAGCAGAAAACTTGGCTCAGGTGTTTATTCTTAATGCAAACGATGTCATTGCAGAAAATTCTGGTAGATTGCCACACTGGCTTCATTCAAGCAAATCTGAAGAAATAATACATAACATATAAAAATCTGAGCAATAATACATAATATATAAACAAAACATGATGATTGAAATCTAAAACCCTAACACCCTATAGCAATAATTGGGGGACTGAAATTAAGATCTATCAAGGGCTGTGGCTGGGTGGTCTTGAAAATTCAGGTATGCCAGGTGTGTGATCCAGTGTTTCCAATGAGTCCAAGTTCTGACTGTGAGGTGATGAGTCACCCTGAACTAAAGCCTAATTAAGCCACATACAGTGATGAGTTATTCCTGTGTTAGGCTCCAGTCAATCTACAAGCCAGGAGCTGAGCTGGTGACTCTCAGGGCAGGTATAAAAGCCTCACAAGAGAACCAATAATTCAGCTTGCTCAATGTTGCTTTATGGCTTGGAATGTTCCTCTGTCTGACAGTGGTGACAGACTCCAGTGGCCTTGGCCTGCTCCAGCCTTTTTCTAGTCCTGTTTCAGCCTTGCTTTTTTTCTAGACATGTCCCTAACCCTACTCTTACCTTGTTCCAACACCACATTTGACTCCTGACCCTGACTTGTAGGCATGACTTCCACTGCTCCAGCCATTAGCGCTAACCATGCTCACCTCAGTTTCTGACATTGCTTTAGCTCATCCATAAATAATTTATGATAGGTATCCCTAACAACAATGATAATACTTTATAGTTTGAGGTAGGCCCTTTCACACAGAGGGGCCCTGAATCTTTTATAGTCTGTACTTAAAGGGATACATCTAGCCTCTATAATAGGGTTTTGCGTCTGGAAAAGGGTAAAGGAAATATACTGCTAAAGGACTCATCAGTATCCTTGGTTGGACCTCCACCTCTTTGCACCAGGTGGTGTTCTGATGGTTCCTGTGTGACATCACGAAGGCAGTTAGTGAGCACATACCAGCCCAAGCTCAGATGCTGGTTGATGCTAAATTCCCAGAACTTTTGCTGAGGCCAAGCTGCTGTGATTATAAGCACCACCACCATGAAAATGAAGTTAAACACAGTAGGCAGGTTATAATCTAGGCAGGCCACAATGAAGACAGTCTTTGATTGCTAGGGTGAAATCCTGGCCCATTGAAGGCAGTTTGCTTTTGATATTAATGGGGACAGGATTTTGCCTCTAAACCCCCTCTATTGCCTTAAACCAGGAAATAGATACAAGTGCTGTGAAAAGTTAAAAAATTATCTCAAATGGAATCTTTTTATAAATGGTGGTTTATGAAATCTAGTGGTCCACACTCAGAACTGGCACAAACAATGGACCTGCCATTAATTTCAGTTGGAACTGTTTCACTTATAGTAGGGCTAAATTTGTCCCAACCTGTCATCAATTTAAAAGTTACTTTGTGGGTGAGATGCATACTTTAAACACAAAAAAGAGAATGATGATAAATGCACTCAAGAGCTTTGTCATAGCCCATTAACAGATAATGATTTTTTTCATTCCCCAAAACATATTTATGCTTTATAATAATATACAAGTCATAATCACCAGATGTTATAGCCAGCTCCCATTGAAATCAATGAGGGATGTAAATATGTATAACAAAAGATCATTCCCATGGTTTTCTAATTTAACAGATGTGTGGCCAGGTTTTTAAAAGAGCTCAGGGCTATATTTTCTAGTGCTCAGCACCCATAACTGAAGGCAGATTTTCAAAAGATCTCAGATCCCATTTAGGCACTTAAATAAGGGACAGATTTCCCAAAGTGCTCAGCACCCAACTGCTTCCAATGTGACACTTTGGTCAGATTTTTAAAAGAATTCATGCTGAGCTCTTTAAATCTGGTCACTTTATATTGGTGCCTAAACTGGAGCTGAGCTCTTTTGAAAATCTGACTGTTGTTGTAGGTACAGAATTTCTAAAAATCAGGCCCATAGAATGTTCTTTGAATTATTGACAAGAATCTTGTCTCTTTCCCAGCTGAATCCAGACTAACAGACTAACAGTATGACTTACACAGAAGCAGAAAGCTTATTGCTGTGTCTGAATGTGCCCTGGCATCCTAACTATACATGGAAAAAAGTAGGTTTTTTCCTGTGGCTTTTTTGGTTTCTTGAGTAAAATGCTCAGGTCTCTAGATGTTATGCAGTTGTGCATTAGCACTTGACAGCCCACACAAATTGAGCCCTTTAATATTATATTGTTTGTATTACTGTAGCACCCTACCAAAATCAGGGTCCCAAGATGATAGCGACCATACAAATTAAAGTGATAGTAAGAGACGGCCCAAGCCCTGAAAATTTAACAATCTAAATAGAAAGGACAGATAAGGGATAGAAGTGAAAACAGAAGCACAGAGAGGTCAAGCAATCTGCCCAACCTCACACAGCAGGTGAGTCAAAGATCTGATAATAGAACCCAGGTATCCTGACTCTCAGTTCAGTGCCCTATCCAATAGACTGAACTCCTTTCTGTGCTTCTCTTGTTCATGCAGGATTTTAAAAAAACAACAACAATAATTATTAAATTGAAAGCCTTGCAGATCACATTTTAATTGAAAGAAAGTTTTCATAGTTGACAACTAAGACAACCATGAGAACCAAGAGCAGAATGGAAAGAAAGGCATGTTTTCATTTTGTACAATACAAATTGTCACAGGATCAGTCTGACACATACAGTAAAGAAGAAAAAGAACTACATGTCGAATATAAAATTCATCTTGTACATTGTGCATGTTTCTTGAAAGGCTTCAGAGACTACAGAGAGACTTTGGGAGTCAGAGATATATTTTACCTGAAGGTAACATGATTTATACACCCAGATGAATGTATGCACACAAAAGTATCCAGAGTTTAGTAACACAGATATTTAAATTCGACATTGGTGAGGCCTCATCTGGAGTACTGTGTCCAGTTTTGGGCCCCACACTACAAGAAGGATGTGGATAAATTGGAGAGAGTCCAGCGAAGGGCAACAAAAATGATTAGGGGTCTAGAACACATGACTTATGAGGAGAGGCTGAGGGAGCTGGGATTGTTTAGCCTGCAGAAGAGAAGAATGAGGGGGGATTTGATAGCTGCTTTCAACTACCTGAAAGGGGGTTCCAAAGAGGATGGCTCTAGACTGTTCTCAATGGTAGCAGATGACAGAACGAGGAGTAATGGTCTCAAGTTGCAGTGGGGGAGGTTTAGATTGGATATTAGGAAAAACTTTTTCACTAAGAGGGTGGTGAAACACTGGAATGCGTTACCTAGGGAGGTGGTAGAATCTCCTTCCTTAGAGGTTTTTAAGGTCAGGCTTGACAAAGCCCTGGCTGGGATGATTTAACTGGGAATTGGTCCTGCTTCGAGCAGGGGGTTGGACTAGATGACCTTCAGGGGTCCCTTCCAACCCTGATATTCTATGATTCTATGAAATGTAATACACAGTAAACAGCATTATGTTCTTTACTGTGTTAACTTACGCTTCTTGGCTATGCCAAAGATAATATTGAACACTGGAAAACATAGTGTGAAAATGCCTAACTAGCTAATAAAGCAATGAAGTGTTTGATAGTAAATAATTCCAGATATTATGAATGGGGGGGGTTAATATTGGTGAAGGCAAATAGAAGTTAGTTAAATAAGGCCACATTCTAGCAGCTGCTCTGAAAAGATGCCAGAACCCACACATTCAGCAGGAGAAGCACAGAGCACAAGTTAGCCTTGGTCCCTGACCATGGGCTATCAGGTTCCAAATCCCTCACATGGAGATTTAGGCCTCTTCTAGCTCATCCTTTCAGCCACACTCAACAGTTTGAGGAAAATTGATGTTTCTGAGGTGCTCACATACTTCCATGATGGAGTCATATAAGTAAATAATAAATCTCAAGAACGGTTTCCCCTGAGAAGGTCTGATTTAATCCACTGATCAGAAACTCCAAAAAGAGTTAGGCTGTGACTATACCACCCTGAAGTTTGGACTACAGGAGCGTGAAAAAGGATTACATTAATGTGTACTAGGAACCTTTTAGTTTGCGCCTGTATGATCAACACAGGGGAATTACACCACAGCACTCTGATGTGCACTGTTATTCCAAACTGTAGTCCAAACTTCTGGGCAGTATAAACAAGTCCTTATAGACATAGGCAGATGCACACCAAAACTGGGGGCCAGATTCCAGTCATGCTTGGGTGTAAATCAAGAATGAGTCTTTTGAAATCAATGGAGTTACACTGCTGGGATCAGAATCAGGCTGTAAATTTTCCATTCTACAATGCACAACGTTTATTTGAATGAACTGTCATGTTTTATTAGTGCACTAGTGAAATTAGTATAAGAAGGCTGCAGTAATGAAGACTGAGGATTTCATTGCTGATAAGCTGGCTATGATCAACATGAAAGAAATCATTTTTATCTTGTTTTAATGTTTTCAAATTACTTTTAAACATTGACTGACATGATACACGCTTCTAAAATTACCATAACTTAATAAGAAATATTAATAATAATGGAAAAGGCAACATAAACAGCTGTTAAGTCACAAGATTTGCCAGTGTATTTAGAAAATGACTAAATCCCTTTTTAAAAAAGGAGTACTTGTGGCACCTTAGAGACTAACCAATTTATATGAGCTTTCGTGAGCTACAGCTCACTTCATCAGATGCATGCAGTGGAAAATACAGTGGGGAGATTTTATATACACAGAGAACAAGAAACAATGGGTGTTACCATACACACTGTAACGAGAGTGGTCACGTAAGGTGAGCTATTACCAGCAGGAGAGGAAACCCCCCCCCACCTTTTAACACCCATTGTTTCATGTTCTCTGTGTATATAAAATCTCCCCACTGTATTTTCCACTGCATGCATCTGATAAAGTGAGCTGTAGCTCACGAAAGCTTATGCTCAAATAAATTGAGTAGTCTCTAAGGTGCCACAAGTACTCCTTTTCTTTTTGCAGATACAGACTAACACGGCTGCTACTCTGAAATAAATCCCACTTGTTTTTCATTTCTGCTAGGGCTGTTAAATATATTAACTTACAATGGTAGAAAACATAATCCAGAATTTTAGACATCTTACTTAGATATTGGGCCTGATAGAGTCCTATTCATGATGCATTGGGCCAAATTATTATCTCAATTGCACCACTGTTAATCTAGAGTAACTTCATTTATTTTGGTGGAGTTCCACTGCATTTACACTAACGCAACTGAGATCAGGTACTGGCCCTTACTTTGTTCATTATGGTTTTGAGCTTCAAATCCTGTTGTCCTTACTCTTCAGAGTGGTCACATGTGAGTAAAATGGGTAGTGTGTGGCCCTCGCACTTGAAATCATGCAAAGTGCCTCTTCAATAATGCAGGAGCCATGGTTCTGACCAGCCAACAGATCTGTCCCTGATGCAGGGAGAGCACAAACTGCATCTTCCTCAAAACTGCCAGGATGACTCTGCTCCTTGGGGAGTTCTAGAGGCCAATGAGCTTCTTCTTCCAGCAGCCTCTGCTAGGAGGTTGCTTCTCTACATTTGCACCCTACTGTCAGCTGTGTTTAAATATGACAACAATTGAGTCTATAAAACATAGCTGTTTTCACCTTCAAAGTTCTCTGCTGACATTAACTAAATAATCCCTACAAAGTAGGTACATGCTATTATCCCAGACTACAGATGGGGAAGCAGATAAAGAGAATTTACGTGACTTGTCCAAGACCACAGAAGGAGTCGGTGTCATAGCAAGAACTCCCAGTTCCTAGTCTTGTGCTTAAACCCACTAGATTGTCCCATCTCTAGAACACCTTCCTTGCAGGGTTTCAGTAACTAACTATAGTCTAACTATGCTTGAGTATTTACCAAAACATTTGGCTTCCTCTCCTCTCGTCTTAATTTTAGAGCAGAGTCTTCAGCTCAGTCTCTTCATTTATGATTGTTTTGACATTCCAACCCCTTGCAGTTTTTCCTCCCTCCTGTGTAGGAAGGAGGCCTGTAATTTTTGTTGTTGTTTTGTTTTAAAGGGTTTAATTAATATAAGTCATTTTGTAAAAGATTTGGCAGTAGTAATTTTCCCAAAATGATGATTTTGCAATTCTGCTTCTTAAATTGTAATGACAGAAGACTGATTTAGTTGCTGCAAAATTAACAAAGTCAGCATCAAACAGCTGTCTCCCTGAGACTGTTTATTCTTATCGACTAATCTTTTAGAATTCTTATCAAGTGAATGATAAATTATTAAGATGTAAGACAACAAAGCCTCCTCCTGCTAGAATGATACAACAAAGACATTCTTTTAATTCTAAAGTCCTGCTAATTACTGGAGAAATTGAAGGGGCAGGGAGATTCATCCCTTAAACATGTATATTTAGGGTCTTTTAAAAGAGAGTGACTATGCTGAACCCAAGTCCTTTCATTACACCTCATACACACACCTTCAGATAGACTGTGATGGTGAAAACCGCTGAAAGAAAAGGCTGTGGGGCAATATTTCTGTTGGCAAAATATGACCATTATCATTTATTTTATCAGCATAATAAGCCTTGGCAGTATAGCCTGACTCACAATTCAATATATATTTTAAATGCCTTTTTAGCTAGACAGTTTGGAGAGCTGTGCAAAAATAAACCATAAGTAAGCAGTTTCAAATCAAGAGTTAAAAGCAATAGTAATTGTTACTTAATTCTTGCTTGTTTTCAGCTCCTACTGTGTGTGGCGGGCAGCCCGGGGCGGAGAAGAGGACACAGTGAGCAGCCAATGGAAATTCATTACTTAAACACAGGTGATATGTGAAAGTCAGAGCAGCCATTGTAGCTGTCAAGACAGACAATCAGCAAATTTTCATTAAAGGGATGCATTTGCCTAGTGGAATAGAGCTGAGAAATCCTCAGGGAGGATTGACTGACAGTGAATACTAATTGACTAGTGAAAAGACCTGCAAATTGGAAGTAAACAGAAGTTGCAAAAGACTGAAGAATACACAGCTCAAAATCATCAACAAACTTTTAACCTAGCCTGAACGTTGAGTTTCCTTGTTTGTGTGACTCCTTAGTGTTGCCCTGGAATACTATACTGTAGTGAGATTATTCTTTTTCTTGCATATAGAATCACATATAAGAGAGAAAATCTGCTCATTTTCACCTGGAAGATACTTCTTGAGACTTCTCTCACTTACAACAAAGGACTGGCCTGGCACGCAGTAAGCTCAGGCTCTGAGGAGCAAGGCAGTATTCCCAAATGGATAGAGCACTGGACTGGGATTTAGGAGAGCTGGGTTCTAGTTCCAGTTTGCCCTTGGCCTGCTGGGTAACATTGGGCAAGTTACTTTATCACTCTGTGCCTCAGTTTCCCCATCTATAATGGAGATAATGATACTTCCTTTGTAATTCACTTTGAGACCCGTTGATGAAAAGTGCTATACAGTAGATATTGATATTGTATATGCCCTCGTTTTGCTGTGTGTATCCAAGCAGCAACTAAAGATCTAGGCCAAGGTCCTGAAAGTGCCTTTACATTAGCCATGTTGCCCATATATAGAATTGTAGTCTACAACATTTTGTTTAGTGGTATTTCCTGGTGTACATTTATGTGCAAAGTGGTCAAGCTGGTGTTGCTGTCAGAACTTTAACTTTTGCTATTTCTCTTTTCCTTTTAACAATGCAAGCTTCAAACTGTAGTTCTTTGCATCTGACAAACCTGGAAGTTGCTCCAAAGAACATATACACTTTACACATTAAAACAAGTGTGCATAATTCTCCACTCCGTAAGAGCCAAATCTTGTTCCTATTGAACTCAATGGCAAAGTCCCATTGACTGGGGATGGGATTTGGCCGTAAATTCATGTGGCTCCTGAGAATGCCAACAGGAGTTACATGGAGAAGTCTACTCACTTCAATGTGCATTTACCAAATAAATCAACAGATATAAACCACTTGTATCCACAATGTACATTTTTCAAAATGGTAGGCTAAATCCTTATGTAAATTGGTGGAGCTATGCTGATTTACAAAAGCCATCAATCTGGCCCCTATATGTATCAAATTATGTATTTGTGATATGTACCATAATGGCTCTGAGGAAGAAAATGTACATCAGAATAGTTGTGCACCTAAATATATGAGAGGTAAATAATATATTTGGAAAATATCTAGATATACATTTATATTCTGGTTTTACAACTAAATAATATACCTGAATAAGAAGCTGGCTATCAAGATTAAATACTTGATATGACCTGCTCTCAAAAATATACTCTAACCCTTGCCTTCAAGGGACAGATAGGTATGTAAGGGACAAGCTAAGGTAGTGCTCCACACTCTTGATCTTGTACTGGGATGAGCATCCTCAATTTCCATTGAAGTTAATGGGAGTCTGAATGCTCAGCACATTTCAGATTGGGTCCCAGGTCACTGAAGAATAGATACCCTTAGGAGATGTTCTTAGTGGTAGTCTGCAGAACAGCCATATTGGACAGTAAGATTGAGGAGTTTTGAGAATAGGTAAAAGGACAGGAAAACTGGAGAAAAATAATTTGAACAGAAATCTTTAAATTGCTAAAAACATAGGCTAGCAGCTAACGCATATGTTGAGCAAATGAGCTATTTTTCTTACTCAAATAGCACAGCAACATGCATTTGGGGCCTGTATGAAGAGATTATAGTGGAGATAATATTAAATTCAGTAAATAACTAGGGTAGGTAAGTTATTATCATTCACCATCTTTTATGCTTTTAACCCTTTGGAATAACAATTAGTCTTCAATTTAATTGGCCAAATAAAGTTGGCAGAAAAATTTTAAAGTGTTTTTCAAGTGCCAAAACTGAGGCATTTTATTGATCATAAAGGTTTTTAATGCAAACTAAGGACTGCTGAGGTAGCAGAACTGTCTACGATAGGTTACAGTTTACAGCGATAAACTTCCCATCTCCTATCAAGCTTTCAACATGCTGTTCACTGTGCAGTCTTTATCTTCACATGCTGACACATGTAATCTAACATTCTCACTTTGCCACAGCAGGAGCAATTGCTTGACAATTTGATTATGGTGTGCTGTCAGCTCATACATAGACTACTTCTTTGAGCTTTCAGAAATTGCAAAATATTTTGATTTTACAATGATGATAATCTTCTAGGGAAAACATCATTTAAAATATTTATTTCGGATAGCAAACCTTTCCCAGATCTGCATACAGCAAACAGTTCTGAATGTCTACACTGGTGTGCTGTGCAGCTTCATGAGGAAAGAGGCAGAAATGACAGTAGTGTACAAATAACAGATGGAATGAAGGTTTATGAATGAAAGCCATCTGATGGCTGCTCTGCAGTCTGTATGAAATGAGGTGGTGGTCTCAGTCCAGGTCTTAGCCAGACAAGCAACCCCACCACAAAACTCCAGCACAATTTGCAGTCTCAGCAGCGAGGCCAAATCGTGAATGGATATGGTAGCCCCTCTTATCCCTAAAGGTGATTCCTACAAGCCATGGCTGAAGCATACTAGGGTTAACAGGGCAAGACGTGTATTGCTGCTGTCTATATTGTACATGTTATTTGGACAAATGGAGCACTCCACTTCCCATTGCTGTCAATCTGGCACAATTGCTTCTCCTTTTTTAAAGGAACTTTACAATGTAATTGTAAACTTTGATGTTTAAAATGTAACGTCCCAGATCTAAGGCTGCAGCCAAAGAGTGCATAGCATAACTCAATAGATGTGGCAAAAGTGGCTCTAACCCACCTTTGCACACCCCCGGTCCTAGCCCGTCTATGTGCTGAGCTGCTCCCCTCTAGGCTCTACTTTAAAAGAGCTGCCAGAATTCCCAAGAGGAAAATATGGCATCCAGAGACCAGTAGCATGCAGGGGAGTCCTGGCTAACTCCCCTCCATTCCAGCCATGCCCCTAAACTGGCCACAAGTTTGGAAGGATTAGATTTTTGTTGGTAACCATCAATTTCACTGCACACAGACATACAAATACAAATATTTCCATTGATAATAATTGAAATTTATAGATAGGCAAAGTAAAAACAAATGCTACTTGAGAAATTTAGAGTTTGATTTAAGGATATTTCCTGGGTATATCCTGACCTGTGACGTTGGCAATTTGTGTTTTACAGTTATGAATCTTTAACTATTTGTACCTCAATATCTGCTGTCATTAAATAATTATTCTCTGATGCCCCTATTGTCTAACACTCCCTAACTTCCCACAACTGCGAAAATTTAAATAGATAAAAAATGAAAAAATGCTTTAAAATAAAGTTTGCTAGTATCCTCTAAAACAGTGGTTCCCAAACTTGTTCTGCCGCTTGTGCAGAGAAAGCCCCTGGCGGCCCGCGCTAGTTTGCTTACCTGCTGCATCCACAGGGTTTGGCCAAATGCGGCTCCCAGTGGCCGCGGTTCGCTGCTCCAGGCCAATGGGAGCTGCTGGAAGCGGCGCGGGCTGAGGGACGTACTGGCCACTGCTTCCCGCAGCCCCCATTGGCCTGCAGCGGTGAATTGCAGCCAGTGGGGGTCACTGCTTCCCGCAGCCCCCATTGGCCTGCAGCGGTGAACTGCGGCCAGTGGGAGCCGCGATTGGCCAAACCTGCAGATGCAGCAGGTAAACAAATCGGCCCGGCCTGCTAGGGGCTTTCCCTGCACAAGAGGCGGAACAAGTTTGGGAACCACTCGTCTAGAATATAAAAATTGAATTCTGCCAAGCCTTGGTATAGGGATTGTGGTGCAGGACTTGTTAGGCTGCCTTTTCATCACCAGAAGATCTTTCTACTCTGGAGTTAAAACCATGTGGTCAAATATGCCAGCTTTATGGTCACCTTGTGCTGGCAGTGTGGCACAAATTGGCCACAGCATATCTGATGAACTGGGCTTAATAATGCATATGCTTTTAAACTGAGAGTAAACATTTCAAAAGCACCTAAATGACTTTGGAGCCTTAGCTCTGTTAAGTCATTTAGGTGCCTTTGAAAATGTTCCCTTAAAGCCCAATTGTCTCGACACAACAAGATTTAAAGTAATTTTACCTGCTTAAAATGTAGAACTTGTTTGTGCAAATTGCTGTGTCTACCAAGATATCAGAATAGATTTTCTTTGCATTGTCGCTGTTGTCGTCATCATACCTCGGGCATGACAGTTACATGAAAGAGAGCAAGAAAACAGCTGCGAAGGGAGCAGTGCAAGACAGGTCGCAGTGTAGGATGCCTGGAATCAAACTTCAGAGTAACAGCCGTGTTAGTCTGTATTCGCAAAAAGAAAAGGAATACTTGTGGCACCTTAGAGACTAACCAATGAAAGTTGCAATATTACAACAAAAAAACTTCAAAACCAGACTCCAGCGAGAGACTGTTGAATTGGAATTCATTTGCAAATTGGATACAAATAACTTAGGCTTGAATAGAGACTGGGAGTGGCTAAGTCATTATGGAAGGTAACCTATTTCCCCTTGTTTTTTCCTACCCCCCCCCCCCGACCTTCTTGTTAAACCCTGGATTTGTGCTGGAAATGGCCCACCTTGATTATCATACACATTGTAAGGAGAGTGATCACTTTAGATAAGCTATTACCAACAGGAGAGTGGGTTTGTGGCGGGGGGGGGGGGGGGGGAGGGGAGGGAGAGAAAACCTGGATTTGTGCTGGAAATGGCCCAACTTGATTATCATACACATTGTAAGGAGAGTGATCACTTTAGATAAGCTATTACCAGCAGGAGAGTGGGGTGGGGGGAGAGAAAACCTTTTGTAGTGGTAAACACCCATTTTTTCATGGTTTGTGTGTATAAAAAGACCTTTTGTACTTTCCACAGTATGCATCCGATGAAGTGAGCTGTAGCTCACAAAAGCTTATGCTCAAATAAATTGGTTAGTCTCTAAGGTGCCACAAGTACTCCTTTTCTTTTTGGAATCAAACTGAAAAACAAAAAATTAAAATTAAAAGGTAGGGAACGATCCCCAAAAATAATCCTATGACTGTAGCACTGTGCCTTAAGCTAATTTATGTGCACCCTGAAACATAAGTGCACACCATTAAGACAATCAGTCACCTTATCCTGGAATACATCAACTCAGCAGTGGAATAGTCATACATATACCAAGCTGTTCAGCTACCATTAATCAAAGAGCTTTTAACTAATAACTTAAACTTTTAAACAACAGTTTGAGCTAATCACAGTAAATCGCCAAATTGCTACTGCATATCTTCTTTGTCAACAAGCATACAGATAAACATGCTGCCCTCTGAAGAATGGTAGAGGGAGTAGCAAATTATGACATGAAAGGAGCAAATTCACATAATGGGGAAAGCAGCAAAAACTATTGCATTCTGCCAGAGGGTACCATGGAATCTTTTCAGTATGGTAGGGGTTCTGTGACTTTCGGAAGGGTAGAGCAAGGATATCAGAGGGGGAGGAACTGAGGTGAAACTCCTTGCTGTGGCACTCACACATTAGGCCTGAGTGGCTTAGTCATGGACTCAACTGTATCTCCCAGTATCTGTATGTTTAGCGGCAAACCCTTCCTGAGGGAGCCATGCTGCTGTGGAAGAGAGAAAGGCAGGGTAGCTGTGAAGAGATCCTTCATGGATGTGCCTGACCCCAGCAGGTGACTGAAGTCTAAGTGGCCATCAGTGGATTTACGGACAGAGACTCTACCCCAATCTACAAAGGTAGGAACAAGTCTTTATTCCTCAGTGGATCATGGGAGCAAACTCCAGAAAAATTCCTGAGGCCTAGTTCTTCCCTCACTTAGGCCTGGTCTACACTTGGGGGGGAGGGAGGAAATCGATTTAAGTTACGCAACTTCAGCTACGTGAATAACATAGCTGAAGTCGACATACTTAGATCTACTTACCGTGGTGTCTTCACTGCAGTAAGCTGATGCTCTCCCGTTGACTCCGCCTGCACCTCTCGCCCTGATGGAGTACCGGAGTTGATGGGAAAGTAACTTCTGAAATGGCTGGAATAGTCTCCAAGGTCATTCCTGAAATGTGTGTCTGATATAATTTTTATTCAGCCCATTTAAAGATGGACTGCTAGTATAAGAAAACAGATAGTATAAGAAAACAGAATGGACTGCATCAGAAAGGAGAATCAATCATCTGCAATGACTGTGTACTTTGACATATGGAGTTTTGGATTCATTTAAATTAATTAAAATTCTTATACTTTTAAAACAATTATTTATACATTTTATGATCAATGCCAATATACATGTATGGCTGCAATGGCCAACAAAAAACAAATCCACAACAAAATACAACTCAACTTTTTGATTTCACATAAAATCTCCTCACTTTAAGTTTTCCAAAGTTTAAATAGGGTTACTCTGCTAGAACCAGTGTGTACAGGCTGCACATAAGCAGAAAACAAGCTCTGCGTGTGATTTATCTTCTGCCTTAACATCTTGATTACCGATACATTATCAGATCAACAATTATTGCATTGTCTTTCAGAAGCAGACCAGAGACTGTAGCAGTGTGGCCTTGGGAGCAATGCAAGACCAAGACCCCGGGTGAAATACTAGCCAGAGTTTCGCCCTGTAATTTTTCTCTTCCCACCAAATTCCCATTTTTAAACAAATTTCACCCTTGTTGGAAGCCTGACAGTGAGGCCAAGAGCTGAGTGAGCATCAAGACCTTATTATCCCTAGAAAAGTTTGTCCTGTTAGTCAGGTTTCGTGCATATTGGGAGAATAGTACAGGAAATTTTCCAATGCTGCTGCCTGTGCTCTGTCTGTTCAGCTCTCATAAGCACTAAATTCAGTTAATAAATGAAGAAAATATATTTTTATAATTGCAGCAGGTGTGGAATAAGGAAACCTCTTTATTTATGTAAATAATTAAAAACAAATGTCAAGCATACCACATCCCTGCTCATTTAAATCATTTTGGTAATACATTAAATATAAAAGAAGGCTTCACTGAAGGTCTCTAAAGAGAAAAGGGCAACACCACTAAATAAAGAAAGATTATCATGCTGGGGAAAACTTGAAAGGAGATGGCATTTATACAAAATGCAATTTACTTTGACAGTAATTTTCTGTATTTCCCCTGCTATTATTGAAGATATATGTGTTTGAATAAGAGCTTTCTCCTTCTGTAGCCAGCTGCTCATTCCCTTTGGTCCTGCAGTGAAGTCACAGCTCTGTGTTAATGGCTTCACAGTTTGTTACCTGAGAAAAAATTATTATGATGTCACAAATTTGTCATTTTTGACTTCACTGCAGGGTCAAGCAGGAGAAGGAAATGGCTGTGAGGGAGAAAATCTATGCTTAAAAAGAATTTTTTTTTAATAATGAGCCAAAAGGGTAAGGAAAGCTATAAAGAATGCCTGAAAGGTACAAGAATTTATGTGAATGTTGGAGGTAGATTTTTAAACGTCCCTTCACAAGCCTCGTTATTAATGGTGCTGAGTATACTGTTTCCCTCCAAATCAGGGCCAGTCCTCCTCCTCTTCTGCCTCTTTATTCAAGCTGGTCAAACACTGCCAAAAACGTGATTGTAAATATTTGTTCCAATTCTGAGAGCCCATTCTAACCTCCTTTTACTTGCTATCCACAAACAGCAGCACAAACAGAGTTTTGCTTCTGTGAATATTTGTAGAAGATTTCTTCTTCATATTAATATCTGGATTCATACATGAACAAGGGTATTTGGGTTTCAGAGTACGTGGTATTTAGCATTTGTTGTATTTCATGTGTTCTTTTTCTGCTCCAGCTGTCTGAAAGATGCTGTTCCAGTGCTTTAAACAAAAAGCAATATTTTGTATCCATTTCCTCCAAACAGTAACCGTAATAGAACTTAGTACTTAACCAATGACTTACACATTCAGACACTTTACGCATATTAACTAATCCAATACAAGACTCCTGTGATGTAGAGAACTAAGTACAGTAGTATTATTCAGAGTCACAAGCAGAACTGGAACTAGAACCCAAGTCTCCAGCATCCTGGTCTCAAGCTCTAATGACTAGATCAGTGGTTCTCAAACTTTGGTACTGGTGACCCCTTTCACATAGCAAGCTTCTGAGTGCGACCCCCCCCTTATAAATTAAAAACACTTTTTTATATATTTAACACAATTATAAATGCTGGAGGTGAAGTGGGGTTTGGGGTAGAGGCTGGCAGTTTGCAACCCCCCATGTAATAACCTCGTGACCCCCTGAGGGTCCCAACTCCCAGTTTGAGAACCCCTGGACTAGATCATGATGCCTCTCTAATAAATGGATTGGGTGTTGCCTTGAGTTCCAGTTTTAGTTTGAATGTTAACTACAGGATTACTCACTGTCATCTTTCCTTATTCTTGACCTTCATTGGCCTCATCAACAGTTGGCAGACCCTCCATGGATTGCCCTGTCCCCCAAACTTGGACTTTATCATGTGCTGCACTGGACTGGGTGCTCAGCAGATCCTGCTTTTTGTTCTACCTCCTCAACTTTAACTTCCAGTGGATTGCTGAGTTTCATCATATGTCACCATTTCTTGCACAATTTTTCAGAAACCCAGCTTTCAGTTAGGGCGAGTATCAGATGGTGGGCTCTTCAGCCATCCCTTCCAGTGACTCCACTTACACCATAAATAGAAACTGGTCTTAGGTTTTATATCAATAGAATTGTCAATATGTGCTATTCACTATCACAGATTAAGAAGAATTTATTTCAGCATGAGTGATAATTCACTAATTTATCAAGAGAGGTATAGGAGAGGAATAGTACAGGTTCTAATACAAGAAAATCTAGAATTTCCATGCAAAGTTGCATTTAATTCCTTACCCGGGTTGCACATGTGGGGTTAACTGATATTGTGGGGAAAAGCATATTGAAAATCACAATTCTAATTGTTTTCTGGTTTGTAGTCATTGGAATTCTTGAACTGGTTTCAAATATACAGTCTTAAAAGCTAAAAGTGGTGATCCTATTAATTTCACAACCTTTGAATTCCATATACCCCCAACAGTGATGATTAGTCTTTACACTGAAAAATCACCAGCATAAGATGTAATGTGATCATTACAAAGTCTCATTTTATCCACAAACTGAACCTAGCACAGGCAAGTGATTAGCAAACCATCCCCAGAGATGATAGTCCCCTAACATCAGGGGTGAAGATATTAGAACGGTCACTAGTGCAATCTTCTTTATGTTGACCTTCCAATGACCTCCATGTTGTCCAACAGGAATCATCCTCCAGGGACAAATTATTAATTAATTTCTATATAGCCTTGATCCTAGGCCTCTCCTGAGTAGAGAGAGAGAGAATTATGTATTAGTTGGAAGATATACATTGTTGTCCATTGGGGCTTTAAACTGAAACTATCAAATTCATTCAGTGGGAATTCAAAGCTGTGAAAAAGAAAACTTATTATCTTGGTCACATGAGTCCATATACATCAGGCTGACAATAAAAACTGTGTGATATGCTAGTTAGAAAAAAACAAACAAACAGGTGTTGTGGGCCAGATTGCCGCTTCCCATGGATAAACCTGACCCTGGCAGAAGAAAATTTCACCAGGTCCTTCTCACTACCAGGGCTACACTACTGCTGCCTGTCGATCTAAGCTACGCAATTTGAGTTACATTAGTAGCATAACTCAAGTCAACGTAGCTTAGATTTACTTACCACAGGGTCCTCACTACGCTATGTTGATGGTGCTTTCCCGCTGACATTGCTTCCGCCTCTCATTGAGGTGGAGTTCAGAAATCAATGGGAGAGTGCTATCCCATCAACTGAGCACGTTTTCACTAGACCTGCTAAATCAATGCCATTGCACAGATTGCAGCAGTGCCAATTTAGCTCCATAGTGACGACAAGCTCAGTTTGCACCGGATTGTTCTGTAGTTGTCCTTCACTTCACTCTCCCCTCTTTTCCTCCATGTTTCAAGCAGTAGGGTTGACCAGCTCCCAGAACCCATGGATTCTCAGAGATCTACTGGACGCATTGCTCATCAGATGTGCTGCAACAATTTTTATAGTGCAGGTGCTGATGATGGAAACCATGAATTTGGTATTTTTACTTCAAGGCAGGAGGTGGGGCAGAACCCTTACCACCCTTACTTCCAGCAACGCTGTTGTTCATCTGTGTACAGAGCCCAAGCCTCTGCACCGGCTGCGGCACACCCTGCTTCCCCATTCCACCCCCCTCTCAAGGCAGTTCTGATGGAACTAAACATACCGCCAGGGACTCTCCTGACCACTGCCTATGGAGGTTCCTTGTTTTTTCACAATGATCATTTGCAAGATGTATAGACTCTGGCATATAGCACTTCTGCAAGAATGGTCACAGCAGTTTTACTGACACTCAGGATCTGCATGTGTAATGTTACCAGGCAGAAAGAGGAACTTGTCCATCTCTGTGTGTTCTAGTGTTTGTTACTGGTTGCACAGCTTTACAGATGATTTCCCTTACTGGCAATACTTTTTATTTGAAATCTCAAAAATCTACAGTTCTCAATCCCTAACACACTTGACTTTCTTGCTTTACTCATCTACTCTCATACTAATTTTACCCTGTAAGGGCATAAGTATAAGGTGCAGCATGTTTCCCCGCAGCATAATGACAAAGCTGTCAAATATCAGGAGAGCTTGTTTGTCTCAGAACAAGAAATTACACATAATAAAATTCCAATCACAGAAGGCTGTTGCCAAGAAACCATTTTCTTTAACTATCTAGTCCATTTCCTGCACAATGTACTAGATTGTTTCTGGAATTGTAGCACTTCTCCTTCATAGCACTCTTGTGGGAAAGTCACCACAAGGATGGTGGAGAGTGGCAGACAGCTGGTGAGGCTAAGTCCTATCTCTCGTCTCTCTACAATGACAGCAGAGCTGGCTAGCTATGGGGAGGGGACCAAGCTTCACTATCTTGATGGATGATAGAGCATATGTATCCCTTTCACATGCCAGGGAGGTTCTATTTGGAGAAACAGCTAAAAATCTAGGTATTTACCTCTGTTATCTAAAGCTCTTATATGTGCAAAATGGGGCTAGAAATCTTGTCATATGGACCCATCTGGAGATAAGTAGCACTGTTGGTGCACTGGAAAGGGAACCCTGTGAGAAGAACCATCCTTTGGGACCTCCAATCCTGAGCATGACTAAAACCACAGACACTTGCAAAATATAAAACTACTTCATAAAACCGTTTGATCAAACTTTCTGGAACTCTAAAAATGTTTTGGTAAAGCTCTTGAACTGGTTCTTATTTTATGCAGACAAGTTGTTCCATCATTTGCTGACAATGGGAGACAGAGATTTGCAATTCAAATTAACAGGTTCTCCAGGTTCATAGTACAGATGATAAACCTTTCATTTGAAGCAGCTCTCTACATGAATGTAGTCATTAAGCGAGTGTTCATATTCAACCACACTGAAACCGAAAGAGATTACTTGAATAGCAAGTGCCTTGTGGCCATGGCCTTGTTAAGTTCTCTACAGCTACATTCCTCCACCTGCTCCTTGACTTCCACCTCTCCTCTTTGGTGGCATTAACCCATCAACCACTTCTTCCCTCATGCAGAGAGCCCCACTGGGTACCTTACCCTGTCCATGATTGCTCAGTAGCTCACAGTATTCATAGTCACATACATTTTTTTAAATGAATAGGCACATTTAGTATTTTGTTGAATCACAAAAACAGATGTATCCCACCCCTAACTGGCAGTGAAAGAAAGTCATCAGCATTTGAAAATTATTTGGTGGCCTATGTGAAATGAGTTGATGGTCTCAATCCAGTTCCCAGGGAGCAAGTAACCACATCACAAAAAACACCATCCCAGTTTGCACCCTTGTCAGCAGTCTCTGCAGAGAGGCTAGGGATTGAGGGCTTGATCCTTCAAAGTGCTGAGCACCTTCTGAACTCAGTGGGAGTTCTGCATGCTCCTTAAATTGCTATGAAGAATGAACTCCTAGAAAAAGATTATTCAGGTCAGGGCTGAAGCATAGTGTTGAGGTGGGGAAGAGGAGCTCGACGAAGCTGTGCCTGTTCTGTGAATATAGTGAGAACTTCAACCTCCAGTTTTGTTATTTTGACACCTTTCACTGGCGTCAATATCAGCTTTACAATATTCAGGGGACTTTTTTACATTACAGTTTAGCAGCAAGACTTAACACTGCACTGTTTCTAAAATGTGCTGTTGACAGAGCCCAGGTAAACCTGAAAGCACAAATGTGGGTCAGAAAATGTCATAATGTAATCGAAAACATCTTTGCCACTAAAAATAAAGCCCCGTTAGCTTATGGTTGGTGAAGTAAAATGAGGTGCATGCAAAGTATAAATTATGGCTGTCAAAGCATTACAAAACAAAAGACTCATAATTATGTGCATAAATGTTATTCCAATTTTGCTGATGAAAGGTGTGTGGGTATTATTAATTAATGTCATGGGCTGCCTGTAAAGAGTAAGCCTGGCTACCAGAACACCCGTTGACCTTGTGGAGCTCCAGGATCACTGCAGATGAGAATTGTCTCATCACATAGCAAAGTGTTCATGTATAGCATCATGTTTCTGATGAGTATGAAAGGCAGAGGGGTCATTTCTTCCAGTGATTTCCCAAAAGATTAGAGAAGAGTGGAGCGGGGAGGGGGCGCAATTTAAACAGCTAGCTGCTGACACGTTGGTTTATGCCATAATTATCATAATAAATTATTCGCACCTGAATAGTCTGCTCGGTATTCCATGTATGAAAAGGTTCCTTTACTGTTGGGATTGAATATTGGAACTATTTAGAGTATAATTTAAGTGCGATCTCTCGTCTACTTCTTCACAGGACGGAGCCCTTTGGGAATAAAATACTTACTGGGTGTTCTTTACATGGCAAAGCCTGGCTGTCCGGGGTACAGCCCCAGGAATCAGATTGCGTGCTTGGGGGATCCGTGGCGGTGAAGGAAAAGTCGCCTTCCCGCAAGCTGCAGACCAGTCTCACAGCAGTGGCTGGGGTTGGTGCCCTCGCGGCGCTGCATCTCTGCCGCAGGCAGTGGCCACTGGGTAGGACGGGATTCAAAGCGGGCCAGGGCGCAGCGAGGATATTTAGTTGGGCTCCAGGATCGCTCACGCGGCCGGCTCAGGTGTCAGCAGGCTGCAGGGCATTTCTCTGCAGTTGCACCTACTGGCCACGTGGGGCGCATGTGGCACCCGCCGAGCAAGCAGCCAGTCTGACGCCCCCGGCAGCTGGCTCACAGCCCGGAGGGAGCCCCTGGAACGCGAGGCGGCGGCGGCAGCTTGCGAGGACTCCAGCCCCGGCCCCAGGTTCCTTCAACCTCCAGCGACCTACCCTAGGCTTCCCCAGCACAAACACCTCCCCCACACCCAGGCAGCCAATGCCCTCCACGCTTGCCAGCCAAGCATGGTAGTGCCCGTCCAAGAGCCCCGGCCAACCGACATCCAGCTCCCTGAGTGCCCTCCCCACCCACTCCACTGGCCCCAGGCAGCCCGCAGCTTCGCCTCACACCCGCGCGCTCTTCCCCAGCCCCACGGGTTTGTGCCACTGCCTGAGGCTTATGGGGCTCTGCGATATTCCAAACAGCAGGTGAACTAATTGGCATGCAGCCTCACAGAGGGAGCTGTACACGGGGCAGCTGTGTTGGCATGGGCTGGGCTCCTCAAATCCCCTTCCCCCACAGCGCAGCTGCGGGGCTTCCAGAGGCGAGGAAATAGCATTAGTAAGATAAGCAAGTAAAGAAAAATGACTGGATTCAGCTAGGTGGGGGGGGGGGTTTATTTAAACAAAGCAAAATATTTAAGGTCAGTGTGAGATGACTTATGAAACATACAAGAATTCTTTAGTGGCTTCTTGTTTGCTAAATAATTAACCCTGCAGAGCCACAAATAAGGATCCTAGAAATGTTGCATTTATCAATTAGCTCAGAAGAAACTTTTCTGGGGTAGCTTACTCTCTTAGACCCATTACTGTTTAGGAATGAGAATTTCTAAATAGCAAATATTAACTGTTTTGCAATTAATATAATTTTTAATTCCTGATTTAGGTGACCTAAGAGATTACTTATTTATATTTCTGAGAATTCTCTGTGTGGGATCCTAAAGTAGCCTTCATGATTGTGGAAGCAACCGAGGGTCAGAAAACGGAGAATATTCCCTGCTCATGGGGGGGTACTACCTCCTTAATAACTGCTTTGAAATTCTGGTTCTGACACTCCCTTTCTTATCTATAGGGCCCAGGAGAAATATGATGCCATAGTAACACCATACTATGTTCCCTAATGTCTACATAAGGGCAGGGCTTTTCCTAGCTGACTAACAAAAATTTTAAATCAACTGTTTGTGGATCAAAGAAATCTCTCAGGTTTTCAGCCTGGGTGGAGACCGCAGTGTCCTATACTGAGTCAAAGGCTCAACTTTTTCTGCCCTCCCTATTCTGTCAAAGAAACCCACTTAGATAAGGCATGCCATGTCCTTCCAATGGTGAAGGGGAAGGCATATCTATCAGACTTCGGTTCCTGGGGCAAGATCTCTTCTCCCACCATCTCCTCAGCAATTTATACTGAAAGAAGCACAAATCCAGGAAAGAAAGAAAAAGGAAAACTAAACCTCTAATTCAGCCCATTGGTTGGCCTGGGACACATTCATCTTCTCAGGATCAGGGCCTGGACTTGGAAGTTTGTTGCAGTATTATTTTAGGAAAGGCCACAATCTACCTTTCCAGATGCATTCATACCTAATATTGTATCCTCTGGCTCCCTTAAGTTCTTTTCTGAACTTAATGCTGATGATGGAGAAATTGGATTTGGACACTTCAATTTACAGTTTCTTTAGCTTTTGTTAATAATAACATTTGGTGTGTGAAAGGCAAAATACACCTTTATTAACTGCGGCAATAATGTAGTGTTGTGTAATATAAAATATATAAAAAGAAAAAAGCTTATAAATAGCCTGAATATAAAGTGTTACTATGGTGAAAGTTGTCCCTCCCATTGTAAAATTAAAAAAAAAAGTTTAAATGATTTATTTCTGCCACAGTTGACGTGAACATTTAAACCAAACCAAACTAAACCCTTCCCCTCTGTTTCAAGATTATCTCAGACTTATGCAATGCAAACTATTCATATATTTTATACAATAACTAATTTGTATTCAATTTTAATTTATGGTCCCAATCCTGTAGTCTGATCCCTGCAAGCATGGAGTTTCCACTGATTTTGACATGGCTCTAAACAGGTCCAAGTTCCCCTTGTGCATATCAATTGCCAAATTGAATCCTCTGGCCCCAGACCAGCAACTCTCCTATCCACCACTAACCCATCTGCACCCATGTGGAGTAGCTTGCAGGATTGGGGCTTATATTTACCCCAAAGGTCTTTCATTTCAGATTGTGTGTGTGTGTGTATATATATATATATATATATGAAACCCATTTACACCTGTTCCCAAGTCTTTTACATTCTGGAATATATTCATCCCACCAATACTACTCCAAATCTTTTGTTTTTCAGATGCCTTGTTTTGCGAAACCTCAAAGTTTTGGAGGGAAAGAGGTAAGCAAGTTTGTTTTTGTTGTTTTCCCAGCATTTAGTATTGGTATATGTATGAATATCACATATATAAATATATACATGCGGTCACTTGCATGTCTCATGGGAACAAATGAGATCCTGCCAGTCATAAAGTTATCTTGGTGAGCTAAATTTTAATTAAATGCTGGAAAAGGAATAGATATGAAATCACTAAACATGAAAGCACTCTCCTTTTGAAATAGTCATGTGGAAACTGCTTCATTCAGAATAGTGTCTTGCAAGTGTCAGCTATATAGCAGAATAAGGGAATTTAAGGGATAGGCAAAAATAAAGGAATAGATATTGAAATTTATACCACCATATTAGTTTCATTCAGCAACAGTATATACTCTAGAAGTGATCAGCATGTACATCTCCTTCAATTACATGGTGAATATTCTATACATTCATAAGAGAAAACGGCAATAGAAAAGAATGTTAAATTCACTTTAGAAATTATACACTCAACCTATCTATAGACTTGTGATATTTTTGGAACATTGTAATGGAAATTATTTTGAACATGTACGATGCACCTAGAAATATTGCTTAGGAACAGTTTCCTGCTTATGACCCTCTGCTGGTGAGGCATTATTTTAGTTAATAATTTCTGCTTGCAAGTAAAATTGGCATTAATTTTAATATACCAATAAGCAAAAGATAATTTTCTTCCAATTTTTGGCATTACTTTTCCTATGTAATTCTTATATCTGCAAGAGTCTAAGTTTGGCATGCTCCAGATTTGAGCCTAAGAACTATCTGTTTGGTCATGGCTTTGTTTGTCTTACTAGTACATCAGTTTAATAGCCAAGGCTGGCCTTAGGAAAGAATGAAAACTTGTATTTTGGAACCCCAGGCCCCCGTTGCCTCCCTGGGCTCCCCCCCCACCACCACTTTGCCCCGAGCTCCCTTCTGTGGCCTTGCACCCCAGGTCTGCCCTGCTTCTTGACCATGACTCCCCCTCTCTCCCCAACCACGGTACCCTGGGTGGTCACCCACGTCGCCCACCTGTAAGGCCAGCCCTGTTAATAGCTACTAAGTCTTTATTTTGAATGCTTTTGTTTCATTGGTGTTATTAAATCTATAGTTTAAAGAGCTTGTTTCATTGTTAATGACTGCTTTTAATGATATAAATAAGCCATGTGCCCATGGGATGGGGCACTATTATACAGCTCTGAAATATCAGAATGAGGCTGTCATCAAGCAGTTCTGCTTGACATACTTTAATCCTTAGATTTAAAACAGTTTTTCTTCAAAACACTCACTAGCATGATTTTGGATTAAATCAAACTTGCTTTCAGTAGAACATAAAACTTCATAATTCAAATTAGTGAAATCTCTATATCTGGTGAAATGTTCTGGCTGCCATGCTTGTGGATGAAGTCTGTTTTCTGCAAAAATATGGAATTTCCAGCTGCGCAGTTCCAGTTGTTTCCATGGTTTTTTACCCAGAGTTTCAGTTTTCATGTCTTCTTCAGGGGAAGCTGCCTTTAATATTGTAATTCACTGAATAATGTGTGTGTGTGTGTTGAAATTCCCTCCAGTGTATAGGACCAAAACTGCTCAATTATGTGATAGGCCCTGTGAAGCTAGGGGCCTGTGCTGCTGGAGCAGGAGGATCTCCATTCTAATGCCATTGTCCCTGGGAAATTCCAAAATGGCCACACTGTATAGATTTCAGAGTAGCAGCCGTGTTAGTCTGTATCCGCAAAAAGAAAAGGAGTACTTGTGGCACCTTAGAGACTAACAAATTTATTTGAGCATAAGCTTTCATGAGCTACAGCTGTAGTCTCTAAAGTGCCATACTGTATAGAGTGAGCCATGACGACCTACTTGGCCACTTATTTCTTACACTGTCCTCCTCCTTTTTTAGATTTAGTAAATTATTCTCCTTTTCTGTTCTGGCCTCAATACAGGTAACTCTCAAACTTTCCTGCAACTTTCAACAGTCATACAGCTTCTATTTGCCTTGCATTACTAATAATCACTCCAATGAGGCTGCAGCTAATTTCTAGCGATACTTTGACATGAAGATAAATGGTCTGACTTCTGAGTATTTTATGGAAAGTACAAAATTAATTACTACAATATTGAAAATCCTTTTATACCGAACTAAAGGAAGTCTCATTTGATCCTTTTATCATCTAGAATATGCAAATAGTTGCATTAAATACAGTCGCAATCACTTTTGTTCTCATGGGTCTGTATTCTTATATTTTATTGCAACAAGAAATATAGCATTGCCATCTAAAGAACAGGGACTAGTAATTCACAAAAGTCTACTTTTCTTTAGCACCCCCCTTTATGTACGCAACAGCTTTCTTTCTCCTGTGAGGCTATTATATCTGTGTGTCAGTACTTAGTAATATAACGCCACTCAGCTGCAGTATAATTGCTCATAAGATGCAATGAAGAGTTCTTGCTGAGGAGAGGTTTTATTTATTGACTTATTTGAGGAGATTACAGCTGAATAAGACAAGAGCCATGCAGACTAATAGGTCAAAATAAAAGAAGGGAGAAATTGTTTACTTAACATTAATGTAAGTATAAAGTAAGACTTGAAAATAAAATAATTTGGATTTTAGTACTCATGCAACTATTAAAGATCAACATACTAAAATTGAAAAATGTATTTAGAAGAATCATTGAGAACTGAGAGTGCGTCCTGATCATTCTTACAGTGTAATGCAAACCCACTGACAAAGCCCTCATTAAGTATATTGTAAAATAAAAATGGTGAATACCTCGTTAATAGCACATCAGTAATGTTTATCCGTTTCGGGTGTAGGAAGCTTGGGAAAGAGGTTACTGCAGTTATTCATTGAGCGCACAGTAATAATATGAGGTATACCAAACTTTATACTAAAAATTGTAGACAGAATTAGTAGTGGCCAAGTCCCTCTCTGTTTCAACTCAATATGAATTTAGTCAACAGGGGCAGGTAGACCTGCACTAGGCAGCTTGCCAGGAGACAAGGTAATTGCCTGATGGGTTGGTCCAGCTGGCTGGAGTGCAGTTGCACTCCCAGCCCAACATGTTCACATTGAATGAAGTGGTTGCCTCCGGCTGCTGCTGCTGCTCACAAGTTCTGACTGAGGGCACTCTTCAACAGTACTAACTAATGGCCATCACCCTACATTGCATCTCAGACCTCTCAGCCAACCATGGCAGCCCTGCACTGCTGTTAGCAGTGTCCCTT
This sequence comes from Eretmochelys imbricata, assembly GCF_965152235.1. Classification (NCBI taxonomy): domain Eukaryota; kingdom Metazoa; phylum Chordata; order Testudines; family Cheloniidae; genus Eretmochelys; species Eretmochelys imbricata. The sequence continues at coordinate 67,472,905 of NC_135579.1, read as the reverse complement.
CTCCAGGAGTTAACAGAAGTTGAGAGTGAGAGAGTGCAACTCCCTCTCACCTGTGCTAAAAGCAGAGGGAAGATACCTGTGATCTCTGTGGCTTTAGAAGAGCTCACCTCCCCGAGAGCTCTCCTTTTTTTTTTTTTTTTACATCTTCAGTGGGTGGGGAAATGAGGATTCATTAGGGGGGAGATCCTGGAGTAGGGGCAGCAGAAGGTGTTTGGCTGGAGACTTTATGGACCAGTGACATCAATGTAACAACACCAGGGACTAAAGGTCCAGTGTAGACAAAGACCAAAATTCCAAAGCTAAACTGAACCCTTATGCTCTGCAAATGTATAAAAATAAGGGAACTTTAAATGTCCTGATGCAATATAAACTGTATTCTCCAAGATTAAAAGATTTGTTTAAACAACTATATGCCTTTTTAGAAAACAATGAACCATGCAAAACAAGCGCATGCAAAGTTTACATTTTGAAAGCCTCCTGCCATGAGTGTGTGCTCTATTAGCTTGTACAGGAATCGTGCCATAGAGGAGTTTATCTTGACCTTTGTCCTTCTTGATAGTTTATTCATCAAGATGCTGATTGTTTCCTACAATTCAGCTTTAAGATGGCTTGTAGTAGTCATTAAGAGTCATGTCTCGAGCATTCAGAAATATGGATGTCATGATCTTCCTTGGCTAACTGCACAATAGGCTGAGTCTTGAAGAAATCTTATGCTGTTCACTTGTTCTGTGTTGTAGTGTCAGGAACCTGGTGATTAATCCATTTTTCATCCACTGCTACTATAACCAATACAATTTGCTTCTCATAACTGTAATCTGTTCTGTTTTCGTCCTGCACTTTGTCAATTAAACCACCCATGTGGATACCTTTTTCAGGCAATTCTTTTTCTACTGAGCCATGCCTAGTACCACATATGCTAATTCTACTGATCCATTTCCCAATATAAAATATTCAATGATGCTGTACTCTATGTTAATGATGATTACTAGAGATCAAAACTAGCGGCATCCAGAAGTGATACATTCATAGTCAAATTCTGTGACCTCCTCACTCCTTGTCAGGGGATATGAAGGAACAGATTCATCAAGAACAGTGGCCATATGTTTACAGATGTTTCTTGGTAATCATGCTTCCACAGTCAGAAATGTGCTGATAAATTGATGCTTGATTTTTTTTTTTGTTAATTTCCATAGCACAAAACATGCTTATGATAAATCTTTAGCAAATAACTGTGGTTCTCTCAAACCATCTAAGTCAAAGGGAGGACACAGGAGCCATATGCAACTATCATTTTGAGAATGTATTCATGGTACATTGGAAAATATTGTGACCAAAAAGAGTATTAAATTATCTGAGAAATGCAGAGGAGCTTATGAAGAATATTATATATATATATATATAATATGGATACACAACACATCAGAAAAGGACTTACCAGCTTCTCACGATTAAACATGAGGAGGCTAACAACAGGGTATTTTCAATACAAGATCCCTTGACTCAGGGACCTGCATGCTTGCCATTCACCTGGATTTTCAACTTTCAAGTCATGCTGCAGAGCTTATCTATTCTCACAGGCTTCTCCAAAGGGGTAGGGTAAATGAATTAATAAGAAGGACTTCATTTTAGTGGGTTTAGAGAGTCTTTATTGTGGATGAAAATACTACTGTATTTCTTCATATTTGTTTTTCATCATAATCTCTCTACGTATAGAGTAGATGGGTGCAGTCAAACAGTGCACTTACGCATATGCTTAACTCTCAGCACTTGTGTAGTCCCATTAAAGCTACTTGTCTGCGTAAAGTTAAGAAATTCCTTAAATGCTTTGCCATATTGAAGTCTGAGAGAGACAAGAAAAGGTGTCCAGGAGATTCAGAATGATGGGTGGTTAACTCATATTTTATAGAAAATAACCTTTTTTTATCACCTCAGGTTTGTAAATAATTAAAAATAACTAGAGGATCCCACATTCATATGGAAATATTGTATGTGGATCTAAAATTAGGAGTTTCACTTGTAATGAGTGACAGTTGAGTAGGATGACCAGGCAGTGTGGCTTTCAGGAATGCATCCTAATTTGAAGTGGCTGCCACAATGTCCCAGCAGATTATGTCAAATGAGGTTTTTTGTCCCAGTTCTAGTATGACTGCTTGGCTGGCCCAGCCTGCCACTGACTGGCTGTCCTGTTTCCCTCTCTTTCCCCTTCCAGTGGATCTGCCTTTCATCTCTTCCTTTATTTATAAGAGCTCGATGGGAGTCAGGTGCCTAGAAACATTTGAGGATCTGGGCTGCAGGCCCCAGATGCCTCTGTGCTTCTCCCAAACATTCAGTTAGCCATGATCTCTGATGAACTGAGTGTGCAGGTGGAAGGGTGTATTTTAAATCTGAAAATACCCAGAAGGTAAGAGACTGTCCCACAGCAAGGAACATCTGTAGCAATGAAATCAGTGTCACTATTGATGGATTTTAAAAGGGAATTGAGGGAGAGAGGAATAGAGGAATATTGGCTCAGCTGGAAAGAAAGGCCCAATTATTCAAAGGGCCTTCTAATTGTGCTGCTGGAAGTTGTGAGGTGCACAGTGCTCTGAATATGCTACACATGCAAAATGTTCAGGTACACAAATAGGTAGCCCTGCTGAAAATCAAACTCCTGAGCTATCAAAGTATTGCATCAAAAGCTATATTAGCTAGGGGCCCAAACAACAGGTGGTTTGCACAGCTTAAGGATCACCCTTTTAATCTACTTAAAGAATGAAACAAAAAAGCTAGAAAGGACTCTTACAGATTTAAGATCTCAAGGTTCATCAGCTGAGATGCGATTATAAGAGAGCTAATCAGTTTAACCACAAAGTAGCTGATACTATATTTTCTTTGGAAAGCTACTCAACTAACTCTCGTAGTCTCTCTCTTTCTATTCCCCATCCTTCTCCCCCCACGTACAAACACTGTAGCCAGAAGAGTTCATTTTAACTGGAGGAGAGGAGGTATATTTAGAATGTTTCCTACATCCTGACCATATGTCAATTTAATACCATAATAACCTTAAAAATCTGAAGTAAGAGCTCTCTGAGAATTCATCATCATTCTCATTTGCATTTATGCTCATCTTACTGCTCTGTTCAGTTTCAAATGAAAAATATTTCCAGAGCAGGCAGTGCCATGGAAGCTGCTGAAATTGGCTCCACACCTGGTTGTTAATTCAGTCAGAAATCAGCCAGCCTATGCAAGATGTGTATAGTGTCTATACTGTGCCAAGCCAAGGGAGTGCAAATATGTTCTCCTCCCATGGCCTACAGTCCAGAATTCCCCAGAAGCTTTGATCTCCTGCCAGAGAGAGGGGTAGCTCTTCTTCATAAGCCTGGATGGACTCATTTAAACAAAAACTTGAAAAAGTCAAAGCAAACTAAAGCTGTGGAACGCTATTAGCTAAAATGATTGTCTATAGAATTTTATTTTATTGGTCTTATTCAGAGTGATTTTCAGTAATGGTGAAAAGATAATACTTGATTGTCTGGAAGGTGTCTATGGCAAGTGCAAAAATGGTAGAAGCTTCCCTTGTAAAGCTATCCGTGTCCCCTACCTGTCCTACTTGTGCCTCACTCCTGAACTGGAGGGGTCAAGTCTAAGGGCAAGAGGATAGTTCAGTCATCACTCCCATTCAATCCTTTTCCTTTCTTCTGAGACTAGCAGGGGTGCTGGTGCCAATAATGGTAGCTGGTTTTATCAGCTGGGCACCCATCAACGAGGAACCTATTCATTTCACATACAGGTCAGCAATCAGCTATCACATAGTACTAATTTTCTATCACTACTCAGATGGGAAGGCTTCCAACCTGCCACTTAAAAGTTAAAAGCTCCCTTAGCAATTGCTTGAGCAGTCCATTCCTCCTGTTTTAAAATATTTTTATACTTTAAAGCCTGTTGCCCCTTTAAAGTTTTTACCTGAACAATGAATGACGTGAGGCTCCCTGGTGTCATGTAGAAAATCATTTAGTGTTCAAAATGTGTGCATGAAGTACTAAGTCCCTTGCAAAATAGTCCTCATCTGTAATTTTGATAAGAATTGGATTAGGCAGTTCAATGTATACATAAACTCACTAGGTCAAATTCAGAGTTGACATGAGGGTAATGTAATTTAACACTAAGATCCTCACACTTAGACCCTGATAGAACTGTTCACAGTGTGTCCATTTACTCACAGGTCGGAAGTCTAAACTGGTTTAATTTCTATACTAAGGCACTGGAAGCTGTAAGGTAAAGTAGGTGAGCTCATTTTCACTTGTGGATTCACAAATTTTAAATCCCAAAGGGACCATTAGATTATCTAGTCTGACCTCCTGTATAACACAAGCCATAGAATGTCAGTGTTACTCCTGTGTTGAGCCCAGTAACATGTATTTACCTAAAACATATCTTCCAGGTAGGCAGCCAGTTCAAAAAGACTTCAAGAGATGAAGAATCCACCACTTACCTGTGTAGTTTGTTCCAATGGCTAAACACACCCACCGTTCAAATAGTGATGCCTTATTTTTCATTTGAATTTGTCTGGCTTTCACTTCCACCCACTGATTCTTGTTATACCTTTCTTTGGTTGGTTAAAGAGTCCTTTACTGGTACTTTCTCTTCCTAAAGGCACTTACACACCATAATCAAATACCTAATTCTCACACCTTCCTATTAACTGCTTTTTGATGTACTTCTCTTTTGTGGTCTTTCTATACCAATATATATACCGCTATTCCTACCTGCATGCCTCCAGCTTTCACCCTGACCACACCACACGATCCATCGTCTACAGCCAAGCTCTGCGATACAACCGCATTTGCTCCAACCCCTCAGACAGAGACAAACACCTACAAGATCTCTGTCAAGCTTTCTTACAACTACAATACCCACCTGCGGAAGTAAAGAAACAGATTGATAGAGCCAGAAGAGTTCCCAGAAGTTACCTACTACAGGACAGGCCTAACAAAGAAAATAACAGAACGCCACTAGCCGTCACCTTCAGCCCCCAACTAAAACCCCTCCAACGCATTATTAAGGATCTACAACCTATCCTAAAGGATGACCCAACACTCTCACAAATCTTGGGAGACAGGCCAGTCCTTGCCTACAGACAGCCCCGCAACCTGAAGCAAATACTCACCAACAACCACATACCACACAACAGAACCACTAACCCAGGAACTTATCCTTGCAACAAAGCCCGTTGCCAATTGTGCCCACATATCTATTCAGGGGACACCATCACAGGGCCTAATAACATCAGCCACACTATCAGAGGCTCGTTCACCTGCACATCCACCAATGTGATTTATGCCATCATGTGCCAGCAATGCCCCTCTGCCATGTACATTGGTCAAACTGGACAGTCTCTACGTAAAAGAATAAATGGACACAAATCAGATGTCAAGAATTATAACATTCATAAACCAGTCGGAGAACACTTCAATCTCTCTGGTCACGCAATCACAGACATGAAGGTCGCTATCTTAAAACAAAAAAACTTCAAATCCAGACTCCAGCGAGAAACTGCTGAATTGGAATTCATTTGCAAATTGGATACTATTAATTTAGGCTTAAATAGAGACTGGGAGTGGCTAAGTCATTATGCAAGGTAGCCTATTTCCTCTTGTTTTTTCCTACCCCCCCCCCCAGATGTTCTGGTTTAACTTGGATTTAAACTTGGAGAGTGGTCAGTTTGGACGAGCTATTACCAGCAGGAGAGTGAGTCTGTGTGTGTATGGGGGTGGGTTTTTGGAGGGGGGTGAGGGAGTGAGAGAACCTGGATTTGTGCAGGAAATGGCCTAACTTCATTATCATGCACATTGTGTAAAGAGTTGTCACTTTGGATGGGCTATCACCAGCAGGAGAGTGAATTTGTGTGGGGGGGTGGAGGGTGAGAAAACCTGGATTTGTGCTGGAAATGGCCTAACCTGACGATTACTTTAGATAAGCTATTACCAGCAGGACAGTGGGGTGGGAGGAGGTATTGTTTCATATTCTCTGTGTATATATAAAGTCTGCTGCAGTTTCCACGGTATGCATCTGATGAAGTGAGCTGTAGCTCACGAAAGCTCATGCTCAAATAAATTGGTTAGTCTCTAAGGTGCCACAAGTACTCCTTTTCTTTTTAATATAAACTCAGTGAGCTAAATTCAGAGGGAATCTGTAAGAAGGCAGTGTAAGTTACAGGATACATTGATAAGTGACTGTGAGTCTAAGTAAATGGGGCCTAAAGGGAACCTTAAATTGATGTAACACACACATTGGGGTAGGCGAGGGCAAAAAATGGTATAAACTATACCAGCTTAGATTTCCTCAACATATTGTCTTCACTTACCTCTGAATTTGGTTCATTGTTTGCAACTGGGAATGGATTCCTTTGTTTATTTCTTTCCAGCAGACATCACTGTTTGGTTAGCTGTGCAAATTGGCCGTTAACGCAAGTGCAAAGTGGATGTAAAAACACTACCAAATCAGAATGGCAGCAGTTTACATCCGCTGTGCATTGGTATAAATGACTAAGGTTCAGGGCAGTGGAGAATCAGGAGCATTTTCATCAGAATTTGTATATGTGTTTGTGGAGGATTAGGGGAATAGTTGATGGAGATTTCCAGTCAAACTATTAGAAGGTGACCTTTGTTTGAAGCAGCTCTGTAAATCAAATACAGAAAGAACTATTTTAAAAGATAGCATTTGCCGGCAGTTACCATCATTCTTTTTTGAGAAAAGAGTAGGATGCTGTAAATATACCACTGCAATTATACTAGTTCATGGCCTACCGAATCAAGAAAAGTTAAGTCAGCTCCTCAGGTTCATGGTTTCACCCTTCATATCCCTTGATCTAGCTCCACCTGCTATGCACTTCTGAGAACAGCTTGTCACTCTCAGTAATATCTCTGTCTGAATTGTCTTATGGATTCTTAAACTTGTCCTACTATTTATAAGGTGATTTACAACCAATATTTCATTGGCCTCAATTCAGAAAAGTACTTAAGCATGTGCTGAAGGAGACCCTTGTTCAGGAAAACAATTCAACATGTGCTATTGATTTCAATGGGACATAAGCATGTGCTTAAGTGTCTTCCTGAATAGGGATGCTTTCATGAGTTAGGGCCTGAGTGAAGGTTCATAACATATGTCTCTGCCAATCGTATGTCTCTAATGTGCTCATACTTCTCTATAGCTGAGGACAAACCTGACATTCATGCAGGGTACAGACCACTCAACTTCTGATCTCAAAGCAATTTTATTGAATTGAAAACACTTTCAACATCAAGCCCTCCTCCTAAGGTCACTGGGAAATGAGAAGGCACTCAAGGGATGGAGAGTGCAGACCCTGTTATTTAAGGGCAGAGATTTTGTATTTTCACCATCTGTTTCCATGTTTCACTTTAACGTCAGTCAATAACACCCCTTTGAAATGACAAAAATCTTTACTTTGCTCTCTACTGCACTCTTCCTGATGGATAATAATTCTAAGAAATTAAAGTTATAAAAAAAATCTTTTCATCCATTTCAATAGCCTTTCCAAACTCCTATTGACTTTGATGGTGGTTCACTGCATGGAGAAAATGCAGAATCCAGCCCTAAACAGGTAGCCAGAATCATCTTAAAATTACAATTATTTTTCTCTGGGTTGTATAAAAATAAAGACATAAGATAAGCTGTATCCATAGCCCTTATTGGAAAACAAAATCAATGCCTATCTAAAAATGTACGACATTATAGAAATTGCTAGAAGTGAACCAAAATCCAAATCCTAAACTACCTCTCCTTAATATACACTGTTCTGTAGATTCCCTGCCTGTCAAGTTGGGAAACATTTCAGATACGGATGCAGCCAGTGCATATGTTGGCTTTCTAAAGAAAGCCTGTCAGTCCCACATTTAAGGGTCTGTTTTCCAAGTCTACCTTCACAGACTAACCACTCTTTGCTCTCTGCAGTACAGTTAGCAACTGAGGTCCCAATACTCACCTGTAGCTGAAGAGTACACTGTGCAACTCAGGAGCGGGACACTGAAGGTAGTTTTAAGCCACTTTTGCACTATGCTGATCCTGAGCTGCCTAGTACTGGGCAGTCCCTTGCTGTAAATTAGTTACCATGGGTGAAATCCTGACCTCATTGAAGTCAATGGAATTTTTGCCATTGATTTTAGTAGGGCCAGGATTTTACCTCATAAATCTAATTACCCAAAACTGAATTTCATAATTGCCAATCTGAAAAGCCCAATTTAGATTCAGGGGCACTATCTAATGTATCAACATTCTGGTCTTGTGTAAATGACCTTATCATAGAAGTCTAAAGTTGCACCTCCACACGTGTTACCATATGTGGGCTAGGGCTACCTCCAGTGATGTTACAGGGCTCATATCCACATGCTTGGAGATAGAGAGAGAGATGGGGTGTATGTTCCTTGAATGACTAACATTAGGAGCTGAGGTGTAATCCTGGCTCCATTGAAGTGAATGGGTATTTTGCTGTTGACTTCAGTGAAGCCAGAATTTCACCCCACATCTTCAACTGGAGTAAAGCAGTATAGCTCCACTGACATCACTGGAAAGCTGCTGATTTATACCAGCTGATTTACACCAGCTCAGGATCTGGCCTAACCTTTCATCTTTGCCCTCATTTTTCTGGCGATGTGGGCATTACAAAAATATCTGTACTAATTACACTCTACTTTTGTCTTTATCATGCACTGTTGAGTTGTTGGTAACTCATGTGAGCTGATTACTGACACTGCCAACCCTTGGGTCCTGTAAAGGATCACACTTTTTTTAATGAACATCTGTAGTCCTTTTTCTTGCAAAGATAGTCCTGGAAATGTAATCTGATTGCTAATAATAAAAGGAAAAGGCAGCTGGGTTCCACGCTGCAGCAGAATACTTTATAAGTGTGTACACACAAATTATTTTGGATGAGTCTGTTAAGGGAGTTGCAGCAGGAGAAATGATCTCTCAGGTAACTAGAGGCATACGCATAGATGACTTAGAATATGAAAACAGAAATCTTGAATTGGAATTTGTCCAATGGGGAGCCAGTGCAGTGAGCAGAGCACAAGTGTGATGTGGTTGATGACAGTCTGTGTTACTAAGTAGGTAGGTGGTTGTGTTTTGTAGCAGTTGGATCACTTTCAGGGTGTTTTGGCTTGATTTCTAGATATGAATTGTAATAATCAAAGCTGGAAGTCTTGATTGTATGGATCACCATGGCTAGATCAGTTTTAAAAAAATGGGGCACAATCATCTGGTCAGTTGCAAATAAAAATGACTGTGTTTTAAAAATAACAGGTGACAGGATATAGGTGTTGGATTATCCCCATCACACAAGATATGTGTCCTGATATATGGGAATAAGGCCCATACTCATCTGCAGGGGAACCAAAGAGTTAAATTACAATAGTCTCCTCTTAAATGAAATACTTTGTTAAAGGAATAAACCAGGAAAGAATCAATTTTTATTGCTTGATCATGCTTCTAAACTGATTGCTACTGTAATAAAATTAGGGATTCCATTTCATTTAAAGCAAGGATAGTAATTTTATTTACTTTTTTCAGTCACATCCCCACACAAGCGCGCACAGAGCAATCAGCTGCTGCACTTGTTAGTTTGCTGATTAAATACTTTGTCACTTAACTCTGAACTAATTAAAGAGAATTGAAGCTGCTGTGTGTCAGCCAACATGGTATTAACTTTAACCGTGATTCCCATGTTTTACTCTTCCACTGCCTGCAGATTTTTCTTTCTTTTTTTCAACTAAATATGTTTACTAACAAACACAGCCTAAGTTGGCTGGGTTGTGGTTTCTCTGGTTAGTAGTTTTGTTGGCTTTATTAAATAAGCAGTAATTCCAGGTATGATCTAACACCTAGCTATGGTATTTCTAAGACATGCATCTCCTTGTGAGCTGGGTACCAAAGAGTCTAATGTACTAATATAATTACTGATTGCAAGGACTGATTCAACCAATGCCTGTGTTGTTTTAGAACTGGTCTCCCATCTCTTTTTGGATGAGTTTCCGCCTGGATATCTGGCACTTTGGATCCATTGATATAATAATTTATTATTTGTATTGCAATACCCTGCTAAAAGTTCCAATCAGGATCAGTGCCCCTTTGTGCTGTGGACTGCGCACACACAGAGCAAAAACGATGGGGCTTTGTTCCAAGTAGCTTACAAATTCTTTGTTTTAGGGGCTCTCCTCTCCTATGTATCACAGGCATGTGAAGAAATGAATATATTCTACATGCTGAATACACTGAATTGTTTCTGAAATTATTTCTCCTGTAGGCCTCAGTCCACACCAAATGTCATAGACAGTCAAGCATAAATTTGCTGCAAGAGTCTTATGAATGTATTCTGCTGGATCAGATAATTACACTTGGTTCATCTTCAGGTGATCTCCAAGGGTCTAAAGATTCATTCGTGCATCTGTTTTTATAGAATGTATGGTCCCAAGTAATTTTTAAAAGCATCCTTCAGGTGATGTTCACATTATGAACAGCTAAAACTTCAGGAGACAATCCTTGCAGGGTGTGAACTTTTTCCCAAAATCTCAGTAATAGGCGTAATTACTAGTAAATAACAAAACACATTAAAAAAACAAGATAACCCTCATTATGAAATGATACTCAGTGTATCAAAGCCATAAAATACTGGTGGTGTATTAAAAAGCAGAGTATATTCCAGGCATTCATACTTATTTAATAAAAAGTTTTAGGGGAAGTGGGTGACTCTGGATATTGGTAATTGGATAGCCTCTAGCCATCCATTCAGATCTAGCCAAAGGCTTGTTTCCATTAAAGTCGATGCCAAAACTTTCATTGACTTCAGTGGCCTAAAAACACCCCCCAGGTTGATAGTGAAGGTCATTATCCTTTAATGGTCATGGTGAGAGAAATAAGTATGATGACAAATGAGTTGCCCAACACAACTCAGATTTGAATAGATCAGTGTCCCCATTATTAACATGCTAGCACAAATGGTAACAATTGACATCTTTGTAGGCAGTCTGAGCAGAGAGCTTGATGAGGAAGTTTTAAACACCCTCTCCTCCTAGAGCTGGACCCTAGGTAAGAGTGGAGGCAAATTTCAAATTCAGATATAATTAAATAGGTCTCAGTCCAGTCTGTAGTTTGACACCCACAACTAATCATATCCACAATTTTGTGCCCACAAAATGTATAGTGTTGTCAACTCACAACTTTATTGCAAGTCTTAGTTATATTTGGTGTTTCTGTTAAAGTCCCAGCTTCTGGAATCATGTGAATAAGTGAAAATCTTTTTTTTTCTTACTAAATTTCTTGTCTTGACTGTAAAGAAATGCTCAAAAATGTGAATCCCAAAAGCTCAAAAACTAGAAGGCAAGTAAAAAGAACTCAAAATCTATTACATTTAAAATATCCGGATTTTTAAGACAGACCCATGAATTTGGTGGCTTGAATTATGAACTTTGAATGTTTAGAGTTAGCAGTACTACTGCAAATGGAAAATTGTTGGCTGTTTGCTTTGTTTTTTTTAAAGTGGCCCAATAATACCAAATTTATGCTAAAAATATAGAGTTTTCCTTTGCCCAAACCAAATCAAATACAATATATGCATAAAGGCAAAGTAGATTGTTTAGCGAAATAGGTATGTATCTGTGCAATTTAGGAGACTGATGTAGTGTGCTTACAGAGATGCTAATTTAGATTGATGTAATGAGTAGTATTCTCTGTACAAGTTTCACTGTCACATTTTTCAGAATGTGATCAAAAAGGTGATGCAGAACATTAGAACTCCTTTGCCATGTATTACTGAAAGAGTTAATGTGCTTTTTGTCATGTCACCTCTTGCAACACTATAATTAAGGCTCTGTCAGCCTTTCTACTATAAACTGTAATTTGCAGGCGTTTATGACTTGACCATAAAAATTCACTCTAGGCTGAAAATTGGCATATGAAGTCTGAGCACAAGAGCTCGATTTTTGTAGAAGAAAATAATTTCAGCTGTTTTTCAAGTTATCAAACTTGCTATTTTTAAGTTTTTCCTTTTGTGCACATAACTCAAATCCAACCTGTTTTAGACAAGTAAATGTTGTTTTGTTCTTTACGTAGATTAATTACTTTGCATATTTTAACGCCAATCTTTTATTTTAAAGTTATGCCTGCAAGGCAATTTTTGATGACTGTACTTTTTGCATGTATTATAAGATTAAACAAGCCTACAAAAACTGGGAAGCTCAAAATTAAGGCTACCACTCATGCCATAGAGTTTATTCTGTAGGAAAACCTAGGAAACTCGCAAATAAGATACCCCAAAATTGATGCTCCCACAATCACTAGTCATTTTCAAAAATCTTGGTCCCTGTTTCTTAGAAAAATAATGAGAAGGGTGTAAATAGATTTTTTTTTTTTTGAGACTTAGAATATAAGAAAAAACTACCTAAGACCAGTGTTAACACACATGGGGTTAGGGTGGCACTACCTGGCCCCAATAGACAAGGAGTTAACTCCTGTTTCCCTTTCCTCTCTCCTTATGAAAGGTGTACAAGGGAGGGAGAATAAAAAGAGCTGCTGGATAGTCTTGGGGGAGAAAGTGGGATTCTTTAGCTGACTTGTAGGACTGAGTGGATCCCCAGACTGCAAAGTTTGTTGTTTCTTACTCTTTTTGCCAGTGTACCTTGTTTAGAATGTATAGGTTCTCTCTCCTGCTGAACAGACCTTGCTGCCTGTTTTTCATTTCTGCTCAGTCATCCCTCCAGCTTACAGAGCCATCTCTTGTTTTTGTTGGAGCCCTGTGCAAAATAATCAGTGCAGAGCCACATGTCACCCCCAATTTCCATGGCCTGTGCGCACTCACCTGTGTGCATGGCCTTCACCTCTTTTTGAAGCTCTGCAGGTTGGAAAGTGGATGAGAGGAGACAGAACACAAAGAAATTTAATATTTCACAGAAGTTTTCTCTATCATTTTGTTCTTTGTTGTCTCTCCGGTTTCCATTCCCCTCATGATCTTTTATCATTTCTCCTTATGTTCTTTGTCTGAGACTGCAAGCTCCTTGGACTTGTCTGTAAAGTGCCATGGACATGTATATGAATAATGCACCATGCATGCTATATAAATGCAGTTTGGCAGAAAGGTATGCACACTGCATAAACTATGCAGGATGTGTAATAATGCTGGGTGAGGTATATGTAAAATGACATTCCTAAGCTACTTCAGAGCATCAGTGCAGGACATTACACAGACCAGGACAGCCAATGCCAATACTATGCCATTGGGGCAGGGCAATATAACAAAATATTTTTAGGGAGAAAAATACAAGAGACACTCTCAACTACAGGAGGTACAAGAAAAGCTAAATTCATCATCTAATTTGAACTGAATTAACTGATGTGGGTAGCACAGGACCTGTGACTGGGTCCATCAGGACACAACTCAGCAAGGTGCTGTGGGCTGTAGCTGAATCGCTCTACTCTGTCTGGCTGAGACATTGACCATCTGCTTGTCCCTACCAGTAGCCATTTCACACACACACCTATCAGTAATACATGTTACACAAAAGCTTGTTGGGTGCACAAGCCAACTGGCTGGCATGCAAACAGGCAAAGATGGAAAAAAAGATGAGGGAAATGAAGGAGAAGGTGGCTTTGAGCTATCTTTCTGCCTCCCTCAATCCTAGGGTCCCAAGGGCCACATCACTAAATTAGGTAGCAATGCACTAGCTCTGAATTGGCAGAGCTACAGGCTCTCCAGTCCATCCCCTCCTGTCCCCAGTGATGCTCCAAATGTGGAGTGTGAGGAGTAAATGGCATAGAGCTGGATGCACTGCCTTTACACTGTCTGCTGATCAGGTGCATAAATTGATCCTCAGTGACCCTTTTTAGGCCAGTGCTTTCAGTGTTCGACACTGTATAAAGGGCTGAGAATTGAGCCAACCATGTTTAACTAGGATGAAAGTTACTAAAACCAAATTCATGTGCAGAAGACTAGAGAATATGTCTGACATCTGTTGCAAAGCAGGATTAATTAGATATTACTTCAAATGATTATTCCTGGCCCATTCCCATGTGAGCAGTTGGTAAATGCACTGTTCTAATCAGGTTTTTTGGATCAAGATATTTTGTTATACTCATGCAGTCTATTAAGACTTTTATTGGTTTAAGACTTTTATTAGTTACTTCAGACTATATTTGTTTCAGTTACAGACTGTATCACAACCTCCTAAATAGCACTTATATTCCATGCAGAAGAATGACATTTTAAAAAAATATTAAGACTGAAAAGTGAAGCATTTTAAAATTACAAAAAGACAGAATTAGTGCTGCCCTAATTTGGCCCCTTTGTGTGTATACGTTATGATGCAGTCTTAAATTACATAATCTCATGCTAATTTTTCCCCACTGGACCCCTGCCTCATTCAGTGCACAGTATGGCTGGTGCTCAGGGAATGAGACAGATGTTCAATATTTCTCTCTATCCTCATCAGTCAGTGTGTGGTCCCATACCTTATTAGTTGCACACATCCAAAACATGCACAGAATAAGGGATTTTTAATTCTTCTTGGGCTTTTCTATGGAGCTCTTTACTGAAGGACCCGAGTCCTTCTAACAGTAATGAACATATCTGCAGAGTACCTTTGAGATAGAAAGGTGTTATCATCCTCATTTCTCAGAAGGGTACTGAGACACAGGAAAACTAGAGACCAGCTTTGCAAAAGCATTCCCCTGACTTTTGGTGCTACAATAATTGGGTAGTGAATTGAAACACCTAATTTTTCAGAGGTGCTGAGCATCCATAGCTCGTATGGACTTCATTTGGAGTTGAGTGCTCAGTACTTCTGAAACTCAAACCCTCAGTGTCTCAAGCTGGGCATCCAGAAAATAAGACACATACAAGCAGAAGTTACAAACTTTGGCTGAAATGACTTACACGCTTTCTATGTGATGTTGGGCAACAAAGCCAGGAGAAGATCCTAGATCACATTTATCCTAGTCCTGAGCTGTATCCCTTTCTCTTTGTGTAGCTCCCATCTTATTCACCACACACCCATGCCTTATTCACCATTCATCCTCTGCACTGAGTAGCACAGGGGGTTCTCTGGAATAATATGTGAAAATGTAATTAAAGACTGTATTATAACACATGCACACACTCAAGTAGACAGAATCAGAATCATTCCCCTGCCTTAATTTGGCATTTCCTAATTTCTGTAACCTTTATAATAATCTTTTTGTGTAATATTTTCGTATGGAAGTTTCAAGGATATATTTTTAAGAGAAAATGGAGAAAAGAGCCCAGTTACATCATATGACCATATATGCTAGGCATTGTCTTTTTGAGGCCACAACCATTCCTAACCACCGGCATCTCCTGTGGGGAAGAGATTTCCCCCTTTGCTTCTCCAAAAGTCAGTGGCAATGTTGAATTTTTAGGGTTCAGCTATAGACCCCTGTGCAGAGCCAGGAGCTATCTCACAGCCACACTGTCGCTGGCTGAGTCCCATTCTGGCTTCTCAGAAGGGACCCAGAGAGAGTAATACAGTTCTTCTAACTAGGATTTTGTGAATGGGCAAGTGCGGATCAGAGGACAGTGTGACAGAGAGCATTATCCGTCTTGTTTCACGCTCCTCCGACTCCCAAACCATGCCCAAATCCACTTGGAGTAGCAGCCATGTTAACCCCAATTGGAGAGGCTTCTGTATGAAGTGGGCACAATACTGCTGAAGTAGCACTCCCCTATTCTGCACAGAACAAAGAGATCCTCACATATAGGACTCTTTTGCATCATGGGTCTACCTGGGATGCTCTCAGGCCAACATTAACAATTTAAGGCCATAGTCATTAAAAAGCAAATATATCCAGCTTCTGTGCTGTGTGAGCCCGTGCTACAGAAAATAGGACTTGAGGGCTGTGCTGTGGGCAATTCTGGTATTTTTTTCTCAATAAATGCAACCTATTTCCATGACATTATGGATAGCCAATGACTTGTACTGCTAAACTTTGGGCAAAATTCTGTCCTGATCTCCACATGAGTCCATGGGATCAGTGATGTAACTGATATCCAAGTTATCCAAGCCTGGGCATAACTGAAGGAAGAAATTGGCTCAGTGATTCTTAAATTATAACAAACTATGGGTAAAGTATTATTCTAGTTCTCAATAGTTCCTTACTTATCATATCATAGATCTGTACTCCAAACTACAGGATCAAGTCTTTTAGAGTTAATTGCTCTAAGTTGTTTCAGTCCTGCTCCAATAGAATCAGGGAAATTGTCATTTACATCAATGGCGGGTAAGATTTAGGCTTATATGTACTGCACTGTATAGTTACAGTTAAGGTAAACAGTATTTAGACTATGAGCTCTTTGGGGCAAAGAGAGTCTTTTTGTCCTGGATTTGTACAGTGCCTACTGCAGTGGGGCCCTGGTTCCTGACTGGGATTCTTAGACACTATTTCAGCACAAATAAATAATGAGGATGATGATACAATGATGCTCAAATATTTTCTATACCAAAAACATCATAGCTGATCAAAATGTATGTCCCTTTGGGCATCAGATATAAAACAAAGTGCCTTGAACATCAGTGATTTTTCTCTGCCAACTTCCTATAGTTATTTAATCCCTCTAAATCTTCCTGCACTGGTATCTTTGGTATCGTCACTGCCACTGTGAAGATTTACTCTGACTATGTATTGCATGTCTCTTAGAAGAAATGATACCCTGAGCTACCCATTTTTTCAGGTGCTTAATATGCATGTCATCTAGCATTTTTTAAGACAGTTACTTTGACCATTTCAATTTATTGTGTAAAATATGAGAAGTATCACTTATTTTAAAAGATTATATTTAACACAGAGAAATTGCATTCATATACAGTTAAGGTTGTGACAAGCCATGAAATGTGTAAAATTACAAATAGTGCAAAAGTGACTTATTAGTCAATGGGGTAAATGTTTCAAAGTTCATGATACCTTTACTTCTCTCCCAGGTGACTTATCAGCTCTGAAATCAAAGTAGTCTAAACAGTTGGTATTTTGCCTTGCCATAGGTAAAAGATTTATTTCTTTTTACTCTTTATGGAAAATTATCTTCAACTGTATTGTAATGCTGCGCAAGTATCAAGTTTATTCTTAGCAGCAAGTCTCTCAAGTCATGTTGTGAAAGTAATTGTAACTAAGGGAGTATAAAATGTATTATTAGTAATAATAACGTCTTACATTTATACAGAGCCTTTCATCCAGAAGGATTCCAAACCTTTTTTGCAAACCATTGGCAACATTTTGCTCTTATATCCTTAAGGTAGCTCTCAGCTCCAGTATTCTGCTGTTACTGTATGTGCAGAGCTTGTGTTGAGAATAATGGGAGTTAAGTACATGCAGAGAAAGCAGAAAATTGAAAGTAAGATTCTTTGTGTGAATTGGAGATAAGATTTTTGACTACCTCTTCTCCACAGGAACTGCTTTACCCGCCATTATACAAATCTCCTGCAGGCTTTGGGGAGAATTTCTCAAGCCCTTAGAGCTGTCTCCAAAATCTTGTGACTGTTGGTGTTTCTGTGACTAGCATGTTGTGGATAGCATACAGTCTTGCTGTGGGTGGCTGTTGCAATCATGAAGATGACATTAAAGTAGACTAGAGGAAAAAGAGAGCTGAGTCCCGTCCAGACAAGCCTAAAGAGGATAATTCCTACCATTGACTAGATTCCCTTAAAGGGGATATATTGTGTGGAGGGGGGTTAATTTTGAAAATAACCTGCTTTTGAGT
Source organism: Eretmochelys imbricata (assembly GCF_965152235.1). Lineage (NCBI taxonomy): Eukaryota > Metazoa > Chordata > Testudines > Cheloniidae > Eretmochelys > Eretmochelys imbricata. The sequence continues at coordinate 67,455,153 of NC_135579.1, read as the reverse complement.
CCATTATTTTTCCTGTGGCAGATAGAAATCTGGGCATAATAATGCAGGCAGCAATCCTGGTGGTAGGATCACTCAGAAGCAATATATCAGGCTTTCCAGTTTTCCATTGTACACAGGTATATCCAAACACAGGTATATCCAAGGTGGAATGTGGTGACTATATCTTGGCACAAAGCAATAGTACATGACCATTTAAGACAAAATATGAAAGTACTATATCCTATTAAAATTCCCCCAGTAGTTTCAGGCAGGGTTTTGTAATTATCTAAGTGGATTTTTCTGACGAAGCACCCCTACGTTAAAAAAGTGCTATGAAATCTTTATTAAACTATAATGGTCTATGACCTCAGTTTTATTTCTCTTCCAAAACATGGTACCTCCAGCAGCAGCACCAGGTTGGGACATTGATTCAACATTGATTTAAAAGAGAGAGTGACACCTGCTGAATCAACAGTACCACTTTCTGCAGTACCTTCTGTTTTCCATAGGTCTTTCCCATCCGAGTCCTGACTAGGACTGACCCTACATAGCTTGGATAACATCTGATCAGATCACAGCCTGAGATGGTATGGCAGCAAGTAATGTCTTCAACATGAATTTTAGTTAAGAAAATGTTTTGTGTATTTCCAGTTGTGGTTTTTTATCAAATTCATTCAGCTCTTCAATGGACAGGTCTTATAAGTGTCATCCCTAAATAGGATTTCAGGTTTCAGTCCACTCCCCCGCACACAGCCAGATGCTCCCTTAAGTCTGTGAAAGATTTTGAAAAAACATTTATAATAGCAGAGAACTGGGACATAAAAGTGTTAAATCTCTGGATGAAGGAGGACAGAAGAGGCCATCAGATCTAACTCAGTCAAATAAGTGTTCTGAGTAGGCTAAGAGGAGTCCCCTGGAGCAGAATAAAAAGGACAGAGAAAAAACACACTATTCGGTGGAGTGGGGGAGTGGAAGGGGAGAGAAATAAGATAATTTTGAACTGACAAATGACAATGAAAAGCAAGGGAAATGTGCATGTGCGTTGTGACATTTCATCAGCAATACAGCTGACATTATCTTGAGGAAGTGGCTAGGCTTTTGTACTAGAAGATGCATATTTTCCGTACCTGTGGTTTTCACTCATTCATTCAGGTTTCTAGCTGAAAACAAATGATTTGACCACAATAGGTTTTCAAGAGAAAAAGTAACCTTCATTGTGAGGATGCAAATTTGTATGGACAACATCAAAGCAAGAGTTCCAGTAAAGACCATTTTGCTCAAAACCATTTGGTATATTTTCATTTATTTTTCTAGTTTAAAACATCACTAGTAAATTCATATAAAATCAGTACATTGACTTTGGATCCAAGGTGAATGGCTTCATTTTAACCTAAGCCTTGGACCCCTGCTAAACACAACCTTATTAATACCTATTTTGACTAGAGATGAGACTTAACTACAAAACTAAAATTAATCTGCAGATTTAGAGGAACATTCAGATCTGGGGCTTAAATCTCCTCTGCCTTACACCATTTTTAACACCAGTGTAACTTGAATGAAGTTATTTCTGATTTACCCTGGCACAACTAGTAGGAGAGTCAGGCTCTTGGCATTTGACTCAGATCCATTTATAAAACTTGGCCCAGACCACTAAGCTGGAGATCCCGCTCCCAATTCCCTGGTGTTTTGGCCCCACCATCTCCTTTGTAATTTTGACTGAAGGAATGTCTACCAACAAATTAAATTAAATGTGCACATACTGTACTTACATTTATTGTACCACAACAGAGTATAGTATGCTGTGACAAAGCAAATATGTGTATTACTGGGGGTAACTAAAATGTAAGATGGTTTTCAGAGTCAGTAAGTTCTGAAGAAACATCTCCCATCTCATCCTATATTTATTCAGCAATGTTTCATGCTAATATACAACATATCAATAAAACAATACAAAATATGTATATTCCTTAAAATCTGCACAAACTCTAAATGAGTGCAGTGCAAACAAAGTACAGTTTGGTGGTACAAAGTATTTCTTATGGGATCTGACTATATATAAAATAACTTATTTTCTATAATTCGCTTTCCTTTTGAACAATTTATAGTGTATAAGGAGAAAAGTATACTCATTCCACATAAGGCTATAATTCCTTGTAGAGATTCTAGTAAGAGCACAAACAATGATAGTGAAGCTCAAGAGATTTGTTCATATCACCAGAATTTCAAGATGAAATTACACCCATAATATATGTGCATTTTGGGAGAAGATAAATTGTGGGTACATAGTTTAAAAACTATTCCTGTCCTTCACTAATTGGTCTCTTGTCCTCCTCTTCTCCCTATTTTGTAAACCCTAAACAATAAACTGTCACAATGAATCTATCTTTTTGCTAAATTAAAATTCTTTGGAATTTATAGCTTAGTGATCCCACATAGGGATTTGCCCTCACTTTGTCCCTTTATGCTCTGAGTGAGATTGTATCTCAAGGGAGTCTTACCACTTGCTAAAAAGCAATTCAGATTGTTTGCTAAAACTAACCTAGTCAAAGTGGAAAGCCAAAGTTTACCAGTAGTGGTAAATGCACAGTGTTCCTTTACTACTCCTCTTGCATTATTTTTTTTCTTGCAACATTTTATTGGTAGGCTAGTAAAAATAAAAAAATATTTTTATAGAATTGCAGAAAAAAGTTGTGCAGATGGTTAAAGCTAGTTGATATGGGAAGGTCTAGGTTGCTCTTCACCAGCTTTTGAGGGATCTCCAAATCTGTGAGGGGAACCTAATCTTTAACTTGACCTGATTAACACATGCAGTGTCTTGGACAAACCGTACTCTTAGAACAGGCTTCGGAACACAATCTAAGGCTTTTGCAAGGCTAGGATTTAAAGGCATGTCCTAATATGTTCTAACAACACATTTAAATCCTAGCCTAGTAAAGCCTTAGACAGTGTACTGAAAACACGAAGAATAAGGTGTGATGGGTTCCCCCCGGGGTGCTGCCTGGAACTGAGGTACCTCTGAGCCACCAGCCTGGGCTCCCTCTCTCACTGTGCTGCAGTGACAATCTGCAGAGTTGCTCCTGATCCTACACTTCCACCAGCATTCACACAGATAGGGACACATCCAGCTGCAGTTACATGCAGGCTCTCTGATCAGCCACTCTATGGACCAACAGTAGAAAGGCTAAATCAAAGGTAAGTCTCAGCTCCCCATGGGTGCACCCCTTCTAGAGCAAAAACCCAAAATTATTCCATCTTGCACTGCACAGGGAACTGTACAGTGTAAGCTTGTAGAGTTTGTCCCGCCCCAATGTGGAGAAGAATATGCAACAGCCTTTGTCCTTTGAGCTACAATTTCCCATGCACTTCATTCCAACTCACTGGTTTAGATTCAAACATAAAATAAGTTTATTAATTACAAAAAGATAGATTTTAAGTGATTATAAGTGATAGCAAACAGATCAAAGTAGATTACCATAAGAAATAAAACAAATGCAAACTGAGCCTATGATACTAGATAGGACCTGAATTAGTAATCTTTCACCCTGACTGATGAAACAAGCAGGCTGGCAGATTCTTAAGGTGCTAACTGCACTTGCTTTACAGCTTGGAATCCCCAGGTTTTTCATTCACAGGCTAGAAATCCCTTTTGCCTGGGTCTAGCACTTCCCCCAGTTCAGTCTTTTGTTCCTTAGGTGTTTCCAGGAGTTTTCTTGTGTGGGGCATGAAGAACAACAGATTGTCACTCCCTGCCTTATATAGCTTTAGCATATGGTGGGAACCCTTTGTCCCAAACTCAGATTGTGGAAAAATACTGGCATCCCAAGATGGAGTCCAGAGTCATGTGGCCTGATCACATGCCCTTGCACACCTTGCTGAGTCATAGTAGCCATTACTTACAGGCTGTCTGGAAAATTCACAGGAAAGTTAAGTTCTTCCAGGATCCATTGTCTTTGCTGATGGGCCATCAGCACTGACTGGCTTCTTCATTGTTGTACCAGAAAGGCTAGTTGTGGGTGTCACCCAGAGTAAGCACTATTTGAAATACAGATACATAGTCAATATTCCTAACTTTAGATACAAAAATGATACATGCATACAAATATGATAATCATATTCAGCAAATCATAACTTTTCCAGTGACACCTCACATGACCCGTCTTGTACAACATACATCATATTTATGCCATAATGATATCATAATATCACTGTGAAGAATATGGGGTGCAGTGTCACAGAAGGATCTACACTTATTGTGAAAAAGCAGTGAGAAAGAGAACAATAAAGTATAGCCCTCGGTGTTTGTCTTCCACTTACTTACTTCCCACTTACAGTTAAAGGTGGACAAAAAATTTTGACTGAAAAATTTTCCTGTTGCAAATGTGTTTTTTGTCAAAATTTGACATTTTCTGCCGGAAAATCTCTTTTAAAATAAAAAATATAAAAAATTTCCAGTCGGGAGAATCAGAACAAAAAGCCTCATTTCAGATTGGTTTGTCTTGGAATGTCAGTCTTTTTTATTTTGAAATGTTAATTTGAACTGAAAATTTTGTTTTGATGTCAATTCAAAATGAAGATTTTATTTTATTTTGCTAAATTGTTTCATTGTGATTGAGAATATCAAAAATTTGTTTTTACATTTTGATTCAAAACTTTTTGGAATTTTTTATTTTCCAATAATGGTTGATATTTTGACTTTTCATTTTGTTTCAGAATGGAAGGGAATTTCAAAATGTCATAATTTCCCATGAAAGAAAAATTCCATTTTTCCAACAGCTCAAACTAATTTTTCTGTAAATTGCAGATGTCAGTGCACGCTCGCACTCTTGATCAGTTCTTCATTCCTTGCATTTTCCTGCTTATATATTCACCTGTGTTTTACCTGGAGGGTCTTAAATGTGAGCACATGGACTTTTTTTTTTAAAATTATCCATAGAATTCCTTATGCTGCTTTAGGCTTACACAATTATTTTTATTCATTGCACTTAAAAGCACAGGTTTACACAGTATATCTAATTTTGTACAGATATGGGAGGTAAATAAGGTGAGGGAGCTAATGGCATTCTAAAATCCCTGTGAGGGAAGGGGAACTATGCCCAGTTGCATCTGGCTACCTACCCTGTCAGATTCAATGCACATTTGAAAAAGAGGTATAGCAAGCTTTGCCAGCAATTCAAAACCTGGCAAGCAATTCCCTTAGCACTCCCCTGCTCACTGTGGTTCACAGACTCACAAGGCAGACGGGGGAGAGCATAAACATCTCCTGAAAACTGTGCCACTGAGCAACCAGGAAATTCAGCTTGTTCCAAGAACGGGAGCTGAAACCATAAGGTAACCTTGGAATGAGGCCACAGCATTACTATTTCATTGTGTATATATCTAGAGCATCACGAAGGCTGGGAAGGGGTAGGAACTTGGCAACAGAGGATCACTGTAAAGGTTTTCCCCTTTGAGGCTCAGAAAGGCAGAGAAGGAGGGATGGGAGTGTGGATTAACCCTTCAAGGGGCTGCTTTTAAGTATATTTTCACCCCATGGAGAGTTCATGTTTAATTTTTATAAGAAATCAGACATGAGAAAATTCACTCACAGGTGTAAAGATTGCAGGAGCCCTCAAGCTCAGCAGTAACTGCTGCACGGGCAACTGTGGAGTGGGCATATAGGTGGACTCTGTGCATCCTAGATGCAAGGGAGCTGGGCTCTGAGTTTGGAGTCAAAGCCAGGTATAGTCTCTGGGTCAGCAGTTACACTGTGGGCTCTGGGCTCCAATTGTAATGAGTGACAGACCTCCCTGCTGGCTGGTTCACCAAGGGGTTTGAACCAGGAATCTTTAGTGCTCGGAGTATTAGTCTGTAGTCAGTGGCTGTTGTAGATTCTTACCTTCCTAAATGGCCTGACCATTACAGAGGGGCAATGATGAACACTGTGCTAATGTGTGTTAAATGATCTTATCTGATCTTTTGTGATCAAGGTTTGGTTGGTGGTGATGTCAAATATCACAAGTAAAACTGTGTCAGGCTGGGCCAGTCCTGAGGTGGAAGACAGCTCCCAACCCTCAAGGAAAAAAGCAAAGATGCACTAGCAAGTAATGCTCCTTTAGAAGCAATACTAAATAGAAGACCCTGCCTGGTGCTGAGGGATACTGTGTTGCTAGAAGTGCCTCTTTAATAATAATAATAATTAATAAAAAAGAAAATAAAAGAAGGAAGAAAGAAAAAAGAGGATAAAGAAACAAAGGTCCTGGATGTAGTGGTCATTAAAGAGCCCATGGCATTTTCTGCATGTGTGTGGGTGGGGTATTAAACACAATGGTATCTGGGAAATAGTCAATTTGGATAAATTAAATTCTTTCTGAATCTTCAGTCAGATGCAGTATTATTTTTTGCTCACTATCCTAAATTGCTGTGCACTCTTATTGTGTGCTGCTAAAGGAGCTATCCTGTTTCATTCCAGAAGTAAGTGGTTATTCCTGCCTTTAGAATGAAAGGTGTTCTATTTATATAATGACTAGATATCATACCATGAACACTAATATTGTGAGTATATTTTATTCTTGTTTGTGCAAGTAGTCCAGGTAAATGTGTGTTGTGGTTGGTGAATACTTCTAACCAAGTCTCTCTGTAAGCTTAACATGGTATGTTAATAGAGCAATTTAGCTTTACCTATATTTTCTAGGACTTCCAGGAAGCAATTAAACTGAGTGTATGTATTCTGTCTTGTGGTGTACAATGTCCCTTGCCTATTCAGGTGATCAAATATAATTCAAATGGGAATCCTAAAAAGAGTGAGGTAATGGCAACTCCCATTACAATGGATTCCTTCCCCATAAGCGTAACACCAGCTTCTCAGTAGCATTAATGTTAAAATGTTCAGCTCTCTGGTGAATTATCCAGCAAAACTTTTCCTAGAGAACAAAATAAGTAGCATTGAGTTACTCCTACCTAAGAACATAAAATGAGGAGAGACACTATGAGATAAGTACTACAAATAATACTTTTATTGAAATATGAATACTTTTTTCAAAGGCAGTTTATTTAATTATTTAAATATTAGTAAGTTATGATAAGGAGACTAAAAAGGTAAAATATATAATATGGTCTTTTCCCTCGATCTTACAGTTCAGATATAAAGAGGGAGCTGAATTTGGAACCATTTATTGTAATCCAGTTTTGCTAAATTTTCCAGTGAAAAATATTTTTCTATAAATCAGAAATAGCTAATTCTTTTAAAAAAAAAATATAGCAGGCCATTATTATTAATCAGTCTTCATTAACCATATAATAATAATGTATAAACGATGGGTTGTGTATGTGAGAAAATTGCACTGATTTAACTTGGTTTTTAATTGAATATAGTAAACTTATGCAATAGGCTGCACAATTACCTGTATTTCAGTTTATCTTAAACCAATTCCTAATTGATTTGAACTAAACAAAATGTGCCACTTTTAAACCAAAGTAAGTGTGTTCGCACAGCCTTTGGCACTGGTTTAACTGCATCTGTTTAAATTCACACCTTCAGTTAACCAAGGCAACTTTTTTGTGCAGGCAAATCTGTAGTTTCCAATTATTGTGATGTCACCATCCTAGTTCTCCAGACATTGTCAGAGTCCTTCTGGAAGGACCTGAATTTCAGGACCAAAAATTATTGGTGTTTATAATGTAAACAACAAGCAAGAAAAAAAAGATAAGAAAAGCTGACCTGTCTGTAATATATCCTCAAAGAGCATCCCCTTCTTTTCCTTTTCAGACCACTGTTTACTTATTTATTTAGTGGTTTTTGTTATTTATCATGTTGGATATTGAATAAATGGATACTCCTGTGCTGAGGAACAGGGGGCTGTGTTAAAAACAGTTGCCTGAATTTGAGTTTCTGACTCTTTGTGATTTAAATCAACTGCGACAAGAGGAAATAATGTGCAGTGGCTAGAGCAAGAGACTGAGAGTTAGGGCTTCTGGGCTCTATTTCCAGATCTGCTATCATTTCTCAAGATGATCATGTGCAAGTCGCACAAGCTCTTTGTGCCTCAGTTTACCCATTTGTAAAATAGAATAATATAGGGGTTTGTGAGGCAAAATAAATGTTTGTAAGACGCTCAGGTGAAAGGTCTTATAAAAAAGCAAAATAAAATATCTAAATATTATTCTATGCAGGAATGCTAAATCTAAAAATACTTTACCCTGTATCATGAAATGCAAGGCAAAATGTGACTGGTTGAGTTGAACATCTATTACTGGCTTCTCTACCATTGATTCCTTCCTCCATCTAGAAGACAATTAAGCTTTTTAATCTTAATCATCATACTACCTGCCAGTTTTGTGCTTCCTGAATTATGGTGTTCTCTTTGGAAAGAAGTAAAGTGTGTGTGTGTGTGTGTGTACATGTGTGTATATAAAAACATGGTGGGGGCAAAAGAGAAGTGTCTGGTGGGCAAGGAGGTTTTAGAGTCAGTGGTTGTGCCACATTTGTTTGTTAAAGCATCAAGAATCCACTATCACCTCAGGCATTATATACAAGACTTAATTAAAATGGTGTAGGGGCTAAAATAACCTAGATCATGTTGACTTACAGGGAAAGCGGGTCATGAAAGTGGGACTAAGTGTGAAGAGAATGAACGGGAATGTGAGCAAGAGTGTTGGTTGTAATAGTAACCACTGGAGACTGTGGATACTGACCTTTCTCATGAGGGGTTATTAATCTTTTGCAGCCTTGATACATCAGGTACAAAGTGCCAAGTAACAGCACTCTTAACCACACTCCCTTGTGACACACCTTTATTAGGCACAATTGGAGTTGCAGCTAGCGAGGGATGTGAAGGGTAAAAAGAAGGGTTTCTACAGGTATGTTAGCAGCAAGAACAAGGTCAGGGTAAGTGGGGGATCCCTTACTGAATGGGGGAGGCAACATAGTGACAGATGATGTGGAAAAAGCTGAAGTACTCTATGCTTTTTTTTTTCTGCCTCGGTCTTCACGGACAAGGGTAGCTCCCAGACTGCTGCACTGGGCAACACAGCATGAGGAGTAGGTGAGCAGACCTTAGTGGTGAAAGACCAGGTTAAGGACTATTTAGAAAAGCTGGACATGCACAAGTCCATGGGTCCAGATCTAATGCATCCAAGGGTGCTGAGGGAGTTGGCTGATGGGATTGCAGAGCCATTGGCCATTATCTTTGAAAATTTGTGGCAATCGGGGGAGGTCCCGGACGATTGGAAAAAGGCAAATAGAGTGCCCATATTTAAAAAAGGGAAAAAAGAGAACGCAGGGAACTCCTGACCAGTCAGCCTCACTTCAGTGCCCGGCAAAATCATGGGGCAGGTCCTCAAGGAATCCATTTTGAAGCACTTGGAGGAGAGGAAGGTGATCAGGAACAGTCAACATGGATTCACCAAGGGCAAGTCATGCCTGACCAACCTGATTGCCTTCTATGATGAGATCACTGGCTCTGTGGATATGGGGAAAGCAGTGGATGTGATATATCTTGACTTCAGCAAAGCTTTTGATATGGTCTCTCACAGTATTCTTGCCAGCAAGTAAAAAAGTATGGATTGGATGAATGGACTATAAGGTGGATAGAAAGCTGGCTAGATTGTCGGGCTCAATGGGTAGTGATCAACGGCTCGATGTGTAGTTGGCAGCTGGTATCAAGGAGAGTGCCCCAGGGCTTCGTTCTGGGGCTGGTTTTGTTCAACATCTTTATTAATGATCTGGATGATGGATTAATTGCACCCTCAGCAAGTTCACAGATGACACTAAACTGGGGGGAGAGGTAGATACAATGGAGGGTAGGGATAGGGTTCAGCATGACTTAGACAAATTGGAGGATTGGGCCAAAAGAAATCTGATGAGATTCAACAAGGACAAGTGCAGAGTTCTGCATTTAGGAAAGAAGAATCCCATGTGCTACTACAGGCTGGGGACCGACTGGCTAAGCTGCAGTTCTGCAGAGAAGGACCTGGGGATTACAGTGGATGAAAAGCTGGATATGAGTCAGCAGTGTCCCCTTGTTGCCAAGAAGGCCAATGGCATATAGGACTGTATTAGTAGAAGCATTGCGGCAGATTGATGGAAGTGATTATTCCCCTCTATTTGGACCTGGTGAGGCCACACCTGGAGTATTGCATCCAGTTTTGGCCCCCACATTACAGAAGAGAAGTGGACAAATTGGAGAGAGTCCAGTGGAGGGCAACAAAAATTATTAGGGGGCTGGGGCACATGACTTACAAGGAGAGGCTGAGGGAACTGGGGTTATTTAGTCTGCAGAAGAGAAAAGTGAGGGGGGATTTGATAGCAGCTTTATATTACCTGAGGGGGGTTCCAAAGCGGATGGAGCTAGGCTGTTCTCAGTGGTGGCAGATGACAGAACAAGAAGCAATGTTTTCAAGTTGCAGTGAGGTTGAATATTAGGAAACACTATTTCACTAGAAGGGTGGTGAAGCACTGGAATGGGTTACCTAGGGAGGTGGTGGAATCTCCATCCTTAGAGGTTTTTAAGGCCTGGCTTGACAAAGCCTTGGCTGGGATGATTTAGTTGGTGTTGGTCCTGCTCTGAGCAGGAGATTGGACTAGATGACCTCCTGAGGTCTCTTCCAACCCTAATATTCTATGATTCTATTACAGTGGCACAGACAGCTCTGGTTCCTGTCATTTCCGTCCCAGGTAATTGACTTTAATGTCCCTTGTTGACATGGAAGGTGAAGGAGGCCCAAGTCTTGTATCAGCATCAGAAAGCTGTCCAAGTAGCTAAGCCAAAAGCCATGGCTATTTTTAAAATCACTCAAAATTAGTTTACTTGCATCCACAGTCGGGTGACCAGATAGCAAGTGTGAAAAATCAGGACTGGGAGTGGGGTTAATAGGTGCCTATGTAAGACAAAGCCCTGAATAATGGGATTGTTCCTGTAAAATTGGGATATCTGGTCATCATAATCCACGGAAGATTATGTTCTTGCAGACATATGAGAGGGCACCTCTCCTCTGTTGAAAGCAGATATGCTGCTGCTTGAAGGGAAGAGCAGCAGAGAAATGAGGGCATTGGGAATGGAATTGCTACTGCTCCCACAAGCAAAATCCAGTTGTTACGAAAAATGAATAGCAGTATGTCAATCTAAGGGAAAACCTGGGAAGAGGAAGCAACTGCAATTGATCATTGTCCTCTTCATAACAGCCTGTAATGTAATGCATTTGAAGACTGTTATCAGGTCCCCCTCTCAGTCATCTTTGTTCAAGACTAAATTTGCCCAGTTTATTAATCTTTCCTCATAGGTCATGTTTTCTAAACCTGTTGTTGCTCTCCTCCAGACTCTCTCTAATTTGTACGTCTTTCTTGAAGAGTGGATCCCAGAAACATCTGAGACTCACCAGTACTGAGTAGAGCAAGGTAATTACCTCCATGTCTTACATACAACACTCCTATTAATACACCTCAGAATATTAGCCTTTTTCGCAGCTGCATCACATTGTTGGTTCATATTCAATTTGTGGTCCAATATGACACACACACACCCCGATCCTTTTCAGCAGTACTACGGCCTGCCAGTTGTTCCCCATTTCATATTTGTGCATTTTATTTTTCCTTTTTAAGTGTATACTTTGCACTTTTCTTCATTGAATTTCATCTTACTCACTTCAGACAAATTCTCCAATTCATCAGGGCCCTTTTGAGTTCTAATTGTGTCCTCCAAAATGCTTGCAACCCCTCCCAGGTTGGTGTCATCACTAATTTTATGAGCATACACTCCACTATCCAAGTCACTGCTGAAAATATTGAATAGTACTGGATCCAGGACAGACCCCTAGGTATATCCTCTCAGTTTGACAGCAACCTATGAATAGCTACTCTTTAAGTACTGTTTTTAAACTAGTTGTACACCAACCTTATAGTAATTTCATCTATACCACATTTCCTTAGTTTGCTTATGAGAAGGTCATGTGGGGCTATATCAGGAGCTTTACTAAAATCAAGATATAGCACCTCTACTGTTTCCCCCCCATCCGTGAGGCCAGTAACCCTGTCAAAGAAGGAAATGAAATTGGTTTGACATGAAAAATTGTTCTTGATGAATCCATGTTGGCTATCACTTATCACTCTATTATCCTCTAGGTGCTTATGAACTGATTATTGAATGATATGTTTCAGTATCATTCCATGTAGGGATATCTTTCCAAAATGGGAGGGGTTGCTTGGAAAATTAGATGAAAATGGGCATGGGGCAATAGTTTTAGTTGAAATCTTCCATGGAATCTTCAGTGAAAAATTGAAAACCAAAGAATTTCAACTTGGAAAAGCCACAGTGGTGTCTCATAAAAGTTGTTGTTCTGGTGCCTCCATTCTCTCCTTTGGGTTGGGTTCTTTGGCCAGACTATGTCTCCCATGATGCCCCTCAGTCTCTTCTCTTGCTGAGCCACAGTGATGCATCTTTGGAGTCTCTAGCCATGGTGCCTCATAGACATGTAATTTGGCTGGGGAAGCCTGGTCCACAGTGGAGAATGGGGGCACTAGGCATCAGAACTACAACTCCCATGAAGCACCGTGACGGCATTTCTAACTTACATTTTTTTGTTTTGCAGTGTTTTTTTGACGAAAAGCTGAAATTTTCCATCCGTTCTACTCAATATTTTGTTGATGGTCACTTGCATTAACTGTCTCATCCACTAAAAAAACATCACTCTCTTGCACTGCTCTGGGCAGAACATGCTGTTCTTCTACTGGCCTTATAAGAGGGTGTTTATCTGCCAGTAGCTTAGCTACAAAGAGGCTGCATTTTTTGAGTTTGCAACTAGCGAGGACCCATGTGTATGGTTTGGGAGCAATGAGAGGCCTTATTTAGAGGCTGGGAAAGAATCCCTTCATTCCTTGAATTCTTTCACAAGGCCTGTGAGTTACTGCAACCTGTGGAGGGGCTGGTAGAGACTCACTCTTCCTTCCCTAGCCCCCTGATTAGGATCAAGGAACAATGGAAGAGAGCCTGTCTGTTGGCATGTAGACAGGTGGCCTCCTCTTTAATTTCCAGATATCTGCATTGTCCCAAGGAAGCAATAAGATCCTTGAGGGGCAGATGAGCCCTTATTCTGAATGAACCCCAATATGAAGGGCTGAGGAGCTAAAACCTGGGGGACAGTCTTTCTTCCCTCCTGAATCCCCTGAAGAAGGCCAGGGAGCAAAGGGAGACTGGTAGGGGTGCAGCTCGGGGCAGACCCTTCTTTACTCCCTAGATTAGTGTATGGGGCCAGGGAACAATGGCAGTTAGGGAAATATGGCTACTTCCTTGCTCCCCAATACCCTCCAGTAAGTCCCTTGCAGGAGTTCTGATGATGGTATTTTCAGGCCCACTCTCTTTCCCCTGCCAAAAAGACCCTTATATAGAGCAATAGGGAAGCATTCATTTTAAATGGATGTTTTGTTTTTAATTTTGGGATGTACCACTTAAATGGTGTGCTATGCTAAACTCTATTTAAAAATATAGACAGTTTTTCAGTGTCCCTTGAGGAAATGGCCCCCCTTAAAACATTTGGTCAGCTGAGTTGACTTTCTGAAACAAAGTAAATAAATCATGTGGAAGATTACTTTCTACATATCCCAAAACACACGATAAAACTTAGTATCAGAATTGAAATGTGTTTGTCATAGAGGCATTGAGTGGATTTACTCATAGGTTGCCAGTTTTTGTGAAGAGAAACACCCTTTCCTTTTTTCCTCTTATTATAAAAAAACCTAGAGATAATGAGTGCAAATGATTTAAACTAAGTTGCAGTCTGTATTAAAGAAGTGAGGAGCAAGACCAGTAAAATCCCTAGGATGGTGTTTGGCATGAAATGTGATGGGGACAGTGGCCTAAGTGGGAACAAATGACTTCTAAACAAATCAATTGCAGAATTTCAGCAGCTGAAGGTAATGCAAGTATAGTATGCTGCATAAGAGTGTAAGTTCTAGCTCCTGATACCACCAGGATCCAGTAGTTTTTAGAAGGACAAATAACACGCTCAACCTTGTATCAGTCAGGTACCTTCTGCCAGATGGGAATTAGTAGCAATGTTACACTAGGGAGTTAAGCCCATGTTGCTGACTCAGTATTTGTTAGTGCCGTAGGTCATTCCGGCACAGAAGCCAGCAATGACCATGCTTTGCAGAATTGGAAGCAAGACAGAGGAAGAATGAGGGTCATTAAAACACTTGCAGCTGAAAAAATAATATTTTTCAGACTGGCAAGCGTTGAAACTACTGTAGTCAGTAGAAATTCATAAAATAAATCTTATCATAAAATGTATCTTCCAAGAGTTTCCTTTTTATAGCAGGCTTTATTTTTTTTAAAATTGATATTCAATTTTGGAAGATATTTATAGCTCTTAGGAGCACAGTGATTCCTGCCTTTCTTACTGTTTTGATGTTATAGCTTGAACACCGTTTGACATGCTGATCTTTATTATCAACCCAAGGTGGATTATAAAATCAAAGGAAAAAGACATTGGCTTGCCTGGTTCTTAGGGCCACTCATTACAAAATGTGCATAAGTGCTGAGCACCCAAATCTACAGATGCAGTAAATATGAAGCTGTGAGTGCTCAGCATCTCTGAAAATCAGGCTCCTAATATTTTGTATTAATTAGTCACACCTGAGACATTGCTAGGGGTCTGTTCACAGAAATTTAACTCTGTACCCATGAAGCCTAGTCACAATTCAAGATATAACTAGCCACTATTTGTTGCATGCACTACTCAAACCTTCCACAATAGGCATTGCCCTTATGAATCCTTTAAATCCTCCCTCCAGAGCTAAAAATGGATGTTGGCTACATGAAGAGATGTTCTCTTGAGTAACTGACAGCGACTCTCATTGTGACCAAACAGCTTTGCTTATGGATGCTACAGAAATACCATAAATAGATCATTCTCAAATAGTCCGAAGTTTATCAAGGAAATTAGTTCTATAGTGACCTATCAGATTAGGGGAAATATTTTTCCATTTCCCCTTTCTCTTATCATGGCAGGAACCCAAAGTTTACAAGATAAGATTGTTCCATTCTACTAATAACACTATTAAACCCAGGTATCTAGTGCAAGACGTTCTATGGAATTTAAGTTGCAAAGTGGAAATCTAAAAAGATAAGCCTGGGTTTAGGAGGAAAATATCTTAGTGTAACAGTACCGTTGGGGTATTAAATGAAATGCAAACTGGGACCATAACTATAGAAAGATTTAGACTAAGAAGACTTGCATGACTGATACCTAACAAATGAAAACTTATTTCTGTCTACCACAGGGAAGAAATTTCAATCAAAACAGATTGTATATAAAACATATTAAAATAAATGAAGTTTTTCTTAATAACAAAAAGAAGATTGGTGAAGGGACTATGGGAACCTAGCAAGCATGTATTATCATTCATTATGTAATGTAGCACATCAGGAAAAATAAATCAAAGAATTGGGGTGAAGGCCAGAAACATTATTAGCACCCAAAACAACAGCTAATAAGGGTGAGCCATAGTACTCTGGGAAGGATGAAATCCAGGTGTTCAGCTTCTTAATTTTCATTATCTCACAACATGACCACATATTGATGTAAAAGAAGGGTCCACTTGCCGAGGCTGAGGAGACAGACTACAGATGGAAACATAACTGTGGAAGAAAATTAGAAAGGCAGATATAGTAGCAGCATCCTGCAGAGGCCAAAGACCACTGTTGCATCGGGTTTCAACAGTTTTTCTGACCTGCAACAAAATTGCCACATGGAGAGGTTGGGGAAACAGAGTTGAAAAATTATGCCCTTCCCAGTCACTGACAAATGTGAAATTTATCCAGTGATAGCTGAACTAATTCTCACCTGTCACTCTTATTAATGCAAGTGAAGTGTAGTCAGGAACACAAGAAAAGAGACATGAATTTTGCTTATTCTGAATTAAGTGTAGTGGCACTCAACCTGTCTTCCTTCCCTACCAAAGATTATCAGGCTGTTACAGTCAGTGCCACTGACCATGTGTGTGAAATTCACAAGGCCATGAAATATAACAAGCTGAATGGATATTTTCTCCCTCTGCCCCCCAACTTTGTGATGCGAATCAGGGTCTCCCGGTTAAAAAACTCTTTTTAAGGTTTTATTTCTGCATCTGAGTGCAGTTGGTGCTGGTTTGAGAGCCTTAAAGACTGAAACTTTTTATATCCACAGAATGAAAGAGTAGGGGCAGCAGCAATGCAAGCTTTCCTGCTTGACCCTGTCAGTGTACTTCAACCCAGACCTGAGGATGCAATGAGAGGATATTTCCTTTTGATTGCTTATTGTCCTTGTTTGTTTCCCTCAAGCTATCAGCAAAGGGAGATAAAGGCTGCCAACTGTGATTTGATGAGGAATCATGCCCATTTAGGAAATTAACTGAAATCACATACTTACTACACATGTCACTGGACGGGGTGGGGGAGAGGGGGAACCCATTTGGTTTTGCTCATTGGCAATGCAGTAAAGTTGTTCCCGGGGGGCAGGAGGGGATTGATTTTTGTGTGTGTCTCTGTGTCTTGTCATAAACTTGTCAAAAAGCAAATGTCACCAGCTATCTGGTGTACATGAACGTTCTGTTAGTGCCTATTCACTAGGGATAGAAAGCCTCGGCACTTCCCAAAACATATTTAACACGATGAGAGTTAAGCCATCTTGAAACCTTTTAAAAACATCACATGAAACTGACTCAAAGCTCCAAACCCAGAGCCTTGCTGAGGATAATGGGGAAGTTAAATCAACTTTACTCTGGGATTACCTTGCCCTTCCAGGTGTCCCCTTGGTCAGGAGTAATTTATTAGAAGATTACTTCTATTAAAAAGAACTCTCTATCCTCCTTGGAAGCATTTTCTTCCGAAGACTAAAGAGCTTATGTTAGTCTTTAAAAAGCTGGTTAATCAAAAGGACGTCTAAGTTAATTTCCCTTCCATTCTTTGAAAAGAGCTGGCATTGTAGGTGCGTGTCCAGCTAACCACTCCATCCATTCACCTCCATTTCTTTCCTAAACAAATATACAAATTCAGTCTGTTCAGAAGCTTTTTGCACGTTGTATTACATTTGTATAATTTCAGTCAAATTTGAGCGATGGGTCAGCTGTCTAACACCAGCCAATTTCAATTTGCATATTAAAGTTATTAATTGACAGTGCATTGGCTGAATTTCTCTTTTGCATGGCTGCATAGTAAATAATACAACACAGAAAGGTTTTAAGATATTCCCAAAGTATCCTAGCAGACAGGGACAATGGCATATTTATTAACTTAAAAAATAGATCAATCTATCCTTTTAGGAGCAGAATAAAAGGTGATTCTGTCAGTAAGAAAGTATTAAATCTCCACCTGTTAACTCAGAATACAGAGTAAGCAGAGGGAGTTTAAATATCAAATCACGTAAGCATTGATTTGTTGTTCACATCTGTTCCTCTGAAGTCTATATAACTATGTTCCTTAAATGGGTGAAGATACTTATATCTGTTTCTTAAGTAAGGACAATAAAATATTAAAATAATGTGAAGATCCTGGTTTGAGGGGAGAAAAAGCAACAAAAGGAAGAAAAAAATCTCACTTTCTTTATATATTAATAATAGTATTTAGCACTTATATAGAGCTTTTCATTAGTAAAACTCAAAGCACTTTGCAAAGCTTGGTAAGCATTATTGTTCTCACTGTGCAGAAGGGGAAACAGACACACTGAGATGTTCATGTGATTGACGCAGTCACAAAGTGGTCGAGTCGAGGAATGCATCCTAGGCATTCAAACTGAGGTCAAAAAGCTGTCAGGGTGTCAGTGGGAGTTTCAGATGCACAAGGAATCCTTGCACTATAACGTGCTCAAATTATTGTTTTGCAAGTTTGGGTTCATAGTTTACTGCTTCACTTCCCAGGCTATAAGGGGCAACACAACCTGGTAAATACACAGAATTCAGGAAGAGTGGTCCACTGGATAGAGTATCACTTACCTAATACTCCCTGACAGCGTTTTGACTTCAGCAAGAATTTGAAGTGCATTAAGAACTCAGGATCAGTCCCTATAAAAATAAAGGATGACGGAGTAAAACAGTTAACTCAGTGTGTTTCTGGGCCTTTTCAGATACATGATGTACCCTAAAAAATGTTTGGTAATTTAAAAAAAAAAAAAAGGCATTTTTGTTCAAAAAGCGCTCCCTGCCACCAAGATATGCCTTCTACTTGCAGCTTGCAAATGCCAACTACATCTTATGGGGCCTATATATGCAATCCTCTTGCACAAAGAACTGCAGTTAATATCCAGAGGAGTTACTGGCTCACAGGGAGTCATTAATAATACTTGCATATGCTGAATATTCATATCCTTTTAGATTATGACAGCAACCCCAGTTTTGAGCCCTGTCATCACATCAAAAGGGTCTAAGTTTAAAATTATGCATTAGCGGTTTCTTAAAAGTTGCATGAAAAAGTACTAAACCATGTTACGTAGGCAGATATAAATATTGAAAGTATTAACTGTTATAATTTATCATTCTTATGTCCTTTGCATGAATGTCACAACCGATTTCTTTATGTATAGCATACTTTAAAGCAGGGCTGGGCAAACTTTTTGGCCCAAAGGCCACATCTGGATGTGGAAATTGTATGGCAGGACATGAATGCTCATGAAATTGGGAGTTGGGGTGTTGGAGGGGATGAGAGCTCTGGGGTGTGGCCAGAAATTAGGAGTTCATGGTGTGGGAGGGGGCTCCGGACTGGGGCAGGGGTGTGGGGTGTGGCGGAGGGGTGTGGGCTCTGGGGTGGGGCTGAGGATAAGGGGTTGGGGTGCAGGAGGGTGTTCTGGGCTGGGACCAAGGAGCTGAGAGGGCAGGAGGTGGATCAGGGCTAGGGCAGGGGGTTGGGGTGCAGGAGGGGGTCAGAGATGCACGCTCCAGGCGGCGCTTATCTGAAGCAGCTCCCAGAAGCAGGTTTCTGGCCAATGGGAACTGCGGGAGCAGCGCTGGGGTGGGGGCAGTGTGCGGAGCCCCCTGGCTGCCTCTACGTGCAGGAGCCAGAGAGGGGACATGCTGCTGCTTCCAGGAGCTGCACAGAGCCACGGAATGGAGCCAGGCAAGCCCCAGCCCACAGAATACAAAGTGTACAGTGCTCATTTTGTATTACAACTATTTGCACTGTAAAAATGATAAACAAAAGAAAGTGTTTTTCAATTCACCTCATACAAGTACCGCAATGCAATCTCTTTGTGAAAGTGCAATTTACAAATGTAGATTTTTTTTGTTATATAACTTCACTCAAAAACAAAACAGTGTAAAACTTTAGAGCCCACAAGTCCACTCAGTCCTACTTCTTGTTCAATCAATTGCTAAGAGAAATAAGTTTGTTTACATTTACGGGAGATAATGCTGCCCACTTCTTAATTATAATGTCACCTGAAAGTGAGAACAGGAATTCGCATGGCACTGTTGTAGCTGGTATTGCAAGATATTTACATGCCAGATGCTCAAAAGATTCATATGCCTCTTCATGCTTCAGCCATCCTTCCAGAGGACATGCTTCCATGATGAGGATACTTGTTAAAAATAATGCGTTAATTAAATTTATGACTGAACTTCTTGGGGGAGAATTGTCTGTCTCCTGCTGTTTTACCCACATTCTGCCATATATTTCATGTTATAGCAGTCTTGGATGATGACCCAGCACATGTTCTTTTTAAGAATACTTCCACTGCAAATCTGACAAAATGCAAAGATACCAATGTGAAATTTCTAAAGATAGCTATAGCACTCGACCCAAAATTTAAGAATCTGAAGTGTCTTCCAAAATCTGAGAGGGATGAGGTATGGAGCATACTTTCAGAAGTCTTAAAAGAACAACACTCTGATGCAGAAACTACAGAACCTAAACCACCAGAAAAAGAAAATCAAGCTTCTGCTGGTGGCATCTGACTCAGATGATGAAAATGAATATGCGTTGGTCTGCACTGCTTTGGATCATTATCGAGCAGAACCCGTCATCAGCATGGACACATGTCCTCTGGAATGGTGGTGGAAGCCTCAAGAGACACATGAATCTTTAGCGCATCTGGCATGTAAATATCTTGCAACACCAGCTACAACAGTGCCATGCACACTCCTGTTCTCACTTTCACATTGTCAAGGTTCTTCCCCCACTCTGAACTCTAGGGTACAGATGTGGGGACCTGCATGAAAACCTCCTAAGCTTACTTTTACCAGCTTAGATTAAAACTTCCCCAAGGTACAAATTAATTTTATCCTTTGTCCTTGGAATAACCACTGCCACCACCAAACTCTAACTGGGTTTACTGGGAAACGTAGTTTGGACACGTCTTTCCCCCCAAAATCCTCCCAACCCTTGCACCCCACTTCCTGGGAAAGGTTCGGTAAAAATCCTCACCAATTTGCATAGGTGACCACAGACCCAAACCCTTGGATCTGAGAACAATGAAAAAGCATTCAGTTTTCTTACAAGAAGACTTTTAATAGAAATAGAAGTAAATAGGAGTAAAGGAATCACTCCTGTAAAATCAGGATGGTAGGTACCTTACAGGGTAATTAGATTCAAAACATAGAGAATCCCTCTAGGCAAAACCTTAAGTTACAAAAAAGACACACAGTCAGAAATAGTCATTCTATTCAGCACAATTCTTTTCTCAGCCATTTAAAGAAATCATAACCTAACGCATACCTAGCTAGATTACTTACTAAAAGTTCTAAGACTCCATTCCTGTGCTATCCCCGGCAAAGCAGCATACCAACAGACACAGACCCTTTTGTTTCTCCCCCTCCTCCCAGCTTTTGAAAGTATCTTGTCTCCTCATTGGTCATTTTGGTCAGGTGCCAGCGAGGTTACCTTTAGCTTCTTAACCCTTTACAGGTGAGAGGATTTTTCCTCTGGCCAGGAGGGATTTTAAAGGGGTTTACCCTTCCCTTTACATTTATGACAGACATTGTAAACAAGAAAGCATTATCTTCTGCAACTGTAACCAAGCTTCTTTGTCTGAGCAATTGGCTGAAGAAGAAGTAGGACTGATTGGACTTGTAGGCTCTAAAGTTTTACATTGTTTTATTTTTGAATGAAGGGATTTTTTGTACATAATTCTACATTTGTAAGTTCAACTTTCATGATAAAGAGATTGCACTACAGTACTTGTATTAGGTGAATTGATAAATACTATTTCTTTTGTTTTCTACAGTGCAAATATTTGTAATAGAAATAATAATATAAAGTAAGCACTGTACACTTTGTATTCTGTGTTGTAATTGAAATCAATATATTTGAAAATGTAAAAAACATCAAAAAATATTTAAATAAATGGTATTCTATTATTTAACAGCGAGATTAATCGCGATTAATTTTTTTAATCTTTTGTCATCCCTAATAATAAGTATCATTATGTTATCATTAGGTCTTATCATTCACAGCTCTCAAAGTGAATTGCAAAGGAGGTTAGTATCATTATCCTTGTTTTACAGATGGGGAAACTGAGAAACAGAGAAGTGAAGTGACTTGCTAAAGGTCACCCAGCAGATCAGTAGCAGACTGGGAATAGAATACAGATCTCCTGATTCCTAGTCCAGTGGTCTAACCACTAGTCACAGTGCTCTAGTTCTGTCTCAGTTTAATCCCACCATACACACATCATTTAAAAAAGAAAATATGAAACTTATCTATACATATTTTATACTGTGCCTCACACTCTGTACACTTCAGTGCTCTTGCTAGTCATGTAAAATTGCCATTATAATAATGAACAATTTACTGTATATTTTAAGATACAGTGGACACTGTACAGCTATCACCTGTACAGAAACACTGGTTTTTTTCTCCTTTTTTGGGTAGAGAGAGCTTTTCAGTACGTTCAGTAGTATAATTGTAAACACCTTCCCTGGGTGTTTGTTCTCCTGTACTTTAAGCAACCTGATTTCTCTCCTTTTGGGGGGGGGAGGGGCGGGGAGAGGGAAGATGATGCAGCTCCTTTTCCAATCTTCTGGCAGTTGAACAGTTTCCCAAACTTTTAAGACAACTCTATGAAGCCAGTGAACTAACTCCAGATCTCCACTCTTTAGAAGTTCTGATGAAATACTGTCAAGACCAGGTGCTTTAATATTTCATAACTGTGTGTGACTGCAAGCATCACTTCCTCTAATGTCACCAGCTTGTTTTTCATGGGGTTCATTTTTTATTTCAGTTGTATTTTGCTTATATTTTGGTGGGAATCAATTTGTTCATTCACAGAAATGCTCATGCCAACACATAAATTGTGTATCAATATCCTGCAAGTATTTTCCATTTTAGTCCTTAACTGGTGAAAGCCATGAGAATGGATATCCAGTTAGTATCTTCAAAGTCTCACATATACATTTCTGGTCATGTCGTTCAGAGGCTTTCTCAATGCACTATGCCATACTCTTCCACCGTTGATTATGATCATTGTGACAGGCCCTCCTGACTGCTCGTTCAAGACATTTCTTTTGTTCTATAGCCCATTTCCTTCCCTCTTCACTCTCAACTCTGACCTCCCAGTGCATCCATTCTGCACAGTCATTTTTTCTCTCCCACAATTTGATGGTAGTATCTGTAATCCAGTGTTGCTTTTTCATTCTCCTCACCCCCATTTATTCTTCAGCAATGTCTGTGATAGAGCAAACAATAATAAAATCTGCTCTTCCTCTAACATGGCATAAAAAGCATCCTTTTCAGCATCCAGACTTGGATCATGTGGAGCATATGCACTGATAACTACTATGCATCCTACCTTCAAATTGAAAATGGTGGCTATCAGGCATGGAGAATAAGCCTGCCAAGTCTCTAGTGCAGATTTCCACCACCCCCCCCCGCCCCCGCCCCAGAGACAGAACCAGAATAACCCCAGTGTGCCCATCAGATTATAGCAGGCATGGAACACTTGAAAGATCTCCACAGAAGCCTTCAATTAAGGGGGCATACTAGAGAGAGGCAAAGATGGAGCAAGAGACCTGGCAGGAATGGGCCAAACCCCAGGGGTGAGATTCATAGATTCCAAGGCCAGAGGGACCATTGTGATCTAGTCTGACCTCTTGCATAATCCAAGCCATAAATTGTTCCTAGAGCAGATCTTTTAGAAAAACATCCGATCATGATTTTAAAATTGCCAGTATTGAAGAATCCATCCTGACCCTTGCTAAGTTGTTCCCCTTGTTAATTACTCTCACTGTGAAGAATTTACACCTTATTTCCAGTCTGAATTTGTCTCTCTTTAGCTTCCAGTCATCAGATTGTATTATACATTTCTCTGCTAGATCGACTAGCCCATTATCACATATTTGTTCCTGTGACAGAGGGCTGGGCAATAGCAGCTAAGCCGACACTCTGATCACTGGAACTCCAATTAGTTGCCCTGGAGCATACCTGACTATGGGAATTCTGCCCACTTGATAGATTGGGATGGGTTGGAGAGAGTTAAAAAAATATTAACTCATTAGCCCAGAGGGTACAAAAGGCATAGAAAGGAAGTGAAAAAGGGGAAGATCAGAGTTGTGATGAGAGAGAGGAATGGGAGGGCGCAGGATGGCTGGTTTATTTGTAGCATCAGAGCCATGAGATCTCTCTCCCTTCCTTGCCTCAGGAGCTGAGAGCACCATGTTACTCTTGGTATGAGGCAGCATAGTCTGTACAGGTGGTGGAAAAGAACACTGTAAATAAACCACACAAGCTGTTTTACCCAAAGGTCTAAGGGGTTAGAAAGTAGGTAGGAGCAAGTCTGCCCTCCCACCGTTCCCATTTAGGTACTCACAGAATGTAATCAAGTCACCCCTTAACCTTCTCCAATTAAGCTAACTGGATTGAGCTTCTTGAGTCTAATGCTGTAAGGCAGGGTTTCTAATTCTTGAATCATTCTCCTGGCTCTTCTCTGAACCCTCTCCAATTTATCAGCGTGGCCAGGGCTGATCTGAGCCCCTCTGATTCTGTGCCCCTATAGCAGCCCCCATTGGTGAATCTATCACAGTGTCAGGTTAAAAATCATGTCAGCAGGAGAGAGAACAAATTTCTTTAGCTGTGTTACAAACAACAACTTAGTTTCCTAACACCGAAAGAACATTTCACAAATCTATTTTACTCATTACCCATTAGCACTTTTGTTTGCTGCTTATGTCTTCTTGGAGAGCCCTTTGCTCACTTTAAAGCAATGGAAGATGCTGAGTACCCATGAGTAGGGACAGAAGGCAACAATCTGATCTAAGTAGGTGGACTCCTGCACCTGCCTGAAGTCCCATTGACTTTAGTGTGATTCTTCACAGATGTAAGGACATGGCTCTGCTCATTAGCTTGTAGGAGAGGCCTTCAGCTTGGACAATGAAAATAGACAACTTGGTTTTATTTTTATTTATAGTCCATTTCAGATCCTGGTTTTTATGTACTAGTGCTGTGCTGCAATATTTGGGCTCCAAATATGGCAGAGGAATTGAATATTTAAAAAAATATTGTTTAAAAATTCATGAAACCCCTCTGTCTGAATATTAAGTTTTGTAAAAATTCTTTCCCTGAATAACTATATTTTGAGCTTGCACTGGTGGTACCCTTTTAAATCTCCTCATTTAATAGATCCCTGTAAGCTTATGATTCAAAATATACAGTATGTCAGGGTTTGTTTTGGTCAGCCATTCATCTAAGATTAGTATAAATGTATATTTTCCCCTTCATTATCAGTTTACTTTGTGCATTTGACAGCACTTTGTATATAATTGGTTTCATTATGATCAGTATCTCTTGTTGGAGGGCATACGAGCTTGCTTTCATATAACTTTGTTGAAAGAAAAACATTTAAAAATGTGAAAATGTGGTTGGAACACCGCCAGAAATTCTGAGGGGGACTTAAGAGGATGAATAGTATTTGAAAGTGTTTTAAGTTATTTTTTTTAAAATGACTCCATTTTAAGTACAGAGTTCCCCTTTAAAAATATTTTGTTGAGATGCTCCAATGACTAAATTTGTCAAAAGTTTAAATTATTGTAAATAAATTGTCCTATCTAGATTTTAACACAAAATAATATGAAATAATTTGTTCTTAATGTGTTAGAGATGATCTCCATGATGCAAAATATAAATACAGAATTTACTTTATCTCCATAATCTTTACCACCCATTTTTATTCCTCTTTCCTGTACCCACATCCAAATCAAAGTGACATTGCAGGGCTATGCAGAAGTTCGGAAATCTAGAAATCAAAGCCCCAGCAACTCGGGATCAGGCTTCAGAACTGCAGTGTAGTACCTCCTATGGTACTTGATCACTACAGCCTGTGCGCTATACCAGTGGCCACTGCACTCAGTTTGGTGGCTCCCGACCACTGAATCCACATATGCATGGATCCAGCATCCCTTCCCAGTGCCCATCCTCAATACTCCCTTCCTGCCAGTCTGTTCACAGGTAGGTGAGGACATAAGAATATAGACAGAATAGAATGGAATGGAACCCACCTCTGCATCAATAACTTGAGTCTTATGCATGGCCTCTGCCAGGGGGTGAATTTCACCTTAAGTTAACAAAGTAGCAGTTCTAGTATTTATTAAGTGCCCTATTTAACACTTCATACACAGGCCAAACTCCTACCAGAAAGGAGTGTTGCTGAAAGCATTTTCCCTGTGTGAAAACTCCTACTTTGTATTTCTGTTCCCAAGGCCAGAAAATCTGTACATCCACTGGAAAACTAGAATTGGAAATTAAAGCTGGTGTAGAATTGGCTGCTCTCCCTTCTGTGCTGTGGGTAGCTATATAATAACATTTAATGAGGATTTTAGTCTACTATTTACTGTAGATTTCAATAAAAGCAATTGCTCTGGAGACCGTTGTGCTGGTTGATAAGTGTGTTACCAATACAATATGTACTGTAGCGCTTCTTTTAAAAAAAAAGGCCACACCAGACAGTGATGTGATGAAATATTGGATCAACAACTATTTTCGTACAATTATACATTTTATTTAGCAAGAGAAAACCTAGTGGATCAAATTCTGCTCACAGTTACAATGGTGCAATCCTACAGACCTCCTTGGGATTGTGTAGATGTAAATCAGAACAGAATTTGGCACAGTATCCTGTGGGGGAAAAAATCTCAACATGTATTGAAGAAGAAAGGAAATGATCCATGTTGTCATTCCATCACTAACCCATCAAGCAAAACAGATTCTTCAGATACTAGCGATGACAACATCTTTCATAGTTAGTCCCCAGGGTTAGGAAGCACTCCAGACACTTGCTTCCTTCCCACCTTTGTTCTGATGCCTCAAACACAGTAGTCTCTCTTCTCAGTTTTTAGGAGTCCTGATAATTCTGAGGAAGAAAATTACACACCACAAACATCTCAGTGTTTGGTAATTATCTTAAGAGCCAGGCTGGGAACATGGGGAATCACTATGAAACATTAGATCAGCACTGGGAATGTAATCCAGATGAGAGATGAAACTGCATGTGGTATATGTAAAATTATATACCTCAGGCAGAAAAGCAAACAATGCAAGAGCTAAGTGGAAAATGGCTGATCTTGAAAGCAGCAAATCTGATAGCAAATATGAGCACTTAGTGTTACATTGTTGCTAAATAAGTCGAAACCATTGCCAGTTCTCAGATGTGTATGTTGTATGATGAGGAAAATCACACATATAAAATTAGGGAGGTTCTAGGACTACTCACATAGCATATTTTATTGCATCCCTTAGGCTTGGTTATCAAGACTTCCCTGGCATTATTCTAGGTTCAAATTCTAACAGGTTTGGTTCTGCCCTTCATCTTCCAAGGTAAATAATTCAAGTACCACGTAGTTTACCATGTGGGAGGCAGTTTGGGAATGATTTCTCAAAAATCAAAGTGCTGTCTGCTCTACATGGACATTAGAGGTTTCCTAGCATTTCCTAGCATTTCTCTTAAGAATATGGATTTACCATGGTGTCCTTGGCCAAAATTCTTTCTTCTCTAGTGTCACAAAATGTGGTGTTCACTGTTACTACTGCCACCTCCAGAGTAGAAGTATTGTGTGGAAATAGTTTGTGAAGCACTTGGGTTGAAACACACCATATCAGTACAGAGTATTAATATTACAGGAAAAGAATCTTGCTCATCCTGACAGGTTCGTCATGAAATGTAGTATTCTGATACCATCAGGTCTTGAACTATAGTAAAATTAATGTGCTGCAGTTATAACATTTCCAGATGCCTCTGTAATCAACATAGCAATGTGATTAAATGGTAGAAATGAAAATCCTCTTAATGTTTACTGAAATATTGTTTTCATTTTTCCAAATATTTAGAAAATTGTTTTATACTGTAAATTATTATTCTTTGTGCTGTCATTTTTCTGAATTGTATACGGTCAGGGGAAGTCTGCATTTGTATAAGGCTTGGTCCCCTCTGTTCTCATTAGGGATATACAGTACAACTGCATTTATCCAAAATATTTTGGGGACAACAAACCAATTTGGATAACAGGATATATGATTGAGATGTAATATTACTTGGCACTTTACCGTTTCAAGGTGCTGTACAAACATTTAACTAATATATACATTTTCTAACTGGGGGTATAACCTAGATTTGAATAGGAGAAAGTTTTGAATTAAAGGGGTTTTGCTTAAACAGGCTTATTTTGTGCATATTATGCTTTCTTAAAAAAGCTTCCCTACAGAACAGAAAGGTGAACCTCTTATCAAGATTGTCCATTTCCAGAATTGGTGCATATGGTGTTTCTGAGTTTTAGTATAAGCATTTCCTTCTTAGTATGAGCTGTCTGCTAGTTTAGTCCTAATGTGAACTGATTGGAACCATAGCTATTTTAAACCAACATTATCACAACATATTTACAGGAACTACAAATGCTAAAAACAACTGGCAGTAAGATACATTGACAAATAGTTATTGACAGGCCTTATCCAGGCATGAATTTCTAAAAATGGCCAGTCCACTTTTAGAACAGGCATTCTATGTGGGGTGGGAGAGGAGAGAAAAAAAATGTGTAAATTATGGTGCATATACAGTCAAAGAAAAGTATGGATACTAAATTTGTAAAGTCTGTAGCAATTTTCACAGATAACCTCTGGAAAATGAGAGCTACATTTTAACAAAAAACTAGAGAAAGAGAGAGAATGAAACAATTCAAGCAAATGTACTGCACTGCTGGCTATAGTAGCTTTACAGCATTTTAAACAATTGCCCTTCTCATCTCTCACCCCATTTCCCAAACACACACGGAGAGCAGGGACCACCTGCAGATCTGTGTTCAGTAGCATGAAAAGGGTGGAGTCTCCTGAACAGCCTCTCTGAATGTTGCACCCATGTCACAGCGGAACTGCGTTGGTTCCATTGCATTTAGGTCTGTTCGCGCAATTGGGGATGAAAAAGGGTAGGATTTGTCCTTAGAAGTTTTAGATTCTGAAGAAGTTGCGTTGAAGCTGAAAGGAATCGGTCGCATAAAAAATAAAAAGCTTTTTGTAATGTTTGGATTTATATGGCAATCTGTAGGGGGAAAATGCAATGCTATAATCTCATATGGTGTCTCTTTAAGTCAAGTGAAAGACTCAGTGGAAAGATTGCTGTTGACTGCAATGGGCATTGGATTGGGCCCTTACTTGCTGTATTGCAGAATCACTGACTATAAAATTAAAATACATGAAAAATTACAGTCATGCTCTACACATGAAAAGGCTAAATGCTGCCTCAAATGCTTGCAGTCAAAATCTCTATTACCTACATAAGTTCTGGTTTTTTTTAAGCTGAAGCCACACCAAAAAGAGGATTCAGACCATTGGTGCTTTTCATCAACCTAGGGACAACGTTTGAGAACAAAATGTGGTGTCATTAGTGTTTACAAAGTACTCCCATGTGTTTGCCTTTTGAATATAAAAGGATCAGATCCTCAGCTGTTGTAAATTGATGGAGCTATGCTGACTTAGTCCAAACTTTTTGTTGTTTAAGTTATATTCTCCTCTCAATACATAAGCATAGGCGTAAATTTGACTTCTGCATTTTGAGGGGGCAACTCTGGCCATACGGGGGTGGAGGGATGGAGAAGATGGGAGGCAAATTCCATTCCTGCCCAAGGCTTGCAATGTTATGGCCATTGTTCAAGAAAGTAATCACAGTAGAATGGTAACTGGAACAGGCATTTAAAATATAAAAAAAAATAATGAAGTTGCAGCCATTCAGAGAGGGACTGGTTCAAAGCTCATTGAAGTTGATGAAGAGATTCTCGTCAATTTGAATGAGCTTTGGAGAAGGACTTTAAACTGTGACCAGGTGTGGAGTTTTTATTCACTGATGGCAACACCAATGAGCTTGTACATCTGAGTGGTGGGATTTTAAAAACACGCAGCATTGGCCCAATTCTGCTCCCATTGACGTCAATAGTAAAACTTTCATTGATTTCAAGGAGGGCAAGCTTCGGCCAGGGGATGAGCGCTTTTGAAAATACCCCCCTCTGTCTTTTGTGTCATTCCGTTATGTCTCCCTTCACTCTATAACACAGTGAGCTAACAATGAAGCAGTAGTCTCCTCAATATCACTGGCTTCTTTTGGTGTTTGTTAATCACATTCAATGGGAGTTGGGCACCTAACATTCCTTTTTGCCTTTGAAAATCTCCCCAATTAGAAATGTTTAATCATATTCGACCAAATCCATCCATGGTGTCACCCTATTGCCTCCAAAGTGCTCAGATATGATGGTGATGGGCACAATATAAGAACCTGGATTGAGAACTAAGATAAAAGGGATGCATTTTGGCCCTGTCTTGTTTTTGTATTTAGTAAATGTATTTTGCCCAGACTCTTAAGTGGCTCTGAGTAGAAAAAAGTAAATCCTGAAATCATCTGTCCTTTATGAGTTTATATTCTGACTATGTAAAAAAGAGTGTGAAACTTTCATCTGAAAAAGGAGTTTCTCTACATATTATTCTTCTCTCATTGGTATATAGTAATTGAGCCTTTATAACAACAATACAATTGGGAAATAAAGATAATTAAGAAACATAAAATATGTCACTCTTCTTGAACCCAGTTGGAATCTAAGTTGTGTGTGTATGTCTGCAAGTGAAAACATGAGCTTTAGTTTTGTCTGTATTCTCATAATTTTACATAATTGACCATTTGTAATCCTCCATAATCTAAAATTTCTAATAACTATGCTCAGAAAGTGAGCCCTTTCCATAATATTTATAAATATTTCATATGAGCTGGAGCTAATACAATTTATTTATCATGCATGGGAGCCTGCAATGGGTTTATAAAAAATAATGGGTGCTAACATGCAGTAGTGATTTAATAATCAGAGTGATTTCAGAAAATTAATTAATAAATAATGGTGATTAGATGGCTCAGGTTAGGGGATAATAGGATGTACAGGTTCGGCTCTGGAGAGATGTCTGAGGTTTACTTGGCACAGCAATGGCTTAGAGTCACAAATGCACACCCCCAACATCCTGAAGCCATCTGAGTGTTAGCTCAGTACTCAGTGAAAATTAATTTTGCCACAAAAGCCATTCTGCTGGCCAGGGATCACTAGGATACATGGTCACCCATGTATGCTGCCCTTTTCCTGACCATATCCCCTCTTCCAGAATATTGGAGGTGAGGATGATGGCATTGGGATTGCTATCGTGGTGCTTTACCACCTGAGGGTTCCCTGTGTGCTGGGCCAAGTCCCTTCTGTCATGGAAATACTAAAGAGCTATCCTGCTACATGTGGTTTTATACCTCTGTTGACTAATTCACAAATATGAGGGAAAGTTCTTTCTGATCCACTGTGAGGATCTTTCTCGCGCTCCCCACTGCAGGTGGGAGAGGAGAATCTGGCCTACAAAATCCTACAGATGGGGATATCAGATGGATTATGATTTAAGATTTGGGATCCATAAATCAATAAATGGATTCCAGTACTGCATAAATTATGACTATTTGTATTGTTATAGCACAATGAGGGCCCAGTTGCTAGGCTCTGTATAAACACACAACACAGACAGTCCTTGCCCCAAAGATCTTACTTATTATTTTTATCAGTTAGAGGTATCTGGATCTCCCTATAATATTAAGTTCAAGACCTTGTGTGCATGAGAATGCACAATAGAAATGGCTTATACTGTGCAGGTATTCATTCCGGCACCATTGTTTTGGATATTAACTGTCATAATTACCATATGAGATCACACTTTCTGGTCATATATATGCTTAGATCATACAGTTTCAGCTACAGATTGTTTATTATTCATTACCAGACACTAATCACAATTTCAAAGATGGTCCAGTGATGAAATGACACTTACTTGCATTTTCTCACAATTTCTGCACTGCTCAGCACAAATAAGCTGTGAAATGTATTGGGAAACAATGTTTTTAATGACTTTATTTTAAAACACATTTCAGGTTATTCATGCTGAGAAATGCTTATCTTTTGAACTCTCAGACTGCTGGGCTGAGCAAAATGGGGCCAGTTTTCTTTTAACTATTTCAGATCCCAAAGCTTCAATGGGAATTTCTTATACAAAATGGGAGAGGGATAGGCAGCCATTTCAGAGTATGTGGGTCAAGTTTCTCAAAAGTAAAAGGAACCTTAGATGTTGATTTGTGATATGACTTGACTCAAAAAGCTGCAATTCCCATTGCCAAAGGTCTGATGTTAAGTATCTTCTACGTTCAATTCCATTTAAATATGATTATAAAAACCACTAACATTAATTTACTGTAATAAGTTACCCACAAGCATAAGTGCTTTCAGGATCATGGCTACAATATATACTATGCCACCCAAACAATCCCTTAAGCTTATTCTGGGTAGTCTCTTCTCCTGCCCTCTATTTTCTCCTTCCCCCCCTCACTCCCACCACAATTACCTGTTATTTCCCATAGTGTCTTGTCTTGATGTGATCCCCTTTAGATTCTAAACAGGTCAGGAACTGTGTATCTACTGGATATGTAAAGCACCATTCGCATCCATGGTGCTAAATAGATACAAATGTTTAATAAAAAAGTATATTTATGGTGCTGTATAAATAATGCATAGAATAATGTTATATATATATATATATGTCAACCACATGATATTACTGTTCTGGATGCAATTTGTGGTTTGAATAATAAGATACAGACTATGAAAAATGGGGAACAATATTTTAGTTAATGTTCCCACATATGTTGGCTAAGATCTTTGGACTCTGCAGTTTCAGCTAGCAACTGTTTGTTCCTCACATAATTTAATCACTATTGTTATTTTTGAGGGGGGGGGTTGACTAAGATGGTCATTATGGACTGGACAACCAGAAAGATACACATGATCAACACTAAAAAATTACTGAGAACACTCGTGTTGAATCTGGTATGAATTGACCATTTTTGTAACAAAGGAGCTATGGAAACTAAAGGCCATATTCTCACTTGGTGTAAATGGTATTAATGTAAATACCATTGTCCAGTTTACACTAGGTGAAGATCTGGCCCCAGATCTGAAAACAAAGCTTCAAATATTAAATAAAATGTGACAGGAGATCCACTGAAATGTGGAAGTTGGGTCTCAAAAGAGACAAATACGGGGTCTGCATGTATTGAAATTATTGGTAGTTTTGGTATTGACTTCAATGAATGCTGGATGTAGCCCTGTCCTTGGCATTTAGTTCTTTCTCTTATTTCCCAAAAATCCTGTTTCAAAACCTTTCTCTTTAAATGTTTATGTATAATGCACGATTCTAAGGAAAATTAAATTCTGATTAGTCATTTCTCTTCTACAGGTCCTTTCACTTTTCTCTTTTATTAATTACGGCTAACCCATAAACCTCTACAGTTAATGATGCCTTTGTTATAACCTGGCCCAATACCCCCCTGTACAATCAGTGGTCTGCTACAGGTGGACCCAGTCACTGGCCCCATATGCTTCCATACCAATTATGCCTAGATGGAATTGAGTCACATTTCTAGTTCTGGGTTTACATGGCACACTCTAGGGCTCAGGCTTCCTGTCTGACATTCCTCTTTGGAAGGTGGGCTGCTGCCACCAAGCCATCCTAGGCCCTGAAATTGGTGTCTGAGGCCTCCCAAGTCCCCTGGTTGCTTACACACACTTCCTCAGAGCTGTGGACAATCTGAGCTTCAAGTTTAACCCTTGTGGTGACATTGTGGCAGGAAAGCAAAGAACTCAGGCTTGGCAAAGTAATTCCTCAACCACAGAAACTACTCTTGAAAGCACTTGAGAGTTGCATATCTTAGAAACAACAAAGAGTCCTGAGAGCTCCGTTTTCTAGTCTGTCACAGTCCTGGCAAAGAAGATAGCAATTTTAAATTCTAGTCTCTTGGGACCCAATCCATCACTCATGGACAGTGGAAGTGAAACCAAGCCCTTAGAAAACAGAAAGTTCCCTAGGAGATTTGAACAATTTGGGTAATGGGAGTTCAGATTGCCTTTTCAGCTATGTATTCAGGTAGTGTACCACACTGTTAATGTAATGGAAATAAATAATAATGATATAACATAACAATAATAGATCTCTGCATATTACTGATCAAACTTCAGGCTAATATCTTTCCTGTGAGAGTATAAATATGAAACTTAAATACCAGTCTGGACCTTCAGTTCAGTTCCATTTATTGTCTCTGTTGGTTTACTTGTTCTAGAATTTTTGACATGGTCTCTCTGGCTTGGGAATCTGAAAATTTGTGGGAATCTGAAAATCCGTCAGTGGGTCAGAAAATGTTACCATTTTAATTTAATATCAGAAGTCTTGGGGAAATTCTATAGGAACTTCTTTTAAACCTTCCAAAGAACTACTACCCCTTTACCTCCTCCAAGGATGAGTTTCATGATCTAATGTGTTAAGAACTGAACTGTAGTTTAGAATGTAAATGAAGTTTGAACACATGATTAAATTCAAATAATTTGTTGCAAGAAGAACGTTTACCATGGTTCACATTTGAAACTGAGCACTTTGCTCTCTTTGTAACTGACTGTGGCACTAGCATGGAATTGACACGGTCACTGAAGGCCCTTCACACCATTAAAACTATGTAGTACTCTCGCATTAGGTGAGAGGGACTGGCAAAGAAGCAACATGCAGGTCCTTCCAAGCCATCTGTACCCTCTTATGGGGGTGATCACTCTTGCACTAAGACAGTGGTCAGGGATTCCTGTGGAGGGATTATGTTGGGGAAACTCCTAGGCTGGAACAGAACCCAACATGAGGCTGGAGTGAAATCCCATAGTTTATCCATGCTTTTTGGGAGTTGATGCTTCCCCATTTTAATCCTCACTATATTTCCCTTTTTAATATGGCTTTATATGGAGAGGGATACATTTCACCCTTTAAAGCAAACTTCTCCTCTCCTCCATACTGCATGGCAGATTTCTGTTGTAGATTTTGCTGGTATTCTGTATAGAGAAGATGCCTGCAGACTTGAGAGAAAAGTTTCACATGAGCCACTTAGGAAAGAATTTTTTTTATACAGTGATCTGAAAATTTCTAGTATCATTCAAATGAGTGAATACTGTAATGAGGCAGTCTGCTGGTTGCACTTCCTTGCCATTTCTGCCTGAGAAAAATCTAACCTCTGTTAGTGTCATTCCAGGTGTCCATTCATCGCTCCACTATTGACAGATTATACACAACTCATTAAATATTTTTATTACATCATTTTAGCTTCTTTTTTAATAACTTTTATTCCCAGCGGTCTGTTATATTGAATTTACAAACTAAAGCAAGCTAGAAATCCTGATGTTTTTGGCTAGTAAATGCACAGCCCTGTGTGTATTTTTTTTTTTAAAAAAAGGGGGGGGGGGGAAAATAATAAAGGGCCAGATCAACCATTCTCATGGGAAAACCCAAATCAGCACAATTCCTCTCAGCTTGTCCCATAATCTTCTTCTGGGGTGGGGGGTTGGCTTTCCATATAAATTAAGGTGAGGAGGGACCTGCCTACAGACCTTGTGGATCTTCCCTCCCCCGACCCCCCATGGTGTAGAGTTCATGTGCCTGAGCCACTTTTTGGGACTCTGCTCATACTCCAAGACTGAGGAATGCAACTCCATTAGACCCATACTGCCAGGCATACTCCACTGGCAGCTGCCCCTACAGCCTCATGTTAAGGCTATATAACTTTAATATGGATTTTCCAGGGACTCGGCTGGGTTAATGCATTTCCCTCTGACCTGTGCTCCCTGGATCCACAGTTTCTTCCTGGAAATCCAGGTGCCCTTTACCGACCTGGCCAGTGGCAGATCTGTTTGTGGAGGGTCACCTTAGCTGCAGATTCAGGGGCTATAATCTGGTTTTAGGTCTTCCTAGAAGGAAATGCCAATAAAGAATCAGAAAAAAACTACTACAGAAATACCACTGAAAATACTAAATTGGGCAAATCAGTTGAGAAATATTGCTGCAAAAAGTTGTAAGTACAAATTTACTGCATGATGTGAACTCGCTTTTAATTTAAATGTTTTAGACATAAAAGGTAAGAAAAAATAAGCTTTTATTCACCAAGTATCAAAAGTTCCTACTGACTTCAGTGGGAGAGTGGGTATGCAGTGAATGCTGTATTTCTTGTGTTCACAACAGACATAATAATAATAATTACTCATAAGTCTGTTATATGCCAGAACTTCTGAGGTTAAAGTAGAACGTTTTGGATTAATAGGCAATGGCTTGACTTGTGGTTGGGCTTTACACTAATCTTTATCATGTGTCTAAAATGCTAATCTGTGGCATGCCATCCAAAGGCTTAGTAGAAATTATTTGAGTCAGAACTGGCTGTGGGGTTCTGAGGTGCTGTATCTTTTACTCTCCATATTTGGAGACAATGCTGACTCTATGTGGTTCTACTTCAGAATGGTTGGGTTTCCTAAAGCTACAAAGGACAACATGAAAAGAGAAAGTAAGAATGAAAGCGTGTGAGTGTTTAGTATACATGAACAGAACCACAATAACTTTTTGTTCTTCAGCTCTAATAACATTTTTTTCCAGTGATAGAATAAAATATTGTTGGTTGTAAAAGAAACTGTGCTACAATGTAATATTACTGAAAGCAGTTTGAAAGTAGATAGCAGCCATAGACTTGATCACTTCTTCTTGGCTTTTTTTCCTGCCAAGTGTAATACAGTATCAATCTAATATCTGATGTGTCTTTTATATGGGGACTATCCCATATATGCACTTAAGGCTCTAATAGGACTTCTATATCTCAACATTTTACACTCATGACAAATCTTTCAATTGGTACGTTTTTGATTTTTAGAATGGTACATATTTATTATTTTTACAATTAAATAGGTACAGCTAATTATGAAGAACCTAAAATTACAAACAAAACAAAACAACCCTCGTTGTGTTAGAACCCAGGGGCCTCTTTTCTTATATGCCTGTGTTAAAAGAATTTATTAAATTTACATGGAAGAAGAGCCACTTTTTGTCTTCCAAAAGATATTTCTTATCACAATTCTGTATATTTAATTCATTATTCCCTCTCAGACACCGGGGTAAAGAAAACAGCATTTTAAAAAAGTTCACGCCAATTCATTACATCATTTACAAACATGAATAAAATATGGAAGGACTAATGAAAATTCCTTACAATGTAATTCATGTTCGAGAGTGCACGTGTGTATTCTACAGTATATGCAATGTCTAGTTCGTACAAGTCATGTTATTTCTAAAAAAAAAAAAAAAAAAAAAAAGCTATTTGAAGTTAGACTCAAAGACAATTACACTAATCTAATTTACCAGTTTATTTGCAAATAAAGATTACCAGCAACATTTCAAACACATTTAGTCTTCAGATGTTTCAGATTATGAGTTACTGTCCTATGTAATGACGGGTTTCAGAGTAGCAGCCGTGTTAGCTGTAGCTCACAAAAGCTTATGCTCAAATAAATTTGTTAGTCTCTAAGGTACCACAAGTACTCCTTTTCTTTTTGTCCTATCTAAACCATTGTACAGTTTTACTATGTAGATTTTCTGGCATAATCTAATAAAGCAATTAAAGTGACCACTCTGTCTTAATAAGAGAGCTTCAACTCCTCACTAACTGAAATGCCCTTAACAAAAGTTAATTATAACTAAACTGCTCATTTGTAGCCTTAGTTTTTCTGTTTAAAGATTATGGAAGACTCTTAAAATCGATATTCAGCACTAAGATGGCAAGACACTAAATTAATTGTAAATCCAGTCAAACTATAGATGTATACATTATTTAAAACTTGAAAACAATCATTTTTTTTTTTTTTTTAGTGACTTAAAACAGTTGGTTAGTGCTGCCCTTTACTGGTTTGTAATGGTATATCACAAATCAAAAATAATGGTTAATTGACAAAATATTATGCAGACCTACAAAAGCTAAATGAGTATTATGTATTTCTGTCTAATACAATTCCATAACCCCTCTCAGAAATTAACAAAACCTCTCTTCTTAATCCAGCCTCTCCACTACTAAATTTTATTTATTTATTGAGTAAAACTGTTTCAAATAGTGGCTTCCACTGATTCTTCTGATGTTCTTATCCTACCCTACCATGGTGTTATAACCCACTGGTGACACTGAGTTTTTTTTAATGAAAGAAAAACAATTTATCACAAATAGAACAACGAAAAACGTTTTTTTAAATTTTATGTTAAAAGTATGATCTGATTCAAATAAAGATCTGTTACTATCAAGTTATGTCCATATCCTGTGCATGTGTAAATACCTAACATTACTAGGTCCACTTCTGCTTTTAATTCTTTCCATACATAACATAAATGTTTTTAAAGAATTCTTAAAAAGAAATGAGAAATGCAAACCTTATTATATTCTAATATTACTGAGTTTGACTTGGCAGTTAAATTCTTGGTTTTTAGCTAGCTATCAGTATGATAAAGTAAGTTTAGGACATTTTAACTGAAAAGTGCTAATTAGAATAAGGAAAGATGCTTGGATGCCATTTACACTCAAAAGACACCAGGTGACAGAGGGACCTGTTCAATTACTATTACTTATTATGTATATTACAGTAGCACTTAGATGCTCCAATTTAGATCAGAATCTCATTGTACTAAGCAGTGTACAAACACATAATAAGAGACAATCCGCACCCTAACAAACTTGCAGTTAGAGCTGGTTGAAAAACAATTTCACAAAATATTTCAAAAGATTGAAACTTTCTTTTGCAGGGTTCAAAACTGATCCATTTTCTGGTTTTTGGGAAAAAAATCACAATACTTTTAGTCAAAATATTTATCAATATGTTGTTGAATTTTTATCAAAATCATTATTGAAAACTTGATTAGAAAAACACATTTTTTCTGAAAATTGTTTTTTCAGTAAATGAAAAATTTAAATAATGTTAAAAAAAGATTTTGGTTATGTTGATAAAATGTTGAATAGGAAAGTCTATGGAAAATGTCACAAAAACAGAATTTCACTAAAGATGACAATTATTCACAAAAAATTTGTTTTTTAAAAAGGCCATTTTAAAAAACAACAACAACAACTTTTTGTGTGAAAAATGTGGATAATCTCTATGACAATGTGAGGTCCCAAATCTGTACTGCACTGCTCTTGGAGCCCCATTAACTTCAGTGAGGTGCCACACAGGTACAGAGGTCTGATAGCGTGAAGCTCAGTGCAAAATTAGTGGCTAAATAGACAAGACACACAAGATTAGAGAACAGAAATATTGTCCCCTCTATTTTGCAACTGGTGAATTGGGGCACAAGGAGACTAATGAGGAGATTTTCAAAAGAAGCACTTAAGGTCTTTCACAATCTTCCCTCATGTGACTTGGCCAAGGTCAGACAGCATGCCTGTGACTGTAAGCAATGGGTGAATCAAGATCTCTTGATGATCAGTCCAGTGCCTTAACCACAAGACCATCCTTGCTGTCAAACCATGTTTTCTCTCAATTAACAGGTTTTCGTCCATGTGCATCGCTTAAATATAGCATGGAAAATTGGGCCAGTGTGCTTTTAGGATGCATAAAGAAGGCCAGGAAAGGTTTTGTTTTTAGTGGGGTTTTACCTTAGGAATGTCAAGCCTTTCCTAGTTTTGTTGGGGAACTGTATGGGGTTCTCAGAGCATTTCTTAGCACTTATATCTTAATTGAAAGGGATAAGGAAGTGGAATCTTTAACAAAGACATCCTTTATCCAAAACATTCATTTCTGTTAAATAGATAGTAATTAAAACTGGTTTTTGCTTGATTTTTTTTAACAGTTAAAAATCCCTTTCTCTTTCAGTAGTTCAGGTTTCATGTCTCTTGTAATGTCACTATTTCACTAGTTTTTCAGTAGTCATAGGCTTGGTCTACACTAGAAAGATGATCCACTGGCAACAACAGATTTCAGTGATTTGTGCAGCTGAACTGGGGCTGAGCATAGTTTAGCTGCAGATGTAGACAGAAAAAAACTGCAGTCCGCTCTGTTTCAGAAACTGAGATTAAACAATGGTCCAGTCACGGCTGGTAAGGAAAAGGTACATCCCAGATGCTAGGGCAAACACCCGGCCAAATGTCAAAGGATGCTCCAAAGCATGGAAGTGCTAGTTTCTTGACCGTACAGTTGTAAGAATTTTTTAACATGGGAAAACAATGTATTTTCCCCTAACCTTGTTCTAAGAAATGGCTGAACCATTTTGGTAAAAGTAAAAAAAAAATTAGGCCAAGATGAGTGCTTCTATCAGTATCGCCAATGTAGTTTGGGGAAGTGGTGCTACTGCGCCAACAGAAAAATGCCTTCTGTCAGCATAAGCTGCATCTACATTGGTGGGCTCTGCTGGTATAGGTATACCCAAAGAACTAGACCAGTAAAATATTTTTAGTGTAGACGAGGCCATAGAGTGTTTCTGTCCCATCATGCACAAGCATGTTGAAATGGAGTTAAATCATTGGATATCTTTAGCAGGGTTATTTTCCTTTATTCTTGTGTTGCCTTTCATATTAGGGTTAAAAATAATGTGTGTACGTGTATATAATTATATAAATAATTACTAAAATAGAGCAATAAATAGTATTAGAAATGTAGACTCAGAAGAAAGCCACCTGGGTGAAAGATCGAAGTTTCATCAACTAAGAACTTTTTTCACTTTCAAAATAATAAGGTAGACTGTGGTTTGGCACAAGCTCCGTATATGAGGCAGCACAGAATTGCATTTACCTAGCAGCAGACTGGGAAGCAGATTGTCTGTCTGCTTCCTGATTGCCCCTAATTCCAGAGAAGGGAAGGATAAGCCCTGCATATAGTATAATACCATTCATCCCTGGTACAGTTGGGCCTGCGCATGGGAAGGATGGAGCCACTACTTGTCCACTTCCCACCAACCTGTCCAGGAGATGAGGTGAGGCTCTGTGAAGGCTGTTTCTTCCCCACCTAGCAGATACGTGGCCCAGTAGACAAAGGATTGTCTTATATCTCTTTACTCCTCTATGCAGGTGCACAGTATGGGCTACAATCCCTCGATTTATATCCTGTTTTTAGTTACAAAGATTGTGTTCCAAGCATGATCTTTTTTTTTTTTTTTTTTTTTAAAAGATGGTTGACTGTTTTGGGGTTTTTTTTTTTAAAGATGAATTGAAGAGTGAATTCTCTCTTTTAAAAGAAAAACAGTCAGATTAATGGAATATTTGTTGAGACACCTTCTTCTTAGTATATGCGCAACTTGCGTCAGGTGGCACCAGGATTCATCACAGAATCTGGTCTGCTGGTTGGATCATTAGCTTCCCCGGCTTTGGTCGGGTACTGATGTGGAGTGTGATGTGAACACTGATCCATCCTCCCCATTGAATGTGGCATTCCTATACTACACATGAGTTAAACAAAGTGGTCGCATGTATTCTGTTTTCTATCTGTGGTGAGATGAGACACCAAACCACCCCAGATAGAAAATAGAATACACACTACCACTTTGCTTAGGTCAAGTATAGTACAGGAATGCCACTTTAGAAGACACATGTATGTATATTTGGGATTTGATTTTGCAATTATAGGCATGTGGCATTTTATTAATTGTTGCAATACATACAGAAAATGTTAACATTCACTGGAAAACAAACTGCTAAAGCAAAATCTGAAAAATTGTCAAGTCTTTGTACATAGTGTCATGTGTTTGTAACTGGACACTGCAGGGTTCCAGTGTTTATTATTAGAATAAGACACTTTTTCATTGATATTCTGGGAGTAGAAACCAAATCTTTATGTGTCTTTTTGGATCAAAAATTTGATACTTAATATTAACCCTTTGTACACTGAGCTTGATTTCTCCATTTCTCTAAAAGTTTAATTTATGGAATTCCTTGGACCTTATTCTCCAGTGAACTGCATAAGAATAAAAATCATTCCTTCCAATAGGTCTGAAATGGTTCATTTTCTATCCAAACCCTAGAAATCAATAATAATGTTCCATGCTGTCCCAATGAGAAACAATGGGACTGGAATGAAAAATAAGGTTTATTAGACAGCCTTTCTTGGGGTTTGTACGTACCCAGTGTAGAGATCTCACCCCAAGATGTCCTGCACACAGAAACTCTCATCCCTGAAACAAGATTGGGAAAGATCTC
Source organism: Eretmochelys imbricata (assembly GCF_965152235.1). Taxonomy (NCBI): domain Eukaryota; kingdom Metazoa; phylum Chordata; order Testudines; family Cheloniidae; genus Eretmochelys; species Eretmochelys imbricata. The sequence continues at coordinate 67,413,693 of NC_135579.1, read as the reverse complement.
CTTCCCCTGTAAGGGGAAATAGTCATTATCAAACTGCATGAAAATACAGGAAGGAGTAAAATGTCAGATTCGCATACTTCTTTATGTATTGTGCATCAGTGCAATACCATACTCCCAGCTGGTCAGATAGATTAAGCTACACATTGGCTAGAAGGCTTTCAATATCACTCTGTGCCTTTTCCACTAAAATTTCCCAGCATTGTTAACATTGGTCAGCTCTGGCAATGGTAGCAAAGATGGGAGCCCTATTCCATAGAAGGCACTTGTGGCCTCCAGCATTTGTCATTCTGTCATCTATCCTTTCTCAGAGCAAACTTTTTATAAAGCATACCCATGTGATGGAGGTTTCCACAGGCAGAGGTGAGGTATCTCTTTCCGTCCCCTGCCCCTGTGGTGGCAGTGGAGTGGTAAATGTCTTTTTGAGTGTTGTCTGTTCTGCTGTTTCACTGAACAGTTTTAGGGGTTTGTGCCTTTCCTACTGAATGCAGTAACCTCTTGATTTTGCTCACGTATCTCCAGTGCAATTTTTCAAACATTCCTCTTCCACTGGGAGTTAAAAATGAAGCAGCTGGAGGTAGTAAAGGTGCAAGTCCAGATCAACATTCAAATCATCACTGATCGATTGACTGTATTGGAGGTTAAACTACTGTGGGCAAAGCAATGAGAAAGCAGACAGGCCAGCTCTGCCCTTGGGGAAATCTGCTCCTGTTTGGAGATTTGCACCCTTTGCCTCAACTATAGCTGGGTGGTTGTGGGAGGGGGGGGAGGGTTAGCAACCATCCTCCTGCTCTCTCGCACGCAGTCTGTCTGCTACTTCATTCAAAATAGTCTATTTCAGCTGCCAGTTGGAGAGTTAGCAGCATGTGCTCAATGCAGTGGAATAGCGTGTGCAAAGCAGGGTGTGGAGTAGAAAGTTGCACTGCACAAAGGACCCTAGGACCTGAGCCATTCTTCCAACAAAGGGCTTGCCACTCTAAGCTGCTCACACCTCCTATAAAGTGCTGAGTGCTCTCAATTCTCATTGATTTCTGTGGATGTTGAGGTTGCACAGTGTGGGGGAGGGGCAGATCAAGCCCAAAATGTATGCAACAGTTGCCATCATGCAGTGGGCCAGTTGGGCATCATCCCTCCTCCAGTGTGAAGGAGGACAGGCACACTGGCACACCAGGTCTAATTCTTTCATGGAGCTTTGGGCTTCAAATACTGATAGACTAAAATGCTATTTTTCAGACAACAAAATTCCCAGTGTCCCTAAATACTTTCAGGCACAGTAACTCTCTTGGCTCCACTGGGAGAGTTGTAGGTAACTAGACACGGGGAATACCACAAATACAATGCCTTTACAGTTTCCTTCGTGACAAAGACACAGGATAGCTCAGTTAATGGGAGATTCATAATGGATGACATTTAGAGATGTGTGCAATGGCCACAACACAGCCTGAAATCATGCAAAACTTGATTAGGGTTTTGTTACAAATTCCAAACTCAGCCTAGTTTCCCTGAAAGGTTTGCAAACTGGGATAGTGTTTCTATACTCAAGGTTTGTGTTGTTGCAGTTAGGTCATTGCCGTGGATAAATACCCTACTAAAAGGTCTACCATACTAGACTACCTACCATACTAGGTCAGGCCAGTGGTCTAATTAGTTCAGTACAGTAAAACCTAAGAGTTATGAACACCTCGGGAATGGAGGTTGTAGCTTTGGAATGTTCGTAACTCTGAACAGAACATTATGGTTGTTCTTTCAAAAGTTTACAACTGAACATTGGTTTAATATAGCTTTGAAACTTGACTCTGCAGAAGGAAAATTCTGCTTTCCCTTTATTTTTAGTAGTTTATGTTAACAGTAGTGTATTTGCTTTTTTGTTGTTGTTGTCTCTGCTGCAGTCTGATTGTGTACTTCCAGTTCCAAACGTGGTGTGTAATTGACTGGTCAGTTTGTAACTCTGGTGTTTATAACTCTGAGGTTCTACTGTATCCTGTCTGACAGTAGCCAGTACCAAAGGCTTCAGACCAAGTGTAAGAAACCCTACTGTGGGCAATTATGAGATAACCTAATCTGCAGGGAAGTTTCATCCTATCCCCCCATAATTAGAAGTTGGTTTAAGCCCTAAAGTTTACACATTTCTATACGCCCAAAGCTTTTAGGGGGGTTAGGTTTTCCCCCCATATTTTTTGTTAGAACTCTGGGTATTTTCTTGCTATCCATATATAAACGTCTCATCTTCTTTTGAATCCTGCTAAACTCTGGTGTTGATGTCTTGTGGCAATGAGTTCCACAGTCTCAGTAGATATGGTCATTGTGTTAGGCACTATTCACAATGGAGCTGTGTGAAACTCAGCAGTTTTGTTTCACTGTTGTTTATGCAAACATTTTCTTTTTGATTGTGGGTCTTCAGTCACATTTAGTTTGAGCTCTAGTTCTAACAAATATAAAAACTCAAAGGGAAAATGAGTCCAAACTTCTGGATTTCACCTGCTGTCCTATCGCAATCACAACTTGCATGCGATTTTGACAAAGAACTATACTTTAAAAGAAAAAGAGTACTTGTGGCACCTTAGAGACTAACCAATTTATTTGAGCATAAGCTTTCGTGAGCTACAGCTCACGCTCAAATAAATTGGTTAGTCTCTAAGGTGCCACAAGTACTCCTTTTCTTTTTGCGAATACAGACTAACATGGCTGTTACTCTGAAACTATACTTTATGCAGCCTCAGGTTTGCCTTCAGCCGATGCTTTAAATAAGGAAAAATGCAATCATTCTAGCTGCAGTAGGGCTCTTCCTGACTCCTTCACAAAAAGTCTTGAAGCCCTGCTGGGTCCTTGCCCAAATAGAGAATGTTTAGCTGCTCCTGTTGTCAGAAAAAGTCCAATTCTTGAGAGTTCCATATGCAACAGACCTCCAATCTGGCTCTTGGATTCAGCCAGATTCAGTTGCCAGATGTAGGGATGGGTGTGGGTTGGGAGCTGGATTATTTTGATAGATTAGGAGAAGCTGCAAATGACCTAAATGTAGGTGGTAAAACTAGAGAGTATGGAGACCCAGTAAAAGGTGATGGGTGCCAAATTATAGTTTTTCTGTCTGTCTTGTACCAGGATGTTTTGTGGTCCTTCAATGTCTTGTTTTATGACCAAATTTTGCCAGGATCCAGATGCTGAACCTGAGTTTTGTGGTACTGTTGTACTGGTGAGCTTCAGGGTCTGTGTTTTTAAGATGCACTAATAACAGCTAAACATGTTTTTTGTTCAGGCATGAAACTTAGGTAGATGGGGTTAAAAACTGCCAGGATCCAGCAGGACCCACCTGATGGATCCAGAGTTTGGCAATGCAACTGAGGTGGGATGTCTCAGGGTCTGGGGTATTTGTTGCAATTGGAACAGCTAGGCTTGTTCTTCATTTAAGGGGTGGAATTTGGAAGGCTGGGCCAAAAATTGGCAAGATCCAACTTGTACCCTGACCCTTCAGTCCATTTCTAATTGAAGGCTAAGGCTCTGGTGTCGTTTAAGCCCAAGACCTTAAAGGCTTTTTCAAAGGAACAAAAAGGGAGGTGCAAGGGGGGAATGCAGCAGTAGAGATAATCGGTGTCATGAGTTAATAAGGGACTTGTGCAAGTGGCAAGTGTGGAGATGTGAGAGAGAGATGGAGATCTAAACGGCTTTAGGACCGCTCGGCGCGCTCAGGTCTGGAGGTGGTATAAGGTTTGCAATCCCTCTACTTGCTGGCAGTTGCAGGAGAAGATTGCTTTTAAGTGAAACGTCCCTGCCACCTCTCTGAGGTTTCATTCCCCTTAATAGTGTCCTGCCCTTAAGTTTGAGAGCTCCTTTTGCAATGCAGGGTCAGCACGAGCGCTGAGGGGGGGGGGGGGCCCACAGGAGATTTCCAATCCAGAAGAATCGCTGGCATGTATATTTCATCGGATGGACTTTCCATGTGTCTCATCTCCCTGCCATCAACGCTGTATGCAGTGATACTTCTGACTTGAGCAGAGGAATGCGCGGAGGAAGCTTCGGCGAAACTGGTAGGAGAGGATCTTCTCGGCGCCAGTGCTAATTGTCGTGATTTATGTCCCCTCCAAGTACCTTCCACGGCTTCATCTAAAATAAAACGAAAGCTGGGGCCAGCCAGGAGCTCAGCCTTCGCAGCGCGTCTTGTCGCGGAGAACCAGGGAACGTCCTGCAGCTTCCCGGAGCCCCAGTAAAAGTTTAAGGCAAAGAAGTGGCTCGGGCAGACGGGAGACCCGGCGGTGCAGCGGGGCTGGCAGGCAACCCTGAGCGGCTGCTGCTGACTTGTTCCAGGGGGAGCGTCGGTCTTGGCTCCCCTTCTCTGATCTGCCGGTCGCCGAGCTTTGCAGTGGAGCCGGAGGAGTTCCTCCCCCTTCGCCCCGGAGTGAGCTCCGCGGGGCAGCTCCAGGGCAGTCTACAGGTCCCGGGGCAGGGGCTGAGAAGGGGGCTCCGACCTGCCGTCTGGCGGGGGCTGCTCTTCTCCAGCCCTTGAACTCTTCGGCGTCACCAGGAACTTTTATTGGGCGTGCGGCACACGCCTGCCAGGCTCCCCACGGCCGGGGGACGGGGCACAGCGGGCGGAGCAGCCTCCCACCCGTGCGCCCCTGGCTCCCATGCTCCCGCTGCCGGAGAGGGATGAGGCTGGGAAGGTCCCAGGCAGCGCGGTGTCCGCTCTCCTCCCCACTCTAACGAGAGGGATTGCTCCACACGGTGAGTATGGCTCCTTCTTCCCTGCCTCGCTAGCGAACCGCTGCTGCCTGCAGCCCGGTGAAACCGGCGGGCAGGAGCCATGGCTGCGGGCGGGAGAGGAACTCTGCCCAGCCCCTCGGGAGCGTTTGGCGTGGCTGGCTAGGGGGAAGAGTTGGGGCTGGGCAAGCTGGACTTGGCTTTGAAAAACTTGGCTGCCCGCAGCCCCTGGGTGCTGGCACGGTGGCTGCACACGCTGGGTCTTGGAAGCTGGGCTGTGGGAATCCCGCCCCCGCGCTGGGCTGTGGGAATCCCGCGGTGCGCTGGGCAGAGGGCTGGTACCGGCCGGGGGATGGTGGAGTGGTATGTGTCCCTGGGTTTGCTCCTAGCGGATGGGAGATGGGTATGTAGGGAGAATTGCATGCAGTGGTAATTCTGCCTCTCTGGGGGTTTAGTTTGAATACCGCTATGGGTCTCCCAGTCGGTACAGATCTACATGGATCAGGTGGAGCTATTGCCTTTTATTGGACCCCACGTAGCCAATTAAGAGATTTAGCAGGAGGGTGGGGGGTGGAATTTCTATACAAATAGAAACTGCGCCCTCTGCTGTTGCTGTGAGCTCCTCGCTGGGGAGCAAATTTCTGTGTCGGGTTTCCAAGCACATTGCCCTTGTGCTTTGCACAGGGAGGAAAATTACTAGCGCGTATTTCAAAGGCATTTTCGTTAAAAGAGCAGGCGATTGCTCTGTTTGTTTTTGCATCCTGAATGGGCACCTATAGACACAGGTATTGGTCTCGCCCCTTCCCCCAACCTACAAGTCGATTAATCTATTTCTGATACATAGTCACGCCATTGAAACTCCTCTGTGGATTGTTTTCCAAATGGGCTACCCTCCTACCTCAAACATCGAATTACATTTTGGTTCACAAACCTGCAATCTATTCTCATGAGTTTCCCGGCATGGAAATCAGCTGTGCACTTAAAAAAAAAAGATAAAGGGCATTAACTTCCAACAGGGAAGCAAAAAAACCCAAAACCCTGAATCACATCAGGATTTTACAGAACTGTGGAAATGATTGGTTATAACTTCCTATTTTTTAAAATGAAAAGAGTATTAAATAAGAGCCAACAAACTGGCAATGAAGGGAATGAAAGAGTTTTTGAAGTGAATTCAGAAGGATTCTGCCAAAAGGGGGTCATTTGCTTCAAACAGTTTGCAGTCTATGAATAAAGATTTTTCTGCAGAAAAATATTATCAGAAATCCAATAAAAAAGGGTGGAATTGATGGTTTGTAGAACAACCCCAATCCCCATGGAACTGACAGTTCACTTATTCAACTAGGAATAATTCCCTGCTTCGTATCAGAAATTACAAGCAGTTTACATAATCATTCAAAAAATAAATGAAAAATTATTCAGACAAAAACCAAATGATTTACTACCTGCTGAATAGCTGAGACCAATAAAATGAATGGTCCTGTATTCTCTCCTAAAGTTTGTATGTTTGTTGGCTTTAATGAGCACATTTATATTGCTGTGCATTAGGCTTTTCAATATTTTGTGCACTAAGATTCAGCCTAATTTTTGCAAAGATGTGAAAAGAGGAAGTGAATTAAATAATTGGTACAGATGCTTTTAAAGAGGGAGCAATTTACAGTTTTGCCTCAAGCATAATGCAGCCCAAGTTTTAGACACTGTGGCCTAGGTAAGACTTCACATTTTTTTAGTCTACATGGAAAAAAATCAAAGATGACTGTTGGTACTTTAAAGGATGTTTCCCTGACATTTTTCACCAATTAATGGCAGTAGCCTGATCTTTCCTGTTCCTTGTCATCTGCCATGCACCACGGTGGCATTGCTAAGGAGTGGAACCAACTTTCTGATTAGAGGTACAGAATTTGGCAACAGCACAAAACAAAATCCGGGTCCTTTTAGTTTTATTTTGTTTTTTCCAATGTTAAGTCCTTAATATAATTTTAGCAGCTTCAGAAAGTTATATTGAGTTCACGCCACAATCTGAAGACTTTACTATCACTACACAATAGATGATCTGTGAGTAGTTTTTGACAAGAGCCTGTTACTTTTTCTGTTAGGAATCTTATTTCTGTAAACCATTTTGATCATCTTAAGTGCATAAAAACTGCAAAACAATGCAATTTGTGCTTCAAAGTTGACTTAACCAATAAGAGACGGTTAAAAAATTACAAAGGTTTTATATTAAAAACTTACAGCAGTTAAAAATGAAGCCTTTTAAATGAAAGTTTCTGAAGTATTTTCATTCCATGCTGAATGTTGGTGATACAGTGTAAGTGGTAATGTTCATGTGCTATTTTACAGGACAAAGAAAGATTTTGGGCAACCTAAAATTTTGTAGGGTATTTCAGAATCCCTAGTTTTATTTGTAGAACTTCATATTCTGTTGTCTTCTGTTAATAGATCTCAGAAGTCTTATTACTCCTTTCTCCTAAAAGAGAGAAGAAAATCTTTCCATTTTCATCAAATTTATTTAACTATTTAATAGAAAAAAAATGTGAAGTTCTTCTAGTATTAGTACTGATTTTGAAATATCCTAAGAATTTTTCAGAAGGTACTACATTTAATCAAAGATAGGATGTAATATAATTAAACACATGAACATATTTAATTTGCATGGATGAATAACTGCATTTATGAAATGCTCAGATTTAATATATCACAGTATGTCAGTATATCACTGTATGCCAAGTTTCATAAGTGGTAACAGTGAAAATATATATCAGTTACCAGTTGTATCTTGTGGTATACACCATATTTTATTCATCTTGAAAAAAGTAATTTAGAAATTATAACCAAAGCAGCCAAAAATCACCTTTACTTGTATTTTTTAGGAAATATTAATGTACTCTGATTGTAGATGCAAAATTACAATAGATTTCACTTTAAAATATTTTATATATTCCTACTATTATACACATCTGCCATTGACTGAGGTTTTTTTATACATCTAAATGTTATTTCTTACACCAGCAGATACTGGAATATGTTATCAGATAACTGATTATTCACCTTTCTTTCTAATTCATGTGCTGCAAAAATGTGTATGTTTATCAAATTCATGGTCTGTACAAGAAATGATCACTAGTTGCCATTTTATGAAATCCACTGCATAACTGAGTTTTTGGAAAAAATCTATAATGTAAGTACAGCAAGTTCTCACCAAGAGACTTCTGTAACACTGTGAATGCTAAGCTGCTAGTGACAATTTTTATAATGAGAAAATTATCATAGTGTGTGTGGGAGGGGGGAAATATTCACAGTGACCAAAACAGTTACAAGGAGCTGTGTTTACTACCATATCCTAATAAGAATTGACAGCTTCTTTTACCGTAATTAATTACTGCTGGAATATACTTTTTGGCTGGAGTTGGGGTGGGGAGGGTAACTGAGCAGACTACATAATTAAAATGCTGTGTGAGGCTGAACTGATTCAAGTGTAGCCACCTGGAAACAAATTCATGTGTGTAAGGCCACTTTTACAGACAATTTTAGTCTTGGTCAACTAATGCTCTTCATGTAGAATTGCTGATACAGAGGTATACATGTATTTATTATATGTGGTATATATCCACTTCTTTACATACAGAGGAATGGTTTGGAAGAAAGCAGAGACATTAGGGACTTAAGCATTGTTGTTCCACAGTTGCCCAGGGAATGCCTGCTGTTTTTCAGATGGCAGGAGTTAAGGCACATGTGAAAATTCAAGGGCCTAAATATTCTACAATTAATACAGTTATTGCCAAGAAAGATTAGCTCCAGTATACCATGTGCCACCATTTTACTGAATACAGCTAGCATAATCAATTTTTCCAGTAGTTTGTAGTCGCCTTTCCTTCAGTCAGTGAAGATGTCAGTCTCTGTATGTCAGACCTTATGGATTGTTTCAGTTTAACACAGCAGAACGCGTGGTCAGTTGCTGAAGAGAGAACTACAGAGTACAGAGGATTTGGGCACAAGAAATGCGTCAGTTATTGTGTTTGGTGCATTTTACTCCATAGGGCCAAATGTAAGTGTATTCACGAAAACAAATTTGGTTTATATTACCCACAGTTTGCTGTGTGGTTTAGAGCTACAACTGGTATTGTTTTAAAGTTCGGAAATGTAATTTTAAAATAATTTTTGCAAGATAATTTTTTTAAAAATTAGATATGTTTGGGAATAGACAACCAGGAACTAGAATGCACATAATGAATGACACTGCAGGCATAAATATAATAAAGACAAACCGTGTAGCTCTATTATAAAAGCCTCAGTGACCCATAGCATATGATATTTAATGTGCTTTGGTCAATATCTTTCTCTATGTCAATGGGAGCTCATTAAAAGAAGATACTGCAGAGTAAGTGAACCATGCCATATTAGTTCTTGCCAAAGCCTGACATTTTTAATACATTAATAATATATCTGTAATATAATGGAAGACTATTAATCACAACTGGTTATGTGCCAGAAATTTAAGCTGTAATTGGCCGCTTCTTGTCAGGAATGTCCGTCACTCAGTCCTATATCTTCCCAATTCTAACATATGTTGCACTCCTCTGCACTTTTTCCTTGTCAGTGCGCTAAATTTGATCAATGTTATAGTCTATAATTCTGTGTAATGACCATCATTATGAGGCTGACTTTCTTTAATGAGAATTGGTTATATGGTGAGCATTGTAGCACAGTGGGTGTTGAGATAACGGCTGTCTTCACCTTAATTCTCAATAGCTATATTCTCAATTCCAGTTAATACATCTGTTTACAGCCCTATCTAGTCCCACTTATTTGTAGATTGACAGTGATAGCAGGTTATAGAGGAAAAGAAAAACTACCAAAGAAAGCATTAAAAAAAGAGTATATTTCTGACTAAATGAAAAAGGCTACATTGTAAGGCTGTTTAAACATAGTAAATTGTTATTTCTATACAGTAACATAACATTCACTCACTAGTTATACCAGCTTTGCCCAAGCTCAAAATAGTTTTTCTCATCCTTCAGTGCTGAATATGCACTGATTTGTCATGATCATTTAAGACACTTCGTAAGTTTTTATTTAGAAACAGAGAACGTTTTTTTCAGGTCAATTCCTTACTTATAGATGTTGACCTTTGTATTTGAGCTGTGGTTTTTTTCTGTAATTAATTCCAAAATAACAAGTTAAGTATTGCCAATGAAAACAGGAATAATGGACGGTTGTTAAAAAAGCCGTGGTAATGGCTAATGATCTGAGTTAAAATGTATTTAATTTTTGTAAAGTATCTGAAGTTTCTGGTTTTGTAGCAAATTCAGACTTGAAGTTTACATGTATTTAGGCAAATAGCTAATTATTGTTACATAAAAATTCAGATATTCAACACACTTTCCAATAGAATACATCACAAATCACTGCTCTATGATAACATTTTATGAAATGAATATAATGAAAAATTGCACTTGTGTGCATAAGGCAATTATTGTAAATTACTTTGCTATGGAAACACACTTCAGCCATCTGTTGGCATTTCATAGTGTGTGTGGCTTATTTCAGTTTAAGATGGTGAAGTATTTAAATATAGTGAACCCGTTTGTGAAATTGCTTTGAAGACAACTTTTGCTCTTTCTTGAAAATGTGTATTCTAAAACAAGGTGTATGTGATGGAACCTTTCATATTTTTATGGCATAGGAAGATTCATCATACTAACTAGAATATTAGACTACAGATATTAATTAAGTTAAGCAACATTATGATTTATAGTTGTCTGTAAACATGAAATTTAAGAGGTTGATTAGATTGTAAGAGTCAGCTAAAGAGTTGAAAAGTACAGTAGTAGTTAAATGCATCCTTCTTTTCACAAAGGGGCTAATCCTATTCCCATTGCAGTCAGTGGCCAAACTTCCAATATCTTCAATTGAAACAGGATTGACTGCAAAATTAGAGAAAACTACATTGACCTATATAAATGACTTTTGAATTTGTATCATGTTGTTTTTAGGGTTTATGATCTTATGTCCTGGTATTTTACATCTTACAACAACATACAGAACTGTTTGGAGGGTATTTCTGTTACAGAAATAAACAAGAGGTAGATATGTTAAAATAATTAAGAAAACATGGGACCAATGTTGAAAAGGGAAATTGTTAATATAATAAGCTACAGGTGAGCCAGTTGTTATCTTTATCATTAACTGCAATTTTAAAAAAAGGAGCAAAGCTTTTCCAGTACTAATGAGAAAATCCAAACAGACAGATGTGTGCTCCTAATAACTCTCTTATTAAGCTAACGAAAGCATAGAAGCATATGGGGCATTTTGAGCTCTCTGAGGTCCCCGTTCCAAGAGATAAAAAGCACACAATGGTAGTTGTCATCTTTGTCACTGTAATAAAAGATCCGCTTTGCTGATCTCCTTGGTGGTTTAGGTTTCCCCCACCTCATTGGTTATAAAATATGAGAAATGTTTAAGTTCTGTTGTTTGCCTTTCAGGTTTTGCCAAGATGGAAATGTCATTTTTAAAGCAAAAACCTGTAGCTCACCTGAAATGTTATAAATCTGTCTTTGTTAAAGAAGAGTTAAATCCTTCAAGTTGAAATACTTTTCACTGTGAATGATTTTGGTAGTTTGTTCATTCTAGCAAAGCACACACTGTAAAGGTTATCTATATTACATCAATTTGCTTTATATTGCATCAGACCTCCAAAATGTCAACATATCATATATTTTATAATGCATTGATTCTTGGACAATAACTCTTACTCTTATTGTTTCTAAAAGGGTGTTGGTGCCAGAAGAAAAGAATGATTGATGGGAAACAGACACCAGGCTGTAGACACTCATCCTTTTGCTTCAGATGCTGATTTATCAGTGCGTCTGGGTATCTCTTGTGAGCTTTGAACACGGAAGATCACTCGGGGTTATCGACAGTACAAGTGAAGACCTACAACTTTGCTAAATTATTATCTGCTCTCAGACATCTTTTACAAAAAGCCCTGATAGACACATTATAAGACCAAGGACAAGCTTCAGATTTCGGTGAAAAGCTGCTGTTTTGAATATGTTAGGCTTCTACCAAAGTCTTCAACTTAGTAAAGCAAGTACCATATTCTAACGTTTCACGTTCAGTTGTGCAACCTCTTTATAAGATACACACATAAATATACATGTACATATATTTATAATCTATAGACTGTCCTTAAATCAATACTGGTTATAATTATCAAGGCAATTTCAAAGGATTTAGAGATGTATTTGTCAAGATTCCTGTCACTTCATGCCCTTTGGGTTACTGTATCTTCAGTGATGCAGCATTATCCTTCAGTGTGGGGACATTATGACGTGTGTAAGACTCAGATTTACACTGAAGAAGGCAAAATTTGGGATTACATGGCCTGTCAGCCAGAATCCAGAGACATGATCAAATATGTGAAAGTGACCCTGGATCCCCCTGATATAACATGTGGAGATCCTCCCGAGACCTTCTGTGCAATGGTAAGGCAAACTTTTCAATGCTCCTTTCCTATATAGTTTCAGGATGTGTTTCTGTAATAGGCAGATGCAAAGTGGAAATCCCCAATTCAGTGAAGATCCAGGCAAAGCCACATAATATTATGAGTTCGTAAATGTGAAAGGCTTCTGAGAAACAAAGCAAGAAGAAATAGGCAATCTTCATTAAAACACATTAAGCTGTAGGATAAGTGGTTCATTTAGTTAGAACCCAATGCTGTTTCACTTGAAATCAATGGCAATGCTTACAGTGGACTTAAATGAAAGCAGTATCAAGCTTCTAGTGCACTAACTTTTCAACTGGGTGTGTTTGCATGGGTTATTTGTGAAAAAGAGTTTGGTGGCTTGATTTTAGTGTGTTCACATCATGAAACCATCATAATGTGGTGTAATTAGGCATCCTTGCCCAGTAGAAGTCTACAATTAGAATACTTAAACAATTGCAGGTTTAAGGTGGGGGAAGGTGCATTGACAGTGTTTTCAGGGAAGTATGCACAGCTCTAAGCATTGCTACTTAATGCTTCGTTATCATGAGCCATAAATGTTCACAGCTGTATTTATGGGCAGCATTAAAAGAAACACCATTAGCTAGGGTCTGATTTTTCAGAGGTGTTGAGAATCTGCATTTTCCTGTGACTTTAATTAGATTTGCGGGTGCCCAGCACTTCTAAAAATCATGCCCAAGGGTCTTAAGTCAGGCTTTCTGCATCTGGTCTTCCTAAAATTAGAGGCCAATTGTGAAAATGTTGCACTTAGTAAATAGTTGTGCCAACTGTGAAGAACTAGGCACTATGTATGTGTCAAAACATTACACCTGAGTAAAGCTGTATGCATAAAGGTTTGCCAGATCAGATCCTAGGAGATTCTTAATGTTGGAAGAAATTTTCAGCTTGTAGAAGACTTTTTTCTTACATTTATATATAAAATAAATTTTCTTCCAGTAGAATGTTAATTTCTGTTGAAAACTATTATTCCTTGATAGGAAAATGTAGTTTTGAAGTATAAATCATATATATGGTGTTATTCATGGTTCATTTTATTATGATGATATCAGTAAAGCAATAGAAATTTGTATAATTCTAGCTAATAATTTAGCTCTGGGAAATTAAGGAGTTCTTATAAATAAGTTTACTGTAAATTGATATAACCTACTAAATATATTTGTTTGCCTGTATATTATCTGTATGGAGATCACTATTACTCTGTGACAAACAGGTCTATTCTGGGAAAATTAACTTTTGAATGGCTTATGGCATCCGTTTCAACCCCCAGTACTCGTGAAAGTGTTCAGGTGCAATCACACACACATTTGGGGTGTTGTATGCATGGACACAAACAGTCACCACATACGCTGTGCTGATATCATACATGAAGCAATTACATTGGTTTTGTACCTTTTGATTGCACCACTTGCACTCTGCTCACTAATCTATCCTCACTAACACTGCTTCAAACAGACCCCATTTTAATTTTAATAAACATAATTTGCCAGTGTAATATTTCCTTCTCTCTTCCTACTCAGCTATCAGCTTGAGCAGCACAGCTACATACCACCCCTTCCTGAGAGGTGATTGATTTGCTCGAATCTAACCCTTATTAATATAACTTTTAATTCCATTACTAATCCCTGGTTCGAAAAGAAACCCCTCTCAGATACTTACCTAGGAAACCCCTAGTGGCTGCTGCTGTAGTTTGCATACAGAGCTGAGATTGTTATGAACATGCGTATAAAGCTGAAGTGACAACATAAAAATATGATTTGCTCTTTGTGTCTAGACAAATTTGGCTGTCACAGCCCAATGCAACATCCCAGTGGCTTAAAAATGGTAAAATTATCTGCAATTATCTGCAGCCTGCAGCTAATTTTCTGGATAGGTTAAACAGAAGCTTTGAAAAGAAGCCTACAGACGGAAGAAGTCATCTGCGTTTGTACAATTTATGGAGCAGAAGTGCTGATGACAGTAGAAATTCGAGCCCTAGAGTACTCCTCTGGATTTCATAGTCAATCAAAACTAAATTAAGAAACAAAGATTATTAAAAAGTCTTCTGTGCATGTAATTCTGGCATAATATTATGAGGTGGACATTAAATGTTTCCCTCTGAGACTTTCAGCACCATTAATGCAGCATGCCTTTAATTACAAGTAGGCTCATATTACTAAAAAATTGGGAAAATAAAGTACTTTGTGGTGTAGTTAGCAATGGCATTATTATGTTTACTGAAATAATTAAAAGAAGGGATATCATTCTTCTAAGTAACTTATAAGTCAAAATATGCAATGAAAATGGATTTTCTTTGGGAAACACTCTTATGTATGCAGCATAACTAGTATAACAATTTAATGCAGTGGTATAGACGCATTATTAAGTATAATTCTACCTAGCAGAATTCTTAGCAGATGTGTTATTGTGAAAAGGCTTTTTTCTTTTTTCTTTTTACTGATTGTAAATATTAAGGTACAAATTCTACTCTGTTACATCTGTGCTATTATGTTAATAAGCATGAGATTGTATGGGTTTATTTGGCTAAAGTTGAGGCTGTAGTGGATTGCTTAATGTGAATCTTCATACATGTACATTTGAAGAGACTATATAAATGTGAAAGATATTGCAGTCTTTACCTACATTACCTGAATTAATCCATCTATTTTTCATACCTTTTTAATGCTTAGGTTTAATTTACAGTAATTAAAGTTAGCAGTGTTTGTAAGGGTACTTTAAGTTCAGATAACAAAGTTTTTTGCCTTGGAATTTCCTATTATTTTAAGAAATATTTTATTATATAGTATAATAAGATCAGGAAATACACTATGTGCACCATGCAATTGTAAGGAGCCTTTGCCAACCCCTGTCCCATCTTTCACCTCCATGTGGAGACCAATCACAATATCTCTTCTTGCATTCACTTGAGCATGAGGACTGTGTCCGAGTAGCATGGCTAGCCACTTTGGATTGGGTGAGAAGAACGTGACCTTACACTTGTCCAACAGCCACGTCTTGAGTTGGCCAGCCAGTACAGGGACTACACATTGTAGCCTCATCAGGGATGACACAACAATGGCACTCCTACACATGCAAAGGAACTCCAGGTGGTAGTGTGCCTCTCTCTCAGCTCCCAATATGGGAGTGCCACTTTAGTCTTATAAAAGGAAAAAAAAGTAAATGTATGTAATGACAGTAGAAACAAAAGATGGCTTGGTGGAACCTGCAGGATGCTTGTTTCCTGTGCAATCTAAAGGCAGCAGAAAAAAATACTGTCATAAATCAAAATCTAAGACTCGGGTTATGGGGAAATCAGATTTATTTATTTCATTTATTAACCCATTTCAAGGCTCACTTGTGGATTATTGACAGGAACCTGTCGAATTGAATTTAGTTCCAAATTTACATTTTGTAAAAACAGGTTTTTAGAAACAAGATTTTACAAAACCTAAGCTAAGCAGAAATGTGCCAATGGAATTTTCAATTTGTTAAACTCTCTTTCAGTGGAAACAGAGTATTTCTGAATCAAACTTACCCTTGCAGTGTTTGCACTCTCCTGCAATGTTTACAATGCAGCCGCTGCAACAATGTGCCAAGTGCATAAACATGTACTGGACAGCGTGTTTTAATGTTGTTTGTTTATGCCTATGTTTTTTTGTTTTTCTTCAGTATGTCAAATTAACTTTGAATATTAGAACGTAGCTAACAACTCCCTTCAGTGTCAGTAGATGGTTACCACAATAACTGTAGATCTGAGCAAGACAAGGAATTGTAGTGTCCCCATGTAGACATTCAGAAGTAATAAGAAAAAATTAGCAGAAAATTAAGTTTGTGCTCTTACCACCTGGAAACAACTGTGTAATGTAACAAGTTTACTAGAGAGAGAACGGTAGACATGTAGATTTTCTTTGGTAGACTTAATTGGACGAGCAACATAATTCTTACTCAGATTGTCTTAAATACCTATAGGGAGCTAGTTTCTATAACTAGAGTTTGGCTCTGTCCATAAACAAGCTTTCAATCATCTGTGTAACTGCTTATGAGCATGGTTGGTTCCAAACATAGGGTATGTCTACACTGCAGTCAGATGTTTGAGTGTAGCCCCTGTAGACATAGCTGAGCTAGCTTTAATCGAGTTAGCATGAGTACCAATAGCCGGGAAACCGTGGCAGCACAGGCTTCAGCATGGGTTAGGGTGACCAGATAGCAAGTGTGAAAAATCAGGGCAGGGGGTGGGAGGTAATAGGTGCCTATGTAAGAAAAAGCCACCAAAATCGGGACTGTCCCTAGAAAATAGGGACCTCTAGTCTCCCTACCATGGGCTACCTGCCCAAATAAGTACCTAGGGTCCTGGATGGGCTTGTACAACACACGCTGCCACAGCTTCACTGCGGTTGGTACTCACACTAGCTACATTAAATCTGTCTTGCATATGTCTACACATGCTGCAGTCACACCTCCAAATGCAGTGTAGACATACCCATAGTTTGCATCCACACACAATGTGTTTAGAACTCAGTTATTAGGTGTGGTTGCTAACAGCATTTCAACCTTGTCATGTGGCACAGAGTTGTCTTCCTGTAACCAGCATACTATTATTCTCTTTGCTGTGTGGACAGGACCCCACCCCTCGATCCCCCCCCACACACACACCCAATATGTTGGCTGGTTTTCATTCTTCCCAGTTTTCTGCACACAGGACATCCCAGTACGCATGGTCCCACGTGTTGCTGGTGCAGCTCTGAATGCACTCTCTTACCTTCTGGGGCATTATGTATCATGGTGAGTATGGATGTGCAAACACAGCATCAGTTTTAAAATAAATAACATGTATTCCCAGTAAAATAGTAATTTTTAAAAAATTCTTAACAGATTCAGTGGCATTCACAGTTGAATTATAGTAGCTCACTGTCAATATAACTGTGTCAGGAATGTACCCTGAAATCTTAATGTCACTTACTAAAAAAAATTTATATAAATAAACCTATTACTAGTAATGTACTGCAACCTGCACAGCTACTGCTAAGGTACAGTTGATCACAAGGCAATGGCTTGTGGATTCCAAGCTTTAGGGAGCCCCTCAGAACAGGATTTGCTGTAATAGAGTAGTATAATCTATATAGTAGTGTCCCAACAAACACTCACTGTCTGAGGCTATGTTATTATGGCGTAACATCACTATATGACGACATTGTGTCCTGATGATGTACCATTAGGAACCTCTACTGTGTGCAGGTGCCCTAGAACTCAGCAAACTGTAGACTTTATTTTTGCAAGGAGTGGGTGAACCCGAACTGCATCCCAATACAATACTTGCTTTCTGACATTATTCCACTGCCAGCCTAGAAAAGCTTGTGCTATAAAAGCCCATTCCTGGATTACAATACCTACTGAACTCATCCGGCATCTGTGAGTTCTTCAAGTCCTGTACAAAGTCAAAAGGACTGTTACTGTTACACTGCACCATAGGAGGATATTCATATGGGTTCACTTTTAAGATGACATAAGACAGTTTCCAAATATTAACATTTATTAACACTTTGTTTTTTTATTTTTTTTATTTTTAGTCATAAAGTGACCAGTCCAATGCATAGACCAAGGTTCCATGCGTTCACTCCTGAAAACATGTAACCATGTACATATCTTTATTCACATGAATAGTCCCATAGTGTTAAATGGGGCTGTTCATGTGAGAAGTTATACGTGTGCATAAGTATTTCTAGGATCAGAGCCTAAGAGCCATCTCATTCCCTTTGCTTCATGGAACAGAGCAGAGAGGATGAAATGCATGGAAGCACTAGCATCCCCTGCTGGCAGTTTAAAGGTTGTGTTTGAAACCATTTAAGTGAGTTATCCCTTACTCCATATGGAGAAAAAAATCCATTATATGGTCTTGCTTAAGGGGACTAGGAAATAGTGAGACTGTAGGTGCTGTTAAATTTTCCTCCGAGTTAGTGCCACTACACCTTTATTGTTTCTATTGTGATTCAAGGTAGAAACTGTTTTATGGAGACTGAAATGTCCTGTATGTGAAAATAAATGTGTGTATTTCCAGATGTCTTGCAAGTAGCCAAAAGTAGTCTCCACATATTGAAATTATTAATCCAGACATTTCCTCTATCAGTGCAGAGGCCATAATATTCTACCCTGAAAAATTGATAATAGCCCTCGATGCTGCTATGTTCTTTGACTGTTGAGGCAAAGGGGCCTCTGTACTTAAAAATTTAGTCTCAATAGACTGAGAAGTGCAACACAATCCTCTGAGCTAATTTACCTGAAGAGGCAATGTCCACAGATCTATATTTATGCACAGTTTGATTTTGTATAAATTTTTCCTCTGCAGTTTAATATATCCACAACAGTCGCATGCAGTGACACCATTTGGATATGTAAGTGTGAGTGTGGTTATGGATAGTAGTCTATGAGTGTATTTTAATAATATTTTTGACCTGTGAAGCCAATGATTTCATGATTTTTGTTTTATTTTTATATTGCTCCTCTCCCTCGTCCAGTCCAGTTTCTTCACAGTGAACACTCTGTTGCATGGATATTGGAAAGGCCTTGCATTTTCACCATGCAAATTCTTATGCATGCAAGTAGTTCCACTGAGTTCAGCAGGTCTACCCATGTGTAAGTGTTTGGAAGATCAGTGCTGTGGTGTTTTCCATGTTCTATTTTCCATAGAATGTTTCTGTTTCTTATAATTTAATTCTTTAGACAGTTTTTTCTACATGGAATTTATAAATAAAAAGAGAAATGAGCTGAAGTGAATTTTAATTGCTTACTCCAAGTAAAAAACAGTTCCCTAGTTGAGACATTTTGTCAAGTTCCAGACCAGAGAGAATTTTTACTGCCAAGTAGTTGTAAGGCCTTTAAAAGGGGACAGTGTTATGATAAGAAGAGCATTTTCTCATGTGTAAATACAGTGTCTTTCCAGTGCTTGTTACATTTTTATCTGTAAAACTGTCAAGAGTCATCACTGTAACTCATCAATTTGATTTTTGCCAT
This sequence comes from Eretmochelys imbricata, assembly GCF_965152235.1. Classification (NCBI taxonomy): domain Eukaryota; kingdom Metazoa; phylum Chordata; order Testudines; family Cheloniidae; genus Eretmochelys; species Eretmochelys imbricata. The sequence goes on along the minus strand of NC_135579.1, from coordinate 67,394,519 downwards.
CTATACCTGCTCATAAGGCAATCTCCTCCAGTGAAAACTAAAAACAGAGCCGATTATGGATGACATTTGCAAATGACTGCAAAAAAACCCAACTAAATAGCAAACAACTTTTTTTTAAACACCTCTTTTAAAAAGCACCCTGTGTATAATCAAAAAGTACAGAATGTGATTCTTGTTACTACTAAACAGTTCTTACTATATGTTCCATTTTCTACCTCTATTTTTATCTGAGCCCTCCACAGTCTGGTAGATCCCTCGGCTTTGTTGCCCAGATGGATCTAGCAAGGAGAAACAATACTGTAGGGATAGCCTGAAGAAATATCCTGGAGAAACTCTAACAAGGTGCCTCATATGCAGGAATATGTTCAAATTTCCAGTGCCATTAAACAAAATTTAAACAGTACACTCCACTTTCCCTGTCTAAAAATCTGAGAAGCTCATTATTCACTAGAAAGGCCAATTTTTTCCTCATTTAGATGATGATGAAATAAAAGTAGCTCTTGAAAATAATAGGGGCTATGTACAAGCTTTGTGCCCACACCCGTTCATTCTTCAGTTTGGACATCTCAAATTTTATATTTTCAAGAAACCAGGATGAAAATGTTGTGCTTTTGTTGATATCCATATTCACTACCATCAGCAAGAATAAGGTCTGGAAGTACATAGGAATACTTGTCATCTGAAGCTGGGACAAAAGCTTGGGTTTTGGGGAAGATGATTTAGAAGCTTAGAACTTTATTGGTGACGCATTGATTTTGATTTTTGTAAAAATGGTCGGTCTCATTTTTTCCAATGGGAAAAGATGTTTAAGAGTAAAGCATGATCTATACTTTACCTTTAAAAGTAAGTGGTTGGGATTTTGTATGTGGTCTGTAGAGGACTCTGGCACACACTAGCTTAGTCTCGTGAGGCTGTAATACTCTAGTTTAATTCATGTTACCTGAGTCAATGCAGGGGTAATTGGGTGTTTAGTGGACTGTGATGAGCAGGTCATACTGGAAAATGGAGGTTCCCTCTGTCTTTAAACTCTATGACTGCATAATTCTAGAGGGAGATTTTCAAAGCCACAAATAGCTGTTAGCATTGAAAATCTCCTCCTTGGAAACATATCCTTCATTAAAATTAATTTGCACCATTTAAGGACCTGAACCAACATTGACTGAAGTAAATGGAAAGACTCCCATTGATGGCCTGATCCAAAAATCTACTGGCATATGTCAGTTGTGTAATGAAGATATGTGTCTAAATCCCCTAGATCGCTTTGGAAATCTCAATCAATGACTTCTAATCAATTTTAGGTAAAAGCACAATTAGGAATAAGCTTTCTGTGTATTTACATTCTGTGTCATGGTACTTTCATTAAAAAGCATTTTTTCCAGTATATTAAACCTGTTTGTTTGTTGTATAAATGTTTGTTTTCGGATTTCCTCACCTGCAGAACCCTTGAAAGCAAGGGTCAAAGTCTCCAGTGGCTGGACAAGATTTTATTACTGGGATACATTTTGTTCTTTGATACATTTACTGCACTTCTAGGGCAAGTAAGAATGCTCAGATAGCATATTTTAACAATTTTTAACTGGAAAGTGCCATGTCACACAGCTGAGAAAGACAAGGTGGGTTAGGCCCAGACCTGAAGAAGAGCTCTCTGAAGTTCAAAAGCTGGTCTCTTCCACCATTGGTCCAGTAAAATATATAACCTCACCCACTGTGTCTCTCTCTTATCCCGGGATCAACACCGCTACAACAACACTGTAAACAAATATGTCACACATGTCACAGTCTGGATATTAAAATATATTGCTTTACTTTTATGAGTTCCACAGCTTGTTTATAACTAACTAACAAGAACAGAAAAACCTATTAATGAATACTCTCCCAATTTTTCTCTCTAATTATGCCATCATTAATTGTGGCACTGTTTAATAGTTAAGTGTCTCTGAGCTCATCCTTTATCAGCCCCAATTTTCATGGGTTTAGAAATAGGTCTCTAAACAGGAGTAAATCAGACTACTTTTTTAAAATTAAAAAACAGTTGCATTTTTAGCATAATTTTGTTGACTATTAATAATGTAAACAGTGTCCTTTTTAACATTAGAATAATGGCCAAGTTACTGATGTGTGAAAATGCTCAGTATTTTTCATATCCAAATTTTTTAACCATCCACACATTTCCTTTTCTCTCTTGCACTGTTTCAGGGACCTGAACAAAGTCCCCCTTTGGCAAAAGGCAGAGCATGAAAACTTGTAAGTTTGGAGAGAGATCATTCCCATATGCTTTGGTTTTGGTGCCAGCAAAGGACTCAGACCTTTGCTGTCTGAACTGGTACCAGTTTTGCTGAGCTGCACCATAGGAACATAGCCAGCTAGCTCTCGCAAATATGCTACCGTTTGGTTGGTTCTCTGTGTAGTGTTCTCAGATACTGTGGGCCAGATTCTCAGCTGGTGTAAATTGGCATAGCTCCATTGACTTGAATGGAGCTGTGCTAACTTACATCAGCAGAGTGTCTGTCCCTGTACATCTGCTGCTTCTGTTGAGATTCAAGCCCGATACAATCTGTCTCTGCATTCTTCCCTGGGTACCAGCCCTTCACGAGTTCTTCCTTTGGCCTCACTAAAATAGTATGCTCTTCAAAGTGATGAAGATTGAAGAAAACTTTCCTTTCAGAGAACACAAAAGACAGAAAGCTGGAGATGCTTCAAAGAATGCAGTGATATTACCTGTGACCCCCTGACTGTACATTGTGGATTCTAGATCTGAGATTTTTTCTACTACACATTAGTTTGAGAAGAAGCCACAACCAAAGGATTTCTCCCTCCTTATCCTTTCCCCTCTCTCTATTGGACAACATAATTGTCCACCAGATGGAAAGGCTTCCATCTACACCCTCAGAAGTCTATGTCCCTGCAGACCCAGGTTGTCGACCAGTGGCAGGTACTTAAATCTTAAGGTCAAACACTTTAGTGGCAATATGATAGAAGTGTGCACTGAAATGTGACTTGTATTATGAGATCTCTCTCAGAATGCCATCTGTGAAGCAGCCACCTTCCCTGTACACATACTCAGAGGAAGTAAATATGCTGTGCACTAAAAGTACATGGAAAGGCCCACAAAGTTTAGGGTTTTAAATCGGCAATATTTGACTCTTCTAATCAACACTAATCTGATGAAGAATTTGGAGCAAATATCATACTCGTGGTTTTATCTTGGCAAGTGCCAAGTAGTGCTAAAAGGTGAATTTGGGATGATAAAATTAATGCATAATATCAGACATACATCAGTGAACAGTAAGGCAACACTGAGTCCAACAGAAAACTCTGACATTTTTGTTCCTTTTTCTCAATCCCACTTTCAGAGTAATACAACGTAGGTAGAATATGCTAATACAATTTTTCAGAATCTTGTTCTTCCCCTAGGGCACTTCCTTCTGAAACCTCATTTAAAGCAGAGGTTCTCACCCTTTTTCTCTCTGAGGTCCCCCCAACATGCTATAAAAACTCCACGGCCCATCTGTGCCACAATAACTGGTTTTCTGCATATAAAAGCCAGAGTCAGTGTTAGTGGGTTGCAAGTAGGGCAATTGCCTGGGGACTCATGCCACAGGGCTCCCATGAAGCTACATTGTTCAGGCTTCAGCTCCAGGTGGCAGGGCTCAGGACCTGGACTTCAGCCCCATGTGGTGGGGCTTCAGCTTTCTGGTCTGGGCCCCAATGAGTCTAATGCTGTCCCTACTTGGAGACTCCCTATGGGGCCTCAGACCCCTGGTTGAGAACTACTGATTTAAAGGATCTCATCAAGTAGATTACTAGTTTGGGTTCTGCCCAAAAGAGTAGTAACAAAAATTTCGTAGCCTACTTGAAATCAGGTTTGATGTTTTTAGACCAGGTCCTAGTGACCATATCATATAAACCACCATCACAGTTGTCACTAATTGGTGCCCTTGCTGGCCATCTGAGCAGAAGCCCCAAAGACTGAATACATGTGAGGGAGTCTTCACCCCATATGGGTTTCCCCCACAGGTTAGAATTGAAATACTGCATGGGCAGGGTTGGGAAAACTTTTGGTATTGCTAATTTTACTTTGGATCAACTTTGGGCTTAGGTTATCAATGCCATACGTATGAAACCTTTCATAAGCACTAAAACATATTTTTAGAAAAAGATAAAACAACAACCTAGATGTTTAGCAGCATCTTATAAATCTGCAGACTACTTTGCTGTGAAGATGTTCAGGTCTACAGTAAATTGCTGAGAAAGTTTAGTTGCCAATTTTTTGCTTTGGGAGTTGAGTACTAGATAGCTCTCTTCCTAGGCAGATAGCCTTAGAGGATTTTGGTCTCCATCTCCTGTCAGGAGTGGTAAAGCACCGATACAGGGGAGCTTGGTGATAAGTTAGCCTGTATGCCCAAACCTCATGATAGCAGTGCACAGATTAATGTTGATCCTTCTGCCATAGCCTGTTCCCCGCATTCTATTCCCACTGCAGGGATACAGGGCACAAGTACAGGTAGGGGATCCAATGGGAACACAGCTCCTAAGCAAGCTGTACTGCTGGAGGGTGGGTGCCATCAGTGTGTATGTTATAGCCTTCAGAACAGTGGGATTGAGAGCTACACTTTTCACTACAGATCCCATGGAGATGAGAGAGCATGCCTACAAACTCTTTGAGAAGTCAAATCCCCCCACTTGTCTTATGTGCAGGATACCTCATAAATTCTGCCAGTTCTGTCTCATGGAAACTCAGCTGGAGGACACAATCCAGCTCATAAATACTTAATAGCAAAGAAATTCATAGTTAAGCCTGAAATACCTTCTTGACTTATAGTATTCGCCGATGCCTAAATACTGTATTTCAGAGGTCTCCAAACGGTAGTCTTATACTGTTGTTGCTATTATTTATTCCTTTATAGAGTCTTCTTCCCCTTGGTTCAGAATGCTTTTCACAGAAAAAGTAGTGCTGTAAATAAAGACACATAACACAACCCAGAATATCAGAAACCACTTTACAAATAATGTGCAGGGACTGTAGGTGAACAAAAAATTAGAGTCCTTTCCTACAGTGTATCCTGGCTCTGGAATTCCCATGGGCAGCTGCTGCCATAGAACAGAGCCCTTTGTCAGAATAGCGTTTTTTAAAATTATTTTTAAGAAATCATTTTAAAATTTACTCTTCTCGGTTTGAGTCAGGCTGCAGTATATTTGTAAATTTTGTGTATCTGTAAGCGTGTTTGTGTATGTATGAATGTGATATAACATGACAACTGAAATTGTAAGGAAATCTAATTTTAACTTGCAGTTGATTTATGAAATGATGCTGAATTCTTTGAGTTTGTGAAAATAACATATGATACTAATAATCCTTTAGAACTGATTTAGCACCAAATCTTGTTGGAGTGCCAGTAGGAAGCCAAGGACTTGTAACAAATCAATCACTTGTAGTGACATTTTTATTACTCTTTCAGAAATGCCATGCTTTAATTGTCTCCCCACTTCAAATCAACTGCTTAGTCTGGTTTAGCAAAAGCTTTCTTCCCATATAGCCTGTTAGTTGTGACTGTCCTAGCTTTTGGAAACCTAAGCTCTGTATACATTCCTGGCATGATTACTGCTGGCAGGAGCAGAACCGGTGAGGCAACTCTGAGTGTGCACATACTTTAGGAGAGTGACAATGCCATATTGATTATTAGTCACATTTTCACTAATGTTTTTAAGTTACTGGGCCAAATTATCTGACTTCATGCATCCCCTTCTGACTTCAATGGGATTGAAACGGGTATAAGTCAGCTCAGAATTTGACCTTTTTATTTTAAACTATGTGAAATTTTCAGCAGTGGTGTACAATAAAAATGGCTTTGTTTTTATAACAAAAGGAACACTAAGAAAATAATTTTAAAAATCATAATAATTTAGTAATACTTCAAATGTTTTTGCATCCTTTCTAGCACAAATCCAAAAGATGAACTGAAGTGCAACTATAAATAGAAAATAAGCTTTAAGACACTGTTTCAGCAATGATGTCTTTGCCAGCTTGTAATAAAGGGGTTTCTTTTTCTCAGACCCATAAAGGACTCACGTTAAAATATTTCTAATCTCATTTTTTTTTTGTTCCTTATATAGATTAACCTTATTATGGTTTACTGAAGCCAAAATACTGATTTGTCTCCAATTAGTTTGCAAACTTGTAAGCAGAACAAAAGTAACATGGCACCAAGGTCATGTCATGTAAGTGATAAACCTCATCAACTCTGGCACTCCAGAGGTCAGTGGTTTAGTTAACTCTGTGTTCTTGGCCTTGTGATTCTGGACTTAGTGGTATTATTATCTTTTCAAATGAGCAGATGGATTTGTTTTCTGTGTGTTTTTGCAGCCATTGGAATGCTGGCAATCAGCAATACTGAAAGAAAAGCATTTCCTGTGTCTTCTGCCTGTGATATTATTGAAAGTCCACACAACATCAGCCCAGTGATGGTAGGTCAGACGCATTCACAGTTTGACACCAAAAAACACATTGGCAATTTGCCAAGAGCTGCATGTTAAATAAAATGGGACAAATTGCAACCAACCTCATATTTAATATATCAGTGCAGACACAAAGAGTCCGTGCATGCAATATTCCATCTCTACACAAGCAGAAAGCTATTCAAATTAATATGGACTATGGCATGCAGGACCCTGTAGACTCTGCATATCCCATTCCTCTCTTTAAGATGAGGACAGGGAACAGCTGCACTGTAGAACTCCAAGGCAGTGGGGCTCCCCGCCACCCCAGAGAGGCCCTCCATCCACCAGAGTGGGCGGAGTCAGGAAGCTCTGAGCCGGTCAGGAGGCAACCCAGAAGTGGAAAGGCACAACCTGGAAGTATAAAGGCTGGCCCTCAGAGCTCACTAGTGGACCAGCCGTCGGGGAGGCCAGACATAGCCAGCCTAGCCTGCGACTGGGAAAACCCCACGGCCCCAGGTCCACACCAAGTCTGGCCGGACCTGCCCTGCGCCAGCTATCCAGGGGAGTTGCCAGACCTGCCCTGCGCCAGCTATCCAGGGGAGTTACCAGGCCGGCTGCTGCCCACTGCCCCGAGGAACCCATGGTGCTGGACCCCCCGGAGAACACTGTCTGGACCCAGGTACCAGAAGGAGGGGAGTTAGGAAGTAGCCCAGGGACAGTTGACCCTAGTCTGGCTGTAACTCTACCAGAACCCATGTCAGTGTGTTGCGGTCAGGATCCCCACTGACGGAGCAGCGGGTCATTTGTCACTGCTAGGGCCCCAGGCTGGGACGCAGTGGAGTGGGAGGGCCTGCGTCCCCCCTGCCACCCAACTCATGGGTGGCAGTCTCCCCCCTCTTCCAGGTCCTTGGAGACCTGGGCTAATTCACTCATGTTGTGTTGCTCAGCCCCTGAGCTACTGACTGTTTGTTCCCCCGCCCTGACCCAGGGCCTGAGCCTGTTAACACTGGACTGTTTGCTCAGCCCCTGCCTGAGGGCCTGAGCTACTGACTCTTGGGTGCCATGCCTTGACCCAGGGCCTGGCTTGCTAACATCGGGCAATTTGCTCAGCCCCTGCCTGAGGGTCTGAGCTACTGACTATTTGGTGCCCCATCCTGACTCAGGGCCTGGACCTATGGTGCTCAGTCCAGTTACCGCAAGGGCTGCCGAGGGAGAGACTGGTGGCCGGACAAATTCCCCAAAGTTAGCTGTGTGTAGCGAGCCGGTGTGGTTCCCTGCCGCCCCAGAGAGGGTCGAGCCCTGGCTTAGCCCCTTTACACGTACATTCCACGTTTGGGCTGCACTTTTTCCACCCTGTCCTAGATGGCTGGGTAATTATTCTGGAAGTGAATGACTCCATTATGTCAAATCTACCTTTATCGTACTTTGGTAGGACCTTCAGTTTGTGCCATCTTAGAGGACGCTCTCTGACTAAAGTAAGATTTGCAGATTCCCAGTCTTGGCATCTGATTCAAGGACAAAAAGCTGGCGAGCAAAATAATGTGTACCATGAAAGATGTGATTACTCCATGTAAGAAATTGTCTGTGCAGGTCCAGGACTGCTTTCTGATGAGAGTAATGAAGTTTGTGCTGAATACTTCATTCAGGGAAAATAACTTATGATTGTATAAAGAGTGAGTGAGTTTTTTAAGGACTGTATGCCTGTAGGGTTGTTGACACGAGTTTATTTTTGGAAGTTAATATTTGATGCTAAAACAAAGTTATGGCAAAATTTGTGACAAATGGATACATGAAATGTGCTGTATGGCGCTGCTGAAAAAATGCTGATGCAGTTGACTTGAATCAGAGAGGTAAAATAGCACTAGTGGGTTGTTCGAGGAGGTGGGAGGGGAAGAAAAGGTTTTATAAAGTTTTTGAGTTCCCATCTTGGACGTGTTGTGGAGGATGCTTCTAAGTAATAGCTGCACAAATAATCGCAGATTACAGTGTCATACAACTCCATTAACTAGGTGAAGAAAATATAGCAACATTTTCATTTTAATGAGATGTCAGGTCTCTCCCTCGCTGTACCATGCATCTTAATGTACCTTGCTGTCTGTACTGACTTGAGGCTCCAAGGCTTTGTCATTACTTGGCAATTCCTTTCTCTAATTTCTTGTGACACATGGTGCTTAAATCCACAAGAAATGTGAGGTAAGGCAGGATTCCTGCAGACTGACTCACCTTAAAAAGAGCCTTCGTTTGCATTATTCATTAGATAAAGGCACTGATTTGCATCTCATTTTGGTTGTTTCAATTTCCAGGCAGAGGATGTAGGAGAATTCTCAAGATTGCTAATTTTTTATTATATTAACAGCATTCATATGGGAATAAAAGTCTCCATTGTTTGCTGCTCTATATTTTGAATTACACTTACCTTAAATGCCTCCAAAAATGATGTGCCATTGGTCCTTCAATAGTAAAATATAGATCTCTGCTCTTCAATGAAAGGTATTAAATTGCTTATTGCAATTTTAAAAGTTTATTTATTTGAAGCATAATTACATATGTAGGTCAATACTTGTAATTAGAGTGCAATTATTATCTGGTTTCTATGTATATAAGGTTATAAAGTTCAGATGCAGAGACCTGTACAGCTGTAATGGTTGTGTATAATTTGATAGTCTCTGCAGGTTTTTTCGCCATTCAGTAATCTGAAGCAGTAGCATGTTAAGAATGTTATTCATTCTATTAAATAACACAGCTGTTAAGAAACACAGTAGCCCAGATAACTTTCATAGTGCTTTCTTCTCTCCTTCTAAATCTTGCTAACTAATTTGCCTTATACTTAGCTTTCTCTCTCAATGTTCCATTCAGAAAGCTGGTTTTCAAAAAGGAGGAGCTAACAGGTTTCACTGTCCTGTCTGCAGTATGTTGTGCGTTTTCATTAATGGCAGAATTATATGAGCTCTGTCATCCTAAGGTATTAAACACAGAAAATGATCTTTTGTGAGTCATATGTGTCTAGTGAACCGAAGCAGGTTTAGTTATTTGGTATATGTTCTTTAAGAAAGTACACAAAATACAATTAACCAGGAAAGGCTATTAATATCCCATGCCATTCCTTTTTACACCTCCGTCAGGAGCTAATGACTGAGTCATGTGTAGGCCTACCCAAGCTAGCTTTAATCAAGCTAGTGTGCCAAAAATAGCAGTGAAGCTGCTACAACCACACAGGCAGTGGCACAGACTAGCCATCCGAGTATGTATCCAAGGTCCCATGTGGGGCTGTACTCAGGTGGCTACCCTGTGCTGCCACCCAGGCTGCTGGAATGATGTCACTGCTATTTTAATGAGCTAGCTAAACCAAAGCTAGCCCAGGTATGCCTACACACGCTGCAATCACACCTCCCGATTATAGTGTAGACCAGGAGTTCTTAAACTTCACTGCACCATGATCCCCTTCTGACAACAAAAATTACTACAGGACCCCAGGAGCCTGCCAGGGCCAGGGAGGGGAGCAAAGTCCAAGGACTTCAGCCCTGGGTGGCAGGACTCAGGTTATAGCCCCCCACTGCCTGGGGCTGAAGTCCTTGGCTTGGGTTTCGGCCCCAGATAGTGGGATCAGGCTTCAGCCCCAGACCCTAACAAGTCTAACTCCAGCCCTGGTGACCCCATTAAAATGATGTTGTGACCCACTTTGGGGTCCCAACCCACAGTTTAAGAACCGCTGGTGTAGACATACCTTTAATAACCTACTTTCACCTCCTCAGATAGTGGCTCACGTGGCTAAAATAAATGATTTATTAGTCGTAGTAGTTTCAGTATTGCCACTGAAGACCTCGGTTGGGTTTGGGACTCCATTGCGTTAGGCTCTGTACAAAAACACAGGAAGACACTATCCTTGCCTCTCAGAGCTTACAGTCTAATTTGAAACAAGCTGCAGCACGAATGTAACAAGCAAAAGGAGGGAAGGGGCAGCAGGATGAGAGCAAGACTCATAAGATCTTGCAGTTACATAGACTATTTATGTGCACAGTATGATAGTTCCACATTATTTACAAGATTTTAAAAGTAAATAATATGTATTCATGACTGTCACTCAACCTCTCGGTCATCAGATGGTTGATTTCTTGGAGGTGTCATTTCAGAAGTGAATCTGGAGGAAGAATTTGAAAGAGGAGAGGGTAGTACCTTTGTACATTAGTTCAAGGAGGGAATTTCAAGCATAAGGGACAGTGTGGTAGAAAGCACAGTGCAAATACATTTCAGTGATACAATCCCAAAATGAGACAGGTTTACTTTAAAGTCTTGTCTACATTGTATCTTTTAATTGAATTTGCCTCTAGTTACTAACTTGGCTGAATCTAAACATAGTTTATATCCATGCACAGCATAGTTAATACATGGTTAGTAACCGCATCAGTTCTTGTAAATGACCAAAGCTGGCACATGACTCTCTTTCTGTAACTAGGGCAAAACTCTGTTGTTTTGCTGTGTAAAAGGAACTCCTAACTGTGCCTATCTATCCAGGCTGGCCAGTCTGTCTTTCTCCCAATTCTCTTCGCTATAGGAAATCCCTCTGTGTACTAGTGTGTCCTTAATTCCATGTTCATGTCCTCTGGGTGTGCCAAGTATACTGGGGCACTATGGGATAGCCCTCCAGATTGGTCCAGAATGTACAGATACAAACAGGGTTAGGCCTTGTGGTAGGTGTGGACATGCAACTGTTTGCCAACTGTATTTGTATTATATAGACCTAATTGAACAATGTTTTTGTTGCGAGTGGGTAGGATTGCCAGGTGTCTGGTTTCGACTGGAATGCCCGGTCGAAAAGGGACCCTGGCAGCTCTGGTCGGCACCACTGACTAGGCTGTTAAAAGTCCGGTCAGTGGCGCAGCAAAGGCCCAGGGTGAAGGCAGGTTCCCTGCATGTCCCAGAAGCGGTGACCAGGTCCCTGCAGCCCCTAGGTGCATGGGTGGCCAGGAAGGCTCCGTGCGCTGTCCCTATCCCCAGTGCCGACTCCGCAGTTCCCATTGGTCAGGAACTGAGGCATGAGGGCATGAGGGAAATGTGCAGAGCCTCCCTGGCCGCCCATGCACCTAGGGGCCTCAGGGACCTGGCAGCCACATCCTGGGAGCCACAGTAAGCGCTGCCAGGACCCTGCACCTCAAACCCCCTCCCACACTCCAACCCTCTCCCCCCGCCATGAGCCCCCTCCTTTACCCCAAACCCCTCGAGCCCCCACCGCCAGCTGGAGGCCTCACCTCCCTGCACCTCAACTCCCTGCCCCAGCCCAGAGCCCCCTCCTGCACCCCAAACCGCTCATCCCAGACCCTGCACCCCCAGCTGGAGCCAGAGCCCTCAACTCCCCTCCTCCCCCACATACACCCCAACCTCCTGCCCCAGCCTGGTGAAAGTGAGTGAGGGTGGGAAAGAGTGAGCAATGGGGGTGTGGAGGGATGGAATGAGTGGGGGTGGGCCTCAGGAAGGGGGCAGGGGTGTTCAGTTTTGTGCGATTAGAAAGTTGGCAACTGTATGAGTGGGTCTTCTGATGCAGTCACGGTTGTATTGGGCCTGAGAAAGAAAAAGGATGGTATAGCAAGACTTCTGAATTCTAGGCTAGGGCAGTATGCTATGAGGCAGCAAATAGGCTTGATTCTGTGCCCATTTAAGACAACGGCAAAGTTCTCATTGTTGCAAGATCAGGTCCATAGAGCACATGGCTGAGCTTGCTGAAGCCAACCAGGGGAAAGGGTGAGGGAATACCATTAATTGCAATGAGAGTGTGTTGTGAAATCTCCTAGTTTGTTTGAAAATCTCAATACCTGTGTACGGGCTTTTTTATACTGCCTCTGGTAACACAGAATACCAGCTTTGGCCAAGAAGTGATCTAAACCATTTATTATTCACTTGTGTTAACATTCTCAGAATGTTCTTCCCTAACTGCTGTTTGTACTGTCTGGATTCTGTGATTAATACTGTAATGCAAAGTAGATGCTTCTCTTCTTTATAGCAGAGTCTGGCACCAGTGCTATATTTAAGGGTCTTCTGACATTTCCATTATAAACTCTGTGTTTGAGGCTGTCCTAGTTTGTATCAGGCTGAAGGTTGGCAAACAAATCGTGGAGGAGATTGGATTGTATTTTTTGTAAATAATAGCAGCTTAAGCCAGGTCATCGAAAATACAGGGTTTTATCAATTCAAGATTCTTATTTTTGTCATGGTTTTTTTCCTTAGAAAAGTCTAAGTTTTAAATAATTAAACCTGTCAGGTTCTTAGGGCTAGATGCTGACCTTCACAAGGAAAAAAGTGCTTAAACTGAAGTTCTGGTGACCTACGTGCTATACAAGCAATAACATTTCTTCCACAATTAGAATATACCTTTTCTCGAATACGGATCCCCCTGATCAGGCTGCCAGATAGTGCTTGCAGAGCTACACTTGTGAAGCACATAGTCAGTATTCAGCCAATAGCTAGCTCCATATCCATAGCTAACAATTTATTGAGGTTCCTAGTTCGGGTTTCAAAATGTAGAATGGGGTTCCAAGCAGTTTTTTTAACTGATGGGACTCTGTAAAGACTATTTCTAACTAAGAATAATTTTCTGAAGCATATTTTGAAGTCAACATATTCTCCAAAGGCTTTTCCACAATGAATTATTCCAAACAATATTTATCAAAAACAAAATGTCCTATCACCATTTGGCCAGTGCAGAGTGAACAAAGCAGCTGTTCAATATTTATTTTTATCTTTGTTTTTCAATGAACGTTGGATCTCTGCCTCATCGAAAGCCCATTTCTTGACCTTTACTTCATTTACTGAATAGCCCTGCATCATTCTCTACAAACCTGTCCACTGATGGTTTATCTGTGCTCTCAGCTACACCTGTGTAAACTGGGAGTAAGTCTGTTGAAGTCACTGGGTTCAGTCCATACTCCCTAATCTAGCTGCTCTGTGCTGTCTTAGCAGCATGAAGTAGCTGGAAAGCAGCCTTAAAAAGGCAGCAAAGATTTCTTCCTGTCACAGGGGGATTCCTCAGGTGGCATAGAGCTAGCAAAGCCACTTCTCTGCCATCTGTTCGCCTGGTTTCTCTCCACCTAGGAAGCATGCCAGAGTGGGAAGATGTGGGGCAGAGCACATGGCATCCTGCCAGATTGTACCCAATGTGGGAATCCCACAGGGTTGCTTCAAGTTATGCCAGGGGCAGTTTCACACCCTTGCCAGTCTTATCCAACCTGTACGCTGAATGAGGCAGAGAGAGTTGTATGTGATTCATCTAGTCATCTAGTCGGGGGTTGGACTAGATGACCTTCAGGGGTCCCTTCCAACCCTGATATTCTATGATTCTATGATCATGCAGTTAATGACTGTATTGTAAAGGATACTGTGATGGGGTGTATACCCCTGCCGGATTAGCAGAGGAGTTAACATGAGTCAGAGAGCTCAGTTAGCCCATCTGGTTGCACCTGGATGGTGAGCCATGCATAATTAATGATGAAACCCAGCTGGGGAGGGGCTGGGTGGTGGTGTTAACAGAGGAATCTTGCAGCAGAAGGGATCTCCAAGGAGAGAGGAAGGAACTCTGCAGTCACTCTCCCTATAGTAGGGCAAAGGGACCTGTTAGGATTAGGAAGGCTCCAGCAGGGCAAGGAGAAAGCCCGGAGAAAATCTTGGCAGGAAGCAGTTCAGGAACGTGGCAGCAAGGAATCAAATGACGTGCACCTTGACTGCCTGTCCTAGAGTCCTTGGACTGGAACCCAGTGTAGGAGTGGGCCTGGGTTCCTCTACCAGCCACTGGTAAGGTGGTATGAAGCCCCTCAGAAGGGGATGTGGACTGTAGGAAGCCCTGAGGAAAAGGTACAACCTCTGAGACCAGAATTGTAGGTGGAAGTGCACGTGAAGTGGTTGGACATTCCATGAGTGGGGTTTGGGTTTGGGTTTTGGGTCAAACTAAACTACTTGTGATGACAAAACCCCTGTATATGTGGAAGACATGATCATTTGGATATGCACACCTTTTTGGGCCAGTCGATATTGGTGTAACTGATAAATGCATAAATAAAGCCAAAGGACAAAGGCAGGGAATTTGGATCTAAAAGTAGCAGCTGATCACACTGTAAGTCCTTACCATGAGCCAAAGCCTCTCATGTTTTTAAAAAAGCATAAAGCTGCTACTTTTGAAGAGCATCTACAGTGTGCACACAATTTCTATGTTTCCTAATGACTTTTATTACCCTTATAATTCATGTAATGGATTGTGTGTGTGATATAAAACTCCATCACTTTCATGGTACTTTTTGTAATGTGATTTACATTGTCATAATTCCATTCACATCATATTTGTCTGATGTAAATAGACATATCTTGCAAATTCACAGTATTCTCAGTATGCAGCATATTGTGACTGAAAGGCCAATTCCTACATCCTCTCTCATGCAAACTACTATTGAAATCACTGGCATCTTTGCCTTATTAAAGAGTTCAGAAGCAGGCCTACAATATGCAAAACCCTAATGAATGCTGTGATTAGGGTCTCCATGAAGGAAAATTAATATAAAAGTAAGATGGCAGACTGTAATTCAGCTCCCCTACTGACTCATTGTTCACTTTCAATTCCTTTACAAAACTAAATATATGTTAAAAAAAAATTAAGGAATATTCTCTAAATTCTGAAGCAACTGTTGCACAGAAGCTCCTGACTCATTATGTGATGCTTCTAGCTCACAACCCCTTCAGCAATTCTCAAAGAGTACCTTTATTTAATTACCATGTAAGGAATCAAAGTTAAAAGAATATTAAAATTTTTAAGTCAACCCAAAATCAGGCAATGCTAAAGTAAAAAGGATTGATTTACAAGCTATTATGGCGGTCCTCATGGCTTGCTTCTTTCTCCTTTCTGAAGGAGATACAGAATATGGTCGAAGATCTCCCTTTCAATGGAGACAAGCTCTTCGCTGCTACAACCAATGAGGTCCTTCACTCTATGAAGGACTCCCGTGTCACTCTCTGATCCTTAGGCATCCAAACACCTGCCTCAAAGAAGAGACAATATAGATATCAGCCATACCAACGACCGCATTACCATGCCTTTGTACAACATCCACCTTTCAAGCAATATGATACACAACAACGACACAGTCCCAGAAACTAACGATGTCGCCCTCCGCATACAATGGTGACGCACCCTCCTAACCCAAGTAAACAAATTTTGAAGTCTTGGTCGAGGGGTATAGAAAGCATCGCACCCTCTCTAGTGCCAACTCCAACCAACCATTTTTTTTGGACACCCTTTGCTTCTGTTCCTGGCCAATTGGCCATCCATCACTACACACAGAGGCGTACCCCTCTCATGAACAATTGCTCTGTCAGGAGGTACAACATCTCATACATCTTGGAGCAGTAGAGGAGGTACCCCCTCAACACAAAGGGAAAGGGTTTTACTCCCACTGCTACTTGACAGAAAAGAAAAGTGGCCGTTGGCGCACTATCATCGATCTTCGACGTTTGAACAAGTTTGTCAAGAAACAGAAATTCCGGGTGGTTATTCTCCCAATGATAATTCCGACACTGGAGCAAGGAGATTGGTTTTCAACTCTTGACCTCCAAGATGCATATTTCCATATCTCTATCCACTCTGCACATCGACGTTTCCTCAGGTTTGCTGTGGGAGTTCAACACTACCAGTACAGGGTCCTCCCTTTTGGTATTTCCACTGCATCACGTGTCTTTTCCAAGGTGCTAGCAGTTGTAATAGCACATCTCAGAAAAAAGGAATCCTCATATTTCCTTACCTGGACGATTGTCTCCTCAAGTCTCCCATGCAGTTAGACACGAACCATGCAACTCTTGCAATGCTTCACTGCTTCCGCACCTTGGGCCTGCAAATAAACAAAAACAAATCTACCTTACAACATACCCAATAAATCGACTTCATCATCACCCACCTCGATTCCACCACCAGTCTTGCATCTCTCCCCCAGGACAGATTCCACACAATGGGCATCCTTATTACCCAGATACGTGCCAGCCCACAGACTACAGTCTGAGACTCCCTACAGCTCTTAGGACATATAGTCGCTTCCACATTTGTGGTCGCAAATGCTCGCCTGCACATGCAATGCCTCCAGGGCTGGCTAGCCACGGTATACAAACCAAACAAGCACAAGCTAAATAAGTTACTAACTATGCCCCAGAAAGTCAAGGACTCACTCCTCTGGTGGACCTCTCCCATCAACCTCTGCACTGGGATTCCCTTCCGACACGATCCCCCTTCAATTACCATCACCACAGATGCATCCCTCGCCACTCAGGGTCTCTGGACAACTTCAGAAACCAGGCTTCACGTAAATTTGATAGAGCTCCGGGCCGTACGGAATGCTTGCCTCCATTTCCTTCCCATCATCCAAAACCGCCAAATTCGAATCATGACCGACAATATCGCGTGCATGTTTTATGTCAACAGACGGGGGAGCCCGATCACACTCCCTTTGCACAGAGGTGGTAAAAGTTTGGAACTGGTGCCTTCAACACAATATCCATATCTCCGCCTCATACCTGCCAGGTTCTCAGAGTACCACCACAGATGAGCTCAGCCAGTCGCTCCCCTTACAGCACGAGTGGGAACTCAACGACACCATCCTTTCCAACATTTTCCAGACCTGAGGTTATTCCCAACTGGATCTATTCACCACAGCAACAAACAAAAAATACCCGACATTCAGCTCCAGAGCAGGCCTGGGGAAACACGCACGGGGGGATGCCTTTATGCTCCCTTGGACCGGGACTCTCACGTACACGTTCCCACCACTGCCTCTATTGCACAGAGTAATTCAGAAGATACGAACAGACAGAGCCAACATCATTCTCATAGCCCCAGCATGGTCCAGACAACCGTGGTACCCCTTTCTCATGCGCATGTCGGTTAAGCCACCCACTCCCCTTCCACCACTCAGCAACCTGCTATCACAATGCTTGGGACAACTATTTCACCCTGACATACAACATCTCCACCTGAGGGCCTGGCTGATCAATAGCTCTCTAAATGCGGAGTTAACATGTTCAGACCAAGTACGTACTGTCTTGCTATATAGCAGAACATACAACACACGCACTACCTACCTGCATAAACGGAAACGGTTCACATCTTGGTGCGCTGCCAAACAGACCTCTCCAGTTTCTGCTTCACTCCCACTGATACTGGATTACCTATTACACCTTAAAACATCTGGCCTCTCTACGAGCTCACTCAAAGTCCACCTCATGGCAATCACTCCCTTCCACCATAAGGTTGACAACATAACGGTTTTTGCCCATCCAATCACCAAAAGGTTCCTGAAGGGCATCCAGATGTTATACCCAGATGTGAAACTGCCTGCTGCACCCTGGGATTTACACTTAGTCCTCAAAGCCCTGATGGATACACCCTTTGAACCGATGGCTACCCGCTCCCTTCTCCACCTATCCATGAAGACTGCCTTCCTCAGAGAAATCACGTCTGCCAGACAAGTGGGAGAAATGGGGGCACTTATGGCAGACCCTCTGTATACCATGTTCTTCCGCGATAAGGTCACACTACTCACGCATCCAAGGTTCTTCCCTAAGGTACACTCTTCCTTTCACCTCAATGAACCTATACACCTTCCAACATTTTTCCCAAAACCTCATGCTAACGCCTTTGAAACGATAATGCACGCACTTGATGTTCGCAGAGCATTATCCTTTTACCTGGATAGAACAAAACAGTTTAGGAAAACCCCCGACTTTTTCTCTCTACTACTCAGCGCTCACAAGGAAATATTATCTCTACACAGAGACTTTCCAAATGGATTGCTGACTGCATACATCTTTGTTACCAACTCAGGCAAATACAATCTCCTGTGTCAATTAGAACACTCTACCAGAGCTGTCTCCTCCTCTATGGCCTTTCTCTGCAGTGTCCCACTGTCTGATATATGCAAGGCTGCTACCTGGGCATTGAACCTTACCTTCACCAATCACTATGCTCTCATCCACACTGCAGCGTCTGATACCAGATTGGGTAGAGCTGTCTTGTCAACAGCCTTCATGTCTAATCCAAAGTCCCAACCATCCTAAGGGATACTGCTTTTCAGTCACCTGAAGTGGAGCGCCCACAGAGACAGCTCTCTCGAAGAGGAGGTTACTCACTCTGTGCAGTAACTGACATTCTTCAAGATGAGTGTCCCTGT
The DNA here is from genome assembly GCF_965152235.1 of Eretmochelys imbricata. Taxonomy (NCBI): domain Eukaryota; kingdom Metazoa; phylum Chordata; order Testudines; family Cheloniidae; genus Eretmochelys; species Eretmochelys imbricata. The sequence continues at coordinate 67,375,893 of NC_135579.1, read as the reverse complement.
GGGTGCTCCACTACCCGCCCTCCTCCCCTCTACTTCGGAATTTGTAACACACTCCGTTGTAGAGAGGGAACTGAGGAGCCCGGGCTGCGTGCGGCCTATTAGAACACTGACTGTTTGAGAGGCAGGCACAGCGCGTGCACGGCCCGTAGGGGTCCTGCTGTAGAAATCTCCAGTCGAAGGCGCTGGGATTCACCTTGACCTGAAGTGGAGCACCCACAGGGACACTCAACTTGAACGTCAGTTACTGCACAGGGTGAGTAACCTCCTAATCTAAACTCTGAATACTCTCAGTTTTGTGTCTATTCTGTAATATAATAGTCACTTCACCAGGCACTACTGAAATGCAGCCAGTGCTGGGGTAAAATAGGACAGCTGTTTAAAAGTGTACAGCAACATTGCACAGTAGTTTAGGACAGGAAGTGCATAAATTGTAGAAAGGTCAAATGCAATGTTCAGTAAGTAAATGGTCCCCTGATATTACAGTAGCATGTTAGATTGCTGTGTGGAAGATTCAGGTTTACCAGGATTAACTATCGAGGTCTTCATTTTTACTTGCTTTGGGCCAGATTGTGCATGACTCTTGCATGGGTCCACATAGAAATGGGAGTGGAGGATGCATGGAACCTTTTTCCTCTTTCCACATGATCACAGAAACTAGGCACAAGTTCAGGCCCTGCACTTAGGCAGTGCAGAATCTACTCTCTGATGACACTCCCTTGGACACAAGTTACCCTAGAAGAGGCCAGGATGAAAGAGGACTATGGTCTCTCCCTCCTCCTTCAATGCCCAGCAGAGCTGGCCTGAGGTGATATGGGGAGCATGCTGCACAATTGTAATGGACAGTGCAGCATGCCTACCCATCCAGGTGCTCCAGGAATTACTCTTTAAGGCACATTTCTTCCAGGAGCTTCTCTGGGATGGGACGGCTCTGTATCACCCTTTACTTTGGGCAGTGTCTTAATAGCACAGTTGAGAGATCTGTTTTTGCAATCAAATTTTAGGCAGGTTTATTTTCAATGTGATAATGTGAAGGAGCTGAGTCTTCAATTCTAGATGAGTCCTGGAACTAAAAGGTCAAGATATTAGTTTATGCTGTTAGTTTTGGAAAATACAAGAAAGTGATTTTTACTACAAATCTACTTGGTGTGCCTGGGAAACAAAACTGTTTTGTTATCTTTTTAAATTGAAAACTAACACTATGAAGAGGCAGTGTTGTAAGACTTGAGATGAGGGAGTTTGCATCATGGTTTGAGTTACAGACTTATAATTGTAATTATATTTTTCCAAATATACCCTTTTTCTCTAATTAAACTCATGGAAATGCTTCATTTTCTGGTTATTGCCAAAATGAATATGAGTCCTATAGAAGTGCTTGATTGTACTTTCATTAGGATTCTGTTTCTTCAGGCCATACAGGTGCAATGAAAGAAATAAAATTAATTAAAACTGTCGACATGTTTATCCCCTCCAGGTGTCATAAATGTACTAGCTGAGACATTTTTCAAGTAATTAAGTAGACAGTTCTGTGTTTTCTAATGAGGTATTGCCCTTCCTTCTTCAATCTGTGTAACAGATTTAATCATCTAGCTATTGTCAGATGATGGAATAATGCCTATTATTCTTTAGATCAGCCTTCCACTTTCACCACAGTGTGTTAATCGAAATCAGAGCATTGCTGCAAAGAGGTAGTGACATGCAGGCGGCACATTTCCAAACCCAAGCTTCATATGCCAAGATCTCTCCATAATGCAGGCTAAAAAGTGGATAACACCATTTCAGTTTAATCATATGTGGTTTAAATAGATTGAGCTTTTATTCAAGGCACCGTAGAGCTTCTGCATATGCAGTTCCCTCCCCTGCAATGAAAGCAGTGGATCAGCAGAATTTTACATATTGCTCTGTTTACAGGTTTTTCTATATTGTTTTTATATTAGTATTTATGATTTCCTATTTAGTCAGAATAATCTCTCATTTACCAGGGGACATTTTGGATCAGATTGTCAAACATTCGCATCATGGGGGAGAGTTCAAGTTATATGTACAACCTTAATAGTGATATTTTCTGGCTGTTGAATGTTGTGAGGGTCGGCTTGTGGCACATTCTGTTTGTCCACCCTGGGGTTTGTCCCTAAACTTCCCGGTGCCTGCTCTCCATACCATAGGAGGCTGTTCAGAGTGGCGGAGAGCATAGCTTCCATGAGAAGGTTATTCCCACATCCCCAACCTGGCAGGAGCATGGGCTCAGTTTTCCCCACATACATACCTGCAGACCACGAGATGTATACTGTACCAGGTATGCAGCTAACACAGGTTAAGTCTGTATTGGGGGGGAGGGGGAGAATGGGGCAGGAGGGGATGGTAAGGCAGCTTTGTGACTCTTGAGTAACAGCCTGCTTCCTATTCTGTTCCTGGGGCAGAGCAATGACACACTGCCCCTAACACAGAACTTGTGGTGAACCCACATTAAGCCCTTAATCTTCTCTTATGGTAAATCCTGATTTTCAGAGGTGCTGAACACCCTCAACTCTGAAGTTATTGGGACATGAGGTTGTTTAGGACTTCTAAAGATCAGGCCATTTTTAGTTAGGTGCCTACACATTGCTTTAGGTAGGGTGACCAGACAGCAAGTGTGAAAAATCAGGACGCTTTTTGGGGATGGTGGGGGTATAGTTGCCTACATAAGACAAAGCCCTTAATATCGGGACGTCTAATCACCCTAGCTTTAGGTGCCCCAGTTTAGGCACCTCTTTTGTATGGAATTTATTTTCCCTTTTTGCAGTTTATCTTAAAAATAATGGGCTGGATTCGCAACTGCATTTCACCTTATATAGTAATTTACACCTATGCAAAGTGGGTGTCAATGGTGCTGTTCTGATCTGGGAGAGTTTATACTCCTTTTGGACTCAGGTTGCATAGACAACTCATGGTGCGAGGCAATGGAGAATCAGATCCAATATATTTGTATAGTTAGAAGTAATTAATCAAGTTTAATTTTCTTTCTCCCCTGGATACTTTGATTTTGTAATCACTATTGATTGCATGCTTCCTGGTCTAAATCAATATGAGTAAATGTAAAATTTCTGTCTTATATTTTATTCACTATACAAAATGCAGCACTCTAATGGTATTCAGCTATATAGACATCATCTGATCATGCAAAAAATAAATTTAGAAAGTTCATGTCTGAAACAAAATTGTTAAGTGCGTAGTTCCATTTAGAATTAGTATTATTCTATCCCATCTCTCTGGCATCCTAACATTGTGTTTGCCCTTTTGACCTCTGCTGCACATTAAGCAAAGGTTTTCATTGTATCTGATATTGCTCTACGAGGGGGTTTTATTAATGTCTGTGCACTTGAGTTTACCCTGGAAAGTATTCCCAAAACAGTTTAATAGTATCTAAAGTTTGGGGAGTTTAAGTAAGAGTATTTGGTAATACATAATAAATAGTGTGGACACTTTCAAAGTCCATCAAGGAAGGAGTTTTTCTGAGAAAACCAGTTTTAACAATTGATATATATTAATCCCTTATTGGAAGAGAAATATGCTTGTTGCATCCTGGAAAACATCCAGTGTGGTAGTCAAGTTCTTTTAGACACTCACTGACAAGTACAATCTCTTACTGTTTTTTAAACTCACACATAGAACCCCTTTCGGTAGGCAAGCTTCAAGTACAAGGGGCACCCTTGTTAGGGATCAAGTTTACTAAGGAATAAGGGCTTGTCTACATGAGGAAATTGCCTGAAATAAAAATTGAAGAGTAAAGTATTCTGCTGTTCTGGAATAGCTTCCCACGTGGATATTCTATTCCAGCATAAAAGTCACGCTGTTCCGGTAGAATTAGTGTTTCTCCAAGCAGGCTAATTATTCTAGAAGAAAATCATTTTTATTCTAGAAGAAAATGTGTACATGGTGAGCTGTTCCAAAGTAGCTATTGTAGAATAGCCTATCCGTTTTGCTGTATAAACTAAGAACTTGCAAGATAATTAGTAATTAGAGATGGTAGGGAATAAAAATTTCCTGGGAAAATTGCAACTTTTTGGTGAAAAATCAAAAACTGAAATATTTTGACTGTAAACAAAAATATTTTGCTTTGGAAATGCAACTGCAGTGCCTTATGTAGTTTAGGTTCCTCATGTTCCCATTCTTCTCTACAGCCCAGGCTTCCTGTTCAGAACACAGTTCTCATTGTGCACTATCATCTTCCCTCTTGATGAGGGGAGGCAGTGCATCATGGGAGTCCCTAGCTCTGGTGTATCATGGGAGTTGTAGTCTGTCCACAGAGCCCTATCCATAAGGAGAATGTGGGCATGAGGCAACCAAAGTACAATTCCTGTGATGTACCCTGACAGCATACCAGAATGGAATTTTTCAGGTTTGGGGTGCTTGTTTTTTCTATAAATAATCAATATTGCCTTCAGAAAGTGGACATTTTTTCTCAAATTTTAGTTTTGTCAAAAACCCAATTTTCAATTAAATCTGCTTTGATAGAAAATTTTTGACCAGCCCTATTAATATAATAGGAAATGTAATTTTTCTTCAATCTTTATGTGCATAAGTAAGCCTGCACATTCTGTTGCAGTTCATGAGACCATTTGTACTGTGGGATATACCCACCTCCACACTGCCCCTTTTCATTATGTGATGTTAGCACTACCGTTTCAGGGACAGTATCATGGTACTGTGCATCACAGGAGGCATTCTGGGAATCCCCTTGCTGCACGCTTCTGGAACTGTACATTGCCTTCACACATTTGGCAATGGCAGCTCCCACTCCCTTCTCCCAAAATGTGTGGACGATGTGGAACAAGTCCAAGAAGCTGTGGTTCTGCTGCTCGTGGGACAAACATTCATGCAGTGCATTCCCAGATACAAGAGGGAACTGGTCCAGAAATATTTGAGATGCTGATGACAGCTGGCCAAGAGAGTGAACGAAAATCCAGTGGGGTTTCATGGAACAGATGTCTTCAATGCCAGGATTGCAATGATATACCTGTGGATGGACTGCTGCTTCTGGTTCTGGAAAAGCAGCGTGGTGTGGTGGGACCACATCATCTTGGAAACCTGGGATGATAACCAATGGCTGCAGAACTTCAGACTGAGGAAGCACACCTTCATGTAGTTTTGTGAGCAGCTTGCACCAACCTTTCCAGTGCCTCACCACTCATTTTTGGAAACCCATACCAGTGCAGACGCTGGTGGCTATTGTCCTTTGGAAGCTGGCAAAACCTGACAGCTGCCAGTCAGTTGCAAACCAGTACAGGATTGGGAAGTCCCAGTCAAGATTGTACCACAGGGGGAAGAAGGGACTTGATTCGCCAAAAAAAACATGATTCTGTATATGTTTCTGTCCCCACAGTTATTTTGTGGGACCCCGCATAGCCATTCTTAACTTGCTCACGAAGTCTTATCCTGACATTACCAACTCAAGAAAAATGGAGTTCTCCAGGCTAAGTAGTTGCAGAATGATGGTTGAGTGAGCTTTTGGGCAGCTGAAAGCACATTGCCGATGCCTGTGGACCCATCTCGATGCCAACACAGTTTGCATAATCGTGGCTTGTTGTGCCTTGCACAACATATGTAAAACAAAAGTGAACCTGAAAGTTGTATTTTAAGGAGAAAGACAAAAAAGACTTGATACGGTAATACACTGGCCTAGGCATATGATTATCTTCCTATTGCCTGGCTCCGTGCTACTGTCTCTCAGCTAATGGAATTACTTATTTACCTTAAGTGGCAGGGGCTTGTGCTTCTGGTGCTGAAAATCCTGAGTGCGATCCCTGTGATGATCTTAGGATGCATATGTGCATGTAAGTACAGTTCACTATGCTAATCTTAAATTGTGCATTTTTCAAATTGGATTGTGCAACACAAACACTTTCTTTCCTCATCTCACTAGTTTTATCCACAATGGCATTTTGCAGTAAAGTTTTTCTGCCGTACAGCATTGTTGATAAAGCTATTTTATCATTGCCTTTTCACATATTTCAGAAATTATAATTTTCATTTGGGAGCATTTGTTGAAGTTTGATAGTCACTGGGCTGGGAGCCTGACCTCAGAGTTTTATATTTTCAAGTTTTCTAAAGGCATCAGCATTTCGGCAACCAAGGATTACTGTGAATGACAGTTCAAAAATACAATGATCTGTTGTGTCTAGCCTATGTCATTCTGGGAATATTTAAATCAATAATAATGCTATCGGAACTGGAAATCAAATGCAAAATAATTCCCCTGGCTTCCTGTGTATAATGACATTTGCTCTTTTGATGAATTGCTAATGTGTTTTTGGACAGAAGAACTGGCAGAACAGCAAAGTCTAGGATATAAATGGTAGGGCTGGGATAGTGGTGCTGTTGTTGCATTTACCACTATTTACTCCTAGCAAATAATAGGGCATTCTACACATGCCATGTCTCTATTATGAAAAATTCCATTTCTAAAAAGTCTAAATAAAATGTAAAGCTACTCCTTTAATCTTACAGAAATTGTTTTGTTAAAGTAAACGTTAGCCTTTTTTTGGTTTAAATCAACTTGAAATTAAAATTAAAAATTAGTTTGTTACACTTGTTGTTGTCCTGACAGTTTTTGTGAGTTTACAATCACATTTCCCTATTTTATTACATTTGTTTCTTTTCCCTGTCGACGTGTGAGGGACCCACACTAACAACAAGGGAAAACTGCCTGACTGTAGTTTGGAAACAATGAGACCTACTATATCCAAAGTATTATCAAATGCACTACATAACAAACTTGGGGGAAAAATCTCTAATCTCTTTCATTTATACTGATAGTAATTTTTGCTGTTGCTTCTAACAGTGGTAGGTATAAAAACAAACTCTGACAGAAATGTGATCCTGTATTTTTTTATGTTAACACTGTCCCTTTAAGAGCTAATAAAATTCTGCAAAATGTGCATAGTTTTTGGTAAATTGTATCATTCTAATAATTCTGTTGTAAAACATAAATCATAGGTGTTAGCTATACTACAAAACCACAATAAGTGATGTCAGCATTTGAAACACTAGTTCTGAGATTTTTCTAAAAGGAATGCTGTAGTGTGATTTCTTTCTAAACTGGAAACAATTTTAAAAAGCATAAATGATTTGTGGCTCCCCTGTGAGTCCAGGTCTGCTAAACATGTTAGAAGGTTGTAGTGAGGGTTCTCCCGCCCTCCCCCCCGCCGCAGTGTGGCATTCTAATAAATATTTGGCAGAGTGCATTCTTTGATCTTGCGGTAGGAAAGGCTTGTCACGCTGGGTTCATTCTTCACCTAATTGATTGTGTAGTTCCTTAATTAAACTAGATTTGTTAGGACTATAATATAGTCATATCTAATAGGTTTGGTTTAGAAGGACTGAAAACCCTCTTAACCTTTTTCCAGAGCAAATTTTACTTGATTGAAATGTTTTCTACTGTGTATATAAAGTATACTGAAGTTTTCAGTAGTGGGAAATAAATTACACTTTCCTCTTTACACACATTTACTCCTTCATTTTCCTTGACTTTCAGTTTAGACACTAAGTTTATACATTAAGTTTTTGCTATGTATTAGAGTGATGTTCACACTGCAACGTCTCAGATAGAAAATTTAAAATAGATGCATTTCAAAATTAAAATAGCAGATCAGCAATATTTTGTTTTGTTTTAGTGAATTTTCAAATGCATATGTGAGAGGGGACACTTTTTCACGCAGAAGGGTTAAATGCATCTGGGATATAAAATGAGTAGAAACATTATGTGAGGGGAAATAACCCCTTACAGTGAGAGGTTATTATACATCAATGCATTATATACAGGCATAGCAAGATTTTGATTACCTAGAGGGCTGCCAGAGGGCTTCTGATTTAAATTTCTAAAGCTTGATCACAGCATCATGGGGATTGTTGGAAATTCCATTTTCCCCTTACTCCTGCTATCTTGCGATCTCTAGTTCTGGTGCTTTAGAAAAATTACACAGTATTTTCCCCCTTTCTACTTATCCATGCATGTAGATGGATTTCTCACTGTTGCTTTACAGCTGTTTTTGCAATGCTGGCCCTTTTTAGAATATCATTTTGACTGAGTGGAGTTGTACAGTGGGGCCCCACTCTCAGTTGGGGCAGCTATACCAATAATTAATAATAATAGTTACATGACTGGAAGCCTCATCCATTTGGTAAAAAGAATTTATGATGAAATTCTGGCTCCAATGAAGTTGATAGCAAAACTCCCATTGACTTCAGTGAGCTCAGGAGTTCCCCCTTAGTGTGATGCTGAAAATTTGAAAATTCCCAGTTACATTCAGTCCCCAGTACCCAAGGCATAGCACAAAAGGCTCCCTGTAACTCCACCCCTGCACTGTGGCTCTGCCTCACCATTTGGAGGATGGCTTCCAGCCCAAGGAGCTAGAGATAGTGGCATGACAGGTATAGTAGCAGGGACTCCTTCTCCCACCCCAGGAGGGGAGGGGTTGGCACTTATATTGCTTTATCAGATGTGTGGGCTGGCCCCTGGGCACTTTTCTACTTTGCTGGAATGGTGTTGGTGTGAGGAGGGTGCAGAGCAATGAGTTTTGGAGCTAACGCCGCACTGAGATGCATGGGACAGAGTTGTTGTTTCATGCACTCTGCAGAGTTAGGCAGATACTCTGTCTCTGTGTTGGTTTCACTTGTCTGTCTTCACTAGCAACATTAAAGCACTGCCGCTTTTTTCACACCTCTGAATGAGAAAGTTGCAGTGCTGTAAAGTGGCTGTGTGGACACGGCCTATTCTCAAGCATTTCTTTGCATCCATCAGGGCTAACAGCTTAATTTTTTGTAAAGGAAAGCTGAGATGCTGATATAATCACAAGACTTCAGCAGCTGGGGCCCTAAACACTGCAGTGCCTATGCCATAATCCAGTGCTTATTACAGCCATTTAACTGTAGGAGTTTCCATTAACACCTTCTTAATTCCCTAAACTTGTGCTAAAAAACCACCAACTCTTATGTACAGGACCAAAACCAGCTCCAACCTGCAAACTGAGAGTCAGAACATACCAGAGAAACAAGGTTGTTGTTTTTTTAATGACTGTCAGAATTGCTAACTTGACACACAAATGTGAAAGCAATATAGTAGTGACTCTAATATCAGGGATCAGAGTAGCCACTGTGTTAGTCTGTATCCACAAAAAGAAAAGGAGGACTTGTGGCGCCTTAGAGACTAACAAATTTGTTTGAGCATAAGTTGATGCATCCGATGAAGTGAGCTGTAGCTCACGAAAGCTTATGCTCAAATAAATTTGTTAGTCTCTAAGGTGCCACAAATACTCCTTTTCATATCAAGGATGAATTCCATCCTGTGTGCAATAATGGTCTGATCCTGAGAGGTAGTGTCCTATGAATCCCAGCACCTCAGAATCAATCCCCAAATTCTCACATTAGACAGCTTAGAAAACTCCATTTTTAATTCAAAGGGAACCATCTTGGAGGGAGCTGTTACATATTATATTTCACTGCACTAAAGATCTACTGGATATACCAATCCACTTGAGGAAGCATATACGTTCCTGAACTGAGTATAGTTTGCATATTTAGAGACAGAGACTTCAGTAGATGAGCAGACAGGCAAAGAGTGAACTTGCATTCTGTACCTCTGTGTTGTTAAAGGGCTAACACTGAGCAATTAGTAAACAGGAAAAATGTTTTAAACGTGGTGCATTCATTTTACCCCCATTAATTTGTAATATAGTAGTTCCATCATTTTCTCTTTCATTTGGCAAAACAAGGGAGTGGTGACTGCTTGATTTATTTCTTTGCTTACATTTTTTCAATGGTCTTGAATTTCTTCATGTAAAGGACCAGATCCTCAGCTGGTATAAGTTGGCATAGCTCAAATGTCTTGAATCTTTTATCCACATCAGAGACTACAATACAAACTGATGTTGCTTTCTTACCACAGAAAGACACCCCCTTAGTCTCCTAGTACAAGTGCAGACTTTACTAGTGTGATTATGTAAGAGGATTTTCACTTAAAAATTCTGTTTCAGTTTTCTCCTCCAATTCATTGTTTTGAAGGATCCATTCTCTCTCTCTCTAATTTTCTGTGCCATCCCGCAAAAGGTTCTATTGTTTTTTTGGAACGTTTTGAGGAAGAAATCTGTGGCTCCCCCTGCAACCCCCCCCCCCCCCCCGAATCAAAAAAATATTTCCACAGCTGTTGCAGGAAAGGTTAAGCCTGTACCAGCATCTAAAACAGTTAGTACAGGATACTTTGTTTGATGGTTCCTAAAGAGCTAGTATGCAGTACTGAGATTTTAAAGTTTTCATTTTGGATTCTGGCAAAAATTATGTATACCGTGCCAAAGAAAAAGTACTTGGTATCAAAGCAGTTTTGCTAGTAAAGTCCTACCTTCTTTTTCCCGCCACTCCTCCGATATTGATAAAGCTTTATCAACACAAATAGTAAATAAAAGATTTATTGCGTATTGACTACATTAACTGCCATTACATATACAAGGAAATACCCACCACCTCCTGGTATTTTTAATAATCAACTATTGGCCACAAGGAATTTCTTTAATTTACAAGCTTTGTAAATCTTCATTTCAGATACTGCACATTTTGTGAACAATTTATTAGATTTAAATAGATTGCTGCACATTTGAGGGTTTTAATTATCAGCTGCGCCTGTAATATGCACCTGCATCTAATGCATCAAGAACCAACCTGAAGCAAACCGTATGCAATACTTTGTCTAGATTGAGTATACATAATTTACCATTTCAATTCACACAAAAAGCATATTTTCTTCATTCAAGCAAATATACAGCCCATCTTTGTTGGGGGGAAATAAGTGATTTTTTTACTTTAAAATTAAAGGGATACTGTCAATGTCATATTAATATATTTTTAAAATTCTTTACATGTGTCATCACAGATTAATGAAAAAAATTTTAATCTAATTTACTTTTCACTATGATTTATGTTTCTGTTTTCCTTTTCATTCAATGTGGGTAATAAAAATAGACTGCTTAATTTGAAATAATTTCAAGTTAGTTTCATTTTCTAATTCTAAAGCAGTAGTAAAATGTTGATATCCTAGTAAAACAAATCAATGCAACAATGTTGGATTTACAGAATTACTCAGAAATCTTGAAATTAAAAAATTATTTTAATTGAAAAAGATTTTTCTTCAATTTATTAAAATATATTTACTCATACTGTAACAGATTTTCAAAAGTTGGAATCTGGCAAAAATAGGCTGGCTGGCCTCTTGGAGGAGCTGCACCATCCTAATAACGGTGCCTCGAAAGTGCCTACGTTCCTATGGGACTTTGGTCTGGTCTACATTACAGAGTTTGGAAAGAGAAAATAGTTAAGGACATAGAGGTGAATGGTAATAGGCATAAAATACAAGATGGTTTTACAAAGGTAGATTGTGCCAGACCAATCTGATCTTCTTTGAGAAGATAACTGATTTTTAGACAAAGGAAATGCAGTAGATCTAATCTGCCCAGATTTGAGTAAGACGTTTGATACAGTTCCACATGGGAAATTATTAGTTACATTGGAGAAGGTTGGGATTAATATGAGAATTAAAAAGTGGATAAGGAACTGGTTAAAGGGTCGACTACAGAGGGTTATACTGTCAGGCTGAAAGGAGGTTACTAGTGGAGTTCGTCAGGGATCGGTTTTGGAACCAATCTTATTTAACATTTTTATTATTGACCTTGGCACAAAAAGTGAGTGTGCGCTAATAACATTTGCAAATGACACAAAGTGGGGGTGGGAGGGGTATAGCCAATGTGGAGGAGGACCAGAATATCATACAAGAAGATCTGGATACCTTGTACGCTGGAGTAATAGAAATGGAATGAAAAGTTCAAGGTCACGCATTTAGCAACTAACAACAAGATTTTTTTGCATTGAACTGGGGAATTATCAGTTGTAAGCAACAGAGGAAGAGAAAGGCCTGGGTCACAACATGACTATGAGCCGTCAGTGTGATGCAGCCGTGAAAAAGGCTAAAGCAGTCCTAGGATGCATCAGGCAAGGTATTCTACAAGGCACAGGTGAGACCTCATCTGGAATACTGTGTGCAATTCTGGTCTCCCATGTTTAAGAAAGATGAATTCAAACTGGAACGGGTGCAGAGAAAGGCAACAAGAATGAGTCTGTTCTCATAAACTAGGTTTTCTATTCCTCTAATCAAAGAGCTTAGCTTGTTTAGCCTAACCAAAAGAAGGCTGAGGGGAGAGATGATTGCTCTCTATAAATACATCAGAGGGATAAATACCCTGGAGGGAAAGGAGTTATTTAAGTTAAGCAGCAGTGTGTACACAAGAACAGATGGCTATAAACTGGCCATCAATAAGCTTAGGCTCGAAATTAGACAGAGGTTTCTAACCAGCAGAGGAGTGAAGTTCTGGAACAGCCTTCCAAGGAGTACAGTGGGATCAAAAAACTTATCAAACTCAATCTTGAAGTCAGTTAAGTTTACAGAGGGGATGGTATAATACGACTGCCTACAATGGCATGTGGCCTATCAGCAACTGCCAGTAGCAGAAATCCCCAGCTGCTGGAGACAGGACATTAGATGAGGAGGGCTCAGAGTTACTACAAAGAATTATTTCCCAGGTATCTGCCTGGTGGTTCTTGCCCACATACTCAGGGTCTAACTGATCCCCATATTTGGTGATAGGAAGGAATTTACCCTGGGTCAGGTTGGCCGAGACTCTGGGGTTTTTTCCTCCTTCCTTTCCAGCATGGGCCTAGGTCACTTGAAGGTTTAAGCTAGTTACAAATTTTGAATTCTCTGTAGTTGAAGTCTTTAAACCATGATATGAGGGCTTCAGTAACTCAGCCAGAGGTTAAGGGTCTATTACAGGAGTGAGTGGGTGAGGTTCTGTGGCCTGCGATGTGAAGGAGGTCAGACTAGATAATCACGATGGTCTCTCCTGACCTTAAAGTCTATGAGATCTGCCAGTACTTCCCTCATCTCAGGAGCCATGGCCCTGCCCAAATACAACTCCAGTGGGGCCACTGAAACAAGTGGTACAGTCCCAGCTCATCCAGTGCTACCCTGGACTCTCAGCCTGTCATAAAAAAAAAGGGAAGGGTAACCACCTTTCTGTATACGGTGCTATAAAATCCCTCCTGGTCAGAGGCAAAACCCTTTCACCTGTAAAGGGTTAAGAAGCTAAGATAACCTCGCTGGCACCTGACCCAAAATGACCAGTGAGGGGACAAGAGACTTTCAAATCTGGAAGCAGGGGGTAACAAAGGGTTTGTTTGTCCGTGTGATGCTTTTGCCAGGAACAGATCAGGAATGCAGACTTACAACTCCTGTTAAGTTAGTAAGTAATCTAGCTAGAAATGCATTAGATTTCCTTTTGTTTAATGGCTGGTAAAATAAGCTGTGCTGGATGGAATGTATATTCCTGTTTTTGTGTCTTTTTGTAACTTAAGGCTCTGCCAAGAGGGATTCTCTGTGTTTTTGAATCTGATTACCCTGTAAGGTATTTACCATCCTGATTTTACAGAGGTGATTCTTTTACCTTTTCTTTAATTAAAATTCTTCTTTTAAGAACCTGATTGATTTTTCATTGTTCTTAAGATCCAAGGGTTTGGGTCTGTGTTCACCTGTACAAATTGGTGAGAATTCTTATCAAGCCTTCCCCAGGAAAGAGGGTATAGGGTTTGGGGGGGGGATATTTTGGGGGAAGATGTCTCCAAGTGGGCTCTTCCCCTGTTCTTTGTTTAAAACGCTTGGTGGTGGCAGCATACTGTTCAAGGACAAGGCAAAGTTTGTACCTTAGAGAAGTTTTTAACCTAAGATGGTAAGAATAAGCTTAGGGGGTCTTTCATGCAGGTCCCCACATCTGTACCCTAGAGTTTAGAGGGGGGAAGGAACCTTGACATGGTGGCAGAGGGTGGGATCATTTTGAACCAGAAGCACAGCAGGGTTTTAAAAGGTTTTGTAAAAGGTGATTGCAGCTGCAGATTCTGTCTCTCTGCCTGGGGGACAGAGCAGCAGGCATAACAAAAGGATTTTTCTGTAGGCTGAGAACAGCTATCAGAGAAAATAGGTATCCGGTTACAGCACAGCAAAATTTTACAAGCCAGGTTTTTTTTTTTTTTTCCCTTTCTAACTCTCGGGTATAGCTAGGTTAAAAACAGAGAGGTTAGAATGACAGAAAGCAATACCCAACAGAAATTGGAATTAGCCATATTTGAGGCTGAGGAAAGACAAAAGGAACAGGAAAGACTGGTAGAACTCCGACAGATGGAGACTGAGGCACAAGTAGCCAAAGAAAAAGAAATGGAGGAGAGGGAAAAAGAGAGGATGCATGAACTGGAGATGGAGAAGGCCAGGGCTGAGCAGAATCTACTGGATAATCCTAACAATCCTTCCCCAACAATCCACAAATGGGAGCGACTATGTCCACAGTTTGATGAATCCAGTGATATTGCTGAATATTTTCTCACCTTTGAGAGACTGTGCACTCTCCAAAAAATTCCTGAAGCTCACAAGATGACCACATTGGTCGCAAAATTGACTGGAAGAGCTCTGGACATATTCAATAATTGATGAGGCTTCTGACTATAATAAATTCAAGGATTTGGTTTTAAAGCAATTTCAAGTTATACCTGAAACTTTCAAAGTAAAATTTCGAACCCTTAAGAGAGGGCCTGGACCAAGTCATGTGGTTTATGTAAACCAGATGACAGATCTGTTTGATAAATGGTTCAACGGACAGGCTGTAACTAACTTTGGAGGAATGCGGGATATGATGATACAGGAGCAATTCCTGAATATGTCCAAGAATGATATAAAACAGTGTTTATGGGATAAGAAAATGGACTCAGCAGGAAATCTTACTTCTTATGCTGATCAATACGAGCAGTTCCAGGCCGCCAGAGAGGCGGGGCAAACCGGAACAAAACGGGTGGAGGGAGGAGAGAGAAACAACCCTGGTCGCAGTTGGAGCGGATACCAGAAGGGGCACCCTCAGACCCCACCCTACTACTGAAGGCCCCAGTTACACCCCAAGGAGCACTCCAGACACCTTATCGTCCCACCTCACCATTCTCCAGCAACCCACCTCGCCCCAGTGACCCGTCAGCTGGGCAATGTTTTAAATGTAATGAGCTGGGGCATGTAAAGGTCAACTGCCTCAAGTACCCCAACAGACTACAGATCATTGCACCAGAATCACACCAGAGGTCCTCAGGCCCAGATGCCTTCCAGAAACCCTCAGAGCAGGGGGAAACTGTGAGTGTGGGTGGGAAGAAGGTCACTGCGTGGAGGGACACCGGAGCACAAGTGTCGGCTATCCATGCTTCCTTAGTGGACCCCAATTTAATCGACCCAGAGGTCCAAGTTACGATTCAACCCTTCAAATCAAACTCTTTTGACTTGCCTACAGCCAAGTTGCCAGTCCAGTACAATGGCTGGTCAGGAATGTGGACTTTTGCAGTCCCTATGCTGTTGGGGGAAGACTTGGCCAATCGTGTGAACCTAGCCAAGGGGGTGGGAATGGTCACCCGCAGCCAGGCTAAGCAAGCTGTCACACCTAGCTCTGTTCTGGAAACTTCTACCAGGACCCGGTCAGAGGTGATGGAACCAGACCCCATGCCAACGTCTGCAACAGCAATAGTGGATCCAGTCACAGAGACCCAGACAGAGCCAGTCCCAGATCCATTGCCACCACTGAATCCAGTGCTTGCAACCCCAACATCAAAGGGCCCCACCAAACTTGCACTGGCAGCAGCAGATAACCTTACACAAGAGGCTCAGCTGGAGCCTGAACCCCAACATAGTGCGCCAGCGGAGAGTGGTTCACAGTCCACAGAAACAGCCCCATCACCTGCATTGCTTCCAGAGGGACCAAGCCCAGGTCCACCATCCAATGAGGAATTGATGTCTCCAGCATCAAGGGAACAGTTCCAGACTGAACAGGAAGCAGATGAAAACCTCCAGAGAGCTTGGATGGTGGCACGGAGCAACCCACTGCCTTTCAGATCTTCTAATCGATCCAGGTTTGTTGTAGAAAGAGGACTTTTATACAAGGAAACTCTTTCTGGTGGACACCAGGAAGACTGGCATCCTTGGAGACAGTTGGTAGTTCCAACTAAATACCGGGTAAAACTCTTAAGCTTAGCCCACGATCACCCTAGTGGCCATGCTGGGGTGAACAGAACCAAAGACCATTTGGGAAAGTTGCTTCACTGGGAGGGAATGGGCAAGGATGTTTCTACCTATGTCTGGTCCTGTGAGATGTGCCAAAGAGTGGGAAAACCCCAAGACCAGGTCAAAGTCCCTCTCCAGTCACACCCCGTCATTGAGGTTCCATTTCAGTGAGTAGCTGTGGATATTCTGGGGCCTTTTCCGAAAAAGACACCCAGAGGAAAACAGTACATACATTCATGGATTTTGCCATCCGATGGCCAGAAGCAATAGCTCTAAGCAACACTAGGGCTAAAAGTGTGTGCCAGGCACTAACAGACATTTTTGCCAGGGTAGGTTGGCCCTCCGACATCCTTACAGATGCAGGAACTAATTTCCTGGCAGGAACTATGGAAAGGCTTTGGGAAGCTCATGGGGTGAATCACTTGGTTGCCACCCCTTACCATCATCAAACAAATGGCCTGGTGGAGAAATTTAATGGAACTTTGGGGGCCATGATATGTAAATTTGTAAATGAGCACTCCAATGATTGGGACCTAGTGTTGCAGCAGTTGCTCTTTGCCACAGAGCTGTACCCCATCCCAGTTTAGGGTTTTCACCATTTGAACTTGTATATGGCTGTGAGGTTAAGGGGCCATTACAGTTGGTGAAGCAGCAATGGGAGGGGTTTACACCTTCTCCGGGAACTAACATTCTGGACTTCGAAACCAACCTACAGAAAACCATCCAAACCGCTTTAGCCCTTGCTAAAGAAAACCTAAAGGATGCTCAAAAAGAGCAAAAAGCCTGGTATGATAAACATGACAGAGAGTGTTCCTTCAAAGTAGGGGACCAGGTCACGGTCTTAAAGGCACTCCAGGCTCATAAAATGGAAGCGTCGTGGGAAGGGCCATTCACGGTCCAAGAGCGCCTGGGAGCTGTTAATTATCTCATAGTATTCCCCACCTCAAACTGAAAGCCTAAGGTGTACCATATTAATTCTCTAAAGCCCTATTATTCCAGAGAATTAAAGGTTTGTCAGTTTACAACCCAGGGAGGAGATGACGCTGAGTGGCCTGAAGGTGTCTACTACGAAGGGAAAAGTGCTGGTGGTGTGGAAGAGGTGACCCTCTCCATAACCCTTGGGCGTATGCAGTGACAGCAGATTAAGGAGCTGTGCACTAGCTACGCACCGATGTTCTCAGCCACCCCAGAACTGACTGAACAGGCATACCACTCTATTGACACAGGTAATGCTCACCCAATTAGAGCCCAACCTTACTGGGTGTCTCCTCAAGCTAAAACTGCTACAGAATGGGAGATCCAGGATATGCTACAGATGAGTGTAATCCGCCCCTCTGGCAGTGCATGGGCATCTCCAGTGGTTCGAGTTCCCAAACCAGATGGGGAGATATGTTTTTGCGTGGACTACCGTAAGCTAAATGCTGTAACTCGCCCAGACAACTATCCAATGCCACGTACAGATGAACTATTGGAGAAACTGGGATGGGCCCAGTTCATCTCTACCTTGGACTTAACCAAGGGGTACTGGCAGGTACCGCTAGATGAATCCGCCAAGGAAAGGTCAGCCTTCATCACACATGTCGGGCTGCATGAATTTAACCTGCTCCCTTTCGGGCTGCGGAATGCACCTGCCACCTTCCAAAAACTTGTAGATGGTCTCCTAACGGGATTAGGAGAATATGCAGTTGCCTACCTTGATGATGTGGCCATATTTTTGGATTCCTGGGCAGAACACCTGGAACATCTACAAAAAGTCTTTGAGCACATAAGGGAGGCAGGACTAACTGTTAAGGCTAAGAAGTGTCAAATAGGCCTAAACAGAGTGACTTACCTTGGACACCAGGTGGGTCAAGGAACTATCAACCCCCTACAGGCCAAAGTGGATGCTATCCAAAAGTGGCCTGTCCCAAAGTCAAAGAAACAGGTCCAATCCTTCTTAGGCTTGGCCGGTTATTACAGGCGATTTGTACCGCAATACAGCCAAATCACCAACCCACTGACAGACCTAACCAAAAAGAAACAGCCAAATGCAGTTCAGTGGATTGAAGAGTGTCAGAAGGCCTTTAACCAGCTTAAAGCGACACTCATGTCTGAGGCTCTGCTAAGGGCCCCAGACTTTGACAAACCGTTCCTAATAACCACAGATGCTTCCGAGCGTGGTGTGGGAGCAGTCTTAATGCAGGAAGGACCGAATCAAGAGTTCCATCCTGTCATATTTCTGAGCAAGAAGCTGTCTGAGAGGGAAAGCCACTGGTCAATCAGTGAAAAGGAATGTTACGCCATTGTCTACTCTCTGGAAAAGCTATGCCCTTACCTTTGGGGATGGCTTTTCCACCTGCAAACCAACCATGCTGCGCTACAGTGGCTTCATACCACCATGGGAAATAACAAAAAACTTCTTCGGTGGAGTTTAGCTCTCCAAGATTTTGATTTTGACATACAACACATTTCAGGAGCTTCTAACAAAGTGGCTGATGCACTCTCCCATGAAAGTTTCCTGGAATCAACTGGTTAAAATTATCCTTGAGATGTGGAAAATATTGTTAGTCTTTATACAGTTAGTAGTATATTTAGAGGTGCATGTGTCTTATTAACTCTGTTTTCTCCTAGAGCTCCAGAAAGAAATCACAGCCAGCGTTTCACCCTATCTGTGATTTGGGGGGCGTGTCATAAAAATAAAGGGAAGGGTAACCACCTTTCTGTGCTATAAAATCCCTCCTGGCCAGAGGCAAAACCCTTTCACCTGTAAAGGGTTAAAAAGTTAAGATAACCTTGCTGGCACCTGACCCAAAATGACCAATGAGGGGACAAGATACTTTCACATCTTGTGGGGGGGGGGCAAAGGGTTTGTCTGTCTATGTGATGCTTTTGCTGCGAACAGATCAGGAATGCAGACTTACAACTCCTGTTAAGTTAGTAAATAATCTAGCTAGAAATGCATTAGATTTCCTTTTGTTTAATGGCTGGTAAAATAAGCTGTGCTGGATGGAATGTATATTCCTGTTTTCGTGTCTTTTTGTAACTTAAGGCTCTGCCAAGAGGGATTCTCTGTGTTTTGAATCTGATTACCCTGTAAGGTATTTACCATCCTGATTTTACAGAGGTGATTCTTTTACCTTTTCTTTAATTAAAATTCTTCTTTTAAGAACCTGATTGATTTTTCATTGTTCTTAAGATCCAAGGGTTTGGGTCTGTGTTCACCTGTACAAATTGGTGAGGATTCTCTCAAGTCTTCCCCAGGAAAGGGGGTGTAGGGCTTGGGGGGGGATATTTTGGGGGAAGACGTCTTCAAGTGGGCTCTTCCCCTGTTCTTTGTTTAAAACGCTTGGTGGTGGCAGCACACTGTTTCAGGGCAAGGCAAAGTTTGTACCTTGGAGAAGTTTTTAACCTAAGCTGGTAAGACTTAGGGGGTCTTTCATGCAGGTCCCCATATCTGTACCCTAGAGTTCAGAGTGGGGAAGGAACTTTGACACAGCCAAATTATGGGTCATTGGCATATAAACTCCCTGTGCCTCCTGCTCTCCATCCCCATTAGGTTATCTTTAATTTGGCCCATAAAGCATAAGCAAATGAAGCAGTCACTCCTGAATAGCTCATGCACAGCTCTACCCTCTAGAGCCTGTTTCGATGAGGGGGAGGGATGTTGGGCAGGATACAAGGGTTGTTGCATACTCTTCCATATTGTCATAGGAGTTTTTTTTTCCTGAGCTGTCACTAGAGTTGGACATGAAACCTCCCTTTCACATCTCAGCAGAAGGAAAGTACCTCATTTCAGCACCTCCTCCCTGACCTGTAGTGCCATTCTCCATAACAGTGTTTTTACTGCGTGCAAACCTAACATCTTCTGGGCCAGAAATGAAGTTGCTTCCACCTATTCCATTTCCAGAGCTGTAGACATCAGGCAGGCTTATGCAGCCTCTCCAGATACTTTTATAAGCATGTGCTTATAAAATCTAAACAATCCTATTATAACGTAAATTATAATTTCAGCTTTTGTTCATACATGTTGTTAATTGATACCTGAAATCTTTACAACACATACTTCATTAATTCCTCACAATTGTAACTATGTTTGAAATATAGATGTTCCTTGGAACAGGAGAAATGAATTAAGGAACTGTTATAATTCTTAATTTTATCCTTTATGACATGAAACTACCTTTTGGATCAGTAACTATTATTTTCTAGTGATTCAGGTTCACATTCTGTTCTCATTTCCTCTCATAATATAAATCTAGAACTCCACTGACTAAGTAAAGTTACTCCAGATTTACACTTGTTACCATTATTATTATTAATTAATACTTTATTATTGCAGTAATAATAAAAGTAAAAAAAACTAAGGGCCCCAGTTGAGGATCCAGGTCCCACTGTGCTAAGTGTGTGTGTAAACACATTATTACAATGATAGTCCTTGCCCCAAAGAGTTTACGATCTTGGTCGCAACATAATTTAACAGGTGGATGAGACTAACACAAAGGGAGCGTGGGAGGGACTCTTGCTATAGCTGAGAAGTAGGAGGGAGGGAAATTAGTCTGTCATGCCATGTGGAGAAGAGGAAAACCGAAATTTTTTTGAGGCTGAATGGAAGAGAAGGAAGGGGGAGCGCTCTGAAACTGTGGAGAAGAGTGGAGTGGGATTTGAGAGTGAGGAAAGAGAAGCTATGAGTGTAGAAAGAACAGAGAGAGGCTCTGAGATAGAAGAAAAAATAATTGTCGTAATGAAAAATACCTAAGGTGATGTGTGGGCTTTATTATTTTGTATGTGCTGGAGGGCTGTTACAGAGATTTTTTGAGCTACAAATGTCCTTCTCTGTTCCTCTTCCAGTCTCCAGATGTTCTCTCCTCTAGTCACTATACAATTTCTGCTTTTTTCTTTTCTTTGTAAGTGATTGGGGTTGTTGTTAATAATTGATTTTTCCCTTGAAATGTGACTCCTCAAGGTATACCCATCAGATTTCTTGGCCCTTAGGGCAGGCCTGGCCCATCATGTACAGTATCAAACTGGTATAATATGCTCCAGGTTAACTTGGATTTAAACCATGGTTTTAATGGACCACATGACATGTCTTTTCATTGTAAGTTGAGAAGACTATCATGAAGAACATTTATCCAGATTCTCCTCGGTAGTGTCTGCCCACTGCCAACTATTACCAGCTTTTGGGAAGGAAAAGGCAAGGGATTCTTTTTTTTTTTTACCTTCAAATATAGAGGCAAGTTAAAGAAACAAGCACAGTGAAGTAAATCCCATTCTAGAATGCATCCAACATTGGAAGGCAGTGAGAGTTGCCTAAACTCATGGAAGGAGGAACTTTGCTCTGGCAACATATTGTTTTGTTTTGTTTTTAAAGGTCGCTGTCGGGTTGATTTCATGCCAGTATTTAGATTTTCTGAAAACAAAGGTTTTACAAAAGTTAAGATCAATAGAAACAACATGTTTCCATGGGTTGTTGTTCCTATTTTTAATACTCATGGAGACTGTATTTTTGTTCGTATTTAAGGAACCCTCTACGTTTCAGGAAAACATACAAACACTACTGTGCCCTGCTAATCAGGAGAACAAAAAAATGAAACTGCTTTTATTGTCCAATCATAATGAAAAGTAAGCTAGACTTTTGAAATTGCTCACTTTTAAAAATCCAAGGTATTACTAAATCATTCAAAATTTGCAGTCTCTTTTTCAAAAACTATGCAGCTGATCCTCAGCTGGTATAACTCCATTGAAATGAACAGAGCTAGGCTGATTTATCAGCTGAAGAGCTGATCTAGGATTCTTAAAATGACAGGGTCCCTTTAATTAAAAAAGGGGAAAAAATGTGCATCTGCTGGTGTTGAGACTATGGCTAAGCAAAAGCTTTCCCCACCAGTAATCTCCAATTTTGTGTTCACAGACCACAATGGTTTGTCTGATGTTTTGTGGTTAGAACTCTAGTTTCAGAGTACTTGTCCTTTTTGTTCTGCTTTGACATTGACGTTGTGTTTTGCTTTAGTCTGAACACAAAGGAACAAATAACCTGCTCTGCATAAACATTTGTGTCACCTTTTCCTCCTAAAATTAGTATTCTTTAGAACGGGCCAGCATATTTATGCTGCATATGACATCCTAACTATGACAATTCAGAAACAAAGTAATGTACAGTAAGCATGCCAGTTGAAGCTGATTATATTAATTGCTATTCAGGTCAGCGCTTAGATTAATTATTTTGTTTATGTAGTATGTTCGTTAAGTGGTTGCCTGATTGCTGTTCAGTAGATTGATTACTTGTTACATTTACCTTGTGGTTTCTGCGGGGAAAACATCATTTAGATTTCATCATTTCCAAACATACTGGGGGCAGGGAGGGAAAAGGGAGATGCGGGTGTTCATTTCTTAACATACAACTGCATTAATATCAAACTGGAAAATGGGCCTCATGAAGCACACATTTTTAACCGTGCCCAAGTTTAGAAGTAATAATGTACCCTTTAGACTCTGCAGCACCTAGAGCAATTATTGGGAAAGAAGAGAAATTAAAAAACATGCCACTAAAATACAAACAGTGAATGTGCAGGGTCAACATTGTGTCAACTGAGGATGGGCAAAGTGGTTTGGTTCATGTAAGAACCACTGCCATGTCCTTTGCACAGACCAAAACCCAAACCTCTGACCCTTTAGTCTCATCTTTTGATGGTTGCTATTGAGGGCAAATTCAGTGAAATTTAACTCTGTTTTCCTGGAATTCTTCTATGAGGATTGAACCCCCTATAGAATAAGCAAGGGGTTCCCATGTAACAAAGCTTTTGCAGGCAGCAAGAGGCCTGCAGAAGTTGTAATAACTTCAAGGGGATTCCAGTAAACCCAGAGTAGGGGAAGCCCCAGGATATGGTGAACCTGGGTAGCAAGCGATCTGCATGGATGCCCTTTATCACCTGTGGAGACTCTGAAATCTGTGGCTTAAGGGGATAGAATCCATAGCAACCCCATCTCCTTGACATTTTTTTTGTTTTGTTTTTTCATATAACAGATATTTGATCATGAAAGCACTTACCACAGTGGAAATAAGAAGAGCTCAATGGAAGGCAGGAAGGAGAAAAGGAAACAATAAATAAATAAATACAGAAAAGGAGCCCCCTACATGATCTAAATGTCCTTGGGAACAAGCTTTTTTCAAGGACTGTCTATTGTCATTTCAGGAGATAAGACTAACTTGTAAGAAACCAGGGATAACTGTGAACTTTCATTTTGTATTTATGTATGTTTGTTTATTCCCTTTCCTACTTTTCATTCACCTTTCTTTGTTTCCAATGTAACTGGAGTTTGATCAAATCTCTTGTATTTGAAAGAATAAAATAAAAAGTTATTTTTAAAAATTTATCCAATTGAAAGCTCTTAGCAAGCATTCAGCACACCAGAGACCCTGTCTTAGGCCTTGGTCATACAGACCCGTACCAGTGGAGTGAGTAGAAGTTCCAGTCACAAAGGGTTTACAGAATCAGGCCCTAATATATATATACACCCCCTGACAGGCACTCACCGGCAACGGCAGGAAGCAGAGCAACACAGTCCCATCCCACTCCACTTCGCCAGCTCCCAGCTTCGGTGCTCCGCTTCCCGCCGCCAGTGAGTGCGGGGAGGTTGGGGAAAGGATGCCCCCCGTACTCACCTGCAGCGGGAAGCGGAGAGCCGCGGCTGGGAGCTGGCAGATTGGAGCAGGCTGGGGCTGGGCTGCTCCACTTCCGCCACTGCCAGTGAGTGTGGGGGGATCCCTTCCCCCCACTGTTCTTATTAACAGCTTGATGAGCTGGATTGTTACATTTTATTCCTTCATAAATTAAATATAGCAGCCTTATTTGACAGATGTCACCAGAATGGAGATGTCCAGATGCTGTGGTGATGGGCATGCTATAGCTGTCTAAAATAGATAGATAACATTGACTGGTTTTGACCATAGATATTAAATCCCTTCATACTGCAAATCAATGTCATGGAGTGACAGCCCCGCTGTTCTGGAAGTTGTAGATGCCTAGTGTTTCCTCACTGACACTTGTCCATCTGAATGAATTGGGATTAACTGTTGATGCCTTTTTCTATGCTGAAAATTTTATATAACAGGAGCTCAGTTTTGCCAGTTTGTCAGACTCCTTAAGAACACCCCTGCTGTACGCTGGAGTTGTCTCAGACTGGAAAAACATTGTGTCAGTCACTGTAACTGCCAGGCCACTGGTTCTTGTTTCAGTGGAAACACATAAATCTTCTTAACCATGTTTACTGTATCTCTCGCTCTTCTTTCTCCATGCTATTAGTTTTGGGCTTACTGTGGGGATCTTACAATGCAAGTTTTGGTCATACTGTGGGGATCTTACAATGCAAGACTTCAGAAAATAATGTGTGCTCAGGGTCCCTTAGGATCCTTTCCCATAGATGCTTCAGACATACACACTATATAAAGGCGTATCTAGTCTTTTGAGGGTGGGGGGATGAGTGGAAGAAAGAGCCTTTGGATAAGGGCTGTGCTCCTGGCAACTGTGTGAGAAATCCTCTTCTTTAGTGCGTGCTACATCCACTTAGCATAATGTCTTACAGGGTGAGGAAAAGAGAAAATATCGGTGAAGGGGAAATGGGGGAAATAACTTAATGGTAATTCTCTCGTGAAGTCTTCTTTTCCCATCCTAGTTCATCCAACCACTCCTCTAAGGTGTTTTTTTTAGGTTGTGAGCCCTTTATTTTCTTAATCCTTTTTTTTTTTTAAACTAGAAATTTCTTGTTTGAAGTAGAAGTGGGAAGGCTGGTGTTTTTTTCTGGACTTGACTGGCAGCTCTTTTGCATCATAGTGTTATGGTGGAGGTTGGGTAAAACCTCACTGAAGCTGGTGGGCCTAACAGCTGCCCCTCATTCAGGATGAAATGTAACAAATAGTTAAGCTTCTTTTTGGAGTAAGATAGCTAAAACATTAGGAACCACCATCCAAAAGACAAGTCACATGCTAAACAGGTCAGAAACTGAGGTATGCAGAAGGAAGAGGTTTTTTGGATATTGTTTGATGGACATGTTTGTGTCTGAGAGCAGAAACAGCCAGACAACAAGCAGAGAGAAAAAGCCAATCAGACAGCTAGTGGAAATGTGACCTTGAGATAAGTGAAGAGAGAGCTTTTTGAGCAGAGTACTAGCTGGAAAGAGGCTTTGAACTGTGAGCAAAGAAACTGCCTGCTGTTGTTTGTTTAATGCTGTGTTCTGGGGAACAGACTTTGCACACGTTCTTTGTAAGTAAACCAGATTGCAACAAAGAAATACCTGACTCCATCATCAATTTCTCCTCCTCATAGAAACATCAGACAGAACATAGAATACTTGGTTCAGGTCAAAAGGGATAACAATTGCTTAGCAGTAGATAAAACTATAATATTGAGAGCATTGGCTTGTAAGTTTATAGGATGAAGGAAAAAAACAAAGACAAGAAGAATTGCCATTGTCATTTTCCCTTTTTTGAAAAACTTCTGTCCTTTTTTGCCCTTTTCTCAGCCCCTCAATTCTTCACATCTTCCCTTTTCAGCTTCATACCATTATCACCTCTCTATTTTAGTCTTAGCCAAAGATTACAATTATCACTATTCTGTTTCAGAACCTCATTCTGCTCTTTCCCAATAACTTTATTTCAGGCTAAACCTTCAAAAAAGGGCACAAGGAGTGCAACTGTAAATCCATGAGCACAGTTTGTGCTGGCTAAAACCAGCATTGCAATGAGCAAATGTGAATACTAAGCTCAGACAACTGAGCACGTACTGGATTTGTGAATAGTGTCACCACCTGTTCACACTGGTTGCTCACAGGAGTAGCTCCATTGATTTCAACGAGGCTACTTCTGTGAGTAAATGCTCACCATTGTGAACATGGGATTCACAATTTGAGCGATAGTTTTTTGGAGATACGAGAGTTGCTGCAGCATTTTTCAATAGGAACCTCCTATTTATTGTCATTGAAAATGTCTCCTTTTGAGTTCTGATCCACTGTCCGTGAAGTTTTACACTTTTAGGAACCTATTCTATAGTCTTTCCACAAACAGAAATCCAAATGATGTTAGTAATAATGTTGATAGTTCACTGGTATCAGTAGAAGTTCTGAGTGCAAACGGACAGTGTAGACTGTATACCAAATTGTGTTCTTGTTTGCACCTGGGTCAGTGTGAAGTAGAGATTGTTGAAATTTTCTGAATTTTTGACTAATTTTTTCATTGGAAATCTTATTTTCCAAGGAAACGCTCCCTCCCAAAATCTTCAATTATGAACATTCCTGGGAATTTTTAACTATTTTACCAGCTCTACGGAACTCGTTCATTGAAGTAAAAAAATTGTCAGATTTACACCAGTGTATCCAATAGTATTTAACTAAAAATGAATGCAGGAAAAACAATCCAGATTTCCTCAACACTTGGGGATGTTCAGATCCAGAGGTTTCATTCAGCTATTATAGAGACAGGAGCCAGCTGTAAACTTTCAGTCCAGATTTGGATTCAGATCTGAACTTCCCCACAGTTTGGAGATGGTAATATCTGGTGTTTTGGTTCATACCCATTTCTACATATAATTTCTACTATATTCTGTCACGTGACAATGGTAAAGCGTCACTTTCATTTAAAACTTAACAAGGAACTTTATCAGTATAAGGAAAACAGTATTATCTCTAAAGCTATTCGGCCTTGCTGCTTCATTGCAGAGCTGCTGTCTGTAATCTTCCCCAGCCCCCTTCCTTGTCTGGCCTTCTGCTACAGTTTTAAAAAAACAGTGCACATTCCTCTCCCCCTTTTACATTTTCTCCTGTACTGGGTCCACACAACTATTTTAAAAAGTGCTAAGCTCCCAAACAGATATAAGGAAGCATTTGAAGCTATTATTAGCTTATTATAAATTTTTTACAAGGACACTTTTTTTATGTTGGATGATTATTTTTCACTATTTCACAAGGTCAAAAAGTTTCATATCCAAAATATGCTAATGATGAATCTGAGCCATCTATTTTACTAACATTTGCATCCAGCAGACTAACAGAATACTAGTTATATTTGCAGAACATTTTGTCTGTTCATATTTTAATTAAACACATTTTGCTGAATTATTTTAAATTTCATCCATCATTTGTGGATTTAAAAAAAATGCAAATAGAATAATGACTACTTAATTTTATGTAAAGTCAAGTAAATTCTAATCAATAAAAGGCAGTGGCATAGATGTCTTCATTTACAATGAATTAAGGGACACATCACCTTTTATCAGTATATCATTGTTTTAACCTTTAGGGTTATGTACCACTAAAGGATTGATATTCAGTAGAAATATCAATATCTCTGGTCTCCTCCCCACTCCTACTTAACACAAGCACTGTATTCTCCCTCCTAGCACTAGTTGCCTCCGTTATCCAAAAGATTTCCCACCTACCAAGAATCCTACCATTATGTATGCACCTTGCAGCACTGGGGCCCAATTCAACTCCCATTTAAGTCACTGGAAAGCCTCCCACTGACTTCAGTAGAAGTTGGGTAAGACCTTAGAATAAGGTATCTGACTGTCCAGTAGTAGAGAAACCATACCAAATGTGTACAGGCTCAGACTCCCTCCTACTCCTCTCTGTACATATGCTTTCTTGTTGCTTCTGCCTCTTGAATTTTAATTTCACTTCCAACTCTGTTGCTGGGTCACTGCTAAACACCCTTTTGCAGGGCCTGGGAAAGTGCATGCTCATGGACTCTTCAAAGAGAGGCACATGAAAGTGATGTCATCATGGTAGTATATGAGACAGGAAGACTGCTTTCTGTATAGACAGTGAAACTCTGTCTGCCTGAGTTGACAGGATAACACAGGCATTGGCAGGATAACACAGGTGAACATTCAGTATGATAATCCACTTAATATTTGACCTACAGTTTGACCTAGGCTTCAATTTCTAGGGCTTTTCCTAGATAATTTTTAATGAACTAAAAAAATCACAATAACAGAGATTAAATAGTCTGAAAATAATTTTATTTTTCGTTTCTTTTGTAAACTAAAGAAAAAAAGGGGTGGAATAACTTGGAGCTGAGTGTACTGTGGAAGGGAGTGTGGGGAAGAAGGTGTTTAGCGTATTTCCCCAGCTAAAGATTATGGTAATCCCAAACTTCCTGTGAGTAG
The DNA here is from genome assembly GCF_965152235.1 of Eretmochelys imbricata. Classification (NCBI taxonomy): domain Eukaryota; kingdom Metazoa; phylum Chordata; order Testudines; family Cheloniidae; genus Eretmochelys; species Eretmochelys imbricata. Next base: position 67,347,603 of record NC_135579.1, on the reverse strand, counting down.
TCCTGTGAGACCATTGATATCAATGGATTTTTGCTTGAGTAAGCAATTAATTAAATCTCAATATGGACTTCAGGATAAAATAACAAGAACATAAAGCCATAATAAAAGTATTTTCTAGCATGCTACCATTTAACAATATGATAGATATTCAAATATTTATCATATTGTTAAATGGTAGCAGTCTTGCTGGGATTTCTAGTGGATAGGGAGAAGATGGGAATTAATACAAGAGCAGAGATGAAGCTTCTTTGCAGAACCTTTATTCTGAATTTCCTGGCTTTCAAATGTTTGTCTCCAAAATACCCTGACTGATTAATCTCAATATCTGAGGTGAGAGGGGTGTGGTCTCTAGAGAACCTGCATGAGAAAGTTCATGTAGAAAGTTGAGAGTGGAAGAATTGGTTTAATGATAGAAAGCTAGTTACAATGTTAACCTCAACATCTATATCTCTACAGTATATAGATAAATATAAATAAGAATAGATATATGTTGATGGAGACACAAAAGTTTTTTTTGAGGAGGTAGGACTGAAATAACAGATTTTTTTTAAATAGTTTCTATAACAGACAAGTTTTTTTTCAGCTTTGATTGTAAAGTTACATCGCTGTGTTATTTAAAATCACCTTAATAAGTTGATATCAGTTATAGCAGTTGCAGATAATTAAAGACTTTTTATCTTTTGTTGTAAATTTTTAATGGTTTATCAAGCCTTTACAGTTCACAATGTTCCCATAGAATAAGTATTTATTACTTATTATTATTTATTGAAATATCATATTTTCAGATGACATGGAATAAAATTCACAGAAGGAATTTTAAATCTGTTTGAGATGACTTGGGGTTTTGTGCTGATTTCAGCCATCAACTAGATTTAACGTTATATTTTTACATTGATTTCTGTGAGGCACATATAGTAGATGCCCTATCAAAAATGAGCAGCAATTAAGACCATAAATCTTTTGAAGTTTGCTGCCTTAACAGATCACAGATGGCCACATTCAATAGGATTATTTTGTATGCTATGTAAAGATTCTGCATTGTTATAAACATAAAGTAAATTTACACATCTTCTTACCTTTAAAACAGCTTTATTAGGGTTGCAATGTATTAGTTCTTAGAGGTTAAATACAAGTATCTCTGTATAAAGAAAACTGATAAACCTTTAATGCGGCATATCTTCCAAGAAAGACACACCAGGTTTTGGTTTACAGTATAGTATAGGCCTAATTTATGGGTCCGAAGACAGGCTTGCTTGTCTTTCCCTACTGCTTTTATTTTTGCACCCTTATAAATAAAACAACCCCTTTTCCAGACAGCCAACTTTCAATCTAATAAATACAGTGCAATACAAATGTATTTGGTGTAGCGCCTTTCATACTCAAACTAAAACACTTAACAGAGATAAATGTTATATAACAGTATATTGGTTTAAATTACTGAGTAGTGGTAGAAAGACATTGACCTAGAACTTCCAGTGTGTTACAGCAATTTTTGTACCATTCTGGTATCAGAAAGCTGCCTTATCCAGCCAGAAGGGGACATTGTCCCATCGACATAGCTTCCGCCTCTTGGGGAGGTGGAGTACAGATGTTGACGGGAGAACCCTCTGCCACCGACGTAGTGTGTCTTCACCAGACCTGCCAAATTGACACTGCTGCATCGATCACAGTGGTGCCTATTTAACCAGTAATGTAGACATGGCCTATGAGATGGTGACTAAGGGGCATAACCATCATTGGAGACATCATGGAACTGACCGCATGTAGTGCCCTGTTTTTCTGGTCACATTCACACCTCCTCCTGCTACTCCTACCTTATCCCTCCAGGGTGGCTAGTGCCCTAGAGTACAAGTAGGGACTTAGAAACACCTGGACTGCAAATATGCCTGGTTTCTGAATGGAAGCATAAGAAGGGAGGTTCTTTCTCATTCTGTTTCCTAGGTAGCAGCTGAGCACCATCAGGCCCATGGGAATTTTCACGATTGCATGTGTTTTAAATGTTAGTCAATTATTCATAGGCTTGATATTGATAATATAAACAAAAAAACCCCCAGGAATATAAAATTTATACCAATATTCCAAAATACAACCATATCACTAGTGCAAGCTGTTTTGTTTTAGGTCCTTACTATATAATATTATAGTAATTTTTCAAGGGTGTGCAATTATTATTTTTATTACATTTCTATGTGAATGTACACGTAATTATATGCGCCTCAAAGGCTCTTGGAAAGTTACTAGTGTGTTCCTGGGTGCCACAAAGTTTGGTCATCCAAGGATATTGAATTGCTTTTCTTTCACTAAAATTAGTCACATTTCTGCAGTAATCTAATGTGGATTTGATGAGTGCCTTTGTTCCTTTTGAAAACTGTGTATTCTATAATCCAAACATATAGAGATGGCAAACTATTCTTTGTGCATGCTAATAAGAGATCATTTGTCTGTGTGATGGGATACAATTTTTACAAAAAAAATTATGGAAATCCCAGATTTTATAGGTGTTCATTGTGATTCATTAAAACAATATTTATTTTATCCTCAAGACAAACACAAATGAAGGCAAAATAATCTACCTCACCTTTTAAGAGAAGTGAAAAGGAAATTGGATTTCATTTACAGTTGTCACTTTTATTTATGTTACCTTTTCTTCTCCCTTTAAATAGTTCATATACACACAAGAATCCTCTGAGTATGGAAATTTTGCAACAAAAATGATCTAATACAACAGAAACAAGTGCTGAATTCTGTGGCAATAAGACGACAGAGTTTTTTATATTAAAAAACTGTGTTTCTGCATAACATCAGCAATTCTAATTGTGGGGCTTACATTCAGTGCTTAATCCACTGGCTCTAAAGTTTATTAAAAATGTCAGTAGACACATTGGTAGCATAGGAGCAGGTCAGAAATTGTCAAGAACAATACTAACATTAAGAATCTGAGATAAAATAATGGCTGCTGTAGAAATATGATTTTACATTTAATCCACAGACACAGAATCAATAATACACCAGAATAGAATGAATAGTGCCTACAGATGCAGACAGCTCCAGCAGCACAGCTGAGAGATCCCCAACAAGAAAAGAACTTCTTTGGTCTTTTTAGCATCTTTCATTTCTTGGCTGGCTCTGCAGTTTCTCTTCCCTGTGGAATCAGCAATAGAATTAACAACAAAGAATAAATACCAGTTTTTGCTCCTAAAAGAAACAGCCCTTGGAATCGGAGTCTGGAGATCTGGATTCCATTCATGGCTCAGCCACTGATTATCTCTGTGCAAACTACATCACCATTCCATGCCTCAGTTTCCCTATCCCTACATCTAGGGCAATGATATTTACCTCCTTGTAAAACATTTTGAGAGCTACAGATTAAAATTTATATAAGTGAATGTTTTAATATTCTTTCTAAAATAAATGGACTGGAAAGGGTTTCCAGTGATTTATAATGACCCAACGTTGCCACTCTTATTCATCCATACTACACAAGCAGGAGTCCTCTTGAAATCAATAGGACTATGTGTGTAATAAGGTACTATTCAGTGTGAGGAAGGGTGGCCCAATTTGGCCCAGTATATGTTTGTGAGTAATCCACTTTCAGTAATCCCAAAGGAACTTTATGATTTGGAGAACTGTTTATTTTTTATCTTGAGTATTCAGGAATGTCTTTGTGCAGTTTAGTAAAATATTCGTTCATTATTAATTCAGTAGTGCTCTTATGAACTGAATGTCCTCTATTGAGTACAGTCTGCTGAGGTATTAGATTGGGTCATTTATTTTGAGGTGACACTTTTCTTTTAATATAAATAATTAAAGTAAGATTAGAGGGCCACTTCTAAGATTTTTTAAGTCTCTCTGTCAGTTTTGCATCAGATTTGACAAATAAGTCATCTCACTGTTGCCACCACTCATGAGTCCTCCCCAGCAGTCTTAAAAACCTCCCACTGAGAAAGCAGGAACCATCCCAAGAAAAATTAGTAAATTAAGGCTGACACTGGCTTGTCACAAGCAGCCATTAATGAATACCATGGAGGATTGCATGCCTTTCTGTTCATTGTCTTTCTGTAATTTATATCCAATATCCCACGGATTATGCAGAGTAGATGTATGAATACTTGTAGCCACACATTTAAGCAAGCAAATAGGATTTTATGAATTGGTGGAAGTAAAAAGTGAAAAATAAATTGTAATGTCTGCTTCCTGAGGGTGAATATTTAAACAAAGTATGTGTCTTCGAAAAGGCTGGAGGTTTTATCAATGTTGGTATTGTTTGGTTTCATTGCATGCAAAGGGTTCAAGATAAACATTTAGTGCAGTTTAGGTTGGTATGATGCATTGTGACACATCATAATTTTTGTCATGATAATTCACAGATATTTCACTGAGCAAAATGTAAAACCCAGAATTACATTTATGTAAAATAACATAATGTAACTGCCAGCAAAAGAGATGTACTTTCAAGCTGCAGTGTATTCTGCATCTCCAGATTTCTTTCATTTTAAGAGAGAAAAATTTTCATAGGTAGCAAAAAGAAAAAAGTTGAACACACAATACAGAGGGAGAAAATTAGAATATACAGAGAAGAAAATTAGGATTCTTTACAGCTGAATTCAGTTTGCATGGATATTACTGGGTTTCTTCCCCTAGCAGTGCATATATAAATTCTGCTGGTGCTTGTAGAAGTTATGTTTGCATATGTAAGGAAGAATAGATCCCAATGTTGTCGGGTCAAATCCTACAGTCCTCAGTAAGGTCAAAATCCCAGTGACGCATCCAAGGGACGTTTGCAGTGAAAATGATTGTTTTGGGAGCACAGATCCATGGTTTATGGTCACAATTATTATTTCTATCTTTGAAAATACAAAGGTTTTCTAACCTAGGAACTCAAATCCTGCAGATCTCACTCGGTCCTTACAAAAACACTCTTCCCACTGATGTCTGTGAGTCCATTATATAATGCATTTGTGCCCCCTAGAACAGTCTTTTACACAATAAATGGCACTTTAGCACACAGTTAACCATTTTTATGTACAGATGTTCATATTGCAGGAAAAAAGGTTAGATACGTGTTTTGTATGTGTAGCCACTTTCAATATGTGCTCTCAAAATCTATTTGCAATATACATACAATTAATCTTAACTTAATAGGAGTGTGGTAAACTCTGTATTACTGTTCTGTATAAATATATTTAGGCTTCATTAAATGTGTAAAATAATTACATTATAAAAATACTAATTGCACAGAGTATTAGCTGCTGCACTGTCACATACCTGATCTGTGAGCCAAAAACAATGCAAATCCAGTGCTGACACCTGTGCCAGGTACTGTAAATTAGTTTTTAAATGGTGATATTTAATGGGACATTAGCACTTCAGAGGAACATTACCACGTTCCAAAGCGGCACAGAAGCCAGCGGCATAAAGGTTAAATGGATATCTTTTGAAAAAACATTTTTTTCTACTTCATATTATTTCAGTCTGTTAACACAGGCTTGTCTTTAGTGCGAGTGTTTGTTTGTGTCATTCCAACTCGCCCCCACCAGCAGCGATTCGGTCTCTTGCCAGTCTCATATTCTGCCTCCTGAAACCTAGAGGTCCCTCATTCCTGTGGTCTTGCTCTGCTTGTCCTGTAGCACCCTGTAACTTCTGAACTGCTGCTGAAACAGCTTTTGTTGTAACAGCACACACAACGTCAATTAATTCTTGTCCTACCTCCCCAATCTTTAATGCTCATTGTGCTGCATAGGGAGTGTTTGTCCCCTGACAACCTCTGCTACTCACATATGGAAAGTCTTATGGTCTCTTGTCTCCAGATGGGTTCATCTCCCGTTCATTCCCCGTGCTGCCCACAGGGGCCCCCCAGTCAACCTTCTCGCTCAGGTCTCGTGCTGGGAGAGGGAGCCACTCTCTCCTGTTTCTCGATCAGGCTCCACCTGCTGGGATAGGGGGGTTGCTTTTCCCCCTTTCTGATCTCACCACTCGGTTACAAAAAGCAAGCATCTGGCATTGCCGGCCGGCTGCTTATACATGTAGATGCTGCTAATGCTGGAAGCCTGCAATCCATGCTACTGCTTGTACTTCATGGCTGCATGGGCTATAAATACCTCCCCCATACACACTCTTCCAATCAGCAGGAAGGGCAATGCAGTGACCTTGCCCTGACCTGTTCCAATTGCTTCCCCTCGATCCCGGTAAACTTTCTCCCTTTGTTCCCAACTACTGTGAGGGAGCCCTTTAAGGGGCAATGACTCTTTTCTTCCAGCTAGCAGCACAATGACCTACTCAAATAAAGGTTGTGGTGGGCACATTATACCTTTCAAATGGAAACAAATGTTTAAAGTGCCCTCACTTTACTGTAATCATCCTTCAGATCAGAGGTAAAATATAGGCCCTGGCCACTTCATAAGAGTTTGGCTGTTAACCATAGCATGCCATCCTAGTTGCTACATATATATATATATGTATATACATATATATGTCTCTACTTTGTATCTCTTCAGCAATACAGGTTACTCTGACCACATCAATCCTGTCCTCTGCTCACTGCACAGGCTTCCCATAGAATACTGAGTGAACTTCAAGATCTCGGTCCTTATTTTCAAGGTGCTCAGTGGCCTGGACCTAGGGTGACCAGACAACAAGTGTGAAAAATCGGGATGGGGGTGGGGGGTAATGGGAACCTATATAAAAAAATAGACCCAAAAATCAGGACTGTCCCTATAAAATCGGGACATCTGGTCATTCTACCTGGACCCAGGACATCTAAATGATCGTGTAAACCTCTGACAGGCATGATCAACTCTGCTCCTATGGCACAATGGAACTTTGTATCATAAGACAGGTTTCAGAGTAACAGCCGTGTTAGTCTGTATTCGCAAAAAGAAAAGGAGTACTTGGAACGAGGGTGAGAAAACCTGGATTTGTGCTGGAAATGGCCTAACCTGACGATTACTTTAGATAAGCTATTACCAGCAGGACAGTGGGGTGGGAGGAGGTATTGTTTCATATTCTCTGTGTATATATAAAGTCTGCTGCAGTTTCCACGGTATGTATCTGATGAAGTGAGCTGTAGCTCACGAAAGCTCATGCTCAAATAAATTGGTTAGTCTCTAAGGTGCCACAAGTACTCCTTTTCTTTTTTTGTGTATCATAAGAGTAGATCTCGTCTATTTGGAAGACAGCTTTCTCAGGAGCTGGTCCAAGATTGTGGAATGAACTCTTCCAGGAACTAAGGACCATCACAAACCTCAGCATGCTCTGCTCAGAAAACAAGGGGCATTTATTCAACCCGTCTCCTCTTTCTACAATAACATATAGCAGCACATACATTAAAATAATAATAAAGAACTCTACCAAGCCAAAACACTCCATTCCCCATACATTTTTTCCCTAAGGAGAGGATAAGCAACAGAATGAACCATATGACAGATATTAGTCAAATTACTAAATGCACCACTTTGAGTTGTTCAGTCATTGGTAAGAATCTATACAAAATAGAATAGAACAGAACTGGATAATCTACACTAAGGCCATCCCTTTATCTAGAATGATTGCTGGCAAACTGGCTCATTCATTCTCCACTCTCTATTTATGTTCTCTTCCTACTTTTTTTCTTCATTGACTATGCTATGAGGTACATTACTATTCTGAACCCCTCTGCTGTCTCCTAAATCTAGTTATTAACACTTCCATTTCTGTTACTTTCATCTCCTATTCATTCCCGATTCCCCAAAAGATTCCCCTAGCTTTTTTCTCATCCTCAGACCTCTATTGTTTATCAAGTAATCTGAATCAAATACACAGAGAATTTCAAGAATTCACCAAGACCTCCCTCATCTCCTCCTTGCCAGAATTCCCACAGAATGGCTGAGAGAGCTATTCAGACATACATTTTAAAGAAAAGTGCATAACAGTAGAGATCAATATCCACTGCTGTTTCGTTTAATAAACGCACCAGTAGAAGGATTGGCTTCCCCATCATATATGCTAATGTACAGACGAACGATAATGTGTCTCATGAGCAAAAACAGGGATAATCTGCTCAACATCTTAGATGTCTATACACAAATGCAAGGAGTATGTGGAATAAACAGGAAGAACTGAAAGTATTAGTACATAAGATAAATTGTGACTTAATTGGCATCACAGAGAGCTGGTGGGATAAGTCTCATGACTAGAATATTGGTATAGAAGGCTATAACTTGTTCAGGAAGGGTAGGCAGGGTAAAAAGTGAGGTGTTACATTATACATCAAGAATATATGCATATGTTCTGAAGTTCAGATGGAGGTGGGAGGCAAATTAGTTGACAGTCTCTGGGTAAAGATAAAAGGGGTAAAAATAGGGGTGATGTGTTGGGAGGGATCTACTATAGACTACCAAATCAGGAAGAGGAGGTGGATGAGGCATTTCTAAAATAAATAGAAATATTCCAAAAACAAGATCTGGTAGTAGTGGGGTACTTTAACTATCCAGACATCTGTTGGAAAAATAATACGGCAAAACACAAAATTTCCAGTAGGTTCTTAGAATGTATTGGGAACAATATTTTGATCCAAAAAGTGGAAGAAGTAATTGGGGTGATAGCCATTTTAGATTTGATTCTGCCCCATTGGGAGAAATTGGCAGCAAATCTGAAGGTGGAAGGCAATTTGGGTGAAAGTGAACATGAAAAGATAGATTTCATGATTCTAAGGAAAGGAAGGAGAGAGAGCAACAAAATAGGACAATGGACTTTAAAAAAGCGGACTTTAAAAAAGCATACTTTAAACAAACTCAGAGAACTGATAGGTACAGTCCCATGGGAAAAAAATCTAAGGGAAAAAGAAGTTCAGGAGAGCTGGCAGTTTCTCAAGGAGACAGTATTAAAGGAACTGCAAACTATCCCGATGTAAAGGGAAGATAAGAAGAATAGTAAGATGCCAATAGGCTCCATCTTTAATGACCTGAAAATCAAAATGAAATCCTACAAAAATTGGAAGCATGGACAAATTGCTAAGTAGGAGTACAAAAGCAGAAAGGCTAAGGCACGAAATGAGTTACACCGAGCAAGGGACATAAAAGGCAATAAGAAGAGGTTCTTTTAATACATCAAGAGCAAGAGAAAGATGAAGGAAAGTGTAGGTCCTCTACTTAGAGTGGACTCGGAGTGAGAGCTAATAACAGGTGACATGAAGAAAGCTGAGGTGTTTAATGCATATTTTACTTCAGCCTTTACTAGAATGGTCAACACAATATCTACAACAAGGGAGAAGGAATGCAAGCCAAAATAAGGAAGGAACAGGTTAGAGAATATTTAGATGTATTTAAATCAGCAGGGCATGATGAAATTCTTTCTAGGGTACTTAAGAAACTAGCTGAAGCAATCTTGGAACTATTAGCAATTATCTTTGAGAACTGCTGGAGGACAGGTGAGATCCCAGAAGAATGGAGAAGGGCAAACATAATACCTATCTTTAAAAAGGGGAACAGAGGATCCGGGAAATTATAGACCAGTCAGCCTAACTTAGATACCTGGAAAGATACTGGAATAAATTATTAAACAATTTGTAAGCCCTAGGGGGATAATTGGACTACAAGGAATAGCCAGCATGGATTTGTCAAGAAGAAAATCTGCCAGACCAAGATAATTTTCCTTCTTTGACGGGGTTACTGACCTAGTGGATAGGGAGGAAGCAGTAGGTATGAGATATCTTGATTTTAGTAAAGATTTTGACAGTCGCACATTACATCTCAAAAGCCAAGATGAAATTACTATAAGGTGTGTGTACAACTGGTTGAAAGACTGTACTCAAAGAGTAGTTATCAGTTATCAGTCAGGCTCAGGTCCCACAGGAGTCAGTCCTGGGACGGGTACTATTCAAGGTTTTCATTAATGACTTAGATAATGGTGTGGAGAATATGTTTATAAAATTTGCCGATGACATCAGGCTGCGAAGCGTTGCAAGCTCTTGGGAGGACAGGATTAGCATTCAAAACAACCTTGACAAATGGGAGAATTCATCTGTCTTCAACCAGATGAAATTTAATAAAGACAAATGCAAGGTACTTCACTCAGGAAGGAAAAGTCAAATACACAGATATAAAATGGGGAATATCTGGCTAGGTAGTCCCACTGAAGAGAATCTGGGGGGTGGGTATAGTGGATCACAGATTGAATATGAATCAACAATCTGATGCAGTGAAGAAAAAGCTAATATCATTGATGTATTATACTGTAACAGCCTTGTCTTATGTGAGACATGGGAGGTAATTGTCCTGCTATGATTGGCACTGGTGAGGCTTTAGCTGGAGTAGTGTCCATTTTGGGGCACTACACTTTAGGAAAGATGAGAATAAATTGGAGAGAGTCCAAAGGAGAGCAACAAAAATGAGGAAAGGTTAAAAAAACTGGCATATTTAGTCTTGAAAAAAAAAGATTGAGAGGGTACCTGATAACAGTCTTCAAATATGTTAAGGGATGCTATAAAGAGGACTGTGATCAATTGTTCTCTGTGTCCACTGAAGGTAGGCCAAGAAGATATGGGCTTAATCTGCATCAAGGGAGATTTAGGCTACATATTAGGAAAAGCTTTCTGGCTATAAAGGTAATTAAGTCCAGAATAGGCTGCCAAGGGAGCTGATAGAATCCCCACCATTGGAGGTTTTTAAAAACAGCTTGGACAAACACTTGTCAGGAATGGTCTAGGTTTACTTGGTCCTGACATAGTGCAGGAGTCTGGACTTTATGACTGCTCATGTTCCCCTTTAGCCCTACATTTCTATGATTCTATTACTTTAGTTACTCAAACTTAAACAAACACTAGACAGAGGAACCAGAGAAATCATAGATGATTTCCTTGATACAGTTCAGACAGCACCTACCAATAGGATCCCAGTCTTACTGGCCTCTAGGCATTACCCCAATATAAAAGTTGTTAATAATTATCTCAGATACTTGCTGATACAAAAGGAAAAGGCAAGTATTTCATTCTTCAAGGAACAGAAAAGGGCATAGCAGAATCTGTATTAGTACCAGTAGATTTGTTAAAAGGCACCCGTAATTCCAAAATCCCCAAGTGGCAAATCATGGCTGCAATGGCATCAGCAAGGTTGCCAAGTAAAAGTTAGCACTGCCACACATAGTACAATCTACTCGGAATGAGTAGGCTGTGTCTGAGAAAGCAGCTAGAGACTTGGGCGTGAAATAGTCTCTTTGTCTAATCAAGTGACTTGAAAAGTGTGTCAAAATCTATTATCCATGGGTTTTTTTAAAGATAGAAGTGCAATTAAAGTAGCAAAAAAGAGAGAATGTACAGACAGGCATCAAGTGGCTATGCTAGTGTGATGATGTATATTAATGACACCTTGTATTAGTGACACTGCTAATCTGTATTAAATCTCTGAGTATGCCTGGTGTGAACTAGAAGTTTTCAGAAGCTTAAACAGACTCAGAGTGAGCAAGATACTCACTCAATTAATATTAACATAGGCACAATGAGAGGGAAATATATTTAATCTTCTTAAATGGAAACACAAACGTTAAAGGTTGCTGCTATATTTGTGACCCATAATATTCAAGAGAGGCATGGTCTAGTAGCCAGTGGAGCCAGGAATGCTTCAAACTGAATGGTATTGGGCAAATCATTAGGATCTAATCTGGAAAGATGCAGATGTGAACCTGCAAGGTGATGCGCGCTCCTTAGTTTCCATTGACTTTAATCTCTTTACTTCTTTCTTCTTCCTATGTAAATTTGGCATAAGACATATTTGCCTGTGTCACACAATAACATTTACCTCACAGAGGTCAGGGGTGTTCTGAGCATTAATTAATTAAGTATTGCAGGATGTAGGGCCCAAGGACGAGATCTTTAGGCACCTAAATATGTTTAATATCTGGCCTGCCAGGTCTACCCACATGGATTCTACTGTAAGATTAGAGTCTTAGTTTGTAATACAGTTTGAAGATAAAAAGTGCATGGAGGTGATAAGTATTACTATTAATATTTAGCAAACCAGTCTTCCCTAGTTTAATCTTTTAAAATCTCCGTAGAAGCTATTGATGTAGAAACTTTCTTTTCCCCTGGTTTTGAAGAATTCATGTGGCTCAGCTTGTGGCTCAAAGTTCAAAGTGCTTGTCTGACCCTCCAAATACTTCTCACTTGGGAGCTCTGTGAAACAGCATCAATCCTCCATTGAGATTCTAATACTTAAATCACTTTAACTTAAAATGCTCGCAGCCAGTGCAGTGTTTAAAATGTTATTGATGCTGAAGTGTTCTTATCTATAATCATCCCTGTTCTTATAGTATCAACAAAAAGAAAATGAGTACTTGTGGCACCTTAGAAACTAACCAATTTATTTGAGCATGAGCTTTCG